>NC_071472.1:20373689-23232439 GCF_028500815.1 Rissa tridactyla | reverse complement strand
ACTAGTGCATAGGGATGCAGAGCAAGACTTACAAGTGTTGTGCATGAGGAGACCTCCTTGGAAGCTTGCAAGCAACTTGGCTATGCAAGGATAAGCCCTGTCCGACGGAAAACATCCCCACCAACTTCAGCATAGCACACTGCAGTTCCTCCAAAGAGCAATGTCCAGCATCTCTACATGGGAATAAATCCCCACCACATGCCCAAGACAAATGCAGGGCAGGAGTCGGGCTTCTCCTCAGACCCAAATTCAGCACAGGGAATACCATTAGCCAACAGATTGCTTTGCGATGGAGGAGCAAGAGGAGCCCACCATGAGCAACCTTGTGGTGGCATGCTCTGGGTGGGCCAGCACAAGGTCCAAGCAATGGACGCCCTGCTCTGCAGGACATTAAGGACTGCTTGAGCCCACCAGCAGCCCTCTGGCCTCTGCACACACCAGTGACAAACAGTATCTTTTGGGAGAAGGCAGGCAGCACGCAGATACTTGCAGCCAGAACAAATGATAGCAAACAACAGGGGGAAAAAAACCCACAAACAACATCATCTTCTGCATGATGTTTAGAAGTGGCCTGCAGAAGAAAAAGCTGAGTTTCCACAGCTCTCTGCTGACATGCCCGGTGGCATTCCCAGAAGACCCATGTTTTTCCCAACAGCAGCATCTGTTGGAAAGGATGATAAACACGAGGCTCTACAAAAACACCATATTGAAAATCCAGAGAGAGAAAGGCTGTGTCTCATCCCAGGTCTAACCCCAGCTCCCAAAGACGAGGCAGTGCAGCCCCTGCATTGCCCGGTACTGGTGGCCCAGCTGCAACAAGGTCTTTTGCATCTGTGCCCAGGCTTTTTTAGCAAGAGCACCTGCGCATTGCCTCCTCTTGATGGGCAGAGTGGGGGCTGGGAAGAGGTAGGTTTCTCTTTCCGAAATGATGACTAGTTTCTGACCAACATTCCCCAACTTACCTCCACACACCGCTGCTAGGGCTAGATTAGAAAAATAATAATTAAATGCAGATTACTTATTAACCAGTCATCATGAGTGGGCTTTTCCACGCTTGGCTGCTGGTGCACGGCTCTGCCACTGTGACTTTGTGTACTCAACACTGAAGTCAGATAAGCCTGCCTACGACTTCTCCCTTCACAGTCCCTTTGAGACGAGACAACCAACTTTCAAGATGAAATGGCCAGATCAGAGCTTAATCCAACCATTTGTTCTTGCCAGTGGACACCAGAAAGCTGGTTTGTTACAAACCACCATTTGTTACAAATAAAATCAGATTTAAACACAATAAAATACACGACTGCTTCATTGTCATCCCCCGAAACATCTATTTTTTGTTTACTTATTTTCAAACCCGGCTCAGTCTAATTTCTCTGTAAACTGAGGAGGATTTGACAGCAGTGAGGGGTTTAGAAGGAGCATCGTCTTCCACTAGGAAGGGAGCTCATCCTTTATCGACAGGCTCAGGCTCATAAAGAATAGGAAACAGAGCCAAGGCTGAGGATTAGCTTCCATTCAAACAAGAAAAATAAAGCCTGCTCTGGGATCCTACACTTCAGGCAACCCTTGGGAAGTGGGAAGTTTTCCTGCAGTTTACAGCCCTCCCTTGAATTATCTGCTCCCTGAGTATCCAAGAGACCCTTATCATTCCTTCTGTCTCCCCGCTGAGGTCTGGCATGGATTTTTCCACAACCTACAGACTGTCTGGGACCCCTGGAGACAAAGGGAATAGATAAAAGAAGCGCTTAGAGGTTTGCAAAGCGGTAAGACACATGGCATGAAGCCCTTGGAAGCATCCACCGACAGGAGCACAGATTTCATCCCATCGCTCACTGAGGGTAATGATTAAAGGAGCAAACCCTCCTTTGGGAGAAACACAGGGCCACTAGATGCTGACCTTGGCTACCACGGTGGGTAATTTCCCTTCCTGGATGGCCCCAGAAAGAAGAGAGACAACTGCGTACGATGGGTAGAAGAACCCCTCAACAGAAGCAGCATCAGTGGCACAACCTGGTGCCTGCATTTTACTGAAAGCCAAAGCTAAAACATTGCCCCACGGGCCACAAAGTTGTACCCAGGCCTTGGACACTCACTGGAAAATATTTCCATGAGTAATGAAGGGTTCTGTACTCTTCATAACCCTTTACACCTTATACTCAACCCTCAGACTTCCCCCTTTCTTATTAAAGGGAGTTTGGAAAACGAAATACTTCATTTGGCTCCAGCCTGCTTTACCCAGTCTGTCTACTGGTAATTTCATTTTGCACGCTCCTGTCTGCGCCCAGTGAAGCTCTCGCTATTCCTTAATTCAATTGGCATTTTAAACCCCCACGATTGGCTGTAACTCGGTTATCCTGCTTCTGCGGGAGAGACTGTTCAGAGGCAAGAGCTCCAGATCTCTTTCCAGACATTTTGTCCTGTACTTTTTTTTTTTTGGCTCGCTTCCAACGAAATGCTAGAAGTTATCATGATTCCTCCTAAGAGACTTCCCTAACAGCATCCTAGAAGTACTTGAAGGCTGCACTCCCCCAAATGCCTTTTAGGACAGAAGCAAGCCATGTGTTTCAATTTGCAGACGCGATCCACAGTTGGACATAAAGCATCCCAGCTCGGAGGTGGCCTTGGTTTAGCTGCCACTCAAAGAGAGACGGAGCAGATAACCTGATATAGAGAAATATGAGGTTGTTTCATGAAGACAAAGGTGTGGCATCACTCTCCACAGCAGCCGTAACCCCTGCCTCCAGCATGCTTTGACACATCTAGTGATGCAAAAATACGTGACCTGAGAGGTGGCTTGCCTACCCCACTCTGAATAGAAAAAGCTTTTGTGTTTATTGCCCTTTTTCCAGTTTTCCATTAGTATTGATCTCAATTATGCAAGTTTTGACACTGGGGTTGAGGAGACCAGCAGCTCTCGGGTAACTCCTCGAAGTGTGCATCATCGAAGGCTGAAACGTGAATACCCAGCAGCAGGGACCAGTCGAGTGCTATGAAAACACGGGACCAAAACCACCTTGATCTTGAGGGCCTTCAGGTTATATACCTTCCAAAGCAAGCCTGGTGGCTGCCCTCACACAACATGTACCTATGGATTACACCCAGCGTGTCCCTCCTTTATGGCCATGATCCCATTAAACCAGGAGCCCACCAATGTGTACAACTGTAGGGCTAAACTTCCACCTGGCTGTGCCGAGCAGCCTGCAGAAGACCTTAAAGATGGATTTCGTTTTCTAGACCGAATTAGGAAACTTCCACCTCCCATTCACTCTAGTCACTCTGCATGGCAAGGAATTAAGACCTCCTTGTCAGACCTCAGACTCACCGTCATCAACTCCTTCTGGAAAGATTTCCTCTCCTTGTTCTCGGTGTTGTTGCAGTCTTCCTTCAGCTTCTCCAAGACGGAAGCCACTCGTTCCGGCTCACTGTCCAACTCCGCTCGGCAGAAAAACGTGAGTGGCAAGTTCAAGTACCCCAGCGCATCGGCGAAGGACCGCCAGCTGCTGAGGTTCTCCATGAGCAGAGTCCTCACAGAGGCATAGATGTAGGTCAGGAACTTGCAGGGCCTCAGGATCTGCTCGAGCAACAGGCTGGTGGTGAGATCTGGCCCAGAGAAATAGCTGGGCTTGACCTTCCCAACCACCAGCACATTTTTGGTGTGCACAAGGCCTATTTTTCCCTGGTAGTAGCCAATATACCACTCCTTGGTCCACAGCTGCCCTTTCAACCTGATCTTCTCCTCACTGAGGAGGGCTATGACATCTCCTTTCTTGTACTCCAGCAAATAGTGGTTCTTGCTTTGCCGCACCACTGTCTTCAGCAGCTTGCCGTACTTCAAACTCAACACTGGCCGGTCCTGAAAAACTGGATACTTGGCGGTGGCAGCCAGAGGTGAAAGGATGATCTTTCCGACCTCGTTCTTCTTGAGGAACCGCCTCTGCCCTGTCGGTTTGATGGCACTTTTCGGAGGCGGCTGCGGTGTCTGGACGCAGAATTGGGTCAAAATGGCATCCTTATCATCCTTGACCTGTATCCTTAGTGTGAAATCTGAGAGCTCATTGGGATCATGGGATGCAATGGGGAAGATAAGGCGACTGACCTTGCCCAACTTCATCTGGAAGCCCCGCACAATTTTGGCTTGCTCACTAGCTTTCACCTCGTAATTGGTCATGTTGGAGAACATGCAGAGTTTGAGGTCCTGAGGCCGGGACAGAGCAAACTGATGCTTACCCCAGAGCTGGAGGGCAACAGGAGCTGGGCTGTGGGACTGTCTTGTGACCTCGTTCACCAGGAGAGTCTTGGGTGCACATTCATGCCCAAACATGGCCACAACAGTTTTAAAGGAAGGGTGAATGTGTTTTGGGCCGTAGACGCCAACCGTGATCTTCTTGCTGATGTAATCCCAAACGGTGTAAGGGTAGAGGATGTTCTGCCCCTGGGCTACAGCCGCGATGTACATGCAAGGCTCCAGGTTCTCCAGCTGCACCTGGATTGTGTCCCCATACGAATAGTTCAGCTGCATCGGTGTGTACGGCCCCTCTTTCATGTCACTCCGCAGGCATTGCAGTCCTACCAAACTCTTGCTCATAATATCATTCTTGACCTCTGCTGACACCTTCATCTCCAGAATGATGAAGGTTTTCACCTCCATATTGCTGAGTTTGATCTGCAGGACTGGGCTGATGGTGCTACACTTGTCACTGTTCAGTTCCAGCGGTGGATCCAGCATCGCTTTCATGGAGATCTGCTGCGTTTCCCCAGGGGACACGTGGCCCTCTGGCACATGGATACTGATGTTGGTGTCTGGAAGCTGAACGGCTCCACCAGAGCTATCCAGCTTGCAGACGATGTTGGTCTCCACTGGTTGCGTCTGACCCCAGCCAGGATTTTGACCAAGCAAATCCAAATCATGGCAAGACCGAGCCAACTTCCTGTGGTTCAGCCATGCCGTCCTAAAATCTTCGCGGCTCTGGAACTGCTCAGGGGTGGGAGATTTCAAACCGCTGAAGAAACCCGAGGATGCTGGAGCGTCAGACTTGGCTTGAAGAACGGACAATTCAGACAAACTGTAGGAGCGTTTACTTCTGAAGAAGGGATTGTCCCTTTTCACAGGCTGTTCCAGATCCAGCCTGTTTGTGGATGGAAACTCATCAAAAATGTTACCCAGGCTGCTATTAGTGGCCGAACTGGAAACAACTGAAGTAGGAGCCCCCGTGTCAAAGAGCAGCAAGTCAACAGCAACGCTAGAGTTGGACTCCTTGTCCAAGCTGGGCACTGTTTGCAAATTCCCATTCAGAAATGGGTTCGTCTGGACTCCGTTCAAGAATGGGTTGTTATTGTAGGTTTTCATAGAGTTTCTTTTCACATCAGTCCATTCCCCAAGCAGGTCTAACTCCTTGACCCCCTCGTCGGGGCTCTCAAGTAGATTGTCTATCATCCCACTGTCCGTTAAGGAAGAGTTACGGTAATTTACAGGCTGGACGTAGGAGGAAGGGATGTAACCCATTTCTGTGGTGTTGTGAGCGTACCACCACTCGCCTCCTGACGTGTCTAAGACATAAAGGTGGTCCCCCTTGGAGAACTTCAAAGTGGTGAAATTAGTTGGACAGTAGTCTTTGATTGCTATTACTTCCTTCGCATTTCCAAAGGACGTGGGATTGTCAACCAGCAAGGCACTAGGAGAAGGCACTGCAAAGCCAAGAAAAAAACAGCACTGTAAGCAACCCACAAGAGAGTCACAACTCACTTCAGGTGAGCAATCCGCGCTACTTTAAGTGGTGAAGTAAAGCAGTTTTACAACCTCTGAAACCCATAGGTATTTTTTTCCCCCTACATTTTTAAACAAAACTTCTCCCTCCGATACTTCTGAGACATTCACGCTCCTCTTCCCCAAAGGGTTAATGATCTAAAGGGATGGGCATCAACACAGCTGGGAAGAGCAGCGGGAACTGAGAGAGAAGAAGCAGCAACTTCTTGTCCTCCCAATGAAGTCAAGTTCCTTAGCAACAAGGTCTCCCCCTCCATGTAGGGCCCCATGCCCCTGCTCCTGTAGGAGACACCAGCATCCCACAGCCTCGCTGAACTCCCTGATGAACAATGCACCAGAAGATGCAGTGGAGAGAAGTTTTGAGGGAGTGGGAGTCACTGCTTATCAGCTCTTCTTTTCACCTGGCAGGTCAGGATCTAAGCTCCTACAGGCACATACTAGAATCACAGGCACCCCCTTAAATGTTCACATTTAAAATATCAAAGTTAATTAGGGAGGGTTCTCAATGACTGCTATATGGGAAGAGGTTACACAGCCATTATCCTACCAATTTGGTCAGCAGTATCTCAAGGTCTTTGGCCACCAGCTCTTTAGCTCTCAAACAAATAGTTACCTGTGCTGCTGCTGGTGAATGCCTCTTCTGCAAAGAGATTACGTGATAACCCAGTAATGTTCACAGGTTAAAGGTGCTCTTGCTCTGCCATAAACCCTCTCCTGCACACACGAAACATCTTATGCTTCAGTGCAAGAAACAACCAAGGGTACATCATACTCCTGTTTTTTCATGTCACATCAGCAGCTCACCTCTCTTACACAGCACCCGTATTTCAAAGGTCCTCAACAAAAATTAACCCAATTTCTAAAGAAGGCTGTGTAGTTTGGACCCCTAGAAAGAAGCCCAGAAGCCAGCCCTGCAGTGCTGTCCTGGTCCTAGCAGCAGCTCCCGTCTCCCTTTCAGCAGCGCCAGCTGAAAGCCATTTTGCCAGGGGATCCCAATGACAAGCAAAACAGCTGGGTCAAGCCTACAGATGCTCATGCTGTCACCATATTTATAGCTTTTGTTCTCACTTTTAGGACCTATTTCTGTAAAAAGCAGTAGCAACAAGCTGCAGATGATGTCACATCAACGTTCAAATGTGTGTTATCTTGCTAGACAGACCTATGAAAACGAGGAGAGATGGATTTTCACCCATACGGAGCTGCAAGAGAACTGGGACAGCACCTGCTTCAATAGGTTTGAGAGATCCCTGGAGGGAAAAGGAGGATTTAAGAAACACAGGAAGCCCGTAAAATTCTGGAGATGAAGGGACAAGCAGATCAGACCGCACATCCCTGCGGTCACTAGCTGCAGGCTGGCAGCGCTTCTCGGACACGTGAAGTATGAGGCAAGGGAAGACAAGTCTTTAAATATACGCTAGGGATCAAATATTAAGTAGAGAATTGTTTGCACACATCCTTAACAACTCATCGTTAATCCACTTCCTCTGCCAGCATGTAGGGAAAGTCATGAGGACATTTATTCAGTGGAAAACTATATATATATAAATACTCTGCACTGAACAACTATTTTGCCACCCTGGTAGGAAGGCACCGTTAACCCAGGAGCTGTATGTGGGACATGGCATTTTCAGTCTCCCCGTCCCCGCAGATCAGCTGGGCGAGTGGCTGTGCCCGTGTCCCCCCCACAGCCGCGCATGCAGCCAGCACAGCAGCAGGTTAACAGCGATGTGCCAAAACCAGCAAACCCCTTGGAGAATATGAGTAATTCCTATTTTCACATTAAAAAACAATCTAATTTGCAGCAAGAGTGTTTGATATTTGGGTCACTTCTTGCTACACCTACAAAAGCAATTGCTTTTATGCGTGTTTATTTTTAACAGCCCTTGGCACATGCTAACTTCCACCTGGAGTTATTCCTTGGGAACCATTTCTACTGTGGGAACAGTAATTTCCCTCTCACCTGAATGCAGGTTTTCTGCCAGGTAAGGTAAAAAAAGCTGAAAAAAACAACGATAAAAAGAAGAAAAAGGATTATTCGAGCAACCTGCAAGCTCCCAGCTCTGGGGAAGGGAAAAACAAACTCTTGCAACCACCTTGTTGCTGTCACCTCTCTTGGTGTCAGGTCCATGCACCTGTGGACATGCTCAGCAGTGCTTGCTGCTCTTCCCCATCAGCTGCTGTCTGCTAATTAGTAACCAACCCCCGCCCCGGACCTCAGGGGCAAGAGAATGCACCTCAGTTGAGGAGGGGCATGGCCCCCACCCGTCCCACCGCACCTTTGACATCGCAGAGGCTGGTCTCAGTGAAGCCCTCGCCGAGGTCGATGAGCGTCCCCTCTGACTTGCAGCGTGGCAGGCCGCCTGAGTTGGCTGCCCGAATCCTCTGTGCCGCCATCTCTGGCCTGCTGACCCCTCTGGTCCCTGGGGGCACTAGGTGGCCATGGTCTCTCCGTGAACAAAGAGGCTACAGGGACTCCGGTGTCACCTTAGGGAACCAGCCTGGGGGAGAGAAAGGAACCCAAGCACGTTAGCAAAGGCTCTAGGTCCCACCACGCCACCCACATGCTGACAACACTCTCCCCAGGTGCACGCCGACCTTGCAGTGCCGATACGGGAGACCATCCTCATGTTCTCCTTAGAGCATCAGCAAAGATAACCTGGGTGCTCCTAAAAAGCACAGCACTGCCTACAAATCGCCAAGGGCTTCAGGCAGCAAGGACAGCCTCATCTTGCACAGTGCTACTTGCTGGCCACCACCCTGTACAAAGCATCCCTCTTGCCTTTAAGAGTTATTTGGGGACACATGGCTCCCAGGCTCATAAATTTGTCCTTCTCCCCACTTCATAAGGGCTTTCAGGGCATTTGCGCGTTGCCGTAATACATATTAGTAAAACCAGCAAGCACTCGGATCCTGTGGGAGCACAGGGTGGTGGCTAGTGAGTGCGGAAGGCCCACGGGACCAGGCTTTTTGCATGTTCAACTGAGTCATCCCTGTCCTCCACCGCAGCACCAGCATCTCCCAGGACGGGGATGGGTTTTCCCACTTGCTCTCAGCATCCCTCCCCTCGCCTGGCAGGGACTGGGCAGAGAAAAGTCTCCTTTTGGAACAAATGGTGTGGCTTCACTCAAGCTGCTGCATGGTGTCAGTACAGGGATGATGACGGGGGGGAAGACAGGTTTTCAAAAGCAAAAATAAAAATAAAGGGGTTTTTCCTCCTTTTTTTTCCAGAAACACTGGCAAAAACACTTCCAGAAACCCTGTGGAAGAGCAGCTGCATCAGCATGCCAGAGCCAGAAGAAAATTAACCCATTTCCCATTGCCCACGGAACACGCTGGCACTTCGACCACCAGTGCAGTGGCTGATGCAAGTGCTGGCCAGACCTCCTGTGGTGTCACCCGTGTCCCCTGGAGCTTGGAGGGTGGGCAGAAAGGCCAGGAGCATGTGGATGACGAGGCAAGCCTGGCATCTCTGCAAGCTGCAGGCAAGGCAGAACCTGAGCCACACTTTCCTCCTCATGGTTTGCACTAGGAACAGGTAAGCGGCCTGATCTACCCGGCATCATCCCAGTAAATCCCGCCATCCAGCATCCCTACAGACATCCCTACATTCTGCTCCTCTAAACCTGCCACAAAAAGACTCCAGCCTGGCTGCAAATAAAAAATACAGCTCTGTGCAATTAAAAGTTATATCCAAATCCCCTGCTTAAGTTCAGCAGCGCAAAGGGCTTTTTATTCACACCTACCACTGTTTTTCCCTTCTCCTCTTTTTTCCATTCTCCCCCTCCCATGCAATATTTTTTTTTTTCCCTCTGCTTGAAAATCAGATCAAGCAGAAAATAACCCTGAACCCAAATTCCTTAGGTGGGAATATGGAACTGATGGAAACATGAAAACAAGCACCGCTTGCTTTGGCTGCAGCTGGCTGTTATTAAACCCGCGTGTCTCTCTGCCGGCAAGGAGGAGCAGAAAGCCCTGAAGGATTCAGTGCCCTTTTCTGGAATGCAATAAGAGGAAATTTGCAGGGGAGAGCCTGAGCAGGAGATATTCCAGCCTGCTTGAAATGCTTCCCAAGCCATCCCCTGGGCCGGTATGCCAGGAATGCAGTTAGCTGGAAGGGATGCACCGGGCTCCAGCCAGAAAATGGAAGGGAGAACTTGCGTGCAAACACTCTTCCCTTGGAGAAAAGCGTTGTTTCAGAGTTCCTGCTGGGAGCACTCCGGGGGGAAAAGGGCTCGGCAGGCATTAATACAGAGAAACCAGGCTTCAAGTCAAGACTGCACTTATCAGGACCCAGCCAGGTGAGACAGGGGACTTGGAGCTGCCATCAGCATCAAGAAAAAGCAATAAGCAGTCAGTGGGAAGAGAGGAAAGACGCTCTTGTTAGCTAGCACGGTTCACCATCTATCCAGATCACCCCTTTGCAAAGCACCACCACAGCCGGCAAGATGTTGTTTATCATTAATGCGAGGCACCGTTTGGGATGGCACATTTTCCAGCTGGCACACTTTCTTCTACAAATGGTAGAGGAGCCAATGAGGAGAGGAGCCATGCTGGACCTTGTCCTTACCAACAAGGAGATGCTGGTGGGGAATGTCAAGCTCAAGGGTAGCCTTGGCTGCAGGGATCATGAAATGGTAGAGTTCAAGATGTTTAGGGAAGCGAGGAGGGTCCGCAGCAAGCTCACTACCCTGCACTTCAGGAGAGCAGACTTTGGCCTCTTGAGGGACCTGCTTGGCAGGGTAACATGGGAAAAAGCACTGGAGGGGAGAGTGGCCCAAGGAAGCTGGTTGGTATTCAAGGATCACCTCCTCCAAGCTCAGGAGTGGTGCATCCCAAGAAAGAAGTCAGGCAAAAAAGCCAGGAGGCCTGCATGGATGAACAAGGAGCTCCTGGACAAGCTCAAAAACAAAAAGGCGGCCTACAGAGGATGAAAGCAAGGACAGGTAGACTGGGAGGAATACAGAGAAACTGTCCAAGCAGCCAGGAACCAGATTAGGCAAGGTAAAGCCCAGACAGAATTAAATCTGGCCAGGGATATCAAGGACAACAAGAAAAATTTCTAAGTATGTCAGAGGTAATGGGAAGACTAGGGAAAACGTGGGCCCTCTCTGGAAGGAAATGGGAGACCTGGTCACCCAGGATATGTAGAAGGCTGAAGTACTGAATGACTTTTTCGCCTCAGTCTTCACCAGCAAGAGTTCCAACCACACCACCCAAGCTGCAGAAGGCAAAAACAGGGGCTATAAGAATGAAGAACTGCCCACTGTAGGAGATGATCAGGTTCGAGACCATCTGAGGAACCTGAAGGTACATAAGTCCATGGGACCTGATGAAATCCATCCACAGGTCCTGAGGGAGCTGGCGAATGAAGTTGCTAAGCCACTTTCCATTATATTTGAAAAGCTGTGGCAGTCTGGTGAAGTTCCCACTGACTGGAAAAGGGGAAACATATCCCCCATTTTCGAAAAGGGAAAAAAGGATGACCCAGGGAACTACAGGTCAGTCAGTTCTCACCTCTGTGCCTTGCAATATCATGGAGCAGATCCTCCTGGAAACTCTGCTATGGCACATAGAAAATAAGGAGGTGACTAGTGATAGCCAACGTGGTTTCACCAAGGGCAAGTCATGCCTGACAAATTTGGTGGCCTTCTATGACAGGGTTACAGCGTTGATGGAAAAGGGGAGCAACTGACGTCATCTATCTGGACTTATGCAAAGCGTTTCACACTGTCACGCGTGCCACTCTGGTCTCTAAATTGGAAAGGCATGGACTTGATGGATGGACCACTCAGTGGATAAAGAACTGGCTGGATGGCCGCACTTAAAGGGTTGTGGTCAATGGCTCAATGTCCAAGTGGAAACCGGGGACAAGTGGCATTCCTCAGGGATCAGTACTGGGACCAGCGCTGTTTAACATCTTTTGTCAGTGACACAGACAGTGGGATTGGGCGCATCCTCAGCAAGTTTGCCAACAACACCAAGCTGTGTGGAGTGGTTGACAGGCTGGAGGGAAGGGATGCCATCCAGAGGGACCTGGACAGGCTTGAGTGGTAGGCCCATGCAAACCTCATAAAGTTCAATAAGGCCAAGTGCAAGGTCCTGCACCTGGGTCATGGCAATCCCAGGCACAAATACAGGTTGGGCAGAGAATGGATTGAGAGCAGCCTTGAGGAGAAGGACTCGGGGGTGCTGGTGGATGAGAAGCTGAACATGAGCCAGCAATGTGCACTCGCAGCCCAGAAGGCCAACCACATCCTGGGCTGCACTAAAAGAAGCGTGGCCAGCAGGTCAAGGTCAGCGATTCTACCCCTCTGCTCCACTCTGGTGAGACTCCACCTGGAGTACTGTGTCCAGCTTTGGAGTCCTCAGCACAAGAAGGACATGGAGCTGTTGGAACAGGCCCAGAGGAGGCCACAAAGATGATGAGAGGGCTGGAGCACCTCTGCTGCGAGGACAGACTGGGAGATTTGGGGTTGTTCAGCCTGGAGAAAAGAAGGCTCCAGGGAGACCTTATAGCCCCTTCCAGTACCTAAAGGGGGCCTACTGGAGAGATGGGGAGGGACTCTTGACCAGGGAGTGTAGAGTTAAGACGAGGGGTAACAGTTTTAAACTGAAAGCGAAGAGATTTAAGATTAGATATCAGGCAGAAATTCTTTACTGTGACGGTGGTGAGGCACTGGAACAGGTTGCCCAGAGAAGCTGTGGCTGCCCCATCCCTGGGGGTGTTCAAGGCCAGGCTGGATGGGGCTTTGAGCAGCCTGGTCTAGTGGGAGGTGTCCCTGCCCATGGCAGGGGGTTGGAACTAGGTGATCTTTAAGGTCCCTTCCAACCTGAACCATTCCATGATTCTATGCAAGACCCTGAACACGTACTGCTTCCCCCTAAAGAGACGCTGCAGACACTGGGTAGTCTCATGTAGGGATTTTTTTCCTCCCTAGCTGGAGGGTTCAAGCCCTCCATGGCTACGCAGGCACAAAACCCAGCACAACGTGTGCAGCACTGTTGTTGCAGAAATAGCTCAAGTGGCAAAGTTTTCACAAATTTTAGTGATGCTTGCACACAACCCTGTTAAAAAACAAAAACACTTTTGACAGCCAAAAGGTCACCCCTGCTTGGTGAGTATCACGCAAAGCAAGAAACAAACCAGGGACACATAGGTGATTTTTCCCATGAAGCAAAGCACGAGCCACGAATATATTTTTAAAGAGCTACCTGGTAGTCCAGTGTCAAATAATTTTTTGTATCAATCATTACAGCTGTGTACTAACAACTCTGACACATCCACGCGCCTCACAGTGCCTGGCATTTGCATGGATGCTCCCCTGTCCTGCATTTATTTAACTATATGGAAAGCTTTATGCTAAAGGTCTGTGACAGATGTGGTTGCATGGAGAAACACAACTTGAAAAATCCCCCCCTGCATGCAGCCTGCAGTCTCAAAAGGCAGACAGAACGTACATCAAAATGAGCAATTATGAAAAGGTGTTTCCTCTCCCAAAAGCAGCGTCTTGGCTGCATCTCAGTCCGTTCTGGATGTAGCAACACTCTCGGACACACACACAAAAGGATGGGGACGCACGGCCCCCACGGCTGGACGTGGGGTGGGAGCCGTGTTTTGGAGCTGACAGCCCCAGCGGACAGACCCGAGATATTTCTGAAGGCAGAGGCAGGACAGATAACCAGCAAGGACAAATCTTCAAATTCGGCTATGTGAGAATAAAAGGGGACAGTTGGGAGAAGGGTGAGGGGAAAACAAAGGTGGACGGCATAAGATTTGTTTAGAAATCACTTCTGTAGCCACGGCTGAAACAATGGTCCACTAGCTCCTCTGAAAGCACTTTAAATATAGACCAGGATTAAATATAGACTAGGAAAACCCCAGCCCCATCTGTTTACCCAAAGCCATAAACAGCATTTGAAATGAATGGGGGAGGAAGGAAACCAGTGAGCAACCAGAGCTCACCCCACACGAGCAAGGAAGGCGACAGCATCTCGTCATGCAACCAGCTTGAAGGCACCTCCACACACTTTTCACACCAGTTTATTTTCCCCCTCCCACCAGCGAAAGGCAATGCTGCATGGTAAAATCCAACTGTGGAAGCCAGGAGGACCTGCTGCCTGCTTCCCCCCACCCCAAGTCACCCAACGGGCAGCTTTGCAGGCAGCAGCTTCCCCAGGTCGGGGCTCTGCAGTGGTTACACACCATGGTACCATCCCTCTCACTATTCACTCCAAAATCCTCAACGGGCTTTGCTGAGGGTTGGGCAAAGCTTTAGGGAAGGCAAGATGAGCATGTTCCCATGGCTGCTGGCTTCCCTCTGGATACCCCTTGCTCTGATGCCCGCACCACGTGGGGTGACACAGCAGCTCTATCTCCTCCCCATCTGCTAGGCTTCTCCTCCCCAGGGGGGACATCACGGGACGCCCATCCTGTCAGTCATCCATCAGGGGAAGAGCAGAGCATGGATTTAACTTTGCATGAGCTGGGGCTATGAGTAAGGTTTTGGGGGAAGGGACAGATGGGAGGCACAGACAGACCCAGCTGTGCTCCTCTCGGTGGAGAGGCTGCTGCTTCCCAAGGTGCAGAAGCGCCGTTGTGAGCAAGCTGGGGAGCAGCAAGCAGGATCTCTAGGGTCTTGAATAAGTGCCGTACCTACTCCTGGATCTCCTCGCCACCAGGCACGGAGCAGCTGCAAGTTTGGGGAGGGTCTAGGGCTGATGACGGTGTAGTACCTATTAAAAAAAAAACTATTGAAATCTATTAAAAACCCCCAAAGGTCGTATTCCTGCAGTGTTTGAACACACGGCATTCATATGATTTCTAACAGTAGCATTTCCCAGCATGTGGTGGCACAGAAAAGGTTAAAAATAACTTCTGCAAACTATCTGGAATGACTTAGCCCGGAAACTCAACCACAGGCTTTCCCCTCCTGGCCCAGCAGACCAAGGGGAGCCCCCCCAGGCCCCCTCTCCCAGCGCAGGCTCCATGGTGGTACGGCGGGGCCAGCAGCAGAGCCCTGTCCTCCCCAGTGCTCCCAGCTCCATTCATCACTCCAAGCTGATCCTGATGGAATTATGGTACAGACCCACCTCTGCCTGGACACTGAGCTATAAATCAAAGACGCAGCACAAGCATCCGGCCATGGTGAATGGGGTTAGTGGAGAAAAGCAATCCCGGGAAAAATACTCGCTGACAACATAAGCCTCACATCTGCGAGCAAAGAAATGCAATAAAAACATAGGAACACATGAAAGTGCAAATCCCAAGGGCGGGAAGCAGGATCTGCTGCTGGCCAAAGGGAGGGTCTTCTCCAACAAGCACTGACTGCAGCCCAGCACAGGTGGGAGAGGACCCCTCCAAAAGCCTCAATGACGGAAAAAACCCTGACTGCCAAGAATTTGGGCTGATAAGGCCTGTGAGGGCTGGCAGGGCTCGGCAGTACCAGGCACCATCAGGGCTAGAGACAGAGCCAGGTCCCTCCAAAGAGTCAAAGGAAGGGCTGTACACGGTACCTGCTGCCAGCAAAGGGAGGTGGGGGGGATCAACGCACATCCCTGCCCGCCCCAGAGCTCAGCCAAGCCAGAGAGCTGCAGGGTCCATCTCACCGGGACACGCACATGTCCACAGGAAGCATCAGGAACAGGAGCCACTATGACACAAGACGCATCAACCTTGCAGTAACTACCATAACTGCATGCCTGTTCTTCCTAGGTAACACATAAAAAGCCTGTCAAGCCCTAAGCTCATGGTGTAAGGTCAGGGAAAATCTTCCACCTACCCTTGGCGACAAACTGAAAGGTGGGAAGAGAAAAAAAGAGCTCCTAATCAAATCACTCATCATCCTCTTCCCAGGCCAAAATCAAGACCAACTCCAGGTGCTTGTTGCTAATGGCTTTTAACTTGCTTTTTCTTTCTCCAAAGTCAAGCTCCCCTAGCTTTCCTGCAAACATAGAAGTGTTTTTGGAGGTTTCTTTTAAAAACAGCCAGCCTTCCTTAAGTACAAGTGAATTTAACTCTTTGTAGCTAGAAATTAATTTCCCAGAGTCACAGCACTACCCACAGTGCACATTCATCCTACATCATGGATTTACTGAAAGCATTGCATTTATCACAGTCACAAAACCTGGAGCAACTCAAGACCATGGAAGCAGCTGCAGAAAAGACTCGTCCTGGAAACCCAGAGGACATGCACAGGGGACACCCCAGCCCCGAGCAAGCTGATGACTGCAGTTATCAGGGAGCTGATGAGGCAGTTTGAGCCTTGTTGGTGAAGACGAGTGGGGAAGACCTGGCTACTGTAGGCTTTTTTTACCTTCCTGAAGCCTGCACAAAGCATTTTGCATGTTTGATGCCAGCGATGCTGCATACCCTAGTGATTCCTGACCTTGTCGCCTTTCTCTTATCTGTTCCTCCTACTTTACCACTTGTGTTCGCAAAGCCAGTGGTTTAATCTTAAAAAAAAAAAACCAAAAAAAAACCAAACAAAAAAACAACAAAAAAACCCAAACCACCCCTTAAGACAACACAAAACACAAGCTCTTTGTACCAGAAAGAGCATGTTGGCGTGAACCCACGTACATCCCAGAACGAGCCTTGGAGCTGTCGATGCACCAGAACAGAAGACGTGTCATTTTAGTCCCTTTTCTAGCAAACAAGATGGGACTTGCGGAAATATCAGGACCTACCACCATTTCCACAGGGCCTCTGTCTCTCAGGGGTTTGCTATGGACCTGATCCCCGTAATGCGTGGCAAGCAGTGGGGATGCTCGATCCCAGCGTCCCTGCTCAGGCATCCCGAAGGCGGCAGAGCCCCATGCTACGCCATCCCCTCCATGCCGTATGGAAAATTCCTGCCCGCAAGCTTAAACTTGGCTCTGCTCCTGCCAGCTGAGCCCACTGCCAAGCAAGGGCAAGCCAAACACGGCAGGTTTGATGGGGCAGAGGGAGAAGGGGGTGGGGGGGAAAATGTAATTATGGCTGAGTGAGTGTTGCGGGTGTCTGCTGGCACCCGGTGTCCATTACAACCTCCCTGATGGGGTTGTCACCCTTCGCAAGCGAAGCAGGAAGGACGGGAAAGTTTCCTTTTATAGCAACGACTTTGGAGCACGAGTCCCGTTGGATATCCATCTCCAGCGCTGACTTTCAAGTGACTCAAATATAGATTAGTTTTTGGGGGATGGGGGAGCAGGGAAAAGCTTTCCCTGCAGGACCTCCTGCTGCTGCCAACCACAGGCTCCAGCCCAGCACCCACCCGCTGATTTTGGTCACCCATGTCCCATTCAATCAGCCACCGAGTCAGGAGAAAACACCGCAGAAGCCAGCGAGACTGGGTCGGGTACGGCTTGAGCACCACTCATGGTAAGGAAAAACTTCATGCCTTGGCATCCCAGAGATACAGGTACCACCCTCAAGCATCCACAGCAACTTCAAAGCCAAAAATTGCTGAAAACAGTGCCAGCGTGGCACAGGTTTAAAAAGCCTGCAAGCGTAGGAAGGTGCTAGCAGCACTGTACACAGCAGGAATCCTCATGATGTTTACAGGGCCATAAAAAGGTGCTCCTGGGCTGACAGCCCAGGTCCTACTACCTGACAGCAACACTTCCCAGCAATAAAGCCATTACATGCACACGAGTCCTGATAATAAAGTAGGGAAGTAAATAAAGTTGTACTTGTTTCCACGGTTTCAAGGCTACCACGGGCTGCACAACGAGCAACCCCTCTGGCATCCCCAGCAAAATAAGGCAGAAGGATGTCTCCAGTGGCACAGTCCTTCGTGCAGCCATTGCTGCTGAAACCCCGACACAAAGAGCAGGGTACCTCCCGGCAAACCCACAAAACTAAAAAAAAAAAGTAGCATCTGCCCAACCATCTCATGGTGAAGGAACACGACTGACACTCTGCCTGTTTTGCAGCCTCAGCTGGACCTCTTGTCCAGGGGAGGACTTGTTCAACTCACATATACTTTTTTGCCTCCACGATGTCCTTCAGCAAAGAACTCCATGGGTCTGCTGCCCAGGTGGTGGGAAACCCACCTCCAGCAGGATCGGGCTCTCACCAGCTCCGCCTGATGTCCACTAACCCTCATATCAGATGGATAGAGTTCAGTCCTGACCCATCCTCTCCCTATTGTCCGCTCAATGTTCTTCCAAGAGAAAAAACACTTCCTAATTCAGGTGGGGCAGTCCCTAAGGTGTTTCTGAATTATTTTTTTTTAACAGGGAGCTGCGGATGGACTCTCCTCTGCCAGGGCAAGGAGTTTGTTCCAGCCAAGAACCCATGGGGACCAGTGAAAGCACGAAAACCCAGAATCGCACACAGCACCAAGCTCTAGGGGTTAAATGTAAAAGCTGCAAACTCAAGTTTAAAACCCTTGGAGAGAACAGGAGCCCAGGAGAGCACCTTCTTCCTCTAAGCCCTTGCAGCCCCTCCAAGTCCTTCAGGAGCCCAAAGGCTCAGCAACGGTCTAAGTGAGACTGCTCCTGAGGATGCTTAGGGACAAAAGCAAAGTCCAAGCACCTTTCAAAACCAGGAGAATCCAGATCAAGCAACAGCACAAGCTCACCCAAGCAATTGGTGGCAGAAAAGGAATTAAACACAGATTTCCAGAGCCACAATCCACACGCTGGCCAGAAGGAGACACTTTTGAAGAAGAAACAGCCTTACCTGACAACAGACGTCCTACCCATGGCTCACAGCCATCATCCTCTGCCTTGGACGAGGAGGAAAATCTCTCCTTTTCTTTTTTTAAGCACTGCAGACTGATCGGTGCGTTAATCTATGGGCACATCTGCACACTCACAGAGTTGTCTGCATGAGCTGGTCCAGAGACAGGATGCTGGGAAAAGCTCTTTGGCTGTTGCCAGCACTTGCTCTGCTTGCTGGTGGCTCGTTCCCAGTTGACGGAGGAACGTTATGGACATTGTGCTGTGACCCCACTTAGGACCATCACCAGGAGAAAGTACACACACTGCTCCCAATGTGATACTGTGGCGGAAGAGATGCCTCCTCATGGTTGCCCACGAGATTGCGGGGCAACATCCACAGAGAGCAGACTAAGGGCAACTGTGGAAAATGATAAAGGAAGGGAAATGGTTTCCTGCCTCCATGGGTGCTGCAAGTGCTGCTTGTTGTTCAAGACCAGGCTGGATGAGGCTTTGAGCCACTGGTCTAGTGGGAGTGTCCCTGCCCATGGCAGGGGGGTTGGAACTAGATGATCTTTAAGGTCCCTTCCAACCCGAACCATTCTATGGTTTTATGATTCTATAAGAACCATCTCATTAACACCTGGTGCACATAAGAGGGAGGGTTGCAAACCCCCGCCCTCCCCATCTCAAGACACCAAATTAACCAGGGCAATGAAAACTTCAAGAACAGTAAAAGGTTTTCATTGAGAAAATCTATGGAGCAACTCACTATCATGCTACTCCCAGGGCCATGGCCCCAACAGCACATCTCCTTACTTAGATAATTCAGATGCTAATTTGGACTTCAAGAGCTGTCAAAAGCTGAAGCAACTGAGTCCCTGAAAAGCTGTGCTTCCCCCAGGTGGAGATGATGACAGAGCTTTAACTGCATCAACACTTCAGAGCCCTGTCTCCATCACCCTTCACTAATTTTGTCTTTGTCTGATGGAAAGAAGTAGCTGTTCTCAGCTGAATTGCTGGTGCAAGGCACAGAGCCACGTGCTCTCTTTGTTCCCAGCTGTAACGTTGGAAAACCAGTCCCACCAGCATGACCAGAGAAGAGCAGGCAGAGGGAAGTCACTCAAGCTCCTGGATGGGGAGCCTGGCACCACACCTGATGCGGCAACACAGAGGACAACAAAAAGCTTCAGAGATGAGCTAGCTCCAACTTGCCCATAGACCAACACATAGCCAAATACTCCACCAAGACACATCTTCCCCACGCTGACCCTTTCCTCACACAAAGAACATGAAAAAGGCTGAAAAAATTTGGTCCTCTGGACTTACCTGACCTGCTCATCATTTAAAAAGAGGGTGCTGTATTCAAGATGCAGATGCTGCGGGCAGGATGGGCACACAGTAGCCACCCATGGGTCACCCAAAAGGCAGCTTTGTAGGCAGGACACAGCTGCAGCCCCCAGGTCAGTTGGACTTGCTCTTGACCTCAGTCAGGAGATCCATTTTAAGGAAAAAAAAGTGGGGTTTTGTTCCCAGCTCACTGCCTGAGCATGCCCACAGACATCGAGCAGCCAGATTCTCTCACTAATGAATAAAACCTCTTTGGATTATCAAACCAAAAAACTCATTCAAGCAATGAGCTCGTGCAAAAGCTTAACCTTGATTTAATGTTCTTACACACCTTGCTGATTAGTCCAGGTACTGATCCGTTGGTGGATCACACGACACCTTCAGCTACACCGAAAATGCTGACGGGAGCCAAAACCATCATGAGCCTGAGTTAAGCAGAAACAAATGCAATCAGCACATTACAACAGCATTTCCTCGAAACAGAGTTTTTTTAAGCACTTGTCCTTGGTAAACATTCCCAACCATTTTCCCCACAATACCTAGGTTTAAGCAGCTTAACCATTTGCTGGAGCTGATAGTCTTCTCACAGGAAAGCAATGCGGGGGTTAAACCAGACTGTGGGCTGCTTGCTCTACGAGATGCCCTACGTTTGAACCAAATCCCTAGTCCATGAACCCATGTTGGAAAGAGGGCAAGCTTGCTGGGAGCAGTATGTTACTGGGAGTGCAAACCCACAGGTGATAAAGCTGTTCTGGAGGCACGCAGCATGAGGTGGATGCAAGGACAGACATCTGCTCCAGCCCAGAGTGTGGATTAGAACTTGCTGCAAAAAGCCCCAGTCTTTCGATTTGATCTCACCTGTAAATCCAGCCAGTTGCAGACCCACCCCAGAAAGCGTTCCTGATGCAATTCAGAGCACGCTTTTAACACCAGCCTCATTACATCGGCGCAAAAGACCACGTGGCTAATTTAAAGCGGTTTTCAGCAGCAAAGTCCTTGCCTTAATTTAGACTACAGCTCGTCCACAGGTGGGAATTAGCTTTCCAGGTGCAGGCACCCACCTCTGCCAGCCAGGAGGGTGTTCGAGATAAACCAAAACAGGCCAGTGTTTATGCAACACAAGAGCAAACACCACGCCTGCTTGTTTAATTAGTTACCCCTGAAATTAAAGCCCATCAAACTGCACGGAGGCTTCATGCAACCTGCAAATTATCTATGAGGAACGCAACCTGGAGGTGAGGGATGCCAGATATAATCCAGGCAGTGGCTCCAAGCACTTTCCATAACATCAACAATGCCATGAAGGGAAAAAAAAAAAACCACCAACCCAAAATAACACCACCCACCCCATCTGTCTGCACTTCAGAGTTTGTTGTTTCGGTCTCACCAGGTTAAAAGCTGCTCAATCCCATCATCACGGGTCAGATGGCTGATAAGACACCGAGATTTCATCATTTTGAGACCCGAGCGTTTATTGGAAGGGTTTATCTGCAAACAAAGTTAGGCACTTTGAACTGTTTGGTTTTATGTCAATTAAAAATGCATGAGGCCCCTGTCTGGATGCTCTGAAAATTAATGCGGTTCCAAATGAGACTGCAATCTCCACTGTCGGCAATGTCAAAGACACATTGCTTCTCTTTGTCGGGACAATTTTTCCGGGGTGAGCCATTTTAGGGAAAGATGTCTCTCTTTAGCAAGATGCTTGGGCACAGAAATGGTAATTTCCATAAATCTGGCAAAATCTTGCCTTTGCTCAAAATCCCAGGCAAAGCAGGGCTGAGTTCTGGACACACTTTTTGCAGTGTCAGTCAACAGGCAAAATAAAATGACACCTGAAAGTTATCTTAAAGTAATGGTAATTTTTTTTTCCCCCTGCTTAAATCAGAGCTTTTGTGGTTGAGCAGAGTCAGTTTTTGCAACCTTCTGTAAGCACAAAACACCCTCCCGTGTGTGCATAGAACCACAGTGATGCACTGTTGCAGGAGCATCCCCTAAAACAGGCAACTCCAAGCCCTCACGGAGGGACAGGCTGGAGAGCTGAGCGGAGAGAAAACTTATGAAATTCAACCAGGGCAGGTGTAGGGTGCTGCACCTGGGCAGGAATAACCCCCTGCACCAGGACAGGTTGGGGGATGACCTGCTGGAGAGCAGCTCTGTGGAAAGAGACCTGGGAGTCCTGGTGGACAACAGGATGACCATGAGCCAGCAATGTGCCCTTGTGGCCAAGAAGGCCAATGGCATCCTGGGCTGCATCAAGAAGAGCGTGGCCAGCAGGTCGAGAGAGGTCATCCTCCCCCTCTGCTCTGCCCTGGTGAGGCCACATCTGGAGTACTGGGTCCAGTTCTGGGCTCCCCAATTCAAGAAGGACAGGGAACTGCTGGAGAGGGGACAGCAAAGGGCCACCAAGATGATTAGGGGACTGGAACACCTCTCTGATGAAGAAAGGCTGAAGGATTTGGGTCTTTTCAGTCTGGAAAAAAGAAGACTGAGGGGGGATCTTATCAACGCTTATAAATAACTTAAAGGGTGGGTGTCAGGAGGATGGGGTCAGGCTCTTTTCAGTGGTGCCCAGTGACAGGACAAGAGGTAACAGGCACAAACTTGAACATAGGAAGTTCCATCTCAACATGAGAAGGAACTTCTTTACTCTGAGGGTGGCAGAGCACTGGAACCCAGAGAGGTGGTGGAGTCTCTGTCTCTGGAAACATTCCAAACCCCCCTGGACGCGTTCCTGTGCAACCTGCTCTGGGTGACCCTGCTCTGGCAGGGGGTTGGACTAGATGATCTCCAGAGGTCCCTTCCAACCCTTGCCATTCTGTGATTCTGTGAATACTTCCAAAGGGCAAGTTCTTCTCTCTCTGCCATCTCCAAGTCAGCCCCAGGCAAGGCTGGAAGGAGAGGTACCCGCCCTCGCTTCTCAAGCCCAAGACACAAGGCCCCCGAGGAACCTCTGAGCCCTTCTGTTCGAGCCCAAGAGCCAGGTGCACCACTCAATCCTACTTTTCTGTGATAACAGACCCACAGCGCTGAATTTTGGACTAATGCTGCTTGAATTACGCGTGAAGTATTATCGACCCTGGCACGGGGTTGTCTTAGACCAAGACAAAAACGCCTACATTAGAGGAAAAAAAGACAAAGCTGTTGCTGACAGCCAACCAGGGGGATACAGAAAAGCCCAAACTTTGTCTGCTGTCTCTAGAAGAATGCCTAATTTTAGAAAGTAAGGACTAAAATCAGATTTAAAAGCCCCGTATATTCAGAGACAGATGCCTTGGGTCAGGTGAACCTGTCAGCCATGTGCAGCAAAGAACTTGCTCTGTCTATTGATTTCTGTAGAAAGCAACTTCAATCCCACCACTAGCTCTGCTTCAAGACTGCTTTGATAACCATGGTGATGTATGTATTTCAATTCTGGCTCTGCATCTAAAGCATAGGTTGGGACCTACAAGTAGCAGGCTCCTGGCTAAAGACAACAATTCCAGGCACAACCAACATGCCAGGGCACCATCCATGGCCATCTTTACCATCTCGCCTAGACAAAACCTCCCTTTTTGCAGCAACACCCTCAATTTTCCACCCTATGAGATCGTGTTCTTCCATATCTCAATGCTGCTCACGCCCAGAAGCAGAGCAGATCTTGGTGCCGGTGGTGGTGCAGCTCTGCAAGGACAAGCAGAGGAGGCAGCAAGAGCTTTCCAGGAGCCAAGGGATGTTCTCCAGGACAACCAGCTGATGCCCACATACAGTCTTCAATGGCTTTACTCTCAAAGGGCCAGGGTCAGGCCGGAATTAGACACGCTCTTGATGGGAAAAGGGAGCCGAAATAATCAAACCAATGCAGATGGACTTTCTTTTTTTGAATTAAAACTTGCTTGAAGTGACACATAAAAAGAAGTGAAATCCCAGGCACAGCTGACGCATGAGGATAGATTTATATTTAGAAGAATGACATGAGTACTTAATCAACAGGAAAGAAACGGAAACTTTTTTGGCACTGTCCAGAAGTAGAAAAGAAAACCAAAAGAGAGATGGCCACCACCATTCATCACAGAATTACAGAACTGCCTACATTGGAAGGGACTTTTCAGATCATCTAGTCCAACCATCAACCTAACTCTGACAAAAGCATTACTAAAAGCAACACCCGCTAGCGCTTCAGCCTCACAACTCTCCACTTTTACACTGAATTCAGCTTTTTTTCCCCGTGCACAATTCCAGTAAACAACATTTATGGCTTGCAGAGCCCATATAAAGACTATCAACCAAAACACACCACACACACGTACAAGAGAGCTGGCATTATTATTATTATTTTTAAAATTAGTGCTTACTACTGTCAGCTTTATTTTCAACAGGAAAACTAACAACATGTTAGTACTTCATCATAAAACAGATATACCAAGGTGATAAAAAAAAAAACCAAACAATTTCCAAGTTTGCAGGCTGAAGTTTTAAGGGAGACAAAGCAGAGCATCAACATAAAATATATTCCTTCAAAATCTGCTCTTTCTTGTGCTGCATTACTCATTCGGGAGCTTTTGGTTCAGAAGTCAGAGATGTACTCAGCCGGATATCCGATTGTTTGCTGGGCCTCATCCCAAATTTCTCTAACATTACTCACATTTTTTTGTGCGGGAAGAGGGATGATGATTTTTATACTTAAAGGCAAAAGGGAGGAAAAAGTGCCTGCATCACTTTGTAGGAATTGTTAACGGTTAGGCTGAGAATTCTGCATCCAAATGATTCCCGCATACCGCATCCACAGAAGGAAAAAGAAATCAGGCTGATGCCTGAATTCCTTAGAACCCAGGGATGAGCTGGGACCTCATCCAAGTAGGATCCTGCAACTCCAGGGAGATGGGCGATGGACGCTCGTCCCAAAGGAACATGCTTTACAAACATCCTGGCAGTGACCAGCAGCATCCCCTCCGCCTGCCAGCCTCCCTGCAGGGAATTAGCCCCTGCCCTGCTTTCACAAGCTAAATTGCCTTAAAGCAGCCCTAAGCCAGCAACCACCTGCCCTTTCCCCAAGCAAAATGCTTCCCCTTCTCCCTCCAAGCCAGGGGACCACCTGATGCAGCGCCGGTCACAATCCCCTCAAAATTAGACCAAACTGCAAATATTTTTATTCCTTTTTATCCTGCCTGACTGCAGGGCAATCTGGACACAGTGATTTCCGTGTTCCAGGCCCCCCCACAAATGCACTTTTAGAGCCTATTTTTGGAGGCATGGGCGCCACAACTGCAGAGGCCACGGTTCGACCCTCAGATTGTACTGCTGCATGAACCCAGGCAATGCTGCTGTTCTGTGCCTCAGTTTCCCCCCAACATTATCCACTGGTACCCAAATCCTTCAGGACACACATCCCTCCCCGTTACTCAAAGGATGCATCTCCGCCCGCCTGCGCTGGGGTATCCCATCATGGCCAGGCAGCAGGAAAACCAGCAGCAAGATTGCAAGCGGCTTTCCCCCAGGACACTTGTAAGGCGAGGGCTGAAAACAGGGGCCAAGGCACAGAGGTAAAGCTGGGATGGAAGGGTCACCCCCACTGCAGGGCGATTGCGGAGAGGGGGTTAAACACTTGCCCTCCCCAAATCCCCGCTGCAGGGCCCTGCATTCCTCTGCTCAAACAGCCTGCTGGGCTAAAGCTTTTTTTTTTTTTTGCTTGCTGTTTCCATGCCTGGTCATGTCCTGCATCCTGGATTTGGTGAACATTTTAATAGCTCCTATTAATAGGCAGAGCAGAAGCTAGAAAGGCACCAGCTGCTCCGGCCAGTGGCACCTGCAAGGAGCCACAGGGCTGTCCAGCTGCAGGGCAAGGTGCTTAAAAATCTGGCAGAAGAGCGCAAAAAAAAAAAAAAAAAAAAAAAAAAAAAAAAAAAAAAAGCAAGCCCTGCTCACCCACCCACAGAACGGAGACTGAGAAGCTCGGTGGCCTTCAAACCCGTTGTGTTCAAGGGATTTCAGGTACAGCCTCGCAACAGGATTTATCTCCACCAGGTAATTTCAGGCGCCGGTGAGAGGATGCACTTGTACATCCCCCAGATCAGCCAGCACTGGGAGGGGGTGGCATTGCATCCCATACCAGCCCTCCGCACCCAGGAACGGGATGCACATCCCTCAAAAGCACTTAGGATCTGTCCTCAGGGTCAATAGGCAAATTTTTTTAATTTTTTTTAAAATTTTTTTTTTTTACACATCTACTGAAAAAAGAATCTCCCATTCCCTGCAGGTCCAAGAGCTGAGATGTGCCGGAGACCACAGCACATCCGCCCCCTCGCCAGGAGTGGAGTTGAGACCTCGTTTCACACGATCTCACCAGGCACTGCAGGAGTCCAGATGGACCGTCTTGCTAATGAAGTTAATTAAAGTGTTTTTCAGCAGTGATTAACTTTCAGGTACGCCGCTCCAGAGCGGCTCCAGCTCTCTCCAGGGAGCACGGGCCACACCTCGGGAGCAGCAGGAGAGACAGGAAAAATTATATGGAAGAACTTACTGATGGCACTGAGGTGTTTCTCAGCAGCGTTTGCTGACTCAAAGCACCTTACAAAAAAAAAAAAACCCTCCCCCAAAAAAACAACTCAAACCAAAACCCTCCAAAAAACCAGAAAAACCTCAAAACTTTGTCTATTTTTCACCTCCAGGCTGAGCAGGACCAACTCCGAATGAAGATCCAGGCAAGGCTCTAGTGGGTGGATGCATGGGAGGGGACCCACCACCCCGATATCCCAATCCCAGAGCATCTTTTCCCCCCGGTACAGCTCAAAACAGACACAAAATACTCCGGGAAGCCAGCAAAGCTGCCCATAACTCTTAGGACGATAAGCTGGTCAAGGCCAGGGCCGGCAGCACAAGCTATCCGTTTTGCTGACGAGGTAATCACCATCTCCCAGGGACAGTAAATACTTTGTCCGTCCGCAGCCCTTGCCCAGAGATAACCAAGCAAAACGCTCATGAAGGCCAAGAGAAAGGCTTGCTTTGTGGCCACTGCTGCTTTGCTCCCCGACAAGGAGGACAGCTGCCGCAAAGCACTGGAAAGGAGACATGTCTGGGGAAGCTGGGATTAAAAAAAAAAAAAAAAAACAAAAAAAACACAACACACAACCAAAAACCAACCCAAAACCAACCCACCCCATTGCACCGGGCCCTGCACTTTCATCCCTTTTCCTCCAAAAAACCTACTTGTCTTCTTCTGTCCAAGCAAACATGCGGTGAATGTGCCTACAGAGGTACCGCTTGTCCGGAGGCTGCTCCAATAAATCTGCAGACGACGGTCTCCATAGGCAAGGAGAAGACAGCGCTCAGGAAGACAAAGTGCATGACGCACCCGGCCATCTCCCCCTCTCTTTTTGGGGGAGGCACCCCCCCATCTTCTTTTTTCCGTAACTCTGAGCCCGATGAATTGCAAAGGACCAGTTCGTCCCAGGCTACGTGCCTTAGGAACTATTCTCTGTGCTTTTTTACCGACTTTAATAGTTCCATCTGCACAGAAAAAAAACCCGCTAACGATGGCTTTTGTAAGAAAAGGGGGTAAAAAACAAAAAAAAAGCATGGACGGGTGGGAAACACTTCTCATGCCGGCAGAGAACAACCCCACCCCGGCAGAGCTAATCTGGTGGCAGGTTTTCAATGCAGCAGCCAGGATGCGAGGGGCTGGGGAGGGAGGTTGGAGAGGGATGGGGAGGCGGCAGGGGGGGTGGGGAAGAAAGCAAGGAAATGCCACAGAGGTGAGGACGCTTTTTCTGGCCGGGCAAAAGCTTGTTTTGTTTCCCTCCCTTCAGCTAGCTGCCATTTTCTGGAAGCTGGACAGGTTACCAAAAAAAAAAAAAAAAAAAAAAAGAAAAAGAAAAAAGAAAAGTTTCTCTTTGTTTAATTATAGCTGCGGTAGCCCTTGCACTGAGGGACCCAGTGTTGTGTTGTCCCCTCCCGTCCCCGTCCCCCCCCCGGCCCCGGGCTGCTCTGGGAACGGATGCGAAGGAAGATGACGGCACGGTAATAGGGAATAACACCAGAGTTAAAGCTTTAGCGTCTCCCACAAAGACACGAACCCAGCTCAAACAGATAATTTTTACTCCCAGAGGCACGCAAGACCCGGGAGACTTTGCTCTCAATTCCCTGTGCCACCACCACGTCGGTTATTCAAATTTCTACTCGTTTTGCTCCCTTCCTCCACCTTTTACCTGGTGCGGGTGGATTTTTATATGGACAACTCACGTGCCTTCTCCCTCCGCACTAAGCAAACCGATCGATGCTGCTGGTGCTTGCCAAAGTCACATCTGCGCAGACGCCAACCTGGGACAGCCAAGAGGTCTATCCCAGCCGTGGATTTACTCCAAGTTCAAACCCCTCTTACTCAATGGAACATGGTTCACGCTCCCCATCCCAAACGCTTTGCTGGTGCGATGTCACTGGGCTGGCAGTTCCCATCAGAACATGCTCAGGCTGAGAGAGTTGGGGTTGTTCAGCCTGGAGAAAAGAAGGCTCCAGGAAGACCTTACAGCCCCTTCCAGTACCTAAAGGGGGCCTATTGGAGAGATGGGGAGGGACTCTTGACCAGGGAGTGGAGAGATAGGACGAGGGGTAACGGTTTACAATTCTTTACTGTGAGGGTGGTGAGGCACTGGAACAGGTTGCCCAGAGAAGCTGTGGCTGCCCCATCCCTGGAGGTGTTCAAGGCCAGGCTGGAAGGGGCTTTGAGCAACCTGCTCTGGTGGGAAGGTGTCCCTGCCCATGGCAGGGGCTTGGAACTAGATGATCTTTAAGGTCCCTTCCAACCCGAACCATTCTATGATTCTATGCTGTGGGCCACTGTTGCGGAGGACCATGACAAGTGGCAACGAGCCCCGCAAAGCCAACAGCCAGCAGGTCACCGCCTGAAGCCCTCACCAGTGAGCTTATGGCGACCGCAAAACTTCTCCTGCCTTGCTTTCCTCCACCGACTGAGCTGGGGACGCAGCATTGTTCAACTCCAACGCAAAAAAAAAAAAAGCCTTTTCTGTTCCTAAGGAAACAGCCAGCGTCATTCAAAGCAGGCCACACGCCGTGCAAAGGCCCTCCCCCGAAAAGACAACCCAAAGCACGGCATACAGGCAGCATGGTCAGGGCTGGCCAGGCACGAACGGAGAATCTCCTGAAGGAGATAAATCCACAGGGCTGATGGATTTACCCCCAGAGAGGGAAGCGATAGCTTTGCACGGGGCTTGTTCGCAGCCCAGCCCCAACGACTACATCCCGCAGCCGCGATTTCTTTGCAGCATGGAAAGGGTGTTTTCCTGGCACCAGCTAAAAAACATCTGGTTTCGCTTGGTGGCAGCGATTCCCCCTACTGAAAATGACGGGATGCTCCCCCAGGGCAACCCTCCCACGGGGCAGGAGCAGGGGGCAGAGGAAGCAACTTCAGAGAACTGTGAAAAGGAAAATCTTTCACATTATTCACATTATTATTAATTATTATTGCAGCCTTCCCCCTGTCATTTAACAGGACTGCAAACCAGACGTGCATCACCATCCTTCCAATTTGCACAAAAGCACCCAGATGATGAAGAAACACAGGAGAGACTACAAAAAAATTAAAAAAAAATAAAAAAAGGTGACTCAGCCACCTTCTGCCTTTACATTTTAATATATACAGGTTTGAGGCTACAAAGTTGCTCGCACATCCATCATCTTGCACATGCAGTCGGCGTGTGTCAGCCAAGCCCCGTCGCCGATGAAGAGGAGGAGATGGGACGTGACGTGCACTGCCTGCCTTCCCCGCTGATGGGTCTGAAGCAACATCTCGTCCAGGCAGAGCCGAAGCAACTATTCGCGTAGGAGCACGCAAGAACATTTAGCCCTAGGACTTGCAATTCGTTTGCCTCCTATCGGTAATGAGAGCACTAACGCTCGCCAGCAGCCTGTTGATACGCCAGCTGGGAATGACTACCTCTCGGCACTGAAAATAAGCCCTTGCACAACTCCAAATTAAATCAGCAGGTTAAAAATAGAAATATTTTGCAGGGGGGGAAGAGGGGGAACCAGCCAAGGGGTTCATAACGGAGGAGCAGCAGACTGGCCAGCCCGTAGACAGTGCTAGGTTTCCACCAAAAAACGGGATTAAAGACTGCAGATTTTGCTTGTGGGACACCAGTGACTTCTTCAAAAAACATGCAACCCACCCAAAATGCCAACCTGCCTACAAGAGGAAAAAAAATGTGAATCCAAGACAGGATGAAAGAGAGTTGGAAGTCTGACAGTCAGCAATTTGACCCATCAAACCCCCTGGAAACACTGTCAACATGCACAGGGCAGCGTGGCTGCCTGCCGGACCTGCAAACCACCCACGGCAGCAAAGGGATTTCACGTGCTCCTTCATTTTCCCGTTGCTGTGAGCTACCACTATACACCCCTCTCCGTACTCCCGCACTTTTCTTTATAAGCCCAAGGGAGCAGAAATGCACTGAAATCATTTAACTCCAAGGACCACTGGGAGAAATAAAGGATCCCAGGCTGCAATGAGGACCAAGGGATGGGATAGATGCCGCAGGTATCCTCAAAAATTAACCCTCAGCCTGGCTCTGTGGATGGTTTTTGTGTTACTGGAACTGGGATATCACTTTGAAGTCAAGTGATATCATCTGGCCTGCTGGTGGCAAGCCTCTCCACCTTGTTTAGAAAGCCAAGGCTCTGCACTGGAAGGGAAGGTGCTCGTCAGGGCATGCATGTGCCCACTGGAGGACCCGCTCCCATCAGGCAAAGTTACAGCTCCCACAAGCACTTTCTCCTTTTTTATTAAAAAAAAAAAAAAACCAAACCAAAACCCAAACATTATTTATGGCCACAAAGTGAGCTCAGACTTCAGTTTGCACTTCTGAATTTAACAAACCCTGCAGCTTCGTAATTGAGAAGCAAGGCTGTCCTCGCATCCCCATACCATCCCTTCGGGTCCCTTTTAGCGAGAGAAATGAGGAGCAACACCCCCCGCTGCTCCCCAGCTCGCCCCGGGCTTTCAGCTGTCCCTCCAGGGTTTGCTTCCAAGTCACGTCCGCGGCGGGTGGCAGGTTTTCCTCCCCCCAGTCATGCCAGCCTCGAGAGGTCCACGTGCTCCCTGCCCCAGCCAAGGCTGGCACGGTGCTTTCGACGTCCTCTAACAATGACAGCCCTGTGCCCCAGCACCGGCCCCTTGGCGGGGTTAATGCTGGGATTGTTCATCCCAAACTCACAAGGAGCGAGCGGATGCGGCCCTGGCAGCAAAAGCCTCCCGCGCATGGGGGACCAGGAGCGTGCTGTAATGCCACAGCTCATGTCCCAAGTGAAACGATGCAGGGACTCATTTTGTGCTTTTTCAAGCTAAAAGCTCATTCTGCAGATTTTAGGGAGGAGCCTGAACGGGTCCATCAGCTGGCGCTGACAGAGGAGATGCCTCTTGTGCCACGTCCAGAGAGCAGGGCACCCCCGGCAGCACGTTGCTCTCAATAAACACCTTCCTGCATCCATCACCTCCCACCCCAGCCTGTCCCTTGCCAGTATACATAAAATACCACTGCAACGAACCCACCGGGCCTTGGGCATCACAGCAATGCAAGAAGCAAGCTATCCATTTGGCACCCACAGCGACACATCCACGATGCTACCGAAGCCACCTATGAAACCTGACATTTGCCCCTGTCCCACCATCTCTGGGAGTTCTCGTTTGAGCCACTTTTAAGAGCAAACTGGACCAAAAGCCCTGCAAGGGTGAAGCGCTGTAGAACATTTCACTGTATATATCACAATGTATATATTCCAGTTAATAAGCACAAATCCATTTACTAGAGAGCTGATCCCCCTCTTTCAAACCTGGGTCATCACTGGTTACTAGGGAAGTCACCATCTGGCTACAAAACTCCTCTGAGAGTTGCCATCCACAGCCAAGGTGCAAGAGATACCCAGCCCTCTGCCTGCCATGGACACCCCTCCATGATGCTGCTGGGTGCCCCAACACCCATCAAGGGCCACCCTTGGTGGTCAACCAGCCCTGCAAACCCCAAAGCACACCCTGCACAGGGACAGCAACCCCCCCTCAACCTGCTGGAAACCCATCCCACCTCCTTACCACCTACCGGGGCGCCGCCGGGGCAGTCTGCAAAGCACAGGTGTTTTAAGAATGAATTTTTGGCAAGGAGAGAAAAGGCAGGTGCCAACCCCTAAGGTTGAGAGACTCCCAGGCAAGGTTATTTGCATTTGTTTCTGTTTCAGCTGCCATCAGAAATCCACCCACCAAACCAGGAGGCGATGCAACATTCAGACCTCTTGAAAATAAGAATAAAGAGGATGCAAATTCCCCTTAGCGTCCTGACCTCTACAGCTGCTAGCTCCCTTCACGCAGCCAGGCTTCTGCCATGAAAAGCTTCTTGCTGTATTTAAATGTTTTTCTCATTTAAAAAAAAAAAAAAACGCAGCGTCTAAACCACGTCCTTAACATAGATACAAGCTTTTCTGAACAACCCCACCAGGCTAAAATAAATATTTTGCTTCACAAATAGTTTTCCTCTCATTAAAATGAAAACATAATTAGGATGTCAAGCACAGAGGCAAGCAATGGCTGCAATCACTCCACGCAGCCCCACGCTGCTCAGGCTTTATTTGATTAAAAGTAACGACACTGCTATTTTTGAAAAGCACACTCTCTTCCACAGCCCCACCAGAGTTATTTTGGAAAAATATATATATGGAAAGCTGGCATCCTTGCCACCAAAAAATCCCCACACAGAAGGGCACGCACTCAGTAGCGGCTGCAGGTCCATGGCATGGGCCACCTAGCGAGCATTGTGGGCCACCTCTTGCTGCTCGTGGCCAGGGGGTTACAGCTCACCGTAGGAAGAGCACAGCGACCTGGGCAAGCACCTAACTGCCGGAAAGGGTGAGAGAAAAGAAGAAAAGAGAGGAAAAAAAAGGAGAAGAGGAGAGAAAAGGTGCTACCAGAGATGTTGCACGAGGGCACCTGTGCAGGGTCTGGTACCGACACTGCCGCACGAGAGCAGGAGCCAGGATGAGATGCAAATATCCAGGGCTACAAGACACCCAGGAGGAAATTATTCTCAGTATCAGGGGTTCTTTTGTTGTTTTTAAGCAAATCTGAGCATCCCTTTGCTGCAGGAAATAAAGGACGAGTCCTTTGAGAGCGGAGGGGGACGTTTCACTATCCAGACACAGATGTCAACACAACACGCATCCCCCTCCAACTTCTGCCCAAGCTGTCGCTCTGCTCGTTAACAGCTGTAACTTAATTATTGCAAATCTCAGGCAGCGTTAGCCAGGAAGGGCAGTGCTGGGCATTACACACGATTCCTCGGCATCACCCCTGCCAGAGCACGGATGCTGTGCCAAGCATTTGCACGCCTCTGCATCCCACCCCCCTTGACAGCTCTGGGTCCGTAACAGGTTCCGATGCCACGCAGCTTTCCAAGGCAAAGACGGGGGTTACGGGACACATGAAACTGCATCACGGGGGTTATGGGATGCACAAAACCACATCACAGCCACCACCATCCCATTGTATCAAAGCTGTTCGGAGTATAACTAACGCTGAGCCACCCTCGTGGCCAAAGTGTTTGCTCCTCAACAGCTTTATAGCTGGGGATCCCCAAAAAACCCCAAATGGGTACCCCAGTACCCGAGCCCCAGGCTGCAACGTGTCATCACCTATTCATGCCCCCCTGTAACACACCTTCCGCACAACTCCAACCTTCCTGCAAGCCAACCGCTGTAAACCAAGCCTTGAACAGCATCCCCTGCTCACAGAACAACCCCCGCCCCAGGCAGCCAGCAAGGAACAAAAGGTCAGCAACCCCATGACATCGGTGAGTCCCAACCCTTCATGGAAAATAAATGCCAGTGCCACGCTGTTTAAAAAAAGCCCCAAGCTCCCTGGGAACATCCCACTCGTGGCCGATAAGAAAAGAAAGAAAAGCCATTCTGGCCTTCTCCAGCCTCAGCTGTAAGACATCGCCACGAGTTTACGGGCCAGACATATCCGGAAATGTTAGCGCATTGTCCCCGGAGGACACATGGTCACCCTGCCCTGCGCCCCAAACTGAACGGGGCTCCCAGCCGGGTGCAGGAGTGCCAGCCCTGGGACCTGGCCCCCATTGTCCCTGTCCCCTCCGGGCAGCAGGGCCCCGGCAGGCTGCTGGGGCCAGGCTTGCGGACACCAGGTGCTTGCAGGGTGGCTACTGGATGGGGAGGCGTATGAGCCCCCGCTAATGCTGGGAGCGGGCACAGAAGTTTCTGACACAGACATCTCGGTGGCGTCGCGGGAGCGGACGCTGCTGGCCCAGCTCCCAGGGGGCTTCCCTGGCTTCCACTCGGCGTGGGGGCAGCACGCCAGGCTGGCAGACGGGGGGGTGCATCCACGGTGTGCGTACAGCACGGCACGGCCAGGGAGCCGTGCCCCCCGCGCCCGCACGGCGTGGCACAGTCACACGGACCGCACACCCGCTGCACGGCACACACACACACTCCCACGGAGGGGGACACACATCCACACACGCACTCCCACGGAGGGGGACACACATCCACACACGCACTCCCACGGAGGGGAACACACATCCACAAACACACACCCTCCCACGGGGGGCACAAACTGGCTCCCACGGTGGGAGCACACACACACACTCCCGCCGGGGGGCACAAGCACACTCCCACGGCGGGTACACACACACATACACCCCCATGGGGAATACAAACACGCTCCCACGGGGACACACACACACACACGGGGGGGGCACACACTCCCACTCTCCGACGGGCGGCATATACACACACACACACACTCTCCCACGGGGGGCACAAACACACTCCCACGGCGGGGGAACAGACACACTCCCACGGGGGGGGGCGCCCACACACATACACACACTATCCCACGGAGCACACAAACACACTCCCACGAGGGCCACAAACACACACACACACTCAGACGGGGGGCACACCCCCACCCCCAAACACCCCCTCACACACACACCCCCACACCCCGGGGCAGCCGGAGGCGCGGAGCCAGGCTGCCCGCCCGGACCGGCCGAGCTCGGACGCCGCCTCCCAACGGACGGGCGGAGGGGGATGACACGACTCCCCCCCGGCCGCCCGCCCGGCGCCGCCTCCGCCGCCACAAACTTTTCCCTGGCGGCAGCGGGAGCCCCCCACACACACCCCGGGCGGAGCCGCGGCCGCTCCCGCCGGCGGTGCCCCCCCCCACACACACACCCCGGCAGCGCGTCGCTCACCTGCGCCCGGCGGCGGGACCGGGACCGGGACCGGGACCGGGACCGGCGCCCGACCCCGCTCCGCTCCCCGTTCGCGCCTCCCCGCCGGGCACGGGCCCGCGCGCCCCGCCCGCCCCGCGCCAACGCTGACGTCAGGGGGCGGTGCTGCCGGCGGCGGGGGGGGGGGCGTGGATGTGTGAGGGGAGGGGGCGGGGGCAGCGCCCGCGTGCGAAGGGGCGGGCGGGCGCGTGCCAGGCTGAGCGCGTGCCGCCGCGCGGGTGGGGCGTTGGGGGGTGGGCGGGGGTTGTCCCTCTGCGGATCGCGTGTGCGGGTGGGGGGGGGCCGGGGGGGAGTCCTCGTGCAGAAACCCCACGCGTACAAAGGGGCCGTCGTGCAAAGCCGGCGTGAGCGGGGGGGGGGCGCGTAGAGCGGGGGGCTGAGCCCCCCCATTGCCCCGGAGAGACCCCCCCAAACCCCCGCCCGGGCCCCGCGGGAGTGACCTCCACCCGCGACAAGTGGGGGGGAGGCCAGGGCGTGCCACGGGCGCCCTGGGCCCAAACTGCTGCTCAGCGGGGGGGTGATAGACCCAGAAATTCGGCTTTTGTGATTTTTGGGGTGGGTTTTTTTTCTTTTGCATTTCAAGGAATTATTTTTTTTGCATTTTAGGACTTTTTTTTTTTTTTTTTTGCAAAGGAAGCGAAGCAGCACGGTGCGGCCCACGCCGAGCGTTTGGTGCAAGGCCCGCTGTGCTGGCGGGGACCGGAGCAAAGATTCCCACCCTCCACCTCCAATGCTGCTCCCCCAGGATGGGAATTCCTGCCAGTGGGAAGAAACACAGAGGAAAAGCGCTAAAACCACCCCAAAACCTTTATTCTCGATAAGAGAGTTGCGCAACCCGATTTCTTGAGTTAAACCGTGGGTCCGGGGGACGGCTTCAAAGCTTGCGATGGCTCCTCCGACCCCGAGGCAGCCAAAGCCCCGCCCAAAAAAAGCCTTTGTGCTCATTAAAACCGCAGGGGCTAATTGAGGATCCCACTCCCGTCGCTGCGGAGCGTCAGCGCTGCCTGGGTTGCACGTCCAGGCTGGGAAATGGGGCAGCGGGAGCAAGAAACGCGGCGGGTTGGGGATGGAAGCAACGTGCAGCCAGAGGTGGTGGCCATGGCTACCGTCACAGTGGCCACCCCGCGTGGAAACGCCCCTGGGGAAAAGCAACTGAGGGAGAAATATTGGGGCAGGCGGGTCCTGTGCGCAGGAGGGCCTGGGCTATGCAAGCTGCTGCTCTTCCGACCCCTCCTTGTTTTTTCCTGGATTTAATCGGGATCCCATGATTAAATTTCCTCTTCCTAGTCTTGGCTCCTCCTGCGCCCAAACTTCCAGCGCTGCCGAAGGAGACGGGACTGTGGCCGGGGCGAGAGGAAAGTGGAGAGGGCGGCCAGGGGCAGCCGTCCCAGGTGTCAGCCGGGGCTCCCTGGCCTCTGCCAACCCTTTCGCCGGCTTCGTTTAAGCCAGCGCCAGCCAAACAAGCCGTACGACCACATCAAAGCGCCCTCGGGAGCTCCTTTCTCTCGCGTTTGTTGGGAGGTTTGGGGTTTTATCAAAGGAAGGCTCCCCGCAGCCGGGCCGCCTGGTTCTCTCTGACATTTCGGTCTCGCTTTGCTGGTGGAAACGGTCCCACAAGCACTGGGAGCACTGGGAACACCGGGGTCTGGCTGGGCTGGGCTGGGTGCTGCTCCCACGCTGGCGGGGGGGTGATGTGGGGGTACCGGGGTGCTGCTCCTATCTGCGCCTTGGCACCAAGCCCAGGACAGCCAGACCAAGGTGCTCCTGTCCCTCTGCTTCTGCATGTGTCGTGCAAAACTGTCACTGATGGCATTATTTGAGCTGCCGATTTCTCTCGCGCATCCTTAGTCTGATTTCGTGTCTCTCATACTGTAAAGCCCCAAAATGACTCGTCTCTTTCAGTGTTTTTATATTAGAAATAGTAAAGTAGCGAATCTCACTATTGATACAGCCCCTGATGGCAACCAGCTGATGTTTCACAAAATATGTTGGTCCTGCTTTGCTCTTGTATTAATTAGTCCGTGTCAGAGATAAATCACACTTGTCCTCTCCTGACAAAGTTTGAATAGACTTTTTTTTTTCTCTGTCTCTCAAACCCCAGTTTGGTCTTACTCGTTTTAATAATTTCCTAAATCACTGAAGCCCTGAGAAGTGATGGTAGAGGTCTCTGGGTCATCCCAGGCTGACGCCTTGAGTGGCTTTGGGGACAAAAGTGTCTTTTTCGATGGGCTGGCTGCTGGGCTGAAGGAGGCGTAAGTGCATCTGGAGTTTCAGCGCAGCAACCTCGTGATCCCTCTGTGGTAAACCTATGTCTCCGGGCGGTAAAACTGAACTTGAACTCCAAACTATCGGCTTAATTGAAAACGAGCGATTTGTGCATGATGACCACTGCCCATCCTGGGAGCTGGGAGCTGCTTTCCCCACGCTGAGGGTTCACGTCAGGCACGTTGCCGGTGGGGACGGTCCGGCCGAGTCTGGGGTAGAAGGATGAGCATCCCATGCTGCATCTCATCCTCCTGTCTGTCTCACAACAGGCGGTTTGCAACACCCGAAGCTCAGAGCAATGAGGGGCCGTGGGGTATTTGGTCGCGGGGTCAGTGCTGTGCGTGGCAGGGACCAAAATCCATGGGTGGGCTTCCCCAGCATCCTTCCAGCAGGCGCAGGCTCGTCCCGGGCTCCTGCCTCCCTGCCCCGCTCCTACCCCTCTCCTGCCTGCTGCTGCCACCTCCCCTCCGCTGCCACCACCACCGCAGAGAGCTGTGGGGGGAGCAGGGCACGCTGGCGGAGCCATCCCACCTTTGGAAGCATGCCATTCCCATTTCCCCTTCCAGGAAGCGATACCGGTGAGCAATTAGACCCGGGCAGGATGCCCTCACTGAGCTCAGGCTTTTTGTACGGCGCTGGGAATTCATCTTGCAGGAATGCCATGTTAAAGTTCATTTCAAGACTTTCTATGTCCACTCGCCTATGGTGTTTCTGAAGCACTTCCACAAAACCGAACGAAGATTGTCTCTGCCTACATAGTGCTTAGGAGAAGGGCTGGTCATGGAATCACAGAATCACAGAATGGCAGGGGTTGGAAGGGACCTCTGGAGATCATCTAGTCCAACCCCCTGCCAGAGCAGGGTCACCCAGAGCAGGTGGCACAGGAATGTGTCCAGGAGGGTTTGGAATGTCTCCAGAGATGGAGACTCCACCAGCTCTCTGAGCAGCCTGTGCCAGGGCTCTGCCACCCTCAGAGTAAAGAAGTTCCTCCTCATGTTTAGGTGGAGCTTCCTATGTTCAAGTTTGTGCCTGTTACCTCTTGTCCTGTCACTGGGCGCCACTGAAAAGAGCCTGGCCCCATCCTCCTGACACCCACCCTTTAAGTATTTATAAGCGTTGATAAGATCCCCCCTCAGTCTTCTTTTTTCCAGACTGAAGAGATCCAAATCCTTCAGCCTTTCTTCATAAGAGAGGGGTTCCAGTCCCCTAGTCATCTTGGTAGCCCTTTGCTGTCCCCTCTCCAGCAGTTCCCTGTCCTTCTGGAACCGGGGAGCCCAGAACTGGACCCAGTACTGCAGATGTGGCCTCACCAGGGCAGAGCAGAGGGGGAGGATGACCTCTCTCGACCTGCTGGCCACGCTCTTCTTGATGCAGCCCAGGATGCCATTGGCCTTCTTGGCCACAAGGGCACATTGCTGGCTCATGGTCATCCTGTTGTCCACCAGGACTCCCAGGTCTCTTTCCACAGAGCTGCTCTCCAGCAGGTCATCCCCCAACCTGTCCTGGTGCAGGGGGTTATTCCTGCCCAGGTGCAGCACCCTACACTTGCCCTGGTTGAATTTCATAAGTTTTCTCTCCGCCCATCTCTCCATGTCTGATGTACCCGTGACTCAGATACCTGAGTGCATCTGGCTCTTTTGGAAAGACAAGGGCTCATCTTTGCTCTGATGCTACCTTGGGAATTGCAGGGAGATGCTGGACATCTGCTCGACTTGGAGGAAAATGCGGAAACGAGCTGGCCTGCAAACGAGCCGGTGTCCGATAAGCACCAAACCCCACAGCACCCAACCCCTCGCGGAGGCTGAAGGCGCAGGAGGATGCTCTTGCAGATGCAGTGGTGGCTTGACCTCTAGCTCCTGACACCTTCCACATGGAAGCGTTCACAAATCTAAGCCTAATAAAACCTACTTCCCAAATGTCATCTCATAAAATCCCGGCACTCTGTGGGAGTGTCCAAGCTCTCGCTGCAGCTGGGGTTTGTTGCAGCCTGTTGCTACGCGCTGGAGGGGAGCGCTTTTTCCACGAGCCTCCAATTTTTGATAGGAATCCAGCAAATCCTTTTGCCCGTATCATGCTATGGATTGCTTTCCAGAGCTGGGGAAGAGAGTGCTTGGCTGCCAAGGTGCATTTGATAACACTTCATTAGCACAGTGAGCTCAGCGAACTCCCCGAGGTGAGCTCTTCCAGGCCAATCTTCCCCTTGCTGCGAATTAATTACAGCCAGGACGGTTAATGATGAGGGATACGGATGGCTGGCAGTTTTTGATGTCCCTCTATGTTCATGCCGTACGAAGACGGATCTTCTCCTATGGAAGCGGGTGGCAATTGCTGCTTTCCTGGGAAGCAGCGGCTCTTTAATTATTTGCATCCCTTGGCAGGGAGCAAGGCAGGCTCTGACATAGGCGGCACTTCCAGGTGTTTGAACTCTTCTTGGTCAGGGTACTAATGTTTTATGACTAGGCAAAGTAAATAAATGATTCAGACAAGATTTATTTTGTACGTAGAACTTTATAGTTTCAAAAGCAATTACCCACAAAAAGTTTCTAATAAGTTAGTCTCGGTGCCATTTGGAACAGGCAAACAAAGCATCGTCTTCCTGCTGCCAGACTCCCCGAACGGATTTTTCTGCTTCGTTTTCTCAATTAGATTACACTGAGCCGTAATAAAAGCAGGGCAGATTTACTCCTCTGACACCCGTCTCCGCCTCAGATGTGCGTTTACCCAATATGTTTTTGTAGCTGGAGTCTGGAGGATTTTTTTTTTTCCCATTCCTTCCCTGGCCGCGCGCTGCAAACGCGACGCAAGGTCTCCCTCCATTGCAATGGCTGAAGGCGAAAGCAGCAATTTCCTACGCTGTATTTGCAAACCTGGCCTCTATTTTTGGTTTTCTTTGGGACTCCCCCGTGCGACACATCCGCTGGGGAAACCATGGCACTGCGGCAGGTGAGTGCCCCCTCCCCTCATAAATTTGGGGCTGTGTTGGTGCCAAAAGGGAAGGAAAATTGCGGGATGAGGGGGACTGGAAGTCAACCGTGACCGCTGTGCAAACTGCTCAGCCCTTGTCTATGGGGTTTGTAAGGTGACGGTAAACACCCGGCCAGGTAATGATTGCTTCCTACTAATAGCAGGGATTAGTTTTTTTAAGCCTTGATGAGGAAGTGCGCAAAGCAAATGACAGGGCTTCCGAAGTGGCTTTTAATTTCTTTGGCTGCCTGACACTGACTGACTGACTGACTGAATAAACAAAAGGAAAGCAAAGAGGCTTCGAGAGATAAGATTGTCCTGGTGACCAGCCTTGCACCTTCTCTGGTCCTCTAGGTTAAACCTACAGCATCATTCCACCTTTTGCAGAAGCCTTGGGCACTTTTCCTGCTGTTGCATCCCCCCAAAATCCTTTATTTTAACCCAAATCTTTTATTTTAACCCAGCATTTTCAGTAAATAGCACTCTTCATTTTCCCTCGTTGCCCTACAAGTCAAGCAATTCCCGGTCCATACCTCCCACTCTGCCTGGCTGAACCAAAGCGCTGATCACGACGGCGAGACCCGTGACCCATGAGTTAACGCTGCGGTTTCCCATGGAGAGTTTCTTTTCCTCCCCGAGCCCGATTGCACAAAATAAACCAGCTTTTGTTTGCAACGGAGATGCTCCTGGCAACAGAATGACGGAAGCTGCAAAAAACGCCGAGGCTCAATGACAGCTCTATCTAAAACTAACCACCAAGATAGGTCTGTTTTGGCATTGTTAAGGAAGAAAGCACCAAGCTAATGGGAAAGGGGACATCGCTACCGTTTATGGTGGCTTCATAAATGGATAATTACCCCTGCCTGGCAGAAGAGGCGTGCAAATGGGCATGGTTATTGCTGCATGGGCATGAACGTTGAAATGAGTTTGTGAGGTGAGAGAGACGGGCTCCAACCTACACCCTCTGCCCTCCAAATTCAGCAAACTGACAAATTCAGCTGGATTATGGGATTTGCAAGGACTGCTGCAGTCACTGAAGAGGCTACAGTGGGTTTCTGTGGGTCTGGAGCAGGCCTGGAGCTTGCAGGAGGGAGTTTGAGGAGCTGTGCAGCCAAGGAGGACTTTGGTATTTAGCGCAATGTCCTCCTGGGCTGCCTTTCCGTGTCCCACAAAGGCTCCAAGCAGCCCTTTCTCCACCAATTTTGGCTGCTGACTCCCAAATTTCCCCCTATACATCTAAAGGTCTTCTCTGGGGCTGAGACATGGGGAGCAAGAGCCATTTAAAGGTGCTGTGGAGCGGCATGGCCGTCATTTATCTCCTGCCATCAAATCACTGCCAGACCCCTTCCACCTTTCAGGCAGCACTGTGGTAAAGCAGGGGGACAGTTTCCTTGTTTTAATTGTGTAAGACACGGTAATTTCCCATGTTCAGTGGCGGGCAGCCTCATTTATGGCTTTTGCTGAGCTCCTGTATCAATCAATGTGGTTAATTGAATTGATGGTTGCACCGGCTTGTGTTCGGAGCAGCTGTTTCACATCATTAGCCCCACTTAACAAGATGATCTGTCAGAAGAGCTGTCTGCAGTCTTCTCCACCTTTTCCCAAGCAGTGGGGGATCTGGAATCTCCCCACCATACACCAGCAGTGGCTTAGGGACAGGGACAGGCATTCGGAAGATGCTACGCTGCAGCCATCAGTCTAATTTCTAGTGCATACCAGCAGCTAAATCAGATTTGAACCCAAGGGCTGAAGGCAGCTGATACAAATACAGGGCAAACCCAGAAGAAGCAGTGTTTTCTGCAAATTCATCCCAGGGATGCTGGGTGCAAGCGTCCCGGGATAAAAGGGGAGATTAAAAGTATCAGCACCTTTTGCTGTCTGCTATCCCCCTTGAAAAAGGGCTGAGGACTCGCAAGATAAGGGGAAAATAATATTTCCCAGGCCTTTACAGGCACAGGACAAAGAGAGTGAGGCATTAGCCCAGAAACCCAGAAGAACCATCAATCATGGGGTGAGGAGGGCTGGAGCAAGACCTGCCGGAACACATGCCCCATCAGCAGTGTCACGGTGGCAGGCAGAGGATGTGCCATGATGGCTTATGGCAACGTTATCTTCCCAAAGCAAATGCTGGGCGCCGAGGACCGGGCAGCACAACCAGCACAGCACCTTCCCCCCTTTTCATATGGTCGATGAACACTATTTTTTTTTCCTTGCTTCCCCCCTATGCAGGAGGGACTTCCCTTCTTCTCATCCTCCTTTTCCTACCTGCAGTCCCTGGGTCTTATGTAGCAAATACCATCCAGACCCTGGCAACTGGCATTTTCTACTGGGCAGTTTTTCTTGGGCTGAAGCATCTGTGACCGAATTTCCACAGCTCCTGTGTCAGATGCGGACACATCATCCCCATTTTTCCTGTTTAACGTAGCCAGGGAATAGTGCTAAAATTTGGCAGTGTGCCCGTGATCAAACATATTTTCAGTGGTTTCTCACCTAGCTTGAGATGCTGGTCATCTGTGTAGCATCTCCTGGATATAAGGGCTGTGAAGATAGTGACTCTACTAATTAGTAATTAACATGAAAGCAGCTGCCCCATCAAGAGATGCTCTCTCCCACAAACTCCTTTCAGCATCCTGTTTTCAAGCCAGCAATGCAAAATCCATTCCCAATGGTGTTTGCTAGCCCCTGCACAACTCGTGCCATCCCTTTGGTTTTCCTCCAGAGCATTGGGCCAGATGGGGCTGTGTTTGTCCGTCTGATTTTCCAAGGCATGCTGGAAGTTTTTCCTCTCATCCCAAAGATTTGGAGCTGAAAAATCCCTCTAGGAGGAAACTTGCATCCCTACTAAATGCTTTATAACCCTGGTCAGAGAGACCTTGAAGTCTGTATTGCCTGAAGATCTGCATTTCGGCTCCAGATATCAAGCCCTTTATCTACCTTCTGTGTTGGTTTCAGGTTTCTGGCCGAGGTGATGAACCTCCTAAGCTTCCTTGGCAAAGCTGCCTCCGAAGGGATGCCTCCACAGTCCCCCTGACACCTGGGTGCTCCCCCTGGGGCCAAGGGACTGCAAAGATTTCCCTTGCTGAAGTTCACTAAAATTAGGAAAGTTTCACATGGGACATGTGGATTCTTACCCTTCTCTTCTTCTTCAGAAGTGTTGGAGGATATCTGACCATCAGGCAGGAGCAGGGGCTTGATTTTGCTCCTCCTTTGACATGCAAAAGCCCCAGCTGTGACCCAGGCATGGCTCTATGGAGTCCCATCCTGGAGATGCTGTGCACAGCCGGGACCCAGAGGGCACCCAGGGCTTTTCTTAACTCTGTCTACTCTAGACTTGAATAAATGTCCCTGCTGACACCCTCAACCAAGCGCTCTCTCCCCATCTTCTTCTCTTTCCCCCATCTTCTCCACCCTGGCTTCTTCGCTGCCTTAACAGGTTTCTCACCCCGGTACCCAAAACTGCCTCTGAGATAAAACTGGGGACATTTGTTGCTGGGGAGGAGGCAGCAAAGGAGCGACGCTGATGTGTGGTGGACCAGCTCGGAGCTCCTCCATTAGCCCCCAGTACCCTGGCTGGGTTTTAAATCCGTAACCACGTGGAAGCCATCTCCTCCTTGCACAGGGCATCCTCTGTCCCTTTCCCTGGAGCAGCCCTCAAGGATGATGATGCAGCAGGTGGGACAGACGGCATTTTCCGATGGTCACTGCTACTGCATGCGCGGGTGCCTGTCCTGGGGGTTCCTACACACCGACAAGGGCAAAGAGCAACAGGAACCAGTTATACCATTATAAAATGATGTTAAATGTCAGATGCGTGCCATGGTGCCAGGTACCCTTCTGCAGAGCCCTCCACACATTGCACCATTTGCAGCTCTCTTAACAAAGAAGGTCTTGTAAAAAAAACACCGCCTGCATGAGATTTAAGCCATCAGAGATAACCGCTTGGCTGTTTCTTGCTGGGACCTCAATACCTCCTCTTGCATGGTGAAACACACTTCCTTTCTGTGCCGCCGGATTTGCTTTTCAATGCTTCATTATGTTTCAAGGTCACGGCGTATCGAGCAGTTTGCTCGGCTGCCCTGGAAAGAAACGAAGTCACAAGAATTTTATTTTTTTTTGTTTAATAAATGCATGCGCCAAGCCTGAATTGCTTTCTTATAAGCATGTAAAAAATAATGGAAAGCACTCAGGTCTACATTTTCTTTTGCACTCCCTCTTTTATAAGTCCATTATTCACACTTCTTTTCTACGGCGAAGAAATGCCCAGTTCTCTTCTTTTCCAGCTGGCAAGCTCTGGGCTCTCATTTAGTTCCCAGTGCCATGGGATTATTTGCATGGATTTTGAGAAACCGTACCCTTCACCGCAGTAACGGCAGCAATCAGGCAATGCCAGCCCAAAAGCTGAGCTTCCTCCTTAGCATCCATCAGAGGAATCGCCACGAGTACAAACAGCATTATTCCCATTTTAAAAGCAGAAAAAATTGGGGGTGGGGGTTGTTAAAGCAGATGGAAGCAGCATGGATCGGGCTGCTTCTGTCCTGGTGGGCAGTGGGTGGAAAGGACTCAGCGCTTGTGTGGTCCATTCATGCTGTGGTCCACGTCGGAGCCGGTGTCACAGGGGAGCAGCAGACGGGAGAAGCGGGGCTTTGGGGCAAAATGTTGGTCTCTTTGAAGTCAATGGTGAAATTCCCACTGGCTTTGACCGCTGGGCTCAGCACAAAGACATTGCAGACCTGCTGACGGTCAGGCCCATAGCCGGAACCTGTCTGGTGGCGTCCAGTTGCCAGCTTGTTTGCAATATTAATTAGGGCCATGAGTCTGCAGTGTTTTCAAGTTCTGTGGCTCCAGTTCGCCGTGCGGGAAGGAGCAGCGTTGCAAAGTGAATTCCCCCATGCAACACTTCTGAAACAGGTCCTGCGCTATTTTTGCCTCTGACAACGCTGAGACACATCTTGGATGATGCTGAGGCTCCCATTGCTCAAAAAGCAGCCATCAGAGCAGCTTTCTGTGGGACACGGTGTTTTCATGGGGTGCAGAAACCTTCCCCATGGACATGCCATTTCTGTCGAGACTCCGGCTGCAAAGCAAGACAGCCGGGCCAACCGGTTTTCCACCAGCAAATTTTTGGCAGCTCTCCTGACACAAAGCCAAGGGTTAGCACTTCTTGGGTGCTGGCATCTCGCAGGGGCTGAGAGCTTGCCAGCCCAAGGGCTGCATCCCCCAAACATCCCCGTGGACCCTTTTGAGATCTTCCAAAGGTGAAGTTTATGCGGTTCCTCCCCTCGCCTGTCATAACTCGTGGATACTCAGCCGCTGCGAGCTTTCACTGCTCTTCTCTCCTGGTGCTCGCAGAAGACGACATCCAAGCCACCACACTGGCTGGGGGGCTGCTCTCCTCCCTGAGGGGCCTCCGGGGGCTAATTGCAATCAAATCTAACGTGAGCACGGCAATCACAAGGATAAAAATATGCCTTGGCAAAATTTTGTATTGAATAACATCTAGGTTGAGAAGAAAGAACCCGCAGAAGTCCCAGCAAGGAAAAAAATTGCACGAGATGATGATACCTTATTAAACATCAGAAAGCCCACATGGAGAGAGACATAAAGGTCCCTAATGTGAGAAAAGCATCCATCAGGCCCTGCAGTCAGTCTCGGCTGCTGAAGAAGCCAGGCTTTGGTAACTCTTCTGTGCTCATCCAGCCAGCGAGTGTGCAACGCTCGCCATTCCCAATGGCAGTGGAAATGTGCCATTACTTGGCATTTCCCCTTTTAATAAAAATACATCAGCCCATCTTCAGTGCCCACGGGGAGGAATTCCCGGGGGCTGGCAGCTCCCCCATGGGGCCTTAGCATCGGAAAGAAATTCTCTGCTGTGATAAACATCCCAAATCTGTTGCTGGATGAGTTTTTAGAGACTTGGAGAAATAGAACAAGCAAGTAAACAAGCCGGGATTTCCCCCTGTGCATGCAGGAGCGTCTCCAATGCAGCGGAAAGTGCAATCAATAATTGAGTGAGAAGGCAAGCCGCTCCGAGCTTTCACAAAACACAGGCCCAGCATACAATATTTATTTTCACACCTTAAATAATGTATCTGAAAATGCTTCTTACTGGATATTTTAAGGCAAACAAATATACGTCATGAAATGTTAATTGGCAAGAGCATCTCTGAAGGAAAATCAGTAGCAGCCACAAAAAATAGCCCTTAGCTCCTCCACGCATTGGTCCTGTTCCTCCTCGCGAGTTAGGGCGCAATTCTATAATTTCTAATTAAGGAATCATTCGCTATCAATTAGCCCGTATAAGTAGATTTCACTCACTCCCCAAGCTAAATCACTTAAGCCCCGGCATTTCCTCCTCGCTGCAGCGATGCCGGCCGCCAGCGAGGTGGTGCAGGGGCGGCAGCCAGGGAACAGGGTGGCCAGCCCTGGTTCTGCTACCAATTTCCCATGGAAAATGGGTTGATCCCCACAAGTTAGTTCACTCAGCAGATGTGTGGCAGACTGGCAGCTACTGTAGGCAAATAGGAAAAAAAAATCACCCTGTTTCCAGAGGCGTGGGACGGGATGGGAGGGGAGGGGAGGGGATGGGATGGAGGTGGTGGGGTCTTGCATGGCATGGAGATGAACTGTATGCCTGGAGAGGTGGCCCTTGGAGGGGTCCTGGGGCTCTGACGAGTGAAATTACTGCAGTTAAGGGTAACATGAGCAGGAGATGAAGGCAACGAAGCTGCTCTGCTGCCAGCTCCCACACTGGTGTATCCCACTGCTGCACCCCAAACCAGCAGTCAGCATGGGCATATGGGCAAGAGCTCCATAGGAGGGACCTTGGCCAGGGCTGACGTGTCCCCACAGGTGTTCTCTTGCACATCTGCAACAGATAAAGTGTCTGCTGTTAAATCCATCACGGCTTTAATGCTGGCATGTTCCTTCCCCACCTCATCTGTCAACTCCCCCCATGCAGGGCATGAGAGAACACGCTCCTGTGCCACCAAGCCGGCCCCAGGGGTGCAAAGATCACGTCCTTCATCCTGGAAGAGACACGAGTCCTGCCACACAGCATCACGCAGCTGCCCTGCCGTAGGGCTGCTCCAACCCACACAGCAAACCTGGGAGGGGGGAGACAGGGCTGGCTGTCGCCCTGCAGCATCCCCAGCCTGCACAGCAAACCTAGCAGGGGGACACACAGGGCTGGCTGTCCCCCTGCAGCATCCCCAGCCCCTGGTCCGTCTGCCACCCCTGGGGTACTCCAGCACCTGGCGGGGGCTCGGGGACAGGCTGCTCGGCATGAGCCGCCGCTGCTGTGTCAGGCTTCTCGTTATGAAACCCAAAGAGATAAGATAAGAAAGGTTCATAACCTCTCATCACAGGACAAGATTTCTCATCTCCAGCCAGGCTTTCCTGCCTCTGATGTTTATTTGCTGTTACATCCAGCATCCAGCTGTTGATGAATTGCCTCCGCTGGGATTTCAAGTCAGTCCGATTAGAGGAAATTGGCTTTGACAGCTTTGTGATAGAAACATCTTGGGCCAAACTCACCCCTGGTTGAAGCCCCCTGGGGTTGGCAGGGCTGGATTTGGCTCTGGCTGGCTGGGCAAATGCAAACCAGTAATGAAAAACTTGTAAACAGAGTAACTTGGATCCAAAAGCTTTATTCCAGGTAGCAAGAGGTGGTTTAGCCCACAACACTCTCTGGAGCTTAGAGGGGATTGTGGGGAGAGGCCTAAGGACAGAGAGGCTGGCTGTAGCTGCAATGGGCTGTATGATGCTGGTGTATCTCCTCCAATGATGCTGGTCTATCTCCTCCAGGATTTCAGCTGGCACAGAAACACAGCCTTAAATATCATAACCTAACCTGAGGCAGCTGTACCCCAAATTCTACCCTGCAAACTGAGCTGAACCGACATAACCAGCACTACTGTTTTTCTAAGAGTTATTTCTTCCTGGGCTTTGAGAAGAGCCAAGGTTATGCTGACACAGAGCTCTGAACAGCCAAGTGTTAGTCCTTGGCTCCTTTCTTATGGGAAAGCTGTTGGGTTGAGCGAGGTTTTCCCACCCTGAAGGATTTGCAGGATGGTGGGAGGTCTGGGGAAGCAGAGCTGTGCTTTTCATGCCACGCTGTCCTCAGTTCAAAAGGCTTTCACCTCCCCAAGAGCACGTTCACAGCTCCTATCAAGTCACAGCAGCTCTTGTACTCATTGGGAGCTGGGACAAACAGGAAAGCGCGGACTTACTTTGATCACAGCCTTTAACACTACAAGGCGTATCTTTACGTTGGAATGGTGTGAGCTGGATGCTGGAGAAGCGGGGAGCAGCCTCCTTGGAGGATGCTGGGGCTCCTAAAACCTCGAGGCTATTTGTTGTGATTTCGGACCCAGTGAAAGGGCAGAGGGACTTGCAGGTCAGGGCTGATGGTTTCTCAGCAAAGTACAGAGCTCCTTCCAGCCAGGACAGACAGCCAGTGCGGAGGGAGCCTGCCTGCTGGCTTTCATCCTGATGGAAGGAGCTGGCAAGGGTCCTCCCAAATTGGGCATCAGTACCACCGATGAAGGCTAACAATGTTTGTGGGTAACCATGAGAAATTCAACCCACAGCCTTGGGAAACTCAACTTGACACACAGCTTGAAGGCACCACCACCGGGCAGGCATTGCTGGAGCTCAAGACGTTGTCCCCAAGAAGGCCCAGCTGCGTTTCTCCATCTCTCCTGATGGGCTCCAGAGGCACAACACCAATCTAAGCTCAAGGACCTTCCCTTGGAGCCACAGCCTGGTCGAGGCATCAGGCCCCTTTGGACCCAACTCCACCAACCCTTTTGATTTGGGTCCAAATCTCTTTTTTTTTTCTCCTCAGGGCATGGGGAATGGGCAGGATGAGGCAGATAAATATTTATATGACAAACTGTTCAGTTTTGCTTGATGGCTTCATCTTCACGTCTCGTGAAAGCCACAGCTGAGCAGGAAGGAGGTGTTGGGTACATTCGTTATTTACTTAAAGGAATTAAAAACGTCAGCTAAATCGTTTGGTTCCCCGCAGATGGCTCTCCTGCCTGAGCAGAAGCAGGTGGCTCTTTTTGCACATCTCAGCTTTTCAGAAAGTGAAAAACTTCAGGTAGGATCACACCAGTGATGTGAAAAGCCTGTATCCCTCCCAGCGCCCCCCCCCAAGATGGATAACTCAGTGCTGTGGTGGTGGCAAACCTAAAGTGGGTGTTGCAGTGGCTGTGATGAGATAGGGCGGTCACAGACATTTTTACAAGGCAACCTTAATTTGGGATGAAAACACCATTTTAAAAGTATACCAGAAGTGATGTCCAAGCACCATAATACTTTAAAGAAGCATAAATCTGATAGGGAACAGTTACAAAAATAATCTAACTCTCTTTTTCAACACCAAATGCCGTTCCTGTTTTTGATGACCATAATTCACCCATGCAGACTTCATTAAAGATTCCAGTAAATCATTTGCAGAGTCAGAAGCTTGCCAGTTTGCCTACAGATTAATGGCGTGTTTCACTTCACTGTTATTTTATTTATTTGCTTCAGACTGCATAAAAATAGTCAAGCCTGACTTACTCAAAATCACGAGGAGAAACACGGATAATAGGAAAGGAAAGTTTAAGCCTGGCCCATTTTGCCATTAGTACAGTGAGAGCTCATGGGCTTTTAGAATATGCTCATTAAAACTGTTATTTGTTATAAAAATATAATTTAGATATATAAATATGTATATTATATATTTTTGAAACTGTGTATGTATATTTATATACACACTTACTTTAAGGCATATTACCCCCTTCCTCTCCCCCCCAAACCCAACAGCAGAGAACAGGGCTTTTGCTCCTTGGGGTCCTCCAGGATATCAGCCATTGAGTCCAACATCTCTGGGACAGGCTGGACCACCAGGACAACAGATCCATGTCTCCTGGTGGATTTGCCCAGCCCGAAAAAGGAGCTCTGACTCTCCTTGGACAGGAGAGAATGAGATGTCCCTTCCAGACCTGGCAAAAGTCATGATGGGCTTTTAGATGCCTGTACCAGCTGTGGACCACTTCCTTTCAGAGTCTTCACCTTCACACAGTCCTGAAAAAGCAATTCAGCTCCATATTTTACATCCCTAAACACCGCATCTTGCTCAAGTGGCACTTTTGTCAGTCCCAGGGTTTTGCAAAACGGTCTCCAGAGACAGTCATCAGCACTGTCAAACTTACAACATCCCCTCAGCAGCTTTCCTCCTGCTACTGGGTCTGCTGCACCGGCCGTTGCTGAGCAGCAAAATCGGGTGATTCAGGGGCAATCACATACTTTAAAGCCTAGACGCGATCACCTTTCCTGATTAGTGTCATGCTTCACTGGGCTTTCTAACTAATTTCCCATTAACATTCACGTCACTATCCATAAAACTACCTGCTCTTTGTTAGACAAGCCTGGTGTATCATTTACTGAGGGCATAAAACTCTACGGACATTTACCCATTTTTATTTTTTTTTGGAAGTGGAAACTGAACTTGCCGCATTTTTGGCCACTTTGAGAAATCGGCAATGCTTTGGTCTGCCAGCAAAGCTCTAGTCAGCCTTTTCATGGAAGAGGATGCTGACAGCAACGGTGGCTGGACCGAGCCGCCGCACACTGTGGCTGAGGTCGCCCGCTCTGTGTGTGGCATCTACGGCTGCTGCAAAGCTCCAGCTTGTCGCCCGCACTCTCCTGGTCTTTCAAAAGGCATCGGGTCCAAGAAACTCAACATATTTCACAAAATACAGGGAAAGATGTCACACCTAGGTCCAAATTCAAAACAACCTTGGATAGCTGGCATTCGCTGATAGACATAAGTAATGTCAGGGGGCTACTGTGCACAAATCCTATTGCCTAATCCCCTCTTTTGAAAATGAAACTTTTTAAGTCGGAAAGGTGGCATGGCCCTGCCCTGTCCCTTCAGCCCACCCCGAAGTCACCCCTTAGGCTGGGAGAAAGGCCCAGTGTGCACAGTGCATCTCCAAAGGAGAGCACGGTACCCTGTGATGGGACCTGGACGAGCTGGAGAGGTGGGCCCGAGCAAACCTTATGAAGTTCAATAAGGCCAAGTGCAAGGTCCTACACTTGGCTCAGGACAATCCTCGTTATCAATACAGGCTGGGGGATGATGTGATAGAGAGCAGCCCTGCGGCAAGGGACTTGGGGGTACTCATGAATGAAAAGCTGGACATAAGCCAACAATGTGCGCTTGCAGCCCAGAAGGCCAATCGCATCCTGGGCTGCATCAAAAGAACCATGGCCAGCAGACTCAGAGAGGTGATTCTCCCCCTCTGCTCTGCTCTCCTGAGACCCCACCTGGAGTACTGTGTCCAGCTCTGGAGCCCTCAGCACAAGAAGGACATGGACCTGTTGGAGCGGGTCCAGAGGAGGGCCATGAAGATGATCTGAGGGCTGGAGCACCTCTGCTACAAGGACACACTGAGAGAGTTGGGGTTGTTCAGCCTGGAGAAGAGAAGGCTCTGGGGAGACGTTATAGCCCCTTCCAGTACCTGAAGGGGGCCTATAAGAAAGCTGGGGAGGGGCTGTTTGCAAGGGCATGTAGCGATAGGACGAGGGGCAATGGTTTTAAACTAGAGCAGGGTAGGTTTAGATTAGACATTAGGAAGAAGTTCTTTACAATGAGGGTGGTCAGACACAGCAACAGCAATAGCTCCGCAGCTCCTTTCCTCCATGCAGGGCTGGAAACAAAGCTGGGGAGAATGCTGAAGGGAAGAAGGGATCCAGCCAAGTTTGTGAAGCAAACAAGGAACAGGAATGGCAGCCCCAGGGAATTAAAGGCTCTTTAGTGCAAAGGATATAGCTGGGTGCTCTTTCTCCACCATTTTAGCTGGAGGGCAGATGAAGCACCATCTGTGGCCAAGAAAGAAACTAACAAGAAAATCAGGGGTGTTTTCCTTCCCTATGAGGAATGTGGCTCCAAAACTTTGTGGCCCAAAGAAGACTAGCTGGGACTGCCCTGTGGCTACACCTGGAAGTGTACCCTGACATAGCACCCGCCTTGCTGGAGTTGCGCGGAGTGGGAGACATGGCCCAGGGATGCTGGACAGACCCCTGGGGATCATGTCCAGCACAGCACAGGGGCTGCAGAGAGGCCTCTTGCCTTGCTCTGGGCTGATGTGGCTTATGGAGGCCCAAGCAAATGTGGTTTACAGAATCATAGAATCAGAGAATCAGAGAAGGTGTTGGGTTGGAAGGGACCTTTAGAGGTCATCTAGTCCAACCCCCTTGCAGTGAGCAGGGACATCTTCAACTAGATCAGGTTGCTCAGAGCCTCGTCAAGCCTGGCCTTGAATGTCTCCAGGGATGGGGCCTCCACCACCTCTCTGGGCAACCTGTGCCAGTGTCTCACCACCCTCGTTGTAAAGAACTTCTTCCTAATGTCTGAGCTAAACCTACCCTGCTCTAGTTTAAAACCATTGCCCCCATTGGCTTCTGATGCCCAAGCTTGAGGTCATCATCTGGGGTGGCTGTGGCAGGCACAGAGTGGGGAATTTGCCTGGACCGAGGTCCAGCTCTGCTCTGCTGGGCACTGACTGGACAGACACGCTGCTCCTGGCAATGGTTTGCAGCGATGCTCATTTCTTGGGAGCTCACACATCACCGTGCATGAGTTTTGCCAGCTATTTGCAGCAAAACCCAACCTGCCCATCTGACCTGCCACAAATCAGCTAAAAAACACCCCAGACAGAGAGCTCTTCTTGTTCCAGCACTGGCGCATGCTGCTGACGAAGGGTAGCTTGTACCTGGAAGCATTTAGACATTGTCAGAGCCAGAGGAGGCGACTAGAGGGCTGCTTCCCATCTGCAGCGTTGGTGGAGGAGCCAGAACTGGTGGCCCAGCAAAGCCAACAGTGGCGATGCTTGTGGCTGATTCATTTCCCTCTTATTCCAACCTCTGCACACCTAGCGAGAACTGTAGGCTCGCTCGGCAGCCAAGGAGGCAAGGTTTGCTCAGTTGTTCATCGTTCTTGTCCTTCCCTATTCCTGAGCAGGTCCTGGAGCCACCAGGTCACTTCTCAGTAAGCTTGGCATGAACTTTGCTTTCAGTCTTAACTTTTAAAGCCTGTCTGCATGTCTGTTGGAACACAGCTTCCGTGTGGCTCTTTATGATCGAAGTTCTCCATGCTCCTGAGTTAACAGTACAAGCAAAAACCAAATTTTCAGGTTTTAAGCAATTAGTTCAGTGCTTAAAAATGCTTCTCCCACTGGATGGTTGGAGAGGGATGTAGCTGCTCTTCCCTCATTGTAGGAGCCTGCACAGCATGATAGGGGCTGCCAGCTTCCATTTCCTGGTGAGGACAAAATGCCTTTCCAAAGGCCCAAAGGCCAATTTTCAGTTTATAAACACTCACTCATCTCCCAATGGTCCCTGAAATGGGACACATTCATTGTTCAATGCATGTGGGCGGCCAGAGAAATGCAGAAGAAATTGCAGTGGGGACCTAGGATCGTGAAAACTCATTAATTCTTGGCTGCTTTACAGCTGCGCAATCTGGATGCTTTTTGGTTCAATTTAATCTCATCTGGATTGGAAGGGGTGTCCCCCTCCAAGGAGGGGGAGATCATGAACAACCGTGCTTCCAACTCCCTTTGCGATGTGATTTCCCAGAGCAGCTGTCATTTGTACGACTGCAATGGGACAAACGAGAAGTCTTTTCCAAGGCATGAATTCCGAGGGCATGAATTTATGCCCAGCATCACTTGAGCGCTGAAGTGCTCGGGTGAATCTGCTGTAATGAGAGTAAAGCTCCTTTTCCCAGGAGGGGCAGGTACTATGGTTGCTTGACAAGCAGTAAAGTTTTACAACTTGCTGCAAAAGGAGACACACAGGGTTTTTTTCCCCAAAAAAGACATCCAGTAGTCACTGTCCAAACTTTCTACAGCGGGGGATATCCCCCTGGGCTCCATCCGCATTTGTGCCTTAAAAATACCTATCCTTGGGGTTTAGATTCTCGGTCCCCCACTGAGCGCCCAGGACACAGGCTCATTAGGCTTAAATACCTAAAGTGAACTAGAGCCAGAAGAGACACAAAACCCCATTTGGGATCCCTTCATATGTGTCAGGAAAGGGAAGAAAGCATCGATCTTATTGCTTTGTCCTTGCCAAGAGACCTTTTCCTGCAGAGAAAGGGAGAGCGGGAGGTTTCGCTGTGCCTGCTCCTGCCTGCCCTCCTCCTCAGCTCGTTTTGGGGTGCTTTGCATGTGAAAAGTGCGGAGCAATCAAATGATCCTTAAACTATACTAGCTGGAAAAGGACAGAGCAGGCCCTGGAGACGGTGAAGGGAGCCAACAACAGCGGATCTGAACTATTGCTTCTCAGCTACTCCCTTTATGATGCTAATATCCCGGGGAGAAATAGTGCCAAGAAATTGCTCGCATTCCTCTCTGCAACAACAAACCCACAAGAGCCAAACCCCCGACCCCACACATTTATCCTGAGCCCAGCACTTGCTTTCAGGCTGTCGGTTCTGCTGGGCATGTTCCCTTTCTCTTCCCGAGTCGCATCCCAGCTCCACTCCGGATGCAGTTGCCTCGTGCAATTTGGTGCCAGGCATCTGCTGGGTGCATGTCCATCCTCCCTTCCCACCACATATCCTAGCTCCCTCTGCCTCCCCCCAGCTTCTCTTTCCCTCCACCTCACTTTGCGAAGCCTTAAGCTGACACTGGTCCGAAATTCTCGCAAGGGGCAAGGATCTGAGGGGATTTTTCCTGCGGTGCAGAAGTCTGAAGCAGGAGGAGGTCTGTGCCTTCCATTCCCAGCGAGGCTGGGTTGAACAGCAGGGCTCCTGCAGACACAGAGCAGCACTGGCTCTGGGGGTCTTCCATTTGGGAGTGTTGTCCCAAATCTGGGTTCTTTACCCGGTGTGCAGGCCAGTAACACGCAGAGCAGAGGTATTTCCAAGTTTTTCCATTAATGCGCAGAAATGGGATGCTCATCCCAAGGGAGCACACCTTAGTTTCAAAAACGCCCCATTTTATACACCGATTATTACATATTCTAACAATCAATACATATGCATTGTTATTCTCTTTAATGATTGGTCAAGGTTTCTTCGCTTCCTATGTAAATTAGTGTGCAGACTGTCTTCTTCCTCCATTGTTCTCTTTTAAGTAGGTGGTGTCATTTGGGCAGGCGGTCAGTGAGTTGGTGGTTGCGATCTCCCCCTGCCGAAATTACCTTTTACCTTCTTCTCCTCTAATCTTGGCCGTTCCAGGTGGTTTTCTGGGTTTGCTGACCAGGCCTACAGTTCATCATTCTCTTGACCGAAATATCCTGCTTATTAACAAAGCTACATTGTCGAGTAGTTAGTTGCTTAATTCAATCTTAGATTAGGCATGTCTAGTTACTATTTCTCTATAATTAATGAAATATGGTTGGGGCTGTATTGATGACTTTTAGCAGCAGCAGCGGGTTCCCTTGGTTGCTTTGATTACATGTTACATTTCATTTTTCTAGTTAATATAAATTTTACCACAACTTCTCCTGCTAACACCCACAATTTTGGGTATTAGCAGGAGACAGGCTACGCCTGCCGTCTGCAGCTGCCCAGCCCTGGCCCTTGGCCCTCTCCATGGGTCCTGCCTTCTGGCAATGCCCCTTCTCCCACACAGCCCTTGGGATGCCAACAAGGGATGGGACGAGCCAAAGAGCAGCCTGGGAGCAGAGCACAGTCCTGGCAAGGCAGATCAGTGCAGGGTTAGATGCAGTCCAGGAGCCAGGGGAGGAAGGTGAGCTGGGGACCCCTTCCCTGCCTCCTGCCAAGCATCACCCTTTGCAGGAGCCCTGCCTTGGGGGACTCCTCCTTCAGCCAGGGGCGCTCCACTATGGCTGCTTTCCACCATCATCTAGAAAGGTCCGAGTTCCTTTCTGGTGAGCAATTAGCTCTAATTAACACGCAATTAGAGGGCTTCTATTCCGTTATAGCCAACCAGTGGGATTGGAGCCACTAATCACCACGCTGATGTGGCAGCAACCCAGAAGATTGCAACCCTGAGGTGAACCCATATTTGTGAGTCCTGCCAACTTCCTGCTCCCAGTCCACAATTCCCTTCTCTAATTAGGGTCCGGACACCCAACGAGACTGAACATCTAGTGGCTGCAGTGAAAGCTCCCTTTAAATAAGTCTACTTTTCCGAGGGGAGCCATTCCTTGGTCAGATGGAGCTTGCTCTGAATTCTGATGAGCGAATTCCCACACGAGGGACAATTACGAGTTGAACACATCAGGACAATGCTGTGCCAGAGCGAGACACTCTGCCCATGGGCTGGCTCTGTAACTTTATGGAAAAGCAGGAAAAAAAACCCAAGTCCTACTGAGTTTGTGTTCCTGTATAAATCTGAAAATAATTGTTCAGGAGACAGATGAGAACATAAAGCAGAATGAAAATACTTTTATGTTGTTCAGGCACTTAATTCCAAGGAAGACGTCCATTGACAAAGCATGGCAGGGTGCACGGTGTTTATCAGCCCCTCAATTTTCTTTGGCACTGGGGCCATAAACAAGAACAGAGCAGCACCAAGTCTCTGAAGTCCAGAAGAAGTCTCTTGGCTTTGGAAGGACTCTGTAAATATTAGGACAGACGCTATCTTAAAAGGCTCAATGCCTTTGATTATGTTCCCATGTCTAGCTTCCTCCATTTATTTTTGTCTCATCGTCTCTAATGTCGAACTGTGTTGCCTGGAGAGAAGGTTGTGAACTGAAGCACCACTGCAAGTTTCTTCTGATGGAGCCTGAGCTCCAGCAGAGAAACTGGCAGTTAGATTGGGAGTGGTATTTCCAGCCACAGGCTCAAAAGACGATTTTTTTCTAATGGCAGAGCTGTTGTGGCTATGATAGTCTAAGATCATGGGTAAGGTAAGGTCTGTGAGGAGAGCTAATATCTTTTTTAACCTAGCAAAAAGCTCAAGCCCCAAAAAACAGTAAAAATTTTAGACATGCTCGGCTTTCATGGTATCTATCTCACTACGAGGAGGTAAAGTGTTCCCAATGTGTGATAGCTATTTCCCAAGAAGACTTTAAGACTTTAAAAAATGAGAGTGGAGATTGTTTCCTATTCACATGATTCTAGAATCTGTGGCTTTCAGTAACATCAGGTAGAATCACAGAATTGCCTAGGTTGGAAGGGACCTTTCAGATCATCGAGTCCAACCATCAACCTAACGCTGACAAAACCCATCACTAAACCATATCTCTAAGTACTATGTCTACTCGGCTTTTAAATACCTCCAGGGATGGTGCCTCAACCACTTCCCTGGGCAGCCTGTTCCAATGCTTAATAACCTGTTCGGTGTAAAGATTTTTCCTAATATCCAGTCTAAACCTCCCCTGGAGCAACTTGAAGCCATTTCCTCTTGTCCTATGGCCTGTTCCTTGGGAGAAGAGACCAACCCCCACTGCCTACACCCTCCTTTCATGCAGTTGTAGAGAGCGAGAAGGTCTCCCCTCAGCCTCCTTTTCTCCAGGCTGAACACCCCCAGCTCCTTCAGCCGCTCCTCACAGGACTTGTGCTCCAGACCCCTCACCAGCTCCGTTGCCCTTCTCTGGACCCGCTCCAGCACCTCAATGTCTTTTTTGTGGTGAGGGGCCCAAAACTGGACACAGTACTCAAGGTGGGGCCTCACCAGTGCCCAGCACAGGGAGACAATCACTGCCCTCGTCCCACTCACCACACTGTTCCTGACACAGGCCAGGATGCTGTTGGCCTTCTTGGCCACCTGGGCACACTGCTGGCTCACATTCAGCCGGCTGTCAACCAAAACGCCTGGTCCTGCACCATCTTATTGCTAATCTCCTGACCCACCACAGCTTATTGTCAGTGGTACTAATGCTCCTTCCTAGGGCAACAGGTCTGTCATAGGGCCCTGCTGGTCTAATCACATTCTCCGGACCATGGCAGAGTTCCCACTGACATCAATGAGAACACGGACCCAGCCATTGTCTGACACCTTTGATATTTTCTGTGACTGAAAGGAGCTATTTTTGTGTAAGGAAGGTCAAAGTGAGAGCAGGCACATGGGAGGAGGGTGGACAACTTCAAAGCTCAGCTCTGAAGTCTCTATGTGCAGAAGCCCACAGACCCATGTGGAGATAGCCAAAGCAGCGCCAAGCAACCTCACTTTGAAGGAGGATCCTGAATGCTATTTTTATGTTGGAAAGGTCCTTCTAGAAGAAGGTTTTGTAACTCCACAGAGGGTATCAGGCACTTGGCTTGCTCCTCTGTTGTAAGTTCAGCCCAATCTCCTCACTCTGGGTGGCTGTAGCGTGATTCTGCGTTATCTAGATGGTTTGGGGGATAAAAATCAGATCATAGCACATATTTGTATTTTACAGTGGGAACATAAACACCCTGTGGCATGTGTGAAGCCACCATGCTGGCCTTGCTGACCAAGGATGATGGCTATCCAGGCTGAGCGTGCTGCCCTGCCTGGGCTGAGCCCAGGGAACGCGTAGTAGGGTTTCTGCATTCTGTGTGCAATGCTGCATTCTGTGACATGACTGAATATTGTCTTGTCAATATATATATTTATATATTGAATATATAAACTGTTTCCTATAAGAAGTAATTGTCCTGCTGGTTCAAACCTGTGAGTGGCGCTTGCGACCTCTGTGCAATGCTTTTATTAACGTTTGCCATTACCTACACACTTCATGTTTTAGCAGAGGGAGGAAAACCGTTCCTTGCAGCTATTAACCCTGCAGCTGGGACGTCTGCTTGACTAAGTCTTCTTCACTCTGGCCAAGGAACGATTATTAGGAACATAAATTTGACCGGAACATCAAAAGCAATCCCTTCTTCCGTTTGCCATTGGCACCTTGCATGAATCACGCTGGCAATCTGAGATTTCAAAAGAAGCCAGCAAGTCAGGAGCGCAGGGGGAAGGGAAGCTGTTGCTTTTGGTTTTTTTGCAAGAGGGGTGTCAAAGAAAATTAATTTCACTGTGGAGTGTCTATCAGCTGCAAATTGTTGATATTTGGGGCAGACGTCTAATACCTGCTAAGAAACAACTGCTGAGTTTGCATGCTCAGTTTGCAAGGGATGATCTTGGTGAAAATGGCAAAATTTACTGTTTCAAGATGAGAGGGCTGCATGGAGCAGAAACTCTTGGGGAAGGGATGCTCTGATGGCAGTGATGCTCTTGGGGAAATGATGGCACCAGCTCTGAGTGAAGGGCAGATTGGAAGCCTTTCTGTCTTCCTTTCAGTCTTATTCCGGACACAAGCCCTTTGAATTCTGCTTTGATACTTGCTGGGTTTGCTCCTTGATGTTCCCTTGGCTCTCCAGTTGTCCATAGAGTGGTCCTCTGTGCTGGTGGTAGGACCTGTGGGGTAGGTACAGCACGAATGCTGCTGCTGCAAGCGCGTCCACCTCCATCTCCACTGTACCAGGGCTCCAAAGCCTGACAAGGGAGGGAGTTCAGTTCATACCTCCCACTGCAACACGCCACGGTCCTGCTGTCCTCCACAGACTGAGCATCTTTCTTGGGTGGCAATATTGCGTGTTCTCGTACAACATACAACGGCAGCGGACGACCTTACTGCCTGCAAGGAGAAGCTGAATGTCATGGTAGAGACATGGCATGGGAAATGTGGTCTGATGGGGCTTTAGGCCCGTAAGAAAAAGTAGAAAAATAAGGCTACAGTTCCTGTTAAATGCTATCATTCATTTTTCTGCTGATGCGTTTTAGGTTTGGGCTGAAGAACGAGAACATTTTTTACTTCAGGGCACTTGCAATTTGCTGGTTTGGCTCCCTTTCTCCTCCACTAATACTTCTGCCAGTTGCTAGACAAACAAAAACCTCACAGACACTTTCAATTTCAGCTCGATTTAGCTCAGACCTCAGTTTTCCATTAAAAAAAAAGCTTCCAAGTGAGAACTTGTCCTGCAAACTATCACCTACCGGCTTTTGCAGGGGAGGAACGAAACCCTGCCTGGCTGCCCTGATCCTGACCGCTCTTAGAAACTGGCAGCAGAGAAAAGCAACCCAGGGCACTGGGGATTTGTCCGTCAGTGAGCAGACCACCACCTCTGCCCACCCCCTGCCTGATTCTTGCTGCTCACACTCTGATGTGCCTCTTGCCCCCTCTGAAACAGCCCCCGTCCCTTTGGCGTTACTCCCTGCTGGCACAGAAGTCAAGTCCCCACATCAGCAGACACGTTTTCCTCCCCTCGAACAGTTACCCAGCTATAGCTTTGGGAAATACCTATTGCTAAAACCTTTCCCTTGGAAACTAATTCCTAGGAAAATTAATTCCCTCGAAGCCGCTTTAAGCCCATGATTAGCATCACAAAGGCAGGCGGCCATCAAAGTCAAGTGGAAGACCATGTGGTGCCTTTCGCAGCTGTCTGGGTCCCTCCAAGAGCACCTGGCATGGGCAATGCTAGGATCGGTGTCCCTGGGGGGGGGTCTCTTGAACCCTGCTCCAGCAGTGAGCACTGGGTGGGAAGGCCACTTGGCCAGCACAGCATGAAACAGCTCTCAAAGTGGGAGTGGGGTGCACAAGAACTGAATTATCTGGAGAGAGTGAATTGTCTTGGTTATTGGCTGGGGGAGGTGGTCCGTCTCTCCTTGCATCCCTAAATTCTGTGAGCTCAGGTTCCTCCCTTTTTGTCTGAAGGCAAGGCCCTCTTCCAAAACCTCTCCGAGATGCCTGGTGGCAGCACCTGCCGGCTAACTTGGGCAAGAGGATGGGGAAGGGGATACTCTCTCCAGCTTTGGTAAGAGCAGAGCTGACCTGAGGCTATTTTTGCCTGCTCTCTTTCCCGCTGCTCGATCATTGCTGCGGGAGGGTTTTTGCCTTGGCGTGAATGCAGACCGCGCAGCCTTTCCTGAAAAACCTCCCTTGGGAGGTGTGAATTTTATTGCACAGAAAGCCTGGCAGCAAGCAGCAAAACCCTGTAAGTAACAGCGAGCATCCTGGGCAGGCACCCAAGGCGTCATCAGCAGGAGGACTGAGGAGGGGGGCAATGGCGTTCGCTCTGTGTTGTCCCTGATGGCTTGCTGGTGGCAGAGCTGGCACCTGGCATTACAATGAGCCTCCACTAACGTGGAGGCTTCATAAATCTGATCCCTCCGGTGGGTGACAGGAGGAGACAGATGGAAGTCATTTAAGATGATTGCATTTTCTCTCTCCCAGGCTTTTTGTTATCCACCCTCCGCACACCTTGCTTCAGCCTTGGATGCTGGAACTACTGTTGCTGGAATAAGACACTTTGTCTGGTTGCGGTCCCACTTGGGGGGACGAATACGAGCGCGAGGGTGCCCAGTTCCTGGGTGATGTGGCACTTCCCAAGGTGCGAGAGCAGGTACAGCCATTCCCTCAACACCAAGGGAGTCTTTGCATCCACTCTGAGATCAAGCAAATCTCATCTGCAGCCGGACTGGGGCTCCTATGACAACCCAGTCTTCTGCACGACCTCTTGCGATGCAAAAGCACTGACATACCCAGTGGACCGCAGCAAGCGTCATCCTTGAGCTAGCAACTGTTAGACATGGGCTGCAGCATGGTTGGAGACCTCCAAGGAGAAATTCAGCCTTCATGGGCACCCTGGCTTTGAAGGAAGCAAGCAAGCAAAGAACTTTTGGGCTCCATAAAAAAATTTAGTGGCCACACCTTTAGTTACAAGACATGGAAAACTACTCACCACAGGAGTGGCATAATGGGGGGATTGACACAAGCCACCTGCAAACATGGCAGTTTTGTGCTATGTGGAAGCTGCTGACACATGGGGACTGAACTCCTGCTCCTCAGCCATGAAAACCTGTTTCCATCAGCTCATAGTTGAAGCCCATGAGGCGAATGCAGACCCTGCCAGGGGTCTGTGCAGTGCAAACGGTGTAGTAGGGGCTGACAAAGGCAGCCCTTGAAGCATGGGTCATGCAGGGCAGTGCAGAACCCCCAGAAGACCATGGGAGCATTGTCTGTAGAGATGCAGGATTTGAGGCCCCGCTTCCCCAGTGCGTTTCTCAGGAGGCTTCCTGAGTGCTGTTTACTCCAAGAGGACAACTCACATTCTTTGGTGATTTGCTGAGCGGTGGCATGTATTAGTTTCCTGAAGGATTCACATACTTGGCAACGGAGGTTTAGAAGCAATTTCTTTTTTATTGCATTTTTTTCCTTATTGTTCTCTACTCTGCTAATAAATAAGTACATTCCAGAGGCTTGACATCACTTAAGGCAAAAAGAATGAAGGTAGGAAAGGAAAACACAAAGGAAAGCAGAGCCACAGGCAGAAGCATTGCTCCTTGCCTTATTTCTTGGCCAATTTTCCAAATGCCAGGGTCCTTCGGGATTATCTGTATCATAATTCAAGCAAATGTCTTTCCATTGTATAGCTCTTGAGCAGCTAAAATATCTCCTTCACCCAAGGTCACAGCAAGCAAAGGTAAAAAATATTATTTCATAAGGAATTATGGAACCTCTTAGGAGACAGCAATGCTCCGTTTCTGTCTTTGATAAGGAGGGATGGACAGTTGGCCTTGGCTCTTGGTTCCAGCAGCTCAGAGGTGCTCTGGTGTCCAGACCTGGCTTTGGTGTAACCCAAGAAAAGGGTACACTTGTGGCAATCAAGGCTGGATCTGTTTTGAAATCTTAACAGGCAGCAGAATCGAGGGCAGACATATGTGAATTTAAATTAACCGGTATTCTACTGCTATTATCCATGGGAAAATCCTTAGCCAAACTGGTGAGGAGAGAACCACTACGTTACTAGAGGCTGCAAGATTAAGCTCTAAATGAGTTTTTAAAATAAGGTAAACTCCCTTGCTTCAGGGCATGAGCTGGTGAAGAACTGGAAGAAACCCTTTTGGGATGGTCATTCCGTGCCTGCCTATATCCAGGTTCTTTATACTTTTTTTTGGAGGCATGGCACTGGGCTGGTGGTGCCAGCAGGTTTGGGGGATTTAAGAGATACTAAACTATGGATTATTGTGCGTTTTTTTCTAAAGGTTTCTGTGCAAGCCGTTTGTAGGAATGGTTTATAGAGGACTGCATTTAATGCGTTTTTTTTGACTGCTGCGCTTCTCATCTGTTTGTTAGCTAATGAGCTGCCACAAGCTCAGGCTCAAAACAGGACCAGGCAGTGCTTTATTTCAGTTAAACGAAAGGCAAGAGCAGCATTTTGGTACCTCTAGCTCCAAATCAACAGCAAGGTGTTGATTACTGAGAGAAATAAATTAAGTGTTTGGACCTTGATTCAACAGTGCATTTAAGTATATGCCTACATTTAAGCCTCTAACAGCAGCAGGGCTATTCCTAAACTGAAAAGGAGGTGAAGGCTTAATTACGTCGCTGAATCAAGGGCTTCCAGCGTGGAGAACTTGAATGTTAAATGTCAGCATGAAGGCAGATTCCTATGGCCAGCTACAAATCGCTAGGATTTATAATCGCTTTATATCCTGGAAACGCTGACAGCTTTAAATATAGCACCATGGCTGTGATAAATTGTTGGCATTTTTTTCTTGTTAGCCTTTTGTAACTAAATTTAAGGTATCCATTTCAGCATGATCCAATTATGGAAGCGTAATCGGAACGGCTCTCCATGCAAGAGGCCACATCTATTTTTGTCTGTGGAGCTTAAGTCTGCATTTCTGAACTCATGATTTATGTCAGACTTTAAATTAATAATAAGGTATCTTTCCACAGGCAAATATTTGTATTGCAAAGACCCATTCAGCACGGACTCAGCAGCCGGCCAAGGCTTCCCGAGCAGCTGCGATTCAGTTACAGTGACAGCACAGGTCCTATTTCAAACATCACCTGGCCTTGCACAATTGTCATCAACTCACTCCTCCTTGCGAAGGGGAACCTGGAACTAATAGCACGTCAGCTTAAACTAATGAACCCCAAAAAGTTCATTCCTGAGACCAAAAAAAAGGCTGTAGTTTCGATTTCAGCCAGACCACACCCTCGCCTCCATTGAGGACGGGCCCATTTCCACAAGTATTTCCACTGACAAAATGCAGGTGTCCTGCCTTCCTGGGCTCAAGCAGGCAGCTGAGCGTGCAGAGATATGATCCCAGGGAAGTGCCAAGCTGAAAGAGAGAAGCATAAACCCTCACCACGCTGGGGTACAAGCCTGGGGACACAGCAGATGCGCGACCAAGTCCACTTCTCCATTGGCTTTCAGAGCACTCACCTTCTCCTGAATTAATCAGTGGAAAATACACAGACTTCCTTAGCAAAGTGCTTTGAGACCTGCTGATGGCAGAAGCAGCGTAAGAGCCAAGCACTGTTGTCATGATCCAAGTTCAAGAAACCTTCTGCAATTACAATTACCCTTTACAATGAGGGTGGTGAGACACTGGCACAGGTTGGCCAGAGAGGTGGTGGAGGCCCCATCCCTGGAGACGTTCAAGGCCAGGCTTGATGAGGCTCTGAGCAACCTGGTCTAGTTAAAGATGTCCCTGCTTACTGCAGGGGGGTTGGACTAGATGACCTTTAAAGGTCCCTTCCAACCCAACACATTCTACGATTCTATGATTAGTCTTGCCTAGAGCAGCTTCTGCTGTAGTTAGGGATTTATTTTTTTTAAGTATCTGGGGCTGTTGCAGCTTCAGCTTACCTGTGGAAATGCACCTTCAGCTTGCTTGCTCTTGAGTCAGTAATGCTTCCGAATCAGCAGAACCGCCTGAGAAATACCCAAAGGAAACTAGAGGACTTCCACTTAGGCTGGCAGCAAAACAGGACACTAAGTGACCAACACTGAAGGATAAAAACACTGCAACACCGAATTCTCCAGGGAAATCGAGACAGAAAAGTCAGATTTCACATGTGATTACCTGAAAGGGTCAACTCTGAATCTCGTAAATAATTTTGCAATTGCAAAATAACTCAGTGTCACAAGTGCTGCACAGCTCCTTTCCCTGAATTGCTCAGGAGAACAAAACAGAGAAGAAGAAACACGGACTTTTGCTGGGATGTGCATTGTCACCTTACATTGCGTCTGAGCAGATGGCAAAGCTGCTCAACTCAGGGGCAGAGATCAGAAGATTAAAAGGCACCACTTTCACTGAATGCCACGCATGACCTGCCTGGTTAAATGAGCCACACACAAGACAAACAGCCCCCCCTTCCTCTTCCCGTTGCCCAGAAGTTTGCACATTCACCCATGGTACTCAACATTGGCCTGAGATGGAGAGCAGAAATGGACCTTGCTGGTCAAAAAGTGCGTTTTGCAGCTTCTCATGGTGCATGTCAGGATCTGCATGGCACTGAGCGTCATGCAGCAAGATGAGATACAGCAATGCCTGGGTACAAACCTGCCAGAAACTGGGATGGCAAGGGATGCCCCCAGCTAGAGGAGTTGGAAGATTCCATGAGGAGTCATTGTCAAGTCTCTGCGTCTCCAAAACCAATTCTTTCAGAAAGACCAGTAAGGAAAACCCGTGGGATACAGGCTCAGCCATGTTGCTGGCTGGATCTGGGGCATGGAGCTGCAACTGCCTTGTCCCACTCGATGTGCCACATCCGGCCTTGTTCCCTGGCAGTCTGACCTCCTAAATACTTTACCAGGACTTCAGCTGTCCATGATCATGTGGGGAGGCATCTCAGTCCTGAAGCTCCCGTGCCAGCACCCCCAACCCACTCTCAGGGGACTTTGACCTCCTCTTTTTGCTGTCAGTGACTCCACTCTCTTGCTCAGCATAAGCCTAGATGTGCCAAGAGCTGTTTGGATGCTAGGTTTAACTCTTGAGGTCCCACTCGAGAAGGGTAGGGCTCCATTTCATTGCTAACAGCCCCATCCCCCCATCACTGGTGGACAGTCTTATCAGTGATGAAGTTAATGATACTTTGAATGACATCTGCACGTTCGTCTCCATTGACTTGGGACCCTGGAAGAGTTCATGGGCTCTATTCCTGCTTTTCCTCTTTGATTTTTCCTCTGGGAACTGCCAGCTTCCTTTAGGTCATTTTCACATGTCCTCCCGGTGGGAGGTTCTTGGGAAAACATGATGTAATCCAGAGAGGTAGTACCTTGTTTGCAGAGCCACGCGGCCCTACCTGTGCATCTCGGGGGGCTCCCCGGGCTGCAGCAGAGATTAATTAAGTGGTGAAGAAGCACTGCAGCTCTCCCCAGCCTGGCAGCCGGAGCTGAAAGCTGACTTCAGCAGAGAACAACAACTAGGCTGCAGGAACGGTGAGTGATTGGTATCATGTCAGGCAATATGAGGCCAGTTTGGGTTCATTAAGGAAATCCATCCTCTGCTGTGAAGATAAGGAAGAGGGATTGGACAAAGGGGATAGGGATGGCATCAGTCATGGTTTTGGTTTGGCTCTCCTCTTGCATGTCCTCTGCGGTGCTCTGAATGGAGAAGGCCTGGAACCGCACAAGGGCACGTCTCTGGCAGGGACCTGGGGCTGGCAATTAAAGCTTTGCCACCAAGCAACAGGAACTCATTACAGGTGCCTGCTCTCATCTGAGCTCATTAGTCTCAGCACCCATTAGGGTGAGAAAACAGGAGTGTCAAGAGCGTCACGTACCCAGCCTGGGTTAGGGGTTCCATGACGAAGGGATCGCCAGCAGTGCCCCTTCCTCCCCAGTGCCACCAGTGCAGCAAATCCCAGCCTGGCTGGTGTCTCTGCCCCATCCTCCATGTTCCCACAGAGCACCACCAAGGAGCACGGGCTCGAGACGCCTGGCTGCACAGATGTCCCATCAGCCAGGAAATACAGTCCTGCCCTCTGATGCTTAGCTCCTTACACCCATGCCCATCACTCAAAGCCTGCTCTACTGTGTTCTGCACCTAAGAAAACAGAGGAGAGCATCATGTTTCTAAAAGTCCTGGGGCCAATCCCTCTGGAGGCCACTGTGTTTTCTTTTCACTGTGCAGTTTTACACTGTGCAGGGCAGGCTAATAGCCATTTCAGCCAGCCAGAGGGTTCATCTGGAGTCTGAGAAAGAGTTCCTCAAACGAAGCTGCAACTTGGTGATGGGAAAGGACCCATCTCCCCAGAGCTCAGTTCATAGATGCAAAATGGTTCCCGAGCTGCTTTGCCGATAATGAATTGGTGAGCTCAGCATTAGACTGTCGTAGATGTTAAAGTCACTGCTGCAAAGAGAAAACCCTCCAGACTGATGCCTCCATCAGTTCAAGCTGCTGCTGAAGGGAGCTGTAAGTTACCAGCTCACAGCCCAACCTGCCCTCAGGCATTGCGGAGAAGCATGGGGCAACATTGCCCTCGAGTGTCCCCAGCTGGCCCCAATCAGTTTGTTATAATTCATTCCTCACTGCTCATTAACATCATTAATGCAGCAGAGCCCACGAGTCTTGCGCCGCCACTTCCCCCTCCATCTGCTCACCCCGCCACAGCGCTACAGTTCTCTCCCTGCTTTTCACACCGCCTTCATTCCCACCAGGCTTAACTGAATGTCTTCCCCTACCTCCTTTCTCACCCTGTCTGGTGACAACCCGAAACCCGGTATGGTTCATATCAAGGTCAAAACTGGCTGACAGACTTGAAAAGATGGGCAAGCATTTGCTACAAGACAGCCTAACACTGGTGGGGACAGATGACAGCAGCAATTTGGATTTTCCACATAGATTTGTCCACATAGAAGGACCAAAAGGTAGTTTTTTCCTAGGTATTCCTAATTCAAGGCAATGCTCGTGGTGTTTTTCCTCTCCAGCTTTGAGGGTTCAGCAGCAGTAACCAGAGACAAGCTCATTTGGCTGCACTGATTTTATTTCTTATGGGGACCATTGTCAATGAAAAGTCATGTTAAACAGCAAAGTGTGATGCTTTTCTCCCCTGAAGGAGGAACTGAGGGCTTCTCACCTCTGCTCAGAGCCTAAATGCAGCAGCTCTGAAAGAATATGCCCAGACGAGCTGCAAACTTTGCAAGGCTGATATTAAAAAAGCAAAGACAAAGATACCCCAAGGCATGAGAGAGCCCGCAGCTCCCTGACCCCAGGACACAGGCAGCACTGTTGGCGCTGCAGTGCTGAGTCCCGCTTTGATTTTCAAATAGCTCATTTATTCTGTCCTCACTGCTAGACTCTGCAATTATTTGTCCTTGGTTTTCCTAGCTCAGGGCATGCAGCCTTTGCTTTTACCCTTGCACAAATCTTGATGTGCAAGAGACGGAACGAGCCCCGCCAGCAGGGACAGTTGTTGCAACAGTCCCTGGCTCCGCTGAGAAATCCAAGCCTTCAGGAGGCATTTACAAAGCTCTGCTTGCTTTTAAAACAGTCTTTTACCTGACCCTTTGGAGCTCCTTGTCGGTCAACCCACGTCATAAAATGCAGGCAGTGTTCTGAGGCGTTCTGCTGCACAGACCCAGCCTGGGCTTAATTTTCAACTTGCAAAGCAAGGAAGCAGAAGGAATCACTGAACCCTTTCCTTTGGGCAGGAGAATTTCTCACGGGCATATCCAGGCTCCTGTTAGAGCTGAATTACCAAGCCCAGCCCCAGGGAGAGCATCGTAGACACCTGCATCACTGCCAAGCAAGTTTACAAGAACTGGGGAAGAGCACAGATCCATCAGTGTTGCTGCTCACCAGCTCAGAGATGCAAACCCATCACAGAATCACAGAATCACAGAATGGCAGGGGTTGGAAGGGACCTCTGGAGATCATCTAGTCCAACCCCCTGCCAGAGCAGGGTCACCTAGAACAGGTGGCACAGGAACGCGTCCAGGCGGGTTTGGAATGTCTCCAGAGACGGAGACTCCACCACCTCTCTGAGCAGCCTGTGCCAGGGCTCTGCCACCCTCAGAGTAAAGAAGTTCCTCCTCATGTTGAGATGGAACTTCCTATGTTCAAGTTTGTGCCTGTTACCTGTTGTCCTGTCACTGGGCACCACTGAAAAGAGCCTGGCCCCATCCTCCTGACACCCACCCTTTAAGTATTTATAAGTGTTGATAAGATCCCCCCTCAGTCTTCTTTTTTCCAGACTGAAAAGACCCAAATCCCTCAGCCTTTCTTCATAAGAGAGGGGTTCCAGTCCCCTAATCATCTTGGTAGCCCTTTGCTGTCCCCTCTCCAGCAGTTCCCTGTCCTTCTTGAATTGGGGAGCCCAGAACTGGACCCAGTACTCCAGATGCGGCCTCACCAGGGCAGAGCAGAGGGGGAGGATGACCTCCCTGCTTGAAAAGCCATTGCACAATTGGGCCTCAGCAGCCTTTATCAGACAGCCCCGGGGCCCTGTAATGACTTTTCATCTCCTTTGCACCACGCAGGAATGGTGATAACCATGGGCCAGTTCTGCAGGAACTGGGGGCCAAAGGAGCCCTTCCAGGGGCCTCAGAAGAAGCGTGGGGAGCCATGCATGACCTTGAAGATCAGCTGAAAGAATGCCAAGAGAGCTCACATGTCCTGCCCTCTGTTCACAATAAAGACACCTTTTTGTCATAAAAAACAGATTAAAAGAAGGAAAACCCCACCGAATGATTTCTGTTCCAAGATTCCCCTTGCTAACTAATTCCAGCATCAAGAAAGATATGTGTGACATCTCATTTTTGGAATAACATCTGCCCCTGAGGGCCAAGTCCTTTCAAATTACTACACGAATAGCAGCAACTGCGCTACTCCAGCAAGTCTAACCTCGATAAAAGCCCAGCTTCCCTGGCATCTGGACAGCAGGGAAAAAACCAGCAATCAGTGCAGAGTTTATTTTGATAAACTCTTGTGAGTTAAATCATCTCAGCTCTGATTATCACTGGAGATACAAAAATGTAAATATTTACCCGAACATCGTCAATATCCTCGTAGAGTCAAAAGGCCAATTTCTGCGTGCAGCATTTCAATACTACTTGCTATCGCAAACTCTGAGCTTTCAGCGCTCTCAGACAACTGCGAAATTATGCAGGGAGCTTAAATATAATTATACTTATTACAAAGCCACAGTATTACAGTTTTATTTGCTTTCTGTTCCAAGTATAGGGCTTCTATGCTTTCTTCCTCCTGCATGAGACTCAGAAATCTCCTTTAACAAAAGCTGTGATTCCCACTTAGCTCGAGGAGCTAGATTTAATGAAAAATAGCAAGCATTATGATGCCTGCAGTAAATCAGGGCTGCGAGACCTACCATAAGTCCCCCGTTGGCTTCAGGATGGCTGCCTTTGATTCTCCTTCACTTCAGCCACCCTTCGTTCCAGCCCAGCATGTTTGCACACAAGCCTGCCAGTCACCTGCCTTTCTGCTCAGGGAGGTCGGCAGAGGTGAGGAGCGACTACTGGTATCCATGTCACGCGCACAAAAAAATCCTTACCTGCCTCATTTCACCATGGGTTTCAAGCAGACACCTCAGGTCTTGCAATCCTTCATCCAGATAGAGCCAGCAACATAGTGTGGCTTGTTCTGTGGTGAGGGAACGTCCGCCCTGGATCCCTGGTGACACTGGTTCCCAGTAAGCTCTGGATATGCAGTCACATCGAAAAGAAACCGATTGCCTGGCTCCTTCACCAGCTTACTAGGCACCTTATTTGAGAAGGCTTAAAGCTTGTCTTAATTAACGAAGGTGCTATGGATGGGCTGGATGCTGTCTTACCCTCGGTAGCAGGATTGCATCTCAAATACCTCACCACGGACATGGAACCTAGTGTGTACGTTTGCATTTGGGGTAGGCTGTGAATTTGGAGTGAAGCAAAAGGAGCAGCCTGTCTAAGACACGTTAGCATCTTCTGCTCTGTTCCCACCTTTCTGCTGTGGTCCCACCCTTCTGCTGTGATCCCACCTGTCTTCCAATGCACAATTCACAGTTTTGGTACAGTATAGCAGGATGCCACAGATGCCACCTGCCTTTTGGTCCAGGCCTCCAATCTCACCCTCCAGGGCTTTTTGCCCCTAGGATGGAGGGCTTTGAGCTTCTGCTCTTGCTGCTGTGATTGGGTTGCTTCTGGACCCTGGAGCCAGCCTAGGCACACAGCACCTAATGAATAGCATCACCACTTTGCACTTGAACACCACTCTTCTCTTCCTTGCCCACCTCATGCCTACACACCTCGTTCCCCAACTGCTGGGCTTAACATCTCCACAGTGGGATTGGGTTTGTCCCTGATGGAGAAAACTGGGACTCTGCTTCGCAAACCCATTGCTGGCCTAAGGAGGCATGAAAGTTGCACAGTTCGGGAGTGACACAGAGCAATAAAGCCAACCTGAAGGAGCAAAGCAGCATTTAATTGCTTCAAAAAGGTTGGCAGGTGCCATGGCCTGGGTGAAGGGAAGGAGGGAGGATTTCCTCCCTTCCAGTTGGTGAGAAATGCCAGCAAGGACCTTTCCTGGAAGCAGAGTCAAACTACCCTGGCCACGTGAACACTTGTAATTGTGGTTCTTAATTCATGCAGTGAACAAAGACATGGTGTTTAGTTTGGGCAGGAGATGCCTCTTCGATTTCCCACACCTCCCTCGATCCAATGGGAGATACACGCCGGAACTTCTCCTGCACTGGGACTCAGAATCAGAGAATCAGAGAAGGTGTTGGGTTGGAAAGGCCTCTAGAGGCCATCTAGTCCAATCGCCTTGCAGTAAGCAGAGACACCTTTAACTAGACCAGGTTGCTCAGAGCATCATCAAGCCTGGCCTTGAATGTCTCCAGGGATGGGGCCTCCACCACCTCTCTGGGCAACCTGTTCCAGTGTCTCACCACCCTCATCGTAAAGAACTTCATCCTAATGTCTGATCTAAACCTACCCTGCTCTAATTTAAAACCATTGCCCCTCGGCCTATCGCTACATGCCCTTGCAAACAGCCCCTCCACAGCTTTCCTGTAGGCCCCCTTCAGGTACTGGGAGGCTGCTATAAGATCTCCCCAGAGTCTTCTCTTCTCCAGGCTGAACGACCCCAACTGTCTCCGCCTGTCTTGCATTGGGATGACAGGCGATGCTCTCTTGGTGCCAGTGGGGCAAAGATGGCAATCTGTGTGCACTGCAGGTTTGGCTCCACATTGCAGGACCGAGGGATTTGCCATCTGTTTTGCAGCAGGCAGCACTTTTGGCCCTTGAAGAACAGTTCTCCTGAGGTGCAGGGGTGGGCAAAGCTGAGGAGAAAATGCAAACTGCCAGAGCAGAGCCCTGTCTGAGCCCTGAGACTCATGCCTCCTTCAGGTATGCTTGGTGTTTATACAGTGATTAATCCACTAGCTGACACGGATTTTATTAAGCCGTGAGCCGCTTGGCGGGCTGTGAGCTGTGGTGCTGAGCGAGAAGCTGTCCTGCCTGGCCATGTCTGTGCTCCACCAGCCAGAGAGCAGGCAGGTCCACATGGGAAACGGCACAGGCCACCACTGCCTGAGCTCAGATTCCCAGCCCTTCTGCAAAACGCTCAGCACCTCTAACAACACTGTTGCTGGCTTTCTGTGGCTCTGATGGAGGAGAAACCCTTGCTTTTTTGGGCAGGGGAGGCTCAGTAAGATGCATGTCTTCTCCAGCTGCCTCTTGGCACGTCTCATCGTGCCCTTGCTCTTACAAACTCGAAGTAAAAATCAAGTCAGGTGGACTGGAAGCAATTCTTAATAAGCCTGTAAAAGTCACCATCTTGCTGGGATTTAAGAGGCAAAACCTACAGGTAAGAGACAGCACCGCACGTCTTCCTGATGAAGATCCCATCAACTACTCAAGCACCACCTGCAAAGACCAGGGTTGGTAGAGTTTAAAAGAAAGAGGAGGAATAAAAACCTCTTGCTGACATCCTTAATGGATCAAAAAAGGTCCCTGCAAGCCTTTTTTTTTTTTTTTTTTTGATAAAAATCTGTTTCGAATTGAGATTAGTTCATTTCAATGCGAGCAGAACACGCAGCACACTCTGAAGGGGCCATGCACTAAAAGTTCACACAGTCACTACTAAAAATGGTGGGTTCGCTGTCAGAAATCTTGAACCGAGAAACAGACATCCGAGCCAAGTGGGATTTTTGACCTGCTCTGTTGTTGGACCTCTTCCCACTTTAAGTCTTAGGCTGACTTTCACAGCAAGCCAACCATTTGATTTGGCAGACGTGCTCGGGCCAGACCTGCCTTTTAAGTGACGCTGAGCCGTTAAAAAGAAAATACACAGCTCCACAATACAACAAAACCAGCTGTTCTTGAACGGCAGTCAAGAGGGACAATAAGTCTTCTCATGTTGGGAAGAATTAGCAAGCCTTTCCTTCCCACCCAGCCAATATAAGGAAGGGAAAGGCTCAGCAAAGGGCTGAGCAACGACGGCGCTCAGAGTAAACAGAGGTGAGCTGGAAAGTTGTCTCTGGACTGAGCCCTCAAACAATGGGGCCAAAAGGGAAATGGAAAAGCAAATATTAATGTTTCGCCATTCACATGGCCCCGGAGAAAAGGGAACAATGCCTTCAGTTGGACACCACCTTGATCTCTTCCTCCTCCTCCCCTCTTACTCTAAAATGTCAGCTTAGGACCCATGATTTCTTTGGATGAAGCAAGCGATTGCCAAGGGCTGCCTGCTGCCCAGTGGAGCCCTGCTGCCTGCTTTTCCCGTGCCAGAGCGAAGGACAACTTAATTATAAATGTATTGCGGCACTTCCCACCCCAAAGTCACCGTCCTCCTCATGAAGCAAAAATCAGAAGCAAGCAAGAACCCCTTTGACCTGGACTGTGGCAATGAACTCCCATCAGCTGGGGTGAGGACAGGGCTTGGACAAAGAAGGACGTGCTCCCAGTTCCTCTTAAACCTGGCAGAAATGGTGAGCAAAATGCTGGTGGACTCAATAAACTGGGAACATGCTCAGGGAGAGGCAGAAATGAGGTCTTGGCTTGTTCTTTACTTCTTCTTTGGCAGCATGTCACCAACTCAGCCTGGCTTTATCAGACCTGCTGCACTTCAGCTTGTCACCAGTACATTAGCAGGACCAAGGTCCTCTCCTGGCCAGAGAAGCCCTCATGGCGATGGTCCCCCTGGAGGATGAGGTTCAGCCTCCAGCGAGGGGTGAATCCATGCGTCAGGGGGGATACTCCTGGGGATGTCACCGCAGCGGTGGCATCTGCTGAGGCTGAGCTCTGGGAGAGTCTTGCAGAGAAAAGTGCTGCACCAACAGCATCTGGAAGGGTTTGTCACCAAGGCAGGTGATCAGCAGGCTCCTTGGGCCCCTCTCCAGGGCTCAGCACAGGGGGGAGGCAGGAGGCTGCCATCTCTGCCTGCGCAGAGCTGTGCTAACCACGCTGAAATGCAGCTGGGCTCTTATCCTGGCCTAATTGTTCCAGAGGCAAACGAGCCCAAGAAGAAGAGGAGAGCGCCCTTGTGCTCGGCCATTTGATATAGGGGGTTGTCATGGAAACCGCTGCGTAATTGAAGCCTCCTTCTCTGCTCTTCTGTGCTCTGGTTGTGTAGGAGATGGGCTGCATCGTTTGGGGCTTTTCAGTTATTGTTGCTGTTATAAAGCGAGCTGTCACAGTTGCCTCTTGAAATCGGGCTGTTTCAGCAACGTGACCACATCTTGGAAAAGATGTGGCATTGCTAGATGTTTACTGTCCTCAAACAGGACCATTTATTCAATGCTGATCAGCAGCTACCGCTGTCCTGAGCTCTCCTTTACTCCATCTCCTCCAGAGAAGCAGCAAGGACAACTGCTGGTGGCCTCCCAGGATGCAGTGCTAAGCTGGAAGAAAACCCTACCTCTTTGGAGTTCAATGAATACTTTGAGTTCAATGTTTACTCTGAGGGTGGCAGAGCCCTGGCACAGGCTGCCCGGAGAGGTGGTGGAGTCTCCATCTCTGGAGACATTCCAAACCCCCCTGGTCCTGTTCCTGTGCAACCTGCTGTGGGTGACCCTGCTCTGGCAGGGGGTTGGACTGGATGATCTCCAGAGGTCCCTTCCAGCCCTGACCATTCTGTGATTCCTTGATTCCATAATCAGTACTTAAGACGCCAGTCATGACCAGCAGAGGAAGGCCATATAACCCCACACCACATCTGTTCTGATGCCAGTAAATTGTGTGCTGCAGGCACACACCACGCCGAGGCCAACAGCACAGGTCAGACCTAGTGGAGATTTATTGTCCTGCCATAAATGCGTCATGCTGTGAAATGCTGCCAAATGCTGAAACACTCATAGCGCCAAAGGTGACCCAAATTGATGCTGGTGGAGAAAGCTCAGCCCCCAGATGGGGAAGGATGTGTGAATCCCTTCTCTCCTTCCCCTCTGCAATAGCTGCTCCACAGGCTGGCACCAGGGAGAGGAGACACCAAGGTCGATTGGGGTTGATCTTTGGCAGAGAAGCTGGGAAACGTACATTCTTCTGCTCCAGCTAGGTGATGCACAAGCCACCTTCCTGCTGGGTGGCCCTGCTTTTGCTGCTCAGCTGAGCCAAAGCGTGGTCATCCCGGTGGACAGCAAGGGTTTGGCAGGGTCACCTGTTTTGATTAGCTGCTGTGTGAGTTAATCACCTATGTTGTCTGGGAAATAGCCGTGGGCGGGAGGTGCCTGGCTTTCCCTCCTAGCCTCCGAAATTGGGCTTTATAAAGCAACGAAGAGACCTGCAGATAGTCAGGGACATCAGGTGAAGAGGGGTCTGGGACACATCCAGCAGCCACAGGGGATGATGTACAGTCATGCTTGGGTGTCTGGTTCCTTGCAATGAGCTGTGTTTGAGCCCATACAGCCTTGATTTCTGGCACGTAAGGAATCTTTTAAAACAGAATGTTTTTTTCTTCATTTTTCCAGATGTAGCTGAAAACTTAGGGGGTTGGGTTTTGTTTTATTTTGTTTCTCTTTTTTCTTTTCTTATTTTTTAAATAAACATCCTAGTGTGGTATGAATCACTGTTTTACCATTCCATCTCTCACATTCTTTCCACGATGGGCTGCAGTAAGTTTTAACTTAATAAAATTGAAGGAATACACTGAAAAGTCTCAACAGCAGTGGTTTTTTTTTTTCTGCATAGCAGCCAGTAAATCATGCTGTACACTGTAATGGAGCAGGTTCATTAAATTGTACCGCTTTGATGTTATCTCTCTGGCTGAGCTGCAGGAAACGCTGGGAAAACATGTGACAATTCTAGGGGAAAACATTTGTTTTGTTCATTAGTATGCATTAAAGCCTGGCTGCCTAGGAGCTAGTCATCACAAAGTAAATAAAGCAGCTCTGATTTCAGGTGAAAAGCATGCAAGAGCAATATTCATCCTAACAGGCAGGGTTAGCTGCAAGCCATCCTCAAGCTAGGGTTTTCACAGAGACCTCCAGCAACAACCCTCCATTGCTGACTTCTGCAGCCCGTGGACAGACAGTCCTCCCAACCTGCTTCTGACACAGCTTAGTACAGCACAAGGGAGCTGCAGGTACCTCTTCACACCCTGATCAGAAAAGCCCCAGAGTATAGGTGCTACGGTGGACATAATCTGGTGGGACACCAAGGGCAAGGCGTGAACCCTGTGGTGGGGGATGACCACCTCCTGGCAGAAGCCGAAGCAGTAAAAGTGTCAGAATCAAGTGTAAGGAGATATTTCGTCTTTGATACAAAGACACTGGATAAAAATGGTGCAGGCAGAGTGAAAGACAAACTCCCTCAAGCCCTGAGGAAGACTGTAATGTGGAGCTGAGCCATGGAAAGGAGCTCTCTCGCTCCTCTTGGGCAGGCAGGCAGTAAGGGAGGAGCCTTTCCTGATTTTGGAGGAATCATAGAATCATAGAATGTGTTGGGTTGGAAGGGACCTTTAAAGGCCATCTAGTCCAACCCCCCTGCAGTAAGCAGGGACATCTTTAACTAGATCAGGTTGCTCAGAGCCTCATCCAGCCTGGCCTTGAATGTCTCCAGGGATGGGGCCTCCACCACCTCTCTGGGCATCCTGTTCCAGGTCTCACCATCCTCATTGTAAAGAACTTCTTCCTAATGTCTAATCTAAACCTCAGGAAGAAGATCTTTACAATGAGGGTGGTGAGACACTGGAAGAGTGGAAGGTTACTTTTGAACAGTCAAACCAGGATTTTCCTGGGCCATGTTCAATGAAAAGCACCATTTCTTTGGAGAAAAAGCCATGGGGACATATCGAGTGTAGCTGTCCCTGTGCAGTCTCTCTTTCTCCACCACATGCAGCTCCTCCACCAGGGTCCATGCTTGCTGGCAACAGCTGACCTGCGCAGCCCAATGTGTGAGGAGCTGGTAGCACCCTGAGAAATGGTTTTCAAAGAGGTGAAGCCCAGATGTACGTCTTATGATTATGAGAAATGCAATAAAAAGAAGGAAGGTGGGGATGCTGGTGTCCCGATATGCACCGCAAGGGCCTCAGGTAGCTCACGGGGGGGAGGATGTTTATTGCAAGAGCCAGGAGGGAAGGTAGCAAGGAGAGGAGCATGGAGGATCAGACCTGGGATGAAGGTCTTCTCACCTGGGGAAGACCTGAGGAGATAAGGCTCACCCTGGGGAAGGCTTCTGAAAGAGTCACCAAGGAGGCACAGACATCACAGTTGGTGGGAGAGGCAACTTGGGAGTGATGGACCACTCTTTCCCACTGCACACACAAGCTGGTGTGCAGAGTGAGGAGGTATGGCTGCCGGTGAACTGTGGCAGGTCACAGTTGATATTTTCCCCACCGCGCACCGTGCTCAGCTTTAATGCACCTCCTGTGTTTGCAGCAAACAGAGAGAGACGCTCAGATATGCTTGTTCTCTGATGGATATCTTTCATCACTGCGAAACACTGCATACTGCTTCAATAATAAACAAGAAAAAAAAGGTAGCTAAATCACTGTTCCTCTCCCTCTTTATATAACAATTTATTTTACAGCCCAGTTGCCAGCAGCAGGCACGGTTACCATCAGGCTTAGAGAATCTCACTCCTGGAAAACAGAAACCAACAGCAAAAAGAACGTTACAGGGCTGCACCGTCAAGCATTCAGATATCAAATTGTGCTGGGATAAAGCTCACCTTCAACAGCCTTATTTTGGGAGCCTTTAAGTGGCTCCTCAGCACCACACAGGAGCTCTGGGGCAGGGACAGGAGGGCGATGGCCATGCTCACAGCCCACCCACCCCTCCTCAGGCAGAGCTAACACCGCTCCTTCCCAAAAGGGCTTTGCCCTTGCCCTGCTCCCTCCTGGTTTCCAGAGGGTCCTTGGAGTCACAGCACCCTTCAGGCACAAGCTTTGCCTTTTTTTGAATCCTGAGGGGCAGGACGGCGGGTGATAACATGGCAAGAGCATGTATCCAGAGCTGGAAAACCTCATAAGCTTGGAAGATTTTAACATGGAGAGCAGTAAATGGTCGTGTTGCGTCTCACCCTGGTAGGAGAAACGCGATGGCGGTAAGCAGGCTGTACTTGCCTCCCTGGGAAAAGTTTGGATTACGGGCACACAGTTCCTCTTCCACTCCGAGTGTGGCACCCACGAGGAATACGGCTCCTTTAATCACGGTGGGCTTTTCCTTTGCAAAGCTACCTAGGACTGCTCCGTGGAGGTGATGCTGGGCGCCTCTCCCAGAGCATCTCCTCCCAGTGCCAGCTTCCCCCAACCTCCCACAAACCGGCAGTTTCGGAAACCTCCCCACCTCTCCATCAGCCCAATAGGTTAAAATAACGAGCAGGGAGAGAAAAAGATGAAAAACAGCCCTCACCTGGGAAACCCAACTATACCAACACCTTCCCATGTAAACGTCCTAAATACATCTCTATATAGGCACATACAGTGGCTCCAGCCCGACATTCAACTGCTGAATGTAACAAGAAGTAAAGGTTAGCATGAATCCATGATAAATTATACACGTGTGTGATTACATTGGTATAGATAAGGCCTCTCCTTCTCACAAGCAATAAGAATGGCAAAATTGTAGCATGGGAACCAATGATTCACTTACACAGCTGAAAAAAACCACTCAGGCAAATATTAAATGAAATTGATAGTTTTAAATAACTGACTCAAATCATGAGGTAAAACAGTGAGTGGGAACCTGTGATTTAAATAATTTCTTCTGACAATAAGGCAAGAAAGATACAGCCAATTTTCCTAGTGGGCTTTCATTACCATCACAGACTAATATATGTCTTAAATCAAAAAACCTATCGCATTCACTTCACCCTGAAAGCTGCTCTGTAGTTTCGACTTCTGTGTCTATAAAAAAAGTTACTGCAAACTGTTGCCTTATCTCATTTTTTTTAATATGATGATCTATTTTAATACTGTCTGTTACCCCAAAAAAACCCTAAATCATCACCTCTTCTTCCCCAGAGGCACATTCATTTTATGTTTTGCTTTTCTTGCTGATGGAAGGAAAAATGCCTGGATGCAGACCTGCTTTATTCAGCCTTAATTGTGCAAAGTCGCAAACACATGTAATTACAATTTCACTGTTCAGCTTGCCTTGGGATTTGCACTCACAAGGAGGGCTGGGCTCTTTTCCTCGCATCCTTAAGGAACGGAATAAATGCTTTGGTGTGGATGTCCATCTCTCCTGGGCACTACCCACACAAGCAGAGGGATTCACGCAGTTATTTTTGTTTCCTTGTTGGCGTGGAAAGTAATTTTTCAAGTGTCTTTTCATCCTCAATGGCTTTCTGGAGCCATATTCCCCCCCGAGCCTTGCAGATCGTGGTGGCCTGAGCCTCCCACCCAGCCTGCAGGTCTGACACCCTGGACTGGCAGTGGCCAGAAGACAAGGAGCTCCTTGGCCAACGCATGAGCCCACGTTTGCTTTCACAGCCTGGAGGGGCCATGTTGACCTTGTCTCTTTCCAACAGGACACAGGGCTGTGGGACAGATGGCTCCTCTGGGAAGGTCCAGGGTGTACACATTGCCATGGGGCATCGCATGGGAACCACCAGCAGGCAAGGCAATGGGTCCAAAGCTCCTGACCTTGCTAATGGACATGGGATGGGAGGCACTCGGTCCCAGATATTAGTCCTTTTTGGTACTTTTTAGCTGAATTTTTCAGATTTTAGTGAGGAAACGGCAGCTACCCACAAGAAGCTAACTATGAGCTATTTGAAAGTGGAAAACATCAAACCCTGCAGCAGGCACAAGCAGGGTTAAAATCGTTGAGTAAAATCCTGGCCCTCAGAGAAGTCAACAACGTCCATTGCCTTCTGACCAGGATTTCTTAGGCTCTGTTTCCCCTGCACCCTGCCGAGTTCCTCATGTTTTCCACTCTTTTGGCCATCCTGCAATCCCTCCATCCAGTCATCCATGCTGAAAATTGCTATGGGGAGGAAGAGACATTTATAAAAATAAGAGAAGACCATTTCCAAACACCAAAATGTTTCTAGGTTCTGGGGAAGGACATGAAGATGGTACTTCATTCAATTTCTTAGATACCTGTTTAAAAAACAAACTGCTGCTAGGTATCACCTTGTCTTTCAACCAAATTTCCTTGTCTAATGGTCACTCATCCCTCTTTAGTTTGCCCTAGAGGTTGGCGGGCAGCTACGAGGGAGACAGAGCCAAGGTGTCCCCAAAATCTGCTGCTCCCAAATGGCTAGGGCATGGCCACTTTGTGTGTGCAGGTCTGGTAGCAGCCTACTCCATGCCGCTGGAGGCAATCACCGCCAGCATCAGCCCTGAGGATGCGGGTGATGCCTCAGACACAACACACTGCTGTCTTTGACCCCTTGCCAGGTGTTTGCTCTCAACCCCTAACTTTCTCCCTTTCTGCATGGAGTTTAGAGGCGTGCAGGGATGCTCAAAATTGTGTCATGGTGCTTTCACGTCACCATGGGGTTGTACCCACCCCATCTTCTGCCACCTTCACCTGCAGTGATGTCCCTGTGTGCAGCTCCTCTCTCTTCCAAACTCCCCTTTGGCATCACACCAGAGGTGTGAGCCCTCGCTGGCACAGATGCCCCAAGACCTCGCAAAGACACAAGCAAAAAAAGCTTTTGGAAACCTCTGCAGATCTCCAAATCCCAGCCAGAATGGATGACAAGGTGATATTTTTTTAATGCTTTGAAACCGAGGGAGGGCAGCTCAGGACTTGGCTGGGTGACAGTCATTCGTGCTGGTAAGCAGGTCGAAGTAAAAGCGTTTTTAAAGAGAAATATGATTCTTTGGGTATTTCCCTGGGGGTGTTCCTGCCATTCCCTGTTATTTCCTGATTGCAGCAGTTGAGTCACAGCAAGCTCCAGAGGGCTGAAAAAGTTCAGGAGGAAAACTAACTGGTTTTGGTGGCTCTGGTGACCTCTACTGAAAACCAGAGCTGGAGTTTTGCACGTGGGATGAGCAGACAGAATTTGTCAAAGACCTGAATGCTGGGGCGAGACTAATAGGAATTAACAGTGAAGATGCTCAGAGCAGGATGGGAAGTGAAGGGGGATCGGGGTGGTGGTGTGTATCCCTCTTGTTTAAAAAAGTGTATAGAAATAAGGAATTTTGTGTTTTCCACAAAAAAACCCCTTGAAGCACCTGTCCTTAATTTTGCCCATTCTTTGAACATAGTTAGTAGGTGACATTTTGGGAGAGAAAGGGATTTTTTATTTCTTGAAGCTCCAAGCCCTAGAGTCAAACACCTATAAAATGTGAAATTCAGTTTTCTCAGGTTTACAGGCTTTAGGGATGAACAGCAGGGACCAACACTGTCACCTGGACTTCCACTAACAGAGCAGAAGCAAAAGGCAAAGTCAGAAAAGCAAATTTCAAAATGACCAACCCCAAAAATCGTGATTTTCTGAGCACTAGCCTGGTGTGGTAGAAGAGGTGGGAGTGATGGACGCAGCTTTGGAATAGGGTATGTGGGGGGAAAACACAGCACCTCACATCCAGCAGCTTGAGTGGGGTGAGGCCGCCATGGATGCATGTCCTGGACCCAGCCAACACTTTCCCAGCCTAAGCATCCCACAAGTCCTGTGAAATCCCGAGCTGCCCCTTCCCTGCACCCCATAATGTCTCCTGTATCCCCAGGCAGCGAGTCCCAAAGGTCATTGATTCATTTGATGGGTGTCACATCAAATGACGTGACAGCCCTGGGAGGGACCCAGGCAGGGTTTTTTGTCACATAACCTAACGCAGACCCACATCTCCTGGAGAGGGAAGGAAGGGAAAGCAGCAGAAAGAGGAGGGGACGTCTCTGTATTATTTTTCCTCCCAGACTAGGCTCAGTGCCAACAGTGCTGCTGGCATAAATAACGGAGCGTGATGACAGGGACATTTTTAAAGGAGAACAAATCACCAGACTACTTTTTAGAGCTTCTTTTCTCTAGTCTAAGTGATGCTAATGAGGGAGGTCAATCCGTTTCCATTTCTCCCTGCCACACAAGCTGGCACATTTATCTCTTTTGACAAGAAAACTCCTAGAGCAGACTTTCATTTTTCAGTTTCCGTGGCTAGGATGTCCCTTTCTGGGGAGGAAAATGCCTCCAGAGGCTGTGATGGGACGATACCCTGGGGGATGTGCGCAGCATTTCTTCCCCATCGCCCTTGCTGCCTGCAACGATCAGCTTGAACACCGCTGCTGGTGGAGCCCAGGTCCGAGACGCTGCCTTGAAGGTTGTCTCGTGGTGTGCTAGGGACATCCCGTACTGCTGCAGCCTGGCTCTACCAAGCCAACTAGCAACAGAGCCAGCTACCCACAGGCAGGACTTAAGAGTGCAGCAGGGCAAAGAGGAGATGCTGGCAGTATCTTCATGCAGAGACTAACATCTTGGCCAGCAGCATGTCAAAGAGGATGACTTGGAGTGACATCTTCTTTCCAGCCCTGATCTCATATCCCAATCATCTCATATTCTAGTGACCCACACAGGAAGCACTCCCATTTCCAGAAGAGCAGATGCCAGACCACGCCACATGCCATGCTATGTTGGGTATTTGGATAAAACTCAACATGTGTTCCCCTGTGCAGCCAAATCCCTGCAGTTTGGGAGACGGTCTTCAGGGAGCCAGCTTTCCTGTGGGAGAGTGCTGCCTTTCCTTCCTGTTGTGGCAGCTGGAAGCGGCTCAGGAGCTCCCATATTCACAGTACCAAACTTGGACTCCCAGCTGCTCCTCTATGGGAAATTTAGATGTATGGTTTTGAAGGACCGGGCTTTTGGGTCTGTTTACCTGCCCTTTCTCAAGGGGAAAGATGCTTCCTCCTCCAGACAGATTGGATGTTCCCAGAGAGGAATCAAATGAAGGTGGCAGGGGCAAAGCTCCACTCAAACAAGACGAGGCGGCTCCTCCAGGGTGCAGCTCCTAATGGAAGTAGGTGGTGGATGATGAAATGTCCCCTAGGCTCAAGAGGAGCGGAAAACGGTTGGAGGAGCAAGAGTGCTTGTGAGACATATCACCCATTCCTGTCACTGTCTTCCCTGCCATCATCATGTATTTTGGCTACTGGAATATCCACCAAAAGGGTTAAAGCCTTTCCGAATCACTCTACTGGAAAACCAGCTTGTGAGCCCAGTGGTTGCCCAAGTTTCAGGCACTCAGTGAGAGGCAGAAGTAAGGGCAGAGCTGCTACGGCATCTGCTACACCAGGTGTCCCCAGGTAGGTTTTTACAGAGGAGAGGCTAAAAATACACAGCGTGCCATGGCAGCACAGTTGGGAAAACATGTCAAGAAACATTTTCAAGAGAGGTATATCAGGGTGATGGACATATTCTGCCTCTGGGAGCACTTGCTGTGGCCATACGGGCAGGGACTTCTCCTGCTGCCAGGTGGAGGAATGCAGGGCAGGCCGTGTAAAATTGCTTTCGTCACCCGTGTAAAGCTTCGTTAGAAAATAGCAGTCACTTCTATTTAGCCGTGCTGAGTCCTATTATATTTGTCAGGTGAGGTGAGAGCCTGGGAAATGAGAGTTGACCCCCATCGTGCACCACGGCATCCCTCCACATCACCAAAACTTCTCCTCCACAATTAATAAACATCTTGCCAGTGGGAACGGCTCTGGGCAAGCTCCTGGCATCCATACCTGGTTCCCAGCCCCTCAGCTGGTTACGGTCATGATTCACACTGGGGTTTTTTTTTGCCTTATTTAACAGGAGAAAGGCATTTGCAGGATTCAGTGGTGGTTTTGTCCCAGGCTAAGACAAAAGCCTTGTGCGCTGACTTATGTTCACATTCACTGCAAATTCCTGGCCGAACCGTCTTGAAAATGCCATCGTATGCCCTCCTGCAGGGCTAGCAACACCGATAACATCCAACACCCCAAGACACTGGCTTGGTTTCTTAAAAAATCATCAAGGTTCATTCACTGTTCATGGTTCTTACCTCTCCATTCTGCAACTAGCTTGACAACCATAAGATTTAAAAAAAAAAAAAAGTAAGGTTTTTTTACAAGGAAAGCAAAGATTAACAATTAATCATTTCTTCCAGAATTTAAAGAGAAGAATAGAAATTACTGTAAGAAATACACTAAGAAATAGTGGTGGCACTATCTGTGTTTCAGAAGACCTGGCGTCTTGCTTTATTGTCACAGATTGACAGCAGATAACAAACCTCTTAGAAATATTAATCTTTGGAAAGGGGGGGAAAAAAAGCCTGAAACAACTCTAAATTCTCTGGAGTGTTCCCATTTGGTGAATGGGTTCCCTGTGCCTGACACTAATTAGTTAATCTCCTCAGTCTAAATTGCTTCTTCTGCATCCCACAACTACAGGAAAACTTAAACAAGACCTGAATGCATAAGAGCGGAAGCTGAATTTATTTAAGGTATCATTTAGTAGCAGCAATTTTCTATCTTTGGGTTTTTTTTTTCTGTCTTCTGTCTTACAGATTGGGCTTGGTCTCCGGGGATGCAGCAGCCTCTGGGTTAACTATCTTTAACCCATTTGGGGTCGGGGATGCATGCTGGGAATGGGTCCAAAGCAGAAAGACAGCAGCAAGAGCAGCAGAGATGCAGCGTGGGTGATGTCCCCTCTGCCAAATCACGCTGGCGTGATGGAAGCCACGCATGAATCACAGGCTGGCTGAAGTTGGATGGGACCTTCAGAGGTCGTCTGGTCCAACCCCTCTGTTCAAGCAGGACCACATAGAGCCAGTTGCCTAGGACCAGGATGGCTTTTTGAGTATCTCCAAGAGTGGAGAATCCACAACCTCTGCGAGCAACCTGTGCCAGTGCTCAGACAACCTCACAGTGAGAAAGCATTTCCTGATGTTCAGAGGGAACCTCCTGTGTTTCAAGTTTGTGCCTGTTACCTCTGGTCCTGTCCCTGGGCACCACTGAGAAGAGCCTGGGTCTGTGCGCTTTGCATACTCCCTGCTGATATTTATACACATTGATAAGATCCCCCTGCGCCTTCTCTTCTCTAAATAGTCCCAGTTCTCTCAGCCTTTCATCATAGGAGGAGTCCCATCATCATCTTTGTGGCCCTTTGTTGAACTCTTTCCAGTAATTCCATGCCTCTCTTGTATGGAGGATCCCAGAACTGGACCTAGCACTCCAGGGGTGGCTTCACCAGTGCTGAGCAGGGGAAGGATCACCTCCCTTGGCTGCTGGAAACACTCACCCTAATGCAGCCCCAAATACCGTTCACCATCTTTGGCTCAAGGGCACGTTTCCGGCTCATGTAGAACTTGGTATCCACCAGGACCCCCGGGTCTTTTTCTGCAGAACTGCTTTCTATCTGCACGTTCTGGTGCCTGGGGCTGTTCCTCCCCAGGAGTAGGACTTGCACTTCTCCTTGTTGAACTTCAGGAGGTTCCGATCGGCCCATTTCTCTGGCTTGCTGAGGTCCCTCTGGATGGCAGCACAACCCTCTGGCCTATCAGCCTCTCATCCCAGCTTGGTGCCACCTGCAAATTTGGTGGGGGAACACGCTGCCCCACCATTCAGACCATTAACAAAGATGTCAAACAGAATTGACCCCTAAAATGAAAGCGCGGTCTGAGCCAGGAAAGTGCATGGTGGCCAGGACCTTTGGGGCTGGACATGTCCTGCGTGTCCCAGCGAGCCCGGCGGTGGGGCAGCCCCGCACTGCGAGGGGGAGCCGGGGGGTGCCACCACCCTGGCGGGGACAGTGAGGACCCTACGGGCACCAGCTCCATCCAGCAGTCAAATGCTTCCCCCTAGCGACACAAGTCTCACCGAGGTGGAACTGCAGCAGTCACAGAACGCCTGGGGCCCTGGGCTTTCCTGGTGCCTTCAGCCTCAGAACCACCCTTTCTCACTCGCCCCAGGGCCGGCCTCAAAGATAGCAAATGTCCGGAGATTGATCCCAAGCCAAAAGACCCAGGAGGGAAAACTGTGGCTTATTTTAAAGCCCTCTGAGAACTGTTTATATCGCCCCACAGACCTTGGGGCTCTGGGCTTTCCTGGTGCCTTCAGCCTCAAAAACCACCCTTTCTCACTCACCCCAGGGCCGGTCTCAAAATTTCCTTTGGTCTCACTGTCTGTGTGAATTGCTTTCACTGACCAAGCGACCTCTATTCTAACACTCGCCCAAGAGCTTGACTCCACACCAGCAAACATCTAGAGATTGCTCCCACATGGAAAGTGCCAGGAGGGAAAAGTGGGGGTTGTTCTCACTGTCTCTGGGAACTGCTTTCACGGCCCCAGTAACCTAAGTGTTAACACTCTCCTCTTTTATGTTTGCTGAATTAGCAGCATGGTCCACCCCGCCTTGCCAAGGACAGCCTTGTCTCAAGTTTCTCCCTTCTCCCAAGTGACGTATAGCATGATTTGGGTGGAGAGAAAAGTGCCGTGGTCATACATGTTTAGCATGATCTCTATAATCTTCATTAGCATATGCAGGGGTGTGTGTGTTCATATGCATTTCGTGGATAATGAAGCAAAGGTCACTTGTCAGACACAATGGCCTCGAGAACAGAGAACTAGCAAGCTCACCACATGAGTGGCAGAACTATCTTTTCACCAAACAGTCCTCCCACTGCTTTTCCAGGCCTGTGAGCCTTATCAGTTCTTTGAACATCAGGCCTGCATAAACTCCTTGCAAGTCATTGAGGCATTCCATTGAAGGCTTGGAGGGCCTTCTGCCCCTCATCAGGGAATTTACAGGCCGTCTCTTACACGGGCACAGTTTGATGCTGTGTGGTTATGGTGGGGTGGGCCAAGAGCAGTGATGGGCTTCGGCAAGTAGGTTGGCAAGTGCTGGGTTACTGTGTTGTTCATCTCAGAAAGATATGTCATAGAAAGATGCATTGCAGATACATTGTTATGGGGAGGAGAGAACAAGCAGAGAGCTCTGGAAAGCAGTAAAGAAAAAACATCAGAGGCTGGTGGCACAAACAGAGGACTCCCTGGGACACAAGGAGAGAAAGACAAATAACCTCAGAAGACACCAAAAAATTACCAGGAAAAATCCAGTATGGGAGAAGGCTCCAGAGAAGTCTTGGTGGCACGCTGCAAGACACATGCAGAACGTGGGGGCAAGCAGAAAGGCTCATGGAGGGCTTGAGGTGCATCCAAACACAAACAAAAAGCCTCAGTGCCTACACAAGGAGCTGTGACACCTGCCATGGGGCTTGGGGTGGCTGATAGGCTGCCATCTGCAAGCACACCTGGCTCTGTGTGAACCTCAGCTCCCAGCACCACTCGTGCTGGCCTGGCCCTTGGCCCCGGTCATCTTGGGGTGCTGAGAGAAAACCCAGGAGCAGCCTGTGGACCTGAAGCATCCACGGCAATGTAAGGGAAAGCCTCTGTAGCCCTGTGAGTAGCACTGGGGTTACCCAGGGACCCTAAAGGAGTCTGAGAGGCCTTGGGACCTGCCTGATGCCTTAACCCCAGCATGTCACTTCTTCTCCTGGACATTGTGACAGCCATTTTCCAAGTGCAAAGGGACTGCAGGCACAGCTAAGAGTGCAAAGAAGAAAGCAATCATTTATTTATTAAGGCACATAAGTCCCAGGCATGAGTCTGCTATGGGACTCAGTGCCTATATGGCCCCCCTTCCCCTGGGGCAGCTCAGCCTTACTGGAGCAGCACGTGTCAGTCCGGTGGGGAATGGTTGGTGCCTGTAACAAAAGGCTGCAGGGCAAAGAGGGAGGAAGGAAAAAGGGCCGGGGAGTGGGACAGATGGATAAATAGAAAAAGAGATGAAAAGGAGAGTGGGATACAGAAAGGAAAAGCAGTGACACAGAGCATGACAGTAGGATAGGAAAAAAGGACAGGAAGAGGCACAGAGGGATAAAGAAAGAGAGGGACAGAGAGCAGGGCAGAAACAGAGAAAGAAAAAATAGTGATGGGCAGCAGTACAGACAGATGGAGAAAGCTGGAGGACTAGAGATAGAAGGATGTGGTGGGCAGTGGAGGGGAGCATCCTCCAGTCCTGCAGCAACGTGGGAATGTGGGAATATCCTGGTGCCCCAGGGCCATGTCCTGGAGTGACATAGGCCCCTGATGTTCCAGAGATGAGGCCAGCAATGGGGAAGGCAGGTAAATGGGATGCTTTGAGTCATGGCCCCATCCGAGAGCCCATTCCCCAAGAAGGAGGACTACTGGGCCCAGGATCAGACAAGGGGGTCTCCCAGGGTGGGATGCTAGGTGTGCGTGCCCCAGCCACTCACGCACAGTGGCTGGCAGTGCATGACTGCCCTGGGCTCTCCCTGGAGGGAGAGAATAAATGAATAAATCCTGACCATGCTCACACAGTCTCTTTGAAGAGGCCAGACGTTGCTAGTATTTCCTGATGGAAGTGGCATAGCCCAGCACAGGAGCTGAGAGTTTTCCTGTCTTGTCCTGAGAAACATTTTCCTCCTTTCACCACAGTTACCACCCAAGAATTTAAGGCAGATCCACTGTGACAGCCAAACAATGTCAAAGTCTGTGAAAAATTTAAACAGGACACCAGTAATGTTGCGTCTACCTCTTCTCTGCTAAATTCTGCTGTTCTCACAAGACACAGGGTGGTGATGCTGTCTCATGTTGTTTGCTTTTGCATTTCTAAAAAGATGGTGCCAAAAAAATCGCAATGGTTGAAACAGAATGAAGCACCGGCACAGCCTGTGATTACTTTTACAGCTTGACGACCAATTTTTACTTAACTCCTTCATTTTGTAGCAGTAGGACATGGCACTTAGCTGCAGGGGCCCCCCATCCCCTCATACCATGGTGCTGTGCCAGTTCTTATGGACCAGCTCCCCTGTGTGCCTGGAGAGCATGGTGATGGGGGTCAGGATGACGCACACTGACATGCGCACATGGCAGCTGATAGGGCATTTCCAGACCTGTCTGGGCACCACTCAACCCCACCTGAGCGCCCAAAGAGCCCCAGCCTCACTCCTTTCCTCTGTACTAATCCAGGCTGGGGAAAGGCATGTTTCCCTCTTGCCCAGGGGCAGAAGCAGGGAGGCAATGTGCCTTGAGCCTTCCTCCGACCTCATCTCCCAGCAGGGGACTGGGTGGCTGTCCCAAAACTTATATGCAAGAAAATAATACTGGTGGTGGTGGTGGTGTTAAAATTTAAGAACAAAACCACTCCACTTTTACCCAGTTCTCCCAGGATGTTCATCTTATCGAAATTTTCTCAGCCTGTGATAATAGGTGAAAGAAGTGCAAAAAGAAATATATTGTACCAGCTATGGCTGGGAACAACTGATAAGCAAAAAAGGAGGAAAGCAGTGAACATTCAAATGTAGCTTGATTTTTATTTTTATTTTGTAAATGAAAGCCAAGATGGCAACCTTGCACAAGATAGTCCTGAGGTTTTTTTTCCCCCCCTAAAAAGCAGTAGTCCCTGAAGGTAGAAGGGTGAACTGCTGGGGATAGGGGCCATTATCTCTTTTGTCAGTGCTGTTGTTTACCTTGGCTATTCCTATGTAGAAATTAGATTAAGAAATTATCATCACACCGTAATCCTAAAGTGGGGGTTTCTGGTTTCTTGGGGTGGGAGGGAAAGTGGAGGGGTAGTTAATATTCAGAAAACCTCAGCAACTTCAACACGTTCCAGTTTTGGCATGCTGAATTTGAATAGAAGACTGAAGAACCCAAGTTTCCCAACTTATGTGTAGCCTGGCCTTTGAGTCATGACACCTTAGAGTACCTCACAGCTGGAATTCAAAATACTAGCTGCCCCGAGATTGTAATTTCACCAAAGTCATGTCACTGTCCTAGCTCAACCAGGGACCTGCTTCTCAGACACATGAAAAAACTGAGCTGACAGCCAAGAGGCTTCAAACCACAGGAGTCTCTAGGACAGCTTTAAAACATTAACCAATACCATCAAGACTTAAAATCCATTAATATGGCCTTTGTCTCAGGCATAGGAAACAGCTTTCACACTCTATTGAGGAATCATAATTACAGTCTTGTGCTCAACATAGAAAACAAATTAGTTTTAGAGCAAGATACGTTGGTCCTGTTTGTGGCAAGAACATGGTCACCTTGCTGGAAAAGCTGACTGCCATTGACCTGAAGAAGCAACAAGCCCAGCTTCCTAGCTCCTGATAGAAAAACAGTCTCTTTTTTAAATTGATGAGGACTATTTTGGAAATTGGTTCAAGGACAACAGCAGCTGTATGAACAGAGAAAATTGCAAACTAACCCCACACGCAAAAAAACTGATGACAGCACGAAAAAAGTAGTACTTCACTACCAGCGTGAGAGAAGTATTACTTAAGTATCAAATGTCTGGATTGTCATGGTGACTTTTTTGGTCTTTGTCTCTCTTGTCTGTCTTGACAAAATCAGGGGATGAGAAAGTGCTATTAAATCCTAATTCAAGTGTAGAGCAGAAACTAGGTCCAAAGCCCCACAGGTATTTGAGGATCCGGATGACTTCTGAACTCCATGAGAATTAGACATTTCTATGTCTTTTGAGATCTGTCCAAGAAAAAAAGATCAGCCTGGCCCTGTAGAGCTGCTGCGGAGCAGGGTTTGACATCATGTCTCCTGGATGCCAAATGACTGTCCTCATCCCTAACCTGGTAACATTGTTGGAAGACCATGATTTGGGGGATGATAAACTCCCAGCCGTTCTACGCTGCACTGGTGCAGCCCCACCTCGAGGGCGTCTGATGTCCTTCTTAAATTGAGGCGCCCAAAACTGCAGACAGTACTCGAAGACAGAAAATAAGTTACATTCAGCAGCTTATGGCTGTAAAATTTGCAAGGTAACCCAAGTTTTGTTTGGTTAAAGGGAAATTTGTTCTCAAGCCAAAACCTAGGTTGAAATCCGAACAGCCACATCCTCTCAAGGCACACAGCTGCAGGACACTTGAATCAATTCAGTTTCAGCTAGAAGAAAGCTTAGTAATGGCCACTCCCTGCTCCTGATCTTATGCAAAGATGGAAACAAAAGAATCCATACAGGGCATAAACCCAGCTAACTGGTATCTAACGTCACAAATCTTTGTCCCCTTACCAACCAAAATGTTTATAATGAAAATGGGATTTTAGCCATAAAACAGCTGCTTCTTTGCAGCACTCCTAGCAACACGATGTTGCTTGGTGCATTAGGTATCAAGAAACTGTATACAATAAAATAAAATAATAAAAAACTTTACAATAATTTGTTGAAAGGACACGGGTTTTATCAAGTTGCCCTACAATGATTTAAAAATAAAGCAAAATCAAAACTACAACAAAACTCTCTTTCTGCTCATAACGGGGAATATGGAGGTGCTTTAAATGCAGAGTAGTGTCACAGGCAGGTGTAAAGGAGTCCAGAATTTGGAAAAGGCAAACAGGGCTGTCAAAACAACCTGAGTGGAGTTCACTTAAATAAGCTTTTCCAGCTAACAACCTGGGCGAGGGGATGAAGTATAGGCTCAGAAAGTCTGCAGACCCTACCAGCCTGGGCAGGTCAAGGATATGGTACAGAGTAGAGCTGCCACTCAGAGGCTGGAGAAATGGGTTGAGCGGGAAGGTCTATGATTCTATGGTTCTTCTATGAAGTTAGACCCAGGCAAATACAACATTTTTCCCCTAGGATGGAATAACCCCATGCAGCCAGCTGGCTGAGGAACAGCTTTGCAAAAATGGACCAGGTGGGCAATGAGTGCGGGAGAGTGCAGCCAACTGCACACTGGGCTTATTCGCATGAGTGTAAGCAGCAGGCAGAGGGAAGCCATCATTCCCCTTTAGACAGCTGCTTCCTTGATTATATTTTTCTGGGGCCAAAGATATTGGAGGAGGGCAAAGCAGGCACAGGCTGCAAGCAAGGTGGAGATGTTGCCCATACCACTGGGAACAGGTGACCCAAGCCAGGTTACAGGACACTGCTGTGCAAGCTCCCCTCTGCTTGGGATACACACTGGGCCAGACCATAAGGAGACTAACACACAGTTAAGTTCCACTTTCAACACCATTAGCAATTTATTAATCTGTCAGTCAATGCAACTTCCAACTCTGACAAGGAAATGTGAATGCCCACCCACGCCATAGCCAGGCTGTGCCCTGACACTCACCACCTCAGTGCTTTCTGCTTCGATTTCCCCTTTTTCAAAGTGGGAATGATGCTGATGACTTCACCTGTGAGGCTCTGGGAAGCCAGGTGCCACCAGCTGGCGGTAAGAAAATTGAGGGACACACTCCTCTTTCCCATCTTTCTGGGGGAGGACAGGTGCCCTTCCCCTCCCAGCACAGGCTTCAGAGCAGAGAGCACCTCAAAGGCGGTTGCTGGCACCCACAGGACAGAGGCCAGCTCAGCAGGGATTGTGCAGTGCACCCCATCACAATGATGGGCGCAGGGGAGGCCCCAAATCCCACACTTTTGCCACAGGCAGCCAACCTGGACAGCACAAGGGGAAGATAAAGGTGGCCTTGCTCTACCCAGGATGAGAGAGTCTGTCTAGACGTGTAATACAACACAGCCTGGCAGCTTTCCCTTCTCAGATCACCAAACTAGTCTGAAAAGGCACTTTACTCCCCATCCTGTGAGGGAGGATATACTTGGGAAAAACCTTTAAAAGCAGATTTTTAGTAGAGGTTCAACTCTGCAGCACCATGACAGCCCTCCTCCCTGGCAGAGGCAGCGGTCCATGTGTTAAGATCAGCACTGAGATATCCTACGCAGGAAACACCCCCGTGGCCCCATGCAGCAGCGGATATCTAAGACAAGTTAGAGGCCACGGCATCTGCAATGGCCCAGGTTCAGGCAGACAAGACCTCCTGCACAATCTTCCCTGCTCCAGCCAAGGATCTGGATTGCAGTTGCCCAGCAAGAGGGCTGTTGGGATGCAGCCGGCAGAAACGCCCTAGCGTCCAGATGGGGAAGACATTGCGGTACGCAGTGTAACTGATGGCACATGACTTGTTGAATACCCCAGCAATATTCTCCTGAAACAGAGAGCAAGATGGTATGGGTGACAGGGGGCCACAGTGTGTCCAGGATCTGGTGCTGAGCTCATTGCCTTCCTGAAGTCCCCCACCAAAAGCCACATACAGCTTCCCTTCCAGGTAAGGGAAAGCACGCCATTGCAATGGCTGCACAATGCCCAGGACATCTGCAACACCAAAGAACCCCTTGGAAAGACCAGACGAAAGGTGTACCTGAGGCCAGTCCCCGTTGGGCAGCTGCTTATCAATCAACACTTTGATGCCCCTTTCCAGTACTTCGATGTCAGGGTACCTGCAAAGCATGAGGGAGATGTGAGCACTCTTATCCAAACTGTCTGCAAAACCCATCCACGTGCTTAGGGAACTCAGCCACCTGCAGGCTGCCCTGAGATTGTCCCAGGCATGCTGGGTGCTTTGGGAAGGCCCCTCACAACCGTAGGACACCAGACATTATGAATACAGCAATATTTTCCCAGGCTGGAGGCCTGTGGTTGTGATCCAGACCTTTGCTTTGCACTGGCTCCCCCTCGCCCAGCACTGTAAGCCTCACTGACCTGTGGAGCGCTGTGCAGGCCAGTCCCTCATTGCAGGAAGCTTGTGACCAACAAGGTCACAAACAAACACGGCATGACCCACACCAGCCAGGCCCAGGGCCCGTGCTACCCCTGCCACACAACCCAGCCTGCATTTCCCATCTCCCTGAGCACTCAGGGACAGGTGGTGCCTGAAGATGTGAGAGCTGCTCCTACCTGACAGCCATGAGCCCCAGCAGGGCCCAACATGTGTTGTGGATCTGCGACATGGCACTCTGCACGTATGTGCGCTGCTCACATGACTCGAAGTCCTCTCCCCACCCGCCATCTGCCATCTGCTTGGAGAGGAGGAACTTGCAGGCCTGGTCCACCTCTTGGCACGCAGCCCTGCAAGGATGGGGCAGAGAATCGGACAGGGCACACCCGTGTTTCCCAGCTGCAAACAGGAGCTATGCTCTGCCCTGTCCACGGCCGGGACTGCCCTGGGAGTTTCAGGCTCAGGCAGTGAGTGCCCTGCTCATATCGCAGGCACAGGATTTGGGAGGGGCAGTACGTGGGGCAGGAGACCCCATGCGCAGCCAGGGCATCCACCCATCCCCACCACAGAGGCAGGCAGGGGCAGGGGAACCAGACAGCCCCTTCTCACCTGTCCTCATATATGTGCTGCATACTGGCGAATGCCTCCAGACCAAACCAGGTGCCATAGGTGAAACAAACCCCCCAGCTCCTAGGAGGAAGGGGAAAGCCGTACTGTCAGGGGTCCAGGGCCCCAGGTAGAGGCAGGCTGCAACGTGGATGTGTTCCCAGCAAGAGCAGAGCCAGGCATAGAGCTGCAGCCTGCTTTCCCCTATGGTACTACCACGCATGTCCTCCCTGCTCACTCAGGGTCAGCAGACACTCTGGGACCAGAGGAGCTGGAGCCACCCTAGCCCCCACAGGTTGTCTGGGTCTTGTGCAATGTACAGCGCGCATTGGAGGGCGATAAAAGAAGAGCAAAGCGCAGAAGCTAGAGAAGTATCAGCCCCTACTTGCCCTTCCCACAGATCCTGCCAGCCAGCTAGCAATGCTTGCCATGTCCCTCTCACGCTGGAGCAGCCAGGGGAAAACTGGGCACCAGGAACACTGCTTACCCTTCCCATGACCCATCAGCTCGCTGCTTCTTGCGACAGAAGTCCAGGCCCTTCTGCAGAGTGTCCCTGGTCAGGAAAAAGACACCCACCTCAGAAGCAGCTCAAACTCAGTGGCTGCTTCATCAGGGGCATCCATCAGTCCCCCTGAAGCTTTGATGGGTCCCATAATTAGAGGGCTCAAGAGGCAAGAGCACAAAGACAGGCAGCCACATTGTTCAGGATCTGAGTCAAATCATGCATCAGTTGGGTGCTTTTCTGCCCCATGCCAGCACGCCAGCAGGGGACCCAACCTACAACTGGCTGCAAGATCAAGGCAACTGCTAAGTCAAGAGGCAGGCAGATCTCCACCAGTTTCACCCAGCCTGATCCCAAACAGCCTATGCCCTGCTCTTTGAGAGAGGCTGGGCCCCAGCCTCCTGCAAGGGCCTCTGGTTTGGAGAAGTCTCCACCATCCCAGCTGTGCACACACCAAGGGCCACTGCAGGGGCTGCTCCACGCCAATGCAGAACCCTGACAAGGCTCAGCAAGGGCTGTGCTAACAGAGGCCATGGCAGCATGAGACATTGCAGCCTGCCTTCTCCCCTACCCGACTCTCATCTCAGTGCCTCACCTGATTTCTCGGGCTCTGTACTCAGGGAACTCATCGTGGAAGTGTTTCAGTGCCTGCATGACAGCCGATGTGCACTCCACGTAGGTGTAGTCAATCATGATGTCACCTGCCAGCAGTTGAAGGATATCACTGCAACAGCCCCTCCACTGGGGAGCCTTGGAGCCACACACTGCCAACCTATCTTGGACCCAGGCCATGCTTATCCCAAAGAGGGACCTGAAGCAAAGCCAGGCACCCACTGGGCACCTCGAGGCCAGCCCACAGAGGACGGGATGACCAGCCCCACACAGCTCCCCTTACCAAACACCTCCGAGGGGTTCAGCAGCTCCAGTAAGTGGCCTCCTCGCTTGGTTTCATATGTGGCAAAGCCTCCATCTGAGTTCCTCATGCTCAGCAACTGCCCAGACAAGCAGAGAGAGGGGTTGGGACTGGTTCACAAGCAGTGTCACCCCAGTCTGGCCCCAAGCCAGGTGTGAGGACAAAGTGAGACCCACAAGTCCATGGGGTTGGCAGATAATCCAGGTCCCACACTACATTGACAGGCTGGCCCAATCTGGACTGTCACATTAAATTATGTCCCATAGGTAGCTCCGTATCACAGTAAATATGGTGTTGTCATACAAGGCCACAGGCCTTGTACTATCTCAGTAATACCAGATCTAACAACCGACACATCGGTTTAGCTGCCCGCATTTCCCTTGGCCCTAATTTTTGCAGCGCTTACCACATTCACGGCATCAAAGAGGCGTTCAGGGGGAACAAGCTTAGCTATGAAGGGGCACTTCTCCTGCAGCAACATAATTGACTTCAGCCCCTCTGCTGTGCAGTCTGCCACGATCCAGCCACAGTCTCGGGTGCTGAAGGGGAAGCCACCCTGGAAAGGGTTCAGGAGGGCTCAGCACTTTCCCCTGACCTGTTCCGTTCTTGTAAGGGAGAAGGTGCTGCCTCTCATCCCCGTCCCCTCTGTCCAAATCCCAGCCCCATTCGTGCGTCCTTCAGAGACCACTTCCGGCCATTGTACCTTGTTCATATGGCGATAATATTTCTGGTAGTCGGGTGGGTTCTCTGGGATCTGCAGGAGACAAGAAACAATTGACAGTAGGCTGGAGGTCCCTGGCTTCAGGACCATGGGCTGAAACCATCCCAGATGCAGAACTGTGTGGGACTGGGCACCACCTGTCTTTTACTGAGGGAGGCAGACAAGGAGAGATCAGCTCTGGAACCGGGAGTGGTGGAGTGAAATCACATTTTGGCCTGTTTTCAGCAAGTGTTGCCAAGTCTCCTCTTTGGGTGCTTTCCCGTAAGGGAGCCATCTGCTTTCAAGGTTCCCATTGGCAGCACCATGAGCAATACCTATCACTGATGGTGACCCCCACCTTGAGCCACTGGCCTGTCCAGCAGGAGCTGAGCTCACACAGTCACTAGCCAAGGAGTCTGGATTTTCCAGAAGGGTGCCTCAAATGTGTAGGCACCAGACAGGACAAAGGGCAAAAAAGCCCAAGCTCTCAGTTTTCCAGCCTCTCTTAGTCTAAGCACCCAACCCAACATACCTACACCTGGCCACGGTCCTCTCCAAGCTGCAAAGATGTCTCCCAGCAACAGGGAGCAGAAAACAGGAGGCTGTCCCTAGGACTTTGCTAGTCCAGCCCTTCAGAAGAGCTCTTTAGAAGGCAACAGATGCATCCCACAGGGCTCTGAGAAGCAGACAAGTCTACACAGCCAGCATGTGAGAGACACCACCTGAGGCTCTGCTCACCTGGGTGAACCGGAGGAACTCATAGGCATTTTGGAGGCAGGATGTGAATTCAGGCATCTTCTGGGCTTCCGCCTAGAAACAGAAGTGAACAGTTTGCAGTCAGCAAGGAGTTGTGGCCACCAAACACAACCCTCAAGAAGAAAAGGATGTGCTGGGACCTTGCTGACCTGCTGATCTAGGTGTCATTAAGGCCTGGCCCTTCATATAGCCCTTTCTGTAGGTTTGCATTCATACTTCATTTACTGTTTCCATTACAAACCTCTACAGTGAGAACTGAACCAACAACTGTTGCTGGCATCACTGAGAGAGATATTTGCATGACCACATTAGGGGCTTACCAGGGCAATCACACAACTCTCCAAAATGCCCACCACAGCTGTCTCTGCCCCAATGCAGGAAAGCAGGAGACCTGCACGCTGTCCCTGCCAAATGGCAATGATCTAGGGCCAAGCAGAGCAAGGAGGAAGGGCCAGGGTTTTACTACAAGACTCCAGCAACTGGGAATTCTAACCTGACCCACTCAGCTGGCACTGTGGGCTACTGCTTCAAAAGCAGCTGGCAAAGATGGGTTGTACCAGCTGTGCTCGGCACCCTGCCTCGCACGGCTGAGGTGGGCTCTGAGAAGACATGTGTTTGCCTGGCCCAGTCATACGATGCAATGCCAGAGTTGGCACAGCAGAGGTCTGAAGGCACGGTAGGAGCTGCTGGTATTCAGGGACGTGCCAGGAGAGACAATTTTCCTAAGGCAGCACATAGCACTGAGAAGCACAATACCTCCAAGAAGGCTTGGATGGCAAAGGCAGTATCCCAGAGCTGTGATCCATTTGTGCCCTGGAAGAGAGAAAGCAGATAGTGAGGGGCAGGTGCTGGCAGCAGCCTGACCTACCTGGGGTCTATGGGACAGTATATCCTTCCTGCACTATCCCCACTAGCTTCCTCTGCCCTGCGTCTCGGTTTTACGTCACCCAGCAGCATGGATGATGTGCTGGCATAGAGGGGACAGATGCAGCAGCTTGGGGACAGCAAGGGGACAGGAAATGAGACAGCTGCTTCAGCCTGCTCTATGCACAGCCAAGACAGGATAAGTGCCTAGTGACAGGGAGCAGAGGGACACAAGTACTATGAGAGAAGCACAGCTCAGTCCACATGCAGTATCAGGGGCCCGTGAGGCCCCAAGACCTATGGGGATGAAGGGGATGAAGGCCTAGAGCTACCCCCTCCGCTCACAGCCACAGAGAGGCAAACTATTAGGATAGATATTACTCACTCCTGGCACAGCCAGGGGAAGTGTCAGTGAGACAGACAAGGCCATCAGGCACCAAAAGGCGAGATGTCAGGAGCTCAGGCCCAGGGTGAACAAGCTATCCCATTATTCCATGGGCTTCCCCAGCATGCCAGGGTCCCTCTCAGTCACAGCTGAACTCCTAAAGCACTTCACCTGCATCTTCATGCCGTCGAGGCCCAGCCTGTGGGAGGAGAGAAAGCACAGTGCTGCAGCGCAGACACAGAGAGAGTGCCAGGAAGCGGATCGGGAGCCATGGTGTGCTCACATCACAGGAACCAGAGCCCTATGCTGTGCCAGGTGGCCCACACTCAGCCCTTACCAGAGATAGTCGGGGATCCTGGAAACATGCTCCTGAAAAGCTGGGGAGTTCTTCCCATCCACGAACCAGCGAACCAGCATGTTGATCGTCTTGGAAATCTGACAAGAGCAGTGTTGTCACTGGTCTGGATACAGCTTCTTCCAGCCCCAGAGACATATATCCCTCCCACCCAGCACAAAGCCATCTAGCGGTGTCCCGGGCTTAATCCTGACAGCTCCATCTGTAGCATCACTCAGCATAGTTGAGTCAGTTGTGTAGGTGCCTCCGATCATTTCCCTGTACCACAAGGAGAGGTACCCCTCACCAGGGCCACGGCTGTCCCCGTGCCCTCTGCATCTTCTGTGCCCTGTCAGCATTAAGCTCTTGAGCATTAGGAGCAGCAGGAGTTTTGCCTGAGCAAGATTTGGTGATTATGATTACACACCACAATTGCAAGGGGTCAGGGGTGGGCAAAAGCTGGTCCCTAAAGAGCAAAGGACAAGATTTTTAAAGGATCGACAGTAGGTGTCCTACCGGCCCAATGCTGATGCACTTGGTAAATCTGTCATCAGCTTTGATGTGGTCGTACAGCTCTGTGATGGCTCGCTGCCGCAGATGGGTGCTGTGATGGGCTTCGTACACATTCATGATGGCTACAGAAGAACGGAACATGCAATGAAAAACCCACCCCATGTAATTAGATTCACTTGCTGTGGCAGGCTGCACCACAGCTCACGTGATGACTGGTTGAGGAAAGCATGGGAACTGCTCTGCCCCAGACTGGCCCAAGGACCAGGACACAAGGCCCTACTGCTCTCAGGAAGGGAGAAGCTCAAGGATCACACGAGCCATGTTTCCATCCCAGCTCCTGGGCATACACCAGTAGCTGGCAGTAGGACCTTAAGAGCCTCCATGGTACAAGGCAGCTTCAGTTCCACCACCACCAGCTCTCATGTCAAGGGCCCTTCCGCCCCAGCCAACACTGCACTCACCATAGGCAACCCCCAGCAGCCAGCTGTGTGGGGTATATATATCACAGGCAGCCACATTGTTCCTCTGGGCTGGCCAGTCTATGCTGGTGTAGTCTTCCACATATAGTTCCTGACACAAGACAACAAAGGGCATCAGCCTGGCAAGCTGGGAGCAAGCACCCAGAGGCTTCCACCTACTGCTGGATGTTTGCTCTGCTGCCTGACAGAGAGACTGTGTGGGTATGAGAGCTATGACTTCGCAAGCCAGAGGCTGGCCCACAAGGACATGGCTGGCATAGCAGGTGGTCAGGCAGCCACATATCCTTGTTGGGGAGCCCCACCAGGGTCAGCTCCTTACCTGCCGTAAGCTCCGTATGAGCTCATCCTCTTCTGCTGACAGACGCCTGGCATAACAGTAGCTCATGGGGAGGTAAACCTGGCGGCAGTGACACCAGAGCCGGGACGGGTGGGCTGGAAACCACGTAGGAAGCAGCCTGTTTGCAACAGAGAAGGTGCAGCTGTGAGAAACAAGGACGGCTAAGGACAGCACGGAGAGACGATGTGCTGACAGGGGGATGCTTGGAGCAGGGCAGGCCTTTCCCTATTCCCTATACTAGGCCTGCTGCTGCTGGTACAGCTGCAGGAGAAAGGAAGGGAATATCCACACAGCCTGGCCCTGCTCAGATCCTCCCCAATAGGGCTGCTCCCTCCCCACCACGGCCAGCAGACACCACTTCTGTCCCAGCTGACACAGGGCAGGCAGGATCCCAAGCTCAGAGAGGAGGAAGTGGAGAAGTCAATTCAGGGACCTCTCTCTTCCCCACGTGCTTTTAAAGGCAGAGGCCCAGACTGACGGTTAAGTGCATTTGAGGACAAAGCACCAGCAGCAGCCCTTGGTGCTGTGCAGCCCCTGGGTTCACCCAGGGAAAAGGTCATACACTTTCCCTCTCTGACATCCAGTGATGCTCCAAGTAATCAGAGAGGGTACAAGTGAGGGTTAGAGCTGTCAGCCTTACACGTGGCTGTCTCGTCCTGCTAAGGCCCAGTTCTGGCTGGCCACAAGAGCAGAAGACACTGGTGGCAGGCAGGGAGCACACAGATGTATCAGACACCCTGTGGGTAAAGCTAACGAAGACGAGCTCTGCCATCTCCCTTCGGTGTAACGTTCAGTGCTGTCCACCCACTGGCTGGCCTTGCTTGAGCACCCCCAGTTCCAGGCCATAGCTGGAGTTATCACAGCAAACACCCGTGTCTGGGACAGCTCTGGGTCGAGGCTGGTGGAAAGACTGACAACACCCCTACCATTACATCAAGGGTGGCACATACCACATTTCTGGGAGAAGTGTGTTCATTCCCTCCCAGCTGTAAACGTTCAAGACAGCCAGCCAAAACTTCCCCCAGGAAGGGATTCCCACAGCACCTCCTGTAGAGAGCGATATCAGCTTTCAGGGTTAACACAACCATGCCAGCTCCCTGCTTTCTTCCCCATCGCAGTGTCCACTTCTCTTCATGTTTGGGAGCATGACACTCAAGGTGGGACACGTCCCAAAAAAGTGCAAGCAGGCAATGGTACAAAAATGTAACACACTTTCCCATCATTAACTGAAAATGCAGGTGTCATCAAAGGCAAGCAAGAGCAACAGTTCCCCTGCTACCTGTCAGCCCGCCATGTTCCACACAGCCCTCGGGTCTGGCCAGACCTCTCTCACCAGTGCACCAGCCTCACAGCTGCTGTGCTGGGCACAACGGAGCTGACCTTTGCTGTGCAGGTTGACACGGGCCCTCACAATGTCAGGGTCATCTGGTCCAACCCCCAGGATCCTCAGGGCTATGTAGTTGAGTGCTGTGCCAAACACGGTCGATTTGTCTTCCACATGCCTGTTACGTGTATACACAGAGACAGCATAGCCATTAGCCAGCTATTAGCATTAGCCAGGCACAACCCACTGCAGGGCTGTCTTTCTTGGGGTGAAGTGGGATGCCAGGGGTGACTGTGGAAAAGGGGAGACCCAACTAACCCAGGGAGAAACATTGCTCCGGACTACCCTGTCACACAGGACGCTTTGGGATAAAGTGTAACAGAGGAGATGCAGTCAGACTTGATGCTCCAGCCACCTTTGTGGCAAAAGCTGTACCTGGAGTGCTACACAACCAAGTCCAACCACCCAGAGGTATCACAGCGGCCAAGTCCCACTCCCCAAGCCTAGGCAGAGTTGACGGTAGCTCCAAGTGCTGGACCTTGGAGATGCCATCACCATAGGAAGCACCTTTGCTACTCACAAGCCCCAGCCTCCGTCCGGGAGCTGCACGGAGCGCAGGTAGCGCACCATCTCTTTCCGAAACCCCTCCGGCAGCTGGATCTTTACAGTGTGGCATGTGATGAGGAGACCTGGAAGATCACATAGGCTGGCTGTTACACAAAGCCAAACGCGACGTATTCGCCCCTCTCAGGGAAGGCATCGCGTAAAGCCTACCTGGCAGGAGGAAGAGGGGCCCGCCGTAGTCGCCTGCCCAGTGTCCGTCCTCGGCCTGCAAGGCGGCGTAGAACTGCATGCCCTTGCAGGCAGCCTCCCGGGCCGTACCGGCCGCCGGCAAAGGCCGCAGCGTCGTGCCCTGCGGGGTGACAGAACCTCAGCCGGGGCGGCCCCTCGGCCCAGCCCCTGCTGCCCGCCCGGCCCCGGCTCGGCCCCCCGCCCCGCACCGTGTCCAGCCCGAGGCTGTGCTCCTCCAGCGCCGTCTGCGCCCGCCGCTCGCCGCCCGGCTCGCCGTCGTCACCATCGCCGTCGCCTAGGTAGCACCAGCGCTGCCGGCCGCCCTCGCAGCGCAACCGCCAGGCGGGCAGCTCTGTGGCCGCCGCCGAACGCCGCGGGCCGCCGCGCCGCCGCACCGCCCTGCCGGACACGGATACCGTCAGCCGCAGCCGACACTCCCGCTCCGCCCCGCCGGCCCCCCGCCGCCGCGCCGCGCCGCGCCGCGCCGGCACCCACCCGCCATCCGCCGCCATCGCCGTCCCCGTCCCCATCATCGCCGGGTGGCGCCCCGCACCGCCCTGGGCCGATATCGCCCCATGGGCGGTAGCCAATGGCGCCGCGGAGCCGGGCGGACCGCCCCGCCCCTAAGCCCCGCCCCTGCCGGCCGGCGTCCGTGGCGCGCGGCGGCGAGGCCCCCGGCCGCTGTGCGCCCCCGCGGCGGACCCGCCGCCTCCCCTCGGCCGCCGCTTCGGCGCTCTCCGCCGTGACGCCTGCCGAGGGCACAGTGCCAGGTTCTGGTGCCGGGTTCTGACTGTCCTCACAAAAAGCCGCGTGAAGTGGCTTTGGGTTATAAAGGTGCTCTCACAAGGCTGTCACCCGGCCAGTCACTGCGACATCCACCCTTTTGTCCGGGGGGGCGGCAGGAACCTCCTGCCTGCGTGTACCTGTTGTCCGTGTCACGGCTGCATGGGTGGCGTTTCTCAGAAGTCTGCTGCCAGCTCCAGCAGCCACCACGTGCTTTGGTGCATTTCTTGGCTAATGACTGAGTTAAGAGATCTACCAGATCAAATTGCTATCGATGGAGAAAAATACTGTTTCTTTCCTGCTGACAGAGAGCCCCAAGTATAACCAGCTCTTAAGTGAATACAAATATCCTTGGCAAAAATGGAATATTCCAAGACTGTTGCCAAACTACCTTCATGGTAGAAACAGCACTGCCGAAAAGCGTGCCTCCTACACCTGCCAGACCAACGAGACCACAGGTAACTGCTGTAATTCGCAATGCCATATACATGCGAGAATTTCAGTGGTCCGGTCTATATTTAGAGTCAATATACTCAAGCTTAACACTGGGGAAACTATTTTTCCACAAACCAATCTTTGAAACTTTAGACTGCTGACGTAAGGAAACAATATCAATGTGCATGGGTTTCTTTCACACCGATATGTGAAAAACTGTTAAGTAACATTGTAGGTGTTATCTCAGTGATTGCATCCACGGCAGCTTTGGGGAACATAGGAACTGCCAGGGACTGTGTTTGGCCAGCAACCCAGTCTTCTTCAAAGGGAAATTTTTTAAGAGGTCCAGGCCTTCATCCTTCTCCACAAGCATATGTATAAGGCTCTTACACTCCTCACATTTCTCCACAGGAACTGACTGGGGTAATAAAATGACACCTGTGCGCTCTTAATCATGGGTATTGCTAACCTGTCTTCTTGGTAACAGTGGCGACCTGCTCTGAGTTTCACTGAGTCTGAAATCCACCAAAGGCCTAAGACATTGATCCTGTGCTGCAATGAAAATGGAAACATGCCACATCAGTAATGTGAAGCAGGCAGCTTCACCTTTGGCTCACCCCATCTCATTTTTGGGAAATGGTGTGTCTAGGCAGTGAAACACAGCGAAAACCTGCTTTCTTCAGCATGTTCTCTGTGTTTATCAACACTTGTACTGCTTGTACTGTGCCACCAGAAGAAGTCTGGAGGAAAGATGCTGCTTTTGCTGCTTGTCACCTGTTCCCCTCCAGATCCCCCTTCCCTGCTGGGCTGCCCACTGGCTTCTGCAAAGCATCACCTCCGTCAGGTCGGTGCACCAGCCTGCAAGGAAGACTGTGGTAGCAAGGGAAATATACAGCTCTTAGCTTTAATTAAAAGTGCATTTAATGCCCGTGGTGGCTGCTGGAGCTGGCAGTGGACTTCTGAGAAATGCCACCCATGCGGCCGTGACAGGGACAACAGGTACACGCAGGCAGAAGGTTCCTGCCGCCCCCGGGACAAAGGGATGATGTCGCAGTAATTGGCCAGGTGATAACCCAAAACCACTTATCGCAGCTTTTTGTGAGGCTAAGGTAAGGCATGCCCCAGAACCTGGCACTGTTCCCCCATTACACATCGGGGGGGAGCTGCTGCCAGCTCTGTCCTTCAATCACTTGCAGCTTGATACAATCGCAGCTCCCCTGTAAAGGGTCTCGCTGTCCCCCAGACTGATGGGGTGCCCGAGAATACGCAGCCAGACCCATCTCAGAGGTGCACAGCGAAGGGACAAGAGACCATCAGCACAAGCTGCCATGATGGAGATTCTCATCACATGCAAGGAAAAACCTCTGCCCCAGAGGGTGCTGCAGCCCTGGGTCAGGGCCCACAGGGAAAGGGGGGCTCCATTGTTCCTGCATCCTGGCTGTGGGGTGCCTGGGGGCAGCCGTTGGGACCCCCAGCCCCGCTCTGACTGTGCCTGTCCAGCTGTGGCTTATAATTCATTGCCTTTACCGTGGACGAGAGCGGCAGCACAAGCGATGCCGCCAGGCCGTCTCTCCTGCCGACTGCCCAGTTATTTTTTGTCTCACAATGACGGCTTTCTCTGCAACGGCTCCCACGTCTGTGGCCGTGGGCTTGCAGCAAGTCAATGTGTCCCGGTGTGCATTGCTGCGCAGCGCAGGCCCAGGGCCCGGCTCTGGATGCCTCTATCTCCAGCTGCCATTGGTGCCGTGGGCACTGAGGTGGGGCCCGGGGCTCTCCGCCTCCGGGCATAAGAAGCCAGCGAGTCCCTGGGGCACCCGGCCGTGTATCACTGCTGTGCTGCCTGTGTAGGAGGATTTCCTGCCGGAGCAGAAACAGTCTTGCCATTTGGGCACCAACTGCTGCATGGGGGAGGGCATCAGCTTGAGAGTCAGGCCGTGGGATGAGAGTCGGTGCCTTCAGCATCGGGCCTTGTGGTGATGAAACAGGAGCCAGGAGACATTTATCCGTGGGGTATGAATTCACTGAGCGCCAGACAATAAGGCTTCCTTTTTCCCCCCTCAGCGTCAGTGCATTCAACAGCTTTTGGGAAGGTGGTTTTTGCATCTCTCCCTTTTTGATCAGTCTCTTTGGTTTGTCTGTTTCTGAAGTCCGCAGGAAACACTGCAATCTCAATTATTAACATTCTTGAGAGGGTCTCCAGATGAAGCATGGGAGGGGGGAGGTTAGAGGAGATGTGCATCTTTTGTCCTGCTAGCACTCGTCAAAACCGGCTCCTGCCTGGGTTCCCCTGACTGCTTAGCTGGGAGCCCTGCAGCCCAGAAAGGCAGAGGCGAGAGCGCCCGTGACAGGGGGGACAGCAAAACATTTCTGAAGGTCCATGTGCAGAAACGAAACCTGTGCCTGCCCCTCTCTCAAGCAGGGAGAACAAAGCAACAGGTTAAGCAGCAGGAGCCAAAGAAGAGGTGAAGTGACAACATGCCACCTGCTAGCCAGGTTGGCACATATGGAAAATGCAGGAGCATCTTGCTGGAAGCCAGCAGGGCTTTGCAGCTTCTCCTCATTTTCTCTCCTACACTCTGCACACACAGAGACCCAAGGTGCCAAACTCACATCAGTCCCAGGGGATGAGCTGGCTCCTGGCACGCGTCAGTCCTTTACTGGGCACTCCTCGTGTTGTGGTTCTCCTCGCCTTGAGAGCTGATGGTGGAAGGGCCAAGATCTCTAGGGATCTTCCTCGCTGAAGCGAGAGCTGCTAGCAGTGCTTTTCAGCAGCATGTTTTGAGCATGGGCTCCAGTGTTGCTAATGTGTGGGGGGAGCCCTGGAGCAGCTGCACTTGCAAAGCAAAAGGCATCACTGGAGCTTGCCCAGGCTAATGCACCCACCATTCTCTCTGACCTCAGGGCCACACTGTGACCATGTCTGAGCTGGAGAAGGCCATGATCGCCATCACTGATGCCTTCCACTAGTAATCAGCAAAGGAGGGAGACAAGCACAAGCTGAAGAATTCAAAACCGAAGGAGCTCATTAACAAGGAGTTGACCCATTTCCTCGGTGTAAGTATTGCCCTTTGCGCAGCATGCCTGGCTGGGCTCAGGGAGCCCTGTAGAGCAGCTTCCGGGCTCCATTAACTCTATCTCCCACGGGAAGAAAGCACAGGGGAAGGATTTTTTTTATGCAGCAGTGTGTTAAACTGTTCCAGCTCTGCAGGAGCAGCAGGTGGCAGGACAAGGGCAACAGCCTGCGTTGGGGGCTGGTGTTTGCGTTGGATACTAGGGAAATTTCCTTCCCTGGAAAGGGGGGACAGCCTTGTCCCAAGTGGCTCAAGTGCCCTTCCCAGCAGCACAGCTGTGGGACATGCACGGGCCTAGAGGCAGGCGGATGCTGCTACCCAAGCTTGCTTGCAAAGGGAAATTCAAGGGCTGAAGTAGGAGGTGATGAAGAAGGGCTGGTTACAGATGCCTGGTTCTGACCCACTGGCTCCCGTTGATTCCTCTGGGCTCTGATCACCCTGTGCATGGCACTAACTCAGGCTGCACAGCCCCTGTCCTGTCACCAGGGCTCAGCGGAACCCATGCATTTCTTGGCAAACCGAGACACCCTTGGCTTGAAAGGCAAAGGAATAACCATCTAACAGCACAGGCCTTTCTCTTGTCGACGAATCCTCCTGCTTTTAGCAGCCTGCAGAACTGGAATTGAAAGCGTATGAGGCTCCTGGGCTGGGGACAGCTTCTGGGCCTGGGATGTACTTTGGCAATGTCTCCAGGCTCCATGAGAAGAGAAGGCAGAATCCACCCAGTGTGACCCCAGTGCTTTAACATAAACCAGGCGCAGCCTCTAGAGTGTGTAGAATTGGTGAGAATAAAATGTTGTTTCCAGTCTCTGGGCCGCAATTAGACTCTGGTGAAAAATGTGTCCTTTTGTCCCAGGCCGCGTGCAGCTCCCTGTCTGATCTTCACTGCCAGAGGGGAAGGCTGAAGGATGCAGCCTGAAGCACTGCTACAGCTCACACCCTTGGGCTTCTTGTCGGGCATTGACCTTTCATCTCCTTCCTGGCACCACTGTGGCTGGCGAAACACCTCAAGGCTGTTGCCACCACCATGCTCTGCCTGGCTGTCCAAACTGGCAAACGTGCCTGTGACTCCAAAGGAGCACGATGCACCTCCACAGGACTGCTGCTGTTCTAGATGTGTCTGCTGCTTCCAGGGTCATCCAGGGGCTCGCATTGGTGAGCCTTTGCAAAGCCCAAACTTAATCTAGGACAATTTCCCTGAAGCCTGTGCTCCTGCCTTTTTCAGTCTGCACTTGCTCAGCAATACCTGTGAGTCAGGCATTCGTGGCTAGCAACGTCTACAGTGACAAATGCACAACAAAGATGCCTGCAGATGTTGTTATCATTTTTACCTCATTCCACGTTTCATAATGATTTCATGTGCAAGATTACGTGTCTTCGGACAGGGGTCATCTTGCTATTCTCATCTGCCTCCCCCAAGCTGTGAAAGGGGACACTGAGGTAGAGACATGCACACAAGAAAGACAACGTCTTGTATTCCATCTAGAATTAAAAAAGCAGTTCTGACATCCTAGGGTAGTGCTCTTTTGTTGAGAACTTGCTTAGCATCCAAGTTACTTCCACCACATTTTTAACATCCTCATCAGTTCTTGGCTCAGCTGTTTCCAACACTTGTACAGACCTGAAGCAGTGTGTGAGAACAATGAATGTGGACACTGTCTGTCCCAGTGTCCCCAAGGTTGGGCAGGGTAGACAGGACTCTCATGATGCTATCTTGATCCTGAACATGAGTTCAGCAGAGGGGTCTGATGCTTCAGCACAAGGGTCTGCCGGTGAGGCTGTCTGGCAGGTCTCCAAGTCCCACCTGCCTCCTGCCTCACCGCACCAGCAGTGTTCACGTGGATGAGGAATCCTTCCCCAAGACCAAGCCTTTTCAGCAGCTCTGCACGGCACCGCAGCAACAAAGACCTGTAGGTGCAACACGCTGCCTGAATGCCGGCAGAGCCAGTGAGCCACAGCGCAGGCTGTCCTGTCCCTTGGCGAGCAATGAGGGCCGGAGCAGGGAGTGACACAGCATGACTGCTTGTTTCTTGGCAGTAAGGCTGATCCTGACTTAACAGCACCATGGCTGGGAATTCACAGAGGCTTTACCTGTCACAGGAGAAGTCGCAGCAGAGTTGGTGCCTCTTATCAGGGAAGAAGAGAGTGTGTCTTCCTTTGAGATGAGCACCCTGACTGCCAGTAGTGCAGTACGTGGTGCTCAGGCTACTGAGCCCTGGACAGCCCTCCCCGGTCAGCAAGGAAAGCAGAGCTTTCCTGAAGTGAAATTCCTGAAACAGAGACTTGCACGGTCACAGGCCTCAGCATCACCCAGTCTGCGCTGCAGCTCTTCTCCTGTTGTGTCCCGCTGCTCCCTGACACAGGCGGTGCCGCAGCTGAGAGCACGGACTGTGGGGACGGATGCACACTGGCGTGGTGGGGCAGAGAGGCAAAGCAGTTTGGGCGACATCCACCCAAGCACGCAGCATGAGGTGCCTCTGCTGACACCTCACCACTGCTGATCCCTCCTGCACGCTGTCCCCTCGCACGCACAGGCACAGCCAGCCACCCACAGCACCCTGGGTCCCCTGGCAAGCCCCCTGCGTGCAGCCCAGAAAAAGGATGCTGCCGTGCCAACAAGGGGTGTAGGTAGTGCTGTGAGGGGCTCAGAAGCCCAGTGAGACTTTCTTGGGGAAACAGAAAATCACTCAAGCCTTGAGGCTGACCAAGGAGCAGGTGTCAGCTTTGACAGCTCTGAAGGAGGCTCAAAATGCTTAAGCTAACCTCCCAGCAGCAACAGCCTAGATACTTAAAAGCGCCAGTCCTGACATAACTGGTTTTCAGCCTCTGGCAGGGATAGTCCACTCTTCAGGAAGGGTAGGTGATAGGCTAATGACATTATTAAATAATTTTTAGTTATGCCCCCATCCCAGTCAACAGAATCAGCCTGCTGGATACTTGAGGTGTGTGTGCTCTTACAACACTCACTGGCACTGGGTAGAGCGTTCAGAAAATCCACATTTTTGTCATTAGTGCAGACTGGCGCATGAAAACCTGGAGAAAGGCTGGTCTGGTAACATGGAGCTCCAGGGTCTGCGCCGTGAGACCCTCAGGGCCCTTGGAGGCTCCCTCAGGATGAAACGGCAGCGTTACACTAGCAGCGCCTACCTGATGCTTGGACATATTTTTTCAGTTATGCTTTTGACTCCCTATAGAAGAGGATGCAAGTGAATTTCCCAGCAGGAAGGGCACCAATGAATGTTTTCGTATATTAAATGCTCTGCCAAGACAAGAACCACTTATCAACAGTACTAAAAGTGAAACAAAGAGAAGAAACTACACCAACAGGAAGAGCCTGAGACATTTAACAGATTTAAATTAACTTTGCAAACTAGAAAAGTGACAGACAAGGCATAGCACATAGACGCTGTATTGTACTTCTGCTGAACTACATTTTCGTAATTTAAAATGCTGTCATTACTTTTCGCTCTGGGAGATTAGAATCTGCACTTTTACTCTCTCCCCAGACAATTTTAGGTGAAATGCATCTGTGAAAGGGAATCCTCTCTCCGGATCAGAAACAAATTACCAGCACTGGAACAGCATTTACAGACCCCCACAAAAACATTCTTCCACATAGGATCTAATCTTACTGGGATTTTGCTGATTATTGCTGTTGGCACATCTGAAAAGAATATTCTTCATCTTGTTAACTGTCAATGGAAGCGCATTCAGGCTGAATCTCAATAGCAGAATTCATGGGCTGACAGCAAGAAAAACAATTTCTCTTAAAAAAGAAAAACCAAATATGCTTTTCCACAAATCAAATGCAGACTTTTACAGACCCCGGAGAAGGAATATTCCTGACTTTGATGGATGGAGCAAAGCAGTTGTGTAAACAAAGCACTGTACTGCTGGGCCACATCTCCCGCGCATTCAGAACTCCAGCTGCAAGCTGTGACGGCACTGAGCGCTTCTCCTCCATCCTGGCAGTCCAGCGACATGGAAGCACATTCCTGCCCCCTCTTGTACAATAAGCTGAAAAATACATTTCAAACGAAAGTGGCAGCATTTCTGTGAGTGATACACAGATTGAATTTGTTCCCCCTACTAGATATTAAATCTAAAGGATTTGCCTGGCCTTAATTACTGTACTGCAACAGTCAGGGTATTAAAGCATATTTTCAGTTTTTCCATTCTGAAATACACTGTAAATTTCAGACACTGGATTTTACTGTACAAAGTCTGAGTTCATCCTGCATCCCGAACAATGTTGACTTACAATTGCAGGGGGAAGGCAGCTGACAGAGCAGGAAACTAGGAGTGGGAAGCTTTTTAAACAAAACAAAACAAAACAAACCACCTCCAAAACTATTAAGAAGCAACATAAAACCAATCTTAAAAGGCCACTTCTATATTTTCTTGCCACTGAAATTTTGCTTCATCCAGAGGGACCTGGACAAGCTATAGAAGTGCAAACCTCATGAAGTTCAACAAGGCCAAGTGCAAGGTCCTACACTTGGCTCAGGACGATCCTCATTATTAGTACAGGCTGGGGGATGATGTGATAGAGCGCAGCCCTGTGGAAAAGGACTTGGGGGTACTGGTGGATGAAAAGCTGGACACAAGCCAACAACGCGCGCTTGCAGCCCAGAAGGCCAATCACATCCTGGGCTGCATCAAAAGAACCGTGGCCAGCAGATCCAGAGAGGTGATTCTCCCCCTCTACTCTGCTCTCGTGAGACCCCACCTGGAGTACTGTGTCCAGCTCTGGAGCCCTCAGCACAAGAAGGACATGGACCTGTTGGAGTGGGTCCAGAGGAGGGCCACAAGGATGATCGGAGAGCTGCGACACCTCTCCGATGAAGACAGGCTGAGAGAGTTGGGGTTGTTCATCCTGGAGAAGAGAAGGCTCTGGGGAGACCTTATGGTGGCCTACCGGTACCTGAAGGGGGCCTACAGGAAAGCTGTGGAGGGGCTGTTTGCAAGGGCATGTAGCGATAGGCCAAGGGGCAATGGTTTTAAACTAGAGCAGGGTAGGTTTAGATTAGACATTAGGAAGAAGTTCTTTACAATGAGGGTGGTGAGACACTGGCACAGGTTGCCCAGAGAGGTGGTGGAGGCCCCATCCCTGGAGACATTCCAGGCCAGGCTTGATGAGGCTCTGAGCAACCTGATCTCGTTGAAGATGTCCCTGCTTACTGCAGGGGGGTTGGACTAGATGGCCTTTAAAGGTCCCTTCCAACCCAACACGTTCTATGATTCTATGTTACAAGTACAGAAACAACCACCATGGCACTGTCATCCCACGTTTGGCAAAGAAAAATACCAGAAATCAAGACAAATTGTTATTTTGCAGTTACCTTTGCAAGATAACTTTTATGGAATACTAGAAAATTAGCAAATGTTTTTCGCTTCCATAAGCAAACTTTTATGTTTAGGTGAGAAGAGGATTTGAAAAAAAAAAAAAAGTAACCAGAGGAAAAGATAGCGGTGTATATTATTTTAATAACATGAATTGGAATACAAAAAAAAGACTGAACTCTGCTTATACGGCACTGACATAACCAAACTGGAAATAAAACCCAGTGTGTCTAGTTCCTCCTAAACAACACAACTGGTCACAAAACAAAATCTAAAGACTGTAGCAAAAATCTACATTAGAATTTGTCATGACATATCTCATTTGAAATACCTGACCACATAAATATTTAAAGTATACTAACCAGCTGAATATAAACATCAGTTCAACAATAAGATTTATATCTCAGTATACCCAACATCAAGTAAATCTTGAAGTGCAAAAAGACAATTATTCAATGTAGTTTTGTTAGCTGTAAATTAGTTCTTTGATGTAATCCAGCTCTATCACGTAACATGATTTCTGTCCTGATACACTGCAATACTTTAAATGTGCAAACTTTCGGAAAATTCCTTTTTTGGCCTTAAAATAGAGTTGTGAATATACTATAGAAACAAAACCAGAAGCCTATCCAAAAAGATCCTTAAAGTGCATAATACATGTTTTCACACAATGGCAGGAAAATAGCATTAAAAAGATCAGGGACTTCGTACAGAAAATTAGGAATGTATACTTCAAATGAACTCACTGCTTCCCTTTTTCTGCTATAATAAAGTCCTGGGTAACAATAAGTGATAAACGAAGGCATAAAGTAGCCTCATAGTGCTGTTAATAGAATGACATAAAGCTGACATAAAAAGTCACTACAAAGTGCTGGTTCACAAAGAACACTGCTGCAACAAAGGCAGTTTTATTAACGTTTACAAAATTATTTAATACTCACTGGAGTCCAATCTTGCCCCCCAGAATATATTTGAAACATTCCAATCTGACAGCAACCCCTTTGTGGCGTTTTGCCTCATTCCCTCAGCATGGCGACTGGCCAGCAAACCAGCTATAGCGATTTGCTAATTCAGGACACGGGGCTTAGAATTCCCTTGTTACTATATTTTACTTTCCCAAAAGATCAGGTTAAAAAAAAAATAAAAAAAAATTCTTGTACCTTTACAACAAGCTGGGATTTCAAATGTCAATTTAAGATGAATTACGGATTTTTGACACCTGTCTTCATTAGTTTTGAGAAAGATGAATTAAGTTGCTTTGTCAATAAAACCTGCAATGCTTTAAACGCACTGCATGCACAGCATTATCTGGATGCCAAGTACAACACCTTGTTGTAATTAACAGTGAGAAAAACAGAAAAGGCTCAAAGATGCTATCGTCTTGCTATGTACAGTGCTTTTAAAAATTGCGTTTTGCAGCTTAAGTTCCTGCTTGTTTCCTAAACTCACTGTCGCTACAGAATTGTTTTCTGTAGGCATACCACCTCTCTTCTCTTCAAACAAAAACTCTGCCTTCATTTAAGAGACTACAACTCAACTTATTTCTGCATGCAACGAAGCATGCCTCTCTCAATCTGGATAAAAGCAGGCGCTTTGGTCAGGAACCCCTGACACTCTACCTCCCATGAGCCATGCTGCAGAGGGCCAGGAACAGTTCTTGTTTTAGTGACTTTTACAGCCTTTCCGCCTGCTGCTGCTGCTGTTTTGCATCAGCCTGGTGAGGTTGCTCCAGGCTGTCATCTCGGTGCTGCTGTTTCTGCTTCTGCTTTTTCTTTTCAGCCAATGCTTTTGCCCTAGTGGTCACAGGCCTGGGTCGAGCATCAGGTCTCTCTTCATCCTGCTGGTGCTTTTTGCAATGTTTTTCAAAGGTTGAAATTTTGGCGTATGTCTGGTTGCAAACCAAACAGTGGTACGGCCGCTCCCCACTGTGTGTTCTCATGTGAAGCTGGAGGTAAGAGGACCTGGAAAAGGCTCGGCTGCAGACCGAGCAGCGATGAGGCTCGCGTACCTCGTGGGTCTTCAGATGCTGCTTGAGGGACGACGCCTGCTTGAAGGCCTTGCCACAGATGGAGCACTTGAAGTTCCTCTCGCCTGACTCGAGAACCTGGTGTGACACGAGGTGGGCAGAGGAGCGGAACTTCTTCCCGCACTTGTCGCACTTGTAGGGCCGTTCCCCGGTGTGCAGGCGGACGTGGAGAACCAGCCCAGCCTTCTGCGTAAAGGCCTTCTCGCACTGCAAGCACTTAAAAGGCCTCTCACCTGTGTGCACGCGGCGGTGGGTCGCGAGGTGCGAGGCGCGCCCGAAGAGCTTGCCACAGTCCTCACACTTGAAGGGCCTCTCGCCAGTGTGGATGGCCTTATGGCGCACCAGGTGGGAGGACTGGAGGAAGAGCTTCCCACAGACGGGACACTGGTACTTCCGCTCACCCGTGTGGGAGCGGAGGTGGAGGGCGAGGTGCGACGAGGAGATAAAGGCCTTGCCGCAGAGTGGGCAGGCATGGGGCCGCTCCCCGGTGTGGGTGCGCTTGTGGAGGACCAGCCCCGAGGAGAGGGCGAAGGCCTTGGTGCAGACAGGGCAGCGGTAGGGCTTCTCCCCGGTGTGGACCCGCCGGTGCTTGGCCAGGGCGCTAGCCTGCGCGAAGGCCTTCCCGCACTGCTCGCACCCGTGGGGCCGCTGCGCCTGGGCGGCAAGCGCCAAGCTCCGCCCGCCCTCCGCCCGCCGCCCCGCCGCCCCCGCCGGCACCATGGCGGCGGCCCACCCGCCGCACCCCGGAAGCTGCGGCCGGAGCGCATGCGCCGCCGGCGCGCGGTGGCGACGTCACGAGGCGAGGTGCAGGCCGCCGCCGGGGGGGCCGCGTCTCGCTCGGCGGCCCCGCTCCGCTCCCGCAAGGGCGGGCTCAGGGCGGCGCTGCGGAGCGGCCCTGGGGCACAGGACGCTCCCGTCCGCCCCCTGCGCTGACCCAACAGGCCTTTACGTCAAGACGCGCCGTTGGCTTCGCTGTGAGAAATAGGCAGCGCAGTGCTGAGGGGGGGGCCGTTAACCCCCCAGCTGTGCTCCTCACGCCCCCAGGTTTAGAAAACGTGGTGTGGGGCAGGTGCCGGTTGTGGATGGGGAGGACCCCCACACACAGGTAAGCCAGACCCCAGGGAGCATTTCAATCGGGGTACTGAAAACATACGAAATTCGAGAGCATCCAGGCTTTGAGGATGTGCAGTTGCTTTAGTTGTAAAGCAACTGCAATGGAATTTTGCAGAACAAGCTGTTAAGGCATTAAACTGCCCAAAACACGGGTGAAAACTACTGTAGATAAGCTGAGTTTTTGATCTAACAGCGTAAATTTCAACATTCAGCAAGTCATTTTCAAGAGCTGTTTTGAAATGTTTAATGTGCTTTTTGTTTTAAATTTACAGGGCAACTTGGCTCACCGTCATCAATATCTCAATACAAAAATCTTACAATGCTTTATTTGCTAAAAAACTACAACATTAAAATTAGGGTTAGGTAGTTTTCCTTTTGCCAGCTGTTTTGTTACGAGGAGCGTCCCATAATCCATTGCTAAAAGTTGCTGTACTTAATAAGTTAGGCAAGTTCTGTACATAATTACAGTCATAGAAGAGCGTGCAGCTGTATAATACACCACAGTCAAACACCACGAGGGCAAAGAACTACTATATATGAAAGTTTTTTGTTGACGACTTTATAGTTTATTTGACCAAGAGTCAACTTGATATCCTTGTAACAGAAGACTGACATCCATCTTAGGCACTGATCCAGGCAGAATTGCCTTGCAGAAAAACCTGGCTCTTTTTCCAAACCCATACGCTATTAAAAAAATTTTATGTAGCTCAAAGTCTTTAACAACTCTATAAAAAATAATTATTTGCTAGTTTCATGCTTATCTTCAAATACATGAAGTATTTGAGAAACTTAACATTCTCTTTCTGAATTGGGTTCACTGCAGTATTAGATCAGGCAGAAACTTCCAAACCTTAATTAGCCAAGTGCGACTCAACCAATTGAGTATGTCAGCTTGAGCAAAAAAGTTTAAATACAACTCTAAAAAAAAAAAAAAAAAAAAAAAAAAAAAGAAAGTTTGTACCACAGCAGATCAAGCTAACTAACACTGAATATCTTTTCCACAGTGGGGAAAAAAAAAAAAAAATCACTATCGTAAGTTTTAGCACAGGATATTCAGGGAAAACATACTGTAAGACCATGCTTTGTAAACATTTATACAAATCATTCAGAGACTATTGGCTTTGGAATGAATTTTCAAATACTTGGCATTATGCAGGGCAGTAATTAACAGCTAATGCTATGAAAACCAGCAACTTTAACATGAAGTTACGACAGCAAGAGCAGTGATGGCTCCTGCATCAAGTCATTAAAACTGGATATTAACTTATATTTTATTATAAAGTTTATAGCATTACAGAGTCCAGCATGGCACAATAAGTAACCTTTTACGGTTGCAGTATTTGTTTTTGCTTGGTACAAAAAAGCTGAACAGCAGCATAATTGTTATATTGAATCTGGGATTGGAATGAATTTGTTTCTTCTGAATAAGGACGAGTCAGTGATTTAAAATAAAAAGGCTGCATTTTAAAATCTCAAATATGTGCAAAATTCCTTTCAGTACAGTAGAGAATATGGTAGAGATGTGTGCAATCTTGAAAGTTACATCCCAACCCCGATACTGCCAATATATTGCAAAGAATCACATGGAGGGTGAACTCTGAACGGTTACTCACGACTTTCAGTATTATTTCCAAGAGTCCTCCTCACAGCTGGTGTTCTCTCCCCACCCTGCTTTATGTCCTTTTATGCAGTGCATCAAGTACTGACATTCATAATTATTGTAAAAAAACATTGGTCCATGATAGTTCTAATAAGCTTCCTTCAGGAATTCCAGTAAACTCTCCATCCGAAGACAGCTCTAATTGTTACAATGGATTTAGGAAAGCAAATGCAATCTAAGACGTGAAGGTCTGTGAAGATTAGTATCTCCATTTTCCTAAGGTCTTCAATGGCTTATAAAAACACAGAAGATGGATTCCAATGTTATTATTTGGAAAGTCCCTTGATTTTGGTGCTTTAGCCTTGGTGTGATTTTCTGTTTTCACATGTTGTAAGCAACATAAATAGGATCCAACTGGTCAGCTAAAAAACCATCTCTCAAGTGCATTCGTTGTTTCTCACCACGGGAATTGATAGGAATAACACCAGGGTCCACAATGACTACAACACCTACTATGAGATAATGCTCTTCCAGAACCACATTTGTTACCAGTGCGACCAGGTCCAACGCTTCTTGTTCTGAGCCTTCCAGCTCCACAACCACCACAAGCAAGTTGGTCCATGTAAACACAGCACTGTCAGCATGATACAAATATTAATGGTGAGAAAAAAAATACAAAGTCAAAGAAAGCTAGTTATCAAAGACAGGCTCACTGGAAATAAAGCTTGTAAGGACTTGAACAACGCAATAAATGAGAACAAGTGATGTAACAATAATGTGAAAATATTTGTAAATCAAGAGGTATTAAAGCTGTAACTTCCTGGGATATTCTCTGCCACGTGTTTTTTAATTGTTCATGTACAAAATGTAAGTAGGCCTTTTTCTCTTATATGTATGCCATCAATCATGTATTTAAAAGTCCTGTGCAATTCTGTATTAAAATGGGAACCATTAAGATTTCACATTCAGTGTGCACATACTTGGTATTAACGTACTTGTGTAAATCTTCAGAGATTATTAAAGGAAAGACAAAACCTTCCAAAGCTTACAAGTAAATACTACCACTTTGAGACTGAAGAGCACCTACAGCCAAATGGCATACGTCGTCCATTAGGACCAAATGAGAACAGTATGTTAGAAGATATCATTCACGAAATGCTCGAGATGTGTTGACCACATCCGAGTGTGTACATTCTGACACAGCCAGGGAAGTCAACAACACAACCTGCAAGTGCTGTGCTGCCCTGTTCATGCCCTGCCCTCCCTCTATGAGTATGAAGATCAAACTGTGATAAAGGGGTGGGCTTGCTTTTTTTTTTTTTTGACTGACGGAGGCAGGGGAAAGAGGGGCACTATATTTCAGTTACTCTCACTGCAGTAGTTTCTAAGCAAAGTTTTGGTTAGTTTAAACTACAGCAAGCTCTCAATCTAGCATGCTGTTCCACAAAGCTTGACTTCTGCTGTTTTAGAAGAAATAGAAGGATACAAAAAAGTATGGCTCTTACCATTCTGCGATGCTCTTATGTGCTCTTATTACAGAGGTCTCTATATCAATGGGATGGTACCTCATTCCTCTGAGCTCCAGTGTTTCATCCAAGGAGCCTACCACATACAGGGCATCGTGCCTCTCTGCAATACAGCACAGACATTTAAAACATCATCAGATCTACAGAACAAACATGGCCATTTGTACATGCTTATTCCTGACATTCTAAGATGTTTCCGGTGCTCCCTAGGAGAAAGAGTCTATAATAAAAATCAAGCTCTACCATTTGGAGAGAAGAGAATTAAGAGGTCATTTAGCACTTCTGCCTATTGACTCCAAGGAGATGAAACCAGACTAAAAAGAATCTCAGTTCATAAACCCAATCAAAATCCATTGTTAAAGCATCTTTTTGTCCCACTATTCTTACCAGAGAACTCGCCTCTGATCGATAGGAAGACTTTTCCAATTTCCAAATGTAACTTTTTTTTCTTTTAAAAAACAGGATTACACCCACTTGTCCTCATGCCAGCAATATTCTTCTCAGCTTCTTAAGTTCCCCACACTGCAGCAAGAACAACTCTATTCCCTTGTCAGCCTTAGCTTTGCTAGGTTAAATAAGTAAAGCTCTCCTAGACCCCTCCTGAAGGACACACTCTCCACATTACCATGTCGATCCTGTAACTCTTCAGTTGAACTTTGCTTTTTTTTTTTTTTGCAGCCATTTTATAAATCTGCTCAATTGTGTAACTTGAGACAAAAAGCATGTTGGGAAGCTGCACTGTATTTCATGCATACTTGCTACGTTAGTTCACCATACATGGCCTCTAAAATGCCAACAAACTAAAGTACAACTGACATTTTTCCACAGCGATAAAAATCTCTATGATACATGATTTTTCAGAAAGCTACAAAGCACAAAAACTTGCTACAGTAATCTAAGTGCTATGCCACCTGCAACTTCTCTTTCTTTGTGAAGGTCTGCTCACAGATTCCAATTTCTGTCATCTACCAGCTTTCTCAAGTGAAGTAGGGTTTGATATATTAAAGCTTTAAACTAATTGAAGTAGGTGCTTAATATATTAGAACTGTAAATTAGAGTAGGAGCTTAATTTAAGAGACTGGGTGCCTTAAGGCTACAAAGAGCAGATGCAACAGTTGTAGTACTAAATATTAGAACTTATCTCCTATTTTTTAAGAAAGAATGCTTCAGGTCAATATAACCTTGCAGTAGAAGCTTATCTCTCAAAACAAGGGGCCCAGGGTTATTGAGGAATGCAGAGACTAGTCAAAACTAACACTTCTGATGCGCCAGCAAGAATAAAGAAGTAGAGCAGAGGCCTGCAGTTCACCCAGAAGTCACAACGATGAAGAGGAGTGGAGGAAGTAAACGAGCACCAGATGTCTCTGAAGACCACCAAGAGACTCTAGTGTGCATGCGGGAGTGGGCAGTAACCTGTAATAATGAGTTAATTAATAGGTAATCATTTCTTGGAAAACTAGTGAATATGCATACATAGCATGTATTTAAACTGTACACCTAAATCAGTCGGCGCACACATTAGGTGGAGCAATCCCCTGTGTGCCCGGTGCTGCAATAAAGAATACCTGCTTAACAGTCACCAAGGCTATCGAGCCTTAACTTCGGCATTTCACGGCATCACAAGAACAGGGAGCCATTTCACTTTGAACAGTGACAGAAGGACAAATCTGTCAAAGCATCTAGTACAGAACCTTGCACTGAGCAGCCGTACAGTGTGCCCCGGAGGTCTGGTAACTACCCAAGAAAATCAGAGAGGAGGAAGGCAAGGAAAGCTTAGAGAACCTTGTTTGAGCATTCTTTTATCATGCTCTACCAGCTCCGAAAGGGAAGATGACATGTAGTAAAATCTTTTTCAGGGACCTGCATCTATGTTACATCAGCTCCCACTGACAGCCTGAGACCACACTCCTTGAGGAACAGAGACTCAGGAGGGGCTGGCCAGCACAGAACTGCTCAGTGTACTAAGTTGAACGGGTGGAGAGGCCTGGTGCCAAGAAGGGACCCTTCTGTGTAATGGGGGTAGCTGGGGCTATGGATACCACATATCTCTGATGAAGACTGTTTCTTTACCAGAATTCACCTTTTGCTCTGCTGCCCCTGCATCCACTCAGCGTGGAAGTCTGCAGGACGCAGCTATGGAGGGGATGGAATTCGGTGGGCTGCAGGGATTTCACCAGCTGGAGCAATAGCATTCAGCTTTCTTACTCTCAGCCCCAGGGAGACTGAACAGCACACCAGCACAGCAGACTGCAGGATGACCCTCTCTGAGCGACTAGATCCAATGGAGTTACGTCATCGAGCATTTCTGAACCCTGGATGGGTATCCGCTGCAACAGGTGGGGTAGCTCCTCAACAGAAGTCTGCACCTTCAACAAATTGCTCTCCTTACTCACTCTTCTTCTTTCATATAACAGAGGACTCAAAGTAGGATGGACATGCATGGCAAGACAGACGCTTATGTTCCAGGAGTAGTAACACCGCTTTTCTATCTTGTACCACGAGTGATTACAGGAAATGTAAAAGGTGTCTGTTATACCTACTCCATATTCTGTCTCAACAGAAAAAGGAGCAGTTTTTCTTCCATCTGCTTACATTTCTCAAGTTTAGACATCTTGGCTTAGATTGAAAAATGAGATTAACAATTTATTTTCTATACTGGAAAAATTATGGAGAAGTTACTCCTCTAGACCTTTAACTTCTGAAAGGCTGGGAAATCATAGGTATTTGAGCATTTTCTGAAACTGCTGAATGACTTAACGTTATTCACATTCTCTAGATCAGCACTGAAATACTGCATCTTGTCTGCAAGGAAACGGGTTCAGAGGAAAAGTGACTAGAAAGGCTCTAGTGCTTCAAACAAATGTGCTCATATTATTTTGTGCTGAATGGGATCACCTGGCCAAACCGGTTTGAGAACACAAAAGGTGAGATGCAGGGAGTTGTCGTTCTGACTCAGCTCCATCTCGCCTTGGCAGACGCTTATTGATCCCTATGTGTGCAGAGATAACTTGGGGGGAGCTGCGGAAATGGCTCACCCTGGGGTGGTCTCAACACTGCATTACAAAAAGAACGGAAACTGAATGGTGCCTTTAACAAACAAAATGCCCTGAGTCACATGGCACCACTATTCAGTGAGTGTGAGACCAGACATCACAAAATAAACATTGCTATCTGAGGGGCCATCAAACCACCAGAGATAACCATCCCAGATAGTGCAATCCATTCAAGCACAGTCCTGAAACAGGATATTTAAGTCCAAAGTTTTGGGGACCAAAATGGGGAGTCTTCCAAAGATACAGCTGGCCTGCAGGAGATTCTACCCCCCCCCCCCCCCCGCCCTTGTCCAGGACGCTGTGCAAGGTAACTTCCTGGGATTGAGTGGCCATACCTGAGAGAGAGGGTAAGTGATTTAAAAACATACGTATGATGCCTAGCATGCTCTAAGATCGTGATTTGTGCACTTGTTTAAGGTATTCATATCTAGTGCGATTGTGGTTTGTGTTGTTACTTTTCAGGATCACTTGTTAGGTGGTAATAGTGTATTCTGTGAATTGTTTTTGTGCTTTTTCCTTAAATTGCAATAGTGCATTCTTCCATTGTGTCCATAAGAACTTGCAATAGTGGCATATCAGACCTGTGAGTGAAGTCCAAATAAATTGTTAATTTGAACCTCTCAGTGAAGTCTTTTTCTCTCCGCCACATGTGCAAGTGGAAATAAAGGAAGATGGATATGATTTCTAAATCTGTCAAAAGGGCATTACGAATTTCTCATTTTGCACAATTACCCAGTATCACTATAATGAACGAATATGTACAGAGTAACAATTCCTGTTACATTCAGCACTTTTCACTGATGGAAGTCAGGATAAACTACCAGGATAGCTTACTCTTTGCTAGCTCAACTACCCCAAGGAGTTTCAAACACATGCTTCTGTAAGTACATTTGTTTTCTCTTACCTCCACTAGCATCAGTAAGTTCTGTTCTGCGCAGAAAGCCAAGGTACCCAGTCCGAGCCCATACGGTCTGAGTGTCTCCAAAACTCAAGCGAGCAGTAAAGTGATCAGCATGCAGTGCTTCTTCTCCATACACTGTGTAGTAACCAGTAGCATTGTGTGGACTACTCACCCATATCTAGGGAATACAAAAAAAAACCCACAAAACAAAAGGGAATAATTCCCATATAAACATAGGTTATTTTCCCAGACCTAGGCAGCATCATTTATTGATTTAAAATATGTTTCACTACCAATTTTATTGCTCCTAAAATGCCAGTAGTAGTTTTATTAAAATAATTCATTAACTTCTACCTCACAGAAAATGACCAGGAAGAAGAAGTAAAAAGGAGTCTTATATACATGTAATTGGGGATGGTAAAGAGGAAAAATGAACTAGGCATCTGGCTTACTGGAGAGGAACACCTGTTAACTTGCAATCTTCTATTAGTTGGACATCTTAGTACACACAAAGCCAGATGTATATAAAACAAAGATTAAACCAAACAGCAAACTACCTCATTACTACTGTCCACTGATGGGAGTACATAAGATATTCACTGCCTCTTCTAGCTGCCAATCAGACACAGACTGGTCAACTGATACCACCTGGTACTGGCATGCAGTCATTTTGCAGAGGAGAGAGGAAACCATGCAGGTGTATGTATAAGTATGTACGCAGTTCCAGCTGTCTGTCGAGTTCATTCACTTGCCACATTATGTGGCTGTCCCACTAAGAGACAGGTGTCTATCCGACATGATTTATCTATATATTAAATCATTGCTGATAAACAAAGTACAACGGCATCAAGCTTTACCTCTCCTAAATGCGAATCTCCTAGAGGTCCCTTGGTTTCTGTGTGCGCTATGATGACCTTTACCCCTGGAAGAATCTTGAATAAGAAGCAAATGTTTAAAATAGAAGTTAAGAAAACTTGAATTCATCAAAAGAAAAATCAATAATGCAGAACCACCGAAGTCACCCATCTGTGCAATTTTTACCTTTCTGCCCCTCTCTGCATGATAGATATCAACCATCTCTTCTTACCAAGTTGTTTAATCATTTAAACTCTAAGCGTCAATTTTGCAGCTTCAGAGTTGAAGTTTGTTTCATACCTGAAAAAAGTCTTCCACATAAAGGCCTCTGATTTTTTCCTATTGCTTCACTTTACACACATGGCTTCATTTTTAACTAGCTGTTCATTTTATGCTCTCTCTAGTTCCTCTCCTAGATATACCGTGATTAGTGAAGCTTGTTGCACAGATTCTGTACTGACATTCAGTTGAAGCAGCTCACCACCCAGGTAAGGATCATGAGGAAGGATTGCTCTCAACCTCTCACCTTCCCAGACTCCGTAAGTGGCAGACTGTGTGGAGAACCTCTCTCTACCAAACGCACCCTGAGAAAATAAAAGAATGCATTTGTACAAGGATTTATGAACTCAAACAGAAGTTAAACAGATGTGCTCCAGTACGTCCAGTGTTATCCTCTCCTTAGCTGCACTGACAAAACTGTTAGGATGCCAGCCAATTATGCTCAGTCATTCACAATGCACTAGACCGTTAAGAGTTTCTAGCTATCTTCAAGACTTCCATATTAGCATTCCCATAGACGTTTCTTTTAAGAATCAGAAACTCAGCTCTCTGGAGAGATTTTCCAACAGAGCTCTGAGGTTGCAGTTGCACCAGCATTTTAAATTCACTTTCTTTGTTGAACTCTCCTGGACTTCTGCTTGCCACACGGAACAATGCCACAGTGTCAGTAGGAATTACAAGCGAAGAGGAAGCAGCGTAAACGGAATTAAGTGGCATTATGCAGCCCACTAGTAGCATAACTTATGAAGACAGCATATTTGCAGAAGGAACAGGAACTGAGTGCAGTAGGAGAGGCGTACAAGAGAAGCAGCTCCTACATATTGTTATATTACACTATCCCTACACCTATAGGCTAGAACTGACTAACACAGTGGCAGCTTTGAGGCTATGGCTGAACTTCTTTTTAACAGAAATAAATAGCATGCAAGTCATAGTGATATATTAAATAAGGAGAAAATGATGGTAGTTTATATTGATTTGTTCCAACGCCAAATTGGGATTGTGCAAATGATGGTGAATAGCTTGTCTTCTAACAGTTAAGATTTAAGCTTGCAAAAATACAGATGAGTAGTCACAAAACCTGCCAGTTAACATAAGTCCCTAATTTAACATTATCAATTAAGAAAAATAAAGCAAATGCACCAAGTCTTGATATTATGTTTCTTAAAATAAGTACAGAAACAAATACATATATGTGTATACCCAACTAAACGTACAGCTTGAACATGGTGCTGCTGCACCAAGTGCCGTTAACACAATCAACTAACTTAACCGAGAGACAAGTTAATATGAAATTTATGACTACAGTATTAAGTCTGATAGAATGATGTATCCTTGGCAAGTTTCCAGATGACATGTGTGTACATACATATATGTGTGTGTGTGTGTGTGTGTGTGTGTGTTTTGATACACTGTAGTACAGGCCTGACATCAATTTATTTGATCTAGGAAGACTGAGGGAATTGAGTTGGTTTGGTCTGAAGAAGTGGGGGGAGAACAGAGACTAAAGGAGATTCTAACTGTACTTTTTCCACTACCTAAAGGATTGTTAGAAATTTCTCTTCTCCAAGAAGATTTCTTGGAGTTGCACACCATAAGGAGAAGAGGCCAGGGACATAATATGCAAGATGGGAAATGCCAATAAGGAAAAGTTCGTAGAGCGGGATGTCAGTCTCAGCACATGCACCCAGAGAGGAGGAGGATCTCCATTCTTGGAGATTTTCTGTACTGAACTTGTCCTGGCCCTCAGTAACCTGATGAAGCCTTGAAGCTGGTCCTGCTTTGAGCAGGATGTTGCATGAGGGACATCCAGAGATCCCGCTCACCCTAACTGTTTCTGTGATTTTATGACTAACCAGCCGGTTGGCAAGGTCACCTTTTGCTAATGGCCTGGTTAGGTAAGAAACAGCTAATGAGTCTAGATTATACAAGACTGATGAACACACAGCTGGTTAGGTGAGGGTCTAGAAAGTTAACAGCAGAACAAGTGATGGAGGAGGAGATGCCGGACCACTTCCAGCACACAGCCGTCATTAAAGAATTCTCTAGGGTGGGGTTCCTTGTATACAGTGATGAGGGATTAGCTGCTGCCAAGATTTCAACATATCAATGCAATGCAATGAGGATGAACTTTCTCCTCTACGGTCATTAAATCACAGAATCATAGAATGGTTTGGGTTGGAAGGGACCTTAAAGATCACCCAGTTCCAACCCCCATGTCCTGGGCAGGGACACCTCCCACCAGACCAGGCTGCTCAAAGCCCCGTCCAGCCTGGCCTTCAACACCTCCAGGGATGGGGCATCCACAACTTCCCTGGGCAACCTGTTCCAGTGCCTCACCACCCTCACAGTAAAGGATTTCTTCCTAATGTCTAATCTAAATTTCCCCTCTTTCAGTTAAATAGTTAATGCTTTAAAATAAACTGTACCTGTCATGTCGAAGTGCTCTCATATCTACGTAGACAGTTGTTGGATCTGGTCCTGCTGTTCCCTAAGAAGAAGGAAGAAACAAGTTCAACAGAGCCAGAAAATCCTGCTTTCATTCTCACAGACACATAAATTCACAAATTCCTCTCCCTTTTTTACTGGCACATAAAGTACTGCCCTTAATAGTAAATCAGCGCCCCTTTCTAGAGTAAAGCCATAAAGCTTTGATGTTTTATGGAATCAGTAAGTGAATGTGCAAGTGAAATATGTATTTATATAGGTAAGTCTAGATTTTTAAAATCTTATTTTGGTAAGCACCTCTTCTAAAAACTACATAGCAAGTGCAAAGCATGTAAGCATATACCTGTGGGGGCCTAATCCCTTTCACAAAACTCAACTGTTAAACTTATAGAAGTTTTGACAACTTTGAAGAAAAAACCACCAATATTTAACTAAAACATAACTATAAACAACCCGTATCTTTTCAGGGCTCCTATCAGTAACAACCTCGGCAAAGCTCTGTTGCAGTCAGAGGATAAACCTTCTGATCAACTCTGGCGAGAGGTTTCCCACTTCTCAACATAGGAACAGGGGACCTTTTTTTTTGAGCCCAGCAGCATTTAATCTCTACAACTGGAAACTGCAGCAAAAGGCATATTTAAGCTAAAAAACAGGCAAGGTTTTGGTGACTAAACCTATAGCTTGACCCCCATAGCATGGTTTCTCCTTTCAGAAATTCTTGAAATGAGGCCACTTTGCCATCAGCTCAAGATCGCAGTGCTGGAGAACAGTAATAATGTCTTCATAATGACATTCCGTTGTACTTTTGTAGCACCACTGAGGCTCAGTGACACTGACAGCCACACCAGATGAATGCTATGATCTTTATCTTTAGCAATATACCATTTTAATCATTGCTATACCCGCTTTCTGGCTTGTTTGAGAAAGAGGTTTTGTACTTCAGTTACAGATGTTCTTTGTAAGTAAAACTGAACTTCTTTAGAAAAAAGAAAAATCTCACTTGATCTGTTTCAAATGAAAACTCTCTCAAATGGCATAAATTCATTATAGAGTAATACTGCTGACCCAGACAGACTTTAGGACGTTACAAGCACACATGCATCACTATACCTGTTCAGCCAGCTTGCCCAGCCTGTTTGGCTGACAGTGCGACCACAAACAGAAGTAACAGAGGCCATCAAAGTGTGTGAAACAGAGAGAAAGGGGAAAAAAGAAAATACAAACAAAGAGGCACTGGAAACATAAGATACACACAGTAAGACAGCAAACAAAACTCATACTGTTTTAGAGTGAAAAGAAAATTTCCATTTCAGATTACTTAAGGGCTTGGCACTTTTAAGTGGTTCATTGGGAAAAATGCAAGTCCCAGTTAATAAAGGGGAAGAGGTTTAAGGCTCATCATAAGTAATGCCTGATGCCTTATCATAAATTCCTCCTCCATCTGTAAGTATCTGAAGGCTGCTTGGAGCTTCAGAAACACCACCTCAGTGAATCAGTCCAGTAAGGTTGGAAGACACTATGTATTTGCATGCATGCTAACCTGTACCAAATACCAATTCAGTTTGGCTATTGATCTACGTTAATTTAAATTCAATGATTTAAAAAAGTCAAATACAGGTATTGCTTTGGAAGAATGGTGAAAGGGGTTTAAAAAAAGAACCGTAAAAAAAAGGGGTCAAGAATGGAGAACAGAGATGAAAAAGGTATAAAAGGAAAGGGAATTGGAAGTGCCCAGCAGCTCTACACTCTTCACAGTTTTATTGGAGTACTTTTCAAATTGCCAGTTAACATTCTGTAGAAAAACTGTTTTTTCCCCTCTTTGTACAGTCTGGACAACAAATATCCAAAACTGGCTTTTAAAATTCTTATTTAGACAGGCAATTCAGAAAGCTATTCTTTCACACTTGGCCTCTGAAACGTTTTATTCAATTAATTTAAAAACCTTCTATACGGTCATCTTAATTTCATGTATATCCTTCCTATTTTTCCATCTACCGATTCAAAAAATTGCTCTGGCCGCATTTCTTTATAATCATTTACCTAGAGGTTGTTAAAAATCTTTTCTCCTTTAATATGTGTGAAAGGAACTACAGAAACTAAAGAAACAATTATGAATGGCAACATATTTAAGAAGCTCATGTCCCAAAACATCTACCTCGTAGGAAATCAAGAACATTACAATATATTCTGAGAGGTAAAAAGGCTTTCCTTCATCTAGTGGGCACCGGAAAGAAAAAAAAAAAAAAGAAAAAAAGTTTTGCAGAAGCATGGAAGCACTCTTCATAGAAGCATCTTTTTTATGGTGTAATTCATACCAATAAAACTGAAAATAAAACTTACAATCACACACATAGTTAATGCAGGTGCTATCTATGAAATTCCCCACATAAAAAGCTACACGCTGCCACATCTGAAATTTGAGCAGTTTATCCAGGTATTATCCAAAAGCCAGGGTCCTTTGCCATTTTCTAGACCATACTTAGTACCTGATTTTCAGGTAAGTTGTGGAATAATTTTTTTTTCCCCTCTCGTAACTAGAGATGAAACATCCCACTAAGAAAAGTCAGATTTAATCCGGTTAAATTAGACATACAAGATATCGTCAACTGAATACTAAACTATCAAAGGCAGGACTGGACCACAGCATGTCAGATCTCCAGTCTGTAAAGTAGGGCTGTGCACCTTATGTGCATATTCTCCCCCTCAAAGCTTTGAATTTTACATCTTTAATAGAAAAAAAGTCCAGTTCTCACACAAGGAGAAACAAACATATCTGCATAGTGATAATACTCATTTGAGATCTTTAAAAGTAAAAAAACCTGCCAACCTTGTCAATTTTCCTGGGTGTTATTTGAGGAACTCTGTCTTCCACTTAATTCCACATACACAATAAGCTATTTTTCAAACAGACAAAATCTGAATTACACAAAAGCTGAAATAGCATTGCTTGAAATATTTAATATGTTTATGAACAGGAAGCTGTGTATTTAATTTAATACTGTTCCTGCACAGTAGGAAGGAAACAAGTTTCTTAATACTGATCCTCTGTATTAGGAAGGCAAATCAATTGGTCAATGAGTACAGAAAAGTGAAATTACAATAATCCATGTCTTCAAGTCTTATTTAATTTGGTGCTAAAACAAGCAAGCAATAGAGCTCTAGTTGATTTTTAAAAAATTACGTAGAGCTGAACATGACTTCCTATAAAGTTCCCAGAGATTCTGCCCATAAGTATAAGAAATAAGCAGTTTAATCTCACCTGTAAGCAAATCGCTACGTTGACCCTGCACCCAAATGTAGTGCTCACTGCACGAGCAGAGAGGCCCAGGTCTTTGAATAACTTAGAGAAAGACTGTGTTAACGTAATCCTTGGTCTCTCCTCTGCAACCACCATGCATGTTCGCACACAAGACAGGTTAACTCCTTTCATCTGAGAAATTGAGTGAAGAAAACACCAATGTTTTAAGTTTGAAGTCAACAATGCTAGAAATCAGCCGTTTTAATTTGTGGAACAGATGGACTTTAAAAACACTAGAATAACTGACATTAACTGACATGAACTGGGTAAACAATATAGACATGGACTGCACTCAGTTTGGCTCCATCCACCCAGGACAACCCTCTAAAATTGTGCCAAAAAGCTTTGTGGCAGGGTTTGATGCACAAAATGCAAACTACGTGCATCACGTAGCTACAACACAGCCACTCATCATTTAGAGCTCAAAAAACCCACAAAATGTCATTACGTCAGAGGGACAGGTCCACAAGAGACCTGCTCACTCCCACTGTTGCGCAGTTCAGATGTCGGCAGTGTTTGAGACATCATTAGCTCTCATCAGTGTGAATGTGAACCCGCAGTAACTGGCTGTGGGCCAGGATTCCCTTAAGCGAGGTCCAGGGGAACAGAAGGACAGAGTTTTTTGTCTATACTGAGAACAACAATAAGCACAATGTAGCCGCCTTCTTGTGCGTAACAAGCTGCCAGACATTCTCAGCGGAAGTCCTGAGCGGCTTAGTTACTACAGCCGTGGGAACTCTCCTACTATTGAGACAGAGGCACCTTTTCAAGGACGTTAAGTTTCAGTAAAGAGATTTCCTTCAAAAATAAATGGATATATTAGTGTGTAATTGCTGCTGCTAGGAAGATTACATCCATTTTAGAACTCAAAACCTGGTGTCAAGAGATCTGAAAAGCAGGTGAGACTTGACAGGTTTTGTGGGGCTTTTTGTTTTGTTTCTTTTTGGGGGGAAGAGGTTTTTGGTTTTAGGGGTTTGGTGGGGCTTTGGTTCTTTTGTTGGTTGGTTAGGGTTTTTTTGGTCACAGACAAAAGTTGACAGGCTTGCTACATATTCTGCCCAAAATCTTAGAAACACCCATCACCACAGAGGTGGCACAAATAAGTAAAGTTGAAAACATAAATCTTTTTTTCCCCACTAGAAACATGACATCAGTTGAAACTTCCAGCAATCTCAACATTTCCCAAAGCCCAAGTCATAATGAAAGGCTTTCAAAGAAGCACTTATCGCCCACCTTCTACAAGCCAAAATAAAATAGTTTTAGAAAGACACATTTATTCGTATGTCAGTAAGCTGAAAAATTAAGCCCACTCACCCGGAGTATATCGGTCTGTGTTCCAAGCCCTTTGGTGCACATCTCCATCACAGAGTAAGAGCAGAACGTGACACGCACTTTATATTGACTTACAGCAGACAACCACAGAGACACATTGCTTTCCAGTTCCAGAGGAGGGACTAGAATAGACTGATGACCCGAATATACACTAGGGAGAGAAGGAAAAAGAAACAGGAAAACTTCAAGCCAGCATAAAAAAGCCAAAAGTTACATCAAGTCAAAATGAAGCAAATATAGAAAAACTGAGAGCTTGGTATCTATCTGAACTTCAGCTTCTCTTCTCCAGAGAGAGCAAGCATTTCTTAGATAGCTAAGAACTAGGGGCTTGAGTTAAGTCACAGACTTTAAGGTGAGTATGTGTGTCCTGCAGTAAATTGTGTTGAACTATAGGGAAATACTCAATGCCTTGAATAGCCAGAACATCTGATACTAAAACGTTAAGATAGAGACATCATTCCAGTTACAATTGGTAACTGAGCTTATTTTTGTGAGTCATTCTAGGTTTTTCATTGAGTAAAATGAGTCTTTAATACCTATATTACGCCGTTCAAGTTTTTAGTGCAATTTTCTAGCCTTTGCCATACGGGTGTCGTTTTTTAAAGTATTTATGTAAAATATTTAACCTGGATACCAGTTAACATGAGTGGACAGAAAGCTACACCACCTTTTAATTTATTTTTTTTTTTTAAAATATTATATGTTCATTTCAAGACAGTAAACACCATGACCATACAGTCTTAAATTGCCAAATGTTTTTTAGGTCAGCTACTACCAACAAAATCAGTGACACACTCCTCTGTAAAACCAGGCTTAGGTAAACCAATGCATTTTGAAAAAAATAACAGCATCTCTAATTACTTCTAACAGGTAGCTTGACACATTTGCCATTTCTCCTAACTAGAGTTGGTGTGGTTTTGTAGTGGGTAATACAATGAGGGGTTTTTGTTTTCTTTTTAACCATACTAAAATAGAAAAATAAACATCACTCCGTAATAAAACAGTCTTTCATACTAAAACAAAGCTGCAACTCAGATGAAACAAAGACACCTTATATTAACTCTTGTATAGAAAGGATGACACACGTAGTTCCCTTTCCTAAAAATATTTTTTTTTAATCCATTTAGATTTTAATTCTTCCATCACTGTGGTTTCTTCTCCCTACACCCTGCCTCACTTGACTGATGATACAAATCATGAGATGTTACCAAAGTTAAATTTTTTGCTTTCCTTCAGTACACTTCCTTTCCGGTTGGGGAAACTGGAGAGGGAAGGTAAAGGTTAACTACAGTAAAATTAACTTTATCTCTTTACAAAATAACCTTTCTGCATTGTTTAAAATGAAATACCTAAAACACTATTAAGTCTTTGTTTTAAAAGGCAAAAACCAGGAAAATTTTGCAGCTTTGCAAAATGTGCTGCATTATAGTAATTATTTCATTGAATCAATTTAGGTCTCATTTATTATTTTGACACTGTCCCACATGACATCCTGGTCTCTAAATCAGAAAGGCATGGATTTGATACTCGGACCACTTGGTGGATAAGGAACTGGCTAGATGGCCGCACTCAAAGGGTTGCGGTCAACGTCTCAATGTCCAAGTGGAAACCAGTGACGAGTGGTGTTCTTCAGCGGTCAGTACTGGGACTAGTACTATTTAACATCTTTGTCGGCAACATGGGCAGTGGGATTGAGTACACCCTCAGCACGTTTGCCGATGACACCAAGCTGTGTGGCATGGTCGACACGCTGGAGGGAAGGGATGCCATCCAGAGGGACCTGGACAGGCTTGAGAAGTGGGCCCATGCCAACCTCATGAAGTTCAACCAGGCCACATGCAAAGTCCTGCACATGGGTCATGGCAATCCCAGGCACAAATACAGGTTGGGCAGAGAATGGATTGACAGCAGCTCTGAGGAGAAGGACTTGGGGGTGCTGGTGGACGAGAAGCTCAACATGAGCTGGCAATGTGCGCTTGCAGCCCAGAAAGCCAACCACATCCTAGGCTGCATCAAAAGAAGTGTGGCCAGCAGGTTGAGGGAGGTGATTCTCCCCCTCTTCTCTGCTCTGGTGAGACCCCACCTGGAGTACTGTGTCCAGCTTTGGAGTCCTCAGCACAAGAAGGACGTGGACCTGTTGGAATGGGTCCAGCGGAGGGCCACGAAGATGATCAGAGGGCTGGAGCACCTGTGCTATGAGGACAGGCTGAGAGATTTGGGGTTGTTCAGCCTGGAGAAGAGAAGGCTCTGGGGAGACCTTATAGCAGCCTTCTGGTACTGAAAGAGGGTAGATTTAGATTAGATATTAGGAAGAAATTCTTTACTGTGAGGGTGGTAAGGCACCGGAACAGGTTGCCCAGAGAAGCTGTGGCTGCCCCATCCCTGGAGGGGTTCAAGGCCAGGCTGGACGGGGCTTTGAGCAACCTGGTCTAGTGGGAGGTGTCCCTGCCCAGGGCAGGGGGGTTGGAACTAGATGATCTGCAAGGTCCCTTCTAACCTGAACCATTCTATGATTCTATTTTAAGAAATATTCAATTGCTTACTTTAGCAATATTTTTAGAGCATACCAATCTTGCAGTCAAACAGCTTAAGGGTCTTGTAAACAGATATGGATTAATCTCAAAAGATTTTGAAAGGGTTTATTTAATCAACGTGAAAAAAGCAGTGAAGTGCTTTTTTTCTTGGATTTGGTATCAAATGAATTCCCCTTCCAAAACTCAACGTACTCAAGAACTAACTTAAATGAATTTTGTTACCACAAAAGGTATTTTATGAAATATGTATTAAAAGGTTCATTTTGGTTTCTCTGACAAGTTTCGTACATGACTGTTCTGCTGGATTCTAGAGAAGGCTGGGAACACATGAGAAAGCCTATGACTCAAATGATACCTGCACAAGCACCACAGTGCAAATCCCAAGCCACAATAAGGGTCAAGGCAGATGGCAATCTGACGCGAAGGGTACAGCTCACACTGTAGCTTTATAGAGCGACATAAGGCACTTGTAGCTGCATGTGACATCTGTAAGAGGAAAACAGGCACTCTCAGGGACTTTTTAAAAAAAATGCTTATCACATGTAATAGCTGATAGAAATATTTAATTCAGAAGATGTGGCAACACATAGGGGTTTGGATTTTTTTAAGCGCCTTTAGAACAGGAAAGGGATATGAGCCCAAAAATTCACAGACACTTTCCATACTATTGGCAAATAACATCTGTCAAAACACTGAATGATGACAAATGACACATAACATCTCTACCATAAATCCCAAACAAAAACACTCATGAACTTTACAACAAATATGTGCCTCACATAGAGCCAGTAAGACCAAATGCTTTCAAAATGTGCATCAAGAAATTTCGAGGTCCTGCAAATTTAAAAATAAGCTTTCTGAACACCCAAGGTGGTCCGCTTACATTTTTGTATTTCTTCTCTGGCAGGAGGAATGAATGCGGAATATGCCTGCATATAAGGAAACAAAGTATAACAATCTCTCTCTTGTTACTCTACCTTTACTCCTGCTAATATACCAGTAGTAGACACACTGAAGTCCAAGTATGCCAACATATCTGGAGATGTAGGTCTGAAAATAGCAGCCAGCTTCTTTTTAGGCATATCATCTATTTAAAATACATAAAAAGAGAAGAGTACCATATTATTATTTTGGAAAAAGAACACAGAACAAAAATGTACTTTTACCAGATGCTTTCTATAGTTTCTAGACAGCTATTTCAATGCACTGCATCCATTCAACTAGGCCAGTTATGGTATAATAAAATAAATAAATCAGCCTTCAAATTATCTACATTTTGGCTGGGCAGCAAACATTCTGTACCTGTATCCAAAATAGTGGGCCATGTTTTAATATCTACTGCTGTTGCAGCTTCCTTGGACTTCAGCAGTTTCATTATTGCTTGCGTGGTCAGTATACATGCAGACTTACTGACCTGCAAAAGACACAGCATTAAAAACATTTATAAAACTATGAATGAATGCTCAAGGGATTTTATATCCATCCAGATGAGATAACCAGTAAGCTGAATAGATGAAGAAAAACATTGGAAACAGAGCAAAATAAATTACAACTATAGAAAGAACTTTTTAAACGAGTTTCTGAAAAAGTATTTATTGACTCAGATACAGCATACTGGCTTTTTTTTTTTTCTCCTAACTTATTTCACATTGACTGTGGCAAAGCAATTCATCAGGCTGCATCAACCGTCCTACACCCACCAAAAGCATTTAGAAAGGAATGTCTTATACATACCTCTACAATCATTTTGACAGTGGGCAGAGTGGTAGCAAGATTCTGTGGATGAGGTGGGCGAACGGTGATAGGTATACAGCCGGCATATAAGCAGCCATAGAAAGTTGCTATCAAGTCTACTCCTGTGAAGAACATTTGTGAAATTAAAGCCACTTTTATCAGAACAAAAAGTCAAACTCTTTCACGTAACTCTAAATACAGACTGATTTATTTTATTAAGATGTAAGGATTTGTCACAAAGGTCTCTTCAAATCAACTGGCTGTTCTTGGCCATGTCCAATTCCATAAGGTTGAAATATTTTGCATTTGAAAGTTAGCAAAAACGATTCAAACCCTACAAACTTTAAATTTGTAGGGATATATTTTCATGGACAGGCAGCATAAAATAACAAAAATTAAAAAATAAGGTATTGTAGTTTATGAAGATGACAACTGACTCAGATTCTTTTAAAAAGCATACATTTGTTTTTCACAATTATCTCTCTGCAATACACAGTCATACTACTTTTATGAGGTAATACTTTTTTCCTGAGGTACACGTGTAAATATATACTAGTAATGCAAGCCTGGGGTCCAGATTTCACTTTTAGAGACAGCCATTCAGGAAAGCAAGGGTGTTTGTACACTGACATCCCTAACCTAGCTTTCAGTAGATACATATGCAGTTTCATTCCATTCTCTGAGACTGAAAAATGAGAATCTTTTATGTGGTTTAAATCAAACTACTCTTGCATAACTGCCCAGACATCGGGAGCAGTTAGATGAAATGTCTGGTAAGTGTAGTTTGCCACTTGGAGAAACGACTTCATAATAAAACACCAAAAAGGACGTCTGTTCCTTGAAATACTAAGTCACTGCCACATACCACTATATTAAATGGATGTTTGAATGCTCTGTCTCAGCATCTTAGTTGTTTATTTCCTTGTGATGCCTGACTTTGATTTTTGCTGTCTGTACTGTCCTACCTGGAGGATAAACCAGGGAAACGTGGTCACCAACATTCAGTCGTCCCTTCTCCATCAGTGCGACTGCGACTCTCTCTGCTCTCTTGTGCAGCTGTATGCACGATGCAGTGCTAGCTACAGTGCCCTGCACAAAACAGAGGCGACATCACAAAACTTTGTGGAGAACAGTTTCAAACTGAATAAAGTACATGCTGCAGATGAAATATTTTATTGTCCTCATTTTAACAATACAGCAAACACTTTTAAAGACTCTGTCTCGGTGTTTTGGAAACCATGCTGTTGGTACCATGAACTTTTAGAATGCTAGAGAATTTTATATGTATTATTTTGAATATCAGACAGTGAAGCAGCTTCTAAATGTATTTGGTACCACAAACAGAATACCTTACAAATATTTGAAATTTCACAGTCCAAGGAAGAAAACACAGTCATAGTCGTAGTAGTAACACAATTGTTTTAGCAGCAAGTCAAGCACTGCATCAGCTTTACCCCACAATGCACAGCCAATCCTCTAGATGCTTCTGCAATTAGCAGCCTTAAAAGAGCAAAGGGAACTCTGCTGATGTCTTTGGTATAGGTATTCTTTTACAGGGTCATAGAGGCAACCTAAGCTGTGGTTGGTATGCACTGTCACTTCTGTATCTACTGTCCATCTTGTAGAAAGTGTATTTTCCACAATTACGCATTTGGAAAGTCTTCACATGGAAGCAGTCGCAAAGTCACGGGGACTCCAAAAGGCTTAGTCCAGTTTTTGATGTGAAGACAGAAAACATCCTTTTGCTACCCAGCCTAGGAAGCAATGCCTTAGCCTTAAGCCCGTGAGGTTGGGATGTATCTGTTTTTTCCAAGACTGCAATCTGATTCAAGAAAAACTGGTGGGACAACCACCTCAGAGGGAAAGTCAGAGACTGAGTCAAACCTCCCGCTATACAGATAAAAGATTATCACAGCAAATTTTGCTATACAAGTAATTGGTTTCAAGTCCAAGACTAGCTGCCACATGTAATCATCAGCCCAAGTGGATGGCTGCCTAATCCAAGGCCCAATTTGATGGAGGATGGCACTGGCACTCTGCTCAGTTTTACTAAGAAAACTTGTTAAAGCCTGGGAGCTAAGTCATGCAAAATAAGAACAGTAAATATAGTGTATTGTTGATATAGGAACAGTAGCAGCTCAAGGACGTGGGAGAAGAATACTGACACAAAAAGGTGCAAAACAAAAGGGTTTCACATGGACAGCTGTGAACACATTAACGTTTAGCATTGTAGCTTATTAAGGCATGTGTTCATTAACAGATAATTTCTTTGTGCCTAAATTTTGTGTTTTCTTTTTGCAGAGTCTCCTTGTGAAGGGTAAAAGTTGCCTGAACAAAGCAACCCAGAAAGGGGCTTCTTCATACTATAAAACTTCCCTCAAAAGCCTCTCTACTCTGAGAGAAGAGTAAACCAATTCTGCGGCTCTTAACAATAACCATATTGAAGCAGTTTCTTCTGCTAAAGCAGAGCCTCATGAGAAAAGTCAGAACTTTGAACAATGTCCTAAACCATTTTGCCTGTGTGAATGAGACCTGCAAAGGCAAATCCTCTGCGTCCCAAGGACTGCTGCTGGACCTTCTGAAAGCATGTTCCCTATCTCACATGTCTGCAGTACAGCATAGCACAGGACAGACCCCATTTGTCACTGGGCTGTTACTGCCACTGGAAGGGTAGCTACTGAGTACAGGCTCAAACAAAAATTGAACAGCTTTGCCTCCTGGAAAGAAAGAAGGGGAATAAAAACGTGCCAGAATGGCAGTAGAAGAATCTAAACTATTTGAGCTTTCTGAAATACGCACAGCAGTAGTGCTTCTCAAGCCCAGGGAGGCTGAAATACCGAGGAACATACGAAAGTGCACATTTTTTCACAGCCCTTTATGAAGTGTTGGATACAGAGGGCATGTGAATGCTTCAAAACTACTGACAGTCACATGCAGAGCAGAGTGGCCATGAGCAAAAATTATGTATTTACTGAGAAACATGACTGCTGCTTTGTCATATGTCATAAGTGCTCAGACAGCCCTTGAATAAAATAAGTATATAGAGGCTGTAGTCCAAAACTGAAGCTTTTACTTGTTTATGTTTGAGTGATTATAAGTGCCATCCCTTCTGGGGGCAGAGCCTAGCTGATGACAAGGCATCAGTGTCTCCTGAAGGGTGTGCTCCTGGAAAACATGACTCCAAACCTGCCCCAAGGGTTCTCTACTTAGGCTCTAGATCTTCTACTTAAAAAATCCTCCAGCTCTGACCTTTCTGCTCAGGGACAAAGACAGAATCATGGCTTCCATTAATATAACGAAAGTTGTGTTCCAGCAGGAAATGCAATTACTGCAATGTTTTAAGCTAGGCAGAATGCATACTGAAATACCAGATGTGGAATAAAATTCCAGATGTGGAAAAATTCCAGATGTGGGAAAATTATGCTGCTTTCTAACTTGCAATTTTTGTCTGCTTCATCAAAATAACCTGAAACATTTTAGGAAAAGACTTCTAGCTGAATTTTCTTAGAATTCAAACAATCTTTTTCTGATCTCCATCTCCTAGTACAACTTAAAGTGCATCTCACCTTGGAATTCAACAAAAGGAAGAGGGGATGATCTGGAGTTGTTTGAGCTCGCCACTGAAGAACATCTGCTAAATACAGGAACTGAAACAAAAAAAGGAGATGCTTCAGATTCACTCAAACTGTGCCATGCTTAGTTTCAGCAGAATAGCGTAACTGGTCCTCTCTCATTTTGAATAAGCCAATTCAAATATTTAATAATACCAGGAAATCAGTGTTACCTTTCTTGCCTGGTCGTTATCCTCCAACTGGGTAACATCTCTCCCTGAGGCTTGTGCAATTCTCTTGCCAGCAACAAGGTTTCCTACTATCATTGAAGCAGGACCAACATCTGCATTTTGAAAGACAGTGCAAAATGAGGAAAAACAATGTACGGAACATATAATAATCTGTAATTCAGCCTGTAGATTACTATAAACACCATATGTAACATAGATATGAAAAGATGAAAAACTAAACCCAAGGATCATATTCCATAGAAAAAGAGAGGAAAGGACAGTATGGTACACTAAAAATCAGTCCATTATCAGTATGGTACATTTGAAAAATGAGTCTATTACTGATCCAGCAAATTGAGGTACTGATTGAGCAAATTTTATTACATAAGTTACAGCATGTCTGAGGACCATCCTTTGCAAGATGGTCAGTACACAAACAATTTATAATGTCGCTACAGAAGCATGAAACTTGTACATGTTGTATGTCCTTGCATTTACCTGGGGCTAGAGACAGACCACAACGTCCTTACTGAGCTCTGGTCTGCTCTGACACCACCACTAGCTCTGCCAAGTTACGCAGCTTACAGCCATCCAACACGCACAGCCCTGAGCTGTCACATTGCTTCCAGATCATCCTCCGTGCATACCCTCAGACAGACACACAGAACTAAGGAACACACTCTGGTTTACTCACCTGGTTGTTTCTGTCGGGGCTTAGGAAGGTTAGTAACACAAGTATGTGGACACATCAAGACATTACAAGGATGCAGAGCACCCTCTAAAAAGCGCTGCTTGGTTTCTGAAATATGAATCCCTCCGAGTGGAGCTTTTGGCAAAGTGTTGGCTGGCACCAAGGCAAGACAGTAGACGCCCACTTGGTGAATGCTATCAATTGCCTATATAGAAAGAAAAAATATATTCCACATTATCAACTGGGATGTAGCTAGAGCAAGAATTTGAATTCAAGTCATTTAATAATATTAAAGTTTTACTTGCACACAATTTGCAAATAAAGGGTCCAATTCTGCACTCACTGAACTCATAGAAGCTGTGCCATGACTTCAATGGGAGCAGGAGCAGACCCAGGACTTTGCTTGTGCACTCTACCAAGGGGATGCCACCTGCACATCAGGGATTAGGAAAATCTCTTAAAAGTGGGCAAAAAGTGCAGAGATTTAAAAAAGCTAAAATTATACCACAGCAAATTTTGCATGTATGGCACAATCACACAAGCGCAGTAGAACATAAAACCACAAAAATAGGGAGGGAAACATCTTGCCACCTAAAACTTAAGTGTCTATTTTAGCTATGACGCTTCTAAACAGAGAAATGAAAATATTTCCTCCCATGAAAAACAGCCATTCTATTACCAGGTATTCCCTCCAAGAAGATTACAAAGCTGAAATTAGACAGAAACCATTATTACACAACTGCCTTACTCTTAAAAGGCATCTTCCCTTAAGTTGTTCTCTCTAGTCTTCCCTTCAGTTGTCCCTTCACCAGAGCCATCTTCCATAATTGCTCTCTCACTTTTACTTCCTTAGAATTGATCGATTAATTCCAAAATCCTCAACTGCAATCTATCAGAATTCCCTGGTCCCCCATAGAAACACAATAAAGTAATTAAGGGAAAAAGTTTTTAGTGCTTACTGTTGGAGACCTAGAATAAGGATGTTAGTGACATCATAAAAAGATTTCAAGTCTGTTTTGATACTTGGCACTAAGTATACCCTTAAAAATTTTCAGACTTAACTTCTCAGCCAGTATGGAATCAGCAGAGGTGTGTAGAATTAAAACAAACAAAACCTATCGTCCTTAGGACTTTAAGAATCTAGTAGTATGAAGTTAAAAAACATTCTGAAAGTCTTACTGTTTACAAAATTCTGTTAACTATCAAACCCTGAAATACATTCAGAAGTCAGCTTATTACAACTCTCTATAGTTACACTGCTAGGTTTTTCTTATGGAAAAAAAGATGCTCTAAGATTCTCATTTCATACATCAGCCTTATTCACCTGAAAAGAGAGAAAGGACAGACTGACTACCTGTAGAACCCTGCTCATCCACTGAAAACTATCCTCCTCTGACGCATCAGGGCGCTGCTCTGCCACAAGCACTATTCGATCATCATGCAAAACGGTCACAGAAAACACTGCTATCCTAAAACGCAAAGGACAGAAGAATGATAGGATGCAACATATGATGAACATGGTTTATTATAATGTAGAAATGACTGCAACCTTTAATGGTACCGTTTCAACACACACAAGCATTATTCATGCCAGATCATCACAAATTCACAGACAAGTTTAGAACAAATGTAGGTTTATTATTGTAATTTATTTCTGTTGGGGGTCAAGTGAATTTACAGTCACTAATGTAGCACACGTTTAGCACAAGCAGGTTCCATATGTGCAGGGGCTGTGCAAACCTTGCGTATGTAACTCCATCATGCATGCTAAACTTGTTGCGCCTACATACAATGTCCCTCCTGAAAAACAGCTATGCCAAATTACTGACCAGCCAGTCTATCAACACTTGCACTGAAAAATACTTACTCCCCTTTGTGAATTAAATTCGTTTTAGGCTTGCATCTTCTAGGATACAATATTAATAATGCCTCAACTAGGTATGTGCCATGAGGTAAGCTCAACTTTCATAGAATCACAGAATGGTTTGGGTTGGAAGGGACCTCTAAAGGTCATCTAGTCCAACCCCCCTGCAGTAAGCAAGGACATCTTCAACTACATCAGGTTGCTCAGAGCCCTGTCCAACCTGACCTTGAATGTTTACAGGGATGGGGCTTCCACCACCTCCCTGGGCAACCTGTGCCAGTGTCTCGCCACCCTCATTGTAAAGAACTTCATCCTAATGTCTAATCTAAATCTACCCTCTTTTAGTTTAAACGCATTACCCCTTGTCCTATCACAACAGGCCCTACTAAAAAGTCTATCTCCATCTTTCTTATAAGCCCCCCTCAAGTACTGGAAGGTCACAATAATGTCTCCCGGGAGCCTTCTCCTCTCCAGCCTGAACAACCCCAACTTTCTCACAGCCTTTCCTTATATGAGAGGTGTTCCATCCCTCTGATCATGTTTGTGGCCCTCCTCTGGACCTGCTCGAACAGGTCCTTGTCTTTCCTGTGCTGAGGACTCCAGAGCTAGACACAGTACTCCAGGTGGGGTCTCATGAGAGCAGAGTAGAGGGGGAGAATCACCTCCCTCAACTGGCTGGCTGTGTTTCTTTTGATGCAGCCCAGGATGTGGCTGGCCTTCTGTGCTGCAAGCCCACAGTGATGGCTCATGTTCAGTTTTTCATCCAGTGGTACCTTCAAGCCCTTCTCCACAGGGCTGTTCTCAATCCCTTCATCCCCCAGCCAGGGCTTGCCCCAACCCAGCTACAGGACGTTGGCACTTGGCCTTGTTGAACCTCATGAGGTTCACATGGGCCCACTTCTCAAGCTTGTCCAGGTCCCTCTGGATGGCATCCCATCCCTCAGGCGTGTCAACCACACCACTCAACTTTGTGTCATCTGCAAACTTGCTGAGGGTACACTTCATTCCACTGTCCATGTCACTGATGAAGATATTAAACAGTAGTGGTGCCAATAGTTACCCCTGAGGAATACCACTTGTCACTGATCACCATCTAGACATTGAGCTATTGAACAGTGAAGTGAGCAATAAGGTTGGTGATACGACACACGCTATCTTTGAAGTTCCTTCATCAGCCTCAACACTCCTAGTTTGTTCTTTAGAACATGCTGCGAAGTTCTTCCCTAGGCCATTCTGCATGAAAGGCTCAGGTGGACAAAGGGGAATTGTGTTTTACATTCGATACTACAAGTTTCATTTCACTGTCTTCAGGGAAACGTTGAAAGAGGTTTTAAACAGACGTCTAAAGATCTATGTTTATACTATATGAAAGTAATTTTAAATCTATTATGCATGAAGCGGAGTGTCAATATTTGTCTTCCAAGTTAGCAGGGACAGTCAAGTTCTTATCTGGCATATCACAACATAGCGCGACCTTTCCTACGAAATACGCATGTAAAAATTCACATGCAGACTTCCTGTGTACACTGTGTTAGTTGTTGATTGGTTGCAGGTGAAAAAAGGAGCAATAAGTCCAATCAGCAGTGGTGAAGTTTTTAATATACTCACCTTCCCCGATAGACAAACTTCATGGGTTCGACTGCCAATGCGGTGGCTACCACATCATCTGCATTGTGCCTGCGGCCACTAACTGTCATTAAGCCATCCAATTTTCCTACCACAAACACCAAATAGTCCTGAAAAGAAGACAGGATTAGAAATAGAGAGGCAAAACTTCCAGACTCCCAGTGATCCATGCCTCATTAAAGCCAACAATATTCTTAAGATCTGTGTGAGGTCACTGCCCTGACACAGAATTCTGCTGAATTCAGGAGCTGGGACTCAGGACAAAGCAGGGCTCCAGGTGGCTCATTGACACTTACAGGTCCCACAAAGCCAAGCAATCCTGTTCTTGTAAAGGGTTGATCTGAAACAGGCACACCAGCTGCCGTCACTGGAATGGCCTGAAAGAACACATAAGTATTCAGACACTCAGAGTACTGGTAGAAGTGAAGATAAAATGCTTTCTGCTTCTGTTTCATTGCAGCTCTACACTCAGTTGAAAAATTACCCAATGACAACAGTTACTATCATGTCAAGTATGAACAACAGTTTTTTGAATAATGAAGAACACAACAATTCTTAACTCTGTGGTAGCCTTCTTTCTTATCTTTTTCTCAGCTACTCAGCCTTTGTAACAAAGAGTTCACACCCCTTTTTAAATCAGGATTTATAGTATGCACTCATATAGCACTTAATCAGAAAGTCTTCCTGTTGCTACTATTACCATCCCTGATGAGATATGTACCCAGGGATATCACTTAGTTGTGACAAACATTATGCTATCAGAACTTTGAGAAAGTTAAGTTTGCTGCAATTATGGGACTGCCTACAACAGAGAACCAGAGGAAGAGCATTATGCTTATCAACAAGTTCCTCTCATCTATTCAAGTGGTTTCCTTGCCTTCCCACCACTCCCCAACTCTTCCATTACATCAGGTTTCTTGCCGGCTGTCTCACTAGCTGAGGACAGTGCTGAAAGCTAAGCTGTTTAAAGCATTGAGGCTTGGCGAGCTGACAGAAAAAGCTTTTTTTTTTTGAAAGAGAAGACTACAGTCAGGATTTCTTTCATCTCTCTGGTAGAACTCCACACTGCAGCTGAGTCTTCAAACTGCTGCCCAGTGTAACACTACTCCATACTCTGACTTTCACTCCTTTCTTGCCAGAAAAAGGAAAACATGAAATTGGAATTCCACTGCGAGGAAAAATCTGGGCAGAAAGATCCCTTTTGCTTTACTTTGACAAAATACAAGGCTTATGACTGTTATGCTCTCTTCTTCCATATACCTAGGAATATAATGTCATATATATCCAACAGCAAACCATTCAGTGTTCTAAGCATTACAGCAAATCAACACTAAAGTTCATTTTGAAAAGCACATACTGTTTGCAATACACAAAGGAAGCTTTTCTAAATAATTTATCTTAAAAAATGCGTTTTGATGGTATGAAGAAGCTCACAAATACCAGACTAACTTCTAACTTTATGTCCAAGCTGTGCACCAATAAACCTGAAATGTCTTCGGGTATCTTTATGTAAGACTGCTGTGTTAATACAGAACTAAGATGAACTTAAATGCTAAAATAGGCACAACACTGGATTGCAGAATATAGACACAGCTGATTGACTGCTGATAGTACTTTGTAATTTTGGTTATAAGAGACAGAATTTTGAGCTCTGACCGAGAATGAAGCAAAGTTTATATGGCCAGGGTTTTTCTAATAAAATAAAAAAGGAAGTTTAAGGAACAAATATGTTTATTTGCAAGAAGAAATACTAGAAATGTAACAAGGAAACTTTACCATTACAAAGAGAAACACAAACCTCAAACACATTCTTGGTGATTCCGAGGAGGCCGAAATATGCCATCCCAGTTGCACCTGAATTCACACATATTTCTCCAACCTCATCGGCTTTGCACAGATAAGGAGTCCCATCCACCTTCACAACACACACATTTGCTAAAGGGAAAGGAAGAACACAGAATCTCAGCATTAGTATGCTTCAGCAGCTGACACAGAAGTTGCTTTGCCACTGACAGGTAGATAAAGATTTTAATATAAATTACCTATCAGCTACAGCAAAAACACAGCATGCAAGAGCTCTATCTTTTTGACAGCCTGTCTCATGTGTTCTCCGAGATCAAAGTTGCAAGTTCGCAAATGCGAATTTTTTTTTCTTACAGTGCTTCACAGCCTACACATCAGCTGCAACTGAATCCAAAACTGTAGCAATTGCATTTCAACATGAAGGCAAATGGTTTGATCAAGTAGAAGCATATACGAGCATAAAGATGAAAAATAAGAAGATACCAATTACAGACATACCATTCCTTTTATTTATTGCACACTCTGGTATTCATAGTATCATCCCTTAAGTTATGTAAGAAACACATTAGAAACGTAGAGAAAACCAGGCTATTTTATTTTCTTACTGTCAGGTCAATGATTTTTCTGCGTTACATCCTTTCTTCTTTTAAAGCAGGCCAGTCTGACAACTATTATTTGGAGACCACAGACAACTCATCTCACAGAGTTGTCCCTTACTGAACTTACTCCTGTGACTACGTATTATCTCTTCCCTATCTTCAGTTTGATGACCTTCTTCAACTCATTAAAAGTACTGTGTTTCATAAAGGTCCTACTGCTAGTATTCTTACCAATCTTCTTCTGAAATCTCAGAATTCTTCCTACACTGAGGAAAGACCAAATATTACACTGAGCCACTGCATATATTTTACTTCTGAAGCCACGTTTTTCTCAGAGGCTAAGTAGAGCCCTTGCATAAGCATTATGGATTTGATCTTTCCTAGTCCCAAAGGGAAAAGAAAAAGGATACGGAGGGAGAAGGCATGATGAAGAAAGGAAGTTTAACTTAGCACTTAAGACTCAAGATTAACAAAGAAATCAAAACTACCCTAGGTCAATATAAAATAAACAAAGACTTTGAAAAAATAACACAGAACTATGCCATAAATTAATGTTCTTCCCTTTCCCATTGCATCTGCTCCCATCTCAGATTATAAGAGCAGTTTGTGGTCATACCTACTATATTAAAGAAAACAACCATGAGACTCCAGAGATATCAGAAATGTATGTAGCTGGTTTACTTCTACGGGGATCTTTTAAATGTTTTGGCCATGGAACATAGGTCAGATGGGACGCCCAGATAAGGCTTAGAACAGGCATTACTGTTTTCTAATTTAGCCTTTCTGAAGTGATATACAGATAGCCCTTACTTTTACCACTGTTCAACTAGCATGAAGAGAAATCATAAATGGAAAGTGGCACATTCCCTTTTATACTAATACATGATAAAGCCATTCCTACTGCCAGCATAGACCAAGAACTCTTCTGATAGAACAGAAAGTACATTTTCTAGTCTCAGAGAAGTCTTCAGTTCTTACGTCTGAACAGGACAGAAAATAATTCACCCTACCAATAGATCATCCTCTAAATTATCTTGGTTTCATAAAAATTATCTGTCAGAACAACTAGCATTTATTAACCAAGTGTTTGGAACCACACAATGGTAACATTTGGTGACCAAATAAAGAGATGCCACTCAAATGCCAGTACAGGTCCAAGTCCAAATTAGAACAGTTTCAGTTGCTGAAAATTATACATATGAACTAGAAGGTTGTAATTAAATTGTACAGTATGAACTATCAGTCATGCAAAAAATGCATTTTGCAATTTAAGAGGAGAAACTGGGAAAAAAAGGCTGTTTAAATCATAATGGCAAATTGAAATAGAGTAAATAGTTTATTACCACAGGAAATAACTTGTGTTAATCTCAGAACTCTGTATTGTAATGCTTCATCAATGATGCAGACAGAAGTGCAACAATTTGTACAAATGCTACAGTCCTCAACTCATTTACAAACATGGAAAAACCAATAGATTAGTCCCCAAACGATGCGCCATCCATGAAGCCCAAGGACAATACTATCACCCTGTCAAGTAAAAAAAAAAATACTTACCAGTAACCAATGTATGATACAGGTAGTCTACACGTACATTCTAACAGCAGGCATAGTTCTGCCCTGCCATGTGATACTGCAAGGTTTTCCTTTTGCAGTATCTGTAGAGCCTGTACTCTTGCTTCTCCTTCTTTTCCTGCTTCATGTGTGACATACAAGAGAGTGCATCTACCACCATTTCAGTCTCTCTTTAACAGCATTGCATCTGAAAAAGAATTACAGAGAAGGGAAAAGCAGATGGAACAGGAATGTACATGTGGACACATCACGAAGAACACTGATTACTGGTAAGAAAGCTTTCTTTCTTCAAATGAGTCCACATGTACATTCTTATAGATGGTGACTCTCAGCAGTTAGCCCTGCCATCAGATTTCTGGCAGAGGATGAGAATCCTATTGTGCAAACAAATGGCCGCACTGATGCCCTACCAAAGACTGGATTCATCTTTGGATATTTCAAGACCAGCACAGCATGAACGCAAGAAGAATGGCAGAGGCCTGCACAGCAGAAGGTTACTACCAAAGGTGCCTGATGAATGTTAGAAAGTGCTCTCCTGTTCCTCCTTCGCCGTTTCATAGTGGATCTGTATGCAACTGATATCCATTTGGATTGCTACTGTGTGCCAACAGTGGAATTCCAGCATCTTCTTGTAGCAAGCAAGTCTTCCTAAAAGGCCTTGCTCCATGAGAATAAAAACAAAAGGACCCTCCTTGCACTATAGTCTTTAGTTGTAACTTCTGTTCTAGAAGCATGAAGCCCTAGGAAAAATACTAAAAGGCTATGATAAAATGCCTCTACCACCATTGTGGAATGTATTTGCAGGGTTTGTAGAGAAACCTAGTCTGTGAAGAACACAGCATATGGGGATGTCCAATGCAAGGACCTGAATCCTTCCCTGCTCTTCTGGGAAGGGCAACAGACATAAAGCAAGCCAACTTCCTAGATAAGGATGAACAAGAATCTAAACTCCAGAAGTGATCACACAATAATCCAGAGCACTACATTTAAATTGGAAGAAAATGTCTCATCAGGAGTGTACACACTGCCAGAGATCTCCAAGAGAAGTTCTGCAGTGGCAGGCTGTTGTACCATAATGTGACAGACTGAAGCAAAGTGGAACACACAGAACTGATTACTACAATAAATTCTAAGGACTCGGTGGGAATGAGGTACTGCTATCACTTCACAATCTGAAAGCTTCACAAAGTTGTTCTGTAACAACTTCTTTCACAAATCAAGGAACTGAGATAAAGGACCCAGATTCCTCTGCAGTGAAGATGTGTCATGATAACTACCAGAACCTTGGCAATTGTTTGCCGAGACATGGACAGAGGAAACAATAACATCCAAGACACTGGAGACAAAGTAAGCATCCTGCCATTTGAGAAATTTGAACTGTTCTCCTTGAACTTCTGGGAAAGATAGTGAATACAGTCACAATCCAGAATTTTAAACTGTATATGCTTAAGTTCATCTTACAGAAGCCTAAGATCTGGCACCAACCCAAAGTTTTCTGTTTGAGTATAAGAAAGTAGCTATTGCAGCACTCTTCCCGTGAACCAGGCTTTGAATGATTAAGAGTTATAGGGATGTAGATCTTCTGGATTATAGAGGATTACTCTTCTGTCAAAGGAAGAATGTGAGAAGGATCCCTGTAAAAGAACGGAAAAGTTTAGACAGGAAGTAGTAGGAAGGCAAACTTGATTGAATACCCTGAGCATCCATAACCAGGTATTATACCATAAGGTATAATAAGCTTCCAAGATGACAGATGACACGGCAATTGCATGTCTGTTGATGGGAAAGCTGGAGGCACAAAACAGGCAGAAGAGGAGAGATTTCATACTCTCCCTACCATCTTTACCAGTCCAATTCGAAAAAAATGAACTAAAGATTGCTTTGAACCACATATTGCTTCTTAGCAATGTCAGTCGCAGACAGAAACCATGCAAAATAGCCCAAGGTGGTCAACATGTGAGGTAAAACATCATCCCTCCAGGAGCTAAAGAGAAGATTCCAGGGGAATGCATACTAGGTTCTCTCTTTAGAATTCCCATGCTATCTTTGATGGGAAGATTTCTTCGTGGATGCTTGCACTTGCCCGGTGGGTCTTGTGATTGGCATTCACAGTAGATAATAGAAGTGAACAGCCAAGGCTGAAGAGAACGTGGCATCAAGAGTGGCCAACAGGTTAAACAGCAGTGACATAAGACATGATCCTGGTGCTTAAGTGTCTGTTGAATAAGATCCCCTGAGTCGGTGGGCTCAGTATCTCAGAACAGATAGCAAGATCTGAACAAAAGAAAGGCGAAATTGCACACTTTATCCACGACCTTTTAACTAGTTGGTTCCTGAATAAAGCATGGCAGGAACCGTCAAGGGTAATGAGATCAAAACCGTTTGGCTTGACTGAGCAAGTCTCAGCATGATTACTAGTTCTTGGCTAGGAGACTAATTTCACAGCACGTCTGACCAAACAAAATTCAGGAATGTGAGGTCTTATATTGTAAAATGTTTGAAAGACTAGGGCACAGTCGCTTCTAAGACCTTAAACGCATTCAATGGGGATCAGAAGACGGAACAAAGCCAGGGATGGCATCGGACTCAAACGAGCACAGCAACCTGGGGAAAGAAAATAAACCAGAACCAGACAAAGAGCAAGACTCATCAGTCAGCAGAGTAATTCAAGAGGGCAAATAACAGGAAAGGAAATGGTGGTATGTTCTCTCCTGTATGCCAAACACCAAATGAGAATGGACAGAGCACATCCTCCGTGAATACTACACAGGAAAAAGCATAAATCTTACAAGGTAAAGCACAAGTATATCTACTGTTAGAATGTACATGCAGACTCATTTGAAAATAAGTCATTAATTTCCTTAAGTCATTAATTTCTTTTTGTTTGGCACATATCTATTAACAACTGCTAGCCTTTTTATTTTCTTCCTACTCTGAAAGCTTTTAACAATTTAATTTCTTTTTAAGAGACAGTCACAGGGAACAAAGTCACTGGATTATCCTCTAGAAAGAACTCTATCGCCTATGTTCTGACTTAAGGAACGCGCAGAGAAATTTCTGCTAAAATATACCTTCAGACCTGGAATTTTTATTATTTGGTCAAATTGAAGTAAATCTGCCCCAGATACTGATAAGCCCAATGCTGATCAGAGTTTTAAAAGAGCTAATTCAGTAAGTTGCCCAACTTCTGTTTAACCTACAAGTAGTTTTGCCACTTACTCCTGTATTTTAAAATAGCAATATCCATCAATTACAAGTCATACCACTTCAAGGCACTACATGGATACACACTTAACTGTTCTCCTCTCACACAATCAGACAAGTCACTCCACATTTCTTACTAATGTAGAAAGTCCTGGTGGTGGTGTCAATTGTCTGTCAATGGCATCCAAAACCAGAAGGGTCCATTAGATTTGCCAGACAACGCTCCATGAGTTTTGCCAAAGATCCCTCTCACTACCAATTAAGCATTTCGCAAGGACGGACTTTTTCATTAGCAACTTACATAGAAGAGGAAGGTGAAATTACTTACCTGCAAACATGCAGGTAATTCTTCCAATACCATAAGGCAGACTTGAACCTGCCACTGAGGAAATGCACTAGTTTTAAGCAAGCGAACTTACAGCTGTAACAGTTGAATATGAAGTGTAAGGTGAATATGAATATGAAGAGTAAGGTGCAACACAACTGTAGGCTGCTTTGTGCTTTAGAGTAGTCAAGCACACTGCCCAGAGAGCAAGTCTACAGCAAAGCCAGGAGGATCTCCATGTGATAAATTGATCCAAAGAAAGATTTTAATTGATCCTGCATCAGATACCACTTTTTTTAACTCTCAAAAACTGGACCAACATAAAGTTCAACCTCAGTCGGTTCACCAAAGGATCCATGACTACCTGAAGGCATGCAAAATTGTTGCCTCCGTGTTCTTGTGACTAACTCATAATCTAAGTAGATGATTGGGAGCACAGCTAAATTCCAATGAGGTTCCAAGGGGGCATCAGTAGTCTGAACACCTGAACCAGACAGCAGTAGTAGTCCATGCCATCTGTATTCTAGTTAAAGGCAAAAAATAACCATTCTGTTGAGGCCACAGCTCCGTAAGGCATGAGATTCATAACAGGACCAAGAATAGCAAAGACACAGGTGCCACGGCCATGACCAGAAAGAATCAGGTTCCGTGGTCACTGCATAGTAAACCTGAAGGGGTAAAGAGAATTCCAAAAAATCTGTCTCTCATCCTCTCCAAGCATATCCAGACTAGGTCAGGAGAAGCCTGAAGCTAGCAGTACTCTCAGATAGATAGTGCCAGGGAGCATTACACTACCAGCCTAAATGCTGCAATCTTCACTTCTGCAGTAGAGGGCACTAAGTGGCCTTTCAGGACACAGATCCCAGTCATTGTCCAGAGTCTTAGGTCTGGTTTGGCACCCTAATTTTTTTAATCTTCTTCAGAGTGCTTTCCTCTACAAATAATACATGACTCAGGAGCCTAGCCTCAAAGGTAAACAACAGGGAATTGTTGCTACAATCCACTTAATGGGCTGGGAAACAACACCACTATCTACCTACTTTAAGAAGCACAGTGTTGCAAACAGATGTCATTGAGAAACAGGTTAATCCAGGACTGGACAGTTTGGTGGGATATCCAGAGTCTGGGACTCTCAGAATAGTTGAGGTTGGAAGGGACCTCTGGAGGTTATCTGGTCCAACCCCTCAGCTGAAGCAGGGCCACATAGAGCCAGTTGCCCAAGACTATGTCCAGCCAGCTTTTCAGTATTTACAAGGATGGAGACTCCACAACCTCTCTGGGCAACCCATTCCAGTGCTCAATCACCCTCACAGTAGAAAAAGTTTTTCCTTCTGTTCAGAGGGAAACTCATGTTTCAGTTTGTGTCCATTGGTTCTTGTTCTGTCATAGGACACCACTGAAAAGAGCCTCACCCAGTCTTCCCTATAATATCCCTTCTGATATTTATACACATTGATGAAATCCTCCCCTAATCTTCTCTTTCCCAGGCTGAACAGTCCCAGCTCTCTCAGCTTCACCCCATATACCGAGATGCTCTTCGTCTTTCTCCTGGTTCTGGTGGGGATAGGGTTAATTTTCCCCAGGCTCGGCAGGGACACGGGTATTCCATTCCATGTGAGCCATGCCCAGTTTGTAGCTGGGGGCTGGCCAGGGGAGGGGGCAGGAAGTGAGGGTTGGGAGCTGGCTGGGGCTCCCATGGGACTCTATCAAGCAGATCCCTGAAGAGGCCCAGTTCTGCTCTCCTGAAGTGCAGTGCTGTGATCTTGCTTTTGCTCTGCTCCATTCTCTCAGGATCCTGATCTCTACTATCTCATGGTCACTGTAGCCTTCAACCTTCACATACCCAACGAATGCTGCCTCATTTGTGAGTATGAGGGTCAGCAAAGACCCTCTCCTTATTGGCTCCCCTATCACTTGGGTCAGGAATTTATCTTTGATGCTCTCCAGGAACCTCCTGGGTTGCTTATGCTCTGTCATGTCGTGAGGCTGCTTCCAGCTGTCTGCAGAAGGCCTCATGCACTTGCTCCTCCTGGTCAGGCAGTCTACAGCAGACACCCACTACAATGTCACCCGACCTGGTCTGCCCTTTAATCTTTAACCTATAAGCTCTCAGTTGGCTCCTGATCCATCCTCGGGTGAGCTCCATGCATTCCAACTGTTCTCTCACATAAAGGTCAGCTCCTCCTCTTGTCCTTCCTAAAGAGACTGTATCCCACCATGTCTCCATGATCCCAGGTAGTGAATTTTTCCAGAGGGGGGCAACACAGCTGGTGAAAGGGCTGGAAGGCATGTCCTATGAGGAGCAGCTAAGGCCTTTGGGCTTGTCTAGTTTGGAGAAAAGGAGGCTGACGGGTGACTTCATTGCTCTCTACAGCTTCCTGAGGAGGCGACGTGGAGAGCAAGGTGCTGAGGTGCAAGGTGAGGTGCAAGGTGCTTCCTGGGATCCAGTGATAGTACATGTGGGAATAGCTCAAAGCTGCACCAGGGTAGGTTCAGACTGGACATTAGGAAGCATTTCTTTCCAAGAGGGTGGTCAAACAGTGGAACAGGCTTCCTAGAGTGATGGCTGATGCCCCAAGGCTGTCAGTGTTCAAAAGGCATGTGGACAATGCCCATGGTAACATGCTTTAACTTTTGGTCAGCCCTGAAGAGGTCAGGCAGTTGGATTAGATGATCACTGTAGGTCTCTTACAACTGAAATATTCTATTCTATTTTATTCTAACATGTGGACAATCACTTCTGTGTGAAAGATGGTATTTCTTACTATGCTTTATGTTTTGTTCTGATGTATCTGTTATTAAATAGCTGTATATCAGTCGGTACTAATGCTAACAAGTGAATAATAACACAACTCTGCAGACCAGTGAAAAGCATCTGTCCATACCAAAATCTATGGTCATTCAAATTTATCGTTGATTAATCTCTACTGAAAACATTTAATAATCTAATAGAGACAGTACTTAATCGTTATGTGTTTAGGTAACGCATCAAAACCTAAGTCATACTACCTTGAAGGTCATTTGACATTGTTATTTATTTCATAGCACAAGTTACCATGTGTGGAGTATGCTTAAGCCTACATAAAATGCTTTCCTACCTCCAGGCATAATCTGTCCAACATCCTGTACAGTTAACACTGACAACTTCTCTTCTGTATCCACTCTTATCACGCCGAAACTCAGACAATTCATAGATAACACTGCTTTTCCTGGAGGAGGCCCACCCAATTCTGGAGGTCTGAAAAACAGAAAGTCAAATCAGACACAGAATCAACAGACCAATGCTCATCGAAAACACTGTGCAAGTCTCTCAGGCTTGTTGAGGTAAAGAGAAATAATGGTCTCTCATTTTAAAGAGAAATAATGGTCTCTCATTTTAAAAAAACGAAGAGTTCAAGACTGGTAATTAAGTTAAAATTAACTACATGAAAAAAGAGCTACAATAAAACATCACATAGCTTCCCCCCACTCTAAAATGTTACAGAGAGGACTTAGTTTTATTATGGGCAAAGAAGTGTCAAGAATAAGCATTCAAAGGCTAAATTTCCTAAACGCCATGAAAAACTAGGAAGTGTCTGGAGGGCTTGATACTTCTTACTCCAAGCAAAATTGACTGAGGACCAACAACTCAATTTTGTGCAACCATTCAACTTTCAGGATAGAACAGAACAAAAGATTCCAGGTGCTGTTTAAAAAAACACAGTTCTTTAAGTGCTTTTTTTTTTTAAATTGGGAAATGTCAGTTCTCCCACCAGAGAAAGTACTCTCCAAAATCTCAGACTTTTTTTTTTTCCAAATTTTCTTGAAATTTTGTTTCCGAAAAAGCACATTTTGATCAAAACCACTGTCAAAAAATTCCAGTATATTCCATCCATATGCCTATTCATAATCAAATTATTTCCTTTTTTTCAGAGCATCTCTTGCTATCTCCAGAAATTTAATGGTATTTTTCAGGCCAGTTACAAATATTTTTTTCCTTTCTTTAGCTCCCTGTTTACAAGACATTGTATACAAGCTATTACCTGAAGATTCAGCATTTTCTTCCTCCCAAATAAGTAAGTCTTTTGTGGCATTTTATAAAGGTCCTCCAGCAACAACAGTAAGGAAAAGACCTCGCTTTCCCAAACAGTAAAAACACCCCTTATGTCTGACTACTTTTAGAAAATATTGAACTTTTTAAAGAAAACAAAACAAAAATCACCCATCTTTCAGTGAAGAAGATAGCTGTGAGCCTCAGGCTTCCTCTGTCTAGGTCTTTGGGCATCTTTATGTGGCTAATCATCTTTTCTGACTACCATTTTAACACCAGATACACTTCAACAGTCAATAAATGCTTCAGTTCACTTCTCAGAAAAGACAATTACCTGCGAATAGCAACAGTTAGTGCCTCTGAAGAACTAGCACAGGGACAGATTACTTCTGGTCTCAAACCTCTGGATTGAAATACATTCAGGAATGCATCACATGAAGATATGGACCCTAAAAAGAACAATCGTACAATTGGTAACATTTTGCTGAGGGCAGGAAAGCTTGTGCTGCAGGATTTCAGTCTATGCTTACTCTCAGCTCAGCTACACAAATATGGTTGCATCCATGCACAAAGAAATACTTTCAAACTGCCTAAAAAGACATTCCAGTCTATTATTAGATGTCAGATTTAGAGCAAAGAGAAAACCCAGTGGTTAACAACTAATTCGCTGAGTGAAACTGACAACTGCATACTGTCTTTCTCTGGCAGCACTCCGTAACACTTAACATCATGGAAAGTCCTTCAGTGATCAGAATATTTTGTTACTAAGGGTAACTGTATCTGTCTGCTTCCTTTATAGCTCCTCTATGAGTGTTTCTTATAGAGGTCACAGAAGCAAAGCATTTAGAAATTAACATCAAATGCTTATGACAGATCTTCATTTCAGTTCAGAACTCTACCTGGCCTTTAGCACTCAGCCCAAAATGTAAGAGGATACCTCCTCACCTACAGCTTTGTATTTCAGAGCTGTGGAATTGCAGCACATAATGCAAACCAGCAAACTTTACTGATTACACTACATCCTAGGTTTAATTTTGTGTCAATTCATATAAGAGTACAGCATTAATGAAAACATGAAGTTATAAAAATGAATTTACACGGCTAAATGTAGCTAAGAAGTGCGAACAGCAATGAACAAGCAGTAGCATCGCAAGCTTATAAATAGTATTTCACTATTGAATGAAGTGCCGAACTTTCTAAGCATTAGCTCTGTAACAGTGCTTACAACAAGTATAATCTTAGCAAGACTATTTGAAGCTTTCATCTTCTGCCATCACAACTTGCTTATCTCTCAACATGCATCTCCAAGGAATCAGAAATATTCTTGATTTTCTGGTGTATGGGAACAGCAAAATTAAGCAACTAAGGTATATTCTTGCCCGTTGGAAAAAAATCTCCCAGCTGCTTTCTCAGATTACTGTAAACCACCACCATATGATTGACAAAAAAAGGCAAGAACCTACCGCATACTCTAGTTAATAGTTGTCATAGTTTTGAGTTAAGGCTGTGACTACTCCCATTTTTATGTCCTTACACATGACTGAGACAAGCCTATGGGGCACGTACAGAACCAGACACACTGCAACTCAAGATTTTATGTTCACATGCAATACATGAGCAACTACTTCAAAACCAGCATTACGATTTACTTGAAATTTTAAAAGCCTCTTTCAAACTACATTGCCAACTATTCTTTATATAAGGAACAGATCCTTCAGAACATTTTCTATTAAAGTTTTGCCCTAGTGTCCTTGGCAAAGAAATACTGCTACTGTCTCTGTTTTGGTGAAGACGAACTATAGGCAGTGCTGCTGAGCCCCTACAGGGCAGACCCAGAGTTCTGTGATTTACAGTGTGCTTTAGTTCACGTTGAACTGATAATGTCCTGGTTCCGGCAGGGATAGAGTTTATTTTACCAAGGATCTGGCACGGGACACAGGTATTCCACACAATGTGACGCCATTCCCAGTCTGTAGCCGGGAGCTGGCTGGGGTCGGGGTGGAAGGGGAACTGGAAGCTGCTGCTTTGCAGTGGGCTGGGGTGTCCTGGGTCTGGTCGGTGAGCGGTGGTTCTGTAATCGTGTTTGTACATCGCTCTATCAGTGTTATTGCTGTTTCCCTTTGCTGTTCTGTTAAACTGCCTTTGTCTCAACCCACGAGTTTTGCCTTTTTCTTCTGATCCTCCCACACGGCCGGGGGTGGGGGGATGTTGACAGAGTGGCTGCATAGTTCTTTGTTGCTGTTTGAGGCTAAACCACGACAGTCCTTTTTGGTGCCTAACATGGGGCTTGAAGGGTTGAGATAACAACAACTCTGACCACAGCTTGTTAAAACAAATTTGTTGTGTGCATTTATTATATTAGTTAAACAGCCACTGGTCACCATGTTGCTTTGTTTGTTCTCCTGGCTGCGTTATATAAATTCCTATATGGCTTACGTACTTCCTGCAGTGCTGTTTATCACCTCTGGGAGAGGGATCAGGATTACCATTTTGCTGTCCTGTGTAATATCAACTTATGATATGATAACATCACTGTTCAGGCGATTAGTTTGGGGTGTTTACGTGGTATTGCTGTCCGCCTGTACATTAGGGGCCATCTCTCAGAATTTATTAATAATCACGCCCAATCTACGGGGGAAACGGAGGGATACTTTCCCCAGCTCTTTCGCCTCCCTTTTCTCCTTTGGGCCAGGTATGACAGCTTTTGAGAATTTTGAATATCCTTGGGATCCTCAAACCAGCCTGGTTCTATTGTTATGTCTCCTGAATGCGTTCCAGGTCTTGTTTAGGGTTAAACAACTATTCACGACCACCACCCAGAGATCTGCTCCGAGGCCGGATAGTCAGGGGTGGCATGGCACGTGGGAGAATATGGGCAGGTATCTAGAGAGCTTCTCACCTCCAATGGTTTGGGACTTCACCCCCAAACAACTACAGGACCCTGATAAAGTCATAGAATATTTGAAAGGAAAATGCTGTGTCTATTCCAGAGAGGCACAACTGACCGCGCTGTGCTGGGCCCTGGCCAGTATCTACCAAACCCTGCTTGGTATTATGCAGCACCTTCAGGGGAAAGAGGGAAACCAGACCAACAGACACTGCGGCTACTGCAACCCTGGTGGCAGGCACTGCAGCTGAACCAGAAATCCAACCTGTACCCATATCAGTTGCCCCCATACAGAAGAAGAAACAGACGAAGAAATCAGTTCGCTTAGTAAGGGATGATGATGAACCAGGGCCATCACGAGAGCAAGAGGAAGAGGCACAACCAGAGATAATCACTCAATCCCTGTCCCTGAGCGAGCTGCGGGATACGCAAAAAGATTTCATCCAACTTCCAGGCGAGCACGTTGTCATCTGGCTGCTATGGTGCTGGGATAACGGTGCCAGTAGCCTGGAGTTAGAGGGCAGGGAAGCCAGGCAGCTGGGATCACTGCTAGGGAAGGGGGCATTGACAAGGTGATTGGGAAAAAGACACAAGCCCTCAGCCTCTGGAGGCGACTCCTGTCAGACGTGAGGGTGATGTGTCAGTGGTGGCCAGGGCATGGCCATGGGGGGTTGAGAAAGCGGCTGCGTGGTTCTTTGTTGCCGCCTGAGGCTGAAGCATGACAGACTGACACTTGGAAAATGCATCCATACTCACATGGATTGGCTCCATCTGCCACTATTAACATTCGTAAAGAGCTCAGACTGACATCTCTCTGATCCCTCTGAGCCAAAAGTGACCAGTGCATATCACGTGATTTTACTACTGCTACACGGGCTGAAAATAAAAAAATAATTATGGTGCACGTCCAGAAAAAAACAAAGACCAATTATAAAATTATCTAAATATTTTCATGTATTTACATAAATTTATGAAACAAATTACAAACACAGAAAACAAATACAAATGCCAAATATTTAACTACTATGACATGTGTATGCTTAAGTGTCTCCAGATGGACCTGATTATAGAATTTAAATGTTTACTATAAATTCAAATACTGAGATAAGAAACAATTTCTTTAAAGATCTATCAGAAGAAGCCATCAACATCACTCATCAATGAGTTTATCAGTGCATATAGTACTGAAATGGAGAACCCAGTTGCTAAAGCTGTGTCAAAGAAAGTCAGTTGGATAAAACAGCAGTGGCCTCAGATACAGTAGACATACAAACAAATTAACTTTTTTTTTTTTAATCATCCAAAAAGAGATGGGTTAAGTAAAAATACTTTAAGGGTACCTTTGTACGAGCAGACTTTCTGGATCCAGGAAAGTGGATTAACCTTCATTAATGCATAGGGAATACTGATGACATGCATCCTGTTCATAACACTCTATGAGAAAAACATTAAATAATAAACTTTCAGGTGACGTGAAGAATACACAACATGTACCAATACTTTAAAAAAAATCATCACAGCTTCAGTGTAACTCCTACATTTAACTATTAGTGAAAACTATTTGTATAGTCAGCAAAAACATAAGCTATGCCTGTGCAGTCTGTTGGTGAAAAAGTAACACTTTATTCTGACAAATATAAATATTGAAATATAAATAGTTTGAGAGATATTGACCTCATTCTGATACCAATACTCTAACCCCTGTAAGAAGCAACTTGCTGCAGTTTTTTTCATTCATTTAAATACTCACTGTTAATACTCCATGCCAAAGGCCAGCATCTCTTTTGAAATCCAAAACATTTGTTAGTGTTTCAGCTGAAAATGAAGGAAAAACTATCAGATTTAAGAAGCATATTTATGAGAATATTTAAGAACTCAAAATGTCTGTTAAAGCAACTATGAAACTTCCAACACCACTAAGAAATCAAAGCTATGTTGCTATGCTTTCTTGTCTATAACAGGCTGCTTAAGCTGAAAGTGTCTTATTTTACTTAAAACAATAATCTTTAAATTATTATTTTAGACTAGATTATTACAAAGTATTTAAGACCCTGTTTTCATTATAATACCACTTCTATGTGTTTGTTACATCTGCCAATGAAACATGCAGACCAAAACTTCAGTTTTGATGCAAACTTTTTCAGCGTTCAGCTATATTTAAATGAATTAAATTTAGTGATAAATATTACTATGGCTATACTAAACTTTCTTCAATGTTTCCTCTGAAATTTGAACACCTTACATGATCTAAAAAAATAGAATCAAAGATTTTAAATCAAAGATTCAACTTGATTTTAGAGGGATATCTTGTATTGATAAGGTGAAACTTGCTTATCACTGAGGATGGCTGCATGCAGAAGAAATTGTTCTTGGGGTATTTATTAATCTTTTTCATTTTTCAGTATATACACAGCTATTTCCCAATAAATAAAACACTTCACTAAGTCAGTCACCTATCCATTCATTCTCTGGGTGGCTGAGAGCTCCAGCTGCTCTGAGACAGGCGTGTAGTCCCACTCATGAGCCTGTATATAAGCAAAGAATTTTGCCTTGGTCTGCACTGGCTAGGGCTCTAGCCACACTGTCCAAGTCACAGAAAGCAAAGGCAGGAACCAGGAGAATGAGGAATCACCCACTGTAGAACACCAGGTTCGAGACCATCTAAGGAACCTGAAGGTACACAAGTCCATGGGACCTGATGAGATTCATCCACGGGTCTTGAGGGAACTGGCAGATGAAGTTACTAAACCACTATCCATCATATTTGAGCAGTCTGGTGAAGTTCCCGCTGACTGGAAAAGGGGAAACATAACCCCCATTTTTAAAAAGGGGGAAAAGGAAGACCCAGGGAACTACAGATTGGCCAGTGTCACCTCTGTGCCCGCTAAGATCTTGGAGCAGATCCTCCTGGAAACCATGCTAAGGAGCATGGAAAATAAAGAAGTAGTTGGTGACAGCCAACATGGCTTTACTAAGGGCAAAGTGTGCCTGACAAATCTGGTGGCCTTCTATGACAGCGTTACAATGTTGGTGGATAAAGGAAAGGCAACTGATATCATCTACCTGGACTTGTGCAAAGCATTTGATACTGTCCTGTACAACATCCTGGTCTCTAAATTGGCGAGACATGGATTTGATGGATGGACCACTCGGTAAATAAGGAATTTATTGGATGCTGGATGGCATCACTGTTCTCCACTTGAACATTGAGCTGTTGACCGCAAATAAATATTTGCGGTCAACAGCTCAATGTCCAAGTGGAGAACAGTGATGAGTGGTGTTCCTCAGGGGTCGGTACTGGGACTAGTACTATTTAACATCTTTGTTGGCAACAGTACAATTGAGTACATCCTCAGCAAGTCTGTTGATGACACCAAGCTGAATGGTGCAGTCAACACGCTGGAGGGAAGGGATGCCATCCAGAGGGACTTGGACAGGCCTGAGAAGTGGGCGCATGCAAACCTCATGAAGTTCAACCAGGCCAAGTGCAAGGCTCTGCACGTGGGTCAGGGCAATCCCAAGCATAAATACAGGCTGGGTGGAAAATGGATTGAGAGCAGACGTGAGGAGAAGGACTTGGGGGTGTTGGTGGATGAGAAGCTCAACGTGAGCTGGCAACATGTGCTTGCAGCCCAGAAAGCCAACTGCATCCTGGGCTGTATCAAAAGAAGCCTGGCCAGCAGATTGAGGGAGGTGATTCTCCCCCTCTACTCTGCTCTGGTGAGACCCCACCTGGAGTACTGCGTCTAGCTCTGGGGTCCCTAACATAAGAAGGACATGGATCTGTTGGAGAGGGTCCAGAGGAGGGCCATGAAGATAACCAGAGGACTGAAGCACCTCTCCTATGAGGACAGGCTGAGCGAGTTGGGGTTGTTCAGCCTGGAGAAGAGAAGGCTCCGGGAAGACCTTATAGCAGCTTTCCAGTACCTAAAAGGGGCCTACCGGAAAGGAGAGAGACTCTTTATCAGGGAGTGTAGCGATAGGACATGGGGTAATGGTTTTAAACAGAAAGAGGCTAGATTTAGATTAGATCTTAGGAAGAAAGTCTTTACTGTGAGGGTGGTGAGACACTGGAAGAGTTGTGGATGCCCCATCCCTTGAAGGGAATGTCGGATGGGGCTTTGAGCAACCTGGTCTAGTGGGAGGTGTCCCTCCCACAGCAGGGGGGTTGGAACTAGATGATCTTTATGGTCCCTTCCAACTCTAACCATTCTATGATTCTATGAAATGCGAATCTTCCATACCCTTACTACTTTTCAACCTTCAGGAAAAGTAAACTGCATAGAACTGGATTTGCTGGAGAAAGCAGCGAGCAGTTTCACAGCATCTTATGACAGACTCTGTATGATCCTCATAGAGAAGCTGAGGAAGTATGGGCTGGATGACGATACAGGGAGGTGGACTGAAAACTGGCTGAACGACCAGGCCCAAAGGGTGGTGATTGGTGGCACAAAGTCTAGTTGGAGGCCAGCTGTGTAGCCCAGGGCTCATTCACCAAAACTGGCACCATCCAAAGCACTTCAAAGAGATCCAAGCTACTCAAATGGCCTCTAAGATCAGTCTAAGAAAGCTCCCCCAGTTTCTGCTGGGAGGGCTCCTCTAACTCTGCATGTGGACATCTCAAACTGGCCCCCTTATGACTTCATAAAGTGACCAGTGTGTTTAAAAGGCATTAGGGAGGGCAATACCCATTTGTAGAAAAGCTGTTTTCAAGAGCATGAAAAATCAGTATAGCTCTTACCACCGACTAACAAATTTATTAAGACTGAAAAATCCAAACCCCTGAATAAAATCAGTAAGGCTCTTAGGTTAAAGAATTTTTAATACATATTGATTATGATTCCACAAGTGTCTTCTTACTATCCTTCACATATCGCCCTGATTATGAATGAGGATGTTTGTCTTTCCCTTTGCAGTTAAAGCTACTACTGCTTATCTAAAGTTCTTTTAAGACAGTAAACGTGATTTTGCAACATAAATTGTCTGAATGTTCAAAGCTATGAGTATAATTTTAAAGTTGTACCTATGTGACTTACCTTCTGAATAACCACATGCCTGAGTTAATGCATGACAGTGTGCCAGCATGGAAGCATGAGATATAGTAATGCCCACTGTGCTGCCCTCTTTACTTGTTTTGTACTGAAAAGAGAAAGTTTACACAAGTATTAGATTAACAACAAAATCTAGAAAATTTACAGTAGTTAACTGAAAAAATATTTCATTATAAAATTGAAGTGTGCTTTTTTTTTTTAAATCAAAAAGGTAAAGTATAAGATACATTTATGTTCAGAGAATACACTTAATACCATATGAAATCTGACTGTTTCTCTACCCCAATTAAATAAATTGTCCCAGGGACCCAAAAACGCCAATTACCCCCAGCCTTCAATCTGATTCAACACATCCACTCGAATGACAGTTTGCCTGGCAACCCTGAGGGAAACATTCTTCTTCCACAGTCAAAAATATTATAGTAATCTCTTGTGCTGCATCAAGAGATTAAAGAAAAAAAAAACCATGCTATGACAAACTACAATAGAGTAACCGTAAATTAGGCATATTATACTGGATCACCTCAATATAAGCAGTCTCAGCACTGGCATCCCGTACTTGTGGATGCCAGTCCTTAGTCGGTTTTGCCAGATGCTTCCCATCAATCACAAACCAAATGAGATGAGGCCAGCCTTCAAAGAAAAAGAAAAGTTACTGTCATTACAATTCCATAAATCAGTTTTTTCCCCAGTATTCAGGGATAACAACAAGAGGCAAGCAAAAGCTGCAGCATCACCACCCTGACAGGAAGAAGCAGCACTAAGTACAATGAAGGCAGTTCTTTATATGGCAGTTCTTCTTCATATGAAAGATAGAAGCATGTAAATAAACTTGAAGATTGTTATTTAATAGCAACAATGGATACACTCACTCTTTATCCTACAAAGAAAATTGAGTAGCTTAAAAACATACCTTTGAATGTAACCACCTCACCAGTCTGAGCTTTAGGAAGGCCTTTTTGACAGGCATCCGTGGTTAAAGCTAGTGTTACTCCACAGCTGCCCAAAAGAAATCCAATCTGCTGGCTGCCAGCATCCTACAGAGAAACCATGTTATAGCAAACTTACAAATAATGAAGCTTTTGTACAGTTTACTGTAACTTTGCCATGTTTAGAAAAATATTAAGCCAACTTATATCACAGGAAAAAACAAACTTCTAGCCCATAAGACCTTTTATGGAAGACAAAAGACTTATGCCTACGCTCAAAACGCTTAGTTTTGCTTAGTGCCAATTAAACTGGATTTGGCAGTAGATCTGGCAAGTGACGGTAGCAAAATAGTGTCAAAAGCAATGGTTGTGCATCCCTCTCCAACCCAATAGGGATGTTTATAAGTTCTGGTAAAACAGAGAACTGATGCTGTTTCCGAGTCCTGAAGCACTGAAGAGCAGAGCCTGTAGCTTTTTGGCTCTTCCCTAATAACCTCAGTGTGTGTGGGATCACACCAATATTTTCAGTAACTGTGGTACCTCTACCTGCCTGTGCTCTCATTAATCAGCATGAGACAGCATTTCTGTGGTATATTTTGAGAAACACTTTCACACATCTTTTCAAAAATAATGTATTAAAATAATTTCTAGAGTTAGGTATCCTAAAATAGTTAACTTATTAGCTCCATGCTATTTCCCCCCTTCCCTAACTAAATATTAAACACTTTCCAAGCACATAACGTGCATTGATTAGTTCAGCTGATGTACCATACTGCTTCCAAAAGTGCAGGCTCTGAGGGGTCCTATATAAGGACTATAGGATTGCGACATCCCCCCAGATTTATTTATTTATGAAACCACAAAAACGTCAAATGTATTTGCCTACCTTTCTTGTTAGTGGAACTTCTATTGGGACAGGAATAAGTTCTGCCAGGAGACATCCATAAAATGCCACCATAAACATAACTGGATCGCTATTGGGAAATACGAGAGCTACCTACAAAAACACATTAAAATAACAAGAAATGTTTTCTGTTGTTGTTTTGGGAGGAGGGCTGCTTTTTAATTTGTGGAAAAAAACTGTCACAAGAATGTTCAGGTTCATCTTTAAACTAGGAACAAAAATACTAAATATTGCGAAAAAATAGTATTACAAGTCACAGTATTACAAGGCTTTCTTTAGCTAATGCTGTTCCCTGCTGTCTATTTTATCCATAAGGACCATTTCGAACAGAAGCCTACCCGGTCTCCAGGCTTCAGCAGTGGTGTATTCTTAGTGATTAGCTTGTTTAGCAAGGTATATGCTAACTTCAAGCTTCGACTCCACAGCTTGCCTAAAGAAAAAAAGACAATGCTGAAATTAAAAAACAGAGATTAAAATTTTAAACATTTAATTGGCAAATCTCAGTGCCTTATATATGAACTAGGCAAGTTGGTTGTATTAGAACATGGTCAATAGGAACATGAGCAAGTAACTGGGGGAAAAGCGAACATTACTGTTGTGAAAGCAATCCCACCACACAAACCTACTGAGTTCTCCCAGTGTTTCAGTGCATGTGCACGCACATGCACACACATGCACACACACACAGGTGGTCTGGCTGATAGAATCGAACTGCATTTCCAAAAGGCGCTTAACAAGACTTAAGCACTGCTTAAGGGAAGTAAGCACTTCCCCACTTACTGCAGGAGGGCTGGACTAGATGACCTTTAAAGGTCCCTTCCTAAGGGCTCTTCAAGAAAGCAAACTGCTTGGGATAAAAAGACAAATCCTAAACTGGACAAAAAATTAACTGAAATTTTAGAAACAAAGGGTAGGAATAAATGCCACATCTGTCTCTGTGCTGCCTCTGTCTCTCCAGTTCAGTGCTCAGGGTGACCTACACAGATCTCAATAATTCAGAACAAAAAATTATTCCAAGCTATTAAATACAAAGACAACAATCTAACTACTTCTTTGACACAATATAAAAATCAATTTTTAATTTGTATGTCAGTGCAGTTGGCAGAGAGTCCAAGTACAATTTAGAGCTTGGCTTCTTTTTAGTTTGTCTTTTCCTTTATTTTTTTTTAAAGTAAAATTAAACACGCTATTCTAAACAATTCGCAAAGCTCCACTGCAAAGTAATGAAACTAATGCAGCTGCTCAGTTACATTTCCTGTAAACATACTCCATCTGTAAGTATGCAAACAAGAAAGTGTAACGTTCTAACGCACTATACAATGAAATGCTGCAGATAGCTGTCCTGAGGGACATGATTATCTTCCAAAAAAATGCAATTACTACAATACTTGTAGTTCATTGATACAGGCAAGTTTCACTTCCCAAAATAACATCCTTAATATGCTCCTGAAGTACAAGTCTTCTCTATAAGGATATGCAAGAACATGCTAAAATTTAATATCTACTCTAGGAATCTGAACCGTGCATTGTTAGTCATCTGTTTCTTCCTCCTATTTTAGAGCAGGCTATTTCTAATGTTCTTTTTAGAAAAAAAACCCACTATTGTTTGAAATTTACGAATAGCCACTTGTAAAGAAACAATACCATATACATTTTCCCTTCATTAACTTTAAAATGTTTTTCATATAAAATTAATTCATAATTGGTATTTGAATAGCAATCTCAAAGTATCTATCATGAGTTTAGTCCCTCTTAAGTAAAGCAAATTGTTCATTCCACAAAGAATGCCTAATTCTTCCTACCATAGGTAAGCGTATAAATAGCTTTCCCAGTTGTATCCAATGCCGTCAGACAAGGAGCTTTCGGCTGGGTAGTTCCCCAGCGCTGCAGGGCAGCCAGCAGAGAAGGTGGCCAGTTGGTTACCACGCCTAAGGGTTCGCCTTTAAGTACATTCATTTGATTTCCTTCAGGCTTTGGTTGATTTGGGTCAGGCTGTTGCACTAAAACCAGAGCATAGTAAAATGTCAAATGTCAATCCTTACAAAAGGTTCAAGTTGCACTTAATAGACTATTCTATGAACTGTTCTCACTTTCCTCTTCCTCACAGATATCATTATCTTCTCCCCTGCTTTATGATGATGCTATGCTAATCATCTGTTGGCTTCACAAAAAAAATAATTACCATCGCTTTGTAATTCCGCTTCCACATTATTCAAAGGACCTGGCCACAGGAACAGAATTTGAATCCCTAGTTTATTCTTTTTCTCTACTTTGGAAAGATTATATCTTCTGCTGTTTGTTCTGCACATCTATTTATATGAAAGCCTACAGCAAGTCAAGAAGTGTTTTCAGAGAGAATGGCTTCGGTGACAATTGGACATTTATTTTTGCTGCACCAAATTCTCAACAGGTGGGGAAGAATGACACTATGCTTCTATAACAATATATATTAAAAAAACAGCCAGATGAAACGCTCCTGGTATGGATTATCAACAATTAAAACTGTACTGCTCACAGAATATTTCGTTTGATTTCTAAATCATTTCTCTCAACCGTGGAACACTGCAGGGTTTGTACACCATTTTCTCTGAGTAGCCTGCTGTTAAAATCCTGCTCCAAGCTGCTCAAAAAGCTGAAGTATCTTGACCTTACTTAGCAAAACAAAGTCATAGTTGGATTTAGCTAACAATCTATGTAATAACCAAAATTAAAAGTTCAAAGCGATGCTCTCTGCAATGACATACATGCACCTCAAAGAAAGTCTGCTTGAAGAATCTTCAGCAATAGACTAGAACTGCAATCACATTATATCCTAAAGTATCAAACAAACAGTACAGAGAATCTAGTAGCAACTGCTCAAAAATGTCACAGAGAACAAAATTTTCATTTAATCTTTAAGGCTAAGAGAACAAAACAAAAATCATTCTCCAAAATTAGCTGATGCAGCTGGTTTTAAAGGAAGCTACATATTGCTAAGCAACTTCTACATTTGTTAAAGATGCTTTTCGTTCCACCTCGACACGTGCATACAGAGAAGAAAACAGTGGTTTTCAGCTGAGCAATACTTGCAAAGCATGTACAAGCACTATCCTTTTATGTAATGCACAGTCATGACATATTACACAGTGCACTCAATATATTTAATTCCTCTGAACCTCTAAAATAATGAAAGTGTCTGGATTTCAAGCATGCAAACAATATTATCATAATAAATTCCAGTTACTAGCAAGTAACTTTTTTCCTCAAACTGTATTTGAGCACTGACCAGCTACAAAGCACCTTTTCAGAGCAGGATGTGGGGGTGCGTGTAGACAAGAGCTTGAATGTGAGCGGCCAGACAGGGAATGGAACCTCCATGTTTGGAGATGCTCCGCACAGGACCGTACACGGCCCTGAGCAGCCTGATCTAGTTAGACCTGCTTTGAACAGGAGGCTGGTCAGAAGCTTCCAGAGGTCCACTACACCATCAGTTACATTTAGGCTATGCCCTGGCTTACTCCAAAGAGTACCCTCTACAAATTCACTGATTACCACAGGGTAGGAGTTTAGAATCTGAGGTAAAAAGTGATGGTGGGACCATCACCAAACATGACAATTTCTGGATGCACCAATGAAGTTTTAACAAAGACGTGAACTGAATTTCTCCAAGGATCTGTAAATCACTGTCTTTAGTAATCACTAACTCATCACACTAGTCCAAATTGGGCTGAATCAGAAAAGTTTCCACAGTGAAGGAGGAGGGCAGAGAACAAGTACACTGAGCAGAAGAGTTGAAGATTATGTTTCACTTGTGATAGCATATGACCTTTCTCTCTCCAATGAAACAACTCCACCATGATTTGTTTCCTATCGGGACGAGAAAAAGAGAACGCTTGCTAAGACGTATCAGTTCTTTCATGAACCACTTACACAGGGCGAAAAATGTATTTGAAAGAAAATTAACCTTCTAGCAGTTCTTCAAAATCATCAACAAAAAACTCTTTCAAAGGTGGGCGCTTTGGTCGTTTCAAGGTATTTAGAAGCTGCTGGATTTTAGAGGACACTCTGCTATTCACTGGCACACCTGCCAAACAGAAAAAAATTATTACTTACCACATATTAATAAACATACACTAAAAGACATGCTGCCACATTGCTGACAACATCACTCTAAGACTGGCATAGCTTTCAACTGGAAGAATCATTCAAGATGAGCAACTTGTTTGGAAAAAAAACAGCTTTAATCAGTTTAACAGTTTCAACCATAGATTTATTTGTTTTAAAACAATGCTGTTCCCCAGGTACTTGGCATATACCTTCTCCCACTTCAATTTAGCTTTCAAACTGCTGACTCCATGAGATTCCAATACAAACCTGAAGAATGTTCTTTTCTTCGAGAGTCTATGTATTTGCTACATCTTAACATTTATGCAGTTCTGAAAGTCTGAGAATGCTTGGAAAAAATAAATGAATCTTCCAATATTTTACAGGGCTAGCAAAAAATAAAACCATGTCAAATACTGATTTTCATTTGTTTATGTGATATATTTAAATTAAACATAAATGTGTTTATTTATATTTATTGAAATTTAAACCTCTAAGGCAATATAAAATTAAAATGTGAGGCTAAAGGGCTTACATTGCTTTTTACTACAGAAATATACAGAAACGGGGACATGGCTCCCACCAGCAGAACACGGGAAATGCAGCACAGTTTCCTTTCCTGTGTCAGACTGACAGATACACCACACTATGTAAAGCTTTGGAGGGGGCAGGCACACAGCACACGATGGGTATTCAAGCTCTGTTATGGATTCATTTATTCAGAAAAAGGGACATAGACTGAAAGGTAGGAGATTTGTAATACAATCACCATCTGCAGTTTCCAAAATGCTGCTGTTGTAGCCTCTGGGAACTCCTCGTACTGATGCTACCTGTGGATGTTCATAATGTAAATGTTCCACCAGGCCAGTGGTTACATCTGGAGGTGCAGAGTGGTTATCTGTAGAAATGGAAGACAGACATGGAAGCTCATCAGTCATCTTAAGAATCAATATATCAAAAATTGCTTCTTACAGCATTCTTTCTATTTTCTCTTGTGTTTTTAATGAAAATCTGATTTCTCTAATCAAACTGTAGCCAAAACCTTCTAGATACAGGGGGAATCCTGAAAGAACCGCTTTGTCTCTCCAGGGTGAAGAGGAGCTATGCCAACTTTCAAAGGGATCCAAACAAACTCTGATAAATAAAGAGAGCAATGGGTCAGTCCATCACTTCAAGGTGGCAGCAAGGAGATTCATTATGAGTAAACAGCACAAGTGTACAAAGAAAGCCTGTCTCACGTCTCTCAAAAGAAATACAGGCACCCAAAGTCTCGCTACAAAACCGGAATGACTAGTCTACATCCCATAGGAAGAGAAAGGGACAAAAGCATAAGGTTTAAAAGAAGGGAACTTTTGCCCTAGGATAACACGAAGCACTTATCTACATTCCGCAAGCTATAAGAGGAAGACTTTTGCAGAGAAACAAGATAGCGCACTTAGGTCTGAACACATCTTGAGGATGAACACAGAGAAATATGAGAATTCCTCAGAGGAAAGTAACTGCTGACTTAAAAAACTGTCACCTGCAGTCTGTAAGACCAGTCATGGTTTTCCTTTAACAGCTTTTCTTACAACCTGTTTTTAACAGTCTCACAATGATACTGTAGGTAACAGCTTCCTGCTTATGTTGTGGTACAGACACAGTATACTCTTCCCTGAGGCATCTATGAATGAAAACAACTGTCACGCCTGTAACACTCAAAAAAATCTGTGTTGTAGATGTCAACATTATACACGCACACTGCTCACAACAGAAAAATTTAGCACAGGGTTTCCTGAGGCATGAGGTGGTCATTTGCGGCCAGACATGACACGCCGTTTCATTTCAATGGTGTGCACTACAAGCAATACTTATTTTTTTATAATGTGTATTTCCATGGGGAAAGCAAGGTATTTCTCAACCCCTCACACACTCACAGGGGCTTGAGAACCATCTTGTAACAACCTTGAGCCAAATGCCTGCTTTGCTTGGAACTGCACCATGTTTCCGTGCTGCCGAACAATGCTTAGGGATTGTTCTGTCAGCACAGTCTGACACAGTCTGTCAGCACAATACTGACACTCCAAAATTGTGACCCAGATTGTAGAATGGTTTTGAATGAAATTACAGGTTAGGAAAAGGCAGTATCCGGATGAAGTGTTCAAACAAGACAAAACAAGAACTGGAGGCCTGAAATGTTCAGAATCCTAATGAGTAAAAATAGGAGTGCAACAGAAAGGAGCTTCAGAACGCACTGCTGCACTGCGCTGGAGGAACTGCTTGGGGTCATGCAGCTCTGCAGTGATACCCCTTTGAATGACCTCAACATGCCACAAATCCTGCTGAAAGCATAGGGAGGTCCAGGCAGTGCTGTGAAACACCCATTTTGAGGAAGCTCGAAGCGCTCATAGCTGTGTTCACAGATTTCCAGAGCAGACATACAAGCCACCAGTACAGCTCTAAGCAGTTTTAGAGGGATCATCAGAAGAAAAAATTAAATGCATTCCCATAATTTCCAATGGTCATCACTGCAATGCCAATTTCTGTATTGCATGTCTTGCTGGGCACTAAGCAGAGACCACAAATTCCTTTCATGTGGGTACGGTACAAGAATGACAAAATATCACTTAATATGTCTGGCAAATGCCCGAATTTAGAACCAGTAACAATTAAAGGTGACAACTATGTGTAAATTGATCCATATAACCCCTTCGCAGGGTGTATGGAAAGCCCATGTATTCAGAGTAAATTGAAATGCTTTCACTGGGTTCTGTATACTTTTTGAGTTGCTTTTACTTGTTTTTTTTTTCCTTTGCTTTACTAAATTGCCAAAACACAGACTTCACACAGCACACAAACTAATCACAGAAAAGGACACAGCGAAATGTACCTGGTTCCCATACTGCAGTATTAGCCCACAAGTCCATACTTCTCAACGTACAGACCCTGCGGTGACTATCAGTGTCTAAAGCTTCCACTCCTTGAAAACACCAGCAAGGACTACAATTAGGAATGTATCCGCAGTGTGGCTTCATCAGTGGAAGGCCCCAAAATGGCATTCCTATAGATGAAGTTGTCAACACTAGACATTAAGGTGACACAAAATGTACACTTGAAGTGATACACACATAGGTACAAATCTAACAATCCAGAGACAGGACAAGAGAGATTGACACGTACTATGAGACTTGGTGCACATATGGGTAAGAAGCTGTGCATGAAGTACAGACACTGAAATGCTGAACAGATGCAGGTTTTACCACGCATATTCCTGTTGGGACAAAGCAATCCCCCCCACACATGCATGAGGCAGATATTTGAAATATAAAAGCTCTGCAATTAGATGCTCAGAAAATAACAAAAGGAAGAAGTTCTTTAGGAACATTTACTGGAGAGCTGTGTACTTGGGAACAGCTCAAAGAAATCACACAAAAATGAGAAGGTTCAGAAAAGAAGCGAAAAACCTATTAACAATTATTCCTAACTGAAAACAAGCACAAAAAATAGCTATATATGGGGGACATTTGAAAGAAGTTTATTAAATTGTATTGGAACAATTTAAAAAAAAATAATGCACCAACCCATCCAGAACACAAAGTAGGATCCACAAGCCACTACTTCATTCTTACATTTCCTCTTCAAAACTGTTTCTAACAGACTTCACTCTTACAGCTCCTGTGAAACTGCTTACAGAGCTGCAGCAATTCAAAACACCTACACTTATAGCCCTGCTTCCCCTTAAGAAAAGGAATTGTACTTGTGAGTCTTTCAATAAGTAGTGAGTCAAATAACATGATAATCCATTTTTCCAGTTACTCTAACAAGAACTAAGTTGAGAAATATTCCACAGTTGAGATTGTGATCTTGGAAAAAAAACTCAGACACAATGCTAATCTTATTCATTTTAAAGAAACCACTAGCTTCCCACTACTTTGTAAGACAAATCAAAACCCAACACGTCAGCATGCAGGAGCTTTCTAAGGCAACAGCACTAAGCAGGGTTGGGGAAAACCATTTTGCCTTGTAAAAACTTAGATATCAGAATTCCCCTCCATACTCAGCTTCCACAATAAAGAGATTGCCATACAAAGCACAGGAGGGACCAAAAACAAGTAGGAAAAGCACAGACAACCCTTCCCAGACTCTGAAATCTAAAGAGCCTGCCAGAACACAAAGCAAGTTACTACCTCTTTCCATCTCAGCTCCACTTGTAGAAGAATGCCTGCACTGTGAAAACTGGGATGTCAATACTGTCATAAGGAGTCAATCCGTGTTTCTGTCAGCACCTAAGCCACACAGAAGATCCGGAGGATCCTCTTTCAGAGTGTCTCTAGCTTGTTCATACTCCTTTCTCTGTTTCATAATGTGCTTTAGGAACATGAAGAAGTAAAACTTCCGGTCACAAACTACAGGCACTCTTGCATTTTGAAGACCATAGCTACTATAAACTAAAGGTGGATGCCCCATACTTAGTATAAGACAGAAGGAACTCAGAGGGTAAACCAGCAAAGAGCGCAGAATCAACCCTCTCATGAATAGCTGCCTCACACTTAAGTAAACTGTTTGTATCATCTAAACAGAGAAGTCTAAAGAATACATGACTGGGCTTTCAACAAAATTTGAAGGTAACACCTAGACCAGCTAAATGAACATGTCCTTGCAAAGTATATTAGTGCCTTAAATTATCATGTTAATTGACATCTCTAAGTATACAGAAGCCTTAAATCTAAAGCATTTCAATGTGTTTTCCTCATCTGACCTAATCTGTTCTCCATAATGAAATAGAAAAAACTGTCTGTATAGTGTATGTAGGCATATAGTCACACATAAACAAAAGGTCAGGTAAACAGAGCACTGAAACTGCCAAAACCTGACATGTCCGGGAACAATATACATGATGCCTATAGCATATTACTAGAAGCCCAAGAACTTCATGCTGTAGCCCATAGGTGAAATACGAACATTGATTCAATTTTTCTAAATTACTTTGGCAGAAAAAATATTTGAAATACAAAGTTATTTTTTTTTCCTCTAGGTCCTTTCCCTTCGTTTAACATTAGTGCAGACCTGTTGCACACACATAAATCCACTATCAATCTTCACTGCAGCATACAAAAAAATTGTAAAAATTATTTCCATGATGGAAGAGATAGCCTTTCTCCCCACCTACTAAATCTTTCAAAAGCACGATACTAGTGCTCTGCGTTTTAGGACAAAAAAAAGTAACCTGAAGTTCTGGACCTTCAGCGTTACAGAGACTGAGACAAAGCTCACATTTACATTTTGGGCTACCAGTACTACTACATTTTCACTCTAGTTGCACAATAAAAGACTATTCATGACTTAAAATTTAATTAAAAGGGAAAAAAAAGTCACATTTGAGCTTGAAATCTAGCTTTGTCAGTATGTCTGATTTCATAACTTTCCAAAAGATTCTGGATGTTTTTCTAGTCTTTTGGGTGTTTACCAATTGAGTCATCTTTGAAATCCCTAACCTGATATTATCCAGGGTAAATACATGCAGATGGGAAAGCATGCACCAAAAATATGATCCCTTTGAAATTCTGCTTTAGAATCCAGTAAAACTGAACGTTAGTTTCTTGATAAATCAAGCATTTTACCAAGAAGAATGCATATTCAGATCTCATGAGCAACTGGTTTGGTTGCAATTAAATACATATATATCATACATACCTGGTCTGCGGATTGTGCATTTTAAGGCTATTTATGGATATTTTCTGGTGAAGACTTTTGTGTTTAGCCCTGCTTTGGAATTTTTAATTTGATTTTATTCCAACCACACAGGTTCTTTTTACTGACCTAGCTGGGTGTGTGCCATGAGATCTGCAAGCACAGTAGCAGCAGCGGTGGCAGTAGTATTGGAAGCAGCAGCAGGGTTCCCTCCTGGATGAGATGAGGTGGAGGATGCAGAGGATGAGGTGGAGGAGCCCTGAATAACCCGGTTAAGCCAGGGCTCTACGTTGGAATGGCTCTGGAACGGAGTGGAGGTGATCCGCCCTTGCCGACGTAACGAGCCCTCATCTTCTGATGCTGACGATGTGTCTGTGATTAAAATAACGATGACAGGCATGTAATGTGGAAATGACCAACAGACGGGAACATGAAGCTTTTCTATGTTCTTCTCATGTGCTACACTTGCTATTAAGCAAATGGTATTAGTCAAATGCACAAATTCTGCTCATTGCCATTTTTCAGGTTAATGCAACAAATTCTACACATTATAGCTAGAACACACTTGAAGCAAAGTTTCATTTACCTCCTGTATTTGGAGTGACGTAAGACTCAAAAAAGGCTCCTACCTAAGGGACCTACTAGTACCTTCACTTACCATTCTCAGTGAGCATACCATACCCATTCCACTGAATGAATATTTCTGTTCTGAACAAGTAAACTGGATCTCATCCTACCTGAATAAATTCCATCACATTTGTTGTTGGGTATTTTCTTCTTCACTTTTCTGTTCTTTTGACAAATTTTTTGAGAACTTATTACTAAAAAAAGCTCTAAAAAAGTGCTATAAAGTTCAATGAAAGAGTAATTTCATTAATTTAAGAATAACTTAAAGGAATTCAAAAGTATGTATTTTAACCACATAAACTGCTATCAATGAGCACTACACAGAAATGCTTAGTAAAGCATCTTTTCATTCTAGATGTATATTTGTTGCTGTTAGAAGTCTGGTAAAGGGCTCCTATTTTAATTAACATTCAGTTATTTACAACTTTCCAGAAGTTTCCCTTTGCCACGTAATCTTTCCACATTTATTATTCACTCAATAACAAATAAAAAGGTCTTTTTAAATATCATGAAAATACATCCCTGTTGATTTTAAGTGAAAACCAGAAACTTTCGTTACAGAAAAAAAATCTTGCCCTCATAAAGAGACTGCTACATTTTAAGAACTTGATCCTTTATACGCCCTCCCTGCTTTCCCCGGGGTAATTAAAGGAAAGCTCCTAAAATGATGCAGTGTCCACATACTGATCAAGTTCACATCAAGTCAGTTTGTGAAGAGTGGTTTTAAGTCACGCATAATGGTCGGACCAACTAAGAATTCAGCAGGAGCTGAAAAACAGCTTCTGAAAAAGACAGGGTGTCCGTTGCTATACTCCAGAGTCCCTTCCACACATGGAAATCCTGGGTGATAGTGAGGTGGGTTATATCAGAAATTCTGCAACCTTAATTTTGGCTTTTTTTTTTTTATCCTCTGCACACATAACTGTTCAGCTATATACAATTCCCTACAAATTTTGTTGAAGCCACGTTAACAATCTTTTCCTCATATTTAGCAACAAATTTCAGTTACCAGGTGTTTAATTTTCTGCTTTTCAAGAATATGTGTGGTTCCAAGAGCTTCAGAATAACTGATCTTAAGCAGTCTAAAAACACAAAAATAGAATCATTTCATAAAAAGCCCATTTAACTTGCTGGCATTTTCAAAGTTAGATCTCTCTAACAGATCTCTTGACCATCCCTAGTCAAACATGGCAATTTTGAATGAAAATACACAAGCAATTGATCTTTGAGAAGATACAGCTGTGGTGGATCGCCATTCCTGGGTCTGTGCCTTGTATGATATTTCTTGCTTACTGCCATGGTTGTCATTTTTGGCTGCTGACTCCATCTGCTCCTGGAGAGGATCCAAACCTGCCCCTTAGGGCTTGCAACCTTCCCTTTCTTTTAGGCAGAAAGCAAAAATAAACAATTCCAGGAATACAGAACAAGATAGGAGGTATCGCCCCACTCCCCCCCCCCCCCCATCCCAGATACTCGGCCCCCTCCCCCTCTCTCCCCCCACCACTAATTTCCCCTCCCCCCACCCCCATACAAGTTTAATGAGGTCTCTCAAAAATTTCTATGCTTTCAGATGTCTTACACAAGCTGAGGGGGGGAAAAATACACTTTAAATGTAAAATACTGTGTATAAAAATGAAGGATCAGTAGTAAAAGCACTCTAACATCGAAACGTAATTACAACAGAACAGTGGCAAGGTAACATCAGTAACTAGCTCTGCGGCAGCTGCAAGAGTTAATTAGTGGTTCTGTGTGTGCTGTAAGAAGAATGCTATGTACTTGGCTTGCAGCTCTTCCTGGCTGGGAGCTGACCCAAGATAGCCACAGAAACCACCACCCTTTGGACCAAATTTGCATTAAGACTACAGCTCACGTTCTGATCGTGTGAAATCCGTATGGGAAGGATGAGAGACTTGATGGGGCAAAACCAAAAGTACATTAAAATTTTTAGAAGGATGAGCGATGAAAGCAGTTCCATTACTGCAAGTCAGGAGCTGGTTCTGAACGTCACATTGTGACTAGAGTCTGATGCTTCCTGCCTGGTGACTGACGGTAACTGTAACAAAATTTCAGTTTTTAAGAAAGCCTAGTTTTAATTGCGTTAACTTCTGCTAATAGAGAAGTTTTGAGATTTTAAGCAGTGGTTTAGTGACTTAAGACAACAAAACTCGATGCTTCAGCACTACTCGAGTTCTTTGCAATTTCAGATCTTTCTTGCCGAGCCAACTTTGCAAATAAAGGCAGGCCCATAAAAAGACAATTATTTTTGTGAAACGATAGAGCTGAAGCAAGTCCTCAGAATATTTCTGAATGGCCTGATCTCCCATGACACAGAACCCATCTAGTGGTGCGTTTTCTTACAAAGATAGAGGTATCTCATAACAAGTCACCTAGAAACGACATGACAGATCCCAGAGACACTTAACACTTCTTTCAGAATATATTAGTTAGGGTGCTTCTGTATCCTGCTAAAGCCCAGTGCAAATATACTTGTCTTCTCTGCTAACCACTTGTGCAGGCATGTTAGAAGATGACACTCTCCAGCAGCACAAACACACAAAACCACTCACACAAACACGGGAAGATCCCATGGCCTCATCCCGTTCCCTTCTTTGGCTGAGCAGGACGGAGGTCATATGCACAGGCAAGTCCAGTGCGGATCCCTCCAGCAGCTGGGCTCAGACACGGGATCCACCGAGGAGCTGCCCCTGGATGCCAGTCTCCCCAGTTGCTGGCACCTGGACATGCGACCCTGAGGCTGCCGTCCTGCCCCATTTGCTTGTGTAGACTGACTGACTCCGCCACTCCATGCACGCAGAATACAGAGTCCCTCACCCAGCAGAGGCGTTAGGAATGGAGTATAACGGGAGGAAAGGACAGACTGCAGGGTCAGCTGCAGGGCATGGCCAGACAAGTGTACCATTTATACATGACCAGTCCTTTTTAGCCCCTTGCCCTGCTATTTTCCCCACATTTGTTCCTCCCCAAATCGCCTAAATCCACCCCTTTCCGCATCTGTGGTTCCTCACCTAAACACCCCATAACAAGCCTCATGCAGTCCCCAAATACTTTTGGCCTGCATCCCATCATGTGCCCCATACCCTCCCCCCATGGCATGTCCCCTCAGTTCAGAAGGTGCTCTGGAGTGGACGGGTTTTGTGCCTGGACAGTAGGGCTGAGGGTCTGCTGGGCCAGCCCCAGGAGGGGCCTAGTCAGGGTGACTCTTCTCCCGAGTCCTTAACTTGAGCTCGCACCTGCTGTTGCTCCCCGGGCTCCCCTGGGCTTGCGGAGGTGAGTTTGTGATTGATAGGCTGACGGCTCCTGGGACATGCCTGGGAGTAGCTGGGGCAGGGTATTATTTGGAATCCCCCACCTGCCACTTTCTGTGTTCCTGTGAAGGTGTGCTGGAAAACTTTTATCACGTAACCTAAGAGTTTACCCACAGCATCTCATTATAGAGTCTCTCAACCACCCCCCAAGACTTTGCTCCTTCAGAGCAGCACACAGAGCCCTGACCTCAGGCGGAGTGGGTGCAGCAGTAACCGCAGGGACACTGCTTCAAATCTGTCCTGAAGGTACTCAAAAGAGAATAATATTTTGGTTCTCTCAAAAAAACTGCAAGGAGACTCCTTCTAGTTTTAAATTCTAAGGGAGACAGGAAAGCCTAGCTGTCCTCCACCCTCAGCAGAGCTTCTAGATGCCAGCTATTTTTTGTACACCTTAGGCAGAACAGCAGCATGTTCTTTTCTTGTTGTGATATACCTCATGCCAAGCACATTGTGATTTGTCACACTAGAGGTCTCTGAGAGAATTGGGCAGAATGATGCTACGTGAAATGCACCACTGATTGCTCTATCAGAGTTTATTTTGGAGAATGGGAAGGAATATTGCCGTGAAGAGCTATAAACAGAAACCTCAGGGCTTCTCTCCCAAAGCCTCAGTATACAGATGGTTGCTACGCATTAATTTTCTCCAGGATTTCACTTTATGCAATTCATGACAACTATAACATACTAAACAAACATGCATGCAAGAAAACTCAAGAGCATGATAACTACCCTGCTGCAACAGCTGCCCTCGTGAGCTTTTGAGTATAGACGTACTCGAAGATTAAGCTAATCAAAATGCATGATACCTTAGCATATCTTATGGGCAAAAACTAAGGGTGAAGAAAGACCATATATAAGATTACAGAAGCAGGTTATTATTTATTACATAATGAAATAACCAGAGAACCCACAAAAACAATATTAAAAGTGTGTGACTGGCAAAGAAAAACAGAATTTCCTTTAAATGGGAAGAACAGAAAGTAGAAATATAACCCAGGAAGCAAGAGAGGAGCACATCAGAACTGCTCTTTTACAGAAAGTGGATAAGAAATAAAATTGATGGAGAAGGGCACTAGAGGTCAGTGTGCTTCTACTCCCGGGCCATATTAGAAAAGACAAGAGGACATAATTCAAAACTTAAGAGCTTAGGGAAATTCCTCTTCTTTGTATACAAGACACTGTCCCCAAAACACTTGACTTGCTAGCACAACATGTTATTTGGAGAAAGATTTTCTTAACCTATAGAGAATTCATTGTGAGACAACAGGAAGATTATTTTTTTTTTCCCCTAAAAAAAAAAAAGAAAAAAAAAGAAAAGAAAAAAAAAACGTTCCAACCTAAACAATCTGAACAATTAAGAGCATATGATTTTCTGAATGTTTTAAATTGCTCACAGTTGCAACTTAGTGCTCTGGTATTTCCTTCAACTCTTAAAAGAAGAATCCTATGCAACTTGAAATAAGGTATTTGCAGCTCTGACGTTCTTGCCAAAATTATCTCCTTCCAAGCGAGACATTACATAAGAACATGCTTAACGTGTAACGGGAAACTGCTTGCTCTGTCATTGCTTTCACCTTTAGCAGCTACAGTATCTCTAGATGAGACACTAAAAATCTTAAGAAAAGACATTAAAGAACAAATCCAACTAACACCTGATTATCAGGAAATACAGACATGAAAATTGTATCGCAACATACTTACAACTTAGCATTTGCTCTTTACATTTTGCTATCGCATTCACCTGGCAAGATTTACGTATGTTAATTCAATAGGTACCTGGAGGTGTGTATGTTTCTACCGAAGAGTGCACAAGAACAGACCGTCTTTTTGAAGGCATGGGCATTTTTCTCTCTTTGTATTTTGCAAGTGCTGCTTGTACTGCTTCCGTGTGGACATCTATATAGAAAACATAAAAAAGGTTAAGAGATTAAGCTTAATCAGTATTTCTTTCTAAAAACATAATATACATCAATGCCATCTTTTACAGCTGAAATCCAAAGGCTGAATCGCACACGATGACCGTTACGGCTTTAGTCCTGTATAGCCCAATTGCTTAGCTTGCAGAAAGGAGCAGGTTCTCAGCTTCAGAGGAAGCAGCTCTTCTTGGAGAGCAGAAAGATCCAAAGCTAAACTACAGTAACATGGTTTTCAATTCTGAAGCTGTGACAAGTCTATGAATTGTTTCTCCTTCAATGGTGTTTAGTAGGACTAAACTGTTTACTAGGCGTAAACTGTTTACTATGCCTGCCTCCGACTCAAATTCATCTCAGAAGCAATGGTATCAAAAGCTAAGGGAGGATATAAGCAGGGTGAAGTCAACATATTTTCCTCACGAAATCACCTTGAAAAGGCTTTGCAAGTATCACCTAGGAAGAACACCCTGAAAATCAATACCGAAGTTACAGAATACCTAGCACGTTAGTTCTGAGCTATGGGGGAAAATTTCAACACAGATGCTAACATTACCAACACCATTGGACTCCTCATCCTTCAAAATTCACAATGGGAAAAGAAGTGAAAAATGTATACTTGAAGCTCTCACAAAAGACTGCAAGTAAGAAAAAACAGAAAGAAGAGACTAAATAAAGAATTATGGAAGAGACGCAAACTGTTTTCACCTTACTGAAAGCAAAAATTACCTTAATATACTCATTGAGTATATTTTAACTTTTCTTATTTTTAAGCCAAACCTGATATTGAAGAGGAATCTGGTGTTCAGTCAAGACAACACTGAAGTCAAAATTTAATGAATTCAAATAATTCTAAATTGCTTTCAGCAGATTTTCCTCTTTGACATATAAATTACAATGGTTTCAAAAGCTAAACCTTATGTAGAAAGAAAATTCATGAGAAATGAACAGATGTCAAGGAGAAATGAGGCAGACTGAAAATATACTTTAACTTATGATCTAAGATTAAAACTCATGAAAAACAAGTACAACATGTAAACACTTACGCATAGTTACAAAGGGCCCAAAAGCAAGTATGTGATTATGCATTCGTCTTACCACATTTCTTTCACATGGAAGCTGCTATACAAGAATTACAGAATGAAACTGTTCAATTTGACAAAAAGATGTATTCTTTCATTAACTCTCCATCTAAGTCTGCAAATACATAACACATTGATAGACTTGTAGGTATGAAACTCAAGACATGCGACACACATACACTTACACAACTTACATACTGAAAAAAAAAAAGCAATTTCTCTGCCCTGTACCTATAGGGATTAGCCTTGATGACGTCTACAAGTAAAGCTTCATGTAGTACTGTAGTACCTTTTTGACAAAACAAAACAAACAAACAAAAAAGGCACCACTTCTGGTACTAGTCCTGAACATGCTTTGGTTATACTCAGCACAAGGTTCTTCCTAATTTATTTTAAATATGCTGATCAATTCCAGCTAACTTTAACAAAGCAAGAGCCAGCTCATGGGAAAGCTAATCAGTATATATTTCGAGCATCACAGAGAAGGAAAGCATACGAAAGGGCAAAGCACAGCACATCAATGTGAATCTGTAGGGAGTCTTGGCATGAAACACATTCCAAAGGCAGCTGTGCCCCAATGCACTGGATAAACAACCTGACACTTGTGGGACAACTCTTCCATTCTCCATTTTTAAGACAAATTACAAATGCTGCCCAAAAACTCAGAAGCATGACCTCGACAGAGAAGGCTTCATGCAATATATTTCTAACCAACTTCACTGACAAATACTGACCGATGAATTTCTTTCTGAACTTCTACTCTTAAGTAAATCAGACACAAATCACCATAGCTTAATCTGACATCTTTTCCTACATTAGATAAAAACTGTTCCATTTTCACATGTAAGAATTCCCCCTGCTTCAAAGCATAATCACAAAATTAACTTCAGGAATCTAACTTTTGGTCCTTGACTACACAGCACAATTTACTGCAATACATGAGACCAAAGAGACACCCTGAGAACAGCAAGTTAAAACCCCAGTACTGGAAGAACACTGCACCTTTAAGAGAAATGCCAGAAAAAAACAATCCACTCTTAACCAAAAATCAGGAAGCTGCTTTTCTTAGTCATAAGTCCACATGAGAAACAAACTGTTTCCTTTAGTCTGCCCAAACGAATCAGAAAAATCAAAATAAGTCCTGTGCGTATGGTTCCAGACACCACCTAGTTCTTCACAGTAACAGTGCCGCTTTTCAAGTCTGCACCTCCGCCCAGATAATCTGTTCAATGTTGTATTTAAAATATATATAAAATACAGAGTCACAGAATCACAGACCTCTTGTGAGAGACATCCCTGCCCATGGCAGAGGGGTTGGAACTAGATGATCTTTAAGGTACCTTCCAACCCGAACCATTCTATGATTCTATGACAAGATATTAAAAGAAAAATTTCAAGCTGGAAATAGATCTTAATGAGTACAGAAGGAACCGATGAGTTAAATCAGCACTATAAAAATAAAACATGAAACTCTTACGCCCTAAACCCTCTAGCTATCAGAAGAGCTTTTTTTTTCCTGTTTGTAGCCTCTGCTTGTTTATTAGCCTCTGATTCTTGTGCCTGCCTTAGGCACAGGAGAAAGTATTTCTCCAGTTGTTTGAAGAAAAACTGGCATTCAGAGGTTGACCGGTTTCCCTGCTGCTCACCAACCTCCAGACATCAGCAGCTAAAGCAACCAGCACCCTCTGCCTCTACAAATGGCTGCTGCAAACTAAGTGTCCCATATGATTGCATCTCTGTGACAAGGATTGCCAGTAAAAAAAAAACCAAACCAAACCAACTAGTATGACTCCAGGAAGGCTGGCAGAGCACAGAGGATTGGTGCGGGATCAAGCTCTATCACAAGAAATGAAAAACAGAGCTGCTGTATATTGCATGCTGCTGTACAGGCATCACCCCTGCACACTGAGCAGGCTTGCTCCTCAAATGGAGCAGCTCCCCAGATACATCTCTGTATCCTGTTCCAGGCAAGCTGGGAGAACAGTCTGTGTATTACAGCTGTATATCCAACAGGCTGAAGAACAATAACCAGAAAAAAGTGCAAGAGTGGCAAGTATAGCTGCTGTGAAAGCTATTTCAGACACCTAAAGGCTTACCAGCTAACTCATCTGGGTGCTTATCCAAAACCAGGCAGCTGTGCAACTTCATGAACGCAGGAGAAGGCACAGTGCCTCCACCAGAAACCACACACCCTCCCTAAAAGAAAAGCCAGCAGTAATAACAACATACCCATCAACAAGTGTCCTCTGAATTGAGGGTATCAGGGTCTTAGCGCTTATCACGGATGAGTGCTTACAAAGTCTCTGTATTTCTTACTTTATCCCATTGTCATCATTTAACAGAACGAAAACCTAGTTAAATCACTGTAATATTAACTGCTGTTCTGATAACTCTTAAGTAATTTAGTAGCCTACAGTATTTATTAATGGCATTTCACTGTTGGAATTTTTTTGGTAATATCTACTGCTTGAAGACAAAAATCTGTGGATAATAAAAACTATATTTAATTTAAATGGACAACAACTCCTGGAAACTGTAAAAAAAAATGCTCACAGCTAGTAAATGACAGACGAATTGCATAAAAAGGCAAAATTGTTTCACTTGCTTATTTTAAGTAATTACGTTCTTCGTTCTAAAACAACTATAATTGCTCCAGAAAGAGATCCTGTTCTGTGAAAAGTTGCATTCCACCCTCATCAGCTACTCTTAAAAAGGTCATAGCAGGACTGTTGAGATGCAAAGAAAGGGAAAAAAGAAATAAAGACTGGAAGGAAATAAAAAAAAGACAAAACACACCCTCCACTTCCCCCAAAACTCTAAATAAGGCAGGCAATTGATACAAGAAGAAATAGCATCCAGAACTACAGCCTAAACCTATACCTTCACAACGTCAACATACAGGGAAATTTAAAAAGGTAACATTTCAAGCCAGTGGTAGTGGACATCTTTTCTTTAGGCAGAAAATGTTTTTAGGATAGCTAGAATTTCTCAGATAAATCAGGACTGCGTTGTGAAGCGAAACTACAACTTTTTATGACAAGCATTGGGAAAAAAGTTAAGCTACTTCACAGTAACTGGTGTTTTCTGAGATGTCAACATTTCTATTCATGCTCTATGTATACATATATCTCACCGCATGAGTAGCCATGAAAAAGATGATCAACACCAACATGAAGCATTTTCAGACTTGAGTCAACTGCATGATTCAACATCTATTAGAATCAAAGTAGTAATACTTTCAAGGAGTAAAAACACATGCAACACACGGCTTGCGTTTTTCTTTCAGTCTATCTCTTCATTGAGATAAAGAAGAAAACCACTAATGCAATAAATCTGAAGATTTTTTTTCTAAAAATAAGAGAGGAAAAAGGGGAAAAGATACAGGCTCTGAAAGCTATATCTATATTACCTTGCACAGACATAAGTTTAACCTCAATCAAGTCAAGCAAAACCATCACTATTTGGTTTTCGTACCACCTGAGCACACTAAGCCTTGTCATATATCACTAACAGGAAAGACATCCAATTACATATGTTACAACTAAGAACTTTTTCCCAAAGGGTTTAAATTTCAAAGTGAAGAACACATTCTAGGCAAGAATTTTTCATGAAAACATGAGTTAGCGGAGCAGTGATGGGAAACCACAGAAGGACATGGCCATCCACATGAAGTACTACCTAGGTTTTTGGCACTTGCCAGTGATAAGTACAAGAAATAACCTAAAACCCACACACATAAGGCTTCATCTTGAATAACCGCCCACTGGCAGGATTGCCTGAACACTTAGGATCATTCAGAAATATTCATATTGAGAAGTAAAAATATCGGCTATGCTCTAGACTGACGAGACTGTGAGCAGTACTTCTGAATCACTGAAAGTTGATTTAAAGAATTTTAAAATCAACGAGGCCATACAAATATTAACTCTAGAAAAAGAGGAAGTACTGCTAATTAGCACCGACAGTTAGACTAACATTTAAAAGCCACATCTATTCATAACAAGTATGCTAGCTGAACTTGTTAATACTCACCCACTTGTACACGTCTTGCACTGTAAGACTAATGAGCCCTATGCCAAAATTCCCCCAAACAATACCAGTAATATGGCAGGGTTGTTTACTTGCTTCTTGTTTTAAAGAAGGCTGAGGCTCCGAGACAGGAAAATTGCCCACGTATACAGCATATTGCTCTATACCCTCCTAGCTCTCTCAGCTAATGGCTCCCAAGTATTCCCTGTTATAGTTGTGCTCTTCTGCAGATTATATTCCTGCTAGTTTTAACATCACATGCCATTTTAAAGGAATTAATTTCTGTCAGATTTATGACTCTGCTTGTAATTTACTTGGAATCTATTTAGCGACAAAGTACCTTGGAAATCATGGCTGTAATTCAACCACTAAATCTGGTTTTTCTCCGACACATATTCAATAGTAGAATTATATTGATGATACATTTGAAATGCAAAAATAAATTTAAATGACCAGTTTGCAGATACTCTTAAACATGTCATTTAGTTAATTTTGATACTATGTAATCTTCCCTGACATTCAGAAGTTTCTTCTTTGTGTAGCTGAATACATATTTCCCAGGAGTCCATATACATCCTCAGAATATTTAAGAAGTCTCATTCATCCTTCAATTATTCATAAGGAACCCATAAAGGCATATCAAGTCCATTTCTGGAGCAAGGTTTTACATGTCAGCAATGCAAATATAATGTAACAACCGCTATGCCCAAGCAGTTCCAAAGCAAGGTGACGCAAGACCAACAACATATTAAGGATGTGCAGTGCATGTTATTGCTTGCAGTTCTCATCTCCAAACCCAAGACATATAATTACCCATGGAAAACAAAGAGAAAAATTTCCAGTTAAAAGTCCAAAAGTAGTTAGGAGAGAAAAGCTTCCAAACACCTTTTTTTTCTCATTATTGTGACAAGAATTTCACAGGTAAACAGTATACTTCAGCCACCTGAAACGTAACAATGGAAACAGGATGCGATGACGATATTGATATTTTCACTGAAGTTTCCAAAACAGGTTTGTCACAGTGCATCCATTTAAAATTAAGTAGAACATCCATTGTGACATTTCCCTTTTTTGTGCACTTGCCTTACAGAATCACAGAATGGTAGGGGTTGGAAGGGACCTCTAGAGATCATCTACAGTCAAAAAGTAGTAAAGCAGGTTCACCTAGAGCAGGTTGCACTGGATGATGTCCAGGTGGGTTTTGAATATCTCCAGAGAAAGAGACTTTACAATCTCTTTGGGCAGCCTGTTCCAGTGCTCTGCCACCCTCAAAGTAAAGAATTTTTTCCTTATGTTCAGACATTTCCTGTGTTCTAGTTTGTGCCCATCGCCCTTTGTCCTGTTGCTGGGCACCACTGAAAAGGGTCTGGCCTCATCCTCTTGACACAAGGCCTTTAGCTATTTATAAGCACCGATAAGATCCACCCTCAGTCTTCCCTTCTCCAGGCTAAAAAGACCCAGGTGTCTCAGCCTTTCCTCATAAGAGAGATGCTCCAGTCCCTTGATCATCTTCATAGCGCTCTGCTGGACTCTCTCGAGTAGTTCATTGTTTTTCTTGAACTGGAGAGCCCAGAACTGGACACAGGAAATATTTGAAAGTGAGCTACAGTAAATATGATAATCCCATAAACTTCCTTTAACAAAATATCACAAACAACCAAGCAAAAAAACCCAAAAAACCAAACCAAAACAAAACCCACACACTATAGTTTCCTGAATGTTTAGATAACTGTTCTACACACTGGGCACCCAATCAGCAAACAAGAGAAAGTTGTTAAGCATGGTGTAAAATTCACAGTAAAAAAACATCAGAAGGCATGTCTACAATTTCTAGCATTTCCTCCATTCTGGATTTGAACAAAACCATCCATGTATAGAAATACTTAAAAAATATGCATTAACTCTTCCCTTCTTTCAAAGTACTTTCAACTTTTTCTTTACGTGTAGGTACTGCTTTACTGGTACACTTTTCCTCTTGAGATACCTGATGTTTTAGCTACATTGCTTTTCCTTACCGGATCGGAAGCGCTCATCCCTCGAGTTGGTAGAACGGGATTTCTGCTGTTTAGATACAGCAGCTGTAGCTTGTGAAGAGCCTGGGACTCTGTTCTCTGCTTGCAGGGAGGGATCCACACCTGAAACAGAGTTTTATTTCAGTACAAATTCAGGTTTGCAAATAAAACTTGGCACCTACTTACAAGTTCTACTGAAGCCCTAAGTCTACACCTTTAAAAAATCTTCCAACTGCATTTTAAATTTTTTAAACTAAAACCTAGCTTGATCTGATAAGCATTTCACATGGAAGGTAAGAAGCTTCTGAGTAACAGAAAAACTCCTTTGCTTCTTGGAGGGGTTTACAATCATTTGTCATTAGGTGTTCTGTATGCCCGATCTATGCAGAGGGAGGAGAGGGAACCAATCCTCTCCCAGCTTACTGCTAGACATAAAGAGCAATGATGCAAAGATGGTTACAATTACACACTGGACTTGGAGATCCTGAACAGAAAAGATGATACTGCTCCACCTTTTAAATAAAGCTTGAACTATTCTGTAAAATTTCTTTTGAGTCTAAAAACAAGACAACCAACTTAGGTAAAATTTAGGAACGTGCATATCTGTTTAATCTTCCTATTTAATCTGTTAAATATTCCCATTTAATAGCGCAATACTCAGAAGACTCTCAATTTACAAAAACTCCGCAATTCTCTAATAGAAACTTTGCAGATATTAAGGGCAGAATTACTCTGTCAGCTTCAGCTGTATAAAACTACTGCTTTACGTATGCTGGGTACTTTACATACTTATTAAAGGATTACGGATCTTGCCATCCCCATAAAGGGTAAAAAAAAATAAGAGGAACTGATCTGCTCTCTAGTTGTTTCCTCCAGACCTGTCTAGAACAGGGCTCTACACAGATAACCTAGAGCAGACGCCTACCTTTAGGCCAGCTAATGTTCGGGAAGATGTATCTCACCTTTACATTCTAGGATATCAGAAATAAGAAATCAAAGAGGCAGAGAGTAACTATTAAATATTCCCTATCACTCCCTAACCTCCCAAATGAGGAGACTCCCTGCTGGTTCTTGATACATCTGCAAGGACTATACAAATTTGAACTAGGAACTTACACTTGCAATATTATTTCCTCATATATCTACACTTGAAGTACAAAACCAAGACCTGAAACCTCTGCAGGTGTTCTCTGAGTGTACACGTCATGCACAGCCACAAGAAGGCACAAGAACATAAGGAACAAAAAAGGACTCTCCTCAGTTCGTACTGTTTTACGATTGGTGAATGATCACATTCAGAAGTAGAATCATAGAATCGCCTAGGTTGGAAGGGACCTTTCAGATCACCTAGTCCAACCATCACCCTAACTACATACCAAGTACAACATATGTAAAATTACAGTGCAGTTTTAAGGTTTTTTCTGTATGAACCTACGTCCTGGTTCCGGTGGGGATAGGGTTAATTCTCCTCAGGCTCTGGCAGGACACAGGTATTCCATCCCACGTGAGCCATGCCCAGTCTGTAGCTGCAGTTTGGGAGCAGGATAGGGTGTCCCAGGTTCAGTTGGTGAGTGGTGGTTCTGCAATCATGTTTGTATATTCCTCTATCCGTGTCATTGTTGGTGTTTTCTTGTTTTCTTTGCTGTTCTGTTAAACTGCCTTTGTCTCAACCCATGAGCTTTGCCTTTGAGTTGAGAGAGCAGCCACTCGGTTCTTTGTTGCCATCTGAGGTGAAACCACGATAAGCTATCATAAATTTACGAACTTATGTGGCTATTTGGCTTAGCGTTGTGTTTAATAGTAAACCTTCCTTAGCCATATAAGATCTGCTGCACCATGCAGCCTCAGCAAGTTTGTTGATGACACCAAGCTGAGTGGTGCGGTCAACACGCTGGAGGGAAGGGATGCCATCCAGAGGGACCTCGACAGGTGGACCCATGTGAACCTCACGAATTTCAACAAGGTCGAGTGCAAGGTCCTGTACATGGGTCAGGGCAGTCCCAAGCACAAATACAAGCTGGATGGAGAATGGATTGAGAGCAGACGTGAGGAGAAGGAACTGGGGCGTTGGTTGATGAGAAGCTCAACATGAGCTGTAAATGTGTGCTTGCAGCCCAGAAAGCCAACTGCATCCTGGGTTGCATCAAAAGAAGCATTGCTAGCAGCTCAAGGGAGGTGATTCTGCCCCTCTACTCTGCTCTGGTGAGACCCCACCTGGAGTACTGTGTCCAGCTCTGGGGCCCCCGATGTAAGAAGGACACGGATCTGTTGGAGCGAGTCCAGAGGAGGGCCACGAAGATAATCAGAGGACTGAAGCACCTCTCCTATGAGGACAGGCTGAGCGAGTTGGGGTTGTTCAGCCGGGAAAAGAGAAGGCTCTAGGGAGACCTTATAGCAGCCTTCCAGTACCTAATTGGGGCCTACAAGAAAGATGGGGAGGGGCTCTTTATCAGGGAGTGTAGCGATAGGACATGGGGTAATGGTTTTAAACTGAAAGAGGTTAGATTTAGATTAGATATCAGGAAGAAATTCTTTACTCTGAGGCTGGTGAGACACTGGAACAGGTTACCCACAGAATTTGTAGTGTTGGAAGTTGGAGTGTTCAAGGCCAAGTTGGCTTTGAGCAACCTGGTCTAGGGAGAGGTGTCCCATGGCAGGGGGTTTGGAACTAGATGATCTTTATGGTCCCTTCCAACTCTAACCATTCTATGATTCTGTGAAAATGCAAATATTTACAGAAAGCAGCTTTCAGTGAACTGATGACATCACTCAAGAGGAATCTGTGCCAGCTCCTTTGAAAGTAAAGCTTTTACTTTAACAAGAAAGGATTCCTCTTTCTCTCATGGGCTTTCTGCTCCCTCCCCTTCACCTGAAGGGTATACCGAGAAAGAAACTGGTAATTTATTATTAAAAAGTCTAGCAATTAGAAGAGATTTTTATTAGAATCTTTCAGTAAGATGGGGTCTTCACATTTGAAGTGTAAGTCTGCAAACAGTAACTGGATTGAATATACCAGTTCTACCTCAACTAATCAAAACGAACTTTCACATACTCTGTTTAAATATTATATCCTCAGGAAAAGTGTTTTATCATCTTCCTGAATGGATCAGTGGCTATACACCAGCTTTCTCAGGTATCTGTTAATACCATGTCCTGATCTGAGGTAAAACAGAACCAACTTTCTGTTCAGTAATTTTCTTAGCTAGGCCTCTTCTAACCCTCTGAAATAAACAGCATGTTGTGTCTGAAACGGTTCGTTCAGAGTGATAAGACAGTTTGTGCCAAGGAATGGTACGCAGAGAGACTCTTGCTTATACTTATTGCTGTAACAACCAAGGTCAGCTAATTTCGTTACTTGCCCCATTGGAAGGTTGGAGGCAGAAAAGCGTAGAGGGGTCCCACCTGCAGGGAGGATCGGACAGGACAGGTGACCCAAAACTGACCAACAGGGGTATTCCATCCCATCTGCCCCACGCTCAGTATAAAAGCTGAGGGATCAAAGGGTCAACTCTCGTCCTTCAATGGCTGACGTCCGAGGAGGACCCTGCCTGTTCATCTGTCTTTGATCCCGATCCGTGTGTTCCTGACTCTAACTCTGGAACCCACTTCCCACCCATCGCTGAGTCCAGCCTGGGACTTCCCCAGTGCCTGCCGGTGACATCATCCTGGGAGCTTAATACGGTTTTCTATATACTGTATCTATTTAATTATTTTCCTTTTTATCTTATTATTAATACTTCATAAAGTAGTTTAGCTTCTTCTAAACTCATAAATCTCTTTATCTCTCCTGCTCCTCTCCGTGCACGAGAGGCCGGGGGGGAGAACCTGTCACCACGACACACCACTAGGTGAATGCACTCAATAATCCCTTTTTGGTCCCCATTTGCAGCTGAGAGTTAACATCTCTGGAAGTTGAGACGGCAACCTTGAGTTAGCCAGGGAGGGTGTGTGGGGAAAAAAAAAATATAAGCCTAAGTAATAGAAAAGTAAAGAACATTTAATAAATCACACAGATCTAAGTTTTCAGAAATTAATCCAACTCCAGAGACATGCTCCCATTTTTACAATTTGCTGTACAGAAAGAACAAACACATCCTCACCTAATGGAGTCTTCCTATTCTCCAAAGTAGACAGTGCTTTTGAAGTAGACAACAGGCTATGTAACATCAAGTGCATTTCCCAATAGGGCAAATGAGACAGCCCAGTAAAGAAACAGAAGTGTCCACAACGGAGAGCAGTTGAACATGATGTTTCATCACTACCCATATAAGGAGATAACATTCCCTGAAACACTTTAGCAGAATTTTGTTTCCAAAAGAAAAGCAAATTTAGTATACCAACTGAATTGATTCAACATATCTGATCCTCGAAGAGTGGTGAAAACACTTGAGAACTGTATTTTACATTTCATGTGAACAAAAGTTTTATGTAACCACAAGTCAAGAATCCAGCAAGATGTGTTGGTCCGGAAACAGTAAAAAACAACTTCATATTTCATTAAAAAGATTGACACAAGTCATCTCCTCAAAGCCTGAGACAATAAAAGAGCAGATACAAATGGGTAATGCACCGGATGCCAACAGATAATGTGGATTTCACCACTATGGTGGTGAAACAGAGAACAGGACAAGCAGCTAAGCTGGAAGTCTTCCTAAAACAGGTTGCCTGCTTATGAAATTTTCAGACAACAACATTACACATTAGGAAGGTCAACATGCCAAACATCATGTCAATTTTGCATGATCTTGTCACAAGGGACCTTTGGTGAAGAAGGCAACAAAAGAGCAGGAGATTATTATTTTTTGTCCCACTTTTTTCTCCAAAAGAGAGTTATCAGTTTTAAGTTGAAGAAAGAGATTAATGCTCTACTCATAATTCCTTAGCTTTTCCAGTCCTACGGTTCAGTACCCAGCTTTCCAAAACTGTCTCTCTCCCTGGGCACAGTATAGCCCACGAATCCCTATTTTGAACTCCTGAAGCTGTTATGAAAGCAAGTAACTACAGAACTTCGGAATCAGGACTCATAAACCCACAACCAAGCCCCTTTTCCACTCTGTGATCCCATGTGCCTGGTGTGGTGGTTTAACCCCAGCAGGCAAATAGGACCACGCAGCCACTTGCTCAATTCTCCCCTTCCCCCAGGAAGGGTAGGGAGAAGAGGAAGAAAAGGGAAAAAAAACCAACTCATGGCTTGGGATAAATACAGTTTAATAGAATAGTAACAGAAAAGGAAAATAACAATAATAATGGTAAAAGAATATACAAGATAAAAGTAATACAACACAAGTCGCTCTCACCACCTGGTGACCAGTTGCCACAACCCGTCAGGAGCAGTGATCCTGGATTCCCACCCCCCAGTCAACCCCCATTTATATGCCGACCACGATGTCTACGGTATGGAATATTCCATTGGCCAGCTTGTTCTGTCTGTGCTCCCTCTCAGCTTGTATGGGAAGCTGAAAAAAGTTCTTGAGTAACACAAACATCACCTGGCAACAACTAAACCCATATGCATTATCGACATTCCTTCCATACCAAATCTGAAACACAACAGCCACTAGAAAGAAAATTAACTCTATCCTATCTGAAACCAGGACACCCAGCAAAGTTGGTTAGCGTAATCTGTAGTCAATGACACTGCTGCATCCGGCACAAGGGTTTAACCCTTGAACATACAGGGAAAATAAGATGGAAAATGAGCTGACTAGTATAATCAACCATCAGATGACAAGCTGCTTGTGGGATGCTCCCGAGCCACGTGCAACTTGAGCAGTGCTATTTGGCCACACCAGTACTGGGGGCAGGGGGAGCAGGGAAGAGAAGGGACCCCAAATAAGCATAAGACTGCATGAAAGCTTACCAAATCCAAAACCAGAGCTCTCTCCTCCTCCAAAACTAACAGAACAGATTTTTGTGAATCACAGCTGTACTGTGATGAAATATACATAAATGAACATCAGAAGTTCCCTTTAAATTAGCATAAGGCACAAAATCAGTGGCACTGTTGGAAATCACAACTGTGTTTCTTCAGCTTAAATCTCCCTTTTTGCTTTTTCAAAGAAGGTGGGTTCACATCACAGTACAAAACCACCATGGATGAGTCTGAAAAGCATAACTTTTTGGTAAAAATGCTAATATATTGCATCTACCTCTTAGGCTACACAATTATGTGCCAGAAAAATCCTGTTCCACAAGCTTGGTGAACTTACTATTTTATTCTGGTACTATGCAAATCATTACCTTAGCTTTTAGCAAAAGCAGCTGGATAATTAGGCTAACTCCCCTCATTCACACTAAACATCTTTGCAAAAATAACATTTTAACAAGTACACACTAAAGACACTTGATCTACTATCATCGTATTTTGTTCATTTTTAACTTACCCAAAGCTAGCAAGAATGAAAAGTCATCTTAAAGAGGCTGCTTGTTCCAATTAACTGAATAATTCGCTTATACAGGATGAAATTAAAGCTAATATTTCAATTATAACTGTATTTTTTCATCCACTAACACTAGAGAATCAAGACTAACACTGAAATTTCTAGCAATTTTGAATTATATAAGCAAAAATTACTTTACTATAAGAGCACTGAACAGTCGACGGTACAATGAAGACTCTTTGCTAGCATCACTGGGGAGCTAAACACATCCAGCATCAAATAGGCAGAGATAAAAATTTCAAAAACATACTTAGCAAAAGCACAAACTTTATTGCTGGAGGAATCTCCTGGGCAACCCAGATACAGAGCAGTTGCCCTATTGCCTCTTTCATCTCATCTGCATAAGATGTGATGTCTTAACATCAAACTCAATGATTTTTAAAGACTTTCACCAATGTCGCAGCAAACTCTTCTCTGAAACAGCTATAAGACATTCAAATCCCAAAACAGAAATTCAGACAAAGTAATTTCAGTTCTAAACTAGGTCAATTTCGATGAGATATGTTGTACCAGGTTTACTAGATGAACCTTTCAAAATTATTCTCTTCCAAGTTTTAACGGTAAACTGAAAAGTAAAACCAAAGGAGTTAAAATAGCATGGCAACAATTCCCTCATCTTAGTTTTACTTGTATCATGCCTCTGAACATCCACAAGTCTGCAGAAGATGGTGTATCATATTAGAGAGCTTTGCACAGAGGAGAGGGGAAGAGGGAGGCTGAAGAGGAAATGTCAGGCTCTTCATACACTATTAAACCTTTCTGCAGCTGTTGAACTGGATCTAGAAATAAGAGAGGAACAGAAGATGGCAACCAGGTTCAAAGTACTTTAAAAAAGGAAAAGGGGTATGACAAGGCAGAAAATAAAACAAGTGTGAGAAACTCCTGGTCTGGCTCTAGGCCAATCTTTCAGTCCATCCAGTCCTACTCTGGTCCCTCTCTGCTCTCTCCTCCGCATCTGGGACCCTGCTCTGCCCAAAGACCACGGGCAGCCGTTCAGCCTGCAGCACTCTTGTTGCGCGAAAAGGGGCCAAGCGGTTTTGGCTTCTTGGCCAATTTAGTAATTATTCCACAACGCTCCTTCCCTTACTGCCCCTCCAGCCCCCAGCTCTTCATCCCATCCCCTCCAACCGTGCCTCTGGTTCCCACCCCCTCTCCATGGATTCAAGCCCTACAGACCTCCTGTCCATGTTTCTCCGTTGCAGTCTGTTTCCCACCCACGCTCACACCTACCAAAGCACCTACCAAAACAAGGGAGGTTATCACCAAGCACTGCAGTATTCCCTAGTTCCCTCTGCCACCGCCTGCCCTAAAGGAAAGGGAGCTTCAGCAGTTTCCTAGTTAGAGACCGGTAGTCTACAAGAATAGGTATGGTCTTTCCTGGCAGGTTTTTCAGCTATTTATTAATATATGCAAGGAGCAGGGGCAGAGCCAGGTGTACTAGAGAGAGCCTCTCCTTCCCCGCTAGTACCACTTCACACACCATGCCAGAAGAGGTGCATTTTTGTTTGGCACCTTCACATGAAGTATCTCCATTTAATCCCTTGATTTCACCATCACTAAGGAACCTTGTACTCCTCGGTCTTCTCAAGCAAAGCTGCATAGCTGTGCTAATGAGTACCTAGCTTAAGTACAGCTCCACAATAACAGTCTTAGTAATTCCAGATTTCTTTAAATGGAATTTTAGATACAGTTGTTTTCCACCGAACTGTAAAGGAAAAAAGCAAACTCTTCTCACAAAAATGACCTGAAACAATTACGTTTTACATGAAACGCGTATGCTGAGTTCTGGATCTTTTCAAAGAAAACCTAATGCAGGAGACTAAATGTAAATTATTCCTCTAGAGACTGAAATATGAGGATCTCTCTTTACTTTTTGATCTGAGAAGCCTCACCTCAGTTATTAAACATCCAGTCCTTACTCATGTCATAGTTCAATTTTATCATTCCTTGCTGTCATACCACATCCCAGAACATATTACCTGATGCACACATTTCTGTCTTGATCTGAAACGATCAAAGTGTTCACACCGTCTAGGTCAGTGAAACTGAACAAGTGTCCACCCAATGTAATTTATTACTCAGAATAAGATATTAGAAAATCATGAGTTTAAAAATAATAATAATAGTAGGCATCATATATATGAATTATGCTTGAAAAGTTCCTTAGAAAAGGAACTACAGAACAAAGTGCTATAAGGTATGGAAAACTCATCCCATTCTAATTGAATGCTAGGCTGAAGTACCCACAAAGAAGTAAAATCACAGCTATGTAGAAATCACAGAACAGCCCAAGTTGGAAGGGACCTCAAAAGAGCATCTAGTCCAACTTTTCGGTTGGAATAGAAAGGGCCTGTATCCTTGTTCGCAGCAGAAATATTTGTCAGAGAGTGGAGAAATTTCAAGTAACTGCAGAGTCTTAAACCCAGTTTCCTACGCTAGCTGACTATGCCTTCATCCCACTCTAACATGCTTTACTATTCAGCATGGCTAACAGAATATGCACTCATCATTCACCAAGTAATCAAAAGTATTACAGTGTAAGAAACACGCTCTTTTATATTCAGGACTTCATATGGCCAGTAGACAAAACCATCAGTCATACTAGGCTGCACTGCTAAATTATCTTAAGGACTATTTGATTGTTTGATGCATTAACTCCGCTTCTACAGAATTAGCAGTAGGGTTTTTCAAGTAAGCTACATAAAACAAAGAAAATTTAAGAAGAAAGGAAGTATGGGACATGTCTGCCTCAACCAAAAGTAGAGGAGGTTTCATCATCATTTTCCTTAAAAAATGAAAATTTGAAAGTCATAACATTTTAATATTGATGAAGCACTAAGGAAGGAAAAGGGAGAAAAGAACAAAATAAAATAATTTTAATTACAGTGGAATCACTCTGACAACAGAGGAAAAAAGAAATTACTCAGCAAGGTGTTTCGCTAGCACTAACGAAATCTAGTGAAATCATTTACACAGACTGTCCTGTAAAGCAGCACCAGAACACTGCAGCTGCAATCTGATTTACATAACAGAAGAAGCGGTGTGAAAATACATTAACACAATTGAAAAAAAAAAAAATCAGTAAGAAATCAGGATACCAAGAAAATGACCATCATGAGGCAAGAAGGTAGACGCACACATTCTCAGGAGCATGCATGGTGCAGTTGGCCAAAGGTCCTCAGACTTCAGATCCAGTTCACCAAAATAGACAGAAACCTCAGGGAGACAAATTTCACTGACACACCCAAGAAACTGGCCACTGAAGAGAAAAAGGGGTTCAAGAAGATAATTCTGGAGTATCATGAAGAAATCCTTTTTCCATATTAATGGAGGAGAAAAGTTTCCATGCAAGATGACAGCAAAGTAATAAAGAGAAATCATTCCATAACGTGTCTGCTTGATAAGATGGCCAGACTTACTTTTGAATTGATAGATACCTCTCTAGGGGCAAGAAAAAGGGAACTAATGTGTTCCATGTTTCCACCATGAACAAACTGTCTAGATTTCTGACAGAGGGCTGTGTGATCACTTGCCACCTTGGTGTAAAGGTGAAAAGTTCTTACAACGCATCTGAACATGGCCTTTCATGAACCAATGTTCAGAACCAATGAACCAAATGCATGAACCAAATAGTTCATGTAGACGCCAGTAAGGTAGGAAAGAGGTTTTGGATTTACCACTTGAGCTGTTTAGAACAGAAGCTGAAGACTAGCGCTTTCATTGTAGGAGATGGAGACAACATGTGCCTGAGAAAACCGTGGAACAAAAAAAATGCTTCCAGTTAATGGAAACTGATAAACTTTTGGAAGAATAAGCGACAGCACAGCAAGCAACAGACCTACAAGTGTAAGGAAGCAAAATTAAAACTCATGGCAGACACTTTGCCCTAGCTTCATCTTACAAATTAGATGACAGTCTTGTTTTCTGTTTTAAAGAGATCACCTTTGAATGACTCCTCCCCTTCCACCCAAGCGAAATATGATTTTCCTTTACAATGCATTTGACTCCTCCCTTTCAGCAAGGCTCCCCATTCTCTCTGTATCTTTTTTTTTTCCCCCCAGGCATCTTTTGCTGAAGCTTTATCAAAACCAATGCTCCCACAGTACTGCCTAGGAGATGACTTATGGAGATGAGGGACTTGTACTACAGGTAAAAGCCAGAAACATCCACATGGGATGGCCTCCCATTCCAACCTTGCATCTAAACTCCAGAGGGAATTTCAGCAGAAATACACCAACATCGGAAGAATGACATTAGCACCTGCACACGTTCAGAGCAGAAGTCCCTCAGCTAACACCCAACACTAATCTCCTACTCAACACAACACATAAGTGGAAAGGAACTGAAATTTTAAGGTTGCTTTCCTTGCTCAGACGGTACCTAAGGAATTGGTCAGAATGTAGTTACTAACATTAGGTTTAAGCAAAGGGGAAAACTCTAAATAAGCTAGATAAGTCAACTGGCACTCCTATCTGGAGGTTTGCTTATGATAAGCCCTCTGTCAAACCTTTCAGCTGTTAAACTAATTAATTCATATTTGCCATTACCACACCCTTCTGCAAATATTTTGATGAGTTTTGCAATATGATTCTTTGGGCAGCCACCCAGCTTACATAACCCTGTTTATATTGAAGAATAAACCCTTCCCCTGATCTGCTTGCACATAAACTATGCTTCTTTTGACTATGCCTCGAAGTCAAAGTCAGTTCATTTTCAAGCATAACAATGTGAGAAAAAGGAGTAACACCTTACATGCTTTTTAATATTTTGGGGGTTTTAATGACCCAAGCAAAGGAAAGCCACAAGTGATAAAACTGGAGCAACCTGCAAACCAAATCATACCAAAGTTTATGCAGAAATACAGTACCTTTTATTAGAACCAGTAATAGTTGGTACAAAGTAGACAAGAAGAGGAGAAAAAATACCCCTTAATTGCCTTTATCATAGAATTCCTGTGCATCTGTAGGTACCTCACTTTTACCAGACATAGCAGCTAGTAGAACATTTCTCTGGTAACAAAACCCCTGACAGCAAAATCTCCTTGTTTTATATGGTTTGCAAGCAGTACTACCACTGGTGATACACATGGTGCTTTAAAATCTAAAACTGCCTTTATAAAGCCCTCACTGATAAAGATGTTGATGCAATAGAAAATATCAGCTCTTGGCAACATACAAATGAGTAAAGGACGTTGACTGAATAGCATTTCAGGTTTAGGCCTCGAAGAGCTCCTCAGAGATCTATGAAAGAACAAGCTGAAATCACCTGTCCTTATTTAAAAAAAAAAATCTGAAGAACCATGTGTTTTAATAAAAAAAAAAATATGATCAGCTTGTTTCCTTTAAAACTATTTCATCTTATTTATTCTCCAACTTAAATATAAGACAGCATTAATAACAGAATAGAAAGATGTCTCTGTATGTCAATTTGTCTCAGATTAAAGCACTATAAAAAGTTAGCTTAACCAATACTACTGAATGGCCATTGGATTTCACGATACTCAGATGCAAGGTTTTGCTGTTTTAAAAAGAAGATACATGCTCAGGTTACTAGATATTTATTTATAAAATGCAACATTCAGCATCACTTTTAACTCAAAATAACCTGTGATTTGCTGCCATATAGAGCATGTGCTTTTTGTATTTTAATTTTTTTTTAAATACTGAATATTAGAAATAAAATTCTGTTAATGACAACCAGTTCAGGGATTTTTATTCTCATTATTACTCTCAAAAAAGTATACTGGAGACATGCTAGTCTCTAAATTTAATCCACCACAGAAAAACTCTGAGACAGCAAAACGATGTTAGCTCTCAAGAAGAGATGAGAAGCTTCAGATGGCAACAGCTTTTTCTTCTTTCTCCCCACCTCCCCGCCCCGGTAATACAAGAAGCTTGACCTAAACACCTTGGGTTTTGTAGGTCATACTTTATGCCAGATTACTCAGGTAAACTTTCTCAAAACTACTATTAATCTGGACTAGTACTTAGGGCTGACAAACACACCATGTCCTGTAAATAAATAAAGAAAAAGACTAGTGTGTGTTTTTTCATATTTATAAAGCAGAAGTATGTCTGGTTAAGTCTTTACATACCTCTACGTTTTTGTTTTCCTTATATTTGTTATGTTGATAAGCATGTAACAGATAAGCAGCAGTGGCAGTTGCACTACGGTTAATGTACCACTCATATTTTCTTTCACAATAAATCCATAAAAGCAACAATCTTAAAAATTTATTTGCCCAAGATGAAGATAGACATTTGGATCTTTTATGTCAATACTGATGGATAAAGAGACCATCAGAGTCTCTGACCATCAGAGGCACTGATTGTTTCTTCTTGTGCTAAATTTGTTTCTATACATCTACCAAAGCAGACTTGACACAAGAAAGCTAACAGTAAAAGACCATGATGTGCTGTGGCTAATTACAATCATGTCGCTGATGTGGAACGAGTCTATATTATTGGATGATTCAGTGCAGATCCATTATTGACTGCAGAAGCATGGCGTCAAGCTGAATCAAATACCTTTAAGTCAATAGAGGTCTCTTCCATCATCTCAGAATTAGATGGAAATCAACCAATGTATTTTTCATGTTTGATTTTATCTTGTTTCTTCGTCTCTCACTTGGAAGCATTCTTGAACCTTTAAGATCACCAGGTTCTAGCAGGATCTTCTGACAATTTCTTTTTGCAGTACATTTAAGTAGTTTTAAAAAATCACTCATGTTGCCCAAGATGATCTCTGAAATTTTCTTTTTCTTTTCCCATCAGAGCTCTCCCAGGTTGGTTCTTGCTAACACACCAAGATTGGTCTTGGACTTTCTCAGAGAACAGTCTTGGAATTTATTCATATTGTTGTCACTAATCGCAAAAACAAGGAAAGGAAAGCTTACACACACCTTTTGTTCTCCAGAAATACAGGGCATTCAAGCCCTGATGACTCTGAGGTAACTTGGCTAGGAAGAGGCCCCTGAGTTTATGAATGAGCGCAGTGGTCAATCCGCAAATCCCATACCAGCACGGAAGGTGTGCCTCAACAGAATACAGGTGCTTAAGGCACTGGTCTGATCCCACTGGCATTTGACAACTAATCTACAGTGTGACAGCTGGCCTCAAATCTAGCATTGAGTTTTCTCAACTGAAAGCATGTTTAGAACAGGAAAATCTGCCTCCTGAAACATTCAAGAGCCAGGAAAAAAAAAAAAAAAAAAAAAATCAGTAAAACACAAGCAAATAAAAAAAAAATATATATAGTGCTATAGAGCTGTTGTTGTCATTATAATACATAAGACATGTAGTATAAATATTATATATAAAACAGTGTGGTTTTTTAATATTTTATATTTATAAAATATATAAAATCTATTTTTATATATGTGTGTGTATATATATTTAAAAAATATGTAAGTCAACAGCTACACTGGCCAAGCTTTTAAAACTAAAGAAAATATTCATTGTTTTTAAAGAAACAGCTGGTAGGTGAGCAGGAAATTACCACAGTAGCAAATGTGTTGTTTCTCATTCTGAGATATACCCCACATGTGGGAACATAAAGTGATTCTAAGCAAGAAATGGTTCCCTTCACTATCAAAAGTTTCCTGAAATTCAACATCAAAATGACGATGAACATTGGCTACAAAGAAAAAAGGGAGAAGGGAGTACAATATTTTCTCCCTATCAGGACAGTACACTCGAGGATTCAAGTTACCAAATTTCACTGTAAACACTGCTCATTTTATCATGTTATTTCTGAAACTTTTTACACCCAATCTCTATCTACATTCAAAATGCATTTTTGCAATGTGCCTGATGTTATCCATCACTCAGAAACTTCACCTAGCAGCGTGACAAGTTGCCTATGGATATAATTTATTATTTCCTCAGAGTTTTATCTGAAATTTGGGTGCAGAGGTTGACTGAAGAAACTGATTACTGACTGATTACAGTTAAGGCTTGCTATTACTCAACACTTGTTTTTACTTTTGCACAGTGCATTTGCATAACACATTTTAATTGGTATTTCCCCATAATTAGATAGTTTTATGGTTCCTAAGTGAAATCTAACGTTTCCACTAACTCTTCGTAACTGCAGGTTTAGAATTTTAGAATGCAAAACAGAGCGTAGAGGAACATGACTCCTGAATACTAACATGTTCTACTTAATTTTACTGTTAATTGAAAATATGCTTTGCAGCCACTTATGTTTTTTTCTATTCACCAAGCCCTCTGTGGGGTTATTTAACACTGTCTGTATAATGATTTGGTTCCCCACAGATTCAGCTATACAGCGCAGTAGAAACTTAATTCAATCCATTTTACTTGGCATTGAAAGAGTAGGAGTTCTCATATGATTAGTTTTTAGCTGATGAAGTACAACATAAAAAGTTGAACTTCCAGAACTCAAATCTTTTGAGTATATGAGTATTTTTTAAGACACAAAGACCATACAACTTGATTCGTAAATATTTGTTAAAAGAAGATCCTATCAGCTACTCCCGTAAATCTGAATTCTGTGACTACAGATATTTGTTTCAAATTTTTAACAAGACAGAAGAATCACTGACCCCAAAACTGTAGAAAACTCTGTCCACATTCAAGTCTAAGTTGGAGAACCTACAGCAGATTCACAAAATGGTCACCCTCTCCTCTCAATTTAAGCCATCTCTTTCCATAGTTGCTTCCAAACCTGTGCCACCACTTTTTCCTTCTTTGTAAGTACCATACAAATAAGCAGTCCTATCTCCAGTTCTCTAATAATCTCATATTTCATAAACTTACAGTTATAAAAACCTTTCATTTCAAACAATTTTCACATTACTCCTTTTTCTACTTTCCTGCCTCTCGCTATTTCTTACTCAGTACTTTCACTGCCCACCTGTGCGAATTTGGTAGGTAAGAGGTTAACAACACTGATGACCTCTTATCTCCTGTGCAAACCCTGTGGGGGGAGAGCCAACAGGCTGGTGTGAAAAACAGATGAAGGAAGGATTCCTGTGATGGCAGGATGGCCCTGTTTTGGCTCAAAGTCACAGGAATGTAGGGATAAGCAGAATAAATGGCTTCAGCACAGAATCTTTAAGGCCACAGTGCCCCGAGTGAGACCTTTTGCTTAATTATCCACAAAATTAATATTAAAGTTAACATCCTTAAATATGATAATGAGCAAAGTGAATAATATGGTAAACTTGTATGACTATAGCACCAGACCCTCCACCCAAATCATGCTAAAACATCACCCCAGGGAGGGGATCAGATAAGGTTAGGATATAAGGGGCAATACAGAGTGTACCCACTTACACCTGCACACCTATACGCATACACATGATCGAGAGATCTCTCAGAGGAAGAAGAAACTTGAGACCTACAAGAGATAGTTGATGGGCTGTGCTCTTCCTCTATCAAGATGGGGACACCTTCTTAGTAAGTACTGCACCTTCACCTCTTGGTGAGAAAACACTTGGGATAGCATTTATTAATTTACTTATTTACTCGTTTATTCATTTGTTCATTCATTTTGCTAGCATCACTGTAGCACATTAGCACTATTACAGCTAGTGCATTTATCAACGGCAATTCCGAATCTGTTATACCTGTCGCTTCAAATAAATCATTTTATCTTTTCATCTTTGCTAACTGTCTCAGTTAAAGTTCTTTGCGGAGCTCTGAAACAGGCAAACATTGAACTGTTTCAGTGAAGGCCTTCAGCAGGGCTCTGAAACAGGAAATCAACTTTACAGCTTTGTGATGCTGTCCCAGCAAAGGCCTTTGGTGGAATCTGAGACAGGCAAACTCTGAGCTGTCTTAGAGCCCTCAGCTCTGAAACAGAAACAAAACTAACACTCTTTTAACGCGACACCACCCTACATTTTGTTAAAAACCTTACAAATCATCGGAATTGTACCATCGGCTAAAGTTTCGTAATAAAATGAGTAGAGACAGGTATCGATGCACTATGAGGAAGACATCAGGTGTTGCGAAATTTAAATAAGTACTAAAGAACATGAGATAACATTAACATTTTTTACCTCATTGACCAACAGAGAAAAGCCAACAATGCATAAACTTGGAAAAGTGATGACCAAATCAGATTTAGAAAGACGCAGTTCATGGGGATGATAAAATCACAGACTAAAAACTCTTCAAATCTAAAATGCAATCAGTCTGCAAAAACTTGATGGATAATTGCAAACTTAACTAATCCTATCAGGAATGCTACTGAGCAAAGGACGTTACAAAAAATCCCACAATCAAATTGCTAATGATAAAAAATTACTGCAGGCTCAAAGCCACTGGGACTCCCATACATTAATTTGAGCCATGTTGAAGCTGTGTCAATTAACAAAATTCCAAGCTAGAACTGGGTTAATGGAACACATGTCAGGAAACTAAAATAAGTATTTAGCTTAAGGTTTTAAGCAAAGTTTGTCTTTTTGACAGAGTATTGTTCTTTGTGCTCAGAGGCAGGCAGACTGCTCACTCTCTTTTTAGCGTACTAAAGCTAGATTCCTGTCATCTTAACGCAAAGCTATGCAGCAGTGGTAGACAAATCAGGTAATATGGTATTTCTTAGAAAATGTGGTATTCAAGCAAGTAGGACAAACCACAGAATCAGCTTAATTTTCGACCACTCGTTGGTGGTCGAAATGATGATTATGGAAAATTTGGCTGAACAAGGGAGAAATTTTTAAGCAGCTGGAAATCTAAAGGGAACTAGGATTCTTAGTTGAGCCTAATACCAGATCACAGAAACTAGGAGACTGCTGAACTGCACTAGGATCTACTTAGGACACACTTTCCTTGCCCAGGATGTTAAGGTGTAAACCTAGATTATACAAAGTCACCTCTCTTGAATGAAATACTCCTGAACACCTCAAGTTTGAAAGAGAAGCTTCAGTGAAAACAATTCTCAAAAAGTGCCATTTTTCCTTATTTTTTTTCCTTCCAAAGCTGTCTAACAAGTCAATTCCGTGGTTTCATATACCACTTCAGCTGAGTGAGTTCCTGAATGAGCAGGTTACCTAAATAGGTTATTACAAAACACCTTTGGAAATTATACAGCTATAGATAATAGAGCTATTATATAGCTCTATTCTAGAGCAGGCAACTGAATTTAATCAGTGTAACACCCCTGGAAACCCTGCACAGGAGTCAGTGCTGCTTCTAAGACCCCAAGAGTTAGAATACGGCCAGCAGTATTCAAACAGAAAAGGGGAACAGAAGTGCTTTACACTGCATCCTAGCTCTAAACTTACTTTAAAAAGTATGGAAGACAAAGTGCTACACTTGAGAGCTCAGAACTTGAACAATTTGTGCAAACAGCCTTCCAGTTTAAGGGTTGAGAGAGAAAAAAAATTAAAAAGTCATTATCAACAGAAAGGAGAGAAGGCAGAGTAAATCAAGTTGAGAGACTGAAATAAGAGACAGAAATCCAGAGGCATGACTTTCTTGTAGACAGAGTTCGTTGACAGAACATCTCTTATAACTCTTAATTCGTCAGTCAAAATCCATACTTAGCCTGGTCTCAAAATCTTTAACTAAGCTGAGCTGGAGGACAGGGTATTTTGAAAAGAAAAGTGAGAAAGTTCCTAAGAGAAAAATAGTGTAAGAAGGAGAAGGTATGGTCTGAAGTTGCGGCAGGGGAGGTTTAGATTAGATATTAGGAAGAATTACTTTACTGAAAGAGTGGTCAGGCACTGGAACAGCCTGCCCAGGGAGGTGGTTGAGTCACCATCCCTAGAGGTGTTTAAGAAACATCTAGATGTGGCGCTTCAGGGCATGCTCTAGTGGCAGAGATTGTAGGTTGTTTGGTTGGACTCGATGATCTTAAGAGTCCTTTCCAACCATGAAGATTCTGTGACTCTGTATGGCATGTGAAGGCAAAGCTCGCTGCTGACTGCAGTATTTATCAAAAAAATTCAAACTGCTTCTATTCGAGGAATGAGCCATTTCATAGACACGAGTTAGGTCTTGCGTGGTCTACAGGGTCTAAGGGAAAAGCTACAGCGGTTCTTAAAAAAACCACACTCAAAAAACCCTCAACCACAGCAACAAACCTCTGCTAAGAAACTCCATGATGAAACATCAGATCACGTTCTAACTGTTCAATGCCAAATACACACTGTAAAACTTAGAAAACACCAGAGCTCGGCAGTCAGCAGAACTCTTGAGAATAAAACCTTTGTCTGTCCTACTACGAAGAGCCAAGTGGGTCTCACTGCATCAAGATTTCAACAGCATTTTTCCCTCTGTTCTCTGATCTGAAAGCATAACACTAATATTGTAAAATAATACCTGTTATTTTTTTTCTCTCATCTATCTACAGCATCTCATTATCTCACCCAAAATCTCTTAATCTATGGAACAATTGGCCTGGGGTTATTATACAAGACCAAAGCTCAATGGCAACACAACAGCTTTAACCCCAAGTGATTTAAGCATCCTAGTATAAAAATACATAAAAGAAGTTGGGCATTTAGCTTTCGGCCATTTAAGATAAAGTCTGATAGTAACCAGCTTAAGAAGTAATAGTTTATAACAAAAAGTCAGTATTTTGAAGAAACTGGGGATGGGAGGGGGGATGAGGAGGCAGAGGGCATGTGCACAAAAGCCCACTAAAGAATGAAAGCGATGACCAGTGAGTGTTTTCATTTAATGAAACTGGCCAACTTGCTTTCAGGAATAACTTTAAGATAACTTCAAAAATGAGTAAAGTCTTGGATGCAGTTCTTAAACTAATGTTTGCTGACAAAAATGTTACCATTTAACATTTCATGTGAAGTGTAAAAAAAAACATTTCAGACTTTTCTCTTGTTTTGAACTTTTCTATAATAGCCATTTTCCAACACTGGTTAAATGCCGTGTCAATGAAATAATTAATCTACTTTTTCATTACATATTTAGCACAAAAGTTGTCAGTTATATGCAGTCTCTTACCTTGAATGAGTGGTATGTACCGTGCTAACAGCTTCGCTCTTTTCTTTTCATATCCTTTCTGAGTTATGTCTCCTAAAGAAATGAAGAAATAAATTAATATTGCTTTGAAGAGTTTTTAAAGAAGCTTTCTCATTTTCATGATACCTACCATTAAACTTACTAATTTTGAATCAGTCACATTAGCAACAAAGACCTGGGCATGTCAGAGAAATTCATGGCCACGTACATACTACCCATGCAGCACTATTTGTGAACATACGACAATGAGTGTCTCAGAGCTATACAACAGAAGAAAACTGGTTTTGTCCGCAGCACCTGTGTTGAACCTGGTTCTAGAGATATTCACCATAATGGAGAACGCAGCACAAAATATCTGCAGCGTAACAGAAGCCAATGAAGCTGACAAGCCTGCCTCTGCACCGTTCTGGGGCATAAGAAATGATCAACATACTAAGGCTTGAAAGAACATTCTCTAGCACACCTGTGCAGTCGCTTCCAAACCCTAGACCACGTTGCCCACTCTGCACCGTGCAGCGCAACAGTCTCCGCTTTCAAATCCGAGGAAGTGATAATCTCCTTCTAACACTAGTTTTTATTCACAGTTGTCATCCAATATCCTGTTTTAAAGCTTATTGCAGTCTCCACTGATAAACATGACGTCTTTTCACACAGACTAGAATGAAAGGAAAACTTCTACAGAAACTCAAAGTAAGTTTTTGAGACATTTCAGAATACGTACTTCCATGATTCTACCAACAGGACGAAGTGGCTTCATGCAAAACCAGCAGTAAGCTTACTATAAAAAAAACTAAATTCAAATCCCACTAAAATTGTACAAACTTTGTCCATTTTCTAGATCTCAGCACAGACATGAAAACAGCGATCTTCAATAACTTCAAACCACTCCCACCTCCCAAAATTCACACTTGCTTAAAGACAGTGAGATATTATGCAGTTCCACTAACAAAGTGGACTTTTATCCCTCCACACTTGGAAAACGTTTCACATCAGCATGAAATATAACCAAGATTATCTGATATTTTTGAAAACATACCTAAGTAGAAGGTGAATTTTAGAAATGTAGGCAGATAATTAGCTTGACTTTAGTTAGCACAAAAAAGTAAAATTCTACATTTAGATTTTTGCTTCAAGTTCATTCATCCAGCAACATATTGGTGAAGGAGCATATAAAAGAAAACTACAGAGAAGAAAAAAAAAAAAGGCATGAATTACATATATATGGATACCTACCTATGGATAGCCTACCTCTGACCATTTGCATTCTGCCAAACCTGAAACATTTCTCCATCCTATTCACACAAGAAATCAAAACTTAATGTCTGGAAACCGTAAGAGGAATAAAAAAAAAAATTTAAAAAATTCAGTGAGTCCTAGCACGCTTGTTGCTTGAATGGATTTAGGTATTGCATTAGGTATTTAGGTTCTCTCTAAGGCCTCTCTGACCTCAGTCATCACCTGTGCAGTAAGACCTGACAACATGTCCCAGACCTGGGACTTTGCTGGGTATCTGTCTTTATCCTTACCCAAGTTTTCTGCAAGCAACCAGCAGAATCCAGAGTTATGAAGGTAATCCAGAGAAAGACAGAGCATGATTTACATAGGATTCATTCCCTTTGAACACGAGGCTATAAAATTATATAAAAGATTATATTTTACTAGTAACAGTCAGTTTTAATTCATCCAGTCAAGTGGCATGGCTTGGGTATGCAGAAGCAAAAACTCCTCCTCAGTCAGATTTTCAACAGAAAAGTTCTTACTCTGTATTTTAAAATGTTTCTCAGGTATTTGCCCTAACACATAAGGGTTGGATCTCTTTTTTTTTATTTAATATTAGAATCATAGAACATGTTGGGTTGGAAGGGACCTTTAAAGGCCATCTAGTCCAACCCCCCTGCAGTAAGCAGGGACATCTTTAACTAGACCACGTTGCTCAGAGCCTCATCCAGCCTGGCCTTGAATGTCTCCAGGGATGGGGCCTCCACCACCTCTCTGGGCAACCTGTGCCAGTGTCTCACCACCCTCATCGTAAAGAACTTCATCCTAATGTCTGAGCAAAACGTACCCTACTCTAGTTTAAAACCATTGTCCCTCAGCCTATCGCTACATGCCCTTGCAAACAGCTTTCTTGTAGGCCTCCTTCTGGTACTGGTAGGCCACCATAAGGTCTCCCCAGAGTCTTCTCTCCTCCATGCTGAACAACCACAACTCCCTCAGCCTGTCCTCATAGGAGAGGTGCTCCAGCTCTCCGATCGTCCTCGTGGCCCTCCTCTGGACCCGCTCCAACAGGTCCATGTTCTTCTTGTGCTGAGGGCTCCAGAGCTGGACACAGTACTCCAGGTGGGGTCTCACGAGAGCAGAGTAGAGGGGGAGAATCACCTCCCTCGACCTGCTGGCCACGGTTCTTTTGATGCAGCCCAGGATGTGGTTGGCACCACAGTCCTTTTCCGCAGGGCTGCTCTCTATCATATCCCCTGGCCTGTATTGATAATGAGGGTTGTCCCAACCCAAGCAGGACCTTGCACTTGGCCTTGTTGAACTTCATAAGGTTTGCTCAGGCCCACCTCTCCAGCTTGACCAGGTCCCTCTGGATGACATCCCGTTCCTCAGACATGTCAACCACACCACTCAGCTTGGTGTCATCGGCAAACTTGCTGAGGGTGCACTTGATCCCACTGTCTAAATCATTGATGAAGATACTGAACACAGGGACACCACTTGTGACCCCTCTTCATCTGGACATCGAGCCATTGACCACTACCCTCTGGATGCGACCATCCAGCCAGTTCCTTATCCACCAAAGAGTCCACCCATCAAATACGTATCTCTCCAACTTAGAGGGAAGGATGTTGTGGGGGACCGTGTCAAAGGCCTTGCAGAAGTCCAGATAGATGATATCCATTGCTCTTCCCTTGTCCACTGATGCAGTCACTCCATCATAGAAGGACACTAGGTTGGTCAGGCAGGACTTGCCCCTGGTGAAACCATGCTGGCTGTCTCAAATCACCTCCATGTCCTCCATGTACCTTAGCATAGCTTCTAGGAGGATCTGTTCCATGACCTTCCCAGGCACAGAGGTGAAGCTGACAGGGCGGTAGTTCCCGGGGTTCTCCTTTCTACCCTTTTTAAAAATGGGTGCAATGTTTCCCTTTTTCCAGTCGCCAAGGACTTCACCTGACTTCCTTTTCAAATAACATGGAGAATGGCTTGGCAACTACATCAGCCAATTCCCTCAGGACTCTGGGGTACATCTCATCAGGCCCCATAGACTTATGTATGCTCAGGTTTCTCAGGTGACCATGAGCCTTGTCTTCACTTGCAGTGGGAGGGACTTTGTCCCCAGGTCCCCTTCTTGCAGTCCTTCAACCTGGGAGGCATGAGGAGAGAGGCTGGCAGTGAAGACTGAGGCAAAAAAGTTGTTGAGATCCTCACCCTTCTCATCGTCTGTTGTTACCAGTTTGCCATTCTTGGTCATCAGAGGGGGTATGCTTTCTTTAACCTTCCTTTTCTGGTTGACATACCAGTAGAAGCCCTTCTTGTTATTCTTAGCATCCCTTGCCAAGTTCAGCTCCAGCCACGCTTTGGCTTTCCTGACCTCATCCCTACATAACTGGGCAATCTCTTCCCAGGATACCTGATCCTGCTTGAACTGCCTGTGCTGTTCCTTCTTGCCTTTAAGTTTGACCAGCAGGTTCAGTATCATATCCCCTCAAGTAGGCATGTCTATTTCCTGTCTTAGGAAGTTATCATCGAGGCACTCCTGGAACCTCCTGGATTGTCTACAGCTCACTGTGTTATTTTTCCAGCAGATGTCGGGGTGGTTGAAATCCCCCAGGCACGATGAGAGCCTCAAGTGTGATACCTCCTGTAGCTGGAGTAAGAAGTCTTCATCAGTAGGCTCCCCCTGATCAGGCGGCCTGTAGTAGACACCAACCACAAGGTTCTCCTTGTTGCCTGAGTCTCTAATTCCAACCCATAAGCTTTTGACTTCCTCATGGCTATTCTCCAGGGACATCTCTTCACACTCTATCCATTCCTTAACACAGAGGGCAACACCCCTACCCCTCCCTTCCTTGCCTGTCCCTTCTGAGCCGCTTGTAGCCATCAATAGCAATGCTCCAGTTATAGGATTCGTCCCACCAGTTTTCAGTAATGGCCACTATGTCATAGCTTTCCAGCAACACCGTAGCTTCCAGCTCCTCCTGTTTGTTGCCCATGCTGCATGCGTTCGTGTAGAGGCACTTCAGCCGGGCTGCTGGCTGTGTCACCTTCTTAGAGGAGCATCTCTTGAGGTGTTTCACAGGTGTTTCCCTATTGACTCGGACTACCTCAGAAGCCCCTGGCTCGTCTCCATAAGACTTTGACTGTGATGCAGTGTCCCCAGCATGCCTTGAGGCAACAGGCTGAAGGCCCTTGCTAGCGCCCCATCCCTCTAACCCTGATGTGTTAATCCCACAGCTTGTCACAGACAAGCCTGATATTATTATCCCCCTCCCCCTTCACATCTAGTTTAAAGCCCTGTCGATTGGCCCCACAATCTCTTGGGCAAAGACCCTCTTTCCCCTTTGAGAAAGGTGTCTCCCATTTGATGCCAGCAAGCCTGGTGCCATGTAGGCCATCCCATTGTCAAGAAAAACCAAAATTCTGGTGGTGACACCAGCCACGGAGCCATGTATTAATAGACTGGATCCATCTGTTCCTTCCAGTGTCACTGCCTGCAACTGTAAGGAGTGAGGAAAAAATAACCTGTGCCCCAGATTCCCTAACCAACCTTCCCAAGGCCCTGAAGTCCCCTTTGATTGCTCTTGGACTACAAGTCACAGCTTCCTCACCACCTACATGGAAGATCAATAATGGGTAATAAATAGTCTGAGGGCTGTATTGAGCTAGGAAGTTTCCTGGTGATGTCCTTAACCTGGGCTCCAGGAAGACAGTAGAATTCCTATGAGGAAGGTCTACCTGGCATATTGGACCCTCTGTTCCCCTCAGAAGGGAGTCACCCACAACTATAACCCTTCTTTTCTTCCTTGTGGATGTGGTAGTGACACAGGTGGTACGCCTTTCTGACTGTGGAGACATCTCTGGTGTAGACCGCCCATCATTCGCATCCTCTTTGACTGGCCTTCCTCAAGCAGAATCTCATATCTGTTGTTCAGAGGTATCGGGGCGGGGGGACAAGGTAGGCAAAGAGGGAGTTCACCTGCTGCCCCAACCATGAACTTGTCTCACTCTTTTCATTTAGGCTTCTGCCTGATAGGGGCAGGATACAGGGGCCCCTTGATCCTGATTACTTTCTGATAGGTGCTCCCGTTTCTGTTTCAAGGAGGGCAAGAGCCTGGCTCCACCAGTCTATTTCTTCTTCAGCCTCCCTAATGCTCCTTAACGTTTCAACTTCCTCTCACAGCTCTGCTACCAGGCTGAGCAGATTGTTCACCTGTTCACAATGCACACAGCAGTCCTCATAGCTGCTGCCTGTTACCAGTGAAAGGCTCTGGCACTCCCTGCAGCCTGTGACCTGGACTGCTGTGTATTTCTCTGGGAGCTCTGTCTGGGTTCCCACATGCATTCTGGCTAAGGTTGAGAGCACAACCTTCTGCCAGATGAAAACCATAGCTAACCTCCTTCCGAGAGGGTGATGACTGCCCTTCTAGTGGTGCTCCCAGGCGATGCCCACTTGCTGCTTGCTTACTCAGTGCGCAGCGACCTGGTCGCTATGCTCCTGAAAGCCTTTTATGAGAGGGGAGAAGTGGTCCCAGCAAGTACACCTTGTTTAGGAGTACACCTTGTTGAGATCTGCTGCCAGGGGTGCCGGCTCCACCCACGCCTCCACAGCAGCCCATCCACCTCCCACTAGACCAGGCTGCTCAAAGCCCCATCCAGCCTGGCCTTGAACACTTCCAGGGATGGGGCATCCACAGCTTCCCTGGGCAACCTGTTCCAGTGCCTCACCACCCTCACAGTAAATAATTTCTTCCTAATATCTAATCTAAATTTCCTCTCTTTCAGTTTAAAACCGTCACCTCTCCTCCAGTCCTGTTCTATCACTACAATCCTGGAGTGCTTCAATCATTGCAGGTATTTTAAACTACAACCAAGCAGAATTTATCAGTTTTCACTCATAAACCTGTGTAAATATTGCACATAATCTTGGGACACAAGACAGAAATTCTTTGGTTACCATTTTTCTTGAGCAGAAATTTTTTTAGCAGAACAAATATAGAGAAATATAATTTATATATATATGTTTTATAATTATATCAAAACAAGAATGAAATCAAAACAAAAACCACAAATGCCCAAGCAGATTTGTGTGTCTGGGAACAGCTGATCAAAATGACAAATTACACTCTTTCAGTAAGTAATTTCTACAAAGAAAGAAAAAAGGATACCAAAAAAGACATATCATTTTCAGTAACGGAGGAAAAAAACTAAAACAGAAAAGAAGCACCAGCAGAAAGAGCAGTTTATCTTAAAACGTTAGTAATTTCTAAGACTAAAGTAATCTCAGCAAATGCTTTAAGTGACAAATGCTGTATGTAACATAAATTTGACATACCATAGCTTCAGTGAGGTCAGTAATTTTCACAGCTTCATAAGTTATTCAAGTAATCCTTAAATCAAATCTCTTCACAGATCAGCTACCTTGCCAGGTATCACTCAGTTGACAAGGTATGCCATGGAAGCAGCAGACTGGGTTGAAGAGAGTCTCTCATTTAAACCAGAATATCTCAAACTTTGGCATCTCACTGCTTTTGGAAATTCTTTGATTTTGCTGGACCGCTGTCTTCAAGAATTTTCCTTGAATTGGGTTAAAAAAAGTCCAAAGTCAAAAGCATCTCTGACAACTTTTGCAGCCCCAGGGGCAGGTCAGACTTCTTCGTTCCTTCCTCAAAAGCTTGGGGGTGGATTCCTCCTGATAACTGCTCCTCACCCCCCTCACACTCAGAGCCATCATTTAGGGTTCTTTGTGATCCCTCACCTCTTCCAAAGAAGAGCCGCTTAGTCACATCTGGCATGTTGGGGCCACAGCCGCTGTCATTCAGCCTCGGTTTCTCCCTAGTTATTAGATTACACAAAAGCAATATGAGGTTCCTCAGTTTCAGCAAATCCGCTGGGAAGCTGGACAAAGCTAGACACTGCGTCAAGCTGTTAGTTCTCTGCCTGGAACATATGACATACTACAAAATACGTCAGAGCCTCCAAGAAAATTAATCTAGACAGAGGTGAAAGCATTGGCATTTCTTAAGATGATCTATAAAAATTATTTTCTTAATTAGTGCACAAAGAATCTGACATGCAGTTATCCCAGGTCTACCCAGGCATATTTTTATTTTATAATGTTAGCACTACAGCTAACAGAATCTTAATGCCAATTAACTAAATAAATATTACCTGCATTTTACTGGGTTTTCATGAATTATTTTTCATTGGCTATACGCTCACTGGGTTCAAAAGCGTCAACTAGCTTATTTTCAATTCTGAAAAAGTAGGTGAACACTTGAGTAAGTGCTTCAATGCTCTTCAAAACCACACAAATCGGTAACATGCACATGCCTTACTGCCAAGATACAGCTGCCATGCCTCATCGCAAAATCCTCATCCTGCAAAATCCTGACTTTGTAATCTCAAGTATTTTATGGTAGCTCTACCCATTGGATAACAATGCTTAGAAAAAGGTGGGTTTTTAACTAGGAATTGGGCATATGTGAGCTATATAGTTCGTAAATAAATACAGTGTGCCTAACAGAACATTATTTCCTTGATCACCACCAGAAAAGGACACCCACAACTGCAGCAGCTCTCCTCTCTAGTGCGTGAAAATACAACAGGGCAGAGCACATCCAGTGCTCCAGCTCCTTTGTAGCTTTGGATCTCTGCACTGAGGAGTCCTTGAAGGCTTCTGATGGAGAAGGGAATATGAGCAGGATGCAGACAGACACTGAACAGCTCACAGAAAGGTGAGCTTGCTATGAAGCAAGTGACTTCTCCAGTCCTTAAGCAGCAGTTTGCACTTAAATTCTCACTGGGAGCAGCTGTAAGAAACCATGCACTACACCATGCTGGCAACAGGTGTTAAGGGTCTGTTGTGTTAACACTCCACAAGATGACTGTGCATACCATGGAGCTAGGCTCTGTGAGAGCCTAGTACCTGCTAACAATAAGGAAATGGTTCCAGGTCACCAATTTGCAGAGGTCAAGAACAGAGACGGTCACAATCTCAGGTATATCAACTATTAACAAATCACTGCAGAAACTTTTGCCAGTTCCTCTTGTTTAAAGTGAAAATCAAGGGTATGAACATTGGCTTCTGCCTGCAGAGGTAGTTCTTGGATGGTCTGAAAAGGTAGGCAAGTTGCCAGCCAAAACATAACTCAGAAGTCACCTGTGGAAAAATTTAAAGTAAATTTCCAGTGTTTTCTGGGGATAGGTTGTCACTGTATTTGAACAGTTGGTGGAGCTGGAAGAATCAATTCAGCAGTCATCATTTCTAATTCTACCTCTTAGACACACTTGGTAAGTATCTTCTTAGGTGAAACAACTCACCAAGCTTTATTTTGCATCATCCTAGAAGTATTATAAAAGGAACACTGCATTGCTATATGATTTTGACTCAAAGAAGTCTCAAAGATTCAAAGAAATGAAATTAAAAACAACAAAAAATTGTGAAAGAAATAATTACTCTGACATCTGTGATTTTTGTCCACTGTGAAAGCAAAAATAATCAAGGCATTTCTAAGAATTATGATGAGAGTCAACAATAAGGAAAGCCAGTAACATTTGCTGTAACAGCTGGGGAATTGAAAGATGGTGCTGAGGAACACTGAACTATGCAGCCAGAAGAAATGGCTCAGTTTCTCATGTTATTTGTCCTCCAGGGTAAATGATGTACCAACCAGTCCTGAGGGAATTGCTGATAATGGAAGCACACAGGAAGAGAAGAGAGACCTCACCAATACAAAGGCTGATGACAACAGAACCGTCAATGGATGGTTCGTCTTCCATGCTGAGAGGGCAAAGCTCTGAAACGACAGCTATTTGAGCATGAAGACCACAGAGACTGAAAATTGAGAGAACATGACAGCAAGATATAGCTGTTTGTTCATCAAGGGGGAGATGCACAGCAGAAGCAACATGTAATTCCTGAAATGAATACTTGAGTCATCATGGTAAGTCTGATCTATATTCTCAGTCATATATGATAAAACTCAAGCAAAGTCACGTGTCCCTTGTTACCCAGCTTTCAAACTCCAAGGTATGTCATTAGTTACAGCACCCTGGTAGCCAATACCAGTTGCCGATATCCTGAGAAAGCATCGCGTGCAGTGCTGAGATACAGCAGGATGGTTGTATTTATGCTTAAACTTGTAGTCACAAACAGGGCCTTGAAGAGGAGGAGGAAGAGGAGAAACAACTCTCCTGGGTGCTGAACTCCCTCAGCGGGCATGGCCAGGCATCACAGGGCATCCTTGTGTTGAGGCACTGAAAAGCTGGTGAAAAGCCAAGGTCAGTACCTTACCAAACACCTGTTCTCCTGTTAACACCTGATACCAAAATAAAGACCAAGTCATGAAAAAGCCTACCAAGGTCATTGCTTAATTGAAATTAAAGTGTCAAAATCAAATATTACGAATGTGCTTCCAAAGTCTAGCATTTTCTTTTGAAGACTGTGAAACCAGCACAATTGCAACCCCTAATAAAGGGGCTGATGAATGAGGCCTCAAGTAGCCAAGCCCACTGCACCATTAGTAGTGAAGAAGTGTTCTGCTAAGCCTTCACTGTGGTATTGCTAAACTTATGGATGACGGGACAAACACCAGAGTTGTAAGATTATGATCTCGTGTGCAGGAGTACTTACCACATGGGTGAGAAGTGCCACACTATCCAGCAAAGGAGGGCAAGGAAGAGACACTGGAAGGTCACAGTCCTCACTGGCATTAAAGGGCAGAGATGACAAAGTCTTACTGGCTTGGGGGGGTGGGGAGGAACCACCACCAAAACCTTACTATCCACACCAAGATTTGAAGACTTTTCCAGAATATCATCATACAGCTTACCTCACTGTTTAAATACACTTAAAGGCGTGACCTAGCACACATTTGGAAAGACACATTCCCTTCAAAGCCTGCAGACATGTCTCATAAGAACATGGAATCTGACAGCTTTGAGTAGTTCTAGGCAGAAACATGACCTTGAGGAAGAATATGAACCAAAGACCAAAATACAAATCCTTAAAGAAAAACTGTAGAAGTATTGGAATGGAAGGGTGAAGGTTAAGAAAACTTGCAGAAATTAAATACTCAAGAAAACCGGAAGTGGTTTAGGGACATATTTTCTCAATATACACACCCATGACCTTCAAGCTGGGCTGCAAGGCATGCCATCAACAGATTCTGCCGAGTGACAGTTCACAATAATGCTTACTAACTCTCAAGTTTTAATCACCGCATAAAATCTAAAACCAGAACAACTCTCCCAATCCTACTATTAGTGCCCATTGCAAGTTTTGGTTACCTGCTACACATTCTTCTCCCAGACACCACACTTCTTATGTAAATAAGCCAAAAGCCAAACTGATCAACAGGTGATAAAGGAGCTAGAAGATGAAAATCATTACTTGCAATTAAAGAAAGGGTTTTGGACCTCCAAACTATGCAGAACCCAACACTTGCTGTCATCCCTGAAATACAATCTCTGGTAGTCTGTGCCGTTTAAATTTGATAATCAAAGCGTTTTGGTAAAAAATAAAAAAAATAAATAAAATTCTTCCATAACTATCACTTACCACTGTCTAGAAATTAGCGCACTTAAACAAACCAGTCCCAAACCAGATCCACATCAACACAGCTCTTCTACAAACCATGGTGGGTTTTTTTTTTCTCCTTTTTCTGCCAGCTGAGGAACCACCATTTTTTTCATGGACATAACAGAAGTTTACCACTGGATTCTTTCCCTAGTAGCTGAATTATTAATCAACACCATGTTGATAAACCAGCAGGACATCTCACAACTATCTGTAAATAAGTAATTTATTAAGTAGTCTTGGTTCTACATATATATATGAAATAAGTGACTGTATATAGATTGGTTATGCTGCTAAACTCAGTGGTTTGAGGGTTTTTTTGGTTAAGAGTGGTAAGTAGATCTGTTTCCAATTGTTTGCTCTTCTCTAAAACTCATGCTTTGCAATCATGGCTAAAATAAGCACTTTTAACTTGTCATTCTGGCATGCAATTTCTAGTGAAAAGTCCCATATTTTTTTCTCCTCTATCAACACACCTTCATTCCACGACTCATTCTATAGCACAGTATTTCAGCCACAGCTAAGCTTATGTTCACGTTGTCTTTGAAAAGCATAGAAAACTGCAGCTGCATGAGAAGCGGTTGAAGCTTTATCTTTAATATCCCGAAAAGAACACCTCCTTACATCTGTAAGTTTGCAAAGTATTCAAACAGCAGTCCTTTATCCTGAGTCACTGCTATTTTCTGAAGGGGTATTGATTGATGCCTTAATTTAGTTTGCATATGATGAACTGAGTGAAGTGTGAAAGTATCTTGATTATAAGTCCTACATGTTATACGAATCTGTTTAAAATGGAAATAAGTGACATCTGATCATTCCATATGGTGATGTGTTTGACTAATCTCTACTTCGAAGATCCTATTTTAAACATCCTGAGAGCATCAAGATGCCTTTTATGCAGTACTAGAAGTGTGACACAACTTCACCAAAAATGTACGTTATTGGTAATTCCTAATTTGCAGCAGGATTTTCATCCCTTTGACAGAATTTAAGTTATCAAAATACAAAACTTGCCTGCATGTAAAACTAGTAACATGGAGACGATATAGACAACTACTCAAATCTACAGAGTTTCCTTAAACAAGGAAATCACTGAAATATCAAGTTCTAGAAACTAGACAAATATTGACAAGCTAATTGCATGTATCCTAATGCCAGAATGGGAATTTTACCTATATGTTAGTAGCAGGAGACTAAGTTTTCCACTTTGTGCACAATTACTAACGGGACTACCTATTTCACAATACCGTTAATTGCCTAGTGTGCTTTATCTTGGCCTAAATTTAGTCTGATCAAGCTATTAGGAGCTTTGCTATTGGAAAAGCAATACTAAGTGTTAGAATTAGAAAATTCTATTCTGACACATTTATATACCACCCTTTTCACCTCAAAGTTTCAAAGCAGTTTCTAGACAAAGGTACCATTTACATTTTACAAACGATAAAAAAAGCCAAGGTGAATGAAGTATGCAGTACAGCGAAGATGAGAAAAGTCTACACATTCCATGTCATTCTGTTCTGCACAAATCCACATTTGTAAACTGTGCACGTAAGCTGACAGGTGAGAGAGCAGCTCCTTTTTATATATTGAGCTCCCTGGCTTTAAGCCGTTATTTGCTTCATCTGCCAGGAGTCAGCGTTTGACAGGATAAAACAAGGTTAAATAATTGGATCACAAAGGCAACATGGCAAGTTTCCAGGCTCAGTTACCCCAATTAATGAATTGTTCTTATATTGCTTCAGTAAATCCTTAAGCTTATTCCACAGGGAGATAAGAAAAGCTCAAACTCTACCACTTCTAACCCATTAGGGCTCTCTGTAGAACATAGAAACAGAGTGACAGATGCCAGCTATACACACATCTGCAGGCGTACCAATCTGACTCTGGCTCCTGCTCTTATAATTATTTAAAAATTAGTCCTGTTTTATATTAAGTTGAGATGTTTCCTTTCAATGAAACATACTCTTGTCTACTATTGCACCAGAAGGACAAATGAAGAACCATCTTCATTAAGCTTGTGTTAAATTATGGTTCGTAATTCCACAGCAGACACAAGCTTCAAAATACAACACCCCCTGCTCCATAACATCAGGCGTTTTTAAGTACGAAAACTGTTTTTGAAACACTCAATTGATATTTTCTGTAAAGTTGATTACAATCTTCACCCAGAGGTTATGAACAAAAGTTATCAAACCAGATACAACTTTCGTATCTCATTATTATGCAATCATGAATGTTGCCACCCCCTTTAACAAGCTGAGCAAAGCTATAGGCGGGGGGTTGGGCAGGAAGGAGTGGTGGAAACCATGTTACACAGGGAATGCACTGTCTGCTTCCCACAAAAGCCAACAAAAGTAGCTGGAAAAAAAAACCCCAAAAACAGACTAGGAGTCCGTTCGTGTCAACTGTTCGTGTCGACGAACAGTATCTTTTAAAATCTGAGTTACAAGTATTTTCTGACACAGTTGAAAATTATTTTGGTAAAGTGCAGAAATGAAAAACTTTTGAAAGGGTGTTGTATGCACGCAACGTGTCCCCCTTTTAAACACTATTAAGAGAACAGTATTTCAAAATAACTAAATTTTCAGTGTACTGCAGAGATGAATACATTCAGACGTTTTGCTTGTCACTTCCTAGATGCATCAGGGATACAATATGAAGTAGAATAATTATGCCTGGCAAGTAGTAATCAACCATTATAATGAATTAGGCCAGAACTAATTGTCTGAACCAAGTCATTTCAACCTGAAGCATGAACCGGGGAGGGAGGGGGAAGATGCTTTGTTGCTAGGTACAAAGACATTTCTTCTTCCTTCACTCGGTTGCACTGACAATTTCTACTGTCGTAACGTCCAGGAGAAGTCTCAAACCAAAGTCTATTCCATGGTTACCACAAAAGACTCCCTGAAAACTGCCCCCAAAGATGCAAATCTAGAAACAACCAGATACAGAAATGTGGGACCATCAAGAAAAAAAAATATTCAATAGTACTTTTTGCAACAACTTTAATACACATTCCTTTCCAATAATGCTATGAAGAGAAGTATTGGCTAGATAGAATTTTCTCTGTGTAATTCTGTTAAGACAACCAATCACAAACAAAATTCATATTTAACTTGTTAATAAATGCCTTGTATTGTTAAGTCATCCCTTGCTTTGAGGAACGTGTGTGTAAAAATAGAAGAGGATATATGCACCATTTAATGCTCTTTGAAGCTTTTAAGTTGTTGTAACTCCCTTAACTCCCTTTCTGATCTAAGGAACCCTTTTTTTTCCCTTCCACATCCTCCACACACTCATTATGTAAGGCACAGTGATTAATGAGCAAGATGAAGATATTTCAGACTATGAAACTTCTGTATCTTGTATGAAGAAGCTTATAGAGGAGACATCAGTTTGCTACCAATACCAGGGAAATTAGTTCCTCAAAAGTAAGATACTGACTTCTTTCCAAATGTCTTCATATCCTTAACTTGATGAACTCTCCTTAGAAAAAACACACACATACCTATTTTCTGATGAACTGGAGTTCTGCCCAAATAGCAAGAACAAAAAGTTGCCATTTCTGCCAACCGCACTTTTTCCTCATTTACCTTCTTAGAAGAGCCGAAGGAAAGCCAAGTCTGTAGTCTTAGATGCTCAAGCCCACAACTAGCACCCTGTTTGAGGCTGAACGTAACACACTGCTACTGCTGAGGCAGTGGCTAACTAGTATATTTCCATAAAGTCAAGTTTGTTAAAAACAAAGTAGTCTAGTTGTAGAACACATCATTTTTATTACATCAAGTACTGAACGCAAGAAACTTTAATTGGCCGGACAAAGTATGTTAGAGAGAAAAAGTGAAACAACTCCATCAACAAAACAAAACAACCCTGTTTCTAGAATTTCACATGCAGCAATACCCATAATCAAAGGCTGCAATGTGTCTGAAAAACACTCTTTTGCGCTAAAATACCCTTAGTTACCAATGTAACAATGATACAAAGGACGTACAAAGTGACTTGTAGAAGGGATTCTAGTAGCACCACTACAGCAATAAATCTCCTTTCCAATGAGTGTCATCATCAATCAGGCAGGAGGAAAAAAATTGCTGAATCTATTAAACCCATTTAATTCTACCAAAATATAGCTGTTGTCAAATTAATGCACTCTATAACAGTCTTTTGTGTGGAAAACTGAACAGTCAACAACTTAGAAAAAAAGCTTAGAATAAAACTTTTTTTGACCCTGATTCGTATTTACTGGAAGAGTTCCTCAACTATGTACACCTTTTCCTGTCTTTTCAGGAGTCCATTTCTTTAATTTCTGAAATAATTTAAAAATCTACATCTGTGGATAAGCCACTGAGTAGGCCTGTATCACTACTCAAACCATAGCATACACTGAACACACCGCCTGCTGAAAATAACTTTTTCCTGACAAATTGTCTTTCAGACAATTTCACTTAGAAGTGACCAGGAGCGCCAGCACAAAGGGTCAGCAATCCTCCATGAACAGCATTGAGGACTTTGTTGGAATAAATTGGCCCAATCAGGCTTTATAGCTATCATTTTAACCCAATATATTCCAAAGCACTGCCATGGGCTTAGCTGCTAAATTCCATCTTAGTTATTGGTGAAGACCTATTTCCTTACTTAGGACTGACCGAAACCGAACACTTACTTGGTAATTTTCTAATTGTAATATGAAGAGCAGGTCAGCCAATTTCACCTGTTTTTTATTCCACTACATAACCAATTTTTGTTTTAACAACTCTGGTAACATTGTTATTTAATTTAACAACATGTAAAGCCCAGCCTTTGCAATAATAAAATTGAAAGGTTTTTTAATTTTATTTTATAGTTCAAAACTACTGATGCATAGACTTCAGAACAACAAGGCAAAGAACACCAAGACTTCAGGCAATTTACCTCATCAACATGACTAACTACTTGGCTATGTCTGAACAAACATTTGCTACTCATATGGTGTGCAAAGTCTAATTCACATCAGCAATTCTGTGTTTTTTCTTTGATTCGAGCTATTTCTTTATTGGAGAAACATGTTCAGTGTAATCTAATCCACTTTTAGAAGCTGCAGATGAGTGCATTAAACTTCAAAAATAAAAATAACATAGTAAGAGCAAGGAATGGACTGGCAACTCCATTAGCCAGCCAGGAATTCAAAACTGGGAGGAAGAACCCCACAATAAACTGGAAAAACTGGAACAGTGTCCTGGTTTGAGCGACACAGGACTAATTTCTCTTCTAATGCTTGGGAAAACTGTACTTTTAGAAGACTCTAGTGTCCAAATTTTTAAACATATTTACTTCATAGCCAGCTAGGCTATGTGGGTTTCAAGGTCTCAGTGCTTTCAAGTTAGCCAGGTGCAGGGGATGTGGAAGAGCAAGACCCAGGCACTCGTCCCAAGCTGGTCAACAGGATTATTTCACACCATGAACATTACATTCAATATAAATCAGAAAGCTTGCTGAGAAGTTTTCTCTCTTCTGGCTGCGATCCTGAGAACTTCTTGCCCCTATGCCTGACCCCTGAGCCCTTCCCTTCCTCCTGAAGCTGCAGTGCTCGCAGTGTCCCACTTTTGCTGTCGGAGTGCACCGCTTCTTACTCATAGAACTGGCTGAGTACAATCCTTGTATGTTTTATGTTGGTATTGGGATCAATATTGGTTCTTTAGTGTTATTAATGTTAATCATTTAGCCTTATTCTATTAAATCTGTTTACATTTCAACCTTTGGGTTTCCTTCTTTTTCACCAGTTCCCCTTCCCAGGTGGGGAGCAGCCATCAGGTGATGGAGTAATTGTCTGAACAACAATAAATTGCAGTGGGTTCCTGAAACCATAACACCTGGGAACTTATATATCTACTACACCTGTCCCCTTCTGTTATGTACCTGCTGACTTTGAGGAGCCTCGCCTGCCTCTCCATTTTCTTTTGCACCTTGCCCATGTCCATACCATACAGCTTTATCTACAGCCTATGCCAAACTTGGTGTGCATATTTTGTGCTGTTATTAATGCAAGTGTTGTTGAAAGGACATTTATATGTGCTGAAAATTATTTCTCTTCATTAAGAGGGTGGCTGAGGAGGCATGCAGCAGCACAACCATTTTTCACCTTGGCAAGCAGGCAAAGGGAGGGCTGCACAAGGCAGGACTGCAGGTGGAAGAGACAGGCCAGCCACCCTGCAGCGCGCTCCAAATGACTGCTTCCGACACAACTCCGCACCAGCGCTAGCGCTCAGACCCCTTCAAAACCTGAGTCAGGTTAACCCAGGAAATAAAGTTGTTTTACAGAAGCAAGATTGTTTTATGGAAACAAATGGGAGGGGTGGGGAGAATTAGTTGTTGGGTTTGGGGGGTTTTTTTGGTTGGTTTTTTTTTGGTTTTTTTTTTTTTTTGTAACTGAATGATCTGAACTGGCTCACAGAAAGATCTTTAGAGTCTCATACGTAGCGTACAGGATACCATCCCACAGCCCAGAGCGCAAGAGGAAATACCGAACAGCAAGGGACTACGCTGTCCTCAGCCAATGGTAAAATACCTAAGTTCTTGAACTTCATAGCAAACAATTATGTTTCCCTCAAGCTCTTCCATTAATACCAGCTCTCCACCACAACTCCTTAACAGTGATCACTATTAAGTGATTACTAATCACTTAATCACTTTGAATCTCTATTAAAATAAAGAGATTGCAAGCAATTCCATTAAAACAGTACTCATCTGTGAACTTTCTAAAGTTCACGTATTTGATGCCAAACAGTGAAGCCTAGTACAATCTCCTCTTGAATTCCAGCTCTGAGAGTAAGAGAAAACCACCATACACAATGCTACCCAGTAGTAACATAAAAGTCTGACTGCTCCAAATGCAGATAAACATTAAAGTTACAAAGACAAACAAGAGAATTCAAAAATATCAGACTTAAGCTTGTCCATTCAATCCAATGTAGACCCTTGAACGCATGCACTGGGAAAATCCACCCCATTCATTTTTCAACAAGACCTCTGACTCATCCAGTGCACTGAAGAAAGAAACATTGTTCAATAAACAGAATACTTAATAGGTTTCTGTTTTGTTTTTTAATTCTTTTGCCTAGATAGGAAAGGCTTCAGAATGCAAGAGCACGTGAACAGGAAGGTCATGGTTGGGGGTACAGACAGGACGTACTTGTGAAGGAGCAATTAGGCCGGTACTACATGTTCAAACTTTTTCATCCTAAACCAGAAAATTTTTATTTGTTTATACTCAAAATGGTGTCCTTCAGATATGTTATGTAAAGCCACCTGATCCTAAATTCAGATTTAGTCTGAGAGTGGGCTTATTTCAAAAGTCTCACCAAGACCCCCAAGCAGCACCTCTCATTGGTGTTGAGAAGCTGATGAAGCAGCAACAACTTGTTAAATGCTTGGGACTGGATGCGGTACAGAAAGCAGGACCACAGAAGAATTTAAAAAAAAAAAAAAAAAAAGATGTCATTGCTTGCACAAAAGTTGATATCTTCGAAGATAACACCTGGATCTGGTTTCGCCTTGTATGACCTGTAGATATCTGCAGAACAAAACTGTCTATTGGTAAGCTGGTTTTTACTCAGTCTCTTACACTTAAAGTTAGGGGACTGAAACAAATATTTCCACGTGGAAAACTCATTAACAGTGAAATTGTTGTAGTTCAAAGCAATAGATTTTTGACATTTGCCTCCAAAAGCCTTGGCAAACCTAAGGCACCACTGACATTACCCTTCCAAATGCTGTGCTACAGAAGCATTTTTCAGCTTATTACAAGGTTACATTTAACAATAGCACATTAAACTACTTAATGTGTGACCCACTTTAGCAAATCTGTAAGTTTCTGAACAAAGATAAAAACATCAGAGGATCATGTTGAAGGGTTGTTTGCTTTTTCCCCTCAAAGTTAAAGCAAACGGGCTTCCAGGCAATGTAAGAGCTCATGGATGGAGATCACAGAAGATGTGGGAATGAACGGCAGCACAAGCGAGAGGGCAACATAACGTAGATGACGTCCACTCCATTTCGTGTCGCAATACTTGATTCATCTAAGCTTACTCGACATGCTATTTGAACTCCATTTCCAGCACAGAAGTCCACTTGTTTAAGAACAAAATATTTTTTATATATATATATCTGTTCTACAGAAGTGCTTATTGAACGGATTTTGGCTTTTTTATTTCTTCAGTAACCAATGAAGGCTGAATACTGCATTTTCAGGAAAATGCTACAAAGCTATGCCATCAAGATTTACATTTTCTTGTCACCAGAAAGGACTGAAGGAAATGACATAATAAAAATGACAGAAATTGACTGTTCTGCCTGAAAGTTATGAATCTGAAGTTATTTTCCCCCAATATAACAGTCACTACATAATACAGAGTTATGATTCGACACCACCTCTTATGATGGTGACTATTTCACTTACCACCAAGACTTTTAAGATTTTTGAGCTAACAAATTAAATGCACTAGCATTTTTAAACTGACACCCCAAATCATGTTTAAATTGTTTGAATAATTGGTTTAAACTTTCATGAGACAAAGCTGCTCCTGTTCACAACAGACAAATGCTTCAGGGCTCTACATTATTTTAGACTGGAATAAAGAAGTCCCTACATTGCGAATACAAAAAATACAGATAATCTTAGAGCTAAGGATTTCCAATAGCTTTAATTAGTCCCTTCACTTTGATGATGAGAAGACACTTTAATGGCCTTACTGCATTTTATAAACAGCTGTGGAATTTTAAATGAATTAAATTCCTGTTAATCTAATATGTAGAAGCTGCTGATACGACCTCTACAAATGCTAAGTTTCACTTGCCTTGCCTGTTCATCTAACTTGATTAGGTTTCTCAAGTTCCCCAGTCTTCTCTCTCCAGTCTTGATTAATATGAGGGGAAAATAACATCCACCAGAGCTACTACTTATCTACCATGACTTTTATTAATTCATTAAAGCATTTTCCTTTTACTCATGGAAATGTTAGACCCTCCAGGGATCTGGTAAGAGAGTTCTAAAATACTATATCACCATCAATTTCCCTATTATCTATTAGTTTGACAGATTTAAATGAATCTGGAAAGTAGCCCAACACAATTTTCTCATAGAGAAGTTAGTCAGTATTTAGATTTTCTATTCCTGAAAAATCTGTGTAGTGCAATCTTTATACTGCTAAATACATACATTTGCACAGGACCTCTCTTTTGGAAATATGACTCCTTTCCCAAGAAAATTGTCTTGGTATACCATTATCAACAGTTCCGTTTTTCAGCTGAAATTCTGCAACTTTAAACTTTCCAATATCCCCAATCTGCAAAGCTCTTCTGATTTTTGCGTATGTTTTCATCCTGTATGAAAACAGGTGAATCACAATAATCCTATATTCTCTATAGTTTTGTGGCTAAATCCTCCCATGCTTCAGGAATTAGATGCTCCCTTTTTAGTTTCTCTCAGGAACAAAGACATTGTTTTGTAAACTTTTTCAGTGTATATGACTTCACCCATAAACCATGAGTTTAAAACACTCAAAAACTGACACAAGTGGATAATAATTTCAAAGCATCATGTATTTCTATTAGATGCTCAAGTGTTCTTCCAACAGCTGAACTCATTTACTCATGAACTTAGCCTGCAATTTTAGTTTCCAAATTATGAAAGATATTTAAAGAGTTTAAAATGCTAAAGCTTTTACAGTCATTAAGGTATCCTCCCCCAATTCCTAGAAAGCAGCATTACTTTAACCTTCCTCCCATAAGAAAAAAGACTGAAATCAAGAAATTCTGATTATTCATGTCGGACATCAGCAACATCCCTGAAAAACTCTACAATTCATTGCAGCTAGGAAAGGGGGGGGGAAGTAATTTCATAATCACTATTCTGCATGCAGATTTTCCTTAAGGTCCTGTTGTTACTATCTTTGTTGTAAGTAAGAATAAAATTCACTACAAAAGCTAGCAGTGAAGTCCCTTCCTGCAGGAGCTGGAAATCAGTAATGATATTAACATGGCATCATGGTCCAGTAAAATCTACCTGAAACACCAAAAAAAGGTTAAAGACATCAACATGACATTCTTCTGCTAAGTGACAGATTTTACTTCTATTTTCAGCCCTCATTTTCAACAGCTCTCAGTCATTAAAGGACCCACTGCTTAAAACCTCCTCTAATAACTTCCTACGTATTCAAGACTCTCCAAGAAGCGTCACATGAACCTAGTTGCTATTACTGAAACTTGTTGGGTCAAATCCCATGACTGGAGTGCTGCTGTTAACAGCTACAGGCTGTTCATAAGGGACAGATGAGGAAGAAGGAGAAGTGTTGCCCTCTACATCAAGAAATGGATAGAGTGTGAGCAGCTGTCCAAAAAATAGCCACAAGCAGGTTGAACGCCTATGGGTAAGAATTAGACACTGGGGCAACAAAGGAGCTTTGTGGTTGGTGTCTACTACTGGCTGCCTGCTTAAGGGGAGCGTATTGACAAAGCCTTTTTACCCCAGCTACAGGAGGCATCGGGCTCGCAGGCTCTCATCCTGCTGGGGGACTTCAACCACCCCGACATCTGCTGGAAAAGTAGCACAGTGAGCTGTAGGCAATCCGGGAGAGACCTGGAGTGCATTGAAGATAATTTCTTAAGCCAGGTAATAGACAGCCCTACCAGAAGGGATGCGATACTGGACCTGATGGTCACCAATGCAAGTGAGCTAACTGGTGACATGAAGATCAGAGGCAGACTGTGCAGCAGTGATCATGCTCTGCTGGAGTTCGCAGTCCTGAGAGATACGGGTCAGGGGAAGAGTAAAGTCAGGACTCTGAATTTAAGGAAAGCAAACTTCCAGCTCTTCAAGGAGTTAGTCAACAGGATCCGCTGTGAAACTGCCCTCGGGGACAAGGGGGCAGAACAGAGCTGGCAGATATTTAGGAAGGCTTTCCACATAGAGCAAGAGCTCTTGATCCCCAGGTGTAAGAAATAAGGAAAGGAAGGCAAGAGAGCAGCATGGCTGAGTTGAGAGCTGCTGGTCAACCTAAAGGGCAAGAAAGAGATGCACAGGCAGTGGAAGCAGGGACAGGTATCCTGGGAAGAGTACAGGGACTCTGCCTGATCAGGCTTGTGACCACATGAGGAACCTGAGCACACATAAGTCTATGGGACCTGATAAGATGCACCCAGAGTCCTGAGGGAATTGGCTGATGTAGTTGCCAAGCCACTCTCCATGTTATTTGAGAAGTCATGGCAGTCAGCTGAAGTCCCTGGCAACTGGAAAAAGGGAAACATTGCACCCATTTTTAAAAAGGGTAGAAAGGAGGGCCCCAGGAACTACTGACCTATCAGCTTCACCCCTGTGCCTGGGAAGGTCATGGAACAGATCCTCCTAGAAGCTATGCTAAGGTACACGGAGGACAGGGAGGTGATTTGAGACAGCCAGCATGGTTTCACCAGGGGCAAGTCCTGCCTGACCAACCTAGTGTCCTTCTATGATGGAGTGACTACATCAGTGGACAAGGGAAAAGCTATGGATATCATCTGTCTAGACTTCCCCCCCAACATCCTTCTCTCAAACTTAGAGATACGGATTTGATGGATAGACTGTGCGGTGGATGATGAACTGGCTGGATGGTCACATCCAGAGGGTAGTAGTCAATGGCTCAATGCCCAGATGGAGATCAGTAACAAATGGTGTCCCTCAGGGGTCCATACTGGGACCAGTACTGTTTAATATCTTCATCAGTGACACAGACATTGAGATCAAGTGCACCCTCAGCAAGTTTGCAGATGACACCAAGCTGAGTGGTGCAGCTGACATGCCTGAGGGATGGGATGCCATCCAGAGGGACCTGGACAAGCTTGAGAAGTGGGCCCATTTGAACCTCATAAGGTTCAACAAGGCCAAGCGCAGGGTCCTGCGCTTGGGTTGGGGCAAGCCCTGGTATCAATACAGGCTGGGGGACGAAGGGATTGAGAGCAGCCCTGCAGAGGAGGCCTTGGGGGTACTGATGCATGAAAAAATGGACATGAGCCATCACTGTGGGCTTGCAGCACAGAAGGCCAACCACGTCCTGGGCTTCATCAAAAGAAACACAGCCAGCAGGACAAGGGACACGATTCTGCTCCTCCACTCTGCTTTTTTGAGATCCCACCTGGAGTACTGCATCCAGCTCTGGAATCCTTAGCACAGGAAAGACACAGACCCGTTGGAGCAGGTCTAGAGGGGGGCCACACCTCTCCTATAAGGAAAGGCTCTGAGAGAGTTGTGGTTGTTCAGCCTGGAGAAGAGAAGGCTCCCGGGAGACGACATTGTGTCCTTCCAGTACTTAAAGGGGGCTTATAAGAAAGATGGGGACAAACTTTTTAGTAGGGTCTGTTGTGACAGGACATGGGGTAATGGATTTAAATTAAAGAGGGTAGATTTAGACTAGATAGAAGGAAAAAAAAAAGTTTACAATGAAGGTGGTGAAACACTGTAACAGGTTGCCCAGAGGGGTAGTAGATGCCGGGAAACATTCAAGGTAGGCTGGATGGGGCTCTGAGCAACCTGATCTAGTTGAATATGTCCCTTTTCATTGCAGGGGGGTTGGACTAGATGACCTTTCAGGGTCCCTTCCAACCCAAAGCATTCTGTAATTCTATTCTACCGTTCAAGTCAAGAAATAACTGGAATAATAGTGTCTCCTGGTTGTCTTAAAAAACCCACTTCAATCTCTTCAAACATTTTCTCATACCAACAGAAATATTTTTTTAAATGCTCATGCCAGTTAAGTGTAGACTGCACAAACTAGGAGTTCAATAAACAATTTAAAAATACTTGGACTCACTTGGTATCAAATAAATCACTTATATAGAAAAGCAAGTCCAAAACATGAAGATGAGTCAAAGGAGAAACACCAATTCCTATAATGTTGGTAATTCAGATTCAAGTTTATCATCTGAAGGTAGATGTCAACATGATCAGTTTCGGGGGTTTCCACACCCCCAGTCACAATGTAGAAGTGTTGTCCTTACAGAAATATCTCTATTTAAAATAACCTGAACCACATTTTGCTGAAGATATTTCTACCAATTATGCACAATAACATTATTTTCCAGTGAACAGTTATATTGTCCTCCTAGCACAAAACTAGGCAATGATCAGCATCAGTTAACAATTTTACTGCAGTCATTCTAACAAATATGATATCCAGTGACAATGACTGCAAAATAAGTTCTCAAGTTTTGAAGTTCAGAATTTCCCTTATAAAAGGGCATTGAAAGCTTCTGTCATGTGATGAACACAATTTTGATAACATCAGTACTGCATGAGTCAACAATCTACCCAACAATACCCTTCAGCCACCACAGGGAATTATCTCATACCGATTCATAATCTCTCTTTATTTTGCATTGTCAAAACATTGCTTGTTTTAACACAGCAAGGCTACGTCTTGTTATGATTTAGCCACTGTCACTTTTATTTGACCACAATCACTAGTTATGGGTTCAGTGAAAAATAGTCAGTAATGAAAAAAACATTGGGGGACAGCAAGGAAAGAACAAATGGCTCACAGAATACCGGTCAGGTATGTCTCTTAAGGAAAGTGTCTGTCAGAAGTTACAAGACTGCTGTTAATTCCCCCCCTTATCCAGAAGGACTTATCCTGCTATCGCACTTTTCACTGTAGCACATAACCATATTGCAAACATGACAGAGAAAAGGCTATGGAGCTTCATGCATTAAATCATACTAGAAGAGATACAACCTACCTAATTTACAATCTTTGATCTTTATTATTATAAAAATATCCACATGCATTTAACATAAAATAGCATTAAACATATGCATGAATGCCCAGGATTCAGTTTATTGGGCTTCTCAAACTTCACCAACACAGCAAACATGATTGAAGCACTACAGAGTACAGCTCAAAGTTAAGTATGAAGTACGTACTGGTTCACATCACTACTTACAAAATAACCACTAAAGAAAGGTAAAGCCACCAAAACAACTCATGGGTTATCATTAGTGCTGACGACTTTGGACAGAGCTGGATAAAACCAAGAACAGGCTCTTTCCAGTGTCAACAAAAATCTACCTGTTTGTAGCACAGCAGTGACCAAAATGGCCTAACCACAAAAGGAAACAACCCAAATAAATAGCAAAAGCAACCCTGATGCAAGAACTTCCCAAGTGGAAGATGCAATGAAGTGCAGTAGGGCACAGAAGACAGAGTGATCACAGGAACAAGTTGTCAGATATTAGCTATGCACAAGTTTTGCGTATTTAAAATTATCTGTGAATTATTTTTTCTCCTCTGGATGCTTCCCTGAAAAAAATGGTCCTGCCAGGGAAGAAGGATCCGCAGCATAGCAATTGTATAAGCACCTACTCAGCCACTGAATTTGTCAGATCTTATTTATACAGCTTCCATTTAAAAAGTACAAAACTTCATTTATTTCTTACTACTATCTACGATTTACTGGTTTTCACTAGGCTTTCTGCTCTTCTTTCTCTGTTGTCTCAAACCAGCCTGTAAGCTACCTTCATCATCACAACTATCCTACCATGACTTTGCAACACATACTTATCTCAAAGACCCATACGACTTGCTGGGGTAAAAGTAATGTAAGTCAGGATTTACACACAGCCTTTACTTAAAATTTTTATTTAAAATTTTTATTTAAAGTATTAACAGTAGTGTAAGATTAGAATATCGAGCCATAGCTACAAGCAAAGACAAAATATGAGGGACCCCTATGAACAGAAGTTAACAGTTTAAGATGGACAGAAACTCTCAGGAGCTGGGAATTGTGCTGATGCTTCTGCTACAACGCTGTCAGATTGTGGTTGATTATTCCATTTTCCAAGTAAGAATTCATAGAGCAAGTCCGTAAGTAATTTTTTTTGCCACCTATGCTGGAAAAGGAGAACAAGTGAAGCTCCCCCTATATCATTCAGGACCTGGTAAGATCTGTGGCCTGTTAGCTAAGTGTGTCTCAGAGGGACATTATTGACAAGGTTAGAAATTATTCCATGTGGTTCTGGTTCCCTTTCTCTTCCTGCTGGAAAACTGCAAGGTTTCTCTAGTTTAGAGTGTTTTGTGTCACATGCTTCTATTACTAACAATAAAGTAAAAAAAAATAAATTCACTTTCACAGAAAAAGGAAAGGGCATTAACCACATTGCTACCTTTTGTAGATCTTCATTTTATGGTCTCTGGAGCAGCCCCTGCCTCCTGCAGACAGCTCTGTTACAAGTATTTCCAGCACCCAAAGTTTTATTTCAATTAGCAGAATTTAAACATTCTGAAGGACATCTGAAAAATACCTTTTGTTAGGAAGGGAAGATTCTCATTTGCTAATGGTCAGCCTCAGGCAGTGACAAATTTATAAACTGATGTTCGATGGAAATAAAAATAAACCAAATCAGAACACTGTCAATATCTGCTAAACCCCAAATTTGAAGAAAACCATGACTGCACTCATTTAGGCAATAGCTGCTGATGCAGCTAATGCTGGCATCAGAAGTTTTAAAAGTCTAGAAATATATGTATAATTTATTCTAACCACTAAGTCAATCAGAAGAGCATTTCCTGTTTAACAATATCCATTTCCTTAACACATTCCTTCATCTGTCACAAAATAACATCAGTCAATTATTAAAGCAATGCTTTTAACAGACCGGTTTACTGCATTATTCAAGAAAAGTAACCCAAAACCTCACAAACAAGGCGGGTGTAGCTAGAAAGGGAGCACAGGGACAAAGGCAAACACTGCCTCCACTTCTGCACTATTGCTCAAACTGACATGTCCAGCTGTGGTTTCAAATTTGGCCACTACAAAATACATTATTTCTCAGTTTACCAAACTGCTCAAGGACAACAAACTCACAACCAGCAAAAATCTGACACACAGACCCACAACAGCCAAACTAATCTTTACCTCACTGGTGTCTTCTGGGTAAATTGTAAGTGTAGCCCAAAAGTGAACTGAGACTATGTGGAATCAAACCGGAGAAACTTCAGAGTGAGAGTTCTTGACATGCAAGCTCATTGAGCATCAACACGCTTGCACTAGACAAAAGGCGGGGGAAAAAAAAAAAAAAAAAAAGACCTCTAGCTCCTGCTTAAGGAGTGACTCTAGGTTCATCAGCTTGACTGCTAAGAAGTTTCAAGGCCATGAATTTTACTACGCACGTGTATAACCCAAGGGCAGTAGAAACAAAGCAAAGAGAAGAATGCGCAGTTCCAAGAACAGCCACTGTGACTTCCAAAACACGTACCACAACTTCCAACTAGCTGGTTTATATAGTTTAAGTTTCTTAGTGATTGTTACTTAGTAAATGAAAACTTAAGAAAAAAAAAATACAAAAAGATTACCAAACCTAAGTACTTACTTGCTTCAAGTACTGTTTCTGGAAAAAATAAAAGAAGGAAAAAATCTTTACTGAGCTCCTATCTCTGGAAACAATGAATACTATTCGCAAATTGAAGTAATTCTCACCAAATACAAATTATACACAAACATTTGTAATGAGAAACTTAAATATTTGTTAAACAACATGTAATTGTAAACAAACATTTCTCCCCAGTGATCCCAAAGTGTCTTCTCCTAACCCTCCTTCCCAATGTGCTTCAATGACACGATGTGTCTGACGTGCTTTCTTTGCAACAACAAATTCCTGCATCTTCTTAATATTTCTTATTCCTTATAATGTAAGGTGGAGATCTCATATTGTGTGACTTTTACAGAATTCAAGCTTCATACCAGGAAGCAAAATGATCCTGAAGACAACAAAACACAGTGGCTTACTTTTTCCTTCTTCCTACTTTATTACAGCACGCAGATTGTTTCTGCCAAAAAGAAGTCGGATCAAAGACCAAAGGTAAAAACCCTACCATCATCGTGGGACACAGCACGACACAGTCAGCTGGAAATCTTCTTTGCTTTGTTACCTTGGGATTATAATAACAAAGCTCCAGGTTGGCAGAGATCGCCCCAGCTCAGGGGACAGTAACCAGCAGGAGACGCATGCAGCACAGCATTGCTCATGTGTAACGTGCACCGTTACAGACATGGGATGGACCCACCAGCACATCCAGGGCAGGGAGGTCTGCTGGAGGGTAATGTGTCAGCATGAACTTGCAAGATAACCGAGAACCTAAGGCTTGATGAAGGGGCAAACTCACTGCTGCTCCACCTGCCACTCCCCCAGGTTACACGTTCCCACTGTGGACTTCGCAGAGTGCCTCATGCTTACCAGCATCTGCGAGCTGAACCTGCTCTGCACAAAAGCTTACTCATCCATAACCTTCATACCATTCACAGGACTTCTCTTTTCAGCCTCACAGTTGTACTGCCATCCTCCATAGTACATAAGTATATAGTGTTGGCCTTGTCCTATGCAACAGGAAAAAACAGAACCGAAACCCCCAGCCTTCCTCACCTCCAAAAAAGCTGCAGTTCCTAGACTGCTCTGCTGAAACCTCTTTGTAGCAGGACAGGTTTTCAGTTCTCCATATGCAAAGAGCTTTTTCAAACCCTATCAGATAAAATATTGAGTGGCTTGTTATTTTCCTTGTATCTGATTAATTGCACATCTGTGGAACACTAATGTATTGACCTTGCACCATGATTTATGGGATTTTTTATATTTCAAGTTCTAGAAGGATAAAACACTGCTGTAACCAGCAAAGACAATGTTTCATTCCAGGCTGGATCCAGAACAGCTCTGAAGGAACAGCAGTACAGATACAGGGAGATGCTGAAAAAATTAATTTTGGGTATGGATTCATGTTGCAGCTAAGCTGAAGTACTGGCACCCTCCTCCATCCTTCTCCCTCAACCCAGTTGAGCTCTGAGCCCATCTGGCTATAACACTAAGCCAATTCAACTCATTAAATTGCTTTTAAAAAAAAAAAATATATATATATTCACTTTCTCTCATGTTAACTTGCTACCGCTGTACCACAGCATCAGACAGGCACCAGAGGTAGCTCAAGATAAAAGCCTGGGTACAGAATTCCCCTTTTGGGCAACAGCTGTTTCTTTAGTTCAGCTACCTGGTGAAACAGCACCCTACCCAGAGCCCAGGGACGGACAGAAGCCCCTTACAGTTCCCTTCACAGCAGCAGCCAGAAAGCAGAGAAGCCAGGCAAGCACAAGATCCCCATTGTGAAAAATGAGACTCTCTTGTGCGCAAGATGGGAAATGGAAAGAATGAACTCCCGCATCAGCAGAAGGCTGCCCCGAAAGTTCAGAAAACCACTACACAAAGGATAATAGAGCAGAAAGGGAATTCGCAAAATGCCAGTATTACGTTCTTTTCCAGTGGGAAGGAAGGAGATAGCTGAACTGATACTGCCCATATATACAAATGCACGTGCATACCCTTCAAACTTCATCATCAGTTTGTTAAATGTAATCAGCAGTTTTGGCATTAGAGTCGAATATTGCTTTTAGGATAAACAAGGACATGCTACCCTCATAACTTTCTTCAGAAGTAGCTGTTTACTTTGAAAGGCACTTCAGAAAAAAAAAAAAGAGATAACCAAAAATGAAAAAAACTAAGAAAACTGGGAAAAATTAAAAACTGAAAAATTTGAGCCATCATGAATTAAAACAAAAAGCCAGAATAAAAGATTATCTGCATCTATCTTCCTAATATTACATCAGCTATTAGTATATTTTCAGTGTTCATAAATAGCAAATACTAGAAGAGACAGAATTTTGTCAGACCTTTCGTGCTGGCATCCAGAAGGAACACTGAACAAGCAGTTCCTGCTAGTGAAGGGATGATGCCCAACTATGTTGACCAGCTTACTGACAAGACACATGCTTCAACACAGGAAAACAAACAAACAAAAAATCCTAACAGGTTTAAAAGAAAGCAGGTTATTAAAAAGGAGGAATTAATAAAATGCACTTGTTGAGAGGGAAGCCAAACAATGCTGCATTTTTCAACAAGCCTTCGGGGAGAACCGATCTTTGCGTCCTGTTGAGCATTGCTGGGAAAACAACAGTGAGAAAGAACAAAGGTTGGAATAATCATAGAATCAAAAAATTGCCTAGGTTGGAAGGGACCTTTCAGATAATCTAGTCCAACCATCACTAAACTATAGCTCTAAGCACTATGTCTACCCATCCTTTAAATGCCTCCAGGGATGGTGCATCAACCACTTCCCTGGGCAGCCTGCTCCAATGCTTAATAACCCTTTCAGTGTAAACATTCTTCCTAATACCCAGTCTAAACCTCCCCTGGCACAACTTGAAGCCGTTTCCTCTTGTCCTATGGCCTGTTCCTTGGGAGAAGTGATCAACCCCCACCTCACTACACCCTCCTTTCATGCAGCTGTAGAGAGCGAGAAGGTCTCCCCTCAGCCTCCTTTTCTCCGGGCTGAACACCCCCAGCTCCCTCAGACGCTCCTCACAGGACTTGTGCTCCAGACCCAGAATAAAACAGTAAGTACAGGGTAGAAGGACACGATGATGATTTGGAGGCTTTGATGATTCAGCCACACATTTCAGAGATGTTCCCTGAATTCTGCATTGCAGAACTGCTTTCTTCAGCCTTAGCACAGGAAAACCATACACTTACATCTTGCTGCAGATCTTCAAATTTGAGTCTGCAATCATCACTTCAAGAAAGCTCAGGAGAATTCAACAAGTTTACACTTCCTTGAGAGCTACAAATCTTGTGCCAAGAAACTGTCAAATACTTTGATAATTCTTCCAAGGTAAATACACAAGTTCTTTACAACCAAATGATTGTCATGTAATCAGAGTGACTGGAATATTTTGCCTCTGTATTAACATATAGATATTGTAAAAAGATATTTCTTCCAGTAACAGAACTGGGTGATACATTTGCAACTCAGCAGTATGAAACCTCATCAAGCTGGCATCTTGAATCTCTGTGTCATACTGTTCTTCGGTCCAAAAAATGTCCATAGCTCTTCATCCATGAAAACACATTTCAGAAGAATAGTTTATTCCTTTAAAAAAAAAAAAATAATAATAAAAGAAACCCAACAGCTTCCTACATAAACTATTCTAGCTAGCAAATGAAAAAAAAAATAAAAAAATCACTCTATGTTCTCAAGACTGGCAGAGCTTGATTTAGTTTAAGGGGGATGATAGGGAGGTAGAACACAGGACAATGTTCAACATTAACTTTTATAAAGGTCTATTTACTTCATAAATATGTGCACTTTTACTTTTTAAGGGAAGATTACTTTTGCATGAGAACAACTGAAGAAAATGTATTTCCTCTAATCGTCTTAAAGTACAGGTTGCCATCATACTCCTGTTCCTCATCAGGATTTAACCTTCCTTGCCAAAGCAACAGACAAAAGAATAACAAGGTTTAAAGACCAGCCCTCTGCCACAGAACAGCTGAATCTGGAAAGGGCTACCTCAAGTTTAACCTAGTTCAACACCCTGCTCCCACAGGGTCAGCGAGAGCAGGTTGCTGAGGATCACATCTAAAGAAATCCTTAAAGAAATTTCTGACAAACATTCCTTATGTCCTAGCTAGATAAAAACCAGCATTTTACAGTTATCGTTACTGTTGCCATTCAGACCAGCAAGGAATTAAGGTTTCTCCCAGAAACATAGTGAGTTGCCACTTAAGTCTTCAACCCCAATCTCTGACAACTAGAGTGTACCATTCAACACAGAATTGCTTCTGATGGAGAGTATTTTACATTCTTCTACTCAAACACAGGGAAGAGAATAATTTAAACACTGATTAGCTACAGCAGAAATCCAAAAGACAAAAAAAAAAAAAAACGAAGAAAAAAAACCCCCAGCCACCTAACTGGTCGAGTCTGAAATTCTGCTTTGATTGAGAAGTTGATGACCTAGCATTTCCAGTTCTCCTGGTTGTGTATTTTCTGTTTCCTCAAAGCAATAAAGATTAACAACACAGTGGATTTAGTCCTTTTTATGGAAGCCCTTAAGTGCATCCCCATCACTCTTAAATTGGAAACCACAGATGTCAAAATAAGACTTCAGGTCCTTATGTCTTCTGCCATTTCTCACTACTCACAGGACTGCTGTCATCAGAAGCAGCTAAAGATAAAAGGTGTAAGGATGCTCTCAGCTAAAATAAGACACCTTGCTCATCCTCCCATTTTCCAGAAGGTAGGCAAAAAAAAAGGCAGAAAAACACTAGGAATCAGAGTGAAAAGGAAGGTGCATTACAGATTAAAACCATAGTCAATCATATTACTCCACTACCACAACTGAACTTTCCAGCATGGTCGCCGTTAATCTTTAAGGCCAACCCGAAAAGGAGCCCCTAAAACAGCTTCTCATTACTTTCCAAAATAGAGGGGAGAAGAAAAAATAAGTTCTACTCTAATCATCCAGCACATCAGACAGAGTAAGAAAAAGAAAATGGGTGAATTTGTTTTTCCTCTCACAATGTAGAAGGGTGCATGGGACTTTGAACTCTTCACACCATCTATATTAACTGACATCTCTCTTAAATCCCTAGGTTATTAACTAATTCTACAGAGGACATAGCAAGATTTGGGTAATAAACTCAACTATAGTGCATTTCCACACGTGAATGAGAAGTGACAGTCTTCCTCCTTTTTGAGGAACAGGCTTTTCATTTGAAAAAAAATTATAGCTGTGCGAGTGTAAAACAAAAAAAAAGGCAATAGTAAAAATGTGTAAAATTGTTTTTCATTGTAGTAATCCAAGTTATGAGAGTCTCAGTTGTCACTGTTACAATTATACTAATGTGAAGGATTAACTCTGAAACACTGGGAATAGCCCCAATTATGACATCTAACTCAGTTTAGAAAAATACCTCACACACATTCTAGATAGGACAGCTTAACCTCAACAGCCACCGTCAGCAACAGACCCAACCAGTACAACCTTTACAATATCATGTGGCTGATGCACAGAATGCACACAAAAATGTATAGGAAAAACAGCTGCTGTCACCTGAGTGTCAGTAGCTTGGCTCAACTCAAGTACACCTACTTAGCCCAGTAGCAATGCCTCTCTCCTCCACGTCTCCTTTCTTTTCATGGTCTACCAGCAAACCAGTTCACAGCTAGGGCAAGATTCAGTGCTTGAACAGCTTTCAAAGTGTGCTGGGGCCGAAAGGAGCACAATGGATGGAAGCATCCCACATACCACGTATCTACCTACCAGCCACCTAACTGGACTGTCTTTATCTCAACAGACATGTAGCCTTCAAATGAACTTCAGTCCTACCCCAAAGTAGAGTAAGAAGATTCTGACCCACTTTCGTAAAGAAAATGACATCCTTGACCATACCAAGTAAGGATGATATTTCCGTTTTACAAGTTAATAGCAATGGTACCATTAAAGCTGTCATAACCAGTAAGAAAAAAAATAATAAATCTTTATTCCAATCACCACCTTATTAGACAAGTTAATGTGCGTTTTCTATCATAATCAGAAAGTTTTACTTGGAAAAAAAGGGAGCTTTAAAACCGATCGAGTTTTCAGCGGCTACTGTTGTAAAATTTAGTCACAACCAGAACACAGCTTCAGAAAGCTAAAGTCATATGGCCCCCGTTCTTTAATGACCTGGACTAGCCGAGCTGTCAAAGCAATGGGACAAGACAGAACAAGGACAACCACTTCACAGCCAGCCTGTCAATGGCTGCAGATGACTTTGCATCCCCTGATGCCAACAGTGAAACAGAAATGCTCGGACAGCTGCTCCATCCAGCAGTAACACCTTTTGCCCGTGAAGCCCCAGAGCTTCACCAGCTTTTCACAGCAGGCAAGAAATCTGCTAGGACATAAACACAAAGAAGGTTCTGGAGCAAAGGCCTATCACCATGAAGGAGGCATCAGCTTTAATCTCCTAGAAGACATCCTTGAAGATGGCCGTAACTAGAATTCCATATACACATTCACTGTGTTTATTTTAAATAGCAGCAAATTAAATCCTCCACCTGTGACAGGCTACGAAAGGCCCCCCCCTTCTCCTTAAATAACTGAATATCTTCCTAATAATAATCCCATAATACATGCATTAAAGAACATAAACCTAAAATGACACGAGTTGAGAATTTGCTTAGAGACCCGCCAATGAAACACTGGACTATCACAAGGTCAAGCCATTCTAACTAGATTCTCTGAATATTTCAGGAAGGTAATGTTAGCTATATCATTCCGTGGTTTTGCAGTCAAAATCTGTCAACGCAAAACCAGTGTAACTACAGGCACATTTTGATAAAAGGATTCAAATATGCTTGTACCCATATAAGGCACATTTGAGTTGGCTACCAGCTGTTGGCCTATATACAATATAGCATTAAAGCAGCAAGTACTCATAATGACAAGAATACCTGACTTCCTGACAGGGCTGGCAGAAAGAGCTAGCCTTGTTCCATCAACTGATAGTCACGAACAATGAGCCCTCAAAGTCCTTCTTCAGATACCTGACACGACCAGAATTAAAGGATCCCTTGTGTATAGTAACCATAAAGCATGCAACGGCAACCACTCATTGCCACAAGACTGTTTTATAACAAATAAATAACGAGAAACTTGCTTCCCTTCAAACATTGCGTGACTACTTCAGTCACAAACCAGACCTAAGGATACAAACTAGCCCGAAGGATGTCAGTCAGCCACTTTCCCGAGACCTGTGCCGGCTGTAACGTGAGAACAAGCTTTGTAGACTTACTCAGTCCCCATGGGCATTTGGCAAGCCCCATGTACTATCACACAATTAACAGTTTCTGTTGGAGAGGCCCCAAAATTAAGCAACAAAGATGCTGCAGGTCAAGTTTCACAGACTACCATCCACTCACCAAGCATCTATCTCCCCTGTTTCAACAGTTCCTCTCACTGACAGCCTCAGATTATATTTATATCCAAGTATTGAAATGATCGCAGAAGTGGTAAACAACTGCAATTTGCAGACATACTTTTTGAAGACTTCCATAACTTCCTACCACTTTAAGATCAGAAAAAACTTAACACACCAATATCATGCTTTATCATAAGGATAATAGGTTAAAGTAGCTATGTGTCTCTCTCGTCCTCACCTGATTTCACATACAGTATTTAATACCACATCAATACTGCTACTGTATCAAAAGCAATTAAGTTAAACTTCTTTTCAGCTCTGACCACTACCTTTAGTTTTTATAATAAAGGTGTTCTGTACAAAACAAGTATTCTATTATCAATTTATTTTTAAAAACACAACCAGACTGTTACTATAGGCTAATACTGGCTAGCAGTTATTACAAAAAGTATTTCCTGGAGTACTTCTGGACTATTTGCAGTAGCCAATAACTTCAGACACTAAATACCTTTAATTTTTCCAGGAAACCCTTCTTAGCTGACACCTTCCTCCACTCAGCTGTATGCATTACACTACTTGCAGTACCTCCCCCCCACCCCCCAAAAAAAAAACAAACCCAAAAATAAACAGACAAAGTTTCTTTGTCACACATGCCAATTCTTCTTTTCTTAAATGGGAATTAAATAAACGGGATAAAAATTATGTGAGAGTGAGCTTTCTGTCCAGGCAAACACAAACATCTAACTGGGAACCAGAGAAGCCTGCACATGGAACACTCCATCTAAACCGCCATGCTTTCCAATAAAACTTAACCAGGCTCAGAAGGAACTTTAGAGCAGTGTGTTAAGAGATGGAAAACACAACATCCCAAGTAACAGCAAAATCAAGTTATAATTAAGATGGTAAACTACATAACAATACATTTCTATCTCAGGACTAATTCTGTAGCCTGTTTGATAGAAGCCATCAAGAAGAGCATTTCCCATCTGGCAATCAGTGAGGTAACAGAATAAATTTGAACTAGAAAAAAAGATAAAATCTTCAGCCTCTTTACAATAGATAATCTCTGTTAAGAGTTTAAGTTCAGTTCCAAAATAAAGCTAACCTACAAATTCCTAGGAAACAGAAGAAAAAACAAATCCATATATTTAACACTTAAAGCTGATAAGACATTCAGACAAAAAAAAAAAAAAGCATTGTAACATTCACACAGTGGTTAAACAGCAACCTGAAAGTCTGTAATTCCATATTTTTCTTTACGCAGCTTTTATGTAACATTCACTGAATGCAAATCATAGGTTATGCATCCAAACAGCCCAGTCCCACCAGAACTACATAGCAACAAGCACAAAAAAATTGCAAGAGAAGAAACAAGCGTAGCTATATGTTCTCAAAAGACCCCAAACTGCTAGCTGATGGGACAACCATCATGAACAACTCCAGAAGACAAAGCCACACAAACTAACACCAGTGAGATGGTCCTCACTGCTACACGGACATATAATATGGTTTTATCTTTGACTACTTCTACTCCTCCATATGTTGTCTTTGGATTAGAAAGTAACAGGTGAGGCATCTTCCTGCAGAGATGACCTTGAAGACAAAAAAAATGACTCAATCCTACATCCCCTAGGCTTAGGAGAGTACAAGTGAAGCCGCTCAAATGCTGGAAGTGCTCTTCAGAAAGAGGTCTTTAAACATAAAGATTTATTTCTACCAGAGGAAGGGTTTCATGACCTCTCACACTTTTCTCTCTTACCCAAAACATGCATCTTGTTGCATAAGCCAGCAAATTATAGTTATGTGCCATGGAAAAAACTGTAGCAGAAAAACTGTGAAAGCTCTGAAAAGGATAAAAACTAGAAGCCTTTTGCACAAGAGAACAGTCAAAAGTTGTCTCAAGGCACGGCTTTCAAATAAAATGTGGTTTTCTTGAATGCACAAATTATACAAGTAATATTTGTATCTAAAGGAGACCTGGTCTTCAAAATTGTCACACCTTAATGAAAAGCGGTGTACAAGTGTATTTAGATACATAAAAATACATGGAATTATATATGATACACCATCATAAAACAGGTACAGGCTTTAAAAAAAGCACACTGAAGTTTCTCCTACAAAATCTCCACTGTGGACTGGATTTTTTTTTTTTTTTAAAGGGGGTTTATAACCTTAGTTCTCCTTCAGAGAACAGAAGAAAAAAGACATTTTATAGCGCTAATAAAAACTAAAGTATTGGACTTTCACAGCATCATTTTCATGCTCTCACAGAAGAGCCTGTCAGACTGATCAGGGAACTCCGTGTCTTTGCATTACATCAGAAAGTTGCAGCATCTTAAGGTATTAAGGTAAGAAAGCTTAGTCTACAGATCAATGAGCTACAATTCAGCCTAGCTGACAATCACTGTCTCGAAATTGTCCTTATCTCCCCAAATGGTTGTGTCAGATCTCTTAGTTTTCACTAAAAGATTCGTTAATTTTTTCCAGCAAGAAAGAAATTACAGTGTTGCTGTAACAAGTTATAACAATAGTTAAATTACAGTGTTGATATAGCACAGCAGCATTGTTCTAGGGTTTCTTTTTACCCCCAACTATTCTTTTTCCTAGTACATGAAGAATACAAACAATTGTCAATCAAGAGATTAGGATTTTGTAAAAATGGAAGGATCCATAACAGTGCACATGACCAGATTTATAGCAAGAGTTGGAGTTCCCTCCCCATCCAAAACTCTTCTAAGCCGAACACTTTATTTGGGATTTTGAGTTGTCTTTGGAAAGTAGCAATGTACTCTGACTGTCTTCACTTTTCTCTACATCTAAATGCAACATTTTTCCCAACTTACACTATGACAACCTGGGGCAAAACCAAAGGAAGTTTTTAATCACCTTCCTGATTTATTTATAGGTGAAAAAAATGTAATCAAAGAGAACATATGTTACTCCTGCCCCAGCATAGCATACATGACATTTCATTTAACAAAGTACACATACAAAGTAGAAAGGAACTTGCTTTCAAGTTTCTTCTTCTCTTTTCCTCCCTTCACACTTCCTCTCAGATTATGATAGCATCCTTCCAAGTGTGAATTTCTCTAATTTACAGTGTATTCAGCATTAAGAAATGCCCCATAAAATCTCCCCACAGTCTGCCTCTTTGCACACACATGCCTTCGTTAAGGCAGAGGTCAGCTACAACATCCATACACCAAAGTGCAGAAGAGCACTGTACGTCCAGTAAAAAGGCACTAAAAACCTGAGGAAGCCGTTGTCAGCATCTGCTCAAATAAAAAGAGGCAATTTCAACAGGTATCAATTTACTCCCACTTTACATAAGACTAAAATGCAAATATCTAACCCTAGATCACTATTCCTTCCTCTCTGAGTGAGCAAGTTCTGAATATTAACGACAGAGGGGTCCACTAAAAGCAGCATATACAAATATGAAGCGACTGCAGAAAACAAGCACATAACATATTACCAGATGTTGAAGAATTGCCTGCAAATGCTTTCAAGTCATTCAGGCAAGGCAGAAAAGGAATCACATATAAGACCGTAAACTAAGTCTTCAGAGTGGTCAAGAAGTTTGAGCTAACATTATCACTTTATCCAATGACTTAATCCAGCAATACAAATTTCAACATTAGACGCACTGCACTAAGTTTGCTATCACTTCAGGCGTTTCACAGATCTAACATACTGCAGACCCATAATATAAAAAAAAATTCCAGTAGTTAAACAAACACAAAGTCAGGACCTACACAAAAGAGAAGCCAACCCCAGGATACCCTGGCTGATCTGCAACTACCAGCAGGCAGACGTGCAAATGCCGCTGTACCAAGTGTGGCCGCAGTGTGAGAGCATGCGGGTACCAGCTGCACACTACCACAGCTCACAAGTCACAGAAACTCCTCTTGTACAACCAACAGTATGTGTCAGGTACTGCTTCCTATTGCTCTAGCAGACATGCAGTGACAGGTTAATCTTGGACAACAAAGTTAGTAATCCTATACTTTTTCCCTGCCTCTGCAGTAAAGGTTCCACACTGGAGGTGAGGACAGCTGATCTGTGAATCATTTCCTAAACCACAATATATGTCAGCCGGCATATGAAGATGAAATAACCCCAGTTTTGCCCACCTGAACACATTGATCTGAAAACTGCAACATCTGGTAAGTAGGTTGAATGCTCCTATCCCAGGATCATGGCACTAACAGCTTTTTAGCCCTTCTGTTCCAAGCTGCAGCTTGACAACATAGCTAGGGAACATGCAATGACTCCCAGAAAAATGCTGCCTCAGTCTCCTCTGCCTGTCGCGTGCTCTCCCACACCAAGTGTCTACTACACCTGCCTGTCTGCAGGGTGGGCTATGCCAGGGAACCAATATGCAAAAAAAACCACCAAACCAACCCAATCCTACCATAAAAACAAGTATAATTCCTACAGGGACCACAAACGCACTGTTATCACCAAACACAAGCCTGGAGGCAGAAGGAAAGGAACCGTACCTTTTGGGGCTGCAAACCAATAGATGGGCTTAAATACATTGTCAAAGTGAACCTTAGCCTGGCACCGCATCTTCGCTGCCTCTCAACAAGGGCTCCTTAACTAGAGAAGAGAGGGAACGTCACCATATTCCTCTCCGGAAACTTGATATACAGGAAAGCATAAAAACGTTAGGAATTCTGGAGAGATCCACGGCGAAAGGTTTAAGATAAAAGCTGTAATTAGGAATCGATATTAAAAAAGAAAAAAGATATTTTCAGAGTATCCGGCTGCACGCTAACTGACCATTTAGGTGCCACCTCAGATTGAGCAAAAAAACATTTCATGGCCCGTCTCAAAATGCCTCTAAAGGGGCCTCTACCACCGCTTCCACCCATGCACCGGGGGCCGAGGACGCGGGGCAGCTGGAACCGCCTCCCCCCGCGGCGCTTCATCAGCCGCCGGGTGAACCGCACCGCTGCCTGCGACAGGGGTCCCAGGGAGAAGGCGCAGGACTTCGCAGCTCCGGGACCAGCTCCCTGCTAAACGCCTCTGACCCCCAGCCCGGCTTCCCTCCGAGGGACGACGGCGGAAGAGGAGCCGCGGGCCTCGCCGCTGCGCCAGAGCCTCGGGGGGGGAGGCGGGGCTGGAGGCTCCCCCTGGCCCCCAGGCCCCTCAGCAGGACTAGGCCCCCGCCTTGCCCCGGGCGGACAACGGAAGCGACCCGCAAGCCTCCTGCCGCGGCGCCGGCCGGGCCGCGGTCTCCCCGCCCCCGGCCCCCTGGCCCCAGCCGCCCTCACCCTCCGACAGCTCCAGCTCCAGCTCCGCCAGGCTCTCGCGCACCTCGGGCGGCAGCAGCACCGCCTCCAGGGAGCAGCCTCCGCGCTCCGCCGCCATGGTGCGGGCGAGGAGCGAACGGGCCCCGCCAGAGCCGCCGCCCAGCGCTGCCGCAGGTGGGGCCGGGGACGAGCGGAAGGCGGCGGCCGTCCCGGGACGAGGCGGGGAGGAGGCGCCGCACCGGCCCTACCGCCCCGCGCAGCCGCTGCCGCAGCCAGAGACGTGTGCCCCGGGCGGGGCGGGGCGCTCCCAGGCCGCCTCGCGCGAGCCGCCCCGAGGAGGGGCGCGCACGGGCCCCCTGGCGGCAGGAAGCGGCTGCCAGCGGCTTCATGCGCGCGAGGCGCTGCTCCGCGCTGAGGGGAGCGTCCCGACCCACCAGCCAGGCCCGGTCGGGAGGCGGCGGAGCGCGGTGGGGCTGGTGTGCCTCCGCAGTTAGCCCCAGGCCCTCGACAAGGGCTCCCCTAGGAGCGTGCGCCCTCCGGTAGCGAGGGCAGAGAGCCCTCGGCATGCGGAAGGCCCCGGTACCCCGGTGTGTCCCACTGCTTCGGGAAGGCCTCATCACGACGTGCCCTTTCCCTCATCCAGCTGCTGTCCTTCCCCTTCCCTTCCCTACCTGCTGGTGCTGTGTCCCCTTCTGAAAATACCAAAACTCTACTTTCTCTCCTTTCCCTCCCTGCTGCTTCTTCTCAGCAGAAAATAGGAAACATGATGGGCCCCAGGGCCCATCCTCCTCACAGCGTTTCCCAGGAAGGGGCATGGAGATTTTCAAGGAGCAGAATTACACTGTGAGTACCTAGAAATGCAAGGGACTGGATGTAAAGTGGTGCTTGGGCCTGCATAAAGTAAAAAAAAAAAAGAAAAAAGCCAAACCAAACCACCTTTGAAGGGCGCTAGAAACCAGCAGGAAATGTTTGGTTTGGACCCTGTATTGATGCAGTGGCTTTTCCTGGTTTAGCCACAGGTTCCAGGGTGTATGATGTGTGGCAGGACACCAAGGCGTGATCTTCCTCTGGCATTCCTGCAGCCCCAGGAAGACTTGTGCAAAGGAGGCCTATAGAGGATGGAAGCAAGGACAGGTAGCTTTGAAGGAATACAGAAAAACTGTCTGAGAAGCCAGGGATCAGGTTAGGCAAGCTAAAGCCCAGATAGAATTAAATCGGGCCAGGGACATCAAGGGCAATAAGAAAAACTTGTAAGTATGTCAGTGATAAAAACCTGGTCACGCAGGATGTGGAGAAGGCAGTCTTCACCAGCAAGGACTCTAGCACACCGTCCGATCGTCAAAAGCAAAGGTAGGGACTGAGAGTGAAGAACCGCCCACTGTAGGTGAAAATCAAGTACGAGGCTATCTAAGGAATCTGAAGGTACACGAGTCCATGGGACCTGATGAAAATCCATCCGCAGGTCCTGAGGGAACTGGCGGTTGGAGTTGCTTTCCCTTATATTTGAAAAGTTGTGGCAGACTGGTGACGTTCCCACTGACTGGAAAGGGGGAAACATAAGCCCCATTTTCGAAAAGGGAAAAAAGGAAGACCCAGGGAACTACAGGCCAGTCAGTCTCACCTCTGTGCCCTGCAAGATCACGGAGCAGATCCTCCTGGAATCTCTGCTAAGGCACATGGAAAATAAGGAGGTGATTGGTGACAGCCAATATGGCTTCACCAAGGGCAAGTCATGCCTAACAAATTTGTTAGCCTTCTATGACGGGGTTACAGCGTTGGTGGATAAGGGAAGAGCAACTCATGTCATCTACCTGGACTTGTGCAAAGCGTTTGACACTGTCCCGGTCTCTAAATTGGAGAGAAATGGATTTGATGGAAGGACTACTCAGTGGATAAGGAACTGGTTGGATAGTCACACCAAAAGAGTTGCTGTCAATGGCTCAATGTCCAAGTGGAAACCAGTGATGAGTGGCATTCCTCAGGGGCTGGTACTGTGACTGGTGATGTTCAACATCTTTGTTGGCGACATGGACAGTGGGATCAAGTGCACCCTCAGCAAGTTTGCTGATGACACCAAGCTGTGTGGCATGGTCGACACGCTGGAGGGAAGGGATGCCATCCAGAGGGACCTGGACAGGCTGGAGAGGTGGGCCTGTGCAAACCTCATGAAGTTCAGCCAGGCCACATGCAAAGTCCTGCACATGGGTCATGGCAATCCCAGGCACAAATACAGGTTCGGCAGAGAATGGCTTGACAGCAGCTCTGAGAAGGATTGGGGGTGCTGGTGGACGAGAAGCTCAACATGAGCTGGCAACATGTGCTTGCAGCCCAGAAAGCCAACCACATCCTGGGCTGCATCAAAAGAAGCATGGCCAGCAGGTTGAGGGAGGTGATTCTCCGCCTCTACTCTGCTCTGGTGAGACCCCACCTGGAGTACTGTGTCCAGCTTTGGAGTCCTCAACACAAGAGGGACGTGGACCTGTTGGAGCAAGTCCAGAGGAGGTCCACAAAGATGATCAGAGGGGCGGTTGTTCAGCCTGGAGAAGAGAAGGCTCCAGGGAGACCTTATAGCAGCCCTCTCGTATCTGAAGGGGGCCTACAAGAAAGCTGAGACTTTTTAGAAGGGTATGTACTGATAGGATGAGGGGTAATGGCTTCAGACTGGAAGAGAGCAGATTTAGATTAGACATTGGGAAGACATTTTTTACTGTGAGGGTGGTGAGGCACTGGAACAGGTTGCCCAGAGAAGCTGTGGCTGCCCCATCCCTGGAGGGGTTCAAGGCCAGGCTGGATGGGGCTTTGAGCAGCCTGGTCTAGTGGGAGGTGTCCCTGCCCAGGGCAGGGGAGTGGAACTAAATGATCTTTAAGGTCCTTTTCAACCTAACCCATTCTATAATTCTAATTCCATGACCTTGCCAGGGGTCCTGACCACAAGGACTGCTCCACCAGTAACAATAACTTTCCTGGAGCCAGGCAGTAGGGAAGAAATCTGGGGAAGAGTTTTCTACTAACAGCTACTGTCAGAAACAGCTGTCCCTTTTGGGGTGACCAAGTTTGTGTTGGTATCACATGTGGAGCAGGGGCAATGCAGCCCTCCCAGGCTCCCAAAGTAAGCGTTTTCTCTGCACCCTCCCCTCCTGAGTGCAGTACTGCAGAATAACACGGCTGTGGCACTGCACCTAGTATCCCTGTAGACCCTGCTCCTGAACTGGCAGGAGAATGACAGAGGCTGAAGAGTTTGTTTATTCTGAAAACAGGACACCTCACTGCTGAGGAGGTCATCACATGAATGCTGTTCTCATGCACATACATGACAGGTATAAAAAAAAATCACACGGGTTTCACATGGGTTAGCATGGGGTCACACAGCATCCCAGCACCCACAGTACAGTACAGCCTACAAATAAGGGAGCAGTTTGGGGCTGCAAGTCTCCAAGCAGCAGGAGGTAGGATGGCATTCTTTTTGCTGGCATTCATGTTTACCAGCACCATGTCTGCATTCTGTGAAATGTGGCTCGATAGCATGCTGTAGCATAGCTTAGAGAGAGGCAGACATTTGCATTAGCAGATATTCCTGGTCCCAGCAGCCATGGGAGAATCTCTATTCATGCTCCATTCAGAGACTATTATCAAAAAATGACTTACAGAATCAGCCACTTTCTGTTCCTGTTACCTACAACTAGTCCTTGCTTCTCCTTCACTTTCCTTCTGTTGCTGTCCTCTTTCTTCTTTCCCTACCTGGTCCAAAATGCTTCAGCCTCTGATTTCTCTGCTCATACTACTGAGGTCAGCGCATCACAAGAGAGTGCATCCCGTATAACCGCGCTTCAGAGGGCACAGATGCACCACACCAATACTTGGAAAGCCACACTGTTCAAAACTTAACTCTGCCACCCCACACTGGGCAGAAATATTTCTGCCACGGTGCTTCCACTGTCCTTCAAGGAAACTGTCTCTTTGGGAACCAGGGAGCTGATGGGAGCGTAGCCACAGACAACACATTAATTATAGCTCACATATCCTGAAAGACTGACAGCCTTGATTTCTTTTCTACAGGTTTTTTTTCTGAATAGGGGTCTGCAGCATCTGCCTCTTAGCCTGGCATCCTGCCTGCGTTTCTGGAAATGGTGAATGCCCAAGGAGGATATCTTAGAGGGGCTACTGCAGTGCTTGGGGGTAAGAGGTCTCTATGAAGGGAGGAGATGAGGGAGGTACAATACAGCACTGACTGTCAGGGAAAGGTTCCACCTGAATTCAAGCCCTGCAGAGGCTTGGGCAGACGCAGGGGAAGAGCCCTGCCATTCAGTGGGTGCCGAGCGCTTGGCTTCCCACAGGTAGTGGTGGAGGAGTGTGGCTGGGGAAGCCTCAGCAGCAAATGCATCTCATTGCCTAGAGGTGAATTGCTAACAGCCAGCCTTACTTCATTCACAATCTTCATTTCTGAGAAGGATGAAGTAGACTATGCACAGGAACACTTAAATTATCCACTATTCCGCTATGCTGCATCTGGCACAAAGTGCTAGTAGAAAATAGTGTTTGTTCCTAGGGCTTTTGTGTACGTACTAAACTAATACTTGAATCATTTTCTCCCTGTCAGTGACTGACCTAAGAGCAGTGAATCTTTGGGAGGTTAGATTACTTACCCTGTAGATCAATTTAAAAATGTTCAAAAGCAAAGCCTATTTTACTTGAAACAGAACTGATCCTTTTGATGTGCCAACCTATGAACACCAGGGCATGCCAGGAAACTAAATGCACACACACAATTTACCTTTTGTCCTTTAAAAGGTGCTATTTATTGCCCACCTAAAAGTGCTAGATTTTAAAACTGGTGTCGTGTTGCCTCAGAGGGCAACAAAGAACCATGTGCTGCTCTCTTGGGCTTTCCCAATACAGGAAAGAATCGGAAGAAAAAGGCAAAACTCATGGGTTGAGACAAAGGCAATTTCACACAACAGCAAAAGGAACAAGAAAAACAACAACAATAACACGGATAGAGGGATATACAAACACGGTTACGGAACCGCCGCTCACCGACCAGACCCAGGACGCCCCAGCCCGCTGCTGGCAGCTCAGGGTGGGCATGGCTCACATGGCATGGAATGTCTGTGTCCCTGCTGGAGCCTGGGGGGAATTAACCCTGTGCCCGCTGGAACCAGGACAGCTGGTCATTAATTTAGATTTGCAGTGTCACTACTTACTGGCTCATTAAGAGTACAGGCCCTGAGGTCTAATAGCCCTCTTGCTTACAAAGTCAAAATGAAGAGTGCAGTTCACATGCGAGCGTGAAATTACAAATTTGATTTAGTGCCAGTTTTGAACCCTAGTCTAGAAATGCACAATATTTATAACAGAAAATAAACTCATGCTCTGCTAAACAAAAAGGACACCAATACAATTCAGAGTGTGCAGTTTGACAGAATGCTACATCTACTGTTAAGACTCCTACAATTGCATTTTTAGAAGAAATACGATACACTCACTGATCCAGCATAAACTTACTCAGTTCAAATTGGTTTTGAACTCTGGAGAAGTTATGTTACTTTTGGCAATCTTTCTTACCAAATCTTACCCAATTACTGTTTGTTCATGGCCCTCTTAAATTTACGCTGAGTCAGGTAATAGGTTCTCCTGTAGCTCTTATAGGATAATAAACTCTGTACCTGCGTACTCCGTACACATTCGGAACTGCCTCCCTGAGAGGTACCTACAGCACAAGGTACTGGGCAGAGCTAGGATTTGCAAGTGAGAGTTTCACTTACATTAGATATAGTTCAGGGTGTTGGTTTGTTTGGTTTTGGCAAAAATGCATACAGTTAAACAAAAGTTATGAGCCTTCTAAATTAGGAAAATTAAGTTAAAAGGATTCAGACTAAACTAAACAGGACAGATAACTACCAGCAGTCTAAGAGTTGTGTTAAAAACTTCTAATTCAGCATTTGTAAGCTTTACTTATTTCTCTTCTATCCCATCTATTTGCACTTTACTGTGCAAATAGTAAGTAAGTACTGAACTTAATTTCTGCTTTCCTGCATTGACTCTGTTTATTTTCCCATTTAGAAACATTAGTCTAATACAAATCTATTTTGGAAACTATTTTTTTTTTTTAAAGTTCCTAAACATGTAAGCATTTCTGTAACACAGGTGCTCCAGCTTGCCAAGTGTCAAGAGGCAGCTCCTTTTCAGGCTACTCTCTCAGAGTCTCTGGTAAGTTGAGGGAGATGCAAGGGTGCAGCCAGCTGAGTTCTGCTGTTTCCAAATTACTTGTAAGTTTTCCAGGAGATCAGTGCCCTTCTATCCTGCTAGTTCCAGCACGGGTTTGCTTGTATGTGGACTAGCATCCATTACCTTTATTCAAATCTTCAACAAATACAACCCAGCACGGTAGTAGCTGGTTGTGACAAGGCAGCAAGAGAAGATACGTGCCCAAGCTGTTACTTGGAGCAGGGTGGAGGGGACACACCAAACAGGACAAACCCACAGTGTAGTGGAGGCAGAGATCTTGTACTGTATGGAAACACTGTACATTGAACATCGAGGCAATTTCCCCCCAAAGCTCTGCTCTTCCCTCTCCCCAGAGGGGACGCTAAAGGAAACTGAAGGACAGCTCTGATACTGAGTCAAGTTTCATGGCTGGAAAGATCAGTCTGAGAGGTGAAGGTCACACTGGAGGTAAATCTAACACGCATTTGACTTCCCAAGCAGGCACCGATTAATTACATTGCATGAATTCAGTCAGAGCAAATAGATCATGCATGCACAGCTCAGTCACAGAAGAGCTGAAGGAGCGGTGGCCTGACACTGAATTGGAGTGTGATGAGAAAGACTGAGGAAGGACTAATTTATTATAAAATGAGAAGAGCAAATCCCAAATTCATGGAAGACTATACATATCTTTGATATTTGAGGGAGTATTTTAGCTGTTTTGTTAGTCAGAGTAATCCTACAAAAATATTAAAACCCAAAAAATTTTAGGAACAGCAAATAAGTAAATAGGTAAGGTGGAAACAAATAACCATACAATGTAAGAATTCACTAATAAAATGCCATTTTAATAACTTTTTTTACAAGGAATTCAACTATACACTATAGAAAAATAAACACCAAAGGGACACTGTGCAAGTTACAATACAGTGATGCAGGCACACTTCAGCTGTTAACGTAGTAGTAATTTCACATGAGAATGTAAAACATTGTTCTTGGTGAAAAGTAATTTCCTTTTGAAGTACTAAAATGTAATAAAAAGTCATATAAAAATCTGATGCAAAAGCACTGCCCATTATTCAGTTGCAGAAGAGACCACAACTGCCTCCATTCAGCATGGACTAACTCGGAAGCAATAACTCAGGGAGGTTCACAGTACAGCTTTCAGAAGCGTTCTTATCACTTTTTCATGTTTCTCTGGTGAGGTGGGCCTGGAACTTGACCTATATTTAAATAAAACAAATGAATATTAGAAAACTCTTTGAAAGAAAAAACTTATGAAGCAACCGGCTGCAGTTAGCAGCATGTAATTTCCTCAGTGTGCTTCATATGAGCTACCTTGAAAGCAATTACCATTTTCATAAGCCACCTAGGAACAATAGAAAACAAGATTTGAAAGCTCACGTCTGCCAAAGTGAATGTTCACACGGCAAGACCAGCGCTCAATCGCAGGCCTACTTTACGCACAGCAATAGGGCTGCTCAGTTCAACTCCACCACTCTTGCCATGATTCAACGTGCATTCTGTTCCTCGACAACATCTTGTCACTGAGTAGATGTTTTAAAGTTCATTAGAAACTGGGAAATGATTTTGCTCACAGCACTGTTCTAAAGGTCGCAACATCATTCTGTAATTCCTGACATCATCATTTGGTAACATGAAAATTGCAAAAATGATACACACTTTGCACAAAACTGCTATTAATGGTGTCCCAGTTGTAGAATACGTAGCACAAAGCAAAATACCTTATTTCTAAGAAATGCTGTCAGGTTTCAATTCTAAAATTTGTTTATCTATCTACATCTGCCATAAACAGCTGCAGTATTTGGGGAAAAAACCCCAAAACCCACGAAGTCACAATATTAAGGTTTCTAGGTAAAATCCTGCCGAGAATGATATCATAGTTACCATATGGAACTGTCACTGTAGTTGTTGACTTTGGTGATACTAGCAAGACTAGAATTTGTAAGCAGAGCTAGCCTTGTTTGTTTCCAGAGAGCCGGAAGTCCAGCTCTGTTTTCATAATCCAGAGACACTGGAGAAGGCTTAGACATGAGTCTCAAAAATAACAAAACGTTAGAAAACACATCTAATCATATCTTGATAGGAGATGATTTGAGGATGACATGATGACAGTTTATAAGTTCTTCCTTGGGACGAGGAATTTCCGTGATTTAACTAAGACATAACAAGAGTGAGTAACTAGAAGATTAAACTAAGTAAACTCAGTTGGAAGTGTTTTAAATAAGTGCCACTACAATCCTTTGTATACTCTTCAATCAATCTTAGAACTAGATGGCTGTTTTTACCAGCCTCCAATTTATTTTTTTTTTTTAAATCTGCTATGGAATATAAGGAAGCAATGAATGAGGGAAGTATTATAGTTTGTGCTGCAGAGAAAGCACTGTTCAGGTATTACAATGGTTCTCTTTGACTGTAAAGCAAATCAACTCTATATACAACTTCATTTAAACTGCAACATTTGGTTATTTAGACTTGGTAATGGGAGGGGGTTGGAAATCATAAGAAATTATTCAGCCTTATCTCTGAAGAATTTCACTAAGCACTTATTTTGAGAAATGCTACACTTGGACTAGTTTTAGATATGATTCATAAAAAGGTTTCATTTCAGGGACTTACTTAATTTTTTCTCCTTTCCCCCCAAAAATAATTATAATTGTTCATTAAAGTGATGCTCTTTACATGCTTTAAGTGTTACAGGCAATATGTAGGAAGAACCTTGCAAAAAGCAGCCCAGACTGCTGGCAGCTGTGAGGGGTAACAAGGTTGTTCTTACCTGGCTGCACACCCCCTAGTCTTTGCTGGATAACCTCTAAGCGATGGATATATTCCGTCAGTGATCGTTCAGGATCCTGAGTAGGCACAAGTGACTTTTCTGAAGCTGAACTTGTGGGTGGATGCAATCTTAAAAGGCAAACAAATTATTTTCTTCTTCTCATGCTATACTCTCAAATAAATATAATAAAGTTACATTCATATAGGCAGTAATTCAGTGCAAAGCAAACTAGAACAACAGTAAAAACCACCACCACCAAAAAGTTACATATAAAACAATACAGACCAGGCATCTTTGTATACAGGGGAGTTAAAAGAAAGGATGTTTTGATGAAAGCTGGAATATCTATGAATCTCTGTCTACTGATATGCAACAAAGTCCCCCAGGTAAGAAAGCTGCAGCCAGAGGCAAGTCCAAATAGCCAAGTGAGAAAAGACCCACTTCTGAGGAGGAGGACTGAAGAGAAGCATGTTGCATCCAGGTGTGTACTCTCCTGTTCAGCAGGTAAAATGCTATTTTGAAGGACAAGGTTGAAAAAGGACACACTTTAGATGCTACACTGTGTCTCCTTTCTGGACATTAACAATAAATTTCAAATATTAGCAGAAATATACACTGGAGGGGTCACTGTGCGAAACACACTCCTATTTGGAGTTAGGAGTTTTCCTTCCCCTTGTACCTTTTGATTAGCAGAAGGTAGTTCCTATCCATCCCTTCTTTCTGTATAGCTTTGCCAAGAAACAAAATCGTGTAACCCATCTTGGATCCACATTAGACTTGAGCTGCCACTAACCCAGTCACAGAGTAATCAGTTGAGACCTACTATTATTATAGAATCATAGACCTGTTAGGGTTGGAAGGGACTTTAAAGATCATCTAGTTCCACCCCCCCTGCCATAGGCAGGGACACCTCCCACTAGATCAGGTTGCTCAGAGCCCCATCCAGCCTGGCCTTAAAAACTTCCAGGGATGGGCTTCCACCACCTCTCTGGGCAACCTGTTCCAGTGCCTCACCACCCTCATGGTGAAGAACTTCTTCCTAACATCCAATCTGAATCATCCCATCTCTAGTTTTAATCCATTCCCTCTAGTCCTACCATTGCTCAACATCCTAAAAAGTACCCTCACCAGCTTTCTTGTAGGCATCCTTAAGATACTGGTAGGCCACTACAAGGTCTCCTCAGAGCCTTCTTTTCTTCAGACTGAACAACCCCAACTGTCTGAAGTCTGTCCTCATAGAAGAGGTGCTCCAGCCCTCTGATCATCCTCGTGGCCCTTCTCTGGACACGTTCCAGCACGTCCATATCTTTCTTGTAGTAGGGGCTCCAGAATTGGACGCAGTACTCCAGGTGGGGTCTCACGAGAGTGGAGTAGAGGGGGAGAATGACCTCCCTCGACCTGCTGGCCACGCTTCTCCTGATGCAGCCCAGGATGCGGTTGGCTTTCTGGGCTGCAAGTGCACACTGATGGCTCATGTTGAGCCTCTCGTCCGCCAGCACCCCCAAGTCCTTTTCTTCAGGGCTGCTCTCAAGCCAGTCACTGCCCAGCCTATATCAGTGCTTGGGATTGCCCCGACTCAGATGGAGGACTCTGCACTTGGTCTTGTTGAACTTCATGAGGTTGGCATGGGCCCACCTCTCCAGCCTGTCAAGGTCCCTGTGGATGGCATCTCTTCCCTCCAGCATGTCAGCCGCCCCACACAGCTTGGTATCGTCAGCAAACTTGCTGAGGGTGCACTCTGTGCCACTGTCCATGTTGCTGATGAAGATGTTAAACAAGACCGGTCCCAGTACTGATCCTTGAGGGACTCCACTTGTCACTGGCCTCCACTTGGACATGGACCCATTGACAGCCACTCTTTGGGTGTGGCCTTCAAGCCAGTTCTTTATTCACTGCATTGTCCATCCATCAAACTCATATTTTATCAGCTTGGAGACAAGGATGTCATATGCGGGACAGTGTCAAAGGCTTTGCTCAGGTCCAGGTAAATGACATCAGTTGCTCTCCCCTTGTCTATTGATGTTGTGACCTTCTCTCTCACAAACCTGAAGGCACCAGGTTTGTCAGGCACGATTTGCACTTGGTGAAGCCATGTTGATTGTACCCGATCACCTCTTCGTTATTCTTCTGCCTCAGCAGTGCCTCCAGGAGGATCTGCTCCATAATCTTACCAGGCATGGAGGTGAGACTGACTGGCCTGTAGTTCCCTGGTTCATCCTTCTTTCCCTTTTTGAAAATGGGGATTATGTTTCCCCTTTTCCAGTCAGGGGGAACATCACCAGACTGCCATGACTCTTGGAATATAATAGAGAGCGGTTTAGTAACCTCATTCACCACGTCCTTCAGTACCCGTGGGTGTATCCCATCAGGTTGCATGGACTTGTTCATTTTCAGGTTCATCAGATGGTCACTAACCTGATCTTCACTTACAATGGGCAGTTCTTTCCAACCCCTGCCATTATCTTCTGTGACTCCGAATCAGGGTAGTTAATAAGGGAATTAATACCCTTGTTCCATACAATACCGATGGCTTTTCTTGATAGGTAAGCTGCCAGCTACTGTTTCTGGCAGTCAGACCCAGATACGTGCCATGACAGAGGAACAGGCTCTCAGAGGAACAGAGGGGTAGAATTAAGTCTTTGGGGAAATGTTGGCAGGTTTCTAACTCTCCAAAATGTTTTACTAAATTCTATCAAAACAGAACACTAAATGTCCTTCGTGACAAGCACTGTCCTGTCCCCTAAATCAGTCAGCACTGTTAAAAAATCTAAAATAATGTGCTGTCTTTGTGTATTCCTCTAGATCACCACAGCTACTTTCTTACTGTTCTTTTTTTTTTTTTTTTTTAATGAAGAAAATTCTTGCCCGCTGGTTAAAGTTTCTAATTTAGTAAGGAAGTTAATAAACAAACAACACATCTCAAGCTGATGGGACTGAGAACAGCTACTTTCCACATCAGCTCCTGGAAATCCTTACTTTAAGGAGGAAGCCACATACGAGGAGTGACTTGGGAGAGGAGATGCTACACGCAGTAGTAGACTGCAATACCTGAAATTATTCTAGGTCCCAGGAGAGCCTGGGTGTGAGAAGGTTAGTAATGCCTGAAGGCCACTTTCCTCCAACTCGCGCACAGAGCTTGCAGCTCAGTCATTGTCTTAGCAGCGCTGTGCAGAACATCACCTGTGACATCCAACCCAGCAACAAGTCTCTGGGGTTGTGTTTCGGTGCAGAACTGGACATAATACATGAAAAACTGCAACAGCACATACCCCACAATTTCTCCACCTCCCATTCTGTGTCTGTGCAGAGAGTCTGAAGGCAGCTAATACTAATGGAATATGGTAGGGGAGCCGCTTCCATAGGATGCGCAGAAATTAACCTCCAACTTGGATGGCAAAAGCAACCAGAATTACCCCTCAAAGAAGGCTAACAAACATAGCCATTGTAAATCCTGTAGCCTGTCCAAATTAAATTTGGGAACACAACTGGGAATGCTCTTAGTGCAAGAACATTAGACATGCTTAAAGCAAATGAGAAGTTTTCTTCTCTTGTTGCATCTTGAAAGAAATAAAACATTTACCAGGTCCAAGAAAACAAATTCCTCTTCTTGTTCAAGTACCTCCTCCAATAAGTGGTTAAATTTTTATGAAAGACTATCCATCAGGGTGATTAACATAGTCAGAGAGTACAGACTGACCTGTTGTGTAAGCAGTAAGAGGATCTGGGGGAGTGGCTCACAAATCTCGCAGAGCTGGTTCTGCGGCACATCCCAGTGTCCCGGGTTGGGGGAGAGCTGACGTCAACAGATGGGGGCTGCTGCTCTTTTGGAATTTCTGTTCTGGTGCCAGACGCTGTGTTAAATATGAAGCAGTTAAAAAATATGCACTGGAAACCACTCCTAACAGTCTATCATAAACATAACCAATAAACCCCACAAGAATTACAGCAGGGTACAATTGTGTTTGGTTTTAAATGCAGCTAAAATACACTTTTTATAGCTAACTGCTTTTTTGCTTTGGGGTTTTTTGTTTGTTTGTTTTAACCAGATTTAACAGAAGTTAGACATTTTCATGTCAAACAACTCCTCCCTACAAATGGAGAACTTGCACTGGTTTCTTTCTCCAGATTTGCTTTTTCAGTAGCTGTTGCTATATCCATACAGGGGATGTTCTGATATACACAAAATATTTTTTCAAGACACTTTAATACTTGTTGTTTGCTCTAACTATATGTTACGGTTGACTTACAGTCTCCAACTTTAGAGACGGCAGAGAAAGGAAGAGATTTTTTTGTTTGGTTTGGCGAAGGTTTGGGGTGGTGGGGTATTGTTTTGTTTTCATTAAAAAAGAAAACCTCCTTTCGAGAAGTCCTTTAAATCACAACAAGAAATCAAATATTTTTTAGTGAGGCTGACAAGATGCTATTTTGTAGTGAGGTAGAAATTTCAGCATGCATCTCAGGATTCAAGTTTCATAGGAACCACATCACAGTGGTTTTATGTAGGAGGTTGGGTTTTTTTAAAATAAGTATTTCCAGCAACTGAGAACAGTGAAAATTATGTCGTATCAGATAATGCACTATTTCATCTGAATTTTGTTCAGTGTTAAAAAGCCACAATTAGTGGAATATTACATAGAATGGGGCAGTTCCACAATACTGGGTACTGCATTAAGATGTTTGTTCAAATTCATACAAACACATCCATAAGCAACTCAAAGGAAAACAGTCCTTACCGAACGCATCCGACAATATACCCATTTGCTCCACTTTGTCATTTTTGATAGCACTTAATAAACTCACAAGAAAATAGTTAGGGTATATCTGCCATCAGATTAAGTCTCTTCTGGACCTCTGGAACCACTTAAAACCCCTTTTTCACCTCTGGTAACACTAGTAAGTACACCACTTCTAAGACTTATGAAACCACATGTACCTGTTTTAATACTATTCCAGCAGTATTTGTCCTTGCCTTATTAATAACTCACGGCATTAATTTCCATTGCAGGTAGCTTCAAGCTGTACCAAACATAATTCTCATATGAGTTTTATGAACACAGGACTCAGTTTTGCAGCTTGAGCAGTTGTAATAAAGGGAGAAGAAAGGAGCTTGCCATTGTTGTAAATTATAAATTCTGAAAGTTTTCAGTTGTAATTTCTTACAATGTCCTTGTAAATTCTTAATCACTGTGTTCAGGAAATGGATAAACACATTTGTGTTAACAGCTAAACCGATTTTGCCACTTCTGTGGGTATTTTTTTATTTTTGTTTTTAAATGAAACACATCACCAAAGAGAAATTATGATTACAACAAAGTACTTGTCCAAATGCTTACCTGTATTACCTCCTATGCTGTGAGAAATGGTTTCACCTTGTGCGCTCTTCCTGCTAACTTTGTTCCATTTTTTCACCAAAAACTTTAACCTTAGGAACAAAATAAATTTGTAGTATGATTAAAAATAAGCAAAAATACACCAAATTTTAATATTAAACTATTTGTTGTCATGAAACATATTAAACAGCATAAGTAACAATCCTTGCAGGAACGGAGGAAGAATTCTTTAACTTCAGTCTTTAGAATAAGGGCTTATCCCATTTTATTCCATTGTGGCAGCTCTTCCTGCCTCAGAGGAATAGTTTGGAGGTCACTGTTCCTACATCCTTTGATATTGCCATCATAGCATCCATGTCAAAGTCAACAGCCTGAAAACATTCTGTGCCATCTGCTGAAAGTCTTAAATTTTTACTAGACAAGGGAATTGCTCAGAAGTAACCACTTTTTTTTTTCATTAATGGATGCAAAAGCCATTATGAGATGGCATATTGTCCCAAGTACAGCTAACAAAACCCCATTTTGTAGTAATTGACAGAGGATGATAGAATCACACCTAATGAACACAGGCTACTGGATTCAAGAGAGGAAAGCCATCACTGATGAGATGATCACATTCTGATACAAGACAGACTATCCAGTGAGACCAAACAGGTAAGTGTCAGACCTGAAAGGACATCAGTTCGTAATGGTTGTGCACCGATTCCCAAATACGTTGCAGCTGGGTGTATCTCAAGAAAAAAAGCAGCTTTTTATAAATCTTTAGTTTAGTACTCATCCAACTTAGCACTGACACCATGTATAAGAGACAGTGAGTGTTTCGGCTTTACCTTGATACTGCGACGATTGCCCTGACTGCACATCTGAACTTGGTAAAAGGACGGGAACGTGATCCAGAAAGCTGCAGGTCTGCAGGTGAGGGGTAGAATCCCATACGTGCTATTAGAGAGAGGGTTGTTTGCTCACAGTCCTGAAATCCACCAAGAAGCAGCAAGAGGTATTTCTTCTGATAAACTAGAGCCTTTCTAAAGCTCTCTGCTCTAAGGTACTTCCTATATAGTCTCTGCAACTGCAGAAAGGGAAAAAAAAAAAAAAAAAAAAAAAAAAAAAAAAGAAATCCAGTGTATTACAATTTAGCTACAGAAAGGTCAGAAAAGTTGGTTGCTTTTTCCAGCAGTATCTCCCACAACTTTGTTGGGCATAGGTATCTAAAACCTATTTTTGCTTTACAAACCTGTAGAAAGCTATTTAATAATTATAAAGTATACAAGCCGTGTACAGTTCTCTAAAATGAAATTTTGAGTAAGTATTTGTGTAACAGAGTCTGTTACTTGGCCAGTTTTGGTACAAAGTAGTGGCGTTACACTCTGGCAGTCTGGACATCATACATGGAGGCTTGTACCACGTTTACTGAATTTCTGTATGTCTATAAAGTCTTGTCTAGGCTAGAAAATTTTGGCCTAGTTACTGGTTGGTGTGCAAACCACAAACAAACTGTCTTCATGTCAAACATCCATACTGAGGATACAAGGGCAGCTGGAACAATTCTGTGCATAGCTAAAAAGCACCCGAGCTTGGAGTGTCGGACTGCCTTCAGTATCCTGAATGTTTTGAAGCAAAATTGTCGTAATGTAAAACAAAGAAAATAACATCTGCTTTAAATAAATATTAACAAGAAAGCATGTTGGGATAAGCGCCCATCTGACTTGATTAGAATCAAATGCATCAGAGGAATAAAAAGTATTTAAGATTGGGGGGAAAAATAAAAGTAATGGATGTTCGATATTTTCATGCTTAGACAAGAAATCTGGATCTCCCTCTCCATTTAAGAGTGAAAAGAGATTCCAAAGAGCGAGGTTACTTTTGGTGCAAGTTCCTGTCTAACACGCAGAAAGTTACAACAGGACTTTTCTGATGTGGGACATATGGGCAAAGTGTTCCTAATTTAATATGCAGTTTATGAAATGGTTCATCTATAAAAATCGCCATTTAAAATAGCAACTGAAAAAGACTACAGCAATAAGTGAAAGTTAAATGCCATAATCTGACAGATACTTCTATCCACAGAAATCTGAGCTGTACACTTCCGGGCTCCTCTGCAACAGCAAGTTTTTTCATATTTATAAAAAAAAATAAATTACTAAATTACCTGTTCTACATGTGACATTAATCCCTCAGGCAATGCCCAAGAAGAATTACTAACAAGGACTGAAGTCTCCAGAGGTTTTTATGATCTTGGGTTGTTAACAGTTCTCACACAGCAAATCTGTTCGACGGGCAAGGCAGAGAAAGCAAACCAAGTGCCAAAGGGTTAAATGATGCGCTAACGGCTACGGCATCGCTCGCTCGTCAAGCTCCAGACAGCCCATTTGCTGGCCACCACGATCATTTTACCTTAGAACTAGAAGCTTCTGCCCCTGGTTTGTTTTCAGTTTCAAGGGTGGCTTTAGCCAGTTCAGACTCGGCCTGTTGCAGTGCGTTCTGCACGATGTCCCTCTCCAGCTGCCAAGCGTCTCTTTCCAGTTCTCGAACAGACTCAGTATCATCCACGGATCTGGTCTAAAAAATAAACCCAAAGGAAATGAGCCGTGATGGTTTTTGCACATTACTTCCACAGCCAAAACATCTCAAACCACATAATAACCTAACTTTATGGACAAACTAAAACATAAAAATAATGAGCCTGAAAATAAGCAATGGCATTCAGGTGTTAAAAAGTAGGATGGGTAACTGAAACACACACGCAGCCCTTCTTAAGAAGTATCAAATTAATTGTTAATCAGACTATCACTTCTCTACAGGTCTGTCTGATGGCTTTACAGGAATCATATACCCTTTAATAACAGAGTCTCCCAAACATTTGGAAACTGAAAAAAATCATCTGGCTTTCTCTTCAACATCACACGCAGCATAGAAACTGTGAAGAAAGGTGTCTGTATATGCATGCACAAAAACACACTGTGAAGCAACTACAGACGTAAATTCTGAAAAGTCACACTCAATTCTGAGAAATTCAGTTTTGCAGTAAGTCATCTCTTGTGGGAATGAGACCCACAACTCCAGGCCCAATTTTTTGATGAAGTTCTGCCTTCATAAACTTCTTCATATTGACTATCAAGTTAATGGTCAATAGTTACATCAGTGCATGATATGCCAAATCACAAGAGAGAGAAAAGATATTTTTTGAGACAGTTAATGTTTTATCCCTTGAAATAAAATCTATATTCGTTAGAAGAGCCAGTACACACAACTGACCCCAATTTCTCCTAGCAACTTATTTTGAGTACAACCTTATTAGGAGTTTGAACTTTTTCAGGATTAATTTCTTATGAATACCTTAATACACTAACACATGCCATTTACATTTGTCTTCTATGAGGAGCGCAACTTGTCAAGTAAAAAAACCAATATTATATAATAAAGTTTAATAAACCACAGCCATCTAAGTCTGCCTGCAATACATACAACAACAAACGGGGACTCCAATGCTATCGGTACCTTCATGGCACATAACCCATCTTCCTCCTTTTTGACACTGTAGCTTCTTTAAAATGACAGAAAGCAAAGACTCTCCACTTCTCAGCATATTTAAAATGAGTTTAAAAAATGCTTCAAGAATCTTACGCTACCTTCAGTACTGTTTTGAAAGTAGGTATTTATTTCTTTCCAAGTTGAACTCTTGTCCTGTACTTATGTCATTCACAGATGTTCTATACAATTTCAGGCTTTTACTGAAGTTATATAAACTAAAGCACCTATTTCCCTACGTGTAGCTTTCACTGTTACGGCAGTTGTGCCGTATTATACACGGAGATGGGACAGAAGAGCATTTTGAGACCAAGGGCAGGGATAAGGACTTCAAACACACAGGACTACAAAACCCACTTCAGGTAAGTATTATTAAAAATGTTTCAAACATGGGAAACAAAACCCATCTGTATCGCACTGAGGTGGAGGGAAGCTGCTTTATAGTGGCCTCCTCAGTAAGCAACCCAGTAAGGACTACGGTCCCACCATCCTAGGCATTTTACAGACTTCCAAAAGCTCCATTTGAAGGCAGTAACAGATACACGTAGTGTCTGAAGGAGTCTTACATGATTCGTCTACACTTTTGATTTCTACTGCACCAGTTGGCATTTGATTGACCAGTTGACTCCATATTCATTTTGGCACAAATTTTTCATTTTGGCATTTTGCCACTTTCCCTGACTAATAGTCCCCAATTTATCACAACTCAAGGAGGTAACAGCAGTAAATTCCTTTGGTCTCCAGGGCATGTAGTTCAGTACCTTAAAGCAGAAATTCAGGGAGGAAATTGAAACAAAAGGTGATTCTGGGAAAAAAAAATCAAAGCCAGAAAAGAGGGCAGAGAGGAAGGGCCTTTGATGCCCACAGAAGAAAAGGTATCAAGGTAGAGTTTCTGCCCTCCAGGCTATAGAAAGGCCTGTGTCTTAAAAGCGCTCCACTACACTCTTTTTTGTTAAGCAAAACTCAAGCCCCTTTATTTTATTGTGGTCATAGTCCCTGGAGGAGGCAATTGCAAAGTCTAGTCCAACAGGAGAAGGGAATGCCATTCTGTATGGCATTCACTGGCTTAATGTTAAGAGGTCTGCTAATTGATGACGAGGAGAGCCTGGAAAACCTTGAAGTTGTGAAAAGCATTTGCAACAGACTTTCTAATACAGAAGACTTAATGGCATCAGAGGAAAAAAAACCAACACAAACTATTTCTTCTTTTCCAGTATAGTAATAACTTGGAGGGAGCAGAGCCAGAAAAACAGCTCAACTCTGGAGGGAGTTCTGCTAAGTCAGATTTAAATAGAGCCATAAGGTTGTCTGGTTCTCCTCACAGGGTCTCCGAGCATTTTGTCCATAGCAGAGGGCTCTACAGCTTTGTGAGAGGAAGGCTTAACCAAAATAACTCCATGAACACCTGCTTGGGAAAAGGTTACATCCTGCTCCTGAAGGTTTAGAGATGATCGATCTGGCAGCCACCTAAGTGGTTGCACAGGCAACAGAAGGAAAATATTTATTGTATTTTGTAAGCAGTTAGACATAGGGAGAGGCTGCACCATGTCAAGGCAGCTTGTCATACACCAGACTTTTACAGAGAACAACAGAAGTTATAAAAGCATCAGACAAGGTGTATTTTCTGGAGATCTGCTATCAAGCAGGTGAGGGAATAGAGAGAAGCTGAACTGAACAAGAGCCAAGACTGTTAGTTAGCCCTAAATCCCAAAATTTTGGCTGAAATGTGGTTGAAAATCTCTTTCTTTATTATGAGAGAAAGACATAAATGACAGCGCAAAGTTATCTGGTGAATAAGATGGTATCTAAAAGCTATGTTTTTATGATGTATTTTGTATTAATAGACCTGAGCTCAGTCTTTGATAATCCCTAGGTTTGTATAAAATATTTGCAACCCTGCAAACATCAGCCAAAACATCCCTGCTGAGACGACAAACTACTATTGCACTTTTTGAAAATTACTTGACAATTTGCTGAAAAATTGCTGTCTCTGAATGCGTACAGAAGCAGCAGCAACACATCCCATGGTTTGATATCCTTGGACATATTATATATCTAGGAAAAAAAAAATGCCATCAGAAGCAGACTCTGTAATACAACAAAAAAAGCAGGAATCTGATACTAAAATATGTTAATGTCATGACAGTGTGAGTACAAGAATACGTCTTTTTTTCATCCTCAAAGCAAAACAGAATTTTCCTCAGAATTTCTACCAAAAAAGGAAGGGGGGGATCAAATCAATCCATCAATTTACATGTGTATTGCAACCCGAAGTATACAGAACAACTTACTGATAATCAACAAATATATGCTGTTTTCCTTACCTGAGATGCAAGAGGAGACAATAAACCTGACTTTAGTTCCTTTAATGTCTGCAGTAAAGAGGCTATAGCTTCATCATTTGATGCAGACCAGTCATTAACGGTTCTGTTGAACAGAAATACTTTTTCAGTATCAGACTGATTTGTGGTAATGTTAACGTACATTTGATTCCTTCTCCCCACTGGGTGACCTTTCAGTTTTGAAGCTGTACTTACGCACTATTCATCACACAAAATGCTATGAAGACACACAGAAGTTTGCATGTTTTGTTAATTCTTAAGAGTAAAACTTCTAAATAGTGCCGCATAGGATTTATTCAGAAGTCTGTATTTTATACCAGTCTTAACAGAAATCTATCATGCAAATTCAGGCTGCAGCAAAACATCACTATTATTTTACTCTGCTACTAAAGAAGTAAGAACTTACTGCTACTTGGTCACTCATTCCTGACCCCTAGCTTTTCCCTGCCACGATCAATGGCATTTCCTGTTCTAAATACGTGTATCTGTTGATTAACCTGTTTTTTTTGATTGCTCTCTTATCAGACTGCTGCAGTTGCCAAACTACCTAAAGACTCTTTCCAGTAGGACTTTTTTTTTTTTTTTGGCGTTGTTCTTTTTAAGCAGGGTCACTTCACAGATCTAGTTCAAACACAGGCACACAAGCTTCTAAAGGGAATGGTGGCAGCGGGATGAGAACAGCCAGAGTCTGCTGCCACCACGGAGCCATATTTTCAGACAAGGTTGACTCTTGTAAGCAGACATATCATTCAGTCCCTTCAGCACAGGGCTCTCAGCCATGACCCGTACATTTTCAGAAGCTGGATGGAAAGAAAACTACTATTTTATGAACAACTACTCACTTATTTACAGTTTTATATATGAACGCATTCAGCTGCACAGCCACAAAAAGCAATTGCTGTCTTATCTTTTCTAGCTGCTGTTGCTGCTGTTGCAAATGTGATTTTTCAGTTTCTTTTGTTGTGGCCTGTTCGGCATTTTGATCTTTGTTTAAGGTACGCAATAGTTCTTGTTGACAGTTTGGAGATGGGAGATTTCTTTCTCTTTCTTCTAATATTGCCAGTAATTCCTGCAGCTCTTTAATTCTTTGTTCATCTCTCTGGTGTTGCCGTTCCAAGTTTTGCTGTTTGAACAGAATAAGTAGTAGTTAATTGCACCTTATATATACGCACACATGTATGTACATACACGCATGCAAGGTTTTTTTTTTTTTTGGGTTGTTAGGGTTTTTTGTTTGGTTTTTTGGTTGTTGTTGTTTGGTTGGTTTTTTTTTTTTTTTTTTTTTAACATACACGCACAGACTGCAAATAAAAGCATCACACCTAACTAGGATATATCCATCTCGGTGTGCCTTAACTCACAGACCACTTATAGGGAAAGTTTTACAGTACTGCCTTTCAGGGGGCCACCAGGAAGCCATTTAAGGACTCTGGAGTCGGCATTTTCTCCATCTATTTCCAGACATGGTGACTGACAAGTCTCCAGAGAGCCTGCAAAGCCTCCCCCCTCCTCTAATGAAAGTGAAGGAGCTGAGAAACAAGGGTACTGTTGCAAACCATAATTAGGGGTCTAATTCAAAATAAGGGCAATGATATGAAAACTAGTTTGTGTTCTGTGTTTAAGCCATATTCTTCTCCATCTGTTAACAACAGGCAATTCCCAGCATAGGCAAAGAACTAGAGATCAACTTCTGTCAACAATAAACCCAGACACAAACCACTGAAAACAGCTGCATTGGAGAAATGCAGGAAAAGAGCTCATCTAATGTGATTTTCAGGATGCTTTGTTTAAGGCAAGAAAACATTTCAATTATAGAACACAATCCACAGGGGTAAATCCCAGTTTGTGGCTATTTCAACGTAAGGCAAGGCTTGCAGGGGCATTCTCACCAGTCTCTCTTGAGCTCTCTGCCAGTCCTTCTGTTTCTCTAGCTCTCTTTGTTGCTGCTGTCTTTGCTCTCTCTCTCTCTCCTCTTTCTTGTTTTTATCTTGCTCTTTCATCGTCTTGAAGAGCAACTGCAGTTGTTCCCAGTCAGCTTTCAGCTTCACCTCTCTTTCCTTCTGGGCTTCTAAGGAACGGATTACCTCTCGCTTTTGACCCTGAAGAGATTCCAGTGTAGCTCGTAATTTGTCGCTGGCCTCTCTCTCCTTCTGGGTTTCTTCGCAGCACATCTGTACTTCAGCTTCTAGCTTCCTTTTGGAACGAATGGCCTTCTGGTGTGTTTTCTCAATAATAGCAGCTAGCTCCATAGTTCTGCACCTCTCTTCTTCCAGCTGGGCTTGGAGTTCTCGAACAAAGGCTTGTTCCAGCAGCAATTCCCTGTGCTGGCAAGAAGCACCTTCTTTCACTCTCATGCTCAACTGTTCTGTCAAAATGCGTTCATGATTCAAGGAGTTCAGGAGCTCCAACGAACGATTTTTCTCAGCATCCAAAGCTCTCTGTAGCTCCGACAGTTTGGTCTGTTCCTGGGACAGCAATGCTTCACAGCGGGAGTGCTCAATCTGAAGTTCCTTGCGGAGATTATCATTAACTGTTTGCTCATGTTCCAAGGATACAGCCAGTTGGCTATTCTGCACTGACTGCAAGTCCAAGGCAGCCTGCAGCTCCTGTTCAAAAGGGGAAGTGCATATTAATAGTCCAGTAGAAACACTCATTCATAGGGCAGGCTGGCATTTGGCAATTTTAAACTGTTTTATCCTGGAAGAAATTCAACACTGAACTAGAGTAGTTCAGGTATTAAAAAGTTTAATTTAATGTTAATTTTCTAATTACGAGTGCCAGAAGCATGCTTGTTAACAACATGACATCGAGTAATAAAACCAAAGATTGTAATGTTAAAATATCTTCCAGTACATTATTTTTTCTTCAATTAGCAAGACACTCATTAGGAAATCACTATTCTTTACATCACTCAGTCACATTAAGTGACATCTGAAGCAGAAAAAACCCATGTCGATTTAAGAAGAAACAAAAATCTAAGCAGTAAGAGTAGATGTAAAACCTCTGGATCTTACAGCCCATATGTTTAAAGCACACAGCACAGGCTGATAAAAATAATCCATCCCTAGGTCCATTTTGGGAGCCAGCCTTTCTTCAGAAGGAAAGAGAGCAACTGAAGGGGCAGGCCTAGGCAGAGCTAGCATTGGCAGGGGGTCTGCCCTACTCCCCCCCCAGCCAGCACCACCTCTCCTCTGATCTCACAGAAAGCCGGGTGAGATGCTAAGCGGCATCAGCTTTCCGTCGTAGGGCTTGAAGGGACAACCTGCATTGCGAGACTGCAGCAGCGGTGTGAACCGTGAATGTCTTCATCTGTTGTACAACTACGCCTGGAGCAATGCTCTTTTTGCCTTGGCTAAAACAGTCCCAGCCTTCACTGCATGAGCAGTCTTTTTACAAGATGGAGGATGCTAGCCCCATGTCCTACCATGCAAGTAGTAACAAAAATCCCAACAAACAAAAATCACCCACAAACCTGAACATCTACCAGAAAGGTAATGTGAGAGGCCAGACTACAAGGAAGTAAGAGTCAGAATTGTGTTTCCTCACTTAGAGCATTTAACTAGGACTGATTTGGAGTTATCTGATAGGGTTTGGTTTTGGTTTTTATTTTAAAAAAAAAAAAAGGTTTATGTTAAATCTTCTTCCTTTTCCAATCATTGTAGGCCTTTCACAAGAACCAAGTATCACATTATCAGAGATAAAGCTGTTCATTTGTTTTCTGTTCAACTTAGAAGAAAGGGAACAAAAAAATACTTTGGTTAACCTCAAAAAATACATGTTATATTGTAAAAGCTCCAGTTACTCTCTGCCAAGCATATATATCATTGTGTGGTTGTGCATAATCTCAGTTCATCATACACATTACATCCTCATAGCACATTTGCTCTGGAATAAAGAGTGCAGTTACAAAATTGTAGAATCTGGCTCTCCCTACACAGCCAGGGGCAGCGCAAAACTGATCCCAAGAATGTGAAAGCATAAGGCTCCAAAACCACTAAGATGATATGAAAAAAACCCCAACCAAACCAAAAACCCAAAAAACTTTTGCTTATTTTTCCATGTGCAATTAAGGAGGGTAACTGAAAGCTTTAATTCTGTGAAAACAGAATAAACACTATGCACATTAAGTAGAAGGTTGGGGAGTGGGAGGGTTAAAAAGTTATTAAACAGAAAACATTGGATGTGAAAAAAACCTGCAAAAATAACCTGTTCATCTCCCTTGGTGCATGACATTAACTGAAACATTGAGATGTAGGGCATTACCTCCAAGGCCTTTGTCTTTTCATCTTCTGCTTTCTTATGCTGAAGCTGTTGTTCCTCAAACAAACCTCGTAGCTCTGTTTCCTTCAGATGTTCTGTCTGCAAGTCTTCAAGGGCAGCTGTCAAATCCTTTTGGTTTTTTTCCAATGCAAAACTGAAAAGTTCAAAACAACACTGCTATCTACGTTCAGAACAGAACTTCCTTCACTAGCAACCCAAGTAACACATTTTGGGTTACTTTTTGTGAGTTGGTCTATTGACTTGTTTCTTTAAGATGGCCCCTGCTGTTTCTAAAGAGGGTCAGTTTTCAAGTCACAGCTATTTAGCATCTGAGAGCACCTTCCTCCCCTACAAGGAAAGCTAGAATTGCTCTATTTAGTGTCAGTTAAAAGATGGGGAGAAGTTACCTATCCTGGCAGAGCAAAACTGTTGTCCTGTGAGAGGAAAAAAAAAAAAATCGCATACACTAGGAAGAGGATGGGGGGTGGGGGGCAGAAAAAAAAAAACCGTGCACAAGATGACAGGCAAACAGAAGTAACAACCAAAAGACTAAGACAAAAGCTGCAGGAGTGGGGTACATAAGGGATACAGGGATCTAGTCTGTTCACTTTTAGTATACCAATACAACATGCACTTGTTTCCACAACCTTCTAAGTGAAAGCTACAGAAAAGGTAAATATGCAAATTTGAACTGAAGAATATATAAATTTAAGTAGTTAGTAAAGAAAAATTATCATATTCGTGACAAGTGAGGGAGGTTAGTTTTCCTCCTTGTGTTTCCAAGTGCTAAGGCATTTGTGGATCCAATGAGTATAATGCTCTTTCAGACCTGTTGATAAACAAAACAAAACATCACACCTACTCACCGTAACTGGTTTATCTCCCTCTGAAGCTCTTCTAGGGATTTCTGCAGTCTTTCATTCTCTTGCTTACTTTCATAAAGCTCTAATTTCAGGGCTGCTTTTTCTTGATTCAAGAGATCATATGTTTCAGAGGCTCTCTTCTGCTCCTCAGACAGGGTGCTGTGCAAGTCACTTACAATAGATTTTTCCTGCTGAAGCTTATATTCTAATAATTCAACTAGGATAAGAAAATGTTAACAGTTGTTTGTATTATGGAGAATTTGACAATATGTTAGCAGTTAACACCGGTTCAAATTGGGCAAAAATATTAGCTGTATTAAAGTGTTCTTGTCTGGAGAATCCATTTCTTTTCAAACATGACAGGAATCAGCAGAGAAATACACCTACAGAGAGCTAGCGTATAGAGAGATACACTAGCTCTGCTGCTGATGGACCAGGCAAAGTGAGGAGAACATGAAGGCTGGGTGAGACTATGAGAGTTACTGTGACAAGCTTTTAAGTAACCTGTTACTAATGGATTCTAAACCTCATTAAGCAAACCCATCCGTTTACTAGCAAACATATACATGAAGAATTTCCTGGAAAGTAACAATGAAATTTTACTATCCTTGATAAGTTTTCTACACGTGTACACTATTTAACAGTCACCCTTCAGTTCTGTTGCTCTGGGTTATTTTAAAGCTTCTCTTTGCTTTGCACAGATTTTTCTTAACTATTAATATTACAAAGAAGAACAATTCCTTCCTCTGCTAAAATTGTAGGAAAGCTGAATGCATTAGTAAAACTGAGGAATTATACAGCATCTGCTTCTGTGCAAAACAATCCTTTTTTGCCTTTTATCTTCTAGGCAAAAAAAGAAAGAATTGACATAGGAGACCAGATAACAAGAACCTGGGATTACTACCTTTCCTCCGAAGGCAGTGCTCTTGTTTGCTCCCATGATCTTCCGCATTGGTAAGGGTTTCCTGTAACTGCTGTAGCTTCTCCTGGTTCTGAAGATGTGTCATGCGCAACTGAGCTCGGAGATCCTGTATTTCAGAGAGCAAGCTATTCCGGTCTGAGGAGAAAAAGTGCTCTACAACCATCTGCTTCTGTTCCTCCTGAAAACAAACCAAGTCCTATTAAATCTACAAGGCTGTTCCCGTATTTTCTACAAAGATAAACCCTAGAGAAACCCTTGCAGTACAAGCACAGAGGCAACTTCAAATGACTAAGTTCATGCTTCATGTTAACATTAAGTAAAAAGAGAAAAACCCCACTTCACTAGATTCCAAATAAAGTCATACTTATTAATAATAGTTCATACATCATCGTTACGACAAACCATCTGGTCTGAACCTAAAAACTAAACATTATCAGCAAAAAAAATCCCAAAAGAGATTCAGAGTTAGTTCAATATGTATCCTTTGCAAGAGAATTCTGTGAAGCTCCTGGATGGAGTTCTTCCCCTCCTTCCCTTTTTATCAAATATTTCCTTTTCACTACAACAGTCTCCGCTATTTTTTCTGGATGCCAGCTAAAACAATCAATAGGCTTTGTAAGACAATATACAAAGTGTGAGAAAAATGGTACCAAAACATAGACTATAAAAGCCTACTGATCCCGCATAATCTAGAATAATGCATGAGATAAGATTTAACAACAGAAGTAATAAAACTGTAAAAATGTCCAAATAATATGGGGCAACAGTAGAAGTGATTTATGAGCATAACACTTTAAGAGGTTTTCTTACTTGTTGTTTCATGATATACTCCAGTTTTTCCACTAACGAACCGTCATCACCAGACTCATGATTGGAGAAGTGAGACTTCAAGTCAATTTGCAACACATTTCTCTCCTTCTCAAACATGCTCTGTACTGCTTGCAGGAGTTCTCCTCTCCAGTCAGCAGCAATACCTGAATGTTCCTGTTAAAACAATTGGTTTTTTTAAATGGCATCTCTCTCAATCTCCAATCCGCTGTCTTCCATATTACTACTGTGTATGAGTATACCTATCTGTTAATTTAAGCAGACCAAAGGTGTTCAAAGAGGTCTGTTCAAATCTCAGAAAGGAAAGAGTCCCTTGCTCCTCATACATAGGTACATTTACATATATACATACACGCACTAACTACATAACAATATGCATTTCTTTATATATAAAAAAATGGTTACCTTGCTTTAAAGGATATTTTTATTGTCATACCTTGTCTCCTCTATCTGCCACCTTGCTAAGGTAATCTTTCAGTGACTGTATAGCATCCAACAAGGTTAAGCCCTCCTTCTGCCATCCCTCCATCACCGCTCTGGTATCATGAACATTTTTCAGCTCCCTAAAACCAAAGGGATGTTCTGACAAAGCCAAGATCTTGCGGCTTTCCTCATATACCATCTTCAGCACAGTCTGAAAAGAAAAAAGACACCATAATGAATAATACTAGGAAACAGTCATCAGCATGCTGACAGTGTAAGAGCAGGATGCCACAGCACCAGACAATAAAAATTAGAAGGCTGTCCAAGGTTGTGATACAGATAAAGGCAAGCAGGTCAGCCCTGCTACTTGGCATGTTTAATAAACAAAGAATACACATAGACACACACACACATATAGAATAAGCCAACAGTTACCAGAGAATTTTTATTTCCTAAAAACTGAGGTAAATATTTAAGAATACAGTGGCCTCTGCATTCTTAAATACTGTATTCACAATGTTAAAGTACAAATGGCAGCCTTGGCCAGTGCATCTTATTGCTGTGTGCATCAACATGCTAATATGGAACTAAGGCAAAGGACTGTACTTTATCTTTGTTGTTGCTGAACTATTTAGCTAACTTTTCTAGGAATAAATTAAATCCTAACAAGTCTGAAGCCACGTTACTAAACCTCAGTAAAGTCAGAAACCTGAATTACATATTTAGACAAACTTATCTTAATTTAGCAGATTACGTACAAAGAACATCTCCCAAAATAATCAGTCTTAATAATTTACACAGTGGAAATTGTTTCCTCTGATGTCAGCTAAAATAATCTCTTTTAAATAAATTCCCTGTTCACAAGCATCATGCACAGATGTTTCCTGGTCTCTTTTCAAAAAAGATCACTGGAGATTTAAGTCCTTTTCTACATACTGAATGGCTGAGTTGGGACCTGCTGGTCAAACTAAAAGGCAAGAAGGAACCGCACAGGCAGCTCGAGCAGGATCAGGTGTCCTGAGAAGAGTATAGGGATGCTGCCTGGGTATGTAGGGATGAGGTCAGGAAGGCCAAGGCACGGTTGGAGCTGAACATGGCAAGGGATGCTAAGAATAACAAGAAGGGCTTCTACAGGTACGTCAACCAGAAAAGGAAGGTCAAAGAAAGCGTGTCCTCCCTAATGACCAATGGCAAACTGGTAACAACAGACGATGAGAAGGGTGAGGTTCTCAACAACTTTTTTGCCTCTGTCTTCACTGCCAGCCTCTCTCCTCACACCTCCCAGGTTGAAGGACTGCAAGACAGGGACCTGGGGCACAAAGTCCCTCCCACAGTAAGTGAAGACAAGGTTTGTGACCACCTGAGGAACCTGAATATACACAAATCTATGGGACCTGATGAGATGCACCCAGAGTCCTGAGGGAATTGGCTGATGTAGTTGCCAAGCCACTCTCCATGATCTTTGAAAAGTCATGGCAGTCAGGTGAAGTCCCTGGCGACTGGAAAAAGGGAAACATTGCACCCATTTTTAAAAAGGGTAGAAAGGAGGGCCCCAGGAACTACTGCCCTGTCAGCTTCACCTCTGTGCTTGGGAAGGTCATGGAACAGATCCTCCTAGAAGCTATGCTAAGGCACATGGAAGACATGGAGGTGATTTGAGACAGCCAGCATGGTTTCACCAGGGGCAGGTCCTGCCTGACCAACCTAGTGGCTTTCTACAACAGAGTGACTGCATCAGTGGACAAGGGGAGAGCTACGGATATCATCTATCTGGACTTCTGCAAGGCCTTTGACACGGTCCCCCACAACTCCCCCTCTAATCTGCTCTCGTGAGACCACACCTGGAGTACTGTGTCCAGCTCTGGAGCCCTCAGCACAAGAAGGACACGGACCCGTTGGAAAGGGTCTAGAGGAGGGCCACGAGGATGATCGGAGAGCTGGAGCACCTGTGCTACGAGGACGGGTGGAGAGAGTTGGGGTTGTTCAGCCTGGAGAAGAGAAGGCACCGGCCAGACCTTATATAGTGGCCTTCCAGTCCCTGAAGGGGGCCTACAGGAAAGCTGTGGAGGGGCTGTTTGCAAGGGCATGTAGCGATAGGCCGAGGGGCAACGGTGTTAAAACTGGAGCAGGGTAGGTTTAGATTAGACATTAGGATGAAGTTCTTTACAATGAGGGTGGTGAGACACTGGCACAGGTTGCCCAGAGAGGTGGTGGAGGCCCCATCCCTGGAGACATTCAAGGCCAGGCTTGATGAGGCTCTGAGCAACCTGGTCTAGTTGAAGATGTCCCTACTTACTGCAGGGGGGTTGGACTAGATGACCTTTAAAGGTCCCTTCCAACCCAACACGTTCTATGATTCTATGATACATCTCATAAAAAAAAAAATATACCACCCTCAATGTGAAGCTGTTTCTCATTGCTACTTACTTTAACAACAACAACAATATGGAGTACTTTTCTTTAAGTCTTGATAGTCCTTCTTTGCACTTTTTTTGAATGACTTAACTTTTGAACCAACTTGAGTTGCTTTTCTGTCACTGGAATCAAAATAGCGATTACTTCAAGACCCAGCGCTAAATGATGAATACCTTCATTAAATATTAACAACAGAAGTACACTAAGTGCTCAAACTAAACATTCAGTACTGGAATATGCACTCAGACCTTACAACCAGTAAAGTCTAGATCCTTGAAAGAAACTAAATAAAAAAATTCTGTTTCATAAGGTAAAATAAAATCCATTTCTTCCATGAAGTCTATGAAACTATGCTCTTTGAGAATTATTAATTGTTTAGATACAGAATCATAGAATGGTTTGGGTTGGAAGGGACCTTTTAAGATCAGCTAGTCCAACTCCCCTGCAACAGGAATGGGGGACATCTTTCATTAGATCACGTAGCCCAAAGCCTCATCCAACCTAACCTTGAATGTTTCCAGGGATGGGGCAGCCACAGCTTCTCTGGGCAAACTGTTCCAGTGTCTCACCACTTTCATCATAAAGAATTTCTCACTTACGTCCTATCTAAATTTACCCTCTTTCATTTTAAAACTGTTTCTCCTTCTCCTGTCACTACAAGTCCTGGTAAAAACCCCTCTCCATCTTTCTCATAAGCCCCCTTTAAGTACTGAAAGGCTGCAATAAGGTCTCCCCAGAGCCTTCTCTTCTCCAGGCTGAACAATGCAAACTCTCTCAGCCTGTCGTCATAGGAGAGGTGCTCCAGCCCTCTGATGATCTTCGTGGCCCTCCTCTGGACCCTCTCCAACAGGTCCCTGTCTAGTCTTATGCTGAAGGCTCCAGAGCTGGATGTGGGGTCTCATGAGAGCAGAGTAGAGGGGGAGAGTCACCTTCCTTGACCTGCTGGCCACACTTCTTGTGATGTGGCCCAAAATATGCTTGGCTTTCTGGGCTGCAAGTGGATAGTGCTGGCTTATGTCCATTTTTTCATCCATCGGTCCTCTGCAGGACTGCTCTCAATCCCTTCAGCCCCCAGCCCGTATTGATACCACTTGCTGTTCCCTTGTTCACTGATACAGTCACTCCATCATAGAAGGCCACCAGATTAGTCAGGCATGATTGGCCCTTGGTGAAGCCATGTTGGCTGTATCTAATCACCTCCCTGTTTTCTATATGGTTCAATGTAAGTTCCAGAAGGATCTGTTTCACTGTCTTACTGGGCACTGAGGTGAGGCTGAAAGGTCAGTAGTTCCCAGGGTCCTCTTTATTATTCGTTTTAAAAGTAGATCTGATGTTTCCCTTTTTTCCAGTCACTGGAAACTTCATCAGACTGCCATGACTCTTCAAAGATGTAGCTGATAAGCCACTCAACATCATCTGCCAATTCCCACAGGAACCTGGGATTTATCTCTTCGTGTCCCATAGACTTGTGTATGTTCAGGTTCCTTAGGTGGTCTTGAACATGACCTTCTCTTACAATGGAAAGAACTTAATTCACCCAGTCCCTGCATTGAAGTTCAGGGACTTAAGATGTGAGAAAAGTGGTTGCCAGTGTAAACTTGGCAAAAAAATTAATCAGTACTTCAGCCTTGTAGGTTGTCATTAATTAGTTCTTCTGTTTATTTAATCTTCCTTTTCTGTTCAATGTACTAGTAGAAGCCCTTCTTATTATTCTTCCTCACATTCCTTGACAAATTCCCCTCCCACTGTTCCTTAGCTTTCCTGATCCCATCCCTACACATCCAGGCTGCATCCCTATATTCTTCCCAGGTTACATATCCCTGCTTCCACTGTCTGTGCATTTGCTTCTTACACTTTAGTTAAACCACAGGGTTCTTACTCAGCCACGCTTGTCTTGTGCCTTCCTTCCTTGCCTGATTTCTTACACATAGGAATCAAAAGCTTTGGTGCTGTAAGAAAAGTATCCTTAAATAGCTGCCAGCTCTGTTCTGGTCCTTTATCCACAAAGGCAGTTTCCCAGGAAGTCCCACCCACAAATTCCTTAAACAACTGAAAACTCACTCTCCTAAAATGCAGCATCCTAAATCTACTCTGCTTTTCAAAGACAACTCTGTACAATGAATCCTTGGGCTTTGGGGGTTTTTTTGGGTTTTGTTTGTTTGTTTGTTTTTTACACAGGGAAAAACCCTGCTGCCTCTCCTTCCTCACCTGTCTCTTCTGAATTGTTTATAGCCATCAGTTGCATTGCTCCAATCACGTGCTTTGTCCCATCAAGTTTCAGTGATAGCAATTAGATCATAGCTTTCTATGTGCACAGAGACTTCCAACTCCTCCGGTTTGTTACCCATGCTATGTGCATTGGTATAAAGGCACTTCACTTGGGCTGTTGACTGCATCTCCTTTTTGGAGGAACAAGACGCAGTTTTGAGGCATTTCACAGGTATTTCCCTGGTGGTTTCTAATACATCAGCAGCCCCTGGCTCTTCTCTGTTGCTCAAAACCCTATCCCCTTCTCCCGCTAAGTCTAATTTAGAGCTCTCCGTATAGGTTTGGGCAGTTCATTGGTGAAAACACTCTTTCCCCGCTTGGACATATGAGTCACATCAGCCCCCAACAGACCCAGCTTCTCAAAGGTAGATCTATGAACACAGAAACCAAAACCTTGAGTATAGCACCAGCTACACAGCCAGGCATTCATCTGTTTGTGTCCTCCATCCTGGACCCCTTCCTCTGGCTGGGAGGATAGAGGAGAATACCACTTGTGCTCCCAAATCCTTTTAAAGTCGATCTGAGGGACATATAGTCTCTTTTCGTGTTCCAAGTTGCCTTGTTACAGTATTGTTAGACCCTACATGGAAGGGTAGGAGCGTATGACAATCTGTAGAGCTCACCAGACTTGGCAGCTTCTTAGTGATGTCACAAATACAAGCTCCTGGTAGGCAGCAAACTTCTCTAGAGAAATTGTCTGATGGCAAATGAGTGCTTCAGTGACTTTCAGTAAGGAACCTCCAATTACTAATACTTAACATGCTCTTCTGGTGGCACTGGTTCTAATACAAGTGGGTGGTTGCATCAACTTTGCATGGTTGGCTTTTCCTGGATCCTGTCAGTTACTCAATGTGCTCTTCATTCTCCAACCCCAGAGCATCATGTCTGTTATGAAAGGGCACTTCAGAGGATGGTATGCTTCTATTAATCATATATTACCTTCAGCTGTGGTGAAAGTATTTCCTTTTCTTTCATTGATTGCATAATATCTGGAAACATTCCGCGGTACTGCAGATAAGCCATGGAACTAGCATCTAGGTGGTCTGACGTTTGTAGCTCCTGCATTAGTTTAGCTGCCAAATTTGAGCTGGTATCTGAAGAAAGACACCGCCCCCACAAGTGTTACACAGATGAAAAGAACATGAAACCAGCATCACTTGCAAAATAACCAGGATTTCTTCTCTTAGTATGAATGTAGGGTCAGATGAAGTTAGTTGGTTGAGATCTCAACTAACTTAAAAGGTTTTAAGTTGCCTTTAGCACCAGAGAAGGTGCTGTAGTTAAACCACTTGCTAAAACCCCATGTCTCCTTTTCAGTATGTAAAGACGAAAAGGCAAAAGCAGACTTCCACTAGCACAAATATATAAGTCTAAACAAAAGAACCACCTGACAAAGGCATAGCTTTCAAATAAAAGATCTACAGTAAAAGAAAATGGGAGAAAGAGGAAAAGTTATAGTATTTTTATACTGAAGTTAACAAAAGGTGAAAGAAATCTACAAAGTTCAACTTACTGCTGCCATATCCATCGCTCATTGCATCTACAGCAGATGGTCTTGATCTTACATCATCTTGTAAATCAGAAGGGGTTAAAGTTAGATTATCAGCTTCTCTCATCTGCTTGGAAATAATTTTTCATGTTAATTTAGTTTTCTGAATCCAGCTGTAGAGTTTTCTGCATTTATAACAACTTTATTACTAGTGCAGATTTTAACAAATGCCTACTTGATCATAGTGTTTGAGATGGCAAATACCATGACAAATGCCACATTGCTGCTCTTTGGAAGACATTCCATCTCTTTTTCCGCCCCCACCCCACCCCCCTTCAATAGCCTTAAGAAATAGACATGTATTTGTAATTAATTGCCCTTCAAAAGCAAGGCACAAAAACATACAACCAAAGATTAATTTTCTGAAGTACAAACTTTATCTTCCTGTGAAATAATACAGACACAGATATATAAAATAATTCCATTAAAAAGAAAAACCTCTGTTCTCCAATTTTGAAACAGTCTCTTCTAACACTCAGTGACAGATATTTGTAAGTGGTGAACTGTTACAGTAAATTTGAATATCGTGGTAGCAAAAATGTTTTACAGGTTTTAGCTTAACTACTTTCACATGAAGTATTATCACAAATTTATCAGTTACTTCCATGTAGCGTCACTGCAAAAGTACCAGGATTTGAAGAGTCCTCTCAAATCTTCTGAGAAGACAAGAGCAATACCCATGTTTTTACTTACACCGCGTCAGCAACATATAGACATGCAGGATGCAAAACCTGCTGTAAGCAGCTTATTGATCAATTCTAGGTTTTGGAAGACTGTTTTCAGTTATTAGAAGCAGTGGTTAACAGTGTTTTAATACAGGCCAGAATGTGCTCCACAATTTGACAGTGAGAGAGGAACTAAAAATCACGTGACGAGAACATTACTGGAGATACCCCCTTTCGGTGTCTATGTTTCTACTACTCGGAGCCAATGACCCAACAAATGATCCGAGGGGGACAGAGCTGAGCAGCCTTGCTTAATTAGAATTAAATCAGACATGAAATATCACTTACGAAAATCTTCTTCTCCATATCTTGGTCATCAGAATAGGTACTTTCAGAGGAAGCTGGAGTTTTTCTGTCTACTCCCACTGCTGCCTCCTCACTGCCATTTTCATACAGGTTAGAATATCCCAGCAATAGAGAATTATCTTCTTGCATGGATGACCTGGAGTGCATCATTTCAAAATCTGTGCTTTCAACTTCCGAAAAGGGCGTCAGATGAAGCACTGGTTGAAGCTCCATGCTTATATCTTGCTTCCTCACAATCTCAGGCGAGCCCCATAAAGCCATACCTGCAATGAAATTCTGAGAGTCTTTTGAAGTGTCTTTGCCTATGTTCAAATTGTGTTTTGGAGAATTGGGAGTTTGATGAATTTCCAACATTTGCTGGCAATGCTTTTTCAAATTTTGCTCCTCTTCAGACTTGTTGATCACATCCAATTCTTGAGTCAAGATATTTTCTTGTAATCGCTTAATCTGAGGTTTTGGATTTTTATTGCAAGTCGTCAAGTCAAACATAACTTCATCTTTTCCCTACAGTGAAATAACACATATTAATTGTTTAATGGAATTTAAATATGATTTTGCAAACTGAAAGACATGCATTTAAAAATATCTTCTCAAATTTAATAATCATATTTCTTATTATTCCCAGGTTTTATGTAAAAATGATCCAACAGTTTAGTATATTTTTTATGCTAGCTAACTTTTTAACAAGCGTATCATCAATAGGAGACAAAAACCATAATCTTTACAGTAAGCAAATTTATTTCTGCAGAGCTGACTTTTGTATCAATCAAGAAAAAAGGGTATTCCTTGTAGCTATGTAGATAATCTTCCTACTTTCCAATAAAAACAAATCAAAACCTGTTGCTTTCCTAACTGGACATACCTCCTGAACTATCTTAAGGCTTAATTCCTGACCCATGGAACCAGGAAAAACTTGGTTAAGAAGTCTACAGATGGTTCCTATGCCTGCCATTTCAATACAGGAGAAACTGTCAACCATCTGCTTCTAGTCACTGGAGGGAACAGCAACATGGATTCACGTGTCCCATCATGCGACACACAGAGCAGCCACACGTGCCAACATGCTATATCCTAGATTGTGGTACGGCCATACTTGTACCTTTTAGCATCCTGTTCCCACAGGAGTACTCTACCTTTTTTTTTTTTTTATTTTATTTTATTTTTCCAAGCATCAAGGAACAAACCTAGGTCTCTGCAGATCAGCAGCACTGCAGACCATTTCTCAAACTCTGACTCCATAAAACCAGACCAAAGTCTTTCTACCCAACCACCATCTCTGACAGAGGCCCACAGGGAAATACAGCTAGCATGGACACAACAGGTGTCCATCTTCCTGCGTTATTGTGATCCTTGCACATAACTAGCTATTTTCCACCCTGAGCGCTTGGGTATCTGAATGGCCACAGAACCTTTCAAGCATCTTTCCTATAGTGTGAGGGCATGGTCACTGACCAGGCCAAGGCTGGACTTCCACCTTCAAACTGCAGAGACATCTGCCTAATGTCAATACTGTGCCACAGAGTATGCAGATACATCCCTGCCTACCTTACTACAAGGGCTCTCATTTAGTCAGCATTTCTGTATAAAGAGCTTTCTTTCCTTCCTAAAACCTCTTGAAGTTACTGTTCTTTTCCTATGACCTTAATGCTCTTTTGAACAAGCAGGTGTACCAGACACCATGGGAAGGCGGCTGTTGCAGAGCCAGTGCTCCAACAAGTCCCACTGCTTAATCCAGAAGTCAAAAAGTCAAACCTTCCTATCTTTCAGCCTGTAAACCTGTTATTCACTCCACCTGGAGGCCAACATTCAAATGGAACACCTCTGAACCACATCTTGAAAATACCTTTACTCTCATCTTTATAACCTCAGGGATCCAGTGTGGTAGGACTTGCCATCACCAAGTGATTAAGGAACCCTAAGGCTAATGCCCAACTCACTGCAATTCCAGGACATACTGATACCATTAATATAGACACTCCTAAAGGAAAAGTAGGCACAAGTGTGCTCATGGCAAAGGCTGTGCCTCTTCTGTGGCAGAAGGGAGACGCCAGAACATTTATTGAGCGTGCCAAGCTGCAGTTTTCTCTTCTAATGACTCTGTAACTTAGACAGAAGGTCTGGCTACCTTGCTCCCTCCACTTTTTCACCTTCAGTACCCCAGGCACTGAATCCTCTCAAAGGCCCCTCAGAAGCTGTCCCACCCACTGCTTTAAGAGGGGTCTGTTTTCCCTCCTTGCTGCCTTTCTCTCCCACTTCTCTCTTTAAATGAGGAATTTCTGGATCCCTATTTCTGTAGTTCTCTCTCTGTTTTACTGCCATCATCCTGATGAAGTTTTAACAGGACTAAAACAATCTTTCTGCAAAGAAACCTGCCAGACAGCAGAGCTTTGCCCTGTTTTGCGAAGTGGTACCTCCCCAAGCATCCTGCAATCCAAAGTCTACACATCCCAGGCCACACATGCAGTCAACAACTTTCTGTTTGACAGTTCTTTGCTGATTTTTCCTTCAATCGCTCAATCCAAGTCATTTTAAGATAAAAACATTCTTTTGACCTCTTAGGTTCTGTGGCTAAGAGTCTAAATGATGCACTGTTTGAAAAGGTATTTTAATTTATTTTAAACCTGCCACCACGCAAATTTCATTTCATCCTCCATACCTCTTACATTCTAAGATACAGTGAATAATTGTTCTCTCTCTCTTTTTAGACCGTCATCTTAATCCTTTGTTGTTAATCATCCATCTTAGCTGATGAGTCCTAGCCTGTTTTAAGCCCAGTGCTAGCTGCAAGTACTTTAGCCTTTTAGCTGCTCCTCCAGCTTTCATTTTAATAAATTTCCTAATTTCCACATTGTTCACACTTTTGAACCCAAGAATAACTGTAGGGGTTTTTTTTGCTCCTCTAAGAATGCTGCATTTGTTTGTGTTATGTTCACTATTACACAAAGGGTCTTCAATGTTAGCAATTTGAACCAACTGTCATTCACTATTCAGGGTTAAGTAAAGAGCTGCTTAATCTCATGTGGGTTTTCTGTCTTGGTACTCCAAAGAGTAGTCATTTCTTTTCCTCTGAAGATGTTCTGTATAATAGCATTTAGCTAATGCATACCAGAACAGCAGGAAGTACCCAAATATTGCTCTTTTTCTCCTTCTCCAGCTCTCAGGCTCATGGTCACTATCAACTATCCATAGTTGATACTCCAAACCAAATATTGTACTTTTCCTTATACTGGGATAAACTAGATCTGTAGGAAAAGGTCTGTTGTAATGAATGTTTGAAGACATGGTAGTTTGTTTACTTTGACTCAGCATATTCTCTAACTTTGACGATCATCCCTCCTCAGCTTACTGTAAAACTTTTAGCACTTAAACATAGAAATACATATACTGACGTATATATGTGAACTTTTCATAATCTAAGTTTCTACTTGAAAAGTGATTTTTAAATCATTTAACTGCCTCCAGAATTACAGCATACCTTTAAATCCTTCAAAATTTTACCAGTCGTCTCTTCACTGAATCCTAACTCCTTTTTTGCTGAACCCAATTCAGAATTAGGTTCTTCTTTATGAGATGCCACATTCCTTTCATTCTGTGAAGTGTTCACAGCCTTTACCTCTCCCCGCATAGTGTTCAAAGAAAAAATATTTTTGTGAGCTATTTCCATATTCATACGTATCGTATATTTTCCATGCATTCTCAAATTATATCTACAGTAACTATGATTTAAAGTTGTGCATGCACCTCACACTCTGTATGTATTTTACGTGACAAACAGCATAAATAATGCAGTTGACTGGATCTCACAAAGATTTAGTATTTAATTAATTTAACATTTAAATTAAATATAAAGTATTTAATTTAATTAATTTAATTTAATAAATAATTTAATTTAGTAATGTAAGCTTGTAATAAATAATCATTACTAAGCTGAGATCAAGCAGTTGTACTCTTATTCTGGACAAGAGAAAGACAGTGTTGCTGCCTGTGATTTCCACCAGGAAGATGATAACCGACCTTCATGAGCTACCGCTGCTACCGAGTGGCTATTACAACTTAAAAGAGACCTTTAGAGACAGATAAAAAACACAGCCAGTAAATCTGGTACGTAGCATATTTGGTTAAGGCAGTTACTTCTGTTCTTTAAGAAGGGACCTAACAATCACTATCTGTGTAAGCAACGTGGTCCAGTAGACCATTAGACTGGAAGTCAGGTGGATAAACTCTGCTGCTGCCTTGTATACATCCATTCAGTGGTCTGAAGTACATAATTCTGCATAGGTCATTCAACACTATTCCCACCCAGTCCCTTTTTCTGAGGGATTTCTGAGATAACCCTGAATGTACGGTATCACCTAGGCAAATGGCAGTGATCCAAACTAGAACTTTTAAGCAAATAAAAACACCAGTAACGATCACAGATTTTGCATAGCTACACACTTCATTTTGCTTAAAAAATAATCCTAAGTGATTTTACATAGTGATTATCCTATAATTTCTTTAAATAAGGAGAGATGGTATTCGAGTGTAATTTAAATAAGCTACATCCTACATACATCAGTGTATTTCAAAGATAACAAACGAAAGCCTAATGAAAACCCACTGTTATTACTGAGTAGGTTTTAAAATGAAGAACTACACCCTGTTGTGATTGCTGGGCTATGAAGTGAAATGGCAAAGTAATATGAAACATTCTGTAACATCACAGTAACTTTGCAAGTAGGTTTTTACCATTAGCAATACCAATACCAAGCTCAGTTATTTTGCCTAACTTGGAAATAAAGTAATTCTACCTACAAACAACCATTTCTACCTGGTGTTGAAAAGCCATCTTCCCTTCCCACTACAAAGGGGTAAGTAGTACAGTATAAGTCAACCACCTTGGATTTTTATACCCATATCATACTGTCAGTCAGGATCTCCAAAATCCACATAAGCCTGACACCTAACCTTTTTCCTTTCCTATGCACTCAAAAACTTCTCATATAAGCCCTCTTACTAACACTTATCACCTCCGTAAACCAGCCTTAAAAGACAGTAAGCTGGTATATTACAGACAACCACAGCCCTCTGAAAAACAGGTCATCTGGGTCCTAGTGCTTTCCAAAAGTTCACATTAGGTTATCTGGAGCAAATGGTTCTAAAAAAGATTTAAATTTATTATGAGAGAGAGGCACAGTAAATAAAGGTTTCTAAAAAAAAAATATGATACATGACAAAGTATTTTCATGTAGTTCTCCAAGACAGCCATAAAGCATGGCAAACATAGTCCTAGTATTGTGGTTGGTTGAACTTGGCCAGCTGCCTACCCAGCCCCTCTCTCACTCCTCAACAGATCGAGGGGAGAAAATAAGATGGAAAGAGCTCATGGGTAGAGACACAGACAGGGGTATCACCTACTAATTACTTTCATGGGAAAACCAGACTTGACTTGGAGAAAAATTATTTGATTTATTGCCATTAAAATAGATTTGGATGTGAAGAAACAAAGGCAAACATGGAAACAGCTTCCCCCCCCACCCCTCAGCCTTTTCTCCCCAGGCTCAATTTTGCTCCTTCACTCCAAACTCCTAACTCTTCCCCTGCAGTGTCGATATCTGCGCTAGCATGGTCTCTTCCATGGGCTGCTCCTCACACTTTTCCTCCCTCACTCTTCACTGGTTGTGCGGCATTTTGCCCTTTCTTAAAAATGTTTTTGCAGCAGTGTCATGCACATGGCTGACAGGCTCAAGGGTGGAACCAGCTGTGCCCGGCATGGAGCAGCCCCAGCCTTTTCTCAGAGGCCTCCCTACAGCTCCCCCACTGCCAACACCTTGCTACCTACACCCAATACATACCCTAGGATCTGCACCCAAAACCATATCCAGCTCAGAAAAACTGACTGGATTAGGTTTCCATGAATGCTTGCCCTGTTCTTAGTTCTTCCAGGCATCTACCTCTAGCTACTGCTGGAGAAACTACACAAAAATAGACAGACTTTCAACTCACTCATCACAGTTGTTTTTATACCACAGTATTCATCTTCACCCTTTCTTACAGCACTGAAAAGGATAAGCTATAGGGCTTTATATGACACAAAATTGGATTATTTAAAAAAACAAATAAATAATACTCTTAAAAAACAAATCACATACCGGTTTATCAGTAGGGGAAGCCAGTACTGCAAATGACTGATCAGTATTTGCTTCCAGTTCTTCCAATTCCTCCATGCCTTTTTTAAGGGCTTCACCTTTTCTTTCTCTCTGGCAGAACGGCTTGAGAAAGTTAATCTCTTCATGATCATGTTGCTCCTTTGGCTTGTACAACTGCAACTGTGAAATAAGTTCACCTCTTTCCAATTGTAAGGCTTCAAGCTCTTTCACATATGCCTCAATTTGATCTTTCAGTTTTGCAGTGCTACCTTGCAGTTCATTGATTTCTTTCTGATAAGCTACTTCTCTCTGATTCAATGTTTGCACCTGGAAATCAAGTCTAGAAACTTCTAACTGAAGTGTACAAACATCTTGAGCCTGACTTGCATCTCTCTTTTCCAACTCAGTTTGAAGCTCTGCTGCCTCTTTTGTTAAGTACTGCAGCTTGGTTGTGGCAGCTTCTTTTTGATCCGCCATTCTCTTCATTTGCCTGTCCTTCTCTAGAGGATTTGCTTCCCTTTCTCTCACAGTATCTTCAAGTTCTTGAACATGAGAAAATGTCATCCTTGCTTCAACCTCTCTCTGAGAAAAATGTGTTTGGAAAAGGCTGTACTCTTCCTGAAGTGCATCGTACTGTGTTCTCAGAGAGGTTAGCTCTGCAACATGCTGCTCTGATGACTCTCGTAATTTTTGGCATTTTTTCTCCAAAATTTCCACTTCCATTTTGAACTGTGATTCCTTCTCTTCCAGTTGCTGCTGAAGAGCTTCTCTAGCAGTGGAGACAACCTCTAGTTCCTCCTGAAGTTCTCTCACTTTGGAGAGTAGCAATGTATTTTTTCCGTTTGGATCACTATCACCCTGACAATCTATCAGTCCCTTCCTCAACTCATTCTGAAGGTTTTCCACTGGCTTTCCCAATACAAATTGATCTTGGTTGTCACTAACTTCATGACATACTGGTCCAAATTGTGCCAGCTCTTTTTGAAGCTTCTCAATTACTCCATGGAGTTGCTCTACCTCTTCTTCTTTGTCCTTATGCAGCCTTTCCTGGTCACCACGAAGGTGCTCAACAAGTGATCTGAGTTCTTCAATTTCAGATTTTTGGTCTTCCATAACCTAAGCAAAATGATAAGGTTTGAATATTACTGTATGTAGGTAGAACTAGTATTGCACATAGAAGTTTAAATGACGTTTTTCTTCTGAATCACACAGGCATTAATTCACACATTTAACAGCAGGAAGAACTGCACACTTCAGCTGGTAGCTACTCAGAATGCTATCTACTTTCCTAAGAGAATTATCAAATAGTTTTCATTTTCAGTAAGATTTTGTATACCTTGCTTCCCTCAAAATCAAGCAATGAACATACAGTAAGTACTCTTACTTTATTCTCCAGAGTATTCTCTAGCTTATGCTGAAGCCTCTTCATCTGCTCATTCAAGTGATCGATTTCTTGATTCTTTTCTTTAAGTAGGGCTTGTGGGAACGACAAGGATGAGGAATCACTAATACTCAGGTCCTGATTTTGCTTCACATGAAGTTTTGTTAGGTCCTCCTGATCAGAAAAACCAGCAGTCTCATTAGAAAGGACTTACTTTCTCTCCCAACCTAATGGCAGAACAGAGCCAAGGGCTTTATTTAAACACTCCCTTCCTTACTATAATGTTAAAGAACTCAAGAACACGACTGCAGCTACTTTATTTAGATTTGTACCACTAGATTAGATTGCCATAACATTTCTCAACTTTCAAGGTAGGAGATGAAGACGCTAGTTGCCAGACTGACAACAAACTAGTTTTCCAACTTGTAACATTTGCTATGGCTGTAGAGGTCAGGAATGCACACAAAACTGTATAGTGTTTACTAAATGACAACACAGTAGTTCATAATCTGTCACGGCTAGAAAAAAGCTAACCTTTTCATTTAAATCAAATTACTCTAGAAGATAACGCCATAAGCATGAATCTAGAGTGTTGGGTGGTTTTTGTTACACGATAAACAGCATTGGCATTGTAACGGTAATGCGATATTCCCTCGACAAGAGAAACAAAACCAAGTATCTGTTTATAACATCAGGAGATACAGACCATAACCCTCAAGAACAGAGGGCTCTGAAGTTTTAGCTCACGCATACTAAAGCTAAGGAAACCTACCTTCAAGTGTGCATTCTCTAACTGAAGCTGGCTGATGCTGGAAGTGCTAAGGTTTTTTTGCATCTCTAACTGCAAGTTCAGCTGCAATATCTCCTCGTTTTTACTGATCAAATTATCTTTATATAGTTGTAGTTGGTCTAACAAGCTTGCAATCTAAAAAAGAAGAAAATGTGTAGTTGTTTCAATTAAGTCCTCTTAATTAAGCAGAAATGAAAAAAAACTTCATTCATCACCTTATTTACTGAGAACAAGTAACTTCAGCAAATTCTATGATTTAAACTCTCTCTAATCAATTTGCATTAATAAAATATTTGAGGCATAAAAAGAAAGTAAGAAGCTAGTGTTCCACCTCCTCAGCTGTGAAACCTGCAAAGTACTGCAAAGGTTGTTAGTTTTCTTTTAAAAAGATCTAACTACTCATAAAAGATAGGTTAATCTCTGCTCTGAATAATCAAGGCTTGACCACAGATGGAATTTGGCATAAAAATAGGAGACGTGTTAGCAGTTGATGTCTAATGTAATCACAAGCACTTAACACAGTCACCATTCTCCTCCTCCTAGAAGGGAGAAATAACACTGCAGTGCTAATCCCAGTAACAGAGCAATCAGGAAAGTTCTGAACATTGACTCCTTCAACCTGTAAAAGAGTCAATAACTACACATTTCTCTGTTTGTAGCTGTTTGAAAGCTCGACAGCAAAGAGCTATTTGGAAACACTGTGATCTTGCCACTCACAGGTTTTATCACCTCTTGCCTTAATGGGTAGCAAGGTATAGGGGCTCTGAGAATGAAAAAGGCTTAATGGCTCCTGAAGTCAGACTTCATAATAGACTTGGAACTTCCATCTGTAAGAAATTAGTTTTTATTATCTTACTGCTCTTGGAACAATCGTGTACAATTAACTGGAGGATCACCCATGTTTTTCTTCTTTGCACATCCTAAACTAGACTGTATGTTTCAGATATATATATAGATACTATATTAAATACGTAGTATTACATAAACACACAGCAGGGGCATATGTATGTATGTATCTGTGTGTGTAAATCCAGTAAAAGTTCTAAATAATGTGACCAATTACACTGCATTTCAGCTTAGCTTGACACAAGTACTGTACTCATCTCTAACATTCTCTGGTTCACAAAACAGAGAAGGTCAGGTGACACCATTATGTGTAATTGTCCCTTCTGTTCTTAAAAGAATTATCGCTCACTCTCAAAGTCAAATGAAAGTAGAACTAACTGCCTTCTGCTTCACTTCCACATTGGAAGGAAAGGAAAAATCAGTTTACAACAGATATTGATCAATCAGTCTCAAAGTTGACGTGAATCATCACAAGACAGTCTTCAGTGGGAGGGGAGATGGACAAGGGGATGACAAAAAAGAAAAGCAAGATAGAGGAAGGTTAGTTAACACCAAAGCATAGAGAATAGTGGGCAAGAAGACACATTTACTACAACATTAGTTACTGGGTTTTTGAATTCTTAAATTCCCAGCTACAATTCTGCAAAAAATGTTTCTGCAATTATGTGAGTGACTCAAAATTTCACAGGACCCTACCAAAACTCTAACCTCTCTCTCCTTTGCCTGAAGTGCCTCCTGCTCTGCTTGTAACTGCTCCTTTAGCACTGGGGCAGGACTGCCGTCTGCTGGTACTCTGTGCCTCGCTTCATCCAATTTAGACTGTAGAGCAGAGATCTGAATGAGGTTATTGTACTGTTGCTGTTGTAATGCCTCTTTATCCTGCAAAAATATTTTTTTATATGTTAGAATGAATTGTTGTCAATATACGTATCCACCTAACCAGAACAATCCTGCCAAAATACTTCATCATCATCCCTGACAAACCCCAGTACAAGAAGAAAAAGTACGTAATCACAATGGCTTATAAAGAAATAGGAATGCAAACCAAATGAACGTTGTTTAGCTCACTTAAGTTTTTACCCTTTTATTTTTTCTACCCCAAGTTTAACAACTTATGAAAATTTAGCATTCAGTGATAGATTACCTTCTCAATTACAGTGTTTTGTATATTTAATAATCTAAACATCTTGTAGCCATTTCCAAATTCATTACGATACTATATATTTGCCAAGCTAAATTTAAGAGATGGAGACTTAGTTTAATTTAAGAGATGGAGAATTTTGGGTAGATCAAACACCTACTACAAGTACTTCATGTTAAGCCGGAATGGGAAGCACCAGCACTAAGCTTCTGTCAGATCTGTGGTCTGTCAAGCTATCATATTTTTACTTATTAATTTTAGAAACGTCTCCTTTGGTCCTCTTTCTCTCACAGTCCTTCTAAGGAGCTGGGTCAGTCCAAGGAGGAAAACTTCACTTGGAAAGTTGTCCAAACAGCAGTACATATCTTTACTTAATACAAGAAAGGAAAACTGGACAAAAAACCTAAGGCAGTAACTGCCTTTGCTGGTCAACATTATACTCCCCATAGCTCAATACACATATCTCTAATGGAAGAGTTATTTTAGACTCATATGATTTGCCAAAATATTATGTAAAATTTGACCATCTTTTCTCTAATCAAAGAGAACAAAGACCCAGAGTACACAGATAGTATCTTCTGTTCTTAAAATGAAAGAAGCATCAATTAAAAAAAGTGAGAAGTAAATTACAAAGTTAACGCTGTATCATAGTACCAAAACAGCATGCCCAAAACCAGGTATTTAAAACCGTTCATGTCCATACTAAATAGGCCATCTGACTTCCACCCACTAGCACCCAGCCAGTCCCCACTGGCTTTCTGTCCAGTTCTGGGGGCAGTCCAGGGACGCACAGCACAGAAGAGGAAAGGAAGTTATAGGGGAGACAGCCAGTTAGTGTACAAAGCTGTGTCGTTCACAGCTAATATCACTGGCAGGATAAAAAAAATGTAGTAATTATGAAAGCATCACTTGCACTTTTTTTGGGTAGAAAAGCACCTATCAGAAATATTTTTGTTTTTCCTGAAGGAAAAAATGAAAACTCTTCTTGCCATCACAAGAAACCTATGATATTAACCAGTCCCTCAGGTCTCCTGCTCCCGTGTATGAAAGAACTCACTAATAACAAAACCCAAGCAACGAAATAGCCTTTTTTGGTTTTATATTAACTAAAAACAAGACATTACCCATACCACTTTAAAGCTCCTCTTAATCACTGACAAAAGTAACAACGCGCAAAACCAGATTCCTGCAGAACTGGGCTGCCTTACCTCAGATGTTCCTGCATTTACTGGATAGCAGAGCTGCAAGCCTGCCGTAGTTCATGGCGTTTGCACCACTCTGCACACAAGAGTTCAGTTTCTCCTAGCATTCTCCAGTTGCTATGTTCTGAGGTTGCTACAGTGACCCAGCAAAAACAAGTGGCAACCCAGGCAAAAATCAGAGCTTTATGTAATGCACCTTCACAGTAAAACCTGCCCACACAGATGTAGTCTAACGTGGTGCCTTCTTTCGCTGATACCAAAATCCATAGGATGGCAGCCTCCTTAAATGAGACGCATTTTCGAGACCTCAAGCCAAAGGATGAGCAATCATCACAGCACAGCCCTAACCAGAAGCATCAATGTTATGTATCAACCACCTAAACAACTGAAAGGAACTGGACTAGGAAAAAACAAAGACTTGCTCCATGCACATGACAGCAGGATAAATGGATCTGCTAGCTGTGAGTTTAGTCAGTACTCTTTGCAAAAAGATACTGTTCCGTATTCAAAATCTCTCTTTCCAGACCTATTTCTTATTAGCGCTAGTCGCCATTAACTGCAACACCTACACGTTTCATATGTTGTAATTTGGGGGACAGTAATAATCTGTAATTGCCATTTGCATCAACTTTATTTTTACAGAAAAATTTCATGACATGCAATTATTCTTAGAACTCCGCTAGCACTTATGTACTGCATGAAATTGCTTCAAGACAAGCTATTACAATGCCTACAGTTGGCAAATTGAATACTATAAACTTGCCTAAAGCTGATGAATTAGTTTCTTGGAAAAAAGAAAAAAAAAAGTCTGAATTTAGCTTATTCAGGATTTTTAAGAAAGATCAATTTACTGGGACATTCAGACAGCTAAAAGAATATTTTGAACTCACATCGATAAAGAAAGCGTGTTTAACAGAAAGCTAAGATTTCAGAGAAAACAGGAACTTGCTAACAACAGTATCACCGTCTCTATCCACTCCAAGACAAGCCAGAGAAAGCTAATGGGCACAGCTTTTGTATGTTTGGATGAACTCACAGAATAGCTTAAGATGGGAAGGGTTTCTAGAGCTTTCTGGTCCAATCTCTGACTCAGAGCAGACTAACTTGTCACCATTACCACACTAAGCACCTTTTTCAACATTTGGCTGCCCCCAGTATGACCATTTCCCCCTACCATTTAATTGGAATTTCCCTTGTTGCAGTTTATGCTCATATCTTCTCATCCTTTCACTGTGCACCTCCAAGTCTGACTCCGTCTTCTCTATAACCTCATATTATGTGGTTGTAAGGCAACAATAAGGTCTCCACAAAGCTAAACAAACCCTGTTTTCTCAGCATCCCCTCAAAAATTATTTGCTCCAGCCCCCTGATCATCTTGACAGTCCTTTGCTAGACTTGTTTCAGTACACCAACGTCTTTCTTGTACATGGGAGTCTAAAACCAAGCAGTTCTCCAGATGCAATCTCGCAAATGCCAAATAGATAGGAATAATAGTATCTAATAAACTAAGACTGGTTAGTCTATATCACGTTAGCTGAAGCTAAACCAAAACAATATTTTGGTCATTGTTTTTAAAATGAAAAATAATGGAAGCAAATATTTACAGAATTAGCAATTAAACTAAAAAATTTAGCTTAGACCATGCCATTATCAAATCTGCAAACTTGACAGACACACCAACAATATTTAACCAAGGAAAATTGCTGGGAGGAAACTAAAACATATAGTTGAAGAAGGTAGAAAAGGTTACTCAGATGTCTGGTAAAAGACAAATACTTTTGCTAAATGGAATGTAATTCTTAACTCCAAGCTGTGATTCAATCTGCAGTAGTAACAAAACACTAAAAATTTCTGAGTATGGCAAACAGATCTGGCTCCAAGGGCACATAGCCAGAAGAGCTACCAATTAAGATAACATGATTTTAAACACAGTTATTTATTGAAGACCCACGATGGTTAATATTCAGTAACACTATCTTCTCAGGAACTTCCAGAGGAGCAAAAGAGCAGCTCCAATTCATGCAAACGTGACAACTCAAAAAGCAGTCTCTATAGTAAGTAGGCTTATAGTTCATAAAACCGGAGTTTGTTTAAAACTGGCTGTGATACCTGCCATTAGTACAACAGTTTAACTCAGCACTAGGTGCCAGGGATAGTCTCAAACAACACTGTTAACACAGTCATTGATACCTCCCTGAAGACACTGTGTGCATGATGCCACTCCCATTTAAATAAGTATTTAAAAATTACTTGTTTCAATTCGGTTTCCACTTTCTTCATTTTTTGCAGTTGTTGTTCCAAGTAGTGTACAGTCTTTGAGACTTCAGTACTGCTGTGCTCCAGTTCTCGTATCTGTGCCACCAGTTTTTCTATCTCTTTATCACGAGTTGCAATTTCTTGATGTTTTTGCTCCTTTTCTAATAACAGCTTATTGTAATCATCCATCTTCCCTTTTATTTCCGCTTGCAAGGATTCTACCTATACAGAAATCACATTATACAGATATTCAGGCAATATAGGAAGCAAGAGTAATTTCATGGCAAAGCAGGTGGAGTTATACTATGGACTAAACTAAAATCCTAGATGAAAATAAAACCAGGGTGGACAGAAAGGATGAAAAAGTAACTTTCTGAAATCTTGTTTTCCAAATGCAGCAGCTCTTAAATACACATTTGATTATTCTCTCTTAATATTTGCAGCATTCTAGCAAAGCGTGGGATGAAGGCATACTCTCAAAGCCCAGTGGTCATCAAAAGCGGCCTTGTGGTACGTGTGTGGGGGGGTTTTGTTTGCTTGCTTAAGATTAAAAAAACCCCAAGATTACGTGAATTATTACTAATAGCATTAGATGCTTTTATGTAACCTCAGAACCCTCTTCCATTACTTCAAGAAATTCCAGTTTAAAGGAAGATAACAAGAACTGAAAGATATATATGCACAATGTAACATACTCAATGCCTGCAAATCAGAGATCACAGTAGTCAACATAGAACAGGTACTCTTTTTCCAAAAATCACTTAAATGCAAAGAGGATAACAATTTTGCATTTGAGCTCACTGAAATCCAGTTGTGCACAGAGCTGCAGGAAAACAGTCACTCGTTCATCCCAGTAATTAAAGTGAAGGCAAGGCTAGGAGCTTTGGTGTGTAACAGAGACAGGAGAGAACCAGAACCATGTGTGACAGACAGACTACATCAGAAGGGATAAAGTCATTAAGCACACTGAAAGCTAACTCAGATAGGAAAGCAATGGGAAACCTTCTAAAGGAGACATAATTTGGTCAATACCATTGAGCAAGGACTATGAGATTTCACAAAATAAATTCTTTGTTCATCATTAAGTATCTGAATTTATGCAAATTCCACTTCAATATTATAAAATAAAAATCCTTTGTATTAATATAGAGCTTTACATCTTTAAAGTATTGTACAGATATTACTAAAGCAGAAAAACACCCTCTAGCAAAATACAGAATAGAGTTAATTTAGTCAAATTAATAATCACAGAGAGCACAGAAAAATATTTTAGAAGTCTAATACTTTCTAATGCTATAAAATTTTGGCATCAGAGTCCCAGAAACTATGACGCTTTACACATGAAAAGCATGTTTTTTAACACCATGGTGCTAGAAAGCTAGTGCTGCAATTCTGTAGCTAAGAAAACACTTTCACAGCCTTCACCCTCATGGCATACTCTCAGATGGTAGCTCCCAGTAATAGTCACAGAATCACGGAATTTCAGAGTTGGAAGGGACCTCTAGAGATCATCCAGTTCAACTCCCCTGCTAAAGCAGGATTGCCTAAAGCACATTACTCAGGACTGCATCCAGGCGGGTCTTAAAAGTCTCCAGAGAAGGTGATTCCACCACCTCCCCGGGCAGCCTGCTCCAGTGCTCTCTCACCCTCACTGTAAAGAAGTTTTTTCTCATATTTGATCAGAACTTCCTATGTTCCAACTTGTGCCCGTTACCCCTCGTCCTGTTACTGGGAACCACTGAAAAGAGTCTGGCTCCATCCTCCTTAAACCCACCCTTTAGATACTTGTAAACATTAATAAGGTCTCCCCCTCAGCTTTCTCTTCTCCAGGCTAAAGAGTCCCAGCTCTCTCAGCCTTTCCTCATAAGGGGGATGCTCCAGTCCCTCAGTCATCTTTGTTCCCTACACTGGGCTCTTTCCAATAGTTCCCTGTCTTTCTTGAACTGGGGAGCCCAGAACTGGACACACTATTCCAGTTGTGGCCTCAGAAGTGCAGAGTAGAGGGGGAGAATGACCTCCCTTGAGTCAGCACTCTTTGCACAAAATAATCCCACTCACATACACCTTGAGCCTACAGAACAGCAGAGAGAAAAACTATGAACTTGTTAGAATTCCTACATGCAGAAATTAGAAGTTCACTTGAACTTAATTGTTTCAGAGTGAGTTAAGCAATTACTGACATTACAGCTGCATTAAACAACTGTACAAGAACTGTCTAAATCCTGACATTTTATTTTGGCACAGATTACGTGCATACCTCACCTCACCCACAAATGTCACTTGCTTAGTTACCTTCCTTGCGTATCATTCTCCAATTAAGTTTTAATCCTTTCTAAGAGAGGTTGCAAAGTTACAGCAGGTAGTCTTAATTTTTTCAGATATTTCTCTTTACTAAGCCACAAGCACGCTAATAACTGTCATCCACCTAACATCTTGGATAGAAAGCAAGATATGGTCTTAACAGTTTGACATAGTTTGAATAACCTGATATATATCCTTTATGATTCCGTATGCCCAAGACTGCCACTGAGGTATAACTTCTGGGTGCAAACAGATTTTCAACAAGTCACGTGGCCTTCAAAACAAAAATCTTTGCCACAGTGTAAATAACACGTAGGCTACATTTTTGATGTACTCAAAAAAAATCTTAACTCTAGATAATGGCATTTATGCAAACGAGAAGCCAAGACTGATGTAGAATGATATGTGATCACTTTACTTCTTACGAAGCCTAATGAAGTCCTATCAGAGGTTTCAGAAAGCAACTGACAATCAGGTGCCCTCCAGCATGGAAAATTCACTCTATCAAAGATACAGATGTTCCTACAAGATTTGCTTCTCTAACACCAAGGCACACAATTTCATAAACTGCACAAAAGTGAATTGATGTAAATGAAACTAAGTAATATACACATTAAAATTTTGTTAAGAGCAGGGCCACAAACAAAAGCTGAAGGCTAAGGCACAGTGTATCTTCATAATTTCTTTATCTTTGTTTCATACGTCAAACCTCAACTTCTCCTGTCATGCCAAAAAGCTCTTTTACATTAAGTAACTGCCTGTAACACATCTGAGCAATAAGCATAAGAATGAAGCACTTATGTACAGGAAATTAAATTGAAAGCTGTTCCTCACTCCCTGCATGAACTCTATTACCCAAAAACATTTGTCCTTATCTCCCAATCAAGCTAAAGCAGCCTTCACATATCAAGAACAGGAAAAAAGGCCAAAGCAGATCTAATTAATAGAAGGGTTTAAAGCGAAAAAGGAAAGAAAAATTAGAAATGTTCATGCTGTTTTCCATACCTGTAGAATCAATTCATAGTTCTGTATAACGTTCATTTATGTGAAAAACAAAAAATAAAACAAAAAGTTAATCTTCAAAACCAAGCATCAAACAAATAAACATGAGGGAAAAAAAGGACTGATTTATAAACTTAAATAGGACAAGGCATGCAGACAAAGAACATCTCTTATTTCAACTGTATAGGTGGAAAAATTAAACACATTTAGAACCCAGAAGTCATCCCTCAGGTGCGCTCTTTAGAGCAGAGTGTCTGTATTGTTGTCCCCCTCAGTTAATTTAAACCAGACTCATAGGCTGTGAAACTTGACTGTAATGCAAATAAAACATTTCTTTCCATCTCCATAAAAAATAAGTACACTCTTACTGCCTAGATGTAGATCAGTCAGCTGGGGAAAAATCTGCTCTCTGTGTGACAACCAAGAAAAAAAAAAAGTCTCAAGAGCCAGTCCCCCAAGATAATACAGGTTACGGTATTTAGTTGTAGTAACCAAACTCCTGTGGCCATTAAGTGTGATTTTACTCACCCTGCACTCTCTGGGCTCTCCTGAAGTCTGCGATTTTGCCGAAAGTTTTAACTGTTCTTCCAGTTTCTGAATTTCCTGCTGAAAATCATCACGTTCATGTTCCCTTTCTATAGCTTGTTCCTGTAAACCCAGCCAGAGATAATGAGAATGTTTCTTAAGAAAGCATTTCATTAAAATATTCAGTACAAGAAAAATTCGGGGTTTGTTTTTGTGGTGAAGAAACTATGCTCACTTAAAAATAATTAACAACTTTTAGTAGTCCTGAAAGCATAGCTAAGATTACAGGTAAAATAAAATAAAAAAACCCAAACAACTTTTTGACTCCAATGTACATACAAACTACTATTAGCAAGTGATAAAAAAGAAAATATTATCATGTAATACTACAGAAAGGGAACTAAAAAACTACTTTTTTTTTTTTCTTTTACAAGACTACAATACCAAGGGTCTTAATTTCAAACAAAACGGAAGGCATCCCATTTCAGGAACCACCTTCCAAGTCTCAGTCACAAACTAGGAGGAGTATTTATCACCTCCAAAACCATGGAAATGTGGTACCAAGCTTGCTTACATCCATGAATTGCCGCTGTTTTTTAAGTTGTTTTTCAAGAACTTGAACTTGCTGTTTTAATTCAGCAACCTCCAGTAATTGTGTAGCTAGGTCTTGATTACTATGCAGCTGTTCTTCCAGTTCCACCTCCAAAACTTTCATTTGAGAGCGTAAGTTGGAGTGGTCCTTTTCTGCCTGACATTGAAGCTCTAATTTCTCCTTCGCTAAAAGTTCTACTTCCTTGAGTAGACCTGAATAAGAACACAAAAATAACAACAAAGTTGTCGGTGCAGGTACAAAAATCAAACTGAGTTTAAGACGAGACTAAATTCAGGTACTTTGGACAGCATCAAAACCAAAGAAAGTCTCCTGAGATGGTCTGTAAGAGATACAAAAGGAAGTCTGACACTTGACTGCCCGTTGTGTCTCTGAAAGCCATCTCTGTCACAAGACTACTGTACAACGTAGTACTGGAGGACATGAACATCTGTTCTCAATCCCAAAGTGCATCCTGGTTGGAGATATTCTGGGCACATAGAAAGCTCTCACCTTCACCCCTGGAGACCTCACAATTCCAGAAAGCCGCATCTCACTTGACCAGGAGTCCGTCGAATTCCTTCCCTAGTTCCTTGCCCTCTCAACCCCGGTTCCACACTCTTCCTGGCCCAGAGGCTCTTTCAAAACCATGCCAGATCTTCAGTCTTCCGAATTCACTCCATTTCAGATGTATTCCATCCTTAAGTTTAAGCCCCACACCCCACTGTCAGCCACTTAGTCTCTCATACCCATCCTTCCAGCTGCCTCATCCTTCACTGTTCTATCCTAAATCCTTGCCACCCTGTTCCATCCCAACTTCCCATCCTGCTTCAAATCTCTTCCCAATCAAGCCATTCAATACAGAATTCTCAATTCCTCCAAACTGTCATGCTGAGATCCTCCTAAGACCAACATCCAGTCTCAGGTCAGCCTCTCAATTACTCCTCTGCCGCATGCCACTCTGGATGATGCTGCTGACATCTACACTGTTGAGTTAGCACCCAGTCCATCTTTTCAGTAGCCACCAGTGCCCAGCCCTGCCCTGAAGCTAGCTACTATGAGAAAGCAAAGTTAATCTTTTTCTCTGAGTGTGAGTGGGGATTAAAACCCAGAGAAAAATCATGTTCACAGAAAATTAGTCCAGGTGTGAGGCCACAAAGGGAAGAAACACCTGAGAAAAAGATGGGACATATTTGCCCTATACAGACTGCAAAGGAAATACCACAAATATGAAAATGTACATAGCTCAAGATTATTTAAGTTATCTAAAGTTAATGTATACCTACAGAGTGCACCAATCAGCTGGATGCACTGAATACGCTGTTTAGGAGACCCAAACTGAGACTCTGCTGGGAACACATTTGGAGCAAAACTATTTTAATGTGACTATAGCTAAATTTATAGCAAACTATAAACTTATAGCTAAACTATAGCAAACTTTTCCAAGCATGATCAACTCAATCCACATGATTTCTGACCTAATATAATTTTAAGCTGCTGTTACAAACCTTCAAAAACAAAAGTAATACCACAGCCTCCTTAAAACATCTTTTCTAGTGCTTCACTATCCACAGGTATTTAATTAAATTTCTAGACACTTTAAAATAACCCAAGAAACATGACATTTCTGTGTTCATGCTTGAGAGGATAACCATCACAAGTTTTGAATGATGCAATAGCATTTACGTTAAACATTTTCTCCAATGTCACCGCAGTAAGGATAATGGAACTGAGTGTGCAGGGACTCTGAAGCTGTCTCTGGAAATTAAAGAGGCTGGACAAAGAGAAACAAGTAAAATAGATTCTATTTTAGGACAAAAATATAGACTAAATGAGCTTTTGAGGTCCACAGCAACCCTGTGATTCCATCATTTAGTCACCCTGGTCTCTTACTGTAGCAACTATACTTTCTCTGCATTAATACAATATTAAAATATGCAAGATAAAACTACGAGGTTAATTGAGCAAAAGAAAACTTAGCAGATATGGAACTGTACCAAATTCTTTAATTGTTTGTCAGATTTACTCTACCCGTGGTAGCTTCTGAAACCAACTGAAAGGACACAAAATTGCTTATCTGTCACTTGAATTCTTTGAGACGCGTAGCATACATGTACATTGCTAATGTGAGAGCATGACACACACCAGCTGAAGAAAAAAAAAGTTTGTTTTGCAGTCACTCTAGACAATGTGTTATGAGCCTTGCCCTCCCTTACCCATGGGCACACTGGCACCAGGCTTTTCCTGCAATTTTAAGTTTGCTATTGGCTGATAAAATACAAATCACAGGATTAATAAAGGACTTTGAGGAACTGCTGGAGATAAACACACAGACTACATATCTCAAAAAGCTCTATTCCTGGTAAGTACTTTCTGCCTCTGAGTCATAATCCATGACTAACATTCCAACCATATTTCACTCCAAGCACTAATCTTGCAGACTCACAATTACCAAGAGCGGTATCTCGGATGCCTACACAACAACAACAAACGTGCAATTGCTGTGCCACGCTCTCTACTTTTTCTAGCACAGTGCTAAATAATCACATGAACTAAGCTTCAAGTTTCCTAATGAAATGTTCATCAAGTTGTGGATATAACTCAGGCTCTGGCAGAATGAATGCGCATAATGAAGAGTCTCCCCCAGAGCAATTTCTCTCACAACCCACTTGGAACTGTAATAGACTCCTGCCGTCATGAGATGCAAACAGCAAGTTATCCAAGGCTGAAACACACAGCCCAGAAAAAAGCCGCCAAGAGCCTGAATTCCATTAGGAGACTGAATCTCAGCCATAGCTGCGCAACAGAGAACATCTTTTATCAAGTGCTGTGTTTTTCAGGCAGGAGATAGGAATAAAATAGCACTCTACTGTGGAAGGACACATATGTAGACTGATCCTCTGAGAAAAGAACTGATGCTTTTTTAAAAACAATCACAGAATTTTTCCTTCTATAACCTAAGAAACATGGTTATTAATGAGTTGAGGGCTTCTTTTTATCTTCAAAAGGAACACTATTGCTTTCTGAGGAACAAAATAGTTACTAGATAAAACTGAAATAAACAGTCATTGTCACCTCCTCAGACAGAAATGCAACTTAATGGAAAAAAGTAATTAGGCTAACAGATTTTACGTGGAATTGAAAATGTTTCATAGAAAGCAAGTATCAAATTTTGGCAATCTGTTTGAGTAATTTTTTAATTTATTTATTTATTTTTTTTAAAGCACATGTTCCCCAAGTGTTTCAAGCAACATGAATAGAGCACTAGATCACAGATTCGTTTCTTTGTAGGGACAAAACTGCTATTTTATTAATGCTATTTCAAATCATGCAATTCCACTTTGGTAATGCCCCGGCACACTCCTCCCTCCTCCTAGGATTATCATTAGCAAACGTCAAGCTCCATTCTAGGTGTGTTTTATTAGTGAGGCCATTCTACTCACATTAGTACTTCACATCAAAAAAGGGAGGAGGCATCAGCTTTGCAAGGAATAAGCCATGTCAGTCAACTCCAAATGATATTATTATTATTTATCATATTTTCCACATACTACAAACAACTCCAAACCAGAGGAAGAGTACTACGATGGCTGGGGTGGGGGAAAGGTGATGATTTTGAGGGCTTAGCACTTGCAGCAAATGCAACTTTTCGAGTTCTAATGAGCTGCTGGCAAGAGCTGGACTGCAGCTACCTGGAAAACGTCAATCCTCAAACACACTCTAACGAGGTAGGTTAGATGTTCCCTCTCATTGAGTGGGCAGCAGCAAATTTCTGGACAGTGAGGTGGTTACCAAAAGTATGTTAAATAAAAATAATGTTTGAGGAATGGACAGAAGGAATAAAGACATAGTAATGGGCAAGACAGTCCAGTGCAGCTTTTTAACTCTAACTGGAATTTACCTAGATAATCCTTTATTTACCTTGGTTTACCCAGCTCACACTCTTTGCGGGGGGGGGGGAGGGGGGGGGGAAGAAAAAGTCTAGAAAAGAAGAAACAGTGAATATGCAACAGAACACATCTATGAATATATATGTGCGTGTAAATAAAATTAATCTAAAAACATAAGAGAACTACATTTACAGTAGGCCACAAATCCTAATCATGGGAGCTATAAATTTATCAGATCTAGATGTTTGCTCCTTAGGAGTTAAGTATGTACACTTTAGTTTAGGAGGAAAAACAAACAAACAAAAAAAAGATGCCTCTCAATTTGGCACCTGCAAGTTTTACTTCAGCATTACACTTCCAAAGTCAGTGTAAAATTCTATGTATCCTTCATGCCTGGTTTCGGTTTCATCTTTCCTCCCATAACTAGCCTTCCTAACTATTCTGCTCCCCCCTTCTGTTTTCTGATCTAGCTATCAACTCAATTACATTGCTGTAGTCTCCCTTAGACTCCCTTCAGTTTTTCCTGTATTTTTTTTAGCTTTCCATTTTACATAAACTCAAATACTACCCCCCCTTTAAATTAATTTAATCACTCTAATGGCCCACTGTGTATCATTAGAAGCTCACAGAAGGCGTACAGCCCACTCCATCCCCTCAAAAGAAAAATGAAGCTGGCAAACACGAAGGTAATGGCACAATGCACTTTAAGCCTAACAGCAGCAAAATATTTTTACTTTTAAATATTGATCAATGAATTGAATATTGTTTGTTTCAGTTGTTTTCTAATGCATCACAGAAGTTGTAACTTTTTTTCTGCCAAGATATTCATAGTCCCAGTAATTTCTTAATTTACAAAGTACTATTCCTCTTTGTTAAAATAAAATTGAAACTACCAATTCATTCACTCAATGTTACGGCAAGAAAAAACCAGAAAAAAAACCCACACTCGTCGTTACAAACCTGAACCTTCTTTTTGTGCTACTTTATCAATAGGCGTTCCTACAAATCAAAACACATAAACATGTAGAAGACAAGAACAGGACATTGTGATCCATTCCGTCTTCTAAATCACTAAAGATTCATATGTAATACAGATAGTGCCTACCTTCTATTCAACAAAAACGTACCTCGTCTTTATTAAGACACAAAGCTCCTGACGACATACGTTGATCCATGTTTGTAATTGGACTACAGCTACTATAGAAATGGTTTTACATTATGACCATGCAAGTCTGTTGCAACATTCTTGGCAAGTCACTTACGCATTTTCCAAGACAATCAATATTCTCTTTTTGCAATTCTCCCCAGACAGAGATGGAATAATTATTGCCTCAAACCTCCCTTTTAGTTCCTGCCGGGAGATTCAAAGCAGGATTCAGCCCAGCAGGTTTCACAGGCACAGACTTAGAGACTCTGCAATCTGTCATACGTTCTCATGACACACAGATGTACTTGCATTCAACAATATGATGGAATTATTTTGCATTTCCTGTGGGACATATTACTTGAGGCCATAATCACTGTTGTAAATCAAGAACAACATGCATTTAGTTTCAGTTACAGACCCTGAATCTGTTTATGTTTTGCTGTCTCTCCCCTGAGAAACAGAGGTCTGCCCCCACCTCTTTCTCTGCTTACTGGGGCAAATGAGCCTAGACTCTGTAAACCAGGAAAATGTGGGCAAGACCACTGTTCAATTTTCTTTTAAGGTAAGATATCATTAAGATGGCATATGAGTGGTCAGAGGTGGACACAGTGATTAATTCTAACATACATACTATCATTTTTAATAAGGCTTGTAGCAATAAGACAAGGGGTAATGGTTTTAAACTAAAAGAGGTTAGACTCTGCCTAGACACAAGGAAGACATTTTTTTATGATGATGTGAAACACTGGAACAGGTTGCACAAAGAGGTTGTGGATGCCTCATCCCTGGAAACATTCAAGGTTACGTTGGATGGGGCTTTGAGTAACCTGATCTAGTCGCTGGTGAAAGGGCTGGAAGGAATGTCCTATGAGGAGCAGCTGAGGACTTCGGGTTTGAATAGTTTGGAGAACGGGAGGGTGAGGCGTGACATTGTTGCTCTCTATGGCTTCCTGAACAGTGGAAGTGGAGAGGGAGGTGCTGAGCTCTTCTCTGTGGGATCCAGTGATAGGACGTATGGGAATGGTTCAAAGTTGCACCAGGGGAGGTTCAGACTGGAAATTAAGAAGCATTTCTTTACCGAGAGGGTGGTCAAACACTGGAACAGGCTTCTAGAGAGACGGCTGATGCCCCAAGACTGTCAGTGTTTAAAAGGCATCTGGACAACACCCTTAATAACATGCTTTAACTTTTGGTCAGGCCTGAAGAGGTCAGGCAGTTGGACTAGATGATCGTGGGTCCCCTCCAACTGAAGATGTTCTATTCTATTCTAACTGAAGATGTCCCTGCTCATTGTAGAAGGGCTGGACTAGATGATGACCTTTAAAGGTTCCTACCAACTCAAACCATTCTATGACTCATTGTACAACACAAGCATTTTGATTGCACTATATTTGAAAGGTCAAGTGCAGAGCCAAAAGGAAGAACATAGAAGGATGGTGGCCCACAAGAGGAGGACAATGGTGGAATCAAGAGTCAGAAGAGAGGTGAAGAGAAGAAGATGAGGTGGGGGAGAGGCAGACAAGACTTGTAGAGGAATGATACAGTAGGGATGAAAGCCAGACAGGAGTCTACAACAGAGGTTCCTTAGGAGTGGACACATAACCGCAACATACAGACTATGTCCAGTAAAACACACCCTTCCCTATATTTGGATCCATACTCTGAAAACTAGAGTCTTTACATTACTCTACTACCAACAATGGAGAAATTCACTAGAAGACTGTTTCTTGCTGTCTTTATTTCTGACCTAAACATGCACTACGTACAACTACTTGTTATGTAGTCTGCTCAGGCAGTAAAGATCTATGCAACACAGCTGAGGGTAGCGTAATGTTGGCATTAGCAGAAATGGAAAGGCAGTGATCCAAACAATAAAACTGCTACTGGAAGATGCCACACAAAAATTCACTTATAGAAGTACTAGAATAACATTAACGCTGCAAATTCAAGAAGTCAAAACTACATAATGCTATTTAAATGATTCACAGATTCATCATTGGGAACCAGCACATCCTAGTCTTGAGTTCCTACAGAGTGCAAGTCACACAACATCTCTGAGTTTTCCCCTGTGAATCAAAAAAAAAAATCTTACATGTAAGCCAGAAATATTACACTGAAATTCTTCAGTGTCTTTATTAAATCACTGCTGTCACTGTTAAAATGTGTGCTTCTTCGCTTGCAGTGTGAGTTATCACAGTCCCAACTTCCACTCATTGAGCGTTATAAGACTCCATCCAGTATGTAGTATGTAAGAGTTCCCCTTTATCCTACCCCACTTCCCTACACAAGCTGCGGGTAGTCAGCTTACATCATATCGCATACTCTGTGGGGCTGCAGGAGGGATGCAGTCAGGGAAGGAATATGTAGACTGCTTATTTGCACCTACTTATTGGAGTTTGATATGATATTTCAGTGTCTGTCTTTGGCTTTTTTTCACCCTTTATATAAAGTTTAAGATAACTTGCCTCACCTTATCCTCTCCAACAACACTACCTCATTCAGCTTTTTGAGCTCATGTACTTTCCTTTAAAAACCTACACAGACTTTGAGCTTGATCATTAAAATCTTTCCACAGTCACCCTCACTGATCACATGTGCGTGTGTTTTGACAGGACAAGGCTGGGGAGCAGGGGAAAAGCTTATGTATGAAACTAAGTCACATCACCACCACGATTTTTTCATAATTTAAATAATCTTCCAGGAGCGATTTATTTCTTCTGTGATTTCTCCTTAGTCCTGGAAGCAGCCAAAAGCCTTGAACCTCCAACTCTTCTCTTTGACTGCAGGGTCAAATAACCAGCATTTCAGTTACTAACTAGGTGCTAATTATCTGTTGCAACTAACTACTTGTAGTTAATACATGCCTCTTATTTTCTCAGACACTTTCCATTTCTAACTAAGCATAAGGCTACAGTAGTAATCTTCACTAACAGTATTATCATCTTAAAAGCAAAGAACTAGCTGCTTTGTTTTATTTTCTGCATTTACAGGAAGACCCTGATAACCTCTGTACCAGAATGAACTGTTCATCAGGTCATCAACCCAAAGACTGATACGTTACAGAAACACATTGCAGTGTGCCCTGACTAGAGACAATTTTGTTTTCCACTAACAGTGTCATACCCACTCCTCACCAAGAATTGCTTGCTCTTGGGTTAGCTCCTGGAAGCGTTCACGCATGTTCTCCAGCTCCACAACAAGGCGTCGTTCAGATTCCTCTTTCAGATTCAAGGCCTCTTCCAATGCAGCTTTTTCTGCAACATAGCCTTCAATAATGCCTAAAATCCCAAGTCAGAATGCAAATAAAGCAATAGATAAACTCATCTCTTGGAAAAAAGCAGCTTGAAAACATAAGCAAACAGTTTTTTTGCAATGGAAGGTGACATAAAAAGGAGGAAGTGCAAGATAACTTAAATTTACACTGTAGCTAGGCTTTTTGAAGTATCTTAAGAAATAAAATGTATCAGTTAACATATTCTGACAGATTTCATGAGGCTGCCATGTCACAAAAATGTCTCCAAACATGTAGAATGTATATGGGGATCATTAAGCCTTGATGGCCTGGGATGACCTCATAAGATAAGACAGCCCGGCACATCCTCTGCTGGGCACTGAGGTCCAAAGAAACAGAATCTCCAGAAAGTAAGATCAAGTGTTAGATCCAGAGCCCAAGAAATCCAGGAATGATTCACAGAAAGGACGGAAATGGGATTTTGGAAAGACCAAATAATCCCAAAGAAGCATGAGAAGAGGAATGGAAAGCAGGTGCCATGATTAGGGAGAAAAGCTCAACTTAAAGGACACATAAACCCTCAAAGAACCTCCTACATAAAGGCGAAGACCTCAAGTTGTAATCTTCACTATGCAGAATCAGACTGACGATACACAGTCTGTGACAGCGTTGAGATCAACTGCCTCAGCCTTTTTGTCACTTCTTACAGAATCTCTTTATGCCTGCACTACCATCAAATGTTGCTCTAGTTTATGCTGAACACTGGCGAGGTCGGACAGGTGGGCTGATTTACACTGGGAGTATATCTTCTTTTCAATAATCCAAGCTCCCACGTTTAGACGTGCAGGAATGCAAACAGCCGTTTTAAAAATTATGGTATTTTTCACACACAGTCAATAGTATAAGTATAGGACTAAACACTATCACACTTGCCCCAAGGAAATGCATGAAGAGAATTAAGTAGTAATTTGCAAGAGAAGACCAATGCTTCAAGTAATTTAGTAATCTGAAACACAGAAAATGGATTATAGACAGGCAAATGAACAACAAAAGACACAAAAAGCATATCACAGATATTTGGAGGAAGGAGCTATGAATAAATGACACAGAAGTCTCTTCATACTGGTTTCATTTTCTTACCTTCTGCTTTATGAAGCTGTAATGCCAGCTGATTCTTGGCCTCGCTTTCCTCGCTGAGGCACTCCATTAGCTCCTGGTGCTGACTAACCACTTGGGCAGTTTCCTGGTTTCGTCGGCTGAATTCTTCTTCAAATTGTGCATGGTTTTCATGCATTTTCTCCAGCTAAGAGTAAAAAATTTTCCCATGCACCAGATCTTGGATGCACATTCAATGTTAACAATACTATAGACATTGAAACAAAAACCCTCTTAAGTTTTTATAACACTTATGCATTAAGGTTCAGGTTTTGAAGTTTCATTTCAGTACCAGGTTGACTTTCCCCAAAACCCCTGGACACTTCGGTGACTCCCTGTACTCATATACTTCTATTTTTGCCATAAGTCTCCTTTAGGTACATAAGTTTCTTTAGTCTGCATAAAAAGAGGTAGCTTCCTGATGGCTAAATGCTCAACTTGACAATTCCTGAGCCTCTTGAAATTCACTTGAATTCTTCAAGAGATTCAGGCATGTCTAATAGACAGTGAAGTCAAAATATAATCAGGTTTCCAAGGTATGGCACCAGTTCTCTGAGACTATGTATCCTGCATTCCTACGTGCAATGTCTCAAGTTCAGAGGAAAGGAATAGAGCAACCCCATTCCCATTTAGTTTATATTTAGCTTATCCTAGGATAGGATATTTCACAGATGTAAGCAAAATATGCTTGAATGCAACTGACAAAGGTGACCTAGAATCTAGATCTGCCGTGGCCTGGGCAAGAACTTTAACCGCAAGTTAGCTACATCCTAGCGGAACCAGCATCAGTACCGAAAAGTACAAAATGTAAGCACCTCATTCTAGGAAGGATTTTTTTTAACATGGTGAATATGCATTTCACGTAGATGCTTATCTCTGGGTTGCACAAAATACCTGATAAGAAGATGAATTTTAGATATATTGCTTCCCTTCACATTTTCTGTTAAATTAAGGGCTTCCTTACTCAACAAACTAATTACTGTAGCACTAAATTCAATCCTTGAAATGCATACAGTACTTGGGCACCTACATCAGATTTCCAGCTTCTGCTCCCAAAGCTGAATGTCTACACACTGCAAAATTCAGTATGGAAATACTTAAATTCTTTTGTGATATTGAGTCCAGCTCCTTTTATCATAATTAATCAGTATATAATTACTAAGATGCTTGCTTCTTGCTATCTACATAGCTCCAAAACATTTTAATATGGGACTGAGTTTTCTTGAACCCGCTTTTCAGTGTTGAAGAAGCATTGATGTGAAGTACAATAAAAAAACCCTCAAAAACCCCTTAACTGTTGGTCTCCTGAAGTTACCAAATACATCTAAAAATCCTAGTTTAAATCTACTTAACGCAACCAATTACAGCCTTCTTACAGGATTTGCTAGAAGAAAAAAATAATAATTAAAGTCTCATTTATAAGAAACGATCAAATAAGGGCACAACCTTCATTGCAAGGCACAGGAGGTGCACTTGCCTCCCTAGACTGATAACTTGTCATGTATTCAGATAAAATCTGTTTCCTTTTAGCAGTCAATCCTACAGGGTGCTAAATACACAAGCCTTAAAATATTTCACGTTTTCAGTATAATTATAATTATGCATCTATACAGATTAAAAAGTTTTACTTGTTTAGTTGATTCTGTAGCCAGTTCCAGCAGTTTCTCCACTGCAGCTTGCAAACGATGACAAATTTTCAGAATCATTTCTTCATTTTCACATGCCAATTCTGGCTTTGCAAAAACACTTTCACATAAGTATTGGCTCAACTCAGCCCTCTCGTCAGGCACTGGAGATAGCTGGTTGTGTTCTGTGAGAGTTTCATCAAGCAGCTCATCTACTGAAAACAAGCAAGCTATTTAAAAACACAGAAAAAAAGACACAGAACTGGCCACTCAGATAACAACTGACATCAGATAGTGACATTGCTTGATCCTGAAGATGTATTACAAGGTAAGAATTTGTACACATCAATAACTTAATGTTGACAAATCAGGACAGTCTTCCATAACATTTGGAATCAAGGCCTGAAACTCTGCATTCACCAAGTTAATCTTTCCTGCCCTATTATCCATGCAGCCTTTTCCAACAACATTTTAGTATTTGCACTATTTAAAAGAATTAAATTGAAAGAACACAGATAGACACCATCTTAAGCGTGGAGAACTATGAGAGAGACACAGAAAACACTGCAACAAGAGATATCCCCTTTCTGAACCTCACCCATAGAAAAGGAAATGAAAAGGTGTTTTTCAAGAACATGAATTGACTACATCCAATTATACATTTTTACTCACCTTTTTCTAGGTGATGCTTTTCTTTGGCTTTGAAGTACTGCATGAATCCGATTTCTTCCATAATACTGTGACTTTCACCAGTATCTCCAGAAGCCAGACTGTCATCAAGGCAAAGACCAATCTTGCTACAGATAAGGTCCTCAATAGCTATTACAGCCTTCACCAACTCCGTAAGCAATTTCAAGAGATGCTGATAAGATTCCTGCAGTTTTTTCCTAGAACAAAAGCATATCAAATGCTTCAAAAATTGCATGCACTTGATTTAAAAGACATTCTGAAGCTACTGAAAAACCAACAGTCTAAAATGGATATCTTGCCGTAGTCTGACAGTTATCAGTGAAGATGATTTGGATGACTCACAAAAAACCAAGGCCATTTTTACAGAGCACGCTCAACAAAAAAACCTTTGTCTTCTCCACAGTTAGATGGAGAGATCATACTGCAGTCACAAGCGTTTCAGGCTTCCACGTCTGTGGAAGCACCAGTAGGGAGAACACATCTACTACTATAGTATCTGTGACATCAAAATAACTACGGGTGTTCTGGCAGAGTAGACAACAAAAATTATAATTATGAAAACATTTTAGTTTTAAGAAAAACAATAATCCAGTTTCTTAAAGGTGAGAGAGGGAATTCTTCTAGAAGCTTATTCAGCATGACAATTTCTTTAACCCACACGTTCCAATGACATATCAAACCAATCCACATTGCACTGAAAGGTTTCTGTGACCAAGAGGCTTTCTCCATTTCCTAGCTTTTTCCAGGATTATAGACAGCAGAAACCCAAAAACACCAGTCTCCAACAGACCACAAGAAACAAAAGGAAGAAAAAATACCCCAAACTTGTTCTCCATATCAAGATAGGTTGGCAATTAAAAATTCTCAAAAAGACTTGCAAACAAAAGCCTATATATCATCATCCTACACTATTAATTTGAGATGGCTTAATATTCCCTAGTTATTGATTTCTTTATGAAAAGTGAGAAAACAAGTAAACAAAAAAACCAACCACTAAGCATTATGTAACCCAAGAGGTACAAACCTTTCATCCTTGGACTGCTCAATATCAGATCTCAACATGGCTACCAAATTCCCTCCTTCTTGGTTTTCTCTATCCCGACGCTGAAGGAGTGTCTCCAGGTCAGAGTTGGTCTCCTCTATTTCACGGTTTAAAGTCTCCACTTTCTTTTCCAGCTGTGGAAGATACATTGACAATGCAAAGTCAACCATTTTGCCTAAACTATGAACTTCACTCAATGATCTTACCCTTCATTACTTCGTATATATTCGCACAATCATTGTCTGCTGTTAATCAAATTTGCTTCTACAAGTACTAGATACGAACGACAGCAGAAAGACTAAAAATGAATGTTTTTTTTTTAATTCTCATTTTCTGATGTTGATTTTGCTTCAGGGAGCTGCCTCACTTGCATCCAGACTCAGTGCATACAAGCAATGCAAAAAGCTTGTAAAAAACTTTGTGTCATACTTTAGTTTGCTTTCGTTGCTATGCCTCAAAGACACAAAGCACTATCCTAGCATAAATTTTGACACTGTAGCACACAAACCTGAACAGCAACTGGATCCAGTATCATCACTGCTGGCTAAATTTCTTCTTTGCTTTATAAGCTCTGCCTGAAAACAAGTTTCTAGAAAAAAGTCTTATCTTCTCATATTTATATGTTCAGATGACACGCCCATCCCATTAAAACATATATGTATATATATAAAAAAATACACCTATGTGTATATATATCCACATCTGACCCCCAGATTTTGCTGCCAAACAAATGACTACTATTTTGTTAGAAACTTTGTCTCATGCGTAAGCCAACAAAGTACTCAAAATATCTATTTTGGAGGAAACGGCAAGGAAAGAAAAGCATTTTACTCCTGTGCCAACTTTCTCGCCCCTCATCAAATCCTGAATGAAGAGCAGGAAACAATAATGCATTTCTTCCAGTAGGAGAAATTCTTAGTGTTACTCCCAATTCTTTCACTACATATAAAGCCCTAACAGAACAGTCTAATATACCAGATTTACATTTTGGTCAGAGCTTCCTGAATTGTGAGAGAACATATGAATGTTTTATTTCATTTTATCTTCTATTTTGAAAGCTGAAAGCGATTATTGTAATCATTGAAAAAGAACTTGATATTTCTAAACTTCCTAATTAAAACTGATACGTTTTTCAAGCTGTTCCTCTCTCTCTAAAGGTTTCTGGATAACCTAGATTCAACTTAGATATATGCTTTACAGGAGGCATAAAGTTTTGTTTTGTTTGGCAAACAAATACGATCTTTGCCACTTGCGGATCCAAACTTCCCATTTGCCTGTCATTTCCTCTGAGCTATAGGTCAGTTGGTCTAACCAAAGCTACTAGAGCACTATTTTCTTGACAAAAAAAAACCCCACGTGATAGATACAGATGGCATCAATACACAGACAACAAAAAGGCAAACATCCAACCTTCTCTTATAAAGCATTGTTAATCTCCCTAAGAGACAGCTGATAATCAGTTTTCAAGCTGATACCCAGTTTTAATTTCCATGTTTACCGCTGTAGCACTCCAATGAAGAGACAAAACTAGCGATCAGAAGAATTACACACACAGTCCCTCTATATACATCTTGAAAAAAGGTGAGAGCACTGTGCCAAAATACAACCACAAAGGCGCATTTAAAATGTAGGTTTAAAATATTTTCCACACACCTGGATAATTACTGCTGCTTTTTCCTGCAGCTGGGCTGATAACATCTCCTGCTCCTTTTGGTGAGCAGCATGTGCCTTCTCCCTCTCTTGAATCAACATGTGCTCCTTGTCGTGTAGTGATGCCTTTTTTTCAGCTTCAAATTCGTCCTGTATAAAGTCACATATTCTTTGATTTACGGAGGGAGGGGTGAAAAACAAACAAACAAAACACACACACCAACCCCCAAAAAATCCAAAGCAAAACACTCCCTTTTCTTTTTTTCTTCTTCATCTTACCTCTCAGGTTAACTAGCAGTAACTTATATATGTAACACCCCCAAATCAACAAAATTATGCTGAAACTATGATTTAAAAATAGTTAGGTAGGTAAATGTCTGAATGTGCTTACTGAGACCTAGGTCATTTCAGACTGCTGAGACAGTGATGAGGAACAGAAAACAGATGGACAAGTTGCGACAGAGATGGACAGAAGCCACTCTCAGCAACTGCAAGTGGTACAGCAAGCACAGGAAGACTGACTTACCCAAACAAACTGAAAATCTGCAAGGTAGATTTACATGACTAAATGATCCGGAAGCTATTAAATTAGATCTTGCTTGCTTCAGAGTGCTCTAAAGGAAGGGATTATTAAACATTTCCCACTCCTGCATCAGTAAATAAGGGAGGTAAAACAAGGTCCTGGGAGCCCTTCCCAAAGAAGCTAAAAGGAAGTAATTGTTTCTGCAACACCAGAACTGGGAAGTAAGCCTTCCCGAGCACAGTATAAAAAAACCCCGTGCAATTTGATCTATGAAAACCAATACACTCCAAGGCGATAGCTGCCTATTTTTTATTGGTTAAGTCAAGAAAACAAGTAAGACTTCAGAGCAGAACTGTCCAGCTGTCCTGGATCCTTTGTGGAACACTCAGCTAGTCCTTGCATTGAGTAGAATAACCCATCCATCAGCAGCTCCTCAGGTGAGGACTGCTTGCTGCAACCATAAGGTCTGATGTCATAGCCAAGATCAAGATCAATACTGGCACTTGGGCAATAACAATACCAACTCCTACCCAGAATCCATGAGGCAGAGCAAGGCAGAAGAGCCAAGTCTGCCCAGAATTATACACTCAAACAGCAGAGCACTTAGCATTTAGCAAGATACAAAAAACAGTCACAAAGGAGTATGAGGACTTTCCTTGACCAGCACAGTAAACTTGTGGACTGTCTCAGAAACAGCCTGCTTATTCTTCTCAGAAGCCGTGCATCCACTAAAAGAGTATGTCAGACTGTACAAAGGAACTCTGAATACCCTAAAATCTGTGAGGGGAGGCAGGGGGAAGAAAGCAAGTAAACTGACTGGCATGAAGACAACCCCATAAATGAGCATGGGGGAATTAGGAAGAGGAAGGCTCATTGTAAAAACCCGTATCAGACCATGATACAGCTCAGCCTGACATTGCAAAGAGATCCAGTCAGTCTCTTCTGCTCCAAAATACCAATCATCGAGGTAATGAGAAAAAACAAAAGAAGAGAGACATCTGTACTAGCAGCAGAATTACCCCTGGCAAAATTTCCACAAAAAGAGAGGTTTCTGGTGTCCCAAATGCTACTCAGTAACTAAAGCGCCTAGACAGCACAAGGGAGAGAAAAGCAGGAATCACTTCTGGAGTATATGCATAAGTCAGTCCAGTCCCAGTTTCTGTGGACTGATGGCTGGGGGTCAGCTGAGGACAGCATTGCCAAACGTATCTCCAGCAGCTTTTCAGGATACACTTGTGTCCTCTCTTTCAAAAGACAGATGCACCAGACAAAGAAAGGTCAAAGAAGGACGAGGACTCCACAGTGGGCCAGAAGCAATAAATAGTAGAAATTTTCTGCACATCTGCAGCATCCAGTTCTAGAATTTTGTGCAACTGTTAGGAAGAGCTCCACCACAGACTGGAGCACTGACAGAAACAGTAAGGATTTGTTGAAATGTCCCAAGGAGAAGCAAATAAGAAGATGGTAGTTCATCTAATCTAAGTTATTTGTGCTCGACAAGTTGAGCTCGACACATGCTCAGTACAGAGATAACACTGAGATGAATGTAAGCTCTGCTCTCAGCGTGTTGGTGAGTTTCCCCTCTCTCTTCTGACACAGGATGTGTCTTCTCCATTCATTTAATAGCTTTACATGTGCTTGTCACCTAACCAACGAACACATTTTGCACAAGGCTCAGAAGATGATAGGCAATTACTGCATCATACACAATGCCAAACAAAGATAATTTTCAGAGATAAATATCTTGAAGATGCTCATCAACATGAAAGCTTCGAAGTCAAATCACAAACCCAAGAAAGCAGAAACTAAGAACAACTACAAAAAAAAAATCTCACGCACAAAGCACTTGCTGTCTTTACACACTTGGTAAAATCTTAGATAACACTGAAGTTTTTTTGCCATGTATACATAAGCGCAGTACACAAGCGTTGATAGGTCAAGGGCACAGTCTCTGCAGACACCAAGAAGAAAAAGTTTCAGATGACAAACTGAACATAAATGTATGCAAGGACTGTTACTTAGAGCAAATACTTTCAACCGATTGTTGTTCTGTTTTGTTTGAAGGACATGACATCCAATCCAGGATTTTATGACAACCCTGTAGTAAGTACTATAACTGCTGACGGAACACAGCATTGTTTCCAATACTGCTTTTTCAGAAAAACATGCTACCAGTGCAAGCTCTGAAGTTCATTTTAATCAGACCCTACCTTCAGCTGTGCAATCTGCTGTTCAAGCAGTACCTCTGACTGACACTTCAGCAGCTCAATCTCTTCCTGGAATTGAAGCTGCTGCTTCAATTTTACCCCCTCAAATTGAGCCAGAAGAGCTGTTCTCACAGTTTCTACTTCAGATGCCGATGCAGAAGCATACATCTGCAGACAAGTAATATAAAATATTTTAGCCACAGTATTATAATGAAGGAAAAAATAAAACGCAACCATCATGCTCAGCCAAATTCTTAAGAGTATTTTCACAATAGTTCTCTCTAACCCTCAAGGTCATACAGTACTGCTATCTATCATCATGGTGACTATAGAAAAAAGCAAGTTGATAAAAACAGATAAGAAGTAACAAGGCATCAGGTACCAAGTATCTCCCATATTCATAAAACCATCAGGTCAGACTAACAGAGTACTCCCTATTTGTTCTTTGCAAGAGACATTTGTCTAAGAGAAATTCAAAGAAATCAGGGAGAAAGAGCGGGAGAGAAACACGGAGAGCATGTTTTGTTAATCCCATTTTCAAATGGGATTAAACATTACACAGCTATACTTAATGCAATTGTCCCACAAGATACAGCAAAGAAATCCATCAAAAATACCAGAGGAAGGTTTGGGGTTTTGTTCATTTGTTGTGTTTTTTTTTTTTTTCTATTATCCTCTCTAAGAAGAGTCACTGTAGTCATCAGAATAGAGAGAAATCCTGGTTTTAGGATAATAATCAATAATCATGAAAAATTCCCACAAAACTAACTTCCCAGGCAAGCTATTTTTCGAAAAGTAAAGAGAGTTTGCAATGTGCTCCAGCCAGCTGGAAACCAATACTAGCTCTAAGGCCCTACAGTCCAAAAGAACACAGGGCATCTCCTCAAACCTGAATGTTTTTTGTGAGATGCACTAAGTAATACAAAGATGCACCAGTGATTAAGGCGTTATTTAGCACGCTATCCAACTTTCAAATTAGTAAGTGAAAAAGCAAAAGTTATATTTTAACATAACATATATTGTTTGGTTATAGCTGGATAAAGCTCATTTTGTTTGTGACTTCTCCAATGTACAGAAAAGTGAAGAGACTTAATCACTTGTGGCTGCTTGCATCAACGGCAGCCAGATTGTACAGAAGATTGAATACATAGAAGATCTTATTCCATTTCAATGTTTAAAGAGAACATAGCATAAATGACAAAGTTTTTAGCCTTAGGTATGAAAGTAAACATCATCAAGCTTGCATATAAACATTCTCAACAAGAAGAAATGCTTTAAGTAAAAGCTTTAAGGGCAACTAGGAAGATTTCCAAACCTCACTGAGATAACATATTTGGAAAAGTATTACCCACCATAATTTCTCTAAGAAAAGAAGAAATCAATGTTAGTAAAGGTTGTTCACTTACAAAAGCTTGAAGTGAGCAGTTACTTTCCACAAATTATTAATGACCTAATTTATTACCTAGTAGTTTCCTATCAAAATAGCAGCCTTAAGATTTTGAATTAAATATGGCAGGAACTCAGAAGAAAGCAAGCCCACTTCCCTCCTCCCCTGCACCCCAATAAAAACAGCATTGCAAACATGGATTTAAATTTTAAAAATTTAGGATAATACACCATGAATTCATATTAAGTCCTTTTCGATAAAGCAAAGCTTAATGTTAACTTTGTCTCTTATCATCTCCTGGCACTATTAAAAAAAAAAAAAATCCAAAAAGCACCTAGATATACAGCCTTACCTCTAAGGTCAATAAAACTGCATTTACTTTATGTTATAATACGGATTATTTTGGGTTTAGGTACTAGCAACATTCTGACCTCTTGCTCATATTCATGCTGTGCTTTTAGTTTTCCCAGTTCTTTTTCCAGCTCCCTGGAGTATTCTTCCTTATGTTTCTTAATTTCTGCCTCATGAAGATCCTGAAGTTCTTTAAGTGCTTTTCTATGCTTTTCTTCCATATGCAATATTTCCTCACGTAATATATCCAGGGCCAGATGTTTTTCTTCTTCCAGCAACCTCCTTTGATTTTGAAGAGCTGTGTCTAAGTCATCCTGTGTAAGCATTAATTAAAAAAGGAGAGGAAAAAAGTAAGTACTACTATTTTTGTAACCCATTTGTAGATTAGTTAGCAAAGATAGGACAGAAGAATACCCACCTTTTCCCTCAAATTTTTCTGTGCCCACAAAGGCTCCCTCTTAGCCTTTGTGGGCACAAAACCCACATATAATCAATCATAAGTTTGTTAAGTGGGTATGGTGAGAGACAAATCTGAAAAACTCTACATCTCTCTCTGGAAGGCTCTGACATTTTAAGCAATGATCTAAGCCTTCTTACCTCTTTGACTTGCAGAAGTCTTGGGATCATATTTTCCCATCTGAACTCTAAAAGAGCTCATATCTCTGCCCTGTCGAGAGTAAAGCTATGGACTTCTGTTAAAGGCCTTAAGACAAGGTCCACTCACCCATGACCTGCTCCCAGAATCCATCTGGGACCTTTAGAGATACCTTTCTTCTATTCTTCCCCTCGAGACTGCGCTACTAGGGAGGATCTTTGGATTCCTACAGACGTAGCTTAACTTAGAGAACTACATTTACTGTGTTTTAATCAGTTCTGAAGTTACATGGTAACTCTATCAGGCAGAGAAGCTCTGAGCCACAAAATGGCTAACCTCCAATCTGAATTACGTTAAGAATATTTACTTCATTTGTATTTTTCCCCACACACCGAGATAGAAAACTCATTAGTCTGAGCATTCGGGGGGAGCGGGTGGAGTGACAGATGGAGTTACACGCTGGAGGGAAGGGATGCCATCCAGAGGGACCTTGACAGGCTCGAGAGGTGGGCCCGTGCAAACCTCATGAAGTTCAACCAGGCCAAGTGCAAGGTCCTGCACATGGGTCATGGCAATCCCAGGCACAAATACAGGTTGAGCAGAGAATGACTTGACAGCAGCTCTGAGGAGAAGGACTTGGGGGTGCTGGTGGACGAGAAGCTCAACATGAGCTGTCAACGCGTGCTTGCAGCCCAGAAAGCTGACCACATCCTGGGCTGCATCAAAAGAAGTATGTCCAGCAGGTCAAGGGAGGTGATTCTCCTCCTCTACACTGCTTTGGTGGGACCCCACCTGGAGTACTGTGTCCAGCTTTGGAGCCCTCAGCACAAGAAGGACATGAACCTCTTGGAACAGGTCCAGAGGAGGGCCACGAAGATAATCAGAGGGCTGGAGCACCTCTGCTATGAGGACAGGCTGAGACAGTTGGGGTTGCTCAGCCTGCAGAAGAGAAGGCTCTGGGGAGACCTTATAGCAGCCTTCCAGTACCTAAAGGGGGCCTACAGGAAAGACGGGGAGGGACTCTTTACCAGGGAGCATAACGATAGGATGAGGGGTAGTGGCTTCAAACTGAAAGAGGTTAGATTTAGATTAGATATTAGGAAGAAATTCTTTACAGTAGGGGTGGTGAGGCACTGGAACTGGTTGCCCAGGAAAGCTGTGCATGCCCCATCCCTGGAAGTGTTCAAGACCCGGTTGAATGGGGCTGTGGGCAACCTGGTCTAATGGGAGGTGTCCCTGGCTATGGCAGGCGGGTTGGAATTAGATGATCTTTAAGATCCCTTCTAACCCAAACCATTCTATGATTTAATTTTCAACCTCAGTTTCCTATTTCAGCTGACAATATGGACATTGGCCACACACAAGTGTTAGTGCTGGCACAAAAGAGGTTGTAGAAACACAGACCAAGAATACGGGAAAAGGTGATGCCACAAAACGTACCATGAAATTTCACCTTCTATGCCAATTTTTCTTTGACTCACCTTATGAACCTCTTCTGCTTCAACAGCCATGGCTTTAAGTTTTTCCATATGAACAGTAGCCAGCTCAATTTTCAAATTATTTTGGGAAAGGTGAAGTTCTTCAGCATGCTTTAATTTCAACATCTCTATCTCCTCAACCAAGTGCGCTTGATGCATTTTATCCTTTTCACGGAGCTGTTCTGTGTACTGCAGCTGTAGCTTCTCAAGAGCCTGACTGTGTTCATCCCTTATATTCTGAATTTCAGACAGGTAGGACGACTCCAGGGAATCCAGATTTGATAAGTGTTTAGACTCCAGCTCATCAATTTGTGCCTGATGCTTTGTCTGTAGTTCAGCAACACAAGCTTCTAGCTGATTCTGCTGTTTACTTTCTAGTGTAGATTTAAGGGTCTCAATTTCAGCTTGGTGCTTTGTCTGAAGCTCAGCTGTAAGAGACAAAATTTGTTGCTTATGCTTCTCCTGTAACTGCTGACTTTGGAGTTCAAGCTCATCGACATGTTTCTTTTTCAGCTCTTGGAGAAGAGTCTCTTGCTCAGTTGTGAATTTCTGAGTCATAGTTTTGTGTTCCTCCATAAACCTATATGATTTCCAAGACAGTTAAGAGAATATTGTCAAAAAAACACTTTAAACATAAGTAAATGAAATAATAAATAAAAATTAAAGAAAAATAAGTAGGCCTTACTTAGCCTCCACAAGTTTTACTCTATGTTTGAAATACAGACCTAATTCAAAAAAACCCACAAAGATGATTTCATAGCCACATAATTAAAGGTTTATGCAACATCACTTGGTCGTATCTCATTATTACTAGGTAGACTGGAACCCCTATTAAATTACTCACTAATACAGAGCAACATACGAACATTGTTCTCTGAGAAAATTCTGCCATATGAGAACATCTAGGACACAGTATATACATTGTCTACATCTCAAATGCGTTGTTTGCAAGTAAACAAACTGTCATAAGAAATGTCTAAAAACATCTGGTTAAGACTGAGACAAACCACTGTGGAAGTGTATGTGGAACACTTGGGGGCTCCTCCTGACATGCTGCAATTTACCGTAATCATTAACCATAGTCATTTTGGATACAGAGACCAATAATTAAAAAGTGATTGGTTATTTAAAGGCTAATTTTCTGCTTTCAGTGTTTTCTTATGTAATTATTTCCCCAGTCTTGTCCCCCATACATTTGGGGAGGAAAGAAGGGATAAATTTGAAGCAATGCAGGCAAATACAAACATATAATTGTTTGAATATTTCCTTTAATACACTAAAAACAATAGGGATAGGAAGGAGAGGAAAAACCAAGCAGTTGCAACCAGAACTGAAGAATACGATGTGCAGCCCATCAGTTATTCGGTGGATAACACAAGCTTTATTCACCCAGAAAAACTTGACAAATTCATTTGAACCGTTTGAAAACACTTGAAAAAATATAAAGAATTTTTCCACTTACATGTCCTGTAACATTTCCCCCTCCTCCAAGGGCAGTATATGATTTTTCAGCTGTGTGTTGTATTCTTAACTGTAACAGGCAGAACTTGACTACACTTTATTTGATTTGCTAGACTAGATCAAATGTATCTACATGAAGCAAAATTCTATAGCACACCATAATGGACAGCATTACTGTTCCTTGGTAGAGTAAGCTTTACACATGTAAGTTAGCTGGTGCCATCGAGTGACAAACCTACATCACTATGACTCATTAAGTTTAAAACAAGAAAAAATAACAATAAAAATGACTGGACTAGTAAGTGAAAGTGCTCAAATACTCAGGACTTACTTGTTTTGTGCTTCCATAAGTTTCAGTGTACATTCTTCCTGCAGACAGAGTGTGGCCTTTTCCATTTCTTTTGCCATGAGCGCTCTGGCTGCCTGCAGGTCACTGTCACATTGCTCCTGAGATTTCTGTGCACATGCAAGGCTGTCCTCTAGTTGCTGCAAAATTTTTTGCTGCTCTTTTACCAACTTCTCCAATTCTAGAATTTTGGCAGCTTGGTGATCTTGAAGCTGATTCATTTCAGCTTCACGAAGTTCAAACTCCTTTTGTAATTTCTGCTTCTCACATTCTGCTCTATTTTGCAGTTCTATACGTAACAATGATAACTTCTCTTCTGTTAGGGTTCTCTGGTCCTCGCTTTCACATTTCCATTTCTTCTCTTTTTCTTTGTACATAGTCTCTATTTTCTGGATTTCTTCTCTGGCTTCTCTTAATTTATTCTTGTGATCCTCAGCAATTTTATATTTTACCTGTGAACACGGTTATTAAAAAATATATAAAATACCAAAACCAAACTGAAGTGCGTGAAGTGAATGTTCTCACGCATTTAAGGTCTTGAAGATATTAAATTCTTGCAGTGAAGTCACCCTTCCAAATAAAAGTAAGGCTGAAATGTCGACTTACAGGTACTTGAATTCTACAATTAATATGGTCTATGTTGTTTTTTCTCTTGGGGCCACTGTTCTTCATTTCAGAAGTTGAACTTATAAAGCCATGTGCACCTTAGGTATTTATATTGTGCACGATTAAAAAACTCTTTCAAACCTCTCCTCTCCTTGTATGTTCCAGTGGTTTTTTATATGCAGTGTCCAAGACCGTGATCTCATGCATAGCATAAAGGCAACATAAAAAGCATGCAGCATAAAAACAGAAGCCGAAGCACCAAGTGATTGCTCAATGACAAAAGGAAAAAAATACTCTAAAAATACACTAGAAATAAACAGGTAAAAAAATAAATAGTAAACTAAGGAAACAACAGGTTCACCTCTTAAAAGAAAATTAAATGCTAATAAGAGATCACATAGAGGCATCCTGTAAAGTATACTCTTCATTTATCATTTGGAAGTTTTGTTTTGAACAAATATTTAAGCATTCATTTAGGCTACAGCCTAAATGAAGAGGCAGAAAAGAAATGCAAAACCCCCAGATTTTGATTAACACACAATCCATGAAAACTTGCAGGGGGGGGAGTTGGGCACTGGAAATAAAGAGGCAATTGAGGAAATTGGTTTGCTCTGTTTCTGAGCGCAAGAGACCAGAAGGCAAACAAAAATATCTATTTCCAGACAGTGGATCAGCATGCGGTACAGTCTCATTTCAAATACTGCATTCTGTGTACGCTTATCTTTTACCCAGCCAGCAGCGCCACAAACAAGATACTGCAGGTGGTAAGAGTAAACTAGCAGTACTGAAAGCTTCACTACTGGAAGCTTCAGATGAGTCTCCATGTTATCTACAAACAGTCTGCAACTGTTTTCTCTGGCCTTCTCCACCAGTTTTTAAGTCTGGAAAAGGATACACATACCTATCTCTCTTTAAAAAGGGAAGAAAGGAGGACTTGATAAATGAGAGCTTCATCCATCTAACTCTTGTAAGCATTCAAATATCAGAAAAAGTGAAACAATGAATTAACATCCAATCTAAATTTATCCTCAGATGGGACAGCTGATTTAACAGGTAAGAGGGAAGGTGCCTGATACGATTCTTTCAACTCTAAGACTTTGACAGTGAAGGTATAAGAGCTACACCAAAAAAAAAAAAACCACCAAAAGCAGAAATCTGTTGTCCAGTTCTTTCTTCTTCCCTTATAAAATAGTCTGAAAAATTATTTCTCGCTATTTGCTTCAAAAGACAGTCTATTGAAATCAGAAATTTCTTAGAGGGCACCCATTCATCGGGGGCTTTTTCCACCTGCCACAGTGCTTTCTGCTGAATTCTCCATTACCAGGTGACAATATGCAAATGCATCATGTTATTTTCGCACCAGGACACTAAGATGTGCTGCACGGAGGTGTTCAGGATGAAGACCTTTTGTACATGCCTGTACTGGATGGGTATATGCATGCTTGACCCACATCAACATAAAAGGTGGACTGGATCAACCCTTGCGGCACACACCTTCCCACAATATCTCTGCTCTTAAAGAAAAATTTGTCTGTAGAGGAACTAAACGTTTAACACTGAAGTACTTTGAACTTCAGTCTTATATTCCCGTATTTGTGTGTATCCATGCAAGTCCATTTAAAGCTGAAGCTAGTATCACTAACTAGGCACGTTTAAAGGTAAGTGCGGCTTCTATCTCATAGAATTGTTTAGGTTAGAAGGGACTTTAGAGATCATGTAGTTCCAATGCCCCTGCCATGGGCAGGGACACCTTCCATTAGAGACAGGAACACTGCCCACTAGAAGAAAGGCCACCTCCTTGGACTTCTCAGCTTGACCAACTCTATAGAAAACAGTACTGTAAATAGAAATACCTTTTCCATTTCCTCTTTCAGATGCTTTTCATTCTGCTCAGAAAAATCTTTTTGTTTAGTAATCTCTCCCTTTAAATGCTTTATTTCTTCCAAAAGCTCTGCAATACACTGTTTCTCAGAGTGAAGGAGAGAGAGCTTAGCTTTGTGCTCTTCCTCCAGCACAGACACTCGCTCAGCCACCTCCATTTCAACTTGATGTGCTGCGTCTTGAGCACTCTGTAGGTGCAGTTTGGTGATTTCTGGGGGGGGGTGGGAAAAAAAAAAATAATATCTCAAACCAAACAATAAAATAACATTCTGGAATTTATTTTCTTTTAACAGGTTCTATGAATGCAAAGAAATAAAGCTGAATGTTGTCAGCTGTGGAGTTTTATCAATAGTTTATCAGAGTCCCTGTATCAGGATGATTTTGTACTCTGTTCCACTTCTTTATCATCACCTTTGAAACTTACCAGACAGAATAATGGGGAAGGATCATGAAACCTGTGGCAGGACCTCCCTCCTGTAAGCAACAGCCACAGGAGCTGACTTTCTTTTTGGACAATGTAATAGCAGATTTATGCAAGTTTTATCTCCCCTTTTGCACATACTATTTATGCAACGCATTTCCCCAAAAAGCAAATGGGACAAACCTCTAAACATTCTAAGTTAGGAAGTTCTGATATACTGTCCAGTATTATAAATAAGTGAAGATAAGAAATGTAACTGCAAATTTAGAAAGTTGTACTGATCCTTTTAAGTGACATATAGGGGAATACAGTTATAGGTCTGTGTGTTACATAGCTAACTGTAAGTTACGGATGATGAGTTCAAATGTTTGTGTATCATGCTGTGCTCCCAGGAAGAGATACAACAGGCACAAGAACTGCCATAATCCCTTACCTGCACCTCAACAATATATGCATTTCATATTGAACCAGTACAAGGCAGTATGTTTCTACAAATTACAACTCCAAGAAAAGCAGCAACTGTTAAGAAATTACATAAAGCCATGATCACACAGGAAGCCTCATTAAATTTAGCCATAGGAAGAACTGTAACCTGAACTCTACAGCAAGAGGTACCTATTACAAATTCTGCTAGCCCTAGATACTTTCCCCTCTTTGTTTGAAAAATTAATCTCAATATGTATGCCAACTAGGGGAAAACAAACAAGAAAAAAGAAATATTAATGTTAAATGAGCAGAGCACTCTCAAAACCACAAAAGGAACACAGGCAAGAGAGGTACAGAACATAGAAGTGGGTCTCCTCTATAGAACAGACTGAGGACTGGCTATTTCATGCAAATACAGAGACATTTAACATAGCTGATGGACAACATTAAGAAATTTTCAAATAAATATTAATTCAGGAATTGACAGTGCCCATCTAGGCATCTACAGTGTAAACCTGATCAACTCCTTTTAGCAACTGCTCCACAGCTGTAGTAGGTTTAACTACAGAATAATCAGTTTCAGGTCACATATTTGCAAGTGCAACTCAACATGCCCATAAAAGTCAAAAAGCAAAGTACTCAACGCCAGGAATTCACATATGTTAAGTGTTCCCTATAGTTTAGGGTAAACTAATAACACATCAAAAACTTCTTCAGATAAGCCTTTAAACATTTAAAGAAAAATATAAGCCATGCAAGCAGCTTACCGTTTTACTTTCCAGTCTGTCTGCTCATCTTACCTTTAATATGTTCTTCTGAAAGTCGGGCACGGAGCTGCTCAAGTTCTAAACAATGCTTTCTTTTCATTTCCTCAATTTCTGTTACATATTTGTCTGACAGATCCATCTTCATTTTCATTAGATCCTCCTTATATTGAAGTGTAAGGGAAGACCTTAAGGAATCTAATTCATGCCTGTGTTGTTCTTGAACCTGTACCTGCAAACAGATAAGTTCTTTCTACATAAGAAATGAGTTTGAAAAACATCTTCAGCTTTGAGGAAACCATGCTGAGAATATTTCAGTGAGAGCACTACATGAATTGCACTAAAATGCACCTGCTTGACACACATATATCTGGTTTCCAAAAACCCTGCTGGTTTTGCTCCATTCTTGCCACTCCATCTGCTACTAGAGCGGCACTCTGGAACCATACCACAAGGCAGATCCAAGTTTCAGGAGCTGTTTTAAAGTACAATAGAGGGGGAAGTCCCACATGCATCTGGGTGGAGAAACTATTGACTCTCAACACTGTCATTCCCTCATAAAAAAAATTATTCTTTTTATAGTTAATTTAAAAAATAAAAATCTAAAGCCAAAAAAAAAAATTCCTTTTTGAAACTCTTAGGCAACTTCAAATAAGTTAAGAAAAGGAGTCAAGTTCCTAAATTACAAGGTACATGAAAATAGGTGCATAAATAGAAGTGGGACCAAATTCACATCTCCACTTGACAAGAAGAGACAGCAATAAAAGGTACAATTACTACCGAAGCTATATAAAAGAGAAACACCATGAATTCTGCACTCGCGTGGAAGAGCTTTGACAAGCTCCCTACTAGGCACAGGATAACCCAAAGGGAGGACACAAAATTACAGAACACTGTTTCATCTGTTATGCTAGTCTGAGAACTATTTAAAGTTGATAACTTATAATATACTCGTCAAAAACAATTAAGCCTTAATAAATGTTTCAAGTTAACTAACTTTATGTTAAGAGCTAGGAATCAGACATCAATTTACATACCGGTCATGTAATGAACAGTAGAATTTTAATTTATCAAAAATACTACCTGATATTGTTCCAGTTGTTGATTTAGCTGACCAAGTGTGTCCCTTCTCTCTTTATCAGCAGTCTCTTCAAAAACTGCAACAGAAGAACTGAGGAAAGGGTTTTAAAGTTTAATATTGCAACATGTGTCACAAATTAAGTTAAATAACGTGCTGACTTACAATGTAGTACTAAAAGTAGACACAGAGCAACTCTAACAACTGCTCAGGACTGCACACTCATGACTTCCATTGCTGCGTTTCTAACTACAGATCACCTCGTACCCAATCCCAATATATTTAGAAGCTAACATAATCTTTTTACACAAAAAAAAAATTTTAAAAAAAATGGAGGCGTGCTGTCATAACATGAGATGAAAGGAAAAAGAACGTATTACCTGATGTCAGCTGCTTCATCTTGACTCACTTCCAACTCTGAGGGCGAATATTCCTTCAGTCCTTGCAATCTCTGATGCAGCAACATCAATTCTTCATTGTAGTTTTCTTCAGCAACCCTTAACTTCTCTTCAAAATAAAGTCTCAATTGTTCCAATTCAGTTTCATGCTCAATTTTTCTCTGCTGACATTGCTGTTCAAATTCTTGTTTTAAACGCTCTATTTCTTCCACTCGTGATGCACGAGCCAGAAGCTGCTCTTTTAGCTCTGGAATAGAGGCAAAATCAACACAAGTACTCAGAAGTACATATCTTTAGGCTAAGTCATTCTGTGAAGATCAGCCATATTTGAGTTGTTCAGGTAGCAGTAAAATATTATCTGACAAACTACGTAAGAAAATGAACTTCAGAATACAGTAAAGCCATGTTCTCCATTTACACTGTATTCAGAGAAGCCATCCTCATGACAAGAATCAAAACTACATTTCCTTGTGCTTCAGGTCTGGGCTACTGGCATGCAGAGTCCTGCAATATTGCTTAATTTTCACACCTGCTTGTTGTAGCAACCAGAAGCAGTAATTTAGTCAAGAACATTTAATTTGCTCCAGGCAAAACTACCTAACAAACAAAAACATCATTAGCACAAACTATGCAGGAAAACAAAATCAAGAAAGAAAAAATAAAATCAATTCTGGATGGTCTGGCTATCCATTTATGAAGGGCTTCTACGGGTACGTCAACCAGAAAAGGAAGGTCAAAGAAAGCGTGTCCTCCCTAATGACCAAGAATGGCAAACTGGTAACAACAGACGATGAGAAGGGTGAGGTTCTCAACAACTTTTTTGCCTCAGTCTTCACTGCCAGCCTCTCTCCTCACGCCTCCCAGGTTGAAGGACCGCAAGACGGGGACCTGCAGGACAAAGTCCCTCCCACTGTAAGCACAGACAAGGTTTGTGACCACCTGAGGAACCTGAATATACACAAATCTATGGGACCTGATGAGATGCACCCAGAGTCCTGAGGGAATTGGCTGATGTAGTTGCCAAGCCACTCTCCATGATCTTTGAAAAGTCATGGCAGTCAGGTGAAGTCCCTGGCGACTGGAAAAAGGGAAACATTGCACCCATTTTTAAAAAGGGTAGAAAGGAGGACCCCAGGAACTACTGCCCTGTCAGCTTCACCTCTGTGCCTGGGAAGGTCATGGAACAGATCCTCCTAGAAGCTATGCTAAGGCACATGGAGGACATGGAGGTGATTTGAGACAGCCAGCATGGTTTCACCAGGGGCAGGTCCTGCCTGACCAACCTAGTGGCTTTCTACAACAGAGTGACTGCATCAGTGGACAAGGGGAGAGCTACGGATATCATCTATCTGGACTTCTGCAAGGCCTTTGACACGGTCCCCCACAACATCCTTCTCTCTAAGTTGGAGAGGTATGGATTTGATGCGTGTCTGGTGGATGTTCGGTGGATATGGAAGTGGCTGGATGGTCACATCCAGAGGGTAGTGGTCAATGGCTCGATGTCCAGATGGAGAGGGGTCACAAGTGGTGTCCCTCAGGGATCTCTACTGGGACTGGTGCTGTTCAACATCTTCATCAATGACACTGACAGTGGGATCAAGTGCACCCTCAGCAAGTTTACGGATGACACTAAGCTGAGTGGTGCGGTCGATGTGCCTGAGGGACGGGATGCCATCCAGAGGGATCTGGACAAGCTAGAGAGGTGGACCCGAGCAAACCTCATGAAGTTCAGCAAGGCCGAGTGCAAGGCCCTGCACTTGGCTCAGAACGATCCTCATTATTAGTACAGGCTGGGGGATGATGTGATAGAGCGCAGCCCTGTGGAAAAGGACTTGGGGGTACTGGTGGATGAAAAGCTGGACACGAGCCAACAATGTGCGCTTGCAGCCCAGAAGGCCAATCACATCCTGGGCTGCATCAAAAGAACCGTGGCCAGCAGATCCAGAGAGGTGATTCTCCCCCTCTATTCTGCTCTCCTGAGACCCCACCTGGAGTACTGTGTCCAGCTCTGGAGCCCTCAGCACGAGGACATGGACCTGTTGGAGCGGGTCCAGAGGAGGGCCACGAGGATGATCAAAGGGCTGGAGCACCTCTCCTACGAAGACAGGCTGAGGGAGTTGGGATTGTTCATCCTGGAGAAGAGAAGGCTCTGGGGAGACCTTATGGTGGCCTACCAGTACCTGAAGGGGGTCTACAAGAAAGCTGGGGAGGGGCTGTTTGCAAGGGCATGTAGCGATAGGCCGAGGGGCAATGGTTTTAAATTAGAGCAGGGTAGGTTTAGATCAGACATTAGGATGAAGTTCTTTACGATGAGGGTGGTGAGACACTGGCACAGGTTGCCCAGAGAGGTGGTGAAGGCCCCATCCCTGGAGACATTCAAGGCCAGGCTGGATGAGGCTCTGAGCAACCTGATCTAGTTGAAGATGTCCCTGCTTACTGCAGGGGGGTTGGACTAGATGACCTTTAAAGGTCCCTTCCAACCCAACACGTTCTATGATTCTATGAAAACAAAGGATGCCACCCAGGAAGCGACACATCTGACTGTCACAGTGTTTTTGTGTAGCAAATGAGAAAATACACACTTGGTATGAAAAATTCTCAGAACAAACATGCAAACAGAAAGAATAAGAAAAATAAGTACATGGCTCAAGCCTGCTTCCAAAGGGAGCAGTTGCCAACCATGGGGACCAGAGGAATCAAGTGACAAGCAGGGACTACTAACACAAGGGATGTCCAATCTGGCATGAGTAGGTTTTTGGCACAGGTAGGTTTTGCCTAACCAGCAAAGTCTGATGGCATGAAAGTAACTCAGAAAAGAGTTTAACAGTTTTGAACTAGCATTGATCCTATTGTCCAGCTCCTATGTTTTGAATCCACCACCACAAGTCCTCAAACCAACCCAAATGCATTGTCAAATGATCACTCAAGTGAAGAAAAGCAGAGTAAAACAAACCACCTCCACCTTTAAGATCTCACACACCAAAACAGATACCCTCACCTTGCATTCTGGTCTCACCATCTCAAGCAAGATGAAGAAACAGAAAGGGTCCAAGGAGTGGGAACATGAGTGATTAGAAACATGAAAAGATATTTGAAAGGTTACTAATGATTTGGGCTACAGAAAGGAAATAAAAGAATTCCAGCAAAGTGCTATCTGCTATAATTCTATAATATCAAAACAGAGATCTGAAAAAGTCAAGGTAAAGTCTGACTAGATAGAAAAATTATTTATTCATTTTTTGACCCAAAATACTAATTAAAAAAACAAAAAAACCACACCCTCACAAAACCTAACTATACTTCAAAAGCTATTTACAGTTATATTATTTGGAAAATCTGAATTTGCATTTAAAACCAAAGGCAAATGTAATACGCTTGAACTACCCCAGCAGAAGTAAAGAATGCCATCTAATGTTACAGTCTCAATACAAGCTGAAAACACACATGGTCAAGGTTAACATCATGGTCTCTAGGTTTTTTATTTTTCCAAAATATTATTATTCTTTCATGCATTATACATCCTTTTGCACACACACACACACATCTGAGACATGTTCTACTTCATTTCAACCAAAAATGTGTGTCATCTCCAATCACTACACTGTACAGCTCGCTGTTTTAATACATCTAGATCTTGGAACAGGTACCTTAAGATATACAAAGCACACAGTGACAGATTTCAGCCAGTCATTATTTTCTCTCATGCTTTAAATTTTTTTCGGAAGTTTAATGCAGATACACATAAGACTAATTAAAAAGAAAAACAACAAACCAACAAAACCCCCAAAACTGGTCATGTTTAACTGCTGTGCACAATGTTTTACTTTTATTTTTTGCTTTTAGGTTTAGGGAATTTGTTTATTTTTCAAACAGAAGCATCGTTACGGAAAAAGGAGGTTATTTCTAACTTTATAGGAAAACAACATTGTAATTCATTCTGATTTCAGAAGTCTCACCTGAATGTTTTTATTTTATTTTAAAAATAGAGTATCTTTAACCCAAGGCTTTTCTATATTTAAGAATTAAAAGTCTTTCAGAAGATGATGAACCTCCATTTTGGGTGTCAATGAAAAAGCATTTTATTTAACTCACCTCAAAACTGAAAGGGAAAAAAAGTCATTTCTACATCGAGATATAACCTAATCACAGAGTTTTAGAACATTTCTGCCTTTTTTTTTGTAAACAGACTGATGTCTGAGTTGTGTCCAAATAACATATATCATAGCCACATAAACCACTCTAAGTCATAAATGAAGTGATTTTCAATTAACAGTTTTCACAATTGAATTCATACCCACTTCCATACTAAATACAAATAAGAGCATGTTACAGCATTGACAAGCATTTTCTCCATTTTTTACTACATTATACTTAATTTGACATTGCAATAAAAAAAAAAGTATGTTTTTCACTAAAAATTTTTATTGGGTGCAGGAACGGAGTGGGAACAGAAAGGGAAACAACAGGACTGAGCTTCTTCCTGCAGCCATACCATGCTTTTTGACAATGCAAAACTAACTAGTCATCTGACACTGACTCACCTCTCCCTGCAGAACCAGATCACTAGGGTACAACACACTGACACTTCTGTGACCTACCCACGTGTTTCTGGTACACGATTAAAAGTATTTCATGTCAATAATGCATACTTCTATATGAATAAGAGGCAGAAAATAAAATGTGTCAATTTTGAACATACCACTTAGCTCTTGCCGATTTGCTCGGGTACTATCAAGCTGAGACCAAAGCTGCCCAATTTCTTCTTGTGATCGAGTCTTGAGTTCTTCATACATGACCTGAAGTTTCTCCAGCTATGGAAGACATGTTTGGTTTTGGATATTATTTTTTAACAAAAACCCCAACCTTTTGAAAACAATTTTTTTTCTAATTGCTTATTTTATATGCAACAGACAGTTCTGTCAGAAATAGGTGATGACAGTTAGTGACAATTAGACTCTTAGTTCCCAACCCAGGCTGCCAGAGACCAAGTAGCACTTAACTGTTAGACCCACTCCTCTAAGAGAAAGGGGTTTGTCCCTAATGCCATATTTACCATCACTGCCAAAAATAACACATTAGCTAGATACAAATGAAACACAGGAACCAGAAAATTAAGCATATAAATACAGAAGAAGAAACAGCACTAAATTACACAAAGGCAATTGCACTCAAAAGATTTTGAGCCACTACAGAAAATCCCAGAGTATCTACCTACTTCCTGAAATGCATTTTAGTTTTTCAACAAAATCCCTAAATACAAACAAGTCACCCAAGTGATATGCATATGGTCTAGTTTTTGTTACATTCTATATACAGTGATCAACCATCAGAACATGTAAAGAAATCTTATTTACCTCCTTTTCAAGACTCTGTTCTTTTTCTTGGCTTTTCATCTTCATATCTTCTAGGAGTTGGTTATGTTCAGTCTGCAGCTGTTCCTGTAATTTTGTAATGGCTAACTGGTGCTGCTTCTCCAATTCTATACATTTTACTAAAATTAAAAATGAGTTCTGTTACATCTCCATCATGGTTACTGAATAACCTGTACAACTTTTGTGCAATTAAATAGAAATACATGTCTCTAGACTAGAATGCTAGATTACAGGGAATCACAAAAATACTTGACTTGTAAAGTACTCAGAAGTCAAACATTTCCACACAGTGCTTCCAAGTTCTCTGCATCCCACATTGGTAGCCAAAAGGTAAACAACTGTAGTACTGCAGGGATGAACATCCACTCTGCATAAATGAACAACCATCCTGAACTAGAAACACACATACTTGAAACAGGGCATTAAGCATTTCTTCATGGCCTAAAACCACAGAACTTCTCCTATGACCACACTCAACAACAGGCAGTAGAATAGATAGACAGGAAGGACTAGATCGTGTCAAGTATGCTCTGCCTCGGTGCTGAGTAGGCTCTGAACCCTGTAAACTTGCTACCACCTCATTTGGTCAACAGATCTTGACCTTACCAGAAAGAATCAATTGACTGCATTTCAGCCACAGTGAGCTGCAAGAGATGCTTATCCTCATGGAACAGGCTTTAATGATACAGGTTCAAGGAAACCTAGTAAAAGTCAGTGCAGGCTGGGAAGAACAAGCCATTGCTACAAACACCTAACTCCTATCTGCACCTTAGCAAAAGGCAAAAAGATGTAGCTGGCTAGATACTCATCCAGATTTCATTTTTCAAGTTAATGAAAACTCCAATTACAGTAGTCTCAAAAACATAACTTCTAGAACAGTATTTCAAAAAGTTACTTTTCCATCAAGCTTTAACTATTCACAGTCCAAACCTATTTTTTTTTTTGTTAGAAGAAGCTTCTACTAATACTAATCCTAATTTTAATTAATTCAGTGATTGACAAAGCCTGTTTTCACCTGGAAGCAAAACAGCACTTCCCTTCAATACGTCTGAAGGATCATATAGTCCACCTCATATCCTGTGGAAGTCAAAACACAACACAGCTAACTAGGCTTTAAACAATTTCTCATTTATGTCCTGTTTTCTAGACAGCCTCATGCCATTGACCCAGTTTTTAAATAAGAGTACATGGGTATATCTTGTATTTTCTTTTTATACAGGTTCTAAAAACAGTTGCCTTTGCCATTGTTCAACTGCTTCCCAGACCATGGCACTTACTTTTAGACCGTTCATTCTCAAGAGAGACAATCCCCAGCTCTGTTTTGACTTTTTCTAATTCCGTTTCCAGAGTTTTCTGCAGTTCCACCATTTCAGTCTGATGTTTTTCAGACAGCTCTTCACACGTGCTTTTCAAACGCATCTCAGACTCCAATTCCCAGTCTCTTTTGAGAGTCTAAGAAAGCAAGACATGCATTATTAAAGCAAACACATTTAGTAAATTAGTACTTTTTTCTTTCTCCTCCATTTATTTGTCCTCTACAATAAATGTGTAGTAGACACAGGACTTCTACCAGCTCTAGTTTACTGAAAGAAGTTTTAGTTTTTCTTGTATGAAGAACAGAATTTGTACCTCTAATGCCTGGATATGTGTCTCTTCCATTTCCAATTCTATTTTCTTTCTCTGATCAACTGTGAAATAAAATACTACTTATTAATAAATTTACATAAAATGTTATGATAAGTAGAAATATGGATGAGATTAACATATCAAACTCAGGGCAATATCAAACTCAGGGCTTGAATAGGTAGGCATGCAGGGTAGGCACACAGCAATGTAAGGCACCAGATTCTATCCAAATTTGCTGTTACGCTATATCCCAGTAATTCACTTTCATTTTAAAAAATAAGGCCTAAGGTCTAATTATAAAAAATAGGCTCTAAGGCCTATGACATGGTCCCTCACAACATCCTTCTGTCTAAATTGGAGAAATATGGTTCTGATGGATGGACTGTCCGGTGGATGAGGAACTGGTTGGATGGTTCCATCCAGAGGATAGTAGTCAATAGCTCAATGTCCAGATGGAGATCTGTGACAAGCAGCGTCCCTCAGGGGTCCATACTGGGACCAGTACTGTTTAATACCTTCATCAATGACATAGTGGGATTGAATCCACCCTCATCAAGTTTGCAGACACCTTGGCTTCACCAAGGGCAAGTCGTGCCTGACAAATCTGGTGATCTTCTATGATGGGGTTACAGCCCTGCTGCATAAGGGAAGAGCAACTGATATAATCTACCTGGACTTGTGCAAAACATCTGACACCATCACGCACAACATCCTTGTCTCTAAATTGGAGAGACATGAATTTGATGGATGGACCACTTGGCTGGATAAGGAACTGGTTGGATGGCCGCACTCAAAGAGTTGTGGTCAACAGCTTGATGTCCAAGTGGAAACCAGTGACAAGTGGCATTCCTCAGGGGTCAGTACTGTGATCAGTGCTGTTTAATACCTTTGTCAGCGACATGGACAGTAGGATTGAGTGCATTCTCAGCAAGTTTGCTGATGACACCAAGCTGTGGGGTGCAGTCGACACGCTGGAGGGATGGGATGCCATCCAGAGGGACCTTGACAGGCTTGAGAGGTGGGGCCATGCCAACATCATAAAGTTCAACCAGGCCAAGTGCAAGGTCCTACACCTGGGTCATGGCAATCCCAGGCACAATACAGGCCGGGCAGAGAATGGATTGACAGCAGCCCTGAGGAAGACTTGGGGGTCTTAGTTGATGAGAAGCTCAACACGAGCCAGAAATGTGCACTTCCAGCCCAGAAAGCTGACCACATCCAAGGCTGCATCAAAAGAAGCATGGCCAGCAGGTTCAGAGATGTGATTCCGCCCCTGTGCTCTGCTCTTGTGAGACTCCACCCGGAGTACTGCGTCCAGTTCTGGAGCCCCCAACATAAGAAAGGCATAGACCTGCTGGAAAGGGTCCGGAGGAGGGCCATAAAAGTGATCAGAGGGCTGGAGCACCTCTCCTATGAAGACAGGCTGAGAGAGTTGAGGTTGTTCAGCCTGGAGAAGGGAAGGCTCAGGCAAGGTCTTATAACAGCTTTCCAGTGCTTAAAGGAGGGCTACAAGAAAGCTGGAGAAGGACTTTTTACAAGGGCATGTAGTGATAGGACAAGGGGTAATGGCTTCAAACTGGAAGAGCGTAGATTTAGATTAGATATCAGGAAGAAATTTTTCACTGTGAGGCTGGTGAGGCACTGGAACAGGTTGCCCAGGGAAGTTGTGGATGCCCCATCCTTGGAAGTGTTCAAGGCCAGGTGGGATGGGGCTTTGAGCAACCTGTACTAAAGGGAGGTGTCCCTGTCCATGCTCTTTAAGATCCCTCCCAACCTAAACTATTCTATGATTCTATGAGTGGTGGGGTTAACATGCCTGAGGACCTGGGCAAGCTTGAGAAATGGGCCCATGTGAACCTCATGAGGTTCAACAAGGCCAAGGGCACACCTGGGTCAGTGCAACCGCTGGTATCAATCCAGGCTGGTGGATGAAGGAATTGGGAGCAGCCCTGCAGAGGACAACTTGGGGGTACTGGTGGATGAAAAAACGGACATGAGTCAGCAATGTGCTCACAGCCCAGAAAGCCAACCGTATCCTGGGCTGCGTCAAAAAAAAACACGGCCAGCAGGTTGAGGGAGGTGATGTTCCCCCTCTACTCTTCTTTTCTGAGACCCCACCCAGAGTGCTGCATCCAGCTCTGCAGCCCTTAGCACAGGAAAGACAAGGACCTGTTGGGAGCAGGTCCAGAGGAGGGCTACAAAAATGACCAGAGGGATGGAACACCTCTCCTATGAGGAAAGGCTGAGAGAGTTGGGGTTGTTAAGCATGCAGGAGAGAAGGCTCCCAGGAAACATTATTGCAACCTTCCAGTACTTAAAGGGACCTACAGGAAAGATGGGGACAAACTTTATAGCAGGGCCTGTTGGGACAGGACAAGGGGTAATGGATTTAAATTAAAAGAGGGTAGAATTAGACTAGATATAAGGAAAAATTTTTTTGCAATGAGGTTGGTGAAACACTGTAACAGGTTGCCCAGAGAGGTGGTGGAAGCCCCATCCCTGGAAACATTCAAGGTCAGGTCAGACAGGGCTCTGAGCAACCTGATCTAGTTGAAGATGTCCCTGCTTATTGCAGGGGAGGGTGGACTAGATGACCTTTTAAGGTCTCTTCCAACCCAAACTATTCTATGATTCTACGATCATCTGATTCCAGATTCTCCTTTTCAGCCACTCCATTCAAGCACTCATAACTGGTTACATTCATATTAAGTTACATTGCCAAAATGCACGTAAACAGCATTGATCTTAAGAACTGCATCCCAACCTCCTCCTCCTCCCAAATCCCACCATGCCATCAGTTCACTATATTACTGGTGGTAACAAACCGTTTCCTACTCATGGGTCAAAAAGACACAGCCCTAAAACATTCTCTTCCTCTCAGGGAAGGACAATTAAATGAATGGTTCCTAAACTTCGTCATTGAATTGCTGCAGGCCTCATCTTTCTCCAAAAATTCCTTGAGCTCTGCCATACAGGTCAGAAATGGTCTCCTGGTCAGGGAAGAGGCAAATATCCCAAACAACGCCAAGAGCACCATCAGCAAGCCTTCAGTACTATCAAGTGCAGCTTTCCTCTTGCTGATGTCAAAATACAATCTCAATATCAAACACATCTCAAAGGACACCCAGCTGCAGATTTTCAATGAGCCTTTCAGATCCTTTCCAACTCCTTTATCGTCTCTTTGAAATTACTGAGAGGGCAAGCCAGAAAGCATTTCCGTATCTTGCCAGAAACACAAGAGTAGTCAATGCTAACTTAGGGCATTAAAAACCATTAAGAAACATGGTTTGCTTTGGTCTTTACTGCTCAGGCCAGCCCTCAGGAGTCCCAGACTTTTGAGGTAACAGGGAAAGTCTGGATGAAGGAAGATTTCCCCTTGGTTGAGGAGGATCAAGTTAGAGATCAATTAAGTAAACTGGATATTCACAAGTCCACAGGTCCTGATGGGATGCACCCAAGAGTGCTGAGGGAGCTGGCGGAAATCATTGCTGGGCCACTCCTTAATCACCTTTGAAAGGTCCTGGAGAACAGGAGAGGTGCCTGAGGACTGCAGGAAAGCCAATGTCACTCCAGTCTTCAAAAAAGGGCAAGAAGGAGGACCCAGGAAACTACAGGCCAGTCAGCCTCACCTCCACCAGCTCACCCAGCTTGTTTTGGGTGTCACCTCAAAGCATGTGGAAGAAAAGAAAACCATCAGAAGTAGTCAACATGGATTCATCAAGGGGAAATCATATCTGACTAATCTGATAGCCTTCTATAATGGCTTCTAAGGGATGGATAGATGAGGGGAGGGCAGTGGATGTCGTCTACCTTGACTTCAGCAAGGCTTTCAACATGGTCTCCCACAGCATCCTCACAGGTAAGCTTAGGAAGTGTGGGTTAGGTGAATGGACAGTGGGGTGGACTGAACTGACAGACAGTGGGGGGAACTGTCTGAAAGATAGAGCTCAGAGGATTGCTATTAGGGGCACAGGGTCTAGTTGGAGGTCCATAACAAGTGGTGTTCCCCAGGGGTCAGTACTGGGCCCAGTCCTCTTCAATATATTCATCAATGACATGGATGAAGGGACAGAGTGCACCCTCAGCAAGTTTGCCGATGATACAAAGCTGGGAGGGGTGGTTGACACACCAGAAGGCTGTGCCGCCATACAGAGAGACCTGGACAGGCTGGAGAGTTGGGCAGAGAGAAACCTTATGAAATTCAACCAGGGCAGATGTAAGGTGCTGCACCTGGGGAGGAATAACCCCCTGCACCAGGACAGGCTGGGGGCTGACCTGCTGGAGAGCAGCTCTGTGGAAAGAGACCTGGGAGTCCTGGTGGACAACAGGATGACCATGAGCCAGCAATGTGCCCTTGTGGCCAAGAAGGCCAATGGCATCCTGGGCTGCATCAAGAAGAGCGTGGCAAACAGGTCCAGGGAAATCATCCTCCCACTCTGCTCTGCCCTGGTGAGGCCGCATCTGGAGTACTGGGTCCAGTTCTGGGCTCCCCGGTTCCAGAAGGACAGGGAACTGCTGGAGAGGGGACAGCAAAGGGCTACCAAGATGGTTAGGAAACTGGAACATATCTCTTATGAAGAAAGGTTGAAGGATTTGGGTCTTTTCAGTCTGGAAAAAAGAAGACTGAGGGTGGATCTTATCAACACTTATAAATACTTAAAGAGTGGGTGTCAGGAGGATGGGGCCAGGCTCTTTTCAGTGGTGCCCAGTGACAGGACAAGAAATAATGGGCACAAACTTGAACATAGGAAGCTCCACCTAAACATGAGGAGGAACTTCTTTACTCTGAGGGTGGCAGAGCACTGAAACAGGCTGCCCAAAGCCTTCATCTGTGGAGACATTAAAAACCTGCCTGGATGCGTTCCCGTGCAACCTGTTCTAGGTGACCCTGCTCTGGCAGGAGGGTTGGACTAGATGATCTCCAGAGGTCCCTTCCAACCCCCATCATTCTGTGATTTTGTGATAAGGGGTAAGAGCTCTACTCTTTACACCAATGAAATTCTTTGAGAGCTCTGTCTAATGCCTCCTGAAAGCAACTAGTTCAGTATAGTGCTATTTTACAGAAATAGCAGCGAAACAGCCATATAGCCACCAATTAAACTTTAGTCTGGACAACTTCATTTTCATATACAAGACATGCACTATTGCACACGCCAGTCTAGCTGCTGTCCCTATTCAAGGAAACATCAGCCATCACTCAAAAGGTCAGCTCTACACCAAGACAGGAACCTATGAAGGAAGAAAGATACAGATGGAGTTTCAATCTGGTCCATTATTCCCAAGTTTTAATACCTAGTTCTTGCTGATAATTTGACTTAAGGTCTTCTTTTTCCTTCAGACACTGTTTTTTAATCTTGTCCTGCTCCAGCTGATAGCGGCTTTGCAAAATTGCTACCTCTTGAGCACGCTTATCATTGAGCATCTCCCGTAGTTCCACAAGGGCAGTTTCCTTTTCTTTTCTCAAGTTAGACTGTGTAAGCTCAAGCTGGGAGGTGTGCATGTTATTTAAGCTCAGGCGTAAAGTTTCCAATTCAAGGCTGTGCAGTGTCTGTAATGAAGAAGAAAAAAGGTTTTTCCCTCCCTTGCATGAAATATGTTCACTTTTTTCATGATGAGTTTCAGTTTCAACTGCTTTCAACTGTTAAACACATCTAAGTTTTGTTTTTCTGTACTTGGAGAGCATTTCTTCATGGCAGCGACAGAACCCTGAAAATAAGCTGACTTTTTTTACAATGACATTTGCATAACATTTTCAGTGCAAAGTAAAAGCCTTTCCTTACCTGTCTCTTAACTTCATCTCCTACCAAATACCTTGCATCTGTCCACTTCCTCACAACATCAGAGCAGAACACAAGCTCACCCCAACCTTTTACTTTCTATTAAAAGTTAGTCATATTTGCTATTGGTTACGATCCATTAAAAAGCAAAATTCTGAAGCGATATTGGAAACGTGAAAGTAAAATGCCTCATTAAAAAAAAAAAAAAGGTGAGGAATATCCAACAGTTAGAAACGGTAGCTAAAACAGACCAACCAAACATTTCAATTCTTAAATAAACTAAATGTTTACAAGGTTTCCCATATCTTGAAATGAGACATAACACTAGATGTATTCTTTCCATTTCCACTTTGCAATTAGTGGAAGCGTTCAAAAACCCAGTAAATGTTTAGAGGAAGAAGTCAGGTTTACATACTTAGGTTTAGCACAAAAGCATTCCTAATTACATTAGTAGGAAAATTAAAGAGTGGGAGGGGTTTAGTATTTTTATACACTTTTAAATTAATTTTTAATTAATTTTATTAATTTTTGTTAGACTTACCAAGACATGAAAAATTACAGTTTAGGTTTTTTTTTTTCTTTTTTTTTTTTTAAAACCTATAAATTGAAGCATCCGGTTTTCTTCAGCTTTAAAATATAATTGCAGTGAGGATCCTGGAGAACTCCTGAAGAAAATATCTACTACCACCCACCAAGGGAACACTCCTAATTCTTCAATTGCATCATTACATAAAAGAGCACACATAGTATGCACAGAAATCAAGGAGCCTCCTCTTTGCAACAGACAGGTAATCACTACAGCAATTACTGTTTTTCTTTATTTTACCTGCAACTGGAGCTGAGCTTGTTCAATCTCTGCTTTGTGTGTGGCTGCCATTTGCTGATGAAGGTCATCCAACAGGTGCTGCTGTTCTTTATTTAGTTCAGCACGGAGCTTCTCCATTTCCTCTTCATGTTTAGTAATCAGTTCAGAGATTTCACGATCATGCTCTCGTTCATGTACCTGCAGAGAAAGCCCCCTAATAAATTATTGAGCCAGAATTCTCCCCTACTCCTAATCCCAAATCAAAAACACCATAGAAAAAACAATAGATTTTTGCATCTCTAGAATGCTTATACTGCTTAAATGACAAACAACGCAAAATGAATTTATTTTTCTGAAATAAATCCAATTACAGCATTTACCTTTTTTATTAAAGCAATCTGTTCCTTCCTTTCTTCTTCCAACTTCTGCTGGTTTTTTACTTTATCTTTTATTTCAGCATTTAATTCTTCTATCTGAAAACAGGCATACACACATTTGCAATTACTACCTTAAGCATTCCCAAATCCCAAGACTCCTGCCATTATCAGGGCTTCCTACCTCTTTCTTGTGCGTCAAACTCACTTCAGTTAATTTGGCAAGGTGCTGAGTCTCCATTTGATCAATTTCCTCTTTGTACTGTTTCACCATCTCGGATTGTGCCTCCTGGGCAGCTTGTGCAGACTGGAAGGACTCCTGCAAGCGAGTCTCAAGCTCCAAACAAAACTTCTTCAAATGGGCAATTTCTTCAGTCAATTGGCTTTTTTTCTCACTGTATTCAGTACTTTTTGCCTTTATTTCATCATTAAGTTTATGAATTTCTAGGTTGCTGAAGTTTAGTCTGTCCTCATATCCCAGTCTTTCACACTGCTGTATATCTTTGAGGTTTTTCACTTCTGCATTAAGTTCATGTATGTTTTTCTCAAGATCCTCAATGATGCTGGCATTCTCTGCTAGCGCTTTTTCTGTTTTTATTAGATCCTTCTCCATATCAGATAATCTTTCTTCTAAGGCTGTTTTTTCCTTCAATAAGAGTGCTAAATTTTGTTCTTTATTATAGATTTCAGCTTTGAGCAACTCCTGTTCTTTTAGCAATGTCTCTTCAGATACAGTTTTCTGATCAAGCAGCTCTGCTATTGTCTGATTTTTAGCCTTCTGAGCATCAAGCTGGCTTTGCATTTGATCCCTTTGACTTTGCAAAGCAGCTAACTGACGTCCAAAGAGAGACTGTACTTCACTTGTTACAGAATCAGAAGCTGTTTTCTGCTCTTGAACATCTTTCACTAATTGCTCCTGAGTTCGCAGCTGCACCATCAACATTTCTCTTTCCTCCTGGAGGTCTTTTACCATTTCATGCCAGGTAGAGGATTTTGACACTTGTGTTAAAGGCTCTACAGCACAGTAAGGATGGCCTCCATCCTCACCCTGCTGCTTTAGCAGAAACATTATTTTGCTTTCAAGTTCCTTCTCCTTCTCTGTTTTTTTAAGAAGTTCTTTTTCACAAGAGATCCGTGCTTCACGTTCCTCATCCAGTTCCACAAGTGTGTGAGAGAGCTCAGCCATTACTTTTTCCCATTTTCCAACAGCTTCTTGGGTCTCCAGATAAGATTTCTTCAAGGCTGACTCCTTCTCATGGAGCTGCTGAGTTAGTTTCACCCATCTCTCTACTGAACAAGTTGTCTCATCATCCTTTACATCATCACGGTCACTTACTTTGTTTTGCTGCAGGGAGTTATCTGACAAAAACAAAACAAAGGCCTCTGCTCCCACCTCAGTCTCTTCAAAAGTCTCTTGAGCCAAAGCACTAGGACACGTTTCCTCATCAAGGCCAAAGTTTAATGGAGGAGCTATAAAATCTCTGCTGGGTTCTAGAAGAACACTACTGTCTAACCCATACCTCCTGCATCTACCTTCTTCAACGGGACAACCTTCAGAAGTGCTGGACACATATGACTCTTCTGGTATCTCTGTAGAGAGGAGATATTTAGCCAGTATGCTTTCATCACCCCTGAAAAGCCCTAGTTCTGACAAGTGTTCCTCAGACAGGTTATCTCCTTCACCTCTTTCATTATTCTCTGTGATCTTTGCATTCTTAATTTCTTCTAATTGATCCCTTGAGTAGTCTACTTCCAAGTCATGCTGGAATTCCAGTTCTTCATGAACTAGCTCGCCTTCACCTTTCAACTGGTGTGGTTTATTCCACATCTCCTCAAGCTCTGCTCTCTGCAGCTGCAATACCTCTGGTAAAATCTGTTTTTCCCTCAATTTCATTAGCTTTTTATTGGAGACAATCTCTTCATCATGCTTTTGCCTTTCATCTATACTTTTTTCAGCCTCATAGAGTTGCTTTTCATTTAATTCCTGGATGAAAGAATTCAGTTTCTGAATCTCTTCATTCAAGGACTGGTTTTCTTTTTTATATCGCTGGGCTTCCTTGACCTGCTCTTCTGCATCAGAAAGTTGAGACTTAAGGTCATCAATTAAATCCTTGTATTTAGTCTCAATTTCAAATTTTTCTCTCTGGAAGTCTTCCCGTTGGTTTTCAAGTTTCTTTCTCAAATTTTCTTCATTAGTTTCAGACTCGCGAAGACTATTATTTAAGTCAATTATTATGCCATTCAAGTTCTGAATGTGTTCTTCAGAATTCAGAGCACAGAGTTCTTTTTTTAACTGTTCAAGTTCATTCTTATATTTTGAAATTAGTTGTTCTTCATATACCTGCTTGGCTTCTGCAATCTCTCTTCTGTTGCACTTCTCCAGCTCAGCCCTCAAGTTCTCCAGCCGTCTGCAAATATCCTTCTCATGACTGATTTTTAGTTCTTCAATACGTTGCTGCTCTTTCATTTTGGATACAGCTATTTTATTTTTTAATTCTGTTATTTCTGAGTCCCGGAGAGAAAGGGTACGTTGTAGTATATACAAGCTAAATCTTTCTGATGTCAGTAGACCTTGAAGAGTTATAATATGTTGTTCTTTTTCTTCTATGCTTTTGTATAACTCTTGCATTGTACCTTTCATATCCCCTTCCATTTCGGCAAGCAGATTTTCTTTATCTTTGGTATTCTTAAAAATAAAATATTACATATGAAATATGACGTTTCAATTTCCTTAAGCCTCATGCTTTTAATTTATCTTCACAAATAATGTTTACCTTTAAGTTCAGGATGTATCATTGGCCTAGGCAACGGGATTTTTAAGCACATCCTTGAGAGTGGCAAATACTACTGAGACTCTTCAAATGTGGTAACAAATATCAAATTGCCTAAGAATAACAAATGGTACGCCACTGACTCCAGAGAGAAAGAAAGTAGCAGCTGTCTCAAATTTCAGGTATTTTAATTAAAAAAAAAATAAATACCAGAGCTACAGATATCTCTCCATCTCGCATCCGTTTGCACAGACAAAACGGCTCCTGCAGGCAGGAGTAGGCCAACAGAACAGCCATGTCAAGTTTTGACTCATCTGACTCACTTAAAAGTTTAAGGCTTCTCCCTGTGGCATTGCTGGTTACGTGCTTAGAGGAAACCAGACCTTTCAAGCTGTTCCTTTAACGTATGTTAGTAATCACAATCCCTATAAATTTGTTTCTAAAGAAAAAGACTTTTTTCATGACCATGCCACTACAGCACATCACAGTTAGCACCAAATTTGAAATACATGCTATAAAAAGATAAGTATCTCATCTGTGTTTTTAACTATAACTGAGTTTCTTTATTCATAATGCTTGTTTCTGGAATGATTACATCAAAATATTCTGACACAAGCTTTTCACTTTGTTTTGTAAGTGAAACTAACATGATTACAGATAGTTAACTTTTATCTAGGTGTTTCAAGTTCACACACAACTGTATTGTTATATGCTTACACAGCATATCCAGCAACCTTCACCCCACTGCAAGCCTGTCAGTTATGTTCCCACATGCCTCAGTTCAGCAAACACCAGATGGACCCGCTTCTAATGGAAACTTCTTAATGTTATACAACAGTTTAGTAACAGAGTTACCCTTCTGCAACAGAAACCAATGGAGTAATTTCAACAAATAAGCAAATTCTGAAGATCCAGAAGTGAATCCTTCTTTCATACAAAAAAAGAAAAATTTTAAATTGTGAGCAGCTATTTTGCCTTAGCTGAATATCATTACCTTCAGAAGAACAGATTTTTAATTCCATACTGAAGCGTCATTTCAGTCCTGGAGCATCAATGCTACTTCATGCACAAATTAAATGTTCATTACAGATTCTTCCTCCAGGAAGTACCACCTTGGCTTGCACAATCACAACAAAAACCTAACTACCTAGAACTCATAATTATAAAGGCACTTTAAACAGTTTTTACCTTTTGAGAAGACTCAAGCTGTACTTCCAGGTCATGTGCTTTCTGATGCAGCATCTCCAAATGTGCATTTTGCTCTCTGAGACGGTTCTGAAACAAGGACATCTGCTGCTGGGCTTCTAATACTTTGTTTTTTCCAGGGCTTTTACTCCTCAGCATCTCATTAACCTGGACACATAAAGGTACTCACAGTCAGAAGAAAGTTTGTATCAGAATAACTCATACACTAGTCCCACTGTATGCATAAAATATACCGTATTAATTTACTACAGATTTACCCTATGTATTTCATTCTCAATGAATAAGAAACTCCCTAAAAAGTCAGACAACACTTGTCATATTTTAGATACTATTACTTACTGTAAAGACATAAATGTTAGATAATTAATCTCTATGAAGCCTCCAAAATTAAGCAGGACTTCCAACAGACTGGACATACTGGTAAGAGGACAATGAACAAAACCAGTCTTCTTTGCAAGGGATTTACAACTCAATATTAAAGGTTTTTCTTTTCTCTTTGTCTCCCTCCAAATGAAAAGAAAACATTTACTCCGGGGGGGGGGGGGGTGGGGTGGGTGTAAAATAAAACGTGTTTTATTAATTTTTAAAACCTTTTTCTAAAGGCTTTGCTAAAACCAAGATGATAATATTTAAGACACCATTAGTATTTTCATCTTTTATCAAAGTTGACATGCTTCCAACAAAAAACTTGCATCATATTACTAGCCTTATTTAGGATATGCCTGAAGTGCTAGAAGCTTTATCATTGTCTTTCAAAGGCTCACGGAGCAAATCCCAACAGTCATCTGTAGAGTAATTTTCACTTTTACCACATATGTAGTCAATAGCAATCAGAATTGTACATAGAAAGCAGTGGGTTCTGTTCTTGTCCAAAATTTCATTTAGCAGAGGTTTTATTTTCCAGGGCATGAGCAACTCCTTCACGATAATCCCTGACTTCAGTAAATCCCAGTTTTTATTTTTAATTTTTTTTAAACCCCCTTCCTATCCAGATGTTTAAGACATGTAATCCCTCCTAGTGTAATTCTTATCTTACAAGCCTGAAATGGTAAGTAAACATAAATATTACTCTTTGGCATATACTACAAGGCTCCTAAGACAACAAATATACAGGTGTTTGGAGACAATAGCCACTAGAACATTGAGCAGCATCAAAAAAGAATAAAGTATTTAAAAAAAAGTAAAGTAGATGAAAGGCTGTAGCATATCTCATTATCCAGGGATTAGATCCATGATCAACTTGTTGCACTGAAGCAGGTTGCTGTGTGTTGTAAGAGCTGCATCAACTGTCTTCAGGTTATTTTAAATCTCCTTCTTTGAGCCAAGTCATATTACCTGAACGTAGCAACTTTCTGTGTAACAGCTGAGCTGTTACAGTTGCCCATGCATATACTCAGAGCTTTCTTTGGCAAAGGCAAGGAAAACTGATTGCATGTAAGCCCATATCATTACAGTGATTGCGATGTATAGATCCAAACCACTAACAATATTGGGTGTAATTCCCAAAAAGGGGCTAAACCGATGGACAAAGAAGTGTAATGACCTCCCAAACATTACACAAGCAAGTGGAAAATATACAGACGTCTCCAGGACTTCTCCCTAGCCACTGGACAAAACTCTGACCCACCCTCAACTCATTTTCTCTGCTGCATTGCAAACTGAACTATGAAGTGCTATAATAAGCTCAATATGGGTTTACATTCATATTCCAAACCTGTTCTTACTCTCTTTGTAGGGAACAAAAATTGGATTAGAGGCACACCTGATGTAACTGAAGTTGTAAATCGTGGACCTGAGCAGCTACATGTGAAGCCTCCTCCTGTAGGTCATCCTGATCCTGCTTTGCCTGTTGAAGGCAGCTTGTTAGTTTCCTGATGACTTCATTCTGCTCTTGAACGGTAGTTTCCTACATGGATCACAAGAAATGCACTTCTAAAATTAAGATATTCTTAACATACAACAGTAAATTATCCTAAAGCAAAGCTGTTAGAGTTTACAGTTACACTTAAGTTTTAACAAACTTGTGCCAAAGGACGAAAAACATTTGTGTTCAAACATGATGTCAGAGGTGATGAAAGAGGAACCTGCCACAGATTCCAGAGAGATGACAAAGCTAATCAAAAGAGACTTCTTAAACAAATGACAGGACACTATTAATGAAGTATTTTTACTTAAAAATTGTGTAGCTCTTATTGATGTAAAAGCAATCAAGTTTTCTACAGGATATAATGAATATTTAGTAACCCCTAAATTGTTTCCTATCTGTCAGCTCTTCTTTTCAGGCATGTGAGAGAAAGCTAGTGAGATGGGATACATTAATCCTATTTTATGTTAATCACATTAACCTTTCCAATTTATTTCTCAACAACAGGAAATGTCTTTGTTTCCCAGTCTTAAAAGAAGAAAAACAACATGTAAGGGGGGGAAGTAACTATTCTTCAGAAGCACCTGATACACCTTTACAGAGGAATGCTAGAGAAAGGGAATTCAAAATATCTTTTTAAATACTTTGGGAGAGGGGAAGGTACATGTCAGTTTAAAAAAGTTTAATTTATCCTACTTCATCATTTGCCGATACAAAGAACACCACCCCACCCCAAAACCAGAGAGCCACAAGTATTTACAAATATTCAAAAAGCGTGAATGATCTCTCGGGCGTGGTGGTGGCAGTGGGGTCTACCATCCTGTGTGAGTATTTGAAAAGGAGGCAGAGATGCGTCTAATAAAGTGCTTTTCAAGCATATCTGCAGAAACATTGACATTTCAGTAAGCACTTCCTTTTCAATAGTTTGAACAATACCTGGGGGGGTGGGAGGAGGGTGGGTTCCACCATCTTTCAGCATGACCTTGATATATATTTTTTATATATATATAAAAATAAAATTATATATATATAAAAATATATATATTATACGTAATACCATATATAATATATATATTTTTTTAAAGTCAGCATTTATGAAAATATAAGTCCCATGCTTTTACATTGAGCCCCTACTTCAATGTATTATTAACTATACTTTCCTTAGTGGTTCTTCCAGGTTCTCTCTATAAAGGCCCACTCCTCAATATAGTAAGAAAATTTATCAATAAAAACTAGTAGAAATTGTCCAACCATTTATCAGCAGAAGAACGCAACTATGTATTACATAAAAACTCTCTAAAAATAGAAGCTTTCCAAATTTAATTTTACTCTCACTTGATTCAAGCAATATGAAGTCCTGGACGTTGGTGAATGGAAAACTTAAGTACTGCTTTACACAGCACACGTTAGCAAGGTGAAGTACTTTTCAATAAAAAACAATACTTATTTTGAGTTTTGTCTCCTAAATATTTTTTGGATTAAAATAAAGTAGTATTATCCCCATTATCCAACTCTATGAATTGTACCTGACTTTGCATAGAGTCACTGTGCTGGGTAAGTTCTTTCTGTAGCTCATCCATCTGTGCAGTGAGTCTTTCAACTTCTTCCTGTTTCTCCAGAAGTCTGTTCTCTAACTCATCTGTTCTCATCTGACACATCTTAGCATCAAGCTCACTGTATTCTGCAGCAGGATTTATCGAATCTTTCTTAATAGAAAAAAAAATTAAAATATATTTATTCACCAATACAACACATCACTTCTACTTTGTGATTATTCTGAAAATATAAATTCAAGCTTAAATTCTGGGCAAATTCTAGTTTAAAAGTAATTAAACGTTGGGACTTTGTACTTAATAGAAGCATTATATACGAAGTCCTTCATTCTTTAAAACTTCAAATAAAAAAATTTCATACATAATATATTTTCATATAATACTTTAAGATATAAAAGTAAATTAGGGAGAAGAGCCTTGTGATTCTATAGGACCAAATTGGGGCAAAGTGCCATTTTGACACATGTTGTGATTTAAAATACATTCCAACTTACAAGTGGGCAAAGGGGGAATACTACAAAAATTAATCGAAGTTTTTATATATATCTGTGCTGACTGGAGAACAGTCCACCCATAGGAAAAATAATAATGTAAACTTCTTGACTTAACATTAAATTCAAATGTAAGCAGCTATTGCAAATAAATATTCAACATACTCTGAGTTTCTACGGCCTTTAACAGCAAAACAAAAAAAAAAACCAAAACTACAAAGACAGAAGCTGCTCCAATCGATCCTGCGGTCTCTCAGGAGCAATATTGTTACAATTCTCACAGAGGAGACGGTATCTTATATTTTATTTTAAATACTTTTTTTTTAATGTATGAAACAACTAAAGAATGAACCTACTTTTCAAGTAAAAACATCATTCGAATTTCTCTGGACAAGGTCCATGATTTCAGTAAAAACAATTCTCTTAGCGACCAGTTTCCCAGCCAGTACATGTACATACACATAAGTACCTGGTTTAGACTGTAAAACAGTGAAATCACATCACTTATCACACTTGATAACAATGCTCAATAACTAATCATTTTAGTAACCAATTATCAGACTCTTTCACATGTTTATCAGCACCTTTTACTAAAGATACATTCTTTCACACTTACTTCAGCCGCATGATCATTCAGTACATCCCAGCTGGAAAAGTCAGCACACCCCTGGCAAGTAAACAAATAAAACAAACACTAAATCATAGCCATTTTAAAGATACATAAGGAAAAGTTGAATTATTTTGGAAACACCTTAAGCATATGACCCAGAAATGTCCGTGTTGTGAGGCAACATACCAGTGAGAGAGAGACTGAGATTGACTTTAATGCTAAACTCAGCTGGTCATCTGTAGTCAAATTAATGAAATAAATGAAAAAAAAAATTAAAATTATCATGAAAGCCTACTCAAAAATTCAGGGCTAAGTCTCACCATTGAGATTCAATGTTCTATCTTCTGCTTTTGTGGCTTGCAAATACAGTTGAGCACTCTTTAATCCACCACTAAATATTAGTAACTAACTGACAGGAAATTACGTAACAAACATGCTAAAATCATTCATATAATTACAAAAACAGTAGCATTTTCTGATGCATATACTTAATGTAGCTTAATATCTTGAAAGATATTTACTTCTTACTAAATTCACAAGACAAAGATGACAGTAGCACTATTTAGAAAAGGCAGCCCATAACCCTCCCTGTATTTCGTATCTGCATGAAGTCGTTCCCAGTAACTATTGGCACCCTCTCCACGTAACCTAGAAAGCAATTCCATTTGCTTTACAAATCAGCTATTTTGACAGAAACTGTTTAGAAGCAATAAGTGATTTTTGTTTGTTTTTTAATTTAAGTTCACATGAGTGTAATAAGGACATTGCTGATGATGCTATGGCTGAGTGACAAAATACTGTATGCTTTTTTCTTAGCGCAGACAGCTTGGCATGTAGTTTCATAAAAGCCTTTGCAATGCTAACGTTATGTTTACAATATCCTGAAAGGACTAGGGATACCCTTACAACAGAAAGCAGGATAATACATGCAAATTATATCCTCCATGATTTCAGGCTTGCAAATACACTAGTTTGATGCTACTGTTGTATGTTGTGAAAACACATGAACGCCTGGAGAGATGCTTTTTATGCAGAAGGCACTGCCTCCCCAAAACTCACAAATCTTCACATAGACAACATGCTAAAATGCAATGGGAAACTATTTTCTAAACAATCTCCCAGACCAAGATAGATACAGTTTGTTGTAGCCAGAGAGTTGTGTTGTTTCTGAGGCTTGTGAAAGCATTAGCCAACCACTTCTGAAGCAAGCTGGATTCTTATAAAAAAAAAAAAATTTCAAAACTATGTTTTGCCAATTTTTATTACCAGACAGAAAGAAAGAGTGTCACATGACTGTCTAATCCACAGCTGATGTAAAAACAGAAGTCTTGCTTGTGAACTAAAGCAAGAAAGCAACTGCTTAATTCAGGCAGACCAGTACGCGTCTGTTTCTATGTTTATTGGCATGACTACAGGGCTACCTCTAGAGGGTCACCAGCACAAACACACTGAAGTATATCAGGCACAAGCAGAGTCACATTTTAAACAATTTTGTCAGAGAATGTAATATCTATGTTGGCTTTACAATGGCTACTAAGAGCATGCTGGAACAAATTATATTTTTTCAGAAAACACTAAGCACATTTGAGCCAGCAAAGTGATACAAAACCAAACTAATGCTGTGCATTATAAGGTCCTGAGAGTTTTGCTCATCTGCTATGCCTCTCAGTCTGGACTCACCATCTCATGGAGTCACAGACACATAACCAGAAGTCTACCCATACAGAATTTCATGGTAGTGAAAGGTGAAAGACCTCAACTGGCTAACAGTAGACAGCTCCTTGACAATGCCAGCTGTCCAGTCCATATAATGGACATGGGTTTTTTCAATTATTTACATGACTTTGTAAAACAGTTAATTATTACAAGTGAAAATGCATCACTTTACTTACATTTCAATGGCAGCTACTTGATAGTGCCAGAGAGCTAATACCTAATTAAGTAAAACAGTCACCTTGAATACGTGCTATCTGCAGATGGAGTGAAGTGAAATAAGAAATACTAAGATTTACCTCTGTGTCTGTGGTTGTCTCTAGTAGGTTGGTGTCTTCAGCCTTACCCTCTATACCCTTACCAACATCTTGGGCCGCTAGTGCGTACTCTTCCTTCGGAACGTCATGTGTGTGGACAGACGAGCCCTTCCTCTTCGCCGTCTTTTTCTGCGACTGCGTGATGTCGCTTTTTGTTTTTCGTTGTCTGAAGTAAGTAAACTGTGCAGAAAAGATTGAAAGAGGTAAAAGGAGAGGTAAGTGAGAAAAAGGTAGCAGGACCACAAGATTAACACACTCATGGGTGACGAAGATCCTATCTTGATAAAATATATACATCTGCAGAAAAACTGCTTTATCTTCCTACTTTCTATACATTCAAAACATACTGGATAACTGCAATTAAGCAAGAAATCTCACATGAGTACTAAAGACTCATCTCAATACAAGAATCAAATTTTACTCAGTGTAACTTTGTGTGTCAATGACGATCCAGAATTACAGCAAGACAGATTAGTAAAGGAACAAGTTGTTAATATACTGGAATCATTAGGAAAAAATAATAATTAAGAAATCTTTATGCAAGACCGGCAAAAACAATAACACCCTAAAAACCTATCTAAACAGATTTTTGCCAGCATAAGATTTAAGATTAAAATTAATGGAATTGAATCCTCATGCTCCTTCCCTGCCACCCCCTTAAGAGAATACAGCAAAACATCCTAGCCAGAAAGCAGCCTATAGTACATAAATAGAAAATCAATTAAGCCAGGTCATTTTAATTCTTCTGTTGAAGAATCAGATGCTCTACTTTATCAGACTATCACAGCTCTATAAAGCACCAGGGACTTGTAAAGAATGTTACTGACAGAATTTATTACCCCAGTTTCCTTAGCACCTTAAACAGCTTAAAAAGGATTATCGTATTTTCAACTCTAGTATTGTGTTTAGGCAGCGCTTCCAGGTAACATCTCCCTCACAGCATAAATCCAGACATCCTTCTCATAAGGAAAAAGCCTTCTCCAAGGTTACAAACATAGGTTATCAAGTTTACTGTTAATATATCCTTGTGTTGAGATAAAATATATAGTCAAATGAGGACATGATGTAAACATAATTGCCAAGTTCTACCTGCAATATACATGAAAATCCAGTGCTTGACAGCTTGGTTTTCCTGTAATACAGCCACCCTGAAAAAAAGTCGCGTCCGTTTCTTTTCATTCAACTTGTGAAATGGATTTAGTTCAGTCCTTTCTCCTTACACCCATGCCATTATAGTAACTTCTACTTGACAGCTTAGCTACTCAACATACACACAGTTACACACCTGCTACATTGAGCAGGTTGTTTAAAAGGTGTATTTACAGAAATACATCAGTTTCTTATCAGCACTTAAGATGTTTATGTATAAATAGCTTATTTTTAAGATTAAGTTCCATAGTTTCTATAGTTATTAATACTGAATGCAGATTAAACAAAAATTGCTAGGTGCTGTGCTGCCCTTCAAATTAAGCAAAATGAACAGACCAATAAGTAAAGCTGTAGTGAGACGCAAATACTATTCTCTGAAGTCAGGTGTTAACTGTAGCAAAAATAGCAAAATAGCAATTGCACTAATTAGTATGATAACATGGGGAAAAGGAACAGGAGGAAACCTGCAGAAAAATGGAGAGTAGAGGAAGCTGCTGAAGCAGGAAAAAAGGGATAACAGGAGTAAAATAACCAGAAAAGATGAGAAAGGAAAGGTAGAGTGGCCATCATAGAGAGCAGTTAGCGATTTCATGAAGGGAGACTAAGTATTTGATATTAAAATACAAAGACTTGCCATGACTAAACATCTAAATGAGTATGAATTTTTAGATGCACAGCTCAAAGAAAATAAAACTTATTTTGTCCCATTTATATGTATTAAACATATGAAATCATAATACATATCATGCAAAAATACCCAACTACTCCAAAATTTTACAGAACTACTGGACTTGTTGGTCCATGAAAGTGTCTGGAGTCAAACATGCTTCAGATTTATGGAATGACTGGATGGGGAAAGTGCTAGTTAGGGCAGTATCACGTTTCCAAAGCCTTTAATCAGCTACATGAATTTAAGTGTCATTATAAGAGTATCATCAGATACATGGATAGTCATCCAACATGAAGTAGTGCGTGTGAATATGAAGAAATCACATAACACTGATCCTTCCCCATCCCAGTGAGATCCCACCATACCCTTCTGAAGGGCCCAGTTCTCAGTTTGCTTTCTAGCAGCATGTGCAACGCTGAAAGCTTCACTTTTAGCCAAGATGTAGCATGCCACAGGAACACCAACAGCACTGCGAGCTGTAGTATACAAAGCAGCACTCCATACAGAACACCTGGCCTTTCTGCAGGTACCAATATACTGCAACCTCGTTTCATCAGGACCAGTCAGTTAAGAGGCAACCGCAAGGCGCCTCTGAATTGCTACGGCCAGCAGCACATTGAGCATCTCAGAATTAGAAGAATAAGCTTGCCAGGTTTTGCGTTGCGTGGTCCCCGTGTCATTCCCATCCCCAATTAACTGCTATGCTGACATCCTTCCACCACATTATTGCAAGCTGACCGGCACCAGCGGCATGGGCAAGCAGACAGGAAAACTACAGCACATGCAGCCCTGTTCAGCTCTCCTCAGCCTACCTCTCACATAATTTATTCCTCCACTTACTGCTTTACATGCTTCAGAAATTAGTACCAAAAGAATACACAAAGAAAATGGAACAGAGCAGAAAACCGCATCAGCTCCATATAGAAACAAGTTGTTCAAATAAACCTTAGTCCACTTCCTAGATATGGTAAACGTAAGCATGAGTGCTCTTAGACAAAACCCAGAAACATTTTTTAGAGCTTCCTCAAACTGATGAAACAAGAAAACTTCCTGGAAAAAATGCACTCCCTTTTGAGTTCCTACCGTGTAAAATGCAGGAAGAGCAAAAACTTCTCACACATGAGGTATGGCACATACAGGTCTGTAACTAGAGAGACAGATGCCCAACATGCATACCAGCTAACTTGAGGTGGAAAAAAACAAGGAGAAGAGAGCAGCACTGAATACTTGGGGTTTGTTCTGTTTCTCAATTACTACCTTAGCAAATTTATTTGCATTTATTAAAAATGGAAATCTCAAGTACCCGCTACAGTCAGTACTTAGCTGCCAAATCATGACCATTTCCAACTGATATAACAGTTTAAATTATTATTAGTGTTATTACTTGGAGATAATTTAAATGCATTTCAGTAACAGTGTTTTTATTTCTATATGAAAAAAATTAATGCAAGTACTAGTTTAAAGACGAAAACATCCACATTATATTCCTTTCCCAAGTCACCATTTAGCACACTAAAATTTAAAGATGCCAAAGACAAATTTTATTTTTTTTTTTGGGGGGGGGAGGGGGTGGGGAGCAGGGGGAAGACAAAAAACCCCACAGCAGTTGACACCTCCAGAGTCAAGCAGTATCCAGTATCAGACTGCAGTTAACCATGACTGCACAGGTTGCTAGAAGTCAGGTTGCTACAACACACAACTAGCCTCGCACTCCTATCCCCCGCCATCATGAGCGCCCTCACAGTATTGTGGTACGGTCATTCAGTAAACTGATTTGGATGAACACTGAACAGTTATGTATCGGTCCGCAGATGGGATCACCTTAAGCTGCTGTAGGCCTGCACCACAGGAAGGAAATACTGTACCTGCTCTCAGTTACTTCTCCCTTTCAAACTTGCATTTGTATTCATGAGGAGGGCAGTGCAAAGAAAGCAAGAAAAAAGGAAGGAGAAGAAGAAAAGAGGGGGACATTTCCCTACTGTTCTATTATACAAGAGCCTTCAAAAACACAAGCTATTCAGAGGAAGTTTCTGGATACGGTCCTGCAGACCACCTACTCAGCAGCATGACCATATCCTACTACGGGCTTAAGAACACTGAGCGAGACTAAAGCTGCATTTATTACAGTAATTAGCCCAATATACATCTGTTCTGTAAGTTAGGTCTACAACTGCAGGTATATAAGTAAAGATACAAAACCAGGGCAAGCACACAGCCATACATGCTAGAAATTGGGCGAGAGCATACTAAGGAATCTGCAGCTCATGTGTTTGCCTTCCAACGCCAAACTACCTTTGCGTTTAATAAGCCCCAATGGATATTGCTTCCATTCATTTGTCTGGGTGTTTTTTGAAAATTGTCTGGTGCCCATGATCTGCTAAATAATGGGTCTCTGTGAGATTTTAATAAGCAGAGGAAGCACTACCACCATCTCAGCCTTTCTAAATCCTTTCTTTCCTCTCAGTATACCAGGTAAACAATACCATGCAATAGCAACGTTGATGGGCTGCTAACAATTTTTTTTTAAATGGTGAGATGAGAGACTTTTGGCACACAGTTTTAAAAAAAAGAAAAAAATTCAACATTGGCTCTGCACACATAACTTGAAATTTAATGCAAGTCCCTATTTTTTTTTTCAATGGCAAGCAACAGCTGTACAACAGGTGGGAACTAATAACTTATTCAAGGCAAGTTTATCACATTTTTCTCTAACTATAAACAGATACTGTACTTAGAAAAGGGTTACAAAAGAAATGTTAACTTAAGCCTTGCCACAACCAATGCAACTTTTCAACCTGAAGAACTCCTGTTCTCAGTTTCCTCTCTTGATGTTAATCAAAAAACTAATCACGAAATTGTTCCCACATAGCACATATCAAGGCTGGGGGGGCAAGCAGATGAGGAGCTGCTGAGTGGGAGTGGCGCGCGCGGCAACCATGACAGCATCTGGGTGGGACAGGCCAGGGACAGAGGAGTTGTATTGCCCACCATCAAGCTGCTTCAGTGCAGCTCCAGCCACAACCCCACACCTCCCAGTAACACTCTCTTTAATTGCCTTCTGCACAGCACTGGGAAGAGCAAGCTGAAACAGAAACACAGAAGACTGCTGAGGCAGACAGTACGGTTCCAAGCCACCTCTAATCCCACTATGTAGGTTTACAGACAGGTTCCCTGCAGAAAGGGCCATGCCCCCTACGTCTGTGGGAGAATCATTAGGAGTGGTATCGGGGTGAAGAGGCTGTAGCACATCACGGAAAGATCTGATCCGTCCAAACCCCTCGAAACCCTGTGCAGCCTCAGCTATCCCCATGTAGCCACAGTCCCCCAATTCCAGTCCTACTGGGATAGTGAGAACAGGGAAAAGCTGTAGCTGCAGACTTGCAAGCCTTACTCATCAGTAGATTCACAGAAGGGAAATATCACAGTAACAGCTCAAAAAACAGCAGAAATGTGTGAAGTGTTCGCTAACGGCACGACTGGAAACAACCAAACCAACACAGCTCTCCAGTAACACACCTGCAGATGCAAGTGCAGCTGGACCAGTCACTGAAGCAGTAAAACACGCAACACCTATGCTTGGGTATTCTCACCTGGAAATATGGTATTTTCACAAATAACTGAGTGGAAACACAGGTAAAAATGGGAGAACAGGGCGGAAAAAACCCCAACAACAAAATGCAAACAAAAAACCAGCCACCAACATCCACACACACAAACAAAAAAACTCAAACCAGAACCCAGGGGAAGATATATGCACTACTTTAAGCTGCTCCTTGCTGACTGAAGATCGTGTTTATATACCTCTGTCATAATTCGGGAAACCTTCCAAACAACCTACGTTGAGGGAGCACCGCCAGCCATATTTATTTCTGACAGAACCGCGTTACTCAGGTAAACAAATCTCATCTCCCGACACAGCTCCGAACTGACAGCAGCGCTTCAGCACTGACGCCGCCCGGACCCGAGTGCCGCTTCAAATGCGGCCCCAACGCCGCCACGCAACGAGGGAAAACCCGCCGGCGCACCGCCGCGCGGGAGAGACCCGGAACGGGCAGAGGCGATGCCGCGGGCGGCTCCCGGAGCCGGCCCCTCGCCAGCCCGCCCCCCCTCCCCCTCCCCACCCGCCAGGCCCTCCCGGTCGGTACACGGCCGGGAGCAACGCAGGGCGCCGGGAGCGAGGCCAAGCCAGGACCCCCTCACCTTGGCCCTGCCGGCCTCCAGTTTCTGCCTCCGCATCTCCTCCTCCGCCTCCATGTGGCGAACAAGCAGTGGGGCTGGAGGCGGCACGGGGGCCGGGCCCACCACGCGCCCCTCGCTGCTCCAACTGTCACACCGGAGGGTGCACAGAAGTTTCGGTCATGGCCGCCCCAAAGCCTTCTCCCCGCCCGCCTCGGCTCCGCCGCCAACCGCGAGGCGGTGGCAGCCAGCGCTGGCCAATAAGAGAGGAGGAGCCGGCCCATCCTGCCGGGAAGGGAGGAAGCTCTCCGGGAATTGGTAAGAATCACCGTACCCAGGAGGCTCGTCAGCCAATGCCGAGAGCAGCCGTTAGCCTAGCCCCGCCCAATCCCGCTAACTGACTCCTTGGGACCGGCAGCGCGAGCAGCGGCGCGCCTTCTGCCTCCGCCCTCGCTGCCGCAAGTGCCCGCCTCTCCTCAGCAGCCACCAATGGGGAAGGGTAACCGCCTGCCGCCCGCACTGCGCTGGATGGCCAGTTTCAAACGGGCCGCCAGCCACGGCCCCGCCCAGCGGCGGGAGACAGCCAATGGGAGGAGGGGAGCGGCTGCCGGGGGAAAGCTCACCCCGCCGTGGCCGAGCTGCCGGCCTGGGCGGCCTCCGGCGCGGGGCCGCGGCTGCACGGTTCCCCCTGCCCGGTTCCCTCTGCCGCCGCTGATGCTCCGGGTCGAGGCTGGCCCTCCGCGATAGAGGGGCTGCTTGTGGGAGCCGTGTTTTTCCGTCTGCCGTTTCTACCCCTCCGTGGCCGATCCCGGCGCTGGCGGCCTGGTCCCTAGCCCCGTTGAAGACAGAGGGAGGTGTTGGCACGGGGAGGTTGACCCCCCCCCCCCCCCCGCCTTGGTTATAAACTTGTGTGTAGAAATATCACCCTTTGCAGCACGCCTAGTCTGCCTTTTGTTTATATTTTGCGTCTCGGTATTGCAGCGTCTCACCGCTTTGTTTCCATTGCGGCAAGTGAATTGTGAGGAGTTCCCTTGCAGAATCCCTTCTTCCAGGAAGTACGGGCACAGCAAGAGCTAAGATCTGGAAATAATTGTCAAATAACAAGGGAGAAATTAGGTGCTCTTTTATTAATATTGAGAGCAATTAATCTTACAGTCATCTACAAATCTGGTGACTTTTTTTGCCTATTGATGTCATTAAATCATGCTGGAAAAGACATGCTTTAATCAAATTTGTTACTTGGCTCAGTTCAGAGGTAAACTCTTGTGACATGCTGGCTTTTTCTTTGTAAGAACATGGACATACGAGCGTTTTCATGAACCCTTTTTCTATCCCTGGACCTTTCTATGCATTTGGTCCTTAAGCTTGGCTCTTCTCTGTATGGGCTTTTGCCCCGAATTTGGATGTTGCGATATCCAGGTCATGAGCTGGAGCTTGCGGCTCCCCTGCGCTGTGCCTATGCTGTCTGGGTTTCCCACGCTATGTCAACCGCCATCCATGATCGCATTCTTGGAATAAACCATTTTGTGCAAGCCTCCCACATTATCTTCATGTAAGTGTTTCAGCATAGACAACAAAAAGACTGGAGCAGTGCATGCTCAATATTCCAAAGAGAAAGCTGAGGATGCTAGGAGCAACGAAGGGTTGGCAAGGCTTTCTCTACGCTTCAGGATGCCTGTCTGTGTCCACAGCTAAGGTAAAGGTTAAGTTTTAAACTACTGCACAGGTTGCCAGGGGACAGTATGCATTGGCTTTCCTTTTCTTCAAGACCAGTTTGGCTCTTCCAAGAAGAATGGAAATTTCAGCAAGCAAACCACACTGGGATGTTAGATCTGACAGTGAGGACAGACTCCTGATGCTAATTCTGGTCACCTCCTGCTCTGTTAGCCCTTGGCTGTTTTGAGAGTTTTGTTTATTTGTTTTTCCTGGTAGTACTGCCATGTCCTCTGACCCCATAGCCAGGATTCTGAGTTTGTCCCCAGTCAATGCTAAGAGATAAAGTCTGAATTATGAAATTTCCTAGTGTAAAAGTTTGTGTAATCTGAGAAGCAAAAGGAAAATGGTAAGCTCAGAACAAAGTTTCTTAAAGAAAAAAGATAACATATTGTGGCATTTATAATGGGAATTCTGTTACATCAGATATGTCACAAAAAAAATTTGGTTTAAAATAAATTACTGCTTTGACTTCTTGCTCCAGCTAAAAATGTAGAATAAATAAGTCATGTTTGTTTGGGTTTAATGGATTTTGGTTTATTGTTTTTTTGTTGTTGTGGGTTTTGTTTTTTTAAAATAACCAACTCATGCATTGTATTTTCTTATACCCCTGTCTGTTAAAATGTCAGGATTTCTAGTGCTAATCTAATTAAATTGACTCAAGTGGAAATGTTTGAAAGGGACCTGTCTCCGACAGCGTGTCAGCTAGCTAGCAATCAGCCAGTACCAGCAACCCTGTTTGAGTACCACCCAAATTGTCCTGCCAGCACCTGAACTTGGGTTCTGTGCTGTGAGTGATGCTTTGCAGTGGGGGAGCTGAATCCAACCAGGCAGGGTGGCAGGGCCACCACCTCTGTTTCTGCTGGGGCCAATCCTCCCGTAAACCTTTTATGGTTTTATAACCATAAAAGTACTAGAGGTCATTTATACCTCCACTAAATGAGCAGTAGCACTGATAATGCTGCACCAAGATCAGGCTGGTAATGAAACCTTACCGAGAACTCTGGGTGCTGCTGTAACCTATCTGCAAATAAATGAGCAGTGTTTGTAGAGGCCAGGGGTTTGCCATTGTAGTATAAGAAGACAATAATCGTTAAGTATAGAATATGATTGCTATAGTGTACTTTATCATAAGTAAGAAGAACTTTATTGTAAGTATAATTTGGTTCAAACTAGGATCACTGTTTTCAGAAATAACAGTAAAAAACAACATTGCACATTGTTATACGACAGTGGCATGAAATAACTCTAATTGTAGAAAATGTTTTATTCATACGTTTAGTTTCAAATGCAGATAGGACATTTTTACAATACTTGTAAATGCCAAGCAGCCTAACAAGAGCTCTAGACTGTTAACTTGCAACATTACAATTAGCAGACGCAGACAGTTGATTGGAAGGAAATTGTATGTACTTCTCCATTGGTGATTTTATATGTGTGTGGGTTGGTTTTGTTTTTTTTTTCTTTGAACTCTCTTTTAATAAAATAAAACAGTCTTCTAAGACTGAAGTGATAAAGACTTCTCCCTGTGGAACCAGAGCATAAAAGTTTACTGTCTCTGGATATTTCAAGGTGTGTCAGTTTCTTTGTTTCTTTTTATATTGTGTTTTAGAAATCATAGTAATTAAAATTAAGGGCATAAAGTACCAAAATCAATAAAAGATATTGTAGAAATGTAGTACCGGCATGGACCTCACCAGGTTATTTAACGCATTCTTGTATCTGAGGAGAAATCTAACAGTCCAATGTTCACCACAGCTGCTTTTCTATATTGTTTTTAAACAACTTTTGTGAAAGCTTTTTCTTAGATAGCTGCTCCATCATTTATCTCACTATATAATTAAGATTTTTTTTTTCATTTTTTTAATCAGGTTTTCCTCTCCCTCACTAAGTCAAGTGCTTCTCGCCCAGTCTTTTCAGACAGAAACTCCCCCACCCTGCTCTTGATTGTATTCTTTCGTTTATTTAAAGATTTCTAGCCTGTCCTGTCCTCACCATCTACTTACTAATTAAAGAAAGTTGGTTCTTCCAAGTCTTCCTCAGAACTTTTTTTTTCTGGACTTCCTTTCCCTCTTAAGCCACCGTGTCTAAAATTAGGCACAGTATTCTATATATAGATCCTTTTTTGCAAGATCCTCTTGTGTCTGGCTGGCAGATTTTGGGCAAGTCATTAATTAGCAGGTTGTAAGATGCCCCTAAAGTAGGGATCCCACCGTGACCAGGGTATCCATAAGGAAAAGAAAGATCCCTTAGCAGATTTGCTTGCAAGCTTTTTTTACCTAGTATTGTATTTTCTCCAGGATACCTGTCACATCAAGCGGAAGTTTCTCTCTCTTCCTGTCCTCTATAGTCAACTCAGTTGCTAAACGCCTGTGCTGTATGTTTAATGGAATACTTAGTTCTTTTTGTGAGCCTTTCTTGTAACCCTCTATTCATACTGCAATGAAGGCTCTAGAAATTTAACTTCTAGGAGCACTTTATTAAACCAGTTGATGGTAAAACATCAGCTCAATATTTGTCAGCAGTAAAACAAAGCCTACTACAGCCTCAGCAATGACTAATAGCAGGCTCGGTGCTGTTGTAGTTGCCTGGAGATGCCAACATCATAGCTTGCTTTGCTATGTTGCTGCCTGAATGCTGCCCACAACCCCAGTTACCCCACCACAAAAGGGTTTATGAACTAGAAAGGTACTAGGATAAACATGAGACTGTACAAAGGGACATACAGCCATGGCGCGATAAAAGGTGCAGCTGATGCAGCATCTTCTGAGAGTGGTCGATAGCGGAGGACAAGAGGTGGGTACAAGAGCAGTCCATGCGGGCTTTTGCATCATACCTTCCCAGCTGAGTTATGAGATCAATGAACATGGAAAATCTGCTGTTTGAGGATGAAATAGATAGATCCTCTTGCTTAGAAAAGAGACACCTGAATGGGAATATGATACAGGAATGTAAGTCACAAACAGTATGGAAAAAGTGCATGGAGAACAGTAGTATAAATTTTACATAGCAAAGGAGAAGATTTCCAATAATCTTTTCAGGAATCTAGATTTAAAACAGTCTAAATGTAAGCTTTCCCCCCCCCAACACTTAAGTAAACAATACTTATGCAGTTTACTTGTGTAGTTAAGTAAGGCTTATGCTTAAGTTTAAGATAACTAGGAAACTCCTTGTCATAAGGTTGTTGCAGCTACCCAAAAGATGAAGGGATCAAAGATGTTAGAGATAATGGGAGAAAAATCTATTGGGGTTTTAAAGTACAAAAACGTACACTGAGGTGTTTCTCAGGAAATCTGGCAGGTGAGAGGGTTTTCTGTTCTGCCATGTCACTCACAAAATGTGCAAATGAGCCCTGCCAGAGAAAGCTGAGCCCCAGCTCTGACATGGCACAGCTATTTTGAGGCTCCATACATCTCAGTTTCTGTAACCTCTGCAGTGACTACCAGCCTGCGCGTTTTTAAGGACAGATTTCACACACGTGTGTGGGTCACAGCTGGAGGAGGTGATCTGTGCTGCTCCCACGCAGCTACCTACAAGCATCTATCAGCTGCTCCAGCTGCCAGCAGTGGCTCAGCTGCAGCTTTGCTGTGGCCAAGGATGGGGTTGTAATTTTGCTCTCCTAGGAGCAGAACCAAGCTAAAAATGTGATATTGAGTATGATACTTGGCTTCTTTCTTGTGCCTTGGTGTTGATTTTATGGATGTCACTGACAAATGTTATCCTGTTTTTATGCTTGGTAGGGCTTTGCTGGGAGGGGGAGGAGACACCCTACACAGGTTGCTTGGGAGATCGTAAGCAAAAGGATGTTGTATCATAGCCTTTCTATTCATCCTGGGATGAGTTCCAGCTATGCACCTTAATTTTTTTGAGTTTTTTTTACTATCTGGTAATGAAAGCTCATACGAAGGGCTACATCAAACGTGTACAGGCCCCTTACAGTGGGTTAAATATTGCTATCGGGTATCAATCAGCAAGATCATAACATGACCCCTAGGATTGGGCTTCTGTTAAAGAACCGTTGGCTTTTATTTCTTTTTTTCTTGTCCAATCATGTGCTGAACATTTGCTTTGCAAGAGGTACATAAGCTTCTACACCTAGAGATTAAATTGTTTATATTGGGGATTGACACTACAAACTTAGCAACCAGGTTACAGGCACAAAACTGAGCTACTTAGAAGACACTAACAATGCAGAGAGCCAGGTTTAGTGCCACCGCCAGGGAAAAGGCTAGCAACCACTAAGAACAGACAAATATTCACCCTGAGTTACCCTTCTGTGACCATCGCAACCTGTAGCACAAAAATTCATTGAAAGAAATGCCAGAAAAAGCAGCGTCTGTAACCTTGTGGTGAACATCTGTACTCATTTTTACCTGGGAGTGAAACTGAAGCTTTTCTCTTCTTTCCTCAGTTGCTCACAATCTTGTAATTTTTTTTTCTAATGGAATTATTCTTCTATGAGGATTGTGGAAAGGAAAAAGTGACCACTGAAAACCTACACTTAGCTTTTTAACCTGTTTTTGCCTGCCTACTCTTCCAGGAGACTACTATAATGACGGATCCTTCAGTGGCGGATCACTTGACACGACTGAAACTCAAACTTCTAGAAAAGGTAAGGGAATAACTGTGAAATGGTCAGCTTTGCTCTGCTTTTTGCTCTTGCATGTTTAAGCATTAACATTGTGTTTTAAATAATTACGTTTCTATCGAGATACAAGGAGGATCTGCAGCCAACTGAGAACCTCTTCCTTTGCACAAGCAGAGGCAGAGCGATGTGCAGTAGTGTTACAGTCACTGTCACTTTTTAGAATAATATTTTGCAATTTTACATGGACCTACAGTAAATTAAAAATAGAGTTAAAGTGACTGATCTTATGGGACACATCACCAGATAGCTCAAAACAAGTTTAAGTTGTGACAGGCAAAGCTTAGGAGTAAATTTTGGGTAAAGAGGAACTTGAATTGTTTTAAGGCAATTTTATGTCTTCTTTTTTGTCTACTGTCATTTAAGCTATGTTTCCAGGTGAAAACATGGGCAGACCTTCACTGGAAGTGTGTGAAGTGCCACACAGAGTTCCAGCAGCTCCTTGTTGTGACTTCATATACTAATGCACCTAGGGTTCTCCACTCAGCCCTGTTCCTCCACTCTCAGCACATCTGACATCCACTAGCGTGGATCTTCTACTTCAGTGTCCTCCAGAAGCCACTTAGAGTTGTCTAGAAGGAAAACCAGTTTGCCTGGAGATGTGAATGCTGGAAGAGGCATCTAATCTGTCTCCATGGCAGAGCCTTTTGTCTTAAATGCAGCACCCATCTGATGGCAAAGTTTTCACCACTGTGGAGCCACACAGAACCAAGAAAAGAGCCTTTGTATGAGCAAAAAGGTCTCTAATTTCTGAGCATCAGGGAGGAACAAGGGCTAGCTGCTCCCTAAGGAGCAAGAAGTTGAGCACAATAACACAGCCAGCAGGATAGAGGCCTGGCTGGCCAGTCCTCAAGAAAGACAAGCAGGCCAGAGCCAGAGATGGTGGCCAAGGTCAATCAAAAGTCCAGATCTATCAGGCAAGCTCATGGTGATGAGGCAGTTCCAAGGCCAACCTGGGAAGTGACTGCAGGGTGGGATCAGGGTTAATAGGATCTATGGCCAGTCACAGGCATGGCTGTGGTTCAACTGCAGACCAACACTCATCCAGTATAGCTCAGGTAGGAAATTAACACCTAGAGCCAAGATTAAAGGGGCTCCTGGGCACATCAGTGGTGGATGTGGATGGAAGCCCCGGGTGAAGCTTGTCAAGGCCATTTAGGTCTATTAGTGCACCTATGAGTGTCTGGCATCAAGTTCTTCATATGATCCAGCTCTCTGCCCTATGAAATAAATGATGTATTAAGTCTCCCGATTCACCGTCCTATCAATTTCCAGGTCTGGGATAGCCTGGCCAGTTGGAAGCATGACTATTCCTTTACCATAACTAGATTTTTCATACTTCTATGAATACTTCTTGTAGCTGTGATTTAGCAGTTTAGAAGCATTGTTTGTCTCCTCCATCCCAAACCTATGCCCGTAAGGTAGGGTTGGAAATTGTTGCGAACTTTGTTGCCTGACTCATAACCAGTTCTTGTTGTGGTTCTACCAACAGAGACTAGAAAATGAACAGGAGGACCTAGGGAAGATGGAGTCACCTCTCCCAACTGCAAGTAAAAGAGAAGCATTTGTTCTAATTATGGATGTGATTTGGAAAGGGCTTAGTGATGTTCTCAGGCATGAGTTCCTCAGCAGGTCACACTAGATGATCATGTCTCCTCCCTAAAAGCTGGAAGGGGCCTCTGTGTGCTCAGTGGTTGGGCATTTGGGAGTCAGAACTTGTTCTGTCTTGGCAGGGCAGGAAGGAGACTCTGAACTTGAGTCAGTGCTGCCCCAGCTCAGCCTGTGTATCTAAATCTGTATGCAGCCCTGGGGATTTGGAGTAGCAAAAATGTGAGTTCTGGTGTAGCTCGTGCAGTAATGTCAGTCTGTTTACTAGTTTCGGTCCTAACTGAGACACTGAATCTTAGCGGCCTTGATGCAGGGAGAACGGGCTTGCTATGCTGTGAGGCTATCTACATTTTATCTTTTGAATTTATTCAACTGGTGGTTTTTTTGATCAGCCAGCCGAGCACTGACATAAGAATGACGTCCTGCACAGGTGTCCTCTGCAACCTCTCAGCTGTGGATGCTGGTTCAGCTGGAGCAAACTACTGGTTATCCTGTATGTTCTAGCTCCTATACCTAGGAGTGAGCCCTTGTTGCAGTCCAGCTGTATGTTTGGCTTTGGTGATCCTGTAAAGGAGTTGTTAGGACAGCTGTGTGTCTGTCCTCCACGCTGGAGGAACACTCCACTACTAATGCTGCTTTGCACCTTTGAAGCTGACCAATGCAGCCTTGTGCAGACCAGAATATGGTTTCCAGTGAGAAAATATGTGACTTAGCTTATGAAACTAATTGTTAGCTGAAAGAGTTGGTCTTGAGGACTGTGTTGATAAGATCTGGGAAACCAGGAAATCATGCATGTGCAATTACAACCCTTTGGTTTGGGCAGAGAGGCCAGGAATCCCAGCCTGCTTATGAAACTTTGAAAGTTTAGACAATTCTCTATAAAAGCTAGAAGTTGATAAATAAGGGAATTTAAAATAACTTGTGTCTTTATCAAACCCTTTCAGAGACTGTTATGATGTTTCATGTACACGTAGCGTGTTCCTTTCAACAGTACTCTCCTGGCAGCTGCACATGCTATATGCAGTGGCATTAATTTCTTTGTGTGGCACATGCAGTGTTTATAATTATATTATCTATGGATTAAAGGGTACTAGTATAAGATCAGTAATATTTCTAGATTTACTTTGGGCTCCTATTCTTTGAGATAATGCACAAAACTTTCAATGCTGTGGCCAAAAATTAAAAATCCCTTTAACAACTTACACTTTCAAAATGCAAAGTGATGCTTTTCAGAGCAGATGCCAGGCATGCCTCCAGCGTAGCTGAAAACGTTCTTTCTGATTTTCTTTTCAAGCGAGTTCAAAATCAGCCGTATGCAGGAAGAACTGAAAAGGAAGTTGATTCAGAACAAAAAGGAAACAGAAAAGTTGACGTTCAAAACGCAGATTTCTTCAATACGTCACAACAAACTTTTTTTACACTTCACACAAACATCCTTCGCATGTACAGAGTATATCTAGAGAATTTCAGGCTGAAATGAGTTTCTAAGCCAGGAGGTTAAGGGGGGCTTTAGAGAGCAATCTGAAAAGTTTATTTTCAGGTAAGGTGCATTGCCTTTGTAGAGGCTGTGCAGAACAGCTGTGTCTGCGTGCGGCATAAAGTCATTATCCGTTCATTCGTTGGATTTGACAAGAAAAGTAGCCTAAAGCCTTTTATGGAGGAAGTCAAGCTATCTTATAACACATTTTCCATGATTAATCTCATAGTGTAGGTGCTATAATAACTCTGTCTTTGTGATTCTTTGAGAAGATAATGGACTTTTCCCTCAGGGAACAGACGGGACAATATGCTCCAAAGTGCCCTAAGGCGAAGGAACGATCTTCTGCATGAACTTAGGGTAAGAGCCCTCTCTGTAGACAGCAACAACAGAAAAGGCTAGGTTATATGCACATCCACTGCCGACACGGATTCAGTTTTTTCCCGTCCTTTAGTTCTTTGACTGGGCGGTATTCAGTCCTCTGCTGGCTCAGAGTATAGAGGCTGGGCCAGCTAATCAGGGAGAGGGGTCAGAGAGCAGTTTGTGTTCCCTCACTACAGCTAACGAAGCTTGCACCCACTTCAGTTAGTTGGTGGGTTGATTCTGTTTGTCCTGAACTGCTGTATCGTAAGCTCTCCGGGGCAGTGGCAAAATGCAAAGAAGGGATTTTTAATGCCACCAAAATAGGGACAATAGAAACTGTTACTTATTCCTCAGTTGTGGAGAGTACCAACCATTAATTAATCATTTTCCCAGGCTTTTGGCAGTTTGTTCTTCACTTTTTTTCCATTCCTTTTTGCTTGTGCTGAAAACTGTGTGGCTTTGTGATATGTGGGAAGAAAAACTTTCTTTATATTTCTGTGGGCACTGGTTGAGTGCTTCCCTTCATGCAGTAGTCACTTGTGGTCTGCCCGTCAGACACAGCAGTGCTGGATGTTTCTGCAGCTGGGTTTTGGTGAGCAAGGCTGCGCCCTGCTGCAGGCTCTGAAGGGTGTCCAGAGAGTGTAACAATACTGTCTGCCTTTCTGTGACCAGGTTTTCTTTCAGAAGATACTTGATTTTGCAGGAGCAGCACCTTCTGGAAGAGCTTTCACAGCCCCCTGCACCAGCTGGACAACACTGTCGTAACCACATAGCTGCCCCCCCCCACGTCTACCAGATACCTTTTCCAGCTCCCCAAGTGGAGTCACCAAGGATTATCCAGCAGATGGTAAGGATCCTCTCTTCTAGGAAACACCACTAGTGCTGTGCCAGCGTGAGACAACCGCTTGGGAGCTGTATGGAAACACTCATCCCTCTGAAAAGGAAGATATGCCTCTTGCTGTTGTATCAGACCCTTACTGCCCTAGGCAAAATCTAAGGGAAATCGTCTTACAAATAAGGCACAAAATTAACAGTGTGAATGGTTTACCATAGGAACGAGGTAGCAAGAGGAGTGGGAGGATTGCTTATGCTCTGGCCTAGCTGTTCAGCCAGTTTCCAATGCACATCACTGTCTGCTCTACAGCCCACAACCTCAACATCTTCTCCATGAGGCTCTCGTGGGACACTGTCCAAAGCCTTACTGAAGTCCAGGCAGATGATACCCACTGTTCTCCCTTCCCAAAGATGAGAGAGCTGGCCAAAACCAACCCCGACTTCTCCATTTTCCATTTTTTTTTTTTCAGGCACCACCTCAGCCTGCCACCATCATCCAGCAGTTACCTCACCCTTCCCCCCTGATCGCACAGATCCCCCCTGCCCAGCCTTTTGCAGCCCCTCGCTCCGGAAGCATTAAAGAAGGTAACGCACCCTCTGTCTAGTAGCCAGCTCCCATCACCAGGCCTGGAGAGGGCAGGCGAGGTGCCACGGCAAGCGGAAGGGGGCACGGGACGGTGAGCAAGCTAGTTAGTGACATGCTATTTCATTACCGGGCTGCTGCTGGAGCTGTGGGAGTTGCACTCCATAAGCAGACTAGATACCATTTCTGAGAGGCTTTCTGACAAACTCTTGGTGCTAAAACTAAAGAAAAAGGGACAACAAACTCAGCAAAGCAAGGTTAAGCTGCTGGGGAAGCTTGGGAAAGCAAAACAGCCCAACCCATGGCACTGAGTAATCTTAACCAGGTCAAACTCACACGCACAGATGATTACAAAATTATCAAACAGGCTTCTAAAATCTGTTTTTATTCTTCTGTTCCCTCTTAACCTGCTGTTCAGTCTCCTCAGAACAATACAGACTTTTATTATGCCCCATGTTTGGAACCAAGACAGAACAGCTGAAAGTGCTGTTCCAAATATAGTGCATGCCAATATAAAGAGTTTATTTCTAAACATAGGTGGACGCTACTGTGAAATAACACATGACCAAAACTGGGATGACTTCTCTGGCTCAACCTTCAGCCAAAGGTTTCTTTATCCTACAGAGAAATCCTCAGTCATGGAACGGCAATATTTCTCAGCTCTTTCTTCATCTAAGTGTCCGAATTTTTCAATCAGAGTTTATTTTCATAAACGAAATAGTTCCAATTCATGCATGACTTTTCTGAAGTTGGTAGATGTAAACTACTTTTGGTATGACCAGTTGAAAAAGAAAAGGAGAGTTGCCTTGATTTTTTTTTTTCTTCTTTTTTTCTCTCCTCTCCGTCCTTCCTTCCCCCCTCAAGCGAATTAGTTACACTGCACGAGTCCTCTGTTATTAGGACCCAGAGATCGTGGTAAGTAGATTTGATGCACATGCAGCGGACTCTCCAGGTGGCACTGCAATATCACATAAAGTTGAGGAAACTTCTCACACGGAAATCAATGATCTTGAGCTGAAGCAATGGAGAGTACTGTAAGGAGCTGGTCCATGCTGGAGTAAGTGAGAGAGCTCTAGCACTCAGTCCTTCTCCAGCCTTCCGGTTGGCATAGCCAGAGGGGTGGGCTTGTGGGGTAATTAACAGAGAGAAGATGCTCAACAGCAGCTTTCTTGTAGAAGGGAGGAGAAACAGAAGAGCTGGTGCGAGCAGTCTTATTCATAGACATTAATTTTTCACTGCCTGGCTAATATTCTTCACATGTCCCATTCAGCTGCTTTGTCTTGGTTGCAATGACCAGTCTGCATACTGGAGGGCACTTCTTACCAAGATGCCCCTGCTACTTGTCAGTTGCTGATAAAGCCCTTACTTTCTTCTTTGGGGTGACCTCTTCCCAGATATGGTAGAGATGATGCTGATGCAGAATGCTCAGATGCACCAGATCATCATGCAGAACATGATGCTGAAGGCTCTCCCACCGATGTCGTTCATGCAGCCCGCCGGAGCCAGCCCTCCCCTGCTTCAGCATGCACAGCAGGTAACGACACTGGAGTCTGAAGGGCATTGTTGCTCACACAAGGCAACGGCTGATTTCCTTGGGAAGGTGCAGAGCCTGGACAAAACATGCAGAAAGTCTGGGATGTTGAACAGCTGTGTGCATCTTCAAATCCACTGCGCTAGGAGACTATGACTGAGCAGAGCACAGCCTGCCCCTGTGCCATGATAAGCACTGTGACAGGACCCGGTGAAAGAACGTCTCCTCCACAAGTGCAAACTGGATTCACTCCAGCTCTGAAAATTATCTGGCCTACAGTTGAACCACTAACAGACTGTACATGGAAGAGATCTACACTGGGCATCTGCTGCTGCAGGTCCACTTGCTGTAAACAGCAGGGCAATATTTATGTTACAAATCCTGTAATTGGTAAAACGTGACCTGGCAGTTTCGAATGGGCTAGAGCTGAAGCACAGATTTTGTGATTATACTTGGAGCCCCACTGCTCTCATTCCTGTCTCACGGAAAAATCAATGGCTACTGAGCTCTGAAAGGACAGGTTTTAAACATATTTTGGGGTGTAGATCCCTATAGGTGTTTTTCCAAAATGCCTTACCAGTGCCTGGCAAGAGGTATGTAATTTTGAACATGTCCTTAGATGCCCTATTCCTAAGCTATTTTTAACAAGGTGATATAGCTCCTTAGTGTTCTTAAGTGCTTTGGAAAAATGTATTTCTAGTCTCTAATCTGTAGCGTTTATTACCTAAGAAGCAAGGACAGTTGATCTTCGAGGACGAGGGGACATCCCAGCGCTGCAAAAACTTCCCCTATACTTTTCCTACCCCTCTATTTTCAGGCTACGTCTTTTCCCTATGCCGTAAGAAAGATTTGTTTTCTTTTTCTTGTTGGGTGCTGAGAAAGTAACTGCCACAGTTCTGCAGTCCTTGCCCAGCTCACTTGCACGTTTCCTACATGCTATTTGCAAAAGCAACAGATGGCTTAAAAGGCCCCAAGCCCCGGGCTTAACAGAGCGGTAGGGAATGCAGTCCTCCTCCATAGCCCATCCCATGGCCTCGAGGGAGCCGATGCGTTTTTGCACCTGTTGGGACCAAATGTCTGCCCTGGACAGAAAGCCCCCGACGGCAGCTGCTAGCTCTCACATTCCGGGGCACCAAGTCCCAAGAGGCCACCTGTGGCGCAGAGGGGCCCACTGGCATCGTCAGCCATGGTCCTGGGGCGGACTTGCTGTGGAAATGGCAGGCAGTGCTGGCTCTTCCTTTTGTTAGATCTGTGCTGAGTGTTGCCTCGGACAGAAGTCCTTTTCTATTTTCCTTAAACTTTGCAGTTTCTTGTTTTGAATACTCTTTCCCTCTTGCTGTGAAGGAGACGTCTGGGGCAGATGGTGGTGCTGGGAGAGCTAGCAGACTCATCTGCAGCTTACTGTGGAAGACCCCATGTCTAACGGAAGATGGCAGAGGAAGAGTGTGTATCCCCCAGGTGCACACCTGCCTCCCCAGGCGATCCTATCACCGTGTGTTTCGATGACATAGACCGGTGGGATATACTGGGGGGAGTGGGGTCTGAGTGCCTCTGAATATCAGGTGAAATCTGAAACCACCGAGTGTTTGCTGCACTTTCTGTGTTGGAGCCTGCAAAACCCATCTCCAGATACATGCTGAAGGACTTCCTTCAGCTGAAGGACACCCACCATGGGGTGGTCAATTGGGAACCCAGCCCCTCAGCTAGGGACCCTTCCAATGAGGGCGCAGATTTCACAAATTACCCTTTGTCTCTCTCCAACAAGGACCTACAGTTTGCTGCTCCCCTGGCTGTGAAAGCAGACAGGACCAGGCCATCTGTGGTGCACCACCATCACCACTACCCTCCCACAGGAGCGTTCGCAGTGCACCATGAGGGCTACCCATCCACATCCATGATGCATCACCGGACCAGCAGCATGCTCCCTGCCCTGCCTACGTAAGTAAATAGGCATCCACGATGTAAACTTTTAGCCTTTCTTTCCTACACAGATGGGATAGCTGGGTAGACCAGACAATCCCATGCCTTCGTGGTTCTTCACTGAGGCCAGTCCTGTCTTTAACAGAACAGTGGGATTGAGGTGGGTTAAGTGAGGTTTTGATACACTCAGTCTTATAACTTGAGCAATTAATCCTTGCTTACTGCGGAATAAACGTGAGGATCAGACAAGGTCTGCAGATGATACCAGGCTGTGTCCCTACCACACAGTGCCACCACTCAGCAATGCTGCGTGGCTCTGCTCTGCACTGGTTGTTCTCCTGGGTTTTGGGTCTCTCTGTGAACCTGGCAGACACCTGCTAAATAAAGGCTGCATGTGTTTTACATTCAGGCTAAGGTTCCCAGTAAGATTTATATTCTTAAAACACTACTGAGACATTTGCTAATCAGAAATTCCTGGGAAGAAAACCCACAACCACTCACTAAGGAAAATGGTACAAAGGGAGGGGAGTACTCAGAAATATGGTACAAAGGGAGGGGAGTACTCAGAAATAAAGCCGAGCATTTGCGATAAGCTTGTGCTTGCAGCTGGGGTGTTTTTTCAAGCGCAGAAATGGATGGACTTCTTCCTATGCTGCCCCTGGGTCTGTAGAGCCCTTGAGCCCTTAGCAGAGGTCAGCAGCCAGCTCCTCCAGGGGCTCGCTTCGCTGCTATCTCTGCCTGTGCCTCCCCTGCTGTCTTGGAGCCTGGTCAGCTTCCTAGGCATGAGCAGATCACACCCAGGACCAGGGTTTGAACTAGTCTGCTCGTGCGAATGCTAGTGGCAGAAGGAGTCTTGGGGAAGGATCTGAGCCAAGAGAGAGCAGTGGTCTTGCTGAGCATGTCAGGAGGGGATAGCAAGAAAGCTGGCGTGGAGGCAGCAGTGCTAGAACGTTCTTACATGCTGAGGCTGATAAAGAAATGCACATTACTAGGGTGGGGTGGGGTGGCTGGGGACTCACTGTTGCATTGGTCAGAATGCAGCTTTTATTTGTGTGCAATGGCTCTTTCAAAACCCTAGTGAACAGGACAGTATGGACGCAGCTGCATCCTCATGCATGGGCAACCTGCTGGCAGGGGTATCTGTGTGGCCCTCTTTAGCATGGGATTTGAATTCCTGAACAGATTATTTACCTAATGGGATTTTAAGGGATAAACATTTCTACCCCTTTCACTTTTACATGGGTTTACTGGTAAAGATCTCTTTTCTCCTTCCAGAAGCAATGCAATTAGCTGTTTGCAGAAATCAGCAAAGGAAGATCTTGTCATGGCTTTTAAGTTGTCTTCTTCCTCTTCTTCAGCTACCTTCCACCATGAATTAGGAGATCTGACACATCTACACTGTCCTTTTGCAGCTGCAGCGAGCATATACTTTCGGCTGTTACCAGACACAATAAAGCCATTTTTCTTGTTGCAGATGGCCTACATACTGACAGTACGTGCTCCTCTGCAAGTGGACCATAGTGTTGCTGAAGTCAACCTGTATTTCAACAGTTCCTAAATAATCTGTCTGATCAACAGTCTAATGTCTGTATGACTGCACATTGTTGGTACAAGAAGTGGGTGGGAGAAAGACTGCAGATGTTCAGAACAAACGTACCATGCATCTATGGCCTGCTCACCTGTTTCTGCTAGTTCAGTTGTTTCCTCTCATCTTCCAAGCTCAGACCAGCCACAAGCAATCCACTTTTTCTTGCCCTCTCTTCACAGAATCAAGATGACCCATCCCAACGTGTCTTGCAGGCTTGGCAGCCCACAGCAGCCCCTGGGCATGAGATAATCTTAACACCAGCATTATATGAGCCCTTGTGTGGGAAAGTAACGGGAAATCGGTGAGGAGGATTGTAAACACAATCAAGTGACTCACACCTGGGGTGCTGGGAAACACGTTGTCCTGGTTCTGGCGGGGATAGGATTAATTCTCTCTGGGCTCTGGCAGGGACACAGGCATTCCATCCCCTGTGAGCCATGCCCACCCTGAGCTGCCGGAGCAGGGGGCAAGAAGTCACCCCTGGGAGCGGGCTGGGGTGTCCTGGGTCCGGTCGGTGAACGGCGGTTCCGTAACCGTGTTTGTATATCCCTCTATCCATGTTATTGTTGTTGTTTTTCTTGTTCCCTTTGCTGTTCTGTTAAACTGCCTTTGTCTCAACCCACGAGTTTTGCCTTTTTCTTCCAATTCTTCCTGTATTGGGAAAGCCGGAGAGAGCGGCACGTGGTTCTTTGTTGACATCCGAGGCCAAACCACGACACACACACGTATATCACACTAATTGTTGTTCAGTCTTATGTGCTTGCAAGCAGAACACCTGCACTTAGATAACATAAGTCTGCTAAGGACTCAAGGACACCTTATCTGCCGCTTGAGAATCCTGCCCTCTCGTTGAAGAAGATCAAAGCACAGTGGGAAAACTACGCCTGCTCCAACCCTTGAGATACTGGCAAGAACACGGTGTCTGAGCGCTCTCACTCTCTTGCTAATAAGGGCTCTCTCTAGCTCCGCGGTGCCTGCCTCACCTGCTTGCCTGCCTCTGCCTGGGCGTTGCTCCAGAGATTCCCCGATCCATCAGGTATCAAGATTAAATTTGTTCTTTGCCTTTCGCCCGTGGTTTTGTGGTTGTTCCTGCATCCTTCCTGCCTGCGTCCCTGTCTTGCACCGTGCAGATGAGCACGACCCACCTCCAGGGCTGAGAGCCCCCTTCATGTGCAAATTGAGGAAATCCTCCTTGCAAAGGGGGCTGCTGCCCTCCTGGGGAGGATAATGCAAACTAATCCAGGATGCGTCAATGAGGGTTTAGTCACCAAACTTCACCAGGCCAAAGTGTTCCTCCTTCAGCTTTTGGCTTTACTCCCTCACAGATGCACTTGTGATGAGCATGAAAGATCCAAATGCAAGTTACCCGCATAGCAGGGCAAAATCCCGCCGATGGATCTTCCTGAAGACCAGCAGTCTGCCCCACTTGTGAGCTGACTTTATGCACTATTTGGATAAACAGTTCTAAGTGGAGAAGAACAGAAAGAAATCTGCCGCTGTGTTCATTGGGTTTGAATGTTGACATGCGATGCCTACTCCCAGCTAACTGCAGTCCATGTTTTCTGCCCCAGGAGGGCTCTGGCTCTCAGTCTTTCCCAAAGCTCACATTTACAAAGCTACCCATGGTTTTATTCTTAAAAAGCTATTGGAAGATGATTTAACCAGCCTGGAACTGTGTATATTTGTTTCATTGTTTCTCAACCTTTCCCTCATATAATCAGGATTTAGACTTGATTTAAAAAAAAAACCAAACAATAAAATCCTGAGGTTGTTCCTTGGATATTGGCATGTCTTTTTCTTCAGCAACATAAATCAAACACTTTTTCCTTCTTTACTTTTCCCACTAATTTTCAGAGGGCAGGCTTTAATCTGAGCCCATGCTATCCTGTTCTTTTTCTTTTCATTTATGACTCCTCGGAAGGCTCACTCAGAGTTTTAAGCAAGTGATGCTATTTCATTCTCCCAGCAGCCTGGTTGTATTTAATACAGAAATGAACACAATGAATTAGTAGCACTTTCTCAATGTCTTCCCACCTTCTCCTGTTTTTAAAGCCGAGCACATCTTTATGTTGGTTTTGCCTGCTGCAGTTTGTGAATGAATATAGCCCAGGGACCTAAATTTTGTTTGGAATGGTTATCCAGAAGAAAAGGTATTGCACTGGGTACAGATAGTCCCTGGTAGGCAAAGTTTTGTCTGGTTTGCCAAGAACTATTGTCAGTAGCTAAGGAGATAGGTGTGGCAGCAAGAAGCTGATGTGCATCGTCTTGGTAGGAAAAACTTTCAAACTGTGGCCCATTTACCATACCACATAGCGCTGCTCATCATGGGGTCAGGAGCTTCCCCGCATGTTTGTGCCTCCTGCCTCTGGATCAGGTACATGGACGTGGCTGAGGCTGATTGTGCAGAAAGCAGTACTGCGAGACCATCTTTAGTTACACAGTTGTACGCTGGTGTTATCCACAGGCGTCCGTGAATTAACTGAGGTACCTTGAAGTGCTGCTACCAAACTGGTAAACCAGGGTGGTGGAGTAATCTGTAAAGCTTACTGGACAAGTATGCAAAGAGTGCTGTGAGTGATTTTTCCAAGTAATAACTGTCACTGCTGGAAGTTAATGGTGTGCTGTCTGTGCTCTGAAAACAATTAATGAATAATTTATTTACCATGTAAAACTGACCTTGCTCTTTGCCCTCTTTGCTCTGTTTTCTTTGCTGTGTGTCAGTCAATTAGATAGCGTGGATCAGAGAAAACCAGCAGAGGGTCTTCACTGGCAACTCATTCGGATGCACTGCCAGGGCCCACGGGCACTAATAGCCTTTAACAACCCCAACCAGTCCCACCTGGGACCCCTGCCCTCCCCAAGGCCAGCAGTCCCATTTCAGCTTGGGACTGCCTGTAGGTCCTGTTGACCCTGTCCTGTGTGTTCTCTCCTTGCATGCTACTGCAGGTTGGGACCGTGGCACGGCACGGCACGGCACTTGCTCCCTGTCCCCTCAGGAGCAGCTGGCCCTTGCTACACTGGGAAGCAGGCCACCCAATGGAGGATGGCGCTGTGGGGATTTGGTCTTGCTCCTTTGAGACATATCTGCTGTTTTGGGCTGTGCATTGCAGGTTTAGCAATAAATGGTAGTTAATGTATGTTAATGAATGTGTTTTTATTGTCTGCTGTTTAATTATTTTGCATAGGCTGGAATTGGCTCCTTGCTTTTAAAAGCTTACCTTGTGCAGGATTGGCTCAGCAGAGCACGTCCTCCTGAGGATGGGCAAGTGAAACGGTGCACGCAGAGGTGTCTCCTCGCAGCCTCATCTGAGTCCTGGAAAGATTCTGCAGATTAGGCATGGACCCTCTGCTTAGCATGGAATCATAGAATGGTTTGGGTTGGAAGGAAGATCATCTAGTTCCAAACTCCCTGCCATGGGCAGGGTCACCTCCCGCTAGACCAAACTACTCAAAGCCTTATCCAGCCTGGCCTTGAGCACTTCCAGGGATGGGGCATTGACAGCTTCCCTGGGCAACCTGTTCTACTGCTTCACCACCCTCACATTAAAAAATTTCTTCCTAATATCTAATCTAAATCTAACCTCTTTCAGTTTGAAGCCATTACCCCTCGTCCTATTGCTACACTCTCTGATAAAGAGTCCCTCCCCAGCTTTCCTGTAGGCTCCCTTTAGGTACTGGAAGGGGCTATAAGGTCTCCCTGGAGCCTTCTCTTCTGCAGGCTGAGCAACCCCAACTGTCTCAGCCTGTCCTCATAGCATAGGTGTTCCCTCACCCCAAAACACTCAAGCCATACAGAGTTTACTTGGGCAAAAGACGTGCTCACAGAGGGGATCAGGCCCCTGGGCAAACTGTGGTTCACGTCCTGTCCTCAGGAGTGTGCTCCAGGAGTTACTCTGCACCATCCCACTGGTGCCTCTGCAGTTGCAGCCCAGTGAAGCACCAGCAAAAGCCCAGCAGATGCATGCTCTCCTCCTGCTCTGTGAGCGGTTCATTAGGGGGTTCTTGAAGGCTGCAGAATTGCTTTACAATTTTCAAAAGAGGCCTTTTAATAAGGCCTGACTGAATAACACCCCATTCACACCTCTTCACCTAAGGCTCAGCGTGACTGGCCACACGGCCAGGCTGCGTCACCAACAGCCTCTGGGCTGGGAGTTAAACTTTAACATGAACCACGGGAGAAGAACGCAGGTGTGACTCAAACGTGCATGTTCCTCCTCTTCTCCTCCCTGCTGGTGAGGGCAGCGCAGCAGGACAAGGAGTGGAGACACAGCAGTAAGAACCTGCAACCTCGGGGCTGCCTCAGCGATGGATCCCAGCGACTCACAGGGGAAAAGAGTCGCTGTTGTTGGCGGTGGTCTGGTAGGAAATGCACTTTGGCTGCTGTGTGATTGCATTTGCCAGGACTGTAAAAGCATTGCTGAGATGTGGGGTGAATGTGTTCCTTAAAATCATTCCTCCTTTAGATGACAAGGTGTTATGGAGGAGTTGGTTGAGTTCCCACTGCAGGAGGCAGCAAGGCTCATTTGAACAGATTGACTTAGTAGCAGAACGGCTCTTTCCCTCGAGGGAAAGCTTTGCTGCTGAGATATCCCAGAGACGCAACACGTCTGACTCTAAAAGACAGCATGAGTGTTGCAGCAACTAAATCTCCCTTTTGATTTTTTTTGGCTGTTAGCTTCTCAGTCCCTGTGCTGCTGGAAAAGAGTGATGACATAAGAGTCTGTAGTTCTGACAGTGATTAATGACGGAAATTAAACACGAAAAAGACAGCCATCCACTTAAATAACAAGCAGGACATATGCGTGCTGTCCTTTTTAAGGTAACATCTTGCTTTTGCACACGTCTAGCTTCCCCTCATGTGTTCCCAAGGAAATGCTGCAGTACCCCGAATTCTATCAAGGAAGATAAATATAGTTCAGAGAGGAGCAGGGAGCTTGCCTGTACCAGCCCCGGTTGTCTCTAGCTGAAGGGGTTAGCCCTGCTGCAGCTAATCACTGTGTGTAAACAAGCCCTGAACTTGGTATGACCTTATATGATGAGTTTTGATGGGTGACTTTTGTCTTGGAGGCTCTGCAGGCACATCAAGGGTGCCAGAGGACTTCTCTCCAGGAAGAAGTCCTCTAGATTCTTGATCAAAGGGTCTTCCTGTATATGCTGAGCTGCATCCCCCGACCGCTGCTTTCCCTTGATGCATCTCAGTAATGATCTGTGATATAGCTACCATATAGCTACTAAACACTTCATCCGCCATTCCCGATCCTTCTCTTGTAGGTGGGTGCATTAAATGCCTGTTTCTTTGCTAGACGAGGTTTCCATGTTGATGTTTATGAAGCCAGAGAAGGTAAGTTCAACCTGATCATTACTGCTTTATTAATGTTTCTGTCCCTTTATGGATAACAGTTCTTGAAGAAGCAAAAGAGCACCTGTGTGAACTCACTGAAACTGCAGAAAGAAAACGAAATCTGAAAGTGTGACACTTTGGGGATATTCTTTTCACTCTTCCCTTTAGCTCCTGTGGTGGAGGGGAGCATTTATTTGAAATGCATTGTCTTGGGTGGAGGGAACCCATGCTTCAGCTACTTATATGATGCCCTTTTTTATGCTCTTGGCTAATATATTCATTCAAATCATCACCTTTGAAAATTTGTCTCTGCATGAAGAATTATAGCACAGTGCTGTTGAACCAAGCTGGGTCAGAAGTTTGGAAGCAACGACTGTTAATGCTGCAACATCTCTGTTAGGGTTAAAAGCATCAACTTGTCTGGTAACCACTGCCATCGGTGGTGAGGAGGGCTGGTGGCAAGAAGGGCAGAAGGACAGATGGAGTGCTTTCAGGAAGCCTCCAGCTCCACAGGGAACTGCAACAGAGAAATGATGGTTTGGAGCACAGGTGCTGGCTGAAAGGGAGAGAAATAGTTTGCCTTCAATGCCTATGAGCTGACAGACAAATAAAACCTGGGCAGAGATGGCAAGACAACCAGCAGATGAGAATGACACCATGGAAGGTGAAACTCAAATCGAACATGCAGTGAAGGGAAGGAGATGCCCCATGACACCTCTCTTATGAAGAAAGGCTGAGGGATTTGGGTCTCTTCAGTCTGGAAAAAAGACAGCTGAGGGGAGACCTTACCAACACTTATAAATACTTAAAGGGTGGGTGTCAGGAGGATGGGGCCAGGCTCTTTTCAGTGGTGCCCAGTGACAGGACAAGAGGTAACAGGCACAAACTCGAGCATAGGAAGCTCCACCTAAACATGAGGAGGAACTTCTTTACTTTGAGGGTGGCAGAGCCCTGGCACAGGCTGCCCGGAGAGGTGGTGGAGTCTCCGTCTCTGGAGACATTCCAAACCCGCCTGGACGTGTTCCTGTGCAACCTGCTCTGGGTGACCCTGCTCTGGCAGGGGGTTGGACTAGATGATCTCCAGAGTTCTCCAGATCTATGGTTCTATGATTCTATGATTCTATGTGACATGTGGCCTCTGTGATAACTCTTCCTGCTTCGGCAGATGTCGAGACGGGCAGTTCTGCTGCACGGCTCTCAGCTGTGCCCATCCTGAGTCCTGCATACAGCTCTGGGTCCCCGCTGCAGAAACAGGGGGTCACAGCTGCCCGCCCCAAGCGATGCCAGCAGGCTGCAGGCTTTGAGCAAGAGCAAATGTCTTTTCACCATGATTTAACTGTTAAACTCTTCGCTGGATGTTGTATATGCTAGAAGTTTCACAGGTTCAAAAAGCCTCTGGTTGCTCTTACTTGCCTTTTAAGTCAGATGGATTTTACCACTTTGCTCCAGTTTTTGGCCCATTTCTTGCACTGAGATGCAACCCTGAAAGCTATTGGGACAAAGCTCCACCACACACGCTGGCCAGACAGCCTGGGAAGCCTGAGTGAGGTCATTTGGAGGAGAAACAGGGCAGCACTCAGACATTTCCATATGAAAAGTGATGGAGAAGGTGACCTGCCGGCGTCCCAAAAAGTGTCAGTCTGTGGGTCTCAGCAGAAGCTGCCAACCATTCATTGCTCAGCTCTCTCTGCTTAGAGGGTAAACGTCTCTTAGTGATAACGTGTCCCCCGGCACTATGGGAAGCTGTCAGGATCCGGTGTTCCCTTTGCTGCATTTGGCTGCAGCTGTTTCTTCCGGGCTAGAGGTGGCACAGAGGAAGTGGCCCTCCAAGCTGCTCAGCTGCCTTCCCAACAGCTGAACGTGCCCTCTGATACCTGCCCTTTCTGCACGCAGAGTGGGGGGACGGGGATTCCACTCTGTCCCGTCTGCTGTCGCTGCAGGGATTTTGGAGTATACCAAGTTGTGGTATTGGCGTCTGCAAAACCAACTGTTCTTTCCACGCAGATATCCGGGTGGCCACCTTTGCCCGTGGCAGAAGTATTAACTTGGCCCTGTCCCACAGAGGACGCCAAGCCCTCCGAGCTGTGGGGATGGAAGAACAGGTACTGTGGCAAGCTTCTTGTTGGTGGTGGGATATCTGTAGTAAAAATGCTGTTGACTTCAGCGGGTGATGGACAGGTTCTCTTCTGCTCCCTAAGCACACAGGGGCCACTACACCGGTAGCTCTGCTTTTGTGAGGGTGGAGGTAGACCCGTCCCACTGCATGCCTGCAGCCTGACCCTCCACTGCTTCATGGCACAGCCACCAATGGAGATCTCCCCCAGCCTAGGGGCAGCACCCAAGCCCGGGCAGCTGGGCTCTGCTCATGGCAGACGGTGCTTCCCTGGGAGACCAACATTCAGACAACATCTTCCAGTGTTTGCCTCCCTGCTGTGCTCTCCTTCCCTCCTAGAGGGTGAGGGCGAAAGGAGCAGGAGTAGGTGGACTCCCAAAAGAGCTGGAGTACCAGCAGGATGTGATAAAGGGGGCTGGTTTCCCCACTGACATGCCCAGATTTGTATTTTCCCACAAAACCCTGAGCTTTGGGCTGACCCCTGAAATCTGTGCGCACTGACCTCTGCGCTTCTGGTGGTGGTGGGTTCTGCTGGTCCCTGCCTCCCTGCAGAGAAGGAGCCCAGGCTTCGACAGGTCATATCCCAGCACCAGGATGTAATTTGATTGTCATCCCCTTCTCTGTCCAGCACCTTGAGGCTTTTCATGTCCCTTCTCTCAAAAAATATTTTTGCACTGATTTTTATGAGAATGAGCTTGTTAGTAATCTCAATAAAATGTAGTGACTTGGTGTTGACAGCCCTGTAAAATTTTCCCCAGTAACTTGGATAGTCACACAAAAGTGTATGAGCAGAGAGCATCCCATTCTGCTTGGAGTGCAGTGCATGGGGGGAATGGCGCTTGGTAGCTTGTGTCTTGCTCTGCGGCAACTCAGTTTTGTCCAGAAGGCTGGGTTATGTTCCCTTCCATTTCAGATTGTGTCCAAAGGCATTCCCATGCGGGCAAGGAGAATACATACGCCTTCAGGGAAGAAGTACTCTATACCTTATGGGAAGAAGAACCAGGTACTGGTCTCACGTTGCCACTCAGAGATGCCTTGCAGAGCATGAGGGGTCTTTGATGGCATTTGCGGCTCTGTGTGATGAACAGCCTGGGGCTCACATTCCTAAAGGCAATGCTGTGAGCAGGAAGGGGATTGCGTGACCCCCCCCAGCTTCAGCAGGGCTGTTTGGAGAGGGTGGTGTTTCTTGTCTGGCCAAGCAGAGCATCCTTCAGCAATGCCTCCTGAACCCCATGTTTGTTTGCCTTGCAGTACATTCTCTCTGTGGACAGAGCAAACTTAAACAGAGAGCTGCTAACAGGTAGGTTGCCAGATCTGTTTGCGAACACTTTTACACCCTATTCACCAGTGATTTAGGGTTTATCCCATGAACAGGAGACTTTGGGCGCCAGGCTCTCTTTGCCTGTGAGTTTGGCATAATCTGGCTCTCAGAAAATGCAAATGTGAACTAGCTGTGTTTTTAAGAAGAAAATCTGTGCTGTTGCCCTGATGCTTGTCTGACACAAAAGGATCTTCAAACAAGTCCCCCCGACACCTTTCTGCGTATGCAGAAATCCCTGAGGAGCAGCCCTTGTGCATTTGCCCTCGAGTGGGAGCTGCCTCAGCACCCTGACTCCCGGTACCGGCGTCTGCTCCCAGAACTTTACCAGCCAAAGCGGGAGTTATCTCCTCAGCCTTGCCACAGTTCATGGCATTTTCTGCAACCCGGTTGTAGAGACAAATAGAAATTGGAGCACTGTGGCAAAGTGTGTAATCAGGCCAGGCCAAATTTCCCCAATTTTCCTGCTGATTACAGGCACCACATCCCATTCTGAAATACAATGTAGTGATGGTGGAAACAGATCAATGACTCATGTCGTTGTGGGCAAGAAAGAAATCTTTGCAGGATTCCTTGCACTTTTAAAATAGTTTTCATCGCAGTTGCCCAAATGCGGTTCTAGTGTGCCCTGCCCACCAGCCATCACTCAACACAGAAATCTTATTTACTGTAATGGCAAAAGTTCCTATAATTTAGGGATCCCTTGGATATATTTTTGGGGTCACGGTACAAACCTCTACATTTAGTTGTCTTTCTTTTCACAGCTGCTGAGAAGTACTCCAACACCAAACTGTACTTTGGACACAAGCTCCTGAGCTGCAACACAGAGTTGGGGACGTTAACCATAAAAAGGTAATCCCTGCGCAAACCTGGGATCAAGTGCTATGTTCACTTATTTTCTGTTTAATCATTCATAAAACCTCAAACAATTGAGCAATCTCAGTTTGAAACTAGTGTGTTATTCCTGAGTGGGCAAAACTCAGTGTCAGCTTTGGAAAGGAGAGACATCAAAGCAGGGTTCATGAGGAAGCTGAAAAAGATTTCAGCAACTCTTGAACCCCCCAGCAGGCTAGGGACTCACTTGCTGACCTGTGCAGGGAATAAACTTGCCGGTCTCCATAGCCCTTGTTTTTCAGGGAGGCTCATCAGGGAGGACAACTATTGTTTCATAGTTGTGTTAAGTTCTGGTCATCACTCCCATCCACCTGGGGATGCATGCTCTGACAAATAGAAGCATTACCCCAACAGTGCCTGTTACATTCTTGGGTAGATCTGGCAGACTTATGCTTTTGATAATCTACAGGATAATTTTCCTAATCCTGAGCTTCCCAGACAATGAAAACCAGTCTTCCCTCACCCTGGAAGATTAATAATGCTGGAGGTGACACTGGCATTTTACAAAAGGCAGATCCACTGTGCCCAGTGGTGCTGAGCTGGCCTGGAGTTATGGTAGGATTGATCCAAGGAACTCTCTGGCTTTCAGATCTGACCAATGTCCATTGGAAGTCACCTATGATCTCATTGTGGGATGTGATGGAGCCTTCTCAACAGTCAGAAAGCAGTTCATGAGGCAAACACGCTTTAACTACAGTCATGAGTACATTCCTCATGGCTATATGGAGCTAACCATCCCTCCCAAGGATGGAGATGTAAGTGTGCCTGTCCTGGGGGCTGCTACCACCTTTGTAGATGGGACACCCTGCTACCCTCTCATGATGGGTCTGCTACAGCAGCTCTAGAGAAACTAATTTCTCACTTGGGGCTCAGCCGAGGAATTAAAACTTTCGTAGGAGAAGGCAGGCATCTCTTCTGCTTCTAGTGGTAGTGCCATTGTCTTAGTACTGGCTGCAAAAGTCCTAGAGAGCCTGCCCTAGAGTGGTGGGGTTAACTCTAGCTCTGAGAGGTCCTGGGGATATTGGGAACATATCTGGAAGGACATCAGTCATTGCAAACCAGCAGATTTTTGCCCATCTTTCCTACCCTTTCCTCTTGCCCTTGCTCTATGTCTCCCTGAAGCATCAGGTAGCAGAAAGGGGCTCTGTGGTCATTGTGTCTTCTCATGGTACAAAGGATGGGAACTGCTGTGGCTGGTGTGGGGGGCAACCAGAGGCTGGTCTGGGGAAGCTGAGCAGGGCAGGTCAGGGATACAAAGCAATTTTCCTTCTCTTTCAGTTTGCCATGGAACCCAACTACCTCCATATCTGGCCGAGAAACACCTTCATGATGATTGCACTGCCCAACATGGTAATAACCCATGGCCACGCTCCCTTTGGGCACGGGATGGAATTTGTGGGGATGAACTGGATGTGGTGGCAGGTGGCAGGCATGTGGCAGGGGCTGGGAGGGCCGAAAATGTGCCAGGTGTCCCACAGCCTGCGGGGGTGCAGGGCAGGACCTCCCAAGCCAGCCCTGCCTCATAGTGCTGAGTGGGTACTTGTGCCACTGCTCTCTGCCCACACATCTGAGCCCACCCGAGCTCCCCAAAAACCAGCTCTCCGCAGCTGGATGTTTTAAATCAGACACGGGAGCACCAGGGCAGCATGCTAGGCCCATGCTGGCAGATCACATGCTGCCTGTTTCTGCCTCCCCCTTGCCTGTCCCCAGCGTGTGCAAGCCCACCACAGGTAACAGGGTGGCTGGGAGCTTGTCCCCACTGCACGGGTGGGTTGCTATGATAGCTGGGTGACAGGCTGGGCACTGAGCAGCTGCTGCAGATACCAGGTGCTCTCGATGGCCTCTGGTCTTCTTTCTGACCTTCCTCCCTGGCTGGCAGGACAAGTCCTTCACCTGCACGCTCTTCATGCCCTTTGAGGAATTTGAGAAGCTCACGACAGGCGAGCAAGTGCTGGGTTTTTTCCAGACCCACTTCCCAGATGCCATCCCTCTCATCGGAGAGTAAGTGTTCCCATCTCCCCTTCTCGCTCATCAACGCAGTGCCGCAAAGCCAGGGGGTGCATCCCCACCCAGCCTCAGGGTCCTGGTGATGGAGACTTTGCTGAAGCTGGTGGGCCAAGTGGTTGTGAATGCTGTTGGGGTTGATCCCCATCGCCTGTTGGTCTGAAGGAGGAGGGGGAGTGAACAGACAAAGCTCCTCCTCCCATCCGTGCTGGAATAGCAGGCTCAGCAGTGGGATGCAGCCCCATCCCACGGCAGTTGCTGATGGCGTCACACTGAAGCACTTCTCTGTCCCTTGGAGGCACAGACCAGGCCCTGCCACTGTGGGAGGAAAAAGTGGGTCACCTCCCACTGCTTTCATATTGCTGTTAAAGGTTTTGAACACAAGGGATGGGGTTTTACCATGGGTTTTTGACATTAGAGGTGGGTGAACAAGGGTTGCTTGCTGAAACCAGCAGTGCAAATGTAGTCCCGCTGTTCAGATAGCTGAGTTGCGCAAATGTTGAGATTTTAGCCAACAGACTGAGAAAAGCCAGGCTTGGCAAAAAACCCCAGCTCCACTGTGCTGACTAACCAAAGTCTGTCACTTATTGATTTTATGGCTAAGACAAATATCAGGGCCGTGAGACACAAGAGCAGGCAGTTCCCGGTGGCGTGCTGCTCCCTGGGCACTGGGGACCCTCTCACTGCTGGGCAAATGGCACAAAGGCAGCAGCACGGAGCCACAGCAGCACGGAGCCACAGCACCCCACTCTGCCTGGGGTGTCAGTGGGGACCAGGCCTTTCCAACACACGTCCTGATGGCTGTGGCTCTGTTCAGAGTGTCCTCATTTTCCTGCAAAGGGGGATGATCACCAGCCAGTGGGAACTCCAGCCCATGCTATTAAAGCTTCTGCTTTGTCACGTAGTTGTCCGTTGCACTGGTTTTTTGCTGATAGGAAAGGTCTCAGCTGTGTTAGGGACCGTATCACAGGACTTCATACGAATTTAGAAACGCAGATACGCTCTGGTATATCTTTTCTACAGTGACTGACATCCACCACTGCTCATGGTAAGAGGACTGAGATGTCGATGACACTCTTGCTCACGGTCAGGTTTTGTGCAGAGCTTAAAACCTGCAGACAAATATTTGATCTACAGGGGGAAGTTAATTAAATAGGTTTTACTCCACGCTTTCCCCAGCACAATTATCCTAGTGAATAGTCTTAGTTTCTACATCCCAACGCTGGCAGTGCCGGTGACCCTGGCTTCCTGAGCTTGGATGTGGCATGACTTGCTCTTCTTGTCTCTTGTGGTCCCACAAATGAAGTATCTGTTGTTTTGCCTGAAGGCGAGAGCTGAAGCACGATTACTTTTTGCTGCCAGCCCAGGCCATGATATCTGTGAAGTGCTCCTCCTACCACCTTGCTTCCCGGTGCGTGCTGATGGGAGATGCTGCACATGCCGTTGTGCCCTTCTACGGACAGGGCATGAATGCTGTAAGTTCATGGCTGGCCCTGGGTTGTATTAGTTGGGTCTCCACTCTTTTTACCCAGAAGTGCCTGGTTTTAGGGTGTAGCTCCATATAGTTCAGGGGCTGGCCTGTCTCACAGTCTGATATCCACTGCATTGGCAGGTGCTGAACTCCCCTCAGGCTGCTCACTAGGACCTGTCTGTCCTTAGGGGAGGAGAGGGGATGGGGAGGTGTTGCCACCTTCCCATGGGGCAGACGACTGCATGGGAGGGTGGTCCAGCAGAGCAGCCCCATGCTGCTGGGAAAGGCAACCCCCTGGATTTCTCTGCAAGACCCCTGGCAGAGTGGCCTGGAGTAAGGCTTCTGCTCTGAAGGTGTGCTCAGTGGGGACCCTGCATGTGTGAACAGCTACACTAGCAAAGCATCCGTGAGAGCACTTCTCGTGAACATGTTGTTCCCTCTGCCTATTTACCCTGTAATTTTCCTCCCAGGGCTTTGAGGATTGTCTGGTTTTTGATGAATTAATGGACCAGTTCCACAATGACCTTGGTGAGTGAAGGTGGCTGGGGCGGAGCAAGAGCAGAGGAGGACCCCTCTGCGACTGAAGGCAGCTGGATACCCTGCTGCAGAGCTGCCCATGAGCTGTCACTTTCTTGTCCCAGGTGCCTGTCTCCCTGAGTTCTCCAGGCTGAGGGTGCCAGATGACCACGCGATCTCAGATTTAGCCATGTACAACTATGTAGAGGTAGGCGAGCTGCACACAGACTTGCGGTCCTGCAGGCTGTGCACATGGTGGCACTCTGTTAGGATGCACACAGCAGGCAGAGTCTCTGGCAAGACTCTGGATGGGCTGTCACCCTGGCAGACTTTAGCCTAAGAGCTTCTTGGGAATGCCACTGGGGCAGCTCTGTTCCCTGAGGTGACCCCCAGGACAGGCAGTGGGAGAGCTAGTAAAATGCAGGGGAGCTCTGCCAAGGGCAGAGGGGTGCAAAGGGGTGATGGTTGCTCTGTTGCAGATGCGTGAGCACGTGAATTCAATGTGGTTCATTTTCCGGAAGCATGTAGACAACTTCCTCCACACCCTCATGCCTTCCACCATTGTCCCACTGTACACCATGGTAAGGCCAGCACCTTGCCCCCCACTGCCTGAGCTGCCGCAAGCTCCTCCTGGCTGGCTTTGAGGTGGTGATGTGCTCCTGCAACTCTCCCAGGTGACCTTCACCAGAATTCGCTACCATGAGGCACTTCAGCGTTGGAAATGGCAGAAAAAGGTTGGTCAGTGATGGTGCCTGTCCTCCCCACGCCATTAGCCTTGTGAGCATCCTGCACACCAGCACTGCGCAGCTGCAGAGGGGGAGCTTTGGTGGTGGGATAATACCAGGTGGGTGCAGGTATGAAGGCCTTGGTGCCGCAAACCTCTGCTGATGCCAGGGTTTCTCTTTGCACTTGCAGGTAATTAATCGAGGGCTCTTTGTCATGGGGGCAGCGGGACTAGGTGGCACCTACCTGCTCATAAAGTGGCTGTCACGGAACTTGGACTTCTGCATGGAAAACTTGTGGGGCTGGTCCCATTATCTGAAGAATATTGGAAATTTTCCCTTTGGCACAAAAGTGGCTTAAATGTAAGGGGAACTCCTGGTTGTAATAAAAGTGAAGCCATGTGCCATTGGCTCAGCTGGATGATGTTTCACTTGGGATGTGGCCTGGCAGTTTCTGCAGCCCCTCTGCCTCCTGCCCCCTCCAGAGCGGTGGTAGTCCCTCTCCCTTTCCCTGGGCGAGAGGAGCCCATCAGGGCACAGAGTGCCAAGAGAGCCTCTGCAGGGGCTCAGGCATATCTCTGCCTCATCTCAGCAGCCTCATCTCGAGTGATGTGGTGTGTCATGGGCTGGGTGTGGGTTTTGTATGCAGTAATGGGGGGATCTTCCTCCCTGCCCCAAATCAAAGAAAATATGGTTCAGCTATTCTTGGTGGAAATGAAACAATTTTAAGAAAGGATGTCCTGGGGCAGCGCTTGAAGCCTGGAGAAAGGGCCGATCCCCACCTGGCTGAGAAATACTTCTGACTTTTGCCACAGGTCTCCACAGAGGCACCACCAAGCCTTTGGGCTAAAGCAAGACCAGGGGCCTGGAGGACCCTCCTAGCTCACAGTTTTCCCTCTGAGCTTTTGCATGTGCCCTAGCATATACTTCTGTCTAATGCAATTACTGATCCTATTTCTTTTTGAAAAAGTCTGTATCCCTCATTGATTTTCTCTAACTGTCCTCCGAAGCGTGTTTGTGGTTGCGCTTGTACTGCACGCGCTCCACCAGCAGTAAGACCTGCAGCTGCTGACAGGGGAGACAGAGGGTTTGTTCGTGTTCCAGTACCAACAGCCTCTGCCTGGGTCCCTGGCAATGGGCATTGCATCCAAGACCCAGAGCCCTAAAGGGTGCCTCTGGTGTCTTTATGCAGCCAGGCGTGGGGTGGATGGGACATACACCAAGTTGGGGGTCCTTGAGACAAAAATAGGTGCAGGCTGGGATAGTACTGGGGGTAGTATCAGACACACTTTCCTTCTTTTTACCTTGCCCTAGACCCTCACGGTCACTGCTGAAGAACACTAAAATGGCTCACATTAACCCCATATCTGACGCAGTACAGCCACTCTTGTTTAAGGAGGTTTACATCTAGCTCCCAGCAGATGGGCAGGGACAAGAACTGGTTTGCATCATTTAGTAAGTCATTTTTGGCTTGCAGGGGAGCACCTTTCAGGACGTAAATGACAAATTAGTGTAGAAGAATGCTGGCCAGCATTTTTCCCAGGCACAATCTATGGGAGATGCTGGCAGTAATGACAGGATTTTGTTGTAGTTTCCCCAATGAACGCTTCATCTGCTGCCCTTGCACCTGATTCTTAGCAGGACAGATGTATTTATGTATTAATTTTTATTAACATTAAACATCTTCAGAGAGCAAATGATGATGTGACATAATACAGCTGTATGCAAACTATTCCCAAACTTAAGGCAAATATGGTTTTGTACCACTATTTCACAGGAATGACCCCACAACGTAAGAACAATTAGCTGCTGTGTGTGGTTTGGAAAAGTGCTGAGCTGCAGATGCTCTGGATGCTGACAGGTCTCTTGCACGCCTGGCCCTTGGCATGTCTGATGCGCTTGTAGAGCAGGGAAAAGATCTTGCCCTGGGGCTGGCAGAAGAAGCTGTGGCCGAGCTCTGAGCTGCAGGCAATGTTTCATGTGCTCAGTGCCAATGTTTCATAGTTCAAACAATTGCTCCTTTGCCTTCTTGTCATGCAGAGAGCTCCAGGCCTGGCGGAGGTAAGCCACACTTGCATAAGCCCAAGTAGAACCTTGCCCAGTGTAGGTCTGAGAGGGAAGTAACACTGGGAAGCAGCTGATGATTTAGAAAAAAGACTCAGTGCATGTTCCCAAGCTGCTTTTCATCTCCAGGTACAGGTGCTCACTAACCCTTAGGGCCCATCTTCTCACTGCAACCTCCACAGCAGACTGCCAGCCTGGAGGACCCTTCACATCGAACTCGCCAGTGAGTGCTTTAGAAACCAGTGCAAACATAGTGGTGGAGACCAGTGCAGCAGGGGAATGCATGGAGCAGCCTGGGAGCAGATTCTGCTAGGGCAGAAAGAAAATGGCAGTTTTGAAATCCCAGCTCTAGATCAAAGCTCAAAGCACTCTATGACTCAGCTGGTTTTGGGGCTTGGTGTCTGAGACTCCTGCCAGAAGGCAAAGTCAGAGAGCTGAGACAGTACCAGTTGGTAACTGGTACAGGAGCCGTTGCATGTGCCCACTGGTGAGGTTCCATCCATGGCAAAGCTGTGTCTGTTCCCTTCTCCCAACTCCACTAACTCAACCATCAAGCACTGCACCAGGAGACAGGCATGGTGCAGTCCCTCAGCCAGTGCCTGATGTGCTGGTGGCCTCTTGGAAGAAGGGAACAAACCAACAGGATACAGTAGAGGAGGTGGAAGCCTTAGTTTGAGATTTTCTTAGCTTGGCGTTTCCTTCTTTAATGGTGGGTCTTAGTGCTGCCAGGTGTCGCTATACTTCACTGCCCATTGAACCTGGGGTTCACAACCGTGGTGGTGGCACTCCTGAAGAGGGGGTTATCAGCCTGGAGAGAGAGAGAGGTGAGAGGCCTGCATTGTTGTGCTGTATTGGATTTTCAGTGGAGCATTACCCACCCCACCCCTCCCAATGTCGACAGTGCAGACAGTGTTGGCAGAAGAGCCCACAGGCTGCTTTAGCCCCCTGCAAAATCCAGCTGGGTTGCAAAACCAGCAGTGGGGAGGTCTCAGGTCTGCCATGGCTGCCTCTGGAGATGATGTCCCCTCCAGGTGTCCCCACCACATGTATGTGAGTGTCTGAGCACACCCCACCATGGACAGGCTCTCTTACGTCGTTCCACTTGGCCTTGGACTTCTCCTTCTCAAACCGGCGATATTCCCGGCGGTCAAACAGCTCCGTCAAGAGACGCCAGATCAGCAGGAGCACCAGGCCGATGAGGGCCACGCCGGCAACGGTGCTGCCCACAATCAGCGCAACGTTGGGTGGCTTTGGGCACTCTACGGGGCAGACAGACGGTGTCCGGCTGCAGCCCCTGGCAAGGTGGTGAGGCCATAGCAGAGCTGGCAGCCTGCCTGCAGATGGGCAGGAGGAGCAGGGCTGGGGTACCTTTTTTAAGATCAACGGTGATGGTGTACTTCTCCTCACCGTCCTCCTGGACCATGCGGAAGGAGATCCAGCAGTTGTTGGAGTCCTTCTCCCTGCACTGCCTGCTTGTCCCTGTCAATTCCTTGTCCATCCGGATGTTGGAGCAGGCCTGGGAGCAGTTCTTCTCGAAGGGGCCGCTCCCGAAGGCTTTGCACTCCACGCAGGAACTGCAAAACAGGTGTGCACAGCTCACCTCTGCAGGGGCAAAGGCCCTCTCACCTGGCTTTGGCCACAGCTGGGCCCTGCGCCAGCGCAGACAGGGCTTGCCTGCGCCTGCCAAGGAGATGGCGGGGATCCCCACTGCCCTTCGTGCCATCTCTGCACGTGCCACTTACACATATCTGCCGCAGGGCGAGGGGCAGCCGGGGCACTCCTGGCAGAGCGGGGGCTGGTATCCCCCCCGGCACTGGCAGCGGTTGCAGTGACAGGTCCCGCGGCCGCTGCACTCATTGCCATGGATGTTCAAGCAGCCATCTGTCGACTTTTTGCACTGGCAGGCGCTGCCCTCGTACATTGTCGTGCACTTGCACTCCCCGCAGTCGCATTTCCCACGCTCTGCAGGGGAAAACCTTTCAGACCAGGATCCTACAGATAGCCAGGTCACCCTCCCTCTGCCCATGCTTCAAGAGCTCTCCATGACACCCTCTATGGGATGGTCAAGGAGGTCCTGCAGGTTGGCACAGTGGGACCCAGGTCCCCTAAACCCACCCATTTGGATTTTGGCAGGGAAAGGCAGAATCTATCTGGGGATTTAATCTTTCTAAACAGTGCTCCAGTGGAGAACCCATCATGCAGATACATCACCTTCACCACCACAGAGGGAGCCATTGTGAAACTCGCAGTTCATGTTGTCGCACTGGCAGAAGGTGCCATAGATCTGCTTGTTGGGCACATCGCTGGTGTGGCAGACGCACTGCCCACACACACAGTCCCCCAACCCCGAGCAGATGATTGAGCTGTTGTCCTTTCGGCAGCTGCCCTCCAGCTCCTTGTTGGTCTTGCCTTTGGTTTCGCACTCGCAGTTCTTCCCCGTGTAGCCCGAATTGCAGCTGCCGTCAGAGGAAAGGAGTGAGCCTGGGTCAGCGGCCACAAGAAATGCTGTGGAGCCAGTGTGGGGCCCAGACCTCAGCCAAAGTGGAGCAAATCTGAGACAGCCTCATTGAAACCCAAGCAAGGTGTGTTGGTGCTAAACTCCATGCTGAAGCAGGGTGGCTGATCAGGAGGAAACCTCAGAAATGCTGCTCTCCCTGCTGGTCATGTTTACAACACCAAACAGTTGCCCGGAAATCATTGTTACGTTCATCATTTCCAAAGCCTTGCCAAGAAGATCTGAGTGTTTCCTGAGGAAACCCAGTCTTTTCCTCTCCCTGCCACTGAGGGGCCATGAAGCAATAATTGCACTTAAAGACCTGTGCGAACTACAACCCCAAAGTGGGGTTTTGAGAGACTTCTACAGCAATCTGTGTCTGCTCAATGTGTGTGTTGGTGGATAGTTGGATGGATGGGTGGGTGGGTGATGCCCTTAGGAAAGCAGCAGAGGCTCCACCAACAGAAGAGAGAGCTCTGTGTTCCCTCCTCTATGAACGTAAACCACCTCTCTGAATAAGAAAATTGGTGCAAAGCTGCAGAGCCAGGCCAGAACTGATCGCCACGTGTACACCTCTCTGCTGAGCCCTCACCCAGCCCCACGTTCTCCAGGTGCACAGGTCCTTGGAGGAACCAAGTGTACCACACAGCTGCCCTTGGCTTGGCCCAACGGCCCTCTCCCAGCAGCTCCCCATCTCTGTCAGCATTTGAAACAGTGTTTTGGAGTGACAGCATGTACCTGCAGATCCCACAGACGATGCTGCCTTTCCCACTGCAGGCGGTTGGGTCAGGCTCCTCATTGCAGTTGCAGTTGCAGTTGCTGTCCAGGTGGACAGTGAGGGTATCTGTGAAGCCCAGCGGCCGGATGGTGAAGGACTGACTTTTGATGCACTCCTTGGCTGTGACCTTCACTTTGAAGACGACCTAAAAAACACAAAGTGAAGAAAGGGAAGGGCCAGAGGCTGTCAGGTAGCTGCAGCAATCGGAGGGTGGTATCGGCCCCAGGCTGAGCACACGCACATCCAGCGCAATGAAGGATACCCCCATCACACAGCATTTTGGACACTCTTTGCATTAAATGAATGTAAACAGAAAGCTTGGAACAACACACTTGGTTCCTGCCATTAAACAGGGTGGGCATCAGGAACCTTGTGAGCTATGGAGCATTCCAGGTACGGGGGAACGTACCTCATCATTGATCTTGACGTTGTCACACTGCCCTCTCACTTCGTCCAAGACGACCTTGCTCGTACCGCATATGGAGTCATATTTGACATCCAGGATGTCTGGCAGGGTAGAGTGGTCCAGGATGATCCGCGAGGAGAGGTTCTGTGGGGAAATGGTAGAGAAAGTGCCATCAGTCCAAGAGGAGACCAAAGTAAGGGGGTGTGGGGTTGCTGGTCAGGGCTTCCCCCCAGCTCAGGGGGTAGGGGCAGGGAGCACCCCAGGCTGGGGTCTCAGCTGCCTAGGGTGGTTTGGGAAAGGCACGTGATAGCATTGAAGAGATGGGAACCTCTTGCTTGCTGTGGGCAGACTCGGCATGTCCTGGTCCCAACTGCTCTCTGACAGTGAGGACACATGGAGGACACACGGAGGACACACGATGGGAACCTCTCCTTGCTCCAAGCCCTGCGAGACAGGTGAAACATAGCTTCCTCCAGCACTTACATTGTAGGCCACCTGGATGAGTTCAATGATGTTGCTGGAGTCCTCATTCAGCTCTCCCACCGCCGACTTTGGGATCATCTCACTGAGTTTCTGCCAACAGAGAGTAAAGAGGTGAGCGGTCCCCGCCATGGGACACTGGAGCAGGGGGCAGCGGCAGGAGGACATGCACAGCTGTTTCTGTTCCTCCTGGGGAGGGATGGGAGGCTCTTGAACTGTCTGAAGTCTCCTTACCTTGTAAACATCCACCACCTTACTGGTGACAGCAAAAATGGGCTGAATGTTGTTTTCAGCAAGTTTCTGGACCAGCTGGCCGACAGATGGGTAGTCCTAGGTAGGGAGAGGAATGCTGCACTCAGCGTGATCTCCCCTACCAGCAGAAGGGTGGACAGTTTGGGTTTCACAGCCCAAATTATGGTGATTATGGTAATCTTGTGGTCTCAGCAACAGGCTTTTTATGTGACTTTTTTTTCTGCCTGGGAGACCGAGGCTGAGGGTGCACAGCTGCCCAGAGCTGTCCCTGGGTACTTACAAACTCGTTGCTCTTTTTGTACATGTTGTCCTCCAAGTGGCACTGGCCATCATTGGGGGTCAGGATGGCCCCGAGCTTGCCATCACCGGCAAAGTGGAAGCCGTCATCAGTGGCATAAACCAGCAAGCGGGTCACATTGCGCCAGCCGATCAAGTCCTGCAAATGACACAGAGACCTGACCCTGAGTGTGGCTGGGAGGACAGTGCCAGTGGGCACGCTACGATCCTTGCCAAAGCACAGCAAGTCTTGCGTTGGCCACAGTGTGGGGCGGGGGGCATGGGAGAAGTGGGTTACAGGAGATCAGGTTCAGGAAACGGGTAAGATGTTCTCTTGTACTCTCCCAGAGTAACATGCCCTGCTGCTGCACCAGGACTTATATACAATGGGCTTCCAGAGCCCACCTGGAAAGGGACAGAGCCATCTCCTGAGGGACAGTGCATGAGTGTGGCTTGCAGTCCTCACACCTGCCCACAGCTTCTGGTAGTGGGGCAGATGCAGGGACTCACCCCGCACACCGCTGCCTGCATCATGGCATCCAGCCCCCCCTCTGGGGCATCCAGGTTGCCTGAGATAAACTGCTTCCCCACTTCGTTCTCAAACTTCTTGGCATTGTCGGTCAGTGAGAGGATGTGCTTGAAGGCGAAGGGAGGCTGGCATTGCTTGTCCTTATTGGGGCATGGGTTCTGCAGCTTCTCGGGGTGCGTGTTCACGAAGGGCAGCACTGTCTTGTCCACGAAGGAGCCAAACCCTAGGGCATCCAGGACCACAACGTCAGGGGCAGGCAGGGACCAGCCGGTGTCCCTGCGGCACAGGGCATGGACAATCTGCTGACCCGCATGTAAGTGTCCATGACCCCTGCCCCAGCACACGCTACAGCCTGGCAGAGCATGGGTCATGCTGCACATTGCCTGCATCCCGCTCCAGCCCTGCAGCTCTTGCCGGCAGCAAACAGCTGTGCCGGGGTCCCGTGCCGGGGTCCCGTGCCAGACAGGCTCACCTATGCGACGAGAAGGTGTGGTGCTCTCTAGTGCCCTGAGCAGCTCCCCTCCCAGCTTCTTCACCTTCTCCAGATCATCCAGCATGGAGTAAGAGAGGTCCATGAGGTAGTAGAGATCAATGGGGTACCCCATGGCACGGCGAAACTTCACCTCAAACACAGCAGGCTGGCCTGCGGGACCGGGACACCAGGATCAGCTGCCACGCTGTGGCTCACATCTCGCCCCATCACCCACCCCACTCCTCCCCCCTCGCTGGGATCCTCCTCTCTTTTGGAAGAAAAGGGGAGGAAATGTGGGCTGTGGTGTGCCCCGCGTTCTGGCTGAGCCTGGGGAGCAAACAGAAGGGTGTTGGGAACGCCAGGCAGACCATACCTATCCTCAGTTTCAGGTGCACCTCCTGGGGAGCCAGCTGTATGTCATTGCTTAAGGGACTGTTCTGTGACGTTGTAATGTCATTGACTGGAAACTCAATCTCGTCGGGCGGGCATCCCCTCTGCTGCAGCTGCTCAATGGTGTCGCAGCGGATGGAGTCCGGCTCACCGGCTTTAGTGAAACTCTGCATGTTGCAACACCAACAGGAAAAAATCAGAGGACCATGAGGTGAATGGGCTTGCTACAAGATGACCCAGCTCCCAAACCAGGTCTCCACGGTACTGATGGAGAAAAGAAGGTTGAAGGGTCCTGTCTATCAGATTCCTCCTGGCCCCATCCACCATGTAGGACATGAAACACTCCCACAACGCAGTCTCCCCCCTCCACCGCAGGCAGGGCCGGGTGGGCAGGGTGACCATCCAGCTGCCTGTTAGCTGACTGCTGAGGGCTGACGGTGCGAGAGGCTGTGTGGACCTACCGGCTTCTTGCACCAGGCGCAGCCGGGACCGGACTGGATGCAGTCCTTGCATGTCCCCACCTTGATCTTGGGGCACTCCATGGCAAAGGCTGAAACAAAGAGAAGACAGAGTTGGCGTGGTGGGAACTCAGGGGAGGCCAGTCTGCAGCGGTGGCAGTCATGGGGTGCTTTGACACCCAGCACTGGGCACCCAAGCTGTCCTGAGCCCACCCTGCCTATAAAACCCACACCGGCAGGCCATGGCAAACACAGGCCCTGGCAGGGATCTCACCTGTCTCATTGTCCCTCGGCTGGGCTGGCTTAAGTTAACTCCAGATCCCAAGAAATGCAGGATCTGGCCCTCGCACATCTATCAGTGCCACGTTCCTGCCACTGTTGAGCAGTATTTGGGTTCCTCCCCTATTTCACTGCCCACGTAAGGTGCTGGAGGAAGGGCAGTGAGGAAGGGCAGGCCAGGCTCACCTGTCATCACCAGCAGCAGCACCCAGGTCACCACCGGCAGCTGGAGGCAGCAGTCACGTGACATTTTCTGCAGGACAAAAAGCATCCCTATGACCACTTGGTGCATGGCATCTGCAGGAAAGGGAGCCCTCAGACCCTACAGAGAGTGGCTACAGACAAGGGTGGCCCCACGGGGATCCCCGCAGCCATCTCACCGCAGGCAGAGCCTGAGAGCGTGACCCTGCCCCAGCCCTGGGATAGGCAGCTGGGGTCAGGGCACCCACCCTGGCTGTGCGGACTGCCTCAGGATGGGCGCAAGTGTGCTTTTACAAAAATAAGTTTGTTTCCAATATACATAACTTTTGTACTAAATGTGGAAGTCCACAGAGCGGGAACTACCTTGCACTGTATTGCTATGCATTCAGCTGCACTGCTGCAAAGCTTGATGTAGTGTTTATCCAGACTCTTTAACCTACATGAGTATATTTATGTAACATTGGAAATCTCAAGCACTGCATTTAGTTTTTACCAAATGTGAGTTTTTTCAGCTTCTGTGTCGAGCTATGTTTGTGTGGAAATTGGAATCAACATTAACAAGACCATTTCTGTTAATTAGCTAGCAAGGCGTGCTAGATACATGGGAAAAAAGTCTATTACTACTTGCTTTACATTTAATTGATTCATCAAGGAAATTAAGTATTTAATGTAGTGAATTACTATAAGTTTTCCTGCTGAGGGTTTCCAACAAGCAAGGGTTTCCAACATCACAGCATGGGTGACTGACATCCTAGGAAAGCTGCAGTCCCATCTCTGAGGGAAGTGGAGAGGCTGGCTTGCCCTGTGTGGTGAGGTCCAGCTTGATGGTGTGGCAACCACCAGGCTGGCTCTTGCACAATGTGCAGGTCAAGGAAGAAGGACAGGGCGTTGGAGTCAGACCCACACGGGGAGTGGGGCGAGGACACGATGCCGTGGGTGGGGGCTCTGATCCCAGGGCCGGGGAGGTGGCTGCACATTTCTTACTGGCGTTCAGGGAAGGTCTCCCAGGACATCATCCAAACCCCACAAGCATTTGCTATCCTCAGTTACACCAGCGTTTCAGAGCATGACAGAGACCCTGTTCTTCACAAGCACATTCTCACATTGCTTTTCCTAGCTGCTTACACTACTCATTTCTTGCCCCAAAGCACATCTCCTGATCCCAGAAATTTATGCCATCCATAAAGTTGGATAAATCACTCTCAGGGAGTGATTTGTCAGTGTCCTTCCTATGGTGTCAACGAGATCATGTTCATTAACACCATCATTTCCCGTAACGCCTTCCTCCCAGCACAGCTCTGTAGCAAAACCCAACAGAGTCATGGCCTTACAACACAGACGCACATGGGGAAGTGAGAAAAGAGGAAATTGTTAAAAGGAAAAAGGAATAAGAAAGCACAAAGGAACAACAAACATTGCCCTTTTTAGCAATATTAGACATAGTTCTAACACTGCCCCGAGCAAGAAAACAACCACTCCCTGTCTCCTACAACTTGGCACAAAGTGCCATCACCCCTCTTGAGAATCTGCCAAATTAACAGCTCAGAGTCAAATGGAAATGAGAAAACAAGGGAAAGCTTCAAAAGGCACCAGGGCGAGGTTAATATATAGGGCTGCTCAGATCCCCTTCTGAGATGTCAGAATGTCCTTTCTTAGTTCGTCAGCCTCTGTAACATACCAGACAAGCAAGCGATGACACTGGTCAGCCTTGAAAGAAGGTCTGATCTCCTCCTGAGTGCAGAAAGAAAATCGAGGTAGGCTGATGCGTGTCATTTCAGTGCTATTTGCACATTGAGGTTTGGCGCCCAAATGTAGTATGGACTTGGAGATGCGGCAGAACTGCTAAGGAGTCATCTGGATATGAAGGTTTGCAGCCTTGGGAACCCCACCGTGCCCTGAAACCAGCCTCCCTGGCAGAGCTCCAGCAGTCTTGCCACCACACAGCTGCACAGTACACAAGGCTCCTCTGTGGTCACCCAGTCAAACCCTCACGGTGATGTGGCCCAGGAGCTCACTCTGCCGTGTCTGGCCCAAGACCATCCAGTGGTGGGTGGACAGAGCCCTCCTTCACAAAGACATCCTCCACAAATCCCTCTTGACCACCACAGTTCACCTGGATAAGTCTTAAGGGGAACGCTTATTGTCACAGATGCAACATCCCATCCTGCATGATCCACACTTGCTGTGCTTAGCTGGCGCAACCCATTTTTGTCACCTCCAAATACTGCCAGCACTGTTTGAGCTTGCAGACAACAGGTAAAAACTCTTAAAGTATAAAAAAAGAAAAAGGTCTTAACAGTAAAAGCTTTTAACAAGTGGAGTGGACACCAGATCCCTGTTGGACCCTCCTGGACGCATCTTGCTACGAAGTTATTTTGATCACTCATTTGGCTGTGGCACCAGGTGCCCAGGATGTGCCTGGTAACCTGTGGCAGCCCAACCTGGGAGGTCCTCCAAGAGCAACATCACACTCCTATGCACAGCTGGCTCCTTCTTGGACCACATTTACCGTATTTGTAGCTGTATTCACGCTCTTCATTTGTTATGCATTGCTGCCTGTATCTGCTTTGTGGCATGGGCCGAGTTAATTACTAGTGCCCTGGGGATACTGAAAATAGTGTGAGCTCATATTTCTGCAAACCCTCCCAAAAAACAGGGCCAGAGAAACAGGCTCTTGCCCAGCAACAGCTGCCGCTGCTGGCAGGAGGGAAGCACTGACCCACATTTCCTGTAACACTCAGCTGATCGACACCCCAAATATGCCTGTGTTGTAAGGCCCCACACAGGCTCTGGGGGCCAAATCCATGGGCTGGATGAGCTCCTGCCATCCCACCTGCCCAGTGTTTCCGAGTGTTTAACTCCTGCTGCCATGCTAAGGCGTGGGGTGGTGATGGGGTGGACCGAGGCTCTGCAAGCTCCTCATGCTTGCTGGAGGTTAGAGCTTCCTGCTTACAGGCTCATCTCATAAAATAAGGCAAGTTTCCAATTAAAACTGGATTAAAAAAAGCTCTCAAACCCCAGAAATAAAGCAGGAACCTCAACACGTGCCCAGCTCTGGCTGCTACCGAATCCTGTAACATAGAGTTCATTTTGTGGGCTGGATTTGGATGCCTTTCTAATCCCCAAAGTTGTTTCTTTCCCTTGTCACAAGAATGTAAAGCATGCCCTGATACTAGGGGAGAGAAGAAGAAGAAAGCTCACCACTTCTTTTCTTTTGCTGTGGAGGAAATTATTCATGGGTATGTGGGTGGATAAATGTATACGTGACGTAGGGTGACATTCAAAGAGAACAAATGGGGCTTCTGCTTTTTTCTGCCTCCTTATAGTGTTCAGAGGAGGGGAAAGCAGTTTTTCGGTCTGACTCTCTGCGTTAGCAGGGCTCAGACATGGGCCTCAGCAGCATTTTCTCCGACCCCCTTTGTGATCACTTTGGCTCAGTCCCGGACTTGCACTGCTACCGCCAGTCCTGGGTAATCTTCTCCTGGGTGTGCTCTGCCTGGAATGTTGGGTGGTTTTCCTCTTTTTCATAAATTAAGGCAAGCAGAGGGATGCACACAGTCCATCCTCCTGCCCTGGTGTGAAGGAGAAGAACTGTAGAGCTTTACAACCACCTTCATCCCAGGGTGGGGAGTGGGATGCTGAGACCAAGCACCCTGGCTAGGGGCAAGGCCTGTTGCCACCAGGCTCTGCTCCCTGGCCAGGGTTGTGTGGTGGCATCAGCACTGCGGGGAGAAGGCTGCACCCCAGGACCAGGGTCCTCCTTGGCCCTGAGCTATGGTCTTCTTGCCACATGTCTTGGGCGGCTTGGGACTTGGGCTCTGCATCACCAAGAGTCCTTTGTAGAAGCCACTGGGGTATTCCATCTATGGAGCACCCCTTGCTTGCTATATGTTATATACCTGTCATGACTCAGGCAGAGCAAGATGCTCCTGAAGGCTCTGCGAGCCATAAAATGTGAAGGTGGCCTTGGAGAAGGTGCACAAAGAAAGGGCTGGGTGCTGTCCTGCGTGCAGGCAGGAAGCAGAGCTGGGGCATGCCAGCCTCTCAGGGCACTGGGCATGCTGGGGGGTGTCAGTGGGATGGAGCAGGCTACTATGCAGCATGGAGGAGCGAGTTGGGATTTATAAATAGGCTTGACGTTGATGCTAGTGGCGATCTCATTGCTATAAATAAGACGAGCGTTCAACAGCAGAGATGAGTCTTGCAGTCTGTTAGCCACAACTCCCCTTCAGTGCTTTGCTAAATATCTGCTTTCTTGCTAAACGGGGGGACGTGCTCTTCTGCCCAGTATCCTGGGAGGACGTCTGGGGCATTTGCACCATCCGCATGAATGGGTGAGGTGGCACTGGTGTCACTGCTTGTGCCTTGGTGCCCCTGGGTGCTTCCTCCATGCTCCCAAGCATCCCTGGTGCTGCATCACCATCATGCTGTGACAGAGATGCCAGGTATTGCACCCAGCAGCGCTGCTCCTTCCCTCCCCCCCACTCCGGGTGGCCCTAGACCCCATGCACGGGTAGTAAATGAGCGGAGTGAGGTACTGCAGGGATGTGAGGGTGGACGTCTGTCGGCTTGTGAGCATTTTTTCCATCGTTTGGTTGTGTCATGTGGATAGTTCCCATCAAGGCAGATGGCCATACGCAGGGCTGCCGGCTGGCTAAGACCCTCTCTGTGCAGAGTATTACAACTCTGTGTGTATGTATATACATTTTTACATATATTTTTATATATATATATAAATTACAGGAAAAAATATATAAAAGTATTTTTATACATACATATAAAAGAATATATATATATGCCTATGTCCTATTATAGGAAATATGTATACATTTTATATATATTTACTCCCAGTAGCCTCCCATGCCTGCAGGGGACAGATGTGTGGCATGAGCACTCTCCCAAGTGCACTAAGGGCCTGGCCTGTGCTCTCCCTTGGCTCTGAGTGCCAAGGTCCCTGGGTCCCCATGGCACACTTGCCCTGCTCTGAGAGGCTGTAGGTTTGTGCTGTTGGGTCTCCCTGGGAAGGGGCTGCCCTGCCGGCTGTCGTGCCCTGGGTAGTCTGGGACTTTTAAGAGCAGAGGAGCCATTTCTTGTGTCTGATGTCCCATGGGCATCACCCCTTGGCCAATCCCAGTGGGGATGCTGTGACAGCTGCTGGGTTTGCAGAGATGCAGGACAGAGTCCCGCGGCTGAGCAGGGACCTACCCAAGGCCACAGACTGTCCCCTGGAGCTGGCAGAGGTCGTGCTTTGTGGGAGCAAAGGAGGGATCCCCTATTGCCACCAGCCCTGGGGTGACTCAAGTATGTCTTTCTCTGAGAAAATAAGTCACCCTGCACTGCACTCTCCATCACGCTGAAATCACTTGCAACTGAAAGAGCACCAGGGTGAGGACAGAAAAAGTACAAAACCACCGCGTGAAGCAGGATGTGACAGCCATGACAGCAAAATGCACTGTTTAAAACCTTCCCACACCTTGCAGAAGCTGCGTACCAGCTTCTGTGCCGGCCACAGGGCACAACGCCTCTGCAAGTATTCACATGTTCACTTTTCACCTGCCTGGGAGTCTGGGAGCTGGGGCCATGGCGTTGGAAAAAGCATCAAAAACGGATACCAGGCTGCTTGCCCTGACACCTGTGGCACGGCCCACATTTTTCCTGCACCTGAGAGCCATGGAGATTTTGGGAAGGACCTGCTCTCCCTGGGGCTAGTTTGTCCGCACCCTCTGCTGTCTTCCCTGCCCACTGCCAGGCGTTTTCAATGGTCACTGGCAGAGTATTTGAAGTGTACAGCACACAGAGAGTTGGAGGAGAAGAGCGAGGGTCTCACCGTCCTCTCCCACCTCTTCTCCTGGGCCCATAGGGGTGCAGGGACCTCCAGAAAGGTCCCTGTGCCAGCATGCTGGCGGTTGCACCGCGCTGAGCCCCTCCCAGCAGCCATCCCCACCGCCCTCATGCCATTCCACCACACAGTTCTCTCTTCCCCTCTGAGCCGTCACATACTGCAGCCTGCAGTGGGTGCTTGTATGGGAACCAGCAAGGAAGAGGGGGGTCCCAGGAGGGGAACCAGCACAGCCTCCAGCCCTTGTACTTGCCCAGTGCTGCTGGCTGGGCACATAGCCAGCGCCACTCTCCCCGGCGCCATATGTGTGCAGGGAGAGCATGCTGCACCCTCTCTCCTCTCCTTTCCAGTCCTGTGGGGCAGCAAGGAAGGGGTTGTGTGGGGTCCCAATAACGACCTGCAGTTCCAGGCTTAATCCTACCTCCAAAAGCAAAAATGTTACAGACCAGGCAAGCTGCCTTCGCAAAGGCTGCGCAGACTGACCACTGCGCCATGCCACATGCGGGAGGGACACCACACTGAGCTCCCTCAAGCCCATCTAAGGACTTGAGTGGCAGAAGGTTACATCGAGAATTACAAAACAAACCCACTGGAAACAGCTGAGCTATGAAACAGCCTTATTGCCTGGCTGCCTCTCACCGCCCCCCCCCACCCAGCCCCCCGAGAAAGGAGGAACAGAAGCAAAGAAAACGGAGATGCTGTACTTGCCTCGCATCCAGCCCTCTCCTCCGTTCCGTGCTTGGGCTGGGATGAGGATGGTCTCAACTTCTCAAGCTTGGCTGGGAAAAGCAGCCGGGCTGTGGGAGCTTTGTGATGCACCCCAATCCTTCCTTCCTATTTCTGTCTTACAGTCGGCTGGGGCAGAAAGGAGGAAGTCAAAGCGGTGGCTGTGGGAGGGCGTGTTCTCCCCCCCAAAACCTGAACAGCTCCACTCGTGCTGGCCAAAGCCCTGCCAAAGCATCCGGCCCTGTGGGGCTGGGGCTGATCTCTTTCCTGGGCTACACCAGTGGGTCTGCAGCCCTCCCACTGCACCTGGGAAATGGACCCTGTCAAAACCTGCCCTTTTTGCCCCACTTTTAACATTTCACAGCAATTGCTGGAGGCCAGCCCATATCCCCAGCAGGTGAATAATGCTGGTAGTGGGGGAAACTGGTTCCTTTGGGAACTATCAGTAGCCCCTGGGTGTGGCATAGATGGGGATCTGGCTTCCCCCACACTCTGGGTTGGGCTCAAAATCTTTGTGTCGGGGCTCACTGCTGGTCTAGTGAGGCCTCCTCGCTTGGCAGAGGATACCAGAGATGTTCTCTGTGGCACAGCTCAGGGCTGTGTGGGTTTTTTTTAAGCAGTCTTCAAATTTTATTGTGCAGGCTGCAATAACTCCTCCCAATGCACCCGCAATAGTATTTCCCTGAGCAGAAAGGAACTGGGTGCTGGCAACTATCGCTTAACCTCTTTAGGGCACTAAATTAAAAAAAAAAAAAAGACATTTAGAAAATGTACAGGATCATAGATTTTTAATAAAGATAATTAATGTGAAGCTTTTGTTAACTGCTTTGTAGGTTTCCCTTCCAGCGAGCTAACACTGAGTGACCATGGTGCATGATAAGATACCGATGCCGTTCACCTGCTGCTGTCCTACAGTTGTGGAGCTGGGTTTATTTTTGCAGCAAGCAAAGAGAATCACAGTGCTAGCGGCAAATTTCTGAGCGCTAATGAATGCTCCATGGGTTAGTGTTTTTATTAAAGACAACCGAGATCTGTTCTGGTTTCATCACAACTGGGCACTGGGTGTAGCTAGAAAGCATTGTAGCTGCAGTGGGATGGGAGAGTCAGAGCAGCTATTGCCTGGCTGGCGTGGGATATGGTGGGGATGGAGCTCGAGGATGAGCCTGCTGGGAGCTGAGGTGCCCACCCCAGTTTGCTCGGAAAGCCCAGGTGGCTGCAGCTGGACGCTGCAGAGCAGCCCCCAGCCCTGGAGCAGGTGGGCCGGGGTGCATAAAGCTGGGAAAGTTGGTGAGGTTTCCTGCCAGCATTGCCGGTTGCAGATCTGGGGGAAGGAAGTGTGCTCGAGTGAGATGAGCTGTTGTAATTTTTCCTTTTGTATTGCATAAGGTCCTTATTGGGCTGCTCTTTTCTCTTCGATTATTTCATTGGGTTTGCCAAACTGCTCTGCTCCGGCTGACAGGTCGAGGGAAGAGGGTGGGAGAACTCCTGTGGCAGCAGAGCGGGTATACCGTGGGTCCTTGTAGGCCAAAGCTGAAGCTCCCTGGCGTACTGCCTGTTCCTTCTGAGCTGTTCCTCATGCTCTCTTGCAGTTTTGGCCTTGAGTGAACATCCACAGCAAAGCACTGTCCCAGGCGACCCTTAACACCTCTTTCCCCCTGCCTCCAGCATAGGGTGGTAGCTTGTTAGTACTGGCTATTTGCTATATGTATTAGCCAATGAGTAGTTACTCTTACGCTGAGTCTGTGCTTTCACAACAGCACACAGGACAAAGATGTCCAAGCAGAAGCAAGCCAGGGCTGGAGCAGACAGCATTAGGATGCTGGTGTACAACCTCCCCTGCAGCTGGCAAAACATATGCTTCTCCAGTGTGGGTTTCACCTGTATGAGGTTTTAATCTTTGATACTTCCAAGTTTGGTAACAACTTCAATTTTTTAGAGAGTCTTTTTGTTTTAGAGAGTCAATTTTACAGTCTTTTTGTTTCTACTTTTTATTTCTCCTTGCTGCTGTTTCAGCCTGCTGTAGGTGAAGGGGGTGGCCATCCTTTGGAGACATGTATGTGCTTAGTCGCAGTGTGTGGATGTGTTGGATACTCCCCAACCTGACTGTAAGCATTTTAAGTCGTTAAATATTCCTTTTTCTATTTTCTTTTAACCATCTTCATTTTTATTAGTTACCCTTTTAAATTTTGTTTTCACTAGAATGGATTGTGTTTCCTCCCCCCCCGACTGTGGAACCGTTGTGGTTTTTCCAGGATGCTCTTGAGCAGCCAGAGTGGGGAGTGGGGCATCCAGCTGTGCATCCAGCTGGGTACACTCAGAGCGGTTGTTCCCTGGAGTTGTTCATTTTGGTGATCAGAGATGTCATTTTGGCGCTTTGCTCCTAAATGATGCTCACCCAGTCTACGGCAGGGTAATGGAAGTTTTCCTAGTGTTATTTTCTATCCTTGACAAGTGTTAAATCTTCCTTGGTGTGTCCCAGCCACTGCCATACTCTGGCTGAACGAGCAGCACAACGGGAGCAGGGATTTGCGGCTCCTGTGGGATCTCCATCCTCAGAGATATTTTTATCTTCAACCTTCTAGTATTTATATAGGGGTATGCTTGGTTGTGAGCAGGTGCCTAAACTGGATGTGACATCTTTCCAAGCAGCTTCACCCTCCAAGGGACCTCTCCCTGCATTTCCCCATGTCCTTGGCACCCAGGAGGAGGGTCACCAGCTGTGCACTTGCGTGCCACAGCTTGCCTTGCACTCCTGTGCTACCCACACCGATACAGACCCATCAACCCCTTGGCTGGGTGGGAATGGCTGCCGCCCAGGAGATGGACTCGTGATGCTGGCCCTCCTGCTGGGAACAGCTTTGCTTCCTCCGGCCTCACTCTTCTCATCCGCAAGCCACGGCTGAACAAGGCACCTGGGGAAAAGGAAAAAGGGAGTTCAGTCGTCATGGAGAAGTACATGGCAAGAAGTTTGCTTTATTTTAAGAAAACCAGTTACTAGTGGACACGATATTTATCATAGTACTTTTTGTATTGCTTTTTTTGGTATTTTTTGAGTTTTCAAAAGAGCCATGGAAAAATGCTACCCAGGGTAGCCCTGAAAGCAAGGGGGCAGGGGGTGGGTGGTGGTGTGGGTCCCTGGGGCTGCTCCTCAGCGTCAGGCCCTGGGAAATACAGCTCAAAGGGGGCTGGGGAGGGCAGAGAAAGACCAGCTGGAAAATGAAGACCCATTAATCATGGAGCATCTGTCAGAGCTTTTTAAGAGCAAAACCACTGTGGCTCCCAAGGCTGGAGCTTTTTATTCACCTGGGAGGGAGAAACGGCTTCGCACTTCACCCCATCACATGTGTGCAAAGGTGCAGTGACGGCTGTGGCTATTTTGTTGAAATTCTCCGCCTGGGTCTGTGACTGCAAGATCAAACATGTGCTCGGGCTCCATGGGGGTTCATCAGGTATTTTTTGCTGTTATAGCTATGGAAATAATTTCTGGCAGGGAGTTTCAGAGTTTGTTTTTCTGTCCTACCGTGGCATCCCAGTCTTTGGCTAGTGCTACTGAGGCCTCAGCTCTTCCAGGGGCTCACACCAAACTTTGACCATGTCACAGTCTCTAGGCTTAACCTAAGCACACTGAACAAACACCCGCCAGCTGTTTCCAGGAGCCACTTTCGGCAGGCTGCCTGTCCCACCGCCAGCCTGAAGGTGATTAACCCCCCCGGATGCCCATCAAAACCTCCGGCTGCAGAACGCTGGCGTTTAAGACGCCACCATTACGCTTCAGAGTTAACAGCCCCGGAGCGGGCCGTCTGGGACTGCCGCAGAGGTGCTTCCAGCGCTCTGCCCGCCGCGGGGAGCTCCCCAGGGGCCGCAACCCCGCTGGGGCCCACGCTCTCCGCTGCCGTCTCGGGAGCCGTTGGTACCTGCCGGCAGCTCCCGCCCGGCCGGGGGCGTCCCCGGGACGTGAGAGGCGCGGCAGAGGCCGGCCCGCCCCCTTCCGCCCGGCTCCGCCACGCCGCCCGCCATGGTGGGGAAAGCCAGGCGCCCACGGCTACACCGCGCCGCCCCGCGGCCCTGGCCCGCCCGGGATCCGCCACCGCTCCCCGAGCCCGAGCGCGGCCCCGGCCCCGGCGCGAGCCCCGGCGCGGGCGGCTGGAGCGCGGCAGCCGCCAAGGTAGCGGGGGCGGGCGGGCAGCGGCGCGGCGCGGTGTCACGTGGGGCGGGCGGGGCTCTGCCTCGCGCGCGCGGGCCGTGGCGGTCACGGAGCGGGGGGGCCTCGGCCTGCGAGGCGGCGGCCGGGCCTGCGAGGAGGCGGCGGCGCGCCGTCCGCGGAAAGGGTCGGCGCTCGATCCCTGCGCCATCCAAGCCCTGCTCGGTCTCTCGAGTTCCTGGGACACAGTTGAGCCCACGCGGTGGCCGTCACGGGCGCAGGACCCTCGCGGGGTGTCACCACACCGCCAAGTATGGCTCCGCAGGGTGTGTGAGGACACCCCTTAGTTCTGGACGTGGTGAAGCGCTGGTGGAGGCTTACAGGCTCAGAGGGGCGAGAGATGGCACTAACTTGTTTCCCGAAGGCCGGTCTCCTTTTCCTGCTTAGAAAAGTCGAGTTACATCCTTGATGCTGTTCTTGCGGCCTTGAAGCTGCTGTGGCACTCTGCCGGGCAGCTGCTTGTCTCACGCAGCCTATCACCAGTGGGAGTGTGCCCGCAAGGGCAGGGCTCATCGGAGCAGGCAGGGAGGTGAAACGAGCCTGGAGCTCCAGGACTCCAGCACAACGTGTGCCATGGGAGTCCCAGCGTGCTGCTGCATGGGCGGCTATTGCCGCTGCGCGCTATCAGCCACGTTGATGGAACTGCCACATAGTGGCAGCTATGGCAGCTACGCTGTGGCAGCCGCCATAGCATCACCAGGCCTCTCACAGCCAGAGACAAGAGCCTGCTTGGGGAGGTGGCGGTGGCAGACACGTGCTCCTGCTGGTGGGAGAGAGGGTGCCTGTGCTGCGTCTCGGTGGGGTAACTGGGATGCAGTAGTGGGGATCGTTACCAGCAAGTGTTGGGAGCAGAGGGGTAAGAGGCTTCCTGGGTCATTTTGCAGTGGTTCTCTTTGATTTCATGTTAGGGCAGGTGAAGATGAGCTGTCGGTTTACACACAATCATTTTAAGAGATTTATACCGCGTCTGGTTTCACCAGCTGTGTTATTAATATGCAGTTCAAGGCTAGGTGCCTCCCTCAGCCCCCTCACAGCAAAGCTACAGAACAGCAGTAAATGCCTTTTATGTGCCTACAGCTTTCCTTGTGAGGAGGGAGGAATAGGCTGTGCCATATACAGCTAGTTTTATACCACTGTAAAGTTATGTGTCAGTGCTGGGAGATACTGCTAGCTAAAATAATAAATACTTCTATGCCAACCAGAGAAGCTACTGCAAAGCATAGGACTTAGGGAGGTAGTTAAAGGATGCTTAAAGGAACTAGTTACTGAAGATTTGGCAAGTTGCTGTTAATGTCCATTGATTTAGGATTTAGGCCCCTAATCTGCTCATTTGTTGCTCATCTGTATTGTTACATACTTTTGTACCTGTAATAAATCTGGCTTTTCCTAAGGATGCTGTTCACAGTTCTCCTAGGACTAGCACTTGAATTCACTTGAGTGAGGTGAGGTTGAGTTCAGGCAGAAATCTGTTAGAAATAGAACAGTCCAAAACATGACTTTGTGAAATTTCCTTCTGGGGGGGCCAAGCCAGGAGGGTGACGTTCCTACCCCTGTCTGTTCAGGAGAGTCACAACCACTGGAGTGTGCGCCCTGGTCCCGTCTGGATGGTGCTGGGTTTGATTATTTTTTTTTTTATGAATGGTGTCTGGTGGTGTTTGTGCTGACTCCTGAGTAATGTTTCTTTTCGATAAGGACTGGGGCGTGTCATTTTCTGGTGTCTTTTCCGGCCTGAAGATTGACCCTGATACTCTAGTGAAGAAGCTCGAGTTGGACTCCAGAAGCATCATTTCCTCCAGAACAGGTTTGTTGTTACGTTTTGAATGAGTGCCACGTTAGGTTGTAAGCGAAGACACTGGGGACTTTATTTGCAGTGGCTGTCAGAGCAAGCTCAGGAGAATCGAACCCAAACACAGCTTCCCATGTTTCTGCAGGGGCTTTTAAAAGTGGTTTCTGTTTGGTATTGGAGGAGACAGAAACGCGTGTATGTGCTTAGTGCTCTGTCGGTGGGGAACTAGCTTCAGGCAACCTCACGGCTGCTGGGCTGGGCTGTGCAGCGCAGCTGGACCCCCCACCTGTGGGATGTCCTTATGCCTGGGGGATGTCCTCACGCAGCCAAAGGCTTATGGCCCCCAGGGGCTGAGGGGACAGCAGAGCACAGGCTGTGACCTGATCTGCAGGCTTCCTCTGTGGCTGTTTTTGCCTTACCAGCAGCTGCTGTTCATACCCCAATATTTCATCAGAAAGTTGCTTGTTGTGTGTCAGTGCTTTACCCACGGCAGCCTGATTGCAGCCAGTTCTCTCCTCCTGTCCTGTCCTGTTCCTAGGTCCCTGGCTCAGACTCCTGGACAGGAGAGTCCAGCTCACCAGGGAGTATTGGGAGTGCGAGTGGGAACAGTGAGGAGATGAGAGCCTTTTGTTTTCTAGTGGCACAAGGAAATGATCCCTCTAGCTGTTTAGTGGCAGACGGAGCTTTGCACCTGAAACCGGGTTTCACCACTCTAAATGGAAACTGATGGCACAGCAGTCTGTCCTGGTGCGGAAGATGCGTGTGACTCCCAAATACCTTGTTTGCAAACTAAATTATTTTCTTCTCTCCATGCAGATTAATACTGCTCCAGTGACTTTGTTTTCATGTCCAGGGCTACAAACAAACCCAGTAACCACGCAAAGGCTAGTGGTTATCTGAGCAGTGGTGAGATGCAGCAGCCATAGCCCATTGGTCACATTTGGTCACAGAGTAAGGGAATGGGAAGGTTGTGTGAGGACGTAGTTATTGGAGATGCTTGCCCTTTGCATAGAAACCTTGGTGAAATGTATTGTTTTCAAAACATTGAGCTCGCTGTTCCTAACTCTCCTGGGAAAAGGACATGTGTGCATATGTGTGTGCATGTGAACATAGCCATCTCTTTAATTAAATTAGACAGCATGCTGTTGAAGGCTGACAGTCTGCAATCCTACTCTTTCATTGCAGGCTACAGCTGTACCAGTCTGGTTTATAAATAGACCTCTGCTGCTGGTCCCTGTGCAGTACTGATGATGCAGATGTGCGGTGCCTGACTATGTTTAACCCTCTCTTCAGCCTGTGTGCTGGCTTCCTGCAGACAGTGATGCTGACCCCAGTGCTTTGTGCTCCCTCACGCTTTCCAGATCATCAGCTAAAAATAGCTGTTCATTTGGGGGCTCAAAACTGCAGTTCAACGAGGCAAAAAGTGATTTTATTTTTTTTTAAATCTTCCCAAACTGCTGTGCTCTTTCTTCTTGTATCACTCTGGAGCCATGTGGAGGCTTTTTCATTATGGAAATCAGTTCATTTTTTGTGTTAATTCAGTGAACTGTAACTAGGCTGTGCATGCAGTGGCACCCTGGAGTTAGAAAAGAGATTCTAGGCAGACATGCTTTGTCTCCTGGGATGTCTGGTCAGCTGAGAGCCTGTTCAGCAGGAAACTCAACTTGACTCCAACCCTACCCTACCCTCCCCTTCCTCCCATCCCCCCTTATCTCAGAGCACAGGACAATAGAGTAGGATTCTCCTACACATTGTTATTTTAAGATTTAATAGCAAGACAAAAAAGTGTTTCTCTCCCACTTGCGTTTCAAGCTCTGAGAAGGTCAAGTTGGCAGACTGTAGGTAGTCTTACTTTCTCTGTCTCCTGTGCTTTTCACAGCTGAAGAAGATTGTTTTTTTTTCCGTCAAGGATGCTATGTGGCAGTTGAAAAAGCTCTTATATTTGTCCTCCATGTATGTGCACATGCATACATGCCTCACGTTACCTGAGATTGCTTCACATTATCTAAGATTGCTGATATCTCTGTGTTTTGTGTTACAGTTTGGCCTTATGCTGTGACACTTTAGGGACAGCCAGAAAGACTTTAGTGTGGGCTTAAAGAGGTCTGCAGGGCATAAATGAGACAAGAGAGTCGTTACAGGGCTTGGGCCTGACAGGAAACACTCTGCTGGGTTACCAAGCCCTGCTAGCAGTTATGGGGTTTGGCTCTGTTATCTCTCTTCCTTAGAGCCTGCATCCCTCTGCTTTTGGAGGTTTAGTTCCCAGAAAGCCATCATCTCACTCCATGGCTGTGCTTCCATGGCATTGCAGCTTGGTCTAAGGTATCTGCATTAGATGTTTCTGGGTAAAGCATGTGACATTCCTACTACTATTCTGTCTCTCTTCCTTTCTCCACTTGGGCTTTCACATTTTAGCTTTGTGCTTGAACTGGGGGACCTAACTTTTGTCTTGACAGAGCCCGAGCACTAAAGCTACGTGATCTGGCCTGCTCTCTGCTGATTCTGAAGCTGTCAGGTGTGGATCTGGCCCAGAAGGATATGCAGGCTTGAGAGATTGCTTGTTGCTGGAAAAGTAAGGAAGAAGAGGTGGTGATGTTGGCTTGTAGCTCCATCTGTCAGCATGCTCCCTCACTGTTCAAGAGAGGATAGTGGCTGGCTGGATCTGCAGAAGAGGTCTGGAAAGCCTGGTCTCCTCAGAGCATGGTGCAGGGGCAGCAGTGCCTCCTGGACCAGTTTGAGGTGATGGTTTAGGGGGAAAGAGTGAGACAGGCCTACTCCTGTGGGACTGCCTGGAAGACTTGGAGGGTTGTGGAGCTCCCTTTCCTCTCTGTCTTGTCCTTGGTGACTATGGTGATGCATCTTTAGCTGGCTACTTCTCTCAGGTTTCTTGGCCTCCCTCTCTGATGTCTATGGCTAGGATGTACTTTTTGGCTTCCCACTTTCTCTCTGTCCATCCTCAACCTATTTAACATGCTTGTGTGATTCCTTCCTCTTTTCCACGTGGCTTGGGCACTCAGGGCAGATTTTGCAGAAGTTCTTTACCTTTTGTCCAGCTGTGAAAATATCTGTGCTCATGACAAATTATTCTGCTTAATTTTCTCTGGAATAGATGAGGTGACTCTTGGTTCCTGTCATCTTTTTATTCTAACACTAGGAATTTAGAGAGGTAAATGAGGACTGTTAGTCCAGCAGCTGGAGGTGTGTTTCTCTCCACGGTTAAGTTCCTGTGTTTGCCATGAGCTGACTGTGCCCTGCCATATCCCAGTTCTTCTGAATGCCTTAGATTTGGGAAGTGATGGAGAGCTGAAGAAGCAAACTACAGAGAAAGACAAGTGCTTCTTTGAAAGTCTCAGAAGCTGTTAGTGGTTGGGGCTAACATCTGTAGTTAGGATCATCTCTCCCAGCCTGGCTCGGACAGACATTTTTCTCAGGGTTTGTGTTCAGCTTTGTTTCAAAGAGGATGACTGCCTTCTCCTCATGTTCCTAAGGCAGGTTTCAAGTTGTCCTGTCTTCATTCAAAGCAGCCTGCAGAAGGACGGGAGTGTGGGGAGATGTGTAAGCGTGGGCCTTGGGTGTGGTGGGGAGAAAGGCTGCCTGAACTGTGGGTCTCTAACAAAGACAGGGCAGCTTGTATAGGAGACAGAGAGATGACATTTTGAATTCGCTGATTTATTTGGAGTACCTGTAAAATCAGCTGATAGGGCAAATGAAAAATATCCCTTGTGTACTGAATTTTTATACTGCGTTTCATTCTACAGGTCTAGTCTCTTCCAATTAAAATCTAGTTTGAGGAAGAGCTTGGAATTGTGTTAGATTTTAGAAGATAACAGCTTGGAGCTCAACAGTGGTCAAAAAAGCAAATTGTCTGCTAGGAAGTAGAAAGGAAAGAGAATGACCGGGAGAGCATTGTTATGTTCCATAAATAAATCTGTGGTACATGCAGCTATTTGATGCTACGTGTGGCCTTAGTCCTCTCATCTCAAAAAAGATATAGCAGACCAGCAAAATTTCAGAGAAGGGCAGCAAGGCTGCTCAGAGGCCTGGGATGCCTGTTTAGTTGTTCCTAAAGCAAGAGCCCTGGGCTCTTCAGAGAAGAGGAGGCTGAGGGGAGACCTCATTGCTCTCTACAACTATCTGAAAGGAGGTTGTAGAGGTGGGTGTTGGCCTCTTCTCCTAAGTGAATAATGACAGGACCAGAGGAAATGGTCTGAAGTTGCAGCAGGGCAGGTTTAGATTAGATATTAGGAAGAATGACTTTACTGAAAGAGTGGTCAGGCACTGGAACAGCCTGCCCAGGGAGGTGGTAGAGTCACCATCCCTAGAGGCGTTTAAGAAACGTGTAGAATTGGCACTTCAGGGCATGCTCCAGTGGCAGAGATTGTAGGTTGTTGTTTGGTTGGACTCGATGGTCTCAAAGGTCCTTTCCAACCATGAAGATTCTATGATTCAGCTGCGGTAAGGCAGCAAGGCAGGGTGTGATGGAAGCCTGGAAGCTGCATAGTGAGGGAGGGGTGGGTGTGGCTGTCTGCTCGCTCTTCCGCTACACACCTGGAAGAAGCAATGGCAATAGCAGATGATAAACATGCACCATAGAACAAGACATTTTGTGTCTCACATGGTGAATGCAGCTCTGGGCGCCGTGTCCATGTGTGATGTGAGTGCTGGATGCTTCTGTGGGTTCAGAAAGGGGCTGCACAGATTGATGGAGGGGGACGTTAGGATTTCTTAATGCAAGGACTTGTCTGGTTTGGGGTGCGCAGGTGGAGCATGGTGATTCTGTTGGGTCTTAGGTGGAAAAAGAGAGGGGTATTGAGGCCTGCAAAGAAATGGCTTGTAGTATTGCAACAGGACTAGAGACAGGCTTTGTGGTAGGGGGTACTAAGGTGGTAGTCCTAAATCCAACAAGGTCCTGTGTGCAGCACAGAGAGACAGAAGCGGGGCTGTGCAGTGGCTCAGGTCACCGGCATGTGCAGGGAGGGGGCATGGGCTGCCACCAGGGCGGTGTGGGACAGCTGGGGCAAAAGGATGACCTGGACCACAGCTGTGGGGCTGTGTGATGTGCTAGGGGCTAACTAAACAACAGCAGAGCATGGTTACTTCCATGTGATTAAAAGCTTAATCTGGAAACCTGCTTTGATGCGCTGGAGCCAGAGGGATGCAATCCTCTGGGAAACCAAGCCATCCTTGTGCTGGGGCTCGGAGGCTATTGTCTGTAGGCACCAACAAGAGAGGAGACCTCTCTCTAGTTTTTTTCCCCTTAGTTTTCCTCAATTTGTTAAGTGATAAGCTTTTTCTGCTTTTTTGGTTGTAGTTATTCTGAGGGAACAGGGAGGAGCACAATACCTAAGATGGAAAGTTCAGCATCTATAGCAGGGTTAGCATCTCGGTTAACATGAGTAGTTAGTTGAGTGTGCCTGCACAGGTGTGTACTGGGGCTGACAGGAGATGGAAAGAGGCCCCTTGGTTTGGGAGGATGAAGTGGTGGTGTTAGTTCTTGCCAACTGAAGGCCCCATTTTTCTGAGGATTTCTGAGGTTTCCTGGTGCAGGCAGGGTGCTCTGTTCAAAGTATCTGCTACTATCATGTAATGGTCTTGTTGCTGCCCTTAGATATAAAGCTGATTCAGCGTGCTTGTTGTGATTGGGGTGAGGTACCAGGTTAGGCTGTTCTGGCATCAGTAATTCTTGTGGCATGAGAAGGAAAGGGTGGAACTGTAATAAAAAATGTCACCAAAATGGATTTCATTTTAGGTGAGTCTTCCATGTGTGACGGTAGAAAGACAATGGTCTAAAATGGAAACTATTTTAATAGGGAGAGCTCTGAGCTATGTCGTACTGTGAAGCAGACCTGCTGCAACTACTTTCTCCTGCTCTGCTTCTTGTCTTTAATCATTAGCTCATCCTAACACCAGATTCCAGATGATTTCCACATGCTCGTAGGTTACAAAAGCCAGCAACATTACTGTGAACACTGGAGTTAAGTCCATGAGTTGCTTGCTGAATGACTGCTTCCCATCAGTGTAGTTTACTTAGCCACTGACGTAATGTAAATCAAGTGCTTTGCATCTAATCCATGTGAGGACTTCTTTACTAGTGTGAGTGAATAAATCTCATCTGGGTGAGCCTCTGTAGCGTGGGAATTAAATGTTTCCAACTAAGTCAGAAATAATGGCCTGTTGTATGGGGGGGGGGGGTGTTGCTGCTTTTTTTTTGTTTTGTTTGTTTTGCTTTAGCTTTCCTTCCTCAGTGTTTGCTCCATGAAGCAAGAGCCTGTTCAAGCATGGCTCTTGCAAAACAGTTGCCTGGGAATGTCTCTTTTTTGGAGTGAATGATGAACCAGTTGTGCAATGATATGAACAACTGGACTGGCAACTTCCTGCTTTATTTTCAGCTTCTCCCGAAGGGAACTGTGACAAGATGTATTGTTGAGAAAGCAAAAGTGCAATGGCAGCAAGTGCTACCACTTCAGAATTGCCTGCAAAACCTTAGCTTGTCACCTTGATTTCTGAGGTTGTGGCAACAGTAGCTTTTCCTGCAGATTGCTCTAGCTCCTCCTTTGTCACTCATGAGCCAGGAAAATGTCTAACATGGATTAAAGCCATTTGCTGCCTCTGGTCCTGGAGCAGTTATGGGTCTTTTAGGAGACCATAAGGTCTACCAGAAAGTAGATTTAGATTGGACATAAAGAAGACATTTTTTTATGATGAGGGTGGTGAGACACTGGAAGAGGTTGCCCAGAGGTGCTGTAGATGTCCCATCACTGGAAGTGTTCAAGGTCAGATTGGCTTTGAGCAATCTGATCTAGTGAAAGATGAAAGGGGCATTGAACTCGATGATCTCTGAAGGTCTCTTCCAATCCAAACCACTGTGAGTCTATGATTCTATACCGGGGGAGGCGGGGGAGAGCACAGAGGGATGCAGGGCATTAGCCTGAACAGAGGCTGTGCTGGGCCTTGCTGTTGCTAAAGCCTTGATCTGCACAACATGATGCAAAGCTATAAGGGGAGTTTCAGGCATGCATGTGGTAGTATCTCTGACTTTCCCTTTGTATCTTGAGAGCTTTTGTCCTCTGATGACCAGGACTGTCATGCAGCATGGGTTCCTCTGTCAGCGGCACAGAGGGGAACAGAAGTGTGAAATTACTGAGCATCTGACAAAGCAGGAAGTCCCTTTTCCTCCTGAAGAAATGTGGACACAGGAGAGAATAAAATCGGGCCAAGTGGGAACCTGACAGCTTGGAATTGCTGGAGTCTGCAGGCTGTGTACAGCCTTGCTTTTGCCCTTTCTTAGATACTCTGTGAGTTCCTTCTGTTACCAAGCCTCTGTCTGCAGAGTCACTGACTGTGCCCTTCTGGTTTGCACCTCAGCTTCTGCTCTGGTGTTCGAGATTTGCTGTGTTTGTTGCATATCTGCTTCCTTCTCCTTGGGCTCTGCCGCTACTTGTCCTGTTTGTTGTGTATGGTGTGAGTCTGCTCTCCTGCCATGTCTAATCCTGGCTCCGTGCACCTTCTTTAGATAGATTTTTGGTGATGTTGTTTGGTAAGAACAGGCCAAAGATGTTGGCAACCTTCCCATTGTGTACATTTTGGGCCTTTCTTTCATCTCCTGTACAGCGTGCTGCTTGCCACATCATGTAGTCCCCTTCAGCTGTGCCTTCCTGGATATTGTGCAGTTCCTGGTTTCACGAAGCTGGAGGTTTCCTGTTTATATTGGTTTTTTGGCTTTTTTTCTTTTCTGGTATGTTGGATTGTTTAGCAATTGAAGGATTAAAAAAATATTTAATCCTGCTTGTTTTAATGAACACATCCTTTCTGAATATCAGTTTTAAGCCTTTGCTGCTTTTTCTTAATGTGAGTTTGGGGTATTTTAAAATCTGCTTGTGTTGGTCATTTGGCATGTCCCCGATGTGGAAAGCTGCTGGATCTTCATGATTCTGCTGCTGTCGATTTTCTTCAGCATTTAATTCTGTGCTGGCAGCTGTCATGCCCATCTTGTGTTTGTTTTGTGCAGAGCGCCTTTCTCAAGCTGTTCCCCACTGTAACACTCGTCAGATGGAAAGGGGTGAAAACATTTTGCTCTGCAAACTGAGGATGACAGTGAGCAGCCTGTGAGGAGTGGCTGTAGCATCTCCAATGTGTATGTAAAATGCAATGTGCTGTGCTAGTCCAAAATGACAAGATGTTCCTGCTCCATCTGTCTTTGTTATTAGCTGCCCAGGCTTTGGTCTGTGTGAATTTTGGGAGCATTGAAATGGTCTGCCTTAAGCTGGTGTCAGAGATAGCCCGTTGGCAATGTCCTTGGTGGTATTGCACTGAAATGATTTTAACCACTTCGAAAAACTCTATTTGGCATGTGGATGCTGCTCTAGGAAGAACGTCTATTTGAGTGGCGTTTGAGCTCAGATTTCTTGGCTTCATGGGTGGGGACTGGATATTAACATGGCTTTAAAAGAGGGCACCCAAGCTCCAGTAAAGGAGCCTTCAGCTATTTCAGCTAGGGTAAAGCTCAGCCTTGATCACTTGAAGTTGTGCACTCAGCCTGTCCCACTCATCTGCTGCCCCAATGTGGGTGGCAGCAGCGGCTGTTTTTTGTGGTCCTGGGGCATACAGAGTATCTCTGCAGTATCCCTTGCCTCTTGTCCCAAGAGACTGAGAATGGTGCATGCCAGTGGGCATCCAGCCTTGGGTAGAGACCATGTCTGTGTGTTTTATAACAGGCCGTTACAAATCTGCATGGTGTTTGAGAGGAACTCCGATAGTGGTTTGTGGTATAGGAAGCCTCTCCAGTGAGGTCAGATGACCTTAGTCTACACAACGCCTCAAACCAAAGTCTGTAGGTTGCAACAACTCGCCTCGAAGCCAGAGAGCTCTTCTGTTGCCTCTGTCTAAAAGATGAAAATCAGTGGGACCTTGCTTCAAGAGTCAAGTTGACCAGGTTCTCCAGCAGAAGTGAAGAGCTGTGTGGACTGCTTGAAATGGAGGACAGCAACCTTCTGTGGGTAGCTTCTGGGAGAATTTGGAATGGGAATCCTAGTGAAAGCTAAGGCCAATGTTGCCTTAAATAAAAGAAAATCATTTTTAGAAAGTAAAAAATCCATACTGCTTAAAATTAATTTAACAATTTTTTTGTCTGTGCAGTGTGGTGCCGGCTGTGAGAATAGCTGTATGAAACTCCACTTTAATTAGAGTCAGTGCAACTGAGAAAAAAAAAGAGCTATATGAGTGTCTGAAACTTGTGCTGTTTCAAGTGCTTTGACTTCCCTTCTGGAGACAGACCATTTCCATGTTGTGCCTTCTGCCAGATCATGGGAAGCAGTTGTGTTAATATTTATGGAAGCAATTAACTTTTTTTTTTCCGTCCCCTCCCTCTAGCTGTGTCTGAGTCCTTGTTCTTAAAATTAATGTTTAAAAAAAAAAAAAATCCTCCAATTAGCTAGTGGTCGTAGATACTGATCACTGCACAAACACAGTAACATTTTCCACAGTGCCCGAAGCTGCCAAGATGTTTGCAGTCTGCTCCAGGGAGAGGAGGCTGTCGGTAGTGGGAAGAGCCTGAAATGAGTCTTAGGAGTTTGAACAATGTGTCAGATCCCTGTAATTTCTTGTTATGGTTTGTTCCCATGGCTGTGTCTGCCGCACGTTCCCCACTAGCGATGGTGGAACGTGCATGCCTGCCCTGGAATAGCCTTTACGTGCTGCTTTGTCGTCCCCATTGAAGCAGCGTGGCTGAAGAGGAGGGTAGGGCTCAGTGAGGGTTGGGGGCTCATTTGGAGAGGCTTCTGGGGTGCCGCTCCGTGCTTTTGTGAAGCTTTCCTCCAGCCTTTGTAAAAGCTAGATGCTCAAGCATGTGCTTTTTAGGTCAGATGTCAGTCCCTTGTGCCACTGAAGGGCTCACTGAATTTGGGGCCAGTATGCCTCCTTGCCTTCCTGGTCAGGCACAATGGGGCATGGCAGCTTGCATGTCATGCCATATCTTGCTCTGTGTGATTATGATTCCCAAAGCTTTAAAAGGATACTAATATAGCCTGGTATTCTCCTGCTAAATCAGTTTTAAATGGTCAGACATCCTTACTTACACAAAAATAGATCAGCCCTGCTTAGGAGAGTCCTGAAGCTGCAGCATTACAAAAGAGGGTTATGAAGCGAAATCCATGCCTTTGCTGTTCTAATGTTACAGCTTTGGCAAAATCAAGTTATAAATGCAACAAAAGAGAGAGGAGGCATACTTCTGCACCGATGGCAAAGATACCACCCAGCACAAGTCCTAGTAACGAAACCCTCTCATGGGGCATGAGAGGAACAGTTTTAACACTGCATGAATTGAGAAACTGAATCCCAAGAGGGATGAAGCAGTGCTTACGGAGGGAGCAGACTGACAGCTCTGGAAGTCAGAGCCCTTCCCTTGTCACCCGCATTGGTACGGAGTTGTGTCAAGCTGTCAAACATATTTCTGAAGTATGCTTTCTTGGGAGTTTAATATTTAATAGCTGCTCTATTTAGAAAATTGGTAGAGGCTGGTAAAGGGTGGATGAAATGAGATGTCTCCTTCTGGGTTGCCCCTTTTGACTTGCCTTGATAAGCTTTTGGGCTGCAGGAATAAGTCAACCTCCTCTTTCCTCTGCTAATATTCCTGGGAAATGCCCATGTGAGGAAGGCTGTTTTGCTTGGGTATGCTTTCCAAGGGTTTCCACACTAGGATTATCATCTACATAAATCAGATTTCTGATTTACTGAGAGATAAATCTCTGCCCTGATAATGTAGGTTTTATTTGAATTACAGGTTGTGTATTTAATGGTAAATCTCTCACAAGTTGATGTCTGTAATTCAGACTAAGTGGGATCTATAGTATTATTCTATGTAAGTTATCCTTTGTTGGAATAGTAGCATGTGTAGCTTGCCTGAAGTTTTGTTGTTTTGTTTTTGTTTCAGTTATACAGTAACTGTATAAACTGTATCTGTATACTATGATATATAAACTGTAATCCTTACAGTGCTATTGGCCCATAGGTTATAATTATGGGCAAACATGATACTCTCCTGGAGCCATTGCCTTCTCTCAGGTTATCATTGATTGCAACATACACTTAAGAAATAGTGTATAGTGCTGGCTCCTGTGCTGAAAGCCATCCTGCTTAGGGCATCCTTGGGATACAGAGGTATTCAAAGAGTCTTTGTGAGCAATTTATGGACAAAAGTGTTCTTTTTACTTGGGTAAAAATGTGTGCACCAGCGGAAAGTCTATTTACCCACCTCACTGCTTCAAAGTGGCATTATTGTTGCTCATATGTGGCATTACTGGTAATGATGCATAATTTGGGTTTATCTTTTTAGTCAAGTGGCTTATAGAAAGGAAGTAAGTTTTTTGGGGGGATGTCTTTTGGTTTTTTTTATGGAGTTTTTAACACTGTAAATCTCAATGGACATTGTCAAAGTTAAATGTAGGAAACAAGACTATAAAAGGATTAAATGCAGTGGGTACTGAAATATTGTGGGTTGATTGAAATGGTAATTTGGATAGCCTTTGCTTGAACTAGCAGTGTTAAAATATGCTGTGAAGCTAAACACAGAAAATGGATCCTGCAGGAGAAGAATAGGCTATTAAGCAGATGTTCAAGCAAGGAGTGACTGTCGTCTGGAAGGTACTCTGGAAAGCGTTGTATTTAGTGATAATGTTAACGAACTGCAATGAAACATGGTGTTTCAGGGGGTCCCTGGCAGAATATCCGAGGGGACACAAACTTGAGTCCTGGCCCACTGGTGCTGTGTGCTCAACTGTGCGTGGAGGACACGCAGAAAATCAATAGATCTGCTTAAAGAATTTTGGCTTCTGCAGATACTGTGGGTGTTCATGCCTAATATGGCTGTCATGTGCATGCCCTGGGCTGATTTGCTTCTGTTGCATTTCCTAGCTACATGGCTTTTTAAATTTGTTTTTACTTATGTCTGTTTCCCTCTTTTTCCTTTCAAAATAAAGATTATTTGTAAATTCAGGTCACTGAGCGTTCTTATGTAACTAGGAATGAACTTCTTTAGCATGGGTAGGACATTCCCTGCTGCGACAGGTACAGGCTGTGTCTGTACATCCAGTAGTTATTTTGCAATGCTCTTCAAGTTGAAATAACCTGGTGTGCCTGTTGACAGTGAGGTAGGGGAAGGCTGTTCCAGTCTGCAGGAATTTTGCTGACAGAAATCACGATTTTGAGTTTAAGTTGCTTCCTTCAGTGGCACTGTCATCTTTTTCTTAGTGATGCTTCTGGCTGTTGCCTATGATTCATGCCAATGATTTGTGACCCCGGCGCTGGGCTTATGTGTATTCCTCTGTGGCTGCAGGCGCGCTTGTTCCTTTAATGCCTGTACCTGAGCAGTTTTTATTTATAGAAATAGCATATAAATGTGTAGATACTGCTTATATGGGATTATTGTAATTTCTTCATGTCTCTTCTTCCTCCAAAATAAATTGTGCTGGCCTGTTCACCTGTATGGGGTGTAGGTGGCAAGGTTTTGGTAGCAGGGGGAGAGGTTGTGGCTGCCCTGTGCTGGACACAGCCAGGTCCAGACAGCTCCAAAGCACCTACTGCAGTCACAGCTGAGCCCGTTGACCATGATGGTGCTGCCTCTGGGAAAACATAATTAAGAAGGAGTAAAAGTGCAGGGCCAGCAGAGGAGTAGGAAAGAAAAGTGAGAAACAGCCTTGTGAATACCAAGGTCAGAGAAGGTGGAGAGGAGGTGCTCCAGTCGCTGTAGCAGCCCATGGAGAGGACCACAGGGGATAAACGTGAGGAGGAGCTAACAGGAGATGGGGTGGACTGATTGTAACCCCATTCCCCATCCTCCTGTGCTGCTCAGTGTAGGAGGTAGTACTACATTCCCTGTAGTTGGGAATGAAGGAGTGAAGCTGAGCCTGGGGAGAAGGGCGGTGGGGGGGGAAATGTGTTTTAGTAAGTCTTTGTTTCTCACCGCCTGATTCTATTTTAATTTGCAATACATTAAATTAATTTTCCTCAGGTTGAGTCTGTTTTGCCTGTGATGGTAATTAGTGAGTGATCTCCCTGTTTACCTCAGCCCACGAACTTTCCATCTTAGTTTCCCCCCCTCCTGTTGAGGGGGAGAGTGTGGGAGCAGCTGGGTGGGCAGCTGGCAGCTTGCCATGGTCAACCCACCACATGACCGTAGATCCATAAAAATTGAGATTAAATTCAGTACCAGGTAGAACTGTTGCTCCGTGGCTGTTCCTCTGTCTTCCTTACTGCATTTTTCAACTGAATGTCTTCTGAACATTGTGCAGATCCAGACACACCCTTACATGAGAACTGAATTTCTTTGCTTTTCATTAATACTCACAGATATTTAAGGAAGTCATTCCTCCTTGTTTCTGTTGTACCTCAATACCTGTAACACCACCTTCTGTGTCAGCGAAACATATGGTCTAACTCCATACAGTTAGGTTACAGTATTTTCTTTGCTAGGTTGAATGAGGAAATCTAACGTATGAATAGCGTCCAGACCAACCCAAGGAAGGGACATAGAAGGTGAAAGCAGTATATGTACTTTGGACATAACTTTAGAGGGAGGATTGTCCTTGTGGAAGCTGCAGAGGTGAGCTGATAGGTATACTTGCTTGTGTCCTGAAGGTCATAATTAGGAACCTCTCTCCTCCTCCCTCTATTTGGGGAAGGCAGGGGAACAAAACAGGGCACAGCCATATACTCTAGTCTAAGTTCAGGAAAGTACAGAATAGGTCTCGGGTTCATCCAGGTGTTTCTTCTGCACGTCCTCGCTGTGTAGGAGGTGCTGCCTTGCTCCAGCTGTGACTGCATTGCTGGCAACTCTGTAGCAGGAGAGGACGTGCCTGTGGCTGAACAGAACATCTCTCTTTGAGAGTGCTCTTTTTCAGATGTTGGATGTGCTCATTAGAGGGCAGCAGAACAATTCTTCCTTTTTCTACGTCAGTTTTCTGTTTTTGAAATGATATTTTTCTGCTCTGCAGGACACAGAAGAAAATTCCTCTTTCTGTTTTTCCTAGTGTAATAAGTGTATGAAACAGCAATGCTCATATGAAAACATTTCCCTGTGTAAATAAACATAGAGCAATTATAGTAAAAAATTGCTCCTTGGAAGCTTGTGTTGCAGACTCAAATGAGATGGAGCTCCTCTAAGATTAAACCACAAATGACTAGCACTGTATGTGGAAAAGCAGCCAAAGGAATGTTTCACAGCTAACTTTTTCGCTCAGCCGAATTCTTATTTGACCTGTATGTCCATATGCATCTATTGATTTGTTTGCTGTACCCCAGTTGCTGCTGCAACCTTTTTCTGCTTGAAGAAAATGTTAAAGAACCAGACTTGCTCCATCTGAAAGTAATCTTTAAATGAGATCTGATAGTATGCCCCCTCCCATCCTCTGCAATATGAATACTATTAATAATTACGGCACAGTCTTTAAAGGCTAAGTGAGGCTGGGATTTGGAGCCCAACATCACAATACTTAAATGCATTATTTATTACATAACATTCATAGAAGAAGTCTGTAGCGCTGTTTGACTTTGCAGCTAGTGTATTTCTGGCTTTAGAAAAATATATGTAGAAATCCTGGCTAGGAGCGAACGTCTCTGGTGCACGTCTTATTAGCAATATTTTGCACACCGTTGGCCTCTCTGGGGAATATGAGCTGATTCAAGGCAGCTGGAATAGCAGGAAAAATGGATTTTTCAGTTATAGCAGCATCAGCCATTGGTTTCCAACAGATGGCTCTGGTTTTGCAAGGTCCTCAGTGGAAGCAAAACTTTATCATTGAGAAGAAAATGATTATTTCAAGAGATGTGCAAATAGGTTTTGTGTCTTGAGAACCTTTGCTGAATCTTCCTCTTCCTGAAGAGGGTGGTGGCATAGGTTGGTGGAGTGGAGCATGTGTGAGGATTGGCAGGGGGAGACACAACACCTTTCTCTCTTTTCCCAGAATGTGTTGGATGTTTTCACATTACATCCTGCAGATTTCCATATCTCCCTCTCCCCTACCTGAAGGAGCCAAAGTCCACCCAAAGGGGCACATAGCTGCAGGTTCCTCAGAACTTGGTAGGTGCTTTGTGTTCCTCACATGGGTGAGAGCTCTAGCACAACAGGGTGTACTTGGCTGCTGCCTTCTGTCCTACATTATTTTTTAGGGTGGCAATATTGTGAAGTGGAATATCTGAAGTAGATCAGCCTTCTTAATGTTGGCAAATGTTCTTCCTGGTGCAGCAGCTTGGATCAGTCGCACCACCTGGAGAAGTCCAGATTGTGCTTTGCGCTCAGTTTGGGATCCACTGGGGAGCTGGCATTTCTTCATGTCTTTGTTGCAACACCTCAGCGAAGACAGGACTAATGGGAAGGTCCTCATCAGGAAAAAAAAGCTGAATGAAGCCAGAAAAATGTGAAAAATGTCTCATAGCGCTTGGCTGCTCTTGGTCCATAAGGTAAAAGTTAATATCCTGTTGATAGGTTAAAAAGATTAAACTCAGTCTTACACCAAGTGAGACACCAGTGATGAGTCTGTAGACGCACAACGTGTGGATCTAAACCCATTTGACTGTTTGGTCCGTATTAGGAAATTAGCAGGCACAGTGCTCATGCCAGCAGTCCTCCTCACCACAAAGAAATGCTCTTCCTGCCAGCATCTTCCATGCAATATGGAAAGATCTTCTGCTGGCCCTTCTTTTACAATGAAAGTCTCTCTCTTCTGAGAACTAGTATGATATTTTGTTGGGGATGCGAGTGTTCTCAGTAAATGTATTTTGGGCATGGTGAGCTTAAGTATTGCAAGACCACCACTTGGGAAGAGGTGCATATTTTTTTGTTCGAGGAACACTTTCTTTACAGGAATGACACCAGATTCTGTTCCCCTGCGAGCATGGGGATACTGAAGCACAGAGAGGTGAGGGGACGGTTAGTTCTGGGGCCTCTCTGGTTTGGTGCTCTAGTCCCGCACCAGAGAAGATCAAGGCAATGCCAAATGTCTGGCAGCTCTGAAAACTGGCCACAGGGAGTGTCAGAGAAGAACCTACTATGGTTTGGTCCTTCCCTACCCCCTATTATTTCTTTTAATGCCAAGGGTGTTCTTTCAACAGCTGTCTTCTAGCAGCTGCTAGTCTCATCGTTGCACGGGGTAGATGGGGCTATGGTGAGAGCACCCGTTTGCTAATGCAGGCGCAGTATAAATGCTGTGCAGCAGTGCATGTCATTTGCTGAGGCTTGTTATTGTCTGCCTGAGCTGCTGGCAGGGGTGAGCGAGCATGAAGTACAAAGTGGCAGAGCCCTGTCATTTTATTTTGAATTTTGCTTGGTTTAAAATAGATTCTACCAGGAGAATGTTGTTCCAGGGTAGTGACTGATCCTGTCCTGCAAGTTTCAAATAAAGAAAAGTGGAAGAGGTGATGGCATGGAGGAAAAAAAAATAGCTTCTGCCTTTCCTAGAGGGGCCCAGATATTGATTTTTCTTTTTTAAAGATTTTATCTTCATTTAAGTGAGCCAGATGGGCATATTGGAGTAGAGTGGCTTGCTCTAATTTAAGATTTGTTTGAAAAAAGGAAATTGTCTTGTGTAAGAATCATTGCGGGAAAGACGAAGGGTCCCCAGCAGAGTGGGGGTCCCCAGCTTTAGCAGGAGATGAAGAGTGCCATAGGTCTGTATTGAAGTAGTGATCATAATGGTCTGTGGAGGTGCTTGGTAAAGCTGTGGGATGGTTCCTGTGTGTCCCCTGGAGCCAGGCAGGAGCAGGGAGGAGGATGTAGGGCTGTCCAGGGGGGAAGATGCTTTGGGAGTGTTATGTGTTGCATAAGATGGCAGAGCCAGCGATCGTATTAGTGCCTCAGGGCTTTTGGGAGCTCTAAATTGTCCGCTGAAGCAGAAGAGCTGTTGAGACAGCACAAAAGCTGCAGCCACCAGAAATGTCGGAGACTGGAAGAGGCGGCGAAGCAGTGTCTGGACCAGTTCCACTTATGGGACAGTCTGTGCACCCATGGGGAGGGCAGGAGATTTGAGGTGCTTGGGGACCTCCTGTAATGAGTGTTTTCATGGGTTAGGCTCACTGGACTGTGTAGTCAACACCAGCACCCAAACAAAGGTAGTTCAGTGTTACGTTTGAATGCTAGAATTAGTAAGACCTTTTCAAGGTTAAAGGGCTGTTATGGTCATACCGTCTTTATGCAGACACCAGATCACCTTTGTCTGTGCTTTAGGGGCTTCTCTTTGGGATCTCCAGTCTTGATCTTGTGCTGAAGTGTTTACATATCAATTATAGTTTGCAAAGAAAAAAGTCAGCTTGTTTCTGGTCTGGACATAACTTGCCAGCCCTTTGAGCTCAGAGGGCTGTGTGCTTACGTTGAGTGGGAGTGGGTATGTGGGTGCAGCAGAAGCTAACCTGCAGTAGCTGCTTGAGATTGAATTGAGTTATCTCTCCACCCCAATCATAGACCAGAGTATTGTGGATTTCGTGCCTTGTACTTTTGCAAGTGATTATATTTGTCTAGCTGCATTCTACACGTGCTTTCCAGTTTTGAAATCTTCTGTACGTGCTCCAAGAAAAGGAGAGGGGAAGAATGGGCAATGAGGCTCCAGCAATGTAATGCATTGCCAGTCTTGCATGTCAGTTGTTGCCCAACTGCATGTAGGCAAAGCTGAACAGTGAGCTGGGGGCTGGAAGTCAAATACATGCCTGTCAGAAACAATTTGGGAAGCTTTCCTGGATATTCTCACCCTCCTTCCTACTTTATATTTATGTTAGTGTTGCAGTTCTCTGTGTGTGGAGCAGTTTATAAAGCCACTTATAATGCAAGCAGTGTTAGAACCGGCTGATCAAAATGTGACCAGGATCGAGCTAATAATTCTTAGATTATGTAAATAATGAAAGTCTGCTGGCATTATACAGACTGAGTTGTTGAGCTCTTTTCCATGTCTAAATCTAAAATTATCTTGTATCTGTGGACTAAGCAGGCTATTGGGTTAAAATAAGTTAATATGATTGCATTTAATATATGGCCGTTCAGTGGTTGAAGATATAGTTGGACTTTCTGTTCCCTTGGTGCTCCCAAACTGTTAGGTGTTTGGGTTTTGTGGTGTGCAGGAGCTCTGACAGCTGCAGATGGTGGGATTAACTCCTTGACGTACAGTTGTGCAATAGATAGGATGGCATGGGGAGGGGCAGTGCACGACACTAATCTGCCACAAAGACTTAAAAATCAAGGGCAAGCTCTGACATGTGATTACTTCTTTCATTTTCCTGTCAATGCATGGAGTGTTGGGAGTGGGGAAACAAACGTACGCCACAGGGAGCCTGAGACCAGACATGTTAAAGAATCCAAGGAAATCTGCCAGGAAAGGAGAATTAATCAGTGGTTACAATAACCTAGTGGAAATTTTGCTGTGATCCTAATGAGCTCAGTTCATTAGGACTCAGCTTAGGAGCTGAGTAAGGTTCAGAGTAATTACTTCATGAAAACTCTTGATTGGAGCAGTAAGGAAGCATTTCTAGAAACTCTGCTCCTGCTTTTCTTTCTGCTGGTGTGTGAGCATTGTCTGAGTACTCACGGCTGTGAATGTGTAGAAGCTGATACTAGGGTTCACTGAGCTTCTTTAGCACAAGGGCAGAAAAAGCATATATGGCTCACCTCAAGGGAAAAAGCCATTAGCCAACCTGGATATACAAGCTCGTAACAGTGTCTGCAGTCAAATGCAGTCGTTTGAGAACATTCATGTTTATCTGTAGATCAGTTTTTCAGCATTGATGCTAAAGGCGTGGAATATAAGCAATGATTAAATGGATCAGGGCTTTTTTGCCTGGAAAAGATGACTGTCTGAGAAAAAGGGAGCTAACAAAGTTTAGTAAAATATGATTGCCACAGAGGTGAAGAGAGATTAGACTTGTTCCCAGTCTCTTCCAGTGAGATAAGTGGAAGAAATCAAATTAAACTAGAATATGCTGTGTACAGGCAAAGATCCTTCAGGAAAATGGCAGTTAAGTTATAGGACTCCTTGCATGTAGTGTTCTGAATTTCTGGTACCTGCATGGGCTTCAAAGCGACTGTTGAGATCCCCCCAAATAAAAAATCATTGTGGGTACCAAATGCATCCGCTCTATACTTGTGCATTCATCACTGTCCCTGTTGGACATGTGGTATTGGCTTGCACATAGCTTTGGTCAGGGCTGGTATGTTCTTAGCCCAATGGTACTATTTACTAGTGGTAAAGCCGGACACCAATGCTCAAACTCAAGTCCTCAAAGTGCCTTCTGTTAAAGCTCTATGAGGTTTTTGTGTGTAGCTTCTGCTGATGGTTGGCAGGAGCAGTGCTTGCTCACCGGACAGAGTGAAAGGCAAGAAGGGGCTGGCCATGGCTGTTGCCAGTGTGCATTATGTTAGGCTCTTGTGCATCTCTTCTGCATGTTGCCTCTTGGGGTTTCTGTTGTGGTTGCCATCCTGGCTTGCAGGTGGTGATGTATCTCCAAATTTGTGCAGGTGCTTTAATCACGGCTAGTGCATTACTGAGCAGCTGGATTTGTAATGCTTTGGAGGGGACTATTTTTATTGAAAGACATGAGCTGCTAATCTTGAATTATTTGAATGCCAGCCAGTAGTGCCTGTCAACCTCTGGGGAGCCTTGCAAAGAGGAGGTATTCAAATGAAAACCACCAAAAGGACAGAGGCAGCAGGCTTCCTGGAAATGCGCAAGAGGAATGTTGGAGACTTTTCTTGTATTCATCTGTTCTGCTAGTTAGGTTTTGCACATGGCAGTAATGTCTATCCTTGCAGCAGTAAGAGGTATGTAGCCATGCGGTTCACAGCAGCAATGATCTTGTCACACTCCATGTGCGGCGAAGAGCCTGCGAGGATGATGGGTGTTCCTTCCAACCCACAGTTTCAGTGGCTTTTCTTTGTCTTCTGAAGCTACAGACACCTACAGCTGGGGATGGGGTGGAGGGGATGCCAAGGGGGCAGCTACGCATTGCCAAAGTGGATTTTTTTTTTTTTGTTTCTGTCTTGATCCCAGTCCCAAATACATTTATGTGGTAATTCTGCTGTTTGGATGTTTTAGCATAAAGTTGTCACTGTATTTCTAGTGCAGTTTAAAAACTGAAATGAAAGTGTTAAGAATCTGACCTTGCACAGTTGCTTTTAATACAATTCTGTGGCAGGCCTGATGGAATCAAGAGGATGTAATAAACATATTTCAGGGGTACAAGTTAGACTTGGGCTTTTTCATCCCTTCTGTCTGTAGTTCTTGTAACTGGCCGAAAATTGCTAAATCTTCCCAGTCTGTTTTTCAGTCATTAGTCTGTACTTACTTTCTTCTCTTCTGCGCTTTCTGCTGGCCTTCAGATCTGTCATGGAATTAATTGGTGAGGAAAAAAGAAGAAGGAAAGAAATAAAGTTGTCCACTGCATGTTGCAGAAGTTTGCTGGCAGTGCTAACTCAGGTAAAGAACAGAAATGTAACATATAGCCTTTCTACCGTGAGATATGAGGCATCTGCTCCATGTTTATTGCTTCAAGATAGGATGTGCCGGTTTTGTCTGGAAAATAAGGTATACAGCCAACACTGGAAATGTTGGCTACTGTAGCACTGGGTAGGAGAGGAGAGATTACAGTTAAACAAGGAAATAGGGCAAGAATATAGTAGACAATAGAAATTCTGACTCTGGAAATGCTGGCCTGAGTGGCTGGGAAGCAACTGTTCGGAGGCTAGGTGGAAAGCAGAGGCAGCGATCAGTTTGAAAGGGCAGGGACTGATTCGATTAACTAGCATGGCATTGAAAGGCAAAATTGATGCATTACCTGAAAGAAAATAAGGTAGGGCAAACCTTTTTTCCTTCGTCCTTGTTGTTTAGTCTTGCCCAGGATCAGGCATTGGGGATTCCTTAGAAGAGGCTTGAACCTTTCTTCCTGCCCCTTTGTCCCAGCAAAGGATGCATCTGGTTAACATCCCAGTGTGGGCCTTCCTGGAGCCTGGAGCTTTGCTTGCCTGGTCTTGGACATGTGATCATGGGCCAGAGCAACTCGTTCAGCACTTCAGAGACAGCCAAACTTAGAGAGGTGAGTTGTCCCCTAGCAAACCTTGACCTAAGGAAGAGAAGTCTCCTGCTGTGTCCACCCTTCTTCCCCTGCACTGCCATGGTATCGATGGCCAGAAGGGCCATGGTATTGATGGGCCAGAAGGAAGGAGCTGTAGCAGCTGGTGCTGGGATCCCATGTAATTAGGAAACCTTTGCATGCGAGATGCTCAGCTAGCATGCAGTAGGACTGCATCAAGTGTGCCTTGGCTTGCGCAGGAGGGCATCTTCTGTCTGCCTGCTTTTTTTCTCATCAGCTGCCCTCCAAAAGCCAGTGCTGGCACTTTCTTCCTTGCCATCTGTATCTGGAAGCTACTGCATCCTTGGTGTGCTTGCACAGCCTCTTACCACCAGCTTCCTGGCACAGCCCTGAGCTGATAGTCTTTTGTTCTGTAGTCTTGGTGGCCTGATCCCTTACCAAAATTTCCCTTCTGGGTATTGAAACAGAGGTGTGACTGATTCTGTGTTGACAACCCAGTACCCCTAGAGAATGAGTAGGAAAGCAAGAGGGTACTATATGAAGATGGTAGAAAGCTCATTCCTGGAACACTTATGGGACTGTAGGAGGAGAAGGGAGGCACTTGTGCCATGAGAGACTAAACTATTCAGCTGTTTATTCAAGTAATCTGTGGGGAAGAAGAGAGAGAGGAGATGCTGTAGCAGTGTTCATCATAGGTTTTCAACAGACGGATGTGGGAGCTGTGGTCAGGGTTCACCCCAGAAGCTCTTTATTCAGAGCATACATTCAGGTCCCCCTGTTAGGAGTTCTCTGCCAGCTGTTCCCTCGCCCCTTACCTCTTCCTGTCTAACAACATGGCTCTTCTGGAGTCAAACCTGAGGAAATGTCTGAGTCTGTCTGGGAAATCAAGACGTGGTGTCATGCCAGGTGTTGCCTCTGGTTGCCTGCCTTCTCCCATGCCACATGTTGCCTTATTTCCCAGTGGAGCTGCGGCAGTTGCCTTTTGGCTGTTTGTTCTTCTAATTAGGTACTCAGGAAGAGGCAGAACCCAGCTGAGAAATCTGTAGCTAGAAACATTAAAGGAGAAGGTGAAATTGTGGAGGAAGGAAAATTTTTCAGGCTGTTGATGAGCTCGTATTAAAGCAGGTCAAAAACGGCTGGTTTGATGTTGACCGCTGAGCTTTTTCTGAAGCCACTTCTGTGTTGTACTTCCAGGCTGCTGTCAGGGTGGAAATTAGTGCAGGGATGTTTGATCAGGAAGCTTGTTTCTTCCCCTCCTTGTCTGATTGTGAGAAGCCTGCATTTCTGTAGTTCCTGTGGATGGGGGAGCTGTGCCTGCAAGGTGAGAGATGGGGTGGCTCAGCCTTGCCTCTGAAGAGCGGGATGGGTCACCTGCCCTCAGTGATGTGGAGGATAGACATGGGGATCTCAGCCCCATTGCAGCTCCATTATGCTTTTTTTATTGCTTGGTTTGAACAAATCTAGAAGAACCTTGAAATCAGGATGTTTCTCAGGATCCAGCTTGGCCTTGCTGCTTCTTTTGTCCCCAAGTGTCAACAGGACTTTCACACCTGGGCTCCTGGCAACATGCAGAGGGCAGAGGAAGGGGCTGCACTCTGCCTTAAAACAGGTTTATCTCGTGTCGTGGCAATTCAGCTAATCTATTTAGAGTAATTTAGGCACAAGGCAGTATATTCCCAGATTGTGGTCCTTCATCCCTTTGTTATTTTTTTTAGCCTGAGTTTAGCAGATCATTGAATGTTTTCTGGTCTGGGCTCTGTAAAGGAAACTTTAAAACAAAAAAATCTCTGCTAATCAAACTCTGAAATTGTGCTTAATTTCTAGTAATTCCACTGATGGAATTAACAAATTAGATCTTTAGGCCAGAGGCACGAAGCAATGATTTTCAGGTTTCTTTTGTTTGTCAGGGCTTGGTCAGTGCTGAACCTTTTACTGTGACAGGATCTTCCCCACCTTCCCACATAGCTTGGCATATGAGATGGTGTACTGGGTCAGAACAAAAGGGTAGACAAGTTGGGCAATCCCATCTTTTGACAGCAACCATCAGGGAAAAGCTGGGAAATATAATAGTTCTTTCCTCAAAATGCTTAGCTGGGCACTTCCAGTGCCTAATAACTATTATGAAAACAAATCGGTGAGCTGAAGAAGTAGAAGGCTGCAGATACAGCCAGTGCCAGATCCTTTGAGCACCCCTGTTCCTCCAGCCCTGAGAGGTTCTGCAAACGTTGCCCCTGTCCTTGCTTGTGAGCCCGTCCGGGGGACTTGGAGTGCTTGTGTACTCCAAGAACAGTCAAGAGGAAGTCGAAAACTTATGGGTAGGGACTGGAGACCAAGGCAACAATGGGAATCTTGTGGTTGGTGTCTACTGCAGGCCGCCCGATCAAGGGGAACCTACTGATGAAGTCTTCTTCCTCCAGCTACAGGAGGCATTGTGCTCGAAGGCTCTCATCCTGCTGGGGAATTTCAACCACACCGACATCTGCTGGAAAAGTAACACGGCAAGCTGTAGACAAGCCAGGAGGCGCCTTGATGATAAATTCCTAACACAGGAAATAGACAGCCCTACCCGAGGTGATGCCATACTGGACCTCATAGTCACCAATGTGAGTGAGCTCATCAGGGATGTCAAGACTGGAGGCAGCCTGGGCTGCAGTTACCATGCACTGGTGGAGATCACAGTCCTGAGGGACACGTGCCAGATTAGAAGCCTAGTCAGGACCCTGAATTTTAGGAGAGCCAACCTCTGGCTCTTCAAGGAGTTAGTCAATAGGACCCCCTGGAAAATGGTCCTCAGGGACAAGAGGGCAGAACAGAGCTGGCAGATCTTCAAGGACGCTTTCCATAGAGCACAAGAGCTCTTGATCCCCAGGTGTAAGAAATCAAGCAAGAAAGGGAAGAGACTAGCACAGCTGAGTTGGGACCTGCTGGTCAAACTAAAAGGCAAGAAGGAACTCCACAGGCAGTTCACGCAGGATCAGGTGTCCTGAGAAGAGTATAGGGATGCTGCCTGCGTATGTAGGGATGAGGTCAGGAAGGCCAAGGCGCCAACCAGAAAAGGAAGGTTAAAGAAAGCGTGTCCTCCCTGATGACCAAGAATGGCAAACTGGTAACAACAGACAATGAGAAGGGTGAGGTTCTCAACAACTTTTTTGCCTCTGTCTTCACTGCCAGCCTCTCTCCTCATGCCTCCCAGGTTGAAGGACCGCAAGACGGGGACCTGGGTACAAAGTCCCTCCCACTGTAAGCACAGACAAGGTTTGTGACCACCTGAGGAACCTGAACATATGCAAGTCTGCGGGACCTGATGAGATGCACCCAGAGCCACTCTCCATGATCTTTGAAAAGTCATGGCAGTCAGGTGAAGTCCCTGGCGACTGGAAAAAGGGAAACATTGCACCCATTTTTAAAAAGGGTAGAAAGGAGGACCCCAGGAACTACTGCCCTGTCAGCTTTACCTCTGTGCCTGGGAAGGTCATGGAACAGATCCTCCTAGAAGCTATGCTAAGGCACATGGAAGACATGGAGGTGATTTGAGACAGCCAGCATGGTTTCACCAGGGGCAGGTCCTGCCTGACCAACCTAGTGGCTTTCTACAACAGAGTGACTGCATCAGTGGACAAGGGGAGAGCTACGGATATCATCTATCTGGACTTCTGCAAGGCCTTTGACACGGTCCCCCACAACATCCTTCTCTCTAAGTTGGAGAGATACATATTTGGTGGGTGGACTGTTCAGTGGATAAAGAAGTGGCTGGATGGTCGCATCCAGAGGGTAGTGGTCAATGGCTTGATGTCCAGATGGAGAGGGGTGACAAGTGGTGTCCCTCAGGGATCTGTACTGGGACCGGTGCTGTTCAACATCTTCATCAATGACACTGACAGTGGGATCAAGTGCACCCTCAGCAAGTTTACGGATGACACTAAGCTGAGTGGTGCGGTCGATGTGCCTGAGGGACGGGATGTCATCCAGAGGGATCTGGATGAGCTAGAGAGGTGGGCCCGAGCAAACCTCATGAAGTTCAGCAAGGCCAAGTGCAAGGTCCTACACCTGGGTCGGGACAATCCTCATTATTAGTACAGGCTGGGGGATGATGTGATAGAGCGCAGCCCTGTGGAAAAGGACTTGGGGGTACTGGTGGATGAAAAGCTGGACATGAGCCAACAATGTGCACTTGCAGCCCAGAAGGCCAATCACATCCTGGGCTGCATCAAAAGAACCATGGCCAGCAGATCCAGAGAGGTGATTCTCCCCCTCTGCTCTGCTCTCCTGAGACCCCACCTGGAGTACTGTGTCCAGCTCTGGAGCCCTCAGCACAAGAAGGACATGGACCTGTTGGAGCGGGTCCAGAGGAGGGCCATGAGGATGATCAAAGGGCTGGAGCACCTCTCCTATGAAGACAGGCTGAGAGAGTTGTGGTTGTTCATCCTGGAGAAGAGAAGGCTCTGGGGAGACCTTATGGTGGCCTTCCAGTACCTGAAGGGGGCCTACAAGAAAGCTGTGGAGGGGCTGTTTGCAAGGGCATGTAGCGATAGGCCGAGGGGCAATGGTTTTAAATTAGAGCAGGGTAGGTTTAGATTAGACATTAGGATGAAGCTCTTTACGATGAGGGTGGTGAGACACTGGCACAGGTTGCCCAGAGAGGTGGTGAAGGCCCCATCCCTGGAGACATTCAAGGCCAGGCTTGATGAGTCTCTCAGCAACCTGATCTGAAAGATGAGTCCAGCTGTCTCAAACAACTTGCTGATGCTGAAGATGAGGAGGCCTCTTCCTCTTGCACCTGCTCCTGGCCATGTGTCTTCCTGGCTTGATGCTGACTTGATTTGGTTCAGTTTGCTAAACTAGCAGAAAACTTATCTGGGTGGAAGTGAGTTAGGTTTTTCTGCTGGAGGTGTACACTAGAGCTGGGGTAGGAGTGTGTGTGGGAGGCATGGTGAAAGGCTGCTGCTGTTGCAGCAACAGGCTCTTCGGTAAGCTAAGCTCAAGCTAAGTTCTCGTTTGCCTGCACCCTGAGCTGCTCTCCGCTGGAGTCTGCTGCTGTTGTCTCTGTGCCAAGTTTCCAAATGTCATGTGTTGATAATGCCACTGGTATTGATACTGCTGCACATTGCATGTCGATCTTTCCAGAGGAAACAGCCTTGTCTCTGTGTCATTAACAGAGAAGTCGATTACAATTGATTTTTTTTCTCTAGTTCCATTAGAGATGAGCAATCCAATATTGCATTCAGTATTCCCTGGAGCAGGTCAGCACCTTCCAGACCTCTTCCCTGCTCCCCAAACCACCCCCAAACATCCTGCCAGCATCACAGCAGAGTTTGAGGAGTGCGTCTGCACAGGCAGTCCCCTCTTCTTCATAGACTGGGACCCAGGCAGAAAGCCATGCTGGAGACTTAAATTAGCGCTCCTCCATTTGTATTAGAAGGAAGTTATTCAGATGTTTAACATGAATGCAAGGCTCTTGTGCAGAAGCAACTGCTCTCAGTGTGCTGATGGGTATTTGCTGATGGATGGAAGCAATCCCTTTAACAGTAGGCGGGGTGCTGGCATATAGAGACCTTGGCATCCTGGAAATGTTGCCTGTACAGGCATGTAGTGGAAGAGGCTGCTAGTGTGCCAAGAAAGCAGATTTAATGAAAGGAGAGTTTATTAAATTAAGTCAGGCTCCTTCTCTGATGCATAGTTTAGCAAAGGCTGAGGACTGCATGCCTTAGGTGTGGCTGGCTATACTTCAGGCTTTTTGTCTGTTGCCTGACGTGTTTTTCTGGAATATGTATTTCAGTGGAATCCCAGCTTGTTTATAGATGTTGAAGCACTATTTCTGCTTAATGGAAGGTCTTTTGAGGGGGGAAGGCAGAGCAGTAACATTTCAGCTTCCTTGTCACACCTCTACCGCTGTGCTCAGAACTTCATGGCAGACAGAGCCTGAGGCTATAGAGTTCCCTGGATCATGGTGGCAAGATGGTCCTTCCTACTGTTCGAGCATCCCCTCTGCTTCCTGAGCCTGCAGCCTTGTTGAAAAGGCATCTTGAGATAGCTACCTGCCATGACAGTGTTAAAGGAATGCATTCAGTCAGGGCCATGCCGCAAATCCCTTTCCTGAGGGCTAGATTGCAACTGGCTCATGGACTCTCACAACTGGAAGACAACTTCAGATGCTAATGTAGCAAATCTCCCAAGGAGAGGCAGGGAAGCTGTTAGCTGGGGTGAATACTTGTGTGGATCTTCAAGAGTTTTCCTAAGACTTCTCCCAGTTTCACATATGTGCTTCCTTTGTGTCCTTGTGTTTCTGGACACTTGTGAAGCAGGGAGGGCTTCAGGAATAAATTTTAAGCACTCTTCTCCTAGTTTGGGCAAGTTCAAGTCCATATTGCCATTGGATTAGTGTCTGCCACAGGGAATGGTGGGATGCAGAGATGAGGCTTGGATGTTACTTGTAGGTCAGCTGTCCTGTTTAAAAAGTAATAGCTTCAGATTTTTCTGCAAAGCACTGATTGACAATTGGCGTGAGCACAGTTATTTCTGAAAGGGAAGATGCTGGGGAGAAGTACTTGATGCCCCTCTATCAAACTAGAGACTGAGGGAGTAATGGTGGGGGGAATCTTCTCTTCTCCCAGATCTTCTGCTATGCCTCTGAATGCCTTCTCCACTGATGAAAGGAGATGATAAAACTTGCCTGATGTGTGATTGATGTGCCCCGTGGAGAAGAGAAGGCTCAGTGAATAGCCTCTTCAGGTCATCAGGCTGGGACCTGCCTTCCTGAAAGCATCTCTTCTACCCATCTGCCCAGGTGGACTTTCTGTGTGCTTCAGTTTTGCCATGGCATCAGTTGCCTAGCAGCCCTGCACCTGTCTGTTGGAAGACAAACCTCACTGTACTCACTCTTAATGGTGTCTTGTGGATGTCCAGTTTCCCTTAATGCCCTTGGTTTTGCCCCTTCCCTGGCTGTTCCTGCTTTCCCTCCCTTTTCTCTTCTGTGCAAGAGCTTCATCCTTATCTTCCGGTCATTTGAACCTACAATTTCAGCCAGTTTTGACATTCTTCTCTTGACCTTCATGGCTCAGTTCTTCCTCCTTCCCTGTGAAGACATCTGTGATGTGATCTGTTCACGCCGCACAGGATGCTGAAACTCCTGTACGAGTCCCACTTATTGCTGTTGTTGTGATGGTTTTGGTTTTACCCTGAAGTTATGTATCTGCATTGTCTACTCAATTCAGTTTCTGGCTGACATTGTTGTGTTGACTGGAAATATAATTAAGTATTGATCACAGTGCACTCAGCAGTCAAATTAGTTATATATTAATTATGTGTAATAGTATGTCATTCCAGTAATGTTTGTTACCTACCAGTTTAAGTGGCGTTGTGTGTGTGTATTAAGAGGAAGGGTGTAGAAAGACCTTGGAGTGACATGCTGTGTTTGCTTTCATTTTTGCTTTTCAATACTTGCAAGTCGCTTGGGCAGTGGTGGTCTGGGCATTGCTATTTTGCTGGTACTGTTGTTTCTTTCCTGTTCATTATTCTCCGCTGGTGATAAATTTCCAGGAGAAGCCCTATGCCACCTCAGTGGTTACTGCTAAATCCTCTCGTCTGTTAGAAGCTAGGCTGCAATACTTCCAGTTAACATCTCGCCTTCCAGGGGCTTCCTGGAAATGCCAGTATCTCCCTTACTCAGACAGTGTCTGTCAGTGGTTGACCTGATGCAGGGGCTGAGTAGCTGCTTGCTGGAAGGTTCCTTCCTCTGCCGGGTCTCGACATCACAGACAGTGCAAATAAATGCAATTTGTCCTCTTTGCTCCCTAGTGGTCTCCATTGTTCTGCCTCCCGTGCCCGCTTTAGACCTGCAGAGCGCGTACAGAGAGCCATTGTAAATACATGGCTTAAGAAGCACAGAATGGAAAAAAATGTTTCTGTGCTGTGAAGACTTGCTACCAGTTCACATTAGATTGTGTCCATTAAAAATCTTTGAAAACCGCTGGTCAGAGGTGGCCTTTAAAATGATCTGCGGGCTTAACCTGAAACTGTGTCCCTGCTAGCTTCCCCAGTGCTACAACTAGCATAAAAATATCACCTAGCCTGACTTCAATGAATGTGGTGGAAGATACAGAGATTTCTCCTTTGTGTATCTCCTGCTTAGTTACTGTGTATCTGTGATGAGCTGAACCCCATTTTAAGGTGTTTGGGGATTTAAATATGGGGCTAGACAATTTTGTGTCTGTTCAAATTAGCACAGTTGCGTCTTGCACTTTGCCTTATTGAACTTCTTGAGGTTCACATGGGCCCACTTCTCCAGCCTGTCAAGGTCCCTTTGGATGGCATTCCTTCTCTCAAGTGAATCAACTGCTCCACTCGGTGTCATCCACAAACTTGCTGAGGGTGCACACAGTCCCACTGTCTATGTCATTAATAAAGGTATTGAACAGTACTGGTCCAAATAGGAACCCCCGAGGGATGCCACTTGTTACTGATCTGGATTTGGACACTGAGTACCCAGTCTCAGCCAAACTAGAAAGTCTGAACAAACCTGCAAGAAGTATTTTCAAATACTCAAGTCAAATTGTCCTAAAATAGAGTGCATGGACTGTAGAGTTGAAGAGTATGGTACTTGTGGTACATCCCACTCTGTATGGAGCTGTGACTTAACTTGCGGGACATGAATGTTGGGAGGACATTTAGATTCAAAGGCTGGAACTAGCCATAAATGAGCTGCTTGGGGCAAGGTGAGAGGGTCTATCATTAGAAATAACATTTATAAAATGGTTTGTTATATTAATTTTCCCCTTTTGGAGAAATGCTGTTGCTGACTTGGATGATGTCAGAGTGAGGTTTGCCTACCTAATGCTGTCTCTGTTTTTGTACATTGTTTTCCAGTTACATCCTGCACTCTTTGTAAAGCACAGAACTTTTTTTTTTTTTTACCCTAGTAGTGTAGATATAACAACCTCTCTCTATGTTTTAAGGCATCTGATAGAGTGGTCCTGCAGGAAGTCTGGTTATTGTAGTCTCAGGGCTATTTTTTCTTCATAGAGTGGTTCCTAATTTGCATTTTCTAATGACAAACTGCCTAAAAATCTGTTTGTATCCCTGAATTGTTTGTGATGAAGAGCCAAAGAAAATTGGGAAAAAACTTTGAAATATGTTTCATTTTGCAGTGTTGTGTTTTTTTCAAAATAAAGTAAAAAGCATTAAAACAACAGGATTTTGATGGAGATAGTTTTGTAGTCTCTATTAATGTATCCTTAAATTCTGAAGTAGTTTGAATTTGGAATTTGCAGTCTTTCCCGGGATGGAGGAAGCACTGGTCACCAATCGTTACTGTTTTAAAACAATCACAGCAAGGTGTGGTGTGCTTCTGCAGCGAAAGGACAGCACTCAGAGGCCAGCCGAAGGGCAGTCTGCTTTACAGAAAACTCTACGGATTAGCTGCAAACTCACATGGCCCATGGATGCCATGTCAGTCACTGCTACTTTGTGCTGTGTTTTCATGCAAAGCTTATTCTGACAGCCTGGGTTTACTGTGCACTTCTCCAGGAAGGAGAAGAGACAGAGCAGTGGCCTACACGAGGATCTTAAGCTGCGTTCAACTTCATGTGTATTTGCATCAAAATAGATGCAAAGGGAGGGCTGAAGAGGCAGCACTGTCTTCAGTTTTAGATAATATTTATCTGTGCAACTGTTTTATTAGTGTGTCTTCCTTCCTCAACTCTTACTGTCAGGTAAAGTGTAAGCTGCCTTCACTCATCAGTTCCAGAAGGGCTGAATCCTGGGATTCCTCCTGCCTCTTTTCCTCCATCTCCATCCAAGGAAAGGTACAGCTGCAGCTCTTCCTATTGGTTGCATCCCTGCCTTGCCTGTTGGTTAAGGCAGAAGTTCCTGCAGGGAGCTTGTTTCACCGAGTTGCATGGTGAATGCGGTCCTGTTGCCCCTCTTTCCCCATTTCAGTTGAAAGAAATAATTTCAGATGATACTGTCTGTCTGCCATCTCTCCCATGTCTTGTTTTTCCCAGTGGAGGGAGGGAAAATGGCTTTAGATGCTAAACCTGGATCGAGGCAATGAGGAGAACTCAGTGCTTCTAACAGCAAACCAGCGAATCCATTAAAAGTATTATCTGGAGAAATGCGGGGGAGAAGGTGAGGCTCCGTACATAATACATTGTAATGTCTGCTGTAATCCCTGAGGAAGAGAAAACAATTCCACAACTCGTTCTAGGTATTGTCCTGCACATCCTTCCACGCGCAGCTGGTCTGCTGCCAGTGCTGCAGTGGCACCTGACAGTGACATATTTGCCTGTCTGCCTCGGAAGCCTCACCCTGTGTGCTTTTGCTGTTCTTCTGAGCATCTTTAAATACATATTTTTTTCCCTCTCTTCCCTACTGTTTTCTGCCTTTCTCCTTCCCCCAGCACTCCATCAGGCCACTCCTTTGGCATTAAGGGAAATGCAGCATAAAATGAGGTTCTCTGTGTATTTTGAGGAAAAACACCCGTACTTGGTGAACATAGGAGTGTGTTCATAAATATGAATAAACATCGGTTATGTCTAAATCTCTCTTATGCACGACTTGTGGGAGCTACAAAATTGTCTGAAGTGTAGGGTGACTTCAACTGTATAAAACTGCTAAACAGTAAAATCAATATTTTGGATAAAATGGAAGTCTTTTGTCTGCAGCCCCATTAAAGGAGCTCTTCAGAAACTAAGAACTGAAGTGGAGAATTTCGGGTGGGAAGAAATCTGCCTGTTGTCAAATCCAGGGAAGAAGACTGAAGACTGGTTTGCAGGGTCACCACTAGATTCACGCACTGAGAATGTAATAACAAGTAGAGCAGAGCTGGCTCCTCTAAGGAGCTCAAAGAGCACATATGAAGTGATAGGTAAGGATATGCTTGTAAGAGAAATGCCAGGTACAAATGCAAGAGGGGTTATAGGAACCAGTGGCTGGAAATGGTGAACCTTCCCAGAGAATGCCCATTTAATTGTCTACTAGCTACTTCAAATTAAGGAATTTAAGGTAATTTACCTTAGGAAGGAAATTAAGGTAAATTAATATTTTCTTGCATTTTGCATAAATTACAAGCAACAGGTAAAATCAAATACGGTAACGCTTTCAGATCTAGGTCTTTCACTATGTACTACTGCAGAAGGTATTGATTTTTCAAACTTTTCAAAGGACAATGTAGTTGAAGGTAATCTTATTAGCAGGAATGGAAAGGATATTTTAGGGAAAACCTTTTTAAAATACAAGCCTACAAGGCGTTGTCAAAACGCATAGGGATGTTTCGGTATTCTCCCTTAGCCCCAAGGAGAGAATTTACCCATTGGTAAGCATGAATTACGTTTGGTATCAGAATAAATCTCATTCCAAATATTTGTTGCTGTTTAAGCTTTTATAGAAATTGTATTCTGTTCTTCAGGCTGCTCCCTATCAAAACTGCAATATCCACACAAATATCTCGTATGCGTTTATCTTATTTTTGTTATTAAAATACAAATTTAATCCTCTATGGAAGGGGACTTGCTGACTGTCCAGATTGTGCCGTGCTGTGGACTCCCTCAAGTCTGCTTTGGTGGTCCATCTTGGTGGTGTCGGTGGTTTTGTACAAATCTTAAAAATATTTGCTACAGGAGGTAAAGACAGCTCAGAAATATACCTCAGCGTGCTCCCGGTACCTTGTTGTCAGGTTGCGATGGCAAACCTATGAGTCATTGCCTTACAGATGCCTGCTTGAAGGAACTCTGTTGCCAAGGTGACTTTTCAAATATGGTTTTTGCAAGGGCAGGTCTTTTCTCACAAGGGAGACACAGATCTGTGCACTTTTCCTCACTGTCCGTAAACGGAGGATGGGCTCGAAAGGGAATGGTCTGTCTACATCATGCTGTCCAGCCAGGAAGGGGGGTTGTGTCCTCTTGGGGCAGCTGAGAAGCTCCCGCTTTCTGTACTTCTAGTGCTCTTGCCTTACGGAAAACAAACTGGATGGCAAAACCCTGCTACTCTGCATGATCAGTGTCTGCTGAGGCTGGAGTTAAAGGCTGATCTGCGCTAAGCTCCTATGCTCTGCTGGTGACACTGATCTTTTTTGAAATCATCAGCAGGAAAGAGTAGGGATGAAAAATCTTCTGCAGTGCTTTCCTGTGCCGTGCCAGACAAATCTTTTGTTTTTAGGGCAAGTATCTTTTCCAAAGGACAGCCCCTCTGTATGGGTGTTGAAAGTAGGTACACCTGTGAAAGCTGTTTGAATTTTTTGTTTTGGATATTGCACATAATCACAAAATTGTTAAGGTTGGAAGGAACCTCTCAATATGATCTAGTTCAGTCCCTGATTAAGCATGGTCAGATAGAGCAGCTTGTCCAGGTGTCGAGTCAGGTTTTGAATATCTCCATGGAGATTCTTTGGGCAACATGTTCCAGTGTTTGACTACCCTTACAGTTAAAAAAACCCACAAATTATCCCAAATCCAAATGTTTCAATTCATGCCCATTGCCTCTTATCTTGTCACTGGGCACCACTGGGAATAGTCTGGTATTCTCTCTCATCCTTCCTTCTCAAGTTTTGAACAACTTGACATTTCTTCCAATGCAACAGAAAAATAAAATTATGTTCCTTTCAGCAAGAAAGCTGTCACTTGCTCTCTGCAGAGATGGTTTCCAAAAAACAAATCCCTAGATATCTGAGAGTTCAGGCCCTCAGCTCTCACTAGCATGCAGTCTCAAATGCCATGCTTAAAGTCAAACAAACCCAAAATTAAATAGCCACATCACTTTCCAGATTGTGTGTTGGGGGCGCTTTCCTTGTGCAAGCATGACTGACACGTGTAGTCTTACCTTCAACATGAAAAGACTACAGAGATGAGGAGGTCAGCCATAGGAAGGAGTAGTGAAGAATGCCCCGAGTGTATAACACGTGTAACCTCATCTATGAGGCTGCTTCCAGTCCTAGCTTACACCACGGCTGAACCAGGCTATGAATGCATGGGTGACTATGGAGTGCTTTGTATCCCAAGCTTATGTGCTACTTCCCAGAAGCAGCGTGAGTGCTGGATGAAAGGAAGAGGAGGAAGAGTGGCTTGCTAGGCTTCCACGGACAAGGGAAGGAATTGGCAGTGGACAGAGACACTGCAAATCCTGTTGGACCAGGTCTCGTTCCCAGCAGGAGCAGGGAAGCAGGTAGAGTGGGTGTAGTCCTAAGGGAGGTTACATGCTGCTTACTTGCAAAACTTTTTCTAGGACTGGGTGCTGCAACTTCATGAAGTCTGACCCCTTTGGGAAGTGAGGGCTGCCCGTGCTCCCAGGGGAGCCTTACTCTGGAGAGTCAGGTCTTGAGGGCTTCGCATAGCACTATTGTCCCTTATATCTGAATTACAACAGAGGCAGCTGCTTTACCTGTACGGTAATGCTTAATGCCAGTATACAAGCTCACCAGCTTTCTAACCTGAGAGCTCGCAGAGATGCACTTCTTCATGTTTCTGAAGGAATACGTTGAGCAGATCAGACTTGTTTTCCTTAGGTGAAGGAGGGAAGTGCATGATGGCATTGCTGGTCCAGGCTCCCCTGGCGCTGCCTGAAGCAGCATTTGGCCTCGTTTCCACTGTCTTGCACTTCTTGGAGACTTGACTCTTAGGCTTCTACATGGACAATGAAAGCAAAGAAAGCCTGGTTGGTTCTCCTCTCTGAAGTGGCTAGGGCGATGAAGCCTCCCTCAGAAGCCAGTTGGTTTCTTTACTAGCAGTAGCAAGGCAGGACGTTGGAGATGGTCGGGTTTCTTGGCTGATTGTGGAAAAAACAAGGCTCTGCTGCAGACCTACAACTCATTGTATCAGCTTGATTGCAAGCAGGCTTTGCCATTCATTCTGCCTCATGTGCAGACAGCAAATTCTCATCTTCTGTGGATGTTCCCTATGTAATTTGCTGTGATCAGAGATGGGTGTGCAGGAAGGACACGATGGCTTGTCATGAAACCTGAAAGAGATCTCATGAACTGAGCTGTTGGCAGTTTCTCAAATATGCACTGAAATCCTAGACCCTTGATTCTGTTCTCTTTGGACTCAGTGACCCTTTGTAAGGCTAGAAGCTGCAGCAGCATTTGCTGAGAGCTGCTGGGCATAAAATTCACTGTGATCACTGGTATTTAAACTGTTTATGGGGCTGCACAGAAAGCAAATACACGCCACAGGAAGCAAAGAAAAAGTCAGCTTTTCTGGACATGCCATTCCTTGACAAATAAGAATATCTTATTTGTGCTGTGGAACTTCAGGATACTTTTGGAGAAATTCTTGCTTTTTTGTTGGAAGAAATGTACACACACTTGTTGCGTGTACATGCAACAATTCATGGACATGAAAAGGGGCAGGGGGGATTGAAGTGTCCTTTCTTGAAATCAAACTCATTCTCCCAAACCCATTTCTGGAATGAAATCACACCTGATCTTGCAAAGTCCCTGAGATGGCATGTGTTTTCAAAGTATTACAGCTCAGGGAGTACTGAGAACTGGGTGGTTTTTATTTCAAGGTGACCTGTCTGATTGGTGAGGAGGGAGCAGAACTGGGGACACTTTCTAGCAAATCACGTGGAGCTCCTGCATGGGTGCAGCAACATCCTCGGTAGTTGCACTTTTTGCCAAATGCTGTTTTTCTCTGACCAGGGAGGCATTTAAAAAAGAGATGAGGAGCTGTCTCCTTCACTGCTTCCATGCTCACTGGAAGAACAGCAAGAGGGTACTTCCAAACCTGCTGCATACAGAGGTTGGTTTGGCTGTTGCTCACTGTAGTCATCCAAGTCTCCCAGAGAAAGGACAGCCAAATGTGTAAGCAGCAGGAAAAAAGGATGCTGAGTGGTAACAGCTACGTTATTCAGACAAAACTGTGCATCTGCAATGTAATAAGGACAAATTAGTCTAAAGAAGAAACTATTAAAAAAAAGGGTACCTTCTGCATGCAGAGTTTCAAGAGCTTTAGTAGGTGTCAGATGGTTACTGTTCATTCCCTTGGGTTTGCTTAAAGCCAAGCTTTCTGTAAGATGAGTTCAATACATTCACTTTGCCTGCTGTAGGCAAATCCTCCTCTTCCTGTAGGTGCCAGCAAACGCTTCTACACCTGCTTCGCCTCCTGTGGGTCCTGGGTGCATCTCATAATGCTCTCCTGGTCAGGAAGGTGAGAAGCAGCATGGGCTGTCTGGTGTCAGACAGTGGCACTGTCTGTCTCCTGTCCTGTATTTCATTCTTCTTCCTCAACTCTCATTGCCTACCGAGGGAATGAGCAGCAAATGCTGATAGTAGATACATGGTTTCTTTCAGTTTTTTAGGAGAAACTTTCCAAAACCAGCAAAATGTATGTGATAAAAAGTGCCCTTTTCAGTGCCCTGGACTAGTGATGGGTCTGACCTAATTTGCTGCCCTCCAGGGTGTTTGCAGCAGGATGGAGGTAATACAGGAAAGGCACTAATGGAAATTCATGAACAAAATAAAGCAGAGGCCACATGGTTGTCCTGCTGTCCCCCAGTGCTACTTTTGTGGATGTTTCTCCCCTAAGAAGGTTGCATGCTACAGAGTATGTGGTGGGGTATTTCTTTCTCTGACCCCACCATGTTTGCAGCCTGTATGTGTTTTACAGGAAGGATAACTCCTGAAATAAGCTGACCTTTTTCCAGGAGCAAAAGATAACTTGTCCCAGCGAGGAGCCTGCGACCTGGCAGATGATGTGAGCTCCTTGTGGCAGCCATAGCTTCTCCATTGGGAGGCTCACGGTGGTTGCTGGTATCTCTCTGTGCCATGAACTGGCAATGAGCTGGCACCGGGCTCAAACAAGGCATTTTGTAGTCCTTGTGGCATGCTTGATTCAGAAATCTAGGTTCCCTGAGACATGGTACCTCTTTCCTGCTTGGTTATGAAAATAACCTTCCAGCTGCAAATGTGGCTTTAAGGACAGTGACACACTGGGCCACCTTGAGCATCCTTTGTGTGCCTTTCTGAGACTGACCCTTAGAATGTCAACTTCTGTGTTGGGGATGGATGCTGAGAGGGTGCAGGTGGGAAGACCGAGGACTTCTGAAGAGTGACAAATGCCTCAGGCAGAGGAGGAGGAGGTACTTTTACCTCGTGGCAGGGGCTGAGCATGTCTGCAGCACTTAAGTTACCATTTGGGAGGATGGACTTCGTCTCCAGAATTGCCTTTCGCAGACTACTGTGCAGATTGTGACTTCTTGGTCACCTCCTGAGGGGTACTGCTCCCACTTCAGATGGCATATCACTTGTGCATTTATGCGGCTAACTAGAGATGAGTCTCGGCTCTTCTGCAGAGGGAGGTTTTGTGCCCTTGCTGTATCCGGTCAGAGCCTGAGGATATTTACCAGGCCTGACAAAGGCATGACCTTGTCATGAGGACATGAGTTGCATTTGCACAGCTCCTCTGGGTCTCGGATGGGAAGCTAGGCTTGCAATTAGGCTCCGCTTTAAATAACTGGGGGATCTGGAAGGGTTGAGAATGCAGATCCCACTTTAAATAGGACGCCTGCCTCATCGGGGGCAGAAGGAAAGCCTGCATGCTGGTGTAATGATTAAGTGTGAACAAAAATAATGTAGCTTGTTTTGGAACGTGAAAAGCAAATGCTGTATCCATGGTGAAACTGCCCTGTCCCAGCAGGGGCTGTCATCTTCTCTTCCAACACTGGTTCCAAAGCCTCCTTAGGGTGGCAGGGCTTGAACGCTGGCTTTTTTTTTTAAGCCCTGGTTTTACCCAGGGCTTAGGTAAAACCCAAACGCTCCCCTGCCATGGTTTCTGTGCACCACATACAGGCTACCAAGCTGTCTCTGGAGACTCCTCTAAGAGTAATGGGGCAGAGAGCCTGGATATCAACCCCTTGCTTCTGTCCTTGCCACCTCCAAGCCGCGGTCCCACTAGTGACCCAGGCTCCCCAGACACTGCTGCGTCAGTGCTTTCTGGAGGAGGAGTGGAGCTGGAGGTTGCCTGGTTGGGAGCTGAGCTGTTGGGTGAGATGAGGGCAGTGAGCTGCAGGGCTGGCTCCTGTGGAGCACCATTGCTGCTGGATGACATCTTGACTGACACTCTGCCTGTCTCATGTTGTCCCTCAACCTTCTTCCTAGAGGAAAAAGAATACCTTCAGTAGATCTGCACTGGTATCTGTCAGGTCACACCACTGCTGCATTTGCCCCAGGAGACTGGTTTACCGTTTCCCAGGCCCTTTCAGTGTAAAAGGGTATTAGACAATTTACAAGTGACACTATAGAATTAAAAAAAAAACCAACCACTAAAAAACCACCCAAACCCACACCCAGTCTTCTGCTTTTGGATGTATTCTTTGGATTTTTTTAGTGAACTCATCCCACAGCTGTAGGCATATGCTCATTTTTGCTGCTGTTATACAACTGAGGCTAAAATTAACACATCTGTTGTTGTTTAACTTAAATTTATACAGTACCATGTTTTGCTAAAATACTATGTTTCGAGCGGCAACAGCTTTACTGTTATGTATCAGTGGAGTTCTGGGAATAATACTTATTACTATGGGCTATTTCTTAATAGCTCAAACCAAAGGGGCAACTTAGTGCTTCACTACAACTTTGCGTGGGGGGGGCGGGGGCAGATGCCCAGTGCTGAAGAACCCTCCTCTCTTTGTGTGGCATTGCACAGGCACAGGTTGATTTGGTATTTCTGCTCATATTTGATATTTCTGCTCATGGCCAAGTCCCCAAAGTAATGTGGTTTCCTGGAACTGTGAAGCCTGTGTTTTCACCCTCTCAGTTGTGTAGTCAAACTTAAATAGTGGGGTCTCAGGGCCCAGGGAAGCCTGTAGTGTTATGGCTTTAACCCAGTCCAGCTTTTTTCTGAATGCCTAGAAAGGATAAAAAGGGGACTTTTAAGATATATATATATATATATATATATAGTCTAAGGGAGTCCTTTATGAAAAGCAGTCATATATATATGTGGGGTTTTTTTTAGTCTAAGGAGTCCTTTTCCAAAAAAACTCAACCTTTTTGAAATGAAGGAAGCTGTAATCAATAAAAAACTGCTTGTCTGCCATGAAAACAGGATCCTGAGAATTGCCATTAGTAGTATCAAATGCTTAATGTAGGAGGCAAAAAGCTATTGTTTTTTTTTAATCTGTTTATATTTGAGATGTTTTGTACTGTGCGGATCAGAGGGAAGAAAAAACACATCCTTGCTAAAAGAAATAATTGTCAGGTTTAAAATATGTAAATTACTCTCAGCTAATGTAAGTGGCTTTTGCTTACCTTTCTTCCGTGCACAAGGTTTCAAAGGCAAGTGTTGTTAAATTACATGTGGAATGGGCCAGAGGTGGGGACCTAAACCCTTCTGATTTCACAGAAAAATAATTAAACTGGAGCTGCGGTCTGGCTTTGATCTCAGAGGTGCTTGCAAGCTAAATAAAAATAAAAGAGTACCTTGGGGACAGTCTGTGCTAAATTCTACCTCCGCTGTTCTCCGGTCGTTTGCAGCGGCTTTGGCACTCGTCATCGCGACTGGAAGTTGTCAAATACAATTTGGCACCTTCAGCAGCAAAACAGCCTCCTGAGGGACGGGGAGGGATCTGTAAAATGGAGGTGTCAGGGAGCAGGTGCTGAGAAAGGGCAGAAACTGGCCGGTTTGCCAGCTGCTGACTGTGGGAGGACAAAGGATCCGGCGCCCCTCCCTGCACCCCTCTGGTGATCTGTGTCTGCTGGCCTGGGTGCCAGCCACTGTCCCCAAGCCTCCAGTGAGGTTGGACTCCTGCCAAGAAAACAGCTTTTGTGTTTCCTTAAATATTCCACTGCTGTTTGGGGGAAATAAAAAAAAAAAATATGAATTGATGTTATTACTAGAATTGGCCAGCTGGCTGAAATTTTTTTTTATTTTCATTAACAAATCCCACCGGGCGCTGTTGTCCCAATGAAGTAATGAGTGTGTGTTCAGGCAAGGGGGCAAATCTCCCCAGCACTGCTGCTGCTGAAATCTCAGCAGGCTTGGGCAGCCAGAAAGGCAGGGTGGAGGTGTCTTTTGCAGGCAGCTCTTCAGAGATCATCAGGGTACGAATTGGCCTCTCGTGATTCATCCTTTTTTTCCCTGAAACCACAGAAACATGGGGTGATTGGGGGTAGGGGTGGCTGGGAGTTGGTTATTGGAACATGCAATTAGTTGTTTTAGCATCCGTTTTGGTACAACAACAAATGCATTGAGTAAAATTGCCTTTAATGTGATTAGATATTTGTCTCTGTTATTGCCTGGCCCTGCATGCTGGTGGGGCTGTCCTGTTGGGCTGCCCTGCTGGATGGGACCTAGCAGGGTGCCCATGCATTGATGCTTTATGCAGGAGACGAACAAATGGATGGCAGCATCAGTCACATACCATCAGTCACAAACCCTTCAAGATATCCCTGAGCTTTGTAAGTAAGTGATAGCTTCTAGGCATGGTTTTATTTCTTGCTTCTTGGGTGCATTGACTGCAGTAACACATTTTTCTGGGACACGAGACAGTAAAAGCTACAGCTTCATTCTCCATGTCCTCTAGAAACTCAAAACATGTTGGTGGTTGTTGGCTTTATGGAAAAGCTTGCCCAGCTCTAGCAGGCTTGTTCTCATCTTACGACATTGAAATTACTAAATTATCATCCTACTTTTGTTTAAATCATCCTCAAAGATTCGCAGCTTCAGAGAGGTTGTCCTCAGTGAGTTGTTCTTAGAGTTGCACTGAATTCCTTTTTTTTTCGGGAGAAAACTGGTATTTTTTCTTTTCCAGGCTTAAGAATAACCTAAGGGGAGAAGAGTGGTCTTTGGGGAGCTTTTTCCTCCATTGGCATTCCTGTAGCAGGATTCCCAGCACATTTCAGGAGAAAAGTTGACTAAAGTCAATTTTGTTTTAAACACCAGAGATAAGATAAAATTTTGTAGTGTCTGCAACAGATCTGCAGTAAAAATACTTGTGACGTTATTTTACTTGGTTTTGGATATAAGTGATCAACAGCTGGTTTCCAAATACTGAATTTGGTGTATAGTAGGTACTAGCCATTTTTACAAGCTATTAGTAACAACTGCTTCTTAGGGCTGCCATGGATCTGGGTATTTCAGACCCTTTGCCGTGCTTCCCCTGCCTGCCATGGGCAGGCGGATGCCGATGGCCGTGTCAGGTTGCCATTCCGCCTCCTACCCTCATGCATGTCTGCAGCCTATGTTTTCCTCCTTCTTAGCTTTATCAGCCTGCATATTTTCAGATTAAAAGTTGCTTTTTGCTCCCAGTTCTGGAACCTGTAGGTCCTCCCATCACTTGTGGCTAGTCAGAAGAAAATGCCAGCTCTCAGACCAGGTTCACGCGTGAGTGCAGGACACAGGGCAAGGGGCTCTGAAAAGACTTTTCTCAAAGAGCTACCTGGCTTGAGAAAACAGGGCCTGCGGTGATGAGGATCTGATCTACTTGCCCATTTCTTATTTCTCAACCAACAACGAGCCGGGTTTGATTTGTTCGGCTAAAAATTGAGGTGTGGTGTAGCCCCTGGCCTGCCTGACCTGCCAGCAAGTTCAAAGGCATCAAGCGTTGACCAAAATATTACAGACTCTGCTATCTTTGGGAAGTGTCCAGCACTGAATCTGTGTGCAGGAGCCAGGCTCCATCTCATGTCTCTCTTCTCCTCTAGGTTTAGAAGAAAAAACAGTTCTTTCCAAAAAAGAAAAAATGAAGCTGCGGAAAGAAAGATGGCTACAGAGTAAGTACTCTTCCGAAGCACGGTGGTACCGTGGGCATCACAGACTGTGGTTCTGTTGGATCTCTCTGTACATGGGGTGGGAGTGGGCGTGTTGGTTGGTGCCGGGGGAGGCTGAATGCTTCTCAGAAATCTTCACATCTGCTCCCCAGCACATGGGGCAAAAGTCCCAGGTATTCTTTCTCAGTGTTTAGCACCAAGATTGAGTCATTGCCCAAACCTACTTTTGGTCTTCCTTCACAAGTAATGTAAGTGACGACATAAAATCTTTATTTATCCAGATAGAACATTGTGCCCGTGTAGGTTTAGCATGTTTATCTTTTAAAGCTCTGGTACAGATATGGCTAGCTGTATATGGAGCTCCTCCTCCCTGAGGAGCTGTGGGGACAGTAGGACAGCCTGGAGCTGAGCCCCACGCAGCCACCAGCTAATCCCAAGCCTCTGTGGTGAAGGCCTGCAGTGATTCCTCCTGCCCTTCAGCAAGGGAGGTCTCTGGATGCTGCTGGTTGTGTTACTGCTCTTTCCCATGTGCCACAGGTCAGTGAACCCACTTACCAGAAAATCTGGCCTTTCTTGAGGCTGTGAAATACGAGCTAAACAAAACCAGCATGTGGCAGAAATGCTTCTGTTTCCTGTGGGAAGCGTCTGTATTTTTGCTTCGAGTATCTCAGCACCATAAGAGACAATGCTGTGCTACCTTGTGTAGCAGAGGGATTCCTCTTGCCACCTGGTGCTGTTCTTGGGACAGGCTTTTCCCTTAACACCTTCCTGCCCAACAGAGTTGCTGACAGACTGTGTTTGGGGCTTTCTGCCACACCATATGCTCTCTACTCCTGAGCTCTGAGCGCAAGTCCATCAACCTGTGATTTCACCAGTCGCAGTGATGGTGTCTCTGGCTCCTCTTACATAAAAAGATGTGACTCTGAAGGAAGCCTCCTGCCTGTCACCAACAAACAACTTCCAAGTGTCTTTGACATCTGGAACCCTTGGTGTCCCTGTTGGCTACAAAGCATAGATGGCTGTGCTAGTCCTAACGTCTGGCCTGCTAGCTGCAATTTTGGTGCTCCTAAAGGTCTCTCCTTGTCTGATACTGTTGTGGGAACAGAGAAGGGGACCGCTGGAGCACAGCTGAGCTTTTCCTCCCCTGATACCATGACTGGTACCAGGTGTTGTGGAGGAAGGCATGTCCTCAGCAGTACTTTCTGACAGAATCCACAGAAAAGGGGTACATGGGACTCATGTCTTCTGCAAGAAACAGAGGGCATGCTTCTGCAGTTAGATGACAGCCCTGCTCCCATAGTCAAGGTCAGTCACTTTGAAAAAGCCTGGGAGCAAGATCCCTACACTCTCTTAATCCTGCCCTCCTGCACATATGCCTTTGTAGCATAAGTCTTTTTCAAGATCATGTATGTTATTTTGGCCCTGCCGTGGCCTCTTTCCTCCTCTCTTGGCTCTGAAGTTACTAAACTGGGAGAATACAAATGAAATGCAGCGGCTTTGCTTTGGGAAGAACACCAAGATAGAAAACTTCAAGCCAAAGTATCTCTGTCTTAGAAGACACTGGGTTATTAGAAGTGCTTTACAGATACAGAAGTACCCAAATTACTGGCTCTCTTGACTCCCCCACTAAACTTGTGGCCAGTTGGCAAATACCAGCATCCCCTAGCAAATGCTTTGCTAAGGTTAGCAAGTACCTGAGAATTTCTGTAAGGAAAGTCAGTAAGTGTTAGTACTAGGTGTGCAGCTTGTTATTGAGAAAAATGGAATAGCTGGAAAGACCCTATATAAACATCAGTAAAGAAACTGATATTATTATTAGCTGGTAGAGTGAAATGAACGGCTGTTTCCAGAGATGGTGATTTTTAAATGAAACTTGGCATTCTAACGTTGTGACCTTAAAGAGCCGCAGTCAACTGAAACACATTGATTTTTATCTGGTACAGGTAACTCTGCCAATTCTTTGTGGGTTTTGCAGTCTTTGCCTGCTCCCCTCACCCCCAAAAGAGAACCCAACTTGGACTGATGAAGTTCTTCTCATTACATCTCTGTTTTCCTGTCTTCCGAAGAGTTTGTTGTTTCTTCTTGTCCCAGGGCTGCTTTTGTGACACTGGATGCCAAGACCCTGGGAAATAACATTCAGTCCAGTAGTGCAAATGCAAAACTTGGAGATTTCTTCCATTCCAATAAATCATCTCATGAGATACTAGAGAGGGAAAAAAATTATGCAATGCTTCAGACATTAGAAGTATGCACATTTAAAAATACATATATCGCATGGCTCCTCAGACGAACAAGACTTCATAGGAAAAGAATTTGGGATGTTTGCGCAGAATTAGGTGTCTGAAAATTTTGAGAACATACTGTTTATGAAAGCGCTGAAGTAGTCAGCTTCATAAAGCCAGACCAAAAAAAGAAGTGATGCAGAACAGAAAGTTGTTTTTTTGGCAGGGATTGCTGTGAGGAGAAGCGTTTACAGTCCAGATTTGTCACGAACATCCATGTACAGCAAAATTGCAGTTCATGAAAAACTGTTGTTCTTCGACTCAGCTGAGTTGAGGAGCAAACAAAGATACTAAAGGAGCCAGTGGCTAGACAGTGAATTGAGTTCTGCTTTCTTGAATGTGGTCAGCAGGATTAGATACAGAATTGCAGGTGGCATCTTGCCTGCTGTCTGTAAATGGGACAGGCTGCTTTCATGCTCCCACTAAAAATACTTGTGCTGATTTAGTCCTGCTTCTGTGGCCATGCTGTGTTGGAAGCTGTTGGACTCCTTGTGTCACCAATTTGGTCCCATGGCTGCTGGCACTGTGCTCTGTCATGTCCAGACAAGGAGTTTCTAGCTCAGCTCTGAGGCTCATCCTTGCGATACACTCATTGTCCAAGGCAATAAGCAGAAGCTGGTTCTTCCGCTGCAGCCTCCGCAGGGTGGATGTCAAGGCAATGCAGCAGGTTTCCAGGCCTGGTGATCACCTGGCAGAGGGAAAGGGAGCTCATGGATCCCGCTGAGCTCTAGCTGTTTCTGGTGGCATTGTCAAGGGACTTCTGGGACAGACTGGCCCATCTTGGAGCTCAGCTGGAGGCTTGTAGCAGTAATGGCCTTTTGTGCGCTGTCCTGGAGGAGAACATGTTCTGATGGGGCTCGCCCTGGAGGCTGCGGGCTCTGTAAGGCTTGGGCAGCTGCAGGACCTCTTTCTACACCAGGGAGCTTTGAGGACTGAGGCAAAAGCATGCAGCTTTCGGTGCCCACCTCCCATGGCCTAGAAGGGAGACTGCCCTAACATTTGTAGAGCCTTATGTGCCCACAGCCTTTCTCAGAGCTGCTGCAGGGAGACTTGTAAACATGGTCTCAAGGAAAAGCCAGCTGCCTCTGTCTGTACCACTTGGTGCTGTGCTTTTCTAAGGGCCCAGTTTATGCAGCATTTGACTGCTTGAGCTCCACCATAAGTCATGAAGATGGGACCCTGACTTGTTCCAAACTAAGTAAACAACTGAAATTAAGTCTATCTTTTGTGCCTGTGCTAGGAGACCATTGTTTTGTCCCAACAGCAAAGCGTAGATGGGACTGTGACTGCTCAATGCCCCATGTGGAGCTGACTGTATTTAGTTTGTCCTTTCCCCTCTTGTTTCTCTGTCCTAATTCCATGCAAGGTCGGCATGGTTTTTTTCCACCCCAGGACTCCTGTGTCGTGTTGCTGTGAGCAATGAACAGTGCAAGGGATGGAAACAGTTCAGACAAAATCAGTTTGAGGATTTCACTTCCCATTGCAAATGTCAGTAGAGATGCATATAGTTAGTTATAAGCAAACACAGCAAGGGAGGGAACTACCCAGCTGCATTATTTTCAGTCATTCCCTGCTTTAAATCACTTCTGTTCTGTTGTTTCTGTAGATGGTGAAGTAGCCTGGGAATTTCTTAGCTCAGGGGTTATCTCTTGCAAACACTTCCCCTTCCTCCAGTAATGTCTTGTTTCTTATTCAGAAATAGAAAGTGTGAAGCTAGCCAAGCAGAAGCAAAAAGCTGAAGCAAAGCGGAAGGCAACGCCTGTGGTAGGAGACATGCAGCCATTGATGGAAGCCCTACCTGAGCTCTCCGACCTGACCACAGGTGGCAGGGGCAGGAAGCTACCCAAGAGGTATGTGCGATTTAGGGATGGGCTGTGTTTTTCCCTTCTTCCTGCAGGATGAAGTGCCCTTTAGCTCAGCTTGTAGCTACAGGCAATGCAAGCTGGGTGCCAATGGTGCAGAGAACAGCACTTCATTCTCAACTCCATTTTGCCCCTTTCCATGCTTCACTCGCCACAAGAAAAAAGCTTAGATGTGTCTTCTGAGTCCACAGCTAACAGGGCAACTATTGCTCAGATGAGGCTTGCCATGAGACAGGCTGGGTGCAACCAGATATCCTGGGAGTTGCAGGAATGATACACAAGTGTACAGAGTATAATGCTGCTGAGCTCACCTGAGAATCTGGACTTGAGGTGTTGCCGCCTGCCGTTCTGTCCTTCCAGACCTCCAGGCTTTCTCCTGAGGCAGTTCAAACACTTTGGGCAGAGCTTTACGCTCTGTCAAGACTCTTTGTTCCCCCCATTGGCTTGCAATGTGACCTTGGAGAAGAACAGAACAATCGTGTTTCCATTCCCCTTATTGTACTGAAAGAGAAGGACTATTTCTGATCCTCTGACACCCATGTCAACCATCCCAGTCAGCCATAGGGCAGGTTCTGGTTGCTCTTATGTTTTCTCCTTTTTAGACTATCCAGTCAGTGTTGCAGTTGCTTTTGCATCCCCCAATGCAGAATAAAAGCGCTCTGCACGCTGCACAAACACTTGTCCCTCCTTTCCAGTTGCTCCGTAGGGGTTGGAATTAGAAACTTGTTTTGACCATAATAAAAAAGCATTTGGATTAGAGGACAGCCAAGAAGGCGGCTGTCTGGCAAAGCACCCTCTTCTTTGGTTGCAGATCAAGGCTGGAGATATCACCAACCCTCTTGTGACTTGTTGTATGCCCCATAAATAAACTCTGACCTAGGTGGGACACCCACCTACAGAGAATGGCTGAGTTGGCAGTTCCCTGTGCTTCTGGAAAGCCACTCCTCAGACAAACAGCAGCTATGAACTTTGCATCTAAGCATGGGAAAATATTTCCTTCCTTAACTTGTCTTCTAATTCTTTGAATAGCATTTTTTTTTCTTTATTTTTTTTTCTTTATGCAGCCATTCAGTCACCCCACCCTCTCTTTCAGTAGGAATGAACAGCAAAAATACACGCAGAGTTTCAAGTCTTGCAAAGCAGTGAGGGTTGGTTGGATGGACTTCTGGGCCAGGGTTTAGCCTGAGCCTGAATAGGAGGCTTTGCCCTTTTTCTGTGATGATGTGCCACAACTACATGTGGCATCTGACTCCACGTTGTATTCAGCAGTCATTACCCCTCATCATTTTCCCCCAGCCCTTGGTGGCTGAGCCCCTACTATCCAGAAGAGTGGCTTGCGGAAAATACATATAGGGGAGGGAGGACAGGTTCCTTCCTTTAGGGATTGCTTTCCTGGGTGGCTGCGTAATCTGGTACAAATACATGGAGTCGCTGCAGCCTGCAATTCTGGACGAGCTCAAAAGATAGGGTAGAACTGGAAAAGGCTCAGAGACAGCTGACACAGATGATGGTGGAGGATCTGGCATAGCTTCTGTGCAAGGGGTGACTAAGTGAGCTGGGGAGTCCTCAGCCTGGACAGGAGATAGAGGCAAAGAGGCTTGGGAATGTAATAGTCTATAAAATCAAGTATGAGGTGGTTAGGAAGGAGTTAATCTTCTTTCCCAGTGTGAGAAATAAAGGACATCAAACATAGCTACTGAGTAGTCAGTTCAGCGCAAGCAGGAGGCTCACTGCTCTGCACAGCTCCTTCCTGCGGGATGTGGTGGCTGAGGGAAGCCTGTGGGTTCAGGTGAGACCTGACAAATCCAATGAGGAGAGCTCCATGGAGAGTTACTGCATGTATGTAAACTGCAGCTGGCATATGGTGTCTGAGCTGCAAATACTGGAGAGGATGTGGCTTGGTCTTATCTGTATCATACAAAACCAGGATAAGCCAGGTCTTATCCTGGCTGCTGGCTGCTTCAAGGCAGAATACTGGCCAAAATGGTCCTTCCAGCTGACTCATGGCAATCGTTCTTCTCTTCTGTAGTACACTTCACAGCAGAGTTTGTGTGGCACACATGGAAGCATTTGGTGTTCTTGCATGAATCTCCAGCCTGACATCCTCAGAGAAGCGCTGTCACCTCCCTCTCTCTCCAAATCCAGGTCTGTGGGAGCGTGGCAGCCCTTCTCTCCTGGAATCCTGAGCTCATAGTGGGGCTTTGTTTTCCCTTTGGCTGCAAGGCTCTGGTGTTTAGAAAGCCCAGTGGGGCTGTAGCACAGCAGGGTAGAGAAGCCCATTGCTTGCTGAGAATTTCAGGATTGGCCAGCACCATCTGCTGTCAGCACAACAGAGGTGGGAGCTTGTCACCCTGATGTCACCCAGATTGCCTGGGACAGGCCAGCCAAAAAGCAGCACCCCTTAGTACTGGCATGGAGGACCTACAGTGCTCTTCTTCCCCTTGTTGACTTGTATTGCATAAGGATGTGTGTGCATATGTGTTTTGAATAATCAGAGGAGGCTTTTATAGGATTTAAATCATTATATAAATGAAGGGTAATACTCTGGTGATTTGTCAGCATTATTAATAAAAGATTAGATTCTCCAGGAATTTGATCTCCTGCTGGGTAAGAGAGCATTACAGTGAGGTTTTTATTCTGTTTTATTATGAATGAAGGCAATGAAGTGTAATGAAACAGGGCTACTAACACGGTCCAACTGAGCAGGCGGCAGCCTTTCAAACCTGCTAGACCAGTGGGGCAGAGTTGTTGAGTGGAACTGAAAAGCCTTTGGAAACATCGAGCCCTTTAAAATAGTGTGGTGGCTGAAAGCAAAAGTGGTCTTGCACAGCCTGAAGCAGCCCCACGCCCTCATGGTGTGCTGCAGAGGAAGCTGTCCCAAGAGGCACCAGCCTCTGGGGCACATGGCCCGGGATGTACATCGTCACCATCTGCAGAGCTACTCATCTTTGAAGGAACTGCCATGGTGACTTGGTGGCACACTTGGCAAGCCCCTGCTTTGGTGACTGTGGGTTGCCATCCAACTTGAGAAGGGATTTCTCTGTGCGTCTGTGAGCGATCCAGGCAAACTGGGACAAGAAATTGTTCCTGTGCCTCACAGTTAATGAGCATGAAGAGAGCAGAGATGCTTCCTGCTCTTTGTGTGTCTTGCAGTACCAGTGGATGCAGCAGTGCGACGGGAGCTGCTCGAACTGTAGCTGTTTGTCTGCTCTTGCTGATTCCTGTTCCTTGTGAGCTCTCAGGCCTGTTGTGTAATGCCAGCAGTGCTGGGGTGACCTGGAGAGGGACTGAGGGTACAGGAGCAGCAGCGCACAGTCATTGATCTGCCTGGCTGCCGTTCCCTGCACAGTCTCTGTCCTGTAGAGGCTGGATGACATACATCCACGCCGTTTGTTTTTGTCTGGGTTAGCAGGAAGCTTTGATGCTGGGGTGCACTGTGCTGGGCTAAGGGTGAATCAGATGTCATTAGGGTGGCGAGAGCAGACCTCAGCAGCTTGGGTCCACTGGGATCCCCCTTGAGGGAAAATAAAATGGGCCAGAATGGGGAGAGGGAGAGATGAGGAAAAGGAGCAGGAGCTGATCGAGTGGAGAGGGATGATGAAAGTGAGTATGGTAAAGGAACATGGGGTTAAGAGAGGAGAAGGAAAGGAAGAATGGAGAAAAAAATGCAGAATAAAAGGATGGAGGGTAGCGGATCAGAGAAGGAAATAGATCACTGTAACACTGCCAACGGGAGAACAGATCCTGCTATCTTGCAGAGGAGGTGAGAGACTGTCATGTTTCCTAACCTTGAGAAAGCTGAAGGGCTCTGTGGCAGATCAGGTGGGGGAGGCCCTGGCGCCCAGCACCCACCACTAAGGGAAGATGCCTCCTCCAGTCCTCACCCAACAGAGGGGTGGGAGGCAGACCATCTTCCCCCCCTGGGCTGTGGGCTGGGGCTCAGCCCCAGGGCGAATCAGAGGGGAGCTGCTCTGAGGAGGCAAACCCTCTTCTACACTTGCTTCTCCTGTTTACCTCTGTATTTGTGCAGTCCTGAAGAATGGAAGTTTCTTCTAATTTCCTTAATGTCCAGTTCTACCAGCAACTCCCCTTGTGCACTTCAAATCCAAAAAGCAGTTGCTTCCCTTCCTGCGTGTCCTTTGCTTGGGTTTAGCGCTTGGCTTTTTTGTAAATCTCTGCTGCTGTTTGGGATTGGGCACCATGTGCTTCCAGCATCCTGTGCAGGATGGGATTACACCTCTTGGTCTCCTTGGACTTTGCCCAGGAATAAGAAATGGGTGCAGATCTATGCTTGCCACTGTGCCTCAGCTGTACATAGTGCACACACCTGCATTTCCATGAGTCCATCTTCTTGCAGCTTCATGGGTTCTCAAGACCTATGTTTGGTGTCAAAAGGTGAAGCTCTGTTATTGCGCATTCTCTTTAGCTAATCTGTTTGCAGCTGACTTAAACTGCCGCTGCAAAAACTGCCTTTGACAAGGATGTACGTTCACAGGGAGAAAGGAATATTGCCATTCTTTATCTTAAAATATAAATGACACCTTATACCCCAGTGGTCCCACCACAGGACTCAAAGTAGGGCTGGCGGTTCTCTCTTCTTCTGACTAACCATAGCACTGTCTATAACTAATGTCTGCTAATGCTGGAGCTCGGCAGTGTTAGCAATGAACATGAGATGTGCAGAGGTGATGTGTGCCTGGTGGTGAGGGGAAGTTCGATGGGATCTTTTCTCTAAGCAACAGTATCAGTTTGACCTGGAGGGCAGTGATAAGCAGAAAGTGATCTGGGCATGGACAGCTCATGACCAGTTCTAGAATTAAGTGATTCAATTTTTCTTTAGTGCATTTACCTCTTGCCCATTCAGTCCTGATTCCTGAACTGTTGTCAGAATGTGGTGAAAGGAGTTTGCATCTCCATTAGTGACTGGCTATGGGAATAATTGCCTTTCAGGACAATTTCCATACAGGACAATTACCTATACTTTCCGGGAAGGCAGATGCAGAATCCCTGGACTCTTTCCATCTCCACAGCAATTGCTAAATTACTGCTTCTCTATAATACTCACTCGCTTCTTTTGTTTCTTCTCTCCACAGCCATGTAAAAGCAAAGGCAGAACCTGCAGACTTCTGTCTGATGAAACAAGCTCAGAAATGCCGTCTCTTGTAAGTACCCAGATATCAGAGTGTCCAGTCCCTGCTGAGCATTACAGAATGGTTGAGACTGGAAGGGACCTCCGGAGGTCAGCTGGTCCAACTCCCCTACTCAAGCAGGGCCACCTAGAGCTGTTTGGACCATGTCCACATGACTTTTGAATATCTCCAAGGATGGAGATCAGAAAACCTCTCTAGGCAACCAGTTCCAGTGTTTCAGTCTTGCACACCTGAAGGCCCTAGAAGAGGTAGCAGCTTTGATCTTCCCCTTTACATAGTGCAGAATGTTTGTGGGTGTCCTGTCTTAGTCCCCACCAGACTTGGTCAATTCTAAATGGGCAAGTCAATTCAAGTCTGCTTCCGCTTCTGTCTCATATAACAGCTAAGTGAAGAGAGCTCAGGAGTCTGCACTTGCTCCTTTAAGAATTCGCTTTCCCTGTCTCATTGAAAATTAAATGATGCCTTAGGTCTCCTGTGTATGGTCTGTGGGGTTTCAGGACCAACCCACACCAATTGTCATCTTGTTCCTCCCGGCCACAGTTGTCATTTCTGGCTGTACCAAGTGAGTATGTCTGTACTGAGTCCCTCTGTATGGCATGGATGATGTGGTTCTCAACCAGGTGGTGTGTCCCCTGTGTTGGTTTGCTGAGTTGGAGCTGCAAGATCCAGCTATCCAGCTGTGGCTCAGTCTCTTATGACACCAGGCCCACGTAGGTAAGGAGCTCCTGAAACTCTGCATAGCATCAGGAGCTGCAGCTACTCTTTTGGAACGCCTCTGGGATGCTAACTTACATGCTGCACATCCCTTATGATGTCCATTGGTATCTGCCAAACCTTTCCCTGTAAAATGAAGCACTTAAATGCTTTTGAATAATTCCTGGATTTAGTTAAGGGTCTGGCAACTCCTTATTCATCTGTGTAATCTGTTGGATATTTTATACTGCCACCAGGCATCAAGAACTTAATTTCCCCTCTGCAGAGCTTTCCTGAGGCTAGGCACTGTGATCTGGCAGTGTTTGCTTTCTGTGATCCCTATTTCCAGGATTTCTGTAAGTTTTGAGACATTCAACTTCAAAATGAGACTGAGGAGAACAGTCAGTCTACAGATCCTAGCACTGCTCTCCAGCACGCTCTGTGAATACCCTTCTCTGTCTGAAACTGGCCAGTGTTGGTGCTGGGATGCCTTTCTTGCTCAGTTCTGCCTTTCTGGATGAGTCCCTCCGTGTTTTACTGCAAGGGTTGTGGCCTCGAGTGCCACCAGTAAGTATCTCATCATGCTGGAGCTCATGGGGGAGGAACACTGCCTGAGGAGGGGCTTGTATAGAGATCTAAATCCGAATAGGCAACTCCACGACAATCTTCTGTATCAGCAAGCCAATGATCCCCTGTGTGCCCCCCTCTTCTCTGCACAAAACTGGACAGATGCACTGAGTAGTGGCATGTGTCCTACTATAGTGGTCGGGGAAGTCTGTGCTTCTTGGCAGGGAAAAGCTTTGGAGGAAAGTCTTTGAGGTTTATTTTCCACGACATTTGTTAGTACTGGAGGTTCCCTAAGCCTCACCCCATTGTCCCGCCTGCCACAAATCAAGCTTCAGGTTTGGCTTCTCTCTCTGTTCCTCTCGGAAGGGCCCTACTAGGGAGGGAAATAGCTGCAAGCTGAAGAGCACTCTGCTGATCTGGCTGAAGTCTCGCAATTGCCAGCCCTTGTTGTGGTTGGGGACTTCAACATGCCGGATATCTGCTGGAAATATAACACAGCAGAGAGCAGGCAGGCTAGGAGGTTCCTCGAGCACATGGAAGATAACTTCCTGACATAACTGGTAGGTGAGCCTACCAGGGGAGGTGCCTCGCTAGACCTACTGTTCACAAACAGAGAAGGACTATTGGGAGATGTGGTGGTCGAAGGTCGTCTTGGGTTTAGTGATCATGAAATGGTCAAGTTTTCAATTCGTAGTGATGTAAGGAGGGGGGTTAGCAAAACCTCCACCTTGGACTTCTGGAGGGCGAACTTTGGCCTGTTCAGAACACTGGTTGAGAGAGTCCCTGGGGAGATAGTCCTGAAGGGCAAAGGGGTCCAGGAAGGCTGGACGCTCTTCAAGAAGGAAATCTTAAAGGCCGAGGAGCAGGCTCTCCCCAAGTGTCGCAAGATTAAAGGGTGGGGAAAATGGCCAGCCTGGATGAACAAGGAACTTTTGATGGGATTTAGGAATAAAAGGAGGGTTTACCACCTTTGGAAGAAGGGACAGGCAACTCAGGAGGAGTACAGAGATCTCGTTAGGTTATACAGAGAGAAAATTAGGAAGGCAAAAGCCCAGCTAGAGCTCAACTTGGCCACTAACATAAAGGACAACAAAAAAAGTTTTTATAAATACATCAACAAAAAGAGAGTCAGGGAGAATCTCCATCCCTTACTGGATGCGGGGGGGAAAGTTGCAACCAAGGATGAGGAAAAGGCTGAGATACTTAATGCCTTCTTTGCCTCCGTCTTCGATAGTCAGACCAGCTATCCCCAGGGTGTTCAGCCTCCTGAGCTGGAAGATAAGGATGAAGAGCAGAACAACCCACCCATAATCCAGGAGAAAGTAGTCAATGATCTGCTTCTGCACCTAAACGCCCATAAGTCTATGGAGCCAGATGGGATTCACCCAAGAGTACTCAGGGAGCTGGCGGGAGAGCTCACCAAGCCTCTCTCCATCATTTATCAACAATCCTGGTCAACAGGGGAGGTACCAGATGACTGGAGGGTGGCTAATGTGACGCCCATCTACAAGAAGGGTTGGAAGGAGGATCCGGGGAACTACAGGCCTGTCAGCCTGACCTCGGTACCAGGAAAGATCATAGAGAGGATCATCTTGAGTGAGCTCTCACAGCAAGTGCAGGGCAGCCAAGGGATCACAGCAAGCCAGCATGGGTTTAGGAAGGGGAGGTCCTGCTTAACCAACCTGATCTCTTTCTATGACCATGTGACCTGCCTTCTGGATGCGGGGAAGGCTGTGGACTTTGTCTGTCTGGACTTTGGTAAGGCCTTTGACACCATCTCCCACAGCATTCTCCCGGAGAAGCTGGCAAATCATAGCATAGACAAGTGTACTCTTCACTGGGTAAAAAACTGGCTGGATGGCCGTGCCCATAGAGTTGTGATTAATGGGGTGAAATCCTCTTGGCAGCCGGTCCCCAGTGGTGTCCCTCAGGGCTCAGTTTTGGGGCCAGTTTTGTTTAATATCTTTATCAATGATCTGGATGAGGGGATTGAGTGCACCCTCAGTAAGTTTGCAGATGACACCAAACTAGGTGGGCGAGTTGTTCTGCTTCAGGGTAGGAAGGCTCTACGGAGGGACCTGGACAGGCTGAATCGATGGGCCAAGGCCAACTGTATGAGGTTTAATAAGGCCAAGTGCCGGGTCCTGCATTTCGGTCACAACAACCCCAAGCAACGCTACAGGCTTGGGGAAGAGTGGCTGGAAAGCTGCCCAGCAGAAAAGGACCAGGGGGTGCTGGTGGACGGCCAGCTTAACATGAGCCAGCAGTGTGCCCAGGTGGCCAAGAAGGCCAACAGCATTCTGGCTTGTATCAGGAATACCGTGGCCAGCAGGAGTAGGGAAGTGACCGTGCCTCTGTACTTGGCACTGGTGAGGCCTCACCTCGAGTCCTGTTTTCAGTTCTGGGCCCCGCTGTACAAGAGGGACATTGAAGTGCTGGAGCATGTCCAGAGGAGAGATACCAGGCTGGTGAGGGGTCTGGAGACCAGGTCATATGAGGAGAGGCTGAGGGAGCTGAGCATGTTTAGCTTGGAGAAGAGGAGGCTGAGGGGAGACCTCATTGCCTATCTGAAAGGAGGTTGGAGAGAGGTGGGTGTTGGCCTCTTCTCCCAAGTGAATAATGACAGGACCAGAGGAAATGGTCTGAAGTTGCGGCAGGGGAGGTTTAGATTAGATATTAGGAAGAATGACTTTACTGAAAGAGTGGTCAGGCACTGGAACAGCCTGCCCAGGGAGGTGGTAGAGTCACCATCCCTAGAGGTATTTAAGAAATGTGTAGAATTGGCACTTCAGGGCATGCTCTAGTGGCAGAGATTGTAGGGTTTTTTGTGTGTGTATGGTTGGACTTGATGATCTCAAAGGTCCTTTCCAACCATGAAGATTCAATGAATCTGTGGTTCTGTTCTATGATTCTATGATCCACAGCAACGACTGAGAACATGGAGATGTGTGTCTGGCTGGGCTGTAGAGAGCCTGGCAGTCTGTCTGAGCGAGATGGGGAGGTCACAATGGATGTGACACCTGTGAAAACTCAACTTTTTTTTTTACACTCCTCCTCTGTTCTCCCCTGCTTTCTTGCTTTTTAAGACAAGACCATTTCCACAGCAACCAGCTGTGACCAAGCATGCAAAGGTAATTCTGTCATGCTGTTCCCATGGTGTTTGACTAGTCTACACAGGATTACCAACCCTCTATGTTGAGCAATAAAGAGGGTCAGTAGATGAGCTCTCAAAAGCAGAATCTGCCTTTGTGCTAGTGCACTCTGAAGTAGTTTTCATTCTTAGTGATTTACCAGATACCCACAGTCTGTTGTTCCTGATTCACTAGGGAAAAGCTCCAGAAAAACTGTTTCCAAGTGATGCTGGACACTAACGTGATTGTTTCTATCTCTGTGGCATGAGATCAAGTCTCTGGCTCCCATGAAGCTGGCAGCAATTTGAGCTTTTCCCCTGGGTAAATTAGGTTTATTTCTTGCACTGTTTCTTTCTGAGCGTTACACCCAGGTTCATTCCGTCTGTACAGAAACCCACTGCTTTATAAGTTCTGTTCTTATCTGCTCGGTTCCTTTTGCAAGAAGCACTTAGCATTTGTGTGTTATTTTTCTTTCCTCAGAGAGGAGGAAGTGGCTCGGTTTCATGAGGTCATCACCAGTCCCAGTTACAGAGCCAACCCCCTCATGACCATCAGCGAGCATCTCTCCAAGAGGCTGAGGCAGGAGGAAGAAGATAATCCCCTCTAGGGTGTCAGCTGAGACCAAACGTGCACACTGGAGCTGGTGCGAGGGCTCCAGGCTGCAAAGGAGCACATCACTAACATGACGTCTCAGCCAGTTCAGTCCTTGGAAGCAGTTCAGCAGATTATTAAATCCAACAGTCCTGTTTTCTGTCTGCAGAAATAATGCAGTTCTCTCCCTGGCAAGCAGCCTGCAGAGAGCAGGGTGTTCTGTGCGATCTTTGTGCAGACATTAAGCTCCCTGTGAAGTGTCTTGACACCTTTTCTCTTCTTGTGAGAAGGCACAATTTCTTAAATTGTTCCAGTGGCAATGTATCTTTTTTCTGCCATTTCCCTCCCCTTTCTGGCAGCTCTGAAAAGAGATTGCCTATTGCTCTGTTGAGTTGGTTCAAGGCCCCAAGACCAGGAGCCCAGAAGGCTGTTGTAGATCTGTGTAAGGACCGATGCTGCTGTTCAGAGACATTGTTTCATGTGAGAAATTTAGCTTTGGAATAAACACACTTTCACAGAGTACGAAGTTTTTCTGTTTCTTGTTTTGGTAAATACTAATTGAAATATGAGCTTATTCCCATCACTGGAAAAATGACTTATAAGAATGGTTTTTTTCCGTGTTTACAGTGAGCCACTAGACTGCTGATGGAGCATGCAACAGAAGCCATGTGAAATCATTGCAGATCATGTCTAACTCATAGACTTGCCTTCCTCCTACCCTGGAAGTATGTGCTTTCTGTGGGCGATGCTGATCCCTTTTGGCCTGTGTTGTGTTACCTGCTTGGCCTGCCCTGTAGGAAGAATCCCAAAACATGTCCTGGCTGCAGAGTGTGAACTTCATCTGGTCATTTATGTATTTAGCTTTAGGAACCGCTGCAGCAGGGGGAGGCCTTTCCTGCTACCAAACACCAGTTTTCACAAAACTCCGTTGAATTTTTGTGGGGACGACTGAACGCAGGGCTGTTGCCTACTTGAGATTATCCCGATTTGACACCTCAAAATGTCAGTGCTGTGCTTTGAACCATACAAAAAAAAATTCTGGTGCTTCTTAACCTTGGAAAAGCAGCCTGCCGATGTCAGGTCAACACTGAGGAGCATGTGAAACCTTTAAGAAAGAAATTCACTCTCATGCCCAGACAGAACATGGAAACTGCAGCTGACTAAGTTAGTGCCTGACACCAGCTGCAATGGGAGAGGCAGGCACCTTGATCATACCTGTCTCGTGTGTCACAAGTAATGCCGCTTTTTTTCTCCCTCTGGGCTGGCACTGTTGAGCAAAGGCAGGTTTTCTTAGGCCTCTCAGCCCTGGCAGTGCAGATGCTGTCGCTGATGATGCTTGTTGTTAGAGGAATGTTACCACGCCACCCCTCCTCCCCCAAGGCCCGGCAGGAGCGTCCTGCTGGCAGAGGCCGCAGAGAGATGCTGGCTGTGTCCCATCCTTCACCCTGTTGCTCTCCGGCTGGCGGAGGGCTGGCAGGGCTCTCCTCTGCCCTGACGGCTCCTCTGTCAGTGCTGGCAGGTGAACACTGCTGTACTGTTCATCGGCGTGCTGTAATGCCCTGTGGGACCCAGGCTCCGGAAACCAGAGGGCTGTAGTGGGGTTAAACAACTCGAAATATCTCCCCACCTCCTGGTTGGTTCCTGCTTGTTCTCTTACCAGTAGCTAACTGTGTTTCTTTTAGGCCATGTTGGATTTTGAGCTCTGAGTGCCAGTCCCAGCTGCAGCCATGCTTCCCCTGCTCATGTTATCCAGGCTGGGCACCGCATGGGAGAGCTGGGCCTTGGATGAGGCTGTGCACTAACAGCACCTCCTGCCCATGGCCTGCAGCTGCTCTTGCTGCACGTGGCTCCCAACAGCCCAAGATGTGACCAAGACTTGGACCAAGCTAAGGCTTTTGGGGTGGTTTTCGGGGTGGTTTTCTCCATAAGCCTACTGTTTACCCCTTTACTCCGTCTTATAGCTAGCTGCCTCCTGAGAAAGGTGCCATCCTTGTGCTTAAATGGAGGGAAGGCAACAGATGAAGAAGGTGAAGACATCCACGTACAATGGAGGATGAAAGTTGCTCCTCTTGGTAGTGAACAAGGCACTCAGGGGGATGGAGAAGTGTATCTGGAGGGCAGGAGGGACAGAAGGCAACTTGCATGGCACGTTGGCGGTCTTCTGTTGCTTGTCTTCTGTACTTTGCAGGAGCTTTGCAGCTTTCTTTCTTTGTCTTGTGGGTTTTAGAGGACACATGAGGAGAGGCCTGGCCTCCTTGTACGGCCGGGTCATGCAGTAGCCGAGCTGTGCTCTTGTGCTTCCCTTCGCAGCAGCGGTGATGCGTTGCTCTGCACCATCACAAAGAGGTACGATAGCTGGAGGGAAACCACAGCCAAGTTTATGAAATGCCATCCTGGGTTGAGCGCTACAGGTGGGATCATATCCCTCCCTTTGTAGATCCATGCAGTGCATCATGACTCTGCTTTGCAGAGATCCAGCGGGAGTGGTGATTTCATCTGACAAGAACCATTTTCCTGGGCACCATCTACTTTGCACAGAGTGAGACGATGCTTTAAAGCCTCTGGAGAGTTAGCTGGATTGTCCCATGCACCTCCGTTCCAGACCAGTTTCTTCTTAGTTACTTCTCCCTAGGATGAAAAAAAATCTGAAAGGCTATCAATTCTTATCTTCCCAGACTACTTAGCTTTCTTTTCACAGGTGGTTCCAAGTTAACTTAGAGTTGAAACAATGCTTGGATGGCCTGAACTGCAATGTTAGGGAAAATCCTCAGCTGGCAGAAGGTCTAGTTATAGGTAGGTACTAGGCTAAGTGTTGCTGTGGGTCGTGTGCCAAGAGATAGCTGCCTTCTGTCTCTAAAAGAGTAAAGCCTGACAGGACTGCATCCTTTTCGCATCCTGTACAATTTTTTTTGAAGAGGCCCAGCAGTGTGGAGCTGGAGTGGAAAAGGGATTTCTGCGTGCGTGGTTATGGCCAGAGTTGGTCACTGGAAATTTGAACACCGACAGTGCAGTCATCCAGCACTTCTCCCATGCTCAGCCTGGTTGCTGGGTCCCATCCTTTCCCTTCAAACCACTGGGAGCCAAGAGAGCCGAAGCCTCATTACCTGTGAAGCACAGGGGTGACTGACCAGGTGGAGATGTTGAGCCAAGTAACCCCACTCAGTATTGCCTGGTAGCTGTACGCATGCTGGTGGCCCTCCGTCTCACTGCATAGCATCACCGTGCAGCACGTTCACACCTTTTCTTTACCTCGGATGGGCCGACACCATCACTTGGGTGTGTGTCTAGCTCTTAGCCTGCTGTTTGAAAATGTTGGTCTCCTGGGTATTTAACAGCAGTTAAACATGTGGCTGTTTGAAACTACAGTTCACAGCCTGCTGTTGCAGGTCTCTCCTGCCCCCACCATCCTAGCAGTTGAGCAAAGGACTTAAAATCTGCCAGGAAACAGGCGTCTGAGACACAAAGTCGCCTTCGCAGTTGGCATGTTTTCAGGATGATAAAAGCATTCATGCCAATTTTTTTTTTTAGATAGCAGGGTGGGAAAAAATAGCTTCCAGGCTGTAAGAAGCAGTTGTGCTGGAGGGGAGGGCGGGGGCCTGACCAGGCAGCTCTAGACTTAGCAAGAAGTGAGTAAGCAGTGAATGCACTGCAAACTCGGGACTGGAAAAATTTGGGGCTACTTTTCGCAGCTGTTTTCTTTCTTGTTGGTAATTTTGCCCTTGAAAGCTGTTCACAGAATCACGTCTGAAGGCAGAAGCCTGGGTATCCTGTCCATCTGGTGGTACCAGCGGATATTTTCTGCTACACACAAAGCACCCAAAGTGGTGGGTGGAAGGGGATTCTCCTTCACCAGCAGCTCATGGGTAGCGTCTTTAGTTGGCATGTTGCAAAAGGATATTTTTTTATAGCAGCTCTTGCAACTCTTGTGTTTCACCCCAGTACCAGCAACGGCCCATCGTGCTTTGTTTCTGCTAGAGCCGGGGCTGCATCGGGCCAGCAGCATGTCTCAGAAACGTGTGGTGACTCACACGGACCTGGCCCCAACCCTTCATCTAACCCAAGGAATTCTCTAGCGCGAGTACATAGGCTCCCTCCTCCTTCCTTCTGCTTTCTGGCTTGTCTTCCCTGGAGAGTTTTCCCTACAGACCTTGTGCAAGTGAGTCCCCCCATCCTCTTTGTGTATGGAAAATATACCTTATGCCTGACAGAGTACTTTTGGTTACGCTCTGGTTGAAGTAAGAGCTGCATTGGCCCCATGGCTTTCTTTTTCTCCTAGAGCTAAGCATATGTGATGGCTTTTGCCAGCATAACCCCTGCCAGCTCCAGCACTGAGGGACATGCCTGTGGTGCAGATACCAGCAGGGTTGAGCTGGCTGCCTCTACGCCTGCCAGGGAAAGCTTGTGACGGCTGGGGCAGGCAGGTGAGCCCAGCGGAGCTCCCAGGTTTGAGGGAGTTTTGTTCCTCAGTTTTGTACCAGTCTGTGTGCAAAACTGGCACCCAACTAGTAGCCACTTGCTGTGCCAGCAAGTTGTCTGGTGGCCCGTGACTGGGAACCCATTCCTGGAAGTGCATCGCCTCCTGGGTGGAACTGAACCTTCCTGGTAACTACAGTCTATAACGGACTGCAAAAAACAGTTAATCCACACTGCTTTAGTTGAACTGGCTTTGTCAGTAAATGCTCTGGGGTGGTGCGTTGGGCTAGCATAGAGCAATCAGGGCCAGTATCACCATTGCAGGGCATTGGCAGGACAGCATTTGTAGGTACTGGTAGTACCTTTTCTTGGGTGACAGGAGGGTGGCTGTTGGCGCCACCAACACCAATTTGCGGAGGAGAGGAATGGGAGTATGACAGATTAATTTGTTTTCTCCTGAGTCTTGCTAAGTCAGTGAAGTGATCCTAGGACTCTGGTAGGGGGACTCTGGCTGTGTGAGTAGCTTGCACTTAGATCCCTAAAACTGACGTCTTGTGCCAACTGCTGGCTGGGAGCAGAGGCACTGCCATGGGCTCCTTGAGATGACTTCCAGGTTCTCCTTTCCACCACCTGGCATCAGTCCCTGGGTCATGCCCTGGTCTGGTGCATGTCCAGCCCCCAGCTGTGCTCCTCATGCAGGACTTCGTGTGTCAGTGGCAGATGGTGAAGAGCAGTGGGAATGTCAGGAGTGTTGGGTCTCTGCTGCAGGATGATTGTTCTTCTCTGCTCCCTGGCCAGGGCATGCCTGGGGCTGGCTACCTTCCTGTGCGTGTCTTCACCACAGCCACTGGTCAGTCTGTCCCCAGGAGCACATCAAGCCTTGAACCTCTGTAGAGTCAGCTGGCAGTGTGTCTCTAGGTTTGCTATCTGGGGATGAGGATGTGTCTCCCAGCTCACAAAGAAGATCTGAACTCCTCACCTCACTAACCTTGTGTATCGTCAGGATAGGCTGTGAGCAGGAGCAGCTGCATCAAGAGCTCTGTGACGCAGCCCGGCTCCTGGTCTCCTTCTTGTGACCTGGACCGCCCATCCGGCTCCGCCATGTACGGGTCGGCTTCCCAGGGAGCATGGTGGCTCATGGAAACAAGAAAGACAGATTTTTCCTTTGAATAGAAAGTAGCACTGAACTTCCTTCCTCCATCCTTGCCCCTGCGTTCTCTGCCCAGAGAAGCTTGCCAGGGAGGTGGCTGTGGTGCTCAGTTTGTGGACCAGGCAACAGGCTCCCTCCATCAACAGTCCCATTGCAGGGAGCATGGCTGGCCTAGTGCTCAGGGAGCTCCAAAAGGGTTCAAGCTACGGTGACTCTTGCTCCTTCTAACCCAGAAGAGACAGGGGCAGAACTGAACATGGCTGGCAGAGCAGAGACCCAGCACTTGCAACCTTCTGCCACTCCTCCCTCTTGCACACTCCAGCAAGTGCAGCGAGCCCTTTTCCTGTGTGGGGTTATTTCTTCACCCAGATGCCCTCTTCCCTGGATGATCCTTGCATTTCCCCCACTTTGTGAAGCTGCTTGCACACTTGTACCTGTTCTTTTCCCCATTATCTACAGCATGGCTACATTTGAAACTAACTCAAGATGTTTTCCTGCAGATGTAGCAGAAGCAGCTGCAGGGAACATGAGGAAATACAACCACATGCAAATTTGAGCCAGTTGATGGTTTTGGAAGCTGATAAGATTGGCAACTCCTCCTTTCATCTGTATGTTGCACTAGGGAGCGATGAAGTGAATCACCTGATTAAGCTTTTGACGCTGAGCACAAAGCCATGTGTCCCTGCCCTGAAGCACGGATTTCACCATAGCCTTTTTGCGGCAGCCTTTGTTGCTTTCACTGTCCTTGGTGGCCTACCTGCCATGATGGGTCATTTCCTTGTTGTGTCCCGGCCTTTTCCAGGTCGCTCAGGAAGGTGCAGGATGGGTCAGACCTTAGGGGCTCCACCCGTGCCCTCCCTTGAGAGATGCAGTCCTGCTCCTGCCCCTCACTTCCTGACCTCTAACCAGTTACTGATCTCAGGAGGTCTCTACCTCCCGTAGCAGCTCAGTTTCTTTAACAGCTTTTGGGCATTCTTTAAGTACTTAAGAGCATTGCCACATGCCATTTGGAAATCCATGTAAAGCCTGGTTAATTGGATCACCCTTATCTCCATACTTAGAAGTTTTCTTGCGAGGGAAAATCATGCCCTGCAATGCTAACTCTTCCGCAACGTGATGTAATTATCTGGGCGCCTGCTGATTCTGCTCTGAACTGTGGCTTACTTCAGTGTGAGGCGTTAAACTTGGCTTTGTGTTTTCATTTTGATGAGCTATTTAATCCTGTTCGGCCATTTTCTCTGCAAAAGGCAGCGTTGTCTCCCAGGAGCTGTGGAAGCAGCACCGAGTCCAGGTGGCACCTGGGGACCTGGCCTGGCACATCGGCAGCTGGGCCACAGGGCAGAGGCGGGTGCCTGACATGCAAATCCCAGCTTCTCCGGTTTCTTGAAGCTGCTGTTGTCTTGAAGCTGCTGCTTCCCTGCCTTGCACCCTGTGCTGAAGAGAGGGCATGTGAACAGTGCCGGGCAGGCCACCAATTCTGCCGTGTATTGGTCGTCAGAGGTGGGCTTCTCACTCAAAGTGCGTGAAAAAGCATTGCCTCCCTCCACACACAGAAAAAAAAAAAAAAAAAAAAAGTGTTAAAATAGGTTACAGTTCCTAAGCACAAATTTATGTAACAAAGTTAGACTTGTGGCAAAAAACCTAAATATTTGAGGGTGATAAGATAGGATGCGAGAAAAATGCATTATACGCTAAAGGAAGTGTTTCCAAAACCATGCAAATATAAATAGCTGCCTTCAGTTCCCCGAGGCTGCTGCGTTCCTGGCGCCTAAGCAGCCGGAGTTGCAGCGTGCAGCTTTGTGGTTTCTCCTCACCCAGTCCAGATGCCTCCCTGGGTGCGGGAGCTCTGGCCATACAAACTGGGACCAGCATCAAGAACAACGTCGCTGATGGAGCTCTACTGGCTGAACAAGGGTGAGGATTTTTGTGGTGGCTTTTTTCCTTAACCAAGTCAATTGTTGCCTTATGAAGAAGCTGTTAAATAGCGCAAACAAAACACAGAGCCTTGCCAGAAGCGTCCTTAAGATTTAGACCTTTGCATCTGAATGCTCTGGGATTTTCCAGATCACTTGGTTTCGAGTAGGACACATAAAAATATAATCTAAGGGTTTCTCTCTGCTTTAAAGATCGGTCTTTCGTGCCAGACGGGGTGTGTTGGTGACCTTGTTTGAACTTGCTGTGATTTGTACATGAACTGCTCCCATGACCATACGGGTCTGTATCTACTTGGTGTGGGTCATTATCCCTGCGCAGGCAGGGACCTGCGGTTGTCCCCCACGGTACCGAAGCGATTGCTGCGCTGCCCTGGAGTGATGAGGGTGGGTGGCTGCAGCGGTGGGATCCAGACCCCATGCTCGGCATTCACAATGTGAAGGATTTCTGTGGTTTAATCTGGTGCAGGTTCTCTTTGTGACTGGGTGAGCCGTGGCCCATGAGGCAGGGCGCAAGATGTCAGCATGGCTGGTGGGAACCACAGCCATGTGGTGGGGTTTCTGGTGGTGTTGAGGCTGCCGTAACAGCTTTGCTGCCCGGCATGGTGATCTAGCAGGTCTGCTCAACGAGCGCATGGCATGCAGTTTGCCATGGAGGATGTCAGCACAAAACATGGCGTGCTACACCTCATTCACTTGATGCTCCTGGAACAGCTGCCTTGGTTTCAGCGGCACACTTAGGACAGGAAGCCGAGACAAAGAAATATCCCAAACAGGAAGCTGCTGGGAAGGGAACAAATGTCAGGCCTGGGTAGGTGAAGGGAGACGATGCCAGGATATCCTCCCAGGGGAAGGAGGTGGGGGAAGGTGTAACTGCCCTGGCGCACTCATCCCTTTGTTGCACGCTCAGCCGTCCCAGGAGGACGGACAGACAGATGGCAGAAGGGGCCATGAGGACAGACTGTTCTCACAGCTGAAAACTTGATTTTTATTTAAACGCGTACTTTACCAGGCACCGTTTGAGGTATTGAGGGGTAGACAGCAACATGTGTGAGGGGGGAGGCAAGAAGGAGAGATGCTTCCTTGGGGGATGCTGCTGCTCCCAGCCATCTGCTCTCCACAGGCTCTGCCGACTTGGCAGCGAGGAGGGGGCTGCTCAGGCCCCCACACCAGGACAGGGCCAGAGGGCGAATTGGTGCCTCTGGCAGCTTGTGAGGGCTGCAGGCCCGACCGCTCTTTGATGGGTTTATGAGTGCATCAGTGGTGCCACGGCCTGGAGACGTGTCTGGCGGCTCCTTGCTGGAAGCAGCGTTCGTGCGCCAGGCCAAGGGTATGTGACTGTGTTTACAGCTATTTTGGATACGTTTAATCTAAGTGTGTTTACAGCTGCCTTGGATACATTTAATCACTGCTCACCGATGCAAAGGTTAATCTAAACACCTTCCATTTCACTCGGTAAAACAACTGCCGCCTGTCTCATGAACCCATTTGCTGGTGGCTTGGGAGCAGGAAGGTATTATTATAGGAAGAACACGTAACTCATACAAAGCTGTTGGTGTTCCACCACCTGCCTTTCGGTCCTCTGTGTAACGGTAGAGCTTGTGCTCCTTTTGGGGGTCCCCTGCCTGCAATGCCTGACGTTGGTTGTGGGCTCCAAGTGAACACTCGGGGTACTCTGCGTTGCTTAGTGTGCCATGCAGGCTTCTTCAGCCAAGTGGAGGATGCAGCAGGGACCTGGGTGAGCCCCAGATGCTGTTGCTGATGGTGGTCAGCCTAAGGTAAGTTGCAAACCAGTTCAAGCAATACTTTTCCACACATTTTTCCAACCTCCGTCAGTCCATGTGTTGGAATTTTTGAGCCAGAGATGTTTTCTTGTACCTAATAACCCTTGCTGGATCTTGCTTCCAATTTTTCCTCCCCCTAATTCCCAACATTAACCTTGCTTTTTTTATTTTGTTGACCTCTCCTTGGTACAGCTACACAACAGGTCAGCTCAGTCTGTCACAGTGCCAAGGCCTCGCGGCTGAACAGTAACGGCCAGCCCAGCAAAGACCTTTCCCCTTATCCCACTGCACCCTGGCATCCTTAGACCTGCTGGTGGTTAAACCTGGTGACTGCCTGTAGACATCCAAGCAACCGCTGTCAGCTGATCTCCCTTACCTGCATGTACAGGCTTCCAGGAGCTGTGTCCCCCATGTCTCTCAGCTTCCCATGTGTTGTGTTTATCCATGCATCCGCTGTTTCTGCTCTTTAGGGTGGTTTGTGCAAATCTGCCTGGTGCAGGCATTGGGCTTAGACCAGGACTTCCCTAGATCTTCATGATTTAAAAACTGACCTTGTGTTGGTCACTGCTGACACTGCCCCCAAGGGAGTCCTGCACTTTAGCTTCTGATCCTGCCTGCCCACTGTGACCCACAGGGGACACTTTGCCACGGATCACACCACACAGCCGCATGCCCACAGCTGCTCAGCGCAGGGATGTGAGGTCAGGCAGAGGGGAGAGGGAGCTAGAGCCTTCCTCCCTTCCTCCACGCTGACGCCAGGAAGGGTCACTGCTGTTGGGGCGAGGAGACAGGAGCGTTGCTGCTGGTGTGAAGTTGTGCTGGCCCAATGTCACTCTTCCTCCAACCCCAAAGGATGGAGATCCCCATCCCTGGGACCTGCCCCCAACCTGGTGCAGGAGGCCCTCAGTCTTGGGCCATCCTGCTGCCAGCTCTTCCCTTGGACAACAGCAGGCAGGGCACCCTGCTTGGGCTGGCGGCCAGCACCCAATTTGGGTGCTCATGGGCATGTGCCAGTCTGGCATCACCACTGGGCCTGCAGACGCAGCGCAGAGCATCGTGTAGGCAACAGGCATGTGTCTTGCTGTCATTCAAGGGTCTGTACAAGCAGGTTTCTGCAAGCGGTGCTGCCAAACTGTGTTGGATCGTGCGCTGGCCTCAGAAATTCATGTTACAGACCATCTACAAAGCACCTGTATCGTGTACTAGCATCAGCACACGCATAAAATCAATCACTTATAAACAGAAGGAATACAAGCACACGCATGTTACGAAGTAGGAGCTGGGTCTTGGCCAATTATACAACAAACAATTTGATATCTCAACTGCCTGGAAACATGCCCAAGTGAGCTTGGGCAGTGGGGCGAGTGTGCTGAATAACCGAGGCAGTGATGATTTTTAATAGCGAGTTAAATTACATGCTCTATAGTGATCTCTGCTCAGAAATACGCAATTAATGCCTGCGAGCCCAGTGTGGGGCGAGGGTCAGCACCGTGGTGGTGTGGTAGCATGGCAGGCTCTGCACAAGCAGACAGACAGGTAAATAGGTGAGTGCTTTGCAGGGTGCCCGGGGCCCCAGGCAGGAGGGGTGGGACGTGGTGGGGTTGCAGGGAGCTGGCCTACATGCCTGGGGTGCTCCACTGGGGAGCTGCAGACCGCAGTGTTTCCCCCAGCCCTGTCTCCTTCCTAAGAAGTATTGCTGTCAGCGAGCAGCTAAATTGTGGAAGAGGCAACTGTGCGTCCCAAGTGTCCTCTGGCAGGCAGCCACTGCCCCAGTGAGGAATATCCCCCCTCCTTCTTTTTGCAGCATCACTTTGGAAGCAGGTGTTCCCCCGGCTTGCCTGCTGCGCCACCGAGGATCATATGCTAACAGCAAGGGGAAACTACCAAGCTTGGATCTGCTGCTAGGGCTTTCTGGGGGTGCAATATCTGTTGGGCTGGTGGCACGGGATGGAGGAGATGACAAGTCCGCCAGTGTATCCACCATGTCCCTTAGGTGAGGACAAGGACTCTAAAAGCAGGTCTGGATGAGCCAGCACACCGTGTGCAAGATGTGGCTCCAGTGTGGTGGGTGTGGGATGGTAACTGCATTGGAAGAATGATACACCACGATGGCAGGACCAGCACGCAGGGCTGCATTCAGCACCTGCCCCGAAAGCTGTTGGGATGATGAAACACGGGTCCTTCACCTTGGACTCTGCTCACTCGGTCAGAGCTTGTGGGCAAGTCGCCTGCAGAAGATGCCAGTGCACAATGTGGAGGGCACATACAGACAGAGTCATTAAAAAGCAGCAGGAGGTTTCAGCTGGTGGTCAGACATGGCAGCTAGGCAAGATTTCAAGACAAAATTCCCTGAAATCACAGGCAACACTTCTGGGAAGAGCTGGTAATTTCTGAAATCTGTGGCTCTGGTAAGCCCACAGTCATTTCAGCTCTTGAAATCCCACGTCCTGCAGGGACCTCCAATGCTGCACAAGCCTCACTGCTGACACTGGTCTGCAAATTAACCATGGCTGGGGAACGCTGTGGGTGCATCAGCCCATGCAGAATGGGGGCACTGCCCTGTTCCCACTGGTGCTAAGTGAGCCCCAAGACTTGTCCTGGGCTGTGGGGACCCCAAGGAGTGAGACCAGCTTGCAAATCAAGCTGCCCCGGGGTGGAAAACCATTTCAGACCGTGGAACCTGTAAAGCTGCTTTTAGCTTGTGGCATTTAAAAAAGCTATGCTCAGTTTTACAAGCAACAGGCTAATATTTCCATTTTCCCAGGTCTTTGATGAAAAAGCCATTGTTAAAAAGCCATTCATTATTAAAGTAAGTTTACAGAAAACAAAACAAGCAAAAAACCCCCCAAGATTTGATGAAAATCAGGAAGAAAAAGAGCAAATGATTTGGAAGGCAAGGTCCCACATCGCTTCACAGCACTGTGGTTTCAGCATTGGCTGTTGCAGTTCTGGATATTCCTATCCTCTGTGCAAAGGTCAGTGTTCCTGGGTTCTGCTTGTGTCTTGGTGTCAACAGCAGCTGGGCCTTTGAGCTCCATCCATGGTCAGACTTTGTGTTGGGTGGGGAAACCTGGCTCTGCTTCAGCGGGGAGGCAGGCTGAGGGAAGTGCTCCAGCTCCCCTCAGTACCTCTGGTACTCTCTGTATCTCTGCTCTGCTGTCCCCCCTTTACGTATGGTGGATGACTGCTTTATCACTTGGCTCTGGAAACTGTGCTCCAGGCAAAAAGGCTGCAGTATATAATGTTGAATGTGGCTTCTTATTACCCAAAGGCAAATTAAATAAGATGATGTCTTATTTAATAGCTTTTTGCGTTCATTCGGTAACCTCAAAGGGACAGAAAGCTGGGAAAGTAAGATTTCTGCTCCACCAGTTGATGTCTCTGGTCAGCTATAGCCAGGAATGAGATTCTGGGACATGAAGAAGTGCTCTGAAGGAGCAGAGGAGAGGAGCGATACTGGGCTGCAAGCCTGAGACGCCATGAAAGCCAGGAAGAGCGAGGCCAGCACTGTGTACTGCCATGTCCTGTAGCATCCCACAGGCTGAGCTTGTTTTGAGACCTGCAGATGTCAAGAGCAAAACACAAGTCATCATTGCTCAGAAACCTACTCCCCAAAGTGACCGTGTGTTCACTCTAAGCCGCACAGGCAGACTGTGTGAGAGGCAGGTTTTAGACTAATTATTTAAACCTTTACAGATCCCCTGTTCTGCGAGAGGTTGAAGCCGTAATTTACATAATGAGCCATGAGATACACACAGTAGAAGCACTGATAAACTTTGCTGCTGGTGTTTGAGTGGAGATCACTCACTGTTTGCTGGAAAACACTGTTTGGCCTTCTCATCTTGGGCTGGTGGGATGCACTCAGACACGGCTATCACATCCGAGATGATTTTGGAAATGCAGAGGCTCAGTCCTTGGGCCCTGTTGGCTCCAAGGCCAGTTGCAAGTTCTCGGGGTTAAGCACAGAGGACATGAGGACTTGTTCTTTTTTTTTTTCCTCCTCTTTTGAACCAAGATTGACATTTCTGAGCCTCTTGATGAAAAGTGACTTTGTTGAAAAACAAAATGAAGGTGTTTGGGTCCAAAAGGCAAACGAAGTCAAAGGGAGAGAAGCTCCTCGGCATCTTACATGGTCCTGGCAGTGATGAACATCTTGGTGGGTCTCCAAGTGGCATCTGGCATCCTCAACCACAGGTGCTGCTGCGAGCTGGGCATCTCGTGCGTGTTACATAGGGTCCCTTTCGGACTGTTTTAACACCAGAAAGTCCTTTTCCACGTGCTAAAGGCACTTTAATGACTTAAGCCATATTTCGTTTTCTGCTTTCCTTAAAGTATTTGTTGTAGGCATCTCACTTGCAGCTGCCCCCATGCACTTGGTGGAAGTCCTTTTCATCCCTGTAGGCTGCCCAGGCCATGAAGGGAACGCTGAGTGGCCCCGGCCCGGCCGAGGAGCCGTCCCCAGCGTCGACCCCTGTGGAGGCTGGTCCCGGCACCCATCACGCTGCACGGAACGCAGAGCACGCGGAGCCAGCCAGGTCCCCCCGCTGTCACCCGCCTGCTGAGGCCTGGCACAGGGCTTGGTTGGGGACCCGCGGGCCTAGCTTAGCCCAGCTGGCCTGGCCCACAGCCGCCCGCCGCCTGGGGAACGGCGGGGCGTGGGTAGTGCCAGTGAAGGCGGCGGCGCGCTCGGTGTCCGGCAGAGCCACACAAGGCGAAAGCGCGCACGACCCTGCCCCGGGCGCAGGCTCCGGTGCAGGCCCCGGCCCACCCCTCCTGTCCCTTGCGCCGGCCCCGCCCCCAGCCCGGCGCGGGCCCCGCCCCTCGCTCCCGCCCCGCCCCTGCCCACTCCGCGCCGCAGCACCCCCCGCCCCTCGCGCCGCCGCCTGCCCCGCCCCGCCGCGCTCGCCCAATCAGCGCCGTCTCCCCAGGCAGACGGGCCTGCCTCGCTCCCGTTGTAGTCCCCGGGGCGCGCGCGCGGGCGCGTGCCGGCTCCCCGCTCGCGCCCCCGCCCCGCCTGGGGGTCGCCAATGGGAATGACGGCCCCGCCCCCCGGCCCCGCCCCGCGCGCGGGGCTCGCGCCGCTGGCGGGCCAGGCGCGGCCTGCACGTCGGCGGGGGCGCGCGCGGCCGGTCTTCCCGGTCGCGCGCAGGCGCGCACGGGAGCCGGTGTCGGCGGCGGCGGCGGCGGCGGCGCAGCGGGGGCCGCCGCTCGGCTCGACTGGGGCTGCGGATGGCGGAGCGGCGGCGGGGCCCGGACAGCGGCACGGCGCCGGGAGAGGTGAGGTTTGGGTGCGGCGGCGGCGGCAGCGCCAGCGCCTCGCGGGACCTGTCCAGGTCCTGACGCGGCGGCAGGTGCCGGCAGCAGCGGGCCCGGCTGCCCCCTGCCCCGCAGCTGTTGAGCGCGGCGGGGCGGGTCGTGGCAGGGCTGCCGGCCGCCGGCGTGGCGGGGTGCATGCGGAGCGGGGCCCGGCCGTCCCCGGCGGCGGGGCGGGGGCGGGCTCCCGGGCGGCTTTACCCGGCCAGGGGCCGCGGCGGCGAAGCCATTTTGAGGGGGTGGCGTCGCGGCGGGAAGTTTGTTCCCGGTCGCCTGCCCTGGGGGAGCCACCCGGCGGGGGTGGCCGCCGAGCCCCGTTTCTTTTCCTGCCTCCCGGGGACGCAGCAGCCGCAGGGACCGGGGTGCCTGCTCTGCTCGGCGCTCCACCGCCCGGGAGCCCGTTGCTGGAGGGGAAGGTGAGCTCGGCGGTCCCGGTGGCCTGATTGCCCTTCTCCTGGCTGCCGCCCGGCCACCCGGGGCCGACGTGCTACCTCCGGGGGAGCCGGGGCTGGCCGCCTCCCCCCGGCACCCGCTCCCCGCCCTCTGCAGCGGGGAAGGCGGGCGCGTCCTTGCGAGAGGAGCTCGGGCGTGAAATGCGGTGTCTCTTTCCTGGCTGGTTAAAATGCCTTAGAAGCCCTTTTTTGTAGCGTGCCATCTGTTGCTTTGGCCCCTGGTGGGTTTGGGTTTTGTAGTTCCTCCTGGGTCTTGTTGGATTTATGCTGTGCTGGAACAAAACTGTGGTTGCAATGTCTGTTATTGTGCAAAAAAGTCTGGTTTGCTTAAAACATGTTCATGCACGTTTATAGAAATTAGGGTCCATTGGGTTCCCCGGAAGGATGCCTGGCTGGCCTGTAGCCGAGGGGCGGCTGCTGGCCTAGTCCAGCCCTGCTTTCTGCCCATATATCTCTCGAAACTCAGGCTGAGGGAGCGTTGGTGGCACTTGGCTGGAGAGGAGGCTGCAAAGCAGTTGGGACTCTGGGCTCGGGCTGGTGAAACCACAACAAAGATCGATGAGTGAGTGATGTAGCCAACAACAGCCAGGCTGGTCCTTAGAAACATGCTTGGCCTGGGCTTTTATTTAGTTCTTTGGGCAGATACATCTGCGTTCAGGAGCCTAATCCTGTCCCACCCACCCCCACCCCCCCCGCAGTAGGGGTTCTTTCTGCAGTGTGTTCTTTCTGCAGTAGGTTCTTCCAGGCAGCAGCAAACTGCAGTTGATGTTTCTATGTTGCGCCGTATTGGGTTTGAGTCCTGGGGCTCTGAACGTGGTGGTGCTGCTGCTCAAGGGCTTTTGCCACTGTTTGTAGCACGTTTATTCCTCAGGGAATCTTTTTTGGTGATAAATTAAAACTTCCTGTTTTTTGTAGCATAAACAAGATTGCGGTCTCTCTTTTTTTTTTTTTTTTTTTTTTTTTTGGCGTGCAGGAGAGGTGATGAGTTCACCCCGTCTGTTGTACTCGTATGGACACGCTGCTTGCTCTGTGAGTTATCTGTCACCGCTGTTTGAGTGTCGCGCGAGTGAAGTCGTAGCATCGTTCTCTGAGCTGTTATGCTGGAGAGTGGCAGCAGGCCAACCTGCAGAGCGCAGAAGATGTTTAGAATAATTAGTGATGGAATACCCTTTTAAAAAAATTGTTTGGGTTTATCTAGCACTCAATTGTAGTGATATCTACCTCTAAAAATAGGCGGGCCTCCTGTGTAATGAGTCTCCTAGTATAAACAGTCATGTCTTGAATGACCGTTGTTACTTTTAGGATGTCTAAGATAGATGTTTTGGGGAGTTTTGCCAAATCCTCTGTCTGTTTGACTTTTTCTCTGCAGCGAATAATGTGGTTCTTGGCCTTTACGGCATGTAGCCGTGCCATGACCAGAGGAAAAGCTTGGTAACCCTTGACGTTCAGGGCTGGCACAGCAGGACGGAAAGCTTTCCGCCACTCTTCTGGCAACCCAAGGTTGAGCAGTCCTGTCACTTCCACAAAATTCTTTCCCTGAATGCTGCCACATTTGCGGAAATGCGTAGAGCAGTTAGCTTTGGCAGGTGACTGTGCATCACTTTTGCTTTGAGGCACTGTCCTCAGTTAACTAAGCGTAGTGCTCCATCGGCTAGAGTTTCTCTGTGCTGGTAAATCCACGGTTTTCATGTGAAGAGGACAGCAGCTCAGGAGTGATCAAGGTTGCGCTCCTTGTGCCGGTGTGCTAACCTCAGCTTCGTAAGTCTGGCCTCCTGGGATGCCTTCTCCAAGTTTGCCGAGGCATAGCTGCATAAACGTGCAATTCTTGCTTTCAGTAATCAAGAAAAAGGAGCGTGTGAGGAATTTTCTTGCATTTTGCCATACAGTTTATCAGAGCGTAACAAGATGAGCTGTGGCCCTAACCCCTCATGCACACATGCTTTATAAAGTTTCTTTTCAGTAGCCAGCATGCTGGCTGAGGCTTCTCCGGTGTGGCTTGTGTGCAAAAGCACTGGCTCCTCATCTCACAGGAGAGCAGCCCAGCTTTTTCAGCAGGGGGAGAGTCTGCTTTATGAAGACTTGTTTTCTAAGAAGGTGCTGTAGATGACATTGTGCATAGTGAGTGTTTGAAGTGGGATGTGTCTCATAGTTCTGCTCATGCTGCGCTCACAGACCTCAGGCCATTTTTATATTTGCCTCCAGCTTACTCAGATTTAACTGATGAAAGTTTAGTGCCCTTTCATGGTCTGTATGTCATTCAGGAATGGAAATGCAGTACTGTAGGCCTTCAGCGGCAGGCCTCTTTCTTGCTATGAGCATGTAAGACTTCTAGAGTACTTTTATCTTGTTTATTATACCATATGTGACTTTTCTCACTTTTAAAAGCCAACTGTGTTTTGACTTGGGTGACTAAAACCTTCTAAAAGGCTGTGCTTTTTAGCTCAAACAGAGCGTCATTGCCGTTTGGGACTGCAGCGAGGTCAGGCTCTGCTGCCCTCCACCAAACTCATCACTGCGCTCAACGTTCTGATGCCTTCGGTTGTTTGCAGTCATCTAGTCAGAGATCTTGCGTGGGAATGAAGGGTTCCCGTTAAGCAGGGTGATGGCAAACACTCCTGTTGGAGAGCCATGGGACAAACCAGAAATATAACATGCTTTCTAAGCAACTTGGCATCAATGTTTTTGGGATGTCATAGAATCACAGAATGGTTTGGGTTTAAAGGAACCTTAAAGACCATTTGGTTCCAACCCCCTGCCATGGGCAGGGACACCTCCCACTAGACCGGGTTACTCAAAGTCTCATCCAGCCTGGCCTTGAACACTTCCAAGGATGGGGCATCCACAGCTTCTCTGGGCAACCTGTTCCAGTGTCTCACCACCCTCACAGTAAAGAATTTCTTCCTAATATCTAATCTAAATCTCCCCTCTTTCAGTTTAAAACCATTACCCCTCACTACACTCCCTGTAGTCATCTGTGATGATGGTTGTCTGTGACTTGAGGAACTTTTGGGGATGGCAGTGGTGGGTGTTGAACCAGCTGCAGGGGCTGCACCACGTTAGTGCTTCTCTGTGTGAGGACAGTCTTAGGCAAGGCTGAAATGGGCTGTCTCCAAGTGCTAGCTGTGAGTGTGGCCTCTTGCATTTGAAGTCAGTTCAGTGGGTGCAGGACCCTGACACGTTAGGTGTGGATCTTTGTTTGAACATCGAAGGACATGGCCTGATGAAGACAGACACATAGCACTTGCTGTTTCTGCCACTTCTGAAACCAGTAAGTGCCCGGCACCTTTGAAACTCAGGCCATCCAGCTGCCGTACTATGGATTTCAGTTTAAGTTTAAGTACCAAAGATTAAAACTGTGGTTTTGGTCTCTATTTAACAGTAGAAGCTGTTATTTATGTACTTTGGTTTTAAAGGAAATACCTTTATAGGATAAATGTTGCATGACTGAAAAAAAAAAAAAAAAAGCTTGGCGAATTGATTATGTAAGCAAATGAAATGACATTTTAAAGCAAGTTACTTTCCTGTTTGCATACAATGTGGCTGGTTTTTTTCTCTTTCCTGCCATTTAACAACAGAGTGCATTTTTTCAATCCTTTTAGTGAATGTTGTTTATATGGTAGGTATGAGAAATATTTGTTTTCATAATTTGAATCCTTGAAGAGGCCGCCAGCAGGCTCTGGGAGCTGTCAGGAGCCAGCTGTGAGTATCGGGGTCTGTAGCTGACCAAAGCAGCGGCATATTTGTGCATTTAAAAAATAATTAAAAAAAAAAAAAGAAGAAACCCATGTAACTGATATTAATCTGGGAGCTGAGCTTGTCTCGGAGTGATGCTCTGGAGAGCCATTCTCTTAAGGACATCTGGTTGCAAGGGGAATTTGGATCATTTTTACATTCTCTGCCTCTGGGTCAGCTGTGGTGTTTGTCCATCCCTGCACAAAGGGAATTCATTGCATCCACAAAAGCTGCATGGAGGCACCTTGAGCCTCCTTTGCTGGCGGTGAGCGCGGGGCTGAGTCAGTGCTGGCTGCCGAGGGCTGTGACTCAGTGCTGTCCCCTTGGATGCATGTCCAGCCAGCTGCCAACAGAGCCAGGGAGTAACCTGATTACAGAAGTGTCCTCTGTGAGTCTCTGCTGGTTAGAGGGATCTGGGAATGTTCTGCCTGCTTTGGTAATTATGTGTGTGTTGGTGGAAGCTGGTCATTACTGAGCTTTTATATGTGATACCGAGCATCTGTGGAAGTTCCAGGGAGCTCAGAGGCCAGAAGCTTCTTTCCTTTGTACTTGACAGCACGGTGTTATGGTTTTACGTCTTTGTGGGTTGTGTTGGTGTGTTAATTTTATTTAATTTTATTTAATTTCTAATTTTTATTTATTTATGTGCTTGAAGAGGAATGGTGCTTTGTTTTCCTTGGGGAGAGATTTCTTCCCTGATGCCGTAGGGTTAGGTCCCTTTGTGTTTCTGTCTCTTAAACTGAGCATGCTCTTCATGCTTTTAAAAGAGGATTGCCCTGTGAACAAACATTTTTATTGGGAACTCCTGCTACCCTCATATGTTTCTGAGCTTGATTTCCCATTGCATAAGCGTCACACTGTCAGTGTCCCTGAATGAAATTGGTCAACATAATGAAAAGTCCATCACATTTGACAAGAGGGTAGAGATGTCAAAGGTAAGTGCCAAGAAGTTGTGTGAGGACAAGAATCTGCATGGAGGAAATTCTCAGACTGGTGCTCTGCTGGAAGAAAAGCTGTTGTCTGAGTGCAAATAGATTATTAGACATCAGAGGATCTTTGAGGTAGGAAGACAAACAGGAAATTGAGTTTCATAAGTATTTCCAGTAGATGCTGAGTATCTTTATTTTCCTTTGGGAAAGTGGTGAGGAGTGATCTGATGAGCAATCTTGCATTGTCCTAAGTGATAAAACAAAAGATTTTGGGCACTGTCCTTCACCCTGCCCCTTGGGGCTGAAGGGGAAGGGAGATGAGTGAAGATTTTAAATTTCACTGTAAAGGCTTTTGCAGTTTTCCGTGAAAATGTCCTTTTATAGGTGTCATGTAACCACTTGGGTCATGATTTTTCTGCACAGAGTGCTTTTGGCAGAGATGCAAAGGGAAGGTCTGCTTGGGGGATTGAAGAGTATCGCCTTTTTCCTGTTTGCACCAGTACAAATTTAATATATTTATACTGATGTTCTTTTCCATTTCGGTTTCTGAGGCTTTTCCTTTGTGAGGCATAAGCAGGAAATATTTTTATTTATTTATTAGTTTAAAGAGATTCTAACAGAATGGAGCTCTTGGACCCATATCTTGTGTCTTGCAGGTAAGATGTTGAGTATCCGGAGTCCTGTCATTTAGAGAAAACATGGGAGAAATTTACCATATTTTGAATTTAAAGGAAAGTAGGAATCTTCCTCATTTGGTGATGAGTCTGGCGCTGCATGGAAGGGAGTACTCTCTGATTATCTTGTTCTCTGTTGCTTTCGTTACTATAATACTTTAAGTTACATAAACATTTTGTGATGGGCCTTTGGTAATATTAGGCTTGAGGACTATACTGATGGCAATTTATCATTGTTCCAAACTCCATATGTGCTAGCACTCTTAATTTCCCAATGGTTCTCCCTCCTCCTTTCTGCTACTAGTTCTGTCATATCAGCTCTGGGAAGAGATGAACTGTTTAAAATTTGATCAAAAAGAGAACAAGCAAGTATGGAAAACATTAGTTTCTTTCATTTGTGAGATGTAGCATGTGAAAATGAAGTTTTTACGTAGGGATTGTGAGGTAGCCTCAACGAGAAGTATTTTTTTCCCATTTAATCTTAACTTAAACAGTTACTTAAACAGTTTTGAGATTTGCAGAGATAACTAGTACCTGCCTCTTCCATTCTGAAGGGCTTCTGGTTGAAGCATTCAGTGTGTCTAAAATGAGGTTGATTTTTATTTAGGTTGATTTACTCAGCTCCTCATCTTTATTAGCAAATGAATCTTTAAGTTTAAACTATCACTGCATTTTTCCTTGCTTAATTATACTCTAATATTTGGGCACAGCTTGCTGGGAAACTATTGGAGGGGGAAAAAGTATCTTTGACTTCTTTCTTTAGATGCAGATTTTTTAAAACTTTGTTGACAAAATGAGTTTTTATTTTTTACCTCTAATATTGAGCACAGGTATTGAGTACTTAATAATAATAAAAGACTTTGTATGACTCCCAGTAAGATCATAGTAGGATCTTTAATTCAAAAGCCCTATATTTTTATTAATAAATTTTGCACATGCATGCAGATTAGCTGGAAAATAAATGTGGGCAACCCCAGCAGAAGACTCCGGCTACGGATAATATAAACAAGGTATGGACCATAAATCAGGAAGTTTGTGCAGCAGAAATTACCATGGATCTGGGAGAGTATTGAAGTAAACTATCTCAACAGACTTGCCGCGTTCTTGCAGCAGCTGCCAAGGGAAAAGTATAGCCCTCAGGATGATGGAGCCTTGGAGGTGCGGTCCATCATGGATGCTATTAGGAGGATAGTAAGGGAAAACTGATCAAAACCAGACTAAGATAACACATTTCAAGGCTTCTTTTGTCCTTAGACTTACCATGCTTTTCATATCTAAAGACAGAAGATCAGTACTGGTATATTTAAGTCTCCGAAAAATTAGAAGAATGAAGATAAGCCAATGGCTTAACTGTGCTTTGTTTGAGAGAAGCTTGTAATAAAGCTAGCTCCATGGGGGAACCAGGTTTATATCCTTCCTCCGCTGCCCAAGTTTTAAAGCTTGCTCTTGACACACACACACGTAGCTCACATTGGGAGGTGGTAATTTCTGTTTTGTCAGGTGCTTACGCACTTTTTAATCCTGCTAGCCTTTGGGCAAGCTTACACCCTGGAAAGAACTTTGTAGCAGGCATCTTTTGTGTGTTTCCCACACTACTGAAATTAGCAAGGGGTTTTATGTAGGGAGAGATCTCCTTCGTGATAGCTGCTTAACTTCTGCTTAACCTTAACCTGTATGAGAAATAGCATTGTTTTCTCACTTAAATTTTGGTAGTTTTGGTAGCCAAAACTTTTAATTGTGTTGAATATCCCCTTTTGGACACTGACTCCATGTTGCCTGTGGAGTCTGCACAAAGTCTGGGTGCTGTTTCGAAGGTGTGGAGACACAGGCAACTGTGAGTTACAGTCATATTCCATGCTAAAACTGGAGTAATTTTCTCCAGCTAGGCTAAAACATGTTCCCATTTTTTTTCTCCTTATGCTTTTCGGAACAGCCATGTGGCATTACACTTCCATTTTCTCAGCAGTGTTGGCTTTGATGTCTTCTCTGGAGCTGGAGCCCCTGTCTTGGTTAGAAGCACTCTTACAGCCAGCGAAGTCATCATTCGTGTGCTGAGAGCAGATGGGCTTTCCTGGGATTTAATGTGTATTATACAGACATTCTTGTAGTTGTATTTTTACAGATGCTTTTTATCTCCTGCCACTTACCAGGACCAAGCGGTATTCTGCAGTTTGATGTAGTGTGATACTGTGTTTTGATACCAAAGTGAAGCTGGAAATTAATGTTTAACTCAGACCAGTGATCCTGGAAGTTGTGTGTTGGGTGTGTATGCTGGCATTTTAATTTGCATTGGGAAAGTGCTTTTGACAGTCTCCTGCTTGTCTGCACCTCTGTGCTTCAGCTCGCACGGAAGACTGAGGTGGAAGTGCATGCCCAGGCTCCCTTCGGAGGATGGTGAGTGCAGAGGTGAGCTCTAGGGGTATGTCTGCCGCCTGTAAGTTTGTGATTGGATTGTGCCTCAATTGTTAATGACTGTTCAGCCTTTGATTAATCAGAAGCTAAATTCGGACCCTTTGCTGAGTTAGCAGCTCTTGAGAACATGAAACAGAAAAAGTACAGCTGACTCGAGCAAAAGCATGGAGGTATGGTTGGGAATGCGTGTGCCTGTGCTTTTGACAAAGTACAGGCAAAGGGGTAAAGTCTCTAGACGAAAGAGCTTTCAAGAAAGTGCAAAAAATAATCCTCTCTTAACTTCGCAACCTGTCTTACGTGCTCCAACTGTGGGGGCTTGAGCCTGGTAGCCTCTCCTCTATTTCATGAGGACTTCAGGTCTTTCCATTGTAGTAAAGTCTGTGAAGACTGATTTTTTTTTTTTTTTTTTTTTTTTTTAACTCCCCCCCCCCCCCCCCCTCCGTGTCTCTAAACCTCTGCAAAAATCTGGGAAGTTACATTAAACCCAGCTCTGCTGTTTTCCATGATAATGAGTTGGAAATACTTCCCGTTTGTGCAAAGGGAGCATTAGTCTGAAAGCTTTTGGGTAGTTTATCTCCATTGATGCTTTTATATCAAGGTTGACTTCCATGGACCTCAGCACTGATGAATGCAGATAATGAGGGACAGCAAGTACTACTGTAGCCATGTCTGTCTTTTTCTGGTGCAGCCTAGTTTCTCTTCTCTTATCCCCTGAAAGCTATTCTTAGTAAGTGGTTGCTTTTTTTTTGAATTGAGTGAGTGAATAATCAGTATTTCATTCACTGTCCTTACATATGCTTAAATATAGTATTAACGTAATCTTCTTATATGCTTTTCTTCCTGCTGCTCCTGAGTTCATAAAGGAACCAGGTTCACTATTAATAAAGATCTATGAATGAAGTTGCCTGGAAGTAAAATAGTTCTTTCAGGCTTTAGCTTGTATTTATTGCCAAGATGATAATTTATTTATATTTTTGGGAGATAGCATCATTCTTCATGCATATAACTTCTTGTACTGTGCTGTCCCCATTTATTGTCTCTGGTGCTGTCTAGAGTAATTTTTCTTTGTACAAATTCCGTAGATACAGTCTGTGAAACTTCCCCCCCCACCACCCCCCGGCTTTGAAAGTAAAATGACTGTCTTGTGGCAAACTTTCTATTTTCCATTTTAGGAGGGCTGATCGACCTGAAAAGACCAAGGTGGTGACTGACATCTGTCTGCCTCCTCGTGCGGGAGCTTCGCGGGCCTCCCCTCGCGTCTGCAGCCGCGCCGAGTGGTGGCGGGGTCCGGGGGCGCGGCGGGAGGGTTGTCCCGCAGCTCCGCGGGCGCTGCCGCTGCCGAGACGGGGTGGGCGGCTTCGGGTCCCTCCTCGGGAGCTCTCCGTGGTGCCGAGCGGGGCCGCCCCGTCCCTCCGCCGAAGGGCGGGCGGGCGCGTGGTAGGGAACCCTGTCGCCTGCTTCACTCCGCCCTGCTGATTTCGGTGTATTCCAGTGTTGGATCTGTCGCATCTGGGAGCAGATCTGGTGCTTTGCTCTGGACGTAGGGTGCTCACGCCGGTTTGCCAAAGGTATAAAGTTTGGGTGGTCGCTCTATTCAGCAGATCTGCTCCTTGCCCTGTTGAGAGCTTCAGCACACTTGGAATATAAACTTTGAATGCTGAGCCAGGGTGGCGTTTCCTAGAGACTGAGTGTGTGTTCTTCTTAAAGAAATATAGCTAGTGTTCCTGTAACTTGATAAGTTTTTGTCAGCCCCCACTTCTTCCATCACTGCATTTCAGGTCATGATGGCTACTTTTTTTGTAGTCCAGATAATACTCAGCAGCATTAGACAATATTCCCAACTCTGCTGTTCCATTTCCCTTGGCCTCCTCACGCCTTTTTTTCTTGGGCAAAACTGCCTGCTTTTCATGTTGGGTTCAGTCTGGTTTAACGGCCATCAGGTCAGATCTCGGTTGAAAGTGACCAGGATACTTCTGAGGCTGGTTTTGCCAGCCCTGTTATGATATGAACATATGCAGCTTCTCTCAGCACCAGTGTCCTTGCTGGCTCTTTCAGCATAAGCGTACTTTGGGTTCAGAGTTGTCCTTTGTTCTGCTTTCAATCTGTTCTTTCCTCAGTAACTCATTCAAGAGATTTACTTTAAAAGAAAGTTGGCTTTCCAGTCTTAAGCAAACTTCCCTGATAGCTTTGAGGACATTTGATAAATAGCTGCTCTTGATTGCTTTAAGTGAATGTGGAAGAGACTAGAAATACAACATTTGATTTTTGCAATAAAAGCTCTGTTGAGGAATATATTCTCTTGCCAGAGTATTGCCTGATCTATAGGTTAGCTTGGATGAAACAGGCTGCTTCAAATCCTAAAGAAAAAAAAGCCAATATTTTGAAGGTCATAGCTTTTATAGTGCAGTGGTAGGAAGTAGGGAAAGGAATTGTTCTGCTTGTATCTTTCAGTGTAACATAGATCCTCAACATTAGCTAGACTTTTGGCTTTGGTATTCATGCTGCTCCCTGGCTTGCGTACCTTCCTTGCCTTCTTCTAGTGGTTTCTTGCCAAGGTTCAGTGCATTGCTGTAGTCCAAATGGGACATAAAGTGTAAAACAAGCATATTAAGCAGGACAGTATAGTACCTTTGCCTGGGAAGAGGTAAGAAGCACTACCACTGTCCTTTTAGCTGCAGCCCTACTCTGATTGGGAGACCCAGTAGAACAACTAGACAGCAAACTGTCCTGACAAAATGTGAGTGAATCATTTAAAATGGAATACTGCATTCCCACTGTAAAGTATTTGCTGCTCTTGCTGTTGAGCTGTTACCATCATCTTGTGTAAGTCTTAACTATACCCATAACCAGCTCTTTGCTTGCAGAGTATTGGAGCAGGTTGATGATGATTGTTCTGAGACCTGTGTAGGTCCCTCTGTTATGGAGGTATGGCGGTTGTCCTGTGAAACATGGGAACAGTACTCACCCCCACCCCCCCGGCCCCAATGTGCAGAAGTCTGTGAAAGTGAGTATAAACGTGTATTTTTACATCCACTGGTATGTAAAATGCATACAAACTCCCCTTGCTCCAGCAGTTTGCTGGACTTCAGGTGTACATTGTCCTGGCGGCATTGGTAATGAATACTACTTTAATGTGTGTGTGGTGGGATAGTTTTGAATAAGTGGCTTTTGGATCTGCTTTAGAAGGCTGCTCGCGTTCTTACTGGAAGTTTTCACCTCTCAGAGGTTACAGTGTTGGTTTCTTGCTCGATGCATGTTTAGGTTATCCTTCAGAGAACAGCTAACTCCCTATATTTCTGAACCAATAGCTGCTTCTTTACTACATAGAAAATGTGTGCAGTATATGCATATATATGAAATACATGCATATTTTTTTATGTTCAGTACTTTGTCCAGAATAACAATTTCAGTCTAAAAATAATTTAGGTACAGTAGAAGGTCACTAAAGTAGGTGCATAATCTAAATTCTGCTCAATAGCGTGGTTTCTTCACATATGAACTGATATACTCTTTGCTTCGGTGGCTGAGATCGCTTAGGTAGTCTTGATTGCATTACATGGCTCTTTCACTACAACTTCACTACAGAGTGAACCTGAAGCAAATTTTATGTGTTGAGTTATTTGCTCCCCTGTATCAGTGTGCCAGGGGAATTGGGAATTTCCACCCTGTTGCAGGAGCAGATGCAGCATAGTCTGTGCAGAAGCGGAGCTCATCCCTCTGTTAATCTCTTACTCTTTTTAAATTCATGGGGACCTATGATGGGTTAATCTTTAGACCTTATGTGTGTATTGGTACATGTGTGGGAAGTGACAGAGATGGAGGAGGGATGTGGCAGTGGTACAGGTATGTACGTGCCCCGTGAGGTGGGGAGGATGGCAGTAGCGTCTTGTACCACAGCAGGCAGCTTGGATGGCACCTCAGTGCTGTGGTTTTGGCTGGAGTGGAAATGCAACCCAGTGGGAGGGTAAAAGAGACAACGGCTGTCTGGTTTCCAGCAAAATCATGGGGAAGTGCTCCTTGTGCTCCAGGTGAAGGCTGGCTTCCCTCAGCTTTTCCATCCTTCCTTCCGTGGGTGGCTGTAGACGGGTCTCAGGGCTGGCCGTGGTTTGGTGCCGCTCAGCTGCTGCCCTCCCGCGGCACGTGTGGGATGTTGGCAGTTCTCCTCCTCCTGGGGCCACCTGGAAATGTTTTCTAAAAGGCTGTAGAAAAATGAAGGCTCTCCTGGCTAATCCAGTGTAGTCCTTGCTCCGCTGTCATCTGCGGCATGTATCAATTCAGCCTGAAAAGCATCAATTATTTCTTGCCTTCACAGAAAAAGCCTCCTTTGGTTCTGTACAGCACCCCCTTCCAGGACAGATAATTGCTTCCCTTTTTTCTTCTCACCCCTCTATTTGGCACAGTCATACTCTGATTTGTTCTTTTAGACTGAGCAGCTCTTGGGAGACTTCCCTTGAATTCCCTGTGCCACATATCACCCTGTAGTCCTTCCTTATTTGCCTTCTGCTTTGAAATGATATCAGTTTGCAAGAGATGGCAAAGACGGGCAGGGTCCTGTGTGAATTTTGCTATGCCTCCTGCAATGACAAATTCCTTAAATAATTACCTTGTATTGGTAAATTTTCCCCAACAAAATGTCCCCTCTGGCAGGACTCTCCTCACTCTTTTTAAGACCTCTCATTCTGGAAGTTGCCATCATCTCTGCAGAACTAGTTAATTATTATGGTGTTCTATCAAATACTGTATTGATTTATTTTTATTGATCTGAGTGGTATTAACTCCAACTCTGTCACTTCCCCATCTGACTGATGATGGTGACTATTATGAAAGATGTGCAGTTTCTTGATAGCAAAAGCCATTTGAAGATCTAGGTGAGGTCAGCACGCCTGCTTCTAACCCATGCTTCACTCATGCACTCGAGATTTTTAGTAAATGATAATGCACAGTTTGACCGCTGGGCTCCTTGGGGTTTGTGGTCCTCTCTGAAGCTTCTACTTCTGCTGTTGCTCAGCTTCTTGGCCAGTCTTACTCAACATTTAGTTCAACTAATAAATAGAGGGATTAAGTCCCATTCAAAATGATGGTTTTTTTTTTCCCTTCTAAAAATAATTTTTGCATCTTCTACCATAAATTTTCTCCAGCGTTCCCAGCTATCACAGTTATAAGGCTGCATTGCTTATGAATCAGTCAAACACTTTTGTGGGTTCAAAATTAAGTCCCATCACAGCAAAGGACAGTAGCCAGCAGTATAGACTTTACAATACCTAGGGAATACAGATATTGACAGCAGCATAGGTGAAAATAAGCACGGAAGTAGTGAAGTTGAGGAGCTGATGCGGGAACAACAAAAAAACCCAAGATGTTGTAATTACTCTAAATTATATTAAAACTAGTATCTGAAGCTCAATATGTGTAACAGAAATACCATTTCTCTCACCCATTATCAAGACTTAGCTTTGATTAACTCATGGGGGTAAAATACCATGTGTCTTATTTTTTTGTCCCTTTTTTCAAGACTGAAATTTCTTCACCCCTCTTTTCTAACATGACTGCTAATAGCTGTTAGTACCATAGTACAGTTTTGTGAGCATCCACCATTTAAGTAACACTAACTCCCTGCTTTTAAGGAAAACTAATGAATTCGAAAAGAACTCTTGTCTATAAATGCACAAAGGGTGGAGAAACCACCTCCCCAAAAAAATAAGTGGAAGGGGGCAGCTTTTGGCATAAGAACCAAGATATTAGCTATCGAGGAACTAATGGAAAATGGCATTTGCTGTGACCTGGGGTAGTTAAGTCAGAGAAGTGGTATTTTCTTTGCTAATCGAGGGGAGAGACAACTCCGAAGTTCCCATGATGTTATAAGAGACAGGTACTTTGGAGAGGCAAATCACGCAGCCTTTGTTGAGAAATACTTATCTTCATGCCTTGCCATTTCATTGTTTTGATTTTTGGGATCATCTGGATCCTGAATTCAGGGTGTTTTGCTGAACGCTGTAGACAGAAAATGTGCTAGCCATGAATCGTAACTTCAACTTCAGCATGTGTTTAGCTCTGTATTCAATCTTAAACGCTGTATTTCATGTTTCCCTTTGTTTTTGTTGGATTGGCTTGGATATTGGTAGTTTGAAATACAAGCCAGCCTTCGTCCCACTGGGAAGGGAAAAGCACAGCCTGATGTTTAAGGGCACTATGTCGCCACATCTGCCAACACCCGCTGGGTGCCAGCCCGGCTGTGGCTGCGCTGAGAGCTGCAGCATCTGGAGGCGTGGTGAAGCTGCTGGTGCGTAGTTATAGCAGGCGTTGCAGCCGAGTAAAGCTGAGCTGGTTGGGATGCTCCTGGAAAAAACCACAAGCAGTATGGGAATCCTCATGCTCTGGGAAACCATGCAGCACCAGACATCAGCTCAACAACCCACAAACAGGGCAAGGTGAGGTTTTGGGGTGTAAGTTGGGAGAAGCATTTTGTATTTCATATGCACCAGTGAAGTGAATTTTTTCAGCTCACTACATTCTGAACATCTGTATTTCTATTCAAGATTACAGTCCTTTAACCAAATTTTTCATCCCTATTATACAATTTTTTTTTTAAATGGAACCTTTCAAACACACAAAAGTGAAGAAAAAATTTGCTTTGTGTCTAGAACTTTCATCACTGACTGATTACTTCTCCCCCTCTTAAAAATATGTGTAGTTTCAGATTTGTCTTGCTACAAGGTTCTTTGGGACCACTTTGTATAATTTAGTTAGTAGATAAAGTAGGCATAAGTATTTCTGCTCTCATTAGGCTCACTTCCTTTGGTTATCAGAACAACTTTTAACACTCAGCAAAAGAGTATGTTATCTGAGAATGTATTTGTCAAACCCTATCTGAACTCAAAAAGATTTCTGAAGATGAGCGTATGAGTTACCTACTGACAACTCAGCCTGTGGGGGTAATACATCAAAATTGTCTTCTGTTGTTTTGAGTCTCCATCTTGATACACTCGCAAGTTTTGGTCCAGTTGCCCTCAGCTGTGGTTTCTGCTTGAGAATCACAACATACAAGGCTTTTCAAACCTTTTTCTGTATGCAAGTAATGCAATCCAAGGGTCTGTTCCGGACATGCCATCCTGACCTGTGCCTGGGTCATGCCAGCATCCTCCCTCTCTCTTACTCTCCTCCTGCCCTACCCTTACCCTACCTGGTGTTTCCCGTGCTTCCCTTGCTGGTCTTGTCAAACTCGAGAATATATCACAATTTCTTGAGTAAGAAGGTGGTAAGTACCATTTCTGCACAACGTGGCTGTAAAATGTCTAATGTTCTGTGATGGCAAACACTCTGCCCACACACCAGAGTGGTGACGGAAGTCAGATTTTGCACCATAAGTGTGGTTGGTGGGTGTTTTTTTTTTTTTTTTTTAACATACAGATATTTAATATTGAATAACACAAGAAGCTACTCTGGAAGGGACAGTTTGAGTCAGTCTTGTGGTAGTGAGATCCCGGATAGCCAGCTGCAACTGCCAGGTCCTGAGGAGAGCTTCCAGAAACTCAAGAAGACTGACTGAATTGAGCCCTCTCAAAAGTTAGCCTTAAATTCTTCACATATACTCATATTTGTAGTGGGGGGAAAAGCAAAAATGTGATTTTTAGAACTGAAAGCTAATGCTTTCATATTCTTAAAAGTCCAGCAGCTGGTTCTTCCAGAAATATTGCAGTGATGAGATGCATACACAAAAATCCTGGAAACCTCCACCACGGAAACGCAGACTGTCGGCAAGACTTGAGTTACAAACACAGGGTGCTTTGAGTTTGGCTTGCTGAGACTGCTGCTGTGCGCTCTCCCTGCATGCTGTGATGGCCTGAAAGCAGGCCTCTGCGTGGAAGAAAACCCAATTTCAGGTACAGGCACTGTTGGGTTTTGGGTTTTTTTTTGTCTCCCTGCTGTGTTGAGGCAATTTGCATGATCCCCCTTTCCTTGCCTTGTGCGGCAGGGCAGGGGCCACTGAGTGCGCGCAGGTAGGTCAGACTCCTTGCTCATGGTCCAGCTCCAAGGCTCGGCTGTGCAAACAGCTGCATCCAGACAGGAATGGTGGGGGAGAGCAGTGTTCACCGGTACGTGAGTGATCCTGTGTGCAAGAGAAGGGCAAAAGTTACAGCTCTGTGCAGCCATTGGCAACTCTTCCTCTTCCCAGCTCCCTTGGAGCCGAGCCCCTCTCCTGTCCCTGCATCGCTTTCCCGCAGTCCCCAGCTCTGCCCAGAGCACAACATGGGTGTATAAACATAAACAGGGAAGCAGAGAGAAAACAGCTGACCTGGAAACGTGACTTCCAGCTTATCACACCCCAGTCCTTTGTTCAGGAAAACAGTGTGATTTGGGTTTCTTCCACAGTCTTTTAATTTCCCTGCGTATGGAGTTCCCGTAATGTGCAAGTTAAAGCCAAAGGATTAAAGAGCTCTGAAATCCTTAACATCTATTTGATAAATAAATAAATAAAACCATGCACCAGCAGTGACAAAAACCTGTCTGCTTGAGAAGGGCAGCTGCTGTGACAGCAGAGTACTCACTTCTGCTGTTGGGTGCCCTGGCTTTTGGTACGTGCGTGCAATCCACGATTTTTGTTTCCTCAGTTTAGTTTGTACTTCCTGGCTTTTTGTGCACAGTGGATACAGTTTCATGCTGTTTCTCCTGGTGGGGGAAGCTGTTGATGAGCTGCAGGCTGATGGAGAATGCTTAGCATCATGATTCATATCAAAGGCTAAGCCTGAAATGTGCACTAACAATATCTGTGTTAAGCCCTGGTATACACTTTTTACTCAAGTGCAGTACCCTTTTCTGCTGTTTTATCTTTATATAGGCTCTATAAACTGCAATCAAATTGCCTTCTAATCTGCTTAGTGATAAAATTAATGAAATTCTTTGGCTGGGCTGCAGAAGATAGTTTTTCCTGCAGTCATTTGTATGCGTAGGTGTGCCCGTGCCCCTTGAATCTTGTCAACAGGAGGGGTTTTTAATCTCTCTCGTGTCACTTGTTCTCTGTCAGGTGCAGATAGGTAACCCTAGTCTCACTCAGTGCCCTGCATTTAAATCCAGCAATAAATAGTACTGGTTCTTCAGGCTGCAGAAGTGGTTTGGGAGCTTCCAGCGAGATGTGTCTTGTTAGCAGGCGCTGCTTCGTGTGGGCATACTCCACCCCGCCTTTGCTAATCGCTGGTCTGCCTCCCAGCTTCGTCAGCAGCCGCTTCTTACACCGAGTGGCTGAAAGCAGCTGATGGCAGCGGTTTGCTTTTCTGCCTGGCAGTGGCTGAGCCATGCTGTCCCGTGTTTAAAAGGAGAAGCCTGTGAATAAGATGTGTTGGTTTGGCAGTCCTGAAGCAGTAAACTTTAAGGTCTGTGGAGAGTGACTTCCCATGGTAAAGGCTAGAGAATATATTCATAAGTCCTTAATGCAGGATGTAATCTCATGGTTTTGAACACTGTTAAACGGATGATAAGTATTTTGCATCTTTTTGGTAAACGTTGATTTCAGAGGCACTTTTCTGAAGTCTAATGTTAAGGTACAAAATGCTCATGTGGATTTTATCTTTGCCCTAGGGAGGAGGTAAGAACGAAAATAGTCAGCCTGCCTTGTTCTGAAGCCTTAAAAATATCACTGTTCAAATTTGCACTCTTCTAGTATGTGCTGAACATATGTAAAACTTGTAAAACAAGTATGCAGGACATTTTACGGGTATTTTGTCCGGGATGTGTTAACCAGAGACTCCCGGTTCCTCACCACAGCAGAGATGACAGCTTTCCTGGTCAGTGCAGGAACGTCGGCATCTTAGTGGAGCATCTTCCAGTGCCGGAATTGGTTGGTGTGGCTGGGACGGGTGAGTTGTCCTGTCCCCATCAGTCCTCTAGCCTAAATTCTCATCCACAGTCTGTCTGTAGTCCAGACTTACCTTTTCCTTGTAGCTGTTGTCTAAAAAGTACTAATATGGTGCAGAGAAATTATTTTCAATTGGTTTCTTAAATTCCTTTGTATTTCAAAAGTTGCTGCTTAGTCTTGAGATTGCACTATTGTACTATTTCAGTTTGACTAATGTTTAAAACAGATAAATGAGTAATGTAACAGTTTAAACATTAGCTATAGTGAAATCACGAAAAAGAAGATTAAAGCCTAGATTCCCCTGAAAACATTTATTGTTATTTTGCTCAAGTGAATAATTTCTTTGGCTTCAGTCACATTCTCTTCTAAGGTGACTGGTGTTATACATGGGATGTCGTGATCCTGTAGAAAGGAAGAGCGGCATTAAAATCTTTGATTTTGAAATAATGCTGTTTCAGTATTGAAATTTTATATTGAGGTTTTAGGCTGTCATAAATAACCAGTATGTCAACACATTGTTAATATGCTTTTCCAAATATAGGGGATCACAAAATTAAAAATCAGAAATTAAAAGTTCCTTCCTGATATTATGTGAATATGTGAAACCATTTTTCATCAGAGAATGTTTGAAAAAATAATTTACACCTGTATTTGTTCCTGATAAACACATTTGAATCTTTGAGTGTATAGATGTAATCTTATTTGATACCTCCAGCAAAAGCAGTAATAGCTTGGATATTACTTCATGGAGTAGCACTTTTTTTTTTCCCTGTGGATACTAATCTAATTCCTGTTGCTTAGCAGCTGCTGAATTTTCATAGTTTTTGAAGTGTAAGTGAACTTGGTTTCAGTGTCTTACAAACAGATACTTTCTATACATAAATTCAAAAAAAGTTTGTTTTATGCCAGGTGAAGAAGGCACATTTGACAGCTTTGTATTGTGTATAACCTGCACTTACTGCTTTTTCCAATTGCAGCATGTATGTCCTTTCTGCCTCAAACTATTTTTTTCATTATGATAATCAGTTGCTAGTCTTTCCTAATTTATTTTGGAATTTTAAATGAGCAATTCAAAGGGCTAATAGGGTTCATGGTTTGGATTTGGGCTATTATTAATTCAGTCTGATAAGGCATATATCATCATAGATGTCAAGTTGTTTCTTCATATTTAGATGGAAAAACTATTTCCAGAGGAGAACTCCGTTCTGTAGTTGAACTGAGTTTATAGTTTATGGCAGAGACTTGTCCCCTTTGTGTATGAAAAGATGTATCATGTCTTCTATTGCAGGCTAATGCTATATTTTTCTGGGGTCAGGATGAAAATCTTCCATAAAGGCGTCTCTTCCCTGTGTTCCCTGTGAGAATAGAAGAGGAAGAGTGAGACCAATGCCCTGATAGCCTGGAGGTACCCTTCTCTTTGAAAACTGGTGGTGGCATTTTGAAGTGGGAAAGATTCCTAGTTAAAGGCGAAGAATCATAGAATCATTTAGATTGGAAAAGACCTTTAAGATAATTGAGTCCAATTGTAAACCTAACACGACTGAGTCTACCACTTGAAGATGGTATAGAAAAATACCCGGAAGGACAAATTCTAGAAATTAAATACAACCAACTGAAAATCACAATCAGCTGCATTTACTTTGCAGCCAGAGTGTGTTGGCACTCGTGTCCCAGCAGAGGACTAGGCAGATAGTTCAGGCTGGAGTAAAGGTTTCTTCCAGCTGCTTGCCTTAATCTGGGGTTGAGAGGCTGAAGCAAGTCCATTTTAATTAATAAAAAACTTGGCTCCTCTGGTGCCTAGGGAGGGTGTAAATCACTTAGCAAAAACCATGTCTGTATCTGCATGAAAAATACACCATCTTTTGAGTTTGTTATTTGACCTCTCTGTGAAATGTCTTGACTCAATCTGCATCAGGACGTGAACTGTGCAAAAATGAACTGTGCAAAAATGAACTGTGCAAAAATGAACTGTGCAATGCAACTGGCTTTCTACCTCTAAGCAATGCTATTTCCTGACCCAGCATTAAAATTGGAAGGGCAGAGGATGCTGGATTTAATATGCCTGTGGTTTTTGTCATGTGGATGTGTGCAGCTGAGATGCCTCAGCAGCTTACTTGTGGTTTTCAACACCAGAAAAGTCAAATAAATAGGAAAGTTAATATGTAAAGATTGGAGGTGTTATTTTTTTGTCCTGTCCACATGGCTGGTGATGAGCGCCTCCGGGTAGTTGCCTTGCCAACTTTGGGTGGTTCTTGCAGGTTTCTGTCTTGAGGTGGTACCTCCTGTCCCTTGTGGGTGGGTGTTTTGGAGGTCTCTAATTGGCCATCCTTTTTTTCCCCCCCACAGTCTTACAGAACTGAATCTATGCTTCTAGCATCTTGCAAATTTAAAATACGTTGGAAAATCACTGTAAGTTACCGTAAGGGAACATGGAAGCATTTGCGTGTGTGCCCAACGTGAGGGTGCCTGATCCCCTTGAATGGGGGTCCCTGGCTGGTGTCACGCCTGGGACCTGGGGCTTTGGCTCCCCATGGAGGAGCCCATGTCGGGGCATTGCATCGTCTGACCCCTTAACATGGGTCTCTGCCTGGCAGTGTGCCTTTTCTCCTCCGGGCTGGAGGAGATGGGCATGGGATGGGCTGATGGAGCAGGGTGTTGTTTGGCCAAGGTGACCAAAGTGGCAGTGATAGCTATAGAGTTGGAGTCGCAGGACCCCACCACTTGCTCAGCCAAGGCGGCCTTCATTGCCTTTCAAGGAAGATTTTCATTGTTTAAGGAGAGCCCTGCAATCTTTCTCCTTTCTCAAAGATTTTTGGATTGTTTGTTGACCAATGAAGACCTCAAAATTTTAGCTGGATGCACTTCTCAGTGCCTTTTTCCTAAGAAAGCTTTCAAAGGGCCAGCAGATTACCTCTGAGAAACTAAAGATGCTGCTTTGTACATGTGAGATGAGTCTATGTAATGAAGTTAGTTATCAGATCTCTGATTCGATTCTTATTGCTTTGAAACGTTTTCAGTTGAGCTTTAAAAAGTTAGTATTTTCAGAAAGTCCTAAACGTCCAGCATGACGTGTTCTTCAAATGGGTTTCAGGTATCCTTTGCTGCCCTGCCATGTTGGGGGTGTTTCTGAACTCTTACTGGTAAATAAACTCACTATTCATTTTTAGAAATTAAGCTGTTCAGAAGTCACTTTATTTCCATTTGTTTTGATTTTTTAATTGTTATTCTAGCCATGTGGTGAAAAAGAACTCTTCTCAGGCTTGCTTTTGAACTCTTTTATTTTACTCCTGTCTGTGGCAGGAGGATAAACCTGTATTAAAATGATAATTGTAGTTTCATGAGGGAAGCAAATGCCAACAAGGCAACGTGCATATCTCCTTTGGGGGCTGTTTCCTGACATTTGTAAGGGACTAAGAATTGGTTTACTGATTGCTGGGAAGTAACGATGTGGAGATGCTGTGGGGAGGTGCTGAGCTCCTAGAGGAGCCCCTTCTGGCAAGCAAAGTGTTTGCTCTCTGCAAAAGGTGGTGAGGACGCATGTTGGGACTTGAGCAATCCCTGAATTATCCATCTGCCACCAGGCAAAGCCACGTAGAACATGCTGGAAATGAGGGGTTTGTTCCTGGTTTTTGTAACATTGTGGTATTTCCCTTTCTTTCCCATTTAGCATCTTTACTGATTTAAGGTGTTACAAGTCTCATTTTTGTCTCTGCCAGTTTTTACTGCCCATGGTCCTTCAGCAGTGAAGCTGGCTTCACCAGCCCATGCTTGCCGGTGGAGTGGGTTAGTGCTGGACCGTGCATTCTGGGCTGGAGGCTGGCTCACAGGGGTCTCTTCTTCTGCTGACGTTGGTGTGGGAGCCACAAAACCTGAAGGCAGAGTGATCCTCTGCTGAGCAAACGTCCTCAGAGCCCCAAGCAGGTGTCTCCACACATGGCTCTGCCCGCTGCGAAGATCTAGTGCAAACAGCATGGCGTGCCCAGTTTGTATGAGATTAAAATATAAGTGGATTTCTAAAACAAAAAAAATTTTAAAAGGCATTTTTCCCTGGTGTTGAGCAGGTGAGTGTAATGTCTTTGGAGTGGGCAAAGGCACTCCGGTGCCAGTGTGGCCATACTCTGCAGAAGCAGCACCCAGCCCTGTCTGGGCTCTGCCAGCTGCCACCCGCCTCCCTCAATCCAGATTTGGACTGCTGTGGTTTGCCAGCTAGAAAACTAAAAGTTAGAAAATAAATGTTTTGATTTTTCACTGTAGATGTATTTTTAAGTAGTACTGTAAAACTGTTTCATATGCGTCGTGCCTATGGGCTGGTTGTTACCCTGTAAAACTTTCTGCAGCTGTCAACATATAATGATTTTTTGCACTTAGTGGTGAAGCTTATTTTAAGTCCCAAGTCTCATGAATTGTGTTTCTTTAGCTTGAAACTCAGCGAATTACCGACTGGCGTAATATTGCATATAAGGAATACAATCTGTAAAACAACTCAAGGTTATACCAATATAAAAACTTAGTCAAAAATTACTAGCAGTGTGTTGTTTTAGGATTAATTATAACTTTAAAGCAATGCTCATGTAGAATGAGAATTATCAAAAACTCATTTTTAAGAAAAAATAACTTTTTTTGTGGTGGATGTTACCAGAAATACTGGAATTTCATATCACACATAGTTGATAGCTCATACTCCAAGGGTTTGTAAGAGTTTTTTGTTGTGGATGTGGGGCTACTAGGTTGGGCAAATATTGAAGAAAATGGTAAATCATCATGCTGTAAGTACTATCTCCCCATTTGGTGGTCTTGAGTATAGTCCATTGCAGCACAGGAAGCTGACTTCAGTTGAGATTGCGTTGAGCTTTCTAGGCATTTTTATGACTTCATGCTAAGACCAGTATAACATTGGCATATTTTTCTGGATTATTGGAAAATACCACCATGAAGCGTTGGGAAATGTCTCTGAAAAAACCCAAGATTGAATTAATGCAGTCTTCCAGTATATGGATGTTAAATATTGTGTCAGATACCTTCTTGTCTAACTTGACCCAAACAGTTTAAGATATGATTTATGCATCCATCAGTTTGTATTGTCCATAGCTGTGCTGTGCATGCTGTATAACTAAAAATTTAGTGAAAGTTTTTGTAGGGTGCCAGCACCCTCTTGTGGGCAGTGTAACAGCAGAGAATTTTTTTCATTTCAATGTGCAAATATCAAAATCCTTTAGAGGTCCCGGTGGTGTCCCCATTCTGATCAACTGCTGGACTTTTTGCAGAACGTAGCCACTTGACTGAAATACTCTGTTGCTTTGGAAATAGGTTCTGTGATTTGCTGAACCATTTTAGAATCGCGTATGCTCACATTGATTAAGTCCCATAAATATTTTTTTATAACTAGGAGGTTATCTGCAAAAATAAAACCATCTGTTCCTGGTTGAACAGACATGCAGTTTATATGTATTTCTGGAAAGAAAAGAAAATTTCTTGCAGCATCAGTCCTTTCCTCTATCCTGTATCCTTCTTACCTTACATCTGCCATTTCTTTCCTACCCCGCTGCTGGTAGTTGAGGGGTTTTCCAGTTTTGCAGGCACTTCAGGAGAAAGCAAGATGATGCCAGTATTATCAGGAAACCGGTGTTTGAAAAGGGGATTTGTAGTGTGAGATGTTGATTATATGGATTAAAATCAACAAATAAAAATAAGACCTACATTAAAAAAAAATAATCTAACAAGACAACCACTTCAGATTTGCTTGCAGGATGAATTGGCTGCAATAACATGGAAGTTGATTTTAGTTTTAAGCCATTATTGGCCAGATTTTTTGCTGACTCTTTCTGGTTGAAGGTGCGGAGATTGCAGATTAGGTTCTGCTAAATGATTGCTTGTACTGCCGGGATGTTTCTGTTGGCCCCAAGTACTAAACAGCTTCAGTCTTGACTTTTTTTATTATTTTTTTTTCCCCAACCAGGAACGTCCAGAATTGTTTCTCTCCCTCCCTTTGCTGGAGTTACAAGGGAATTGGCTCTGTGACTGTGTATATGCAGTATGTATTATTTATTCTTACAGAATCAGAAATTTGTCCCTTTCAAGGTCAGGAATTGCCATTTGTAATGCACCTATATTTGTAAAAGAAAAAAATACTAACTGTGTTTCCTCTTTTTGCAGGTTGCAGAATCTGCATGTGTCTGTGACTGATAGTTAAAAAGGTAAGCAGACTACATTGGCAAATACATAGTGAGATTCTTTGTCTTCTGATTGATGTGTTCAGATCATAACTTGGAGGAGAGAATTCATCTTAATACATTTAAAGAGTTATTTAAAACTTTCTTATTTTATATATAACTTTTATTTATGTTTGTACACTAACCCCCTTCAAAGATATTAGATCAGTGCAGTTTGAAAATAGAGAAGATGTTGTTAAGAAATATCTAACTGTATCAGGTCGATGTACAATTTACAAAAAATTACCCTTCTGACTGCAAATTTTATCAAATCCATATTAATAAAATAAATATGCAAAGCTGGCACGTAGGACTTGAGTTTGCTGAGTGTTTGAGCCAAGCTTTATGATTGATTGTGGTGGGAAAGGAAGAAATATGTCCAATTTATAAGTCTGTCTCCTAACGCTAAACATCACTCCACCTTGCGTGACTTTTTTTTTTCTTTTTATAAAGTATCTTCAAGATCTTTGAGACTCCTTTAACCTCCTTTAAAACTATTTCAGATTTTTCTTACAGTTAGCTATTATTTTCCATAGCACCACTGTGTAGCTGCATCTGTTATTTTTTTAAATGATGCTGAAAGTACTGGTGTCACTTATTGGGAGATCAAGGCTGCTCAGTTTTCTCCTCTGAATCGTTACTACTTTTTCCTTGGAAGCATATCTTAAATACATTTCTGACAGTCATGAGTATTTGATGAGGCCTTCAGAAATAACGTATGTTAAAAATTAAATGCTCTGTCCTCAAAGTAAGCCAGTAATAAGGATAGGTAGTGGTACCTAAAACAGAACTTTATAATAAATATAGGTTATAAAATAGTTTACTGTAAAATATATCTGCAAATATTTTAAGTTATTTCTAATTTGGAGATGGGCTTTAGATTTCCTTGGTCAAGGGAGCAAGTGATGTAAAATCATTTATTTCTGTAGTGTAACAGTAGATGGTGCTGTTGGAGGGGATTTAATCACCTGAGGAGTTGAACTGCAAGCTGAGGCACATGGTACCAGAGCTCTTGGGGTTCTTGGTGTGCACCCAGCAGCTCCGTGCTTTGAGATTTGCTGTGCCGAGCAAATGCTCAGGCTGTAATTAGCCCATACAGATTCTAGTGGTTGCTGCTAATTTACATTCATTCTTGCTGCAGTACACGAGACTTGAAGGAAAACTTCTTGTTGGCCTGTAATGCCATCCTTGTGCTTCAGAAGTATGTGAATTGCACGTTGGGAAAAAAATAATCCCTAAGAGTGATTACAAAATCACTGTGCGACTGTTTCTTCAAAGAGTGTATAAAGTAAGCAGATAATAGTGGCCAAATCTGTAAGTAAATGAGATTCATATGGGTGTTCTTGGTGCGTAGAGATTTTCATGCAATGTATTAATGCATTAAAAACAAAAAAAAGAAAAAAGTAATAGTGAGAATCTTTTGTGTTCCGTGATCAAACTCTTTTTGTCCTCTTTCTCCTTTGCCCAGCAGCTTTCCAACTTAGCTGATTTGGACTGAGTCTGGTGGGTACCTAAAGATATGGTAGATTATTCCTATGAGTTTTGTGAAGAGTGCCAGGTAGCTAAAAGTGCTGCGTCTGGCAGAAGAGCTGCAGCTTAGCCTTGAGCCTCCTGGTACTAGGCAACCTAGATGGGAAGGGACTGTAGATCCAGCTTCTATAGGGTCTGCAGGTGGAACTCACAAATACTTAGCCACAAAACCATGTCTATCACAAGCCATAAATCCACAGACACTTTGACTTTATTCCAGTGATCTAGGTGATAGAGGAGAGAACTGAGATGCTACCAAACGTTTCCATCAGTCTCTGGGGTTTTGGTGGAGGACACCCTAGTTGTTTAGTGTTTCTGTGTTCCTAATTCAGTGATGTGCGTGAGATGGAAGCGTTCAAGATACATAGGTATGTAACCTAATTCACCCTGGGAATTGCTTTTTCTTTGGAGAGGAGGAGTCCAGTTTCTCCTTGATGCCTTTGCAGGCTTTGAATCTGTGAAATAGATGATGTTACAGGATTTACTGCTTCCAAGGTATACATTAAAACTGAATGCTGCGTTTTGGTTCTGGTGTGTCACCTCTGCCTCCTTACATTCAGCTTTTAACCTGCTTTGTTCTAATCATGCAGACTTTGCAACATATTTTTGGATATTGAATATCGAATCTCATGCATATTACATATTGCATATTTTTTATTTCCTAAAACTGTTGTTAATGTGCCAACTGCAAACGAATGCAGTGGGTCACTAAGTTTCTCTCCCAAGTGCATTGTTTATATTCCTTTGTCAGCAGTCAGCTTTTAGAGACTTTATTTCTCTATTGAAAGCTGTCATTCTTCAAACTAAAATTATCTCAGATCTTCCCGATTCTCATACCCGAGAGTCACTTTGCTTTGGGCAGCAGTGGTCAGTAGAGTAGGAGCTGCTTTGGAGAGGAGAGCTACAGGGATGAGCTGGAGGAGTCTTTTTTTCAGTCTTTACACCAAGTCCTGTGAACTAAATCTCTGGCAGGTTAGGGCAAATAAGTTAATTGTTGAAGGCAAAATCACTTTTGGACTTTCAATACCTAATGCAGCAACTCTTCTCTGAAAGAGAAGGAGAAATACATGTTGTTATGTACATCTTTCTCCCCTGTGGTGAGAACAAGGTGGTGAAAGTTTCAACAGCTGGAAGAATTATGGTAAAGAGCTCAGTGCTTTCACAGGCTGCTATTTTGCTTTTTACAAAGTATGCTATTTGCTCAAAGGAACAAAATGGATTTTCATTCCCCTAAGGAGTATTTTTTTTCCTTTCTCTTTCTGTGTATCAATGGTGCTTTTCCTTCAAGGACGTGTAGATTCAGGTACCTCACCCTCCTTGTCCTTCCCCATCACACACAGCTTAATGTGGATTAAATGTCAGACTTGGCCTGAAACTGTTAATTAGTGAGGCACAGAACCGCTAACTTCAGTCTTAAATTAGGTCTGGTCAGACGGGAAAGTGGTCTGCCCACACACAGCTAGTGCCTGTGCTGACACGAACTGTGGGCTTCACTGGGGTTTCCTTGGTCACAGAATGGCAGGGGTTGGAAGGGACCTCTGGAGATCATCTAGTCCAACCCCCTGCCAGAGCAGGGTCACCCAGAGCAGGTTGCACAGGAACGTGTCCAGGCGGGTTTTGAATATCTCCAGAGATGGAGACTCCACCACCTCTCTGGGCAGCCTGTGCCAGTACTCTGCCACCCTCAGAGTAAAGAAGTTCCTCCTCATGTTGAGATGGAACTTCCTATGCTCAAGTTTGTGCCCATTACCTGTTGTCCTGTCACTGGGCACCACTGAAAAGAGCCTGGCCCCATCCTCCTGACACCCACCCTTTAAGTATTTATAAGCGTTGATAAGATCCCCCCTCAGTCGTCTTTTTTCCAGACTACAAAGACCCAAATCCTTCAGCCTTTCTTCATAAGAGAGATGTTCCAGTCCCCTAATCATCTTCGTAGCCCTCCATCTGCCTTAATCTTGCCATGACTGTGTAGACCCATCAGGATGTAGCATTGCAGGCCCTAATGCTAGACTATCGTCACTTTTAAATGAGGCTATTTCTTGTTTCCATGAAGGGAGAAACGTTGCTATGTTAATCCAGAGCATGCCTCTGGTCTGTGAGGCCAAGTGGGCAGTGTTTAGTAAAGAAAGGAGAGATGCTAGAAGCATAAGAAAATGCCTGACCTTCTGTATGCTGCAAAGGAATATCATATCTTGTCGCCCCAGGGAAGACTGGTTTGGGGACTTAGTCTTAGATGGTGATGGGGCTCATTTCCTCCTGGGCTCCTTGATGGTAGCGAACACGTGGTAGCATGACTATGGCATTGGTAGCTTGTTCCATCATGGCAAGTTCTTCTTTTTAAATTGTGTAAACTGAGCATGAATGGTCTTGTTGATATTTCTTTATCTTCAGTGAAGCAGTGCCCATTAACATAGATGCTGAAGTAGAACTTCAACTCCTCTGAAGTAAGCAGGGAATTTGCAGCCCTTAGCACTTAGGTGTCCTGCAGAAATCATTTCAGTCAATAAGTTAACTCAGTCTCAGAAGTTTTCCATCACAGACTGGAGATGGAAAACCATCACAGACCTAGGATCTGGAGAACAAGTGCCAGCAGAGGGAGCAGGAGGTGGAGAGGTAGTGCTCCTTGTTTGCAGGTCAACCCAGTCCCAGTGGAGAGCTTGAGTGTGTTGGTTTTAGTTAGTGAAGTGCTGCTGATTTAAAATGCCAGATCCAATCGTGTGCTGTCTTCCAAAGAGCCAAGGCCTAATATACTGAGAGCAGGTGGAGGCGACTTGTCAGAGAAGTCTCCTCACCCTGGTAACACACTGAAGAAACCTGGGGAGCTTGCACCTGCAAACGTTCCCTGACGGATGATATTTTTTGCCCTGAAAGTTCTAATTTGCAGGCAGGATTAAAGGATAGCAGCAACCCCCAGTCTGTGCTGCTGATCCACAGGATCCACAGGACAAATGTGTTCAGTTGGTTGCTCAAAGTGGGGAAGCAGAATAATATCACGTTATCCCATAATGTCACATGTTGCTTTTTTGTTTATAAAAAAGGTGGAAAATGCTACAGTTAATATTGACACTGTGAAGTCTCCTGGTAAGACCCGGCATTCAAACCCTCATATGGGAAATGTACAACTAAAACATTGCTCTTTGAGTTTTGCATATTTGTGTATTCCCGCTGGTCACAAATATATTTTGTGCATTTCTAGGCAATGTATGAAACACATAACTAAGAACATGAGAAACTATTACAAAGGATGCTGAAGGCATCTTGGATTTATGCATTAGGATGTATAGACATTTCCTTGCTTATGTCTGTCATTGTTTCTGAGATAAGCGTAAGGCTGAAGCCATACCAAAGAGTTGCCCTCCTTTTTTTAATAACAAAACAAAAATAAATTTGCCTTTCCACACTCAGTAGTGAGGATGACTTTGATATCGTCTTTTTAAGAAAACTTCCTTGCCTCTCTCACCTACTGAAGGGTTTATTGTCACAAGTGCCTCATGTGGCAGGTACGGATGAGCTGCAGTGTTAGTTCCTCTTTGCTCACCAGACTGTGCATTGGTGCCTCCTGCGGTTCAAGGAACTGGCCTCCGCTGGGCGAAGGCAGCGCAAGGAAACACAGGGGTGACCCTCTTTTCAGGAATACATTGCTGCGTCTTTGGAGGGGACTAGGGTTGCAGCAGGCTGGCGAGCCAGGCTGGCCGTGGTGGACTGTAGGTGTGCGCATGGCGTCTCTTCTAGCCACAGCTCTTGGCATGGGGACCCGCTTCAGCGTGGTCTGGCGGCGCTGTAAACGGAGGCAGAAGAAATGATCAGAGCAGGAAGGTAGTGTTTTAAGTGCTGTACAGCTGAAATAAAGTACTGGGGGGGGACTTAAATGTAGAATTTTTCAGGTGAGGTTTGAACCTTTGTTGCTAAGTGCAGCTTCAGTGTTTTCTGCTTGGATTTATAGAGTAAAAGAAATATTTTGAATAAAATCCTTCAACATCTCCCACCGTTTTATTTCACTTAGCTTTCGAAACTTGGAAGAGTACTTTTTAACAAGTATGAAACTTCTCTAAAGCTTGTAGCTTTCTGACTTCTACTTCCTTCTAATAATAGTTTTGTTTCATCTATCAGGTTATTTTTTTTGCATATATGCCATTCTCTGTTAACATAAAACATTGGGTAGCTGCAAAATTGTCCTTTCAAGGTATATCTAGTTTTTTTCCCCAAGATGAGGATAAACTAGCTGTTAAAAGGATCCTTCACAACTTGTTTTGTGTGCAGTATACACAGAATATTCAAACAAAAGAAATGCAAATTATATCTCTCTTTGTACTCATGTAGTGTGTACACTACACTATAGCTAAGATTTAGTTAAAAATCTTTCAAGTGGTCTTGTGGGGAAATAAAAGCAAATAGTGTTGTGTTGGCTAGTACATTTTGAAGTACTTCTGGTGTTCTATCTTTCAAATACTGTATGGGAAATAGAGACTCAAAACAAGGAGAGAGTTAAAAGTGTAAATATACTGTACTTTTCTGTGACTCCACTTAAATTAGACATTTGGATGTCATTTTCCTGTTTGACATGGCTGGCATGTAATGTATTTAGGAAAGGAAAGCTTTTAGCAGTACTTGTAGTCTAAATATTGCAGGGTGTGCTGCTGCGCAGAATCACTTGCCTTCAGAGAATGTATTTAGCTAACAGCTGGACTTTGGTTTGTTGCTCCATGTTAAAAGCAAAAATCCCCTCCACTACTACACCAGCACAGTACAGCTGAGACCTGAGTTTATTTTAGCAGTATACCCGAGAAAAAACAGTTCATGTAGCCAAGGAGCAGGCTTTCTCCACAGCCCTATTGCACATATAAAATGCTGTATATGTACTGACCCAAATCAGTTAACTAATATTTATGTTAATTATTCTTTATTGTTATTTTTGAAAGCTCTGTAAACCTCTGAGCAGACATTAGGCTTTCTCCTTTATTCTTACCTTTTTTTCCAGAATTAAAGGTTTTCCAGTGGTCTCAGAGTATTGCTCCAGTTGTGTCACTTACCCCAGAGCAGGTTTTAGGAACAAAATTTGAGAGTTTACTCACACCTGCTGTCCGACACGAATGTATGCCTTCAGTGGAGTCCTTTTAGAAGCTGTCCTTGCCTTGCTCGGATTACACCGACAGTTACCAAACCTTGATGCTGAAGCAATGATGTGGAGACTTTGTGCCTGTAGAACCTGAAAGGTTCTGGACATCTGTTGCTAAATGGATTATTTACAGGTAGTGAATGAGTTTATTATTGCAGTTTTGCTACATTATGAAAGCTGCTTGAATAAAAGTTTGGAGGTCAAAGAAGTCAAAAACGCTGTTCATTCTTCAAAATGAAATGATAACTGAATTATTAATGATTTCAGAAGTAATCAAGCATGCTTTGGCAAGAGAGAAAGCTCTTTTCTGTAGTGAGCAGCCTGAGTTCAGAGTCCTTTTTCTGAAAAAATCTACCCCCGATTTCTGAAAGCATACATGGGCCCTATTTTGTATGGAAGGGCTTCTATCTTTTTTTTTAGTTTCCTAATCCTGTACCTCCGGAAGCCAGGGGAAAAATAAAAAAATAAAAATCCATACACTACAGTGGGACCAAGTTTGGAAGATTAGTCTCCTAATTAATAAGTGTACAAGAAGTGCTGAGAAGTTCATTCCCTCTGCCACAGCTAAATACTGTCTACTACATGTTATACATACTGCTTGAATGTTATTTGCTAGGAAAAGTAGGTGTTATTTGGACTTCAATAATAAGTACATCTAATTCATTCTCTTCAAAGTATTTTTGACTTTAAGGGGGTGGTTGTTAGAAGTTAGAAGTAATGGAAATCAGTGATGTGTTACTTCTATAAGATGCACACTCTGTTCTTGCTGTAACGATGTGCTTGGGGAGTTGTAATGAAAAATACACAGCTTCCCAGCATAACTTCCCACCTGTGGTGCTCTAAAAGAGACTTCAAGTGTACTTCTTGCTTTAGACATCAAAGTAAAATCTTAGCCTTGGTAAGACAGTTTTAGTGTAGGGCCAAGTAGGGTCTGTCTAGATCAGTCGCAGTTGTTTGCCAAGTGAGGGATGCTTCTGGAGTACACGATCCAAGAATCTGTATCTGTTAGTATACTAAAATATTATCTATATGTTAGTAGTTCTTTTTCTGGCTCTTCCCTGCCTGGGAAGATGGTGCGCGCACAGCTTTGTATGCAGTAGGACTATGCGTTGTTGAGTTGAAATGTAGTGATAAGGTCATGTAGGTGGCACAATCCAACCCCATATGCTGTCCTGAACCCTTTTCACACCATGCAGAGGGAGTTTTGGTGCCTGTAGCATGATATTTGGGGAATCAAAAGCATGAGAAAGCACAGGACAGAGACACAACTGGCGTTCCTGTTTACTTATGCATTTAGCAGACAGAGCTTGCTTTTCCTCTCCTTTGGGCTGGAGGAACAGGATGTTCAGCTGTGGGCGTGTGGTGCTGAGCCCAGACCTATAATCCGGCTCCTCAGGAGGGCTTATTCCTGTATGTCAGCATGAGGCAGCTATGCAGCGTTTCTCACTTCTGGCTTGGCTCAGGTAGCTCACTGATCGCTTCTGTAATAATTCAAAAGTGAATTGTACAAAAGTCTTTTGTCCTTGAGTGCACCGTGGTGCTGCAGGAGTGACTGATGTGCTAAATAAGGTGACAATTATTTACAAGTTGGGTTGATTACAGTCAGCTAATTTCCTCTTGTTACCCTGGAGTTGTGCTGATGCTATAGAATGCAAACGTGGCAGTACAGAAAAATATGTCATTAGCAGCTGTAGTACTTCAGTAAAAACATCGGTTATTTATTGGGTTTTTTTTTCTGGAAGGGGAAAAAAGTCTCTTTAATACCATGCTTCCAAAATAGTCACCAAGGCTAAAACTAATGGAAAAATTAAGCCAGATCTGAGCCTACCTAGCAAAGCACCAAGACTTGTGTTTAGAATCCACAGGCATATAAAAGCTTATTTTAATAAATACTTAAGCTTTAAGTAACATCTGAGAAACAGCACAGACCAAGGCGCATGCTTGGCTTGTTTTCCTACCCTCTCTCCAAGTTTGGGCAGCAGCAAATATGGGTTTTGAAAAGCGGGCTAGGCAGTGGTGACAGTCTGTCTGGGCTGTGAGGAATGAACAGTGCTGGGCATCACAGTTCTGAGGGTGATAAATCAAAAGGAGAGCTAACTTCCTCCTATTTTTTTTCTAATTCAGGCTTGGACCTGATAATTGCATCGGCTCTCACTCCCCCAAAATCTCTCTGGCCTGACACAGTAATAATTGCACTTGATTCTGGTCACAGATAAGAAATTCCCAGTCACCTGCTCAAGCTTTAGATCTCTATTCAATTAGGTGTATGTGGTGGGGGTATGGACTTCTTAAAGTTGATATTGAAGCTATGTGTGGTCTTTAGGAATAGCCTGACTGCCTAAAGCCTTGAAAGTGTTTTATTGTCCTGGGAGTATTTTATTTTACTGTTTCATACACATTGAAATAAATAATTCTGAAAAGAACCTTTACTCAAAAGGAAAATTAATTTTTCAACAACCTTCCAGGTCCTTTCTCTAATAATTAACTAATTTATTTTCAAGGAAAATTTGTCCTGAACTGATACTCACAAGCTTGGAAAACATAACATCTTTCGGAACTTCTTGAAGCACCTCAGCTTCTTTCAAACATATTTCAAATGCTTGCTTTTTAAACAATAAATATGCGATGGTTTCAATTAATAGTTAAAAAAAATTATCTATCACTTTGTTTTTGTTGTCTTTGCTGATCAGTTCAAGGGAAAGTGTATTAAGTCTTCACAGTTGCTTCAGTTGTATGTTTTAAAACCCTAAATGTGGTTAGTAGGCACATATAGTTTACATGGCGTACTGTATACACATGTACAATATACAGTACTGGCAGGGGCAATTTGAAAACAAGCGAGTATCCCTTTGCCGAATTCAGCACAGCATCCAACATGCCAATAACACTTTGGAGATGTTGGAGTCTGGTTCTGATTCCAAAATACCTCATTGGTCCATGCCTGGTTGTCATGAAATATGCATCATGATAAATTGAAGTACCGGTGCTTTCATGATAATGCGTTAACATTGTTTGGTTTTTATAGCCCACAAAAAAATGTCTTCTTTCATAGACGCAATTTTTATACTTTTCCGGCATAACTGGATTTTTAAATATGTGTTGACTGTGGTACGTGAGCTGTCTTTCTACACAGAACAAGTGTTGCTGCTTCTGTTGCTGTAGAGAAATGCTTCCTCTTAACTGCTATACGTAACTGTGCATAATACTGTCTATAATATACATAACAGATAACCTGGTTGATGGTAATATTAGTATGCCAAGAGTTACAGCCTTTTTGATAGTACAGAGTTATTAGGATTAGAATCAGGCTTTCCCTATGGTAATAGGAAAGCAAATTTAGGCAACTTTTATAGAGCAAATAAAGTAACTCGTTTAGCAAAAGTTCTGCTTGAATTTCTAATCTCTTTAATGGCAAGAGCCTTATGTGATTTGCATGACCCTCTTCCCTCTCTCTGTCCATTTGCTTTAGTGAGGACAGTGACCAAGTGTGAGAGAGATGCCCAAGCTGGTGCTGCTGCAGCAGAAGCATGGCACATTTTGGTCTTGAAAACTGATGAGTCAGGCATTTCCAGGTCTTACAGGGACCTGGATCAGACAGGGGTGAGATCCTGCCTGCCTGAGGGTGGCCTGCCTTGAGCTGTTGTGTTGCAGGGAGTCTGACGGGTGGCAGAGGTCTCTTGAATGTGTTGTGCTCGTGTTGAAAGTACGCTCTAGGACAACATCTCAGATTTTTCTGAAGCGGTGTTTTCTTTCCAAAGTTGCTTCCCAGCTGGGACTGGGGAAATGTCAACAGCTTGGTGTCTGTGGCTCTTCATTTGTGTAGCACTCCAACAAAAAGCAAAGTAAGGTGCCTGGGCATCCTGTCCTCCTTTCCTCCCACTGCGCCCTTGGTCATGCACGTCCTATGTGAAAGTAGTTGTCTCCAAGCTCTAGGCATTTCTTTTGACTTTTGCTGGAAAATAACTGTTTTCCCTTCCCGGTTCTTTCACTCATCCCTTCTTCGTCAGTAAGTATTTCTGTTATTCGTAAGTTATTGCTGGCACTTCTGTGCTTGGCATTGATGCAAGCGTCTCTGCCCCAGCCCCCATTGATCATGGGTCTAGGGAAAGGCAGTGCTGCAAGAAAAGCAATAAAACACATACTTACCAACATTAAACAACACACACATTTGCACATTCTTGTTTAGCATAACACACTAGCATAGCAGCACAATCATCTGTAGTGAAAAGACTGGTAATTGTCTCTGTATGAAGCAGTAGAGGCAGCTCTGCTGCCCTGTTCAGCACAGTGGGGCATATTTTGGAGTATGGATGAAATCCAGAGGCTGTTGAAGCCAGAAAGAAAGGGAACTCTGACCAGCTCCCACTTGTATGTTTGAAAGGCTTTTATGCCTCCTAAACTCTATCTAAATGAAGAGTGATTGAGGTGATTTCTTTGTTTTACTCAAGTTCGTAAAACATGCTGTCAACTTTATGGCAACTTCAGCTACTGGTTTGGTTTTTCCCCCGTTATTCCACTGCGACAGATGCTGTCACAAGACGGGGACTTTGCTAGCCAGCCTGCAGCGATTGTGGCTGCGATAGCCTGAGCTGGGATAAAACATGATGGGAAGCTCTGCATCCCCCTCAGGTCATCATGAATATTTTAGCTCAGATGAGGAATAGCCCACCTAAAGTATGTCAGTGGTCCACTGACGCTAAAGGGATTTGCGTTGAGGTTGGAGCTGGTTTGTGCTGTGTCAGATGAGGCATGAGTATCTTAGGGGGTGAAGCCTCTCAGCTTTAGTGGTGTGGGAGGAAACATAAATGGTAGGTTAATTGGTGTTGCAAGGTCAGCAATGTGACATGGGCTCACAGACCTGCTCCTGGGTAGCAGTTTCTAGGACCATTGCTCATTGCAATCGAGTGAGAGCTTTGGGTAGGATTTGGGAAGGTAATGTTACAGCTTTCTGGGCGCTTACAGGGAGGTTATTTCTGGTGTGATTGTGCTCACGCTAAAGCTTGGTGGGACAGTCACAGCTGACATCTGTGTGGCATGAAGTTCAAATTGGTCTCACAGCTGTATGAGAGTGACGATGGAGCTGGGCTGGGCATGAAACGCTGCACAAGTTTTCTGCAAAGTGAAAGGGGTGGAGGAAGAAGAGGATAAGCGCATGTGTGTGTACCCAGGCTGGAAGCAATGGTCTAAGAAGCTCTTTGAGTATGCACACATTACCTGGAAAACAGGATTTGTTATGGACCAGCAGAGAGGTTGTAGTACACAAGGTTAATGATGACAGGGGTTTAGGAGAGAGACTGCCACTCTGAAACTCACAGTTTACCTAAAGCTATGATGCATTTAAGATGAGTTTACATAGTGATTTTGCACATATTCTTTGGATTTAAAAAAAAGAAAAAAAGTTGTGGAAATTCTGTAATTTGTTTTAGGTGCTCCTGGGAGTCTCAGGAGAAGTAGTATGTGTGAGTCAAGTGTTTTAGCTTTGTGACCTTGAAATTCCACAATGCTGGTGACAAAATTAGTGGGGAGTTTTACTGCTTGTCTCTCTTGTCATATTTTTATGACCTGCTTGAGTTTATGCTGTCTGTCTGGTCAGGAATCCGAACAGCTTCATTGTGCTCAGAAGTGTGTTTTTGTGTTCTTGCATCTTTTGTCACTGCCTCTTCTCCCAGTTTGTGCACGATCTTCTTAGTTACTTAAATCGGTGTCTTCTTGAGACGGGGTTGGGGACTGAAAAGGAATCATCTTGCCTCAGCAAAGACACTTGTTCAGGTCACAAACTGGGATGATCATAAATGTTTTATGGTGGTGGTAGGGAACTCAGGGTATATACAGGCGTGTGGGCTGTGTTCTTGAAAGTGTGGAACGGTCACAAACATGGTGATCTATTTCTTTGTCATTCAACTGTTCGAGACATAGCATTAATTAGTGTAAGGATTGCTAAAGATACCTTTTACATTTTCAGTAAGGGCTGCTTAGCTCCTGTTGTCAAAAGTAAGCTGTAAAGACTACAAATAGTGTGCTGAGGATCTGTTTAGTTGAGGATAAACAGATTTAATTGTTTTAAATTACTGAATAACAATATTTAGCATGGATGTTAAAGTTGCAAACTTACGCTTCTGTATGTATATTTTAACATCATTCTTCATTTCTCAGTATCTGGTATTTCTGGACTACAAGTTTCTTGATGTTTCTGATATACACATTTACATTTTAATCACCTATGTGCCAGTGGTTGCAATTTTACAAAGACCTGTTTTTGAAGTGACGGTTTCACTGTGCAAGTCATGCAATTATCCTGTCCCGAAGTCATCACCTGGCAGATCAGCAATGAAGTCTCAGTGTGTTGATGAATAGCTCCGTGGCTCAGCCAGCCGTTTGGACTACGGGGCGGTTAGTGCTGCTTTTGTAGCTGTGGTGCTGGAGGAGGACTGCATGGAGTAACCTGGAGTAACCCACAAGAGTAACCTGTGGGTTACACCGCTGTCGAGCAGTTAGCTGCATCATTTGTTTCTTTATATCATATCCCTACAGATCTTTCATTCTTGGATGGAATTTTTTGTGGGTTTGTTCTTTTTTCATACATTAGCAAAGATAAAACCCAATTGACTTTAAAAAGAACAAAATGAAACAATGATGTAGTTCATTATGTTTGGTGTTTAGACCTGAACTCTGGTTTTTCACCACGCTTTGCATGAAGTGTCTACTACAATAATAAATAGGGGCAGAATGGCTAGTTTCTTATTGCAAAACTTGGTTATTACATATTACGCACTCGGATTAGTATAGTACGCAATCTGTGCATTAAGAAGAACATCAGTGCAAAGTTCTACCTTCTGTTTTAATGTAGAGTGGCATTACAGCTAGATTTTCCCACAAGCAGTGGGAAGAGGGATGGAACGAATTCGTTGTTATGAACCAGGCATGTGGCTATCTTTGTTGTTGGTTGTTGATTTTATTGTCAACCTTATCAAGTGATTGTGTTGGTTTAGATTATCACAGGATGATTTTGTATTTGTACTGGACTTTAGTCTCTTCAGGTATTTTCCAAACATCTAATTGTGGTGAGGAATCAGCAGAAAATGAATTATATTAAAAAAATAAAATTGCAATACAGAACGTAGAAAGCACAACGCTTAGTTGTAATGCTTCAGAAAAGCTAAGAGGCAGATGTATAAAGTTCAACAGATTGGCAAGTACAACACAAATTTCCATGGTTTGATCCACTCCAGTGTAAGAATGTGAAGCCTGTTATTAATGCTCCATTACTTTTTTCTCACTGTAATAATGGATATCTTTTTAAAAGTATAAGTCCCTGTGTGGTTTTGGGGTTCAGTGCTCTCTGTTGGAGCCCTCGTGACATTATAAGATTGGAGCAATTACCCAGAAAGCAACAGATATTATGTTGTATTTCATTAGTCAGGAAAAACCAAACTGGAATAATTACAAAAACCAAAACTAAACCACAAAACCCATCACCCTTAAATTCATGGTTTTGATTTGAGTAATTGTTGCCTTCTTTTAAACCAAATGCTGGGTAGGTTACATATTTTGCGTGTCAGATGCTGATATTCACCTTTAGATCGGTCTCTCTTGATGTAATGAAAGTCCCTGTGGTTAATAAAATCTATTTCCCCTCAGCCAGATAACCTATGTAATAGCGTCTGGATGTTTCAGTTAATAAGAAAATCCACATGTAGGAAGAGGGGCTTACATTAGCCACTCTGTTCTTCGCCTGATACAGGGCTACATCTTTCAGTTGTTGATGATCATCTCAGTTTTACAAGGCATTTTAGTCAAGTCTTAACTAAACCAAACAGAAATTCATCAGTTTAGTGCTGGGTAAAAAACTGCATCTTCTGTGTTTTGACTGCTTAAGTTGTCTGTGTGGTAACCTGCAGAGTAGACTTGATGTTATTTTTGAGTTTAAAAAACAAAACAAAAAAAGGCAGTGAGATAAAGTAGTTTACATGCTCCTTCAGATGAAAAATATTGTAGTTCATCATACAAAACCCCAAATTCTTGCAAACTTTGTCGAATTTGCAATTCTTCATAGTGCACCTCAGGTACAGAAATAGGCACTTTTGGGGAAATACTATGCGAAAATTGTCCAACTGTGGACAACCCAAAGCAAAACCGATGTCCAGGCTGCTGCTTTTAAAGGAGATTTAATGCTTTGTCTTGTATGTTGGTACCTTAAAGCTTAAATATCCTACTCTCTGTTTTCCAGACAGAAGCAGTCTTTGCCAGCCAAGAAACCAGCAAAAATATTTCACAATGGATGTAGACGATGAAGAAAACATGAGTAAGATGTACTTATTTACACAATAATAAACTATGTAATTATTTCTGAAGGTGACTTTTTCTCATGAGCTCAGGGACGACTGTGAAGAAACTTCGGAAGCGTAAATTAAAATTATTTCTTTGTAGGTTTTAAAATAAGGTATAGAAGAGTGAATCGGAACTTTTGCATTAAGTGTTTTAAATACACATAGTTACATGCTAGTCTAGTTATACTTTGTGTCTCATATTTTTTTCCAACAACTGACTAATTAAACAAAATATTGTCCTGTTTTGAACCAGCAATGAAGAAGAGAGGGACAATATTGGTAGTGCCAGTGCTGAGGGTTAGAGACCAGTCAGAAGGGAGGGGTGAGACAAAGGAGATGGAGTTAAGTGTATAAAATAAATGAGAGAAAGCAGAAATGGAAGAAGGAAAAGTGAAAGGAGGAGCTAGAAGATCTCTTGCAGGTCTTGCATGGCTGATTATTCTCATTAGATGCTGATTGTTCCAACCCTGAGCTACTGAATTACTAAAGTGCATTTAAACACAGAAATAATCCAAAACAGTAATCATCTTGATGCACACACTGGCGAATTGCTGCGAGGCTGCTAACTCTATGGTGTAATTAAGATCTGATAACCTGTGGAGAAAAGTGTTCTCATTAAAACATTATAAAAATATTTTTACTGTTATTGGTCTTTCAACTGTCTTTTTTTTTTGTGAGTGAGAGAAGTGTTGCTACTATGCTGATGTGCTATGCCTGACTGTAAATAATTGTATATGATATAATAACAAATGTGCTTATTTTTCCCCTGAGTGATAATGGCTAAACGGTGCATCTCTGACAGAGCCCATCGGTGTAGCAGGCTTTAGAGCAGAAGAGTTGTAGTTCAGTCTGAAAGAGTTACAGAACATTTTTATTGGGAGATAAAGAAGATAGATCATTGGGTTAAACAAAAAAAAACCCAACAAACCCAAAACAACCTAACAAGCAAACAAACAAACAAAACTCAAAAAAACAACCCCCAAAATATTAACTGGACTATTACCAAATATTAACTGGACTAGAATGTATCTTTTTTTTCTTTGACAGAAACAGTGAAATCAACTGGAATATGCTTGCTAACACTTTCTTTTCCTTGGTATAAAAGAAGTTACTTCACATGGATGCTTTAGCTATTTCTGAGGGTGATATCCCTGAGCAAGACTTCAAAAAGTCTGTAATTGGATAATTCACATAAGATGATTTTTTGGGTAAAACATCTCCTTATCTCAATAAGGAGTATATCTGAGCACGAATAAAAGGTGCCTTCCTGAGCTGGAGAAAATATCATCTTTCTACAGGGGCATTCTGTAGGTGTCCTTAAGCAAAACATTCAATTTTTCTCCACTTTTGGGATTTTTTTGTGTGTGTGTTAGTGTATCAATATGGGAAACCATTCACTGGACTTTTTGTCTTGTCAGGAGACTGGCTCCTTGGGACTGTTACAGATTTGGGGCATGCATTTGTATAACCGTAGTTGTCTCCCGGAAGTATGTCTTCAGATGTCATCTCTATCATGTTTATGAAAGGAAGCTGCAGATAACATGTCTACTTGGATGAGCCCAGTTAATAGAAGGTGCAAGAAGACCTTCCTGCGTCTGTATGCCCACGCAAACATCATGAATTTAAAACATTAAATCATCGCATTGGGGGGAGAGAAATTAAAGTTCAAATTCTTAAGTTCTTCCCCTTTGTTCATGCAAAGATTTTTTTGAAACTTCTTTATCTTTCTGTATTTTTATATCTCTTAAGATTGCAAGTGCAATATCAGAAGTTGCCTATTAATTTTTTAATTATCTTATGTAACTCCTTTTTTGAGAATTACCTTACAGGAAAGGAAGGAGGGCATATGCAATATTTGTAGATTGCAGTTGTATAACTAGAATTGCTCTGCAGAAGCCAGAATTAAAATTGTATTGGTTTGGCTGAAATGTGAGACAGTAAATGAGAGCAGCAGTATAAGAGGTAGCTAGAAACATCTTTCAGTTCAGCTAAGAGTCATCTAACTGTAATTAAGTGTGCTCCAGATCAGACAGAGAAGGGAGAGTGGTGTCTGTCAGCAAGCAGGTAATGGAAGTTCCCCAACTGATAAAGCATCTTATTTGCAGACACTTTTTAATTACAGGGAATAAAACCAAAAATAAACTCACTCAGACAGAAGATTTCTTTCTTCACTAGCACGAGAATTTCCTATGCTTCTTTCCTTCTTTGAGTGCTCTTGGGTTTGTAAGCCTCTCAAAAAAGATTTCAAGGGCAGGACTTCTTCCGCTGAAGTTGTTGACATGTGATACTGCCAGCTATGATTTTTACCAGGGCAGCTTCTACAGATGTCAGTGAAATCACAGAATGATAGGGGTTGGAAGGGACCTCTGGAGATCATCCAGTCCAACCCCCCTGCGAGAGCAGGGTCACCCAGAGCAGGTTGCACAGGAACGCGTCCAGGGGGGTTTGGAATGTCTCCAGAGACGGAGGCTCCACCACCTCTCTGGGCAGCCTGTGCCAGGGCTCTGCCACCCTCAGAGTAAAGAAGATCCTCCTCATGTTTAGGTGGGCACCACTGTCACTGGGCACCACTGAAAAGAGCCTGGCCCCATCCTCCTGACCCCCACGCTTTAAGTATTTATAAGCGTTGATAAGATCCCCGCTCAGTTGTCTTTTTTCCAGATGAAAAAGACCCAGATCCTTCAGCCTTTCATCATAAGAGAGGTGTTCCAGTCCCCTAATCATCTTGGTAGCCCTTTGCTGTCCCCCATCCTCCCCAGGTGCAGCACACTACACTTGCCCTGGTTGAATTTCATAAGGTTCCTCTCCACCCAACTCTGCAGCCTGTCCAGGTCTCTCTGTATGGCGGCACAGCCTTCTGCTGTGTCAGCCACCCCTCCCAGCTTTGTGTCACCAGCAAACTTGCTGAGGGTGCACTCTGTCCCTTCATCCATGTCATTGATGAGTACATTGAACAGGACTGGGATTTCTAGTCAAAGCTGCCAGCTATTTTTAGTGACTAGAAAATAAAGAAGTCTTCTGAAAAATGTCTTATTCTTAAATCACGGGTAGTATTAATGTTTAAGAAAACAGGATCCCATTATCAAGTGTTTGTATCTGTATTAATGCTACTTTAAAGTGTTGAATGCACAGCAGCTGTGATGGACCTCAAAGGGCTCTCTAAAGCATTCTTTCCTTGAAAGCTTATTCAAAGACTGGAAAATGCATAGACCTGAAAGTGTATTTAAAATTTAGGATTAAGCTGGTTTTAAATGTCTTGATTCTGGGGTATGTTAGGAGATCGACCAAGACACTGTAACCTTTCTGAGGCAAGACATATGACATTAACATATAGAAGTTTAGTAAACTGAATAAAGGACAATGAAGAGCATCCATTCATTACTGAATGTAGAGATTTATTTTTTTATAATTCAGATGGTAAATTTTTTCTCCTGCCAGCTTTCTCCTATGCGTTGTACTTTCTAATAGCGTTTTAACACTCTCAGTGCTCATTTTCCTGCCTTATTGTAGCTGTGATGCTGGCAGCACAAGGCTTAATACTGGTTTCCAAACCAGACCAATAGACTTTGAAATTGTCTAAGCTGTGTTTTCGAACATGCATGGAGTGGTGGTTGGCGCCTGCCATGACCTCAGTGTAAGATCAACAAAGTTTTTCTCCGTTTGAGTACTGATGCTCCCAGCTTGAGCTATGATGGGATCCTGAATCAGCCAGAGCTTTTGTGGGGGGTGTTTGTGTGTGAAGATGCCATCCCTCATTCTCTTTGGAATGAGAAGCTCCCCAAAGTCTTAGAGTCTCTAAAACAACATATTACCAGAATGAAAAAGACTGCAGAGTAGAGCAAGAAACGCAAGTACACAGTGCATCCAGCTGTAGGTCTGCTGCTGTGAGAAGAAGGGGATGACCTCAGGACAAGGGACAGTTAGAGCTCTGTGGTGTAGAGGAGGGATGATGAGGTTGAAATACTAGAGTTATCTGTAAAATCATAGCACAGGGTGTTTAATATTGGAATCATCAAATTGGAAAAAAAAAAAAGCAAATAAAAAAACAATAGGTGCCTTAAGTGTGACCAGCAGATGGGGGTTCAAAGCAAGCAATGGGAGATGTTTTCATGCAATGTGTAATGAAACTGTGAAATGTATTGATTGGGACATCGTGGATACCAAGGGCTTATGGGGTCTTGAAAAGCAGTTAGAAAAATTCCTGGGGGGTGGAAAAAAACATTGGTGGCTCCCTGCCAGATTCCCTGGGACAGCCCAGAGCTACAGCTCCCTCCAGGCTGAGAGGTTGCTTTGGGGAAGTGCTGCTGTGTCCTTGCTCTGGCTTTATACCCCCTCTAGGGGTCTGCTGGTGGTCCTGTCATAGGTGGGGAGCTGGGCAAGGTGAGGAAGAGGTAGTAAGGCCATTCTTAACTTCTCTAACGAGGCGAGATACCTGGAAAAGGGAGAGCTGTTTCTGAACAGTGGGGAGAGGCTGGGCTGGAGGAGTTACTCCATGTCTGAATATGACAAAGTTAAATGGGATGGCTTCTCTGACTTTAACAGGTGGTGATAACTAATCTTACTTTTTGACTAACCTATCAGCTCTTCTCCAGCTCTAAGATAATTAGGGGACCTCACCACTGTTGGGCAGGACAGGCTAAAGAAAAGGATCAAAAGCACATCTTCACCCTCAGCCTGAGAAGCAGTTGCTCTTTCTTGCAGGCCAGTAACTCTGTGGGTTGAAACTGGTTTTGCATGGAAAGTCTTTTTCTTTCCATCACATGCAAGGCTTAGATTTGGATCACCTCCACAATGTAGAAGCTTGCCTACTTTCACGATCTCCAAGTTTGACTCAGGCGGTAGCTCCCTGTTTGCTTTCTCTCCTTACGCCCTGCAGGGTCTCCAAAGCTAATAAGCCTAGTAGCTCTCAGGCAAGGAATAGTTTTCTTCCATTCCTTCTTATCGAGACAAGGTAAGCATGCAATTTCTTTCCTGCTTCCTACAAGTAGCACCTCTCGGTCAGGGCATCATTTCCCTTGCATGTGTAATGGGATGGATTGAGGAGTTCCTCCAGCTGCCATACTTACATGTACGTAAGTATATGTAAAAGAACACACTTATGTTCTTTTTTTGTATTCAGCTGGAGTCTATTCAACTTGTGTTTTCCTTCTGTGGTTTCCACAGGCACTGGTAGTAGTCTTCACATAAAAAGAAGGGTAAAGCCAGAGGCCATTAATTAGCATCAGCTAAATGATTTCTGTTTAGCCTGAAAGTCATATTGATTGATAACAAATTCGTGGTACAACTAGTAAGAGCAATGTTCCAGAAATGGTGTTTTAGATGAGATGTAATTTTTGGCGATTACCGTTTCAGGTAAGAAACTCACTGTAAGGAAAGTTTTAAAAATTAACTCTATTGTTCTTAGATTCCTTCATTCTGTGTGTGTGTGTGTATATATATATATATATAAAAAGAATATATATACATGAACACTGTTCATTGAGAGTTGTGGCCCTATAGCACACATTCTGCAGGCAATATAATTTGTGGCTGAATGTTGTAAGAGATGCTTCATTAAATTTAGCAGATTTCTAGCAATGAAATGCTTCAGACGCGATTCGTTCTTGACTCAATTTAATTGGCTGGAATTTAGTATTCGGTACTGTACAATTCTTTGATGTGCTACTGTGATTTAATAAAATGTGTTCCTACTTTGGTTCTTTCTTTTGATCTTTTTTTTTTTCTTCTTTTTTTCTCTTTGAGCACCGAAAGGAGTAACCTATCGAGCTTTTGCTGGAGGATGTTATAAATGAAAATTTAGTAACCATTCCATCAGCTTTGTAAAGTGGCGAAGTGATGTGTGCATGGTAGGGGATTCTTAGGGGAGACTTAAAATGTGGTTGAAATTTGTCACTGTGAAAGAGAGCTTCCATCTTTGTTTGCTCTCATTCCAATTAATATTTATCACCTAGTATCTGTGTAGATGTAATATAGGTATTTTGAAGTTTTGGAACAGAAGAGTTAGAAATACTTGACCTACTAAATTTGCCTTTTCATTCACAAATGCCAATATAAAGCACAAATAATTAATTTTCTTATTTTCTTTATCAGGACAAAACCGAGGTCTTTACAGTTATTTAAATATACGTCTGACATATCATTACCCCAACTTTCTACTTTAGGAAATAAATAATTAAATTAATATTACAATGCTTTTTTTTCCCCCATTACAATGTCATCATTGTGATTGTGCAGCTTTTGTCACACTTGTTTTTTTCAGACTTAAGAGAGGATCTTTATCATGATTTTTGGGTTTGTAACTCTGTGACAGCAGTTTTCTTACTTTGCAAGCAATTACAAAATAGCTTGTAAATGAGAAATACAAGGTTTCTTAATAGAAGGCTGTATGGAAATATATAAAGTAGTCTTGTGGTCATGGTGGCACAGTGGGCAGCTGTAGTTCCTGAGTGATTTGGGGTGAGGTGAAATGAAAGTCTAGAAAAAGCGCAAAAAATAATTGCATTTGGACAATACTGAATAGCTAAAGAGAAACAAAAGCATTCAAACACTCATCAGTCAAGGTGGCTACCAAAGAACTGCCTAATTTTTCAGGGCTCGGGTTTTATTTATTTATTAAAATTAGTGAGAAAAATAATGTAACATAAATAAGAATAAAATAGCGTTAAATATCCATCTTCTAGTACTGGTCTTAAGCATCCATTTTTATTTTACTAATGGTAGTGTGGTAGTTCTTTGTTTTATAAGTGTATGCTACTATAACTTATATTTCTGGTTTAAAGCATTTTTCAGGCCTAACATAACTTAGGAGTAAAAGTTTTGTTCCAGCATGATTTCAATGAAAAAAAAACCAACAAAAAAAACCCCAAACCTGTAGTGTTTTATTGCTATATGATTGTATCAAATGCCTAGTTTGAAAATCATTCTTGGATATGTTACTTCTTCAATTATTGAGAGGTTGTATTGCGTTATTATTATCTCTGATCCTATTGCAAAACTTTTAAGCTGTGAGCACACATCACTTAACCAGTTACAAAGAGAGATAAAGGAATCTATAAATTTTGCATTTACAAGATCCTGCAACGAAGGCATTGTAAGTTACTCTTTCTGGGCACCACAGGTTCGAGCAGCACCGATGTTAAAGAAAACCGCAATGTGGACAACGTTCCCCCCAAGGACAGCGGTGGGCAAGGTGCCGGGGAGGGGACACAGCTCTCCAATGGCGGTGGCAGCAGCAGCAGAAAGCGTCCTTTGGAGGAGGGCAACAATGGCCACTCCAAATTTCGCCCAAAGAAGAGGAAGAAAACACCCGGCCCTGTTCTGCCAAAGAATGCCCTGATGCAACTTAATGAGATTAAACCTGGATTACAGTACAAACTCCTGTCCCAGACGGGGCCGGTCCATGCCCCCATGTTCGTGATGGCAGTCGAAGTCAATGGGCAGGTATTTGAGGGGTCTGGCCCGACAAAAAAGAAAGCCAAGCTTCATGCCGCTGAGAAGGCTCTACGATCTTTCGTCCAGTTTCCCAATGCCTCGGAAGCCCACCTGGCAATGGGGAGGACTCTGTCAGTCAACACGGACTTCACCTCTGACCAAGCGGACTTCCCTGACACCCTTTTCAATGGTTTTGAAACGCCGGTCCCTTCCGATGCTTCTTTTTACCTGGGGTCCAATGGGGACGGGTCCTTTAGCTCTAGCGGGGACTACAGTTTGCCATCATCTGCTGTAGCTAGCAGCCTGTCCCAGTCACCTCTCCCTGCGCCGTTGCCCTATCCCTCCGCCAGCGGGAAGAACCCCGTCATGATCCTCAATGAGCTACGGCCAGGGCTGAAGTACGAGTTTCTCTCGGAGAGCGGGGAGAGCCACGCCAAAAACTTTGTCATGGCCGTGGCAGTGGACGGTCAGACTTTTGAAGGCTCAGGAAGGAATAAAAAGCTGGCAAAAGCTCGGGCTGCTCAGTCAGCCCTGGCATCCTTGTTTAACATGCAGTTGGACCAGACCCCATCTCGACAGCCCATTCCCAGTGAGGGCCTCCAGTTACACTTGCCACAGGTGAGAAGCCCTTTGGGTTTTGTTGATGTCTTTGGGTAATGACCAAGAGTATCCAAGTCATGCGTATTAAGTTAGCTCAGACAGCATTTCTGCTGTTTCTTCTGCTTTTGTAGATGTGTGTATGCATATAAATATATACATATGTGTGTATGTATATATGTATTAGGTGATTTATCCACTTACGGTTTCTGACAATTGCACGAACTCTTTGTATTCTGTTGGACAGAGGGAGGCTTTGTTGCTGATGCTTTCAGCCTTGATCACGTCATGTAAGAGAGCACCAAGCCCAGTGCAGTGCCAGCTTGGATTATGGTTTGTGCTGAGGAAAGGTTGAACTGCATCTTGCTCATCTTAGGCAGCAAGACTTAGATGGAGTTCAAGTCAGAATTACTGCTTTAAATAATATTATTACTTGATACAACAGTTTTTAGCAGAGAAGAAAATCGTTCTCTTTTGCAAACTGAAATTATTGGCAATAACAGAGCTGAATAATGTAAGTCAAGGACAGATTAAATGAGGCTGAGGCAGTTGCCATGAATTTCCAGGGTCTAAATAAAGAACACATTCGCAGTGCACCTATCCAAGACCTGTCTGTCCAAATCGCTGTCATCTAAAGCATTGTGCTCTGATCAAATTAGTTAAGAAGTATATGTAAGTTACTTAGGCAAGTAAATCTGGATGAGGAATAGTTTGAATCAAATAATTAATGAACTAGGGAAAGTATCAAACATACCAGACATAGACCAGAAATTTAAAGTATCTAGAATGGAGTAATTTTAAAGTTTTTTAGTGAAGAAAAATTCTCCCTTATTTGCTTGCTTGTATTTCCCACCAGTCAAACTACGGTAATGATTGTTCAACTAGCCTCTTTCTACTGTGTCTCTTGGGTCTTTTTAATGCTATTACATGCCTATCTATATTTAAATACTGACCTGTGATGTTTTTGCAACTTTCTATTTGTTTATTATGAGAATTTCAAGGCTTTGACCTTTTCTATCTCAAAAATATTGGTTTAGATTTCATTAAAATTATAAGATACTGGTCTGATTTGTTAATGTGGGGTTTAAGAGTATAAGTAGATGTTGTGACTATTTTAAGTATTTTTTCTCAAAAATGCATGGACAATATGCATCTCTTAGAAATTCCTATATGCTTTCTTTTTTGATGTCGCACAATTATTGCATTATTGATGACTGTTTCCTTCATTTTCAAATCTAGGCTCATGCTATTTCAGGTAGTTATCACTTCTTCAGTAGATTCAGTAATTGCAGACTGCATTCTCTACTGTGCTTTTAAAAGTAGACTTGGCCCCCGACACCAAAAAAATTTCACTGCCAGTAATTTATGTGCTATTAGTTCTTGAATCAGCAAAATGGTGAAAATTCGAACTGGAATAGGGAAGTGGGAGAGAGCATGTGGTGAGACATGAAAGAGGTGTCATTCTAAGAGGATAAAGTTGTTTCTTCGTCCAGCAGCCCAGTGTATAACAGCTTGCACGATCTCTTTTCTTCACAAGACTTTGATGGACTGCTGGGCAGCGTTGTATTTTTCTGAGCTCCTTGCCTTTGTCAGGTTTTCACCCAGGTAGCTATCACAGAGCTGCTGGGATGATCAGGGCATTCAAGCCCAGGGTACGGTGTTAAAAAAAAACAACAAAAAAGCAACCCACGCAAACGCTATTTTTAATTTTTTGCAGTGCTCCTGCACTGACCTTGATACCCATATTGTGTACAACAAAGCATGGCCCAGGGCTAGCTTGCGTTTCACCTGTCTTATAGGTGTGCACTGAAAAAGGCTGACGCGGTGTGGAGGAGGGTCCAGTGAGCTTTAGGAGTAATGCCGAATACACTGGGTGGGAGGGGGGAGGTTGCTGTTACTGCCTCATGTAGGCCTGATTCAAAGTCGGTTATTTATTCAGAGGCTTTTGATCAGCTTGTCATCAGGACATCGTGGTCCTTTTGCACTTCGCCGTGTTGTATTACTCTGCTTTTAATTATAATTGGCTGTCAAGTTCTTGGAATTTTATCAGGTCTGTTACATATAAGTGATTTTAGTCTGGTATCTATTAATGATTAATAAGGGATTTAAGCATTTGTGATGTTTTCAGGTCCTGCTTTATCATCATCTTTTTTTTTTTAACTCTGTGAGTTGTTTTATGTTTTACAGAGTGTTTACTCAGGATGTGTAAAGATGTTAAATTTGGAGATAATCTTGAAGGGGGTAAAGTCACAAACGTTGGAGAGTACAGGAATGATGTAAATGGAGATAGGATTTGTTATAAATCATAGACCAAATAAAATGCTGATTGGACTGGAAAAAAATGGAAGCTAGAAACATGCAATGGCAGGAAAAATCCAAATACCAAGTGCTCAGTGGAAATAATAAAAGTACAGTGCGGTTGTGCTGATGAAGATGTTGGAATTGACTGCCTGAGTGGCAGGTTCAAAGCCTGTCAGTAGCTGTTGTGTTAAATTGTGGTGTGTGGTGAGGAAAAGCGATATAGCGGAAAGAATCGAGAAGAGATGATCCCTGCTCTGGAGGTGGTGGTGAATATCGTCTGAAATGCATATCCATGATCCCACACCTCCTGGTAGCTGCAGGTGCTCCGTGGGAATTTAAATGCAGAAATACAAGTGTAAGCTATCAAATGGTACAGAAGGGCAGTTGACATCAGAAATCAGCTTCTAAAATGGATGTAGGTATAATTTTATGGTCTGTAGAGTGGGTTATCGAGGTGTGATCCGGGGGTTTAATACATTTAAAACCAGTCTCTGTGAAGGAAGCTTACCTGCTTGCTTACAGCTGGACCTTTTGTGAGGGACAAATCCCTTTGCTGGGAAAGTGAGTTAAAGCCAGTAAGTCACTCGACATGTGCCTCAGAGTGGGTGAAAATGCCCTGCTGAAAAAATCAGCACTCATGCATTTATTATCTTGGCAGCAAGTGTGTTAAAATAGAAGAGGTTGTCAGTCTTGCGTTATAGGGAGTTCCCTCTCCAAAACAAAGAAAATATTTTTATGGTTAGCTACACTTTGTAAATTGATAGCCACCCTCACTTTACTTCCCACCCCTCGACGCAAGGGGGTGACCTGTAGTCTGCAATAAGTCACAGATGTACCAAAGGCTCTAAAACGTGTGTCCTTCAAGTTTTATTCTTTTTCGTGGAAGAAAGCTGCATTTTTCAGCATACTTAGATTAATATAATTAAAAACTTTAAGTGCGTGGCTTGTCATGGGTCTGCAGATTTGGTCGGTGATGAGAACTGGAGAAGACAGCGAAATGTGAACAGTCTTTTAAATGACTTCTAAAAACAAAGGTGTTACGCGTTTATAGATGAAGCGTGGAAGTCGACACGACCAGGTTTTTAAAAAACTGTTAGTGCAAAGCCCAAATCTGATTTCTGGCAAAAAGAGTATTGTTGGGCACTTGACCACAGCAAGAGTCATGCTGGGCCAGGCAAAAGCTCCTTCTCGCACATCATCCTGCCCTCAGTGCCACGTCCCTGCCAGCAGCCCCAGCACTGGGAAGCGAGGGGTTTGCAAGGGGTGCGGGTGCTGGCTGAGGCCATCTCCACCGATGGCATGAGTCCGGCCACTGAGCAACACCTTGTGCATCTCAGGACATGAGACAAGGACGTCCTTGGACATCTCAGGAGCAGCGGATGCTCTATTTGGACTTCCCTATTTCTTCTCTTTACCACCCAGAGAGAAGTCTCCCAGAGATAGCTTGTTTTCTCTCCTTTTTTTCTTTCCCCTTAGATGCTCCCTGTTTCCCAAGGAAGGCCATGAGGAGTCTCGCGTCTCTGTCAAAGGTGGGATGGTGCTGTCTCTAAAAGTAGTACTCAGGCCAGTACCAAATGCCTGAAAAAAACTGAGAAAAGGGCATATTGGTAGCAGTACTTCCCTAGTAAGTGCTTCTAACCTTCAGCAGTCTGTGTCTCAAGGGTTTTCTCAGACAGAAATGATCTCTTTCTATCTGAAAGTCCTTGATGGATTATTGTTTTCCCCCATGAAATTCAACCCTTTGCTAAACTTCTGTAACCTTTTAGCTTCCACCGCACCTTGTAGCAATAAGTTCCACTGTTTAAGTATGTATTGTGGGAAGAAGAGTCTCATCTTGTTTTGAACGTGCGGCATGCATCCTGGTGTGCCCTAAGGCACTTGGTGGCTTTCAGTAAAGTTTGCTGGTCCAGGCTGCCGGCATTACTGTTGGAAACTGTTTCTGTCAGACGGTAGGAACCTGCTGGTGGAGGTATCCTCTTTAGGTCACTGATGGCCTCTGTTAGGAAAACCTCCCTATGAGCTTTATAATGATATTTCCCAGATTTCCTCAAGCTGTTTACTTAAAGAGACAGCTAATTAGTCAGGATACAAAGAGGTGGAAATCACAGTATTGGAATTGTAAATATTGACACTTAAAAGTAGTTAGATTAGTGAAAGCTGGACTATTGTGACAGAAAGCAGCTTGCACTAGACAAATAAGCAGTGTAGCTGCAGATAAAATTAATTTTAAAAAATCCACTAGAGAGAATACTTTTAATCATTCACCTAATTGTGTTGCAAATTCAATTTAGCCTGTGGACAGGCGTTGAAACAAAACATAAAGCAGAAGGAATGGTGAACTTGGTGAAGCAGGCTTTAAACTGAAGGGCTTGGGGGGTGGGGTCCAGGGTGGCAATGCTCATGCCAATTTAGCTGACTGGAATAAGCCAGGCCAACCAGAGCAGCGACAAATGTTCCTTAGCTGACTCCCAAGATGAGATCCAGAAGGCCAGCCAGCTCAATGGTGTGAATGGCTCTGGTGGATCCTCTTGCTCCCCTCCAGGGAAACCCACATGCTCAGCTGCCTCTCTGAAATGCCTGTGCAGCAACACACACAGCACAGGGAATGAACAGGAAGAACTAGACATCTGTGGGCGGCCATGGGGCCATGATCTCATTGCAATTACGGAGGCATGGTGGGATAGCTCGCATGACTGGAATGCAGTCATGGGTAGCTATGTACTTTTTAGGAAAGACAGGCCAGCAAGACGTGGCGGTGGAGTTCCGCTCTGTGTGAGAGAACAACTGGAATGTAGTCAGCTCTGCCTAGAGGTGGATGAAGAGGGTGTTGAGAACTTATGGGTAAGAACTAAGGCGCAAACTAATATAGGAGACGCTGTTGTGGGTGTTTACTGCAGACCACTGGAGCAGGAGGAGGAAGTCAATGAGGCCTTCTACAGATAGCTGGAAATAGCCTCATGATCACAGGTCCTGGTTTTCATGGGGGACTTCAACTACCCTGACATTTGCTGGAAAGGCAACATGGCCAGGCATGTACAGTCCTGAAGATTTCTGCAGAGCATTGACGATAACTTCTTGACACAGGTGGTGGAGGAACCAACGAGGAGAGGTGCTCTGCTGGAGCTTGTGCTGACAAACAAAGAAGGACTGGTTGGGGATGTGAAGGTCTGGGGTAGCCTTGACTGCAGTGCCCATGAGATGGTGGAGTTCAGGATCCTGCCTGGAAGAAGCAGGGCAAAAAATAGAATTACAACCCTGAACTTCAGGAGAGCTGACGTTGGCCTCTTCAAAGACCTACTTTGAGGAATCCTATGGGCTAAGGCTCTAGAAGGAAGGAGGGTGCAAGAGAGCTGGTTAATATTTAAGCACCACTTCCTCCAAGCTCAAGATAAGTGCATCCCTAGGACCAAGAAATCAGGCAAAGGAGGCAGGAAACCTGCATGGATGAGCAGGGAGCTTCTGGAAAAACTCAGATGGAAGAACAAAGTTTACAGAATCTGGAAAAAGGGACTGTCCACTTGGGAGAAATATAGGAGCGCTGTCAGAATATGCAGGAATGCAATGAGGAACGCTAAGGCCCGCTTGGAATTAAACCTGGCAAGGGATGTCAAGGACAATAAGAAGGGCTTCTTCGGGTGCATCAGGAGTAAAAGGAAGACCAGGGAAAATGTGGGCCTGCTGCTGAATGAGGTAAGTGCCCTGGTGACGGAGAATGCAGAGAAGGCGGAGTTACTGAATGCCTTCTTTGCTTTAGTCTTTATTGGTAAGGCTGGCCCTCAGGAACTCCAGACCCTGGAGGTAGGAGAATGGAGCCTGGAGTAAGGAAGACTCTCCCTTGATTGAGGAGGATTGGGTTAGGGATCATTTAGGCAAACTTGACTCCCAGAAATCCATGGACCCTGATGGGACCCGCGAGTGCTGGGGGAGCTAGCAGATGTTATTGTGAAGCTGCTCTCCATCATCTTCAAAAGGTCATGGAGAAGAGGAAAGGTGCCTGAGGACTGGAGGAATGGTAATGTCACACCAGTCTTCAAAAAGGGCAAGAAAGAGGACCCAGTAAACTGCAGGCCCGTCAGCCTTACCTCCTTCCCTGGAAATGTGTTGGAACAGCTCATCCTGGATGTCATCTCTAAGCATGTAGAAGAAAAGAAGGTCATCAGGAGTGGCCAGCATGGATTCACCAAGGGGGAATCATGGTTGCCCAATCTGATAGCCTTCTACAATGGAATGACTGGCTGGGTAGATGAGGGGGGAGCAGTGGATGTTGCCTACCTTGACTTCAGCAAGGCTTTTGACACTGTCTCCTGTAACATCCTCATGGGTAAGCTTAGGACGTGTGGGTTAGGTGAGTGGACAGTGAGGTGAATTGAGAACTGGCTGAATGGCAGAGCTCAGAGGCCAGTTGGAGGCCTGTAACTAGTGGTGTTCCCCAGGGGCTGGTATTGGTCTGGTCTTGTTCAATATATTCAATGACCTGGATGAGGGGACAGAGTGCACCCTCAGCAAGTTTGCCGATGATATAAAGCTGGGAGGAGTGGGTGACACACCAGAAGGCTGTGCCGCCATACAGAGAGACCTGGACAAGCTAGAGAGTTGGGCGGAGGGGAACCTAATGAAATTCAACAAGGGCAAGTGTAGGGTGCTGCACCTGGGGAGGAATAACCCCATATACCGGTACAGGTTGGGGGCTGACCTGCTGGAGAGCAGCTCTGTAGAGAGAGACCGGGGAGTCCTGATGGACAACAAGTTGACCACGAGCCAGCAATGTGCCCTTGTGGCCAAGAAGGCCAATGGTCTCCTGGGCTGCATCAAGAAGAGCGTGGCCAGCAGGTTGAGGGAGGTCATCCTCCCCCTCTGCTCTGCCCTGGTGAGGCCACATCTGGAGTACTGTGTCCAGTTCTGGGCTCCCCGGTTCAAGAAGGACAGGGAACTACTGGAGAGCATCCAGCGAACGGCTACAAAGATGATCAAGGGACTGGAACCCCTCTCTTATGAGGAAAGGCTGAGGACCTGGGCCTGTTTAGCCTGGGGGAGGGGATCTTATCAGTGCTTATAAATAGCTAAAGGGCGCGTGTCTGAAGGATGGGACCAGGCTCTTTTCAGTGGTGCCCAGTGACAGGACAAGGGGCAACAGACGCAAGCTAGTACACAGAAAATTCCATCTCAACGTGAGGAAAAACTTATTTCCTTTGAGGGTAACAGAGCACTGGAACAGGTTGTCCAGAGAGGTTGTGGAGTCTCTGTCTCTGGAGATATTCAAAACCCACCTGGATGAGTTCCTGTCCAGCCTGCTCTAGGTGAACCTGCTCTGGCAGGGGGATTGGACTAAATGATCTCTGAAGGTCCCTTCCAACCCGTGCAATTCTGTGATTCTGTGAATGGAGTGAGAATCAGTACTGCAGTGGCTACTTTCACTTGAAGTGCTGTGTTAATCCCGGTTCAACCTAAGGCAGGAGAAAACTATAAAAGAAGTATTCAAATATAGGAAAGATACAAAATAATGATGAAAATGATCATAGATCTGGGAAAGCTGCTTCTGCAGAGGTGCTAAAGAGCTTTAGGCAGTTTATTGCAGTAGACTGCTTAGTGTACATAGGAGAATGAGAATGTAACGGTTTCAAACCTAGCAAAAAGATAATATCGGATGTGTTTGTTGGAATTAATGAATACCATGTTGGAATAATTGCTATGGAATTGGCAGAAATATAAAAGATACATTTGCATAAGCAGGGAGTGAATCTACTGCCAGGTAGCAGTTCCTTTAAATAAATACAGGAAACTTTGGAGCACTAGAAAATAATTACCCTGTTTTATTAGCACAGATATGTTTGTACCTTCTCTGAACCGTATGTGCTGGTCACTGTCAGAGGAGAGGTAATAGACCTTGATTTTTTTGAGCACTGCTGCTGCTCATCAGCTTGTGAAAGTTCACACAAGCCCTGTGAAGGTAAGAAGAAATAAAGTTGAGGGAGAATATTTGTGCTTGAGAAGGATCACTGGAGATCCAAGGAGGGCACAAAAGATTGGGAGGTGTTGGGTCAGGTCCCCAGTGAGAGATGGGTGTTGTCAGCTCATGCAGTGCCCCTGCTCCTGCTGCCTTTGGTTCTACCATGCAGGTCCTCATCAGCATTCATCTGGGGTCGTCTCTGTGGCTTGCCAAGGTCCTCCTTCAGATCCAGATAGACCTGAACCTCATCAGCTTCAGAATATTTTAAAACATGGATGGTCAGGGGAGTTCCGCTACAACATTGCTGCAAGAACTATATTAACCAAAATCAGTCTGTATGTGTAGGAAAGAAGGGAATTCACTGTCACTTCAACAGAGAAAGGAACAACGCACCCAAAATAGCTTTGAGCTCACATGCCTTAACGAGCAAGCTGTCAGCTATTTTAGGTCTTTCCTTTTCTGAATTACCCACCTTTGAATAATGATTTAATGCAGGAGCGGCGGTAGAGAAACTGTGTGTCAGATGCTAGGGCATTCACTGGGAAAGTGAGACACAAGTTCAATTTCTGTTCCAATTAATATTTATTTATGTGAAAGGGAGTAGCGTCAGGAAAGATCCCTACCCAGGCCGGTCAGTGGCCTGGGTTTGATGTGGACACAGCTTCAAGTCCTTGGTTTCGAGGTGGGGACAGCAAGGACATAATTTTAGGCCATTAAGTCTTGTTCCCGGCACTGCAGTGGTTTGCCTTATTCCCATCTCTTCCATATTCTTAGTGACTATGTTAATGTAATAGACCACCTGGGAGAAAAGGGTGATTCTTCTAATTTATTGGGTGAGTATTCTTATAAAAGATGAAAACCGTAGTAACTGAATCTGTAGACATCTAATAGTGTTTATTCCTCACTACCCACCTGTTGTAATGCAACTTGGATATCAAATAGAATAAAACAATCTTTAATATAATTGCCTGTTTCCTGGCAGTTATTTTTCCCCCCTCCCCTACAGTTCCTCCTGTATTGTTCACATCTCTAGCAGTTGTTTTGCCTCACTTGAGTTCTGCATCGTCCTTCGTATCAGCCCTCTCCAGTGTCTGGCTTCATGTTCATTCAAGCGTTTTTAGGTTTCCTTACCAGCAGCCTAGCTCCATGCTGTTTGAGGGGCAGCCCCATCCCATCCTTCTGTGCCAGCTTACACCTTCCCAGAGGGACTCACTATGTTCTAGCTTGAGGGTAGTGAGACCCTGGAACAGGTTGCCCAGGGAAGTTGTGGATGCCCCATCCCTGGAGGTGTTCAAGGCCAGGCTGAATGTGGCTTTGAGTAACCTGGTCTAGTGGGAGGTGTCCCTGCCCATGGCAGGGGGGTTGGAAGTAGATGATCTTTAAGGTCCCTTCCAACCCAAACCATTCTGTGTTTCTGTGATTGTATACCAACACCACAGTTTCCTCTGCTTAGTTTATTATGTGAAAAGAATAATATTTTTGGAAAAAGCTAATGTATCCACACTGTATACAAGCATCATACCAATTACTGTTCAAGTAGCCTTTTTGTCAGCAATATTGGCAAATAAGTTGACCATGGGTTTCTTCCCAGAAACACCTGGCAGTTTCAGTTCCCACCTCTTGATGAGAACTTCCTCAAGCCAGCCCTGGTTCGTACAGGGAATGGACGATTGCGTACCTCTGTAGATCAGTGTCCATTTGGCTAGACAGGTTGAGGATCTGTAGTTTGGTGTTACAGGAAGAAGGGTTCCTCTGTGTTCACCTTTGGCAACTGATCAGTTTTGCTTCGGCATTTTGGAATCACCATTTCTGGTATGTATTGAACTTTGGTTTTTTGTGTAGCTCAGCGTAGGAGAAGTGTCCTCCAGTTACCAGTGATCACGCTCACTTTTCTTCAGCACTGGTTCAGCACAGTTTTACATTGCCTGGTAGCTTGTCAGCTGCCAGCCATGTTCTCCTGTCCAGCATGTCATAATGTAAGGTAGAGCAGAAAAATATATGTATTACAGAAACGAGAGTATAAAACTTGCCGCTAGAAAGCAGGATCCATAATCATGCAGTGAGCCTGTGGATAAAACACTGGAATAGAGACTCTATTTCTTGTCCCTGCAGTGATCTGCCGACATGGCTACAGGGACGTTAGTTATTTAAGCCTTTGGTTTATTAATTTCCCATTTCTAAACCCAAGGTGATAATAAAACTGTTGCTCATTATTTTTCTTTTGTGTATTTACCTTAAAGCTCAGCTTTCTGCATTAGATGAGTACTAGCACAATTACATGCAGAGTGTGTGCTTTGTGGTCATGGTGCTGTCAGATCACAAATTGTAACACAATTTTGGGTCCAGCAGCAAAAATACCTTAGTTGAAAATCAGTGCCTGACCAGACATGTTTGTAGCCTCTGACCAAAACTGCGTTCCTGAAAAATTTCTCAATCTGTTGATAAAATTTTCTGAGTTGCAGTCCATGCAAATGCATCGAGAAAATTTGTATTTGCAACGTTGAGAGTCTTCTGACTCTACATGTTGTGCAATTGCAAAACATTGACCAATGCTTGGTGCAGATGTGACCTCAGTCACCACTGGCTGCTGGTTGCACTCTCCAGTCAGGTTCTAGAAAAAGCTGTTGAGCTCTAAAATCATGACACATGAGCTTTAATTATTGCTTCCTTGGCTGCTAACGCTTTTCCAGAAGGAAGTTAACATTAAGAGCTCCTCCACGTTATTTCTAGGCTGTCGGTTCTCATGAGCATTGTTAAGAAAATGGCGGTGAATCAGGCTGGCAGTCTTCAAACCCTCTTTTCTTTTTTCCTTTCTTTTCTTTTGACCCTGGCAGATTTTTTTTAGAACTGACTGTGTTCAACAGTTTGAACGGTTTTAAGTGGGTGCCCCCAAGCTCTGTATACTGCTGCCCATCAACCATGTTGATTTGCCTCGGGCCCTCTGAAGTCGTGAGAATGGTGACCTTCTTCCATTAGTGAGAGCCCCAAGACGGTTTGTAAGCAGAAGACTCAGCCACAAGCATCCTTTTGGGCTTGATGTAGTTGGTTACCATATTGGATGCTCTTGGGTATCTAAGACAACTGCATGGCACTGTGTCCTTCTGGTGTGTCAGCCAGTGGGCCAGGTGATTGCTCCAGAACATCTCAGGTACTGCTGGGTGCCAGTACCCAGGCAACTGGATCAAACTCTTTATGCCTGGTGCTTCGAGATAGGGACCTGAGCTCCCTCCTGGGATTGTCCACTCCTCCTCTCTGGCTGCTGGTGCCGGTGCTGGTGAGTGGGGGCAGGCTGCCCTGTCTCTCCTGCCAGCCTGGGGATCACTCTAACATGTAGATGGCTCTGACATGCCATCTAACATGTAGCTTGTCTTTCTCAGCCGCTCCTTTGGGAACTGGTTGCTCTGCTAGCAATGCTGTTGCATGGATTGTCCTGGTTTTCGGTTTCTTTTCAGGTGAAAATTCAAGAACTCGATCCTGACTCATCTCCTCTATCTGTTACAGTTCCAGCTCCCTTAAAAACAGCAGGTGACATTAGCTGCAGTGTTGAGCTGAACCATCGTTCAACAAGAGCAGGACTGGTATACTGAAGCTTTAAAATTAGAATTTAGCCCCCCTTACAGTATGGCTGATGTTGCTTGCTAACCTTGCTGGCAAGATACGAGGTTGTGACTGTTATTGTTCAAGTTTTCCTGAAGGTGAAAGAGATAAACCTTTCCTAATTTTGAAATAGTTTAATTTAGGTTATACATTGACATTTTCTATTCCTAAATTTGTATATGTCTTGTAAAAATAAGAAATATAAAGTGTTTAACCAGTGTTTAAAACAGATGTGTTCTTATCTGTGTAATAGCTAGATAATGAATTTGATTGTTGTAAAAGGTTTACATGTTGATTTGAGGAGCCTAGTTTTTGCACTTCAATCTTATTGTCAGGTCCAATAGTGAGCATACTGAAATGATGTGTTTTGAGGTTTGAGCATGAAAGCATAAACTTATCTGTCTATCCAGTTGTTCTCCTAAGCCTCAAATGTTCATAACGATCATGAGCATTAGGTATTTTGATGCTTGGCTTAGGGCTATCTAACCCTGTTTTAATAGATGTGGAGCACACAGAGCTCTGCTTCCACTTATAAAGAGCTGTGAGTGTTCAACGTGCCTGAAAACTGGACCTAGATGTCTCCTTGACATACTGCTGATGCCTCAGTGTCCATTCATTTAATTTATTGTATCAAATCATTTAAAAGTGCAAATCTTTATAATGTAATGCTGCTGTAATTTTTAAATTACTTGCTTTGGCAGGAGGGTTGGACTAGATGATCTCCAGAGGTCCCTTCCAACCCCTATCATTCTGTGATTCTGTTTAATTTTCTAATGGGCATTTCTCTGTGATCCTACAGGTTTTAGCTGATGCTGTTGCACGCTTGGTTGTAGATAAATTCAGTGATTTGACAGAAAATTTCACATCTCCACATGCGCGTAGAAAAGTCCTTGCTGGAATTGTCATGACAACAGGTAAAGGAAAAAAAAAAGTATTATTTTAACTGCTTGAATACGAGTCCTCTGTTTTCATTCTGGGAAACTATTTTTTTTTCAGTCAACCAGTATTGAAATATATTTATACTATTTAATCTTCAAAGAAGTGCACTAAATATAGCAATTAAATCTTGGCTAAAGATAATTATAGAAAAATGACCTGCAAATACCTCTGTTTCCACAGAGTTCCTGTCTTCTGCCTGATTGAAACATCTGTGATAACTCATGGTCTACAAAATACATGTACCTTTTAAAATTAATTGTGCAGTTTTTTGGAAGTAAATCTAAAATAAATTTCACCACATTGGTCACACAGATGGTATTCTTGGCTTTTGGCATATTATATAAGAAATTCTGCTTGCTTTCCAAGTTTTTAAGGTTTTGCACTTTGCTAACTTATTCTTCCTGTACTTTATTCTTAGTGCTTTGTCATTTTAGTAAAAGTATCTGAAAAGAGTAGCTTATGTTTTGGCAGCTGACACGGGCATGCATGTAGTTATGGATGGTTATGGAGTTACGTGGTTATGCATGGTTATGGATATCCCTTGGTCACTGTGGCTCAGCAGTCCCAGCTGTGTCCCCTCCCAGTCTCTTGCCCACTCCCAGCACGCCGACCTTTGGGAGGTTTGGAGAGAAAGCCTTGACACTCCTCAAGCACTGCTCAGTGACAGCCAAAACATTGGTGTGGTACCAACACCGTTCTAGGCCCAAATGCAAAGCACTGTGAAGAACATCCTGTAGTTTTATTTAATATATTTTGTGTTTTGAACAAGTTTTAATTGTAATTACAGTCCTGTGTCCACAATTCCCAGAAGGGCTACATGACCGAAGAATTAAGACTTAATTAACGTGGGAATACATTTTGATTAACTGAAAAAATAGCTTTACACAGAATTAGAAACCGTCTTTACATGGATACGTGTGTGGGGAAGCCCTGGAGTCAGATGACCCCATTGTGCAGCCTTGTGTTGCAGCTCGTTGCTTCTCCTCCAGCCCCACGGGCAGGAGGGGGCAGCTAGCTGCAGGTTCATTTTTTTTTTAAAGGGCATATATTTCATCAGGAGTGAGAGCTCAAAGAGCCCACGTCACAATTACCGTTTTAATTACTCAGTTACCAATTCCCTCGCTACACCCCTTGTATCAGCACTGCCATCATGCATCCAGGTGGTTATGGGAGGATCCTCCGCTCTAGGTGCTTAGGGTGTGTCGAAAGGGGTTTTTCCTGCTTCGTCATACTGCAGTAACTATTCTGTGGGAGGGAGAAGGCAGAAGGCATTTGGCAGGGCTTGGCCTCTTTCTGCCTCTGCCTCTTGGCCTCAAGAGCTTCAGCGGAATTAGCGTGGCTTGTTGGGGCTCTTTTCTTCTGAGTGTTTTGCTAGAGGGATGCGACATTTTGACCTGCCTTTCTGAATTCTTCACGCCGCCGCTGACCTTTTTTTTTGTGTGCGATAAAGGCATTTCTCTGTGTAGAAAATACACGAAATATTTCTTTAATTCTATTATATGGAACCATTTAATACCAAGAACTACACTTCTAGAAGCACTATACTGCGGATAAGCTTTACAGTGGTTTAAGCATTTCAACTACTTCATTCCCTAGTCTTACCTTTCCTGTTGTTCCCTTAATACCCTTCCGTAACGTGTTGCTGTTTTAATAAATCAGTGCCTTTCAGATTCCTAAAGTTGCTGTGACAATCTGCATAGGCGGCCAGAGGGTACATGCTGGAAGCTGGCTGGCTGCCTGGGGCTCAGGACAAAAACACTGTATTTGCAGCTCAGGCTTTAATAGCTCTTCCTGAAGCAGCAATTTTTCTCTGCAGGTTTTCAATTTCTAACTCATCTGAACTCCACCATGAAGAACTCACAAGAACCATAGGCCATACTGGTATGGGAAGGGTATGGCTGAGTGAATCTTTTGCTTTAAAGAAAATATCAGAAGAAAAAAGATATATTTTTTTTCAAAAGAAGCAAGCACAAAAAAACCAGGAGCATTGTTTGGGTTCTGCAGGAAGATCACTTGCTAGGTTTTTTGTGATTTTGATTTCATCTTCCTCCTGAAATTTTGTTTTGCAGGTACAGATGTGAAAGATGCACTAGTAATAAGTGTTTCTACAGGAACAAAATGCATCAATGGTGAATACATGAGTGATCGTGGTCTTGCATTAAATGATTGTCATGCGGAAATTGTATCTCGTCGGTGCCTGCTTAAATTTCTATATACACAACTTGAGCTTTATCTAAGGTAAGCTGGAGGAAAAAGGAAAATGAGCTGATCACAGGGAGCTGAAAAGGTGTCTGTGTAAAACAGCTGTCTTAATTATTTCAATGTGAAACACTTGTCCTGTTGCATTAGGATGTTTAATTGAAAACCCAGGCCCTTTGCCTTAAAGTTTGACTTTAACAAAACCTGTATTCAGTTAGGTGCCAATCATGAGAGGGGAGGACAGAAAAAAATAGTTGTGAATCATTTTGTAAACTGTAAATATGTAAATCAAAATAATCTCAAGTGTGCTAAAGGGTGGTGATGTTTCATTTGCTCGTAAGTGCCTGAAAGTTCTTGACATCTGGGGATGTCAAGGGCTTTCTACTTTTTGTCTCGATGGTCTTTTGTTATTTTGAATAACTGTTAGATTTATACTATAAAATTTCCAGACATCCTATGTTTGTTTTTAATGCCTATTAAGACTGCCCATCTTATGGTTATTTATGTGTTAATGTCAGTTTTGACTCTAGCTTTGTTCTCTGTTTCAGCAATAAAGAAGATCAACAAAAATCCATTTTTATCAAATCGGAGCGAGGCGGGTTTAAGCTGAAGGAGAATGTGCAGTTTCATCTCTATATCAGCACATCTCCTTGTGGCGATGCTAGGATTTTCTCACCACACGAAGCAGCACAAGAGGGTATGACAGCAGCCCTACTCAAGCAAGGCAGTTTAAAGTATTCTTTGAGCACGTACAAGGCACAGTTAAAATTTAGGTGTCTTCTTTCCCTTTAGTGTAGATGTCTGTTAGACAAAGATCTCTCCAAAAAAAAAACCTGAGCTGTATGGTAGAAGTTAAGTATAGACTGCTGCACCATGTGGTCTTGAAGAGGCTGAATGCTAGCCGAGATAAGCCAGTGAGTCTGCAAGTATTTGTGCAGAACTAACGTTATTTCCATCTTTTAACTGTGATTGTCTGCCTGCCCCTTTCTTGATCTGTCCATTAACTTTATTCTAACGCTGTAACGCACAGAACAGAATTGAAGAGCTATCTGCTGCATATTACTCATTCATGGAAAGCTTGGTTTAATTGCAAGTGTGTTTTAGAAGACAGTAATTGTGAGAGACACCTGATGCTGTAGCTAATTTGCAAGGAGCAATAGAAATTTTTATGCAAGCCAGCCGTTATGCAGACAAATAGCTTTAATCAACTCTTCTTGTTAATGCTATCTGTAAAACACCTTGAGACTATTTCTCAGCTGATGGTAAGTGATTTTTGTCATTTAGATCAAGGGGACAGGCATCCAAACCGCAAAGCGAGAGGACAGCTACGGACAAAAATAGAATCTGGGGAAGGGACCATCCCTGTGCGCTCTACTACCACTATCCAGACGTGGGATGGTGTATTGCAAGGAGAAAGGCTGCTTACCATGTCCTGCAGTGACAAGATAGCAAGGTGAGATATCGAATGGTTGGTTTCTCTGCTATTGCTTTTTATTGCATGAACGGAGGGTTGCATGATACCCGTAGTGAACATGCAGGTTATTGATTGGCTTTTTTCATTGCTTAGATGTAGTGTGGGGGTGGCTGTAATTCCAGTGATAAACCTCCGATTCTTCCCCTGCGATTGGTGTCAGGCCGTCTGCTGGCTTCAGAGGCAAGGTGAAATCATCTGTCATTCCAGCCACTTTAAGTCATGACAGCTTTGTTTTGTCTTTATATCACTGGGAAATAGCAGAGGAATGCTTTTTTATTTTTTTTTTCCTAAAGTAGCATAGCAATAACAAGACAGTGCAATAAATATATTGCATTAGTTACATTTGGATAACTTGCTCTGATGATATACATCCTTGCTCCGTTACTGGAAGTGTTCAAAGTCAGGTTGGATGGGGCTTTGAACAACGTCGTCCTAGTGAAAGGTGTCCCTGACTATGGCAGGGGGGTTGGACTAGGTAATCTTTAAAGGTCCCTTCCAACCCAAACCAGTCTGTGATTCTGTGATATCAAAGATACATACAAGTTCCATGGAGAGATTTAGATACGTATTATTTTATACAGGGAAAAAGCGTTCCAGTTAAAAAAATCTTAATTGATGGGCACTTTTATTTTTTAACTTTAAAATTATTTTAATTTTAGTTTAAAAATTTTTACCGCAGTTAAGTATTTTGTTTCCAATACTAGTGCTTTTATTTATATTTGATCCAATTCGTTCTTTCCTGTACTTTTTGACAAAGGTTAAAAGATTTATTTTTTTTTGTTCAAAGTTGTAAACGGACAAATGATTACCCCCCCAAAAAAATAGCAGCACCATTCTTTAACAAGTATCAGAAGTATGGGAGTGTTGCAACATAATTTTTTGAAAAGACTGTGTGTTTGCAACCTCCGTGTTCTTGCAAAATAGACGAGAAATGCCAAGGTTTTCAGATTACGATATTTTAATTATTTTTTAATTAAAATAGCTCTGCTGTTTCATCAAGTCATAATTAGTCTGATGAAAAATTTATAAAGTATATTAAGTTGGAACTATTCTTGTGAACTGTGTATGCCAAATCAAACATACAGGAGGAAGGTTATGTATTGTTCGTCCGGTCTTGTCTCAAGTAGTCAGCATCTCTATTGAAGGAAGACGTTTTACTTTCCTTTAAATCCCCTTAATGTAAATGGATAGGACCTTTCAGAAGCTAGGACAGTGGGATGCTGAAAGGTAATTATACAAAATTGACATTTCCACTTCTTTTATAATATTTTCAATAACATTCACCAAATAAATTTCCCAGCTTCATGCCAGGGACTTCTCCCAACCACCCAACATGGTAATCGTGTAACGTTCATTTGACTTCTATCACGTCATCATTGCTGTTAGTGCAAATAAAAAAAAATGAAGACAGTTGTTGAGCTAGAACACATTTGACTATTTTGTTGATTTTGTGTGATGCAGAACAGAATCCATCTCTCGCTTGCGTAGCTAGCTGTCACCTCTCCTTGGGGCTAATGGGAATAATTTTGTTTGTGCCAGTGAAGGAAGCAAATAGAACCCTTTGACACAGAACAAAGACTGTATGACGGGTAAGGAGGCCCAAATTTTCATATTCTTTTTTTTTCTTTTCTTTTTTTTTTTTACATTTCCCTGACACTTATGACCGTGTTTTGTCCATTTACATTTGAAAGAATGCATTGCTCTGTAGTGTCCAGCAGTCAGTCCTCCAGTATGCCTAAGCCCTGTGAATTTCCACTGAGCTTTCCCAAAGGTTCACAGTCCCAGCCTGGAAAAGACGTGCTTAAATTCAGGGCGCAGGATTGCACAGGCAGGAAAACTCCTGGTATCTGAACAGGCTCATCTGTGTGGATTATATGTATAATCCAAGGTGTTATTTCCAGCCTCTCAGTGCTTTGTTGCAGTGTGCTGTCTAGCACCCTCCTGAGCCTGGTAGGAACATCCAAGAAAAATTGTGAGGAATGTGGAAAGGCCATGAGTGTGATACCATTTGGGTCAGAAGCATTAGAACAGGATTATTATTACCCTCTGTCTTAGTCCCTGGTGGCACTGCAGTATGGTGTTAGGGTGGTTCCTGTGAGCAGAGTAACTGTTTTGGGACATTAATATACGTGCATTTTTTTTAACTGTATCCTTACCTTGTTCCATGATACTTTATTATTTTTGTCATTCTCCTTTTGATATATTTTTCTGCACACATTAGTTTTAAATTTTTTGGCCTCAAATAATTACTTAACTTCTCACGAAAACATTCCAGTTGTGGGTAATGTCTTGCTGAGAAGAGGAAATTTTTTTTTCATCCTGTTTCATTGCTAGGAAGGCTACAGGAATTGAGAAGTGCTTTAACATTAGGTTGAATTCTCAAAGGGGAAGTCATTGGTGCTCTTCTACGCTAAAGAAGGGAAAAATTATTTCTGATAATCTTTTGTGTGAGAGAACATCACATCCCATGCACTGGCCTCATTTTGTCTTATTCAGAGTGGGAAATCCAAATGGATGTTTGTAACTCAGTCTTTCTCATTATTTCCCCAATGTCTTCGTCGTCTTGACCCTACCAACTAGTTTTCTGGGACTGGTGAAGTTGCATAAACACTTCTTAAAATCCTAGGCATGCTCACTGAAGGTCGCATGTTCTGCAGCTATGTCCATGCCCATCCATCTGTCTTTGAGTTTGAGAGTTATTTTTAAGTGGCAAACTCCATGGTGGAGCCAGGAGCCAGGTGATGAGAGTAAAGCCCCACTGGATGGGTGTCCACAGCAAGCAGATCATGACCTGCCCAGTGCTTGTCTATAAAACCTCAGGTGAGCACACTGCACAGAGAGTATCCTCTGTAAACAGTCACACGATTCGTGTGCGCAAATCTACAAAGGCCGTTATTGGGGTATAGTCTGTAAAGGTGGTGAGATGTAGTGATTTGAAAGAGCATTTCTCTGGAAGCTTGGGCACAAGATTACTTCATAGACAAGGTAGGGAACATGGCAAAATCTTGGTGACAAGGAAAATCTGGTCTTTTGGAGCTAAGCTAAACTGTGAACTGTAGAACAAAGTGGGGATACAAGGCATCTCAAGCTATACCCCAGGGAGACATCTCAGCAGCGTTTCTGCATTGAAGTAGTTTTTGGTTCACAACTAAAATTTTTCAGATGGCTGAATTTTTCATGCTTAACAAAATATACTCAACGGAAAGCAGGGTTTTTGTATAAGAAAAAGACTTCATCAAAAAAAGGTGGTCTGCAGGTACAACTTTGGTGGAAATTTCTCAAAAAATAATAAACCTCATCAAATAAGAGAACTGTATGTAATTATGCATTATTTCTTCCTCATAGCAAACAGTGAATATATGAGTATGTGAAATAAATCATGAGTTTAGAGAGGAATCAGCGTAAAAGGGAAGAGCTGCGGATATCATCTATCTGGACTTCTGCAAGGCCTTTGACATAGTCCCCCACAACATCTTTCTCTCTAACTTGGAGAGATACAGATTTGATGGGTGGACTGTTCGGTGGATAAAGAAGTGGCTGGAATGTTGCATCCAGAGGGTAGTGGTCAATGGCTCGATGTCCAGATGGAGAGGGGTGACAAGTGGTGTCCCTCAGGGATCCGTACTGGGACCGGTGCTGTTCAGTATCTTCATCAATGACACTGACAGTGGGATCAAGTGCACCCTCAGCAAGTTTGCCAACAACACTAAGCTGAGTGGTGCGGTCGATGTGCCTGAGGGACGGGATGCCATCCAGAGGGACCTGGACGAGCTGGAGAGGTGGACCCGAGCAAAGCTTATGAAGTTCAACAAGGCCAAGTGCAAGGTCCTACACTTGGGTCGGGACAATCCTCATTATTAGTACAGGCTGGGGGATGATGTGATAGAGAGCAGCCCTGCGGAAAAGGACTTGGCAAGGGTATGTAGCAATAGGCCGAGGGGCAATGGTTTTAAACTAGAGCAGGGTAGGTTTAGATTAGACGTTAGGAAGAAGTTCTTTACAGTGAGGGTGGTGAGACACTGGCACAGGTTGCCCAGAGAGGTGGTGAAGGCCCCATCCCTGGAGACATTCAAGGCCAGGCTTGATGAGGCTCTGAGCAACCTGATGTAGTTGAAGATGTCCCTGCTTACTGCAGGGGGGTTGGACTAGATGGCCTTTAAAGGTCCCTTCCAACCCAACACATTCTATGATTCTGTGAATAATATGAGGTTACTAAAAGGATACGTGTTATATGTCAGTCTGACCAGATGTAATTTGTTGCTTCTCACAGTTTGCTCCATCTTGCATCATTTTGCTCAGCAACGTGGCCCCACTGAAATCAATGAGATTCTCTGCAGGAAAAAGCATCCAGTGCCTATTTACTTTCTAAAAGCAAGCTAACTTTCAGCGGTGTGCTTTCAGTAGTGTATTCTCTGATGGAGAAAGTGTTTTAGGAGACTCCCAGCACCCATGCCCAGGTGCTGCATCCCTCCTGCACACTGCATCTCCCTGCCTCTCGGCAGTGGTCCTGCAGTTGTTTGTGATGCTATGCTGTAAACCACAGTCGAGAAACTGCCATTTCAAAAGACAAGGCCAGGGTTTTGTTTTTAAAAACTTGACTCGTTTCACTGATGTGACTTTATGGAGAACTGTACAAGCAATAAACTTAGCAGGCTGAGGAGGATCAAGGTGGCGATAGGCAGAGTCCTCTTCAGTCAGGCTTGGCGCTGGGGAGATGATAGGGTGCAACTTCACACTTCATAGCAACAGCAGATTTACAGCAGCCTTTGACTGTCATCCTCCTTATGGTTTTTTAACTGTTTGGAGCTGCTTAGCGGCCAGATAAAGTTAGAATTTCTTTTTCCTTGTCCCAGAAAAGCAGCAGTAGCTCACACGTGTAGTGATGGGAGCACTGAACCTCCGAATCCAGGTGCTAGTAAGGGCCATTGCAGTGTATCGGCTGGCTGGCTGTGGAAAAAAGAGCTGTGGTTTTGATTTGCAGCTTTTGTTTCCCTTCTCATACTTAAATACTTGTGTAACTATTGCTAGAAAACGTTTAGAAATTTTGTTGCCTTATCAAACATAGTAGGGCTTACATATCAGCTCAATGAGCCGGTGGTAGAGAGTGAACTGAAGTGCTTGGTGACTCTGAATGATCATCTGTCTCGCAAACAGGAGCTCTGAAGCGAAGCACCAGTTCGGGATGAGTAAATACGCCTTTGTTAGAACTTTCTGGCTTTATGTCGGGTTGCCTTTCCTTGCTCTGTGTATCGCTTGCAGAACTGCAGAGTTGAAGCTGAACAGAGTATTGCAGGCTACTGAACGCGTGGCTGGCATTTGGCTGCAGGTTTACCCATCCGCAGCAGTGCCCCAGTTTCCCTGGCATTAGACGGCCAGTTTGTTGATGGAGAGCTGTTCAGCCCAACAGCCGTGGTCTTACTCAGCAGCTGATTAAATCTCCATTAACTGTAATGAGATCTAGACCCCCAGCTCAAATCAAGGCACTTGTATGTAAGTGCTGGCAGTCTGGACCTAAATCCTGTGGCTCATGCTTTATATCAATATAAAAGCTTGTATTTTAAATGTCATTTTTATTTTGAAGTTTTATAAAGGTTGTGAAAGAAAATTCTTGTAGTAACTTAAAACTAGAACACTCAGAATATGTAAAATACTGTCACAAGAGGCATTGGTTTTACGCTCAGCTAAGGCAAGTCTCTCAGATTTTTCCAGTGAGAAATTTTACGTTGGGGGGTGTCTCCCTGCCTGCTGAGGTGTTCTTCCCCTTCGGCAAAACTCTCATCTACGCACTGTACTTTAGGCATTTCAGCATCGCCATTGGCGTGCTGCAGCATTCCTGTGTTCTGCTTATGCTGATTCTTTAGTGCTTTTCTCTGTTTCAAACTGTTTTAGCAATAGCTGGAACTCGGTTGCAATGTGCTTTAGAGCTTTTCTCTGTTGCCATTTTCCTGTTTTAATGGTGAGAAAAGATGCTGCATGAGTCCAGTCTGCTCTGTGATCTGCCCAGTAAGACTGGACCCAAGATCAGGTAGTTTTACATGGGAGCACTGCATTTTTGCCCATGGCCGGTGCAGGAGAGATTTAAACTGCTGAATTAGTGCTTGGGACAGTTATCTTCTGTTGTCACTTTCTTGAGCCATCAAATGCTCTTAAATGAGGACTGAGCTGCAGGCAGGGTCTATGTCTGCTCTACTGCAGTGTGGAAAGGTTCATTTCTGTGTTATAAAGTACATCTGAGCCTTGGAAGGTTTGAGTTTGTAAGCTAGATTTACGTCACTTCAGTTACTTAACCCTTTTCTGATACTATTTTTAATGTGAAGAAAAAATCCTTTGCTTAATTGTTTCACTGGAAAGGCAACACTGACTTTAATAAAGTTTTCTGTAATAACTTTTTCTCTTTCTGCTCTGCACCTCACAATTTATAGTGAAATACAGAATGCGGCCCATTAACTTCAAAAGAAGTTGTGGTTTCAGTAAGCTTTAGTACTAGATTGACAGCATTTGTTGGCATGCATACTGACTATTTGTGCTCATAAACTGGAAAGATGAGGCAGTTTTACCATTTCAGGAGGCAATGCCTGTGGCCTTTTGAAAACTGTTGCATGGTATTGGTGTAGCTTCTTCTCAGTTTATATCTGTAATGGTTGTTTTTAGTGTACATGCTAATGGAAGTGAGAACTTAACTGTTTGACAGGAAGAAGCACAGAATAAAAAAGGAACAAGAAGAAAGTCACTGTGCAGTCCTTCCTTTTGAATCTGTTACAATCTGCAGAACTTCATTTGGGTTTCGTGTTTATCTCCGTGCTACTACCAGTTTCTGATATATCTTTCTATAGACAAGTATATGAATTGGAATTTAAAGCTAGTTTTATAAACCTAACCACTTGCCAACCCTGCCTAATCAATAGTAAGAGCTTGAGGCTTTGGTTGTATGAATGGTTTCTGCAAACCTTGTCCTTGCAGCAAGCCAGCTGCTCCGAATCCAGTGCTCGTGAGCATATACCGCAGCGGTAGACATGATGCAGCACACCCCAGCAAAACAGCAGGCGTGTGAGCAGTCACAGAGTAGCTCTTGTAATACTAGTTCATACAGCTCGCCTTGCAGAAGCTTGTTCAGGTATCCGTGCTCCTCTTATTTTAATCAAAAGAAGTTGAGCAAGACAAACTTCAGCTTTCGTTTTCTGTGCCAGAGAGGGTCGCCAAATGTGGGAGGAAGCAGCAAAATACAAGCTCTGAAAATACTGCAGGCTGAAGGAAAGAAAAAGGTTTGGAAAAGGTCTTATTTAGGGAGCTAGGGCTTGCCAGAGGAATGCTTTGGCCTTTTTCTAAAATGTCCATCCGTCACTCAAGTACTATTCATGAAATGTAAAATGTGATGTGCCTCACTGAAGGGAGCTCAGACTGTGTGTCTGCATGTTTCAGATATAATTGTAAGACCCCAGTTCGCAATGCTTACTCTTGAATTCTTTCCAGATGTTTCTTCCATAATATTATCGGCATCTGTAGCAGTCCATATGCTTCTCTATGCTTAATGTAGGCAATACTGCAAATAATAAGAAAATACTCTTGTGATTAATTCAGTACTTGAAATATCTCTCTGCTTACGAAATTCTAGTCATGGTAAGGTCCTTAGAAAGGCGTCTAGGCCCTGGGAAACAATAATTTCCACTTTATATCTTTATCTGTCATTGGGGTACAAAATACACCTTTATTCAATGTAAAATATGCCTTATTTTTTATTAGCACAGAATTTTTACTCATTCATCAGGGCCAGCTTTTTTAATGACAGGTGAGTAAGCTAATGCACATAGCCTCCATTTTCATCCTTAGTAAAAATATGCAAAGAAATTGTTTCCTTGGATTGCAATTTTTGTTTTACCCTTTTAAAAACATTTTGGAAGTCTTGTAGCCAGCACATGTAGTTCAGTTTTTGCAGTAGTGAAGGAGTTGTGCTATATAGTTTCTAGCCTGAACTGACGATGATGTGTAGCCATGCCATCCCAGCACAAGCTGCAAGAAACACTGTTAGCAACATCAGAGTTCCCTGTTTTCTTAGGGGAACCTTGCCACCCAGATTAGAATGGTGTTACGGTTTGAGAAACCACAACAATTTCTTGTTGTTTAGACAATTATTCTATCACCTGATGACCCCTCCCCGTTTGGTAAGGGGAATCAGGGAAAAAACCAAGGAAACCCGAGGGTTTAAATAGAAACAGATTTAATACAATAAGACTACATAATTAACATTAATAACACCAAAGAACCAACATTGATCCCAATACCAATATAAAACATACAAGGCTGGTACTCAGCCAATTCTATCAGCAGGAAGCTGTGCATTCCCAGCAGGGGACAGCAAACGTGGGACACTGTGGCTTTGGGAAGAAGGGAAGGGCTCAGGGCTCCGGCACCAGGGCAAGAAATTCTCACGATCGCAGTCATCAAGAAAAAAGAGGGCTTCTCAGCAAACTTTCTAATTTATATTGAATGTGATGTTCATGGTATGAAATAATCCTGTTGGCCAGATTGGGTCAAGTGCCCGGGTCTTGCTCCTCCTCATCCCTGCACCTGGCGAACTGGAAAGCACTGAGACCTTGAAAACCAAATACCATAGCTAGCTATAAAGTGAATATTTTCACAAATTCAGACACTAGAGTCTTCTAAAAGCGCTGTTTTCCCAAGCATTAGAAGGGAAATTAGTCCTGTGTCACTCAAACCAGGACAGATGGGGCCTTTCAATGAGGACAACCATTCTATATGAGCGCGAGAGCTTCCATTTGCTCATCTGTTTTATTCAAGCACCAAAAGAAACTTTCCTGCTGCTTGTGTCTTGGTGTTGAATTGTACTCAAGTACGCTACTTTAATAGTGCTAAGCTGTTTGCAAGTGTACCTGTTTGCAAGGACAGTGAAAATACTCTGCAGGGGATTTTGACATTTTAAAATGTAATTTGTATGACTGTTGCATACGGATTAAGAGTCAAAGCTTGATCAAATGAACACAGCTACAAAAAAACCTTCAGTATTTTGCTCCAATGCATGCTGTATCCCTGACACTGGACCTGATCCAGCGTAGGTCGTGGTGGTGCAGATGGATTTATGGTTGGGGTCAATGAATCAGCTAAAGTCAGCAAAGAGTATACTCTGTCTTTGCATATTTTCAGTTTTCAGATTCATTTTTTTCCCTGCCCATGAATATTGCAAGCAACTGCTTAGGTCCTTTCTGGCAGCAGGATGTGGACAGTTTGGCCAGGGCGTCAAGGACAAGATTTTCTTTATGGTGCTGATGTGCTGAGGTCTTGCAGACACAATCCTTCTTGCATTCTCGCCAGGTGTCTTTTGGAGGCGTCAGCTACTGTTTCTGACTGAGGATCTCAGAGTTTGTCTTTCTCCAGTTGAATGATCCTGTCCATCTCTGGAATTAGAGAATTAGAGATGTTGGAAAATGCATCACTAGACATGTTAGCGGGGAAGTAAAGTTACGGAGTCCGCTCCTGAAGTGGATACTGACAGTAGACCTGTCAGATAGGTCATCTTACTCAGGATTTCGTTGAGCGTCCCATAAGCTGATCTATGAAATTCTGGCAGGTGTCACAGCTACGCTACCATGGTCATGTGCTAGTCAAGAGGAAGGGTTGAAAGTCTGGTCCGTTGTGATTGACTGCTATTATATCTGGCAGATGTTACTTGTTCCATTAAAAAGAAAGTGTTTTTTTTGTTTTTTTGTTTTGTTTTTCCCTCCCTCTTAGGTGGAACGTATTGGGTATTCAAGGAGCCTTACTTAGCCTCTTTGTGGAGCCAATTTACTTCTCTAGCATCATCTTGGGGAGTTTATATCATGGGGATCATCTATCCAGAGCCGTATACCAGAGGATAGCAGAGATAGAAGATCTACCACCTCTTTATACACTCAACAGACCTTTACTTAGTGGCAAGTATCTAATGGAGAAGGCCGTGCCGGTAACTAAGTCTGTTCTAGCAGCAATGTGATTTTGCAGTTCTCAGAACTTTGCAAATTATGTACTGTGAGTAAACTGCTTTCTGGTTACAACAGAGAAGTTATGGTCTAAACCTAATATAGATACTCAGTCAGGAATACCATAGCAAGGACCCTTCGTGAGTTAAAAGATGGAAAGAACTGGGGTATGAACCTTTCAATGCAGTTTCACATAATTGTCCTAGCAATATGTGAGGCAAGTTGAAGGCCCCAGCATAGTGAAACCTCTTCCCAGCCATGAAACAGTGTGTTAGCTCTCACTGTCACTTCTCTTGCCATTGCAGATGTTTGTTGAACGGCCACGTCATTAATCAGTATGCCAAGATAGACACATTTGGTTCACAATTTCTAGATCACTAACCAACTAAAAATGGATGGAGAGAACATCTCAGCTGCCACTGGTTGTATTTTCTTCTTGTCATCAATCTCTGTTGGATGCAGCATTGGCTTTAATTAGCATGGCACCCAACTTGTTTGCATGACCCGATAATCATAATATTTTAATTTCCACTTTGTAGGTTAATGCACAAATGCTGCATTCAGAGCCTGGTGGCACATTCTTTGGGAATATTTTTAATAGAGAATTAAATATATCCGACAGACCGCAATATGGCAAGCCCCAGCTGGTGTAGTCAGCAGTTGTCTTTTGCAGTTGCTGTTTAACATTTAAGTACTGTTCTTTGGCTTTGCGCTGATCCTAGCTTCTAGTGGGGCTAAGAGGAATGGCAGTATTTGAATTAACAGGTCATAACTTCTAATTGAGCCGTGACTTTCAAAGGAAGGTTCTGAACTGTCTTAAATTATAAAACTGCTAGTTACAGTAATGCTACGAAAGCTTTAAAACTGAAATCTCTTATCCTCCCTCTCATTGTGTGCATTGCTTTGTTCTGTAGAGCTTGGCTTTTCGCATGTGTCTGTTTATTTTCCAGGAAAAAAAAAAGCTCAGTATTTTAAAGCATGTTAAAAGCTTGACATGAATTTTAAAAATAGGCTTAGGGAGGGTGTGGGGAAAAGAGCCTATTTAGCAACCAGCGTTTAAGATAAGAAAGGTAGTTAATAAGGATTCCCTGAACTAGGACATATTAAAATGTTAACTAACATATTTTTCCTTACATTAACAAATAAGTAGCAGTTACAACACTCACAGTACCAAATACTAAACTGTTGTATGGGCACAGTAGCTGACTGTTTGTACCTGATTTGGGGGAATTTTTATCAATTCTTCAAAACAGCAGGTTTGGGGTGGGGTGGGAGGAGTTTTTGTTATCCTTTTCACATCATGTAACAGTACCGTGTCTTCTTAAAAGTCATCTTTCTGCAATACTGATATCACCTATTTGCCATGAAATAGCACCATCTATTTAAACAGTTCAGCTGGGTCTTACTGAGCAGTAGAGAGATTTCAGAAATGTTCTCAGCTCTTGAGTTTTCATGAAAATACATATCTCTGAAATATACGGGAAACGTGTTTGGGAGGTTGGGCAGAGAATTTTGTTGATTGATTTTCTTCTACTTGTTCAGTCTTGAAAGCTAATCTTCTGACCTATGCTGTTGGATTCAGCTGGGGCATTTGTGTAGCTACCCATCTGCTCTTTGATTCACACATTTTACAGTGTGTTCTTACCTGGAATAAGCACTGCAGAAACACCTGTCCCCGGTCTTATGTTCCTCCTGATACCACACACAAAACTGCGTGACGGTGACTACCGGAGGGATGAACTAAAAGAGAAATAGCTGTCTTTCCCCACTGTCTTACCTGTTTAGCTGAGAAAGTGCTGTAAAAACTGGGGGTTTTCCTCTCATAAAAAAGTTTTATCTCTGCAGGGACAATTGCATAAAGTCAAAGTCAGACTGAGTTATTGTCATCTACTGATAAAAATTCTTTTCCATCATCTTTTTTTCTCATATATTTTCTACTTATACCTCCTTTTGCCAACAAGTTAAATGTGAACGTGCATATCAGAGTAGCTAGTTTTTAAGATAGGGCATGCAGGAAACCCATATGTTGGTAGAAAACTCCCTCCCCGTGATGACTTGTGGAAGCCTTGGTTGCAGGACCCAGCCTTTCAGGATGCCTTTAGCACCACAGCACTGAGGGCACATGAGCGCTCTCTGAGAACTGGCCAGCTGACGTGAAGAGAGGACAGGTTTGAATCTCGTGACTTTCTAGAATAATCTGAAAAGGGATCGATTTCTCAATCAAATAGAATGAGGATGATTGTATAAATCAGCCAATAACAAAGTGCCAGTTTGCAAGGTAATCTGCACAGACTGGTTTTGGAGCCATTGTGGGAGGCGGGCACAAAGGTGTTACCCGCTGGGGTGGAAGTAGAGTGGCAGAGCTCAGCAAATCAGAGAATCAGCCCTTGAAAATCCTTGGGGGCAGAAGTCATTAAATATAAGAGAGCCTGTTACATATAAACGACAAGCTCTTCATCACCGGAGGCAACTAGTGTGAACCAAATTTCATCACAAGCTCTTCTTCACTGGAGGCAACTAGTGCAAAGGAAATTTCATCAGGCATCTGTCCTCAGGGTTCCCGTTGCTGGTAGGTGTGCTCAGATGCCCTGGCCCCGAGGACCTGGGCTAATGGTATCCACTGGATCTATGACCACAAAGCAGACAGCAGGCTCTCCTGTCCATGACGGCTGCTCAACCATCTCCAGACCCTGCAGTAGTGTATGTTTTTGTGGACAATGCCTTTTTTCTTAGCTGTGATTATAATATTAAACAGACAAGTTTTCCCTGTTTTGATGTCCAGTCAGTTGATAGCTTCTTATGATTTAGTTTCTCTAGAGCTTCCCATCTTTTACCAGAGTATTGTCAGAAATTACATTGTTTGTGGTTTTGACCTGTTCCTTGTGGTGCTGTTGAGAGGTATTTCTTATTTCAGTTCTTGGATGAAACATCCTGGAGCAGTGTCACATCTGCTGATTATCTTGTCACCAGCGTAAGAACTATCTTAGGTTAAGACCAAGATCTTAAGGTAGGATCCATCTAGCCCAGTACTCTTTCCCACAGGTAGTTAGGCAGTGAAAAGTAGAAGGAAGCAGTAATTGCATGGAGACCCTTCCACGTAAGGATCATCCCTTCCATTTTACAATCATGTTTTTGAGCTAGTGAGCACCTCATACTCAAGATAAGGCAGCAGTACTGATTTATGTGGTGGCATCATGATATTCTGTTCAGTTCCATGATCCTTCAATAAAAATGCCAAACATTCACTTTGCTTCCTTTGATTGCTGTTGATCATTGACATGACCTTTTGGTAGAACTGAATATTAGAAACTGAAATCTCATTCCTGATGCTAATATCCAGCTCCAAGTCCAGAACTCCTTATGCAAAATTGCTTTGTTTTTTCCTCATATGTATTATCTAATATTTATCTGTGAGGAATTTCATCTGCCTTTTTATTGCCCAGTTACCCAATGCTGTGAGCTTTTTTTCTGCTACTTTGAAATTGCATCTCTTATTTACCTTCTTAAATAATTTAGTATCATCAACAATCTTATTCACCTCATTTTTTTCACTACAAACACGCTTTCCAGGTCTGCACAGAGCTTGGGGCTCTCCAGCTGTGTTGGCTCTTTCCAACAGGCCATCTTCATCAAGGTTTCCTTAAGTCTGTTTTTAAGGTAGACATTGAGCATACAGGCCTTCTACTCCGTGGGCTCTCAAAGCGTTAGTTGCACACTGGCCATCTCCGGTCTTCAGTTATTAAGGCAGTTTTTTGTTGAGTCATTCCCAATATTGCTGTATTTACACCTATGCCCAGTAATGCAGTATTGTAGCTAGAATTATGGAATCATCCAAGTCGGAGGGGACCTTTAAGATCTTCAGTTCCAACCATTAACGTAACACTGCCAAAACCAGCCCTAAACCATGTCCCTAAGCACCACATATACACATCTTTTAAATACCTCCCAGGATGGTGATTCAACAACTTCCCTGGGCAGCCTGGTCCAATGCGTGACAGCCCTTTCAGTGAAGAAATTTTTCCTAATATCCAATATCCTAATAACCACCCCTAGCACAACTTGAGACTGTTGCCTCTTATCTTATCACTTGTTACTTGGGAGAAGAGACTGACCCCCACCTCGCTACACCCTCCTTTCAGGTAGTTAGAAAGAGCGATAAGGTCTCCCCTCAGCCTCCTTTTCTCCAGGCTAAATAATCCCAGTTCTCTCAGCTGCTCCTCATAAGACTTGTGCTCCAGACCCTTCACCAGCTTCGTGGCCCTTCTCTGCCCTTGCTCCAGCACCTCAATGTCTTTCTTGTAGTGAGGGGCCCAAAACTGAACACAGTACTCAAGATGGGGCCTCACCAGTGACTACAGGGGGACAATCACTTCCATAGTCCTGCTCACCATACTGTTCCTGACACAGGCCAGGATGCTATTGGCCTTCTTGACCACCTGGGCACACTGCTGACTCATATTCAGCCTGCAGCCTTCCTGGTGCAGATGTCATGTTTATTGACTGGTAAATAAACATGGCACACCCTGGCATACCTCTGAACATCTTAAAAATTGGAGTCGCATTGGCCACCTTTCATCCTGAAGAACTTGCGTGGTTTCTGATGAGAGGTTAGGTACTATGACTGGTGTTCCTGCTGCCTCGTCTTTAGTTTCCTCAAATGTGGTTGAATATTGTCTGGGTCCCATAGCTGGTGTTTGCTTACTTCATACACGTATCCTAAACTATTTTACTGGCACTTCGATTTGAGATGGCTCCTCTGGCGTGTTGCCTGTGAAGAGGGGCTCCAGGCTGGGAACCCACATACTCTTTTTGCAAAACGTTAGTTTGTTTTTTGTACATAAGACGACTTCAACCACGATGGCAAGAGAGGCTATTTTAAATGTTCGTGCCTCAGCACTCCTCTGACTGCTGTCTACATTTGCATTTATTTTTTTAACAAAAATAAATCCTTCATCAGAATCTTTGGTGATTTTTTTGGCTGTTTCCTTGGTACCTTTTATCCTTCTATTCACATTGGTGTTTTTCAGCTCCCTTTTTAATGAAGCTTTTTTTGAGCTCTGTTCTTGAAGAACTTTCAAGCTTTATTATTTATATAAGCACTGGCACAAAGAGCTGTGACCTTTGCTTTTGTTTATTATAGCCCATTATAATAATTTTCAACAGTAAGTTCTGAGCCGTGTTCTCTAAATAGCTTAGTTATATCAGTTTTCAAAGGAGAATAACGTATTTTACTTTGTCTCCTAGCTTTCTCTCCCATTACTAGTTTCAGCTTATTGTGCTGTGTTCATGTCTAGATTTTGAGGGGGAAGATATGATCCATCTGAAGTGTTATCAGATGCTTTGCTTTTGAGATGACCTTTATTCCCTGTCCGGGCTACCCATGATCCACCTTCAGGGACTCCTTTTCCATCTCTCCAAGGTTCACACAGATAATTAAGCAGCTGAATATATGGTGTTGTTATTTAAGTCTATTTGAAATTCTGAGTCTAGGGGTTTTTATTTGTTTAATTCATCAAAATAACCTAAGAAATGTGATTGTATGATTGCCATGGAAATGCGGTGCGTACTGGATCTTCAGTTTCCTCATCTTTATTTGATTTGCTTGTGTAGGTGCTTGTCATGTCACAGGTGTTTGGGCAGGAGCAGGCTCAAGGAGCAAATGGTGTTTTGCAGTACTCGATGAACTATATCTGATCACTGTACTTGTTCAGTAGTGTATGGAACAAAAGCAAAGGTAATAGTATAGATATTGTTAAATTAAAGAAAAAATGTGACTGACCCTTTTGTCATGTGGTGGCAATTTCTTAGCCCTCTTGCCTCAGTAGTTTTGGTAAAACCAATTTTTGATTAAGAGGTTTGTCTGCATTGGTCTGTTTCACATAAGCTTCGCAAAAGCAGCCTGAATTTATACGCTTTTGGAGACTCAGTTGAGATTCGTTTTGTGTGCACCCAAAATTTACAATTTACTAGTTTAGGTGCAAGCCTTATGTTGTGTGACTTACAGAGCAGCAGTATTTGCTCTGCAATGTTTGGTCTTCAGTGACACGCAGGACATGCACAGGCATTGTGCATGATCAGCTCCAGTTTTCAGAAGGTGTGATGCATATGTTCATTGCCAACCGCTCCAAAGGACGGCAGAAGTTGCGATGAGGACTTTTCGACTCTCATCGTAAAGCCCCCTTCCTGGTGGGTCTTCCTCAAGTATTGCTTACAGGATATCCTTGACGGTACCTGCTCAGCAGGGACCTCTGTCCACCCTCCCAAGTTGGTCAGTGTGTGGATCCCACACCCCTGCTCACCCATTTACAGACCGGTGGGTGTAGTTTGGTGGCATCCTGCGGATGGTGTAGGTACCTCTATTGTATTTCATCTCCTGAATGCACCCTTCCTAAATCTCCTGAAAGAGCTCTTCAGGAAACTTTTATTCTAAGTCTCAATTTTTTCTGATTATTTTAAGAAAATGGAAAATGGTAGGGTTATTTTTATTATTTACTTATTCACTTAATTACTGGTTATCAGCCATGGTGACCAGGCTGACATAAACCAAGCGTAAAAATACAACAGCTTCAGAAAGTTCAATATGATTGATATTTCAAAATGTTTGTTTATTTATTAAATGAGGAATTGATTATAGTAAGCAAACTGAATTTTGCTGTGTCATTCAGACCTCACACGTCTCACGCTCTTAGTGCTGGGCCCAGAGGTGCCATGAGACTTGGGCCAAGCGAGCCAGTCCTGCGCTCGGGCGCCTGAGGTTGCCTTAGCTTTGTTTATTAGATTGTGTTTCAAGCATCAGCAAGAAGTGCATCTTGCTGCAATGCTTTTGTTCAATTTATACAAATTCATTAGATTTTATAAAGCGTGGGACCTAGCTTGACCTCAGAGTAGATTTGAAATAGGCTCTCAGAGAGTTACGTTAAAGTAAAAATGGGATCTTTACTTATTAGAAAGAAGAAAATCCCCTGTTCGTTTGTTCTCTCCTGGTGAGACAACTGAGACATCTTAAAGGTAGAGTTTTGCCACCCCTGTAATGTCTGCAGGATTAAAAGCGATGTGCTCCTTAACTTTTCCATGGCACGCACAACCCAGACCCGTGGCCCCGGCTGCTGCTCACGAGCACCCAGCGCTGTCTTGCTGCACGTGCAGAGGAGGAGTTGCACATGGGTGGCAGCAGTTGCCATGATCTGCAAGCATGGTACTGCAGTCGTTATATACAGTGCATCTCTGCAGTGTTGGGGAATAAATCCTGCCCTAGGCAGCCCTGGCAGACAGCTGGTCTTGCTTCACACTTGGGTTAGACTTTTGGTGGCTTTGCTTCTACATCAGTAGAGATGAAGCCTTATTTCAGAGGTGTCACACAATTGAACATCTGAGCAAAATGGTCCACATCCTCTCTTGAGCCACGCAGTTTGCCGTTTCTGGGCACTGTAAGTAGCAATGGGCATGTGAAGTGGGGAGGCAGCTGCAGCCCAGACGAATTTATGCTGAAAGACTGCCAGTTTTGGCTTTCTGTGGAGGATGAGGAGGAGGGGGCTGACTTTGTCTAACCCGGATGCCCACAGCATCAGTGCCGCTGCCTGTGCTAGTCACGCTGCGCCCTGGCGTAGTCTGTAAGAAAGAGGAAATAGATTGGTAGCTTTTAATGAAACACGCTCGACAGCTACTGAAATGTAGGGAAGGCATCCTGCCATCTCATACCACTGCTCTGACCTAACTCCATTTTTATGAGGGAAAGTGCAAAAGCACACTGTAGGCACTTCTAAATGAGCACAACCTCTCTGAATAAGGCTGCAGTCCAAAATTGTTAGCTGAATTCTAACTGTGTGCTGAAAGATGACCACAGTTTATAGTTTCACACCTGTTTTGAAATGATATAAGCAACATGCACCTCAATTTTTACAACAGCGGAGTGAAAGGGAATTCATTGGAGAGTTACAACTGGCAAAACCTCGCAGTATCTGCTCTTTCCTACACTCGGCTTGTCCTGCTACTGAGTGGGCTCTGAGAGCAGCAGATTGTTGTGGAGGAGGAGAGCAACTTTTTTTTCCATTTCATAATTATTTGCAGGTTACTAATTAGTTCATTGGTTTGTCCTGTAAGCAAGACCAGGTCTTTCTGAGGTGGATGTGGTAAGGCGCTCATGTTACTGTCCCCACCGACCCTGGCCACAGATCCCTCTGTGATCCCCTCTGCTGAGGAGGCTGGTTTCCCGCAGCCCCAGTATGCACACTTGCCCTGCTAGGAAGGACAGAAGGAGAGAACACTTTAGCCAGGATGAACATGAGGTGTTGTGGTGCTGCCTTGAGCCACTCAGTGCTTGGCGTGATTCCCCCCCAGCCTGGGCCACGCAGCAACCTAACGTAAGTCAGGCATGAATTGCGAAGGGCAATGGACCAGAACATTATGGCAACCCCTTAGTGCAACTGGCTCCCACATCCCCTGTCGCTTGGAAATGGAAATGATAATCGATCACCCCCTGACGGTACGTGCATCTTGGCCCAAAGGGCATGATACCGGAACGTCAAGATCTAGCGAGTTCTGGGCCTGCGCAACTGGTGGAAAGTACCGGATGGAAAAATACCTGATGAAAGTCAGTTATCTCAAACCCTATAAATAACAACTCTACTGAGACCCTTCAAACTCTCCTGGATCGCAGCAGGCCGTGATGCCCCTCAGGCTTAAAGGGCCAGGGTGAGCCAACCTTCTCAAGGCTCCGTTATCACCCACTGAGTAATGCTGATGCATCGTGAGTATTTACTTTAAACTCAAGAAGGGGGAAATTTTAACTATAGGTTAGTCTTTCTCTTCTACCTCTCTACCTATCTATGCGTCTGAATATACGCATTAGCATTCACGAGTGTGGGTGTATGTATAGTTTACTGGACCCTAATGTTTCTCTGTGTGTGTAGTCGAAAAAGGCACCCGTCAGCTCACTGGAGTCGCCCGCTGCAAAGGGACTTTGGTCCTAGCAGTTGAAGACTCGGGTGGTGCGTGTGCGGCTCCTTTAATGGTGTGTGTTTGTATGTTTTGTGTTTACAAATACGTACACACATATGTTTTGATTTAGGATGCTCTCTAGTAAGTTAGTGTGAATCTTGTCATTTTCAAATCTGTAAATAAGTCGCTGTTTTAGTTATAACGTATTATACCAAATCACCTTGTTAATCCCTAAATTGGTTAATGATTAAGTCCTGCTAAAATTCCACCTTTTGATCTATCTCCAACCATTAGTAAGTCTTAAATTGTTGCTAAATCATAACCGTGTGAAATATTTTAATCTGCATCAGATGCGCATGGCGACGTCTCTGTGACTTGCTGAAAAATCTGCAGGAGAATGTCCTCAGAATAAAAAATGCACTTGTAAGACTGCTTAGCAATGTGATTTCAGTAGCTCTACCGTATCGCTTACTCTCCAGTAAAAACAAAAATCAAGAGTTAGTATTTACTGTTGTCATCAAACATTGCTTTCCTTTCAGGTATCAGCAATGCAGAAGCCCGTCAACCAGGGAAAGCACCAAACTTCAGCGTGAACTGGACAGTAGGAGACACTGGTCTTGAAGTTATTAATGCTACAACTGGCAAAGATGAAATGGGTCGTGCATCTCGCCTTTGTAAGCATGCTTTTTACAGCCGCTGGATGCGTATTCATGCAAAGGTATATCTTCCAGAGTGCTAGCTTTTCCACTTCTTAATTCTCAATGAAATACCTGTGTGTGCTGCTTTCTTTATTCAGAAGCCCCTTTCTGAGCCTGTTTTAAGCTGAGCCTGACGTTAGCTACTGCTCCATGTAGTAACGGAAAAGCTATGCGTTTGTTTAGCTTATTCTTTAATTTGATGATGACTGATCCAAAATGCATGCCAGGATCTAAGAATCCTTGGTTTATAGCTAATTAAACAAAGGGTGCTATCTTTTTTGAGCTTGCCTTCTCATTTTAATTTATTTGGAAGGATAATTTGGAAGGATAAATTCCAGTTTCACTGCAATTGAACCTACTGAGGTTTCACTCTGTCCTCTCAGAAAGAAAAGCTGCAAGAAAGTTTGTCAGTGTCTAGATTTGTCCCACTGAGGGAAGCTGATGATCCAGACGAAGCAAAAGGCAGGCTAGCGGGGGTGAGACTAGTCCCGGGAGCGCCTCTGCCGGGATGGGGCCTGGCACTGCCGAAGGGCTGGCTTTGCAAGGGGAACCATGGCAGTTGGGAGTGGTGAGGCTGGGCACACGGCTGCGGTGGCTAGAAGGAGCAGTACTGTGTGCTCATCTGCCTTTGCCTGAACATTTGGTTCAGTAGTTAATTACCTTGTTTTAAGAATCGTTGTTTTGATAACTCAGTCACTTCCAAACTGTTTGGCTTAATAGTTTCTTGTCTCTCTTCTCGTCTTTAATCCACACAGCTTTCTTCCAGCTTGCGCTCAAAGATCCTCAAGCCTAACCTGTACCACGAAACCAAGCAAGGAGCCACTGAGTATCAAACTGCCAAAGAGTGTTTGTTTAAAGCATTCCTGAAGGCAGGACTTGGAGCCTGGGTGGAGAAGCCAATAGAACAGGATCAGTTTTCTCTCACCGTCTAATTCACAGAATACACATCACTTTGGAAAGGGGGTTGTTCTGGAAATTCCTGGTGTCCAGCATTGCTTTCTGGCATCTCCACGGCTGTCAAAGCATCTTTTTACTGTTTGGAGTTGGGTTTTTTCCTCTATTTTTTTGAAACTTCACAGTAACTGTTTCTGTTCTGTCTAAGTATTGAAACTCAATGATGATCTGACTCATAATTGTATATTTTGTTATGGGAAAGTAATTTCTGGTGTATTTCTAGAAATACTTTTACTGTAGAAAACTTGCAGTAAGGCTATCCTTACAGTATACGACGACTCATTTTTTCTGGGTTAAAATAATTCCTTTTTTTTATTTCAATGTCATCAAGTGCATGAAGAAATTCAAGTTTCTCTAGGTTTTACACCACACTTTTAGGAAGTAGCTTAATATTTTTAAAAGAAAATAGGTGACAAAGCTGATTCTACTCCTCTGTTAACTTGTTTTTGAACTGCAGATATTTCTAGCATACAGACCACAAAGCCAGAATGGAGTCTGGACAGCTAGTTTTTCCCCAATTCCTTGCTCTTTAAAACCAGCTGCTGAAAAATTCCTGTCTTTGATGTATGTATTTATTAGTCTGTGACCCAGTTTTTAACATGCAGCTTTTTATTCTGTTTTTAAAAATACATTTACCTCCCATTTACACACATTGTGAAGTCTTTGGTTTTTTTACCATTGTAAACTGGAAACGGCAAAATAATTATTTGTAAGTTAAGAAATTTAGTCTATAACATGCAGGAACCTGTTTAGAAGTAGGTGATTTGTATATCCCAAGAACTCATCACAATACAATTGTAACCGTAACAGTAATATGACAACTTCAAAAAAAAAATTGCTCGTTTTAAGGGCACTAAGCCTGAATTGCTAAAAACAGTCACTTGTTGGGTGTTAGTTGCTCTCCTCTCGAGGAAATGAAAAGCTCTTGTACAGACAAAAAGTTGTAAAACTTCTTCCCTTTGAGTTATATCTGCTCTCACCCAAGTTGTTTTGTGTCTGAGATTTCATTGCCTTTTTGGTTTTACATGTGTGATGGTCTTCATGCAGCTAATTCGGTAAGTTGCTCTCAAACATGCTTTCATGTGCTTTGACGATTATTTAGAAAGGTGGTTTTCCTAAAGGTGTAGATACTTCTGCTTTATGTAAAAATGTAAGATAGAAGGGAAGTATTGTGAGATCAGTTTGATTAACTGGTGTATAGAAGGCACTTTTAAAAACACTTTTTAGTACCTAACGTTTAGGAGCAGATGAGACAACGTCCAGTATCACTTCTCTGCTCACATGGCATGTGTCAAAACACATCCCTCGGCTCTTGTCCATCCAGTATCACTTGTGCTTTCCGAAGAGCATCTCAGAGATCCTCTGTGTTCCCTTTGCAAATGATGAAGGTGATGTTTTGTGACATGGGAGTTTTCCTGACAAATACAAATTGGTGCACCACCGTTCCAGCTGTTGGTTCCTGTCCCTCTGCTCCACTGCCCCTCACCTGTGCCATACAGAACATCAGGTCAGCAGGCTGGTCCATGCTTTGAAGTCAAGTCAAGGGTTACTTTTAGCCCCGCATTGGGTCAGAGATCTAGTTTACAGTTGTGCCAGTGCATCTGTGGAGGCAGTGGAGTGGAGCGTGGAAGTCCCTTCAGCCAGCTTCACGGCTGAAGCTGTAACTGGAGTTACCACACCTCAGCACCAGGATCTTTGGCGGGGGTTAGCAAACATCGGGGGTGTTGGAAACTTTGGTGTAAAACCACTTCTGGCCAATGGTGAATACCAAGGAGAGGTGCTGCTTCATTATTGCTCAAGTAGGAACCTGTTTTCAACTTCAAAAAATGATCAAGCCTGAAAATCACTTGTGCATTAGTTGAACGTCTGGGTTAGTGTCTTGGAAGTAGTGCATTGAGGTGCAAACAATGCATTTTTGGCAGTATTTTGCATAATAGCGAGTACTGCTGTGAGAAGCTGAGGCCTAGTGATCCCCTCGGAAAAGACTGTGATGCTTCCAGAGGTTACTGCCTTTTCAAGACGCCAGAGGAACAAACATTGCAAGCTGCAATAGAGAGGCTGTGTTAATTCAGCTTTGGTGACTTACGCCATCCTGTCCGCTTCTCATTAAAACCGAGAGTGCTCCTGTGACCTTTACCGGCCCAACATGGCTTTTGTGGTCGTCATCTGACTGAGGCTTAGACTGACCTATTCTAAAACTAAAAGGAATTTAATTGTATGTGTTCAGATCTGTCTTTGAGATCAACCGTGTCTTGTTCACGTTGCAGAAGTTCTGCTGTGGCTGTAGTTGAGTACGTGTGTACCTTTCTGCAGGATCAAGGGAAAGCTGGTCGCACCGTGTGCATTTTCTTGAGGTCATTACTGCTATTAGATGAAATACACATTTTTAAGGGGCTCAGTCTACTGATAAATGAAGTCTGTTGAGAATTTACAGCAAGTTATTTTTACACATCTTTCTGAAGTGCTCATTCAAAAGTTGGTGTCTCTCTGGATTTTTTTGACAACTAGGAAAGTGTTAGCTCAAACTATTTTTTTTATGGTCACAAATACGAGCAATATATTTAATTATTATTATAGACATAGTTTTTTAAGCTGTTCAAATGAACGATTAAAATTAAACTGTAAAGGAAATATGTTCGATGCCAAAACCTTTTGATGAAGGAATGGTGTCAGGTTATTTATGAGGAATACGTTTTGTTGTTTCTAATACTGGGATTTTAAAAAGTAAGGAGTTTTCCAGGGTTTTATACAATCCATATCTGTCCTCTGGGAGTCAATAAAATACTGCTTGGCTTCCTTCACTGGCTTGTTCCTTTTAGTGCAGTTAATACACGGAAAGAAGTTGGGAGGCAGAGTTGTGGTTGCTGATGCTCCCATATTCCTCACAATCCACTGTCACCGAGCAAGAATGGATAGTGACGTATGTAATTTTGAGCGATTGCAAAAGATAAGACAACTCAGCTTCCAGGAGCTGCGGAATGTTGTGGCTGACCTTTCAGCTGGGAGCTGCGAGTCTCCCGGCAGGTTGGGGGGCTGACAGACCTGTCTGAAAAGTGTGGGCTGGGCAGATGGGAGCTGGCCTGCGCGGGGACTTGCAATGCTGCTCTGGGAACTGCTTTCGTTCTTTTAATTATTTTTTTTCCCGTATTTCTGATTGAATATGAGTGTTTGTCTCAGGATCTTCAAAGGACTTAAAATAAAGAGTAACAACTTTAATGCTGATGAATACTTGAAATCTAATTTAAGGTGTTTTTCTCCAGATGAGAGTCTGACTTGAATAAAGTTTGTAGGTTAGTAACGTAGATCATTTTAAATACAGATGTTTGAAATACGTATGTTCTGCAGGATCGTTTTAAGAAAATTTGGGCCTAAAGGTTAACACTTGAAATACCGGTTATGGCTGTACTCAGGAACTGGTAATAACTATAGATTATTTCTTACTGTTTGTGTGTGAAGTGTACTGTGTGTAGGAATTTGTTAGCAACTGTTCTCCCCCGATGTCATGGATGTCCACGTAGCTCTCACACTTGCAGCCCCTGCTTCCCTTCTGTACCTGGTGATGGTAATCGTGACGCTGCGTACTTAGCAGTGTACAGCAGCGGGGCTTCTGTACGGTTGGCGATTTTGATCTCATCTTAGAGAAATCTTTTCATGACTGGCTACTGCGTAGGAAACTCAGGAGTAGATTTTTGTGTGCTACTACTCTGTACATCCTCTAAATCTAAAGTAACTGGCAGCTGAACGTCTAAGGATCTCAGAGCCAGTGGTGCGTTTCATCAGTCCAGTTCTGTGATGTCCAAGAGTGCCGTCGACACAAGGGGAAAAAACACATTTCATCCTGCTCTCTCAGTGAAAACATGCATGAAATAAAGCTGTTGGTTGAGAGTGCTCGGTAGCATGACGCAGAGCGTGTGTCTCATGGAAGAGTAATGCTGCCTTTTGAAACCAAGCTGTGTTTTAAAAAAAAAAAACCAAAACCAAAACCAAAAAATGACCAGGAATTGAGAATCTATTTTAAGAATTGCTTGGTCGTGGTCACCACATAATTGACATTTCTTTTGAAAAATATCAATGGTTTTCTAAATAGCTAAAATTGTTATTGCCATTCCTTAAATTAAGCTTTAATGCTTGTAAGAGTCACGCTTGCAGAGAAGCTGGGCTTTGAATTCTTTGCATTTTTATCATCATAAACTGTCCACTGTGAAAATTATCCCAAAGTTTACTGAGAAGGAAGAAGAGCTGCAATTCAGGTATACAGTCAGAACAAAAATATCTACTGTTATTTAAAACCTAAAACCCCACAGAAATAAAATGTATAAAATATAATTACCCTGTCTCAGATTCGCCATGTGTTTTTTGTTATATTTTTTTTTCTAATACGAAGTGATTTCCGTTGAGTTTAAAAGATTACATCTTCACTTGGCGTACTCCTATTTGGAGAGGAGTTGGCATTTATCCCAGGGTTACCTAGAGCTGACAGAGGCACAGGTTTTGCCAGGGACATGAGGTGGATTTTGGAACGGACACCAGAGTCGGTGCTATGGGACCGGGAGGGGGCTGGTGCAGGGGGATGTCCCCGCTGCACCCCCGTGCGGTGGCCTGGGTTTGGTCCCTGTCCTGCTGGTGGCTCAGCGGAGGCCACCGCTGGCTCAGTCTGATGTGCCACAGCTGTGCTACAGCGTCTGACTGAAGCAGCAGGAGGGAGACAGAAATTGAAATTGCTGCTTTCGCTAGTTCCTAAGGCAGAAATGATGGCATGGGAAGGGATTTCTGCTCCCTCCTGCTCTCCCCTGGAGAGGCCCTGGGGAAGGAGATGGAGAGCATGGGCCAAATTGTCTACCTGGCAGCAGGAGCTTCCCAACCACCACCTATCCTAGACGTGTCTCAGCACAAGAGGGCCCCAGCTGTGTGTAAATCTGAGGCTTTTAGGGTGCATGGGCCTTGCTGCCGTTCCTTTACGGAAACAACTGGTCCAGAGCATTTGCAACAATTTTGGATTGACCTCCAAAGAAGAAGGTTGGTGGGTCTCTGAAGCAGGCAGGTTGGATGTTTACAGCCACAGGATGTGTGGTGTTTCATTCCTAGGCAGGTGTTTCTCCCCAAAACACACCCAGGTGGATAAAGCTAAGGTCCAGTTTTCCCTAAGTACATCTGCTAGCATCAAGCGCCCTAAGCTATCACAGTGCTGCTGGTAAAACTTCTTTCATTGTTTCTCTTGAGCCGGTTGTGGTAGGAACAATGCAAAGTGATGGGGGGGGGGGGCTGCAAAAAAATGAGCTGTGACTGAAATCCTGACCGTCAGAGCTGGTGAGGAGCAGATAGAACCTGACTTTCTCCTTGGATCATGTCAACATATGGCGTTTTTCAGAACCTTTGAAGCCAAAGGTCTGTCCTGTTGCCTGCTAAAAAACGGGCTGTTAATTGTGCCAACATCATTTGCATGTGCAGGAATGAGTTTTATGGGTAGCTGTGTTTTGTTTTCTTCAGTCATTCCAGAAAAGAGGAATTAAGAGATGTATTTTCTGTCAGTACTGAGGGCAGCCGGCCTCAGCAGGTATCATAATTTAAAGAATTTATGCTCTTTGGTGGGAAAGATCCACAGTCAAGGCCACTGCAGTGTTTTTTATGTTTTTAATATCTTCATCGTTATCATACCAATATCTTTTTTTGTTGTAGTTCGGCTGAGGTGTCTTTTAACAAATTTAAGATCAAATGTGCGTGTGAATATATATTTATACATATATATATATATTGCTGTATATTATTTGCATTAAGCAGTTATTCTTCCCCAGTCTTTCTGTGTGATAGTATGAATACACTAGCTTTTACCTACCTGGTGTAAGGATATTAAAGAACGCTCTCAGATACCGTCCTCAGCACTTATTTTCTCCATTCATAATCACAACTTTGAAGACAAAACCTCGCTTTACCTCTGGTTTGTCGCTTTCCTTACAGCACACTTGTTCCTGTCCTGCTGAAGCACAACCCATTGGTCAGTTATTCTAAGTAATGACTGTTTTGCATACTACCTTGCTTTGTTTAATTAATGTTTGTACAGAGATTTGAAAATATAAAGAGCTATATCATTGCTAAGTTTCATCATTGTTTTTGTATATTGATACCACTAGTGGCACCAAAAAAAAATACCTGAAATGTCACAAAATACTGTGCAGGCCCTTAAAATTTCGGTTTTGATTTTGATTCGATTTTGCTAGCCCTGAAGGGCTAGCAAGGAAACCAGCTGAGGGTATATTTCTGAAGCTGCCAACTTGATCTCTGAGATCACAGTTTTTGCAAAGAGAAAGGGAGGGAGGGATGGCACGCTTAGGAATGCACGCGCTGCCGCACAGAGGACGTGGGAGTGCCCAGGGTGCGTGGATTCCTGTAGCTGGAAATAGGGAACTCTGGAGGTGGGAGCTGCCCTCCTCGCCTGTGGGACGCCAGCCCGCTGCCTGGGGGCGGTGGCGTGGGTGATGCGCGGTGGTGCTGCTGGCCGGAGCGTGGGAGAGGGGAGGGCGAAAAAATATGTGACGGGTCTGCAGCTCCAGTGTTAGACACACGGCCTGCAACTGGGTGCGGGGAGGGCTGTATGACTGCTGCTGCTTTTGGAAAATGGTGTTTTGCAGTCATTTCCTCAAGTGGATGCGTCCCTAACTTCTAGGGATGGCGGTTGCCAGGTTTTTCATCTGACCGTGCATACTCCATTGGGTTTGGATCCTGCAGGTGGTCACAGCTTCGAGCCCCGCTGCTGGCTGAGCCCATGGAGTGCCAGCACTGCCACCACCTGGGGTGGGACAGCAAAAGCCCAACTGCCTGGTGCTCACCCTTAGTCAGCACCTGTCCTGGCAAAGCAGGAGAGCACAGTTCTAAATGCTGCTTTTGCATTCTGCTCAAGGGACATCTCTGCAGCAGCATCCAGAAACTGCCAGCAGAGCCCTAGGACATTTCCTTAGCTAACGTGCCCAGTAGAGGGGTGGAAGATCCTGGCATCCACTCAGTTGACCAGCCACATAAATGTCCTCCTAGATCTGTGGCTGCAGTGATGGCTGAGGCAGGACAGGGACATCCTAACTCCTCTGCATGCAGCTTGGCCTCCAGAAGCAGATGCAGAGCTCATGAGCCACTGAGATGTTCCTCTCAAGGCAGGCTTGAGAGGTGGGCCCATGCAAACCTCATGAAGTACAACCAGGCCAAGTGCAAGGTCCTACACCTGGGCTGCGGCAATCCCAGGCACAAATACAGGCTAGGTGGAGAATGGATTGACAGCAACCCTGAGGAGAAGGGCTTGGGGGTGTTGGTTGATGAAAAGCTCAACATGAGCCAGAAATGTGCACTTGCAGCCCAGAAAGCCAACCACATCCTGGGCTGCATCAAAAGAACTGTGGCCAGCAGGTCGAGGGAGGTGATTCTGCCCCTCTGCTCCGCTCTCATGAGACCCCACCTGGAGTACTGCATCCAGCTCTGGAGCCCCCAATATAAGAAGGATATAGACCTGTTGGAGAGGGTCCAGAGGAGGGCCCTGAAGATGATCGGAGGGCTGGAGCACCTCTCCTATGAAGACAGGCTGAGAGAATTGAGGTTGTTCAGCCTGGAGAAGAGAAGGCTCTGGGGAGACCTTATAACAGCTTTCCAGTGCTTAAAGTAGGGCTACAAGAAAGCTGGAGAAGGACTTTGTACAAGGGCATGTAGTGATAGGATGAGAAGTAATGGCTTCAAACTGGAAAAGCGTAGATTTAGATTAGATATCAGGAAGAAATTTTTCACTGTGAGGGTGGTGAGGCACTGGAACAGGTTGCCCAGAGAAGCTGTGGCTGCCCCATCCCTGGAAGTGTTCAAGGCCAGGTGGGATGGGGCTTTGAGCACTCTGTACTAAAGGGAGGTGTCCCTGCCCATGGCAGGTAGTTGGAACTGGGTGATCTTTAAGGTCCCTTCCAACCTAAACCATCCTATGGTTCTCCCTGCGTACCTCTCCATGCACTAACCAGCACAAGCTTTGACACCAGACCCAACTGCCATCTGGGCACTGTTCATCTGACCCTCATGGAGGAAATTCATTCTTAAAAGGAGACAGGTCCATGTCAGTTCATCTCTACAATCAGTTTGTTGTGGAACTGATGTGGATGGTGGCCTTCAGGCTATTTGTTCTCACCTGGCTTGTCAGCTCAGCTCCTGGCTGGGAAAAGGAACAAAATGGGAGATCCCTGCATTGCTGATGCATCATTTTTGGAAAGACCCCTTGTAAGCTCCGTGATCTTCCTTATGAACAACAGGGAAAGCAAAGACCAGGCATGTGAAAAGAAAACGCAATCAGCATGAAAATGGTTTCTGAGATGATGGCTTGATGGGTACTGTTGCCAACCGCGTACTATCATCCCCAGCACAACCACAAATTGGATTATGTTGGATTAGTGGGAACTGCTTGGAGGGGGAAACAATGGGGCTGGCAGAGGCACAGCACAACCCATCCACTCTGCTCCTAGCAGTTTGCTCCAAGGCACGGCTTGTTTCTGTTTCACCAAGAAAGGCCATAGCTTTGTGGATGAAGGACATGAATTTTGAGTACCTTTGCCTATTTTCGTGAGCACAAGTGAGCTAGCTGTCTCCAGCATCTGAGCTGCTGTGTAACAAGAGGGCCACATCCCTGCAGCGGATGAGGCCAGTGAGCAGAGAGTGATTCCTCCTCCTAGCATCTGCTTCTGTCCCCTCCACCCTTCCTGCTCAGCCAGCTGCACCATGTCAAGAGGCGCCAGACCCAAGAGCAGCTCCTGGCTAAGACATGTGCCCTGTAGCCTGGCGACACTGGGTGACATTGTCACCTGCTGGGACCACCTTGGCTCAGGGACCTATTGCACCAGACTCAGCAGTAAGTACTTAGAGGAGGGCAGCAATCTTCTCTGGAGGTGTCTCCTTGTGCAACGAAAGCACAATGGTGGTGGCTGGAGGCAGGAGGTGGAGAAGCCATTCCCTCTGAAGGTGAAGCTAAGTTTACTTGGCTTCCTTGACTTGGAAATTGCTGCCTTGTGGCAAATCCCTTCGTGAGGCACATATGGGAAGGTTATGGGACAGATGAGTCAGTAGCTTTTTAACTCCATCCCAGCCAAACCCAGTACAATCTCCACCTCTTATTCCATACTATTTGCATCATGCTCACATCCTACAGTATTCAATGCATTTTCATCAACCACCACTGCCCACTTTCCCATCCTTTGTCATATACACAGTTATCATTTCCTTAGCCATAGAAGGCCATACCTTAGCCCATGACTTGAGCTTCATCTGTTGCAATGGCCATTCAGAAGAGTGTATTGTGTTGCATTGTTGGGTGCTGAAACCGGCTCAGGTTGGATCACTGCTGCTTTTGCCTTGTTCCTTATGAGGTTCAGCCTCTATTGGTTCAGGTGACTCCTGCTGTAGTACGTTTAACATATAGCAATGGCATCATATGACTGTGGCATCATACAACTCAAATAGTAATCAGCACATTCTTGCTCTGGAGACAGGTCAAAGGTGAAGAGGGTACATCCATGCGCAAACTTCTCCCTGTCAGCCAACAGGCTGTATGATCTTTCATACAGCTGCTGATCATCTGAAGGAGCTGGGTGTATTCTCTCACATGGCAGCCATTCTCAAAATCAGGCTGTAGTGATTTTGCTTGTTTCTTCACCACCCACTTACAAGGCCACAAATTTATATAATAATGTTTGAAGTTCATAGAATTGTAGGATATCCTGAGTTGGAAGGGACACACAAAGCTCATCAAGTCCAACTCCTGACTCCACAGAGGGCAACCTGAAAGTTAAACCAGATATCTAAGAGTATCGTTCAAACATTTCTTGAACACCAACAGGCCATGACCACTTCCCTGGGGAGTGTGTTCCAGTGCTCGACCATCCTCTCAGTGAAGAATTTTTCCCTAATATCCAGTCTGAACTTCCCCCAATGCACCTTTAAGCCATTCCCTTGTGTCCTATCACTGGACACTGGAGATAAGAGAACAGCACTCTCATTCAATTTCGTTCCCCACTATACAAAAAAGATGTGGACAGGCTGGAGAAAGTCCAGAGAAGGGCCACAGAGATGACCAAAGGCCTGGGAAGCCTGCCATGTAAGGAAAGGCTGAGAGAATTGGGTATGTTCAGACATGAAAATAGAAGGCTTAGGAGAGACCTTAACATCATGTTCCAGTATTCAAAGGGTCCCACAAAGAAGATGGAGACTCCCTTTTTACAAGGAGTCACATGGAAAAGATGAAGGGTATATGGGTACAAGTTACTCCTGGGGAGGAGGAAAGACGCTGGTCAGGGAGCTGCATTTCCCGCCCCGGCTGGGGAGGGCTTTGCTCCCTGCACAGATGAGGGGTGGCGTGGGCAGAGCAGAGAGATATCTCGGGGGCCCAGGGTCTTTCCTCCTCCCCGCCAGTCCCTGCTGACACCCTGTTGACCTCACTCACCCTCGTGGATGACCTGGAGCTTCCCCTGCTGTCCCCTCATGTGTTGCCCAGCAAGACCTACGTTGGAAAAGACCTTTAAGATCATCAAGTCCAACCATTAACCTAAGCGCTGCCAAGTCCACCACTAAACCATTTCCCTAAGCACCACATATACACGTCATTTAAATAACTTCAGGGATGGTGACTCAATCACTTCCCTGGGCAGCCTGGTCCAATGCTTGACAACCCATTCAGTGAAGAATTTTTCCGAATACCCAGTCTAAACCGACTCTGGCATAACTTGAGACTGTTTCCTCTTATCCTATTTTATCCTATTGCTTGTTACTTGGGAGAAGAGACCGACCCCCACCTCTCTACACCCTCCTTTCAGGCAGTTGTAGAGAGCTATAAGGTCTCCCCTCAGCCTCCTTTTCTCCAGGCTAAATAATCCCAGTTCCCTCAGCTGCTCCTTATAAGACTTGTGCTCCAGACCCCCCACGAGCTTCGTTGCCCTTTTTTGGACCTACTCCAGCACCTCAATGTCTTTCTTGTAGGGAGGGGCCCAAAACTGGGCACAGTACTCGAGGTGTGGCCTCACCAGTGCCAAGTACAGGGGGACGATCACTTCCCTGGTCCTGCTCGCCACACTATTTCTGGAGATCTGGCTCTGGAGCTGATCACAGACTGGTCTACTCTCTTTACGTTGTGACAGAAAGGCTATGCTGGCAGCCAGGGAGCTCAATGGCCAAGAAAGGACATACTGAATAAAAAAAACCAAGACAGCAGGCTCCTATGATGGCTGTGCAAAGGGCACCATCACAGCTGTGCTTTGGGTTTTGCTCCCTCTTTAAAACTTCCTCTGCAGAAAGGATTGAGAGCAGACACAAAACATGTGACACTTGTCCTAGGTGGTGGAAAGAAAACCCATCAAAATACTCTCTGTGGGTATTCTTGCATCTCAGAGAACTTTTGCTCTTCTTATTTCCACGTTGATGAATGTCTCTTCTTCCACTGTAAGCTGAGACAGACAGAACTGATCCTGCAAGTCCATCTACTCTAGAAATAGAATGTAATAACATTACTGCCAAGGATACAAGTCTTCTAAGCTTTCCTGTGCCATAGGATAATGAGGTCTACACTGTTCAATTCCTTGTTCTACAACCCAGAAAGCAGCAGTGGTAGCATACCAGCAAATACAGAATTACAGGCCAATACATGTTTTGGCAGAGATTGCTAGATGAAAAGCACTGTGGTCATGTACACGTGCATCATTGTGCATGTATTTTCATACATACGTATGGTTGTAAATATATATCACTGTAAACAGAAGGGAGAATCATGTCTCAAGATCTTATGGACTTAAGAAACAAGAAGGAAATCCCACTCTTTCATCCACTGCCGTTTCCTTTCCAGCTTTTTATTGTGGTGACAAGAATTCAAGAGGGAGGGGATGTTGTTGGAAACCCTTGACCATGGCAGCTGTCACCCTGCTCTCATTTCTCTAATCCACGTTTTCTATTTAAGCCAGAAAGGTGGAAGTTACTTCTCTACCTACTTGCGTGTGGGCTTGTTCTCTGCTGCCTTTGACTCTTTCAGTGAGGCTGGAACAGCACAGCCAAAAGACGCACTGCTCCTCTCCAGGCCTTGTCCCAGGGAGAAGCTCCCCTGTGGCAGGTTGTGCCTGTAGCTTCCTGCCTTCCCTGTGACCCCTTTTATGTAGTTGTCCTGGTTTGAGGCGGTGAAAGACAACAGTTAGATCTCTCACCTTCTCCAGGCTGAAAAAGCCCAGCTCTCTCCTCCTGTCCTCATATGCCATGTACTCCAGCTGCCAATGGTTCTATCAGCCTTCCTCTGGACTCTCTCCTGTTTGTGTACGTCCCTCTTGCAGTGGGAGGTACCAAGATTTACCAGATGCCTTCTCCCTGTGCCAAGACAGGTAATGCTGGCTACACTTGCTAATGCAAGGTCCTCATGGGAGAGACAATAAAAAAATCTTACCAGGGCATGCAGGTTTCATTCAAGTTTTTCCTACACTGAAGTCCAATGCTAGGGAGCCAGGAGAGAGCAAAATGCATGGTCAGAAAGAAGAAGCACGCACACGTCACATAAAATGCTACAAAGCTTTGTATTTTTCTTAATGAGGTATACATTACATGTAAAATACCACCATCGCTTTAGGAGAACATTTGACTTGGTGGGAAAAGGCAATGCTTTGAAATGCTGGGCTCCCCACTTTATCGCCAGAGAGGCTCAGTTGCTGCACGGAGATACAGTAAACAGCTGGTAAGAACAGGACAGCCGCTGCTACTACCGTCCGAGAAGTCTTCACAGCTTCCACTGCAGTTGCACAGGAGGTAACAACCTCATTGTCTGGGAGCATCTGTGAAATGGCCACTGCAGAGTGCAGGAGGGTTATAGATACTCCTACTCAAGCCAAGAGGAAAGATCAAGTGAAGGGTTTGCTAACAGCAAGGTAACCTGGTAAAAATGACTTTAAGGAAAAATGTTTGCTTCACCTTTTTAAATCTGTCTCCTAGTCCACTTTTGAAAAAGGCTTCTGCTGCTTAACAGACATGTAGGCTTGCAGGGCAAAAGACCCACCTGAAGCACAGAATGCTTCCCAGCACCCAATGCTACACAGCAGGAAACTGCAAGAGCTAGAATTGGTATTCATACAAAACCCTTCTCAAACAGGAGCTGCACTTTCCCTCTGGCTGGTGGTGTAGCACAGGGCTCTTCCCCTGTACCACCAGCCAGCCGTCTCCATCAGAACACGACCTCACCTGCAAGGTTCCCGACTGCTAGGCTTATACACATCATCCCGCGGCCCAATGACCTTTGCTGTCTGTGATTTTCCACAGTTTGCTCCCTTGCATAAACTGAAAGCAGAAACGCAGAAAATTAATTTGCTGAATTACTGCGACAATCCATTTAACTGACATGGAAACTTGAAAGGCCTTTTAGCGTACTCCTTAGCAAAGCATCAGCAACGCTGAATTGAGTGACTGGGTGATCCCAAAAGGGTCCAACTGAACAGGCCTTTGGGAGGACAATGGGAAAAAAAAAGTTTCCTTTGTGTAGGTAAAATATAAGAAGAAACATAACCTTTCTCTTACCACCCTACAAGCCCCATCTTTGTGCCTCTCTCAGCACAGACCCACTGAGACTGCTATTAGAAACAGCTGGTGTTGCAGTGTCTGGTACTGTCCTTGAATCCTAGCTATGCTGAGAACTGGATCCCAGGCTGAATTCATTTTTCTCGCTCCCATCGATGCCTGACTAAGAAGATGAATATTGCTTGTACTTCAAAATCCAAACGTCAAGTAAACACTGAGAAGAGGGTAGAGGACTGAGTTGTAGTTTGGTCAAAGGGAGGTATTTCCCCGTGGGTTTTCCTTATTCTTTTGAGCTCATTGGTATTGAAGTCCAGATTTCTCTGTATTTTAGTATACAATTTTCCAGTGAGTTGGCTGATCACAGTTTTTCTCTTTTTCACCACAAAATCTGTTGTAAGTTGTTTTTGGATCAAATCCCAAGATCTCCCTTTCCTCATGGATCCGGAAGGAAAATGTTGAAACTGAGGTGCCTATAAAATACCTGTGAAAAAAATCAGAACAGATTTGTGAAGGGGGTCAGTTTTTAAAATGCAAGTAATTAATTTCAGTCCAATGAACTTTAATGTTCATTTAAATGATATGATAATGAAATTACCATATATATATACACACAATATAATATACTATTATATATGCAATATATATATTATACATGTATACATATACACAATATACTATTATACATGTACTATATGTATCAATTATATAATAACATGGCATATATGGTTTGTAAACAACTATATCTGGGTCAAAAACAATATTCAGTTTTGTGACAGTAAGATTTGGCTCCTCAAAGAAAAGTCAAATTCTCTACCTTGCATGTGCACAGATCCACTGGTCAATCACAGCCAAGCCCCCATCTTTGTAGAGTTCCAGCTCCTCCCAAGAAGGTTCAAACCTCAACATCTCAGGCAGTAGTTTCTTGAGCAATTCGATCTCTGAAAAAGGGAAAGATGCAAATTTATGCTTACATTATAAAGGGCAACTCGCTGCTGTCATAAAATGTAAGTGTTTAAGGAAACCCTGCATGAACAGTTACAACACGTTTGCCAAATGTTAAGAGTATTGTAGGCAGGGAGGGAGCCAGTGCCGAGGGGAGCAATTCTCAGGGGGCAGGGAAGCCTGCAAGAAGTAGAACGGACGCTAACGCTAGCCTCGCTGTCTAATCCTACAGCGTAGGTGTACCAAGAGGCCTTTCTTGACAGCAAACTTAGATTAGTTATTGCAGATGCCATGCCCCACAGTGTTATTCTAACATCACGCGTTGAAACAGATCTCTAGATATTAGTGGGAGGGAAGTGCAGTCCTGGGATAAGGCCTGGGGGAAGCGGGGGAACACCACCCTTGGGGGTTTCTAAGCCTTGGCCACTCACAGACAGGTCCACCCCAGTCTGCTGTTAGGGGCAGCCAAAGGGAAGGCTGGGTGGGAGACTTCAGAGACGCTTCCCACCAGCATGTCTGAGACTCTCTGAAATGCTAAGAAAGAAGGTGCGATGGAAGAAAAAGGAGGAGGAACTGGCAAATTCAGTTACCAATTTGCTATTGTAAAGACCATCAAACCTCCTATGGGAAATACCAAATGAATGGTTTGATAACAACTATTCAAGCTGGAAGCAAACAGCTGCCTAATCCTGTTCAATTCACCATTCAATGACGGAGGCATATGAACTTCCAGTCATTTATAAAAACAAAGTGGTAATTAACTGCACTCATTGTCAAATGTTATCAATACTAAACTGACTATAATCTGCCTACCCTCCTCGACAGCATCAGTGGCTACAAAAACTTTTTCAAGTTTATGCATCTCCAAGAGGCTGCGGATTTTCTTTACTGCTCCTTGTAGGGAAGGCACGTCTTCTCTGTGACCCCAAATGAAGTCTCTCCTTCTGAGATGAACCCCAAGGTACGGACCACCTAGAGCTGTGCCCATCTTAACCTAAGAGAGAAAGATCAATAAACTTTAAAACTTGAGAGCACCACTATTCATTCACATTGGAAAGGCCTCAATGCACAACCTCTGGATAAGGCACTGAATTACTCTAGCTGCAGAAAGTAATTTTAAGGTATGCATTGGAAGTATTTTGGGACACTTATTGCAGTGTTTTGACCTTGGGTGGCCCGCATCATACGAGTGCAAAATCTTTGTAAGCAAAAATTGCTCTCCTTGACCAAATCCACAACTGGTAGTTTGCAGCTGAACTTCATACCCACAGATGATACTGAATACAAGAAGACAGACAAGTTTCCTTTAGCGAAACGAGGGTAATAAAAATCTGGCACCCAGAACCAGTCAGCGACATCTCAACAGACTCTGTTAACTCATGTGACACAGGGAGAAGAAGGTACAGTAAGAACATGCACGTCCACCTTGATGTGAGCAGGGAGAGCTAGATTCACATGTATCTTCCAATATTCCCTGCAGTGTACATCCAGGAGTTCACAAATAAAAAAAAATATTATTACATTTGTTATGGGAAACAGACTGTTAAGATTTTACCTTCATCTGTGTCCAGTCCTCCTTGTAATGAGTCCTGTCTGCCTCATCTGTGGATTGAAGATACTTGTTTCTAAACTCATCTCCTACTACACGGAGGTGTTTAGCAAACACCATGCTCCGACGGGTCTGTTGGAATGAGAGCAGATGCCAAGTCAGAAAAAGGGAAAGCTAAAAATGACTAAATGGAGGTAGTTTCACATACACATAGCTTTCAGGATGATACATGCATGCAGCAATACAAGCAACAATTTCTAACCTTTCACCTGAGCTTTAACTGTTTAGTCCTGATCATAACCATATTTATAACCAGCATACTCGTCTGACCCTGCAATACATGGGTGTATGGAGTAGACTGTAGCTTTTTACACAACGGAACACATAATACACCGAATTAAACACTCTAGCAATATACCTCACCTTTGGAAACAAAAGCTGGGCAAAAAGCTTAGCTTGCAAAACACCTGTAAGAATAAATCCTGCTTAAAAAAAATCATGCATCTAGCCACAAACACTCCTAGAATCTGACAGCTTTTTTTCATCTTTCTCCGTGTGCCAAACTCACTATGGCTGAACTGGTTCCTTCTCCATATCATTCAATAAGACACAGAATAATTTAATGTTCTGTAAGATCCATCATGCTGGTATCTGGAAATCCATACCCCTCTAAATATTTAATGGCAGTACAAAGCCTGCTCTTCTAGCATCTTTAAAGAGATCACCACTGGCTTTCTAATCCTATCCCAAATCCTCCAGCAAAACATTTTTATCAAGGGAAGAGGTACACACTGTCTGCTGCAGAATGCTCACGCTGCAGTTGAGAGACAGACATTTTCCCTCCTTTTTGTATTATGTCAACACAATGCAATCCTGTTGAATCACGTCATTGGGTACCTTACGCAAGATATGATGAACATGGTATGCCCAACAGGCAGCAAGCATGTAAGCAACCCATGGCATTGCAGTGCGCTGAGGAGGCCAATAAACATCTTTCAATGCTATGCTTTGCTTGTGTCAAACACCTCTAACCTTCATCCAGACAGACTGCACGACTACCATGACATGTTTGGCACCCACGCAGTATGATGTGCCAAGTTCTTCCTGGGCTCAAAGCACTCTTCTGACAGCAGCTGTTCTAGATGAACAGTTATTTTGCAACAGCATATGTAAAAGAGAAAACAAGTGAATGTGTGAACCTCCACTGATATACTTTCTAAAGTGAATACTCTCTGTATCTGGTTATCTTCTTACTTAATGTATGTTAAATCTGCACATGCAATATTGTCACCCTTTCCAGCTACCTCCCAGTTTTGCTGCATCTCCCTTTTTGTCTACAAAGAAACCACAGAGAAGAGAGAGACACTTCTCAGAGGTGCATGGAAAAAGACAGGAAGCCATGGGCCCAAGCTTCAGCAAGGCAACTCCTGCTTGGCTATCAGGCAAAACCTCTTGCCCACAAGAGTGGCACAGCCATGGGACAAGCCCCAGAGAAGCGGTGGATCTCCATCTCTGGGGACTTTCCACCTTCAGCTGAACACAGCCCCAGACCAGCAGATCAAGTTCTGGAGTGCAAACCTCTAGGCAGGGTAGGGCTGAGACACCTAAATCTAAATTTTTATGTGATTTAAGTTTGGGACGAAAACAAACAAACAAAATCAGTGTTGGTTATGGTCCCTTTTGTGCATATGAATCGAATTAATGGTACAGATCCTCTAGTTCTTTTTGATCGTCCCCCAAAAGTGGTGAAACTAAATGCAAAACTGCTGGCTTTTCTAGAGTTGTCCTTAGAGAAATTTCTGCTTCCATATAGATGGTAAACACCCATATTGTCTACATGCTATACTGATGCTTTTTAAAGGATTCAACAGTTGCTTCTAAACCATTTTGGGAGGTCTTTCCTGCACCACGATCATTCAACCATTAAGAATCCCAAAAGAACACCTTTCAGCTTGCAGTGGTAGAGAAGCCTAGACAAAAATGGTGACAACAGTGAGAGCAATAGGGGTCAATATTAAATTCAAATATTTTTGTACACCAAAGATTTAGGTTGGTTGCAAAGGGAAGCTGGCTTGTTACAATTTAAAAACTTCTTTGAGACAAGAGGGCATCTGCTAGCAAGATTTATAAAGAACTCCAGATGTTATCCAGAGAGTTATTAAGAAAAAAACAACAACCAAAAATCATGCAGGTAGTTAAAATTGAAATAAAAGAAAGACTAATAGTTTCCAGAAGGTTTAGTTTGAAGTAACTTTGAGACAAGTTTAAATTATTAAGATAACGTTTAAAGTGCCACTGTTAAGATACGCGTGTTCTGAATCCGTATAGATTTCATGTCTGCTTTTACAGGACTACAAGTCAGACTCAGAAATGATACACGGGTTGCATTTCTCTGTGTGAAAAGTCACTCTCAATGAAAAGTTCGCGGTTAGCAAAATACCGTTTGGTCTGTTTCTAAAAAATATGCCATATACCAAGTGAATAGCCAGATGCTTATGTCTCAAAAGACTGAGGTCTATGTAACTTGTTTCATAATATCATGATAGTCGCTTTCTCTTAGCAATTTTAATGACATCAAGCACTCCATATCGTGTTCTGTTTTCCTGTGGCTGAGTCCTTAACTTTGTCTTAAAACTGTTCCCCTAGGAATTATTTTACCATAGACCCTTGGCACGGGGTCTCCCAAAGTGTTACCTTGAGACCAATGGGAATTTTGCCATCAAAGCCAATGGGGAGACAGAAAGGACAATACTGAGCACTTTCGGGAATTCTTTTGAAAAGTCTAATCTTGAGGCTGACTAGACAAGAAACTGCACAAAGGCAGTTCCCTTCTGATTGCAGATGTGTTGCATAGGGGAGGTCCTGCTAAATGCCACGCTCTGCAGCACTGAGTCTTTGGGGAAAAGACTCCAGGACAAATTCCTGCATTACATTAATCCACAGCAGCCTGAAGACCATTTTTAGCATGCACTGGTGAAACATACGACACAAGTTACTTTCAAGAAAAAAAACACGAGGCAAAACTGAAGCACATATCGGTTATTGAATTTTTATCAGAACCAAGCAGAAAGTCTAGAGAAGCTAACTGGAAAATACTCACATTCCAATAATCTTTCCCTCCGTAGTGGTCATGAAGTAGGTTTTCAGCTCTGTCTAACATCACTGACCTATTAAAAATTGCAAAACTGAGTGTAGTTCCCTTAGGAATAGAATTTACATTATGACGTTTCTTTATACAGTTGCTAGGATAAAACACAGACCGTGATCTGTTTGTAAAGAGAGCACGGGGCATGAGGGACAGGCTACCAATCTGTTCTGTGCAAAGCAAACTGTGACCCATGGCCAGCTGGGGAAAGAAGGGGACCATGGCACTGTGTGTTCTTGCCCTGTTCCTTAATAAATGGTACTCTTAATTCTGACAGTTAAACACAAACAAGCATTAACAATCCCTTACATAGTTCTCACAGTAGTTGCTGCTGGAGAAATAAGGTTCCTAACAGGAAGAGCGATCCAAAGGGGAGAAGCGACCTATGAGATGATGCTCAGCCCCGAAGCATGTGAGAGCCTCTTGGAGGAAGCAGGTGCCACGATCACAAAAGCAAAACCAGAGGAGGTGTTTTCCATGTGTGGAATAAAATGTCCTACAGTAAAACAACAGATCAAAGAACACACAGACACTACACAAATGTGTGCTAGCAACTAAGCACAAATTTTAAAATGCAATTTTTTCAGTAACATGAAAACAGTCTGTGCTTTTCATAAATACACACAAGTCAGGACTGTATGCTGGAAACACGACTGCACTATCCAAGTTCAAAGTAACAAGAGATTTTGAGAGTTCTAAGTATCCAAGAGCATACACAGTGGATGTAGGCTTAGTTTGTGCTCTGAGCATACTGAATGTGAGCGAATGCACAGAGAAATGCTGCTGCTGAAGGGGGTCAACGTCATTATCTGGACCTTCTACTAAAATGAGAGGAAGCAAATAACCAATTGTCCTGGTTTGGGGTGAAGCAGACCCAACTCTGTTCAGTGAGAGAGGCTGGTGCTCTTACTTATTGCTGTGGCACCCAGGGCCAGATGACTTGGTTGTTTACCCTGCAGAGGGGTCACACCTGTGGGGCAGAGCTGACAGGCCAGGTGACTCAAACTGACCGATAGGGTATTCCACCCCTCCTGCCATGCTCAGTATAAAAGCTGAGGGATCAAAGGGGCCCTTCTTTGGTGGCTTTCTTCTTCAATGACCAATGTCTGAGGAGGATCTTGTCAGCTCACCTGCCTTTTGATCCCGGTAAGTGTGTTCCAGTTCCTGTTTGTCCCTGAGTCCAGTCTGGAACTCTCCCAGTGCCTGCCACTGACATCTCCCTGGGAGCTTGATACGGTTTTGTGTATGCTTGTATATACTGCATCTATTTCATTATTTCCTTTTTATTTTATTATTAATATTTTATTGAAGTAGTTTAGTTTTTTCTAAACTCATAAATCCCTTTATCTCTCTTCTTCCTCTCCTTGGAGTGAGAGGTGGGGGAGAGCAGCTGTCATCTTGTCACTGGCCAACCCAGCCCAAACCATGACACCAATCAACTTTAGATTATCACTGCTGATAAGCAGCTGGACACTTGCACATAAGGTTACAAATAATCTGGAAAATAGACGAGACTGTTGGTGGAGAAGCAGCAATGTATTTAACAGGAAGCTTGGAGCTGATTGCCTGGCCAAAAGGGGAAATATGGGAGATCAGTAAGGCCACTGGAGACTTTGACTACCCCTATGAGGGCTGGGCACGTGTCATAGCAGGATGCGACTCAGCAACTGCAGCTTGAGACACTGTCAAGGACAGTTCCATGAATGAACAGGACAGGGAGTAGCTCCTGACACTGTCTTGAGCAGCAGCAAGACACGGACCAAAAATCTCACAGTGGAAGCGCTACTCTGGGACAGTGGCCATAAATGTACTCATCTTCAACATCCTCCTGCATCAACAATGGCCAAAGGGAAGTTACCGCAGTTGCATTCAGTTTCAAAAAGCAGACTATGTAAAAATGCTGAAGTAGCGTCCAAGTGAAGAAAACAGAAAGGCTCATAAACTCCATAAAGTTAAACAGAAGAAGACAATAAAGAAGGTCAAAAAAGAATCTGAGCAACAAGGAATAAAGGCCTTCAATCTAATGACAAATCTTCCTTCCAGTACAAAGTAAAAGGAAATTAAAGGGTTAACAAACACTTAAGAGACAGTAATGTCATGACTGCATCAGCTAATACACTTTTTTGTACCTGTGCGCTAGGTGGAGGAGCTGAGAAGATTCACATGCCAGAAGTACTTTTTACAGGGGAACTCATCACAGGACATGTCTCAAACCAAAGTGTTCATAGGAAGTGTCCAGTGATGGAACAGCTAGACAAAGGGAACCAACAAATGGCTGGTATTCACCCAACAGTTGCCAAGGAACTCAAGGATGAAGCAGCTGCGCCACTAGTTCTGGTATGCAACTTCTCGCTTAAAACTGCAACACAGCAAATGTGATGTCCATTTTCTAAAAACACACTTGGGAAGTCTGGGATGTAATACAGTGTTAAACCTAATGTCAGTACCGATAACTTAATAGCAACTATTATAAAATACGGATTTAATGGATACCTAAAGTAAATTGGAGAAGTATCAACATGGAGCTCTGAACAATCAGAGTAGTCTGAAGACATAGGCATACATGCAAATAGGGAAAATCTCATTGACATTGTCAGAATTTCCTGACAGCCTCTGTTAAAGGCTTTTAAGAAAACTTAACAGCAATGGCACAGAAAGGAAGGTTCTTGCATGGATCAAAAAAAAGTTTAAAGACAGGGATAAATGTCCAGCTCTCATTGTAGAGGGAGGTCACAAGTGGAAGGTATCTGCTTTTCACTATATTCCTAAACAACCTATAAAAGAGCGTGAATGTCAGGGTCACAGCTTACCAATCATTTTAAATTGCTCAGAGCAGCAAAGTCAAAGGCCAATTGTAAAGAATTAGAGAAGTCTGGTCAGCCAATAAAGTGGCAGATGAAATCTAATGCAGGAGTGCATATAGTAAAAAAAAAAAAAAAGTACTGGCTTCACCTGATAACTAAAGGGCTTGATGCTCAGGAATGAGGACAGTTGGATGAAAACACCAAGGCAACACTCATCAGAGGACAAAAAAGGAACCTGTATGTTAGGAATTAACCAGAAACAAAAGAGAGCACTAAACAGAGCGTGTCATTTTACCACTATGAAATGGGTTTACCCATGCTCAGTGTGCAGGATCCAGCTGAATTGTAAAGCTTCAGAAAATGTCAGCGAGGATGACCAAAGGCATGGAATGGCTTTCACACAAAGAACAGAGAAAGCTGATAATATACTCCTCCAGCGTAAGACCATGCTTTATTACTTTGCTGAGCGAGTTGCCAACAGTATTACTGGCACAGAAGTATGGTTTTCAAAAGGAAAGCTGAGTTGATAAAATAGATAAATTATTTTCCTTCTTATTCTCTCACCTGCTGGAACAGTGGGAGAATTTTTGAACCAAAATTGTTGTCATTTTTACTTCTATTTGTAAAAAGTGTCTTTTAAATCTTTTTATTTGGGTGGTAAAAAAAAAAAAAGAGTAAATCCCTCTGTGCATTCAGAAGCCCAGCCTAACTTTTTTCCAAGAATCATCAAAACGCCATTGTTACATTCCTCAAGTCTCCTTTAAAATAATTGATTAGACAATAAGCATAAAAAGTACATTAATTATAACGCAAGAAAAATTTTACCTCAGTCTCCAACTTTTTTCCTCCACAAAAGCTGCTAAATTGCTATCAATTTGATACTGCTTGTAATAAATTTCTAAACCTAAGCTGTGTAGATATAAATTGACAAATTTAACTGCATTTATATTAAAGCAATTTTCTGCCCATCAGAGAGATGAGAAAATTAATATGTAAAACATTAACTTATAGTCAGAAACACTGTGCACTGCAACTGAAATAAGGATTTTTTTGATGTTATCACTTACATTTTCCTGCTTTCTCAAAAGGAAAACGCTTACCAAAAATTATAATCACTGCATTTAAAGGAGGCTCATTAAAAGAATATATACCTTGAGGAAAATCATCCATGAATTATGGGGGTAGTCGTGTTTACAAACCCTTAATCTTTCTTTTTATTTTAATTTGTTTCACTAGCCTGCAAGCAGCTCAGTGCATTTCCAGTGCAGCAGTCAGCGAACACCAGTACACTGTGTAGTATTAATGCTTTGTCCTGACCCTTTCTGTTGACCGAAATAAAGCTGACTTGGAGAAATTAAAAATATTATTTTAGAAGCCTCATCGTTCATCTTTTCTGCATAAAAAGCAGGTTTGTTCCTTCTCTTTGCCAACCCTCCCTCACCCTTCATCCCTTCACATACTCTTCACACTACAGAGCAGACAACTCAGGGTGGAATATGTCAGAGAAATGTAAAATCGTGCACGATGTGGACGTGAATATGGAAGAGCTGTTTGTTCGTTGTCTCTTCCACTACATGAACTAGGAGACATTAGATGAAACTTGCAGGTAGGAGTTACAAGAGGAGGTGGATTTTCAAAGGATGCATGGTTAAGGTGCAAAACCTTCAGGTCTTGTCCCAAGATTTTGTGGATGCCAACAGTGTGGATGGGGGTTCAAAGGGAAGCTTGCACAGATCCATGGACTCATGGAAGGACATAAAAGATAGGAAGATCACTTTTGGTTCAGAAGGTCTCTACAACCACAAATCTGAAGGGTGTGACAGGACCAAAGGGGGACTTTACACACACTTGCCTAGTTCTTGTACATTTCCCCAGACGCATGATTTCAGCCACTCTTGGATTTCACACACCAAACTAGACAGACTGTAACATGAACCACTGGAGCTGCCCTTACATTGTTATGTTGATACTTCTTCCTACTTGTGCCTGACTGAGAAACGTGGTTTTGTAGACAAGGTACCTTCTCTGCATGTTAGGAATACTTGGGCACCACTCCTAATTTTCTCCTTGACCTTCCTCATTGTGAGACCTTTGACAGCACTAAACACAGAGACCTCTACGGCTTATTTTATCCAGTTTTCTGCTGACACTGGCAAAGATTATGGTACAACTCCTAAAAATAGAACAAAGTTCCTATTAAAAAAACCAGGACTTTGCTGCCTCCGCTCCCAGCGGGAGGTACTACAGATCCCCACTGCTCTGCTTGGGGGAACCTTCATCTCATTTCCAATTAAATCATATTGATGTAAAATTTTTGGATGTTTTTACTCTCCTGGAAAAAACACACTTCAGCTTACACAGCTTGTGTTTCTTCTATGGATTTATTCCCCTATTCATAGCCAGTAATTATTTCCTCTTCCTGTTCTCCCCTGTACCCCAGTAGATTTTGTTTTGCTGCCCTGTCTTCAGTTGTTACAGGATCACAGCTGACCAGAAATACTTTGCTACTGGGATAACGTAAGTCTGCTCTATCTCTAAGAGCTTTCTTTTCCTCTGATCATCCTTGTGGCATCTCAGAGCAGAAAGACAAAACAAGCTGCTTGCTTTCTCTAAGCCCAGCTCACACTATTGAGGATGGATGTCACGGGAGACCAGGCACCGCACCTTGTGATCCGACACCGATTCCACTCTGTTCGTTCCCTCTTGAGCCAGCATCAAAAAGTAAAGGAAGGAAATGGTAAACACAGGGTGGCAAGGACATTTAGCTACCCGAGAGAGAATATGAAGGAGCTGAAGGCTATTTTGTCTTAGGTTTTAGCACTGCAGCATTTAACCTAACTTACAGTTAGGTGTTTCTTACAGTCTAAATTCCCTTTGTAATGATTTTAATGGATTACAGTAACTCAGTGATGAAGCACCACAGTAGTGGAACATAGCCTGCAGGTTCCCCTTGCTCTTCCCACCTGGCAATGGGTTTGTGGGCATGCAATACAACAAAATATAGTAATACAAGACAACTCACTGTGCTGAAGTGTTCTTTAAAAGGATAGGAGCCAGAATAGAGGCAGATCCTTGGACAGACAAACAAGAGACATTTAGGCCCCGTGTTTCCTCGTAACCCCAGAACCATCCCCTGAAAGGGAACACAAAGTATTGGTTCACAGGCTTGTATTTTAAATTAACGTCACATATAATGAAACAAATAAACAGTACATCCTAGAAAGATGATATATAATGTAAATAAATCAGCCAACTCCTTTATACGGTATGTGTGTGGAACAACAACCTTCTAAAACTAGATCTTCTAGTACCAATATAACATTTCGATGGCGTTTTAAAAACAAAGTGAACCCCAAGCACCCAGAGATTCACAGACAACACTATAATAACTGCACAAGTCTGTTCTGTTAGAGTAGGGAAATGTCTCATTGAATGCAGCTAAAAAGAAGACTGAAAGGACTGCTAGACGTTACCTGTAGTAGTCATGTTTGTCTTTGGAATACATAAGCTGATCAATGCATGGCCTTTCATCTATTTTTTCTTCCCATGTTCCTTCTTTCCATCCTTCTGCGTAGCCTTGTAGGACATAAATCTGTTCAATAAAGGGCCCACCTGACTCTGAGCAGAAGGCAAAGCAAAGCATTTGTAAGCATGAAAAACCACATGATGAAGGTTGAAAATCTGCTAGAAATGCTAATATTCTCTCTTTTCCCTGTTTTCCTCATAAAAAAGGAAAGGAAGTTCTGTGTGAGTCGGAAAAGCTAAAAGGGTTAGGAAACGTGACAACCTGCTACTCCCGCCCAGCTATGTGTGATTTAATGTGCCGAACACAACTGAACCACCATAGAAATGTAAATTTAAAAGCTGGGTAAAACACACTGTGAAGCAGAGGTTTTCAATGCTGCTATGGGAAGAGTGCCTCCAAGAAAATGTTAAGAACAAGCCCTTCTTCCCCTAAATTTTAGGGTTTCCAAATGCTTTTTCCTGAAAGGTAGGGGACAACAATCCCTTCAGAGCTCTTTGCAGAGCTGTGACACTTGGTGGCCTTTATTGCCTTTGCTGAAAGTCTGTGACAGTGCTGCAGATTTTGGTATTTGGTGGTTAGCTCAACATGGCATTAAATCCTAAAGGAAACAACTTCACAGTTTCCACATTCTTAGGAAAAGCCTTTCTCTTATATACCATTGTGTACACAAAACGCAGTGGGTAAGTGTTTTGAGTATGTGCAGCATCGATGGTGAAAAAGAAAGTTCACCAAAGAACCCGCTGTACAGCTTTTCCCGTCCAACCTCCAGAAAAAAGGTGGCTTGTCTGTATTTCAATTGAGAGCTGCAGGCTGCCTCTTTCTCCTTACAGGGTTGGGCAAAATTATGAGAAAGTATCTTTTGGTTTTAACCAGAACTATTAACTGTCTTTCTCTGGGGTCCCCAGGAAGTCAAGGGACCAACAGTGCTACATCAAACAAGGTGGCAAATAACTGGGTTATCTCATCCTAGTGGTTTGTTACTCAGCACAATTCTTTCCCATCCCTCCTCTTGCCACCTTTTTTTATTTCACTTATAAGGATAAAAGCACATATATAGATACACCTGTGAAGAAACCACTTCAAATGTTTAGTCAATTGTATATTGTATGATTCCATACTCTACCTGCAAGGAACTGCTCATATTCAATGACAGGGATGTTCCTGTTGAGGCTTGGAATATCGAAGAACTCGGACCAAGGGATCCGGACCTGAAGGATGTCAGGGCTTTGCCAGTGATAAAGACGTCCCCAGGGAGGCAGAACTAACACCCAGTTTTCACTTTTCAGCAAGGTCTTTAGAAGGGAAGCAATGCGAATGTAGACATCTCTGCGAAGGTTGAACCCTTCAGGAGGATTTACATCATACAAAAGGTATCTGGGGAGAACAAAGCAATATAATTACTTTGGGCAGTTTAAAACTTTTACACTTTTTTTCTTTTTTTTACCCCACAATCATGTGGCACAACTCTATTGGGATGGAAACTGTTCGTCTTTCACGAGTCTGCGGTACTCAAAAGGTGGAAGGGGATGAAGTAGGGGAAGGCAGAGCAATGCATGCTGCAGGGGCTGGGGGAGCCACCGGGGTCTCCTCCTGGGACATCATCAAGGTGGCATATAGAATTGTAGAATGGATAGAGTTGGAAGGGCCCTTAAAGATCATCTAGTTACAAACCCCCTGCCATGGGCAGGGACACCTCCCACTAGTACAGGTTGCTCAAAGCCCCATTCAGCCTGGCCTTGAACACTTCCAGGGATGGGGCATCCACAACTTCCCTGGGCAACCTGTTCCAGAGCCTCACCACCTTCACAGTAAAGGATTTCTTCACAATATCTAACCTAAATCTAACCTCTTCTAGTTTAAAACCATTACCCCTCATCCTATCACTATACATAAGAATCCTTATAAAGAGTCCTTCCCCGTTTTTCCTGTGAGCCCCCTTTAAGTACTGGAAGGCCACTACAAGGTCTCCTTGCAGCCTTCTCTTCTCCAGGCTGAACAACCTCAATTCTCTCAGCCTGTCTTCATAGGAGAGGTGCTCCAGCCCTCTGATCATCTTCAGGGCCCTCCTCTGGACCCTCTCCAACAGGTCCATATCCTTCTTATACTGGGGGCTCCAGAGCTGGATACAGTACTCCAGGTGGGGTCTCATGAGAGCGGAGCAGAGGGGCAGAATCACCTCCCTCGACCTGCTGGCCACAGTTCTTTTGATGCAGCCCAGGATGTGGTTGGCTTTCTGGGCTGCAAGTGCGCATTGCTGGCTCATGTTGAGCTTTTCATCAACCAACACCCCCAAGTCCTTCTCCTCAGGGTTGCTGTCAATCCATTCTCCACCTATTTGTGCCTGGGATTGCTGCAGCCCAGGTGTAGGACCTTGCACTTGGCCTGGTTGTACTTCATGAGGTTTGCATGGGCCCAGTTCTCAAGCCTATCAAGGTCCCTTTGGATGGCATCCCTTCCCTCCAGTGTGTTGGCCACACCACACAGCTTGGTATCATCAACAAACTTGATGAGGGTGTACTCAGTCCCACTGTTCATGTTGCCAAGGAAGATATTAAACAGCACTGGTCCCAGTACTGACCCGAGGAACACCACTCGACACTGATCACCACTTAGACATCGAGCCATTGACCCCAACTCTTTAAGTGTGGACATACCACAAGCCTTTCCTGGTGGGGCAGGATGTGGGGGGCCAAGGAGTGAAACCTTCGGATGTCTTGCACTTCCTGAGGGTAATGTGGTGTGTGGTGAGAATAACGAAACCACCAGCACATCACTCAGGCTAAGTCCTGTGAGCCAAATATGAAGGTGGGAGGACACGTTCAAGAGGGACAGGGGAAATGGGTGCACATCACCTGCCGCAGGGCAGATGAGTGGGGGTCCCCCATGCCACAGGCACAGCAGAAAAGCCCACAGGCAGCTGCAGTGTCGGCATCTTCACGAAATGACCCAAACACCAGCAGGTGAAGAAGGACCTTTACGCGCCCACCAGCCAATGGCTCAGAGACGCGGCAGGTTGCTGGTGCGGGGGACCCACCGTCTCCCCTCAGGACACCACACAGGAGGCTGCGATGAGGGGAGGGTCCCAGGGGCAGCAGGGTCTGACGATGGCAGGCAGGACTGGCCTGGGGCAAGTGGGCCCATGCTGGGGTAGGGGAGGGAGTGGGGCTGCTGCCCAGGCATGGCCCTGCTGGGCCAATGGTGGCTGGGAGACACCAGCCCTCACCTGGTGTGTGGCGCGGCAGCAACGGCAGGCAGCGCGGAGGCGGCGTGGCCAGCGCGGAGGGCAGCAGGTGGTGGCTGGGCGGCAGCAAACGGTGGGAGGGTGAGCACAGCCAGGCCCAGCAGCAGCGGTAACAGGCGGCAGCCAGAGCCTTTCGGCGCCATCCCCACACTGCACCACGTCCAGGGCGGCCCTGGCAGCGTCCCAGCCCCTCGGTGCACGGTCGTGAAGTGGTGGCCACGGGGTCCCCGGCACAGCTCCCTCAGAAGAGACCCGCTGTCAGGGGCCGGAGGCTGGCACCTGTGAGCCGGTTCAGGTACTCCAGGATCTCCACCTCCTTCTGGTACATCTGCGGGAGGAGGGCACAGGAGAGAAGTCACAGTCAGTGCCGCTAGCACTGTGCTCCATGGCTGGGCTAGCGGGGTCTCAGCGCCTGCCGATACCGGCATCAACACCAGCCATAGCCCTGCTGAGCCATCCACCCGGCTGGCCGTACCCGCGGGCTCCCTGCCACAGGGGTGCGAGACAGGGAGATGCTTTCCACCCAGGTACAACCTGACACAGGCTGGACACTGCACACCTTCCCCAGCTTCAGGCCACTGCCGTACCTGTTGCCATTCGTGTTTTGTGTTGTGCTGGTAGCCAAGCAAATGGCACAACCCGTGGGCTGCTGTCACCTGTATGAAGAGGCAAGAGCAAAGAACATATATTACAAACTTAACCCAAACATCAGCAGCTCGCCTTCCCAGACAGCCCTGGCACCAGTGCCACAGTCCACCTGACACAAACCTGGGGACAGGCGTGACCAGGGCTAACACCCTACCAGATCATTTGCCATTATGCTAGAACCCGTGGGGAAAAGCCAGTTACTCTGTATGCGAAACGACAAAGTTCAGGTAGTGTCCGAACTCACCAGTTAAATAAGTTTTAAAATGCAGATTTAACCTTTCAGGGTAAGTTGTGAGATCATCGCCTCCTTGTTCAGCCCGGCAGGGCTAGGAAAGTGGCAGCCATTACCCTGTCCTTGCGGGATACCCTACGGCTGTCCTTCCCTGCACCCTAGGACCAGGGGGACAGCTGACCGCAGAGGGCCGGGCAGCCCGCGGCGGGACTCACCGCCAGGACGCTGTCGAAGTCCTCCCCGGTGGCGCGGCACTGCTGATGGATGTACTCCACCCCCAGGAAGATGTCCCCCAAGTTGTACTCGTCGCGGCAGCGCGGCCGCGGCAGCTCCCCCGCCGCCACCTGGTGGAAGGGGAAGGAGAGGACGTCGGTGGGCTCCGAGCGCTGCCGGTAAGCGCCGTTCAGACGCCGCATCAGCCCATTGCCAGCGCAGACCAGTCCCACGTCGAACCGAGAGGCGCCCAGGGCGGCCCGTAGGACGCACACGGCGCGGCGGAGCGGGGCCCGACGCACCGGCACGGCCCGCTGGGCGTTCCGTAGCGCCACGCTCATGATAATAATGATGGCGCCGGGACCCCGCCCCGACTCCCCGCCTCGCCTGCGCGGCCCCGCCTCGCCTTCCAGGTCCGCCCCGCCGGCGGGACCGGGCTCCCGCCCCCGCCGGCCGAGGAAAGCCGGCGGCCGCCATGAACAGTGGGGGACCTTTCCGCGGCCCGTCTGCCTTCCCGCCGCCGTTGCGCTTCGGGCAGGCCGCCGTCTTTGGACAGGGTGGTGCCGCCGCCGGCCTTCCCTTCACTCCCGGACCCGCCGCCGCCGCCTTCGGGCCGCTCTACGGCCTAGGCCAGGCGCCGGGCTTCGCGGCGGCGGCCAGCAGCGGGGCCCCGGCGGGCAACGCGGGGTTTAGCTTCAAGCCGCCCACCAACCTGGGCAGCTTCCCGGGGTCAGGTGAGGTACCGGGCGGCGGCGGGGCCTTCGCGGCGCCCGAGTTCCGCTTCAAGGCGCCCGAGAGCGCCGCCGCCTTCAAACCGCTGGCGAGCGGCGACGCGGAGAAGGGCCCGGCCGCCTCCGCCGCCTTCACCTTCTCGCCGCCCTTCGGCTTCGCGCCCGAGGCGGGCCCGGAGGCGGCGGGGCCGTTCTTCTCGCGTCCCACCGCCGCCCTGGGCCGGCCGGAGGAGAAGGGCCCACGACCACTGTTCGAGGAGCCGGGAGAGCCGACGCCCAAGGGCCTGAAGCGGAAGGAGGAGCGGGAGCGCTCGCCGCGGCGGGCGGCAGCGGGCGGGCGGACGGCGGTGGCACCGCCGGAGAAGCGGGCGGTGCTGCTGAGCCGCCCCCGCGGCGGCGCCCTGTTCGGCCGCACGCTGCAGGAGGTGCTGCGCAGCCAGGGCCGCGGGCACCGCGACCGCGGAGACGCCGCCGAGGCCGAGCGGGGACCCGCCGAGGAGCCGCCGCCGGCCGAGCCCCGGGAGCCCCCCCGGGAAGGTAGGCTGGGGCGGGGAAGCCCCGTGGCACCGCGCCAGCTGGGTGTCACCCTGCTTTCTGAGGCGGCTACCTCTCTGTCTTTACAGATGCCACCCCCGTGACACCCGCCCGCCGGGCTCAGGGCAGTGAGAGCACGGAGGGGCTGGGGGGCCTGTCGCCCGGTGAGCTGACGGCCATCCAGTGCAAGAACGTTCCTGATTACCTCAATGACAGGACGGTGCTGGAGAAGCACTTCGGCCAGTTTGTAAAAGTTCGACGGATCATGACCAGGCGCAATAAAAAAATGGCTATTCTCCACTTTTTTGATCATGTGAGTGTCAGAAGCAGTTAGCATTTGTGCAGGCTTAAACCTGAGTGCTTGGGATAGGGCCAGCTCTAGTGAGAACCATATCCCTGTTTGGTAACACGCTATATTTTTCTTCTGGGGGAGAACTTTTTATTGTGAGCATGTATTACAGAGAGTGACAGAAGTATAGTGAGCTGCACCTAAAATGTAGCTGCCGGAGCACTGCCTGGCATTACCTGATAGTATCCAGCCCAAACACCAAATGGATCTTCCCTGTTTGTTGTCTCATGTCACCAAAGCCTGAACTACATATGCTGCTGCATTCTTACTTAAGCTCGGCAGTACCAAGGGCATGGTGAGCTTTGCCATCTTTGTAGGGTGACCAGCTTGCTGGAAATACTGCCGTTATGTCGGTGCTGAGGTGTGTTGAGGAGCCACTTTGGAGACTGCACGTTCTGTTTCTGCTTTGTGCTTAAAAACACATCTTTGGTCTCTAAGCTGGCTGTAGCAAAAAGCAGCGATTTTTATGGAAACCTGCCCAGTCCTGCTGGTTCCATGTGGGTCTTAAGTGAGAGCTTAAAATGCAGTAACCAGAATTTTATGGAAATTGGTAAATGTTTCTGTGGCAAAAACTGCACTGTGTGTTTTGGTGATGCTAACAGGTTTTCATACTCTGCTTTTGTTTTCTTTCAGGCCTCTGCAGCTCTTGCCAGAAAAAAAGCGAAATTGTTGCACAAGGACATAGTAACGTTTTGGCAAAAGAAGAAAACAAGTAAGTCTCTGTTTCCAGATGTGACTACTGCATGATACATAAATGGCTTGGCATCTGCTCTCTTCTTGTTTTCTGATATACTGAGATGGATAGAAAGGTGATCTCCACAGCAGGAATGTTACAGTTGCAGAAGTATGATGGTTTTCTTTGACTTTTGATAATCAGACTGTGCTCTTTGCACAGAGCTTGTGGGAGCATTGAAGGTTATTCTTTACAGAAGCACAAAAATATTTTTGTGTTCTATGTGACATCCTGGCTAACTCTGTCTGACAAAGCCTAATAGAGAATATGCAGAGGAGGGGGAAAAGAACAGGATGAAGCGTGTAATCGCTTCTAGAATAATTTCTCAGACTTAACAGCCTGTAACTTGGGAGCCCTGGAAGCCAGAAGGGGTGTCTTAGCCCTTGGAGAATTTTTCTCTTGTGAAGTTAGCCAATTGCTCTTGTAAGCTGTGTAAACTTCCACCGTCCACAGTACTGTCCTCTGGTATTGAGGAAGTTTTAAGTAAGCGACTGCAAATCACAGTTGGAAATTGCACTATTTCTTTCTTAAATTTCTGTTGTCTAAAACTTTTTGCTTGATCTGAGCCAAAATGCTGTTTCAGCTGTATGAAAGAGCTGAAGACATTGGAAATGCCAGTGTAGTTTTACAAGAGACTTTAGAAACCATTCATGCAGCTACAGTGATGTTAATTTTGTGCTTCTATGTAGAGTTAGGATGTTCTTTGGGGATGTAAGAAAACCCAGTTTCAAATGTCTCACTGCCTGCTTCAGAGCATGGGCTGAGATGTGGGCTTCCAGCTTTCAGGAAAGTGTCCTGAGAAGTTAAGGAGTACCCTGGAGTGAGTGTCCGTGTTGCTGTTCTGTGTATCTGTACTTCCCTTTCTTTAGCTTTATGAACGTTACTTGTGTATCTCTCAGATCCTAGCCTGGGGATACACTTCAGCTGTCAGCAAATGAATGGTTCGTCGCAGCTTTGACCAACCACAAATTTGCCTTCCAGAAAATGAACAGTTCCAGAGTTGTCTTCCTGAGAATTGACATCTTGAAGCAGCAACTATAGGGGTGCCTGTTCACCTTTGCCATTTTATTGTGGTGGCAGCTCTATAGAAATGTGAATAGTAGTACTCTAAAATAACTAATCTGAGAGAATTTAAGAAATCCTCCACCATCCTTGGAGGATGCTGCCAGACTCTTTTCAGTGGTTCCCAGTGACAGGACGAGGGGCAATGGGCACAAGTTGGAACATAGGAAGTTCCGTTCAAATACACGCAAAACTTCTTTACGGTGAGGGTGACAGAGTACTGGAACAGGCTGCCCAGGGAGGTTGTGGAGTCCCCTTCTCTGGAGATTTTCAAGACCCTCCTGGATGCAGTCCTGAGTAATGTGCTCTAGGCAATCCTGCTTTAGCAGGGGAGTTGGACTAGATGATCTCTAGAGGTCCCTTCCAACTCTGAAGATTCTGTGATTCTGTGAAATCCAACTGGTTGAAAACTTATTCCTGGGAGAAGAAATTCTCCCTTCCTGCAAGATGTGGATGAGAAGGCATGCCAACCTTAGTCTAAGCTTGGGTGTGTGAAATAAATAATTGAAATGCTTCATCAGGAGCACTGGAAATTGTGGTTTACATAGATGAAGTGGATTTCATTTCCCGTAGAGAGGTATGACTTGTGGATTATATCCCAAACCTGAGAGAACTTAAATTTGGATGATGATCAGACTTCACTTACTGACTATCTGCTGACCAGTTATAGTTTTTGCGAAGTGGTATTTTATTGAAAAATACTTATTCTTTATAGAACAGTGAAGCTGACTAGCAATTGGTAGACTTATTCGGTACAGCTTCTAGTGCAAGTTGTCCTGGAAGTTCTGCATTCACGTACGAAACTGTGACTCTTAGTTTTATTTCCTAATAGTATATTTTTTAAAAAGAACTGCTCACCACCCCCCCCATGGAGAAAAAAGAGTTGTTGCTTAATCTATTTGGCAAGTACCTGGCTTCATATTTATATGCAACTTCAGGTCCGGCAAAAAGAGAATTTTCATCCAAAGAGAAGAAAGCAGGTGAAGACGAAGGAAGGCAAAGCAGTGAAGAGCAAAACTATCAGCATTCCCCTCTTCGAAAACCTTTAATAAGATCCTCTGCCAGCAGTGTCATGCCTGGTAAAAGGTACGTCTGCTCCTCTGGGAATCCATCTGGCAGGAAACAGGGTGCATGGGGAAAAAAGGATGATCAGCGTGTGCCAAATAGTCACATTCTTATCGGGGAGTGTGCTTCCCTCGTCTGTTCTGGTTTGTCTGAATTACAAGCTCACGGATCTCACACTTTGTCAGAAAGATACTTCTAACTGCTTATTAAGACCTTTTGCTTTGGTCTGTGTATTTCTTTTGAATATTTTGTTCATAACAACATGAGTAACAACACCTGCAATAGTGAGGCATTAACTCCCAGTGATAGATTTAGCTCATAACACCCTTAGCATGTCGATACTTACTTTGTTTATTTGATAAGTTGCCTTGCGAACAAAATATTCTAAACAGAGACATTGACGACCTAAAGAGCAGTGAACTGATTAAGGCTGGGGGATGCATTAGTTTATCATTGATAAAAAATCTTCTATTTTCAGTTCTCCAGCAAAGAAGCCTGGTCTCCGAAAGACACTGCAGTTTGAAGCAGATCTGTTTGATTCTAGTTCTGAAGGGCAGAGCTCGGAGGCCTTGGGAGCTTCATTGTCGTCTCTTGGTAACCTGGTAGGATTAGTGGCCGAGACATCTGAAGAAAGATACCGTCTTTTGGACCAAAGGGACAAAATCATGAGACAAGGTTATTACACGAATTAACAAGCGTAACATCTGCTTCTCTGCTGGAAAGAAATAAGTGTTTGGTGTCTGTTGCAAAGCTGTTGTGATATTATGAAAGTGCCTTTAAAGAGAGAGTTTAACATCGACCAGTCTGTAAAATACTCTTCTATTGTACATATATACATTAATTTCTTGCAGAACATGCAAGAATCTGTTTTACTTACTACACATGCGTATTTCGTGTGGAAAGTGAATAGCAGACTGTCATCTTCTGTGAAGGAGGCCATGTAGGGAGATTTGCATCCCTGCAGGCTCTTTGAAGAAAGCTACCCAAAGCGTAGTGTTTCACTAAATTCAAAATGCTACACAGCTGGTAATTATTTCAAGAAATGGCCCTTTGTTTCACAGTGCTGGGTTGTAAAGCTTTCCATCCTGTTCTTGGCATTTCAGAGCTCACCCTACTTTTAATTTAAGATCTTAAGTTTACTGTCGGCAAACAGATTTCTCATCCACTTGATGTGGAATTCTGAAATTGCCAGTGCTTAGTTAGGACACAAAACATTGGGTGTCTTCTAGAGTCTTCAATCTTTTCAGCAAAACTCTGAATATCCAGGTAGGACGGTAGGAGAAACTTCCCCAAAGCAGTGGTGCAACCCTGGGACAGGTCCCAGAATGGGGGAACCCCATTCTTGTGCATTTCTGACCACACCAAGGTGTGGCTACAGCTTTGCTCTGAGTAGATATATGATGGGAACCTCTGGGGACCTTTTTCCACCAGCTTTTTTGTGAACTGTTGCCCTAGCAATGTACTTCTTGACATCCATCCATTGACCAGCATACAGACTCCAGCTGAGGCATCTGGCATGTTTAGGGCTGTGTTGGCACATCAGGGTAATAGCTTGTCATGAAAACAAACCCAAAAGATCCTTAGTGTTTGTTCAATTTTACTTATTTTTTTTTAGCTCGAATAAAAAGGACTGATCTTGGCAAAGCAAAAACTGTTGTTGGCACTTGCCCAGACATGTGTCCTGAAAAGGAGCGCTACATGAGGGAGACAAGAAACCAGCTCAGTATCTTTGAATTGCTTCTAGGATCTGACAAGGTATGTGCCCTCTGTATGCAGGGGTTTATTGTTCCCAGGACATGTTTGCTTGCTGCTTATATATAAAGCTGTCAGTGTTGTTTAGTTGATTACAGGGTTAATTCTGCTGGAAAAATTCTGGAGGCCATTTCATTAATGTCTTTCACTTCCCTGTTGTAAAACAAGAAGGCTAGATAATTGCTTTTTCACTCTAAGTCATGTCTTTTATTTAGCTACAGACAGGCTTTTAGAACTATAGTTCTAAAACTGTAGGGCAGCAGTGTATATATTGTCTTGAATGTTATGAGTTTGAGGCTTAAGTCAACACTTAGGATCCTATCATAAAGGAAAATACAATACACTTGCTATCGTAGCGGAATGGATGTGGGTTGTTAGTGTGAACAGTGGAGAAACTCCTTTAATAGTCTGCCACTTGCTAAAGTAAAGGCATGGATGGGATGAAATCCTCTATACTCCTGAAAAGTTGAACGTACTCCTTAGACTTTGATTCTTTTCTGTACATCTTGCAGGTAGATCATGCAGCAGCGATCAAGGAATATAGCAGGTCTTCAGCAGATCAGGAGGAACCTTTGCCCCATGAATTGAGACCCTCTGAGGTGTTGAGCATGACCATGGACTATTTAGTGACAAACATTATGGATCAAGGAGAAGGAAACTACCGAGAATGGTATGACTTTGTTTGGAACAGAACTCGTGGAATAAGAAAGGTAAGCACTAACAGAGGAAACGTTTGATGATAGAAAGGAAAAGATCACATAATGCCGTAAAAAGTGAAGCAAAAAGCAGTACTAATTCAAGTGTTTTGAATTGCAAAGTGACTCAAAGCACAGTTGAAATGAGTTTTCCAAAGGTAGTGCCAGATGACTATGCTCTTCAACTGTAGTTAAAAAATACATGCAATGCTTTTTTTTTTTTTTTATCATTCTGGTTAGGATATAACCCAGCAACATCTCTGCAACCCGCTGATGGTGTCTCTGATTGAGAAGTGCACTCGCTTTCACATCCATTGTGCTCACCACTTGTGTGAAGAGCCCATGTCCTCCTTTGATGCCAAAATCAACAATGAGAACATGACTAAATGCCTGCAAAGCTTGAAGGAGATGTATCAGGACTTGGCTAACAAGGGGATTTACTGCAAGAGTGAAGCAGAGTTCAGAGGTTATAATGTCTTGCTGAATCTCAACAAGGGTGATATTCTCAGGTGGGAACAACAGATATCACTTGTTTTTTCTCTTTGCCTGTGGGAAGAACTGAGATTAGGATTTAAGTCCTGACAAATTGTAACGCCAGCGAAGAGTTTAGTTGCAGACTTTTTTGTCAGTGTACTGTAGTGATGTTTTATTGGAATTTTTCAATAGGTCATTTTAAAAAGTGTATTTTTTAAGAAAAGAAAAAAAAAAAGCTTTGTTTTATCTCCTTGGGTAACTCTGCAGGTAGTAAAAAAAAACCAAACAAACTAACCAAACAAAAAGGAAATCACATCTTCACTGTTCTCAATCAAGGAAAATTTTTTACTCTTCACAGAGCGGTGACCAAGCTTCACTGCTCTGTGTGCAGTAGGACCAAGCGAAAACCGTTTTATGGACAGAGTCATACTTAGCTTTTCTGGTCAATCTCTTAACTGCCTTCTTCCCATAGATGTTGGAGTGATGTACCTAAATAATAACATGCTGATTATGCAAGCATCATCAGAAGGTTAATTATCAGTAAATAATGCCACTAATTTAATTCATAGCTGTTTGGTTTGGATAGGAGTTGCATGTCTTGCTTAAAGCTCCTAATTTTAATTCTGTTTTGTTACAGATTGGTATTGAATTGTGACTGTTAATATTGAAGCAAAAGGGTCATCTCTGTCGTTTGTCTCCACAGAGAAGTACAGCAGTTTCATCCAGAGGTTAGAAACTCTCCTGAAGTTAGATTTGCAGTTCAAGCATTTGCTGCATTAAACAGCAACAACTTTGTGAGGTTTTTCAAGTTAGTGCAAGCAGCTTCATATCTGAATGCCTGTCTCTTACATTGTTATTTCAACCAGGTAAGGAAAAAGCAGATGGGTATTTTTTTAAAGTGTTAATCAGTAAAACAGTCTGGGACTTCTGGGAGGAAGTCTTCTTAGCAGAAAACTTGGTAGATATTTAGCCTTAAAAATAATCTTATTCTTGCTTTTTCAGAAGCATTTAAAATCTATGAAGAATTTTCTGCCGTGTTATAAAAGGCAAATACTAAAATGCTCTTCTCAGCTTCTTTTTCCCATAACTGTGTACAAATACATATTATTTCCCCTGAAAATGATTGGGAAGCAGAGAAGGAGGCATGAAACTTTTGCAAAGGAAATATCAACCTGTACCTTCAGAACCCCTTGCAAGCTTTTTCTTCTGCATAAGAGCTGCAAAGGGATATGCTCAAAATGAGCAGCATCAAAGAGTAGCAGAAATTGGAAGCAAGTGCATACAATTTAAAAATGAAGTTAAATCTGAATAGTTGTTTGTGGATATTTGACAACAAAGTACTGATTTCTTTTAAATGCGGTTTTCACGTGGTGGTGAGGCACTGGAACAGGTTGCCCAGGGAAGCTGTGGATGCCCCATCCCTGGAAGTGTTCAAGGCCAGGCTGGATGGGGCTTTGAGCAACCTGTACTAAAGGGAGGCGTCCCTGCCCATGGCTGGCAGGTTGGAACTAACTAAATGATCTTTAAGGTCCCTTCCAACCTAAACCATTCTATGATTCAAGTTTATAGTGCATTTTGGTGTCTTTAACTTCGTACTTGGTTTTTGTTTTATTTCACCCCAGATTCGTAAAGATGCTCTCAAATCTCTCAATATCGCCTACACTGTGAGCACCCAAAGATGTACAGTGTTTCCCTTGGATCACCTGGTCCGCATGCTACTGTTCAAAGATTGTGAGGAAGCAACCGATTTTATCAGTTACTATGGCCTGAGTGTATCTGATGGGTAAGTGTGAGGAAAAGGGTGTCTGTGCCTTAAGATGCCTGGTGGGGTTAGACCAATGTTAGGCGAAGTGTTAATGTGGATCAGCTGCTCTTGCAGTGTGCAACGAGAAAAAGAACAGGTAAAGGCTAGGGGCTGGGCTCTGTAAGCGGAGCACTAAGGTAGCAAATTTTAATAATACGTTCTATTGGTGTTATTATGATAAGTTAATTTTGCATCTTTCCCTAAAGAAATGGGGCTTATATCCTTGTAACTGCCGTGACTTCCCACAGTAGCTTTTTTTGGACTTGTACGTCTTTTCTTTTTTTTTAACTTGGTTTGATAAAGTACAAGGGATTTCAAGGATACAGTGTTCTTTCAGCCTTCTGTAAGGTGGTGAAAACAAGAGAAACATTTTCCCTCAAAGGAGAGACTGCGTATTTAGCTTGGTCTCCATTGGACTCCATGGACTTCCTCTGTAGAAAGAGATGTTGTGGATAACCTGGGGGGGGGGGAAAAATTCTTTTAGGTTCTTATCTTGCAGTTGAATTGTAGTAAATTGCAGCTCTGCAGGGAATGAGGATACAGTTCTGCTTCTCAGGAAACTGGCATTATGGTGACGCACGTAGGGCGGGATGAAGTTGAACAATGCAAACCAGTTTTTAAAGGATGCTGAAGGGCAGCGGTTTGCACATAAGTGTCTGCCATGGAAATACATACATTCTAAGCTGTGCTTATACACACTTACAATCTCAAGGGACTGGAGAAGGCAAAAAACTTGAGCATGACAGTTAGTGCTCCATTTCTTATTAACATTATGTTTTGCAATAATAAATTAGCCAGGCTACAGGTGCCAAGATTGGAAGAAGACTGCAGCTTTTAAAATTACTTCTGTAGATAGCCCTGCCATCTGTCATGTGGGATGTAGTCTAGGTAAAATATGCATGGATAATATACACAGTGGATAAAGGTTAAAAGGAGAAAGAGACAGAATAGTCCACGAGGGTGCCCAGAAATGTTAACGCAGCTTGTACTCTGTCTTGGGAGGATAACTGTGGGTACAGCACTCCCTGCCTTCCCTGCTCTGATTCCAGCCAAAGATCAGGATCCAGGCTACAGGCTGAGTGCCCAGTGCCTGTCTCGTTTTGCCCTGCTAAGCTGTCCAGCTGAAAACCTATAGGTTACTGGAGCTTTGAGGACGTACTCCTGTGTTTTATTTTTCCCCAGTGCTTATGTGGAGCTCAATCGCTCAGCTTTCTTGGAGCCAGATGGATTACCTAAACCACGTAAATCGATCTTTGTCAGCCAGAAGCTAACCGTCTCAGTTGGGGAAGTTGTAAATGGTGGGCCGTTGCCCGCAGTGCCTCAGCATATGCCTGTGTCCAGCTTCAATGGACAGAACAAGTATACTGGTGGAAGCACCTCTGTGGATCAAGCTAGTAATAGCCAAAAATCGAGCATGGAAACAACAGGTAAGAGCAAACAAACATTTTAGATACTGCTCAGGAACATACTGCTGGGTCAGCTCCGTGTGTAGCTTTATTTTACAAAGCAGAAACTTTTCTTAGCTCATAGGGGTTGAAGTTGCATGGATTTGGATGTAATGAAAGCACGTTTTGATTTAAATGTACTCATGTATCTGTAAAAGCTAAGAAACAACCCGATTAATATACTTCCCAATATTATGCATTAAGGGAAATGAGCGTAATTTTGCCAACATAGGTCAAATAACTAGATGTTTGGCTACATCAGACAGCCAGCTTCCATTTTCAGTTTGCAGATTTTGTATTGCAACTGTTTTTTCCCCACAGTGGAAAAGTTAGCTGAACATAGGCTTTTTTTGTCCTTGTTGAAAGTACAGATATTTTGCATTTATTCAAGAGGGATGTGTAGGTGCTAGGTGTACTTGACTTAAAACAGTTGTTTTATTGGAAATGGTGTTGGAGGCAATGTGCAATGAAATTTTTGAAATTTTGTATAAAATACTCATAAATTAGTTTCTATGATATAATTTTTAAGCTTTAAGGCGGCAAGCTTCTGTTGTGGACTTGTTCTATGACCTGATAAGATTTGTCAGATAAACAGCTTTTGAAGATAAGAATGGTTTTGCATCTGTTTGTGACTGACGTGATTTCCTTAATTTTTCTCTTCCCCTCTCCCAAGAAGGAAGAGTGGAAAGCAAAGGTGTAGATTTAGATGCCGCAGGAGTAAGAGTCCAGCCCTCAGCTCATCTTCTGCCCTCACTGGTACCTCGTCAGCTTGTGTCGGTGCTGCCTCCTGCACAGGCAGCCTCCCAACCTGCTGGACAACCCGAGCCTCTCTCTTCAAAGCCTCAGCCTGTCTACACAGATACAGTAAGGAAATTTAACCCATCATGAAGTGTTTGGGAAAGATTGTGAAACCTAATAAAGGTAACTGAGTTCTTAGGTTGTTTTAGTTTTCCAGAATCCACATGTGTTATGTGGTGTCAAAAAGAGACACTCCCTGCTTCATAGCTTTGGATGCTTTGAGAAGTTGTTTCCTTGGACCGTTCTGAAAAGAGAAAGTCTTAAGTGATTTCAGATGCAAGCCTGAAATGTCAGTGCTTGCTCTGACTCCTTCATGGGATAAACAGTCCTGTCTATTTAGCATTTATTTGAGAAACCTCTAAGGAGACAGTCAGAAAGTGATAGTAGAACGTTAGTATGTTTGACTTAGTCGGTAAACTTTGCTTTAGTGAATAGTATTGAACTGTTTCTTGATGACACATATTTCAAATGAGACATGACAAAATTTCTTCTTGTGGGTATATGACTATTAATGTTGGGTCTTGAATGGGTACCCTGTATATCTGCGCTGTTCCCCTTCTTCTCCCTCCCACACAAGTTTAGACATGTACGAATGCTGAACCCATCTGGGAGTGTCTCATTGCTTTGTAAAGTACTGCTGCCATGTTTTACCTAAATGTGGCTATATATCAGTGAAGATTAGACCTGGTCATTTGGTATTAAATGAGTTAGAATGAGAGAAACTCTAAACTAAGAAAATAGGAATCCCTCTCAATATCCACTTTTCTTAGCTATTATTTCTTAACTTGACTTGCCAATATTTAATACAGGAAGCTACTTCTGTTTCTGGGCTGTTATTAATCTTTTAGGTAGTCTAAAATTTCCAGACTGTTGTGTTTGACTAAGTTAGCTTAGTTTGTAAGTAGAAATACAGATGATGTTGCCAATTACAGTCAGTTAAACAAGGCTGAAAAGCCTTACTCCCAATTCACATGTGCGCCCAGGCCATCTTGAGCAAGGCTGCATCTTGCTTCAGCTTCTTCCTCTGTTGCGTTGTAGGACATCGCCGAAGTGGTGGACAGGCTTGTGCACGACGTCCTTAAAGGAGAGTGCAGCGAAGTCGGCAGAGCAGGAGTGGCTTATGTGACTGCTGCCATCTGGTAAAGAGCATTTATTGCTGGGTACTCCTGGAGTCTGTCGTCAAAGCTGCAATTTGCCGTAGCAGCACCATGTGTGAAGATCATAAAACTAAGCAAGGCAAGGTCTGTAGTGGAGATAGTCTTACTGAGGCAGTTGAGGGAAAAGCAGACCTTTCTTCAGGTGTCTCACCTCTTTGTTGCATACCAGCTATCCTAATGGAAGGCTAACCTCTGTAAACCTTGCCTTGCATGACACTCACACCTCTGCCGTGAGAAATGTGTGTTGTGGAAGGGGGACAAGAGGAGTAAGTCCAGATTTGGCTGCTTCTCTGCTTCAAATAACCCTTCCTCTCCAAGGCAGTTGGTAGAGTCGTAGATGTGGGTTTGTGACCAAAGCAGTGTTATTAATGCACCAATGTTTTGGTTATTGCTGAACAGCATGGGGTCAAGGTCTTCCTTGTTTCCCAGTCTGCATCCCTGTGAGTATGCTGGGGGTGTACCAGTGGCTGGGAAGGGACACAGCCAGGACAGCTGACCCAGACTGACCAAAGTTTCATACCACGTGATGTCATGGTCAGCAATAAAACTGGGTTAGAGGAAGAAGGTAGGGTTTTCTGGCTTCCAGGGTGGCCATTGATTGGAGACTGCCTGGGCATTGATCTGCTTGTGGGAGGTGGTGTCTGACTGCCTTTGCTTTCCTTGGTAGAGGTGTGGTTTTGTGTTTTTTTTCTTTCACCAGTGTCTTTATCTCTATCCACGAGTCTTCTTGCCTTTGTTCTTCCTATTTTCTCCACTGTCCTCATGTGGGGAGGGGAGTGAACCAGTAGCAGTGGGGGGTGCTTGGCTGGTGGCTGGAGTCAGCCCACCACAATAGAGCAAAGGTGTGCTTGAGAAAAGTACAGACATAGGGCTTTGAATGAAAACTTTCTGCCTTTGAAAAGAGAATTGCTATTTCTGCACAGCACCTCAGAGGCCACTGTGGAGGAAGTCGTGACTGAAGTGATAGGGGAGATCCTCCAACAAGTGGCTGGAAGCGTACTTAGTGCGGAAACGGAGCGTGTCAAAGAGGAAAGGCGCAGAGTAGAGGAAGAGAGGTGAGTCACTGCTTTTGCTCAGGGGCAGGGTGGGCTGTATACACCCTTAGGCAACGTAACAACAGCTGGTACCAACCTGAGTCCTTGCACATCTGCTCGGACCCTGTGTCGTCCTGTCACGCTGACACCATTCAGTTTGTCTCACCTTGAGCTGTCCTGGGATCATGCAGACAGGCTGTTGCTTCCGTGTTCTCAGGTGGTCTGCTAGTTATATTTTAGTGACCTCACAGAGCCACTACGAAAGTGAGGCAGGGGGTGTGGAATTTGGGGAACTTATATTCGCCCAGAGTTTCTAGAGAGGGAGATACATCCCAGTCCCACTTTATGTGGGAACTTTACCTTCTGAGTGAGCTGCTTGTCTGTAGTTTACTGGGGTAAGAATAAAATAACCTCATTGTTATCTGTATTTTTGAAGGAAACCTGGCTCTATGCAAAGCTCTTTATCTTTAGAGAGAGAAACCAGCTAGTGGAAACTTAATTTTAAGCAAATTAACTCTCTGACACTGTGTGTAGGGCTTGTGTAACTAAGTGGCAAGTTTGCCGTTGTAAATATTTTCACTTGTGTAAATCTTGCCACTCTTGTCTTGCCACTTGTGTAAATCTCTTCTCTGTCCTTCCAGGCAAAAGCAAGAAAGAGAACAGTTAATAAAGCAGTTGAGCCAGTTGGTGGGTATGGAGTTAATGGAAGAAGTAATAAAGGAGAGTGTTCAAGAAACTTCAACCAATGAGTTAAAGTACGTACAATGTACTGCATGCTGCACTTTGCTGTAAGATGCTTTCCTAAGGGTAAGAATTTGTTAGGGAGTGGTGGATTCTTGCTTGGCCTTCTCCAAGTTCGTCTTCAATAAGCTACTTTAAAGCGAGGGTAAGTGTACTTGGTTGTACAGCCGGCTGCCAGTTTGCAGTCGCACTGTGCCAGGCAGCAGCAGTCCTCCAGGGTGGAGGGAGAAGAGGCTTTGTCTAGCACAGGGCTGCTCTGTGGGCTTATTTTTGTTCTGACTCCCTTACCGATCAGCTGTGGGCTTTCTTGTAGACCCTTCTTTGTAAGCCTGTGATCAGGGTAAAACTTGAATGACTTCTGATTGATTACAGGCCTTATTTAGAAGAGTCATAGAGTAGAAGTGTGGAAAATGCCTCCCCTTTGCTAAATGTGATGGTCTTCCCTGTTTGCGCCTCAGCTAATTGTATTGGCATTTGCTGCAGTCTCCACCTCACTAGACATCTCGGTTTGTTTCATTTTGAACTAGATGTGCCTTAGAAAGAGACCGGCAAGCCCGTATTGTCCGGTGTTCAGAAGTTGTCTGTGGTCATGTCATGGACCTCTTTCTAGAGGATGAGATTTTCCAGATTGCTAAGGAAACCCTTCAGGAGCTCCAGTGTTTCTGCAAGTACTTGCAACGGTGAGTTGCCACCCTGTGACACAAGTGCTTTTCTTGGGAGCATTGGCACGGAGTGGTTAATAGAGTTTGAAGTACAGCTGTCTAATTGTGTTCTTTTTGCTGTTGTCGTGTCTCCAGTCTGAGGGTAGACTTACAGTCATCAGCCTCTAATAAGTTACTCAGCTATATGTGGGAGGGGAGCACACCTCATTAGAGTTCACGAAATGACCTTGGTAGGAGATTTCAGCTTCATTCTATCTAGAAACTTGTAGTAATTTCTCCCTTTATTCTTTCTGCTGGATGCTTGTTTTTCTGGATGGGTGCTAAATGTTCAGTGGCTGTTGTGGTGCTCCAAGTCAGAGATTCATTTCTCCCTGTGCTGTGCTGCCACAGTGCGGTCAGGCTGAGGTGCATTTCAGGTGGTGTTTCTCACTACTGAAGAGAACGTAGCAGTCCACTCTCTTTACTGTGGAGCACCTTCCCTTTCAGATTTCTTTCTGTCCTAAAACCGAGTTCATGTGTGTCTTCAGGGCATGCGTAAATCGCCTTCAGTGGGCCTTCTTACCGCAATAGATGTTGCAAAAGTATTTTCAGCAAGTGATCGAGATATCAGAGAAGATAATGGATCATTGTAAAATCCCGTATGTGCTAGGAATAAACATGCTGAAAACTGTGAAGGAAAACTATGCTTGAACTTTTGCCTGGGCAGCATAGCTAGGACAGCTGAGGAAAGGATGAGATGGAAGAGCAGCAATCCTGTTACCCTCCTGTGGTCTCTCTGGCCACTGCGAGCAAGTGCAGCTTGCTAAGCAGAAAGTTGCTCCCTTTTGTCTGCACTGGTCTTTTGAATGGGGCAGAAGGCTGCCTCTTGGACACTGCATGCGTACCGCTGGCAGGTCTCATCCTGTGCATCCTCTGAGCTCAGACTTTGCAGCTGTGTGCAGAAAAACAGCCTGAGCCCGCTGCAGCACCCACGTGTACCATCTCGCACTCGCCCTGGGCAGACTGTGACTTGTGGGGTGTTTGAGAGCCCAATCCAGTCTGAAGAGCAAAGATGAGAAAGCCTGTTTGGTCTGCAGAAGAGTTTATTAATGTGACCTATTTATCTATTCTCTTCCAAAGGTGGAGGGAGGCAGTGGCAGCTCGAACAAAGTTGAAACGTCAAATGAGGGCATTTCCAGCTGCTCCCAGTTGTGCAGATCCAAAAAATAAACTGAAAGCACTGTCCCCTAGTGCTGAGTGGCCTATAGCCATGGAGAATTTGTGCAAGAGAATTGTAAACCTGGGGAATGGAGGAAAGCTGGGGATCTCTTGCACGAGGTAAGAATGCTTACGGTGACAGCAGTTGGCAATCTGTTTGATTTTTGGAAGGTAAGTTACAAAATAGCCCTCTTTGAACCTTCATTGTGAACATTAATGGTTTTGCAAAACTGCTTGTTCTCAATTACTGCCAAAAAGACCCTCTCTACACAAATGCCATGACAAAGACTGCAAACCTAAAGAAACCCTTTTTCTATTAATGGCAACTTTCAAAAGTGCCTGCAGTACTTCTCAGGTCTTAGTAAGTGTTTTTTAAATTTGGTTAAAGTACCTGTTCTATAGCAAAATTTACAACCAAGACTCTTTTGTTTCCAGATTGAATTGGCTGAGAAACAAGACTATGCATGAAATTAAAGTTCAACACTTCTACCAGCAATTGTTAAGGTACATTAACGTTTAATCGTTTTCTTTCTAAGAAAACTGTAACAGAAATGCCAGGTCTCAAAAATGTCAGTAAGGAATGGCAAATCATACTCTAGTGTCCACTTGCAGCCTTGCTGCTCAGAGTATTTTCCAGATAAGGGAAACCGCAAGATAAATTCATGAAAGTGTTAGGCCATCTGGTCCTATTGCTGTAGGTGTAACTTTAAGGATCTGGTGGATATTACGGGGTTTTTTTTTGTATCTGGATGGGGTGGTGCCTGGCATGGGATACAGGGGGAGAGGAGTAAATGAGCTGTTAACAGCCAGGTTTGTGGCACAAAGGGATTGATCTAGATGTGTAAAGTGCAGTAAGAGGTCTACCTTCTCATGGCTTGACCTGCACTCTGGTGGCCTGTATGTTTATTGGAGGAGCATATTGAAGCAGAGTAGAAGTGAAGCAATGCACATAAGGTCCCACAATCCTCGAAGTAAGGCGCATGTAACAGATTTAGCAGCTGCAGTTCTTGAAGGTATCTGGTCTGTGATGAAATAGATGGGCAACGTATCTAAAGAATTAGCTCTAATTTTGGGCTGTTTGAACGGGACGGTAGCTACTTACAGTGTTGTAATTAGTTCAAAGGAAGAAAAGCATTCCCCAGGTGGGAACGAGCACTAGGGGGCGTCTTTTCACCAGTCTTTGTCTCTTTAAGTGATTTAGCTTGGACTCCTCTGGATCTTGTCTCATTAATCACTGAACATATTCCAGTGCAACAAGAACTGGTTTTTTGGAAGGTGCTATTGGTTTTGCCAAATGATGATGAATATGCAGAGGATGATCCCATCACGTAAGTAAAAGAGTTGATTGCTGGGTCCCTTTCTCAAACAGGGCAGTCAAATAAAGAAGAGTAGTAGTATACAGTCCTTGATGTATTTTTTTTTTTTCCCCTGTACCATGTCAACCTTCCAGTTTGTTTTCACTTGACATTTTTCACTGAATTCCTTTTTCTCATACTGAAAACAGAAAACCTTGAGATATGTAGCAGAGTGGATAATTTCAGGACATTTAATAGCTATTTAACAAAATCCAAGTAATATGTAGGTTGGGGTTATGATAGATTGTGGTGTCTTAGAGAGATTGGTGCTAGAACCCTAAAATCCCATTTTTAAAAAAAAAAAAAACCAAACCCCAAACCCAGGAGCCTACTCTTTTGTGTTTGCTAGGGTACTGATGGATTGGTTGAAAGCCAAATTTATGGGAGACAAAAGCTGGAAGAAAAACACTTCACATACAGAAGGCAGAATTCAAACACTGACGTTATTTAATTCTCCTGGCACGCAAGGGAGCAGAAGCATCAAAGTCAGTGTGTGTATAAAGGTAGGTGAGGACAATTTCATGATACCTAACAAACCATGAAAGTAGGGTGTGCTCTTTTCCAGTGGATGTTGTGTGGAAGCTTTTCACACTGTGTCCTGTCAGATGGAGGGAGATGACTGGGAGGGATGGGGTGGTTGAAAAGGTCTGAAAAAAGATGGATTTTTTTTTTTCCTTGTTTCCAGTCAGTTGAGTAAATACCTGCCTATATATAGTGCAATATTTAGAATCTTAGTCATCTCTGAAGTGCAATTTTGTGCTCATCTGTATCTATTGGACACATCCATGTTTGTCTGTCTGACAGCTTGTTGTCCTAAGATTTGTAGAGCTCCTCGTAACAAATGTCAAAGCTGAAAGCTAATGATCGTAAACTGCAGATTTCAGTATGAAAAGAGATTTGTTTAGCTTTAGCTGTATTACTGTTGTCATCTTTGTTACTTGTATAGGTGGCACATGGTGCACTCTCTGACTCTGAGCTTGATACAGCTGAGATGCAAAAAGACTTGCTTGGAACCAGTGGTCTCGTTCTTCTCCTGCCTCCTCGAGTTAGGAGTGAAGATGTTGCAGAAGATGATGTTTATTGGCTTTCAGCTTTGCTGCAGTTGAAACAGTTGCTTCAGGCCAAACCTTTCCACCCGATAGTTCCCCTGGTGGTTCTAGTCCCCAGTCAGGAAGAAGAGACCACAGAGAAAGAAGTAGAAGAGGGTATGTAATTATTTCTGTGCCTTGAAAAAACAATGTGAATGTTTAGGGTGGTCCCAAGTAGAACTGTTGTAGCTAGTCAGTCTCTCAAATCTATTGTCTAATAGAGGGAGAGACTGAAGTAAAATACTTCTCAAAGACTTCCTAGAAATCCTGAGGCCTTAAGAACTGATCAATATGGAAAGGGATGAACTTTCTTTGGGCTTCCAGTTTTCTTTTGCACACTGTATTTGATCCTGAGAGTCTGTGGGCAAGGATGGAGGAGGGAAGCGATGCTGTGAATGTATGCAGAGAGTGTGGTCAGAGTAGGAGATACGCATTCGTTGTTCCTCTGTGTATATCGCAGGTTTTCTTATTTTTAAGGTTTGATGCTGCAGGACTTGATTTCAGCACAGCTTGTTTCAGACTACACCATTGTTGAGCTCCCAGGTTCTATCAATGACTTACAAGGCACCAGAAGGGTAAGAACACCAACTCACATGAAGAGATACTTCATTGATTTATCATTAACCTCTCAATTACTAATGTCTTATAAGGAATGATTATGTGCTCAGTAGTTTAAATGGCAACTGAGTCTTGTGTAATGAGATATTTTTTTCAATTGCAGTCTCTGTAACGTAGTTTTTGTTCCAAAAAACTCTTTGACATTTTTTCACACACATGAATTTGCTGGAGTCGGGTGCTCGCTTGTTAATAGCGATTCCACCATCAGCCAGAACTATCCTGAAATGAAATATTTTTGCTACTTTTTCGTTATTTGTGACTGTTCTGTTTTATCTGGCTAGAGATCAGTGGTGTTTGCTACATAAAAGATAGTTTCATCTGTGTGATACTGCAAACTAAATACCAAAATAAGTGGATTACATAAATCCATTCTTGTCTGTCCTGCCTGCATGGGACTAGCAGGGATATAGTTGCTGCCTAACAGATAAGTGGTGGGTAAGCCTTTATACCCTTAAGCTCCCAGTCCTAAAATGCAAAGGACCTTTTGTAGGACTCTTGTGGGATCACCCAGTATTATTCCATCATGATGGACGGGTCTGAGGGATGCCTCTATCCTCTCACATATGCAAAGCAGGACTGTACAAATCTGTCCTTGACAGCCTCTTGCGGTTTAATCCCAGCCAGCAACTGGGACCATGCAGCTGTTCGCTCGCTTCCTGCCCCACCCAGTAGGATTGGAGAAGATGGTTGAGATAAAGATAGTTTAATAGAACAGTAACAGAAGAGAAAATAATAATAATAATGGTAAAAGAATATACAGAAGGAGTCATGCCACCTGATGATCAGTTGACCTGCCTGTCTCGAGCAGCAATCTTGAATTCTCGCCCCCTGGCCAGCCCCCATTTATATACCGAGCACGACATCTATGGGAAGCTGAAAAAGTCCTTGACTTAATATAAGCATTACTTAGCAACAACTAAACTAATATGTGTTATCAATATTATTCTCATACTAAATCCAAAACACAGCAGGTACTAGGAAGACAATTAACTCTGTCCCAGCCAAAACAGGTACACCAGCTTCTCCCCTTGTCCTTCAGTTTGCTGTGTGCTTGGCAATAGTGGCCTGGAGGTGACTCAAAAACCCATGGTGGAAAATGATACTAAGAAGTCTAAAATAACTTTTTGTGTGTGAGTCACAGCAGGGTGGTTTGGAGAGGTGGGTGAGTGTAATGGCCAAGAGCAGCTAAGTTGACTTAGACCAAAAGCAGCTTCAGCCCTGTATTCCCTTCTCAAGGTGTCTGAAGAAGGTGCCTAAGAAGGAAGGTGAGAACAAGACAAGCCCAGAGCGATGCTCCCCCGCAAACCCTCATAGCTTGCTCCTCTCTGCAGTTCAAGGACTGCCAGGATCAGACGTGGCTTCTGTGGATATAGTCACCCTGGTCTAATTTCTGTGAATCTTTCCAATTTCTCCTGTTAAGTTTTTGGCATCCCCAGTGTCCTGCAGCAGGGAATTCCACTGTGTGACTGTATCTGGTGTGAACAGCCTCTTTCTGTCTGTTCCTGAGCCTGCTGCATGTGAATTCAGTTTGTGGCCACCTGGTTGGAGAATTACTGTTGCAAATATCAGGAGGATGATAGTTGATTTGTTTGTATTTTGCTGCATAGTATCTTGAATAGTGTCACATCAAACTTAGGGTTGCAGGATTGAATCCTTTGTGTCCTAACCACCCATGTTGTTTGTGTTGTAGATCTCTGCGGCTGTGGCCTGGCTGGTTTCCCAGTGCCCTGACTCCCTTGAGCTCTGTAGTCAGACCCTTCGGGAGTACATCGAGGATGGCATTGATGGTGAATTTGGTAAGCGCTTCTACCATGACTGGAAGGAGAGGCGTTTAGCTGGCCTGCCATCTCAGGAGCCTGGGGTCATCATAGAGCTATACAACAGCACTCTGCAGTTTCTTTCGGATGTGGCATCTTCAGAGCACCTTTGTGACTTGTCTTGGCCTGTTACTGAGTTTTCAGAGCCTGGGGGTAACAAGCTGTTGCCCCACCTGCAGTGGAATATGCCTGGTCACCTGGCCTGGCTGAAGAAAGCTGTGCTGTCCTTCCAGATCCCGTACCTAGATCTGCCTCCATTAGGTGGTACGTACGTCACACTGCAGTATCCAGTTGGCAGCTTCTTATTCTGTCAGATGTGCCTGTGCTGTGTTGAACTATCAGCCTGTAAGGTGGGTGGTTCAGCTCCGTCACAAATTCTTGTAATTTACTTTGTTGGCTTTTTTCCATAGCTCCTTGGCATCCTGTTTGCCGCATGATTTTTCAGTATGTGTCTCAGATTGCTAGTTCTTCCCATACTCAACCACTGATCCAGTCTCAAGTGAAGAATCTGCTGAGCAAAACTTACCAGAAGTGGAAAAACAGGACATCTGCGAACTCTGATGAAGATGGACCTTCTGTTGAGGAGATCCCTTGGGATGATATCTTGGCGGTCTGCATCGATCATAAACTGAGAGACTGGAAACCACCCAAACTGCCTATTGCTCCAGGTATTGTGTGTCCTTCTGCAACATGGATGATACCTCTTGCAGAACTGCGTTTAATAACTTGACAGTGATGCCTTTATGCGTGGCAGCAAGTGATATGGAGTAGGGAGGGAACTATGGTCTTGCTGTACTGACTGCACATCTGTCTTCTCTTTGGAGTGCGTATTTAGTGTTGATTATGACTTGACTTGAGCTTGTGATGAAAAAATTTTGTCTCTGTGTGGTCAGTCTTTCAGCCTTGCTCTCCCAGTAGGAGAGGGTTTACATTCAACCGAACGCCAAGAATTGGTCGCTCAGGTCAGCTGAGATGGCAGGCTGCCACTGTTAATGAGCACTTCCATGGATTAATGAAGTTTGTCTCGGATTCTGTTTGCTTTCAATTTCAAGTGTGTGGGGCTTTTTTGGTGCCCCGTTTGGCTTAACTATAGGGAGTCTCTTTTAATGAAATGACTACTTAACCTACTGACTTGGATGCACTAAAATTATTAAAATGAAGATAAAGCAGCATTTTCTAGTCTTTCCCAGTACTCTGGTATCTGTTGAACAGTAGACCAGTTCAAGACGACACCTTTTTCCATGCAGATTACAGCTTAAAGCTCCTTGAAAGTGAATGTGCCATTTTCTTTCAGATTGGCTTTTCAATACTGAGCTTTTCTTTTAAAGGGGAAAGTCTGTTCTAATATTAAAAGTTGGGTTTGGGTTTATTCACAGAAGCAGTAAGTGAAGACGGTCAGATTCGTGTGTACTTCTTCAAGGAGCATTTAAAGAACTTCACTCTCCCTTTTTCATGGGAACAAGCCAGACTACGCACGCAGGAGGAGATCCGGCAAGGGCACGAGAGGTGAGGCAGCCGCTTGTGGGAGGAGCATTCATCTGTCCATTGTGCCATCAGAGTTGCTTGGTGAACTCCACAGAGGCTGCTCGGGGCCTCTATGATGAACATACAGTGCTGTCATGATGCTGAAAACCAGCATATGGCATCCCCCCAGAACGTGCTTGTGTACATCTCCTTGAAATGATGTACAAGGTGTGCTGAAACCACGTAGTAAGTAGATTTTATTTCTGCAGGGTTACTCAACTCTCAAAGAAGTGGATTGCTTGGGGGGTGCTTAGACCATTATATATGGAGAAATTAACTTCTGCCAAAGAAAATACTGCTGAGGCTTTGGAATTAGACTTGTACTCTAGGTATAAAAAGCATGGTGGAAAAACAGGGTGAGGCTGGGGAAGAGCATAGGGATAAATCATGAGCGTGCCCCTTATTTAATAGTGCCCCCTTCCTTACATTCACCTTCAGTTGCAGTCTGCAGCTGACGGATTAATTGTATGTTAGATGGTTTGTAGATTTACTCTTTGGTAATTATATGTTAATTTTGCAGCATTTTGAGTTCAAAAGGATGCTTTGTCCCCAGCTTATGGGGAGACATCAGGGAAGTCCCACGGCTGAAAGAAAATACTACAAGTTGAGGGGGGAGGGTGGCTTAGAGCTCTGTGGCATTAAGGTATTTGAGATCTCAAGAGTCTAGCTCACTTCCCTAGCCTTGTTCAGAGTGAAGCCAGTCTCTCTTCCCGCTTGGAAGCTTAGCTGCTGCTCTGCTGTGTAGCAGGAGACGTTGGGTAGATACCTTTCTTTGGGGTGAATCCCAGCCCCCTGTCAGATTAGTTCCTGTCAAATCTCACACACAGGTGGTGGTATGTTGGACCCTGGTACAAGGGAATTATGTCTCTAAATGATAAATTCTTACTCCCTCCTATTTCCAATCTTCAAGCAGTAGGGAAAAATCAACACACTCATACCAATTTCTGTGCTTTTGGTTTTTTTTTTTTTTGTGTTGTTTTTTCCCTCCCCCCTCAGGTCAAGGGTTAAATCTCCCAACTCCTTTAAGAAACCCTATAGTGTCTCCATGATGCCAGGTCAATATAGTTCTGGCATGAGCATGCTGTCAGGTCAAGAAAAGAGCATTCCCAGTGCAGATGAATTCACAGACACAGCCTCAGCCGAGGAGCTTCTCTCGGAGCGTCTGTTGGCACAGTTGCAACTGGAGAAAATAGAAAGCAGGAGGTAAGTTCCCGGAGCAACATCCTTTCCTTGCAGCTCTGGCCCAGGGTCGTAAATGATTCTAACTTGTATGTAATGGGAAGCCAAAGTCCAACAGTGCTAGAAAACAGCCTAGACTATCTCCAGTTTAATCTAATTTAATCAAGCACATCAGAGCATTCCAGTTCCCTGCTACCTCCTACTTGCGTCACAGGAATAGTCCAGGACGGTAGAAATACTTGGAGCTTTGAGGAACAGTTGGAAACTGTCAGTGGTCCACCAAATCCACCAAAATTAAAGCAGTACAGTGTGTCCTGCAGTATCACAAATATCTATGAGTCCACTTGGGGATGTCAGTTTGGTGCCTGTAGCAATGCAGATCACAAAGCTGAAGAACTAAGGGTTTTGAGGTTGGCCCAAGGGTTTCTTGTCTCTGCCGCTTTTCCCTTCAGTCTGTGTCTCTCTGTTCTGTACCACAACCTTCTATGACGGATTTTCATCACAGCAATGGGATATGTCAGACCGTGTTGAAAATAACTGAACATCAATATCCTTCTTGCAGACACTTCTGAACCCAAAACTCTTGGTTAACCCACTGGTTACAAGAACAAAGCCAGGCTGTAGTCTGACTGGAGTTCTTGATCTGTCTGTCCAGGTTTGAAGAACAGTTGCATCAATGCCTAGCTGAGGACATTGAGCCCCTTGGTGATTTTGTAGGTCTTCCCCTCTACCTCCCTCAGTCTCTGGTTTCCACCCCATCTGTCACCTATCCGTTGATGAAGTCCCCTGTATCATCTGCTCAAGAGGTAAGAAAGGGTGGAACTGCGAATTAGCTGTATCTCTGATGAGTGCAGGTGCCAAATATGCTGTAGTTGCAAAACCTTTAGTGGGAATTACCTTGGTGTGCAGTGTTGGGTAGACTTGGGAAATAATTGAAAACCTATGCCTTGGGAATAACTTTTTTCCAGGAAGGGGAATGCTTTCTGCAGCTCTGGAATAAGAGTTCTTCACAGGCACTAATGCTTTCTGCTGCTGGCAGTCATAACAGTATCCCTCGTGGTGCTGCACTTTAACTTAGGGAATTGCTATTGTGGGTCAGCTTTCCCAAGTTAAAGGAAGGCAGGGGACAGAAATAGAAGAATGTGTTATTTTTGCCCTGCCTCCTCAGGGGTGGGGGTTGCTGACCTCCATGGTGGTTCTCAGCTCACTAGCTGTTCCCCCACTTTTGAGAAGTTCCTTGTTGGTACTGGGTAATGCTTCCTTCTCAGTCTCATCTCTTTTCCTTCTGCCCAGGCTGGGAGTCAAGAGGGATGCAAGCTTTTGATGGAGGAGGCAAGCCCTACACTGTCAGACAGACTGAAACACTTGCAACGGCTCCTCAGAGCAAACAAGGATGGTGAAGCTGCCTCTGAGCTCCACCTGTCTGCTCTGGTGGACATGGTGGATATCTGAGCAGAGCTGAGATACGTGTGCAGATGTAGAGACTTGGTAAAGAAATCCAGGTCAGAGTGATTGAACAGATAAGCTCTTGGGGCAAGTTCCAGAAAAAACAGGTGTCCTCTCAGGAGAACACAGAGCAGATCTGGGGCCTGGTCCCTTCTCGCATAGCTGCACAGTGATGGCAGTTTGTGGGTCAGCGTGTCCCTTTGGCTCACAGCTGAGTGTCGGCTGCGCTGGGACTCCCTCCTTTTCTGCTTCACAGGCACAGAGACGAGTCAAATGCTTTTCTTGGAAGGCCTTAAATTGACACTTAGTGGTGATTTTTCTTTCTGCCCGTTATCTATCATGGTGGGTAAACATAGCTCCTGCCAGGAGGAAACTGTAAGGTAGCAGGGGTGCCTGGGAATATCGGAGCAATTGCTCTCCATAGACACAGTTCCTGAGATGTCCCAGCCCTGTTGTTGCTTGCTTCATGCAGAAGGTACCTTGCAGCAGCACTGTGGTTTGATTTTCCTGTTTTGTTGCCCAGGAATGTCAATACTGTCATTTTCAAGTCAGTGCAACACTTGTCCGTATTTTGTATTTGATGATGCTCAATGCAAATTTGGAAGGATTTTTGTGCTGCTGGGCCCAGGTTTTACTGTATTGAATATTTACAGCATTAAAACCAGATGAGTTGCTTATTCTACAGGTTAATTGTCATGCTGGAAAGCAGGACACTTTCTTCAATAAACAGCTATGAAGAAATAATTTTCCTTTTTTGGAAGAGCAAATTACCTGCATTCTCCAGTATTTAAAAAGCTGTGGATTTGGAAGTGGAAGACCTTTGGTTTTAGTTTAATATTGATTCCCAGTAAATAGAATGAAGATGTACTTCATGTCTGCAGTACTCCTGTACAAGTACTCCTTTTTTTTTTTTTTTTTTTTTTTTTTAAATTATAGTGTCAGCAATTTTTTCTCACAGAAGAAACTTCTGCCTGGTGAAATACAAATTACTGCACCTTTGGCAGTGAATTCTGATTATCTTGCCTGCCAGAGACCAGTTGTCTGACTTGCTTCTACTTTCAAATGAAATTCTCAGTAGTCCAAAACTGGCAGCTCCCTTCCAAAAAAGTAATTTTATAGTTGGGTTTGGTTTTTTTTTTAATAGTATTTGTATTATTTCTCTTAAACCTAGACTAGCAATAGTAGTTTATTATTAAGTTGAAATAAGAAGTTTAAACTGAAGAAATTATGCTTTGGGGTGATGTTCATACTTTTGTTGGGCTGTGGTGTGTTAACTTTCGTTGGTCACGTGCAAAGCGCAGCCTGCACCATACCCTCAGACATGCTTTAACCCAGTGCTGCTGTTGATGTTCTCAGTTTACCTGGAATTCAGCTGTAAAAACCCAGAAGTGTCCTGGGACGTCATTCACACCATCTGATGTAAATGTGTTTTGTACCTAATAAATTTTTAGTGGCTTGGAATATGCTGTTGTTTCGTCGTTGCGCAAAAGTTCCCGGTACAGGGGAACTCGGTTGGCTAGTGTAAAATACTCAAGTTCGCCAGACTGCGGGGGCGTGGCAGTGCTGTAGAGGCTGGCCCCGCTTCCTGACACCCCCCCCATGTCGTCCTGCCCCAGGACTTCACGGCTCCGCTGTGGCTCCGGGGCGCGGTGGGAGAACCCGGGGTGGCAGCAAAAGTCCCGACGAGGGTGGGATTCGAACCCACGCGTGCAGAGCACAATGGATTAGCAGTCCATCGCCTTCACCACTCGGCCACCTCGTCCTGCTCCGCACCGCGCACGGCCCCGCCCCTTCGCGCCGCCAACCAGCCTCACCTTTGCCCGCGCCGCCGGTAGCTGACGTCGGGCGACTGAGAGTACGGCCCGGGCAAGGCCCGGCGCCACGCTAGGTGTGAGGGTCCCAACCTCGAGCCTCAGACAGGGCAGTGCTTTTTGCCGTCCCTCCTGGCTGGGAGTCGGGGGCGGGCCGCCATTTTGCTGCCTCGGACAGCCCCGCGGCTGCGTGAGGGGACTCTGCGGTGGCCCAGCCCCGTCCCCGCCATAGCCCACGCCTCCAGGCCTGCTCCTCGCCGCCGCCGCGAGGCGGCCCTGCAAAAAGGCCTGCCCCCTGTCCACGTCGCTGCCTCGCACTGGAGGGCTCCCCGCGCCAGGCGGGGCGGCAAAAGCGCTGCCCTCTCTGAGGCTCGAACTCAGGACCTTCAGATTATGAGACTGACGCGCTGCCTACTGCGCTAAGAGGGCAACCACAAACTACTCGCCTGCCGAGCCTCCAGCCAAAGATCCCGGGGAGGGCCGCGGGCCCGCCCCTCAGTGCGGCAGGCAGCCCCATGGCGCGCCGGGCGGGCCGTGACGTGCCCGGCGGGGCAGCGGGGGCCCGCCGTCAGGCTGGCAGCGGGGCCCCGCGCCGGCTAGCGAGGGGCGGGGCCGGAGGCGGCGCGGGGCAGGACGAGGTGGCCGAGTGGTGAAGGCGATGGACTGCTAATCCATTGTGCTCTGCACGCGTGGGTTCGAATCCCACCCTCGTCGGGACTTTTGCCGCAGCGAAGGTGGAGCTGGGGACCGCCCGGGCTGGCGTGTCCTGCGGGCGAGGCTGGCTCAAGCTCCTGCCTGGCACAGGGTGACTGCGGGCTTGACTCCCAGCGGGGCCTGAGCCCCGGGGGGGGGAATCTAGTAGCAAGTGCCTGGTCCACTGCATCCTCCCAAAGGGAAGAGGTCACCGGTGTCCCCACAGTAGCGTTTGACTTTGGCAAGAGGAAATGGAGAAGCCCAGAGGGAAGAAATTGAAGAAGCCATCTAAACGGGCAGCCAGGACCCGGCATGGAGGTGGCTGGAAGTCTCTTATTGGAGACTCATGGAAAAAAAAAAAAAACACTCAGAAATCCTTACAAGGGCTATTACTGCAGAAAACAGCTGTTAAGCAGTTAAGATAACCCTCTGAAAGAGGAGGGTGCAACCGGAAAGCTAAGTGGGACACGTGAATGGATCCCACATAATCCACATAATGGACACCTTGGGGAGTGAGGGCAGAGAAGATGGAAGGGATTTCCATCAGAGGTGTTGGTGAACGTGCCTATTCATCTAACTGCCAAAAAAAAGAAAGAGAGCAAAAGGCAGAGTGCAAATCCCATCTTGCATACAGTAGGAGCCCAGAGGGGGAGAGGAAGGTGCCCCATGCCGCCCCGAGCTCTGGTTGGCACTGGGATGCCCAGTGGCTCTGGACGACCTGCCTGGAGAGGGACCCGGCAGAGGCATTAGCCCTCTCCTGCAGCTAATCCTGGCCATGTGACGAGCCCTGGCACTCTGGGAGGGTAACTGAGATGCTGCCAGGTCCCTCCTGCCAGCCCTGCTAAGTGTGAGAGCCCAATGGGCTGGCTGCAGGCATTGCAGCCGTGCCAGGGGGACAGGTCCTGCTGCTGCTCGTGGGGTTTGGAGGTGCTGCAGAGCAGGGGCAGGAGCAGGACCTGGGTGGGAGGGAAGCCTCGGTTATCACTGTATCCAGCGGGGGACCCTGGGGAGCCTGGGCCTGGCTGGAGATGTGCCCCAAGGGCTCCTACGCCAGCAGCGTCAGATTCAAGGTGCAGCCTCTGCACCGCTGCCCACAGCTGGTCCAGGGACCCCTCTCCCATGGGGAGATAACCCCCCACTTCTGTTCCCTTGCAGGTAGAGCCGCCCTAGGGGGTGATGGAGGATGACGTGGCATTCAATGGGATTCAGCTGCACTGCTCCCATGTGTGGGACCCCAGTGGTGGCCACACAGCTGAGTCCCCAGAGTGGTAGGAGAGCCCCCAGCCTACCTGTCCCCTCCTCATGGCTGGAGAACCTCCTTCACAGCTCTCCCAGCTCTGAAGGGCTTGCATTCTCCTTCTCCCATATTCCCCAGCCTCAGCACCGACCTCCTTCTCTCTCCTGTATCTAGGTGAGACTGCTGGTTGGAAGCCTGCTGGTGTCCCCACTGAGGATGCCTGGTGGGCTTCGCGCTGCAGGTCAGGTAACCCAGCGTGGGCTCCTGAGCAATGAAGTGGCCACCACTAGCACCCTTCACCTGCTCCGATGGGCATATCCTGGAGGGGTCGCAGTCCACCTGGGGCCAGCAGGGCAGCTGGAGCCCCCAGTGCCCCAAGGCACTGTGCGGCATCCAGACATGGCAGGATCCTGCATGGGGGCTGAAGAGGGATGACACAACCCTGAATGATCTATGTCTCTTCTGCTGCCCATAACGAGCTCTGGAAACCCACTGCAGGACACCCGATTCCATGACCCAGCTTCACAGAAGCCTGTGCCCAGGGTCCCCTCTCCCAGGACCCCATGTCCACTGAGGTACCACCTTAGCCCTGGTACGCTCAGGGGGCACCTTCCCCTTGTCTCCATGGGCTCCATCATTGCACAAGTGCAAGTTCCCCAACACCTATTCAGCTTCCCAGAGACGCTCCCAAGTCCTTTCTGCCCCCACCCAGACTTCCAGATATTCCCCAGCATCTCTAGGACTGTCCCTGTCCTACCCTGAAATGAGTTCTCAGTAAAAGCATGCACCCAGACTGCGCCAGGGAATTTCTGTCATTGGGAGGGGACAAACCAGGGCAGAGAAGCGGGGAGCCATGGCCAGCCCTACCAGGACACAGGGATGCACAACCCATTGAAGGGGATGACTGAGAATTTATATCTGCATTGTCCTCAAAGGGCAAAAGGATGGGAGGCTGTGGGTACACAGGAAAATCTGTGTACCCACATCCTGAAAATCCTGATGGGGCAGATGGGTGCATGAGGGACCACTGGAGACCCCTACTTGAGGCACAGATGCCCAGCTTGGGGCAGGGAGGAAGGCACCTCTAGGAGTTGAACCCAGGATCTCCTGTTTACTAGGCAGGCACTTTAGCCAGCTGAGCCGTGGAGTCCACCTGCCCTCAGCTGTGAGGAGCTGTGGGCTGCCCCACAGCCACAGGGGGTGCTATGGCCACAGCCCCTGCCCATCTGCTGCCACCCCACCACCAGGGTCACCCTGCCGAACCAATGGGCCTGGGCACAGGGTTGGGACCCTGGGGACAGGGAACATTCCTGTGTGTCATGCTAAGCTCAAAGCCCCAGTGACTGCGGGGTGTCCCTGGGAAATAAAAGTCAATGGCCAGGTCCGAAATGAGCTCTGTGCTGCCTGGGTGGTAGTGGCCAGTGGTGGGTGCCCAAAAGGAGGGCTAGTCCAGGAGCCGAACCCAAGACCTCTCACGCCCTTAGTGAGAATCACGCCCCTAGATCAATGAGCCCCTGTGTGCAACTGCCTTGTCACCCCCAGAACGTGCTGGCCACCAGGGTGCTGGGGGGCCCAGGTGCCACTTTTCGGGGATGGGCCCTGCCATCAGGCCCTGGGGAGTACAGCAGGGCTGAGCGTGTGTGCAGGGATGCACTAGCCACCCTGGAGACTTTCCCACTTCCCAAGAAGACAGGGGACACCCAGGGAATGCTGGTCTGGGCACGGGCCAGGTGTACCTGCTGGGCATCAAGGGTGGGGGCTGTGATGGCCGAGGGGTGAAGGCGTTGGATTCGAAATCCAATAGGGTTTCCCTGCGCAGGTTCGAATCCTGCTCACAGCGAGAGATTGTTTTACCCACTGCTGTGTGAGTTAGGGGCCGGGGCCTGGGCCTGGGGGAGCGGGGGACAGGGGCAGGAGAAGACTGGAGTCCGCGGCAGCCCCAGCTGTCCACCTCGCTACCGCGCCAGGAAGCCTGCTCCCAGGCAGAGTGAAGTAAGGAAGGGCAAGAGCTGTGGACCACTTACCCCGGGGCCAGGTGAAATCCTCCCTTGTGAGGTGGGACCACCCAGGGTCATGGGTGGGGCTGGGGACCCACAGCAAAGCCATGGGGTATCAATTGTGTGTTTATCTGCAGTTGCTTTTACCAGTGTGCTGTGGGCCAGGTGGGACCCGCACCAAACACAGGGCTGAGAGGCCAAGGGGAAAAGCTGGGGAGCCCCGTGCAGGCTTGGGGTATGGTCCCACCTTCAGGTGTGGGAGGACCTGGGTCCAACTCCCAGAGGAGTCCTCCCTTTGGGCAAAGCCTGCCCTGCTTTTGCGTGGGGAGTACACAGCTCATCTGGGGTCAGCTGTTGGCTTTCATCCCCTTGTTCCCTCTGACAGTCACTTCAGGGTTTGGCTGGGCAGGGCGAGTAGGGCAGCTCCCTCTCTAGGGTGTCCTGGCATGGAGTGTGGGCACCCACTATGTCCACCATGCACCACTGCTGTCCCCCCAGTCCTGGGACAGCCATGCCCATAGGCAGCCCCAGGGCCTTTCTGTGGGGCCTGGGGGCCAACCTGCCAGCCCTGCAGCGAGCAGCGAGGGGGCTTTGGGGAGGCAAAAGTACATGGAGATGCTGGGGGTTGAACCTAGGGCCTCTTATATGCAAAGCATGCACTCTCCCACAGAGCTACATCCCCTGTGTGGGCAATGATGTGCCCAGGGGTCTCCACTGACCCCCATGGACCAGCTGTCCCCATGGCCACTGGGACCAGGGCAATTATGTGCTGTGGCCACCTCTAAACGCTGGCCCCACATCCTGGGGGGGGTCTTCCCTGCTCCAGGCTGTGCCAGGGTCAAAAGCCAGTATCAGCCACCCTCACCAACCCCAAAGATTGTGTGGGAGAAATGGTGGGAGTGGACTGTGGTGCACCCCAGCTTGTTGGTCCAGTGGTACCTGGTGCAGAAGGGTCGGTGCCATGCCCTGGCTGGGCACATCCCTGTGAGCAGGATGGACCCCCAAGATCCATCAGTGCATGACCCAAGGTTCTGTTTTTGGGGTCAGGGTCCTTGGGGCAGAGTAGGATGGGCAGTGGGACAGGGGTGGGGCAGGAAGGGGACTTGCTGTCTTGTTAAGAGTTAAAGTCTGATATGTGGCTGAGGGAAGTCCTCCCATTGAGTCAGGAGGTTCAGAAAGGACCCCCTTGCTTTCTAAACTCCTTCTCAGAGGGGAGTCTAGGTGTGGCTATGTCCAGTCTTAGTCCCAGACTTGGTCAATGGTTTATGTCTAAAGGACATAAGTACATTAGCCACTTAGTCAGAGTCAACATTTGCCTGTTTCAGAGCCCTGTCAAGGACTTTCACTGAGACAGTTTTGGAAGTTGGAAAGTTGGAAAGATAAATGATTTATTAAGGCAGCAGATATAACAAATTTGGAATTGCCGTTGATAAATACACTTACTGCAGAAATCAAGCTTGAGTTAATAGTTCAGTGCTTTTGTTAACGATATTTTGGTGGGTAACATCTGGTGTAGTCAGAGGCACAAGTCTTCCCAAAGAGGTGTCCCTGCTTGGGGAAGGGAGAGGTCTAGGCCCATTCCAGTAGTTGGAACTCTCACCTTCAAACTGGAGGATTCTAAACGCCAGATTTATACTTTTAGCGAGGTGGGACTAAGTCATTTATTGCGTGCCAACTAACTCTTAACAAGACTTGTGTTCGGTACAGAGGCACGGTTGCTCTCCCACTGTTTTTGAAATAACATCGGGCTGTGATGCCTCTGCCTCACACCAGGTGTCACTCAGCTGATCTGAGCCATCTGTCCTGGTGGTCTTGGCAAGATAAGGAGGGTATGCAGCTCTCGCTCGGTCCCTGGTGCTTGTTGGTGCTTACCAGTGCAAGATAAGCATGTAGCTTAACTTTTCTCAAGCCAGATTCACAATGACTCCATATTGACACAGACAAAGCTGGTAACTCACCACACTTGGCCAAGCATCCTCACCACAGCCAGGGGATGTAGCTCAGCGGGAGAGCGCTTGCTTTGCATGTAAGAGGCCCTGGGTTCAACCCCCAGCATCTCCATGTTCCTTTTTCCCCCCAAACCCATTGTTTTCCAGGGCTTCATTGGAGCGTGCTTCCCTTTGGTGCCTGCCCTGTGGCTAGGCTCTCTGCTCTGCTGCACCTGGATTTTTTCCCAGCCATGGGTGAATACCCCAGGATGTCCCCTTTTTGCAACCCTTGCATGTGTGGATACTGGGGCTGCCAGGAGGAGCTGGGGCTGTGCAGGTGGTCCTGCACCAGGCTGGGAAGTATTTTTTTCCCGAGGCAGAGCCCAGAGCAAAGGTGGGGTGCCCCCACCCAAAGGTGGAAAGTGTGGAGCTGTGATGGCCGAGGGGTGAAGGCGTTGGACTTGAAATCCAATAGGGGTTCCCTGCGCAGGTTCGAATCCTGCTCACAGCGACTGATTTTATCCATAGCAGGGATGAGGTGGGGGCCAGGGTAGTCTCTCCCTACGAGGAACCCATAGCTGGAGAGCAGTGTTCCACGCAGCTGCCCTTCTCCTGTGGTGGGCCGGTGGGGCCATACCCTTGGTTCAATTCCTGGCACAGCTAGGATTTTGGGCACAGATGGGGTGGCACTGACTGGGACAGGCAGCATGAACAGCTCAGCCATAGTCTCCTGTGCTGGGAAGGTTCCACCCTCCAGGAAGTGAGATGCTGCCTGATGGGGCTAAAACATGGCTCAGCCATGGGCATAGCTGTCTCTCAGGGATGACCAAGCAAGGCCCTGCTGCCACCTCTTCCCTGGTGGGCAGCTCTGCCTGAGGACCACAGTGCAGGCTTGCAGGCACACACAATCTTTTGAGAAGATGCCTTCCAGAGGCAGAAGTAGAGTTTATCACTACTGTCCCTTGGAAGGGGTGGGCTTAAGGAGGCAAAAAGCTTGGAGATGCTGGGGATTGAACCCAGGACCTCTTACATGCGAAGCAAGCGCTCTTCCACTGAGCTACATCCCCCACCTGCTAGAGATAGTCCAAGGGGGTCCTCTTGACTGTCCTCTCACTCTTGACTCTATGGCTTTTGGAGCTAGGGCACTTACAGCCTATGGCCATGTCCAGGTGCCAGCCCTGCAGCCAGGGCAGAGCAAGGGGCACCTGTGAAGATCCATTAGGGCCAAAAAGAGCTTTCTAAGGTCCCATCCCAGCCCATCCAGTTCTCTAAGTACTGTAGGCCAAGAAGGGGGTACCTGCCCCTTGCAGTGTTCTTCCTCATTGGTCTAGGGATATGATTCTCGCCTCAGGTGAGAGAGGCACCGGGTTCAACTCCTGTGCAAGTTCTCTGTTTGGACACCAGCCTTGCTCAGCTGGTGGCATCAGCCCAGTGGGACCAGGGCCAGTGTGGCAGGAGGACACCAGTGCCTGGTGCAGTGGGGACGGACAAAGTGTTTAGCATGGGCACGTCCCCACGGCCAGGATCTCTATCCTGCAACAATGGGGATAGTGGAGTGCAGCCACTGGTGGCCTGGTTTTGGGGCAGAGCAGGGTGAGCAGTGGGCCATTGGGGCAGTGGTGGGAGGTGAGGGGAGATGGCCAGGCCCCCACCCTTCCCCATGCATAGGGGATGTAGCTCGGTGGGAGAGCACTTGCTTTGTGTATAAGAGGCCCTGGGTTCAGCCCACAGCTTTTGCCTCCCCAGACCCCCTCCCTGACAGCTGTGGGGCTGGCAGAGGCAGAGCAGAGCTCCCAAGACCTCACAGAAAAGCTCTGGGACTGCCTGCGGGCACACCTGGCGTGAGGATCCTACCTGGCACCTGTGGGCAGCAAGGAAATGCCCACAGCCCTTTACCTTCCCTCTCTGTGAGGTGTGAGGGTACCTTCTGCCCATTCCCAAGGGGCTTTGGGATGAACGCTGATGTTTGCAGGAGTTGCCGTCCTCACCTCGTCCCTGCAGGGGCTGTGCCTAGCAGTGCACAAACTTAAACATAGGAAGTTCCATCTAAACGCGAGGAGGAACTTTGAGGCTATAAGAGCACTGGCACAGGCTGCCCAGAGAGGTGGTGGAGTCTCTGGGATCTACGTAGGGCATATGGGCACATGGTTTCCCTTCCCAAGGGGGCTCAGGGTCTTTCCTGGGGTGAACGCCAGTGGAGGGGGGAGCAGCTGGGCAGGAGGAGGGCGGTGGGTGCCCAAAAGGAGGGCTCGTCCGGGAGTTGAACCCGGGACCTCTCGCACCCTAAGCGAGAATCATACCCCTAGACCAACGAGCCATGGTGCACCCTTTGGACCTGACCCACCTGCTGTCCCAGACAGCCCCACAGCCCCACACACTGCACAGGCCAACCCCATGCACACTACAGGTGGTGGCTACCCCACACTGCTGCCCTCTGGCCATCAGCTACCCCAGGTCTCCTGGGGACGTGCCGCAGGGTCATCAATGGCTGTCGCTCAGCAACTCAGCAAAATGCTACACACCCCCACACCCCGCTCACATCAAGGGCTGCTTCCTCACCTCTCCTGGGTCTGCAAAACCTGGAAAACTACAGGGGACACTCTCACCCTCCTGCCCTGGGGCCATCACAAGCCCTGCCTGAGGCATTGCTGGGGGTGACTCAGACGGGGAGCAGAGCACGGTCCCTCGTGCAGGAGACAGGCAGAAGCTGCAGGGATGGAATTCCCCTGACTCCCACCTCACCTCCCTTGCCTGGGCACCCACTAGGGCACCAGGGAAAATCTCTCGCTATGAGCAAATCTGCACAGGTTATGCCTAGTGGATTTCAAGGCCAACACCTTCACTCCTCGGCCACCACAGCCCCAGCCCTTGCCAACGGGGAGGGACATCTGCCCCCCGCCCAGGGCACCCCCTGCTCCCCTCTGGGCACCCTGCTGTCCAGGGAAGCGGGAAAATCTCCAGGGTGGCCGGTGCCTCCCGGCACACACCCTCAGCCCTACTGTGCTCCTCAGCGCTTGGCAGCAGGGACCATCCCTGAAAAGGGGCTCCTGGGGCCCCCCAGCGCCCCAGTGCCTGGCACAGGCTGGCGGTGCCCAGGCACCTGCGCATCACGGCCTAGGGGTCCCGGGCTCTACTCCTGGACAAGCCCTGCTTTGGGCCACTCACCGCTGGGCACAGCCCCTGCAGGGATGGGGCACACTATCCAGCCACAACTCGGCCGCCTGTCCCCTCTGCTGGCAGTGGCCAAAAGCAGGGCTTGTCCAGCCGTCCTGGGCTGCGTCAAGAAGAATGTGGCCAGCAGGTCGAGGGAGGTTATCGTCCTCCTCTGCTCTGCCTTGGTGAGACCACATCTGCAGTACTGGGTCCAGTTCTGGGCTCCCCGGTTCAAGAAGGACAGGGAACTGCTGGAGAGGGGACAGCAAAGGGCTACCAAAATGATTAGGGGACTGGAACACCTCTCTTATGAAGAAAGGCTGAGGGATTTGGGTCTTTTTAGTCTGGAAAAAAGACGACTGAGGGGGGATCTTAGCAACACTTATAAATACTTCAAGGGTGGGTGTCAGGAGGATGGGACCAGGCTCTTTTCAGTGGTGCCCAGCGAGAGGACAAGAGGTAACAGGCACAAACTTGAACATAGGAAGTTCCATCTAAACGCGAGGAGGAACTTTGAGGCTATAAGAGCACTGGCACAGGCTGCCCAGAGAGGTGGTGGAGTCTCTGGGATCTACGTAGGGCATATGGGCACATGGTTTCCCTTCCCGAGGGGGCTCAGGGTCTTTCTTGGGGTGAACGCCAGTGGAGGGGGGAGCAGCTGGGCAGGAGGAGGGCGGTGGGTGCCCAAAAGGAGGGCTCGTCCGGGAGTTGAACCCGGGACCTCTCGCACCCTAAGCGAGAATCATACCCCTAGACCAACGAGCCACAGTGCACCCTTTGGACCTGACCCACCTGCTGTCCCAGAGAGCCCCACAGCCCCACACACTGCACGGGACAACCTCATGCGCTGTGCACGCAGGGGCTGCCCCACGCTCATGCCCTTTCCCTCCCCTCTGCTCTCCACCTGTCACCTCCCTCACCTCACACACGCAGAAGGAAAACGGACACCTGGGGGACTCCACTCAGCAGCCTGAGAAAATTACACTTCCCCACCTACCTCAGCCATACAAACTCTGGAAAATATCACCATGCCGCCTGGCACCCTCCTACCTTCTCCACCCCTCCCTCACCTTCTCCTTCCTACACCCTTGTCCTGCAAACTCAGAAAGTCTCCACCCTTGACAGTGCATCGCCCACACCCACTCTGCTCCCCAGGGCCTGATGGCAGGACCCGTCCCCAAAAAGCGGCACCCGGCCTTCCGGGACTGTACTGCTCCCCCCACCAGTACCTGCCACAGCCTGCACTTTGGGGTTTCTGGGCCCAGGGGTAGGACTGGCCCATAGGCTACGCAAGGTCCCTGGCTCTACTCCTGGACAAGACCTGCTTTGGGCCACTCACCGCTGGGCACGGCCCCTGCAGGGATGGGGCACACTATCCAGCAACAACTCGGCTGCCTGCCCCCTCTGCTGGGACGGTCCCGCTGCCGCCAGGAGCGAGGTGCTGCCCCATGGGGCAAAGAGACACGGCTCAGCCGTGGCAAGGGCTCGGCCCGTCCTGGGTGGGGAAGGGGCAGTGGGGCACAGCAGAGCAGGACGGTGCTGCCACCTTGTCCCTGGTGGGCAGCTCTGCCTGTGGTCTGAGTGCAGAAAAACATGTTGCGAGTCTGCCCACAGCTGTCCTCCCAGTCCCAGTCCCCTTGCCGGCCTGCCGCCACCTAAGGGACACCCAGTGTCTGCAAACCCCTGAAGCCCAATGTCAGCAGCTCTGCAGGGCTGGGGAAGGAAAGAGCAACTGGGATTTTCTGGGAGAAATGAGAAAGCCAGGTAGAAGGGCAACATTGGTTCTGGGGGATGCCCCATGGAAGGCAGAAATGATGCTGCAAAGCACTGGCCATTTTAACCACTGCAATGGCCAGGGACGTGGTTTTGAGGAGGAAAACCACCGGAGACAGTGGGAATTGGAGATGCTGGGTACTAACACCCTGAATTCACCTCCAGCTTCTGGCTCCATGGACCAGGGATGGCAAGAGGGACCTCCTTGCTCCTAGAGTGTGCCAAGAGCTGTGTGGGCACCAGAGACTGGGGATGTAATCAATTGCAGCATACCAGCACATTGGTCTAGGGGTATGATTCTCCCTCTGGATGTGAGAGGTCCTGGGTTCAACTCTTGGACAAGCCATCCTTTTGGGGGCAGCCACCTTCCCCAGCAGCACAAGGGACCATGCCGTAACCAGGGCACAGCAAAGGCAGAGGTGTGCAGAACAGTGGGTTCGATCCCATGTCCTAACCGGCATGTCCCTGTGGGCAGGATGGACCCCTAAGAGCCATCAGCGAGATGCTGCTGGGTGTTTGGGCAGGGAAGCAGATGGAGGAAGGGGTGGGAAAGGGCAGTTGGAAGCAGCACTGGGCATGGTATAGCAGAGTGGGTACTGCGAGCAGCGTGTGCCCTGAGGGTCTGTTTCTGGGGTCAGGGTGCTGCACGTAGAGCAGGGTGACCACTGTGCAGAGAGGCAGCAGTGGGGTGTGAGGGGAGTTGGCCAGGCCCATAGTCTTGCCCATGCTTAGTGGGAGAGCGCTTGCTTTGCATGTAGGAGGCCCTGGGTTCAACCCCCAGCATCTTTATGTCCTTTTGCATCCCCAAAAAAACCAGAGCAGGGCAGAGGGTGTCTAAAAGGAAGGCTTGTCCAGGAGTTGAACCTGGGACCTCACACACCCCTAAGCAAAAAATCATAGCCCTAGACCAACAAGCCAGGATGTGGGACTGTGCCCCAGGAGAGCTCCTGTCCCCCACAGCCCTATAGGGTCCCTGCCCCAGCCCTGCCTGTGTGCCAGCACAAGTACAAGGGAGAGCAAGGAGTTCCCTGTGCCCAGGAGCTGCTGATACCAGGGGTTGGGGACCTCCTCCCCAGTGGAGGTCCACCTTTGGCAGCTGGCATGGCTGGAGGGTGCTACGGAGCTGTGTTTGATCCTTGGCGTTTTAGCCTCCCTGCTGGGTGGCAATGACTGAGCAGGGGTTGGTCCCCTACCCAGCTCCCCTTCCCAGCGCTGGGGTTGAGCCAGGCCAGGAGGAGATAAATGGAGTGGGGTGAGCACTGGATGTCACCGGCACTTGCTGCACCAGGGCGTTGCTCCTGGCCACTCTGTCCCTCAGTGTGTATCATGCACCTCTCAAAAAACTGAAGACTTTGGGGGTGCCTGAGCCCTCAGAAGCTGCACTGAGATTGTTTGGGTTGGTCTTGTGCACTCATGGGTGAGCCGGGCAGGCAGGTGATGTCACGGGGACCCTCAGGGTGCTGGTGTTAGCAGCCAGACAAAGAGCCGAGACAGATGCAGTCACCTCGGGGCAGTGCAGGGACGGAGGGCAGCTGGCAGGGCTCTGCCGGGGAAAGGGGAAGGGGGCAGCATGTGCCTGCAGGGGCTGGGGCCTCAAAACCCAGCTGGTGCTGGTAGGGAAGGTGTTGGGCTCTCTGTGCCAGGGGCCTGGGTCGGTCAGCAATGAGGGTGCTCCCAGGGGCAGATAGAGAAGTATTTGGGGGCTGGGGTACTCCAGACCTGGGGCAGCGGTGTGGGGCATGGGAGGAGAGGGTAGGCAGAGGGTCAGATGTGTTGGGGGGCACCCCACAGCTGAGGGCAGGGGGGCACCATGGCTCAGCTGGTTAAAGTGTCTGTCTAATAAACAGTTGAAAGAGTGGTGCCTGGGCCTGCAGGCTGTTTTTCCTCCCTGCCTCAAGCAGGGGGCTCTGCTGGCAGTTTCTGCCCTGTTGGAGCCTCCCCAACCCCTCAGTCCCACCAGCCCCACTTGGTCGAAGGATTTTCCTTCTGACCCCTTTCCCTGGGCAGCTCACACTGGAGACACGACCCAAACTATCTCCAGACCCCAAGGGATTTGGGAAATAAAGAGGTATGCTGGCTAGACCCCCACCATCTTCCACATTAATTTGCACAACTGCTGCTGAATCCAGCAGGAAAACCCTCTGGACATATGTTGAGGGAGGGTGGATGGGTGATGGTGATGTGATGGAGACGTGCAACAAAGCCTGGGAGACACAGAATTTTATGTCAAAAACAAATGCCACCTTGCCCTTTGCCATCCTCTGAATACAGGGACTGAAGGGAGCATGGAGAGGGGCAAATGAATCGCAAACACCTGCTTGCTGCCCTGCACCAGGCTGATGGGTAGCTGGCTGCCATGGCCAGGCAGATGGGCTGTCAAGGCTCTGCCTGCCCAGCCTGGCTCCCCAGAGGACACCTGAAAGGACCAGTCGCAGCTCTGCAGCCTTTGGTCAAAAAGGGGAAAAACATTCCCCAAAACAATGGGAACAGAAGGTGCTGAGGGGGCTGAGGGGGGAAGGTGATAGACTTCTAATACGTTGTGGTCTGCATGTGTGGGTTCAAATCCCACCATTGTTGCGACTCTGGGTTTTCCCCAAGCAGTGTGAGCCTTTCAGCCCCCAGTATGGCCAGCTTCCTTTTGCCTCTCTCTGTTTTGATTGTGCATGTTAAATACACGTCTGCCTCTGGATCACTGTTCCCACCTGACAAACCTGCTCCCTGTTGCTCAGGGACCTGTGTTGCCCTTCTGCACAATGTGCTGGGCTCCATGCTCCTGTGCAGGAGCAGGGTACTGTGCCCCATTCCCTGAGCCCTCCTGCCAGCCAACTGTGTGGTCTCCAGGAGGCAAAGCACCAAACCATGGGCATGGAAGGTCAGCAATGTGCTGGCCAGGCAGCAATGTGGGCACACCCTGAGCCTGGGCACTGCTTTTTTCCCCTTCTGCTCTGTCAACCAGTTTATTCCTTTCTGCATCTCATACACAAGCCCTGGGCATCCCTGTCACGCCAGTGGAAGCCAAAAGCCAACCTGGACAAAGCTGTGCCTTGCTGAGACATCGCCATGTCCTAGAGGTGCTTTCTCGAGGATGGCATAGCTGCTGTGTATTGGAAGTTCCCTCCTGTGTCTGCAGCAGTGCTTGCAGTGGGGGTTCCCATGGCAGGGGGGTTGGAACAAGGTGATCTTTAATTGTCCCTTCCAACGCAAACCATTCTCCAATTCTATGATTCCTGGGGAGAGGAGAGGGTGAACTACTGCAAGATGAAGAGGAAAGAGGCAAAAAGACCCGCTGCTGGGAGGTTTTTGATTGCTGAAATCGTGATCTTGCAGAGAGGGAAGCCTTGCATTTCTCAGAGCATGTCTGTGCTTTGATGCAGCTGGGGAAACACGTTGTGCCAGCCTTGCAGGTGTCTTCCCTGCTCCTGCTCCTTTGTTCCGTGGATGAGGATGTGGCCAAGCAATGCTGTGGCTTGGAGGCAAGGCAAGGACGCTCAGGCTTAGCTGCCCACGCTGAAAGCCCTGCACTGGCTTTTTGACCTTCCCTGGGGCCGCATTTCCTTCCTGCACCTTGGGGAGATGCCCCTGGGAACAAGCTGGGAGCTGCTTCCCTCTCCTGAGCCAGAAATGGTGATCGGGCTGCAGGGGAACACCAGCCCTGTCCCTTCCTGCTGCCATGGGGCACTGTGGTGCTTGGCCAGCTCTGCTGCCCTGGGAAAGGGGGATATCTGCGCCTGAACAGCCAGGCACCCTGCAAGAAGGATGCAGGGGATTTCTTGTGGAAAAGGCATGGGTTTTGGTGTACAGGGGTTAGAGCCCTGGAGGAACACCAGCTTGCAGATGGAGACTGTGTCCATGCCAGCACATGCCTGCCTCTGCCCTGGTGTGTGGTGACAAGGCCTCCTGGGGGGGATGTGCCAGCCTTGGTGACGCCATGGAGCATCAGCCCACCCAGGGACCTGACAATTATAGGGGACATGTGGCGGCATGAAACTGGATCATCTGCAGCCCCAGGGCGGCACATGGCAGCCGGAGCCTGGCTCTCCCCAGCGGCACTGGCCGGGCTCTGCTCCCAGGGCTGCACACAGTGGCCCTGAAGCACCCCCGAGTCTGCCCCGGCAAGCGCACAGGCAGCCAAGGATGCTCTGCGGCTGCAGTGGAGGGGCAGCTGCCCGGGTGGGTCTGTCTGCCTCAGGATGCTGCCTCCTGGCACTGGGGTGTCCCGCTTGCCCATCAGCTGCCTGGGAGTGGTCCCTGCATGTCATACTGCTGGCAGGTCAGGTGTGGGCCTGGGGCGAGCCCTGGGTGAGAGCGCTGGATGCAGGTGTTCCTTGGAGATGGGATGCAGTGGGTCTGTTGCTGCTGCAAAATGTGCCTTTGCCTTTGGCTTTCAGAAGAAATTTTGGGGCCAGGGCAAGCTTCCACCCTCCAACTGGTCTCAGAGGCATCTAGCCCCTGGGTTGTTGGAAATAAAAATGCAGAACAGTGCAACTGGAGTTGCAAAGTGCTGCTGGGGCTGGTGATGCAAAGGGAAACACAGAAAGTGTTGGTCCAGGGCCATGTTTCTCCTTGTGCCCTTATCTGCAGGAAGAACCAAAGCTTAGATGGACACACATCTTGGATCCAGGATGTGCAGAAGTTAAAAAAATGGGTCTCACATGTTTGTTTTGGTGAAATTTCCTCAGATTTGTTGTTCCTTCAGAGAAAGCCATGTCTTAAGTAGAAAGTGCTCATTCCCCAAAATGAATATAGGTTGGAAAATCCAGTCTTTGTCTTTCTCCCAAATACCTGCATTTGTGGGAAGAGCTCTTTCCCATATGGTTTTTCTTTGTTTCAATCTCATTCGTTACACAAATCTGATTATTTTAAATTCCTGACACATGCCTTTTGTTTCTCTTGTCCCCTTCTCCAGGCAAAGGACTTGTTTCAGTACACAGATCCACTCACATTCAGTGACATGCTGTCTCTAATTGCTCCTGTGCATCCATGGATATTATTCTGGGATGCAATGCTTCAATGTGAGCAGAACCTCAAGCACTTAAACTGGGTTGCAAAACTGAAACACACAGTGAGGCTGCAAATCAGAAGATCCTCGCCTGTGTCTGTAAACCTGGAAGAGAGTCCCTCAGGAAGGGCTGTTTTCCCCAGGATCACGTGAGAGCACAGAGGCACAAAAAAAAGATAGAAGATGATTAGTGAAGGGGAAGAAACCCTGACTGACAGAAGAAGAGTTTAATTCTTAGGCTGTGGGTCCAAGGTGCACCTGTGGCATCATTTTGTTCTCCAAGAGTGGTGCAAGAAACAGAAAGGTAAAGCTTAAAACAAAGCCTCATCTTTTCCTGCTCACCAAATTGCCACTTAGGAGGTTGTGATGAACCCACAGCCTCCTACCTTACTCCAGCAGGCTGGAAGGTTGCTTCTGGCTGAAGCATGTGTCCTCTGCTGCACCTTGGAAAAGCTGATTTCCTCTTTCTCCTTCCAGAATTATGTTAAAAATAGCTGGGCTTGATCCCAGCCCCTCTGAAAGGCTTTTTTTCCCTTGCAGGCAGGGCAGGAAGGAGTCACTAGGGACAGTTCAGTGCTATCAACAGTGCCTCTACAAGGCCAAGTCACCCTAGGAACTAAAATAACCCCAGAAATCCTACAAAGCATATCTTTAACAGTAATGCTGACAACCCACAGCCCCACACATGCATAGTACATGTGCCCTGGTACTACCACGGTTTATTCCAGGGCAGAAGATATTTGTGCCTTCATCTGGGCTCTGCTGGCATGAAATGAGAAGTCTTCTTTAAATTTTCTTTGCCCCTAGAGCCTGATGGCTCATTCCCCTGCTTGGGACCATGTCAGCAACTCCGTCTCCCCAATGTGCAGGTGATTCATGTTTAAGTGCAGGTCGGTATTTTTGCGACTCCCTGGCTGTTTAGCAGCTAACAGGCTTTCAGCAGAGCAATCTGGTGTCATGCCGCAGCCTGTAATTAAAAATGTCTTGACGATGTCACTCCATCACAAGGAAGAACAGCTGTGAACTTCTGTCTCACTGCTGTTAGCATATCCAAAGAGCAGGATGGAAAGGCTTTTGGACTCGGAAGTCAGCTCACTGTGCAAAATTAGTAAGTTTTAGTGTGTGTCACCTTCAAGGAGTGGACTCCAGAGCCCATGGTTACTTTGCTTTTAAAATTTGATGTGCTGTCCAAGCAGAATTCATACCCCAGACATGAGGAATAAAATCAAAAAAAGGCAAAATCCTCTAAGCGGATCCAAAAGCATAATAATTTGGTCATGCTGGGCTAGCTCAAGTCCCTGCGTCTGCGTCTTTAGCACCTGGGCAGATGGGGCAGCAGAAATGTCCCTCTGGCATTTTTCTCCCAGCTGTGCATGGTCCCCCAGCGCCCTTACCCCTGCAGCCCCCCTTGGTTTTCCCGCCATCAATGAGACCGCCGTCGCAGGGTTTACCTTCAGATGTGTGTTTCTCATGTTCAGCCTAAACCCCTGAGCTCACCTCAGGTGCACTGGGGAGCTGAATCGGTTGTGCTCGGAGGAAGGTGGGGAGTGATGTGCCTGCCCTAAATTCTGCTGAAACACTCTCCTGCCTCATGGCGTAAGACCTAAAATGTACTATGGCCTTAGGAAGCATGGTAATTAATGCCTGTAGCCTGAATCATTTCAATCTTACTCAATATTAAATGGAAGCAAAACATGACAGATGAAAGAGGGAACTGTTTAATCAGCCGGGGGAGCTTTCCAGGAGAAAACTGCTGGTTGTTGGGGAGTTTCAGGTGGAAGGTATGCACCTGCTCCCCCAGGGGCCGGAGCACCCTATAAAATCCTGACGGGCCACCTGGCCCCACCACCTGCTCTTAGCCACTGCTGCTGCCTCCACTGCCTGGGTAAGTTGAGACAGGCTTTGTCTCCGTCTCCCCATTGAGCTATTGCTTTCACCAGTGCCTTGTGCCTGGTCCTACACAAGAGTACAAGGTTAGTTACCTGACTCCCTCCTGCATGTGGAGGATGTTGGGGAAGGGTTTATTTCTGCCGCAAAATGAGGAGTCGAGGTTCAAAGTGCGAGGGGTTGCGGGATGCAGGGCTTGCAAGGTCCATAACTGCATAGCTGGGTGCATCCTGCACAGTTTTACTTGCCGAAGAAAAGAATAGCATGTTCACGGGTTGCAGGGAACGATGTGTTCCTGTTTGCAGAAGGGCAGCTGAGGTCCGTTGTATTTTGGGATGGGATAGCTCAGCTTACATTAAGTCTAGCTTGCTCATGTTGTATTGATTTTAGTGGGTTTTGCTGCAACTAGTTGTGTCTCGGTGAGTGTTTCGCTTGCTGAAGGCTTGCCATTAGCTCGAGGGCAGGCAGCATTCAGAAGTGGGTCTGCTCTTGGTGTTTTCAGTATTTCATGCCTCCAGCTTCCCCAGACATGCAGCTCAAACCAAACTTTCTCCTGAGTGGCTTGTGGGGTGAGGGAAGGGGGAAGCCAATTCCTGCCCATTTGGAAAGCCTTCCTTCAGGGTTTCTAAACCACCCAAACTCACCCTCTAGCTATCTCTCCCACGCCTCTTATTATGGAAGCTGCTAAATGAGAGCTCAGCGGGAATGGACCAGGCTCTGCCTTGCATTTACACCCTGGCTCTGGCTTTCAGGTGTACGTCCTCGTGGAGCGATGTCCTGCTACGACCTGTGTCTGCCCTCCTCCTGCAGTCCCCGGCCACTGGCCACCAGCTGCAACCAGCCCTGCTTCCGCCGCTGCGGGGACTCCACTGCCGTCATCCAGCCCCCCACCGTTGTGGTCACCCTGCCTGGGCCCATCCTCAGCTCCTACCCGCAAAACACGACGGTGGGGTCCACAGCGTCGGCGGCGGTCGGGAGCTACCTCCGGTGCTGTGGGGTCCCTGTGGCCTCCAGTGGTCCCCGGGGGCTGGGGAAGGTGGGACTGCTGTGCTTGGGTAGCAGGCTGTAGGGGTGGCCCCAGTGGTCACCTCCTCCAGCTGATGCCAGCAGAGCATCTGCGTTGGGAAGGAAAAACAAAGCGCAGGACCAAGACTGGGGAAGAGGACTAAGGAAATGCCCATGGGTTTCCCAGCTGTGGGGGGTACCTGCAGCTCCCCCAGGAGTAAGGGAACCATGCGAGCTTGTCATTCAAGACCATGCCTGTGTATACCTTTTCCTTGCTAAGCCTTACTTTATATTTCCACATAGGTGTCACACCGTGTGGTTCTACACAGCATTTGCTACTGGCTGGGTGAAAATGCTTATAGTGGGTTGTAGACAGAAGATGATAGTCGTGGCAGAGGAAAACCTTGTAGGGATCAGCTTGTCCTGGAGTGGGGTTTATCCATTTCTTTACTGAGCACTGGAAATGCACTTCTCATACTCTGAACTGGTTTATTCTCCTTCTCCTCATTAAAGTTATGCTACATCATAGCCTGAGTCTTCTGGTGTTCCTTGTGCCTCTGGTCTGGAGGCAACTTGGTTTTTTGTCTGAAATGGGAGTTTCTCCTGTTCAGCTCCTCACTGAGCTGAAGTGTGTGTTTTGCTGTGACCAGCCCAAAGGCAACTTTCTCAGCCTGCAAACATCTCCTTCTGCCCCATAGCAAGCACCTGCTTAGGGAGAACTTCCCACAAGAGGAGATTTGTTGCCTGTTTCCTTGAGGAGATGGGAACATGAAGGTTTGACATTTCAAAATGGCATTTACCCTGTGTTTTTCAGCAATTTTGGGGGTGAACTAAGAGGATATATGTGGGGTCAGGGAAGAAAGTCGGAAGTAGGCTTCTTGGGAGATGGTCCTTTGGATGGTCATCCTACGCCCAACTCACCCAATGTTTTATGGGTGACGATGAAGAGTAAAAAATTCCTAAGATATACCAGGGCAAAACCAGACCTCAAGCATTAGGCTGTTCATTCTTGCTTTTTATAACAGCATGTGGAAAAAGAGGCCTTATACAAATAAGTGGGTGATGATTCAAACTCAGATAGCCCAGATGACAGTGAAGTGTCTGCATCTAGCTGTATCTCTTAATGAAGCAGCAGAAATGTTTTGCTCTGTGCTGCTGCATGCATACGCACAGGCGCCACTGCAACATTTGCTTCAAGTGAGCCCTGTGAATAACACGACCTGAATATACCTGTGTCCTGGTGCTAGTATGAGAGCTCAGGGGATGGCGTCCCACCCCAATACGACTGCACCTTTTCCAGCAGCCTATGCCCATAGTACCATCCCTAGCCCCGTCAGAGACAGAGGGGTGCCTGCAATGTGAAACACAGTGCAGTGTTACCCAGCCTTCCTCTAGACACACAGACATTCAGGTGCCCAAATTTGCTGAGACCTGTAACCGAGTGCTGATTGATCAGAGGTGTCATGGGGAGAGGCATCCTAACGTTTGTAAGAGATGCCAAGCATGATGGCCACTCAGAGCTGTGGTAATGCCATCAGGAATGATACATAAACAGAATAATAAAGATAGGAAGAAGAAACTATAATTTCCCTATGCGCTGCAGACAGAGGTGAGAGCAACAGCTGGTCTGGCACCCAGCAGGGAACTTAGCTCTGCTGGTGAGTGGAAACACCTGCAGGTCCCATGCCTGTGAGCTGGTCAGTTAGAGGAGGACAAAGATAACCCCATCCCTGGCCCCAGCCACATCACAATGAGCTCCATACTGAGCTTTTCCCAAAGACTGAGCCCAAGATTTTAGTTGAACGCATCAGCACATAGGAGAATAATTGTTTTACAGGGAGGGCGTGCAGGTGTCTCTGGGAAAAGATGCCAGGCATTGAATAAAGCATCTTTTTAAGGTTACATATATCGTCAAGCAGAACCTTTTCAGCTGATGGAAGGAGGAATAACAGCGCAACTAAGTCCTCCATGGATATTGTTTAAATCTTCTTTCATACCTTAAGCATTTTGGTAGCATGGCAATTTGCATAAAACTTATTAGTGTTTATAATGAGGGATTATGCTGAGCTTGAAAGCATGTTGGTCTTCAAAAGTCTTTAACCAAGCTCAACTGGTTTTATTGCTCAGGAGATCTTCACAGAGGCACTCCTAATTTGGAGAAAATTTATGTGGCAATTGCCAGCAGTCAGAAAACTGGGAGAAGAGACATGTGGTTTCACATCCCTCATCCAAGGACTGCTCAGATATTTTTATCCCAGCCAATTGTCTGCAGTGATGGGATGCAAAATTCTCCTGAACGCTGCAATGAGGAAATGCACTGGGTCTCCAGCAAAAGCTTTGTTAGAAAGCTGGAGGCATATGGGACTTGCGCAACTGTCTTCCACCAGTCTGCCACATAGGACAGTCCAAGATGGAGCAGGGGGACAGAATAATGACATTCTTATGTGGCTTTTAACTGAATGACTCCACCGGTGAGATTGTACAGGTATTTTTTCTGAAAAGCTGGTGTCTCAAAGGAGACTAAAATCCACACAGATCCTTGATTTGACTTGAAAATTGTGACACCTTAGTGTAGACAGAATCGGGGAAGTGAGGCCTGTGGTGCCCTGCAGGGATCCCTGTCCCAGGGGACCTGGCACGCTGTCTCCCACAGGCACTGTGACTCCCAGCTGGGAGCCATGCTGTCTTGGCTCCCAGCTCAAGAGCTGCCCTGAATTCGTGCTGCCACATATTCCCCCCAGCCAGTGCTTGCCCAGGGCAGGACCCCACAGACCTGCTGATCAGGCCCTAAAAGACAGGTTTCTGTAAAGACAGTGCAGCCAAAGGCCCTAGTGAGAAACAGGGAACTACACACCAAGACTGAGATGAAAAATAATGCTTTGTGGGTGGAAGAATACACGTGGAGGGAAAGAGCTGGGTCCTGGGTTTTGGTCCCAGCATTGCCTACTTACGGCTTTCAACAGCAGCAGCAGCAGAAGCACTTCTAATAAAATCCTGGAGCTTAGCCCAAAGGTAACCCATTGGCCATGCCTGCATCTATTGAGTTTCATGTCTTCTCCTCACCTCCTGTCTTCCCTCATCTGCTCACGTTCTTGGAGGAAGCCTTCTCCCTGCTGTCACTCAGCATCCTCCTCTGGCAGCTTCCTGGACACCCCTATTTCCCTTCATTTTCTTTCTTTGGTGAACCCAGCTGCACCAGCAAAACTTACAGTGCATTAATTACAGTGGGATATACCAGCTCAACAGGGAGCAGCTGAAACACACTGGGTGAGGTGATTGTGTTAGCTCCCCATTGCAGGGTCACATCCATGGGAGTATTGATCTCCTCTTTGGGATGTGTGTAACTATGGGGACACCCCGGCCTGCACCACCACATGTGGCAAATGGGCTTTCTCAGGTTTCTTTGCGTTTATGTACTTGAGGAAGCCAACAGAAGCATGCAGTTGGCACCTCTGATGGTGTGTACCTTATCACACCAGGGATGGATGAGGTGGGGAGGAGGGTGCAGTCATGGTTTGAGTTGGAACAAGTGGAGAAGCGTAGAGAGTTGCCATGGAAAATGGAAGACTGGTGTGAATAGCAAGTGGGTGTGACTGTCAGGAGCGGATGCCCTGGGCAGCATGGGGCTGGTGATTGGGGTGGAGGGGACTGGTAGTGGCTGGATGATTGCTGGGTTAGCAAGAAACCAGCACATTGATCTGTGGTCTCTCTGCACATCCAGATGAGAAGACAAAAATCCTGGTGAATCACAGCAGTGGGATAGGATGAAGAGAGAGATCCACCACCAGAGCCTTTGCTGGGTTGCAAAAGGCGTATCTCACCCCAGAACTTGGGTGCCAAGTTGAGGGCAATGCCAGGAGGGCAAGCTGGCCTCAACAGGCAGCATCCCATGTCTTCCTCACCAGAGCAAGGACTCCTGTCCAGAGCGCTTGGCAACACACATACTGGAGACAGCCAGGTGGAGAGACAGAGGCCCCGGAGCTGGAGCCTGCAGGCATGGCAGACTGAGATGGCACTTGTTTGCCAATAAAAATCTCCTTCCTCACCCACCAAATCCTTACAACGCGATTTCCCATGAAAGCAGAGAGGGCACTTGTGATTAGGCTTTAGGAAGGAGAGAGAAAGTGGTTGCACAGCTGAGATAAGAGGAAAGAGAAGGCACCACCAAGAGAACATCCCACCCCAGGCACCCATGGACTGACTGCAGGGCAGGGACTCACAATGTTTTCTCGGTGCGCCCGCCCTGCCACATAAAGGGCACTGCTCCAGCCTGGGGAGCCAGACAGGTGATGGCTCCAGCAAGGGCTACGGTTCTCCCCCAGGGCTGAAAATCCTATAAAGCAGGAAAATAACAAGCCACCCGTGCATGTGAGTCACCGGGGAAGAAGCATGCAAATCAAAAAGCACTGGCATCCTGGTCTAGCCCTCCTGGTACTACCCGTGGGAGTGGGGTTCACAAGGCTTGCACCCTGGTGAGCCTGCAGCCCTGTTGGCTCCACCAGCACCATGCCTCAACCTGAGCCCAAATCATCACCAGACACTGCTCCGGGCTGTCCTATACCTCTTTCTCCTCTGAGCTTCTCCCCATGGGGAAGACAGTTCTGGGGGAGAGACAGGAATGAGCACAATGAAAGCGGAGCCCAAATCCCAATGATTTACAAGGTGAAAATGGGAGTGAAATACTTGGGGATTTGAGTTTCAAACTCAAGAATTGTTGAATTAAATATTCCAGGGCTGTTAATTCTTGTTTACTGAGAGTTAGGTGTCTGCACATTTCCCAAAGAGGAGAAAGATGATCTGATTATTGCTGCATAAGGTGGCTGTTAGCACTGGATGTGTGGGGTTGAAGGAGCGGGGCAGCTGTGGGGGGGTTATGTGACCTGGAAATAACAGGGGTGCAGCACTCCCCCTGCCTGCTCCTCCCCACACCTCCGTGATTTGCAGGGCAGGGGAGAGGAGCAAGGCTTGCCTGCACTGCCTGTGGCTGATCCTTCCTCCTGATTCCCCCCTGGTCAGCTCATGGGGTTTGGATGTGCCCCAGGGAGCGAAGCCTTGCTCTGACACAGCCTGCAATGTGGTATAATTAGCATCAGAGGCTTAATCCGAGTGGGCTGTCTGAAGATCAGCGCTTGCCCCTGTTACCCCTACAGTTGTCCTGCATGGATCCCCGCCAGCGGGAGCTCTGGCAGCAGCTCAGCTTCCCACCTTGGCACAGCTACAGGTAGCCCTGCCCTTGGGACTGCATCCTTGGTCTGCCCCAGAGCCATCCTCCCAGTCCTGTCCCCCATGGCACCTGTGGGAGCCCCAGCACCAGCACCTGCACCCTGCTGACCCCCAAGGTTGGCAGCTCCTGGGGGCTGGGAAAAGGGAATGGCTGGGTGCATTTCCCAGGAACCTGGCACTCTCAGCTCCTGTCCCTTGTCCCAAAGCCACACTGGCACCTGTGGGGCAGCGGAGAGGGAGATCATGTGAAATGGGTCTCTGAGGGGCAGTGATGGGAGATGGGAGCACCTCAAAGCCACCATCCTGTGCCCAGTACAATGGATGGCTGAGGAACAGGAGCTGAGGGCAAGAGACACTGCCTTGTCATGGCTCGTTGGTCTAGGGGTATGATTCTCGCTTCGGGTGCGAGAGGTCCCGGGTTCAACTCCCGGACGAGCCCTCCTTTTGGGCACCCAGCTTCCATGGCAGCAGCACGTGTGACCAGGGCAGCAGTACCCAGCATAGCTGGGGCAGTGCCATGTCCTGGCTTAGCTTGTCCCCATGGGCAGGATGGACCCCCAATAACAGACTGAGTTCCAAGTGGTGCATGGGGATATAGCTTACCAGGAGAGGTTGCTTTGCGTGCAAGAGGTCCTGGATTCAACTCACAGCATCTCCAACTTTTGCCTACCCAGATGCCTTCTTGATGTCTGCAGGACTGGGAGAGCCCCCCAGAAGCTTGGGCAGCCTGTGGGCACAGCTGGCCTGGGGATGCTTCCCGGCACCACAACCCCAAAATGTGGGGGGCAGAGGGGCTGGGGGTGCAAAAGGGGTGCAAGCACTGTGGCTCGTTGGTTTAGGGGTATGATCCTAGCTTTGGGTGTGAGAGGCCTCTCCTTCAACTCCCAGACAAGCCCTCCTTTTGGCATAATGCCTCCTTTAGGGGACTGCATTCCTGCTGCTCTTCAGACCCAGTGGAAGAGGGTAAGCCCTGGCATCCCCCAGCTGCCTGCAAATGGCACAATGTAGCGTGACCATAGGGTTTCTCTTTCAGATAACACTGGTTTTAAGTGTCTTGGACACTGTCACTGTGGTGTCAAAGACAATAGACTCTACGTGGGCCATTTTCTAGGGGGATGTAGCTCAGCGGGAGAGCGCTTGCTTTGCATGTAAGAGGCCCTGGGTTCAACCCCCAGCATCTCCAGTTTTTTCCTTGCTCCCTGAAAATACCCACTTTCTTGCTGCATGGGACATCCCCAAAGCTAACCTCCCTCTAGCACAGCGGTCAGGCAGGGCTGATCACTGTGGATGTGGTGTTAGCAGAGGGACGCTACCCTGACAGCCCCTTCGACAACCAGGAGGGGCCGAGCCCTGGCCACGGCTGAGCCGTGTCTCTTTGCCCCATGGGGCAGCACCTCGCTCCTGGCAGCAGCAGAACTGTCCCAGCAGAGGGGACAGGCAGCAGAGTTGATGCTGGATAGTGTGCCCCATCCCTGCAGGGGCCGTGCCCAGCGGTGAGTGGCCCAAAGCAGAGCTTGTCCAGGAGTAGAGCCAGGGACCTTGCGTAGCCTAAGGGCCAGTCCTACCCCTGGGCCCAGAAACCCCAAAGTGCAGGCTGTGGCAGGTACTGGTGGGGGGAGCAGTACAGTCCCGGAAGGCCGGGTGCCGCTTTTTGGGGACGGGCCCTGCCATCAGGCCCTGGGGAGCAGAGTGGGTGTGGGCGATGCACTGTCAAGGGTGGAGACTTTCTGAGTTTGCAGGACAAGGGTGTAGGAAGGAGAAGGTGAGGGAGGGGTGGAGAAGGTAGGAGGGTGCCAGGCGGCATGGTGATATTTTCCAGAGTTTGTATGGCTGAGGTAGGTGGGGAAGTGTAATTTTCTCAGGCTGCTGAGTGGAGTCCCCCAGGTGTCCGTTTTCCTTCTGCGTGTGTGAGGTGAGGGAGGTGACGGGTGGAGAGGAGAGGGGAGGGAGAGGGCATGAGCGTGGGGCAGCCCCTGCGTGCACAGTGCATGAGGTTGTCCCGTGCAGTGTGTGGGGCTGTGGGGCTCCCTGGGACAGCAGGTGGGTCAGGTCCAAAGGGTGCACTGTGGCTCGTTGGTCTAGGGGTATGATTCTCGCTTAGGGTGCAAGAGGTCCCGGGTTCAACTCCCGGACGAGCCCTCCTTTTGGGCACCCACCGCCCTCCTCCTGCCCAGCTGCTCCCCCCTCCACTGGCGTTCACCCCAAGAAAGACCCTGAGCCCCCTCGGGAAGGGAAACCATGTGCCCATATGCCCTACGTAGATCCCAGAGACTCCACCACCTCTCTGGGCAGCCTGTGCCAGTGCTCTTATAGCCTCAAAGTTCCTCCTCGCGTTTAGATGGAACTTCCTATGTTCAAGTTTGTGCCTGTTACCTCTTGTCCTCTCGCTGGGCACCACTGAAAAGAGCCTGGTCCCATCCTCCTGACACCCACCCTTGAAGTATTTATAAGTGTTGCTAAGATCCCCCCTCAGTCGTCTTTTTTCCAGACTAAAAAGACCCAAATCCCTCAGCCTTTCTTCATAAGAGAGGTGTTCCAGTCCCCTAATCATTTTGGTAGCCCTTTGCTGTCCCGTCTCCACCAGTTCCCTGTCCTTCTTGAACCGGGGAGCCCAGAACTGGACCCAGTACTGCAGATGCGGCCTCACAGGGCAGAGCAGAGGGGGAGGATGACCTCCCTCGACCTCTTCTTGATGCAGCCTGGGACTTCTGGACAAGCCCTGCTTTTGGCCACTGCCAGCAGAGGGGACAGGTGGCCGAGTTGTGGCTGGATAGTGTGCCCCATCCCTGCAGGGGCCGTGCCCAGCGGTGAGTGGCCCAAAGCAGGTCTTGTCCGGGAGTAGAGCCAGGGACCTTGCGTAGCCTAGGGGCCAGTCATACCCCTGGGCCCAGAAACCCCAAAGTGCAGGCTGTGGCAGGTACTGGTGGGGGGAGCAGTACAGTCCCGGAAGGCCGGGTGCCGCTTTTTGGGGACGGGCCCTGCCATCAGGCCCTGGGGAGCAGAGTGGGTGTGGGCGATGCACTGTCAAGGGTGGAGACTTTCTGAGTTTGCAGGACAAGGGTGTAGGAAGGAGAAGGTGAGGGAGGGGTGGAGAAGGTAGGAGGGTGCCAGGCGGCATGGTGATATTTTCCAGAGTTTGTATGGCTGAGGTAGGTGGGGAAGTGTAATTTTCTCAGGCTGCTGAGTGGAGTCCCCCAGGTGTCCGTTTTCCTTCTGCGTGCGTGAGGTGAGGGAGGTGACAGGTGGAGAGGAGAGGGGAGGGAGAGGGCATGAGCGTGGGGCAGCCCCTGCGTGCACAGCGCATGAGGTTGTCCCGTGCAGTGTGTGGGGCTGTGGGGCTCTCTGGGACAGCAGGTGGGTCAGGTCCAAAGGGTGCACTGTGGCTCGTTGGTCTAGGGGTATGATTCTCGCTTAGGGTGCGAGAGGTCCCGGGTTCAACTCCCGGACGAGCCCTCCTTTTGGGCACCCACCGCCCTCCTCCTGCCCAGCTGCTCCCCCCTCCACTGGCGTTCACCCCAGGAAAGACCCTGAGCCCCCTCGGGAAGGGAAACCATGTGCCCATATGCCCTACGTAGATCCCAGAGACTCCACCACCTCTCTGGGCAGCCTGTGCCAGTGCTCTTATAGCCTCAAAGTTCCTCCTCGTGTTTAGATGGAACTTCCTATGTTCAAGTTTGTGCCTGTTACCTCTTGTCCTCTCGCTGGGCACCACTGAAAAAAGACTGGCCCCATCCTCCTGACACCCACCCTTGAAGTATTTATAAGTGTTGCTAAGATCCCCCCTCAGTCGTCTTTTTTCCAGACTAAAAAGACCCAAATCCCTCAGCCTTTCTTCATAAGAGAGATGTTCCAGTCCCCTAACCATCTTGGTAGCCCTTTGCTGTCCCCTCTCCAGCAGTTCCCTGTCCTTCTTGAACCGGGGAGCCCAGAACTGGACCCAGTACTGCAGATGTGGTCTCACCAAGGCAGAGCAGAGGAGGACGATAACCTCCCTCGACCTGCTGGCCACGCTCTTCTTGACGCAGCCCAGGACGGCTGGACAAGCCCTGCTTTTGGCCACTGCCAGCAGAGGGGACAGGCGGCCGAGTTGTGGCTGGATAGTGTGCCCCATCCCTGCAGGGGCTGTGCCCAGCGGTGAGTGGCCCAAAGCAGGGCTTGTCCAGGAGTAGAGCCCGGGACCCCTAGGCCGTGATGCGCAGGTGCCTGGGCACCGCCAGCCTGTGCCAGGCACTGGGGCGCTGGGGGGCCCCAGGAGCCCCTTTTCAGGGATGGTCCCTGCTGCCAAGCCCTGAGGAGCACAGTAGGGCTGAGGGTGTGTGCAGGGAGGCACCGGCCACCCTGGAGACTTTCCCGCTTCCCTGGACAGCAGGGTGCCCAGAGGGGAGCAGGGGGTGCCCTGGGCGGGGGGCAGATGTCCCTCCCCGTTGGCAAGGGCTGGGGCTGTGGTGGCCGAGGAGTGAAGGTGTTGGCCTTGAAATCCACTAGGCATAACCTGTGCAGATTTGCTCATAGCGAGAGATTTTCCCTGGTGCCCTGGTGGGTGCCCAGGCAAGGGAGGTGAGGTGGGAGTGAGGGGAATTCCATCCCTGCAGCTTCTGCCTGTCTCCTGCACGAGGGACCGTGCTCTGCTCCCCGTCTGAGTCACCCCCAGCAATGCCTCAGGCAGGGCTTGTGATGGCCCCAGGGCAGGAGGGTGAGAGTGTCCTCTGTAGTTTTCCAGGTTTTGCAGACCCAGGAGAGGTGAGGAAGCAGCCCTTGATGTGAGCGGGGTGTGGGGGTGTGTAGCATTTTGCTGAGTTGCTGAGCGACAGCCATTGATGACCCTGCGGCATGTCCCCAGGAGACCTGGGGTAGCTGATGGCCAGAGGGCAGCAGTGTGGGGTAGCCACCACCTGTAGTGTGCATGAGGTTCTCCCGTGCAGTGTGTGGGGCTGTGGGGCTGTCTGGGACAGCAGGTGGGTCAGGTCCAAAGGGTGCACCATGGCTCGTTGGTCTAGGGGTATGATTCTCGCTTAGGGTGCGAGAGGTCCCGGGTTCAACTCCCGGACGAGCCCTCCTTTTGGGCACCCACCGCCCTCCTCCTGCCCAGCTGCTCCCCCCTCCACTGGCGTTCACCCCAGGAAAGACCCTGAGCCCCCTTGGGAAGGGAAACCATGTGCCCATATGCCCTACGTAGATCCCAGAGACTCCACCACCTCTCTGGGCAGCCTGTGCCAGTGCTCTTATAGCCTCAAAGTTCCTCCTCGCGTTTAGATGGAACTTCCTATGTTCAAGTTTGTGCCTGTTACCTCTTGTCCTCTCGCTGGGCACCACTGAAAAAAGACTGGCCCCATCCTCCTGACACCCACCCTTGAAGTATTTATAAGTGTTGCTAAGATCCCCCCTCAGTCGTCTTTTTTCCAGACTAAAAAGACCCAAGACCCCTAGACCAATGAGCCAGGACCAATGGCAGGACATATCCCTGAAGAGCAGCTCCTGGAGCCCCAAGGTCCCTTGGACAGCAGCTCCCAGCGCCCCAGTGCCTGGCACAGGCTGGGGATGCCCAGGCAGCTGCGCATCATGGCTCGTTGACCTAGGGGTATGACTGTCGCTTAGGCTACGCAAGGTCCCGCGCTCTACTCCTGCACAAGCCCTGCTTTTGGCCACTCCCAGCAGAGGGGAAAACCCCTGCAGGGACAGGGTGACAGTATGCAGCACAGGGGGGACAGACAGCCTCAACAGCTCGGCCGTGTCCCCTCTGCTGGGACGGTCCCGCTGCTGCCGGGAGCAAGGTGCTGCCCCATGGGGCAAAGAGACACGGCTCAGCCGTGGCCAGGGCTCGGCCCGTCCTGGGTGGGGAAGGGGCAGTGGGGCACAGCAGAGCAGGACGGTGCTGCCACCTTGTCCCTGGTGGGCAGCTCTGCCTGTGGTCTGAGTGCAGAAAAACATGTTGCGAGTCTGCCCACAGCTGTCCTCCCAGTCCCAGTCCCCTTGCCGGCCTGCCGCCACCTAAGGGACACCCAGTGTCTGCAAACCCCTGAAGCCCAATGTCAGCAGCTCTGCAGGGCTGGGGAAGGAAACAGCAACTGGATAAAGCCAGGTTTTTCAGGAAGGTAGTTTCAGGGGGATGTAGCTCAGTGGGAGAGCGCTTGCTTTGCATGTAAGAGGCCCTGGGTTCAACCCCCAGCATCTCCAGCTTTTGCCTCCTTAGACCCTCTCACTGACAGCTGTGGGGCTGGCAGAGCCCACAAAACCCCTTAGAAAAGCTCTGGGACTACTTGTGGGCATGGCTGTCCTGGGGATGCTGCCTAGCACCTGCAATGCACAGGGCCCTTTCCCTCTCCTGCCCAGGTGCTGCAGGGCATGGAGGCACCTTGTGTCCCTTCCCCACGGGGTTCAGGGTCTCTAATATGCTGAATTTGAGGAGGGTGGTGGGTATCCAAAAGGAGGGCTCATCCGGTAGTTGGACGCTGGATCTCTTGCACCCAAATCGAGACTCATACCCCTAGACCAACAACCCGGGGTGCCCAGCTCTCTGGGTACCCCCATCATGTGGTGGCCACTGGAGTTTCTGGGGGGGCAGTCCTGTCCAAAGACCCCAGGTGCTGCTTTTCGAGGATGGGCCCTTCTGGCAGCCCCCGGGGAGCACAGCAGGGCTGAGCGTGTGTGCAGGGATGCACTGGCCACCTCAGAGACTTTCCCACTTTCCAGGAAAGCAGGGTGCCAGGATGAAACATGGGGTGCCCTGTGTGGGTGGCAGCTGTGCCCCTTGGGTACACAGGGGTGGGGCTGTGATGGCCGAGGGGTGAAGGCGTTGGACTCGAAATCCAATAGGGTTTCCCTGCGCAGGTTCGAATCCTGCTCACAGCGAGAGATTTTACCTGCTGCCCCAGAGCCCACGCTGGGGGCCCTTGCCAGCAGCTTCCCCCCAGCATGGCGAAGTGCTGGTGGGCCTGTTATTGTGCCCTGAGCAGGACTGGGCTGTCCCATCTAGTAGCCATGGCATGGTGTTGGGCACAACAGATGCTTTATTGGCGCCACCTTCTCCTAGCAATTAATTGGCACCTGTGGGTAATTAGTGTTATAGGCTGATCCTGGTGAGCTCGCAGTGTCCTTGTGCCGACCTGGAAGGGTCAGTAGCACATTGTTTATTCAAGACCTGTTCTGTCTCCTGGATGCAGATCGATGCAGTTAATGAGAAACCCCGCATGGGGAAGAGGCAGTGGGTTGGGTGCTGGGAGGCTTTTTCTCCGCAGTGGGACAGGAAAGGGCAGGAAAACCCACAGAGCGCAAGGAGCCGAGCGCAGGGCCGTGGCGTGCACGCAGACCCTGGGACCATGGCCAAGCTGGTGGAATGTGTCCCCAACTTCTCAGAGGGGAATAACAAGGAGGTGAGGGAATGCGAGGAGGGGCTGACGGGTGGGCAATGCTGGGGTGCAGACGGCTGGGCTGCCCCGGCGGAGAGGCCATGCAGGCAGCACCTGCTGCCAGACTCTGCCCTGCCTTCTTTGAAGTGCTGCGCAGCTTTCCCTGCCTGACTAATGCCAAAAATGCCCAAAGGCAGCCCCAGCTCCCTTGGTGAGAAGTGGGGCCTCAGACCCCCTCCTCCCCAGTGCCTGCAGGTTGCTGTAGCACCAGGGCTTGGGGCAGTCTGTCATACCCCCTTAGAGAAATATCGCTTGCAGTTGTTGTGCCAAAACACACTGTCCAGGTTAATGGGCATCAGCCCTAGACAGGATTTTGGCCCTGCTGGGGGAGTTCAGCAAACTTAAAATTGGAATAAAACCACTGCTTCCCCCAGGGAACAGGCTTTATAGAGACAAATCTGGTTTGAATCTGGCAGGGGACAATATCCTCAGGAATAGCAATTTGTGATGGTGCTCTCTGACGTGCAGCAGCAGCCAGGCAGCTCTCCAACACCATGGCGGGTTTGGGGCTTGCTGGGAGTCAGGAGTGTCCCAGACTTCCTGGGTAGGAGTGGGATGCTCATGCCTCTGGATCCTGCATTCTTTGCTGCACAGGGCTGCATCCCCACTGATCCCCGACCCCAGTGCCGGTGGGAAGCGGGAGAGCTGAGAAAAGGCATCCCCCACCTTGCGAAGCCAGGGCTGTGATGGGGGTCTTGCTGGCTCAGCTGCCTTGCCACCTTCCACTGTCCGGCAGGTGATTGATGCGCTGGGGCAAGCCATCTCCCGGACACCCGGCTGTGTGCTGCTGGACGTGGATGCCGGCGCCTCCACCAACCGCACCGTCTACACCTTTGTGGGGTCTCCCGAGGCCGTTGTCGAAGGGGCGCTGAGTGCGGCCCGCACAGCTGGGCAGCTCATTGACATGAGCCGGCACACGGGTGAGCTCGGGGTGGTGCAGGAGCCAACCTGGTGCAGAGCACCCCTTGGCTGTGGTGCATGGTTGGCTCCAGGTGCACCTTGAACGGCTGGAGCTAAAATCAGCTGCTGACAGCCAAGCACCTACAGCAAGCAGCGCTGCCGGGACAGATGGTGGTGGGACCATGCAAAGCTCTTGCTCATCCTCCCAATCCAGAGAGGCTGGAGTAGACATTACTGCCACAAAAACATCTTTTCTTCCAGTGGCAGTGCTCAGTTTGCAAAAGAGGCTGGGAAAGGGCTGTCCTCCCTCTTCGTCTGCTTGCTCGTCCCAGCTCCCATCTTCATATCTGTCCCATCCCCAGGTGAACACCCTCGCATGGGGGCCCTGGATGTCTGCCCTTTTGTACCGGTGATGAACGTCAGCATGGAGGAGTGTGTCACCTGCGCCCAGGTCTTCGGGCAGCGCTTGGCAGCAGAGCTGGGGGTGCCTGGTGAGTGAGAGCCAGGAACCTCTGCCCATTCCATCCCACCCCACGTGCTTCCAGCTGCGGAGAAACTGCACACTTTTTGCAAAAGATTAACCAAGGAGAAAATGAGGTTTGCTCCCAAATGGGCAAAACCAGACCCCACTAGGATACGTACCGCCAGCCCCTGGCTGGCAGCGCTCACCCTTGGCTCTGTCTTGCAGTTTACCTGTATGGAGAGGCGGCGCGGCAGGAGAGCAGGAAAGCCTTGCCCACCATCCGTGCCGGGGAGTATGAGGGGCTGCCCGAGAAGGTGAGTCTGGCAGCACACGGCTGGGCAGCACGGACCGGGCAGAGATAAGCCGCATCTCCCCAGCTTTGGGGAGGGTGCTGGGGGCTGGCATAGTCCCTTCATACTAAGAGAAGCTGATGAAACACTTTGGGTGCTGCTGAATATGGAGGTGGCTGTGGCAGATGCCAGCTGGGGAGGGAAATGCTGTCCCTGGGAGGGTGGTTCATGCTGCTTGGCAGTGCCAGCCCATGTGCTCTCCTCCCTCCTCCCCAGCTTGCAAAACCAGAGTGGGCTCCCGATTTTGGGCCCCCAACTTTTGTCCCCCGGTGGGGGGCCACAGTGACAGGTGCCCGGACGTTCCTTATCGCGTACAACATCAACCTGCTGTGCACTAAGGAGCTGGCTCACCGCATCGCCCTCAACATCCGCGAGCAGGGTCGCGGCACCGACCAGGTAGTCCCATGACAGTGGCACATTGGGAGCAGACCTGCTTGCCCCCATGCCTCCTGGGCCATGCCTTGACTGCAGAAGTTCTTGACAGCCTGGGCGCTTGAAGAGGGTGCAGGGCATCGGCTGGTATTTGGAGGAAGAGAATATAGCCCAGGTTTCGACTAACCTGCTGGACTTTGAGACCACGCCGCTCTATGCTGTCTATGAGGAGGTCTGCCAAGATGCGAAGGTGGGTGGCACGGGACAGCACATCATGCTTGTTTCAGTGGGGGCTTCACAGAGAATGTCTCCCTCCAAGTTTTTCTCCTCATCCCCAGGGCAGGGTCTGCTTGATCTCACGCTCAGTTCAGCCAAGCTAGGCAGAGCAATGAATAGCACAAAACTCCCAAAAGCCCAGCAACTTGCTGCTAGCTCCCAGCTCCTCCACTGAAGTATTTTCCATGAGCTTCCCAGGTCCTGGGAAGGGATGAGGACAACAAGGCTTGGGTGGTAGCAGCAGCAGAGCAGATGGCTCTGGGGACAGCATATTTCTGATGTCCTTCGCAGGCACTGAATCTCCCCGTGGTGGGGTCCCAGCTGGTGGGGCTTGTCCCCAAGAAGGCCATGCTGGACACGGCCGAGTTTTACATCAAGAAAGAAAAACTCTTCATCCTGGAAGAGGAACAGAAGATCAGGCTGGTAATGTGGCTCCTCCTAGTACCAAGACAAAGGTGGGATCATGAGAGAGACACCCTCCCACTCCCCCAGCCTCCCAAAGCGGCACTGGGCAGACATTTGGGACCACAACAGCCCCCAGGCATGACACTTGTGTCCAAGGATGGTGCCTGGAAAGCTGTGAGGGCACAGTGAATGGGACAAGTTGTTTTATTGTCGTGAGGACGCTGAGATGCTCAAGGAGCAGAGAGCCCATTCTGTGAGGACAGAGTGTGGGCAGAAGGTGCCCAGCTTGCCTGCATGGAGGCCAGGAGTGGAAGGAGACCTCCCCAGAGCTCAAGGACAGTGTGTGGCATTATGGGGAACTGCTCCAGGACCAGTGTAAACTGGCAATGAGGAGACAAGCTCTGTTTTTCAGCTGCAGGAGGGAGGGACTTTTCCACCCTATGGGGAATGTGCTAGATAAGGGCAAGCTAATTATTTATCGGTGGAGTTTCCAGTCATTTGCAGGCAGCTGCACACCGCCCCCAAGTCTGGGATGGGACGGGCTGGTGACGCTGGCTGTCCTCTCCCTGGGTGGTGGCCTGAGCAACGCTGTCCTAGGGCTGGATCACCCACGGTTAATTAACAGCAAGGAATGAGGGTGCAACAGGACTTATTGTGACATGGGTGTGCTGCTCCTTGCAGGTGGTCAGCCGGCTGGGCCTGGACTCCCTGTCTCCGTTTCACCCCCAGGAGCGCATCATCGAGTAGGGACCCCCATCCTGCTTCTCATCATGGTGCCCAACCCTGCCTGGATGGGGGGATCCTGCTGCCTGCCTCTTGCATTCAGCTTGTTTGGGGAGTGGTACCAACTCCTCTTCGCACCCAGCGGACACCTCTGCCGGGTGTTGTGCAGGCATGGGGTGGTCCCTGCTCCCAAATGCTGATGGTTGTGAATGTGGGGTGACTCAGGCAGGCAGTGGGAGCAGGATCCATGGCCAAACTTGAGCATATACACATTAAATCCTCCACCCTATCCCCAGCCCAAATTTCAATGCCTCTGGCTCACATGCTGCCTTCCAAGGAGAGACGCCATGGTGCAGCGCCTGGTGTAAAATGCATGTCTGTGGGGGTAGAGGAAGGGAAATCCACCTGTGACAAGGTGAAATCAGGACTTGCGCTTCAAGTCCTTGTTGTCCCTGCCTGGGGACATGGCTGCAGGCGTGTTTCTGTCCCACCAAACGCTGTTTGCACAAGCCCACACTTTCTAATGCAGAGCAACCCCCCACACCACCAGGACATGCGCTCCCCAGCTGGCTGGCTGTCCCCATGGGGCTCTGTGTCCTCTCCCTGACCTTCCCACTCGTTTTTTTTGGCCTAGTCCCCTTCTCGGCCACCCGCAGAGCCAAGGGGTGGATGAAAACCTGTTGGAGAGGGCAGTGCCGGGTGAGAAGGGACCAGGTGGTGGTGGTGGGTGTCCCTGCACCTAGAGGGCTCTGACCCACAGGGCCTCTGTGCCACAGGTATCTGGTGCAGGCAGGAGAGGCGGACAGAGGGCTGGTGGCCAAGCCACTGGGCACCTTCGTGCGAGCAGTTGGTGGGAGGTCCGCAGCGCCAGGAGGAGGCTCTGTGTCTGCAGCCGCAGCCGCCTTGGTATGTGCCCCACACCAGGAGGGGGTCCCTGCCTGCCTGGAGGGTCCTCTGGGTGTGCCAAGCCTTTGAGGGGAGCCAACATGGCAGTAGCAGTGGGCGCTGTTTCCTGCTGGAAGACTTCCCCCTGTGCTTTTGCAGGGAGCGGCACTGGGATGCATGGTGGGGCTGATGAGCTATGGGAAGCGGCAGTTTGAGGAGCTGGACCCCATCATGAGGAAGCTGATCCCCCCCTTCCACCAGGCCATGGACGAGCTGGTGGCGATGGTGGATGCCGACTCCCGCGCCTTCAGCAGCTACATGGTGAGGTGCCACCAGCGGCAGATGTCCCATGGGGAAGTGGGGCACTTTCCAGCTGGGAGGGGCCCGGCATCACGTTTCGCTAGTGTCCTTAGGAGCAGGGCAGTGAGCTTGGCCCAAGTGAGGGCCAGGGGAAGGGACATCATCACCGATGGAGGTTTGCAAGAGCATGGGAGCTATCAGGTCTGCCCTGGCCCCTGATGCAAGACGTGCGAGGTCTTGGAGCAAACAGCAGCAAGATCTGCTTTTCTTTGCCTGCAGGAAGCTATGAAGCTGCCAAAAAACACCCCTGAAGAGCGGGAGAGGTGAGCTGGGATGGTGGGGACTTGCAGACCGGGGGAGTATGGCCACCCAGCACTCAACCTGGGGCTGTCCCCCTCCCAGACGCATGGTTGCCATGCAACAGGGGCTGAAGACAGCCGTGAGGGTGCCCTGTGCCCTGGCAGAGAAGGTGAGTGGGCTCTGGCCTGCTCTGAAGGAGCTGGCACGTCACTGCAACCTGGCCTGCAAATCTGACATCCAGGTATGGCCCTGGGCTGGGGCTTTGGAGGCTGACGGGCTCACCACTTTTCCCTGCATGGTGTCCCATCCTGTCCTGACCTCTGGGTTGCACCTCTCCAGCTGTGCTTCCCAAACTGGCCAGTGGTTTCCACCCACTAACTTCTTTGCAGTTTGCAACCCTTGTAGGAGAGCTGATCTGCACCAGCCCTTGCCTGAGTTTTCCCACCTGTGTGGCAAGGCCATGAATGGTTCCCAGTGCTGGAGCCACATCCTGAAAATACCGTGTTGGAAAGCGTTGTGTGCCACTGTGTCACAGAGGGTGGGAGTCCTGCAGCATAAGGGCCTGCCCTGCTGCAGGACTGTATGCGAGTGCTCTGGTTCAGCAGGAGAGATTCTCGCAAGTCTCTTTTCCTAGGTGGGAGCCAAAATGTTGGAAGCGGCTGTGTTCGGAGCTTACTTCAACGTCATGATCAACCTCAAAGACATAACGGATGAGAAGTTCAAGCTTGCGGTAAGCCTGGGCTGTGCATCTGCCTCAACCCTGGTCGGGGGGGTGAGGTGGGACAGAGATCGAGGTGAAGCCCCTGGGACCCCTCATGCCCAGGTACCCCCTCCCTTGGCCGCCAACAGAATGCATGGGGTGGGCGGTGGACAGCTCTTCTGTCTTGTCAAGCGGCAAATGATGCACCTTCTCCCTCCCCGTGCAGATGTCGCAGAAGATCTCCGGGATGCTGGAGGAGGCGAAGCAAGGCTCTGCACTTGTGCTGTCACTGCTGGAGAAGCGAGCACCCTGAGAGGGTCTCAGGGATGGACTGGGGTCTCTGGAGTGGCAAATACAGCTGGGAAACATGCTCATCCCTCCTGGGCTCCTTTGCTATCTGCCTCGGGAGACCTGCTCCACTCAGGCAGATCCCAGAGTCATGTCCCCTCCTAGCCTTTCCCTGGCCAAGGGTGATTTTAGCTGTCTGGGGTTCAGACCCCAGTCTTCATCCCCCCATCCCCAGGGCAGAAGGAGGCAGCTGGGCTGACAGTGCCTGGGGCCACAAGGGGATGACAACAGGGATCCTACGGCACTGCCCGGGAGGAGATGCCTGCGCACGTGCACCTCCTGACCCCACAACCCCTGTGTGTTTCTGTGCCTGGAACCCCAACTGAGACAGTCCCCTGTCTGCAGGGTTGGTACAAGACCTGGTGCAGTCCCTTTCTGCAAGGTGTCTTTTTGATGGTACATCATGAGGCTGGCCTGTCGCATTGCTCGCTGGCCTGGGAAGAGAGTGCTGTCAAATGCAGGGCAGCATCAGGGGTGTTAGCGGGGAGATGGGGATGGGATGGGATGGGAGGGGCTCTGCCCCCTCCTCATAGACGCCCTGAGAGGAAGACCTGATCATTGGCACATCCAGTCCTGCCTCCTGTCTCTGTTGACTGTGTCTGACAGCAGATATCACCTCCTCCACCCACACACCATGGCAGCACCCTGAACAGTGTCACATTAGCTGGACCCTGAGCTCCACTGTCCCACAGCGGTGCCTGCAGGCAGGTGACCCCCTCCCTGTCATTCCTCCCCTCCACCCCCGGACACTGTGCCCGTGCTGGGAGCACTGAGCCAGGGTTCATGGTGGGGACGCCTGACTCACCTCATCACCTGACGCTGGGAGGTGAAACCACCACCCTCCAGCCGCTGTTTTTATCAGCCCCGTGGGACCTTTGTGCCAGCTGGGAGCGGTGGTGTGTTGACATTTCCTGCGTGCCCATGGTGACGGTCATGGTGCAGGGAGTGGTGTGGTGTCAACCCCTGCCCACCACACCCCTCCTCGTTTGGGCAGAGCCCTGGTATTTAGAAGGTGCCTGCCACCCCAGGAGAGACGTGCTGAGGACAGCGATCAGGGGTGCTGCTGGCAGCGGTGCTTTCAGAGAGTGCTGCCAGCATCTCCTCTGCTGGGAGCTTTTTTGCAGGTCTGGTGAGTGAAAGCGTCTTCCCCAGGCCGCAGTGACTGGTGGGGTGCAGGGGAGCCGGGAAGCACAGGGGCAGTGGGAGCATAGGCACGCACGGGTCAGGGGGCACTGTCCCCATGGCTGGCCCTGCACCAAGACATGGTGTCCCCACTCCTTGTGGTCCACAAGGACATGGGCTGGGAATCCAGCCTCAGCCCGAGTTGGGTTATTATTTCCATTAATAATGGAAACCACATGCCTGGGCTTTGGGTGTGCACAGAGGTGGGGACAGTCACTCTCGGGATTGGCACTGTCACTCAAAGAGATGGGGCATCTGTTGGGGTCTGCGGGGGACGGCGCTCCCTGGGAAGCGAGCATGGTCTCTGCCTGGGGCAGACATGTGGGGCAGAGGAGCTGGGTCCCGGCTGCTGGAAGGGCGATGACCTGCCCATGACAGGAGGTGTCGTGAGGGAGCACTGACAGTGCCTGTCCTTCCCTTGCAGCTTGGCTGCCACGAAGAATGTGGAACCCAAATCCAGGTGAGGGGCCGTGGGGCTGGGCAGGGGTGCTGGTACCACACAGCCATCGGGGCTCAGAGAGGAGCTCAGTGTGATTGCCACAGGCACCCTGGTGGATTACCTGCATACCAAAGGGGAGTGGGGCATCATTTGTGAGGAGAGGGGTAGACTGGGAGCGTCCTTTGGGTGCAAGTGTACACCAGTTCCTTGCAATGCCTGTCTGGGGAGAACCTGCCTCTGCTTGCTAACAGCCACACTCTTCTTCCTAGGCATGCCCGGAGGGGTTCCACCACCACAACTGCAAATTTGCCCACCTGCCCCTCCAGGATACCCTGGTCCGGGCACCCCAGCAGGTCCCTACCCTGGCTACCCTGCAGTGCCACCTGGTGCTCCTGGAACCTATCCCCCAGCACCCCCAGGCGGCTATCCCTGTGGCCCCCCTCCACCTGGCCCCTACCCACAGGGGCAGCACCCCCATGGGCACCCCCCACAGGGTCATCATGCCCATGGGCACCCCCACCCAGGACCACCGGGAATGCCAGGGTGCCCCCCTGGCCACCATCAGAAGCACCATAAGAAGCACAAGAAGAAGCACTCCAAGCACCATGGAGGGAAGGTAAGAGTGAGGGGGCAGTGGACCTTTTGGAATCTCTGCTGTGGTCCTTTGGACCCCCTCATGCATACCAGAGCGTCCAGCCTGGGCAGCTGGAGCTCCCCTCTTCCACCCTGCGGTGGCTGGAGCAGGCTGCGGACACCTCAGTGGCTTTTTTTAGACATGGAGACTCCTGTTTGGTTAATAAATAGGCAAGCATGAGTCATTTCAAGCAACTCTTTTGAAATGTGATCCATGAAATTCCTTGAAGCCATTTGAAACAGTGACACAGCTCAGGGTGGACCACACAGTGTATTAAATCCCAGGACTTTGTCCTGCTCACCAGAAAGAAAGTCGTGCCTCTGTAAGGGACATTTGCTCAGTGTCCTGCAGCAGACGAGCAGTTCAGTTCCCTCTTAAAAAACAAAACCAACCCCAAACAAACAAATAAAAAAGCAATTCTCTGTGCCAGAGCAGATGCTGCAGAAAATGCTATTGCAGGGAGTAGGTCTGAGTGAGGGATTGCTAAACAAAACCCCAATTCCACCATTTAAATGCTCCCAGTAGAAGCATTTTCCAAACAAAGCAAACCATCAGCTCCTCTCAGTGTGTAACAGCTCTGAAAGTGATCTGTCTTGATGTTTGGCCTTGCTGGCAGAAGGCAGAACCCTTCTGGAGTTTGCTTAATTGGCCTGAACAACTTTGCAAAATAATAATAAAAAAACCAGCCCTCCCACGATATGTCCATAATTGTATTCTCTAAGCAGAAAAATAATGGCTCCAAACTGTAAGACGTAGGTTATAACAGCATTGCAATAAACATTGTGCTGATGTTATTAGTAGCCATTTTGTCTTCAAGTCCAGGTATCCTGGCTGGGGTTTGCTGTCTGAGGCCCTGGTGCTGTGCTGACTTCCACGCAGGCTCGCCCTCCGCGTGGCCCCCAGGGCCTTGACATTAACTAATGACCTTGCAATCCAGCCAGCGCGCAAACCTGAGGGCACCCTTTTTGCTAGCATGCAAAGACACCTGGGGAGAGGTGGGTCTGCAACCACCACTGCTGCAGGCTCAACCTGGACCCAGCTGGGCACCAGGAACGGGCACCCACCACAGGATCGCTAACATCTATCAGAAATGGTGTGAAAGAAGGTTGTTTCCACGCTACCCTAAAGTTGTTTTCTCTCCTCCAGCACTCCGGCAGCTCAAGCAGCTCAAGCAGCAGTTCTGACTCTGACTGAAGAGGACATCTCCCACTTGCACGGTGGTGAAGAGAAGAAACATGAAGCTGAACGCCCCATGGGAACCACCTGCATGTTGCTCTGCTCCTTTCCTCTTTCTCTCAGAGTGGCGTTTTGCCTACTGAGTGATTTTCTTGTTTTTAGCTTGTAAATTCTTTGACCTGGAATTGCTTTGAGATGATGGGCAGCAGCTCCACCCTCTGTATTTCGAGAGAGTCCACTGCAAGTCACCCCTGGGGCTGCAGGTAGCAGCGCGGGTAGTATCATATGCTGGTTTGCAGTCTGCCGGTGTCTGAGTGTTTTTTCCTTTGCAATGATGTCAGCTGTGAACGTGGATCTCAAGGCCCATAGAAGTCCTTACATTTTGCATGACCTTTCCCAGCTGTAGCAGAATGGCTGGCCAAGGAATGCCGCAACTTTCCCCTTGCTGAGCTGTATGGGTTGCCATCTTCCACACCAGGGTAATAATTAATACGAAAAAGTAGTGAGCTCTCTTTCTGAAGCCTCTGAGCCATGGCCATGGGACTGTGGCATGCTCACTAAGAAAGGTTAAAAGCCTGGCAGTGCTTTCACCACAACAATTTTAACACAGGGCTGCTTTTGCTGCCCTTTTATTTTTGTTTTGCCCATTGTAATGGCTCAAGAGGATCCTTCCCAGCCCCATTATCAAGAAGGCTTGGCCGCCAGCCAGCGTGACTGGCTGCTGGACCCAGTGGCATACACACAAGAAGCCTACTGTGGCAGAAGGAATCTCCAAAGGAGGTGGGGCAGCCCATCTCAGCCAGATTCACTGCCAGTGCAGCCTTGTTCGTCCCTGTTGCACTGCTGGCTGGGGGTGCGTGCGTGCTGGGGCAGTGGTAGTTCACTCCTGCAGCTCCTCTCTGGATGCAGTCATGTTTCATCCTGTGGCCCTTGAAGCTCCCTGACAGCTCTCCTTTCCAAACAAGGGAAAACATGGCAGTGACACTGCAGCACACGTGGGCACAGCTGTCCACTGCCATGCCCTTCCCTGCACCCGTGCTGCTGGCTCCTCTGCACCCTGTCCCTGGGGTCCCCTACGGACAACCCAAGCTCTGTCCAGCACCTCCTCCACATCCCACTTCCACCGCCATGGATGTAATCTTACCCCTGTCCTTGGAAGGTTCCCCTGCCCCACTATCCAGCCTTGAGACAAACAACTTTTGGATGGAAGAGGGGCTGAAGAAAGTGTTGGTAAAGGCTGACTCAGGTGCAATGCCACCTTCAGGGTGGGGAAGGGCACAGCCCTCCTCAAAGAGGTGCACCTGTGGACCTCTGCTCTCCTCACCCATGAACAGGTGAGGGAAACGAAGCAGGTGAGGAGTGAAGATAGGGTCTTTGTTGTGCTGAGACACCACAGTTTGATGGGCACTGGGGGCATGTGGGGACAGAGGAACAGGTCTGCAAGGGGACTGCTGTAAGCAGCAGGAAGAACTGGAGGAACCTCACTAGCATCCTGTGGTCCTTCAGGTCCTCAGCGGTGCCCTGTGACCCCTGTGTTGCAGGGACCCCAGCCTTTTGCTTCAGCATTTGCAAGGAGAGGCAGAATGCAAAGTTATCTGGACTTAACAGCTTAGCACCAGGAAAATAAGCTGCTCATTACAAATAATAAAAAAAAGACACACTACAGAATAAAGACAGTGAAAAGAGTTTATTTCTTTATTTTTGCAGACAGCGCAATTCAAGTTCAAATCTGGACATTGCTCAGCAGATACTGGTGGGAAAAAGGCACCGTGGTTGCTTTGAGCAGGGGGGAGGCAGCTCTGGTGGCTGCCCAGTATTCTGTGAGATGCTTTGGGGCATGCTACCCCTCTCAGCCAGGATTTTGGGTGCAGTAATAAATGAACCGGTTCTGATGAAGGTCAGAATGGCAGAAGGAAGAAAGGGAGATATGGCTCACAGGAAAATGAAGATCTTAAAGATAATCTGTGAAATTTAGGATAGATAGAGACCCGAAGGAGACCCAAAAGGAGCATCTGCAGACAACTGTAGAAGGCAGCACCACCTCTCATCATCCCGTTGCTCCCAAGAAAGAAGAGCAAGCCACCAAGGGCCATGCAAAAGGAAAGCAAGTTGATGACCATTTCAAGCAGGATGTGATAAACTCACTTGGTTTTCAGGACAGAAGTACTGAGAGAACAAAAAAGGTGAGATAATCTGGAAAAAGGCTTGCTAAAGAATGCGGGATGTCACAACGGTAAAGCTCCTCACAGGATGCTGAAGGATATTGAGTCTTTGAAAATTAGAGATGATCATTTGTCCTACTACACTGGAAAGGTTTCTCACTTCTCTGACAAGCCCTCCTAGGATTACAATATGTACGCAAGGTTTAGTGTGTGTAAAGCTTTACAGAAGTATGTCATATGGCTCTGTATCCTGCTTTGATCTTCATTTTAATTAGCACCATAAGTGTAAGACACACAACTTTTCATCATGAGAATCAAAAAAGAGCTCTGGATTTTGGCTAGAAAGGAGGACCCAGAGGGCAGCTGTTCTGGGCCAGCTCAGAGTTGCTAGCAACCATATAGAGGGAAGAAAATGAAACAGATAATATCAGGGGTGTGTATACTGGTGAGAGGAGGACATGTGTGCTCCCTTCATTTAACATATCCACCTAATGAACCTGTCGAAAAAGCTGGGTTGGGAGAGGCTGTCATAGTCCTTCTCCCGGAAGATGGCTGCCCGGTCCCCGAGGCCAAGCTTCAGCAGGACGTCCATGTCTACGTCACTCCCAAGAGCCACTACTGTGGGCATGACATCTTGCTTCTTCATGGAGTTGATGGCCTCCTCAAGGTTCTTGCTTCCTGTGATGCCATCAGTGATGAAGACAAAGGAGAGCTCAGCATTGCGCCGGGCGAGTCGCTGCCCATTTCCCGGGCTGAGCACGATATTGTTGATGGCATGTATGATGGCTGACCCAATGTTGGAGGATGAGTCCAAGTACTTGATCTGCGCCAGGGCGTTGGAGATTTCCGTCAGGTTGTAGGTCAGTGGGAAGACCACATCCTGGTCTCTCTCACTGCCGTACTGCAGCAGCGCAATCCGGGCATTCATGTTGTCACTGTTGCTCCTGGCCAGCGTGAGCTGTCGGGCCACCTCCTCCACAAAGTGGTGGGCCCTGTGGAAATTCTGCTCTCCGATCCTTTCAGAGCCATCGAGCAAGAAGACGACATCAACAGGGCGCTGTGTGCACTGGGCCACTGCAAGCTCTGCAGGAGAAAGAAGACAACAAGGGTTGGAAGTGTAAGAAAGCCTACACGATAAGGTTGGAGCTTGCCCTGGGCAGTTTGGGCTGGAGTCACCTCCGTGCATCTTTGTCCAAAGAAGGACCAGCCCCACGCTGCTGCCAAAGCCTGCCTTTGCAGCTGGTAATGTAGGAGCTTTGCTTCTGATTCCCTCACCTCCTGGGCACTATGTCTTAAAGAATGTTAATTCTGAGGCCTATGACAGACCTCCACAAGCACCCATGAGATTAGACTGGTTTGTACATTTCAGACCCAGAATTACATTCACCTTTTTACAGCAATGTCCAGCTCTTATCTGTAACAGGAATATTCAGAGATCGATATCAGGCAGTGTCTGCAAACCTCTCAGTTGCTTCTAGAGAGTGGTTTACTTTCAGAGTTACTCTTCACACATAGGTTTGTAGGACAAAAGCCATATTCATAGCTTTCACCCGGATTAGTTTAATCAGCAATCACTAATTCCTGAAGAGTTTATCAAGGTTAGGTCATATGGTTGGAAAACAAGACTATCCTTGCTGATGAACCTGTACTTAAAGCAGCTTTTGTAATATATAACAGACCAATATTCAAGTGAAACACAGTGGGACATTGTTCTTCAGTCAGTCAGAACAGCACTTGTCCACAAAGTGGGCATGTTGGCATATAAATATAGACAGTGAATGAATTCAGAAAAAAAAGGGAGAAGAAAATAGCAATCTTTGGAAACAGCTGTTAGTTAGGGACCATTATTTTGTTCCTTTGCAGTAGTTATACATATTGCCTTTGGTGTTCCTCTGCATGCAATGCTACTCCAAGAAACACTTACATTACAGTACTATTGAATTTTCTTCTTCTTTGAGTTTCTTTTTCTGCTGAAAGCACTAGCCAGGAATATGATTGCAACAGCAGTATTGACTTGTAATGTACGTGCCGCAGCTTGCCACCCCCTGAGTGGGCAGGGCAATGGCCACATCACTGTCAAGCAATTCTTTGGCTCTAAGACTGAATCTCAAAAGGGTGAAGTACTGGAGCCAATGTCATGTTGTGTAGCATGACTTGGCAAGGAATAGGAGATTCTGGAGTGGCCCCAGCTTGAGCAACCATTTCTGGCAATGAGGGGTAACTTTCGGGATAGGAGTACCACAGTAGGTGGTACTCACAGAATTTCCGTACTGTGAGCAAATCCAACTTGACAAAGTGCTCCCTCAGTGCTGAATGCTGTTACACCCGGATTCAACATGGCAGGGTGCTGATCCGGCGTAACTCCTTGTATGAGCTGAGCAACAAATGGATCACTGTTTAGTACATTAGTGCTGTGTATATAGTCAACATTCGGCAAACAGTGAAGTTATATTTTAAGCAAAATAGACCCATGCACTCTTGAGACTACAGAGACAGTATCCAACAGCACAAGATAGCGTAGCAGGAGCTCTGATCGTTGAATTTGGCATCACTTCCATCCATGATAAAACAGTCAAACCTGATATAGGAACTTCTGCTGGTACTTGTGGTTTAACCTAGCTCATTGGACATCGCAAAAGTCTGTGGTTGGTTCTGTATCATGTTCCCATACCTTGTAGATTAGCATTTCTCCTTAGCCCACACTGTAAAACATATCTACAACAATAGCATGCCTTGAACTGCTGGAGAGGGGACAGCAAAGGGCTATGAAGATGATTAGGGGACTGGAACATCTCTCTTATGAAGAAAGGCTGAGGGATTTGGGTCTCTTCAGTCTGGAAAAAAGATGACTGAGGGGGGATCTTATCAACGCTTATAAATACTTAAAGGTGGGTGTCAGGAGGATGGGGCCAGGCTCTTTTCAGTGGTGCCCAGTGACAGGACAACAGGTAATGGGCACAAACTTGAACATAGGAAGTTCCACCTAAACATGAGGAGGAACTTCTTTTCTTTGAGGGTGGCAGAGCACTGGAACAAGATGCCCAGAGAGGTGGTGGAGTCTCCATCTCTGGAGACATTCAAACCCCACCTGGACACGTTCCTGTGCAACCTGCTCTAAGGTGACCCTGCTCTGGCAGGGGGTTGGACTAGATGATCTCCAGAGGTCCCTTCCAGCCCTGCCATTCTGTGATTCTGTGAATGGTGCTTACTGTATATTATCTTACTATGAACAACAGGCTTCTGCAATGCCAGTTCTGACTGCAGTAGAAACCAATCTCCAAGTGATGCTTTTTTCCCCCATGAGCTTTTTGAATATCACATTTCAAAATTCAACTGTGAAACTCCACTCCTTTACAGCAATAAAGGTAAATACTCACCTCTGCCCAACCTTCCTTGAGAAATGTTGTCTAAAGGTACGCTGGTGCTGCAGTTCCTGGTATGCAGGTACTGCTGCCACAAGGATACTTTGCCTTGACAGTACCTGCACTCCTGGTCCTCACCTGCGCTGTGCAGTCATAGAGAGGAAAAGGAAGGCAGGCATGCCCCTTGCAACCGCACAGTCTGAAATCTATGCAGGGTCTGCAAAAGCAGGTGGAAACAAGCGGGTGGGAGTGAGGGCTGCATATCGTGTTGGAGAAGTGTTACCAGTCTGTCTCCCCCAATGCTTGTCTACATGTAGTCATGTTCCTTGAAACAACAGGCAAGACCCACCCACCTCCCGCATGACCTGAAGCAAACCTTAAGAGCTCCTAGTTAAGCAGACCGGGGCTGAGTAGCATCACTCCATGGAGCTTCAGTGAGAGCATAACACACGTCTGGCTCTCGAGGCAGCCTCAACTGCAGGAGCACTCCCCAGAGACACTCTGATTGCTGCTCAGCCCTCACAGCTGGAGAGTCTTGCCTTCAAAATGTGTGATAAGACGCCTTTACATACAAGTTATCCCATGAGAACATAACATATGCGAGGCAGCGCAGCAAAACCTTGGGTTTGTCCTGTTCAGTGTCACGCTTCAGTTGTGGCTTGTTCCTGTTTCTGGGAGGCTGAGGACCTGAGCGCCCTTTGCTGCATCAAGGAACAAGATTCTCATCCTTAACTGGGAGATAAGCTCTCAGAGGCACCACCACGAATCAGGCCAACTGAAATCTTCACATCATGCTTTTATAATTGCAACACCAGTCCTTCTCATTTAGCTTACAGCAAGGCACGAACGCCTGCAGCTCACTGTACTGCATACCATGTACTAGGACACAGCTGAGGACATCTAACAGAGATAGCACAAAAAGCAGAAATACCATCAATTTTCCTGCCATTAGCAACCCATACAGTTACGGGCATGTCAAAGTAACCCCACCCATTCACATCATGTTCCGGCTTCTTCTAAAACCTGGGTAACTTGTGTTTCCCCTATTGTTTCACAGCATTGACAGTGGAGATCGGGACTGATCTCCCAGCCCTTTCTGGGGGTACCCCTTTCACACCACACCCACACAGCCCCCCTCTCCATATCTCTGAGGGTGTGGGACTGTCCCTTCACCGCCCCCTGATCTGTGTCCTTCCTTTACCCAAGAGCTTTGCTGAAGGAGCTGCTGCAACGATGAAATCTATCTGGTTTTGTCAGAGGGATTACCCAGGATTATGTTAGCAAAACACCACTACACCCACTTACCTCTTGTTTACAAGGGCCAATGCAAATACTGCTCAGGCAAAGAGACATTTTCTCTCTCTTTTTTTTTTTTCCCCATAATGAGCTGAAGGTTTTTGAGAGGTAAAAACTTTGTTTCCAATGTTGTAAGTCTTTGCCAGGAAATATTTCCGAAGGAAATGAAATAAACAGCCCCTGTGATGAGGTCTAACCCCCCTTTGCTGAAGTCTTGCTGAATTCTTTTCTTGTTCAGCAAGACGTCCCCGCCCTGAGATGTTCTCTTCAGATCAGTGTTTCTTTGGTGCTTTTCCTCTAGCATCATGGCTGGAGCGGCTTAACTACTCTGACTTCAGTCTTCTTACTTGCATCCCAGCAGGCTGATCACACACTACTTTTGGGGTAAAAACCAAAACAGAGTAGGGAGTTGGCTTTGCACAGACTACCTAGAATATGTAGATTGTGACAAGACGCTAGCATATGGACTCAGACACAGGCAGATCCTCATCCTCTTGCCTTTCCCTGAAACTCTAAGTACACCATTTAAAGTCCTCTGAACAATTTTCCCTCCGTTATACACCAACGGTGGAGTTCTCTGAGCCCCCTGTCCCTATAGACTGGGAACAAAAACTGCTGAAACCTTGGGAGAAAGACTATTTTTGTGCAGCTCGTCTGACCCGCTCATGTGCTGGGTGACAGAAATACCTCTCCTGCATGCCCATCACTGGACGGCTTCTAGCCTAGACTGGCAAGCCCCAGATGTTGAAAACACTGCAAGAAGTTCCAAGTGGGCAAGTTCCTCATTCCAATTCCCGTGTCTGAGCTTCGCAACTGGCTCCACTTTGCATGCCTGGAAACATTATAGCCCAATCACATTTTTGAAGGTACATCTCCCTTCTGCCCATTAAATATGACATTTGCTCAGTATACTTTATTGCAATAATACCATGTCAGTTTGAGAGGCTGCAAAATTCACTTGCCGGCAGTAAACACTTCTACTCTTGTGTCTGCACATGAAATGCCATTTTCTTTTCTTACAGCTTGAAAGGGTAGTAGTTATTCTGGAGGCAGGAATGACAATCACCTGCCTGACTTTTTGTGAAAATCAGGGTCAGCTGAGCTCATGGAAATATCACTCCTCATCTAAACGCACGTACCCATAGAGCAAGTGGTGGGTCTCTAGTCTTTCTGAACCAAACTAGCACTGGGTATGGATTGAATGGTTTATACTACAAGTTTAGATACTTGCTTTTGAATAGTCCACGTAATGTATCACAGAGGTTTTACTGTGCAGTCATGGATTTTTGCTTTAGACTGCCCGGTCCTAGATAACGTCTGCCTCTTGGATATAAACAGGCATGTGTTGCTAATTAAGACAGAAGAAACACAAATGTAGAAGCAGAGAAAAAGACAGAGAAAGCTCATACAGATTCTGAGAGAAGCACTCCCCAGGTTTTGGTGCTCTCAATGGAAAGTCAGGGTTGACCCCTCTCCTGTACTGTTTGCTCTTTCCCCTCAATATTCCCAGCTGTCTATTTATTAGTTGTACAGAGACACGCACGGCGGTGAGAGGAGATGCCCCTTGCTTTGCCAGTCTTGCCACACAAATGGTTTGCAGAACCCGAAGAGACCCCTCACGGTAACCCAGCAAGAAGACGCAGAAAATGCTTTAGAAGTGGTCAGCAAATACATATGTAGGAAGGCAGGGGAAAAGCACATCGTTAGGCTCTCTGCAAACGAGGGGTTCACTCTGGCCCTCAGCCACATGTGCGCTGGTAGTATCCAGGGTGGAGCCTGGTGCTCGTGTGTGGCTGAGGGCTGGGACACGCTAGCCTGCTGGAGCAGGGTGGGAGTACAGGAGGGCTGGAGGGAAGAAGTGTGGCTGGCTCAGAGACTGAGGCAATGCTTCTGCAGAAAAGCAGTGGGCAAAACAAGAGCATCTCTTGCCATTGCTGGAGAAAGTCGCCATGCTCATCAGACAGTCAAGCCAGGTAGGACTGCCCCTTGTGTCACAGCCCCGAATGAGCGCTACCAAGCTGCTTCACTGCCTGTGTTTCTCCTAAACTAAAAGCATCTACGAATGTACCTGTCCCCTCTGTCAAACAGGCACACAAGGAAAGATGATTACCACCTCCACTCAACCTCTGCCTCCACCATCTCTAATGACATGTCAGCAAAGCCCTAGCACGGTTTCTGGGTCCCCCACGATCTCACTGTGCACCATTTTGAAGGTGTCAATGAACAAGTCCATCCACTCTTGCCGCTCATTTCCAGTGGCAAACTTGGCTTTTTCGGCGGTAAAGGCCAAAGTGGCCACCAGCTGGGTGTACACGCTGGGGTCCTGGGTTTCCCGCGTGGAGTTTAGGAACTGGGCGATCGAATGTATGGTGCTGGGGAAATCTATGTTGACTCCCTCTTCCATGGGGCGGAAAATAAGTGGGTTTACGTTCCCAGGGTTCCTGTCATCTGCAAGTGAGCGTTAAAAGAATATTTTCAGGGCTTGCTAGCAATGGCTGCGTCTCTGAATGCTACCTGGCTTTCCTATGTGCACTGCACTAGAGAAGAAGAGAGCTAACAAGGGACAGAAAAGTAAAGACCAAAAACTGATTTTAAATCTTACTGCCACTTTTATGTGTGAGGAACCATGGGATTCATGCCAAAACCAATCACACATCAACCGAGCAACTTCAGAAAATGACATGAAATCTTAACTGCCCTGTTCCTTCCCACTCATCCAGCATAGGCACAACGGAGAAAGAGCACCAGCATAGGCACAACGGAGAAAGAGCAGCACTCAGGAAGAGGGCCACAAGGTCCAGCTTCTTTCTTCGTGTGGGATTCAGCCATCACATAGCTTTGAACTGTGCTATGTGCAAACTGTACACATGGCGCTGTACAGCCAGAAAGACATCTAAGGGACATCATTATGTGAACTTCTTGCCTAGCACTCAGCCCACTGCGCTTTGGCTACAGTTACTGCCCTGAGGTGTGCAATGCTCCTGTGCAGTGTCCAGGCTAGTCAGGACCTCAAGAGTCTCCACCTCCACCTGGCTGTGCTGAACTTAAATTCAAATAAGATCCCAAAGCTCAAAGCAAAGCCTTTCGAATGGGTTAGAAAGAGCATCACAGAGCACCATGCAGTTTCTATTGAAGCAAGTGGTCAGTTCAGATTGCTCAGCATTTAACACTCCAGCATCCTGTTAGTACCGCAGTAATTGATGGGCGGTTACAGGGAGACAAGGGTCTGCCCTGAAAACAGGAAAACCTGGATTTCCTTAGGCAAAGCCCTTAGGCAGCACACTTTCAGCTGCATACGTGAGCCTGAAGAGCTGACATGCCTGGCTCTGCAAGGCAGCAGGGAGGAAGCCAGGGCGTATGTAATACCTGTCCCTCTCTGTGCTCTGTTGACAATACCCAGGCTGGAAGAGGGGTACCTGGCATGAGCAATTGATTTGCTCCTTCAAGTGCCGGACTGCACCTCTGACCGTCTTGGGGCCAAGAACAGGGCTGGCTCCCTGACCTGAACCTGTCTGGCCTGTCTACAACTGGACATGCAGTGCATGTGCACGAAGCTCACTCACAGACCCTGCGAAGGGCACCATCTTCATCCAAAGAGTTTGCATGTAAATTTGCACCAATTCTTGAGATGTTCTCAGAGAACCAAAGGAAGCTGAGCACTGAGCAGAGAAGATACAGGCTCTGTCACATGCCTTATGTCACATCCCATCCAACACATTCCCTTGCCATGAGCCAAGTGTGATCCTTGCAAACTGATGACAGCAATGTATCATGGACCATCCAGTGCGGCGGGTGGAAGGTGCTTTGCCCAAAGGGCCCTGAATCACTGGGTATCACTTAAAACTTGATCTAGCGGGCCTAGCACAGACCCTTGCCACACCAGGACAACTTTTGCCCCTACTGAAATAGGTGTACTAGCACTTTTGCAGGAGGCCCACGTCTACCCAGCCACGTCACTCCACCTCCCAGATCCTTTTGCGTGCAGGTAGTAGGTCTTCCCTTGACCTGGCCTGCCTATGGCATGGCTTGATGGATTCGTCCAAGAGGGAACCCCCTCAAATGCCTCCTCAAGCCTCTTCTGGTCCTCAGGACTGTCAGGTACCAGAGAACTGTTCTCACCTTGCATCAGGAACAGAAACACCCAAGTGCACAACTGGCAAAGGACTACCAGCTTCGCTTTGCATTGGAAGGCTTTGATGGCCCAAGCCTAGGAGAACATGAGCGCGCCACTGCTTGGGTCGGTCTCTCTCCTGCAGTGTTGCTCAGAAACAGGGAGGCTGCAAAGACCAAAATCTTTGAAGACACCTGAGCAGTAACCAGTGTGGCATGGGGAAGCCACCTCCTTGTGCATGGATCCGCAGGACAAAGCTCCTCAGAGGACACTGCAGAGGAGCCTATGTGGATAGCTCAGCATCACAGTTGGACATCGTGCTCTCTGCATGGCCAGGTGCAAATACTCAAAATACTAGCAAGAGATTTTAGACAGGAATAATTATAGCTTTTCTGTGTTCCAATTTCTGAGCATCCTGGGATCAGTTTTCTTTTGCTTTGTATGGAAATAAAGGGACTTTGAAAATTGAGTTTCAGATTCTGTATAATACTGAGCTGAAGCTGGGAACTTTCACAAAAACACTTACGGCAAGAGTAAAGATAAAAATTGCAAGAACTGGCAAAACTGTGTCCCCTATAAGCTTTGTGTATATCAACAAAAAGTGTATCTATTGTATTAAAATAGGCACAGAGACTCAGACAGACAGGATCTCTATGAATTCAGGTTGCAGAACTGCCCCTTAACAAGCAAAGTGTGATCAAGTAAAGCTACCTGCAGTGAGCAGCAGCCGTCTCCTTTATACCAGAGGATCCTTACAGACTTTTTCCTTTAACCCAACACCCTGAGTTAATTGTTAATTAAATACAGCCAGTGTTAGAGAAGCCAAAGCTCTGGGTCCACTACAGTGTCATTTTCCAAACGGTCCCTACCCCCTGCTCTGCCCTTATCACTCCCAAGGAGCATCCTGCCCATGGCCACAGCTTTGCGGGCTTTGCAAAGCTTTGGGCTTTGCATTTCAAAGGTTACACGGGTGGGAGAGTTTAGCAAGGGGGTTTTGATTTGATGTATAATAGAGACATGGAACAAGTGAGAAATTAATTGCCAAGTTTGGAGGTCAAAACCTGGTGTCTTCCAGGAACTGGGACGGAGAAATATCAGGGCTGAGCCATGCTGATTCACTAACATGGTGCGCTCATACCTACCTGTGCAGAGTACTCAAAGAGACAGGAAAAGAGCAGGAGATGAAACCCGGGAGCCTCTCCTCATGTAAAGTAACACTCTTTCCCGAACTCCTGCCATTCAAAGGGAATGAACAGGGTTGCACACCCTCTTCCCACTCCTGAGCCTTGTGCACTCTTCCCCAGACCTACCACTTTGTGCAGATGGCATAAAGCTATTTGTAATGTTTACCTGTCTGACAGGGCAGCTCAGGGCAGACGATCTGTGGATCTGGAAGGAAAAGAAACAAGGAAAACTGAGTCATGTGCTGACATCCCCCTTCATGGCTTGCACAGACAGGGTGGCAGGGCAAGGTCTCTTACAAGGGGAAAGGACTCCAAAGGTCTGCCCCAAAAGGCTGGCCCATATCTAAGGAAGAACTGCTTATCCAGGGCTACATAAAGCTATCACCATGAATGACCCAGCTTATGGACTGCTGGCAAACCTGCTGGGACACAGAGTCTCTGCAATCGTTGCAACAAACCATATATCCCCCCATTCCAAACCCTGGGGGTGAAAACGCCAGTTCCAGTAAGAACTGTGCAAGGACAGGTACAGACCTGGGCAGAGCACATCCTCCATCTTGTCAATGAATTCCTCTGCCACCAGGTCTGAGAAGAGTCTCATCTTCTGGACTCGCTGGGGTTCATTGCAGGCGATGGAGACCAGAGTCTCGCTCTGTTCTGGCTGATCAAACATGTCTCCAATGCCAATGGTGTTGACGACCACATCTCTACCACAAAGAGCCCCTAAATTCTTGTCGTCATCCCGGGGGTCGTAGCGCCCATCTGTGATCACCACAGCAAACACTTGGGCTTTCTCTCGCCTGCTTTCCTTGATGAGCTTGTTGTAGGCAAACTGAAGGGCAGATGGTGTCCAGGTGCCCCCAGCAATCCACTCCAGGCGCTTCACTGCTTCCTTGAAGCTTGACAGTGAATCAATGCGCTCATCATCAAGCTTGATGGCTTCGAAGGTCCCCTCGTGACTGTACTGCACCACCCCAACACGGGCACCTGCCAATGAAGCATCACATTACTTGGCTTTGCGTCCTCAGTGAAAAGTGGAGAAAGTCAGAAAACTTTCATATCAGCAAAGAGCTGCCCGATTGGCCTACAAAGCTGGGAAGGGAAGAGGGAAGAGCAGAAACTGCTGTGAAAATGCTGGGCAGTTGAACTGCAGCCCAGGGCAGCTACAGACAAACATGGAAGATGGAGGGATCCAAGACCCTTTTCTTTTCCCCGTGTCCCATTCTGTCCCCACAGAGTCCAGACCTGTCTGTGACTTGGGATCTTTGGCAATAGAGCCCAGCCGACTGACCACGTTGACAACAAAATTTTTCTCCAGTGTGAAGTTGGTGTAGCCAATACTCTCCGAGCTGTCTATGACAAACATGATATCCAGGGCACCGCAGCGCTTCTCACAGTCTGGGGAGAGGGACGGGAGGAGGAAAACACATAGGTCAATCATGGTGGGACAGAGACGGTCAGCCATCACACAAAGCATCTACAGGGTTTGTGGTGCTGCCTGCCGCTGTCAGCATAGGGAGGATTTTGCAAGCATCTTTCTGTCTATGTATATCAAAATAAATCTTTTTAATCTTGCTGTGTAATACTCTCTATCCTTTCATCTGGACCATGCAGCTCTATATTACAGCTCACTGCTCCTGCGACGGCAGAGCTAAATTTTGGGAGGTAAGCGAGGCTGCCCCTGCAGTGCCACTGCACTCAGTGGTGGGCTGGGACTGGGGTGAGCAGAGAAGGGCTTCCCATGGTTTTTCCTCTGCAGGGCGCAGCACTGTGCAGAGTGGCAAAGAGCCCGCCGTGCCAGTAGCTCAGTGCAAAGGGCAGTTCACGGGGCAGAGCTCCCTCAAGGGAGCTCCTGAAGAAGGAGGCAGCCTCTAGAGACCCCCTTTCCCCATCCCTTGAGTAGTTGTTTCCCTGCCCTGGGGAGAGGTGATGGTCTGCTCACCACAGCATCCGCACGTCTCTCGCACATAGGTCATCACGTCACAGTCCTGCCAGGAAAAGGATGCAGGGTGAATGCCTCCCTCCCCTTAAGCAGCATCTGTCCCCTTTAAGGGAAAGGCTTCCCTTTCCCTTCCCACCCAGCTGGCCCCTCTTTCCTTGGCTCCTGTGGGAAGCCACAGGCCACCTCTGCTGGGCAGCAGAAAGACCTGTGATGCCCTGTTTCATTCTCAGGCTGTGCATGGCAAAGCCACGGTTGCCTCAGGAGGAAGAGCACCGGGGGCTGCAGAGTAGAGCTACTTACAGTCAGGCCAGGATCTCCTGGTGGGCCAGGGGTCCCCTGTAAGAAGAGCACAGGGATTTCATGCAGTTTTGCCTTGAGTTCCCTTTTTGGGAACTAGATGTCAGAGACATTAAAAACATGGCTTTTTGCGGAAGTCTGCCACGGGAAGGGTAGGAAAGCCTTGCTAGGAGCCAGCAGACATGTCTGGTAGTTGGTGTCCCTTCCAGCAAGCCCTGCTGCAGGGAGACTCGCTGGGCTCCTCTGGGCTTTAGAGCATCAAGAAGTAGGGGGGAGAGGAGGGAGCTGCAGCATCTGCTCAGACATGATGGCATGGTACTGTACCTCGGGGCCTGCTTCACCAGTTGGACCACGGGGTCCGGGCTCACCTCCTGGGCCAGGATCACCCTAGGAAAGAAGCAAAGAATGGTCAAATATTTCCCCAGCAAGGCTAACAATGCAGCCACTGGTGTTCAGTGCTCCTCCTGACCTCCTTGTCAGACACAGCCCTGCTAAGCGTGGTCACCAGCCTGCCACAACTGAGCTGGGGACACAGGGCATGCAGGAGAGCAGGCAGTACTGTCCCCAGCACACCTGGCAGAGGTGTGGGAAGGGGACACCGACCCTGCAGGCAGTATAGGAAGTCTGCTTACCGGTTCCCCCTTCTCTCCTTTGGTTCCTTGCACTCCTTTTGGTCCAAGCTCACCTCTTCCTCCCTGCTCGAAGGAAGGAGAAACAGATCTGCCATGGAGCGCATCTGGATGTGCTCAGGCAGAGGCACTACTGCTATGAGCTCATCAAAAACACGTGCCTGCCTGGCCCAGGAGAGCACCCTCTAAACCAGAAGCTCAACGCAGAGCAAATAAACGGTGTTTACATAGGCATTAACTAAGAATAAAGAAGTTTTGCAAAGCACATTTCAGATGGTTTCAGAAGAAGATGGGCTTGGAAGATACACTGCAGGGAACAGCCAAGGTGGCTGCTGGAAGAGCAGGCTGCTTGGCCATGTACCCAGAGGGTCAGGTGACAACCGCTCAGAATTTTAGTCTGTACAAAAAACAGGCGACTGAGACAAACACACTTACCTTGGGCCCCGGTTGCCCCTTCTCACCCTTGTCACCCTGTGAAGGGAGAGGAGGGAGAGGTCAGCTGCCGACCAGTACTGGTCCCCCACTGTGCACGCATACATCCAAAGTTTGCAGTGAGGGTCACAAAGCTGAACAGCACATACAGCTTCAAACTGATGGTTGGGGGGGCGGGTGCTGCCACCTCCCCATCACCGCTGTTGAGGCTGGGGTCCCCAGCACCTCTGCGACAAGGCTGATGGAGCTGCATCCAGGGTCAGTCCCAATGTTCAACCCCCTCGCCCCCATTGCGGACCCTGACCATTTTTCTTCGTCCTTCCCTCTTCTCCCAGGTTGCTCAGCTCCAACAGTAACCTCCGCTGAAACCGGCTTCCTCGAGGCACATACATCTGCTCTGGATGAGGCACACATACCTGGGGTCCTCTGGGTCCAGGGTAGCTAAAGCCAGGTCTGCCTCTATCACCCTTTGGTAGAAAAAAAAATGACCCATCAGAAATCAAATGCGGCCTTTCTGACCTGCAATGCCACTGATAGTCAGTTTTCAGCTGTTTTCAGCTTCTTTTGGGGTGAGACACCACCAGGAGCCATGACTTCTACAGTTGGCCCTGAAATGTTAGAAACAGCTGTGTGGAGTAAGGCTTTGCAGGGTCTTGGAGACCTCTCATGCCAGGGACACCCCTGAATCTGTGCAGGGTGAGGGATGTAATCAGAGCTGCCTTGGCCAGACCATCTCTGCCTCAAATGGAGGCTCAGGCTTGAGCCATTCTGTTTCTGAGGCACAGAAGTTTCTGCACTGGAAAATGCCTTTTTTTAAAATAATTAAGAAAAAGCACAGCAAAATACCCTTTCAAATGCAGAGTTGCATTCAAGTACTTTACCTTTGGTCCTGGTGGTCCAGCGTCACCTCTTGGGCCCAAGTCACCAGGGTCCCCACGTGATCCCTGTAGGATAGTGTTGGGAAGAGTGGAGGAAGCATGTGAGGATGTTCCCTGTGGCTCCCTGGCCACACGGGGGACTGTGCTGGAGAAACCAGCTCTTGAGATGATGCTGTGACACCATCTCCCCTCCTGATGAGGTTACTGTGATCTTGACTGATTTAGCACTTGAGTTCCCACATCCTGTGGACCCACATGGATGTCACGGCACTACTGCCACAGTGGGGTGATGGACTAACAACGAACTCAGGACAAATGGGTGGCCAGAGAGCCCCATCTTTCCTTGCCCCATGACCCATTCACGAGCTCTGAAGTGGTCCCTTCCATGTTGTCATGGGAACACCTGGGACGGGGAGTGGTGGAGAAGGAAGGACTCCTGTGTCCCACAATTTCTCCTTGTCAGTGGCCTCTGGGCTGATTTTTGAGCCTCCCTGAGAAAATGGCAGGCAGGCTCCCCTCGGGAGGGACAGTGCAGACATCTTATGTCAGTAGGGCAAGCTCTCACTGCAGAGGGAGGACACGATCCCACAGATGCCTCAGGATGACTTACGGTCTTGCCTGGCTCTCCCACACCACCTGAAGGGCCTCGGGGTCCTGGCAGTCCTTGGTCTCCCTGTAAAGCAAAGCAAGATGCAAGAATTTGCAGAGGCAGGTACTGGCAGGTGTGCATGAGGAGGAAGCTAGGTGAGCTGCACCAAACAGCAGCAGCACTCTCCCTCCTTCCTGGTTGTCACCAACCCCTGCTCCGTGCTTACCCTTGCTCCTTTGCTTCCAACCTCACCAGGCAGGCCACGAGGACCCTCTGGACCAGGATCTCCCTGTGAAGAAGGTAAAGATATTCCCAGTTAGGGATGTCTCCAATGCTGTTTGTGTGCATGGCAGCGATCCTTGGAGCGAGGAGGCAAAATGCTGTTCTCAAATCTGGTGTTTCTTGGTTTGAAACACAGTGTCAGGGCAGTGTGCACTCTGCACATGCCTCTCAGCCTTGGGGTTTGCTGCCCTTCATCCCCGCTCTGGATCAAGCCTTGGAAGGGGTGGCTGTACCTGCTGCCACCAGAACAGGCAGCAGGCACAGTGGGAGCCGCGTACACATGCGGAGCCCACTGGGATCTGCAATTCCCAGCTCTGGTGTGGGACACTTCATGGCTGAGATACTGCACATCGCACACACATCTTGGGCTCATTTGCAATGATCTGGGCAGTTGCTTTACTTACCCTTTCTCCTTTGGCCCCAGGAGTGCCTTTGCTGCCTTTCGTCCCTGGATCTCCACGTCGACCCTTGGCAGACACAGAAAGTCACATAAATGGGATGTGAAGATGGATGCTACCTGAACAGTGATGTGTGACTGCCTTGCCTTCTCACTCCTGGTCCAAGAGACATCTCCTTGTCCCCTTAGCAAGCATGTGCCTGGCAGCAGGGGAGCAGGGATGCCCATGTTGGCTCTGCTTGGGGGATCTTGCCTTTGGCTTTTCAGAAGTCACAGTTCTTTCAGGAGGGTGGTCACCACAGTGACAACAAACACTCGTCGTTCATTCCCTCAGGGTTAAAGGCTGCTTTACTTCCAGCTCATCCCGTGTTTCTTTCCCCACCAGATCTCGCATAAGGACACGTGCCAGCTGGGATCTAGCTTCTTGGTGCTGGTGGAGCTGTGCTGCTGTATTCTGCCAGGGAACATCATCTACAAACCACTCCCCAAATTTTACATTGCCCCATCACATTAGCTTGGGTCTGTATGGCACCATTGATGTCATGACATGGCTGTGATTTGAGGCTGCCCTCTTAAGAGAGCTATACTGTAACAACCACCAGATCTCATCTCTTTGAGCTTTTATGAGAAGACAGAAGTTTGGGGAACTTCCTAGAGTACAGCCAAAGGGTCCCTGGGCATCCACAGAGGCATTTGTTGTTATGTGGGAATATAGGATGCTTCTCTAAGGTGAGATGGTTAACATCAGGTTTAGGATTATGGAAATATTGCTCTTTGAAGATGAGGGACACAAGGAGATCAGCATCTGCACATCTTTTGGGAGGCAGAAGGCAGGGCAGGCAGGCTAAATGGGGCAGTTTCTCAGAGCTTATCAATGAAGTTGCATGAGGCTCCCATGGCATGCCCACTGTCCAGAGTGCTATTCAGACACTTACAGGCTCTCCTTTGGGTCCAGGAGATCCTGTTTCACCTTTTCTTCCCTTAATTCCAGCAGGCCCTTGAGCTCCAGGGTTGCCTGGAAGTCCCTTGTAGAAGAAAAAGAAATATAATTTGTCAGAAGGGAGGTAAAGGTGCACACACACATACCTCTTGTCCTGTGTCAAGCAGTCCACCCTTGAGCAGATGTGTGTTAAGAGCACACGACTTACGCTTCCACACACCCACCATGCCTACACGTCAAAGCTACATGCACAGTCTCCAGCCTTGGAGCAGCGTGATGCTGTGTCACCTTTTCTCCATCAATCAGTGCAAAGGCTTGTCAGCTCTCCCTTACAGCATTTGTCCAGCCTTGCCTAAAGCCGGAGGGCTATTTCAGCCGCCTCCACTATGTCTGAAGTAACTGGCTACTAGCATAGCAAGCCCTTTGGCTATAAGGTCAAGTGCAGTGGGTAAAGCCTGCATTAGATTTCTGAGCTAAAGTTTACTCACATGAATAAAAATAGCCTGCAAACACTGGCACTGCCTCACACACTGAGGAATTCATGAGACTGTGCCAGGGGAAACCACAGCCAAACAGGGCCTTTCTACTCAGGAGAAGATGGGAAGAAAAGGAAAGATGCAGTGCAATAGATCAGCTAGAAAGGTAAATCCTCCTAAGTCTACATTGCCTGTTTTTCTCTTCTCTGGACAAACACTCGAGATCTATTCTCATTTTGCTCTGGGCACCTGCAGGGATGTTGCATAGTCCCCTCTCCTGTTGCCACATGACATTTTCCACTGTACCGGTGGGGACACGCATGGTGGGAGAGTTCACTCGACCACCCAAGGGCTTGTGCTTTCTCCATGCTGCTAATTTGCAGAATCACAAGGATGCCTTGGCAAGCAGTCATCTTCGTGCTGTGGCTACCCCACGACCAGCAGTTGGTATCACTCCGGCTCAATGCCACATGGAGCAGACCCTAGTGATTGCTGGAAACATCTACATACTGCATGGACTTACCGGGCTTCCTTTTTCTCCTGGAGGTCCTAGGGGTCCGCTACGACCAGGCCGGCCAGGATCTCCCTGAAACAGCCAGAGAGCAATGGTCATTGCCTGCGTCATCAGCACATTGCTGTGCACCACTGATGTGCACCATGAAAAGCCCAAGGAGCAGGGCCAGCAAGGCTTTTCCCTTGGCTCCTGTGTCTGGTGATGGGATCCAGATCCCAGCCAGCCAGAGCCTATGGGCTCCATGAGTAGTGAAGGATTTAAGAGCAAGTACAGGCAATGAAGTTTAGCTGTCCCCACTGGTGGCCTCTGCCCACACTCTGCTTGCTGTTCAGGGTACCTTTATGCCTTCATCTCCTCTTTCACCTTGGTCTCCTGCATCTCCTGGGTAGCCATCAGGGCCCTAGGGAGCGAAAGGACAAAGAATCATACGTTTTAAAGTGGCAACACGATGCACTTTCCCTGCAGAACAAATCAACTGGCTTAGAAAGTTACTCCAGAGACTAAAATAGTTTTTGTTTGTTGCTAGCATTGATAAAAGAGCAGCTCCTCCTCTCTGTGTGGAGGGGAGGGACACTGGGGGATCCCAGCTTACTTGCCCATGGAAAGGAGGCACAAAAAATTCAGGCTGTGCTCCCCACTCTGGGGATCCCAGGCCTGGTATCAGGTCATGCAATTGGTTGCAAAATGGGCCAGTAACCTCTCATTGGCCGTATCTCTCTGCATGTGTAACTCATTCAGCGGCTAAAGTTGGGGCGATACATCTGATGTGCCTAGTCAAACAGTAAAGCATTCCTACCTTGTCACCGGGGTCTCCCTTGCAGCCTGGTGGTCCAATTCTCCCCAGCTTGCCCTAGAGAGGTAGCATTCAAAAGAAGACAACAGAGAAGCTGTAGGTGTCTGAACGGAAAATACAGCTTTTCCTGCTAACAGTTACTAATTTTTAACATCATCTGCTGACTGTACCTGTGATCAGTTAAAGAATAAATAGCAAGTGTATTCCTTAAACAGGAGTGTGATGTGCAGAGACAAATGGAGGAGGAGAAAGTAGTCGAAAAACCCCGAGTGGCAGCATGGATTGGTGAGAATTCAAGCATGCTCACCCCGCACATATGCCCTGGGTGATGGACACGTCCCTCAAGGCTGGATTTGGTGGTCACTTATGTCCACGGTTGTGCTGGTCCTCCATTGTACATCTCGCATCAGAGCGGCTCAGGTTCACAGGAGCCACACTGCCTGATGGACGCCGTGAGAGCAGTGACTGCCTTACTCTGCACCCTGCTTTACCAGCAGTGCTTAGGCAACTCACACCAGCTAGAGAGCAGTGGTGATTGAAGGACTTCTGTGTCTTAGAGCTTCAGCAGGCATTTTAGGAGTGGGAAGAAGAACTGGCATTATCTCGCAAATGTACTTGGCTGGGTATATGAGAAAGTGCAGGGCAAAACCTGGCCTAGTGGGAGGTGTCCCTGCACATGGCAGAGGGTTTGGAACTAGATGATCTTTAAGGTCTCTTCCAAACCAAACCATTCTATGATTCTATGAAAACCGATGTGTGCTGGCCAGTGGACAAAGCCAGTTTGAAATCATCTCAGATTAGGCTATCCCGCTGAGGTACATCTGCAGAACCATAGAGGCGACAGAGGATTTCAGGGACTTTTTTTTTTTTACAAGGTACTTGAACCTGGCTTTAGGGCTTTAATATTAAGAACAAGCAGTAGCTTAGAGATGAAATTTCAGATTCTGTGACAAACTGCCTTGAAACTCAAATTTCCACAAAACTTTCTGTGTATGTGTCCTGTAGGGGTCACTAACACTCATGATGAGATATCTGCACCCAGATACTCAGGATGTATCACCTCCTGCAGCAGGAGCACAGCCCAGGTTCCACATATAATTCCTGCAGAGAGCTTGCTGATGAAGGGATAGCACTTCTGTGACCTGAATTAAATCATCTCCAGCTAGCTCACCTATTTCTACAGGACATGCAGAATAATGTGCAAATAAGTTCACAGAAACCTCAGTCAGAGGGTATGGGAGAAACGAAACAACCTTTGGAGACAAGGGTGGGTAAAGAAATGAAACAGCAGCAGTGACATTACAGGGTGCTCCCATGTGGCATTACCTTCTGTCCATCTGTGCCGTTCCTGCCTGCCAAACCAGCAGCACCCTGGGATCAATGGGAAAAAAAAGAGGGATCAGTGATCTGTTAACACACACTGAAGGACTGGTAGCTGGAACAACAGACGAGTTAGAATGTCCTTTCTTACCCTCCGTCCATCGGATCCAATCTCTCCCTGGGGGAAGAAAAGGACAGGAGTCAGCCAGTCTGCCTACATTGCCTCCCACTCATTTGCAATGTACAAACATCACCACTTCACACCAGGTAAGCAATGCCTGAAGGAGGAGACAGGCTTTGGAATGCCCCTGGAAATCCCTCCCCATGTCCGCTACATATTAATAGGGTTGCTATTCTCCCCATTACAGCTAAACTCTCCCTCTTTGCAACAGAATGGTGTCCCTCCCATCCCAGTGCCCAGACATGCCATTTGGTCTCTTCTTTCTCACCTTCTCTCCTTTCAGCCCTGGAACACCCTAGACAAAAAGAAAAGAAGAAAACCCCTGTGTTAGTGCCTGGGGATCAGCAGGAGCAGAAGCAGCAGAGCTGTGGGGGTCTTGTGTGGGAAACGGGCAGGTGAGAGCTCCCCCTGCTTTACCAAAAATCAATGAATGTAAAGAGCTCAGTCACCGGCTATGGGATTCTTACCTTGGGACCAGGGTATCCGATCGGACCTTCAATACCTGGGTCACCCTTAAGGGAAGAAGACACTGAGAGTTAGCTTGAGAGAAGCAGAGATGTGGTCCCAGCTAATGCAGGGACAGCACTTCTGGCTGTGGTGGTGGGGGACTTTCCACAACTCACCTGGCGTCCCTTCAGCCCAGGGGAGCCTGGCTCACCCATGTTTCCCTTTGCACCCTAAAGAAAGAAAAAACCCAGCATAAGTCCTGGCTTAGTGCTGACTGTGAGAAAATGGCAATTTCTAGGAGCATCAGGCTCACTTCAGCCGTTCCTACAGAGCTTGGAGCAGCACGCTGGTGAAGCAGGACCTGCTTTATTCTGGGGAAGCCAGGGAAAAGCTGTATGGGGAGGGAAGTACACAGAGCTGGGGGCAGGAGAGTGAGACACCCTGCACACGTGAGAGCTCTGCTATTGAGGATGGGAGAATTGGAGACAACTGCTGCCTCACTCCTTTCGTCATCGGGTGCTGCAGGTGCCAGCTGTGGCTAGCACAGCTGATGCTCAGGTGCTTCTCTGTGCTGCTGTCAATGCATCAGCCTTGCACGGACAGGAGGAGACACTGGTGCTGGCTGTGTGATCCATTCACTGCAGCAGGGCAATCTCCCGGGGCCAAATCAGATGCTGGGGAGTTACTTCCCACCTGGGTGCTACGCCTGTGAAGGCTGCTGCAGTGGAGGTGAGATCTAGGGCATCCTGCAGAGTCTTTGGCAGGCACGGGCATTATTGTCTTCCCACAGGTGAGGGCGACTTACCTTCTGTCCTCGGTATCCCTTGGGACCAGGTGGACCCGCAATCTCCAGACAGCTCATCTTGTAGCACTGAAATACAAATTAAACACATGTGACTGCTGTGCTGCAGCGTGCTGGCTGCTTCACGTGCTGAGCCAGCACACACCTGAAGTTCAGCCCTGCGCCATAGCTCTCCACACACCTCTCGCTGTGACTGCAGTGCTGAAAACTACTATGGCTCCATCTGGGTTAGAGTTGGGGCAGCAACAAGCATGCTGAAAAATGCTGCCCGTAAATTAAAAGCAGGAAGTTGCCATAAACACGTTCTTTATGGCTTGGCTCTGGGCCCAAACTGAAAGAACAGGACCGCTAAGTGTCAGGCAAGGTGGTGTACGCCCGGTCTCTGGGCCCATCAGGGGATTCGCATGCCCTTTGGAGCACTGCTTTGCGCACTCCTCCCTATGTATGCCAAACCCTGTCCGTGTGATACCAGCAGGGTAGGAGCTTCAGCTTGCAGAGCACCTACAAAACATGCCTCCAAAGTGATAAAATGAGTCTACTCAATAGACCTGAATACATTGCAGGGGAGGGGGAGGCAGAAAGCGAAGAGTCTAGTAAGCCTTTTTAAATACTGGGTAAAGGGATGGATTCCCAGGGTCTGTGCTGACCCACGGGTGGGCTGACACCTATCCCGTGCAGCTCGCTGCAAAATCTGGCCTGCTACTTTGGGGTACAAGCTGGTCTTCTCTAAATGAGGGAACTTAAGCCTGCGTTGTGTGGCAACAGCATAAAGATCCTGCTCACTCACCTCTCCGTAGGCTTCGTGTTTCTGCAAAGGAGAAAACAAGATGGACAGAATCAGTTAAGGTGGAGACCCCCAAAGGAAAAGCAGCATCACACCTCTGAGGTGTGTGTGACAGCAAGGGAGAGGAGGTAGTAAAGGTCCCATGGCTTTAAAGACGATCTCAGTAGAGCCCTCAATCAAGAGTGCCTCACAGGTGGGTCTCAAAGACCATGCTGATGGTGAGCATGTCTCGGTGCTGCACACTCTTCCATGAGCCCCTGGATGGGAGGCAGGCTGGGGTATGGGTCTGGCCTTGAGCAAGAGCCAGGACTAGGGTGGCAGTCTGCCCAGACATGCAGATATGCCGGGCAACAGAGACACAAACCAAGGAGTCCTGGTTAAGCACCACACCAGAGAAATCAGAGATGCTCAAGACTCCATTTGGCCCGTAAGTGCTGAAAGGACATAGAAAAGGAAAAGAAACAAACCGTAGGCTTTTCCCTGCTAGAGGTGCTCTCTAGAGCCCTCCCAAAACCCAATGCGGGGCTGCTCAGAAAGCATTCCCCCCATCCATGTGCTGCTTCTCTTGTCCCCGCCCTTATACTCCCTGCACCTCAGCTGGCACTCCGTACCATAACTTGGATTATCCTCTCGATGGTGTTCACATCAATGTTCAGAGTGTCTTTCTGCGTGATGGCGTAGTTGTTGCGGTACAGCTCATGTGGCAGGTTGGCGATCTCCCGCAGTCCCTGCTCATAGACGTTCTTGCTGGGGGCCACTGCGAAGAGCTTGATCCCCATGTCTCGTGCCCTCTCAGCCTGCATCTTCATCCCCCCGCAGGGGCTGCCAGTGACGTGGCCATCAGTGATGACTACCGCAAAATTCACACCTGAGGCCATCTGGGTCTGGATCTGCTCTGTCATGTTGGAGATAGCGCAGTCCGTGAAGGTGCCCCGGCCAAGGTAGTTAATAGCAGACAGCCTGGGGAGGTATATGTCTTTGCTGCTCGTTAAAGGGCTGTAAATTTCCACCACATCCGAGTAATGAAGGCCACCAAATTGCCAAGTGATGTAGACCTGGTTCTGGTAGAGTTCATTCTCCAGTTTATTGATGAACTCAGGGATGAACTGCTTTATTTGATCCACGAGGCTCTGGATAGGCACAGTCTGCAGAGCAACACTCTCCGAGGTGTCAATGATGAAGTACACGTTGATGGGGCAGTTCCTCTTTTCTGCATGGAAAAAATTATTCAGACCATGTCGAGAGCACTTCATGCACCACTACACTCCCTCCACCGTCTCCCTGAAACCTGGACCAAGATGTGTATATAGACAGCACATAAAGGACAGCATATAGAGATGTGAAGAGAGCAAACCACAGCATGAGGTTTGAGATTCAGCTTCCTGCAAGGGTGTTACAGCTCTTACTAATCAGGACTTATTTCCTCCTGGGTTGGAGGAAATGAGGAAATTGAGGACTAAGAACCAGGTTTGAATAACTCTTGCTGTCCTGCACTAAATGAATGCCTGGCCTGACAGGCTGCTGGTTGCTCTCTGATTTATACACATTTTCAAAAAGATCATGCCCAAGTGTGATACTGGAAAAAGCACAAGTCCCATTAGCTCTAGCAGTAACATCTGTGTTTGAGTCAGACAACTCTCCAGTGCTCAGGAATTCAAAATGCTAAGATCTGCTCACTGTTGAATCAATCTTGAAAGTCTTGCTATTTTTTGTAAAAGTCAGGCTGGACATGTAAATCACCTGCTCCACATTGCAACTGAAAAGCGCTGAAATTGGCAAATTCAAAATGGACTATTCTCTGACATCAGATACAGAGCTGAACGCTGGCGATTGATTGGCTGGTATTTATTACTGCATCAGCTGGGAGAAGGCACCACTGGCAGAGCCTGGCTCTTCAATCTCTACCTCTCTGCACTTCAATGCAAACCCAGAAACGGGAGTTTTGGTGGAGGACGGTGCTCCCTATAGATGGATTGCTACCCCAGGGCACTGCCCAGGAGTGCAAAGGGGCAGGAGAGGTGTAACGTGCCACTGTCAGTTCCGTGTGAGCAGGCTCTACAACTGAGCATGACCATTGCTTTTGGTGAAATTGCTGCCTACAAAGGATAGAGACACACAAATTATCTGGTTAATACCTGTACAGGAGGTAGGAGTGACATCTCCAGGATCACCATCAAACTGAGCATGGAGAGGAACTAGAGCCACACAAAAAAGTGTGGAAAAAAAGGCTTCTCGGAACATCTCAGCAGTTCCTCTGGATATTTAGATGCCTGTGGGAAAACATAAGTTACATGTTAAGCACACTATACAACCTCCTAGCTCTGCTGAGAAGATACAAAGCCAGCCAATGCTCCTCGAAAACCCTGTGTGTGAAAAACACCTGTCCATCACCATAATGCATTACTGGGCCGCTAATGTAGATTTTTATATTGACTTGAAAGCTAAGCAATTAAAATATTTCCTTTGTTGGAGTATGGGCAAATTATTCAAAAGTGCTTTAGCTTCTTGGTCAGTCTGAAGGGAGGGATCAGGTCTGATTTCATGGTTTCTCTCCAGGTGTGTGTCTGTCCACTCCATGACCATGTTGACTCCATCAACGTAATTGACACCACCATGTAAGCATCCATGCTCATTTCTTCACCTGCTTAGCCTTGTCACCAGTGAAGGTGTGCAGCAGGTCCTTTCCACCTCCAACTTGCCATGTTGCTGTGGTGATACCTGCGTATATTGAAAATGTACAAAAGCCCGCTGCTTTGTAGGCTGCATGACCCATGGAGTGAAGGGATGAATAAACAAGCACTTGAAGAAATGCACATCTTTAGCATTCAACCCATCACTAGGCCTCCAAGGCCCAGCTGCACCTGGGAGTATATTTTGTGTAGGGTTATAACTTAAGCAGCAGATAAGTTAGAGATTTAGTCTGAAAAGCTCTTAGGAATGTATATATAAGTGTTCAGAAGCCCAGGCTTTGAAAGGGTATTCATGGACAAATCCAAGCGACACTTATCAACAGCAAAGAATATGGAGGAAGGGGTGATGCTTGTCTTTATGTCTGGAGGACAATCGCACTAACCAGCACGGGCCCTTGAAAGCACACAGACCGAGTAGTAGCATAGACACTTTTCTGCTTGGTGGTCAATGCAACACAAAACAAAAAGGGGCGTATGTGACCTCTGTTAGGAAAAGAAGGCCTGAGTCCAGTCCAGAAAGAGAGCTTCTTCCTTAAATGGCTTTTCTGGGTAGCTCTTGGAAGAACCCAAGGCTTGAACGGACACTGAGAGTGTATTCAGTTGCAATGGCAGTGCAGGGGGAGGGGAAGTTAGTAACGCAGCTGAACTGCTGCCTTAGTTGCATGAGAAACTGCATCACATGAAGAATACAGGCAGCTCAGCTCCACCTGCGTCTCTCTAGAGACGTCTCTCCATGTGGTGACCAGCTATTCCCTGGTGGGACACATCCCATTCCAGTTTACACTGCAAGCTGCAGCGCATCACAGGGTTCTGCAAACTGGTTTATGATGGAAAGGCTGGTCCTATTGGTGCTGCCAATATCCTTACAACAGTGACAGCTGTTCTCCTTACTAAGGCTTGTGCATATACTAACAAGCCTGTGAGAGCCAGTGCTCAGGCCAGATTTTAGGTAGGGGAAGGAGAAACCCTCCTGCTGTTTGGAGATTTCCTGGGAGAAGGGGACAAGGTGTACAGAGATCCAAAAGCTTCAGGAACACCAACTTGAGGTGCTTCACAGACATGGCTCAGCAAAGCTCTCTGACATTGAGGGCCTCTCACGCGCCTCCAGCCCAGCACCCAAGTGTCCCTACCAAGTAGTTCATGGGTCCTTTCCCCCCTGCCCCAGCTCAGAGAGGCTGCACAGCTGTTTGCAGAGAGACATGATGGTCATGAAGTTCCTGCATAGATAAGTGTGGCTCAGCTTTCATTGCGCTGCAGAGAACAGGATCATAAGGATAAAATACTTACTTTAATGCTAAAGGGGCATTTTAGTTAAGATCAAGACTTCCTCCCTCTAATCTTATTATAGGCTTCCCTTGTCTTGCTTGCCCTCCACAGAGCCACAGGAGATCCTGCTCTCTTGTAGGACACAACAGCTTTGTGCCTTCAGTAGGGCCAGTCTTATGTGATGTCTGAGGAAGCTGGAGAGATCAGCTTTTGGAGAGGCTGAGAGCACTGGAGGCTCTGGCCAAGTGTCTGACTCACAGATCACAGCGTCCTGAGTTTAACCACCTCCCTCCTTCCGTTCTGCCATGTGTGCGTGTGTGCAGAAGAATGCTCTCCAGGCAGAGAGCGGTGAGGAGCAGTTAAATTGCACAGGCAACCAGGGCCAGGTCTGGCACAGGACTGCCCCTACCCGCAGCCATCGAGCCTTTGGGCTGGATCAATGAGGCACCATGGCCTTGGCCTCTACAGGGGCAGAGAGGCGAGGCAGAAAAGTGACAGCTGAAAACACCAGACACACTCGACTTCTTTGTAGTTCTGTTGCAAACAATCTGCTTTACCGCACTCTGTCACAGGCACTGTCTCCCTCGGACGGGATCTCTGTGCTTCGAGCCACGTTAGCCTTCTGCTATACCAGTCATTAACAGTGGATGGACAGATAGGGAGGAGACCCCTCTCCCCACCTAAGGGGTCTCCAAGGCTGGGGTGGGTGACAGTGCCTATTTTGTTATCCTCAGAGTACTATCAGCTGTTGTGATTCTCTCACAAATTTCGTAACATTTGATATTTTCCTTAAAGCTCCACCTCCTGCTGTGAAACGCTCAAATGGAAATCTCAGATTTCACCAGCAAAAGGGTATATTTCAGACGAAGGCATTTTCTGAATGTTGAAGACAATTTTTGAACACTGACAGTCCAGAAAACTAATGGAAAGGGCAAATTGGGAGATAACACATTACATTTGAATACTTGGGTCTGCCCATCCTGTTCTTCCTTGGCCTTTCTTTCTCTGCAAGAGCAGAGCCATGATACTGTAGGAGCAGGGCCTTACCAAGGATTTCTCTTGAAATTTCCTTCTCTCTGTGTTGTTGAGTGATGTATCTCTTTCCCCATGAGACGCACACAAAGCAAAAAACAACACGGCATCTTGAGCAGGGGTTTTGGGTCCTCTGAACAGATTTTGAGGGCACTGCTTTGCACCATCCTCCCTGCACTGAGGTCTATGCTCCTACGTAATGCCTTAGGTGCTCAGCAGAAAAAAGTGTGGTCTTCTCTGCTGCTCCCACCCTCAGATCCCAAGTGACCTGACTGTTACCGACATAATTGCAAAAGTATATGGAGTTATCTACACAGAGCCCTGCAAAAATGGTGGTCTTGCAGGAGGACCTGGGTTCTCTGTTTGTAAGTACCTCTTTCCACCCTGAGCAACTGAACAAAATGTAATATTATGGCAAATGAACACCTTGCAATGACTCTTTCAAATGTGCAAATTACAGTTGGCCTATTTGCGCTCTCACATATGATTGTCAGATAGATCAGATTTTAATGGACTAGAAGGGTCACGTCATGTGCCTGGGCAGGCAGAGCCATGGTCTGTCTTATCCCACACATTGATATTTCTGAAGTTCCTCCTGGTGCACTGTGTATTTCTCCTTCAATACTATAACACCTATTATAGCTGAGCAAATGGTTTCCAAATTCACAAATTCACAGGTGCTCTGCTCTCTAAGATAACTCTGCCTGCAAGGAGCTTATTTAAGGCCACAAAATATGCATTGCTCTCAAGAAAGGAGAATTATGCTCGCTATGCCATATGCAGAATAAAGTTTGAAACTGCACTCCTGCTCTGACATGGACCCGCTCCCAACTTTTTTCATGGCCATGCCCAGTGGGCAGTGCTTGTGGTGCCATCCACTTCTGCAGGCAGCCTTTTACTCCGCTCAAATATTTGCTAAATAAAATAAAATCAGGGAAAAAAACGCGACCCATTTGGAACAAAAGCTCTTATAAATGCACCTCCCCTTCCTCGTTTGCGTGCCCATCGTTTGCACATTGCATGCATAGGGAATTGCAGTGTTTCTTGCAGTCACTACCCAAACACGCCCTGTAGTTTGAGTCCCTGGGCACACCACTCAGGGGCAAGGTTTCCCCACAACTGCAGGGAGCCCTCCAGCTCTCCTGGTCCAACTGTCCCTGAACTTCAGCCAGGGGAAGCCCATGCTGCACCCAGTGCTCTGGCCGCGGGATCGCGCCTGCCCCCTCCGGAGCTTCGGCACTGAAAGCCAGAACCCTCCATTTACAGCACTCATGCAGACCCCTGCCACCCAAAAAAACAGCTGACCCAAGGAGGCAAGTGCAAGATGCTCGCAGGCATTTCCAAACCTGCTCTTACCCCTCAAAATAGAGGAGCTGATGAAACTCAGCATAACAAGGAAAGACGAATCACAGGTTAGTCTAATCCCTGTCTTCTGAAATTCCAAAAATCATAGAGGAATTGTGCAACAGAACAGTTGCTCTGCTGCACAGCAACAGCGGAGTACCATGCTGCTACTGCTGCCATCACTTCTGTGTAGCTGGTGAACTCAACTTAGTTGCCCCAGGGAAGAATTTAGTTCAACAAGTTCCTCTGAAGGGATTTTCTAGACCTCCGGCCCTGGCGGATGAGAGTGTGGCTCGTGCTACCCGCACCCGGGAAAAACTCTTGGGAAAACGCCCAAACTAGCCAAAAGCTGAAAGCAACGGAAAAATACCTAATCTTTTACAGCAGGTATTGTCTAAACACGATGTTCCTGAAATGAGCGGCAAGAGCTGTGCAGTTCGCAGGGGAACGGGCTGGGATTTCAGAGGCTGGCTCTTCTATTCCTAGCTGGAGAACCGTCAGGAAATAGCCGCTATATGACCGCTATAGGAGGAGAGGAAAACTCTGCCTACCTGGAAAACGAGGTCATCAAAATTTCCTCCAAAAAGCCTCCGAAACGTCAGGAAAAGGACTTTGTGGAGTCACTGGTGTCAGGAAGGCTCCTGCATCCCCGGCTGGGAGTGTGAGCTCCCAGGCTTCGGGGTGTGCGGGGAGGAGCGGCCGGGAGCAGCAGGGGCGTCTCCAGCCCACTCCCTCTGCTCCCTCGCAGGATGGAACTGCCCTCCGTATTCCTCCTCCTCCTCCAAAATCAGGCAGAGCCTCATTTGTAGTAGCTGCGGACATCCACGGAGAGCCGCTGTGGGTCCACCGAGACCTCGGGCGGCGTCCTCCCACCCGCCCCTCTCCCAGGGCGGGTGCTGGGCTGCGGCGGGGTTGTCATCTTTGGAGCTGAAGGCATTTTTGTTTTAAACAAACTGGAAAAAGTCTAATTTTTCCATTATGAGAGGCTGCTTTTCGTAGTTGGCATTGCTGCCCTACATATTTATACCATCAAATAGTATTCCTCTTCCTTCCCCCCACCCCGTCCTCCTCCTCTTTCCATCCTAGTAACATGTCCTGAGTGGAACAAATAAAACAAGAACATTTCAAAAAAAGAGCAACTTGCACCTTAGCCTTTGCAAATATCCCAGTCTTGCTCAGAGTCATCCAAGTTTGAGTGTTACCTCTTTCTATTGATTCATTTCTTTGTTTCGGTTTTTGTGTTGTTGTGTTGCAGTGGGTTTGGGTTTTTTTGTTTTGTTTTGCTTTGTTTTTTAAAAATTTTTAATTTCACAGGCAACTTCTAGCTCTGCTAAATGAAAAATAGGGGCAAAAGTCCCAACAAAATATAGACAACAGCAATGACTTTCATTGCTGCTATCCCTTGAGCCATGACTTTGTCTCCAAACTTTTATGTAAATGGACAGTGTGAAGGGAACAGAATCAGGGAACAGCTGCCAGACAAGGTAATCACAATGGGGAAACACAATGCAATTTTCATTTCACTCTACTGACTCCCCAGTAGTGACAAAAGCAAAGGATTTGTCTCAAGAGATATTAGAGTAAGCTGCTAACCCACCAGTCTTGACGTACAGGAACATATTGCTTAGGCTGTTTGTGTTTGCAAAAAACATCTGAACTGCCAGGTGAAAACAATAAACCCAATTCTGTGTAGCTGCTAGTGCTTAAAAAGGTACATTTCTGGAGTATCTTCTGTATCAGCAGCTTCACCAGGAGTACTCTGGTAGACTTGGCAGTGTTAGGTTTATAGTTGGACTCAATGATCTTAAAGTTCTTTTCCAACCTAAACGATTTTATGATTCTATGATACACAAGCAGCACCTATAGGGACCTTAGCCATAAGCTAGAGTTCTACGTGCCAGTTTCCCCATTCATCTCAAAGCTCTGTGACAGAAGCAGGATGAAGGTGCAGCTTCTGATAACAGTGATTTACTGAACAGTACGAGATTCACCTTCCAGAAACCCAGCAAATACACCACATACCAGGCCATTTCTTTTGCCTACTTCACTGCTCTGTGCAAGGAAGAAAGGAAGGAAGGAAGAAGAAAACTACTTGATTTTGTGCTCTCCTCTATGACTCTGTATAGAGTTTCAAGTAAGAGAGTCAATCAGGCATGGATGGCTTATCATGGTTGTATCATTTACATCCCCTTGTAGACTTAAATGTGATTTATGGTGTGTTTAGTTGTTACTTTGTAAACTGTGTATCTGCTCCTTTTTTTTTTTTTTTTTAACATCTGAGTTGTTGCCCCCAATAAAATGCAATCTCCTAGTTTCAAATCACATACATACATCTGAAACAGCTTTGTGGGACTGCTGCGGTTCTCTGGAAAACAGCTACTGTAGTTTCTTTGTGTCTGCAATTGCATCCACCCTTCATGCGATTCCGAGATTACGCAGTGGCCTCCAAGGGTCTTGTTTTCTAAATACGTGAAAAGAACCAAAACTGAGGCCAAGATTGTTAAGTGCTTAGTGAAACTAATGAATTCTGGTCTTCAAATAATTGTAAGTATGCAGTTGATAATTGTAGCATTTTCAGCGACAACAAACGGAAGGATGGATTTTACGCTCTTTTGTATTTGCCATTTTCTGAAATTCTTGCTTCCTAACTCAATTCATACAAGGCATTTGTGTTCCTCCCCTGCAACAGGTAAATGCCTGCTCCTCTGAGGTTCAGGGTTGTAATTCTGCTGTTTGTCTTGCTGACTTCTCTCATCACCCTAAGTGCCACAGTCTGGTAGTCCCTGCAGACAAGGCTGTCTCCAGCCTTCTCATTTTCATCCAGTTCTTCCCCGTATTTAAGTAGGGGGTCCAAAAGAGCATCTCCCCTAGTTGGTTCATTCATCACCTCCATCATGAAATTGCCTTCAAACCATTCCAGAAGCCTTTTGTGGTGGTCATGCCCAACCTCAATGCTCTCCTAGCAGATAGTGTGGTGGTTAAATCCACTCATGAGTAGCCAGACCTGTGGATGTAAGGATTCCTCCAAGTGCCTAAAGAAAACTTCATCCACCTCCTGTTCTTCATCAGGTGGGCTGCAACGGACACCTACTACAACACCACCTGTGCTGGTCCACACTTCCATCCTCACCATCCTATGTGTGGACACTGGGTGCAGGCATGGCTGGCTCTGAGACGTTCCTGTCAGGGCTTGCCTAGCCTCACCAGTACCCAGGAGAAGGCATCTGTTAAAGAAACAAAAGAAGAAAAGCCATTTATTTTTCTCAATTAACCCAGGTGATGTACGTAAGTAACAGCCCCCCCGTGTTTGACATTCTTCAGTTGTGGTAAAATGAGACACAAAGGGGAATCTTTCTGAAGGAAAAAGCAAATGTTCATTTGATGCCATATTTTAGCAATATTTCCTGTGATTTAGGCCATTAAGGCCAACTGCTCCAGGATGTTTAGAGATTCATGACAAATACTCAAGTGCAATCTGAGGCTCTGCATACTTTTTCCTATGTTAACTTTTAAGTCCCCTATGCTATTGCAGTTCTTATTTACTTAGTTCCCTACTTTTATATACAGCATTGGTGTGCTCATAAGTTGTTGTTTGCTAACACATAAGGAAGTACCCTTTGGAGTTTCTAGAATTTTATTTTAAAGAGCTCCAAGGATTTCCCAACCTACAGCACTATTGAAGCCTTGCCAGATGCAGGCCCGTATCTGTGACCTTGTGTTTTTTCGCTAGAGCTCAAGATCCTTAGAGAATGATGATATCCCAGAGACACTACGTTGTTTAGATACAGTGGTGGGAAAAGGAGCGGTCAGAAATTGAGGTGGCGGTCCTCTATCTTCCAGCTGGTCCCAACCTGCACAGACTCCAGAGGAGCTTACAGGAGCCACCCTTAATGCTGCTAGGAGGGTATTAGCATGGTGCAGCATGCTTTTGTTGGTGGGCTGAGGGCCAGTTTTGGCTCTGCTCTGCATAGCAGAGGTTTTGTAGAGAGAGACCACCCAAGGGAACAGCATGCTCCTGACTCTCTGTCTCAGCCGCAGGTTACTCCTTGCCAAGGCTTTGCTCCTGCAGCCAGCTGTGAGCCTGCTTCTCCCCCATTTCTAATAATCCTCCCGAAGCATTTGTTCAGAACTCACTAGTGCAGAGACCCTTGCTCCAAGTTTTATTTCCCCTCTGCTCAAGACCTCCCTTCCCAGGACCAGTTTGAGTATGCAGGCTTGAAGAAACAGCAGGAATGTTCCGGGGGTCCTGTGCCAAGCTGCTCTTGCTGCACAATTTCTTAGGGTACAAAAGTTTGCCCTTTTGTAATTGAGGCCATACTTATGAACTTGTTAATATTTTACCTTCAGTCGCTCAGTCCAGACTAATTGTCTAGAGTCAGCTTTTCTATAGTGCCCTGACGGCTCACCACTCCCGGAGCTGCTCCCTCCCAACAGGGTGAAAGCCCAGGGCTTCCAGCTGACCATTTCTGGTGTCTCCTTGCCACTGTGCAGTGGGTGGAAGAGCCACCTCGGGAGTTTCAATATGAGGGGAAGTGAGGGTGCCTGGGACTCACCCAGAGCTGCCAGGTAGCAGCAACACAAGATTGTAAGTGAACCCAGCAAGCAAAATATGGGTGGACAGAAAGCAGAGTGAGTGGGGAAAGGATGGACTGAAACCCTTTCTCCCAGCATACTTCCCCTTTTGCCAGTTTCACAATCCTTGCTTTTTCTTTCTTTCATCTCTTACAGCACATTTTTTTCCACACAGCCAGTCAAGATGGTTGAGTCCCAAACCTCATTGACTCATTGGGAAGAGCCTTTGCATAGTGAAGCAATTGCGTTCCAGCTCCCTGGCAAGGCAGGGCCTCAGAGAGGCAACTGATGCCTCCGTGGTCTGCAGTACATGCTGGATAATCCCGAGCTATCTTTGCGGAGATTTCAAACCATCTTTAGTTTGGTAGCCCAGGGTAGGGAAAGAGTTAAAACACACAGTTTATGTCTTTGGAGCTTCGTGATGAAATACAGCAAGAGCAGAATGACCCAGCTGCATTTGTTTTATTTTCTTGTCACCAGAGAAACGAAAAGGAAAAACTTGCAGTGGTGTTTCCATGAAATTAAGAGAAAAAACCCGCATAGTTTATAGAGGAAACCTCATTCCTCTCCCCAGCCTTTTACCAGTGATGGTTCAAAAAAATGTACATTTTTAAACTTAGTCACATCCCGCCCCACCCACAGTCCTTAACGCTATGTACAGACCTAAGAAAGACATTACAGTTTAATTCTTCTGCTGATGAACTTCTATCTAAACATTTGTTTTTTCACTGCTGGAGCCTGGAGGTACTGCCTCCCCATGAAATGACTACTCTGGCTAAGGTTACAAAAAAAAATAGACTTTCTCTGTTAGATTTCAACTAACTGTATGAATAATATTCCCTTAAGACATACTCATTATATTGAACCATAAATCTACCGGGGGACAGTTTTGCAATGACTAATGGGTATAAATAGAAAGGAAAGGAATTAATTAGTGCCTTATCCTGGGAAAAGAGGGGGCTGAAAGGGATCAGATAGGGAAAAAAAGTCTTTCCTCTGAATGTGGAGGTACAGCATTGTGGGCTGCTGGTGAGGGAGGAGGCTGGCTCTGGTTGGAGTGACTTCCCTCAGGAGTCTGGTAGCCTGGCAAGGACACATTAAGGCTCAGCAATTGAGCTAATTTATTTGAAATTATAATCCTGTTTTTAATCCCAGCTTTGTCTCTCTGTAACCACACAGTTCTCCTGCTCCTGGTTCTTAAACAAATGTTTCCAACATCAACCCTTGTATGGAGCTGAATCCTTGGGACCAATTATGTGTAATTCTCATTTCCATGGGACCAGTAAAAAGGAATTAGAAAGAAAATATGAAAAAAAAAAAAACCCAAACCTTGAAACCAATGAAAGGCTTTTTACTGGCTTTAGGGACCCGTGATTCAGGTCCTAAATGACAATCTGTGACTTCAAGGCTGCAACTTGTAACTAAAGATGTTCACCAAGAGAAAGCATTAAGCTTAGTTTCTTGAAAAGCAGTAATCCTCACAAACCCCCAGGACATGGTGGGGGGGTCGCACTGAGAAATGAGCTTGGGATGCTTTAGCACATGGGTACAACAGTGTAGCAGTCAAATATCAGCCCAGGTCAATACTGAAGGCAGCAGGTAATATCTGCCAGCATAGTACCATCCTGGTACACTGGTAGCAGTATTTCCGAAACCACCTGAAAGAGGCTTGCCTTGCCTTCCAGGAGCACAAAGCCGCTGAAAAGCCTTCCCTTGAGTCTTTTTCTGGCAACACAGTAAGCTTTTAATTTTTATTTTATAGAAGTTAAGGGAAAATATAATCCCTCCCTTTCTAAACCACAGGACCTTTTGGATGTAGGCAGCAAGGAGGCCAACAAGGGTCTAGAAGAGCATCTGATTGATGCTCGCATGAATCAATGGATTGACGGTCAAGACACTGCATAGCTAAACAACAGCGAGTAAGAGTGAACAGTAGCATCTTCTGGATTTTCTGCAGTGGTAAGGAACTGTATCTAGCTACTCACTAACAACATTGCCCCCAAACTCTGTGGAAGACGAGTGCAGTCCAGGAGCGAGGGACTCATCATGACCCCTTTCACGACCTGAATGCGGGGCCAAATTTGTCACAGGTTAAACTAACAATAATTTGCAAAAATTTTGCACAATTTTGCAATCATAATAATTTGCAAAATAATTTGCAAAACCAAAATTTTGCAGCTAATTCAAGTCTTGCTAACAGAGTATGCCACAGGCATACAGATGTACTTCTGAACTGGAGACACAGAGACCTCTGAAGACTGCACCCACCTCAGCCACCGTGTCACAAGGCAAAAGCCCAGCATGTCTCCAGCCCTCCTTGGACTGACTTTATGTGCTGAGCCCTCCTGGGACTTGCTTTCCTCCACTGGAGTAGAGGCTGTGGGGTGCTGCCCTGCTCTCCAGACATCCCTGTGCCGGGGATCGTGGTGGGCAGCCACCCAGCTGCTGTTCCTCGGGTTGCAGAGTTTTTCCACTGCTCAATGGCTGTTGCTTTTCACATACTTGATATGAATCCAGGGAACCCTGTGCAGTTCTTCGGCCTGGGTCACGTACAGCAGAGCACTGCTTGTCTGCTTTTGGCGCTACACTTAACACCTCTTCTTCCCTTGTGCATGCTCAAATTTTTGCTCTAACACAAAATGTTAGCAGCCCTTGTTTCATTTGTAGCTATGAACTTGTAGCTATGTACACTCAAGAAATGCCTAATTCTGTGAGGAAGTTTCCTCCTGGCCAAATACAACATCGCAATAAAATTCCCCTCTACCATCAGGCGAACCTGCTACTACTGACAAGGAAAATGGTATTTGCACTGAGTGTAATAAAAATTTGAACAGGAGTTTTATGCATGTAAGAAACGTAATATAATTAGATACATAATCAGTGTTAAGAAAAAGATTCTTATCTGAGTTGGTTTCAAAGGTCCTCCTACAAAATAAAACAGAAAAAAAACCCAAATCAGAAAATATGCTGCGTTATTAACTTGTATCCCTCTGAGATAAAACAAGCAAACACTCTGCAGAGCAAGATAGCATTACAGAGGTACAGGAGGAGGGAAATATTCCATCCTTTATTGGATCCTTTTTTATGATACCTTAAATCAGCCCAGTAGATCAGGGTCACAAGGAAGTTAAAATATTTTTGCCAGGGATGTGACATACTCTTTTACCAGGGTAACTGAACATCTGTGCTCTTCATTTGAGCATTGATGTGAGCCCAGTCTCCAACATCAAATGAAATCATTTTGATCACATGCACACAATAAATAACATCTTATGTTTGTACTACTCATGCTCAAGACTGCCAGTGGAACTCGAATGCTTATCTACAGTCAAAAGAGGCTTGAGATTTTCCAGCTTCAGTGTGTAATAAACAAAATTAACAGTGGGGAAATTAAAGTGCAGGCATGTACTCAGTCTTTTACATACAGTTCTTTGCCCTCCCTTCTGTCCCTCATCCACCTATACTTTGACAGCCTCCATCTACAAAGATAAAAATATAGAGAGAAGCAGAAATGAACAAGAAACTATGCATTATTTGTTTCTTTTATAATTACCTTCTTGGGCACAGAAATCAGATTTTCATTTTACATTGAGATTTTCCCTGCATTTCTCTGGCGGTCTAAACAGTCCTGAAATTGTTGACATTACCTACCCTGAGTGCCTTTTCACAGCACAGCATAACTAGTGTAACCACATTAAAAATGTGCCCTGCCATGAAGTGACAAAGGAAATTGTATGTGCCTATCCTAAATTCACGGTAGCGATTGTGGCAGGCTCACCAGTCTGCTCACAGAAGAAGCTTCAATGCTTAACAGCTGAACCGTGTATGAGATCAGGCAAACGTGAGCATCCTTAAAAGCAGCCTGCTCATATTTGCACACCTTTCTGCCTTGCAAACGCAGAATTGGTGTCCTGTCTGCTCAGAACATCTCTGTCAGACATGAAAAAACCAGAAGATGCATCTGTGATCAAGATACGATCTAGCATAGCCCACCCTCAGGGAGGCACAAATACAAGCACAGCGAGAAAAAGCAAAGGGTGCTGGAAGAAGGAAATGGGTAAGGGAGGACTTACAGGATGTGCTGGAAATCCTGCGGTGAAATCAGTCACCCACATCCCTTCTGGAGAACCCAGATAATTGAAGGCTGTAGGAGTGCTTGATAGAAAACCCCAGATCGGGGACAATTAAGTTCTCTGGGCCTCTCATCAAGAACACATGGATCCCATCAAGAGACCACGGCTTGGCCGGTGGTGAGCAGACATCTCCCTGGGAGAGGACTGGGGGCTGGCAGCGTCTGGCAACAGGAGACAGCAGGCAGCAGTTTGTTTTGGCAAGGCCTCTGTCATGTTTCATCTCTGTGAGCAAAAGCAAGCTTGTCTCTGGTCCAGGGTTCTGCTCTTGAAACCTTTGGGAAGAGGCAGGGGAGCATGGGAGGCGCCAGGTCTACATTTACCCCTCTGCAGCCTTGATTGTAGATGCTGCAGCTGCCACAGAAACCTGTGTGGGCTCCCTGCCCACCATCAGTAAGAGCAGGGGCTGGTGCTGGCTGGCATGGAGCGCACCAGAGAGCACCCGAACCAGAAACACCAGTAAAGATTACAGCCTGGGTTTGCTACCTCCGAGCTACTGATATCTATGAGCAGCATCAGCCCCAGTTTCAATTGCATTAGGATGACTTAAGAGTCCTGCTTTCAGGGAAAGCATGTTTCCAGAACCGGGAGCTGCTTTCACGCAGCCTGAAGTCCACGCTTCAGGGGAACACATATTTAAGGGATGTCGTTTGAATATACATTCATTACAAAGTCTTTTAACATCATCACAGCCTTAACATACACATGCTACAAGCTCTACCCTTCCTCCCAGACAATTCAGATGGACACGATAACGCTGTGTTCACGCACTCAGTAAACAACCCCCCTCAAAAGACCAAAATTAAGAAGGTTACAAGTGTAAACACATATACATGATAATCTCCACCCCTTGCCCCTACGGAGCAGGGTACAAAGTTCATGCTGTAATAAACTCCATCCCTTGCCTGGGAACAGCCACCCCTGAAGATGACAGCCGCTTGAGTATTCACCTATTGCAGACTTCACCTGCTGTCCCTGCACGGGGGTATCCCCTCTGCAGGAACAGCAGGATCGATCCGCTGCTCCACATATCCCTTCACTAGTCCCTCCCCTGCACAGGACACCACGGGCCCCAGCAGCCTGCTCTCATGAGACTTCAGCTGCATGCCACCAGCTCCAGTGTCCCAGCATCCACTGTAGCCACTGTAGGAGCACCTCCCCATTTCCCTGTCCCAAGTCTTGGGGTCCCCCTCTGGGGGGTCCCTTCCCCCCTCTCTGTCTGCTCCTGCAGCAGCTCTGGGGGAAGCCTCAGCGCTGACTCCCAACCAGGATCCCCCACTAGTGCCCTTGTAGTGCTCATTGCATCCCCTAAGGCCATTGGTCAGACTCTCCAGTCCTGCCAAGAGGGAGCCAGCCCTGGACGCCCGCACAGCAGAGCAGCACCCGTTTTCCCTGGGTCTGGCGCTCGGCACAGCCCTGCTACGGCTCCTGGGCTCGTGCCTCTGGATCCTGCACATGGTGATGGTCCCAGCTCCGGGCCACTGGGGCAGAGGCTTGTAGCAGGACCCATCCCAGGTCTGTCTTCCCATCTGGGGAGAGCGCTACGGGGTGTGCCACTTCTCTGAGCTTCTTTCCTGTTCTTCTCTCTACCCAGGCGAAGAAAGGACTGGGTAGGACTCAAGCTTTTGAGAATGGGATAATGCGCATGCTCTCTGTATTCTGAGACGCGGGTTAAGGGATGTTATGCCATGACTTGATGGTTTTAAATGGTTCCTGTCTTCTTCTCTTGAAGCTGTGTCATAACACAGGCCAGAAAACCAAGAGCTGTAGACAGGACTTCATCAACAGGGCCAGGCAATAACAACACATTTGTTCTTCCCACAGTGGTTCTCAGTTCATAGGAGCTGAATGCTTTGATTGTAAAGGAATCAGCTCTGCCAAAGATTAGGCTTTTTTGGTTGGAAAAATCGATGATCTGTTTTCAAAAGGTTTCTCCAGAAATCACACGTTTCTACAGAATATGCAGAACTGAGCCAAAGATTTGAAAGGAAACAATTCGGACATGGAGAAGTTATCCATAATCTGATGAAGAGGCAGCTGCCAGGTCAGTGCTCTGGTTTTTGCACCCTTTCTGCCTTGCTGAGGGGCAGGACTGGAGCCCTGCTCCACCTGCAGCCACCTCTGGCCTGGTTTTGCTGAGGGACATGCTTAATTTCCACAAAAGTACTCCGAGTGGGAGTAAAAAAGCACGGGGTTTTCAGTGCCTGGCTGAAATCTGGCCTTAAATTAAAGATTAGTTATGTTTCCGATCTAGTGCCCTGGTTAAGGAAAATGATTTATTTTTTTTTTTCTCAGGGAATGGATCAGGGAATGGGGAACCAGCAAGCAAGATGAGGTGTGAGAGCAAGATGGGGGTGCCACATCCTAATGCTGTTCCACCAGAAGCTTCACCCCCAGCCATCACAATAAGCTCACAGCAGGCACATGCCTTTTCCAGCTCAGGTCACGACTCTGTTTTATCTGCCCTAAAGCTCTTCATAAGCTGGGAATGCTTTGTTTCCATAGGCTTGCTGGAGCACACTGCAATGTAAACCTGCACGTCTGTAATGCATGGAGGAAATGTGGATTCCACATGCTGTCTCTTTCTCTCTAACTGGATCCTCTCTTCCTGGAGGCCAACAAGGTGTATTCAGGAGCTATGGCTCTGGGAAGAGGATGGGCACGGCCCCGAGGGTCTCCAGCACAGCCTGCTCATGTGGTCGCCCCTTCTCCAATGTCCCTGGCAGGACCAGGCACAGCAACCAGCTGCTAGCAGGGACAACCGGGTCAAATGGCTGCAACTTTCTCCTTCACAGCATATCTGAGCCCTGGGCAAGGAAAATATTGACAACCACAGTGACATCAGTGCTCTTGCCACCAGACAGGCACAGCACCCACTTCTGGCCAAAATGATCCCTATTGAATCCCTTGAGCATCCTGGGTGGTGTGCTTCTGTAAGAGATACTTGAAATGCAAGGTATAAATACACACAGCTGGTTTCTTCTGGTATAAACGTTTCTCCTGATTTAAAGGTTTACATCTCCCAATGCAAAGGTTTCTCCCCTTTTGCAGACTTCCCATCTGTGTGGCAATTGGAGGCAAAGGGAAATAAAAATCGCAGCCATAAATGGAAACATTTGCAAAGGAAAGGGGGTAAGACCAGCTGCCAAGCTACAGTTACTGAAGTATGACTAAGCAGCAAAATCAGCACAAGATACTGTACTTTCTGTAAGCTGCTGCCCTTTCACACAGACGAAACCCATGCACGTCCCCCAGCCACTCCCCCACCGTCCCCAGCTAGAGTTTGGTAACCAGAAACACAAAGACACTGGGAGCTAGTAAGCAACAGGGTGCTTGGCTCCTGAAGCTGGGCTCCGGGTGCTCTGCAGCAGGCATGGTTGCAAATCCAGCAAGATTACCTTGAAGTAAGAAGTCAGGAACCATTTCAGAGTTTATAAACCTTACTCCCCGCTTTCTGAAGAGGGGAGAAGATCCCTCTTTAATTTTCCTCTGCCTCATGTAATGCTTTAGGATTGTGGAATGCTTTCCTCCGAAACCCTCATTAGCCCAGGGACCTGCAGGGAGGCAGAGTAGATGACTTTCTGTTGCCTCTGGTAAGAAGGGGACCAGCAGAATCACAGCTGAATGGTTGAGGCTGGTAGACACCTCTTCAGATCATCCAGTCCAGCCCCCCGGCTCAAGCAGAGTCAGCTGAAGTCAGCTGCCCAGGACAGTGTCCAGTTGGGTTTTGAGTATCTCCACAGATGGAGACTACACAACCTCTTTGGGCAACAGGTTCCAGCGTCTGACAACCCTCACAGTAAAAAAAACCTGTTTACTTGTGTTCAGGTGGAATTTTGTGTGTTTCATTTTGTGCCTGTTGCCTCTTGTCCTGCCACTGGGCACCACTTCTTCATTACTTCCCATAAGGTGTTTATACACATGGAAAACATCCTCCAGGTCTGAACAGTCCCAGCTCTCTCAGCCTCTCCCTTTTAGGAGAGATGTTCCAATCCCTTCATCATCTTGATGGCCCTTTGTTGGACCTTCTCCAGTACGCCCATCTTTCTCTTGTCCTGGGGAACCTGACACTGGACCCAGCTCTCCGGTACTGAGCCAGAGGTGAAGGATCACCTCCCTTGACCTGCTCCTCCTAAAGCACTCCTCCTAAAGCAGCCCAAGATCCTGTTGGCCTTCTTGGCTGCAAGGGCACATTGCTGGCTCATGTTCAATTACAGAACTCATCACATCATGTTGGGCAACTTTAAAGTCAGAACTGGTATGAATTTCATGACATAGACCTAATTCTGCTGGAAACCATCCAGATTGGGAAAGAACATGAGCAAAAATATTCAGATAGAAAAATTATTTTGAATTCAGCAGTGAGCTCCTTACAACATCCTACTAAAATCACTTGTTTACTAAATTTCTCTTAATGTACCAGTAAGAACTATCAGGCCCCTATTAACTGAATGATTATTTAACATATAGCACTACATTTCAAGAGTTTTAATGGAATTAAAGTGACTTATCGGACTGTTTTGATGAAAATTTCCTGGAAAAAATGTGCAAAGTAACAAATCTGTTTTTAGTAATGCAGCACATATGTCCTCTCCAGTGGCTAACAAGCACTTGTTTAAGTGCAATAAGAAAACAGTGTTTGTGGGTCAACTGAGTTCTTCAGTTCCAATTTCGCAACTGCGCAGTGAACACATGCCTCTAATTTGGCTATCAAAATCACTGGAGTGTAAAAAACCTGGAGACACAGTGATTGCAGGCTTGATTCAACTATCTGAGTTTATGAAAAATTACACAAAACCACATGATAACACCGTACAAGAGCTGAACGGCAGTGTCTACTCTTGGGATCGTAAGCAGCTGTGCACTTCTGAAACAGTCACCGTGGCCCCCTTCATAACCGGTGGAGGGAAATAGGACTTCTATGGACCAGTTTGTCACCCTCTGACCTGTCTGATAGGATTCTTGTTAATTTTACTTCAGACAGGCTTATTTCTTGTCCCTGCTATGAAGAGTCCTAAATGATTGGCTTAGACTAAGGTGTCTTCACCGAAGATAGATGAAGTTGTAGGAAATAAATACCTCCACAAAAGACCTATAAAAGAAGACATCTGGCCTGGCAGTGAGGTACAGGATTCAGCCAGTATAGGCATCTCAGTAGGGTGCTCCCATGCTCCATGCACAATGGGGAGAGAGCAGAAATTATTAAGCCAGAAGTATATCTGAACAGAAGCTTGACTTTTTTGTGCGTCACTGCCTTTGCCTTGTGTCCACTGTGCACTCAGGATGGTTTTCACAGAATCAAGGGAGAATCAAGGGAGAGAGGTTCAGTTCCCATATCTCCTACAGTTTTTAGGTTGAGCAAACAATTCCTTTGTTTTGCAAGACCCCACCAACAAAAGAGCTCTCAAAATATTTTTCTAGCTCTTGTCTCTACCTATTAACCCACCAGACATCACAAGCAAAAAATACGCAAACAGCTTTGTTAACCACCTTGTTTAAAGTATCTTCTGGCATTACCTGTAAACCAGGCACAAGACAGTCAGAAACTGATCTTGTGATTTCAAAGCAGAAGTGTTTGAATTGTGCGATGCCTTCCTGATGCCATACAGGTATGACATGGTCATATCTGTCTTTGCTATGCAGGCCAGACACTGCTGTTTTAGAGTTTCTCACACTAAATTGCCTTCTCCTGAGAATTCCCTTCCCTACACCGAAGAGGATACAGAAAAGCTTCCCAGATAGATAGCACACTTTCTGCCTTCCATGCTTGAGTGGTGCCTGTCTAGCAGCCAGCCTGAGTCTACCAGAACACCCACACAGCAGCCTGTCATCAACTGGATGAGGCAGCCCCTGGGGTGTGGCAATGTCTATATTCTGCATAAAGAACGCCATGGCTGACTCCCCCTTCAGTCATGCAGCATCTACCAGCAGAGTATTTCTTGGCTATGTCTTGCCACATGCATGAGGGTCTTCCCAGGCCTTGCGCAGAGCATACAACAATGTGAATCCAAGCGACCCTGAATTTACAGGAAATCCCAAATCCTCTTGTGACTATGAAGAGTGGAGCCACTCAATTTGGGTTTGATAGCAATAAATTCCCAGTACCCACCCACTTGCATAGCAAAGGGGATAGCGTGGGCTAGATGATGAGACATCAACTGAAACTGGAAGCTGCGGGGCCCTGAGAACCTTGGCCAGATGGCACAAGCTTGAACCATGTGTGGCCTCAGAGCAATATTACCATCTTTGCAAGCAGCCCTCCTCCTGCACCATGGGAAGCATGTGGTCTTCCAAGACCTAGCATGGGTCTTCCCACGGGATGTGACCTGTGAGACCCAATGTCATGGTTTGGGCCAGACTGGCCACTGAGATGAAAGACGGGTGCTCTCCCCCACCTCTCCCTGAAGGGAGAGGATGAAGACAGAGAAAGAGACTTATGAGTTTAAAAGTAACCAAACTAATTAAATATTAATAAAATAATAAAAATAAAATAATTAAATATATACAATATATATAAAACCAGTATTGAGCTCCCAGGATGACAATCATGTCACCGACAGGCACTGTGAGAGTCCCAGACTGGACTCAGGGATGGATGGGAACTGGATTCTGTATCTGGATTGAGGAACACAGGGATCGGGATCAAGGGCAGACAGAGTCCTCCTTGGACGCCAGGCATTGAAGAAAAAGCGCTGGCCCTTTCATCTCTCAGCTTTTATACTGAGCATGATGCCGATGGGATGGTTTTGGTTTGGTCAGTTTTGGGTCGTCTGTCCTTGCCCACTCCTCTCCACAGGTGCAACCCCTCTACGCTTTTCCGCTTCTGACCCTCAAACGGGGCAAATTAAAATGGGACAAAGTTAGCTGACCTTGATTCCTATAGCAATAAGTAGGAGTCTCTCTGCATACCGTTCCTTGGAATAAATTATAAACAATCAGGTCCTACTGCTCTGGTAGCGAACAGTGCCTGAACAGTGTACTGCTAATTTCAGAGACTTCAGTTAGTTAGGAGGGGCTTAACTGAAAAGTAAAATTACTGAACAGAAAACTGGTTCTGTTTTACCTCAAACCAGGATGCCCAGGAATGTTGCAGAGGGAAATTTATGCAAGGCTAGTCTGCTCCTGCCTTGCTTTGCAAGGTAGTAAATGACACTTTCAGCAAGACCCCATTGTGCCCTGGGGGCAGCGTTCAGGTCACACCCCAGGCTGCTGTTGGGATGGCTGTTTTCAAGTGTAGTAATCTGCCGCATGTTCTCATTTCACCCACACGCCAGACCCCTTTTGACACACTTTTCAAAGGAGCTGCGGAGCTCCAGATGGAACTCATCCAGCTGCCCTCGGCTGTGTCTTGTTAAGTACGTGCCCAGCACTTCCACATTAGGCTCTCGCAGCCAGAACAAACTGCAGTCTGCTGCTTGCGGACCGAGCTTTATCCGGGACAGGCTTGCCCTAGAAAAGCAACATGCTGGTTTTACAAGCTGCCTTTGAAAAATCTCTAGTACTTCAGGTCCTGTGGAAAATACGGTATGTGACTGTGTTTAGTTCTCACATTAACCAAGACATAATTTTATATGCAGGGATGATTTTATCACCAGAGGTACTATCAGAGATCCAGAGCCCTCAGAAACACTCCGGGCTGAATTTCCCATTTACGTAGAAATAAGTACAACTCAGATGAAGGAGTGAATGCTTTGTGGCTCCTGAGGGTTTGGATTCTTTTAGGGCAAGAGAGAGATTTGCAGGGATTTCAGAAGCTATAGACCAGCACTTCGAGTTAATATCCGTGTTTATGAAGATTTGAACTGCTTTCTAGAACTGAGCCAGGAACAAAACACCAGCCAGGCTCTGACAGTTACGCCTTTCCCCCATGGTTTTGAAGCAGTGAAAAACTGTGGGATCTACGTGCTGGCCTTGCATGCTTATTCCTACACTGTTTGCTTTCCCTTAAGCCATGAAAAATACTAGTCGAGGGGTATGGGATTTGATTGTTGGGGCAGAAGAAAAGAGAGACAGAGAAAAACTTTAGAGGTAAACTTTGTATCATGTTTAGGATCTTTAGGATTACATTACACTAGATTTGTGCCATGTAGAAAAGCCTGCTTTCAAAATGAGGTGCGCCAGACCCACATAGCCTGCAGCCTGCCCTTCCGCTGATGCTCCACATCAGTCTCAGGCCAGGACGAGGGCAGTAGCAGCACAGGCAAAGGGGACTGCGGGCTGCAGGCAAGGACCTCCTGCTAGGGCTAGCCAGCGTCTGCGCTGGATGTGCCTTGAACGTGGTACAAGGTCATGCAGTGTGGGGCTAGGTATCTGACACCTGATTTGGTTCAGTCTGACTGCAAGAGATGCATTTGTGACATTGCAGAAATCCCTTTCTGGCTTACATCAGCGTCTGAGGTTTAATATGCCAGTAGGAGTTAATCCCCCAGTCCTAACACGAGAAAAGCTTGTTTCTGGAAAGCTGGAAGAACATCAAAGAGCCCTTACCCCCCATGCAAAGGGCAAGGAGGGATTAACAACAAACTAGTGATATTCAGCCTGGCAGCCAACAGGGAGCATCCTCTGTGGAAGTAAAAAATGCAGTAGCAGGGATAATCCTGAGATCACCCCAGGAAATGATAGGCTCTTCCAGAGAGGGAGCTTGAAAGAAAAGGTTTGGTAAGATGAGGGTCTTTGTCCTCCCACCACAGAGGCTGGATGAGGTCAGGGTAGGTAGCTGCCAGTGCCTGTCCCAGTCAGTCTATGAAACACATAAATCTGCTTTGATATTTCATTTTACATCTCCCTGAGGGGTCAGAGGACAAACTGGCATGCTTAGGAAGGACAAGTCCTGGTCAGTGCCTGAAATTACTGTAAGGCTTTGGGGGCTCTCACGTGCTGATGTAAAAACTGTTGTAGGCGCGTATATTTTGTTTCTTTTCATGCAGAGTTCGTCCTCTTTGCAGAGGCTTTTGGGGCCATTGGGAGCCATGCTCCATGCTGTAGCAGCCTGTGGTCCTTCCCCCGTGGGACACAGCCCCAGCAGGAGACCATGCCCTCGTGGCGGGGAGGGAGTACTGGGAGACATGGGTCATTGCAAAGCTGAAACATCAGGCTGGCTGTTTTGATACCAAGTGATTCAGGAAGCACAAAGTCCACTGATGGCTTTTGATCCTTGGCTTCTGGGCTCCACCATCCCTGCGCGCTGCTGCAGCAGCCAGGTTCACCTGCACATCGCAGTGCGCATCTGAGGGATGTGGGTACCTCAAGGTATGGCAGGCTGTCTCTCCTCCTTAGTTTGATTCTGTGGAAGGATGCCATTTGTTTTCTTTTGTCAAGTATCTCCAGGCCGCACCTCTGTGACTGGGAGCTCTCTGAGGCCCATATTTTCCAGGATAACAGGTCAGATTTCAAATTTCAGCCGCAGTAATGATTTGCTGCTGGCTGGCATAAGCTCTTTGATGAAGATGGCTAACTCTGAGCATGTTCTACGGATCCATATGTAAACCAGAGGTTACCTTCCACAAAGGTTGTTTCAAAGGTGCCTGTATACAACAATTTGTGCCTTAATCCCTTCCTAGTCTCGAGGACAGCTCTGCAAAACAAATGTCTCGAGGTTCTCTTGTCAGAACTCTAGTTTGTGTTATTAATCGGCTCTGTGGGGGCTCAGAAAGGTTTTGCCCTGTCCCTCCAATACCTTAATGATGGGTAGAAGTCTCAAAATTAAGTAATCATTGTGTAACTAACCTGTGGGCCAAATGGCAAAGAAAGGTCATCCATGATGGGTGTTTGACAACATTTGAAAACAACCTCAAATAGACCCAGGGATAAGGGGACCCCCACTGCCATCAGACCCCTTACCAGTTTGGAGAAGTTTTTCCAGATTGCTGTTGTGATGACCATGCCTGCTACGAGGACCTTATCCATAGGTGCCATGGCTGGGAACAAGCCTCTGGACTTTTTGCCATAGCCTTACCTTCGAGTGCTCCCACAGGCTTCTGGCACAGCGAACAAGAATCGTGTGTTCAGGTCATGAGAGAAAGAAGAAAATACAAATAAGAGATCTCAGCTGCTAAATGAATCTGTAAGGGAGGGAGGAACATGATCTCTGTGGAGACGACAAGGAGTAACAGGTTTAACAGCAGCAGGGGGTACTTAGGCTGGACACTAGGACATGTTCTCTAGAAGTTGCACCAGCTCCATTATTTGCAGCACTGTAAGTAGCAGCAGTGATTTGCACTAGAACAGACTGTCTGCAGACATAGCAAAGCCTCTATGTTCAGAGCAATTTAGGGCTGGACAAACACCCATCTGACAGGGGAACAAATATGCAGCCTGTGGGCTAAAACATACCTTTAAGGTAAAAAACGGGCTTAATGACCTCTTCATGCCTTATTTCTCAGTGCTTCAGTGTCTAAAGAAACCTAAGTTTGATGATGCAGCATCTTTTATTTGGCCAGCAGATTATGGAAAAAAAAAATAATCCATTTTTTAGACAGGCTTAAGTCCATGGCTATACCAGGACTGCTACAGCGTACACTCTGTGCAGTAAAATCAGATGATGTTGTAAAAATAGATGTCCCCCAAAGTTTCTTGCATAGTTTTTCCCCACTAGAAAACTCACCTCATTTCAAGAAACAGTTTATCTCCCAAGACCTTTGAAGTCACTGAGAACAAAGTGCCATAAACAAAAGTGAAGAAAAAAGAACAAAAAATTTTCTCCAGAAGCACGACAGGTAGGATGGTGTAGGATGTGCCTGCATTGCCTCCAGCTTCTTTTATTTCATTCTATTTTCCCGTTTGATATATTACCATCAAGAAGAGATACCCCAGCTGTGTTTTCATTTGGTTCAGCAGCTTGGGTGTTAAAATCTAGCATTTTCACAGAGATGACAAAGCCGAGAAGTGTTTCTTGTGGGTGTCTGCAACAACGTATGGGACCAGGAACACTGCCCTGCTGAGATGGTGGGCAGGTGGAAGGGCTGCAGCGATATTTCACGGGGACGAGTCTCTCCACACATTCCCAGTCCTCTCTGGAAATGCCAGGTCATTGTCTCAGGGTTCTCCTGTGAGCACCTCTGTAGTTTCTATGTCTGACAGGGATGACCTCATGTGTAAGAAGCTATTTAAATGAAACAAGAAAAACAAAAAAAATAGAAATTAGCATCGATTGCTCAGTTCAGAAGTATATCAGCAGGCCTCTCAACTTCTTGGTGAGGCAACTGCTGGGCCACCTGCCTGCAGCTTTCCTCCTGCTACACATCCTCCAGAGCTCTCTGCTGCCAGAGGTCCCAGGAGCTCTGCCACAGCATGCCGGGGGCAACCCAGGAACTGGGCTGATGCAACATAAGCTTTCTGCAGAAAAGCATGGAAAGCAGACACTCTGGACCCAGCTATATCTCCTGACAGACAGTGAAGAGAAATTTTGAGGGGAAAGACCCTGGAAGAGCATGCTTGTTGCATGTGGGCTTAGATAAGGGCAACCAAAGAAGACACTGTTAAGTGTAGATCTAAAAATTCATTGTTTGTCTAATTAACATCTTAGCCTAACTAGAATACAAGAGCTTATTTAGTCTGGTTATTTTATAGGTACCTATACTCTAAATGACTTAACTATTGATAGGAATTAGCAAAACCTAAAATTGTTATATACATATCTCCCAGAGATACGGTATGCAGCATGCTTTGGTGATGCTCCCCTATATGGAGCATCTATTGGACAACACTACTGGAGGCCATCAGCTTCTCAAATCCTTTACTTGGAGAAGTGTGATGATGACTGTGGGAAAGTAATGGAAGATCAGCGAGGAGGACTGTAAACACACTCACGTAACTCACACCTGGGGTGCTGGGAAACACATATTCACACTAATTGTTGTTCAGTCTTATGTGCTTGCAAGCAGAACACCTGCACTTAGATAACATAAGTCTGCTAAGGACTCAAGGACACCTTATCTGCTGCTTGAGAATCCTGCCCTCTCTTTGAAGAAGATCAAAGCACAGTGGGAAAACTACGCCTGCTCCAACCCTTGAGATACTGGCAAGAACAGGGAGTCTGAGCGCGCTCTCACTCTCTTGCTAACAAGGGCTCTTTGCCTTTCATCCGTGGTTTTGTGGTTGTTCCTGCATCCTGCCTGCACCAGTTCACACAATGACAGTGCGTGTTCAGGGGGAGGGGATCGTCTTCCTCCATGGTCTTGAGTTTGCTCAGAATTATTTCTGTGTGTCAACCTTGTATTTCTTAATGGATTACAGTCTTTCCTCTGCTGTTTGCCCACAAGCTGACGTACACCATGATTCTTTCTTCTTATACAATATGATTTCTTTTAAGGGGGAGATCCATGCAATCGGACAAAATAATGCAAATCTTAAACTGAGACACATTTGGGAATAATAGAGTTAAAACAAACCACAAATGCCAGGATAGCAAGAGGCATTTGAACATTCAGTTATTCTGCTGTTACAGCTGGGAGAGGCTAGACAATGGACCTCTGCTCCTTGAGAAAACAGTAGGCACAGGAAAGGCTCTTAAATAATTTTGAAAATGGAGTTCAAAATCATCCTAGAGCAGCTATTTATCGTTACACAGCTTGAGGTCTAGCACTAACATCGTCAACAGCAATTTGGCTGGGTTACAGGGCTGTAAGCTGGGGGAAGAGTTGCCCTGGCAGTCCTGTGGTCTCCAGGAGTCCCGTGCTGTCCAGGGCAGTGCCTCTGGGGAATGGAGCTGCCCAGGGGTGTGGAAATAGCGGTCATGATGCTACCATGCCTTCCCATCGGTGGTGGGAGCAGGCACTGACAACAGTGCAGGGAAATGACGTGGACCTCAGGGCTGTAAAGGTACACCACAGGGTGCCAGGCAGGGCCTCACGCCATACTTGATGCCCATGGAGAAACAATAACCAGGGCAATCAACTAATCTGCAGACCTGCTCCAGAGCTGCAGCCACAAAGCTGGATAGGTCTGGACAGATGATCGGTGCCAGTGGGCAGGTGTAGCTGAGCCTCTTGTTGCTTTGCAAGTGCAAGCAGTCTTATGTTCTCATTTACAAGAGCTAACTGGGCAGGATATTCATCTCTCACTTATCAGTTCACCTCTCTTTTATCGCATTTTGCTCTGTCCTCTAGGATTGCAGTCCCACAGTATTGTCCCAGCCTGTTGCATTGTTGATTTCTGCATTGCTTGTAAGGTCCGTGTTCTAGGAGTCCTACCACATTGGTAAAGTGGCCTCAGTGATTGCCCCCTTCCCCAGCCACCACATTCCCATGAAGGGCTGTGAATCAGCACTGCCTCAAATGAGGAGAATTTAGTCAGAGGAAAACAGAGAAATGTGGCCCAAATTCTGTTGTTGTTACATAAACCCCCTTGCTGAACATCTGGAGAACATCTGAAGTTTAACAAAGCAGGCCTGCAGGCAGAAGCAATTTTGACCTTCCCTGTAATGTAAGCATAAAAATTGAGACTGAAAAGAGGGGAGTAAATATAACCAGAAATGGAAGACAAAATGGGTCCAGCATATCAGGGCCCACTTTGGCCCAAACACCCGACAAGGGCTCCCGCGATCCTGCCTGGACAGGGCACCAGTGTGGGGAGAGACAAGGCAGCACGCCTAAGCACAAGGCATTGCGCATTGCTGAAAAATACCTGCTGGTCTGTGTCTTCTGGGAAAGACAGCTCTTCACCGGACTCTGTTTAAAACTGTGTCTCTTCTGGGCAAACTGGAATTTAAAGGGAATGTTTAGATTTTTCTCCTGGGCAAAACTGACAGACACTCCAGAACTGAGGCTTGGAAACTGACAATTTCTGCTGGTCTGGGATTTTCTTCCCCTTTCAGTAAGGGGAAAAAGCAAGGGCATGGTTGGGGTGGGGCTGAGGGTGGGGGGCTGTAGGGCAGAGGAGGGGAGAGAGCACACAGAAGCAGGAAAAATCCCTCCTGCCATCTGCTTTTTAGCAAAAAGTTATAAACCAGCCCAAAGACAGAGAGAGCTTTCTCCAGGTGTCTTTTGCATCCCTGCATTTGACATGTCCCAGCTGGGGTGTGAGGAGGGCATACCACCAGGAGGGTGCAGGACCTGTGTGGGAGGGGGCAGCCCCTTTTCCCACCCCCTCCCTTACTGGCAGCGCTGCATCCTGCCAGCTGGGCAGCCGTAGCAGTAGGTGTGTAACCCAGGGGCTTGTCTGTGTCATGTGCCCTTCCTTCATGGATGATTCACCATGAGGATTGAAGTGGGCCGTTAAGAAATATTTCTTTAGCTGCAACAATTACTGTCTTTATTAGGGCAGACGTGAAGGCATTTTTTCCTAACTTTCTGTGGAGAGAAGAGTGGGACATCTGATACAAACTGCAGCCACCGGCGGAGCCTCCCCAGAGGTGCTCCTCAGACTTTCCAGCTGTGAATGAGGTGTCCCTGGCACTGCGGGACAGCCAGGGAGCTCAACAAGCATCTCAACTGAAATGCTTGGCCAGGAGAGAGCATGACTAAGAGGAGAACATGAGATAAGGGTGAAGCAAGGCAGTGCCCATTACAGAAATGGGACATGAATGTGGTCTACTGTCTGAGGAGCAAGTGACTGTGCATGCATCCACGGTGAAAGGCTGCAACAAGCCCCTAGGACGTACCTGTATGGCCTGGAAGCTTCCCCAAAGACAGGCACCTTTTAGAGCTGTCTTAGGCTGTAAAACAAATGTTTGGGCAGCACTGAGCTTGGCAAAGCTGGATGAGATGTTTGAGGTCTCCACCACTAGCCCTGTCTGCAGATCAGCATCCCCACATGCCCAGAAAATGAGGTACTAAGTAGGAATGCTGAACATAAGCAGAAAGCAAATGCAGCTTACCTCTTCACCGCGTGATCACCATCCCTCTGCACCTGGTCTTCTGGAAACAACAGTACTCACCTGTGTACATTTGGTTTTATTGTTTGTCTGTTTGGGTTTGTTTTGTTTTTTTTTTCTTTGAGAGCTAGGTGCTTTTCTCATAAATTTTTTATGCATTATTTAATAGCTGAAGAGATTTCATGGTATTTCTCAAATCCATGGCATCCAATAATAGCCAGATTTTCAATGCAAAAGCAGTAGATCTCTTTTCTTCTATTCCTTACAGTTTTATGTGAGAAGTTCTGCTGGAGTCCTCCCAGATCCCAGCAACCTCTATTTTACCAAGTGACTTTTTGAACATCCGTACCCCTTGAAATTCAAGCCAGAGAAATTTCCAATGAGACTGTGGAAAACAATTTATTTGATAAATTTCTGAAGTGGAGAATTTTAGTAAAACACAGGCATAAAATAAAACTAACTTGTACACTGGGTTTTTGGATACAAAGTAAAGAGTTTGGGATGCCGATACCTGGCAATCACTGTTGCTTTCTCAGAAGCGCACGAATTCATAGCAAGAGCACCAATGGAAGCACTGAAACAAAATTTCACCCAGCCAAACCACATCTTCAGTGTGGTCCTGGAAACAACTGTGTAAACATCAAGGGCCCACAACACCCACGTAGTGATAGCACCTTTGTCAGTATATCTATAGAGTGTGAGTCAAAGATCCTGGCAGATAACGGCAGCCTTTCCCTTGACTTTGCCGGGCTGTGGATGAGGCCCTAATTCAATATATAGAACAGTTAGTGGGTTTCCCTAGGGCCCAGGTGCCTAACTCCTAGATGGTGCTATAGAAAACAGTACTCCCAGAGAGCTCACTCGGAATTAGACAGCTTGGCACTTTTGGAAAAAAAAAAAAAATATTAAAAAAATCCCACTATCTGGGCTCAGAGAGTTTTTCCAGAATGGAGCTTGGACCGTAACACAAGCCATCAGGTTATTCGTGAGGTTCCTGGTTTCACTGTAGGACCATGAGATCAATTAGGGAAGGAGTGCAGTTATGTAGCTTCTTCTAGGGTTTCCCCCCTCCCCGGTGGCTGCTGTCCATCTTCCGTTCGGTTGGTGCTCAGCCTCCCTGCCCTGAACGGGAGTGTCAGCACTGAGGGACGCTCCATCACCGACCTCCACCACAGCCCTGGGAAGTCAGTGTCCCATCCCATGGCACTGGGGGCCAGACATGCTTCCACCTAGCTTAGGTAATGCAGTCCAGCTATTCTCCGCCCCCCCCCGCCCCAAGCACGGGAGATATGAAACAAACTTGCCAGCCATGACAATGATCCCCTCTCAACGCCTGCTGAAGTGTTGAATATTTCACTTGAAGCACAGCATTGGGTCAGGACCATTGTGAGCTCGGCAAGTGTTCAGCTGATGTATGAAAGAAAAAAGCAAATTAATAAAACCCCCTGTATCTGAAAAGAGCATGATCAGCCCTATGAGACCAGGCTAGTCCTTAGTGGTACAAAATTCCTCATCCTGATTCTTTCTTGGCAAAAAACAGCGGGATGAGGTTGGTATTGGTTTTCTGGCGGCTTATTGCTAGGTGTGCTTGTCTTTGCCTGCTGTGGGAAGGGAGAGGCAGTCATAGGCAGGGAGGGAAGTTTGAGGCTAACAGAGTAGAGATGCAGATGATGAAGCAGGAGGAGAAGGAAGGGGACTATGCGCAGCCAGGCTGTGGCATTATGGCTATCTGCATAGATGCAAATTCCTCAGGTTGGTCAAGAATACTGTTAATTTTTTTTGGTTTGGTTTGTTGGTTTTCATTTTTAGGTGAGACAGAAGCAGGCATGGCCTTGGCAGAAACCCACCTAGACACTCAGTCAACAGCTATCTTCCTGGAGACGGTTTGGTAGAATACACCACGCAGCAGAGAGGTATAGTCAGGCACACGGAAGAGGTGGCGCTCCCCGTAGACCACGTCATAATCTGCGCTCTTCCCCGTGACCAGGACACGGATGTTGGGCTCGTTGGCTTGGCTGCCCACTGCCAGCACGTAGATCTCGATGCCAGCCTGCTGAGCTTCCTGCACAGCCCTCTCAATGGCCCTCGCGGTAATCCCTTGAGAGTTGCCATCAGAAAACACCAGCACCCTCTTCTTCGCCCCAGCACGGGAGGATCGCTGATACAGCCCTGTGACATAGCGCAGAGCGGCGTTGACGTCTGTGGCGTCATTAATGAACTCCATGTTGTCAATGGCTTTGGCAATGACTGTGTAGTTGTACTGGAACTGAGCTTCCACTTTCTGCTGGTTCCTGCCACTGTACTGGACCACTGAGACACGCACAGAATCATCTGCAGGCTTGCCGGCCTCCAGGAACCGCTCCGCCAGCCGTTTCACGAACTTCTTGGTAGTCTCGAAGTTCTTGCTCCCCACGCTGGTGGAGCTGTCCACCAGCAGCGTGATGTCTGCCAGCCCAGCAAAGGTGACTGCAAGGGGAAAGGCCCAGGGCTCATTATGCTGTGTTTCTCCTCCTGCCTCTTCCACGGAAAGCCAGTGAAGTCACTGGCTGTCTCACAGGCTTCCTGCCTTGTCAGAAATGGGAAATCCCCACTCTCTGCTAGCTTGGTTTCCCCTACCCCGGTGCCGTCCTACACTTGTCCTTTTACCCTTTCATTCCTTCTTTTATTTAGTTTATGACAGGCTGCATTCTCAGGTTCTTATCTGGCTTAGATAATCTAGTGACTCTTGTTGCTTAAATACAGTGCTGTCCTTGCATGTCTGGGGAACCACTTCATCTCCCAAGGCTGGCTTCTTTCCATGATGAGTCTGAGGATTGTATACACTTCTGACTTGGACATGTACCCCACTAAATTCCTCCCTGTACTCACTTTTCAAGTACTTTTCTCAAATATCCCTGCCACGCTGCTGATTTTAACTTGTGCTCCCACCACCACATCGTGATTGATCTCATTACTTGCCTCAACTAAAGCTGGTAAGGGCTAAAATCTGGCACAGCCTCCTGTCTAGGTTTGGGGTACCAGAACAGCAACTGCCTAGGCTTTTCCCCCAGGTGCCTTGGGCTGGCGTGTGTATAAGAGACCCTGAGAATTACTGACAAGGCTTGCTCACTTCTCCAGCCCAGGAGCATCCCTGTTGCGAGAGGTCTCCAAGTCACGCATTCCCACAAACTCTCAGTTCCCCCACCACAGCACCCACAACCACCTTTGTGTGGCACGAGGAGTCAATACTCACTTGGGCAGGTGTAGTCCGGACATTTCTTCTCTGTTAAGAAAATTAGAAAGAGTAACGTCACCAGCTTACTCAGGAAAACCACTTCTCCTATAGCTTCCCATGGAGCCAGAGAAGGGACCAAGGGAAGCCAAGAAGCTTACTTCGGCCACAACCACATTGTGCAAGGCACTGTGCAAAGGTTATAAATGTGCACCAGAAAGAGCAGAGGTGCGCGCTTGAAAAATTCTGTGGACAGAGATGTCCTGCAGCAGGAGAGGACCTGGATCCAGCTGCAAAGTGTTCTGAGACATGAGACGTCCTTGTCCCTTATTTAGCTAAACCTTGAATGCCATTCTCTACTCTCAATGCCTGCTTAACAACATGACTGGGGGAAGGCAAGGGAGGGCAGCCTGCATTCCTCACCCTTTGGCTGAGGCAATCCTCACTGCCTTCCTTATTGCCTTCAGCCACAGACTTTCACCCACCTTGACAGACATATGAGGTGATGTTCTGCAAGAAGGTGTCATCTAGGAGCTCAGCGTAGTTGTCCCTTTGAATGGACAGTCCTGGCCTGGTTGGTCTGCTTAAACAGGCGATGTCATTCAGGTGATCTGGATTTGGAGGGTTCCGGAAAATGTCACCTATCCCAAGGGAAACCACCTGCAGGGAAGTTAGGGTCCATCACCAGATGCATTCATCATCTAATGCATAATAAACTTCAACGCCTGTCACTCTGTGAGAGTGCTTCTAGTGGCATGTGTTCCCCCTGCCCTAGCCTTGGGTAGCAAAGACATGGAGTCCCCCAGAAAGCCTGCACTACTCTGAAGCACAGCTGCCATGTGGCAGTTCCCTGCAGGCAGGGTGCTTCCCACGTGCCCTTACTGGGGTGACATCACACAGAGAGTTGAGCGGTGTAGGGTCCCGCAATGTGTCAGAGCGTCCGTCCGTGATGACAATGGCGACGCGCTTGTCAGAGGTGAATCTCCGCAGCAGGTTGTCCTTGGTGAACTGCAGGGCTTCTCCAGTGTACGTGCCCCCGGCTATCCATTTCAGGTTCTTGACTGCCCTGCAAGAACAGACACCAGTGAGCCTGCAAGCCCTGCCCCATGGATACTGAAGGAGACCCTGGGAACACATATCTCTGACACACTTGTGAGGCAGGGCAACATCCCTGCATGGGGCTTTGGGTGGAAAACTGGCAAGATCCTTGGCATCAGCACCACCTACAATGCCACCAACTACTACTTTCCACTAAAGAACTTTTAGCATCCTTGTAGTTGCAGGACCTGCTGGCCTGGAGATGGAGGATTGGAGGTCAGTAGGTGTCCCTGGGTCGGGTCTCTGCATGATGCACCAAGACCACACAGACTCACTGTTTGAGTGCCCCTATGTTGTCTATGTTGGCATCCCCCATGGCCACCAGCTCCTGGGTGTTGTCATGGCTGTACTGCACAACGCCCACGCGGGACTCGCCAGCTTCAAACTGTTGGAAAAAAACAAAAGCCAGTTAGATTCAGATAACTTAGGGGACACTGAAGAGTTCAGAAATCCTGCTGGTGGTTTGTACCAAATGCCTTCACGGCAGGCCCTGCCACCTCTCCTCTACAGAAGGCACAGGTAGAAGGAACCCCAACAGGGGTGGATGCACATGGGGACGAATTTCGTGAGCCAGCCAGTGAAACAAGACCCAAACCCAGGTTTCCCTGCTCAGCTACGTCAACACAAGCCTTTGGCCATGGTGGGTGGCTAGGAATAGATCTTTTTTCAAAACTTTTTTTTTCTTCCAACACAGTGGTTTTGCTGCTCAGCTCTAGCCTTTCTGCTTGTTACTGGCCCATGCATGTCCACACAAGTGTCCAACGGCAGGTCATTGTGGCTTTACAGCCTGTGTGTTCCAGATGTGTCTGGTTATACCTTAAGGAAAGACTGGATCCCAAACATCCCTTCCAAATCACAGAGGTAAACGAAATTTCCCATACAGAGCAGGTTACCAGAGAAGAGTTAGGAGAGTAAGCGTTCATGTCCCTCTTCAGACAGAAAGACTCACTACTGGGACAATGTTTCTGGTTTGGGCTGCAAAGGTCCTTTTTGGTAGTGTGCTTAACTGGTAACCTAAACCCAAGCTTGGGGCAGACAAGGGTGCATGGGGGGCTGGCCATCAGGGAGCTAGGGGAAGTTGCAACACACCTCATGTGTTGTCTACTCCAGCCACCTCAAACGCTCATCAGGACAAGGAATAGACTGAGAGACTGACTGATCAGGCAAACGCTTTATGAGCCATCTGCTCTGGGACATGAAGGAAGAGTTCACATCCATAGCAGGTAGAGCCCATTTGCCCAGAAAGAGTGAAATGTCTATATTTTGGGACAACGAACTGCTGTCTCATCTCCATCACATTATGGATCTGGGAGGAATCACGAACCACCCCAGTTACACACTTGAAGCTAAGCCTTGTAGAGGCTCTTTGGAGCGGGGGCATCTCCCCATTTTTCTGCCTGCAGTGAAAAATAAGTGAGTGCACAAAAGCACTGTATCCTGGCACTCCGTGGAAATCTCACCTTCACACGCTCATCCTTGCTCAGGCGGTCGATGACTTTGATGATGAAGTCCTTGGCAATCTGGAAGTTCTGCAGGCCGATGCTCTCCGAGCTGTCCAGCACAAAGAGGAGGTCGACAGGACCGCAGGTGCACTCTACAGCAAGGCACAGGAGCAGAGGGGCTTGTGTTTCCTATCTGAACAGCTCGCTCAGAGCAGTGTGCTTTGCAGGGAGGCATACCAAAGCAAGCAGTTGATGTCTGCTGTTGGTCCTGACCAGGTGGGTGCCTGTGCCCTATCTACCCACACAGCATGGTGTAAAATAAAGTGGTAAAATAGCTGCATAGGAAACTCGAGAATCAGTTCACAACTTTTTCCATTTGCATTTTGCTCAGCACCACTTATAAGACACGTAGCATTTCCAAGCTGTGAGTACCCTGAAAACACCCAGTAATTATTCCAAACCCCATTTCCTCATAGTTTTCTCATTTCTTCCATTCACCCAGCCCAGGAGGACAGAGGTGGGCTGGAGGAGGCTGACTCAGCTTGTTCCCCTCTTTCCCATGGTTGAAGGACATCATGTGCCGTTGCTTCCTTCAAACTTTTGGACTACAAACCCAACCCATTGGGAGAGTATCAGAGAAAAAAAGCCAGTACATTTCTCTGCAGACCAGCACAGGGTTTGGAAGGAGGACGACAGAGCTGGATCCACAGCATTCCCTGAACTGACATCCCTTTCAACTGCAAAAAGGGTAGAGAAAATCCACCTGCAGGTTGCTGGCACAGGGAACCTCGACAACACTTTTCAACCTTGACAACACAGCAGCTTCTGAATCCACGCAGCCCTCCCCTCATGCTCAGTCCTCCCTTCAAGGCTCTCACCACGTTTCCATAGCAGAAGGCAAGGAGCAGGGAAAGGGAGGGATGCAAGCAAGGGGAAGGGCTAGTAAATCGTTGCAGAGCGACTTTGCCAAGGAACACTCACCGCAGCAAGCTAGAGGAGAAGGGAGAGAAAGAGAGAGCGTTAAAACGCTTGACACAAGGGTTTTTCACACGCTAGTGCAGACTGCAGGTTTGTGTTTCTGAAAACCCAAAGACACCTTGTCTGGACAATTGAGGTCATGGAGGTTTCCCTCCCCTTTGAAATATCCAGATCTTGCTCCTGTTCTAGACTGTGTTGCACCAACCCATAGCACGGCATGCAGCAGAACTCCGTTTCTGCGCGCACTGATGCACTCTTATTTAAATAAAAATAAAAGTTAATCCTGGAGGGATTAAGTAAATCACCAGAGTATGAAGCTCAAATTCAGTTCCCTAAGAACCCTGTGTCCTTCCAGCATTTCATTACTGCCTGTGGGCCAGAAACCCTTTGCAGGACATGTGTACTGCTGCTTCCCATGCAGGACACCCCAGAACAGACCTCCCTTTCCCATGGGGGAAAGTCAGGCCCTGCTATTTAAGAGGAAAACATTGTAAAATGCTCCACACAGATTTTACAAAACTTTGCTTGTATTTTCTCTGAAGGATAATTGTGTATGTACTGAGGCACAGACAAAGCAAACCAGTCTGCAGTGTGCTCAAGTGAAACGCAGTTGCACGACCTACTCTAGAGATCATGCTGGAAGTCCCTGGGTCAAGAGAAAGGACAGCAATGTTGCCTCTTTTGGGTTGCTGTTCCAGCTGCAGGGAGGACTTCTCACCTCTCCCCCAGCTCATTAACTTAATTGTGACTCGTGGAAGGGGAGTGATGCCCATGGCATCCCTCTGCATGCTGCCTGGGGATGGCCCTGCTCATCATGGGCCAGAGAAAAAGCAGCTACTTCCCGCTCAGCAAGAAGTTGCTCAGGGTGGGAGGAGAGGTATAGGGATACTCACAGCACATCTTCATGATGATGTCCAAGATTTCACATTCCTGAAAACAGAGGTAAAGAAATGGTTGAATAACAGTGAAGGCAGCTTCCTGGCTCCCACCTTCCTGCTGCCCACCACCCCTGCTGCTGCTTTGTACCCTCAAAGCAGGTCCTGATCTGGAAATGAGTGACGTGCAAGTGGGGCACACTACAGAGGGGACTGGCTGGTGGCAGGAACGAAATCTGGCCAGTGAGACTTTCTGGAACAGTAATGGCGGTAAGCAACCACCCAGCCCAGGAGCACAAGGCTCCCCCAGCAGTAACCCCCTCCCAGGAGCCATCCTGTGGGGCAGGGAAAGCACAGACCAAGCAAGCAGCGCCCTGATCCTGTCCCACTCACATCTGGTCCTGGAGGCCCCACAGGTCCTTGTGGTCCCTGTCAAACAGAAGCATGGAGAGAGCAGTTAGAAGAGCAGCCAGTCCTATCTGCAGCATACTCTGCTGATACCTTGCTAAGCAATGCAGAGCCTGGAAAAGTCTCTTGGCTTCCCAGTTGCTGTCCCCTGCACTGGGCTTTGTGCAGGTATATCTGCTTGCTTGCACAATGCCCTGGGGCCGTGTGGGGCTGGGGGGAAGGAGACCCACTTCCACATGTGCTGTGCACACTGAGGTGGGAAGGCAAGCTCTTGCTGCAGGCAGCGAGCACACATACCACGTGAGACATGGCTTGGCATTGCCCCCACAGCACCCAAGGGATGGATGGATGAATGCTATTTTCTTGGAAGATGCCTCTCCTATAGCCTCCAGGCCAACGTGAGGCAACGCAAGCAAGTGGCAACTCAACACAAACTGAAACACTTTCATGTTCAGGGTGGCCACTCAAAAAGGCTGCTTGCCCTTGCTGAACCTGATCATATGAGAATGCTTTGCTCATGAAAAAGCACAAATGCCTGCATTTTCTACCCTGATTTGGGATAAACATGATTTCAGAGACCCGTGTACCAGGCTGCAGCAGTGGGTTTTCAAACTGCCTTGTTCCTGCTGTGAGGAAGGCCAAGCACAGGAGGTCTGAGGAGACCCCTGCTGCTGGGAGCTCCGTCAGCCCAGCACACTGCTCTCGTCGGTGCAAACCCTGCCAGGGTCCTTGCTTACCGGGCGGCCTTCAGGTCCCCTGTGGCCCTTCGCTCCTTTGATGCCCCTGGGGCCAGGGGTTAGGTTCTGGAATGAAAACAAAACCAAAATCCACTAATCTGCGGGTGTCAGTGTGCAGCACCTTCCCCTCCAGATGTCTGCTGAGCCCTGCTTAACCACAAAAATGTTCTCTGAGATTTCTGTACCCAACCAAATGAGTTAGGACTTGGGAGGGTCAGGATGGACACTGCGAAAATCTCCCTCCACAGGACAACGTTGCAGCATAGGTGCAACCATTGGTGCTATCTGAAAGCACACAAAACCTTGCAGAGATGATACCTACCTCAACCTAACAGATCTGGAGGTCTGTCAGTCATAAACTATAGAACACAAAATGAACATCTGGAAGGAGCTCCCCTTGCCATCAGACACTGCTCAGTGGCAAAGGTGCTTGCAGACTTACAAAGTCTGATGGGCTCTGATCTACAGGCAAGGTAGTGTCAGAGATCCAGCCCAAAGCTCCTGCACCATGTTCATAGAGAAAGACGATTCAGCCCTATAGAGATTACTCACATCATTGCCAGGGTCTCCAGCTTCTCCTTCATCACCTTTAGGACCAACATAGCCTTTCGTTCCCTGAAAAATAGTACAGAAGAGTCTCCTGCATGGACAGCTGTTGATAGTGTGGTGAAGTTGGTCCTGGCGTGCAGTGACCATGTGAGAGCTGGTTGGAAGGGGAGTGGGTGTGAAGAGCAGTGTATAGGCTCCCTAGCACCAAATTGCAGCGCTATTGAGGGTGGCTTTCACTGTTATAGCACCATCCGATTTCTCCTGGGTGGCACTCCCAACCCCAAACTCTGGCTCCAGGGCATCAGAGAGCACCCAGCCCAGGCTGCAGCCCTTGGGTGTTACTACTAGTGCACCAAGGCAGAACAATTCCACTAGAAGCATCCACTGCAGGGAAAGGTGGGCAGAAAGAAAAGAGGGCTTTGGAGGAGCAAGGCTGCTTCAGGGAGTCCATTTCACCATGCAGTTGATGGAGAGGCTCTAGGTGCCAAACCACTGGCTAGGGCAACTTCTGTTGGGCTTATGCGAAAGCAGCACACTTACATTAATGCCAGGGTCACCTCTGTCTCCTGGCTGCCCCTGGGGATAAAGGAAAGGAAGCATATTAGGTTGGACAAGCAGAAATAATGGTCTTAGAGTTTCAATGCAGCACAAACAACTTACCGGGGCACCTGTGAATCCAATTGTGCCATTCCCAGGAGGGCCATCCTCCCCCTGGAAAGCAAGGAAGAAATATATGAGATAATGAAAAGTAGAGCCCCTAGATTGCAGGGCAGCAGGATTTTCCCCTCCTTGGACAGTTTATCTCTACAGCAAAATGCCTGTGCAAAAAATATATGACTGGTGGTTTGGACAGTGGTGCAGGCAGGTAAAAAGACCACCTTGCTTGTGTGTGACCTGCACAACCACTGTCCCTCTCAGAGAGTGGGGATATGGCCACAGGCTGGGAACAGACTGGGAAGTATCAGGTCTCTGTTGCTGGAAAGTACGTCTCAAAATACAGCACTTTGAGCCTACAGATATGGTGCATATTCAAAAGCAAGCTGCTTGCAAATTTTCCCAGCGTCTCAGCTGTGTGTGAATGTAATCTCTTTTCTCTCTGAGCTGGATCATACTGTGTGGAACCAGCCTGCTCTACATCCTTTCCACATGGTGTGCAAACCCCCCAGACAAATACCACTTACCCTTTCTCCCATCAGGCCAGGGTCTCCAGGCAGCCCAGGTGCTCCAGGCAATCCCTTTGGGCCCTGAAAAGAGCAGAAGCAGCAGTCAAGCACTGCACACTATTCTTTAATCTGGGAAGACAATACCTTATGAGGCAACCAGATGCCATCATGAGCCCATCACGGGAGGTGTTTTGCAATGCAAAGCTCACGGCTGAGTTGGGGATTCAGCTTGCTCCCTGCCCTGGGCATCAAATCTGCTGGCAGATTCAAGTGGTTGCCCTTGGAGAGCGTCTCCAGAGCTTCTGTGGTGGGAAGCCACGTGGCTTGTGGTGTGGCTATACCCTCTCCATGACATGGTCTCTCAGAGGTGGGGGAAAAGGCAGCCATGGCCTTAAGGACCCATGAAAAATGCCTCAATATGTCTGCCAGGAAACTAGCACCTGAGTTTGTACATACAAGTTTCTAAAAATCCAAGGGATTTGGTGACAGCCCTGTCAGGCAGCATGTCCTGGACTTCCCTTCATTCCCTCCCCCCAGAAGATGCTGTGATGAAGCAGTGCTGACCTCATTGCCGCGGGGGCCGTCGTCTCCCCTGTAGCCTTTGGGTCCTGGAGGTCCAGCCTCGCCCTATGGAAACACAAAGAGCTCTCACAACAGGGATTTTCTCTTGATGCTGCTCCTACCCTGAAGGGCTGGTCCCTTCATTTTGTGATGTATCGGGTGGGGGCATCTGCCTCATGCCTCACACCCATCAGTGAGTTGCCTCTGCCAGCCTCACAAGAAAGGACCTGTTGAAAGGGGTAATGCAGGTGGGGAGGAGCAAGAGCTGTGCCTGGCTCCCCCTGTGCTCCCCTGCCTTCCCCTGCCTGCACAGGCTGCAACTCCCCACGCTTCCTTACGCCCGGCTTTCTCTGCAAAGCCCTGTAAGAGGCAGCCCTGGCCAGATCCCTGCTGAGTGTGAGCAAAAACTAGAAGCTTTCTGGGACAAGGCGTGACTCTGCAGGCGTAGGTTGAACATTATATGCTTTCAGTGGCAGCTGGGCTGGGGGAGAGAGTAACCTCTGAGCAGAGCCTCCAAGGCCCTAAAAGCCATCCTTCTCCCCCACACCTCAGTCCTGTAACAGAGGACCTGGTTTGGAAGAGGACAAGGGAGACAGGGGTGATGCTTCTAGCAGCAAAGCACAGCTGTGTTGCACAGTGACAACTCATCAGCTGTGACAGAGGTGCCCCAGGGGCACCTTGGTAGAGCACGTCACCCTGAAGGTGACACAGGCCTCCCTCCACAGACGCCCTCTCCATGCCTCAGGGCTTGGAGATGTCTGGGTCACAGACGGGCTGGCAGAAGTCCTTTTGTGGCTCTAGGGAGTTTCTGTCCTCAGGAGGCTGCAGAGCCCTGGCAGTGTGTGCTGGAACAGACCAAAGCTGTCAGTCTGCCATATCCCATCTAGGCAGCAGCCACTCACTCCATCAGCTGCGGGGCTGGCCAGAGACGAGAGAGGAGGTGGAAGGAGGTTTCTTTCTCCGAGGGCTCCAATAGATGTACAAGGGAACCCCTCCAATTCTGCTTGGTGCCAACAGCCCTTCACGGGGTTTACTTGCCTTTACAAGATTGGTAATGATGCTGGGTAAAAATCAGGTAATGACACTTTTGCCCACAGTTTCAAATGCTTGAGCAAGGTAGCCAGGTGTGCAGCTGGTCCCCAGGTGGTGGAGATGGCAGAGGTGGGCAGAGGAAAGGCAGAGAGCAAGCTGTGGTGGGAGCGAGTGATGGCTTGGCAATTGGCCCCTACAGCATCATTGCTGCAGGCATTGGTCATGCCAGTTCAAGACTCTTGGCCTCTGAAATATTTCCTGTGACGAGCCACATGACTACAGCCTCCTGACAGGCAGAAGTCAGCAATTGCTCGATGGTACTTGGGCTTCAGCATTGCAGTGGCATGTGCCCAAGAGCTCCCTCCATATTTTCAGTGCATCATCAGCACCTCCGAGCTTTTGTGGAACTGCCTCAGTGTGGGGGCTCAGCCTAGGCTCAGCCAGACTTTGCAGATGCTCTCTTGCCACCCGAGAGCTGAGGAATCCCTTCCAGCTGTCATCTCTGCTCCTCTTCGCACGGCAGCAGCTGGGAGAAACTGGTGCCAAACATCCATGCATGCCACACACACACTTCTTCCAAGGAAAGGTGTGCAGGTAGGGGCAGAGGACTTAAAATTACACAGTGCAGCGCAGAGCACTAAACTGCCCAAAGGCATGTGATCTTATTTCTGCAGAAAAGCCCAGAAGACAGAAAGCTGGGAATGAGGGACAGGAACTCGTGATCGTTCAACATCAGCCAAAGCTGGATCCACGACACCCTTGGCTTGTGCTAGCCGTACGCAGCCTCACTGTAGCACACAGCACAAATCCCTCACAGCCCTCGAGGAGTTCATGAAGATCCAATATTTCAGATTGGGAAATCTTTAGCAGCTCCCTGCCTACTACCTTTCTGAGTGCAACAAGAACTGCAAGAGGAATGGGCACCAAGGCCAGGAAGAGAGAGGCACCACCAAAGCTGCCTGTGAGGATCAGGGAAAGAGCGTGCTGACCTTTAGCTTCTCTCGGATAGAAAGAGGATGAAAGGGAGTCACAGGTTAGCAGGAGCCCATTCCCCTTGCCAAGAGAAATAAGCTCCAAGAGCCAGAGGTTGCAGATAACATGGCTTGAAAAACACTTGTTTGCCAAAGTCCTTCCCCTGCCCAAGCCCAATTATACATTTATTTTCAATTTGGCCAAGCAAAAGCATTCTTCCACAGCTTACGGAAAAAAAGTCCTCCGTTTGCAACTGCTTTTGAAATCTCCCTAGAGCAGTGGAGGTGCTGGGGCAGTCTCTGGTCTGGGGAAGCATTGGAGCTGCTTCTGTGATGCTTCCCTCTCTGGCAGGGGTTTCACTCAAGTTCAGTGCTCCCCAGGAGGGAAAACTGGTGTCCCACGGGCTGAGTGACAGCAGGGAGACTTCCTTCTCCTTTCTCCTCCTCCTCCCCACCAATGAAGGCTGGCTGGAGGCAAGATCTATCCCAGCCTGGCTCCCCACCATACTTGCACAGCTTTGGCTCCTGGGCTTGCATCAAATCCCCACCTTAACTCTGTCCTCTTTTGCATAGTCCTTCTCTTGCCTTGAACCTGGAATGAGCCTCTACCACACAGAGCGCAGCTCCAGTCCTTCCTCCTTCACTGATGTCAGCCTGCAGCTCCAGTCCATTACATATACACCCCCAAAAGAGCTGCCAGGGCCATCTCCTGAAATGTCATCTCTCACCACAGCAGTGCCCAGCAAGCTGGATGCTGCCAGACTCCCTTTTGTTGTGGCAGGAGCTCAGTTCAGCTACAGACAGTAGGATGTGGACAATTTGGTGCTCTTCACTAGCATGAGACAAGCTTGAGGAAAGCCCAACTCTGGGCAAGCACAACCATGACACAAGCATGTCTTCTGCGGCATGGTGCAGGTCTGCCATAAGGGTCACTCGTGCTGGGGATAATGTGAACGCAACATCTGTCCTGCATTCCAGATCTTCAAGGCTCTTCAACACTTGGTGGACCATAAAGGAGTTCAGAAGCTGTCTCATCTTTGTCTGCATGCTGCTTTCCATGTTTAATCCCTTGGGGAAGTCCTGTTCCACCAGTGTGGGAATGTTTATCTCAATACTTCCCTGTATCTTGGGCTCTGTCAAAACTCTGATGGTATGGGTGGGAGGGGAGTTTTCTTATAGAGCCCCGTCCAAGGGTGATGTCAAAGCATGCTTGCTTGGGTGGAAAGACCCTGTTGGCCATTGCAATTAGTGCTGTTGCCATGATGGATTAACCCAGCAAAACTTCCAGACCCAGAGTTATCCACCGGAAGCTGTATGTCTTTGGGAAGAAAAAGCTTTTAGTTGTGCAGAGGACAGAAGCCTTCCTCAGGCTGGAGGTACCTAGCTTTGCTTTCCAGAAAGCCCATGGGGTCTGAGATCTGTTCCTTGAGGCACACGAGGACAAGCAGAAGCTTGCAGTGAGAAGACTTGCAGTGAGAAGACTTGAGAAACACTGGCTTTGGGACACACCATATCTGCAGATGTCAAGGGTGTCAGGGGCACCACTGGGTCCCCATCAGGCTATCCTCACTGACACAAGATGTATCATTGACTCCCTTGACTGAAGTGACCAGCATCTGGCCCCGGGCCTGAACATTTTGTGTGTTGCTGCAGCTCGCGCTTGCCAGTTTCCAAATCTCTCAGACGTGTTGACATCTGTTTCCATGGGATTGGGAAATGGCATGGAGGTTTCTCTGTCTCCAGCCCAGCAGCCAAGTCTCCATTTTTTTAGCCTTGTTCATATCCTGGCTTCTCCTAGAAATCCCTGCCCCTCTTCAACAGCTTTGCTACCCGGTCCGGAAGATGCTGAGAACTTGCCCCAGGATGCTGCGGCATCAGTTAAGCCCCCTACCCCACTGTTCCCACTGCCCCAGCCACTTCCATCTAGGATGCAGAAAGTTAAACCAAGCTCTTACCTGGTCGCCAGGGGGTCCGAGAGGTCCTTCCCGCCCTTGGTCACCAGGTGGTCCAGGCTCTCCCTGAAAACGCACACAGAGGGAGTGAGAAACTCAAAGAGGGGCAGGTGTAGAGTGCAAAGGACCCTGCATGCAATGGGGAGTAGTGGTGCAGCACCAATAGCACATGCTGGATAGGAACACAGTAATCCAGACAGCGAGGTTTTGGAGGCAGATTCAGGTCTTGGGTAGGAAACTATCAGAGTGTGGCCACCTTAAAGCCAAAAGGAAGACCTTCTGAAGGATGGGAGTGCATGAGTGACATGTTTCAGCCTATTTTGTGCCAGAAAAGCAAATGCTTGGAGAGATCCATCTCGTGATGCTTCTACAGATTCATAGATCTGGCCCTGGCCCCAAAACCATGTAGCGGCTCCTCCCAGCCACACTCTGCAACCATGGCTGCTTTTCTAGAGCAGCTCCTGCCCTGGGCAGTCTGCTTGGAGAGGAATTGCTGTCTCCATGCACGGGCAGAGACTCTAAGCTTGCAGCCTTCTTCCTCAACGCCCTTTTCCTGCAGCCTGCCAGCCCTCTGGAGCTAAGGGGATTTCCAAGGGAATGAGCCAGCAGATGAGGAGGGATTTCCTGACATCTCACTGTTGATACTCTCCCCTCTCCTTTGCTAACACTCAGCACCCTGAGCCGGGTTAGGGCTGTTTGCAGAGAACTGACAGCACAGGAGAGCCTGAAAAACCTGAGTCTGGGTGTTTTTGCACCCCAACAGCCGCAACAGAAGGAAGTGACTGAGGGCTGGACACAGATTAGTTCCGCTTTCACTTAACCAGTCTGGACAGGATCAGCCTTCTACCAGTCCAGCAGAGCTGTGTCCCAACAGAGCAGCATGTCCGCCAGACCCAGGCTGGCTCCGGGTCACCCTCCTCATCTAGACCCATGGCCAGGAGCAAGCAAGCTGGTGAAGCAAAAGGAGAGCCAGGAGGCATGACACGTCATCCCTGCAGCCCAAGGGCTTACTGCAAGTTCCTGGCAATTCAGAAGAAAGCTTCCCCCCCCGAAAACTGGACTGTTACCCCTTGCAGAGCTGAATGACAGTTAAGCACAAAGCTTCGCACCTTAAAGACAAGCGACCCCTAAGATCAGCCAGCACCATGCGCTGCAAGACAAGCATCTTTGCACGAGGTGCTACTCTGCCTGCAGCCCTGGGACACAGGGTGAGGCAGCTCCCAGCCTGCAGGGAAGGGAGGCATTCAGAAACTTCCTACGACTGTCACACCTGACTTAAAACTTTGAGGAAAGCGGTTGAAAGCTTGGCGACCTAAAGCCATTTTTTGCAAGCTCAAAGCTTCCAGATGACTAAGCCGAACAGTAAATATAAAACGCAACTTCCAAAGAGCCCTGAGCACCAGTGAAGACGTTTCTGGCGAGGTTATGCAGCCTCGTGCTTGGACTAAAACTTGGAAGGAAGCAGACCATGATCTGCTGAACAATTTAACTCCAGGACATTGGCGTGCCTTCATCTCCTGCGCACATCTGCCCCGCACACCACGTGTGGTAGTGCTGCCGCTCCCCAAGCAGTAAACAGGAAAGGGGGAGGCTTCCAGCAGCCTCCCGCCAGAGCTGCCCCTCCCCAGAGTGGACCTTTGCCTGCCCCATATGAGCTGGTGGTAGGTACTGGCTGTCCTCGCACCAGAGACAGGGGAAGAGCAGCATGGTGGCAGCTGCCCATCAGTGCCAGGACACGGCTGGTCACCCACCAGGATGCTGCTGCTGGGAAGGGTGTTCCCCCTCCCATCCGCACCCACGCACGCTGCCCTGCCGCTAACGGCACCGGTGCCCTCCTTCCCAAGTCACCAGTACATCACGCAGCCCCCCAGCATCTGGAGGAGGACATCTTGCCTCTTTGCTCTCCATCAACTGGTTTTGCAGCCACAAGGCAGTGGCTGACCCTGCTCTTGGCTCGCTGGGTGCGCTCTCCTCTGGCTTTTGTCTGTTTGGTGATCAGCTGCCAGCATAAAGGCGCAATTGCTGGTGGACGATGGCACACCCCCCCGAGGCTGACAGGTAAAGGCACTGAGCTTGCCTGTTGGACCACAGGCTGGTGGAGTTAGACACTGGGCACCTATTTGCAGCCCCTGGCTGCCAAGCATGACCCCATTTGCAAGCAGATGCTGAAAGTCGCCCTGCAAATGCAGTTACCAGCTCTCCTCTTGGCCCGCGGTCACCTGGTGAGCCCGGAGGGCCTCTTTCTCCATTGCTGCCCTGCAAGGAGATGGTGGGAACACAAAATCAGGACCTGCTCACAGCAGGAGCAAAGTTCTCCCTCATTGCCCGCCTCTGAGCAGGCTCACTCCCAGCCCCCCTCCTCCTCTGCAGGATACCAGGCACTGGCCCATTCTGTGCTGGCACAGTGCCCAGCATCGGTGCCCTCAATTACCCGTTCTCCTGGAGGACCATCTGCGCCTGGAGGGCCCTGCAGAGAAACAACAGGGGTGGTCAGGTGGTGGGGATGGTGGGCAAGCAAGCATGGGGAGCGTCATAGGCATGGGCAGAGGACTTACCTCGTCGCCCGTCTCTCCTGCTGGTCCAGGCTCACCCCGGTTTCCAGGCGCGCCCTGTGTGAGCAAGCCACAGGGGTGCAAATGAGAAAAGTCAGCAGGTTTCAGAGCAAAGACCTGTGTGCTGGCAGAGCCTTGGGCAAGCTCTGCTTCAAAGCCAAGGTTGGAGCAGGGGACCCGTTCCTCTCACAGAGGGCAGAGGATGCTCGTGCACAGGTGTTTCACCCACCTTTTCTCCAGGGCTGCCGGGAATCCCCTGTCGGCCAGGTTTTCCATCGTCCCCAGGCTCCCCCTTTACAAGGACACAAGGCACTGTCAAGACTGTATCCAGTGCCCAGTGGTGAACTTCAGGTCCCACAGCACAGAGGCTGTCAGGATCCTGGTGCACCCCAAGCCCCTTTCTTGGCTGTGGTCTCTCCCCAGGGAGCTCCCCATCCCCAGCAGATTCCACCTGCAACTCCATGTGCCCAGTGCAAGCACCTTTTCACAGCAACCCCCTGCAATATCTCAGGGATGCTTGTGCCGGGCTTGCGGGCACCTGTTAACCTTGGGCACGCTGAAAGTCACACCAGCCAGATCTTATTGTGGGTGATTGTCAGTGTCCTCTAGCAAAGTCTTGCCCCCTAGCAGTCCAAGGAAGCCAGCAATGGGTCGGTTGCCACCCTCTCCCTCTTGTAATAGAGGGATCCCAGCATCCCTCCTTCCACATGAGGCTGGGCAGAGTGGCTCACCTTTCCTCCCTTGGGTCCATAAGCACCGGGATCTCCCTTTGGTCCAGGCGGGCCTTGAGCTCCCTGTTGAAAATAAAGGCAGCATCACTGAAAACCAAGACAGTATCACTATCTGCAGGAAACTGGGCATGGGCCGAGCATGTCAGCAGCCTGGCCCACAGCTCCCCAGTGGGACAGACAGGAGGGACATGTACTCAGGAGCAATGCAAGGGATGGCATGGTACTCTTGCACCATGGAGCCATGCAAACAATGCAGTGGCCACGTTGCTGAAACACCGCAAAACTGAGTGTGCTTCTGCAGCTCAGAGGAAAATAGCAGAAAAGGTGGTTGTTGGGCTGCTGTGGCTGGACCGCAGTGATACTCGTGCCATTATGGATGTGTCATCCTGGGAGCACAGAAATAACCAGGGAAACTGGAGAAATGCAATGTCAGAATAGTGTTTTCCAGAGTCCTCCAAAACCTCCAACATTTTCTGGGTGGCTGGTCACAGCAGGCTGAAATGGGTTAATCCTGGGCTTGCCTATCTGAAAATGAGCTCTTCTTTGCCAAGTTCACTGTGCTGAACAGCCTCCAGCCAAATGCTCCCTCACCATGCAGATTCCCAGGCAGCCCCAGGCAATGGGGGACAGCTTCCAGGCAAGGACAAGGCAGACTGCCCTGGGGGTACCCCCAAGGTACTATGCCCAGGATGAGCATTGCACACCTAGAGGCCTATTTCCAAGTGCAGCAACTCCCTCCCACAGCTCGCCTTCTTGGGGGGCTCCCCGTTTCCATGCGCCATCATGGCAGACCTGCTGCACTGGTTCCTTCACATCCAAGGAGCACCCACAGGGTACGTACATCGAATCCGGGTGAGCCTTTGCAGCCAGGTAAACCAGGGTATCCAGCTTCACCCTGTCAGACAGACAAAGCAGGGGTCTCCATGAGCGGTGCCCGTGGGAAGACCCCATCCATCATCCCAGAGCCCTTAAAGGAACATTCGAGCCCTGTCCCTGACTGGCAGATCGACATCCCCCCAGGGAAGGAGCACCACTGCTCCACGCAGGACACTAGCTTCATTCCCAGACCCCAAAATGCTTTTGGAGGGGCAAATGTCAGGGTTCTCAGGCTAAGCAAAGTGCCTCAGAGAGGAGATTTACCTTCATGCCATCGATGCCATCAATTCCACGCCTGCCTTTCTCACCCTGAAACAGAATAGGCACCATGAATAAGTAATTTCCAAAGACCCTTCTTCCCCGGGCCTCAACCAGAGAGAATAAACGGTGCAAAAATAGAGTCTGACCTTGGCTCCTTTGGCTCCTCTTGAGCCCTGCAAAGGGAAGGAGAGATGTTAGGTCCCCATGCAGAGCAGATTCATTCCCCTGCCATGCTGTGATCCCCATGCCAGCTGAGTCTGAGGGTGCAGGCATTCACCATGCCCCTGCACACCGCCAATCTCTCCCATTCTGCCTGGCTGTGCCCACTGCATGGTACTTGTCTGATCCCCAAGGCTGCATCAGCTGCAAACTGTCTGATCCCATCAGATCCCTGCTCCTCGCATGGGCAGTGCCCAGAGTAACCAAGCAGGGGGACACAGAGATCTCCCTCCAACATCCGTGCTCTCCTCACCTTTTCTCCTCGACTTCCTTTGTCACCCTAGAGATAAAGGAGAGAGGAAAACGGGAAAATGAAAACTCTTGCAACACAAAGCCTGTGCCCCGCTTAGGTACCATGCCTATGACCCTGCAGCCCTACATACCTTCATTCCTTGGTAGCCAACAGGTCCCATGTCTCCTGGTCTGCCCTAGAGGACAGAAATGTGGTGTTACGGAGGCAGATACTTTTACCATCATTGCCATGGGGCAATTTCCCCCAGGCATTCGATGTGGGGCTCAGGCCCCAGCTGCCATACCCTCCTGCAGGAGGCTCTCCCATAACTCCTCTCCTCATTTGCCTGGTCTGGGAACACAGAATCATTGTGGAGGACAGAAGGGACCTTGCCTTCACCTCCACCATCTCCATCCCTTCCTGGGGGCAAGGGAAACTGGGCACTTGGGGACATCATTGGGGATGAAAGGCAAGGGCAGAAAACCCTTGGGAAGGAAAAATGCATGGCATGGGGTTTCCAAATTGGGAATGCACAAGATGAGTAACTGCACACTCATATGCGTGGGAGAAATGCACCTCCCAAAAATAAGTGTACCCAGTAAAAAAAAGGGAGGAGAAGGGAAATAGTTTCCTCATGCTATTAGCTTATTATTTACTGAAGTGTTCCCTGTAACACTGCTGTACTTGTCATGTCAGAGGACACAGGAGGGAGCCCAGAGTCCACCCCTGGGCTGGCATACATGAGTCAGAGATGTGTCCTTCAGGAGGAACAGCTATTTTGGGTAAGGAACAAGGAAGCCTTGTAGCAGCAGAGGTGGGGACTACCCCGCTGCTCAGCAGGGTGGCTGTTGAGGGCGTCAGCTGGCCGTGATCCCACTGACTACCCATGGAAACAGGGTGATGGAGGGGCAAGTGCTGGTGAGGATGCACCTGAGAGGTCTGGCCCTGCGCAGAATTACCAGGGCTTGTCCTTTACTTACTGGGTCTCCAGCCTCTCCTTTCTGGCCAGGAAGACCTGGCTTGCCTCTTTCTCCCTGCAATACAGGACAGAAACAAAGTTAGCTCATTATCCCCAGGAACAGAAAAATGACCTGTTGAAAGGAGAGCAGGGAGGATGGTAGCAACAATGCTCCATGGATGTGGGGAGCAGATGATGTCAGCTGCATGGGAGCATGGTGTAGGTCCTCATCCACCTCTCCGTGGAGCAGTGGTGGGATGCTGAGGACCTGTGCTCCAGCAGTCTCTGAGCGTGCCCGGTGAACCCATCCCACCACCCCAGTCCCACAGCATGGCCACGGCCAGTCCCTCACCTCATTGCCCGGGTCACCGGGAGGTCCAAGGAGTCCTCGGGGAGGCTGCAGGAGAGAGGTATGGGTTAGACCAGCCACCGAGGCACAGCCTGGGGCCATGGGGATGTGAGGGAAGGGCACAAGGGGTCTCAAAAGCCCGACTCACCTGGCACTCAAAGGAGCAGCACTGCCCAGAGAGGAGAAAACAGCATTAGAGGCAGCAGGCAGCACCAGGGCCAGGATGCACCCTCTTTGAAGGGAGCTCCCCAGGCTGGCAGGAGCCAGGTAGGGGCTCCCTGCAGGACAGGACTGTGCTACTGAGCCCCTCCTTGGCTGTGAGTGACCCGCAGAGGATGGGCTTAGGCACAGGATCAGGGGGGAGCAGGGCTCTGGGGGACACTCACCGATTGCTCTGTGTTAACTTTCTGCAAGACAAGAAAGCAAAGAAAGGGGGTTTGAGAGGGGTGGGTAAGCCTGGGGAGGGGGTGGGCTGGGGAGGAGGCAGGTAGTGCTCACAATCATGTCGATGATGGTGTTGATGGTATCCTCCACGTCAAGCTCACGGGTTGGCTTCAGGCTGGTGGCAGTGAAGTTGCGGCGGTAGGCATGGTCTGTGGCAATGATGTTGAGCCGCTGGTCCTACAGTTGGGGGATGAGGACAGCAGAGTGAGACCTGCAGGCACCTGTGCAGGGCCCGTTCCCAGGGGCCACCCTGGGGACCCACATCCTCCCTCCAGGGAGGGGCTCTGAAGGGCACACAGAGCCATACTGAGGGTCCTGTGTGCCCGCTTGGGACAGCATCCTACAGGGAGCACCCCCACTATGTGGTCCCTACCAGGTGGTTGGGGGAGATGGCAACAGAGAACACTTTGATCCCTAAATGTTTGGCTTCATTGGCGGCATCATCCAGGCCTCCGCAGGGCTCCTTGTACCCTTCCAAGGGGTGTCCATCCGTCACCACGATCAGGTATTTATTTTCTTTGTGATGGGAGCCACTGCAAGGGTTTAAGCACAGGATTTAACATTGCAAGGATTTAACAGATTTAGCTGGAGAGGGGTGGTTTGGGCACCTCTGGACACTCACCCCAGCCAGTGCCCCAAGCTATGGTCAGGGGATGCTTCTTCCCAGCAAAGCCAGAGCACTAGCAACCTGCCAACCCTATGCCTATTTTATGCCTAGGTGACCTCCTCTCCCACCCTGGGGACAGCTCTGTACAATGCACAGGGATGTCTTAACCCAGAAGCTCCCAGTCTCCATCCACCAGGGCCATACCACCAGCATCACCCTCTCTGCCTGCCCCAGCCCCGTTACCTTACCTGATGAGCAGCTCCTCAATGCCCCGCTTTATGGCACAGTCAGTGTAGGTGCCCTTCCCAATGTAGTTCACAGCTGAGACACGGTTCTTCAGCTCATTCCGGCCACTAGGCATCGAGGTGAGGCTCTTGATGAGCACAACTTCATCGCTGTAGTGCAGTGCCCCAGCATTCCACACCAGGTTGCGGTCGCAGCGGTAGTACCTGTGCAGACACACCAGAACATGTGGTTTCAGCACAGCTCCCACCTTTGCCTCACTTGCACTGGCCTCCATGCAAAATGCAAATCCTCTGACAAACACTATGGGGCTTTGCAAGGGCTTCCTGCTTTCTCGCAGGGCTGGGACGTGCTTCACATGCAGATCCCAGCCATGGGAGCAGGGCATTTTGTCCAGCAGGTGGAATGGCAAAGGAGTGTAGCTGGTGGGCATCCGCGAGGGTCAGACAGTTTGGCAGAGAGGCTTTCTGAAGAGGTACCGGGCTGGAACTGATCAGGAGATGCTGAGCCAGAGAGTCAGGTGCATGCGTGCAAGGCAGGTAACCACTGAAACACCCCACGCAGGACTGCAGTGAGTTTTCCACTGCCTGATGTGTTAAAATCTGAGGGATGTCTCCCTCTGAAGGATGCTCTGACTCAGAGATGGATGAGTGTGTGTATTGAAGCCCTGTCCTATGCGCTGACACAGCCTGCACCTGTCACTCCCTGGGACAGAGGCATCACGACTACCTGTGCTTTGGCCAGTGCCCCAAAAAGGGTCTTTTCACCATGCTGGGGCCAATCCCAGAGGGATGGGGTTGCACAGCTTCCTCACTTCCCCAAGCTCATTTTCTCTCTGCCCAGCAGGATGTCTCCTAAAGCCACCAAACGTTACCCACTGCTGTCCCCTCCACCCGACCGCTGCCAGTTGCCTCGTCATCACCTATGCTGACCACACTGTGCACACCTCAGGTGCCTGGCAGCATGGGGTGCATCGTGGTGGCTTGCAGAGCCAGAGCAAGTAGAGAGCAGCAGAGTGGGAAACAGGGGCGTTTGGGGTGGACTCGGGAGGTCCATCTGTCCATCTGCATGCAGCAGGGACTCTGGACAAAGCCCAGAGCCTTGCTTAGGAGAGAACCATGTTGCGTTGATGGAGGCCTGGCAGGTTGCTCCCAAACACAAGGCTTCTGGTCACTCAATGCCTTGTAAGGTAGTGCTCCTGCCTAGGCAACGGGCAGGTGAGCTGCTAACCACCCCCCACCTGTCTTAAGGTGTGGGTGAGCTCTTGCAACAGTGGGACATCCCTGTGGTGACCAGCACTCATCTCCTGCTGTCCTGAGGGGCTCAGCAAGACCCACGTGCCTCCAGGACTTGTGGTGCTCCTGTGCATCCCTGGGTCTCCTGCCAGCAGGCGAGTCATGGCCTTTGCCTGCAGCCCTTCCCAGCATCACCCCCCTCCAAGATCTGAGAGCTTTCATGCTCCTGGGCACCCCTGGTTGACCTCACCCTGGGAAAGCCAGGGTGAGACCTGGATTGGTGGCTGCAAGGGTGGGTGAAGAAGAGGCAGATGAAGATTTGAGCAGTGGGGTGGATAAGGGGCACCCAAAGCTGGGTTCAATGCTGCAGGGTGTCCTGGGATATGCCAGTTGCAAGGGAGGGTTTGCTCTGTGGGGTGCCCATGAGTGCTGGGTTTAACATCAGAGGTGCCCTGCTGTGACCCAAGCACCTGGGTTGTTCGGGCCTGAGCAGCTGGTGGCACAGGGATCTGCATTGCTTTGGCACTACAGAATAACCACTGGGCCAGCCAGATGTGGTGAGGCTGAGGTGCTGCATCTGCCACTCCAGGAAGCCCTTGCTTTCCTGAGGGGGGGCGCGGGCAGCCCTGCTAAAGGCACGCTGCTGCCCTCAGCGTGGATGGGGTGAAAATGGGGCGGCCGTGGAGTGGGAGAGGGAGGAGACGCTCCCACCCTTCTCCCCGCATCACTGATTTCTTCCTCTCCCTCCATGGATGGGCGTGCAGGGTGATCTCAGCATCCCCACCCAGCACCCACTCCTAAAGCCACCTGGACAAAACCCCAGGAGATGTACCTGTTTGTCAGCTTATCAATGAACCGGTTGGTGAAATCTTTCACTTGGGCAACCAGGTCCCCAAAGGGCTTCACCCTCAGGGCGACACTCTCTGAGGTGTCCAGGACAAAGAACAGGTCCACAGGGCAGTCTGGGAAGAAGCAGAGAGGCAGGAGTTGGTGGGCGGCCCTGCTGCACCGCCTCCCCGGCCCGGCTTCCCGCACCGCCGCCACCCACAGTTGCAGCCCAGCTTGCTTCCTAGCAGGCTCCCAGGGTCTGTGCTCAGGCGACCGCTTTCACATCCTCACCCCATGCGAAACATGCAAGCACACAGGCACGGGTGAGGTTGCTCATTTCTGTTTTGGCACCAAGGGTAAGCTGTATCGAGCACATATTCAGAAACCATCCGTTTCTGGCATTTAACAGCCTCCAATGCTTTTTCTCCCATTTGCATTAAAAGACTACCTTTGCAAGACCAATACTATTTTATATAATAATAAAAAATAACATGGAGCTGCAGCAACCACTTAGAAGGATAAAACCAAGACATGATAGCAGTTAACACAATGAAGAACTAATGATTTTCTGACACACCCTGGCACAAATGTCATTGCAGAAGAAAGCAAAGGCACCTTAAAAGCCAGTGCCAAAACAGAATCTTTCAGAAAGCTAAACTGGTATCAGCTGTTATCCCCCCCCCACTGCATCCTATTGCTACTAGTAACACCTGATAAGAGCCAAGGAGAAAGACCCAAAAAAAGCATTAAAAGTGGGTACGTTTTGCAGATCGTCTCTACTCCTACATTGCTTTCCTCAGTAAACACAACTCTTCCCCCAAACGTCCCAACAAAGCTGTGTCAGTGGAGGCAGCGGAGGCATCCACCCGGGAGGGAAACAGCAGCCAGACTTCTCTGCTGATCCCAGGGAAGAAAAACGCTCTGGGAAGCAGCCTGGGCTTACCTTCTGCATTTGCGATCCGAGTGGTGATTTCTGGGCGCTGAGCCCATGAGGCCCCCCCCAGGAAGACAACCGGGAGCAGCAAAGTGAGTAGAAAGCCTCGCAACCTCATTTTGCTTGGTTCAGATCACCATCGAGCTGGATTGAAAATAGAAGCAGGGAAGGAGAACCCGGCAGCTGAGAGAGGCCGCCGTCTGGAGGCAGGAGTCACTGAAGATATTTTTTGCCGCTTTCCCCTTGGTTTCCGTGGGAGGAAGAGCAGGCAGGAGGGTAAGGGTGAGGAGGAGACTTCTCTAGCCCGAGGACAGAGGGAGGGATCAGGGGCTGTCAGCTGTGAGTCAGAAATGAATGAGGCATTTCTCCTTACACTTTTTCTGTACCTTTGATGGCACCCTGGCCACTGGTGCCTGGGAACTCCACAAGCCTCACACAGGGACCTCTGGTGTGGCCATTGCTCAGAATCAGCCCCCGCCTTGGGGGATAGACTGCTCTGTGGAGAGGGGCATTTGGGGCATTTGCCAGACTGCTTCCTCCTGGTTCCTGAGCTGAGAAAGCTAGGGCAGAAGGACAGGCATTCCCATCACATCCTCACCTGCATGAGAGCTTGCCTGTCTTGTCCTGCTAGCCAGGAGAGTCCCCACCACAAGGCAGAGGTGGAGCTGTCCCACAGCCACCCAGGGATGGGGGCCACCATGGAGGCACCTCACCTTCCTCCCTGACTTTCAGGGCTTTCTACTCAACCCAGTCAGACCCCTCAGGGACCCCCACAGACTGGGGACAACCCCCTGAGCCACACTCAGGGCAGGTAGTGGGGATGGGATCAAAGCTATCCAGCCCAGAAGGTAGCAGCAGGAGCCCACACCATTAGGGGTGCCTGGAGACGACCATCTTCCCACCCTGTAGGATGGCAGGAGAGCCTGAGGACCTGCAGCAGGGGGGAGATGGACCCCCACAGCAAGGCCCCCCAAGTTGTTGTAAACTATCTGCTCTCCATGACCGGCACTGGAGACAAGTCCCATGCTGCTGAACTTGGACCCAGAAGCAGGTACTGCCAAACCCCTCATCACAGTGGGAGCATTACTTGCTATGGGGGAGACAGGTGAAATGCCTGAAGGCTGATCCTGCTACAGCACAGCTGTAACCTGCTCTGATAAGTACGGGAGGGAACTAAAGGCTGTCATTAAATAGCAAATTGATGGGTTGTCCAGGCCAAGGAGGCACCTTGCCTTTGAAAGCTGAAATGATACCCAGAGAAAGGCTTGGTCTGGGCCAGGCAGAGCATCCTGTGGAAGCCCAGAGGACCAGGACAGCTCCGAGGGGCACAGAGATGACAGCGCAAACCCAGCCAGTACAAATGGTTCGCACACAAGTTGGTTGCATGAAGGCAGCAGGACACCTGATGTGCTGCTTCTTGGGGCCACACAGGACTGGCTGCTACCTCCATCACCTTGCCTTTCACGCACCACTACTCTGCCAGCATCTTTGTATGAATGATCTGGAGAAAACATTGTAGGCTTGGCTGTAGGAAGTTGTCTCAAGTTGAGACAACTGGAAAAAAAAAAAAAAAGCTGTAGCTCCACTCACTACGTTACATCAGTGGAGGAGCCTGTCCATACCATTGAGGCAGATGCATTAAATAATGACTCTGGATAAACAACATCCAAACTCAGTGGCAAAAAAACCCAGCCAGTGCTGAACTGAAACCTTGTAAACAGAACAGCATAACAGACACTGTTTTTCATACCAACAGAAATTTAGGTGCATCTGTGGAAGCTGATGTTAAAACAAAGGAATGAGGAGAAACTGGTGGTCTCAAGGAGGGGCAGGACTGCTGCTGGGCATCCCTGCACACTGTCCCTGCAGCTCCTCCAGGCCTTCAGGTGCCATAGGCTTTGGCTGAAGGGTAACCCAACCAGCAGGCCTCCTTCTTGGAGGCAGGCTGGGCAGCATTGGAGGTGACAAAAAAATGTGAAACAAAACTCTGTGTACGTTGTGGGTGGAAAGAGATACCACAGCCCCAAAAGAGCCAGGTGTTTGTTGTGCTGAAGAAAACATTCTTTTTCCCCCCTGCTGAAAAACTTTAATACCAGCATGAACCTGGCTGGTGTAAATAACCACCCAGCACAGAGACGGGTGGGCTTTGAAGAGCTGTGCTGGTGACACCAGGAGATGAGGACAGTAAAAGGCAAATTTTCAAGGCATCTTAAACCTACTGAAAATGCTCTCCAAGAGAACAAGTGTGTCCAGGGACAAATCCTGATGCATGACAATTCACGGAGGGTCAGACCTGATTTGCCTCTCCAGCACACCTCCTCGGGGCTCCCACAAGGGACCTTACCTGGGGTTTTGAAAAACAGACAGAGGGTCCCAGGAAGGGGGTGCTGGGAAGGGACCTGTCTTCATGCATCAGCTCAGCAGAGGCATCCTGTGAATCTGCACACCAGAGACATTTCCTCTTTGCTTTATCTCTTCCTCTCACCCCTTCCCTCCCAGACAATTACCCCCAGCAGCAGAAGAGCTGATATCCCCGCTCCTTACAGGAAGGGAAAAGCACATCCATATCAGGAACAGCCCAGCCACTCCACAGAGCCTCGCAAGCTGGAGGACAGTCAGCCGCGCCAGCAAAGACTTAATGATAATGGTATGGCTTGTGCAAGGCGCCTGCTGACCGTATATGGCTTCACGCAGCTGCACTCTGTCAGACCCTGTGCACCCTGGCACGGGGAGCTGGCGAGGCAGGGCTCCCCCCACCCCACCAGGGACCCTGCTCCCTGCCCAGCACCCACACGCCAGCCCCAGGGGCTGTTATGAGGTGTGATGTCCCAGGTGCATCCTCACTGCCATCCAACCAGACCGTGGGCTTGGATCCACGTCCAGCCTCAAAAGCATTTTAAAGCATTGCCTTTTCCAGGTCTGTGGTGCTAAACCAGGGCCAGCAGCCAGCAGTGTCCCCAGGGCATTGAACGGCTGTTTCCTTGGAAAAGTATGGACTAGTTTTGCAAAAATCCAGCTGATAGTTCAGCAGCAGTTTGCAGGCTGACCCCAGGAGTGTTGCAATCATTGGGCCTAGCAGCATGCCATCATGTCCCGAAATCTAGGAACACATGACTGTGAAGCATGTCCCCTTTCCCTTCTTCAAATGAGGCCAGGGAAACTGATCCCTAGGGCTCTGCCACACCAAGTCCTCCAGGAGTGGGGGACCCCCTCCATCTACCTGTGTGGAGCTGGCATCCCTACAGAGAGCCATGCAGATGGCAAGGGGTGCCCTGCCATGGTGTCTGTATGCCACATGGGACGAGCGTTCCCCATCCCAAGTCCCAGCCCACAGCACTGCATTGCACAGTGAGCAATAAACTTTTAGTCCAATTGTAGACCAAACTGGGGTGCAGGGAAAAAAAGTGTACTTGGGACAGAATTTTTGCTTTTTCTCCTCCCGGAGATTGAGAAAAGAATGAGTTTGCTCCATTTTTCTGCTGTTAACTCTTTTGTGCAACCTTTCCTTCCCTTCCCTTCAATCAAGTCCACTTAAAAATGGAAAATGCTCCTTCCGTAGGAAATATGGAAATGAGCCGAAATGAATTCCCCTGGGAAAAACCAGGATTGAATCTGCCAGCACAGTCATAATGAAAGGGTGCTTTGGAAAGCAGGGAAGGACCAAATGCCAAGTTTCCAGCTCCATCTTCTGCGCCTGGGACTACTTTGTCCTCTCACACAGTCCTGGGAGATGCCACAATTAACGAGCACCGAAAGTTCCCTGGTTGCAACCAGATGAAGCACATCAGCATCCTGCCAGCTGGCTGCGTCATCTTTCCCCCACTCCTCAGGACATGAGCACCCAAGTGGTCGTCCAAGTTTGGGATGGTGAAGGCATTTGCTAGGATAGGTTTCTGTGTGCTCTGGTTAACACATGCTGCACCTCCCCAGGCTGGCTGTAGGATCCCGGCCCCACAAAGTGCATGACCCATCTTGCCCATGGCTCAGCTGTATCTCCACTGACTGCCCCATCCTCCATGCTCAGACCTGCACAAAGGGAGCAGCCATGGTCCAAGCCGAGCACTGTGCCAACCACAAACCCTGCTGGAGAATGTAGCTGATGGTGTTTCTGCACATGACCATTTAGCTTCCCACAGCAGATCTCTGCAGGAGGAGGCAGCAGAGAAAGCCCCTCTGAGCAGGACACCATCACCTCTCCCAGCACAGCAGCAGCTGCTCCCCCAGGACAGGCGGGTGGTGCCTTGCGAGCGTCCTGCCATGGGCATAGAGCAGGCTCAGCAGTACCAGAGGAGCGTCTCACACTCATCCCCCTACCTGCAAAAAGACCCAGTGTAAGAGCTGACCCATGCCATGCGGCATCTTCCAAATCCCTTAACATCCCTATTCCAAGTGGCACCTTGGCACCTTTTATTTGTGTGGCGCTCGTATAGACCCTGCAAGAAGCAGGACAACCAGGACGTGGCGCTTATCCTCCGCTTGAATCACTGGCTCATCTGACCTGGTATGAACTTCCCTGTCGTGAGGTTTGCCAGCTGGGCTTTGCTCCTACCAGTTTGAGCTGGCTTGGGGGGGACCTTTCCCTCCCTTCCAGCACCGTTTAGGGGCATGCTCTTCCCTTCCCCATCAAAGCCTTCCGAAGCCAGTGCACATGGGATGCAAATTCCCCCCACCCCACGCCCCCGCCACCTTCTGCAGACCCCTTGTGTGCTGGTGTAGCCAGGACATGGCACAGCTCCATGAGCAAAGCCACAACCCCACACCCAGGCCGGTGCAGGGTGGGTTAATATTTTTCCCGTTACCTCACGCTGGCCTCTGGTCCTATGGAAAATACAAACCATCTGGTAATAATATTTCTCTAATAGCTGTCTGGTTCTGTGGGAAAGCTTGGCTCAGCTTCTTAGGAAAGAAGAACGAGTCGAGTGAGAGGGGAGGCTGTCGATGTGTCGTGGGAGCTGAAGGAGAGGAAACAAACCTCCTTTTTCTGTCCCCCCCACCCCCCCACCCCAGCTCCTGCAGGGGTTCTTTCCTCTTGGGGGTGCCGTGGGATGCCGGGATGTCACATGTTCGGGGTACTGGGAAGGGCCTCCCTGGACGCTCCTGGGGACGAGAGCCTCAACATGGAGGCTTCAAGGTGAACAAAGCAAAACTCACTTTCAAGGTTCTTTTTCCTTTCCTGTAGGGAAAACATACACTTTTCAGCAACACCTGCAGTGTCCTCCTGTTCTTGGAGTAAACAAAACCATGAAAGGGTGGTCTGGTTTTCTGACAAATCTAGAGAAGAAACAATGGGAGGGATTGATGCTTGAGAGTCGTTGCCTGCTAGCTCCTGGCCAAGCCCTTGGTGGGCAACTGTGCTTGCCCCAGCCAGCCTGCGCGGTGTCAGCAGCACCCCAGGACACGCCACCTTTACTCCTGTGGACACTGCTGTCAGGGCAGGGGACAGAGCACCCACCTCTCCCACACAGCCCCTCATGGGGCACGTCCATCAGGCACAGCATGAAAACTGGGTGGAAAAACACGCGCTAAGCCCTCCGGCAGTTGTGTGGAGAATATTTTCCATTTCTCTGCAATAAAACGTGTCGCTTGGGCAATTCCAAGGGAGCAGAGCGTGCTTGCTGGGCTGGGCAGGGCACATCTTCACAGGGAAGGGAGGCACTGGGTGCTTGAGGAACGGCCAAGCAGCCGCCAGACCCAGCCCTGGCTCCAGCTGGGGGGACTAGAAGCGCTGACTCCTGCCCATCCCCACATCATGGGATAGCACAGTGCACCCCTGCCCTGTGGTTTGCAGAAGCCAAGCCAGCCTGCATCACCGAACTGCAAAGAGATGAGCTACCCAGGCAGAAAACCTGGTTTTCCCCTGCAGTGGATTACAGCACCACTTCTAAGGCCCCTTCTCCACATCCGTGCAGATGCTTGGCAGCTCATTGGTGTACAACAGCACCCAGGACTGGTCCCAGCAAGCCCCGGGTGGAAGTGGTGGCACAAGGTTGGCAGCGCTCCCTGTCCCCTGCTGAAACCACACAGCAAAACCCCTGATGCCCACACAGTGCCGTGCTTCTCCTTTCCTCCCTCACCCATTTTCCACCAGCTTGTCTTGTCTTTCAAGCTGCAGTGGTGCTCATCTCTTCTCCCACGGAGCCAAAAGGCCACCCTTAATTGCTTTTCATTTCATTTCTGCCTGCTCTCGAGTGCCCTCCACTCCCCTAAACATACTTTCATTTTCCTTCCATGCTGGCAGCAAGCCCCAAAGTCCTAGGAAGCACAGAGGTCTATCTTTCTTGTTGGATACCCTCCAGATAATGTACCTCAGCTGGCTTCATGGCACGGCACAGTGCTGGGCCAGCCCAACCCTTTTCCACGCTTTTCGGAGGGATGATCCACCCCTACCCTGCAGCTTGCATGTGTCTGGCAGACTCTCCAAGGTCCCAGTTAGCCCATGCCCAGACTGTTTCTGCTCCCAGTTTTTTCAATATGCACTGTTTATACTCATTATTTTTGTCACTTCAGCAGCCATCACAGCTTCTGGGGTGGCTGTGCCCTTTGAGAGCAGTCCTAGCAAACAAGGCTTGCAGCTGAGCTCTCTTTACACCAGAGCCAGACCCAGCCTCCAGCCTTTTCCTAGAAGTATAAAACAAGTCAGCTACTCTTCCTGGCAAGGACACCTTCCCTGCCAAGCATCCTCCTCAGATCTTTTGCAAACAATGAAAAGCAAATGTAAAATATCCATCCATTTTGCTGTCCTCAAGCCTATTTCCCCTTCTCTGTGCTTAGCCATGGCTGAAACTGCATCAACAATGCTGAGTTGGAGGAGAAGCAGGGAGGACAGCTGTCCCTCAGGGGCACCACTGAGGAGGAGCAGCAGAACTCTTTGACTGGGGGACGGTCCTGTGGACAGGCACCCCACCAGGGATGTCTCTGGCACAACCCCCCTGCAAAGGGAGAGGAGCAGCCACGTTTTAAAAGATACCAGGCCACAAAGCAGGCCAGAGGGCTGGAGCACAGCACACAAGGAGAGGCTGAGCTGCTCCATCCTGGAGCAGAAGCAGAACTTGGAGAATGTTACAGAGAAGATGGCAGACCAGAGGCCCTCAGCACAAGCTGCAGCAAGGGAAATCCCATCAGGTCATAAAGATAAGCATCTCTTCTTCACTGCTTTATTTTTTAGAGGAACAGCCAAAGGTAAACAGACTGTTTCAAATCTCCAAACATCCTCTCAGGAGGAAGCCACCGAGCCCTGCAACCAGCCGCCTTGCAGCGGCAGGCTGGATGCAATGAAAAGGAGCATGGGGCATCTATATCCCTTGATGCCTTCACAGGGACACAGATGCTTTGTGTTTCAGCCGATGCATCCTGCAGAGGAAAAGCCAGTGCATGCAGGTGAAGGACCTGGGCAGTTAACTCCACATCCCACCTCTCCAGCCTGGGCAGGGATTCAAGCCCTTTGGGTGGGCAGCCACAGGTATTTGTACTCACAGCTCCATCAGCTCCTTCCCTGGGGCTGTTTTGAGCCCAGGCTGTCTCTATCTCTTGCAGCGTCTCCAATCACCATGCAAGGGTGTACGGCCACGCAAGATGCTCATGGATGGCCTGTGGCTTGCAGGGAGGTGGGAAAGGAGACCTGAGGCAGGCTGGCCCATGTTTCCCAGAGCACTGTTCTCAGTTGGTGATAGCTTTGGGAGGGTCTCCACAGTGCCGCTACTCTGAGGAATGGGACAGGAGCAGGGATGGAGGTTTTTCTCTAAGCCAAAGCATATGGCCAGCTGCTGGGTCAGAAGAAACCCAGAAAACCTGTGTTTTTAGTGAGAAGTGTGTGCCAGGCCTGGAGCTGCATGTTGTGGGTGGCTTTGTGGCTTCCCTGAGCCAGGCACCAAGCCAGGCTGGCTGCTGGCCTGGGGCACTGACAGGCCACAGGAGCCAGCACAAGTAGCAGTGTGCATCTTAGGACCCCGGCAAGCATTGCCTTTGCTGTGTCACCTCATCCAAAATAAAAAGATTTGTGAAGGAAAGCAGGAGCAAAATGATTTTTTCTAGGCAAATTCCCATTTCAGGCAAGATGCTTTTAAGGGTGGCACCAGCACCTTAAAAGCACGCTCTTAAGGATGGCACCATCTGAGTTTTTACTGAGTAAACTCCCTGGCTTTCTGCAAGCTGGCAAGGGCAGCTTTTCCTGCTGGGGATGCTCTGGGATACACATTCTGGGATGGGTTGGGATGAGCATCTTTTTTGCCCGTGGGCATATAATGCTGACTATAAGCTGAGCGAGACCTCCCCAGATGGTGCCACAGGGTGACACCTTTACACAGGGCCAGCGTGCTCAGCCATGGGGCTGGGCCTGCCAGGGATGGCACAGACGAGAGGAGGATGACTTCCCGCTTGGAGGCTCTTGGAGCAAGCACCAGTGCCCATACAGATTTGGGGCTGGTGCTCCCTCCGGAGCAGCAGTGAAAAGCAGCCTCTGGCAGAAACGCTTGAACTCGGCCAGCTGCAGAAACCCAGAGGGGCTGCCTGCCTGCCCACAGCCCCTTTGCAGGGCCAAACTGCAGCAGAGGTGATGTGCACTGTGAAAAATAAAACTCCAAATGGAGAAAAAGGTCGAAATAGGAATTTTTGCCTTTGGTTCCACACAGGGCAGAGGTCCGGTCAGGCAGTACTGTCTTCTCCTGGCTGCCTGGCTGCATTTCAGCCCTGGGGCTGGACCAGCTGGGGATGGAGAGCTTCATTGGGGTAACAGGCAGAACATGGGGCTTAACTGGCAGCTCCGTTTCTGGTCATCATGGGGTGATACGCCCTGCACAGGGACAGCTTTACCCAAGGGAGTGGGCACGGGTGGGCACGGAGAGGCACTGCCGGGGATGGTTGTGTGGCAGGGGGACGCATCACTGGCATCACTTCTCAAGTGAGAAATGAAGCATCCTGGAGAAAACACATGCTCTGATGCAGCCCAAAATAGCACTGGGTCTGCTCCAGGGTCCAGGGCTGGCACATGGAGGCCCTGGGGGGGGGGGCTAGCTTGAGAGCTGCCATTATGTGGGGCTGGATGGGCAGCCTGTACCCCGTCCTAATTGCTGGCAGCCCCTGCTGTGGGCTGCTCCCATCCAGGGGGCCCGGCAGTGACTCACGCTTGCTATAAACATGTCTCCCGACGGATAATGAATCCCGTCTGTCACCGCCTTCGGGGAAAGCTCTGGATTTTCTTCGCAGTGCTCCCCATATCCCATTCCCCCTCCCCTCCTGGCAGCCCTGCTCCCGCGTGGGATTGTTTCCTGATGCAGAGCAGAGCCAGGGCTCTGAGGCCCTTTTTCCAGCTGGTTGTGGTTTGCTTCATGGGCTGCGTGGGCTGAGTTTCTCCATTAACCCTTCCGGGGTGACAGAGGCTTCTGCACTGCTGGGCTGCCCCACAGCATCCCACCACCCTCCCTGTGGGTGCCGCGCTGCCCAAAGCCACAGCTGTGCCAGCTGAGCAGCATGTGCACCCACTGGGGACCCCGTTTGTGCTCTCACCCCAACCTCCTCCTGCTTACCACGGAGGGTATCTCAAGCAACAAAAGCTTTATTGCAATTACACAAATAAGCCACAAAATACATTGCAAAGCGGCAGGGGAGTGAGGGGTGATAAAGAAGCGCAGAGAGGGGCAATGGGGAAATACTTGCTTGCAGAAGCAGGTACTGCTGCACGCTGGCTACAAGCTGCTGTCCCCCTGCAAGCTGCTGCTCAAGCGCCCCGGTCCCACTGCTGCCCCATACCACAGCTGAGGGAGGAGGTTCTGTGCAGCCATGGGCAGGGGGCTTCAGGCAGCTGGCCCAAAGGATGCCACGGAGGAGAAGGAGAAGCTCACAGGAAGCTGGCAACGTCTTTGGGGGGAACTCAAGCGTCAGCCACTGGCACCACGTCTGCTGCGATGCTCTGGTCAAGCGGTGAAGGTGTTCCTCCCATGGGGATCAGGGTCTGGAGAGCTAGGGGTCAATCAAGGGAGATGGTCAGGTCTCAGCCAAGGCTCCAACACCAGTCCTTCCCCCACCCAGCCCCAACCATGCCTTGGGCTACGCGGACATGTGGCCCCACACAACGCCTGGAGCAACTCTCCAGCATGATGCTGAAATCATTTGCACCCTGAAGGCCAAGCCTGGGCAAGCTGTGCCCAGGCTGAGCTCTGCTACACCAACACAAACATCCCTTTGCCACTGGAGCTCACACATCCTACACGAGCACCCTGTGCTGCCAGGTGAGCCGAGGTGGTTGCCCGGCGGTGCTGCAGGTTTGCCTTGTAGGTTCCCACTGGGTGCTCAGAGGAGCTCCAGAGGAGCTATCTGAACGTATCGAGACCACAGACTTTGTGCAGGAAAAATGTCTCAACCCCCCCAGGCTGTCCCTGGGCTGAGCATTGCCCCAGCCAGCCAGCCGGTCTCTCTCTGCCGGCCTCTCTCTGTCCTGCAATCGTGGCTGCCAGGATGGTGACTGAGGAGAGCTGGTGCTGCTGGCCCCCATCAGCCCAGGCAGCAAGGTTTGGGGGTGATGGGCAAGGGTGAGTGCATCAAGGGGCTGGGGTTGATGGGGAGGAGCCAGCAGCTGGGACAGGAGCACTGGGGAAGGGTGCACACCCCTGTCCTACTTCTGCCTGTGAACAGCATAAGGCCTGTGAGTAGGTTTTGTGCTTGGTGTTGCACTAAGGGGAAAAAAGCATACCCTGCACATGTTCTGGCTGACAAGGAGCCAGGGTCACGCAGCCCCAGGCTGCCCCAGCACAGTGGGGACAAGCATCACAGGCTCAATCTTGCATCCCAGGTACACGACCGCATGCATGTGAGCAAATGGTTTTTTCAGTTCAAAAAACCCCCTCTGAGCATTGCTGCATTTAATGATGTGCTACACCATCCTGTGCACCCTGAAATCATTGCGTCTCAGCCTGAAATATTTGGAGGGGAAATCTACTAGAGGCAAGAAAAGAAATACTACTATGCAACTGAAAATTTGTTTTAAACACAGAGATGGCGGTTTGTCTGGGGTGTCAGGTTTGCATCTTCAACTGGCTTTTTATAAGGCAGTGAGAAGCAGCACACCGTTCCTCTGCAGCACTCCTATAAGAGATTTGGGAGCACACAACAACGTCCCTTAGGAAAACCACAGCACCGGCTGCAGCAGTAACCTCCAGTTACATCATTGCAATGTCTGAGTGGGAGCTCTTCCCTGAAGGACCCCACCAAAAAAACCCCCACAATAGTAAATAAGAGCTTTTGGGTGAGTGCGTCACGAATCTGCCTTGCTCTCCTTTGCACTGGGAAATCCTGTTGGATTTCCATTGCAGTTTGACCCCATGCCATGCATGGAACCCTGAATTCAGGAGTAATGCTGCTCCATCCCTCCAGACCACTGTCCCTGAGCTCCTTGTGCTTGGCCATGCTGCCAGCTGGCTGGTAGCCCACCACCACTGCGCCACTGTGCCCGCGCTTCCCTGAAGCATCCCACACCCCAGAGTCTCCTCTGGAGTATCAAAACCCAGAGAGGCTCCAGAGCCAGGCGTTGCTCATTCCCTTTTTGGTCCAGATGCAAATGCTCTTAGACACAGCCTTTCCTCCAGGAATAAATAATACCACTAAGATGCTGCCCACAGGGAACCAGAATACAGTGCTTCAGAAGTGCTTCAATTACTCGAGTCCTCATGCACATCCTGGCTTTCCCTTTCGGGATCAAAGCAGTTCCTTCTAGAAACAGCATGCATGTTTTAAATCAGCAACAGGCCACAGTTCAGCATGGGGCTTAGAAACGAAGCCTCCTCCTTCCACTCCATTTTTATCTCGCTCATCTCCTAGCTGGTTTTGTGCAGAGCCATGTGCAGAGCCGGCGCGAGCACCATTTCTGAGAAAAGACATCCCTGCAGTTAAACTGCCTAAACAGGGATGTGGGAATCCAGAGTCAGTGGTTTTGCACTTGGCTAGATTTAGTCGATGCTTTCTGAGCGCTGATCTGGTGTCTCTTGCTCCCCTTTGCAGGACAACTCTGCTGAGGTGGTGCGGTAGGGGGGCTGCACATCTGGAGTCGAAAGAGTTGCACATCTGGTACATTCAGTACTTCCTACAAGTCACTGCCACGTTACCCTTTGGATGGAGGCCTGGGGCTCAATGCATAGCAGAGTGGATTAAGATCCGCAGCTGCATTTTTTTTTTTGAAGGGAAAGCAAAAATAACCCTCTCAGCAGAGCCCCAGCTCCCTGTGATATCCAACATGGGAGCAGGGGAATTGCACCAAGACCGTGACCTTTCTGCAAATAATTCCACCCCAAGCTCTGCACTCACACCAGCTGCAGACGCTCCTGCCTGTGCACGCCGACCTCCCTGGGGGACAGAGAGGACTGGAGACCCTGGGAACCTCTCCAGCAAAACCTTGTCCTTCTGTTGTGAAATGCCAGGCCAGTGAGACGGAATGAGCTTGAGCCAGCATAAAGTGGGGGCTTATGTCACCAATCTCGTCCCTTGGTGCAACTGGTATAACCGGAGAGTGCGGGGACATCCATGGCCAAGGGATCTGATAGCCATGAGCACTTGCCCAGGTGGGCTAGGGTGTCTCCATGAAGGTCCCAGCACTGGTGGGACCGTTCCTGCAGTGGGACACAGTGCCAGCTGCCTCCTAGGTGGATGTGACCGCTGGTCACTGGTGAGGGGGACACAAATACCCACTCCCTTCTCACGTCCAGCAGCATGGCATGTCTTCTGCAAACGGAGCAGAGGCTGGGAGCACCCGAAATCCAAATGCTGCCCACGCCCCGGCTGGAGCAGGCTGCGAGCAAAAAGCTGGTCAAGGGGGACACCTAGTGACAAGCCTGAGGGGGCTCAGGGCCGAGGACTGGGGTACCTCTTCGGGACTGGTGGCTAGAGCCAGGCAAGGTTCGGGGCGATGGGCTGCTGGGCTCTCATCTTCTGCAAACGGCATGAGAAAGGTGTCAGAAAGGGTTTGCGCTAAGCAAAAGGAGAAAATGAAATTAAGAATTCATCCCTCCCACAGCACAGAGCGATCCCCCAGAAACCCTACCTCTGCCAGCACTGGAGCGGTGAAATTACCCTTGCTAATGGACAATAAGCTTGAAATTAGCATAATTAAAAGTGACTAGCACGAATACATTAAAAAACCCGAATTACAACTAAAACAGAGTATTAAATTTAAAGACTCTCCCTGAAGAAAGTCACTTTCCCTTAGGGGAAACATTCTATTTTTTTTCAACCCCATTACATACTAGACTTGCAAATACAGACTAGGAAAAAAAGGCACATAACAATACCCCAAACACTTAATTTTGGGAGCATGACCTGGGAAGGATATGAGGGGGAGTGGAAACCTTCAGCTGAAGCCCAAGGGGTAAAGCTCAGACCTCAGCCGGTCCCTCTCTGCTGGAAAGCCACACTGCTCCGAGGGCAGGGGGAAGCATTGGACCAATACTTTCCCGCCAAAGTAACGATTTCCCACAAAATAACGCATTCCCAAAGAGTCTGACTGAGTAATACTGAGTCATTTACTTCCAGAAATGTTGAATCATTCTGTCTGGATAAAATGCATTGCTTTGAGAGACAAAAGGAATGCATTAAAGCTATCCTGTTGATTAACTGAGACTTTCACCTTGTATTGAATATTCTCTCCAATATTACATATGTGCATATATTTTTTTCCCAGTGGCATGGCTATGGATGCATTACTGGAGCATTTTAAGTTCATATAAAATGCAAACCCAAGACATAGCACAAGTAAAAGCAAGACATTGAGGCTCCTTCCAAAGAAAACAGCAAATCTCCTTTTAAGCCATACCAAAGAAATCAAAGATGAGTTTGATACATTCCTTGCGATTTTGTTGTTATCCTTGTTGTCGTCAGCATGTTCCCAGGAGATATTGCAGTTGTTTAAACACCTCTTTCTCTGGGCCTTGATCAAGCCCAGATCATGATGGATAAGCTCCTTAGATTCCCACATAATACTGGAGTTTCATTATGGTCTGGTTTTGTTGGTTTTTTTAATTTGCAAAATAACCTGAGAAATGTGACCCCAAAAAGGAGCCACAAAGTCAAAGGTAATGTCAGAAGTAAGGATGCCTCGTCCATGCCAGTGCAATTGCATCCTTCACTACGTCCTCTCCTGCAGGATCCCACACGGTGCTTTCCACAGGCTCCCCTCTCTCCAGCCCTACAGCGAAGGGCTCAACTCCTTCCCACTCCCACTAAAATCTAAATGCACAGGGGGAAGAGGCAGCAAGTCGGGCTGTATCTCTTCCTCCCCTAGGGAGGGGATTCCTGAGCAATGAGAGGTGTAAAAACATTTGCTTTTTAGGGGCCCAGCACAGATTTATCGTTTTTTGCATGCCAAGGTTGAGAAACCCCCAGTGTCACTTGCAGGAGGGCTGGCATTTCCCAGCTAGAGTTGCTCAAGTGTCTTTTTCTACTAGAAAGGGTCTCCAGATAGCTAAAACATAAAAGCACCCTTTATCAGAGCAAAAAGCAGAATTGTGATCGGTTTCGTACATCGAGATTCCTTTGCCTGCTCACGTCCCTTGGACATACCTCAAGCAACAGGATATCATTTGGATAAAGCAAGCTGAAATGCCACAGGGAAAAAGCAGAACCCAGTCTCATGGTCTGACCTCCAGGAGGACACATTTCAGCAACAGTCCTTAAGAAACACATCCCAAGCAGCGTTGCTTTTTATTTAGGCACTGGAAAACTTGTGAGAGCCTCCTGCTGCTCCACGCAGAGACAAGGCTGCAAGGATGCAGTGTTGCTGTAAGGTGGCCGCTACCACTGGGATGGTCCGTGGCCCTCCTGTGGCCCCATGCATGGAGTGCTCCCACGAGTCCAGGTCCTTGCTGCAGCATGTGGCTTGACAGGTAGCTTGGATACCCGCCTGATGTTAGAGCAATGCTCATATCTGACCTCCCCTCCTTCACCCTCAAATTCCTGCAGTGGCTTTACTGGCAGGCACGGTCTCGCTGGGTGACAGATGTATTGCAGCAGACTGGGATGGGGATGGTACCCAGAGGAGGATGTTAACTGCGGGTTCAGTGGCATGGAGATGGGGGGAGAGGTATTGCTGCAGTCTGCTCCTCCTCTCTAGCAGCCTCTAGCCTCTGAGCTCAGTTGCATCTGGCGGACCCAATCTGGCATTTGCTATTTTAGGCAGCGCAATCTCAGTGGAGGTGGGGAATAGCACGGGGAGCACAGCACACACACAGCAAAGAAATTCAGGGCAGCCGCGATCTGCAGAAACTGCAGGCCCCCGTGCAAAGCCATTTCCACATTCATTGCAATTAGCACACTATTAAGGTCCCCTGCCTTCCTCAGGGCAGAAGCCCCTGACAGATATATGAACCCCACGAACACATTGGCTTGTGAGGGATTTCTCAGTCTTGGTCAAAATGATGCTGCTGATGATTTATGACTGCGCCCTGTGTGCCAGAGCTTTAAAGTGCTCCCGCATGCCAAGAGAGCAGCACAAGAAGAGGCAGGCTGCTCCTGCCATGCACCTTGGTTGCTTTCCATGTGCCTCCATCAACTGCAAGATCTCCTCATGCTCCAGCTCGTCCATAGGAGAGCTGAGCCATGGCTAGATGGGCTGGCTCCCTCTGTGCATCATCCCTCTCCCAGGGGGGCATCACCACAGGCCACTGGCTGCCATCGCTTTGCTTCGAGGGTGGTGGCAGTGGGATATGGAGCTTTTGCTGGCTGGCACGTGCCCTGGGCTCACCACCCAGGCCACTGGGGTGGCTTTGGTAGGCTGATGGGTGGTTATTTTCATGCTGGGTCTCACACACAGATATTTTGTTCTTTCAACAGGAAAAATACTTGTGCTAGACCAGAGTGAGGAAGAGGAGAGGACAAGGAGTGACAGTTGCCCACAACTGACTTATCACCTTGGCAGGTGGCTCTGTGCTTGCTCTGGCCAGTCAGCAACTTGGGGGAGACAATGTTTAGTGCCTGGGCTCCCTCCCTCCTGCAGCAACAGCAGGAATACAAGGAGAGGTTGCTGCCAGGGGAGGGCACTGCCTCCACCTGAGCCCCCATAGGACTGCCCAAAGCACCTGTGCTCCCCTCATCAGGAATAAGGGGATGTGCTTGAGCATGTTTGGCTACTGTACCGCTTGAAAGGCACAGCTGATCCAAACTGCCAGGAAGAGCAGAGCAAGGGGTTGGGAATGGGCAGCAAAGCATCTTATGAAGGAGCTGGAAGCACCTTTAATGCAGAGGCTTGAAATGCTCCAGAGAGCTGACCACGCATAGGTTTTACAACACCTAGGCTGAGCGACTCGTTTATGCTCAGCAGCAGGGGATGGCAGCCACCTCCATCTTTCTGGAGCTTTGCCAGCAATGGACTCCTGGGCTGGGTGAATGGACCTCTAAGGGGTCGTGATGATGCTGCCTGATACACGCAGATAGCAGGCACGGGCTGTCTTGCTCAAGCAAACTCACTCCTTTTGCCTTCTCTGAGCCATGCTGTCATCCCTGCCAGCCACCCAGCAGCTGCACTAGCCTCTGCGCTGGGGCTGGAGACCATAACCCCCTGCCCAACCCTGGCTCCACTGATGCGGTGGCATCACCCAGGGCCCCCACCACTGTGCTTTGCGAGTGCTGAGCAGTCAGCTCTGGCAACAGGAGGAGAAGCAGTCCAGCATCCCGGCAGGAGAAGGGAGGAGAAGGGAAGCACGAAGTCTTGGGGCTCACCTGGAAAAACAATATATTTCCCATGCGGTACAGTGCAAAAATGTATCACGTGGCTGCTTTAGCTGCTTGGGGACATAGTATATCATGATCCCCTCATTTGCAATACAGGAAAAACATGTACCATAAGGAAAGTAATAGATGGAAAATATATTTGTTTTCCCATTTGAGAGGTAGGAGAGAGAAGTAAAGCCTAGAAGCAGAAGACAGGGCTGGGCATAGAGGGTCTTGGGGAAGGGTGTGGGATGTAGACATGGCAGATCTGTCCAGACAAGGGGACAGTGAAAGATGTTTGTTGTCATACCATAACTTGTAAATTAATCTTAGGTAAAACCAAAACATTATGCAGGCCAAGTACCCTTCCTTTGAAAAAAAGAAAGCTTAGAATCATTCAGGAAGTGCATCGCTCACTGGGACCTTCTCTAACTAAAATAAAGATGATGACGATGATGCTGCTAATAATAATAATGATGATGATGATGATGATGACAATGAAGTTTTGTATACAACCCCCACCTTTCCTCCAAGCAGCCAAAAAGGTGCAGAAGGATGCAGAGGGAAGGATGGGGCTGGAGATGGTGGGGCGACCCAGGAGAAGAACAGTCAGAGCCCATTGGTAGCAGCGCTGCACAGACATTTATTGAACACAAACAACGACAAACACAGCTGGCTCACAGAGCTTCCTGAGCTATCGTCCAAAGGTTTTGCTCATGGGGATTGTTAAAAGAGTGCTTTCAAAGGCCCCTGGGGGTGTGAATCCCATACGGCTGAATTCTTCCCACTTCCAGTTGCTCATTAGTTAGAAAAGAGGACCATTTGTGTTTATGTGTGTATGTGTGATTCCCTTTGTTTAGCATGAAAAATGGCTTGTCTGGACCCTGCCATGTTGCAAAAGGAGAAGTCTGCAGGTGAACCCGTGCGTGCGCGTTAGCTTGGCTCACACACGTTCTGCTTCCCAAATAACACGGAGTGAAAACTATGCCTTACCCTGAGGGCAGGGATGCAAGGTCACAAAGGTGAGCCAGGACAAGCAAAGTGAAAAAAGAGGGAGCATCAAAGGAAGAAGGGTGAGAAAAGTAAGTACTCTGAAGCACACACAGCTCTGGGTGGTGTCACACATCCATAGGCTACAGCAAGTACCGCCAACGTCAACTCAAACATGTAAGTAGCTACACTAGACTGACACTAGAGACCCCGTCATCTTCTGAAGTCTCGCCAGTGGAAAAAAACCAACCCCCCTCCCCAACCCCCAAAAAGCAGATGAAGTAATAACACCATACGCTGAAAACAAGGACCATAACCAAAGAGTTTAGGAGCAGCCTCAGGAGCACAGTAAGGAGCTCATAAAGAAACGTTCCAGTGTGTGTATATGCGTGAGTATTTATATATATATATATGTTAGTAAAGAAAAGAGTATCTGTGGAGGCAAAGGGAAGACGGTAAATGTACAGGCAGTACAGGCTGGGTGGAGTGCCGGTGGCTGGAGAGGGTTGGGTGGTGCGGAGTGGAGGATGGTGGGTGGAAATTAGAGTGCGCCCATTCCAGTGACCTCAGACGTCAGCCTAGAATAGACAGGGGCAGAGAGAGGGGTGGGGGGGAGACAAAAACAAGCTCTTAATAACCGGAGCAGAAAAGAAAAGGAAGACCCTGCATGGCAGCGTTCCTCCTCTTACTTACTCCCTGCTCAGACCGGGGGCAGAGCATCCCCGAGTGGCTTAAGCACATGGGGCTTGGGCATCCCCCTGGAGGGCCGGAGCACAGAGCTAGCTCAATGGCCGGCTGCCTTCCCCTCTCCTTGCTGCTGCTGGGTAATGCCCGTCCCTGGCACCGCATCGTGGCAGAGGTGCCACCCACCAGGTGTGCTGGCAGGAGACATCCCAGCACACGGCTTCACTTCTACGAGCATCCCTCCCATGGAGGACAGGGACAGCTCCCCTGGCTTCTTCGTTTTGGTCTGGTTTTCGAAACCACAGGAAAGGCTGAGCTATGCCCTATCCTGCCCGCTGCCAGGTCATCTCTGCCTCTGCCACAGCGCAGGCTGCAGCTCAACCAGCACTTCCCAGTAACGAAGAGCTGCTCGTTTTTCTTTTCTTTCTCTTTCTTGTCTCAAGAGGTGGGAGGGGTTGGCAAGGAGCTGCAGGGAAAGCCGCTTGACCATGCCCTCAGGTGCGGGGCTGGCCCTGTCCCTCTCCTGAGCGGCTGGAGAGGCGCCATGGGTGTGGGCAGAGGGGCAGTGGGGCAGGATGGGATGGTGGAGGTCTGTTGCAGGTTGGGGCTGAGGTGGGTTGGGTGCAAGGAGGAGAAAGCACATACAGACCTCACCGGTGCTCCCAGCCCACACGCCAACAAACGTCGGAGTCGCCAACAGTCCCCTGTCCTCAGGACCCTGCCGGCAGCCATTGGTGCAGCACCAACTCTGCCCGCCGCAGAGGGCACAGATGGGTGGATGGCCTCAGCTTGCACGGCTGTGCCGGGCGGGCACAAAGCCAGCAAGAGGCCCTGTCTCCCCTTAAGCTCCCCGTCCACGAGTCCATAGGCGCAGGCAAACAGATCTGTGTGAGTACCCCGGATATGGCTCACTGCTGGCACGGAGCTGGTCCGCAACCCCTCTCCAGCTACACCTCCCCTGTACGCTCCCCTTGCAGTCCCATGCCGGACCCCCGGTCCCCCGCAGCACAGGCAGCATCGCCCTCTGGTGAGAGGCGGCGTTGGGAGCGCTCGGCCCTTGCAAAGTCCTGCCGTGCCAAGCTTTTTAGCATGAAAAGGAAGCAATCAGGCCATTCCCATGTCTTGCATTTATTGGACCGATTATTTTCATTGGATGGAAGAAAGCCTTTGGGAGGCCTGGAAGCACATGGAAGAGGCTCTGAGGTGGCAGTAAGCGATGCTGGGATCCCAGCAAGCAGGTCCCGAGTGATGCCTTCCCACCACTGGCTCAGCTCCGTCCCTGTTCCCGTCCCCTGCCTCATCCACAGGGAAAGACATTTGCGATTTTGCCCACCCACGAGCAAAATCCTTGAGTTAGGATGGTGGGTGGGCAGGCGACCGGCGCAAGCCACGACCACTCCGCCGGCAGCGAAGCAGCTCCCAGTTTCTAGCCAAAGTGCCAGCTGCGGGGAAAGGTCCTGCTGGTGACGTCTGGTCCCCGCTCAGAGGTCTCAGCAAGCCACCATCTGTCCCAGACAGCCTCAGGAAGCCCCTCCTAGCCCGCAGTGCCGGGAGCGAGTGCTGCTCCCACCACGCTGGCAGGATGGGTTTGACCGTGGCGGGAGGCAGCGGAGGTCAGTGTGGGGGTCTCACCTGGCGTTGATGAGGTACTGAGCGAGGCTGATGTTTGCAGGGGTTCCTGTGATGGTAATTTGGCGCTCCGATGACCCTTCCGTGGCGCTGGCAATTTTGATCTGCGCTCCTGACATCTGCCGAATTTCATTGATTTTGGTCCCTTGGCGTCCGATTATGCAGCCTATTAGCTAGAAAAAAAGCATGGAGGGAATGTCTGAGAAGCGACAGCTCTGGCAGTCACTGGCGGGACATGAGCACAACTGCACAGTTCCAGCCAGAAGCCTTCCTCCCTCTGACCTGGAACATGAGTGACCTTAATGCTCATGAAAACAGGAGAGGGACAGCCCAGGGGTGAATCCCACCTGCACATGAGCACGGTCCTCCCAGGACACGTCCAGCAGCCTGCACTGCCCTGCCCTGCTCCTCAGGGGGCAAATTTCAATTATCCGCACACGATGCCCAGCATCTCAGAGGGCTTCAAGAAGGGCGAGGTGTTATACCAGGATCATTTTGGTAATAATAATTTTCATGGTCTAATAACTGGTCAATGTTCTACAAGGATGTGAATAAGTCATGTTTCAGACTGTGCTCTGCACTTATCCCCTTGCCAATCACAGCAAACATGAAGGTGGTTATACAGGACGCGTTACCAGAAGAAAACAAGCCCACCACCTTTCCCAGGGACAGTCCAACCCCAAGAGCCCCCTCATCAGCTGGTGCAGCCACGCACCATTGATGATAGCTTCACATTGCTCACCCCATCCCACACTTCTAGCCTGCTGGGACACCCTCACTGCCTCTGTTACCCCCTTCAGCTCTTCTGGTGCAACGTAAGGGCTCGCTGGCATGCACATCATTGACAGGAGAGCACCATATGGCTGTGGCACCAGCAGAAGAGGAGAATCCTACTTAAAAACATGTCTTTCACACTCTTGTGAAAACATTAGAGCCAGCTGGAGGCTTGAATTTCCTCAATTGCCTACCCCTTGCATTTCCTCAATGATCCTCAATGGCTTGAATTTCCTCAATGGTCTTCATCTTTGCTGTCGCTCATTTGTGCATTGAACTATGGTTCCCTCAAGCACCTCTGCAGCTTCATAACACACACCGAGACGTCCAGCTTTACCAACAGAGGCATGAGGTGTTTCTGCATGCCTTTCTTGGCCATCAGCATTTAAGCTCCTTTCCAAGGTTGCACCTGGTAATTTTATATATGGGACATTCATCTTGGCAGCTGGATTTCTGTCACTGCAGAAGTGGCGACAACTACGCTTCCAAATGTTCACTGGTGCTGTTGTCAGACCATGCAGTTTGTCCCATATGGACCTGAATATACACCTCACTGCAGCACCGGAATGGTATTAACTATGTCAGGGGCTGCAGTGGGATGTTCAGCCCAACAGCTGCCTATCCTGGTCTTCATGGTGCAGAAATAACTCAGAGATGCTTCGGCAAATGAAAATCCCTTACAGCCAGGAAGCTGCTGGAGAGATCCAAGGAGAGAAAGCTATTCGGAGAGATGTGCAGCAACATCCAAGCATCTCTGCAGAGCATTCATGTTTCTCCTGACAGTCAGAGGAGTGACAAGATGGCTACCATCATATTTCCTTGAAGTGCAGTGCAACCACAAGGTGACCTACACCACTAAAACACACCTGTAGACCCTTTGCTTTAAGCAATTCAAACCTGTCCTCCACTTCCAGGCAAGGTGGCAGTAAGTGTTTAAGAGCCTTCAAACAACAGGAAGCAGAGCTAAGGAGGCATTTTTCAGCAGGCAGAAAGATGCAGGTGACGACATTTAGTGTCGCGCAGGTCTGATGAGAGCTGGGTTTTTAGCGAGAGAATGCTCTGAGTGCGCCCAGGTCCCGTGGCAGATCCCTCAACATGTTAAAGGGGAGGAAAGGCTCCTTTGCAAGGGGTCACTTGAAATTCCTGAAGATCTTCTCATTGCTACCAGAGCCATGGCCACCCACACTTGACAGATGCGGCTGTTGCAACCTCAGGAGCACTTGCAGGGGTCCCTGCAGCCTCCCGGAGGGGGCTCCTTGCTGGACAGACAGAAGGAGACACACGCTCAGCCCTGCTGCTGTATCCCATGGGCTCCTCTGCAGAGCCCTCCCGTGGTGGGTGGTTGGCCCTGGGGTGAAGCATCTTCAAGGGTTTCAGCCGGCAGATGCTCAGAAGCTGTTTCACTGCTGTGTCTCTTGGGTGAAAGGAGGCCTGGGCATGCATCCTGGTGGAGCAGCGGTGCCCAGCAGCTGCAACCAGGCTTGCTGCCCTTCCCTTGCACTGCTGTGTGTTAGTGAACAGCAGGAAGAAGTGGCAACAGCTGCCAGACCTAGTCCAGAAACTCTTGATGAGGATGGGATGAAGGTGCTTCTAGGTGATAGCAACGGGGACAGAGACTGGAAGTCATGTGACCACTTGCCCTGATCATGATTTAAGCACAGCGCCAGTGCTTAAATCAACCCATGCAACCGGTGGGCCAGTCCAGAAGCAAGTGAGACCTTTGGATCCAGGTGCCGGCTGTGTTGGGCTCTCCATCCCTCCTCCTCCCACCTGAGCATCCCCTCGCACCGCTTGGTGCCCAGCATGACTCCAGCCTCCTCCCAGCAAATATCCCACTCCAGCATCCAATTTACCACAATGCCTCCATCTATAAGACCCAAAAGCTGCCTGCTGCCCGTACTAAGATGAGACGCACCATCCTTCAGACGCTTGTGTGGCACTTTGTGGCATCAGAAACACTATTTACTTACCTCCTCTTCAACACTCCCCCCCTCACCCCACCCCCTTCCAGTAGCCACACTTGAGCTGAAACATCATCTCAGATCTGCCAGTGCTAGGCTAAGGAAGTACAGTTTGATCAGGGCTGGCTCAGGAGCTCTCTCCCCTTCACAGTGCTGTCAACTGGGCATGTTTCATGAGCACTGAGTTCACTTGGAAAGGGAAAGGAGCATTAAGGAGGATTGTACCTAGGAAAGCTACCAACGGGGTAAAGTGCTTTATGCTGCCGGCTGATCTCCAACAGACTGCACATGGCATGAATGAACCTGGTGAAGGGGTATCTCTAAACATATTTAACAAAGTCATATGCCTGAAGCTTATATATATATTTATACACACACACACACACACATATATGTGTGTGCACACATGCCCACGCCAAAGAATCATTAGGATTTACTTACATCATTGGGAATGGTGAGTTCATGAGTACTGGCCGGGGGACTGGCATCCAAACCTGGGCATATGCAAGGGAAAATGGTTATAGCTTGCAGAGGCAGCGCGGTGGAGTTCCGCTGCTTTCCCGCAACAGTCAACACTGCAAAGGCTGCAACCTGCTCCGGGGACGGGAGGGGAAGGGGATCACACACTCTGGTACAAGGAGGAGGAAGATGGTTGCTACCTGACTCTGCTGGAGCTTGGTGACAACTTCCCCTGCATCCCTCAAGCTGACCTCGCAGGTGCTGCCCCATGAGTGCCTCACTTTCCACCCTCCATCCTTCCACTGGGAATGGCTTCAGAGGAGGGTGCATTACAGTGCAACATTTCAGCATCGCTGGGGAGCATCTGACAGAGGTGGGAAAAGCACCGTCCCTCCTTCACACAGCAGCAGCCAGCCTGCTGGCTGAGAAACCCAACCCTAGAGGCAGATGCCTGCCGGCGCCAGGGCTGTCCACGCACCCTCCAGCCCTCTCTGGGTACAGCAGCACAAAGCCACTTGGTTACGACAGCAGCTTGGTGCCCCACGACCGGTTTCCCTGGGGGATCCAGCAGTGCTAGCACAGAGCAGCCTGCAAAGTACTTTGTAAGTTAAAGCCCCACAGACTCGCAAGCTGAATTTAAGCCAGACTGCTGAAATATGCACGCGATCTGGGCCCAGGACTGATGGTCCCTTTTACTCCCAAGGGAAAGCACAGCAAACAGGATGGAGATTTAGAGCCTGCTCCCCTACGAAATTACATGGCAAGGACTGAAGGCAACAATATGCTTCTTCCCAGCCTCTCCTGCACCAGTGCGGGCACTCTCCTCCATGGTGGGAAAGGTTGGAGCCAGCAGGCTACCCTGTGTGTGCAGCTCCAGAGGTAAGAGGACACCATGCCATAATGCTCCTGGGCCAGGCTGAAGCCCGCCGCTCCCATGGGTTCCCATATTAAATCACCTCAATCCTGAAGCAGGGATGTCCTATTGCAAATCTGCAAGACATCTGTCTTGCAGATGTCTGCAGTCTGGAGACAGGAATTTGCAGTAATCACAAAAAAAACCCTTATCCAATGATATGAACTGCCGAGGAAGGCTTTTAAAAATAGTGTGTGCGAGAGTCCAAGACACTTGAGCAGAATAAGGGGGTGCAGAGAAAAGAAGTACAAGTACACCGTAAGCGCTGGGCTGCTACAACACAAGACTGCAGCAGCACCAAATTCCTAGTCACCCAATCCAGCAGGGCTTCCTCACACTGCATGCCAGTATGCCACTGCCTCAGCCACGCTGAACAACAAGTTTGGCTGGTCTGCATTTCCATCGAGACCCTCTGCACTGCGGAAGAGGAGCTCACATCCAACAGCCACCTAGGTTGTAAAACCCAGCAGGTCTGAACTGATGTCTGTCCGGATTCTGGCACTGTCACAGAATCACAGAATCACAGAATCTTCAGAGTTGGAAGGGACCTCTAGAGATCATCTAGTCCAACTCCCCTGCTAAAGCAGGATTGCCTAGAGCACGTTACTCAGGACTGCATCCAGGAGGGTCTTGAAAATCTCCAGAGAAGGGGACTCCACAACCTCCCTGGGCAGCCTGTTCCAGTGCTCTCTCACCCTCACCGTAAAGAAGTTTCTCCGTGTATTTGAACGGAACTTCCTATGTTCCAACTTGTGCCCATTGCCCCTCGTCCTGTCACTGGGAACCATTGAAAAGAGTCTGGCAGCATCCTCCTTCAACCCACCCTTTAGATACTTGTATGCCATAATAAGGTCTCCTCTCAGCCTTCTCTTCTCCAGGCTAAAGAGTCCCAGCTCTCTCAGCCTTTCCTCATAAGGGAGATGCTCCGGTCCCATAATCATCTTCGTTGCCCTACGCTGGACTCGCTCCAGCAGTTCCCTGTCCCTCTTGAACTGGGGAGCCCAAAATTGGACGCGGTATTCCAGTTGTGGCCTCACCAGTGCAGAGTAGAGGGGGAGAATGACCTCCTTCGACCTACTGGCCACACTCTTCCCTATGCAGCCCAGGATTCCATTGGCCTTTTTGGCAACAAGGGCACATTGTTGGCTCATGGATAATTTACTGTCTACCAGGACCCCCAGGTCCTTCTCCTCAGAACTACTTCCCAGCAGGTCCACCCCTAACCTATACTGGTGCTTAGCATTCTTCCTTCCCAGGTGCAGGACCTTGCACTTGCTTTTGTTGAACCTCATTAGGTTCTTCTCTGCCCAGCTCTCCAGCCTGTCCAGGTCACGCTGGATGGCAGCAAGATTTCTAAAATGCTAAAGTGAAGCTTTATGTTGCAATTCCATTTCAGCATCACCACTAGAAAGAAGAGTATCGGGTATCTCCAATGTGCTTTTGCATGATTCCTGTGCTTTCCCAAATGCAGCTTCCCAGCTGCACCATCCTTACAGAGACAGAACGCCTGGGTCCATCATGCAAGCATCTGCTTTCAGGAGGTCTCTCTACCACATTTTTCACTTGGAAGTGCACAGAGGAGGGGAAATGCATCGGATGGGGATGCAAATCCTCCACTCAGCAGCCCTATGCCCTCCTTCACCTCTGATGGTTGTACTAATGCCAAAAGCCTGCACAAAACAGCTCCTGTCCAGGTTTTACACAGTGGGCAATGCTTAATGCTGACTGTACAGTACACTGCACTGGAAGAGACATTTCAGCCACCCTGGACCGTCTTTCATGATGAGCCTTCTAGAAGTCTAGGGACAGATGGACTGCACCTAACACAAAGACATGTCCCCCAGGGCGCGGGTGTCCCTGCCTCTCTGCTGCTGAAAGCTGTGGCACTGCATCACCCCTTGCATCATGATGGCCATACAGGAATGGCCACATCCTTCTCCATTACCTGGGGATTGTTTATTTTAACATACAAGCTCGTCCCCCTTTGATATGCACATGCAGTGCCCATGTGTTCGGGGGCACGCAGAAAACAAGGCTGTGCAGGTTGGTATCATGAAATCTATTTTTGCTATAGTCTTGTGGGGTCTATTTACTTGGGCTACATTTCCTTTCATAGTGAGGCGATGTCCCCAGACTCCTTTGAGGCATGAATGTGATGTGCCCTGGTTGGCCGCAGAGCACACATGTGCCCAGAGGAGGTCTGGCTCACATTGCCTGTGAGCCACCATGTCTCAGAATAACTCCTTTAAGCAGCAGTAGGTTATAAAATATAAGCACGTTTGGCACATGTGGATGAATGTGTAGGATATTTGACATCAAAATTTCTCCAAGATTACAGCCGTGCTTTGGCTCCTCAGGGTCCCATCCCACTAAAAATGCAGTTCACCCTGAATGGCTTAGAGATGGATAAAATTGTGTCTTGTTTCTGTTCCCACAGGCATTTTTCTCCTGTTTCTGAGCAAAGTTTATGCAAAACTAAATGAAAGAATAAGGATGATGTCTTTTCATTGCACGGATGGCTGTTATTCACAAACATCAAAAAACTAGGCAATAAACTCCAGGCACTTTTCTTTTGACATGCTCTACGAAGGAGAATGGCAGGCACGGTGCTGCCTCGTCTCTCCCTGCCCACCAAGAAAACCTGCTGTCTTCTCCACAAATACCACAGTTTATCTAGGAGCACAACAATGGCACAGTCCTACTTAAGAAATATATTTCAACAGAAGCCTGCTTATTTCCCTGTAGCTTTGTATTTTACCTGATGATTGGCCCATCAGATTTTGAGCTTCTTCGGAGGAATGTAAGGGCAGCTTTTCTCCTGAAGAGCAAAGAAGAAACAGGTTTAATGCTTTTGCCTTCAAGGAGATAAGCAATGTCACTTCATCTAGGAAGCTCAAAATATGATGAACATACTGTCAGAAATGGCATTTCCAACCGGCACTTCGACCACCGAGCAAACAATGGTACTTTAAGTATTTCCATCCCCTGTGCTCTATCTGCTTCCCAGGTCACCGTGAAAACACCAGCCTTTGGGATGAGGCTGCTGAGCCACACCATGTCTGGCTGTCCTCCCATCAACACGGCTCCCTGCAGCCACAGCTCCTTCCCATCACTCTCCCCATGCTCCCAGGTAGCATCCTGCCCAGCTCAGCGCTGCTCCTTGCAGTCATTGGGGCAGCATTCCCGGCTGGTGCCAAGGTGTTCCCCCAGGGAAAGCGGGGATGTCCCACCGGGGTCCGGATCAGCACGAGGCAGGGGATGCTGCCTCCTCTGGCAGGGAAGAATGGGACTGGTGCTCATCGCTTCTGGTGGGAAAGCCAGCAGAGCTGGGAGCAAGGTAAGAGTGGCTTCGCAGGAGCCGTCCAGGCGTGCATGGTTAACAGCTGAGAGCTCGCCTGTGAGGACCATAACCCCCAAACAACTGTCCTGTCTCCCTGTTAGCCTTTCCCCATGGACATTGCAACTTCAGTTTTCCTTGCCCTGCTTGTTTCCACTAAATAGCATGAGTTTAGAAAGAGAGAGAAACTCTACAGGTAAGAAGAGAAGGATATCTAGAAAGGGCATGTGGGTACGTACCAGGGAAAGCGGGGGTGGTCTGTCCAAGGGGAGTAAAGGGGGTTTGCTGCATAGCCAACTGGTGGAGCTTGGTCAACTGCTGAGGGGTAGGAGGGATATTAGAGCTAAGAAGGTTATTTTCATAGAGTACAACAAGTCACACCAAAAATCAAGAACAAAATTATAACGGAAGGAAAAAAAGAAAGCAAACCAAAAAAAAAAAAACAAACCAGGAAGCCATGGTGAGACATGGCAAAAACATTAGCACAAGGACTTGGCCTGGGTAAAATGCAATAAAGCCCAAATCTTTTGCAGAAGTGCTTGGTCAGGGTCTGAAGTACGATACCAGCAAGAAGCCCATTCTTAGTTTCTTCCCCTCGTCAAATGGTTCAGCTCCTTCACTGTGAGCGAGCGGCCGCCTCGGCACACGGCCGGCTGCTGCCGATGGCACTTCCAGATGCTGCCCTCCCCTCTGGGGCTTTGCAACCTGCAACCAGAAGCTGCTGCTCACTTTGTGGTAGCTTTAGAGCAGAGGAGTGATCTCAAAGGCACTGTCAGGCTGGTGGCCATCACATGCCAGCAGCCAGAAGACCCTCTTTGTGCTCCTGGAGCTGCATCATGACCGCTTGCCCCTGCAGCAAATGCTCTTGTGCTGCGCTTCTGATGGGAAATGCCTCTGGGAGATGGACAAACTGCATCTCTTAGCATCAGCTCATTATAAGCACAAGCCTCTTAGCAGTATGGGGAAATATGGGCTTCAGCCATGACCAGTAGGTATTTCAGATCCTTCTATCCCTTCTTGTACCGGGTAGGTTTTCATGCCCCGTCAAGAAGCAGTCGCATAGAGAGGAGTTTGTTTGGAATACATTTTGTGCTCTGTTTTCCTGCTCCAAAGTAAAAAAAAAACAACAAAAAAAACCAAAAACCAAAAGAAAACAAACCAAAACAAAACAAACTGGGCTGAAGTCAAGCAGTGAGCAGGAGTGAGGTTCTTTATCACCTCCCACTGGTCAATTTGATGGGTGCTCAGGGGGTTGCCAGGATCCATCATCCCCCAAACGCAAACCACTCCATGCACCCAACCCCTCCCCAGTGAGGGAGAGGCAGGAGTTACTATTTCCACATTTTGGGGGAAACAATACTCAAAAACCTCCTTGCTCCTGAGGCATGGCTGGGGAGAGAGCACGGGGAGGTCCGGCTGGAGACAGCGAAGGGGAAGCGCTGGAGAGAGCAGACCCAGGGGCTGAGCACAGCGGGAGAGAGACCGGAGGATGGCGGCGGGGAGGGGAAATGCCTGCAAGGCCCCAGAGAGGTACCCGAGGGAGCCCTGCCCTGCCAGAGGCATGAGGACTTCCAGCCTCCACCGGCCTGGGGGAGAGGTCTCACCACCCCACGAGAAGAGGCACATGCACATCTCTCCCTGAGCAGCATGGGAAATCAGCAGAAGTCATGCTTATGACGGGGTCCTGCCGAAACACAACCAGGTCTGGATAGGGCCGGGCATGCCACTGCTCCTGCAGGTAGCAGGGACACAGCATCCACTACTTTTTAATTTAAGAACTTTCATGTTTTCTACCAAATTAAACCCAGGCGCACCCTGTTTGTGGAGCTCCTCGTTACAACTTGTCCCACCAGCAGGACTCCAGATGAAACCTCCCGCCTCTTTGCACGCACTGCCAAGCCCCCGGGCAGGGGTCCCGCTTTCGCCCAATGGGGAAAACAAAACCCTTTCTAATTCTGATCTAGCATATTTTTAAGACACAGTTTGGATAATGGTATTTAGCAAACACCCATATATAGCAGCAATGAAAAAAGCCTGGAAGAGGAGAGGATGGCTACGCCTAGGCATTAAAGTAAAAGCTGCTACGTGAATGCTTGCAGTGCACGAAATGCCTCCTCTCCCATTTCCTGGACCATTTCTTCAAACTCTGGTTTTCCTCGCAGACCAGAGGGGAGCTCCCCCACCAGCACTGTTAGGAGGGGCAGGGCAGGACGGGACTGGGACCAACGTACAGCCATGACGAGCATCACTAGATACCCACAGCAATGCCCGGTGACATCTTATCGGCTGCCAGCCTGATACATACCCAGGAGCAATGCCCTGGTTTGGGAGCATTCCTGTGCTTGACATTTATTTCACAGCCCTGCACTCCCAGTTGTCATGGCCATCCTTTCATCTCCCATCACAAATTTTGTGGAGGCAGGTAGCTACACATCACTTCCAAAATGGCTTATGAGTACCGGGGCAATGCTGAAGCCTTTTGCGAGCCAAAACTCTCGCTACCTGGGGGGCTTTTCCCAGGGGATAAAATCAAGGCAGCAGCTCACATTCTAGCTTTGGCATTCAAAATTCTGCCCACTCTGCAGCCACCGGTCTGTAAAAGGCATCCACTAAACGCAGACACCTGCGAGAGCAAGGGCAATGGTCTAAAACCATGTTCAAGACTGGTTTCTGCACTGAGCGGTGTTTAAAATGACTGATCCTAGTGAGAGGGCTAAGACAGTAAGGATTGAGCGCATGGCCCCTGGATGAACGACTTTTTCCAGGTCTCAGCAAATCTGTTGGGAGTAGGGCAGAGTGCAGACAGCAAATGTATTAAATACATTTAATTCCTGACAATCAGAAGAGTATAATAACAAGGAAAACACTAAGCCGTTGCCACCACTTGCAAAGGAAAACTGGGACAAAGAATATACTGATCTACCCTCACTAATTACGCAGGCGTATTTATTTATATTCCGCTTAGGGAGCAAAAATGAAGCGCGCACACAATTAAGAATACTTCCGAGCAACCATCACAGCAGGCTATTCAAAGTACATGCACAGTGGTGTCGCATGGAGAGCCAAAGCCTGGCCTCCACTAAATTGGGTGAAATCACTGGTCCTAAGATCAAAATCCAGCCTACAGCTCCTAACCGTTCCCACGGGGAGTTTGCATTCGCGGTGTTGAACAGCCTTGTCCCGTTCTCAATCATGAAAAAGGCAATCCCATGATTTAATACCCAACGCATCCATCAGAAAGAGGAACACTGAACTGCATCATACTCTTCCCATGAGTGTGACAGCTGGAGAAGGCTTTCTACCCAGACCACACCAGTGCTGCATCCCCAGAGCGGCACTTTGTGCTCAGCCCCACTGTGGACCCCTGACTCACAGGTGTGCCAGCAAGAAGAGGCTGCTGCAGTGGGACTTGTTGCGTGCTTTGTTCCCTCTGAAACACATTTAGAAAATCCCAGCTTTTTCCAAGAGCTCCCTGGCATGTGTCAGCCACGATGACCCCAGAAGCCGAGCTGTCTACTGCCAGCAAGGAGCTGCTGGCATTTTGCAGTGCTTCGCTGCTGCTTTTCATAGAGAAATCCTTTAAAATCGATTCGTTTTTTATTGCTGTTGGTACGTTTACACGCAGACATGCCAACAATTGTTCCCTACATGTCCCCCTGCAAATGTGCTGTGGGTTCCTGACCCTCCTGGCGTGAGCAGGGGCGTCCAAGCATCAGCAAAACTCATCTGTGCTGCAAGTCTACGTGGCACCTGTCTCCACACCAAGGAGCGTGAGACGAAACAGGGACCGTGCCCGTGATGCCTCCCCAGGGCGACAGAGAGCCAAACCCAGTGAGAAAGCCGTCAAACCCAGGGTGACCACTTCAGTCTGGGGTCCAGCTCCCCTGGGGAGGCGCAGAGCCCTCGGTAAGGCGAGATCCAGCAGTGTGAAGGGTGGCCATCCTCTCCATCTCTCCAGGGGATGCAGGTGGCATTTTGCCCAGCCTCAGCACCTGCTTCCGAGTCTCTCAGAGGAGGACCCCCAATAAGGCACGTCCCCCTGCCCAGGCTTCAAGCAAGAAAGCACGCACTGCTGGAGCTCTGTCTTCTCCCCACCCCAAAAAAGCACTCAGCACCTAAATAAGCCCTTGGCTTACCAACATTTTAAGGACAAGGGGGGATATTGAGGGGAAAGTCTTGTCTTTTTTCCTTTTTTTGCTTGTTTTGATCATTTTGAGGCACAAAATGCATAGAATATAGTTTCTCTCAGAACAAAGGGATAGCACTGAACAAACAATTTAGCATCAGGCCAAGTCCTCAGAATTAATAAAGTTTAGTGCCAAGAGGTTAAAAGGCTATTCAAGGTATTACAGAAACAGCACATGGCCAGTTACTTTGAAAATATGCTATTAATATTATTGTCTAATATTAATATTATGTGAATTAACAGTAGCATGCAGGTGACATAAAAGGTTATAAGAAAAATTAGGGTAAAACTCACATCCGGGTGTGGAATAGCGTATTGTCCCTGAATTGTATAGGCCTGCAAAAGAGAAAAAAAACGTTATTAGGGCTGGCAGGAGGTGGTGGCAAAACCTCATGCCTCTCCACAGGGACTGCTGTCCCCGGGGTTTGCTCCTTTCTGCCTGACATGGCATAAGCGTTGTTAATGCAGGGGCTAAAGAGGAGCTCAGCCCCCACCCTGCTCTGCCCAGGGCCACACGCTACCCCAAACAACCAAGCACAGGGAGCTGAGCCACCGGCACACCTCGCCTTGTGCTCCGCTGCTGGTGAAAGCAGGGTGTAGGATCTTGAATTTTGACTGAACCGGCTTCATTTTGAGGTTGCAGGGGATGAGAGAAGCACTTTTTATGCAACGAGCAGTTACCCTGCGTGCTCCCCTGGCAAGCCCAGGGGAAAAGCCACCCTGTGCTGCATTAAATGCACTGGGGCAGTGAGTCCTTGGAGTGGGAGGGAGACAAACCCCTCCAATCAAAGCCGGAGCACACTGAGCCACCTAACTTGAAGGGCTTGGTCTCAGTTTGGCTTTTCCAAATGGAAGGAAACAGCTCTTTAAAGATGACAGAATTGCATGGAGCAGGAAGCCTGGGCTTCGTTGTACAAAAGCTATTCATCAAACCAGAATTACGTGTAGCAGATCCACGGCAACATCACTGCTGCCCTATCTAAATGTGCATCTAAATGCATGTAATGTGATCCCAGGAGGCAAGCCAGTGCAATGAGTCTCTCCGTATTTTCAAGTGCACAGCTCTTAACATGCTTTACGCTACCCAGTATATTGCAGTGCTCTGCTGGGGTAAGAGGCATTGCCGCGCGGAAAGCCCGCTGGGCAGCGTGGGGCTGGTATCCCCCCAAGTGGGGAGAGGGCTCAGGGACAGGCTACCTCCACTGCAATGCCTTTCACCAGCTATCACTGACAAATCCATGCAGATGTCTGCCAGGCAAATTATTTAATGTTTTAAACATCGTTTCTAGCAATCCTTTCTCTTTTGTAAATAACCCGAAAACAAGCACCGCTGTGGGTAAAGACCCAGACACTAGAGAGCCCAATATTTGGGACTTAACCAGCTAGCAAAACGTATCTCACTGGCTGACACATTATTCAAATGATTCTGAAAGAAATGGCAAAAAGAGATGGATAACACTTTAAAAAGGGAGAGTAAAGATAGACAAGAAAAAGGGGAAAAAACCTCTGAACCTCCTGCAAATTTGCCACATCATTTGCAAACAGCAAAGTGCTTTGCGTGAGGAAACCCCCCAAAATCCTGGAGGAGGAAGGAGGAAGGAGGCAAAGCCCCGCGCACAGAAATGGCAGTCCCAGTGCCTGCCGGCGTCCTGGCACTGGTGTGCCTGTGAGGACATGGCAGAGGCTGCTCTAAAAAGTTCACTCTTTCGTGGCAGTTTAATTTGGGCATTGTTTTTTGATTAGAACAATTGATTAGAAAAAGCTAATTAAAGGCAGGAAGGTGTCTTGGACAGATGCAACCTGACTCTGACAGCACCCGCCTATGTGACCCCTGGCTTTCTGCAGAGGCTGACATTGCACGGGCAGCAGGGCTGATCCTTTTGGCAGTTGCCACTGGCCACTGCGTCCCTCAGCCTGCTGAGCTCCTGCAGGTTCAACCCACCCCAAAGCACCTCACAGCACCACTGACTGTCACCTGCTGTCCCCTACCCACGCGCCTCGTGTCACTCCTCGGGCAGAGCCAAGGGGCTCGCCAGCGCTCCCTCGGGGGCGGCAGGGAAGAGCTCTCCTTTGAGATGGTCGCTTCTTCCCACGACGTCACTTCTGTGCAAGACACCAACCATTCGCCAGCAGGAGAAAGGATACCTCAATCTTACTCTCCCTTTTGAGAAGATAAGTTCACCAAGAAGCTGGACTCAAAGCTCTTTTCCAAGATGGCTGCTCAGACCAAGCGTAACACTCCTCCTGATGCTGCCATGACTAACAGATGCAAATTGAGCGCACCACCTGAAATAGCCTGTGCTCTGGGCTTTGCTCCCAGCCTTAGTTTGCCCTTCTGCTATTTATTATGGTTGGGGAGAAACTAAATAACTTGTGTGGTGCCGCTCTGGATGGCATTAGCTGCAGTTTTGTAGTTTTGTGGTGCTGACTCTACCCAGCTGCTGGAGCTCCCGGGAAAGGACCTCTCCTGCTAGATACCAGTGCGCCACAACATGATGGCATCTGCAGGCAGGTCCTCGGTCACCCGGTGAGGTGAGTAGATGAGATGGAAAAAGCAAGGGTTCAAGTCCCCTCTTTAAAAGCAGCCACCTGCTCAACTGCTCTTCTTTCATAAATTACATGCCACAGGAGCTGGTTTTTGTTTGCAGAACAGCCACGCGTGTGCAATGGTTATCCTGCAAAGAAAAAAACTGCCATTGCTTCCCATGGGTCGCTAGAAATATCACATCGTGACTGCACGCCTGCAGAGCAAGCGCTGTGCAATGTCACTGAAGGCAACGCAATGCAGGCTCTCCTGCGGGCAGAGCTGAGACCTAGCTTTGCAGCAGAGGTTATAGCCTTTTTTGGGAAGCGGCACGCGAATCAGCTGAGCACCAGTGGTGTGGATGACCCTTTCACAGAGGCTGCCCTGAAGAGAGGCTCTGCACAGTCCTGGAGTGACTAGGATGAGCCCTTCCTATCTCAGATCAATTACAACTATGTAAAGTTATTTTTAATTGGACTTGAGATGACAGAAAATAAACCCTTGCAGCCACTGTGAGAGCATGGTCACAGCCTCTTGTTCAATGAGGCTTTTCTCATTTTCTCCTTCAGCAGTGGTAACTGTTGGCAAATACTGAATTTGGGTCTAATGAAGCAAACTCCGGCCTCTTCTCGGTGCACGAGTGCCTGGCAGAGCTAACACCCTGTCTCCCTGGGCTGGCCCTTCCCTTATCCTCCAGCAGCCATCACAGGAGCTAAGATGTCTGCCCGGGCTTGCAAACTGCCAGTGGTTCTGCAAAGAGCTTTCAGTCCACCTGCCGTGGCACGCAATGGATGGGATGACACCATGCAAGTCAGAAGGCAAGAAACCTGAGTGCACTAACGGGCAGCGGCTGGTGCTGCAGTAAAAGGCTGAGGTTGGCAGTGGAGGCTGCAAGCGGGTCGGCTCTTACCTGACCACCTGCAAAAATGACAGGGGTGGAGGCGGGCTTTGGGCGGTAGGGAATGGTGGCACCTTTTGGTGGGGACTAGGAAAAGGGACAAGGAGAGGGAGAGAGAACATTAGAACAGCTTTCCTGAAACGGCGGCAAAAAGAGCGTTAGAAAGCACCCGACGAAGCACGGCCCCCGGGGCCGCTGCCAGCAACACCCGCACCAGGCAAACCGCGTTTCTGGACAGGAGAACATGGGGGAAATTGGTGTTTAATGGACAACAAGGACAACCTGGGGTACAGGAGATCCCCTGAAAAGGCATAAGCCCCTAAATTGCTTCTCTCTGCTGCCTTTCTTGCCTTCGTTCTGCTCTTCACAAACTGCATTGCTGCCTGGCCTAGACTCAAGCTTGACACTGGAATGCAGCACCTTCCTCAAAACACCCCCAAGGAGACCCTCAAGGTGCAGCGAGATGGGAAGGTACACCCACAGACCAGGCTTTTCATTCCTGGATGCCATGTGGTGGCTTTCTTTGCAGCCTGAGAGCTCTTGCATGTCGACAGCCCACCCCAGAGTCGTACCAGCCCTGCTAAGCAGCAGGAACTGTGGCATGGCATCATGAGCCACAGCAACAGAAGGAGTGAGCGGCCCGTCTGAGTGACCCAGCATGATGCTTAAGCTCTTTGACCCCTTTCATCTTCCTCACTGCTGGAAGAGGGTCACCATCAGGACTTGGTTTGGTCTATCACCATCCAAGCTAAGACATGGATGGCTGTGCAGTGGATGCTGCTAGGCACCATCATTGTGGTCAAGACCTCCTATGCCCTGGTGGGTCAAATGGCAGTGATCACCTTGGCTGGGGTGTTGAGCTCTGGAAGAGCCAGAGGCTGGAAATCCCTCTCAGATGGCAATACCAGCATTTTCAGAGATCTTACGCTAGAGCTGCATGGTGTGAGCTAGCTGCATGCTAGAGCAGTCCATGTGAGCAGCCAGACAGGCACCAGCAGCAGAGGCACCAACCCGTATGCACTCCCAGCCCTCCTCCTGTGGCAGCGTGACCTGGGGCAGCCCCACTCCAGCTGGTCAGGACATCCCGCTTCTCCCTGCTGTGGCCTGACCGGTACCTGGGTAGGTCTGAGCAGAAGCTGTAGTGATGCACATCAAGCTGTAGTGATGCATCCTGCTGTATGGTGCACCGGATCTTCTTACCCAAGTCATCTCTGTTGGTCTTCTCATGAACATAACTAACAGGCCATAGAAGAGATTTTGGAGGTTTCTAGGGATCAGAAGAGATTTCAGATAAAAGCCTTCTGGTTCTACCTGAAGTGAAATGACCCACTTACTGCGATGTAAAGATAGGCAACCTAAATTACACTATCTCATGGAAAAGTCTTCATTTTTTCTGTACATTCTTCTTGATGTCCACTTGCACCTAAGTGGCATATTCAAATCTTCCTGCTAAGCACAGGTCTGCAAGGAAGCTGTAGGATCAAAGCACAGCCTCTATAATCACAAACTTGCTTTTTCTTTTATTGCTTTACAAATCTTGGAGAGGGTGAGCAAGGATTTCTGCAGTAAGATAACTTAAGACTGGAAGGTTATAAGGAGCATCTCTGTTAAAGACAGGGAACTTCCCAGATTTCAGACTGCAAGAAAACTCACGGGTTTTCCTCTTTTCCATTGCTCAGCCATACAGAGGAGCAGCAACCCTTGCTTTTGCCTGTGAGAACAGCAGCCACTGAAGACTTTATAACATACCTGCAAGCATCACCTGGGGCCCACCTCTGCCGCAGTCCAGAGCGTAACCTGGAGTCACCATGTGGCTAAAATCGAACTCCTCTGGCAGCAGAGTGAGCATCACTATCAGCAGCGGTGGGTAATGTGTCTTGTGGTGACTCCTCCTTAGCCATGCTGATGCTGAACTGAAGTTGCTTATGTTTCGTTTCGCTTCACCTCCGCCAAGCCTTGGCATGCTCATCTGAAGCTCTTGCAGTGGCAAATGCACTCCTCCCTGCCGTGAAAGGGCAGCGGTGTGCAGGCTGTGCAGCAAGGCAGAGGGGCCTGACATGGCTCTATGCCTGTCCACCTCTGGGAGCCAGCAAAGTGTGTCACCGTTCTGTGTCCGAGGGGTTTCCTCCTGGTGCTTCTCCCCTTCGAAGTGGCAGGCATGGACATGGGGCACGTGCCTGCAGTCATCCCTGGCAATAAGCCATTGGTGCAGCAGCATCTCTCCAGAGATCTTCAAACTCTGCTCGTCAGCATTTCTCCCAGAAAAAGCCCACTCTGGATACACATCCATGCACCCTATGGGCCCTTCTGTCCACCATTCTTCCTCACTACCTTTCCCACTGTGCCTTGCTGGAGCCTGGCTTTGCGCTCCCAGACTTTGTGCTCCCACCTGACTCCCCCAGCACAGGCGATGCAATGGCCTCCTCCTCCCAGCCGTGGTCCTTGGGGGGCACCATGAGACCCACGCAGAGGAGGCCAGGTGCTTGGTGGAGTGGTTGCAGCCCCCATCCCCTTCCGATGGCACCCTTAGCACTGCTGGGACACCAGGCTATGGCTGTCTCAGCCCACCTGGCCTCCTCCGGCATCCCTCTCTCCTGACGCCACCCTGTGCTATGACACAAACCATCTCCTTTGGGGCACCCGACCAGACAGGTTTCCAGTGTGGGACTCTCGAAACAATGCACAAAGATGGTGGGGAAAACACACTGGGTGGATTTCAAACGGAGGTACCAGGAAATGAGTGGTCCCACAACGTGTGGTGAAGGGTACGAGAGACACACTCCACAGCTCCCAGTGCTGTTGTGGTGCCAGCTGGGTTTTTTTCCTATGTACTTTACCCCCTTTGTCACAGACTGTACCTCCAGCATCACCACACAGATCTGTTTGACACACTGGATAATTGCGTCAGGTGTCCCCGAGATTGTCACCGCCCGCTCCGTGGAGTTGGGCAGCATGTCCCCTGCCACTTGAACCTGAGCACCTGTTGACTGGAGACAGAAAGAGAGAGGAGGAGAAATCCCACAGCTGACTGCCTTTCCTTGCATCCAGCTCCAACTCTGACACCACGCGCCTCCCAGGAGCTGCACCGCCCCACGGGAGCTCAGACACAGCTCCCTGCCTGCATCCGCAGGAGCACACCGGCAAGGTCCCATGGAATGCTGGTCCTATGTCAGCAGGACCATCCTGGGAAGCAACATGGTGCATGACGCTAGCAGCGTAAGGATAGAATCATAGGATCATAGAATTGTTAGGTTTGGAAGGGACCTTAAAGATCATCTAGTTCCAACCCCCCTGCCATGGGCAGGGACACCTCCCACTAGACGAGGTTGCTCAGAGCCCCATCCAGCCTGGCCTTAAAAACTTCCAGGGATCCCCCTTTCCAAGTCAGCTCCCCCTTGTTCACAGATCAGCTCCAAGGAGCTGTGATTACACACAATAATGAAATCAAGTCTGACTTACCTCCCTGATTTCCTTGATCTTGGAGCCTCCTTTGCCAATCAGTGAGCCACACTGACTAGCCGGCACAACCAGTCTCAGTGTCACTGGAGGTTTGCTGGTAGCAGTGCTGTTGCTCATTGAGTTGGTTATGTCCTTGGGAAGGAAGAGTGCAATGCATCAGCCTTTAGTACCTGACCAGGCGCCTGCCATCCAGGCCAACCCAAATGCCCTGGGCCAGAGAAGAGGGGTCATGTTCCCTGGACTGTGGCTGGTCTCTCTCTGCAGCTGCATCACTGAGCATCCCTGCAGTTAATTAACTGTGAGACCTCTGAAGCTCACTGAAGCTCAGTTCTTGCCTAGTTAGAGATGACTGGAAAGTTTTGTGCGGAGGTCGTGTACCAGTTAAGCGAGTGCAGCCAGGCACGCATGGATTGGAGGTACCCAGGCCCATCTGCACTGCTGGCCTCAGCAGTTGGCATGCCAGAGCTCTGCTTGGCTGGTGGGCCACCCAAGGGTCTGGATACAGACCCTTTTACTCTGCCCTCCTGGGGAAAGGGCTCACGTTGCTCACCTCCTCAAATTTGTAGGCGATCATGGCAAAAGCCTTGAAGATGGCATCAGTGGGGCCAGTGATGGTCACGATCCGCTCGGGGCAGTTTCCCTCTGAGATGTTGATCCTTGCCCCGCTCTGGAAAGAGAAGGGCAGCCCTGGAATAACCACAGCCAGGCAACCCACAAGGATGCACTGGAGGTGCAGCCCTTCCTCTGAGTCAGATCCTGTCCCAGCCTGGTCCTTCGTCATCCTATGTGCCGGCCTCTTGACATATCTCATCTAACCTTAAAAACTCACAACCCTGCCCCCCTGTGGTGCACTGCCTTACCCTGACCCTCAGAGCGAGTTTCCAAGCATCCACTTTGGGTCTTTTACTGCAACGCAAACCCACACGATCAAGGCAAGAGCAGCCCATGGGATCATTGCTTGTAAAAAGAAGAGTGTTGCTCACTGATCTGATAACTCCTTGATAGCTGCAGGCACAAAGACCTTGGACAAACTCAATCATCTTACAAGTGACTTAGTTTCAATGTTTCATTAAGAACAAATTCTTGGCTCTGGAGAATTCCCATTAAATGTTATAGGAGTTTGGGTACAGAGTGAGAAAATTGGACCAAAGAGCTCTGGGCATATCCAGCTTGCGTATCCTGACCCTGGGAGTGACCGCGTGGATCACACGGGGCGATGTGCAGCTCTGGCCACTGTGCTGCATGCTGCTGGGCAGGACAGCCTGACTGCCCTTCCCACTCCTCTCCCCTCCTTCTGCAGATCCTTCTACAGAGCAGGGTGGCTTACCTCCTCACGCATCTTCTTCACAGTCTCTCCTTTCTGAAATAAGAAGAAACACAAAAATTCAAAACTTCCATCTTCAAAACAACCCAACCAGCACACATCTCTCTAATACATGGCAACACACAGCCAAAACATTTGGGCAGCTCTGTGATGCCTGGCCCTCCATCCCCACGCAATGGTCAGCTGAAGAGCTGAGGGTGTAAGCCATCGTAGCTCTGCTCCCTACGTCTGTACTACATGACAGACAAAACAGCTACTAATGCACAACTGCAGCCTCCACCTCCCTTTCTACATTTCCCCTTTGGAGGAAAACTGCAGAAAAAAACCTCAGAAACTGGTCCAATGCTGAGAATAGCTGGCATTTCAGAGTGGCTTCAAAGAGCAGTTTCTGATATAGTATCTACAGAAGTATCTACAGAGTACCTCCAGATATAAAGCAGGTACAGCTGTGAATCTTTCTAGGGCTGGACAGGCTGATGGAAAAATAAAGCACAAGCATATAGAAGAAAGACGTTCATGCTTGAAATCTTTGCCACCATAAACCTGCCTTTTAAAAACAGCAAAAAAACAATCCTGTATAGCCAGGACTTTCCAGACCACCATGGCAAGCACCAGGGAGCAGAGCATCTTGGGGAGCTTTTCTGCGCAAGCTAGATGGTGTCCTGTGGCTTCAGAGACAAGTGCTGCAGAATTTAAATGGGTCTGCATGACATTTTAAAATCACTCTTAATGAACCCATTTGATTAAAATGTCAGGGCAACATGATCATAAACACCTATTCCTCACCCCAGTGAAGCAGCTGGAAATGGTGCTAGGTAAGTTTGGTGGTTGTTTTTTTTTTTAAGGGTAATGGGTTTTGGACCCTCTGTGGGTGTCTCATAATTTCTGTCTCACAAATGCAGCAACAAGTTCATGCACACCAAACATTTAAGGATATCACAGGGAAGAGGTGATTGGTGTCTACCACACCACAGGCAGCAAAAAGATGTCCTTACCTTTCCAATGATGCTTCCAACTTCCTACAAAAAAGAAGCCAAACACAAAGGAATTGATATTACAAAACGTGAGGACAATCCAGACCAACCCTATAATAAAACAAAGACCTGGTGCACACTGTCCCCAGCAGAAGGACAGGGTGGGGGGCAGGCATGAGAGGGGCCAGGAGCATCATGCCACCACGCCACCCTTCCCATCAGCAGGCGGAGGACACTGGCTACCAGCAGCCTGGGGCTGGGCAGGCGGCACATGGGGCTGGACTCAGGCACAGCCAGAGGGGAGGCAGGAGAGGGAGCTGTGAGGAAACCCCCTCACTGGGAGCCCCTTACCTTGCCATGCATCAGCAGCCGGATGGTGAGGGTGACGTTCAGACCGCCTTCTGAGACCTTTGACTCCATTTCCTACCGGGGGATGGGAGACGTGTGTTAACTGGGAGGGCAGCCCTGGCGCAGGAGGAGACAACACCACGGCCGTATCACCTGTGGACAGAGAGGGGAAAGGTTTTCTCTCAGAAGAGGCAGGTTCCTCGATGTGGGATGGGCCCTGCAGAGCAGCAGGGCATGGGAAAGTCATGGCTGGAGGAGCTGCGAGGAGATGTCATGGGCTGAGCCCCTTCATGGGTGCAGACCGGGCTGGCCGCTTGCTGCAAGGACCGTGCTGGGCGCAAGCCTGGGAACAGCCCACAGCTCTGCTGCGGCTTTGCCACCAGCTTCACACAAAAGCCATTGTGGGAGCAAAGACTCGTGTACCAGAGGTGGCACAGCCAGATGGCCAGCCCACACCTGCGTGAACCGAAAAGCAGCTGCACTCAGCCGAGCGCATGGACGCAGGAGCAGGGAGTCGGTGGAGCAGCCAACCAAAATTCACCATTCCAAGTGTGAATGGGCACTCAGGAAATCAAAAGCCAGTTTTTCAACAACCAGGAAATACCTATCTGACCCCAGGAGCACAGACTGGGAAAGATGGAGCTGGTGTCCCAATTGCAACGCATTTGCGTTTTCGTCCCGACCTGTGAGCACCCTAGCTGGGCACTGCATCTCAGGACCGCACCATTTACAGATATTCATGTTTTGCACGGATCTAAGGAAACCTCTGCGAGTTTTCCCAGTCCTATCATGTTCCTTTCCCTTCCCATTCTCTTTCTTTCCCCCTCTGCCCTCTAGAGGGAAAAACACCACTGATGTTTTGAAGACAGGGGAAAAAACCACAGAACAGCAACAAATGCTTCCTGTTCTTTCCTGACGCCTCCTTAGTAGCATCTCTGTGCAAGGACTGGGCATTTGAAATGTTTCTGCAGCCCACTGGTAGGGAGACCAGTCCTGTCTCAGAGGGAGGTGCCAGCATCCTTCTACGTGCAATGCTGTGAGATTTGCAGCAATTTTCCCCCACCTTATTTAATCCCTCAGTATATATCAGATGGGAGATTTTTATCCTGGTCATGAGAATCTGGCATTTTCTTTTGCTCAGACAGGGACTTACGTGACCAAAAAATGGTGGATAAACCAGTTCTCAAGTATTACTTTAATGCAATGAGGCAGCTGTGATGAATAAACATGCAGCAATGCACAAGTCATGGCTGGGAGATGGGTTTGATGTAAAACCTCTTCCAAGAAGATATTAGGAAACTCAAAATGGATAAAACCCATGTGGTTAGCAAGGAGACGGTGTTCCCACGAAGCTAACAGGAGACCAGCTCACTGGTAATGAAGCTGCTTATAACCTACTTGCAGATGCTAATCTTGAGGCCACTGGATGTTACAACTGAAAAAAAGTAAAATCTCACGCGAAGGGTAAGAAATGAAATGTGTTGAAGATGTCAAGCCACAAAGCACTGTTAAGGGTGGGGAGGAGGAGAATATTTCAGAGGAAGAAGGTGACAACGTTGGGGACCAGAGTAATGGAATGGGCTGACAAATGATGGCACAATGTGCAAGATCAGGAACTTTCTCTTTCAAGACCAAGCCCACCGCAGGCAAAACAAGTAACTGGTTTTAGTGGTTAACGCTGTGCTGATTTCTGTGCATGGGAAGCAATGCTAAAAAGGATGAACATGCTGATTTGTGGAGGTCAGCATTGCTGGTGCTCCTGATGTGCCAGGAGTTAAAGCGCCCTCATGGAAGAGCTGCCCCCGCTGCACCCCAGGGATGTCCTGTCCCAGGAGAAATCTAGCCCTGCCGCGGGGAAAGAAACAAAGGTGTGACGCCAGTGCAGCCACCCATGAGACTGGTGCATGCCAACGCAGAGGTGCAGCTCCCATTCCCAGCCGATGAGTGTCCTCTAACAAAAGAGCCGGAGGAAGGTAGAGGCTGTTCACAGCTGCTGGTCAAGATGCATGCTCAGGCAGCCGCTTTTGTGACTTGCAGAGGCAGAATTTGAAAGCCGTCCTGCCCCACACACCACCCCGTGGCCTTTCTTTTGCAAGCTGCCCAACTGCAGTGGCCCGGGCAGCTACAGCCCAGGCTGCCAGCCCCACTGGCAGGCGGGGGTGGTACCCTGGAGCAGTCTGGGCTTTACACTCAGGGTGATGGACCCCAAAGCCCAGTTGAGTGGCTGAGGTGTTTTAAACCCAGGCACATCCTCGCAGCAGCAGGAGAGCCGGCAGTCTCAGTAAGGTGGGTCACAGCTTGCCCACTAAGGACCAGCCAAATTTGCTGTTTTGCTTTCACCAAATGCCCTACATGGTGTCTGCCATCCCCTTCTCCACATCCCTCACAAGTGGAACCCTGCATCAGGCCGTTATGTAAATGTTTCCAATTGATTGAAAAAGTGGGTCATGTGTTAGCCAAATGCTCCTGGCTTTAAGATTTATCAGCATTATTAAATTAAACACGCTTCATGCTCCAGTGAGCGGGAAAGCTACATTGGCCTTTTCTTAATCATACTAGTGAAAGGTAAGTCTTTTATACGGGGGTTCATAAGCTCAATGGAAATGATGGGAACAATAGAGCTGAGGCATTTACCCTGGGCGCGTGCCTCCCTCCACAGCCCTCATTCTTCACGGACAAAGGGCTGGGGAAAATTATGCTCCAAACACCATTTTGAGCGCTTTGGAGCATGCCCTGCCTGAAGAGAGACCCATCTCAGACCCTTCCCATTCACCGTTGTGTGCTGCCTAGTTCACAGCAGCTTTGAAATGGCTTCTTTGTCCATCTACTTGAAAGCCCTGAGGATAGCATTACATCCAGTCTGACGGATAGAGTAGATACAGACCCCAACTCCAACACAGTGCAAAGCTGGTGCAGCCCCACAGATTTAAAAGGTGCAGCATTAGTAGACAGAAGTGTTGATTCTGGCCCTGAAATGGAAGTTGCACAGCAAGTCAAGCGAGACTCTGACGGGCATCATGCCTGGGCAGGCAGGGGGTGGGAGCAGCATCCTCCCACACACGGCCATAGCAGCGAGTAGCCAGATGTCTTTGCATCACAGTGAGGGGAGTTCTGCAGGGTGGGGAGTAAGGTTCCTGCCTGCCCCAAGTGCTGCTGATCTGCCCCCAAATAGCCAGGCAATGTCTCTCCAAAGGCTGATCCTGTAAATAGACCTTTTAAACACAACTGCCTTCTGGGACAGTGCTTGGAGGAGGCCTCCTTGGTACTCAGAGCAATTCGGTTCTTCTCTCTCCCTTGGTTTTGAGATTAAATATGTTAAATTCTGGGAAATTTCCTTAATCTATCAGGAATGCCCTGTGTCTGAAAAAGCAGCTCAGGCACCAGTGACCGAGGAGAAGGAGAAGAGGAAGGAAAATGGAAAATCAGAACAGCAGAAAGACTCCTGTTCCCCATACGCAAACTTACACGCTCTGAGTTTGTTCCCTTCCAGTTTTCCAGAGGCTGGAGTAGTTGCCTAAGCTGGTGCTCTGGCCTTTATGCTTGCTGATACCTTACAAATACTGACCCTCTCCTAAAATTTTCTAATTAAGGGAATTCTGAACATCATGTATTAAATTAATTTAATGATCACCTCCCAGGCGAGAGATTGCACATGAAGCAAAATAGGGGGAAGGGAGACCGAGCTCTAGGCTGGACTTTGTTCTCCAGCCTGGTTTCCAAACGGGAGCTGGAAAAGTGGATGCTGGGATCCCTGCAGCCCCCTCCAGACAGGCGATAGCAGGGGCTCAGCTGAGATCGGGCAGAGCCGGTGTCCCTGCAGGGGCCAGGAGACATTGCTAGCTCGACGTTTGCTGATGCCAGCCCTCCTCCTCCTCCTTTTCCTCCTCCCATGCATCCACTTGGCCTCCCCAGGCATGTTAGCCACACGCGAGTGAGTCCTGTGGTGCAGCTCCAGAAAACGCTGCCTACGCCTCCTCTGCAAATGCCCAGCGGAGACCCAAGGCATCTGCTGACATACTGGGGGGCAGCTGCCCTGAGACAGCCCCTGCCACCCTGGGACGCGGCAGCAGCAGCAGCCTGTGTTTTGGAGAAGGTGGTCGAGGCACTCATATACAAGCTCCATCACAAAACTGTTCCTCTTGCTTTGGTGCTAGCATGACTACTGCCTGCAGACCCCAACTCCAGGGGGAGGGTCTCTTATCTGCACTAAAGTCACCCTGGTGTCTCTGGGACAGATGGTCCTGCCAGTAGATAGATGCACAAGGCAGAGTTTCTTTTGTAGCTCTTGTCATGGAATATTCTCATCAGCATTACGGAGATCAAATTTCATGGCTTTACCTAGGCATTTGTTTCGGGGGACGGCAATGTTTTGTTCAATCTGTCCGAAAACAAACAGAGAGGACAACTCAGTGCAAAAACATCCCACAACCCGCCCACTCCCTGAAAGGTTTAGATGGAAAGTTCACAGGCACTGTCAAACAAACTCAAAGAAGAAAGCGTCCATCACCTCCCTCACCCATCACACAGCTTCCAGAAAATGACACATTCTTGACAGGTTTGGTCAGTGCATGCTGATAAACTCCAACACCTTGGAGCCCTGTTGACCAACAGTTCCTGCCGACCTGTGCAGGTAAACAGCAGGGTAGCCTGGGCACCAGTCTGTATGGGGATGCTGTGCCATCTGCCTAGAGGACCACCCCTGAGACGCTGGAGCATCTTGGTGGTTGCTCAATGGCAATGCCACCCTGAAAAACATCCAACATGCTTTCCAGGCTCTTTGGTGTTTCAGGAGCCCCATCAGCAGAAAGCCAGGTGTTAAAGAAGACCACAAAGCTTCAGTGTCCTTCAGCACACCATAATACATTATGGCACAGCCCAGATTTCTAATGTGGTTGGCAGACTTTCATGTTGGGGATTAACATTTTGGCCAGAAAGTCCATCACTCAAGACATCACGTTCCACTGCAAGGGAGGAGATGTTTAAACACCTCTGACCTTTCAATATCCCCTTCACAAAACTCAGGCCAGCGTTTTCTGACCCTTGGAAACTGAAAGATGTTCTAAATGTAGAGAAAAGCAGGGGAAGCCAGGAAAGAAGATGCTTTTCTGACATTTTACGCTTTCTAGCTTGCTTTCCCAAGGAGCTCTGCCTGTCCACCTGCGTAAGCAGGAGCTTTCTCCCCACTCTTCTCCCAGCAGCTTGATCCTGCCATTAAGACCTAATCCGGCGATTTTCAGCATTGCGTTTTAGCAGCTGGGAAGCACCACGATGCAGCCAGCTCAGGATTATGACGACAATGCAGTCTGGCCGGGTCAGGATGGGGGTGAATAAGCGAGGAGAAAAAAACAAAGTCAAGCATTCCCTTAAAACCCAGGCTCCAAATGGAAATGCATCAGCCACTGGCAGGCTTCAGCTGTCAGAAGATGAAGCTGTGAGAAGACAGTTAGCACCATTTACATGAGTGACACAAAATGCTGTTTTGCAATAAAGCTGCATTTCCAGCTGCTGCCATTTTCCACAAACTGCAGTCATTTCAGCTGACCTTTCCTCTGCTCACTCTCCTGCTCCAGTGGAAATTTTTTAGAAATCTTGAACCAAAAAAGAAAGACAAAAAGATGCCTCTGTGCTACCCTGGTACATCAGCCAGCAGTATATCCCTGGTTCTTGCCTGCCCTTGATCTTTCCAAGAGCCATGGGAGACAAACATCCCTGCTCTTGCCCTTACATCAGGCATCTCTGGAGACTTCATTCTTGGTCACCTGCTCCTATTACCCTGCTCTCATCTGGGTGAGATGTCTCCATTCATGGCCTAGGATGTCACTCACTGGCTGCTGGCGACCAATTATAACCTGCCTTCACCTCCATGCCAGTGTGCACTAGAGGGCTCTTCCAGTCTCACTCACCTCTATGCCAGTTACCCCAATTACTATTGCAGGGGTGCAAATGTGCCTTCCTCTGGACTCTCTGCTCCCTCCCTTGCCCTCTATGCTCTGCAGGCTCATCTGCCCACAAATTCAACACCAGGACCACCAGAGCAACCTCTCCTGCTGCCTCATTTGCTACCTCCGTGCTTCAGGTGGTCTTCTAACTCCTGCTTCTCCCATCAACCTCTTTGCTGACTGCAGCTCTTGTGAGCTCTTCTCTATTTCTAAACAATTATTTCCTACCACCTTCACGTCAGCATGGCTTTCTGCCCAAATCCTTTGTTCTCTAGAGAGCAGGGTTGGTTTTTTACAGTGTGTGGCCCTCCAGGGAGAGATATTGGCCCTAGATATTGGTATTAGACAGAGTTCAGGAGCATCGGGTACGATGGCCCATAGCTCCTGCCCTGTCACACCGTGGTGGGCTCAGCCACATCCCAGCCAAATGCACACTTCTGGTCTCAGACCAGCCCAAAGCTGTGCTGAGCCTGCCCTCCCCTCCAGGAGACTCCCTGCTGCTTTCCTATGTTTCTACTTCATCTGGTGCACCCACAAGCTGATATCAGGCTGTGCATCCTGCTTTGGGTGTGGACTGTACCAGCCCCATTTGCCTCTGCTGAACCCACCTTACATTTGTAGGTTTTCAGTGGGGTTTCATGCACGTCAGAGTGATTTCTGACCTGATTGATAAACCAAGAGGAATAGAAATGCAGCATCACATAGCTCCAGCACAGACCTGTCCCAGAGGGCAAGGAAAGCTGCCAAGTTCCTACAACGAGGAGTAGAACAAACCTCTGGTTCCAGCCCACGGACACTGTAAACCCAGGGAGGGATGTCCAGTAAGAGTGTAAGAGTCCCTGCTCGTCCGCTGAGCACCATGTGGTTCATCGCAGCCTACTGCACCTCAACAGTTAACTAAGACCACTATCAGCTGCCCACCGAAGTGGCATGGCTGGTGCATGGATATGCAATCACGCATGAAATCAGAATCGGGCCCCACATGTCAGATGGTGTTACTCTCCACCATCTCTAAGGCAAGCCTGGTCTGAGGAGAATGACTGGTTTTGTTGCAATGGCGGTGTCGTTATTGCGATCTTTTGCGCAAAGGCTAGCGAGGAAAGCTGCGGCGTTTCCCTGCCGATCACCCCAGGATGAAGGTCTTGCACGCAGTAACTTCATCCCATGCGACAGGCCAGCAGGATGATAGCACCTGCCTCTTGCACTGATACATCAGCAGAAGACAGAAAACTTGGAGGCTCATGCTAATTACCAGATTTAGGGGAAATTTAGGAAGCTGTACCTGAGATATGTATCTGCAGAGATCTAGACGATTCAGAATTTCCATTCGTTCACATGAGCCACTGCTGTGTTGAAAGCAGAGGCTGGACACACAACAGTGAGAGAAATTTAATTTAGCAGGAGCAGGCTATTAGATGCCCTTGTGCAACCCAGAAAACCCTGTGTGGGCTGGTTTCAGGGCTCATTGATTGTGGGATGCTGATCAAAATCATGAGTTGAATGTGTTAAACCACCATCTCAACAAGCTGAGATAACCCTGCTTGAAATAATAATGGGTCTTCATGGTATTTCTTTAATTTTGTAGTGAATTAAAGCTGCTTTTGGAAGGTTGGGGTGAGTGGGTGGGTGGGAACAACGCACTTTAATTCAGCCACTTCCAATTCACCCTGTCAGTTACTTTTTGGAACAATTTGACAATAAAAATAGTATTTTCAGTGAATGCCAAACTGCTTGAGTACCTCAGAAATTTTGCCCCATGACATGATGAGAGCCAATGTTCTTTGCACTACTCGGGTCCATTACAAGTCAGTGACCAAGAGCATCCTCAGGTGTCTGTGACCCTTTAGTAAGTGCTGGGTGGACTTAGACACTGTGCGCTGAGAAAATAACATTTCCTAGGATAAGGAAGGTCACTCAGCCTCCTCAATCACAGCTTTTTTCTCTGTCAGCAGATTAAAGAACAGATAAAAATGATCCAGTGAGGTTTTTTCCTGAAATACTGTCTGTCCCTCCATGCCCAATCCATCTTTTTGGAGCAGCTGGGAGCAAGGGCTCCAGAGGAGCTGCTGATGGACCAGCAAGGACCAAACGTTGACTTGATCTCTGCTCAGCACGGGTGCCCTAAGGTTGCCTCAGGAAGGCAGAGACAGCAGCACTGCATTGCAGCCCCAGCCTGGACCCTGCCACAGGGCTCAGCGCTGCAGAGCGGGGCAGATTCTCCTGCAACAACCAAGAGACAGGAAAAAAAAAACCCAAAGCTTTCACAAATTAGCTGAAATGGCACTGCCTTGCGCTGCAGTGGCCGGGTGCCGTACTTTAGTGCCATGCTCCACATCTGCACCCCTGAATGTGCAGTGAGACACAAGAAACACCACTAGCAGTGCCACAGAGGGCAGCTGGACCGAGCTGCCGGAGAACGGAGAAATCTGCTTGACGTGAAGGGAGCCAGGGCAGCTCATCCAGCATTTCTGCAAACACCAGCAATAAACAACCCCTGGGATGAACCTTCACAGAGCAGGGAAATGCCCTAACTGGTAGTAGAGTGGGGGCAGTAAAGAGGTTGTTCATACTGTCCTATGTGGCATTGTCCTGAAAGAGCCAAGGAAGCCTGGGGCAGATGAAACAATTTGAAGGTGCTGGCAAACACTCTAACCCCCCTCAAACATTTATCAGTGGCACTCCTGTTAAACTACCCCAGTGGGGGAAACCAATATACTGGAGAGCAGAGCAAGAAGGCAAAACAAGCATGGCAAAGGGGAGAAAACAAGACACTGTTCAGCAAGGCAAAGTACTGCTTGGCTGTGTGCAATTAAGCACACAGAGGAAGAGCTCCCCATCCACCCTAAAAGGGCTGGGAGAGACAACTCAACCTACAGGTTCATGACCTGCAAAAGGAAACCAAGAATTACAAGGTGGGTCCAGAGATCCAGGCAGCAGAGAGCAACCCCAGATCCCTGGGGCCAGCAAACATGGCCCGCAGGGAAGGGCTGGAGGAACCAAAGCTCTGCAGAACAGGGGCTTTGGGGCTGACAGGGCAATGGTCTTGAGTGCGGGGCTTAAACCGCAATGAATAAGATCCAGGTCAGGCACAGGAAAAGAGCTTCCCCACAGCCATGTACTGTCAGTGACAATGTCATTCTGCCAGTCATTACTGTTTAAATCTTATGAACATTTGCGTATTTGCAAACAAAGCTCGTATCTGTTGGATAACTGCACTTATAACACTGACATTGTGCTATGTCAAGGGTCGGTCATGCTTCAGGGATGCATCCAATTTAGCCTTTTTTTCCCTAGCCAGAGGCTAAGGAACAGGACTCAGGAGATGCCGCCTCGCACCAGGAGATGCCTCAATAGATGCCTCAGGGATGCTCTGCCAGGGCTGCGCATCAGCTCCCAAGGACCTTTGTCTTGTCCAAAGGACAGCAGCACAGCCAGCATTGGAAACGCACACCTCCAGAGACAGAGGGTAGAGACAATCAGATAGTAGTCCCCTGGGTGCCAGTTTTCACATGTCATTTTTTCAGAAGGCCAAAGGACACCCAAAAAAGGATGCTCATGGCCACAGGTCCAAGCCAGCTGCTCATAAAGGAGGAGAGACCATGGGGAGCTGTGTGGACCTTGGAGGACAAGCGGTTTGTCCTTCATCAGCCTGGAAACAAGAAGGCACAGCTCTGCAAAGAGCTCCAGGCACACTCCTGGCATCCTTTAACTGGGGGAGCAGCTGAGAGGAGAGCACCTCTGGGGCCTCAGGAAAGCAGAAAGCAATGGGCACGTTTATCCCACTGCCACGCCAGAGACTGCACAGCCTTAAACATAACCTCGAGGGGGTAACTCGGTCCTCACCTAAAAAAGCTGAATGGACTTAAACCAGCACAAGACTTTTGCCTGTGCTGTTTCTGTGCCGCTGATGCACATACGTATGCGTAGCCACAACACCTGCAGAGCAGGCACCAAATCCCACCACCATTATTTTTTCTTGATCCAGCTGCCAGGGACATGGCCTCCTGTCCCCTAATCACTCTCTCCACCTTGGCCCATCATGCTGCACACCTTTTCAGGCATCACAGAGAGCTGGGGCTGGGGGGCATCTGCTTCCTGTGCGTCCTCCGAAACTGATAAGGATGCATCCAGGAGCATCTCCCCACAGCTCAGAGCAGCAGGCACCCTGCGATCCCCTCCATCCGCAGCCCCCCTCATTCCTCTCCACCAGAGCCTGCAGGCTGCCCTGGCGTTAATCCTGCAGGCAGCATCATCCCAATAATTTCCCTCCATTTTCAATCTACTGATCTGGGGGCAGTCCACAAATCCCTTCATCCTGAGAGCGAAGCAATCTACTGCCTCATCTCATCCCATCTCCATTTCTCTCTCTAATCCCTAGAAACAGGGACAAGGATTGCAGCTCATGGGCTGCCCTGGAGGGGTCTGTCCAGGCGCAGGTGGACAGACAGACGGACCGACCTGGAGCAAACAGGAGCAAACAGGAGGTGCCAGGTCAAAAGGGGTAAGGAGCATGTTATTTTGACCGTGCTCAGTCTCTACAAAAAACAACTGATTTAGCTGATGATTTATTTTATTAAAAAAAAAAAGTAGACGGCAGCCCAATGCCAGGCTGTGCAGGGTGAAAGATGAGGTGTTTGGGGCTGCTCTCATGAATGCTACTGAATTCTTCAAAGCACCTGGGGCAGGTCCTAGCCTCTTCTGATCCAGGGGTGGGGGAACAGGCAGGTCTTCCCATTTACCCCCAGGGTTGAGGACATAAGGGACAGACTAGGTACAGCATCATTCTGCTGCTCCCCTCCACATTTAGGAAAATGCGTGGGGACTAAGTGAGACCGACGGGGGAGCTGTGACCAGCCTGGCCCCATAAATCCCAGCTCCTCCAGGCGCAGGGCTGGATCCAGGGCTCTGCTTATGCCATTTCTCCACAAGCCTAAACCTGTGACTTTCACTCCAGCCAGACATGCTCTTTGGGAATGGGACACTAATGGGAGACATGGGAAGAGAGACCCAGCATCGTTGGGTCAGGACAGAGTGGATGGGTTGGGGTGCAGCATTAATGCCATCCTTCCTTTCTGAAGCATTGATTTGCACACGGCTGGAGAAGGCGGGGGTGAGTCCAAGCTCAGCGGCCAGCACAAGGCCGTGTCCTGCCTGACGCTGCCCCCAGCTGAAAGCACCGCGAGGAAGGAGGATGCAGGGACAGCGTGTGACAAAGCCATCCGGTGGCTGTGCCCACGGTGGAGCCGGGCTGCACGGCCCCCATCCCACGCTCAGCGGTGGCAGCTCTCCCTGGCTTCGGCCAGCAAGGAGGAGGACGAGGGCCCTCGGCAGCTGGGGGTGGATCGCTGCCGCGCCGCGCTCAGACCCTGACAGCAGGCTCCAAAACTGTCACTCCCGATCTGTTTTCACTTCAGCTAAACCTCAACCCCGATTAAAATCAAGGAGAGCCGCCTTCTCCTCTCTCCTTCTCCCCGTGGTAGGTCCTCTGTAACCTCAGGTCTAAACACTGAGCAAAATGCACCGGCGAGGGAATTGGTGAATTTGCTTGGCTGGGAATCAGGGCTGTTGGGGAAGGAAGGAAGGGGCCAGGACCACCCCTGTCCCCAAACCTGTCCCTGGCTGCGAGGGCACGGCCATTGCAGTGGTCCCATCCCTGCAGGGCTGCGGGTCCCTGTTGAAATACAGGGTGGGATGAGCCACCGACACCCGAAGCTGCCTCTGCCATGGGTGGGCAATACCCCGGCAGCTCTGGAAGACAGGGGGGTGCTCTGTGCTGGCACCCGCTGCCCACTGCCAGCTCATTTAGCAAAGCCCGAACAAAATAAAGAAATTAAACCAGATAGATGTGTGTGCACAATTGCAGCACCAGGAGGGATGCATTCAGCAAGAAGCTGAAAAATGCTCACTACAGGGATGGAGACAGCCCTCACCCACTGGGGAAGCATTTAAATTCACTTTCCATTTCAGCTGGCCAAAACGCAGCTGCAGAGGCCTGGCAAACTCAAGCCACGCAGGCTGCCACCCACCCTTGTGCTGCAGGAATGGGGGCTCCGTGCCAGAGGTGCCACTACGCACAGCATGTCCCAGGGCTGGGAAAGCATCCTCTGCTTCACCAAAAGCAGACACGTCACTTCGTTACAGATTGGAGCTGAGGCTGCAAGCACTCCACTGCAGGTGGGATCGAGCTCGTCCCTGCGTGCTGGACAGGAGACCCCCACTGCAGGGGGACACGCTGGCCACCACCGTGTCGCCAGCAAGGTGCCCACTCCCCTTGCTGCACAGACAATGCCCATTTCCCAAGCGGGTGTGTGACTTGGAGGAAAAAAATTCTTATCGCCTAAGAAAAGCGGTCCTGGAACCACAGAGAAGAGCATCCTGCAAGGTCCTGAGCATCCCTCTGTGCAGGCAACCAGGATCCCTCTGCTTCCACCTCAGATCGGTGCTGGCCAACGCAGAGGTCCATTCTGCACAACCCATGCCACCGATTCTGACAGCGTTCGTATTTTCTGATCCTTTGCACTAAAATCCCACCGCATCTTTAACGCATTTTGAAGGCAGAATTTGCACCTATTGCAACATGAACACTAAAATAATGTTGAAAGCACTTAAAGAGGGGTTTTTTTATCCCTTGTTCTTCATCAGTAGCCTTTTCTTCCCCACGCCAAAATGATCAGTTTTCTTCAGAAAGAAATGATCTCTTAATTCAGCAAGATGAAAAGAACATTTACAGTTATTTCTCAGGAAGAAAGAATTTCAAATTTGCTTTTTTATCAGAGAATACTCAATATGTTTAGATAAATTAATCCATAAAAGAGGGGGAAAGTTTGAGATTAAGAGCTTCAGAAATTTTATTGAATTATTTTGGAATTCTGTATTAAAATCAAACCCCCAGATACCAGGGAAAACTGCCATTTTTCAGGGTTTGGTTTCTGTATCAAAATGCAGACTAGCATCTGTCTTTGCATCTGTCAAAACAAAGGTCAATCATTTTATGGAAACTTAAACACAATGCCCTTGATCCACTGTTTCTGGTTTATTTTTAAGTCGGATGTGACTTCCGACTAATAAAATAAGATTTCTAATATGCTTCACATTAAAATTACATTATCCCAGAAAACTCAAATTACACAAAAAATACACCTGAGAACATTTTCCCTTTATAATAAGGAGATGATATTTTGGCATTGATTTCGACAGCATTTAAGTCCTCCATAACTTTTGCATCTAAAATTTCACTTTTCTGCTTTTATAGCAATGGTGCAACCAAAGAAAACGCAACAGTATCAGAAAGAATTTATCCACCCTGAGTAAAATGGGTATCTGAAGGCAAAATGAAAATAAAACGGTGACCCTCATAATAAGAGGTATTCCTCTCTCCAAATCAAATTTCCCCAGCGCAAGGAAAAAAAAATTAATGGATATAGAACCAAAAAGTTTAAAATTAAATCAAATAGGTTTGGGAGTTTTATTATGTTGCCAGACCAACACACGATTAACATCTATGTTATTTTGGTATCAATTTCTTTAAGGCAATTTGAGTTGTGCTATTCCCACCCCAAGCACATACATAAATGACACCGTCCAAAGCCTGCGCTGTAAATCACAAAAATTAGGAATGGATGAATATTCTGGTTAATGCAGAGATGGACGCTTCCCTACCCAGGGATATGTTCTTTAGCATTAGCCGCAAGACACAGGTAAAATTGAATTTTAGTAAAATAAAGCACACATTATAACAAAGAACAATAATCTTGCTAAACAATTTTACAAAAGTATTTTGCAAAGCAATTTTGCAAAAATATTTTTGCAAATATTTTATGAGAGACTTGAGGAGCAGCCGTTAACTCAAGGTAACCCCCTTGCTCATGCACCTATTTCTCCCATAACCTCACCTCCCTCCAACACAGACTTAAATTTTCTCTACAAGAGATTCACTTAAGACAGTGAATCTTAAGGATTCAAACCTCTTTTAACCCATACTGGAGCCCCAGACCCGACTCGTTTCGTGATTTTTCCCTGATTTTCATCCATAGGAAAAGTTGCACGCAGCAGGTGGTCTTCCACCAACACAACCTTTTAAATCTTCTTACCTTCCCCAAAGAGCCGCTTTAGTGATGATTTCGTGTGAGAAGGGTCCGGACAGATGGCCAGTCTTTTCACGTTTGGAAAGGATGAAAAATGCTATGGGGGGAAAAAAATCCCAGTGATTTTTTTTTGCTGTACGGCGCACAGGGCTCCGAACCTCATTGGCCCTGGGAGAGCCACCACGTGGCACGGGATGAAGAGCACATGACCCATTTTCTCCCAAATCCCTCTGTTTGCTGGAAAGGGGGATGCACCCACCGCTGATGTTCTTGTTATTTCAGTGGGCTTTGATTATTTTTTTTATTTTTTTAAAGGCCACTGAGCAAATCAGGTTGCCTCAAGGCAATGAGGGCGAACCAGCCAGCACTTTTAACATGAAGGAGAAAGGAGCTCGGGTACGAGACAACCACCGTATGTGCTGTCCGGATGCACAGGGAAATTTGGAGATGCTTTACCAGGGTACTGGCAGAGAGGTGCCTGCCCACCCGCTCTGAGGACAGAGCCTCCAGGAGGGAGAGGAGGGCGTGCAGCAACACACATTTGGCTGCTGGTGACGGGCTGTGCTAAACCATCCATCAGCAGCAGCGGAGGGAAGGTCCAGGCTGAAGCCCTGACTGCAGACCCCAGAGCTCAGCCGGCTCCCTGAGCCTTGGAGGGAGGGGATGTGTTACAACTGCTCCATCACTAAAAAAAGATTATCTCATGCCCTCACCACCACCCCCCACCTCCCGGCTGATGCTGTCCTCCATTGCCCGCCCAGCTAATGCACAGTGGTTGCACAAACCAACTGCTCCAAGAGACAAAAAGTCTCCTGCTTTGGAGACCGAGGGTCAGCTTTCTTGGAAGAAAGACCAAGTGCAGTGGAGGGAGCATGGCTCCAGGTGGGCATTGCCTGCTCCCACCACTGCATGGCCACACCAGGCTCAAAGGGCATTTCAAAGTGCCCCCCCAAGACATTCGCCAAACCTAAAATGCAGCACAATTCTGGGGATGTTCTATTCCATAAGGCTCCTCGAGGCCCTGTGGAGCAAGGCAAGACAAGCCACAGCTCCCAGCATCTGACTGATGCTGGGGGTCCCTCCTTGCCCCAGCTCTGTATTTCCTAGGGGACAGCAGCTCTGAGCCACCACATCCCAGGCAGCCGTGGTCCACAGGCCAAGCAGCTCCTGGCCTTCCCTCAGTAACCGCAGGTACTAGCCCACCAGTGTCAGGACACTCAGCCTGGGGAATGGAAAAGGAGGTTTTGGAGCCAAAGACATCCTTTTGTTTTTCCCATCAAAGCCCATAGGTCATGCCAGTCAGAAGCCGCGTTCTTCTGGCAACCTGAATCTCCACTTGGCAAATCCCTCAGCTGTCCCATCTTGTCATGCCAGCGATATGCCTGTCCGTCACCCTTGCCAATGGAAAGCGCCAGGTGAATCTACATCTATCTGCCCTTGAATTTCAGTGATGTTACTTCTGCAGAGCAGCTGTCCCCAGCCATCCTATCATCCAAGGGCTTGAGCCATTCTTCTCTAAGGGTAACACCCAAGGCTCCTCAAAGACCCAGCTGAGCTTGGGCTTTGTTGAGAAAGCACAGCTCTGGCCACCTCCATGCCTCCTTGGCATCACCACCACATCCCAACCTGGCACTCACCCTGGCTGGTGGTTCTCCATCACGGCTGTTCTCCAGCACAAAACTCTGCACGGGGACAGGAGGCATCAGGAGCACAGTCCCTATTTCCAGCTCCTTACTGAGGCCAGACTGCCTCACCATGCTGTTATCAAAGACAGAAGTACAGCCATAAATTGCCCGAAACCATGTAGAAAAGTGCAGGGTTTCACCTGAAATCCTCTCTGGCTCGGAGGGTCACAGTTCTCCAGCCACCAGCCAGACGATGGGGCATTTTATTCCAACAAATACAAGGTGAGGGAGAAACTTGCCATCCTCAAATACATATACATACATACGGCTACAGCCAAATGTGTTCAAGTCGCTGCCTTCCCCTCCCACATTTTGCAATGGCCAACGTGCAAAGGAAGAGAAGAAAGCCCCCCACCTTCCAGCCCCACAGCTCCCCATTCAGAGCCCCCTTGTCCTTCCCCAGCGACACCCAGCTAAATCTGGCCCCCAAGTAATCTTCTGAATAATTATATAATAGAGAGGGAGGCAGAGAAATAATTTTAGGCTGCTGTCGATAGAAAGCAAGCTGGATTAAAAGATCAGAACAAGCAATACTTAGATTAAAATGGTTTGTTATTTTCAGCTGCAGAAAGTCAGTGGCTAAAGCACGGAAGATGTCGACGAAAGGTGCGTCATCTTTCTTTCCCCCAAAAAGAGCTTTCTACGTATTAGCCAAGGCAAGTTCTCAGTTTCCAACCTATTCTCAGGTTTTGTTTCCCAGCGGGTCAAAGAAATACAATTTGCCAGTTTGTATGGCATTTTATCTGAAGACTTACGAGCAGCGCAGAGATGCTTCAAGTTACATTTTGCTCTGCAAGTCGAGTCCAAATTAAACACCACCAACACACTGCTGCTTGTTAAGACATCAGTCCCTTTGAGCCAGGGGAATTGGCATGTGGCTCAGCAGACAACTTCATCACCTACGAGAAACGGGCCTCCTGGCACACAGCATGGGTTTTATCAGTGCCAACGCCACGCTGACGGCAGGCAGATGCCAGGCCTACTGGAGGCGGAGAGGCAGCCGTGCCCGGGAGAAGCCCATCAGACAGCAGGGCAGCTCTCTGCAGGCGCCTCCAGAGTGTCCCCCTGGCCCCCAGCAAGGTCGGCAGCACAGGGTGCCATGCCAGGCCCCACTCTGACTGATCGCTTTGGAAAGGCGTGAAGGGGAGGGAGGAAAAAAATGGTGAGAAAGGGACCCAATGCTGAGGGCCAAGCTCTCCGCAGGGCACAGCGCTCATCAGCCGCATACCGGATCGATGCCACTAGCTTTGCTCGTTCACCTTCAAGTTCAGATTAAGCAGAAGGGTCAAACTGTGAAATCATTTGCCACTGGCAGACAACCCCCCCACCACCACCCTGCAGCCTCGTGTCGCACTGTGGCCAGCTTTTCCCCTTGCCAGCATGGACACTTCCCACCCCAGCACCTTGCTTGCCCCACAGCATCTCCAGCCTCCAGCATCAGCAGTGACCATTTGTCACATCGCCTAGATGCGAGATGGAGCAGCAGCAGTTTTCCAGTGCCAAGTGGTCTCCAAAACCAGAGTCCTCTTCCAGATGTCACTTTCACCTGTAGTTTTTCTATAAAATAGTCATGGTACTACGCACACAGGATCAGCTCTGAGTTCAAAGGATGAAATCCCCTCTTGCCGGAAGTCCAGGACACAGCCTTGAAGGGGATTTAGCATTTAAAAAGAAAACCACACCTTGCTTTGCATTTTGAGCCAGAAGCTGCCAGCTTGCACAGAGCTGGGCACCAGGGTCCTCTCCTGCCTGCAGATGTGGGAGGGGGGCCAGGGCACAGGCCTGGGAAAAGGGATGGGATGTTGGACATGGAGCATGGGAAGGCAGAAAAGATGAGGTCAGAGACCTTCCTGGAGGGAGGTGGGAGCTGTGGGATGTTGTGATGTTCATCCAAATGGTGCTTTAATAACCACTTATTGCAGAAAACTGTCTTCACTAACGCCAGAGAATGAAATGCATTTGCTGGACAGACTGGGGTTATGAGCGCTTGTGGGAAGACAGTTTGGGGACTTAGTCCCAGGCTGGATGCTCAGTCCCCCCAGCAAGGTCATGGCCCGGTTTTCCTGGAGTTGGCTATGGGGAGCTCTTCCCCAAGACCTGCCATGCTCAGGGGAATGCCAGCAAGCTGGGAAGAAGCAGAGCTCTCCCAGGATGATCTCTCAACTGCATTCTTCCTTCAGCTTGTGGCCTCCAAGCTACTAGCAGGAAAGCCAAAGCTGCCGTCCACCTCCCCAAAAACCCCTCTATAGATGGATGTGTTTGTAAGAGGCTGCCCGTAGCACACAGGAGCTGCAGATGGTGACAGCAGAGACCTCAGATGATGCATACTCAAAACAAGGCACGACCAGTACCCACCGCATCACCAGTGACCTTGGACAAGCCTCCTCGCAGGTCTTTGAGCGAGTTCTATCCTTTGTGCTCTTTACTGGGTCACCTGCAGCTCCTCAGAGAAACCCTCCACCCCCTTATCCAAAATACACCATCTTGCAGGTATAGGACATTGCTCTGGCTGGTCTCTCCCAGGGCTTTAGGTGCAGAAAACAAGGATTAGTGACACTTTATAAAGGAACGGGGGAGAAGAGAGGTGGGTTTGTCTGTTGCTACAACATTTCTGCTTTATGGAGCTACCTTCTCACTCAGAGACGCGTGTCCTCTTTGCTAATGGAAAATGTTGCCCCGCCATCCATTTGCGATAGTCAATGCCTGGGACAACACGATGGCCCCGGGCCAAAGCAGATCTATTTTAGTAACAAAAGCAGAGTGGCTGATGAAAATGACCCCGTCTATGCACTTCCCAGCTTAGCTCTTTAGCTGGTTTTAATGGACCCATGTGACCAATGTGGCAGAAAGCAGGTGGCCAAGTGCAAGGAGAGCAGATGTGGCAGGACAGGAGACCTGCACGGATGCAGGACCGCACCAGCCCCTTTGCAGAAAGAGGCCCCAGCAGCAAAACACACGTTTCATAGAAGCCCTGTTAGCAGGATTGCACTGTGCAGGGAGCAAAACGTTCTTCCCTTTTTTTGCCCCCACCGCAACATTGCCCCTCACGCGGAGTCGGGTCCCCGCAGTGCAGAGCCCAACCACGTCCTCCCTGCAGGTGTTTTATAGCCTAAGGGAGATGCCGGTGCAGCTGCAAAGACCCCTCAGGATCTGGAAAGTGACTGAGCTCGCCTTACCTTACCGTGCAGGCTGGCCTTGAGCTCCAGAGTGATTCCTCGGAGGGTCCAGTCGCACCAGAAAAGGGCATGCTGAGCACGGGACGGAAACCGTGTCCGCGGCACGAGCCTGCAGACCAGGACATGACAGAGGTTAGGCACAGATGCTTGCCGGCTGCTTACCATGCAGGAAAAGTGAATTTCAGAGAGAAATAAAACATGGTTTGGGTTGGGAGGAACAAAACAATCAGGAGCATCACCTCCAGGTTGTTCATGAGGTAAACAGCAAAGCCCTACCTATACATTCAGAGCAGGTTTGGGCAGGTCCTGCCCCAGTATCTACTGACCAAGGAAAGTCATCTGAAGAGCCGGGCTGTGGAGGAGGGGGTCTCCAGGACACGACCACAACAAGACCCCCCAGGTGACCACAGCTCAGCAGTCCGGCTGCAGGAACTGCCCCCACAGGGGGAGCGTGAACCAGGGGTCTCCTTCATCCAGAATCATACCACCACAGCAATGGAAATAATCCAGCACGTTTCCGTGACATGGGTACAGGGTTATTTTTATTGCTTTATTTTTGCTGCTGCTCCCAATAAGTTAACTGGGGCATGCACTACCCGTCAATAAAATCAATCGAGCAGCCTGAGCAGTTAATAAGCTGAGTGCCAGAGGGCAGAAAAACCTCTCCATCACCCAAAATATTCTTCGGGCAGTGGGATGGGTGAGCTGAAGGCCCCACCCATCGCTTGGACTTGGTGCTGCTCTTGACACACCAGGGCAGCTTGTGTGTTATAAGGGGAAACCTTCCTCTTCCCAGTGACCCAGCAGCCACCGTGCCCGTCCCCAGTGACCTGGGCACAAGGGGCTCATGCTGCTGTGATGGGAAGGAGCCTGTTGGTGGGAGGGGAGCCCATGGGACCCCCGAGGTCAGGCTTCAGTTCTGCCTGCTGCTCACAGCAGCATCAGCGCTAAGATCACACCAGGTTGCCCAGGGCCTTATCCCTTTAAGGCTTGAAAACCTTCCAGGATGGAAACTGCACAGCTTCTCTCAGCGACCAACTGTCCTCAGAATTAATATTTTTTTCCTCACAATATCTTGTATGTCTCTCTGAACAGCAGCCATGTCTTCCAAGGTAGCAACTGCATCCCTAGCTGGTGTCACCAGCAAGCTAGACAGGTCCCAGATTGCCAAAAAACATTGGAAAGGATGGAAAACCCAAACTGCAACTCACGGCTGGAGGAGCAGTAGGGGCAGGTTGGGGAGGCCGTGGGGCAGAGGGCTGGGGCTCAGTAGTGGAGGCAGCAGGGGAGGACCTGAAAGGCAGCACAACATCTCAACAACATGGGGTGCCCGACCAGCCCCCCGACAGGAGAACCCGCAAGAGCATCCTTCTGGCATCACCACCAAGGCTGAGGGCAACCCAGGGGATGGGGAAACGCATGGGTAAAACAGCCCTGAGCAGAGGAATCCTTGCTAAATTTTTTATGTTGATTAGCACAAACTTCTGGTCACTGATTCCGGTATTGGGAACAAGAAGGAAAACCCCTGACCACAGCACAAGTTTCATCAAAATATGTGTGAAAGAAGGGGCTCAGACAAGGATTCAGGATGCTGGAAGGACAAGGCGTTGCAAGGAAACTCCTGCTCCCCAGGGCTGGCACAAGCCCCTCCGTCCCAGCCTCATGGGCTCCTGACCTCCCCGCTGCCCTCGCAAGTGCAGAACAGTGACCCACAGCAACGCAGCCCGTCAATTCACAAGGAAATAACTTCTATTTGTCTTTGAGGTCATAGGTTTGAGTTTATCCCAAGACAAGGCTTAGCATTCAGGAAATGTGTCATTAAAGAATTTTTCAGCAATTTTCTTAATCAAATATTGGTCCATCTCCCAGCAGCTCTGCTTCTTGTTATGTTACAACCCTTCCGCCCTTACACTAACATGCTGCACAGTAAGATCCCAACCACGACCCCGTAGCCTTGCACTGTGCACCATGTGCATATCCATGCACAGAAACTCCTGCTTCCAGCACAGCTTTTCCCTTTTCAGACCCCTGAGATCCACAGAGCAGGTCAGTGAAATCATATGCTTGTTGAGCCACCTAACTTGTGTTTTCTGCAATTAAGGTATATGTCACCTCCAGGTGTGGACATGCCTGCATTTCCCAGAGGACGGGTGCCGTGCTGGGGACAAACCTCAGTTCCAGCATGGGTACAAGTGCACCTCAAGTAATCCAAAAGCTGCCTCCAAGCAGAAACCTCATCACTGCAAATCACATCTTGAACACGGCTGCTTGAAGCATATCCCAGCACCTCCTGTGAGGCTGCTTCCAGAAGACCTCTGCCAGGCATAGCTACCCAGCAGCACCACCTTGGCCAAAGAGGCACTGGCTGTGGCAGCTGCCTGTGTCCCCACATTACACAACAGTGGGGTCTTGCTCATCAGTGACCAATGTAAGGCAGTCAGGAGTTCTCTTAAAAGGGAGCATCACGATCTTATGGACAAGCAACTTTTTGGTCTGCTGGTAGACTATCATGCTCACCATCATCTCCCAAATCCTCTCGCCAGCACAGCACTTTGTGTCTGCTCTGCCAAGCAGACGAGTCAATTTTTATTTTTCCTGGTTGTTTCTCGCCAGTGAAACATGCACTGGTGTCATGAGAAAGACACCAGCAAGTTTATCACGCCAAAAGCTTTCTACCTTCTGATCCATGGCAGTGGAAAGCATGGCCAGCTTGCCGCTAGCCATTAGCAAATTTCATCAGCAATGTTCATGAGGGGTTACCCAGGATGCTGAAGGAGTCATCTGTGAAGAGCAGAGCCAGCAGAGGTGTCCAGATCCCAGCAAAATCACACCTATTAATCCCAGACAAAACCACCTGAGGATGCAATGAATTCCAACACACTGATGTGGCCAGTCCCCCACAAAACCAGCCTTTGTAGACTATGACATTTCAACATCCTTAACTCATCCCAGAGAGGTACCAAGCACCCTGAGCAGTATGGACCCCAAGCAGGACAGCAACCCTCAGGGGCTCACCAGCACCCTCAGCTTGATGCCGTCTGCGCACACTGGAAGACTCAGCTACCTAGTTCCAAAGGGCTCAAAATTTCACGATATTTGGTCTTGAGTGGGTAAGGAGGAATCACGGAGATGTGGCCAAATATTGTCTGAAGAGGGCATCAATAGGATACAAAGATGAACGAACTGTGTGTGGCTCCTCACTCTTGCCCAGCCTCAGAGGTGAGCTGCTAGGTACTTCCACATGTGAGCAGGTCCTGTGACTGGTCCCACGGGGCTGTGACAACTCCCCCACTGTTGCTCAGGCTGAGCAAGCTGGTAAGCACTGCTCTTGAGGACATCTGTGGGCATTCAAAGCAGCACCTAGGCATGGGGGCCGTCCCTGGCACTGCCTCGGTGGGTATCCAGAACACCCCAGCTCACATGCTGCCCTGCTGCCCAGCCCAACCCAGCAGATCATGCTGGGAATCATTTTTAAGGGTCCCACACAGCAAAGCTTGCTCAGGTAAAACCAGATTTCCAGCAGCCCTGCACAGTCTCCCCATCTCTGCACCTACTGTGGGCTGGTAATGCAGAAGCAGCCCCCTCAGGACCCTGGCATGCTGCCCTATCCCACCGTCTCAAACACCCGCGGGTCTTCCCATATCCTATACAACATACGACCACCACCCCAAAAAAAAAAAAAAAATTACAACACCCAGCCTGCCTCTCCTGTAAACTCAGCGAGCCAAGCTGGACTTCAGCTTCCCCTCACCTGCAAGTATTTGGCTCTTTGTGCCCAGAGGGCATCTTGCTCGGCCCTGTGTTTGGGATTGTGGGGCACCCGTATGAGGTCCAAGGTCTGCAGAGGGCATGGAGAGCTTGCAGACATCCTCTTGCTTTGCTGCAACCTCCCAGGGAAAGCTCAAGCTCTTTGGGAAAACGGGCTGTGTGGCCGGTGAGGGATGCACCACATGGGATGGGATGGGGTGGGGATGGAGACGGGGATGGGGATGTTCTCCCACTGTATCACCAAATCCCTGAGCTATAATACACCTTATAGTTGGGAACCTTAGCAAGATGGCTCTGTCTGCATTGCCCCTCCAGGCTGCTGGCTCCCTTCATGTCAGAGGGGACCCCGCTTACATCCAGTCAGGGTGCAGCAGCCCCTGCACTTCTGGGATCCACTTTGTTCTGCTGCTTGGGGTTTTCAGTGCTGCCGCTCATCACGCTGGGGAGCGAACAATCCTCCCCTGACCTGCGTTCCCATCATCCGCCTTACTGTGTGTTTTACGCAGACAGAGGCAATGATTTTAATGTCCCAGTGAACAAGCTGTCGGGACGCATCAGCCTCAAAGGGCAGGCTTCAGCGATGGCTTCTCCTCCCAGGCGCTGCCCAGGCAAGGAAAACCAATTCCAGCTCTACACACACACATACACACACACATGCCATGCATATACCACCAGTGCCCATTATTTTCCAGCCTTTTAACAAAACATCCTTCAAAACCACACTCCTCAAGAGGGGGAAGTGATGAACCCAAGGTGGGGGGCCACAGGTGAGCTGCCACTGGGATGGCACGGCCGCTGGGCTTGCAGAGCGGGCAGCCCCACAGGCAGGAGCCGGTGTGACGTGATGGGACCCGAGCGCTCTGAAGCCGTCAAGAGTCTCGGCAGAGATGAGCTGAGAAAAGCCATGAGCAGAGCTGACATCTGCCCCCTGGGCGGGTACCTAATGAGCGGAGACATTGTCCATTTGGGGAGATGAGGTAAAGTTAAAAGATTTCCGAGCTGACACCTGGCAGCCTCCATTGGTATTCCTGGCGAAACAGCAAGGGAAGGAGAATGGAGACAGGGGGCCAAAACCACCCCCCCCGCAGGCCCTGTAGCTGTGGGTGAGCAGGATGGGGATGGTGCTGGCATCTCGTCTCTGCTGCCTGGAGCTCCCCTCTATGTGATTTTCTGCCACATTAGAAGAGAAGCCGGTGCTTTCTGAGAGCTGCCCTACCGGCAGCATCCCCGGGGGGGTCCGTTGTGGTCCCACGCAGCCCCACACCTGCCAAAAAGGCAGTAGCATAGGGAGAGCACATTCATGGGTCCAGCAGCATGCCGGACCTGTTCTTGCCTGAGGTCTGGGCATAGGCAAAGGCTCCCCTGTCCCACGGTCTGCACAGCCTGGGAGCAGGATGGCACTTGGCAAAGTTCCGGCCCCCAGCATCACCCAGCAGCACCACCCCCCATGCCGCTTCCACAAACCTAGTTCAGTCAGTCCCTATAAACCCAGTGTCTGTAAGCCCACTTGTCATCAGCTTTTCCCTGACTTACCTCAAGCCTCTTTCTTACCCACCACCTTTAAACAGCGCCTGGTGATGAGACGGGAGCGACGGAGCGGGAGACGGGAGAGCTCTGTATCACCCCTATCGCCTCCTGGATTTCCCCTCCAGAAAACCTGGCTCTAAAAGTGCTTGTGAGCTGGCAAACCTCCTCCCACTTACCCCCAAAGCACTGGCAGGCACATTGTGGGTTCACCTGGGAAAGCCCGCACCGAGATTCTTTCCTCTCCACCTGCCCACCTGCTTTCCCAAAGGCCAAGGGGGTTTTACAGGGCAATCATCTTCCTGGGATCGTCCTGGGGATAGTGGAAGTGGAGGTCCTCAAGCATCCTCAAGGCTTTCTACCAGCCAAAAACAGCTTTAAAAACTTGCCATTGCTCCACATAGTTTTCATCAGCTCCATTGACAAACACCCTCATGTCTAAACCACATCGCCAGTGGGATTTTCACCCATGTAGCTCCAGGGGGTTTTACTCCTTTCCGACAGATATAGCCAGAAATGCCCAATCCAGGGTGCAAACTCAAGGGTGGCTTTACCTGGGATGCCCAGGAGCAGGGACAGCAGCTGGGCTCTGGCCGCTCCTCCCCAGCACCCACTGACCTGCTGGGCTCGAGCAGATGGAGAGGCTGCAAATCCCCCCATAAGCCAGGGAATAGGACTAATCTCCTAGAGGACAAATCGGTTGGCGAGGAGGGTAAACTCAGCGTTTTGCCTTTTCCTCCCTCTTGTGGCAAACGCCAGCAGCATCCAGCATGCCCAGAGGGACCCCAGCATTCCCTAGGGCAGAGGAGAGAGAGTCAGAGGGTTGGGTACCTGGTGGAGACCTGGTTTGGGGACAAGCAGACATTCCATTTAGGTCACGGCAAGCTAAGTCATAAGTACCCTACCCAGGGAGACATAGCGGCTGGTGTCTCCTTGGGAAAAAAACACATCTGGTGCACTTCTAAAACTTTCAGAGTGCTCCCCAACCATGAAGGGCTGACGCTTCACTGCACATGAGAAGTCCTTGGTGGTCTTAGGAAGCCCTAGGAACAGCCACTGGGATGAAACACACCATCCACAATGGAATCCCTGGTCCTTCCTCGCCTCTGAGAAGGACGGGGATTAGTCAATTGGAGTGGGCTAGTTTAGGTCCTCAGGATGGGAGGTAGAGAGCCAAACAAGTTTAGGTCATCAGGATGAGATTTGGAGAGCCAAACATGCTCTCTCCAAAACCTAGACATCACTAAAAGGATTAGGAATGATGTAATGTGCCGATGTCAAAGCACTTAAGCCAGAGCCAAGCCCCAGCAGCAGATGCCACCAGCAGCTCCCCAGGACATCGCCCATTGCTAAGTTCACCCAATGCCTTTCAGGAGCATCTTTCCGCCCAGAAGACCTCAGAGCAGAAGTCAGCACAAGGAGACCCTGGGGTCTGCACAGCCTGGTCCTGCTCCTGGGGCTGTTTGCAAAGAGCCGACACCTCCCCTCCACCCCCCCCCAGTTCATTTTCCTTCTGCTCCAGAAGCACCGAAAAGCAAGGAGGTCAGTAAATTCGGTGCCATCCTCTGTTCTCATGGGTTGGTTTTTTTCCTTCCATCCTTTCTTTATCATATCCCCTCTTCCCTTGTTTAAGGGCTGGCAAAACTACTCCTGCGTGCTTGCAAGGGAGAAATGTCTCACCAGATATTGTCAGCTCTACTCACAAAACTCTGGGGTATTTTCTAGCCATGGCAGGGAGAGCTGTCGATGACAGGCATGTTAGCTCTCATAAACACTTGAAATGAAGAACCTGCAACCTAGAGCAAGGACAGAGACTATACAGGCTGGGATGCGTGGCATCTGGGCATGGTTTGCACCCTGGTCCCCTGATGGAGGAGAATGGACGGCTGGCAGAGCCCGGTGAAGCCCCAGCCAAGGTGCAACACACATCATCACAGCACAGCATCATTTCTGTCACTTGCATGGGGAGCCAGACCCCCGGCACAGAGCCCATGTACAAGGAAATGTCCCAGGAGAGAGAGGGTGAGCTATCTCCACCTGTCCCAGGACCACGGTCACCCAAGCTGTGCAGTAAAACAGGCAACTTCAGGTCCCTCATTCGTCCATCCCCTGCCATGCGCTGGTGTCCAAAATCCCCCAGAGGGGTAACACGTTTTTCAGGTGGAGAAACTGAGGCACAGACCAGTGAGGTGTCTGAAGAGGTTTCCGCAGGTGGACTTTTCAGCAGACACCGAAACCCCAACAGCGTTATGCAAGCCTCCCAGAAAAAAAACTCAAACCAGCCCTAAGGAGAGGTGAGGGTCTTGCCAGGCCCATCTGGTCAGCTGTCTGGTCGCTGAACAGCAGAACATCCCGACCACATCCTCAGCAGTGGGGTCCCCTTGCCCAAGCACAGCAGTCACCGACCCTGGGCGTTCCCAAGGCGTCCTCCTTCCCTGACACAAAGCATCCAACATAGCCAGATCGGGAGAATCTCCATCAAAGCTATGAGATGTGAGAAACATATGGATTTTGCCCATTGGCTTTGGGCTTTGCAGCTTCCCAAGATTCCCGAGGTGTGTTTCATGGAGTGGCTGTGGGCAACCACAGCACAATGGAGAGGCTCGCCTGCCCTGCGGATCTGCCTCCTCACAGGGAAGGGCTTCGTTTCAGACACCCTGGGGTCTCCTCTCTAGAGCTCCCCAAAACATTGCCTTCATGTTATCAGTCAAATAAAAGCCTTTAAATAGGGAATTATTTCCATATTTGAAGTAAGGCCAGAGACACAGAGCAAATCAGGCTGTGAGCATCTCTGGAGGTCTTTGGTCCAGCTCCTGTCCCAAGCAGGGTAACTCCAGAGCCAGATTAGGCTGCCTGGCACGAAATAACTTCACGCTGAAACCTCAAAACTTCTTCCATGCCCTCTGTTTTCTGTCTGCACACCAGGAGGGGCTCTCCTGCGGGCTTTCCCGAAACATACAAAAGGGAGGAGAGGTTCACTTCAGGCACTGGAAACCTGATGCCCTCATCCACTGCCATTGCCAAAGGTCCTCATTTTTATAATTTCAGCAGCAAAATGAGCAGTGGGGACCTCACCATAGATCATCCAGCTTCCTAACAACACCTGGGTAAGAGGGGATGGAGCAGCCACACACCACCCCTTGGCAGCACAGAGCTGGTCTGGCCTGGCCTTGCAACCAGCAGGCGTGACCTGTGCCAGGGAGGGACAAAATAGCGTCATGCCTGGAGTCCCCTTGGCAGCTCTGGACCTATAGAGGGGCCGTTTCTGCCTCCTTACCCCTGGGGCCGATCCCCTGTGCAGCGCGACTCGGAGACACATCTGGCAGCACACTGGGCGTCTCTCGCCCTGCGGACAAAAGGGACAAGAGTCAGGCTGTGCCGGGGCGAAAGCATCCTCCAAACAACATGCCCTGAAGCAATGCAGGGCACGTGGGTGCCCAGCAGCAACCCCCCCCCAAATCCTCACAAGGGTGATGGAGCAAAGATGTCGTAAAAGGAAGCGTGCAACCGTGATGTGAGGGGACCTGGGGGGCGGAGTCCACATCGTGGTGTGTTTGTACAGGGGAAAAGGTTTCAGGGTTTCAAGGCAGAGATCCCCAGAAGCACCCCCAGCCCCACACCAGCTGTGGGTCAGTGTGTCCATGCGTCCTGTGTCCATGCAATGTTCACTACAAACACTTCGGGGGGAGCTCCAAACCACACACAGAGCAAAGCTGCACCTCGTGGATGAAAAACCCCTCCATGAGCAGCAACTCAGACGCTAACATCGGGAATAAGCAGAGCATTTGCTACCTCCACTTGCAGCAGCACATCGCTTATGTTTCCAAATGCATTGCTTAAGTTGTTATCGTTTAGTGGCTTTTAAGAAAAGACCCTACTCCCCTCCCACCTCGAGCTGAGTGCCGGCAGGCTGTGCTGCTGCTGGTCACTCATCCTGCGCCCGCCACAACAGGTCCCCATCCCGGGGACACCCGCACAGGCGCTTCAGCATCACGCAGCACCCATGCCAGAGATACCATTGCCCCAATTCCCTAAGGACAAGATGACCCTAGCAGTGCTGGGAAGCAGCTAAACATGGAGCGAGCAGACCGGGGCCCTCCAGGGCACTTGAATTTTCAGGAAACCATCACCCTGGGCTGTGAAAGTTTTCACAAGAAGGTCTACACCTTGGTGGCAGGGATGCACGAGTCATCCTCCAGCCAATTCCCCTGAAACCAGCCAAAAAAGCTTTTACTCAAAGCAGCCAGCAATAGGATACTAGATCTGGAGCTCCAGAATTAACCCCTTCCTGGGACAGTTCAGCTGGTTGCCCTTGCATATGGACCCTCTTTCTCCTCCTCCAGTTGATGGCTGGATTTCCCCACCATGTGCATGCACCAAACTTTGCAGGCATTGCAACAATGCTCCCCTGACAAGGCCAGGGGGAGGACACGCCGCGAGACCCTGATGATGGGCTGCTGCTGGACCAACGGGGAGGCTGGAAACACATCCTCCCCAGCTGGGGAATGGCATTTTGCTTCTGTGGAGCCCATCGCAAAGTTCAACAAAGGTAAGAAGCAACCAAAGGTGGAAAATTTGAAGTGTTTTGTTTCACAATTTCAGAGGAAAGCTTTTTGATTTTTGCACTCCTGAGTGCTAGCCTCATTTAGGAAATCACCGACTATCCCTCGTTCCTGTAAAGGGCTCCCCATCAATTGGGTGTGCTGAGTCTCGATGGACTTTCTGGGAACCTGCCTGCTGGAAAATCCCATATTCCCTCCTCAACAGAAAACAGCCCCTTGGGGACACTCAAAGGAGGGACCTACTGTGTTAGAAAGAGCTTTTCTTCTTTCTGGTTTCCCCACAGGCAGCCAGAGAGGTGCTAGCACCCAGCTTGCCTGCCATCCTGATGAAAAGTGGACCTATTTCCACATCACTGGATGGGGGAAGATGAATATGCCCCCATCCCTGCCCCAGGTGTCACTGCCCCAGGACTGGGAGCAAAGGGTCCACCATGGGGACACGAACACTGTCCCCAGCCTGGCATTCATCTCTGGCATGTCCGCAGCCTCCGTGCAGGGAAGGACAGCTGGGGAGTGCTGCATGGGATGCCAGCCACATCTTAACGCCATTAATTCACCTCCCCAGTGAGCAGGACGAAGAAGCAGAGATTCCAGCAGAGTGCCGAGGCCCGGGGGAAGTGCTGCCGGCAGCTGCCTGAACTGTGCTCCCTTCCCACAGGGACAGAGCAGGGCACTGTTGTCAGTCCTGCGGCAGCCAGGGACAGTGGTCTTGGGACATTTGTTCCCCTGCTCCAGACTCTGCCCTGTGGGAGGGACACCACACATGCTGGAGTGGCTGCAGCACCCCAGCCTCACCATGCAGCCATGCCAACCAGCTGGGTGGGGACCCTGCTCCAGCCCCAAAACAACCCCACACTCTCCTGGGGCCACTGCAAAGAGAAGGGAGAGAAGCCAAGGGTTATACGAGGGCTCTCCCTCAGCCGAGGAGAGCCAGGCTGCTGAACTGGAGCTTCCCACCACAGCCCCATGGACCTGGGGCTCAGGCAGCACAGTAATGGGCAATGCTCAGCCCACCCCAGCAGTGTCTGGCAGCAGTTTTGGCACCTGCATGGGCCTGCCCTGAATTTCATGGCAGAGCTACACCTCCTTGGCCATCACTTAAAACAAGCTCAGACAGGGGTTTCCCTCTCACATCCTCCCAGATGTGTGGAAATGCTCCTAGAAAGCATGGAATAAGTCACGGAGATTTTGGGTGCTGCCTTCACCTTCCATGGGGCTCTGCATCCCCAGGCTCCTTGCTTACAGCCGGAGCTGGTCTGCTCTAAGTGCAATTATCCAAACCCTCCATCCTCGGAGACCATCTCCCAGCCCCACCAAGACCCTGGCACACAGCAGCGTCCAGTGCACCTCCCACCAGGACCACCCGCTCCCTTGCTACCGCATCCCTTCATGTGTGCAGGCGCTGTCTCCGCTTGCAAGGATGCAAGCATGCACGTTCTGCGGCTGCAGGCCAGGAAAGCCTGGGACACCTGCACCGCCCCCCATGGCCACAGCACCCGACTTCGCCCCACACCCTCAGGACCATGGGAGCCCCTGGGGCATCATGGCCCCGAGCTGCCCCACCTGCCCTGGGCTTGCCGTGCTGCATGAAGGGGCAGGACAGCCTGCAGCACGGGGCTCTGCGCCATTCCCGGGTGGCCATGCAGCATCCACACAGGGGTGGGGATGCTCTGCAGCTCAGCGGCCGCCAGAGGATGCTGCACAGGGCTGGGCTGCTGCGAGGAGGGTGGCATGGGCCTCCCTCTCCCCAGAACAGGTCAGCAACACCTCCCCCAGACCCTGGGGAACTTACTGGGAGGAGCTGGGCAATAAATGCTTCCTGCTTCCCTGGAGTCGATACCCAAATAAATCTAGCCCTCTTGACCCAGCTCCATGTGATGGAGGCTAATGGCTCCAGTGGGGAAAGAGGAGCAACTCCAGGGCACAGCACCCTGTGCTCCCTCGGGGGCATGTGCTGATGAACCAGCCCAATTTTGGAGGAAGGACTGAAAGGGCCGGGCTGGGGAAATGGGCTCCCAGGAGATGATTTGCCCAACTGCAGTGGAAGCTTAAAGACGTGTGCTCGAGAAACAAGGCCTGGGGCCCCTTCATCCCCCTGGCACTGATGCTGGGGCTGCACCGGCCCCGGCTGGGTGCATTGATCCGCTGTTTGGTGGGTGCTTAGAGACCAGCACGTCTGGAGCTAGGGCTCAGAAACAACCACTAGACTGACAGCAGCAGGACCCCAAAGGATGCTCGAACCCGAAAGCCACCACCTGAAAGCCAGCAGCTAGGACTCACCCGCACAGGATCCCTGCCATCACCCATCCCCACATGTGCTTCTCCTTGCAGCAGCTGACGGGGGGCTTGGCAAGCCACCTCCCTCGGGGACCCCCATTTGTGGTCCAGGGCCACAGGGACAGCACTTTGGGACTTGTTTCAGCAGAGGCTGGCCCTTGTCGAGCCAAGCGGCATAACGGGCTGAGAGTCAGGGACGGAAAAGTCTCAGCAGCCTTGCAGAGATGCACACCTCGGGAGGTGGAAACGCATGGGGGGGAGCCCCTCGGAGCGGGGTCAGGGGGAACCCGCTGCTCTGCAGAGCCACCCCGGGTTTGGAGGGTGCTCGCCTCCCGCTCCCGCGCTGGTTCCCGGAGTGATGCCACACCGGGAGCCGCCTCCTCGTCGCAGGGGCTGTGTCCTCCTCCCCGCCACCATTCCCCCCACACCCCGCCCGAGTCCCCGCGCGGGCGACTCGCCTCCCTCCGCCCCAAGGGTGGACCCGGCCGGAGCAGGGCGAGCGCAGCGCGCGGCCGTCCGGTGCGGGGCAGTCCCTCCGGCACCGGCAACCGGCACCACCGGCTCCGTCCCGGGTCTCCCCCCCGAGCCCGCCCCCGCCCACAAAACAACGCCCGAGGGAAGGCAAACCCCTACCTGCCCCCGGACGGACGGACGGACTGACGGAGAGACGGAGGGAGGGACGGGCGGTGCAGAGCGGGGAGGGGTCGGGCAGGGGCTGGGCAGGAGGAGAGGAGCGGCGGGGCTGGGGGCCGGGAGGGGCGGTGGGGCTCGCTCCGGGGGAGGTGCAGCCGGAGCCGAGCGGGTGCGCCCTGCCCGGCCCCCCGGCTCTGCCCGCCCCCTGCCTGCCCCACCCGCGCCCTGCCCCTGCCCCGGTTTGTGCCCCAGCCCCTCCCGCCCCTGCCCAAGCCCCAGTTCTCGCCTCTACCCCTAAGCCTACCCCAGCCGCTCTCCTACCCCGGCCATTGCCCCTGCCAGGTCCCAGTTACTGCCCCAGCTCCTGCTCCTGCCCCAGCCCATACCCCTGCCCCAGCCCAGCCCCTACCCCTACCCCTGCCCAAACCCCTGCCCCTGTCCCTTTCCCAGCCCCAGACCTTCCCCTGTCCCTGCCCTTCTCTGCCCCAGCCACTGCCCGCTTCCCAGCCCGGGTCCCTGCCCTGCCCAGCTCCTGCCCCACCCAACCCTAGCTCCTGCCCTGGCCCCTTCCCTGCTCCAGCCTCAGCCCCTGCCCCTGCTCAAGGCCATGCCCGTGTCCCAGACCCTGCTCCTGTTCCTGCCGCTTCTCCAGCGCCAGACCTTATCACTGGCCCTGCCTCAGATCCTGCCCCTAAACCTTCTCTGCCCTTGCCCCATCCTCTGCCTCAGCTCCTGCCCTTGCCTCTACCCAGCCCCTGCCCTGCCCCTGCTACAACCCCTGTTCCTGTTCTTGCCCCTGCCCCTACAGCTGTTCTGCTGCTACCCAGCCCCTGCCCCTGCCCCTGCCCCAACCTTTCTGCTGAAGCCAAGTCCCAGCCTCAAGCCCCAGCAGCTGAGCACCAGGGGATGCCTGCCCTCAGGCCTGGGGGGGTTCCCCTTCCTCGTGAGCCATCAGACAGGAGGCTGCAGTGCCCTTTGCACAAATGCATCTGCCAGCCCAGCCCTTGCACCCCTGGGTACTATCCCAGGCTGGGGGGAATCCAGCCAATCACTGGGGCTGGATAGCAGAGGTGTGACTTTGCCAAGGGATGCACGCTGGCTGGCTGGGGGCCGCAAGTGGCGCTGCTCATGGTGACACTGCTCAGGGTCATTAAGGCCCACCAGTGCCCCCAGGGTGTTGGCATTGCCTCAGTGCACAGCATCACACCAGACCCATACCCTCGGGTGCTCCTGTACCCAGGTCCTGCTGCACACAAGGAAGAGATCCAGCCCTGCCATCGTCCTGGAAATCAGAGGATGGAGAGACAGGTCCTACCAAGGGCTGTGCCCCTGCCCGGGGGAGGCACATGGTGGACACAGGGAGCCTGTGGACATGTCTGCTGTGGTCTTACAGCCCTCCTCAGGACCAATGCCTGCCTGGAAGGGGACAGAAGCCAGCTCCTTCTGCAGCACCAAAGCTGTCCTGGTGTCCTCGTTTCCTCCCCAGGGAGGAAACTGCTTCAGGGAGTAAACGTGCCATCATTAAAGTAAGGACCTGGGATATCCCTCACCTAAATAACACACCCTGGCTCTATCTGTTTGGCTGAGAAAAGGAGAAGAAAACCCCAAGTGAAATAAATGCTGGTCCAGCCCCCCACCGTGGTGATTTGGCAGTGAGCATCTTCACGTGGGTGTTGGGAGGCTCAACGGGATAGGAGGCCTCTGGGTAAGAAGACCCCAGGCTGGGGTGCAGCTGCCTGGACCCCTCACAGCCCTGCGTGGGGGGGCGTGACAATCCCCAGGCATCTGGAATCCCGCTGCCGCACTTTCAGGCAGGAACATATAAATATTTCAGCGGAGTAGCTGAGCACTGTCAGGTTGCATTTGCTTCTGGCAGGGTAAGTGCCAGGAGAGGCGGAGAAAAGGGGGAAGATGCTCTCAGAAGATGCGTCATCTCCCAGGAGATGGGGACAGAAGCTGCAGGGCCCGATCCTCGAGGGTCTCCACTTCCATTTAGTTTCCCTCTATGGATGCTCTTGCCCCTGGGACCAGTGCAGGGCTGTGATTCAGCCCCTGTGGTTTCACCCCATAAGCATGTATCAGGGGGCTACTGCCAGGCTGTGCCGGGGGGAAGAAGGGCTTCAGCAAATTTGTCGAGCCCAGCGGGCAGCGGCACATCCGGAACCCTCTGGGTTGCAGCACAGCCCGGGCTGTAATAAATTCCACCCCCCGCTTGTAAAAAACGGGGGCTAGACATAAATCCAAGCAGCTCCGGGCAGCGGGTAGGGGAGGCGTTAAATCACTGGGAGGGGAGCGAAGGTGGCGGGCAGCGTCTCCTCGGGGGTGCTGCCGAGGCAGCCTGGCGGGACGCGGGACCCCGCAGCCCAGAGGCCACGGCAGACTGACGGGGAGCTGAGCCCGGCGGGGAGGAGCCGAAGGGTGTCGTGTCGGGACGGGAGCTGGGCGGGCAGGATGCGGAGGCGGTGTTTTCGGCGGGACTTTTCCCCCGCCTCGGACACAGTCACGGGGTGCCGCCAGCGCTCTGCCCCCGCGGCAGCCAAACTGCTGCTGCTGCTCCTCCTGCTGCTCCTCCTCTTCCTCCCGCCTGCTGCACTATGGGACTCGTAGTGCCCCCGCCGCCCCGCACACGGGGCACGACTACATTTCCCGAGGGCCCCTCCTCCTTCCCCGCCTCCTTCTCCTGGCCTTGCTCCGGCTCCGGCTCCGGCTCCGGCTCCGGCTCCGGCGCCGGCGGCGCCGCGGTAGCCCCGGGACCCCCACACTGCGCTCGGGCTGGTGCGGCCCTTCGCCCCCATGCCCGCGGCCCCCCAGGTAAGGCCCGGACTGCGGGGGCAGGGGCTGCTGGGGTTTCTGGGGTGCTGGGGTTCGCAGGGTGCCGGCGTGCCGGGGGTACCTGAGGTACCGGGGATGTGGGGTGTCCCCGGGGTGCTGAGTCGCCCGGGGTACCTGGGGTGCCGGGGGTGTGGGTGTCCCCAGGGTAACGCAGGGTGCCCTGTCTCAGGGTGAGCTGGTGCCGCGCAACTCCGCTCCCCCCAACACCCTCCTCTACCACGTGCACCCCAAACCACCCCGCGGCACCCGAAGAAGCCACCCATCCCTTGGGTGCTGGCGGGGGGGATGCGGAGAGGTGCCCGCACGGTGGGCAAGGGTGTGTTTTGAGGAGCTTCCCCTGCCTTGTTTTGGGAAGGTGCCTCAGGGACTCGCGCACCCTCATCCCTTGCCCGCTGGGCAGCTCCCCACAGAACGCATCGTGCTTCAGTGACGTTGCTTCTATGCCACCAACATGCGGCTGCGGGGGGAGCATCCCCACTGAGGCTGTCCCCCCTGGACTGTGGTGGCTGTGGCTCCACTGGTAGCTGTGCCTGAGCTCGGCTTCCTGCATTGCCCATGGCCCTGGGTTGACAACCACATAGCGTCACAGCAGTCCGTTGTCAAAGTCACACCGCAATAACCTGGCAATAAACAGGTTCATATGGTGATAACCACCCACACTCTGCTCCCTCTCCTCTGCTTGGCTTGCCCCAGGGCAGAGGGATGACAGCATCGTGCTGGGAGCTTCCCTTGGGACTTGTGCCCGCTCACCTCACGCGGCAGCAGCTCAGTGGATGGTCTGGAGAGGTGGAGCTGGGTCCAGCCAGATAGGCTCAGAGTTGGGGCCCTGAATATGTGGGGATGCATATGCTGGGAGTTAGGAGCTGCTGCGCCTGGAGGCAGTGGCATCGAGGCGGCGGCACGGGGCTGCATCCTGGGTTTAATGCAGGTGGCTTCCTTTGGGCCAGCGACGAGCACACATATCCATCCTGGATGGACGGGAAATGAAATGGGGAGCATCTGCTTCCAAAAGAGGTTGGAAAACAGCCCATCGGGGTCCCAGAGCATGCGTCAGGGGGCTGCCCCGCAGAGAGCAGCTGCTGGAGGTGACGATTGCTCACATCTTCAGCCCAGCTCAGGGATGAGCAGGCGATGGGGCATAGTCCAGGCAGTCACACTGGCAGGGGCCCCAGGTGGGCATGGCACAGCATGGGGCTGGGGAGGTGTTTTGTGGGGGTTTAGCCCCTGCTCCTTCCCACTTGCCCTTCCTGGCACTGCGGGGGGACTGCAGTGCTCCATCTGCTCCATCCGGTGCCCACGCTGGTGCTGGCTCTGGGCAATAGTTGGCTGGCAGTAAGTGAGCACCAAATCCCTGCCCTGCTCCCCAGGGACCTATTTAAGCGGTAGGGACTGTTTGCCCAGATGTGAGCTCCAGGACATGCATGTTTTGGTGTTGCTTAAGCACCAGTGCTGAAATTCCATGGGAGTGTCACTGGACCGGTGAGTCATCACTCGGGCAAATAGGCACCCCACTTCTTGCTGCAACTTCTGGTTTTGATCACAATCTGCTTTCCCATGCCATCCCCAGTGCCGGCACCAGCTCATTTCCCTGTTAGCCATGTCTGTGATCCAGTGGGGTTCTTGCAAGGTGAGCCCCCCAGTCTCGCCATGCAGGGTGGCAGTGGAGGGCATGGACTGGGACTACGGACTTAGTTTTTAATGACTGTGATTAGTTGTTCTGCAATTAGCAGGGTAATTGGGTTTCTAGACCGCTCCTGCGGCGTGGATTGGCACATGTGGATTTTTATGGCTCAGAAAGTGCTGTTGGTGACCTGTCATGGGAGTGGGGAGTGCTGGGAGCATGCCCAGGACAGGCCTTTTCCCTTCCCTGCCTTCATCCCGTGACTGCTAATTGGGCTTCCCCAGCACTGCCAGCTTTCCTGTGGCCAAACCTCAGGATTTGAGCATTTAATCCCCCTCTGGGCTGTGAACCTCATGGCATTTTGCATTCTCCCCAGGCAGAGCAATGCCGCCCTGTGGGATTGTGTCCCGTTGGGGCGGAGGAGAGCCGAAGGGCAGTCGCTTGCCTGCAGGAGCTGAAGTCCCACTGACTGCCCAGCTAATGTGTAACACGGGCAGCCCTGTGCCCGGTGTGCACATTAACTCGCTTTCACAACCGGTGCAGTCTCCATGGCCGCTGCCGTCTCTCTCCGGAGCATCCACAGCGCAGGGTGCCTGCATCCCCCTGCCTCCAGGTCTGCAGTGGAGCAAGCTGGCTCAGAGAAAACCTTCATTTCAGGAAGGGAGTAAAACCCCACTGACTCTTAATAGGGAGAAAAACAAGTTGATGGGAGCCAAGGACACCCCACTGCAGAGCCAGGCGCTTCATGCATCCAGGTTCTTTTATACAAGATTTACAAATGCTGCCCGAAATAGCCCTCCCCCACTTTTTTCACAGCGAGACGTGCAGCTGCTTTTCTTCTTGCAAGAACATCTCCTGTGGAGAAGGTAGCGGTATTTATTTGCCTTGCGATTATGGAGGAATTTGAACCCATGCCAAACGTTGCTTTCTCCCCAGACACTGCAGCGACGTGGCTTTCGATGCGTTGGAGAGTGTCTGTGGCCAGAGACGCGCTGCCTGGCCCGGCAAAGCCTGTCTAGCTCACGGTCTCCGGGACAACACTGCTGTCCCGCTGCAGAGCCAGTGGAGCCATGCCCAAGAAGGATGATGATGCCAAAAAGCCGGCATCGGAGGCAGCACTGGACCAGCGCTGGAAACTACAAGTCTTCTACCTCTGCTTCTACGGCTTCATGACACAGATCCGACCCGGGGAGAGCTTCATCACCCCGTATCTCCTGGGGGCCGACAAGAACTTCACACGGACAGAGGTGAGCCACGGGCAGCCTGTCCTCCACTGGTTGTCCCCCTTCCAGCCACAATCACCACCCTGGGGCTGGCCGGAGCATCCTCTCGCTGCCCTGGGCCATGGAGGTGTTGCTTGGTGGGTGGTACGTGGTGGTGCTTTCTGGGTGGGGGGAGAAGGCAGAGGGCGAAGGCAGCCTGTGTCCATCTGGCAGCATGTCCCTGACCCACTGGGATACAAGGTCACCCTGTACCCTCAGTCCCAGGCTCCTTGTGCTCAGGCTGGAAACCACTTTTGGGGGGTGGTGCTTGATCCCGGCCTGCCTGGGCAGCCGGTGGGATGGCAGGGGGGTGCTGGGCTGGGAGAAGCCCCATCCCATTTCACTGGGGAGACCCTCCCATGCTGGCATGGTGCACAGTGGGGGGCACAGAGCTGGGTACCACTGGGCTGCTGGCAACGAGGGGGTTAGATGAGGAGGGGCAACATGTTGTTGTCCCCAAACCAAGGGACGCTGGCCCCAGTCCCAGCAGGCTGTGTTCGTGGGAATGCTGCATTCCCGGCACGGGAGGGAGCTGGGGCTCAGCCAGGCCTCCAGCAGTGCACGCCATGGGCCACATTCCTCCCCCAGGAGGTGCTGCCATGGGGGTCAGCAGCTGGTGCCCACCCAAACTGCACTCCTCTGGGCCAGGGCCATCTCCCAGGGATGTGTCCAGTGCTCAGTCCCTCCTTGCACACACGGCAGGTGACCAATGTGATCACACCGGTGCTGACCTACTCCTACATGGCCGTGCTGGTGCCCATCTTCCTGCTGACGGACTACCTGCGCTACAAGCCAGTGCTGGTGCTGCAGAGCCTGAGCCACATCTCCATCTGGCTGCTGCTGGTGTTGGGCACCTCTGTCCTGGCCATGCAGCTGATGGAGTTCTTCTACGGCGTCACCATGGCTGCCCGCATTGCCTACTCCTCCTACATCTTCTCCCTCGTTGCCCCGTCTCGCTACCAGCGTATGGCCAGCTACTCCCGCTCTGCCGTCCTCCTGGGTGTGTTCACCAGCTCAGTGCTAGGCCAGCTCTGTGTCACCTTGGGTGGCATCTCCTTCCTCACCCTCAACTACATCTCGTTGGGCTTCGTCAGCTTCGGCCTCATCCTCACCCTCTTTCTCAAGTGGCCGCGGCGCAGCCTCTTCTTCAACCGTCCTGAGGGGGCTGGTGATGAGGCTGCGGCTGCTGAGCTGGACAAGATGGCTGGGGGAGACAGCGGTGGGGGCACAGGGGGCTGGCGGGAGGCAGTGCTGTGCCGTATGGTGCGGGAGTTGGGAGCATTGGCCAGGCAACCCCAGCTCCGGCTATGGTCCTTGTGGTGGGTCTTCAACTCAGCCGGTTACTACCTGATGCTGTACTATGTGCATATCCTCTGGAGTGAGATCTACCCCACCACAGACAACAGCCGGGTGTACAACGGAGGAGTGGACGCCGCCTCCACACTGCTAGGTACGCTGCCCCGGGCTGGGGACACGGGTGATGCAGGAGGACAACCCCATCCCACTGCATCCCCGGGATTGGCAGTCCTTCTGGCGTTTTGGGGGATGCAGGGGGTGGTATGGCAGTGCTGATGAGATGAGCATCACTAGATGAGATGAGCATGACAAGGCTGGGGGACGCGAGGTGGTCCCATGCTGGTGAGGTGTTCACAGTATCCTTCATCCACTCCCCAGGGGCTGGTGCCTCTTTCATCGCTGGCTACGTGAAGATCCGGTGGACACTGTGGTCGGAGCTGGTGATTGGGGTGGTGACAGCTTTCCAGGCAGGGCTGCTCCTGCTCATGAACACCACCAGGAACATCTGGCTGTGCTATGCCGCCTATGTCTTCTTCCGCGGCTCCTACCAGTTCCTGGTGCCCATTGCCACGTGCGTGGTACCCTTGAGGACCCTCTCCTATCTCAGCGGCTGGGCTGGCACCAGGGGCTCACTAGTTCCCCCATTTTCCCCAGTTTCCAGATTGCTACCTCCCTCTCCAAAGAACTCTGTGCACTGGTCTTCGGGGTCAATACCTTCTTCGCCACTGTGCTGAAGACCATCATCACGATCATCGTGGCTGACAAGAGGGTCTTGGGCTTGTCTGTGCATCCCCAGGTAGGGATGAGTGGCACCTAGGATGGTGATCCCCTAATGGTGTGGGATGAAGTGGGGTGGGGCTGCAAGCATTGCTCTCTCCCCCTCTCTTTTTCAGTTTTATGTGTATTTCGGCTACTTCACACTGCTGGCAGTGGTCTACCTGCTGGCAGCCGTCAGCGTGGGCATCAAGCATAGCTGCAGAAAGCAGCCAGCGGAGCTGGCTCTTGCCAAGGAGCCATGCCAGCTTGCTGCCGAGGTGCTGGTACAGGACAAGAGCCTGGAGACAGGTGTCGTGCAAGCCTAAGCACCCGCACCGTGACCACCGTGGACAGACCTCGGCTCCATAAACAAGCATCACCTTCACTGTGTGCTTTGTCTCCTGTCCTGCTAGCAGTCCTTGGCGCCAGCCCGTTGAGGACATACCCCTTGGGACCCTTTTTCTGCTCCGTGGGGGCAGGGGCTGTGCTCCCGCCCCCCAGACACAAACACAACCAGAGCAGGTGAAGGATGCCCACGACTGCCACCACCACCAGGTACCATGCAGGGATATGGATGGAGTCCAGGTGGTCTCCTAGCCACCAGCTCCCCATCATCGTGCGGAGCCAGGCTACAAGAGGGTAACCTTTTTTTATTCAGTGCCTTTAGAAAATGGTTTATAAGACACAACCGACAAAAAAAAAATATAAAGATCCACAGGCTTGAAATTGCATTAATTACACAAAATACAGTAGACTGTAAGAAATAGACTGTGTGACTCGCACAGCTTTTATGGTAATAATTTCCATACAATAAAAATAGCTAGTTACAGATTTATCTTTTTTTCTTTCTTTTTTTTTTTTTTAGCACCTTGGATTTGTCCACACCAATTCAACCCAGCTTTGCTGTGCCTTGGCCCTTAGAGCGCAGCAAAGGGGCGGGGGGGTGATGGCGGTGTCTGCCCTCGGTACCACATGTGCTCAACACACACACAACACACGTAAACACAGGCCAAGGGCATGCCTGTCCCCATGTTGGGGCCACCCCATCACATCAGTCCCCATGCTGGCCTGGCTGTGGCTGTGCCCAGAGGGATGGAGGTGAGGATGATGATGGGGGGGGCTGGGTGCAATGGTCCTTACCTTGGGAGGACGGAGACCATCTAGGGAGAGCCCTGGCACCGCCATGGGACGGTCCCTTGCTTGGGTGGGATGGTGGACTTTCGGCTGAAGAGCCCATGGCCCCAGCAGCATGGATTTGGGTTTGGCCCCAAGCTCCTGGCAAGGACAGTGCGGGGCTGGGAGGTGGGGGTCAGAGAAACCCCTGCAGGCTTTCCAGGAGGGCAAACCACATGGCAGTGCTGAAATCTCCCTGCTGAGCATCCTCCTGCCCAGCCACCCTGAAAAGAGCATCTGAGCGGGTGGTGGACACAAGATGAAGTGGTTAGATATTAGGGGTTAGAAGAGAAGTGGAGCAAAAGGAGGAGGAGGAAGGCAGCCAGCCCACGGCTGCCCTGCCCCGGGTGGGACGTGAGCCCCTGCCAACCCAAGGCAGGGGCAATGGCGATACTCTTTGGCTTCAGGTCTGCGGGAAGAGAAAATCCTGTGGGGCGAGGGCAGGAGATGGAGGGGCTGAGGACCATGGGGGTGCTGGGGTGCAGGCTGGCCCGACCCTCCCCAGGGAGGCATGGGGTACCCAGGGGATGAAGGGGAGGTGTCACTTTTTGGCAGCGGTCATGAAGCTGTTCTCAATGCAGAGGACAATGAAGGCATGCTGGCAGCTGCTGGCCACCTGCTCCAGCAGCTTGCCGGAGGCCAGCGAGGAAGCTTGGCCGGTGGCAGAACGCTCCTCTGTCCGCCACGTCTCACAGTAGCTCTCGGGCAAGCGCCGGCCCTTGGCATCTGAGCCATGCCAAATGCTCTTCTGCGGCCTGGAAAGGAGAAAGGTGGGGGGCTGCTGCTGCCCCCACCACAGTCCAGACCCCCCCCATCTCCCCTCCTTCCCCATCACATAATCCCACACTCACCATCCTGCATCCTGCAGGATATCCCGGCCGTCGAAGGAGAGGATGCGAGTGCTGGCTTGCAGTGGGGCCCCGCTGCCCGTGAAAAGGGCTTCCCAGTTACTGAAGAGCACTTCGTCCTGGTGCGGGGGTGGAAAAAGAGCGGGGAGGGGGTTAGCCCTGCCTGCACCTCAAGAGTATCACAGGAGCTCCAAGCCCTGGCAGCCCCCAGGGAGGGCAGCTCCACAGTCACTGCCATGCAGATGGATGGGGGCTCTGAGATGCTCTGCATCCTTTGGAGCTTGCTGGGTGTTGGGAAGGGGACACATATACCCGGAGGTTGACGATAGGCACAGCGGCACGGTCGGCCCTGCGTACAATGCTGTAGAGGTCCTGCAGGCGGGAGGAGAGGAAGGCGCGGAAGGTGCCAGCCAGCCCAACCTGCCGGGCTTGCTGGAAGCACTGGAAGTCAGCACCCCGGATGCCGCGCATGCCACCACTCAGTGGGGCATTCAGGGCCACCAGGTGAAGCTGCCAAGAGAGACAACAGAGCTTGACGTACACGGCTTTAGCCACCATCACCACCTTCCCTCAGCTGGCACATGGCACTCACAGCAGGCTGGAAGTCCTGGTGCACGTGGGTGGCCACGGGGGCTGGATCTGGCCGGCGGTGGATGTAGTAGCTGTTGAGGAGCTCATGCTGGTGGTGGAGCAGCGGTTGCTCGGGCAGGCGGTGCTGGTTGGCCACCACCTCATCCCCACGCCAGGGGCGGGCGGTGGGCAGTGGGCTGTGGTTGTGAAGGGGATGCAGAGGTCCACGGGGCTGGAGGGGGGGCTGGGGGCCAGCATAGTGAATGCTGGGGGGCTTGTCATACACCTCGTTGTCCTGGGGAGGGAGGGAGGGAGAGACAGGTTGAGGGTTGGTGCTGCGCCAGGCAGGCATGGAGCTGGTTGGGGATGAAGATGGGCAATCTAATGGGGAGGGATGGATGGCAATGGGATGGATGGGTGGAGATGGGGAGGTATGGATGGAGATGGGAATGGATGGGTGGAGATAGGGATGGGAGACAGGGGACTCACCAGAGCCGAGCTGGGGATCAGGGTGTGCTCCTCCAGCTGCAAATACATGGCACATCAGATCCCAGTCACCCCCCTCTCCTTTTCCTTGTGCAAGGATGGGAGGGATGCCTGAGCATCCACAAAGGATGCCACTGAAACCCCAGCATGATGCCACCTGCAACCCTTCAGAGCCGGGCAGTGCAACCCAAGACAGTGTGCTGCCTCTGCTCCCCTCCGCCCACCCCCAACTCACCAGCACACGGCGGAAGCCCCCACGCAGGCGGACATAGAGCTCTTGCCGGTCAGTCAGGAAGATGAGGCCACCCTCGGGCAGCTCGTGTGCAGCGCTCAGCATCGCCTGGTAGGTTGGCAGGGTGCGCAGCTGCAGGCAGAGCCCAGCGGGCGGCTCAGGGCTCGTCTGGCCAGCCCACAGGCAACACCCCTCCAGAGCCCCAACTCACCCCAAAGGACATCCCACTGGTGCCTGGTGGTCCGGGGGGCCCCGGTGGTCCAGGGGGCCCAGGGATGCTGATAGCTGGGGCAAGAAGAAGGGTGAGATGGAGAGGTCTGCAGCATGGGTCACAGGGAGGGATGCAGGGGTTGTAGAGAGGGATGCAGGGGGTGCAGGAGGCACAGGAACTCACCTTGTCTGTGGGGGCCTGGGAAGGAGGGTTGACCGGGGGGACCGGGAGGGCCAGGGGGGCCTTGCCGCCCCTCATATCCAATACCAGGGGGGCCCTGAGGTCCAGGAGGCCCTGGCGGCCCAACGATACTGTCCCCCTTGGGACCCTAGGCAGTGTGAGAGAGCATCCCTGGAGCAAAGCACCTGGGGATGCTGCCACCACCATTGCCCCCCTCACCCCCTGTGCCGTGGGGTACTCACTGGCAGCCCAGGGTAGCCCTGGGGCCCTGGAGGCCCTGGCAGCCCGGAGACGCTGGGACCATAGAGTGGGGTGTTGCCTGGCTCGCCCTTCTCGCCCTTGGGACCTGGCTCCCCCTTGTCACCCTGCAGGATGGAATGGTTTTAGGGTGAGCAGCCAGGGCGCACCCCAGTACCTCAAATCATGCCAGGTGCCAGCCCTGCAAGCTGCAGCCGGTGGGTGAAGGACTTACCTGCAGGTTGGCACCAAAGTGACTCAGGTCATAGGAGAAGTGGCCTGTGGAGAGAGAAAGGATGGGAGAGGAAAGCCAGGATGGGCACGAGCCACCCCTTGCTTGCCTCTGCCTGTGGGGACCAGTCGCTCACCTGGGGGTCCTGGGGCTCCGGCATCACCCTTCTCTCCCTTTTGTCCTGGAAACTGGTGGAAACCTGTGGGGAGCAGCAGAGAGATGCCACAGTGCTGCAGCATCTCAGCTCCACCTCTAACAGAGGGGGTTTCTCCCCACAACGCCGCCTTGCTGGGGGTCCCTGAGCCACCCTGAGGGGGCTGGGAAAGGGACACCCCCTTACCAGGGAAAGCTGGCAGCACAGGATGGCCAGAGTCGCTGAAGGCCTGCAGAGATGCAAAGGAAGCAGCTGCAGAGACAGCAGCATCCTCAGGGAAACCCCCCTTAATGTCATGCTGATGCCAGCCTGACATGCCAGCCTTGGCAAGGATGCCTCCGGAGCATCCTCCATCCCCTCCATCCTGGCAGATGGAACGGGGGGACCCTATCACCCTCAGCACACCTATCACAGTGACTGTTGTTACTCACATTGCTGCTGTCATAGGCTATGCTTCCAGGTGGTCCAGGGGGCCCTGGAGGCCCTGGGGGTCCCGGGGGACCCTGCAGGGGAAGAGAAGGTGTGTCAGGGTCCTGCAAGTGGACAGTCCCTGTGGGGCGACGTTGGAGCCGTGCCCTGCCCCAGAGGGGCAACCAGTCCCTGAGAGAGTATGTGCCCTTTCCCAAAGGGATTCAGGTCCCCTGGGAGACACTTTGTGTGCGTCCCCTACTCTGATGGACCAGCAGCCCGGGTGGGCTGCCATCAGTGCTCACCTGCAAGCCCAGCACGCTACTGACATCCATGGGGTCACCCTTCTCGCCCTTCAGCCCATTCATGCCAGGACGTCCCTGTGGATAAGCAGCATAGATGAGCCTCGTCCCTGTCCCCCTGCCAACCCTGAGGTGACACCCCAGTGTCACTTCTGATGCCCCGTGTCACCTCTGATGCCCCAGAGTCACTTCCGACACCCAGAATTGCCTCCAACACCCCTTTATTACCCCACCCCTCAGGGACACGATTGGGTTTGGGGGTTCAGTGGGTGCAAGATGTGCAAATGGGGTGGGGAGACGTGGTGGAGGAGGTGATGGCTGAGGGGACAAACTGGGAGCAGGTCTTACGGGTCTGCCTGGAAAGCCGATCTCTCCCTTCATCCCTGCTCGTCCCTGCGGACCCTGGAGGGAAGAGAAGATGAGGATGAGGGTGCTCAGAGCAGGGGCACCCTCCATCCCTCTCTGCCTTGGATCAGCCCTGTCCCTCCCCATGGGATACAAGGAGGATGGTGATACTAACTTACCGATGGTCCCATCGGTCCCCGCAGCCCTGGCTCCCCCTGCAGACAGCGGAGAGGGAAACGGTGTCACCAACGGGACCACCTGGCACCCATCGCATGGGGACATGCCTCCCGTTCCCACAGCACACCCACCTTTTCTCCTTTCACCTGCGCCGTGACCACGGTCCCATCGGGGCTGATGATGACGCCAGGCTCCCCCTTCTCCCCCTGCAAGAGAGGAGAAGGCACGAGAGGAGATGGAGGGACCAGGCTCCCTCCCATAGCGGGGCTGGCGTCACCACCGGGACCCCGTGGCCAGGCAGGATGAGGGACCAGGAGTGTGACCACCCCACGCGTCAGAGGCGGCCCGAAGCAGTTACCTTCAACCCTGGGGAGCCCTGGGGACCGGACGATCCCCGGTCTCCTTTCGGTCCCACCGGGCCCTGCAGGCAGGAGCACAGAGCCCGCGTCAGCCCCAACGCACCAAAGGCAGACCCCAAACGCCCCCTCCATCACCACCACCCTAGCACCAATGTGGCAAAGTGCAGCAGGACTGGCCACCAGAGATTTCCCAAAAGCATGCCCGGAACTTTCACCAGGGCCATCCCTGCAGTCCCCAGCCCTGCCACCAACTCACCGGGAAGCCAGCGTGACCCTGTCTGCCCTGTAGGAAGAAGCAGAGATGCTTGTAAGAGTAACTTCCCCCTTTCCAAGAAACCAGGTGCCCACCCGGCACTGCTGAGGTTTGGGTGTGGGTTGTAGCTGGGCACCTACCTCTGGACCAGGCAAAGCCACCGAAGACTTCTGGATAAAGAGACAAAATGGGGTTTTCACCCTGGTCTTTGCTCTGAAGAGGTCAGAGCTCCCAAAGAGGTCCCCTTTGATCCCCCTGCACGATGGGTCCTGGGCAGGCCCCTTCCCCCCTCAATTTTAGCTCCCCTCAGCTGCATTGAAGCCAGGAGCCATCACTTACATCTTTGCCTGAGACAGCGATGACCTGTCCGGGGGGACCAGGTGGACCAGGGGGGCCAGGCAGCCCCACACCGTCTTGGCCTCGCTCACCCTGGAAGATATAAGCCATCAGCCCCAGGGCCACCACTACCTGGTCCCTGTCCCCAGCCCGCTGGCACCTACCTTTTCACCGGGACTGCCTCTGTCACCTTTGGGTCCCTGGAAGGAGGAGCAGGCAGGGGTGAGCTTCCCGCTTGGCAGCACGTGCGGCTGGATCCTGGTTCACAAGCGGAGACCCCCTCCTGCCTGTGGCTCAGCAAAACCTTTCAGACCACCCCCCCGTCCCCCCCCACCTGCAGGGTCCAGGCAGTGAGACAGGGTGCGATGCTTTTGGGTGAAGGTGATGACCAGCAGGGTGGTAAGCTGATGGGGATGGTGTCCCAAGCAGCGTGGGCACCCTTGGCACATGGTGAGCCCGGTCCCAATGCAGGGGAACAGCCTAAGGCACTGGGGGAGGAGGATTTTGGCTGCTGGGGGCAGATTTTGGTTGCTGGGCCTGGATTTTGGCTGCTGTAAGCGGCCCTGCAGCGAGCAAGGGAGGAGCTTCTGGAAAGCAGGGGCTGATGCTCCTACCTGTGGTCCGGGGAAGCCCTCCAGGCCAGGGCGGCCGTCCACGCCAGGCACACCAGTATCTCCCTGCAATGAGGTGCGGGAAAGGGCAAGATGCAGTACAGAGCATCCTCCCAACAGCCCCAGGTTGAGAAGAACAAGGGTCCTCCCCAGCACTCCACCAACTCCAGAGGCTCACGCACATCCCAACCTGACCTCTTGGCATTCCTACCTTTGGTCCTGGCAAGCCAGGCTGCCCGGGGCTGCCGACCTCCCCCTGCAAGGAAAGAGGTGTCAGAGCAGGAGCATCACCACAGGCTGCCCATGGGCACCCTTCAAGGATGGAGCCAGGCTCCTGCAGCTGGCTTCGGCAAAGGGCAAGAAAGGCATTTGAAAGGCTCCTCACCTTCACCCCCGGCAGTCCTGGCACCCCCTGCAAGCAACAAGAAGGGGGCCATGAGCATGGGGTGATGTCAGGAGACACAATAACGGGGGATGCCCTGAGGAGACCAGGATGGAGGGGAGGGAAGGTGCAAGAGCGGAGCTACCTGTGGTCCTTCGGGTCCAGGTGGTCCAGGGGAGCTGGCAGCAAATGGCAGCCCCGAGCCCTCCATGTCACCCTAGGAAGCAGGGGAGAAGGGGCTGAGCCACATCTGCCCCTGCTCCAATTTATCCCACTCCCCCATCACAGCGGTGATCACTTACAAATCCAGCCTCGTAGCCCAGCCCTGGTGGCCCTGGGGGACCGGGGGGCCCTGGCTGCCCTCGGGGTCCAATGGGCCCAGGAAGGCCAGCTAACCCCATTTCTCCTGGGGCTCCTGCTGGTCCTGTTTCTCCCTTGCTGCCCTGCAAAGGAGATAAGAATCATAGAATCATAGAATAGTTTGGGTTCGAAGGCACCTTTAAAGGTCATGTAGTCCAACCGCCCCTGCCCCCTGCAATGAGCAGAGACATTTCCAACTAGATCAGGTTGCTCAGAGCCCCATCCAAGCTGACCTTGAAAGTTTCCAGGGAAAAAAAAACATGACAGATGGGACAAGGTGGGAACGGTCCCTGCCTTGAGTCTGCAAGTGGGAGGCAGCACATGCCCTCCTGCATCCCCAAACCACCCCTTGGGGCAGGGCATGGACGCTCCTGTCTCGAGGGCAGAGGGGCTTTGTGGGACAAGTCATCATCTGGCTATGGAATCCCTTGTCCCAGCTGTCCTCGCATGGCCCAGCTCCCCATGTAATGTGCATGGTGGCCACCAGAGGCTCGTCTAAAATAATGAATGTGATTTTTTTTTTGCATGCATTGCCAGCTCCAATGTGGCAGCAGAGCTCAGTGCAGAGGCGGGGATGCTTGCAGGCACCCTTGCGCTTTGCAAGGTCTCCGAGAGGCCAGATCAGTCTTTATGCCCGCTGCCACCCCATCTACCCTCTCAATGTTGGCAGCATTGAGAAAACTTAACTCTTGAGGCTCTTGCCCCTAGCTCAGGCTGGGGTGGATGGGTGATCCTATGGGGTATCATGGCCCCCAAGGCAGGGGAGGATAATTGTGCACGTTGCAGCAAACTTTTATTACCACACTTGGGAATGCGGGGCAGAAAGAAGCTCGAGCAGGCTAGCAGGAGAGCGATGTGCAGAAGATGGGGTGTTTTCCAGTGGGGTGTGGGCACCTAAAACACCCAGGAAAACCCTCTTCTGTGCCTCGAAACACCCTGCTCATCTTTCCTGCCTGCTTCCCAAGGTGGCAGTGCCTGAAGAAAAGCCAAGTGAGGGTGGCAGGAGCCTGGCAAGCATCCCAGGGGTGGTCGGTGGCTCCACGCGCCCTCAAGGTGCAGCACTGCTCTGCTCTGGGAGGAACCCAAATACCAGCATCCCCCTCCCCACTCCAGTGCAAGGTGGCCCGCCAAGCAGCATCCCTGCCTCCAGGCTGCATTGCAAATGGGTTTCTTCTCCCCTGCAAGAAACCCGCCACAGGCATGGTACCTTGGGTCCTGGTGCGCCAGGGAGGCCAAGGTCACCCACATCACCCTAGGGAGGAGGAGGAAGGAGAAGACGGTGTGAAGAAGCTGCCCTGCTCTAGGAACAGGTTGATGCTCCCCAGCCCAGGGATAGAGGGAGCTGGGACCTCCCAGAGATGTGCAAATGGTGCCAGCTGCTCTGTGGCAGAGCTGTAACATGGTCCTGGGGGACATGGGACACTCACCTGCTCTCCTTTGGGCCCTGGCTGCCCAGCTGCCCCATCTCTTCCAGGAGGACCCTGAGGACCCTGCAAGATGACCAGGAGCTGGCTCCAGCATAGGTAAACCCCATGGGGCTGGTGGGCACCAAGACCCCCACCACCACCGGGGGTGGTTGCAACTCCAACACCACAGGGTGGCCCTGAGATGGGTCCTCTTGGCCACCCCATACACCTACCGGGGACCCAGGGGTCCCATCCCTGCCCGGCAGCCCTGGCGGTCCCTGCAGGTCTGTGCGGTTCATCCCAAACCGTCCCGGCTCACCCGGCAAACCGGGCACTCCGGGTGGCCCTGGGGGACCAGGTGGCCCTCGCGGACCCTAGAAGAGAAAGAAGTGACGATGGCTGACCATGTTCCCCCTGCTCCCTGCCAACAGGAAGGGACCCACACTCACCCGCAGGCTCTCCAGGTCACCGCCAAAGCCAGAGCCCTCCATGTCGATGAAAGTCTGGGGAAGAAGCGCAAGGGTGATGTCAGGAACCTATGGGCAGGGTTGGTGTGCCCAGTAGTGCAGGGAAGCTGCCTGGGGGCTAGCAGTAGCATCCCGCTCCTCTGTGACCCCATACCCCGCACCCAAATCCCTGTATTCCAGGGGGCACCCACCAGCTTGTCATGCTTGGATGATGGTCCTGGGGGTCCTGGGGGACCAGGTGGTCCAGGGGGTCCCCTCGGCCCTATGCCTGGCTCACCCTGGCACAGAGGAGAGAGTGCAGTTTGTGAGTGTAGCCCAGCCACCAGCAAAAGGAAGGGGGGGCAGCGGCGTGTGCCGTCCCCCCACACTGATACCAGCACTCACCTTCTCCCCCTTCAGACCAGGCTCCCCTGGCATCCCGGGGAACCCCTGGGGCCCCATATCACCCTGCAAAGGGGAACGGTGGGGGGTCAGCAGGTGGCAAGGCAAGGGGGTGACCAGCACCCATCACCCCCACACCCCACTTACGGGTTTGCCATCTTCGCCAGGATCACCCTAGGGATGGCAGAGAGGGGAGAGGTCAGTGTGCAGGCAGGCAGGAAAAAAGGTAGAGGTGGGGGGAGAGGGGATACCCGAGGGGTGGGAGGTTCGACTCACGGGCTCGCCATCCCTGCCGGGGGCTCCATCCTTCCCTGGTGGACCCGGGGGACCAGTGACCTGCTCCACCACCAAGCCATCAGAATGCCGCGAGAGGGTCCCGGGGGGGCCAGGGTCACCCGGCTCCCCTTTCTGGCCCTTGGAGCCAGGGTAGCCAAATCCAGCACTGCCCTGGGGAGGGGAGGGAAACAGGGAGGGGTGGCACATCCCCAGTGGTGGCAGCTCAGGCTGGCATGTCTTTGCCCCCAGTCCCTCAGTGATGCTCACCTTAATGCCTAGTTCTCCTTTCTCCCCCTGCAGGACAGAAACGGAGTGGGTGTCAAACACGGACATGTCAGTGGCATCCACAAGCCCCTGGGATCCCCTCTCTCACCCACCTTTTCACCCTTGACACTGCCCGTCCCCACGATGCTGCCAGTCCCTGAGTCCCCTTTCAGTCCACGCTCGCCCTTCTCCCCCTTTTCACCTTTGGGGCCAGTGCCTGCAGGAAGGGAAAAAGGACCTGTTGTGCTCAGGGAGGGTCACCCCGCCACGTCCCTGCCGGTGCGCCTCAGAGCCAGTCAGCACGGCAGGGAAGGGGATGCTGCTGCCGGCATTACCTCCCGTGGAGACTTGCAGTGTGTCCTCTGCTCTGGTCCTCTCAGCTTGCTGTGGGGAGGCTCCACCTCTCCTCGGCCCGCCACCCGCTGCCACAGGGGGAGAGGTGACTGGGACAGCATCCACCAGCCCCGGGACACCCTGTGCCAACAGTAAGGGGACACTGTAGTGCCGTTCACCTCTTGGGGTCCTCTCAAAAGGGGCAGGAGCTGGGATCACATCGGGCATCCCAGGACCTTGACCATGGAGGGCACCCAGACCTTCTCATCCCTAAAATCTTAGGGTTCTGCCACCGAGTGCAACACCTGCAGGCACCAACTCACCCTGTCTTTCCCCGAGGGTTGGTGTCCACCTTCTGCCCCGCTGCCAAAATCACCAGAGACCTGCATTTGCCCGGGGAGAAGGGGCAAAGGGTGAGCCAGGAGCACAGGGCAGCTGCCCCCCAGCCTGCCCCAGTGGGGCTGTTAGCACTCACCTCCTCAGTGTCATCTTCCTCTTCCTCGCACTGCCGCTCGGCCGCCCGCGGGTCCCCTTGCAGCTTCAAATCAGCAATCACCCCCTGGAAGAAAACCATGCAAGGAAGGTTGCCACAGATGGATGGGTGCCACGGACAGACGTGATGAAAGCCACCCTGCAGCACGATGTGACCTGCTGTATCACTCAGCCACCCCAAGTGCCCCACAGACATCAGGCTCTTTCACCTGGTACAGAGAGTGCCCTCCACCTGAGCATCTATCCATAACCCAGCACAGAGAAGTTTCAACCTTGCAGCCCCAGTGCCCAGCACCACCGGCATGGCTTGACAAGCCATGGAAAAAAGCCATGCGTCAGGTGGGCTGAGTGGAGGTAGTAGTCAGGATCCAGACAGACAGACAGGCAGCAAAGCTTTTACAGGGATCTTTTTTGGCTGTGCTCCTTGTTTCCCTTCTCCCGAGGGCTCCCCAGCCGCAGACAGCCTCTCTGCCCCAAGCAAGGGCTGCAGCAGGTCCCAGTCCACTGCAACCCAGGTTTTGTATTTCTTAGGCTAATCCACACTTTCTTACCATTTATTTGGGTTTTGCAAGCATGGTGCACATCCAAACCACTTGTTTATACAAGAAACCACCAAAAATTCCTTCCTAAGGATCTTGCCTCCAGACAAACCCCCGTAGCCCAGCTACCTGCACTGCCTGGGAGGGCAGCATCCCCATATTGACTGGGGAGGTGTGTGGGTACCAGCCTGAACCTTATGGCTCCCATGGCGAGCGGGGTGTCACCCGGCACGTCTCAGAGCCCAGCCCAGGTCATTGCTGGGATGGCACTTGGAGATGCTGCCAGGATGGGATGCTGCTGGGATGGGATGCTACCCATCCCTGTGGTCCCAGTGGGAAGGTGCTGGGGACCACACTGGAAAGCAAGTTTGGAGAGGGCAGATACCTCCCACTCAGTGTCTCTTCTTTGGGCAAGACACCTAAAATAATATTTGGGCTCGCTTGAAAGCACAGAGCACCACGTCCAGGAAAGAGATCTGCGCTCAGGAAACACGATGGGTTTAAGAAAACAAGACTCAGGGGCAGTTGCAGTTCAGCCAGGCTGGCTATGACATTACAATATTATAAATATTATATGATATAAATATTATAAATATATTGTATTATAGCTATATAGTTAATTCAATATATTATAAATGTATTAAATTTCATATATATATATATATAAAAATCCCTCTCAGAAGCAAATGCCCCCAGGTGGGTTGTGACCTCCTCCAGCTGCTTGCCCTTGTGACAGCCAGCTCTAACACATCCCTCTCCTCCCCACTGAGCACCAGCAGCAAGCCAAAGCTTTGATAAATGCAACACTCCAGCCTAGCCTTCCTGGTCCTGGGGCTTGCCAGAGGCATCGGAAATAGTTTGGTTTCAGCCCTGAACAAAGGCACCCTCATGAAGGATGGTTATAAGGGCCCTTTGCAGCCCATTTGCCCCAATAGAGTGGGCAGCAGCATCATAGGTCTTATCATGCATCCAGCTCTGATCAAATCCTCCTGCCAGACCCTGTATAAGACCCTATTTACAGTAACCCCCTGGATATCTGCTGTCACAGGGGCTTCTGCATTTCCTGCAGGCTTTGCCACTCAGGTATCACCCTGTTGACACAAAGGCAACTCAGGAAGAAGCATAGATCCTGGATGAGACCCCACCAGCAGCCCTCCAGCTGCCTGCGAGCAGCTCATCTTGGGGCTTGACCGAGGGCCAGGTTTTAATCAGCTTGACGCCCCATTAGTTCCAGATAATGCAAGTTAGGGCTGGTCAGCGATGGAAATACCACGAGGCAGTCAGATGCCAAGGAAACATCCAAGCCCGCGCTCTCCACTCCCCTCACAGCCAGCCGAGGCAGTCAGTCTCCATCTCTCGATGGCCAGCTATTCCCCGCGGGAAAACCGGGGGCGGGCGGCGGGAGCTGGTGTTTGGCAAGCTCAGGAACATCACCTGCTAGAAAGGCGCAAGTGCTTTGCTCTGCTCCTGGCTGTTGCTTTGCCTTCCAAATTGTGCCAAACCCTCTCCAGCTGGGGAGAGGAGTTCCTCCACGGCCATGACCTGGCCCTGCCAGCATGTTCAAGTGCAAAAAGTTGCTCTCAAAACCTCAAGGGACCAATCCAAATCCCAGTGCAAACCGTTCTCTAGACCATCAATCATTAACCCATTTTTCCTGAGGGAGCTTTCCCTGCCTAAAGCCATTTAACTGGGGCTGCAGTAGCGCTGCTCATTAGTCAAGATGATGTTTAAGATCAGAAACGTGCTTTGCAAAGCTCCCCAGGAAAAACATTGCTCCACTCGGCAGAGCCTATGTTGCTGGGCAAACCATGGTCAACCCAGGAAAAAAACTGGCAGTGCAATCCTGAACTTTCCTCTCCTCAAGCACCATGGGGGATTTCCATGTCAGCTGGGCATTTTTCCCACACTTTCCATAAACCTTATCTAGAACATAAGTCATGTTCAAATCAAGGGCTGAGCTATCAGCTTCTCTCCTTGCTCTCCAAAGTCTTCCTGCAGATACCACCCAATATCAGCCAACAAAGATATGCTCCAGCCCAAGCATTTTTTCCAGCTAAGAGAGACATTTTACCAGCCAAACCAGCTCCTCCACCAAAGGAGTTGGGTATTTTTAGCAATGGGGACATTCAAAGAGGCTCTGTGCATTTGTTGGTAAAGGTATGGGCAATGGTGGCTGTTGTAGCTCAATCCCACTGCCTCCTGCCAGCCCACCTTGAGAGCTTTGCTTTTGTGAGACCCAATACAATAAAGTTGGTGGCATCTCAGGCCAGCTTTCTCCCCATCTCAAGTGTCTCCTTCTCCAGGGACACACATGGATCATGGCCACTGGTTTGCCTCCTGGGCAAACAGGTTGGTTCAACATGCACAGGCTGGTGTCACGTCCTTCCAGCCTCACCCAGACTTCTTGGAGATGCTTCTTGGGGTGACCCTTACCTGATATTTATCTGGGTCAGCCCCTCCAGCCTGAGCAACAAAGAGCCCGGAGCCATCTTCCAGCTCCATCTCATCTGGGGAGCGCTCGAAGCGGACCCGCTCGTGCTCCTCGCAGTCCAGGTAGAGAACAACTTCGTCCTCCTCCACGCTGATGGCAAAGCGCGTCCACTGGTTGAGCAAGGTGGGCACGGTGAAGGTGGCTGCTGCATATGAGCTTGGTGAGCCTGGCTCTGTGTAGTAGAAGATGATCTGCTGCTTGCCTGCCCGCAGCTCTGAGAGCTTGATGCCCACATAGATGATGCTCTGTGAGGAGTCCGTGACAGCAAAGAGCACACCGGCCCGGGGCGTAGTAGGCTGGATGTGGAACAGGAGGGAAAAGTCCCGGTAGAAAGGGCTCGGCAGGTGGTACCGGGCCACCTGGCCTGTGTTGGCATTGGGGCCGAAGACATAGCCTGGGTTGTTGTCGGGGCCATAAATTTTGAGGATCTCCTCTGGCGGGGGATCTCCGATCAGCTCCAGGAGGCTGACCTCAGTGCTCAGGTTCTCTGCAAGAGAAAGGGAAAGGGGATGGTCACAACCAGCCTGGTGAGGATGGTCAACCTCAGCAAGATGCCTTGCGGGGACACCACTGTCCATGCCTCCCCCAAACAGCACTTTTCAGCAGCTCCCTCTGCTCGCCCTCCCCAGGGTCTGGAATTTTCCTTCAGACTGCAGGTTGGCCAAGGCAGCAACGCTCCTTGAGTTGCTCCCACCGCACAGTTGGGATCCAGCTCACAAAATACCACCCGTTCCCTGTTACTGACCCTCTGACCGTGGCCAGGACATCCCCAAGATGTGATAAAACCAAAGGGATCTTGCCCATGGTAGCAACATGCCCGTGCAGGCAGCAGGGGATGTTGCTGGAGTACTGGGATGCCGAACAATCACAGAGCCGCAAGGAAGTGTGTTGCATCCGCGGTCACGGTGATCCCCCATTTCATCCTAGGACAAGCTAATGGGGTCACCCCGGCTGGGAATAAATCAGAGCCATTCCCTTGCAACACCCTGGGAATGGGGCTCGAGCCAGCACACCCCGTCAGCTTCCCAGATGATCTCGCCTCCGTTCCCAACTCCTTTTTCTCAAGGCATTTGGGGAAGTTCTGCTCAGGACAGTCTCTCCTACCCAACACAGCTGAACATCTGGCTGGGGCGAGCCGGCCCTCTGTACGCCAGCTCCCGTTGTTTTGGCAGCAGGCACATCCTCATCGCCCACACACCGGGCGCGCTGGATTCCTCCTCTGCTATGTCAACTGCTCGGGGCGGGTGCCAACTCAATGGGATTGAGCATGCCTGGTGTTATTTAACTCCGTGTTTCCCAGGAGCAAGGAAAGCCAATCACCTTGGCTCCAAAACAGCTGAGGTCTCTGCACTGGAACGGATGCTTGGTGCCAATTTCTACCCCATTCCAAGTCAGAAGCAAGAGTTGAGACAATTCGATGTCCCCAACTCGATCCCTGGTGTTTCACGTGAGCAACGGGGGGTTATCAGAGGTGTGTGATCCAGGGAGGACCAGCCAGGAACCTCCACCCTGCTCTGGAGCAAGACATTGTCCTCCAGAGCTCTTAAAAAAAAAAAAAAATGGGAAAAAAAAGAAAGAAGAAAGAAGAAGAAATCAGCCCAGCCTTGCCCAGCCTGGAAGGAAAACACATCTCTTGGGATGGTGGGAGGAGATGAAAACCTGGGTGCCTCTTCCAAAGACTGGAGGTACCTGTGCATGCAGAGCATCCCCAGCCTCCCCCCACGGCTGAGCTTCAATGCCAGCACCAGTCCCGTGACAGGGACCCAGGCAGTGGGGATGTTAGAAATGCCACTGATTAGAGGTGGGGGGCAAGTTTTCTCTCTGTCAGACCCCAGACCCACTGATCCTCTCCTGAGCCTGCTGCTCTGAAACTACTCTGTGCCCACCCTGCTCCACAAGCCCCCAGCCCCTCACAAGCTTGGCACTCCAAAACTGAGCACCTGAGGGAGGAAACCTCCCTCCCGGTCTTACACCAGCCATAACCCCCCTTCATCTGCCCTGCACCAGGGTTGAGCTTCCCCATAGTGCATCCCCAGCCTACTTGGAGGGGAAGAACTCAGTCTCTGCCTTGCCAGCCACGAGAACCTCTGGATCCTGGAGCCCAGCATCCTTTCGAGCCCAGCATCTTTTCGTGCCCAAATGTGCACAGCCCTAAACCAAACATAATGGGGTGAATGAGTGAGCAGGGCTCGCCCGGACTTGCAATGAGCCCCAGTCTGGCACCCACCCTTGAGGCACCCCATATGAGCATGGCACCCCACAAGCCTGCTCCCACTGCCCCATCCCCAGCTGCACCATCCCCAGCCCTGCCAGCCACCCTGGAGCAGGTGGCTTCGGACCAGAAACACCAGGACGCAGGGATGGAGCTTATCTTGGGCTGGAGGAAGCCAAATTCACAGCAGCTTTAAGGGAAGAGGAAACCAGAGCTTCCTCCCGGGGGTCCACACGGGTGTAAGAGCTGGTGCTGCAATTTCTGCAACCAGACAAGCCATTGTCTGCCCCTGGGGCTCAGGATGACGAGGACAGGCTGAAAGAGGCTTTTGTTAGCAACACCAACCACACTCTTTGGTGTTTCAGCCTGTTCTGGGATCCTCCCTCCTCTCCAAACACGCCACTCGCCCCCGAGCCCGGGGTGGGAGCTGGGTGCTGCCGCTTCCCAAAGCAAACGGGGACACGTCTTTACCCTGCGCAACACGCAAAGCGGGCAGAGGCCAGGGCTACGAGGCTGGATGGGGCCTGGGGAGTCCCTGGGGAGCAGGAGGGGTAAGGGGAGACCCCTTCAAATGGCTGCTCCCCTGCAAAAGCCCCTTACCAACCCCAAACCTTTCAGGCTGTGCCTGCTTTTTCCAAAGGGCACCCAGAACACAAATATCACACACACCCCTCCCTGTGGCAAACTGGCAGCACCCACTGTGGAGCATGGAGAGCCAGAGACGGCTGACACTGCAGCGGTTTTGGGATGAGTGCTGGCACAGGATGGCTGCGGGGATGCCTCTGGCCAGAGTGACCCAGCCATTTGTTCCTGTTGCCATTAGAAAGGCCCCAGAGATGCTCCAAGCCACCTTCCCGCTCTGCCATGACCTTCCTGGCTGGCCTGACTCGGGGCTGCCATCATGGCCCTGTGTATCCCATTCCAGCTAGGATGCGGGGGACACCCAGCATGCAGCAGCTTTTCAAGTCACTCCATGGGGTGCACCACAGTGCCCATGTCCCCCACCCATTCCCGACACTGCCCATCTGGGAGCGTGCGCCTCCCTCCAAGCATCCCCATGATCCCGCCACACACCCCCGGGGTCCACCAGCAAACAGAGCTGCTTTCACACTGAGGGGACCATGTGTGTGACCCTTGTCTGCTGCCCCCCCACTAAATTGCCCCTCTGACGACAGCCAGTGTCTCGCTGCTGCTGGTCGGCAGCCCCAGTCCATCACCCGAGGGTGCGAGGGGCCGGCGTGGGAACACAGCTTCATTCAGAGAGCTTGCCATGGGGAGCAGCAAGCACCCGCTCCTGCTTTCATCCCAAACTGTGTTCTTGCTCTTACACCCCCACGTGCATTTCTCCAAGCATCAGTCTCCCTGCAGCTCTCTTCCTTTCACTCCCCCTGCCAAAGAAGCACATCTCAGTCCCCAGCTGACATACAGAAGGGTCACAACCATCTAATGACGAAGCCAGAGGCAAAGTAACCTCTCCTGCCTGCCAAGCAGGGGGGGATCAAACATTAGCCATTGGGTAAATCATTAACCCTAAGACAAAGGGCCTCTCTAGGAGAGGGGAGCATGTGGGCATGGTCGTGGGTCACCTTGAAGCCTCCACACTGCCATGGCCCCAGATGCAGCTGCGGTTGGGTGGCTGTGGGGTCCTTGTCCTTCTCCTGTCCCCACGGGGAGCTGCCAGCTTTGCAAATGCCCCGCTCCCAGGATGGACACCCCAAAGCCCTTTCCTGTGCACTGTAGCACCTGCAAACTGGCCCTGAATGCCAGCACGATGAACTCGGTGACTATCTCTTGTCCTGGCCACCAGGAAGTTTTCTTTTAACCTGGCCACCATGTTTCACATTTTGAGGAGGGGATGGTGATGCTCAGCCTTGAAGGGGGAGTCAAAACCTGCTGGCAGTCCCTGTTTGAAGAAGCCAAGGCTGGATGGAAAGCGATTTTGGACTCAGCAGCCTCCCATGGGGACAAGGCAGAAGTGCCCCTCAGCGCCTAAAAACCTGGGGGAGTCTGGGGAGGGAAGACACACAGAAACACAGGGACATTCACCCAGCCACATTACCTGCAGAAGCATTAATAAAGACACAAGAATACCCTTTGTCCTCCTCAGGGAGAGCATCACAAGGCAGAGGCAGGCGTCCGCCAGCCAAGTGCATCCAACACAGGTCTCTGACGGCCTCGCAGAAGCCCTGGCACGGCGGGGGGGTTACAGGGACCAAGGCGCTACACCCAGGGAGCAGGAGCAAGCAGACAAACCACTTCACGTAGCGATGGCACTGCGATTCAAGCAGCCCCTCCCACTCATGCAAAGCTGCCCGAATTTCCGCCTCACTGCCGTGGCGGAGGTAATTCGGTAATCTGAAATGGTTGGTGCCCAGAATGGTGCAGAAGGGCAGGTGGGTTGGGACGGGCAGGCAACGGCCGGCTGGCGGCAGCAGTCCAGGTAAGGATACAAGCTCTGTGCTGCTACTACTGTAGAGTCGTGTAGCAGCGGTTAGTAAATCAAACTCAAGAGGACCGGAGGTATTGACAAGAGGAGGATCCACACTGTTAGCTGCCCTCCCGTTAGGCAAAGGAGGGCTCCGGCTCCCATTCATGCCAGCCAGCACCAGCCCCCAGTGGCCAGTGCCGAGCGGTGAGGCGGGCGATGCTCCGTGGTGGTGTCGGGGCAGTTGCACCGTGGGGTCCCGGGGTGGCACCGCCTGCTTACGGTTAGTGTCACCTGGTGAGAAAGGAAAAGGGGCACTACCTGGCCGAAGACCCGCTGGTCTCTGCAAGGACACCTGTGTCCCTGTTGCTGCGGGGGTCCCTGTCCCCAGGAGCTGCCGATCCTCGGTGTTCCCCATCCCCAGGACCTGTGGGTCCTTGGTGGTCCCTGTCCCCAGGAGCTGCAGGTCCTTGGTGGAGCTTCTGGCCGCACCCTGGCCATGGGCAGGTGACGTGCTGTGGGGAGGAGCGATGCTTGGCCGTGCTGTGCTCTCCACCAGCCCCGTGGCATTCCTGTCCCACTGCTTGGTGTTTTCAGACACAGTCCCCTCGCCGGCAGGTGCTGCTGTGCTGGGATCCATCTCCTGGCGCTGTGGGGTGGTGATGTCCCCCACCACCTGGACACCCCATGTCCCTGGGGACGTGCTGGGGGTGGGAGCAGTGGCAAGAGGCTCCGGCGGTGCGGTTCCCACACCGGGTGCTGCTGGGCTTCCCGTGGTGTTTGTGCTGCCCCAAATCCAGTCCAGGAGCTGAGTATCGGAGGAGGAGAAGCAGCAAGCCAGGAGGAGCAGAAACTCCAAGCGAGGCGGAGCCGGGGCCATTAGGAAGGAAAAATGAGCCTTGTTGCTTCAGAGAGTAAAACGGAGAGGCCGGAGGAAGGAAAGCAGGAAAGAGGCAGGAGTTTTGCCCAGATCAGACTCCCGGAGCACTCACATCGCACTCTCTTCCCTGTCTCCGGCACACGACCCTTCAAACCGGAGTGGAGTGGGAGGAGTGGCCGCGCTGCCGGCCCTGCCAAACCCTCCGCTCTCGAGCGCCAGCCTCCCTGCACCCGGCACGGCCCCCTGGGGACCCTGCCACCCTGCTGGGGACCCACCTGAGCCCCCCAAAACCTCTGGGAGCTGAGCCAGCCCTCTGACAAACCCTGTTCCCTGTCCCAGCTGCTGCTGCCAGCATTTTAACTCCTTACTGCCCAGAAAACCCTAAATCCTCTCTCCTTGCTTGGTGGCTCTGGTTAAATTGCCAGCACTGGGAGCTGTACATGGGGGTCGTGCATGGATACGATTGCCACAGATGCCTGTCTTTGGTGGGACACAGAGGTGTCCTCCCCTACAGGTCTCAGGAAAGGTTATAACCTCTCAGCAAAACTGAATGAGGAAGAAAAAAAATCCCAGAAAACATTTCCAAGATTTCCACTGGCCGGAAACACAACAAGTCCCAAAAGTCAAGTGCTTTAGAGCAGCTTTCCCAGCTTAGTTACAGGGCCAGGACCCCCCAGACGCTGTTGCAAGAAAGACGGTGAGGGGAGCATTTGTGATCCTCCCACCACCACCACAAGCATCACATACCAGCAATGTGTGTAAGCCAGGAGGTCTGAGCAATCGTAACCTCAAGTACTTGAGTTTTACTGAAGCTTGGGACGAAAATCTCCCCTGAGCAGCACTGGCACTCTCCCATGCCCCAGCTTAAAAAAATCCCCCAAAATCCACTTATTTAGCCCATTTCCCAACCTCAAAGGTGCCCAGCTCTGGAGATGACGAGCCCTCATCGCCGGGGACCACCAAGTCCCTAGCCCCCTGCTGGGATGCAGCACACCTGTGGACCACACCACCACACTGCCCTTGCCATGACACGGGGCAAGTCAACTTTGTGGCTCAAAACGTGTCCCCAAGAAGGGACGTTGATGGGTAGATGACAATTTTGGCTCCCCCTTGCCAGGATGCTGCGTGGCCAGGAAAGCCACTGTCTGTGGTAATGTGGTCCTGCAATGTGGAATGGGAAGGGATGCAACTCTCCTCATGCTCCAGCTTAAAAACATTCAGGAAAAACACTGAAACAAATGCTCAGATGTCTATTTTGCTTTACACAACATTTCCCACACTACTTTTTAAGTGAAATGGGTGAGTTTTTCCCTTAAAACAGCAGCTGGCACAGCAAGGATGCTATTGCTAATAGGCTTGCCCCACGACTGATGCTGTTATAGGAGCATGTTGTGGAACAGCCCACGACAAATCGAATGCAGGACGTGTTTTTGTCCATATGTCAGAGTTTCCATATGCTTCCCTCGAAGTTCTTGTGCTGCAATCAACCTGATGAAAGGAGCCAGCCTGCCAACCCGCCCCAGCGTGTTCGGACGGGACCCTGCTGTGCCTGGCTCTGCTCCCCTGGGGAGAGGGTGCGGCGCCCCAGTGACCCTCCCTGTGTCCTCAGCACGTCTGAGAGGAACGCTGGTGGCTGCTGCTCTTCTCCCAGCGGTGGGGAGGACAGATGGAAAAGCTCAGTGTTCCCATGGCCTCTCCCTCAAACTGGGTGGGAGATAAGTGGGGTGGGTGCCAGCCTGCAGTGGGGTGCAATCCAAGACCCCTGGAGCCATGCAGCATCCCCAAGGCAGCTCCCAGAGCCAGGGGGAAGGATCACGAACCCCGATGAGCCTCCTTGTCTCAGTCAGGAGGTTTTCAGGAGTGGCACCATGCTAGGGTATCCCAAGTGTGTACAGACACAATGCCCAGCCAGAAAAAATACCATTTCTCCCTTTTGCTGGGATTAGGCAGCTCATGAGAGCAGAGCAAAGCAGCAATCCCCTAGGACCTCCCTGCGTGCAGGGCTGCCGCCGCCAGCCCTCGTTAAATCAATGATCTTCATTTCACTGCACACCTCTGCGGTGGCAGCTCCCAGGGAAGGTGCTAGGGCTGGGGCATCTCAAAATAAGGGACCCGACACTTCCAACATAAGTGCTTGGAGGGTGTCCCAGTGGCACAGGTGGCACTAGAGTATCCCAATCCAGAGTGCCCAGCTCTGCCACCAACCAAGTGGCAAGGCAGGGACAGGGAACATACCAGATGGTGACATATTTTGGAGAAATATTTCCCCAAAGAGAAGCCACAGCAGCTGGCTTGCTGGCAGAGCAGGGGAAACTCCTTGTTTTACTGTCCTCTAGGCTAAAGCCTCCAAAAAGCACTTTGCATGCTCCAGTGAATGCTGCCGGAAGCTCATATTGACTTTTTACTTCTTTAAAAGCAAAATTGGACCATTGACCTGGTCCTAATTCCCTCTTGAACAGGCTGGCTGTGTCTTCCCACTGCTGTCCAGCATCTGCTGGTCCCACTGGAAAAGGGGGATGAGGCTGCCCTGTTCACTGTGAGCTCAGTCCTGTCTCAGAAGAAGAGAGAGGCGGGAAAAGAGAGGAGGGAAAATGGGGGGAGGGGGAGAGGAGGGAAAGGAGCAGAGAAAAAAGAGAGAAAAAAAAAAAAGAGAGGGGGGGGAAAAGAGAGGGAGGGGGAAGGGGTGGGGAGAGAGAAAGGAGAGAGCATGAGAAAGGGAGAGAGGAAAAGAGAAAGAAGAAAAGACAGAAAAGAGAAAATAGAAGAGAGGGAAGAGAGAGAGGAGAGAGAGAGGAAGAGAGAGAAGAAAAAAGAGGGGAAAAAAGTGGAAAAAAGAGGAAAGAGAGGAAAAAAGAAAGGAAAAGAGAGAGGGAAAAAGGAAAACAAAAAAAAAGAGGAAAAGAGAGAGGAAAAAAGATTAAAAGAGGAAATAAAAAAAAAGCCTGTCACCCAAGTTTCAGACCTGCAGCATCCCATCGGTGGTTAAAGAATAATGCTGTTCTGCAGGCATCAAAGTGGGGCCTAGCAAGCAGATTTCAAGCAACTGGGCCATGTGTGTCCCTGTGCCATGGGAGCAGCCCACGCTGGTGGCCGGAGACAGCAAACCTGGCCATGAACGTGCCAGGCCTTTGCAGCGTGCTTCGCGTCCCCACTCCCGCTTCCTGAGCTCCCGCGGTGGCAGCTCCGCATCGCCGTCCCCGCTGCGTTCTGAGAGGGGACGGGGACCCTGCCCAAGCCCAGCTCGGCAAACCCCCTCGACAGTCCAAGGCCAAACCCTCAGCAAGAGCCAACCAGGTGGAGACGGATGGACAGACGGCAGAGGGAGCCTCAGGCCAAGCAGAGCGTGGAGACGTCCTCAGGAGACTCATTTTGCTGCACCCACCCCAGTTACACCAGCGATCCTTCCTATCCCAGTCACCCCGGCCACAAGCTGAGGTCACCGAGGTCTGGGCAGGGAGCGGCAGCAGTTTTTGTGGGATGCAGCCGGACAGAGTGCAGGCAGGCAGATGCCATCTCCCATCACCTGCAGCTTCCATCTTCCCCCTGCTCACATCTCAAGGGAAGGTCTCCACAAGCCAGTGCAGAAGCCCCGGTATGAAATGTCCTAGGTGAGAAGACTTGAGCCAAAAAAAATTAAGGACAGCTGCAGAAAGTGCTTTAATGCCAACATTGGATTCTGCTGATGAGAGATTGAGCCACAGAGGGAAAGACAGGGAGGGACAGAGCTCACAGCATCCCCACGGCACAGCTCCCAAGCAGCCTCCCTTAGCAATTGGTAGTTAAATTAACAAATTTAATTTGTTTAATTAACAACTTCACCTATTACCAGGCTATTTTTATCCATTTTCTGTTTGCTGAGTCCAGCTCCGACTTCCCCCAGCCCACAGGCAGGATGGCTGCAAATCACTTGGCCACCGCTAAAAATGTCCCCAGTTCCTTCGGAGCAGCCATGCCAACCTACACACAGGGTTGTGTTGCGGGGTACTCCATGAAATGGCCTCCTGGGACAAGCAGGATGTCTGGGGTTGGCCCTGGGATGCAAACACGCCGCAGCCCCACAACCTTTCCAGAGCCCACCGGCACTTCAGCTGCTTGCCTAAAGCTTGCTGGTTACCACCAGTGATGGCAACATTGCCGTAGGGTGCTTGAGAAAGCATCCACCTCCAAAGGGCACAAAACAGCAGCAGAGCAGGTGCTTGAGACCACCGCTGATGTCCCATCTGTACATCTCCCCTTCCATGGATACTGCTGGGTAGGAAAGGAAACTTTGACACCAGCACAGCCAAAATGCTGGAGGCAGAAGCACTCATGCACCGAGCAGAAAAATTCAGTGACTGTCAGCGGCAGATGGTATCTATAAATCCTACTGATGTTTGGGATTTTAATCCGGTCTTCATCTGAAAGCCCAAACAACAGTTAAAAGGCCCTCATCAAGACGCACGCCGAGGATATTGCCACATCCCAAGCCACTGACCTCCCATGTGGAGACAGCCCTGCAGGGACAGGAGGTGAGACCCAGTCTCCAGACGGGTGCCTAGCCAGGGAGACAGGAAGGCAGGGGCTGCAGATGAGGATGGGGATGAGGATGGGGATGAGGATGCAGGGGGGCTGAGCTGGCGTGAGCGACAGCACCCATCAATGGCTCCAAACACCACACCAGTGATGCAGGTGCCAGTTTGCCAGGACCTGCCTCTGGGCCAGCATTTCCCTCGCCTCTGGCTACACAACACCATCGAGCCCCTGGGACTGCAGCGTTCCTAAACATTTACTCATGGAGAGCCAGAAACATCCTCTCAGCAAATTCCTCGATAAGATAAACCATGAAAATATCACGACTGCCTTGGGGAGCCATCAAGTAACCCCAGGGGGAAGAAGGGTGGCTGCGCCCAGACCCCCACCATTACCTGCATCCTCCTCCTGCTCCTGAACTGAGTGGAGATGGAGGCACCCACTGCTCTGGGGTATCCATCCTACTCATCTAAGGAGTATTTTTAATTTGTCATCCCTCATAGGAAATTATGTGGGCAACAGCAGCAGGCAAAGCACAAAGCAAACAGCCTTCCTTCCAAGTGTGGCTAAAAATACCCACGGGGGTCGAGCCCCTGCGGAACAACGCGCCAAGAAGCCAGTCTCACCGAAGGCATCTTGAGTTTCCCTTGTAACTCGTTACCCTCCGGCAAAGACCATGAGCCTCAAGCTGGAGAAGGGACAGTCAAGACATGCTCGTGTCCCCCTTTTTCCCATCCATATGGGCAGGAGAACAAGGCAGCGCCTGGTTTATCTGTCAGCCAGGGCAGGGAATTTGGGGCTGCAGTGACTTTGGCCACCCCATGAGGTGGCCTGGCTGCTGCAGGGGAGGGATGGTGGAGAGGAGCTGTCAACCTCTGGGCACAGCCAAACCCAAGGGAGGTCTTTAAAAATGCAAGGAGGTCTTTAAAATGCAAAGTGAGCTTGGTGTGACCTGTAGCCTCTAGCCCCATCACCAGTTCCCCCCGCCCTGCCTCGACGGGGGCCACCAGCTCTGCTTCCCATCACTTGTCTCCCTCCAGGGCCGACCAACAGCCTGGAGATAAGGCAAGGGGAGGCAAGGGAAGGAATGCGACCCCCTCGCTCACCCTCCGCTGCATTAATAAATCACCTTGCAGACTAATTGCTCCTTGGAGGGGGAAGACTCACCCCCCTCCTCACACCCTCCCAAGGTCGCAGCTCAGCCTGGGAGCCACGCTCCTGGGAAGCCCCAGATTTCAATTGCGTTCCTGGCATTCCTGCCCCAGCACGCAGCCAAGGGGGCTCCGCCAGGGCCCGCAGCCACCTGGGAAGGCACAGGGGTCTATCCCAGTTATCAGAGAGGGGGGTCAGTTCCCATCTCTGGAAGCGACTGAGCAGGTCCGTGGCTGGGGAGCGCATCCCTATTCCCAGGCACCTATTTATAGCTAGAAATACAGGGAGACCAATGCACCCAGCATCCCAGCTCATAGATGTTATCCCAGCTGTGCCACAGGATGGATGCTGTGCTGCGGGATGAGGTGAGATCAGGGCTGGGATGGGGGGGTTATGAGCCGACTCAATGCCATTGCAATCTGCTCATTTTCACAAAGCAAAGCTGAGGAGGACAAGGTACCCGGGTGGGGTATGCTTCCCCAGAGCTCAAATGAAGTCTTCCAGCATCATGCAGTAGAGAAGCCAATGAAGCCCAAAACGTTAGGACACAATTCCCATGAACATATTCCCAGCCATGGAGAGGGTTGGGTAACAAGAGGGACTTGGAAAAGACCTGTGGGACAACATGCCCACCCCTCAGCTGTGCTTGTGTGCTGCACCATGCCAGGATGTTAAGCCACCAATATCAAGGAGCACTGTCAGAGAGTAACCTTGCATGAGCTTTGAAGGCCGCACAACAAATGCTGGAAGATGCCCATTCCCAGCTGTTTTTCAGGACTTGAGCGCAGAGAAAAATACCAGCACAGCTAAAATAAACCCAAATTCACCATACAAAACACAGAAGATCTGTCAAACGAAGTAGTACCTGAAGCTACGATGGAGTGGTACAGCATCCATCCTGCATCTGCCGCAAGCCAGGGATGCCGGGTGCCCGCTGGTCCTTGCTGCTGCAAGAGGAAACTGCCACAGCTTGTGGATGCTTTACAGAGCCTCTCCACAGCTATACAGCGAGAGAAACTCACCCAGCAGTTCATTAACCTCATCCGCAGTCCGACTTGAGGCAAACAAAATCCAAGCTCACCAGGTTGCTGCCAGGCCAAGTGGCGAGAAACACTATTTTGCTAGGGAATGGAAAGGAAAATAGGGATCCAGAAGGGCGGGTTTTTTTTTTTTTGGACTTCAGCTGCAATCTTCTGCTCATCCAACCAGCCTTAATCTTGTCAGCGCTGCCCCCCCTGCAGTGTAGGGGACTTTGTTTAGCTTGGAGCCTCCTGAAGCCCCCGGCTGTGCTTGTAATAAGACTCCGTGTCTGCTCCACGGTCCTTCCACCTCTCTGCACTCCTCAGACAATAGTTCGCCTGTGCTGCTGACTTTGGCATAATTTCCCTGCTCTTTCCAAAGTTTCCTCTGCACCAGGCAGCTGAGCTTGGCCATCCTGCTTTGGCATCACATCGTATCCCATCACATCCCATCCCAGGGCTGTCTGCTGGGCACCGTGTTTCTGTGAACAGACCTCACCATAGCTTTCGGTCCCCCAAGATGGGGGGATACAAGGGGGTGTACCCTTTTGGGGATGGATGCTGGAGTCAAAGCTATTTAATGCCTTTGTTAGCAGCTTGGACGAGGGGCCACTTAAACAGGGAAAGTGTTGTCTGGTCCTTGAACCTACCTGGCTGCACACATCCCAATGCTAAATAAAAAATGAATCAGTTGAAGGCCATGAAATTAAGCTGAGCGATGACAAGCTGATGTCAGCCAAGGCTGAATTCCTCTCTCCCTACCAGGACAACAGTCTATGTCTCCACTGGCATGGAAATTATTTAAGCAGCAAAATGTAGATCTTTGAGAGAGTCCAAGCACCACTGGAGACGGACATTAAAGGGGTCAAACAGGTCAATGTTGTTGGTGGCTACTTTGCTGCTCCATGCAAGTGAAGAGAAGCTTCTTTACCTTCCTTCAGCACTGGGGAAACCACCCAAGACATGGATGAGGCCAGAAAACACATCTTCCCTCTCCAACAACAACCGAACACGCCAGGCGAGAGATCTACTAGTCCTCAGCACAAGCAGGAGGTGGGGACCAAAAGCCATCGTTTGACCAATTATTCCCTTCTTCAACAAATCACTTGATTTTAAAGGCAAAATATGATGTCAATAAATAGCTTTAATGCACTGGAGTTGACCATATATAACATGACAGATGTCAAGAATAAGGATGAGTGTAAATTGTGTTCCTGCTCGCATGCAGATAGAAATTCAGGAGCAGGTTTGCCCTTTCCTGAGCACAGGGACAATGCCACAGTTGGGCACTCTCCCTTGGCATCGGCATCCCAAAGTGAAGCTGGCCAGCCCATGGGCATGCCACAACCGGCCAAGGACAGCCAGGCAGCACAGTGCCACAGAGATGGTTCCCCACAAGCTGTTTTCTGGGACGATAAGGGTTAAAAAAAAAACCCCAACCCAAACCACACAAAAAAACCCAGAAGGCATGCCTGAAGAGGAGGATTAGAGAGAATAGGGCCATTTCTCAGCAAAGACTATGGAAACGTAAATAGAAAAGTAACATTACGCTCAAGACAGGGGCCCTTTCGCTTTGCTCCTGCCCTACAATGCCACTATTGTTTTGCTGACAACTGGTAATTATCCCAAGCTGCACACACTGGTATTCCCACCCTTTAACCGGGAGGGATTTTGCTGCCGCCGACCCTCTGACACCAGCAAAAATTCACATACCACAGGGTTCAAAGGGGGGGCGGGCTGGAAAGGCTGGGCGAGTCTGATGCGGTACGTCATTCGGGGGACCTCCATTTAGTCATCCCTAAAATACAAAGCTATTCGGGACGTTTTGCTCCAGATGACCATGCTTGGGGTTCAAGGTGCCCCAAATAGCAGGGGGTGTTTTCCCCCATCCCGAGTAAGCAGTACCTACCATCACCCCAGATGAAAAAATGTTCACCTCCCAAATATCCAAGTCTAGGTGGCATGTCCTTTCTCAGCCTGGCAGCAAAGAAGCAACTGAAAAAAAAAAAAAAATCCTACGAAGGCACAGTTTTTCTTCCCTCCTAAAAAGCTCAGGCATCCCTGGAGACCCTGAACCCCTGGGATGAGCCCCTGCAGGCAGCCACTGGTCTGCTGCCCGCTGCGAGGGGACTGTAATGGGGCTGAGTTGGACCCATCACTTCTCATTTATGGGATGGGGGAGTCATGGTCCCAATCTCCCCATCCCACTAGGAGTTCAGCCTGGTGCCGGCACCAGCTCAGATAAGGTGATAAAAAATACTGGTAACTGCCTCAAGGTGGATTAAAACACTCCCATGGTCAAAATGTAGATTTATTTTTTTTTTGCTGGTGCTGGCTGGTGCACGAGCCAGAAAGACCAGAAAAAGGACAAAAAAAATGCATTTTGATGTCTGCCACAGGCTGCAGGCAGCACAGTCAAGGACAGACCAAGGCAGGGGACACACGCAGCCGCCAAAGGATCCGGCTACAAGCACCACAACTAGCTGCTCTGGGATTTATTTTTTTTTTCTTCTGCATTTTAATTACACGATCGCAGAAGTTTCTTCCTAATGGGAAAGCTGGAAACCAGTTTTTCCTGCAGCAAGGCCAATTCCACAAATGCTAGCAGTGACCTGTAAAGATAAAAAAAGCCCCATAAATCAGCAGAGCAACATCTTTCCTTCCTTGCAGCGTCACTGGCCTGTTTCGCTGGGGTGGCTTTTTATTTGTTGTTGTTTTAAGCACCCAAGAGAAAAGAAACCACTCCTAAAACCCCACTTAACCCATCCCAGCTGCAGAAAAAAAAACCCACGTAGGCAGAAGGAGCTATGCTACGGGACTCCGGGCAAGCTCCAGCCTGTCCCTGCAGCGCCTGATCGAGCTTTGTAGGGAATGAACCCCCCTTCTCCCAACCCTGGAGCCCTGCCAGCTCCCCGCCTAATTAAAGCGTGTGGCCGCTTGCAGGGCGGAAAGTCAGCAGCTGGAGCATGGAGGCTCCAGCGCCTCAAGGGATGAACCCCACCACTGCACCAGCACCCCGCTTTTAAGGATGCTGAAAACTGGAGGAGCTCCCGAGTCTGTGTTGGTACCTGGCTCCTATCCATCACTTCGTCGGTCAGAGCAGCAACACAGCTGCAGGGCAAAGATTAAATTCAGATTTTGCTCTTTAAACTGCTTTTGGCTGAAGGAGTTTGCTTTGCACCCACCTTTTCAGGGCTATGGGCACGCCACAGGATGGGGGGAGTAGCAAGGAAGGGATGAAGGCTTGCACAGCTTGTGGGGGAAATGCTCACCAGCCCCTCTGCAAGGAAGAGAGGGCAGGAGAACGCTCAGAAGGGGCCATAGGGAAAGCAGAGGAAGGGCTTAAAAGATTAAAATGGGACAATGTTATCGGCAGGCAGCTGCCCCATGCCTCCGCACTGCGTGTGTGCGGGGCCTCTGACTGCCGGCCAGGCGGCGCCCACCAAAACTCTGCGGTACTCACTGGGGTACCACCCATTGGATGTTCAGGTGCCAAATGCTGGCACTGGCTGCACCCCTGAACCCCAGCACAGGTGGCGAAGCATCGCCAGCAACACTCAGAAGAAAACTGGGGTAATCAAAAGATTGAACAGCAACAGTGTGATAAAAAGATTAAACAGTAAAATGAAAGAAATGGGAAACAATTGTACTCCCTGCCCAAGCAAAGTGTTTTTTACTGGTGTTCATGCAACTGCAGCTTATCAGTCCAAAGCACATCAGCAACACCCTGAGGCCAGAGAGATACCAGTAGCTTAACAGCAACAGACTATTCGCACAGCCAGAGCACTGGGGACATACTGGGAGACCAGTTTCCACCATGAGAGTCAGAGTTACAGTGACACAGGCTGTCCCAAGGTCCCGGTGTGGCTGTGGCCAAGCTGGTGTGATCAGGTGGGCTGTACGTGGCCATGGAGCATCCCCCCAGTGCACTCCCGAAATCAGGCGTGATGTCAGTAGGGGAGGCAGAGATGCTTCACCAATGACCCACCCATCCCTGGATGGATGCTCGCTAGTTAGCCAAAACATCCATGAGCTTGTTTTATCACCCGTTCCCCAAATTTCTGTGCCACTGGACCAAAGCCAACCACCGGGGGTTGCCAGCAGAGCTGCAGGCAGGCGCAGGGAGTGGGGCCAGGACTGTCCCCGGAGCCCAGCCCACCTCTTCCCCCTGCCCGGCCAGGCAGAGCGGCACGCATCCGGACCACCGGCCCAGGATGAAGAGGGACCCAGCCAATGTCCGCCTTACACCGCTGCATTAATCCTGTTGCTAGGACACCCACGGGCAAAGAAATACAACACTTGACGGATTAGCGTCTAGACTGGCTGACCTTTCCCTCCGCTTGCGAGGTGGAACCGGGGCAAAAAATCAGGCGCCGTTGGCTAAAAGGAGGAGGTGAGGTTTTTTTGTAGATGGGAGCCAGGGAGGGAGGAACATTGCTGTCGCTGAAAGAGCCATTTCACTACCTGCTGCTGGAGAGGGATGTGCAAGAGACAGACCCGGGTCTTGCAACCTGCTGCCAAGCCCGGGCTTTGCCCAGCAACCCAGGCAACAAAAGAGCCTTTCATGAGAGGGGACGATGTCAACTCCGCAATTAGCAGGGGAAAAGAAAAAAGAGCCGAAAGAAGATTATTACCTCCAGCAGTTGCCTCAGGGGGCCCCTCTCAAATGGTTTCATTAACTCTTTCGGCTGAGCCCAAGGAGGAGAAAGTGGGGAAGGAGCCACCAATGTCAGCGGCGGCCGTTGCTGGCTGGACCCAGGGCAGCATTCCAGCCTTGCAGGATGCCATGAGGAGACCAGTCTCCTTGGGCATTGTTGCTGCAGTCTAGCAGGGAGCAATGTCTCTGCCCCTGAGCTCCAACACTGGATTGGACCCTGCAGGGACCACCACCCTTCCACATTGTGGCTGGGAGAGTACCGCATTACAGGTAATTACAGGTATCACAATCTCCTGCCCAGCCCTGGACAGTCCCTGTGAGATCAAACACTGATCTCGGGAAGCAGCGTCCTTGTTCAAGCCATCAGGTGGCCACAGCATATGCCACACACTGAACTTCTTCCACCTCCTGCCTTGCTGAGCAATGGAGAGCCCATACCAGCCCACTGGGTACCACACACGGGGGGGATGCCGTGACTCCCCCACATCCTCCACCTTCATGGCCTGATGTCTGAATCTCCCCACCAAAAAGACGCAATGGCTTGTTAAATAAAATCCACATTTTTATCAGATGATGCCCTGGTTACCTGGTGGGAAGAGGTTAGAAACCTCCCTCCAGGCTTTTTCTCTTCCTGATGCCAAAACCTAAAACCCACAGCTTTCCCTTTTGCCACTCACCCCAAGGAAATCCAGGATGGATCACCCAGTCGACAGCGGCTTGCTCTGACAGTGCCACTGTCCCCTACACCAGGGGCATCACTCGATGCAAGTTGTCCCTGCAAAAAGCTATCCAGAGACTAAACCCCTGGTCTGGCCTCCAGCCCTCCCAAGCCTTTGGCAGCCCGAGCGCGGTCACAGGATGGGGATGCATGGGGACAACTCAGCCTTCTGCCAGGAGTGGCCTTGTGATCGTCACGACCGTCGCTTTCCAGGCTCACCACAGGGCTGTGGCACTCACTCCTGAGGAGCCAGCCCCGGCTTCCCTGTGCCCCAAGGATGCCCTTAGGGGCTGGAGCACAGGGCTCATCCCCACACAGAGATATAACAGCAAGGCCCAGGTGCAGGTATCCCCAAAGGAGCTGCAGAAATAACAACTGCTTAATCCAGTCCTACACTAAAAGTCAAAAAACATGCACGTGCTGTGCTACACACCTTCCTCCACCCACAATGCACGGGGCTGGGACTTTCTCCCACTCACCAATATTCAAGGGGATTTAGTACCAGCTGAAATCATTGCAGATCTCTTCCACACCACCTCCCACCCATCAGTGCCTCCTCTGAGCACCAGTTCTCAGCAAGATGAGGCACATCTTCCCAAAGGGCAGCTGCACTGCCACCACACGCACGCTGGTACCCAGGGGATGGAGAGTGTGGCTGGAGGACAGGACAACTGGTGAGAGCACCCCACAGACAGAAGAGAACAGATGGAGCTGTGGAGTGAAGCAGAGCCCAGCACCGGCCTCCCATCCATCACAGAAGATGCTGTCTTCAGGCTGCATGTGGAGAGATGAGCAGGACACTCTCTGAAAGGGGTCACCTCCCTCAATAAGGCTGTGGGGAGCTGAGCGATTGGGTCCGTGCCTGTGCCAGATCAGGCCTCACAGGCAGGCTCGCTAGTGCCTGCATCTCCCAGGAGGGCAATGCCGTGCTGTGCATGCTGTGCACTCCGTGCTGGGCTCTGGGGAGGGAATCCCCGCTTGTGATGCAGCAGGTGGTAATCTTCTTACAACACACTGGGCCTCCTGGCTCTGAGAGCGCCTGTCCTCTCCCCAGGGCAAACGACCCAGTGCTCAATAGCAGAGCACTAATTCATCTCGTAAGTGAGGCAAGTGGTTATTAATCACAAGCAGGCGCTAATGAATGCTGGATTGAAGGCTCACAGTCCTGGCACGTGGGAGAGTAGCCACTACTAGCCCTTCTCCTGTTTCAGGACCCAGCTGGGGAGATGCTGACATCAGCAAGAGGGTAACGCAAGGTGTCCCAGGGCTCTGTGTCACCCATGGGTCCTGGGTCTAGGCAAGCCTGTCCCATTGGCACAGTACAGCCCCCTGCCCAAACAGAAGGAGGGACAGCAGCTACAGATAACCCATCCCTTAGGTTGATGCTGAGAGCGGGCACGTGTCCTAGGTGAACTCCCCAGGAGGGAGAGGGGAGATAACCCTGTGCTGGGGTTTGGGGAGGGACCTCAGGAGTGGCTGCCATCCCCCATGCTGGCTGTGCGAGCACTCACCACCAAGGCTGAACCCAGGGTCTCCATCTGCACCCAGTCCCATGCTGAGGTTTCCCCCAGGTGAGGGTCCTGGCCCCTCTGGAGAGCAGTTCAGGGTCAGAGGGGAAGGATCAAGCCAAAATGTTGCCTTTTCATGCTGGGGAGCTGGTTTAGAGCAAGACAAGATGTTATTTCACCTTCACCATAACACACTGGTGGGTTCCTTGCTACCCTGACTTGCATACATCACCCCTACAACCTGGACCATAGGTGCTTAGAAGAGGGGTCCACATCATGCCTTCCCTAGGGACCCTGCTAATCCCACTGCTGGCAGGCACAGCAGAACATGCAACACCCCAGCACCATCCATCTCATTGGAGGTACAGGTCCCACATTGACACCAGGGAGATCCCCTGGCTTTTGATGATTTTACATCATCACCCATTTAATTAATTACAGCCTATTGTAAACCAGAACAAACACAGAGCCCCTGATTTGTGAGCAGCAGCCTGGGACACACCAGCAGGAGTGATGGCCGAAGCCTGTAGCAGCCATCAAACATGGTCCTTCTTGATCTGCCTCCCTGGGAGATGCATGCTGGTGCGGCACTGCCTCAACTGGGAACACTGCCGTGCTGGAAGGAAAATGGATGGGACCCAGGCCACCATCCACCACACGGGCGCAGCCAGCAAGCACTGCCAGCTTATCTGGGGTTATCAAAAAGGTGCTGTTTATCCAAAAGTCAACAATCCCTGACTCAATTAAGTTACAGACTAACGAAGAGGGTGGAAAAAAAAAAAGAAATTGTTTGACTACAGCATTTACTGGAGGGGAGGCAGGTGGCTTACTTACGAATTAAAAAATCAGAGATAGCTTCAAGAGCTGCCGGGCTGATGGAGATTTATGCTAGCAGTGATGGTGGGAAGAGCATGGAGATGGTGATGCTGGGCTGGCAAGCTGCAGAATCCAGGTGCCCTGGCTGCTATTCCCGCCCCAGGCTGTTTGAACAGTCTCCCACAACCTGGGGACAGGGTCAGAGGAACAGCCAGATCTTCCAGTCCCCCAGGAGGAGGAAACCAGCAGATTGAGCTTGGGAATCAAATAAAAATACAATAAAATCCACTAATAACCAATTTCCATCTTAGAAAATGGTTGGGAGGCGATGCCAAAAAAAGCAATAAAAATTCCACAAAAGCAACCTTTTAAACTGAAAACGAGCAGACACGGGATGTTCCGGACCAGATGTTGCTCGCTGAAAAAGCCCCCAGCGCTGAGGATGCTCCTGCCAAACAGCATGGCGGTCAGAGCCGGGAGGACAGTAAGTCTCCAGAGCCTTGACCCCAAAGCAGCCCCATCCCACAGCCCTGGGGCAGGGAGGTTCCTGCTCCCTCCTAGCTCCCAGCACTTGCTGGGAGGCCATAGCCACTCCACCTTTGGCTTGCGGGAACCATCCCTTCACACCCAAAGGGGTTATTAACTGTTCTCATGCCTCAAGGCCATGGAGGTTTTTTAGCCCACCATGCTAGTGGGGAAGGAAATTGAGCTGAGAAACAGAGAACACGCTGAAAGATGTGCATTTACGTGGGCAGAGCTGGCAAACGTGCCCAGCACTGCTGAGGCAACCCATCAGCTGTGCTGCAGAGCCGCCACTCACCCCACAGGCAACCCTGCTCCTGGTGACAGGGAGGGATGCAGGACATCAGGCTGCAACATTGCAACAAGATACCCAATGGCTTTCTCTTTAATGAAGGCTTCTCACTTGTTAATAGCAGAGCCAAGCTTTCCAAACCCAGAAGAGAGCCTCACAAGCATCTAAGCAACTCTGCATTAACCCAAATCTGGACAAACAGAGTGTACTAGCCACAAGTTTCACAGGTTCTGTTGTTTTTTCCCCCACTGCATCCTTCCCTCTCCACTCTCACCCAACATGACCCATTTTTGCCCTCAAGCCCTCTGCAGCTCTCCCCATGCCCGCAGTCTCCACTCTCATGTTTCTCCCAGTGGCTCCAAATCCACATTAAGGCAACGCTGGAAGCCCCCATTAGCTGTACACATGTCCAAACCGTTTTCTAATCCCGTTCAGCTCCTTGCTTCAATTATATCTTTGGCAAAAAGCTCTCTACGCTAATCAAATCCCACATTAAAAGCCAAAAGCCACACATGTGCTGCTACCACATACTTTCCTCCATACACAAAGTCAGGGACTTTCTCCCACTCCCCGATATCCAAGGCAATGTAGCATTAGCCAACACTGTTGCAGGTTTCTTCTCCACCACCTCCCACCCATCAGTGTCTCCTCTGAGCACCTGCTCTCAGCAAGACACGGCACATCTTCCCAGAGGGCAGCAGCACTGCTGCTCCACACACATTGGTACTGAAGGTATGAGGAATGTGGCTGGAGGACAGGACAGCCAGTGAGAGCACCCCACTGATGGCACAGAAAAGATGGAGTGATGGGGTGAGGTGGAGCCCAGCACTGGTCCTCCCATCAGTCACAGAAGATGCTGCCTCCAGGCTGCATACACAGCCAGAGATGCACAGGATGCTCTTGGAAAGGATTAATCTCCAACGCTTTCTCAAATGTCATCAGATACGCTAGAGGATGATTAAAATGCTTTATTAATCCCATACCTCTGGGCTGCTGATATACATCCGATACTTAATCCCAGACGTCTCCTTCAGCACTTTGAACTCTCTACTGAAATGCCAGAATTAATTCTTTTCTTGGTAAACTATCAGAGTTTGGATGAGACAGAGTGCACTCACTGGGATTGTTATTTCAGGGCTTAGACCATCATCCCTAACAGTTGCTGCAGACCAGAGAAGCCAGCACCACACACATCTGACAACAGCAAAAGCCGCAAGATGCAGGCAAACCCTCACCAGCAAAGCTGTGCAGCAGCCCTTGCCAGCCCCACCTGAGCAGTTCACATGGCTCTAAGCCTCCTCCTTCTTCTCCAGCTCCCTCTCTCCATGCATGCTCTCAGAGACATCACCCTCTGCAAAGCAGCCCCAAGCTCAGAGCATGTCCTGAGGCAGGGAATCATTAGCTAGAAAAACATGGGACGGTTGCCTGTGGATGGAGGATCTTCTCCCTCTGCTCTCCAGACACAGGGCAAGTACCTCTCCTTGATCCCACCTCCCTGGTACAACTTTCCTGGCTAAACAGGGACCTTGTGGAACTGGAGGGTTGCTTGGGCCCTACTGAGCTGGTTATGGTGGATGCCTGTCTATCACAGCCACAGGAGACCAGTGAGGCCCAAGGCACTGGGAGGGATCCCAGGTGAGAAACATGAGGACTCCAAGGAAGGATACCCTGTTGAATTGTACACCAGCATGGACCACAGGGCTTCCCATGTGGCTGGCCAATGGGAACTCCAGATCTCCATTCTCCAGGCAGCGCTCAGAAGGAAGGGGGTATGTCCATGGCTGAGTAACGTAAACCAAGACCACAAAACAGAGCGGGAGCAGGTAGAAAGCATGGCCAGCAGGACAAGGGAGGTCATTCTCCCCCTCTACTCTGCTCTTGTGAGACCCCACCTGGAGCACTGTACTCCTCAGCACAAGAAGGACATGGACCTGTTGGAGCGGGTCCAAAGGAGGGCCACAAAAATGATTCAAGAACTGGAACACCTCTCCTGTGAGGAAAGGCTGAGAGAATTAGGGTTGTTCAGCCTGGAGAAGAGAAGGCTCTAGGGAGACCTTATTGTGGCCTTTCAACATATAAAGGGAGCTTATAAGAAAGACCTTTTAGCAAGGCCTGTGGTACATGGGGCAATGGTTTTAAACAAAGATGGTAGGTTTAAACTGGACATAATGAAAAAAAATTTTTTTATGGTAAGGGTGGCGAGACACAGGAACAGGTTGCCTAGAGAAGCTGTGGATGCCCCATCACTGAAAGTGTTCATGATCAGGTTGGACGGGACTTTGAGCAACCTGATCTAGTGCAAGATGTCCCCGCCCATGGCAGGGGGGGTTGAACAAGGTGATCTTCAGAGGTCCCTTCCAATCCAAACCATTTTGTTATTCTATGATAAAGCAAGAGTGGACAAATTAGTAAGATTTCAGACACACGGGGGTGACTCGCCTTGGTTTTGCGTAGAAAAGCAGGTTGCTGCATGTGCCTGGGAGCTTCCTCCCAGAGCCACTGCCACAAGCCCCAGATGTGCCGGTAGATGCAACAGTGGCATCCCATGGCACAACCTGGGGTGAGAACAGCCCTCCCATCCTGAAGGGCTGAGGACAGACCTCAGCTCCTCCAGACAACCCTCGGGCTGCCCAGGAGACTGATTTGCAAACAATGGCGGCCATGTCGCCCATGTGCCCAGGTCGTCAGCATCCTCTGCAGGCTCCACGCTCATGGGAGGATGCAGCTTCAGATCAGTCCTCACCCTCCATGCTCGCTCCCTGCTCCACACACTCCTGCCTCCTAAAAAAGAAGTGGTGACACCCTCCAACTAGAGAAAAAACTGTTTCCCAGCAGAACAGTTATCTGCTTGGGTATTTTTTTTAAACCATGCAATAAAGCTTGAAATGGGATTACAAAATGTGTTTCTCTGTCTTATCCACGTGCTCAGGTTTGCTATTTAACAGCACCCGAATCGTATTGACATAAACACTGTAAGAAGAGGTTATTCCAGATGCAGGCCAAAATAAATAAGAAGCGGTGTCACAAAGAGGCTGCTATTCAGAGCAGAAACCCCAGTTCTCCAGGATCTGGTAGTATGTGTCAGGGATCATCCAGGTGCCACAGGGAAAATGAGCTCGGCGCTCTGTCTTCCTGGAGATGCACACCAGTGAGGAGCTCCCAGGCACCCACGGCTGCCTCGGGCCAGGGGAGACATGGGCTGAGCTCCTTTTCCCCACATGGAAACTCAAAATCACGTTGGAGCTCTGGGCGAAGGATGCTGGGAACAGACTGAATCCAAGTATGGAGCTGCAAAACCACTGAGAAAATTAGGAGCAGGGCTTGAAAAGGTTACTTGCATCAAGGGAAGTGAAGAAAAATCCCGCCTGCCACGCAGGACTACTCAGTCTTTTATTAAACTGAGTTTCCAAACCCAAAGTGCCATCTGAGTGGGGCCACTTCATCTCTGCTGCCTCCTCCTTGGGATGGGATAGGATCCATCTGCCAGAAGATGAACCAGGAGCCCTGGGAGCATCCAGCAGTGCTGCAGAGAGATATCCACAGGCTTGGCCTCTTCCAGCTGCCAGCAGCCCGGGGCAACTCTCCCTCCCCACCAGCTCCCACAGGAGAGAGCAGCAGCCCAGATAAGGTTTTGCAAACAGAAGTCCTGCCAGTTGATAAGGATATGAAGAGCCCGCAGGGCCTCCCAAGCACAGCATCCTCCTCAGTTGCTCCAGCCCATCCCAGGGCCAGTTCTCCACAGCCCTTCTCCTAGTCTTTAGGAGAAATTCTTAAAATAATATTTGCAAAAGCTCTGATCCACCTGTCAAAAATCCCCAGGCGCTGATGCCAAAGCAGTTATGTCACAGGCTGTAAATCGCTTTGCACGGCACCTGTTTCATCTTTAAAGGCACGTGCTTGCAAGGAATCCCAGCCATTGAGACCGACAAGCCATTGAAGATGGAAATAAAATCAAGCACAAGCCTCTACACCAGCAGCAAGCAGCTCTGGCACCTGCTATATTTAACAGCAGAAGGAGGCAGCTTGGCTTCCCAGGTGCTGCCTGCATCCTCCTCATCATCACCAGCCAAGACCTTGATGTACCAGCCCATCCCAGCCCCAAACTGAGGCAGAGAAACTCAGCATGAGAGAAGATGAATGAAGTCAGGCTGTCTCCACCATCAGATTGGGGCAACCCTGGCCAGCTTTGTAAACCCCTAGTGGTGGGCATCTCCCATCTCCAGTGACCTGTCCCAAGGTTGTCCACCCTCCTGGGAGTGGGGATTTCCCCAGCGTTCAGCACAGCCTGGGCTGCTGCCCTGTGCATGGGGGACACCCATATACCCACATGTGCCCCAGTTCCCCCACACTCTCAAAACCAGTCCCACAGCAGCACCCTCATTCCCTTTCCCTGTACAGCCACACGCCCTTGCTGAGGAATCCCAGAGATCTGGAGGATAAGAGGTAAGACCAGCTCCAGTCAGCTAAGCCCCCAAATTTTTAAGGCAGGCAGATAAACAGAAAGGTTATCTCCATGCCAGGACAGCCTTCAGAGCAAACATTCCCCAGGAGCCATCACAAAGCAGCGCTGGCAGAACAGGCCCTGCAGTCCTTGGACATTGAACCAAGGGAAGGGGGGGAAAAAAAAAAAAAAAAAAAAGAAAGAAAAAAAAGCCACACCAACCCTCCTGCAAATTCTTTTAAAACCCGATTCACAGCCTGCCTTTGGGAGACAGCCAAGTCGGCTGGGTGAAACGGGCACCTCCCTGCCACAGGTGACCAGCGCCGGCGGTGCTCCCCCAACATTTAACCCCTATGTGTGTCACGTGAAACCTCCTTGGGTTACCTGGCATGGCTACTCAAAGGTGGAGAGGATCCAGCTTCAGCTCGACAAAGGGTCCCAGCCAGCCCTGTGCGCCCAATGCCATTCCGGGAGCTGAGATGCCAGTGGAGAGGGGGGTGGGAAGGGCACGAATAGCTCTGAATAACCACTGTTAAACCAGCTCCTGGCCCTCCAGCTCAGTTCGGCTGTGCTGGACAGTCTCCAGGGACCTAAAATAGTCAATTCAGGATTTCACATAGGAATGACGTTCCCATCTCTGAAAACCTCCAAGGGGAACTTTGTTCCCAAGGTCCCTGGGGAGGCACCCACGCCACAGAAAGTGGCGTCACAAACCCAGCCTGGGGCGCTTTGAGAGCTTCTCCAAGTGTTCCCAGACATGCTCTGGGGAGTGCTGGGCAGCCCCACTGCCCAGACCGCTCTCTTCCCCTCCACGACACCAGCCTTTGCACAGCTGAACCCGAGCTGTTCCTAGATGACATGAAGCCTTGCTCCAGTAAATAATCCACCGATTTCACAGCCCAGCACCTGTCTGACTCCCAGCTCGCTTGTACCTGGGGCAGCCACTTACCAATACATCTCGCCCAGCCTAGGAGGATGGCGGGGCATGAGCCACACCTTATAACACGCTGGCGAGCTGACAACACTCAGCGCAAGCAGAAGACAACCAGAACATCACCCTGGAGAACAGTCACCCTCATCCGGTTTTGGATCACCACTTGCAGCTCAGCTGCTTTGGCAAACAGGGTTCCTGGGCCGCAAGCAGGGTTGGGGGCTCCCTGTGTCAGCCACGGCTCTCTCTGCTGCCTCACACCAGGCACACATCCAAAAACCAGGGGGAGGAGGGCTTTCAACTGGCCTGGCAGCCAGGAGGAAGCTTCCCCGGCGGGGAGGTAAAGTTCACCAGGAAAACAGGCAGCTAGTGCACTCAGGCAGTGGGAGAACTGGCTCACGTGCCCCATGGGGAAAGAAGCGCTGGAAAGCTGAGTCAGCACCAAATTCCCCTCTCCTGGGGCACAAGCTGCTTGAGAGCCAGAGGAGTGGATTGTTTCACAGAAATCCGAAGGCAGGGGAAAGCCAGTGAGTGGCGTGGGAGGTGTTGTATCCCTGGGGCACATGCTCGAGGCTTCCTACTGCTCAAAATGCTTCCAAGGATGCGCAGGCACTGGGAAGACTTCTGCAGGCATGGCAGAAACCGCTAACACATGGAGCACGGCCACTTTGGGATAACGCCATCCTGTCTGTCTCACAATCAGAGCAATCCAGACAAACCATTCTCATCCCAGTAAAGCCACCAAGTGCACTGCAGCCAGGTATCTCTCTCAAGGATTGCCCAGCACAGTGCTCCCCCAGCATCCTCCCCCAGTGCCCTGTTGATGAGATGGGGCCCACACGACCCCAACCCTGCCACCCTCAGCAGCCACAAAGGACATAGCCATTGAAAGGGTGCATGGGGGGAAAATCCCCCCATCACCCTTCTCTTTGGGGAACACGGACTGGGCGCAGCATTTGGCATGAGGGAAGGCACAACTCCATGCCTGCTGGGGAGCAGGACTCCATCCACATCGCATCCCAGGGGACAAGGGCCTTCAGGACAGGAAGGGGGTGCAGGACCCCAGGCACGGCGGCAGGGACACCCCCCACCCGCCCTTAGCATCCCACGCACGTTACCCGGCTCCTGGGAAGCGGTGGGGACCAGCAGGACAAAGAGCCCAAGCAGCAGCCGCCGCGGGGGGCACCTGCGGGAAGAGAGAGCAAGAGGTTACCCACCCTCCCGCCGGCTCCGGCGTGTCGTGTCCCCCGGTCGGCAGCCTCCGGCCGGGCCAGTGTGGCCCCAGGGCGCCCGGGCAGCTCGGGGGTCCCCACCGTATACCGGGGCTCCCCAGCTTCAGCGACACCGTTGCACTGGAGTCCCGGTGAACCCCAGACCCGTTGGCTCCGGGGTCCCCGCGGTACCAGTGCCGGTGCCTCTGCGGTTTCCACGGCACAGCGGTGCGCTCTAGCCCCGCCAGCTTCAGTGTCCCCACGGTACCCCTGCCCCCGGAGTCCCCCCCCGCACAGTATACCGCTGCCCCCCAGCTCTGGCGGCGTCAGTGCTCCCGCGGTATCGGTGCCCGGCAAGCCCTGGCGGCTACGGGGTCCCGGTGCACGCCAGCCCCCGCTGCTCCGGGGTCCTCGTGCTACCGGTGCCCCGGTGCGCCCCAGCCCTGGCGCCCGCAACCCCCCGGCCCCGCGGCTCACCCTGGGCTCATGGTGCCCTCTCGATGCCGGCAGTGCGGCTCAGCTCGGCTCGGCACGGCCTGGGAGGCGGGGAGGGGAGGGGAGGGACGGGGAGGGGAGGGGCGGCCCGCCCCAGGCTGGCGGCAGAGCGGGCGCGCCGGGGCCGCAGCTCAGCCCGCCCCCAGCCCCAGGTCCCGGGGCTTGCACCGCCTCTGGACTCCTGCAGCCGGGAGGGGATCGGGGACACCTCCCCGAGGCGTGCGGGCCCTGCGCCAGCCCCCGGTGTGCGGAGGGCACAGCGCGGTTCCCCAAGGAGCATCCTCTCACCGAGAAGCATCTTCTCCCTGGGGTGCTGGGGAGCACCCTCACCCCCAAGGGGCACTGGCAGCCCGCACCTGCCCTGGCATCGCCTGCTCCACCAAGCGCATGGGTTTTGACTCACAGGCCAGGCCTGGTCTTGAGGCAGGGAGTGAATCAGTGAGCTGAGCTTATTCCCTCTCCTCACCCCTGTCCAAGCCCTGGGTGCACCAAGCAGGGAAGGGTGCTTCCATCCGGGCACCCCATGTCCTCCTCTCCTGGGCCCTTCTCTACCCCAGAGGCCCCTTGCTCTCCCAGCTGCATGTGGGGGGCTTGGGAACCCCACAAGCCTCCCTTGCCACTCTGGCTGTTCGTGCAATGAACCTGGCCCAGCCTGGCAGGATGAAGGGCCTTGGGGACCCTGGGCACGCTCCCAGGACAGCCCTTGCCAGGGGGCTGGAGTGCCAGATCCCGGGCACCAGCACACCTCACCTCACCTCTCCTGTGCAGCTGGCACTGCTGCCCACTTTCACCTCCCCCCCTCACCCCAGCTTTCATCTCCCTCCAGCCCCAGCCCCCTCCTCCCCTTACCCCAGCTTTCATCTCCCTCCAGCCCCAGCCCAGTGGAGGGCAGGATAATCCCCACAAAACCTGCCACACCTTGCTTTGTCTTCTGCAGCATTTTAGTGCCCTGCGGCAGCAAGCTTCTGAAATCCAAGCCCTGGAAACTTCCAGGGGATCTAGAAGTGATTCACTGATGGCAGAGTCAGTGTTTAGTCTAAGCCACAGTTTGGATCTAGCAGAATAAACCATGACATCCAGCTGCTCGGCTGCATGCTTGCAGAGGTGCACGCTATCACTATCCGTCTTTTAGCTATAAATCTTTTAACCCCGCCTTGCACCAAGGAGCCAAAGGCAGGCATCCCCTCGGCACGACCCCAGTCTGGGGGCAATGAATAGACACCAAAGCTGCCTTTTGTTTGGGTGCAGAATGATTTCATGCAGTCACGACTGTTAAATTTACACTTTCCCAGCTGGATGCTGACTGATTTACCGCCCCTTTCTTCTCTCGCAGCTGGATTCCTTTCCTCCAGGTAGACGCTGATGTGTGTTGCCGGAGTACCTGAGCTGCACAAAAGGCAACACGTGGCAGCCCTGAGTCACCGGGCTGCCATTTCGTGCAGGGTTTTCAGAGGGGTGGATGGGCTGCAGGAGGAGTCACAACGGCACTGGGCCTGGAGACCGTGTAGCAAGTGTGAGGAGAGTCCTGGGGCAAGGACAGTGCTTGGAAAAATCTCCTTGAAAACAGAAAATGATCCTCCCTGATAGTGGCGGTAACTTCAAAGCAAGCTGACTTTTAATGGGCTTGATGAGAGCGGGTGGGTAAATGCTCCCACAGGGTGGGAGAGGCCATGGGCAGCTCTGGCCGCCTGCTCAGGGCATTGCTTTAGCTCAGCAGGGAAACATGGTGCTGGCCCTTCCTGTTGTTATCTGTGCCACACAGGCCAGGAGGTGCAAACCTGGTCGGAGCTCCCCTGACTGCCTGCCCAGACCTTCCCACACACTGACACAGCTGGTGCTTCACTGAGAGCAGAGATGTTACCACTGGGCGCTGTGAGTGCCAAGGCGCAGGTGAACGTGGAGCTGCTTTACAGCCCTGACTTCCTCCTCTCTGCACCTCTGGGCTCCACCTGGCCTGGCCATGCTCCCCCAGCTCCTGCTGGGCTTGTTTGCCTGGGAGAGACATAGCACATCACCCTTTGCCCATGCTCCTGCCTTTCCTGTGCCTGCCAGCAGGTCTCTACCCCAGTGCCGCCCCACCACTGCAGAGCCGTCTCCCTCCAGCAGACCTCCGTGCAAAGTGCCTGGCTGACACCAGGGCAATTTCCCATCGTAAAATTTCTTCCCGCTGTGCTTTAAAGTTCGAGAGCCACGAAGGACAGATAATGAGGATCATCTTTTCCCAAGCAAACAGACACTGCCCACCGCGGGGGGGACATGCTGGCGGGGAGGCAGCTCTTTCGAAAACCGACCAAATGGAAACCAACAGTGCTCTGATGGTGGCTCAGCCGCTCACAGCCATGACTTCCCAAAGCCTAGCCAAAAAAGGCCCTCCTGCCCCCCAGGCTTCAAGTTCCAGCAAAGCTTTGGCATTTTTCATCTCTGCACGGCTCCTCCAGGGTCCTGCTGTCCTCCACCCCTGTGCCTGGCTCCCACCCGCTCCCTTCCGGCTGCATCCTGTGGCTGCTTGTCCCATGCTGCCGAGTGGCCCTGGGCAGGGGCACCTCAGTGTGGGGACAGAGGGGCTGCCCCAACTCCCAGCACACAGCCTCTGGCAGCTCAGCGGCTGGGACAGTGCAGAGGCCAAAAAAATGTCATCCTGGCAATCCTACAGGATGACTGGCCTGTTTTTCCCTCCTTTGGGCAGAGGGGAGGGGTTGGAAATGCTGGCCTTGTGGCCCAGGCACATCTCTGTCAGTGGCTCCAGGGCTGGAACACATGGCCTGCATCTACATCCCCCTCCCAAAGTGGCTTCGCCGTGATGGCTGTCCATGTTCTGTGAAGGGCAGTGTGTCTCCAGGATGCTGGGTGGCCTGAGGAGATGTGACCCATGTGCTGTGGGAGCAGTGGGGGTACCAGCAGACACCATGAACTGTTGCCACTGCTGAAAAACAGTTGCTTATGCACGGTTGCCTTGCGATGCTCCTGGGACTTGTAGGTGGGATGCGGGCAGGGGGCTTAGTCCTTCTGCCACCATGCTTTTCCACAGGGGGCTTAGTGAGGAGGCTGGGGAGCAGCAGGAGACATAGGACAGGGGCCAAGGGGGCAATAAGGGACAAGAAGGCAAAGGACAATATTTGGCAAGTGTCTGTGCAGAAAAACAAAGGCTGCAGCAAGGGAGGGAGCAGAAAACCACCGTCCCGCAGGGCTATCCTAACTCTGACAATCCCCAAGTGGTGACTGTCACCAGTCCTGCCACTTTGATGTGCCATTTGTTTGTGTTAAAGCTACCTTCTCCCAGCTTCAGCCCCTGGGTGTGAGTGCTCAGGACCCCTAGCACCAGCCGGTTTTGCATCTCTCTGCCACATTCATTGGTCTGGCTCAGAAGCCCGTGTCCACTGATGGCCTCAACCCGCCAGGGCAGCAGTGGACGAGGTGATCCAGGAGGGATGTCCGCTGCAAAGGACAGAACCATGCCCTCCCTTCAGTGAGGATATGGCAAGGGATGATGCAACAGTATCTTGGTCTGTGAAAGGCATCCCTCCTTTCCGGAGGTGAAGCACACACAGGCCATGAAGGTGGGCGTTTGGGAAGGACCCAAGGAACACAGGCAAGGAGTGGGAATAATTGGAAATCCAGATATTCCCCCAACAAGGAAAGCTGGCAAGCACAGGAGCTGGGCCGAGTGGGGAGCATGTTACCCGCCCATATAGGCAAGCGATTAGCTAAGCCAGGATGGGGTGCTGGGAGGTTGGGAGCGTATCAGCATTGCGCCTGGCCCCAGCAGCCAGGTCTGGCAAACACATTAGCAAGGGGCTGCAGAGGGCAGAAGGAGGTGTTATGGGGGTGGCCGGGAGCCTAGCCAGTAGCAGAAATCCTCTAGGATCTGGAGCTCACCTGCATCCCTCCCACAGAGGCAAGGAAGATGGGACACTGCAGATTGCTGTGGCTCAGCAGGGAGGTGAGCCATGCCATCACCTCCTACCTCAGCAGGGACAGAACAGACTCCTGTCTGCAGGCCCCCACATCACGTGTCACAGTCCCCCCACCACCGCAGAGACCAGAGCCCCTCACACAGAGCTGCGTGGGCAGGAGACCCCAGCCATGGCCACATCCCAGAGCCACTGCCTCTCTCCCTGGGCCATGTGCTGTGGAGAGCTCTCGTCTGTTAGAGATGCAATGTAATGGAGATGGCCTGGCCCATCCCCAAGCTGGATATCGGCAATAAAATAGCCGAGCAACACACGAGAGAGAAGCGCAAGCAAGAATATTTGCTCTGGAGCTGGCAGATACACAGCCACTAATTCAGCAGAGATACCACTGATACGCACAGTAACCTCCACCCAGGGGAACGAGGCGGGGGACCAGAGGAGGGATCCCCCTTCCTATCCTAGGGCTGGGGAGCCCCATGCAGTGTCAGCAGGGAGAGAGCTAGTCCCAGACCCCCAGACCACGTGCATCCTTCCTGCTCTCTCCCTGCACCCCTGGGCAGTGCTTGCTCTCTCCTGTGCAGCCTCCTCACCAGACACAAGCACCTGGGGTGTCCCGGCAGCCTCTCCTCCCTCCCAGCTTCTCCATGACTCATTCACTCCAGGGGAAAATGAATACTTCAGCACACATTAGACGAAGGACCACGAGAAGCATTTCATGGGAAAGGGGACAAGGCGGATGCTTCTCGCATGCCTCATTCCGACGGCTCACCCTTGGGTCTCTGCCTCTTGGCTGGCTGTGGGAAATGGCACTTGTTTCCCTTCTCACTGCGCAGTCATGCTCATACACAGCAAGTGGAAGATAAGAAGGGTAGAGCTCTGGAGCTGTGTGAAACCTTGATGCATCCATACGCCAGGTACAAGGTCCAGATCTGGTCCCCTATAGCTTAAGAGGGACCTGGTGGAGCTGGTGTAAGGAACATCTGCAAACATGAAGGGGATGATGGAGCAGCTGCCTGAGAGGGCAAGACCACCCGGCAGGGGCTCTGGGAGGGGAGGAGGGGGTGGAAAGGGGGGATGATGGAGGGCTACACGGTCATAGAGCTGGTGGGCAAGCTGGATGCTGAGGTGCTAGTCATCGCAGCCTGCAACACCAGATTTGGGGGCACTCTCTGAGGCTCAGCAGAGAGAGGCTTAGAGCAGATCCCAGCAGGTGTTTCTGTCCCCAGCCACGGTGCTTGCTGCCAGGGTAGGATGGGGAGGTCGATAGGACCAGCTAGAAATGGAGGAGAGAAATTTGTAGTCATAAGCAGGTCCTAAAGACCCTTGAAGACCCTGCCAATATCCCTGATGCAATGACTACAAGCACCATGAGAGTACCAGGGGACCAGCCCACAGAGAGTGGCCAGGCTCATGGCATTCCCCAGCAGCACTTCTTCTCACTGCCTGTGGAGTTGTGTGCCAGCCTGTGCTCCCATCGCCCACCCAGGGGAGGACACCATGTCCCCCTCTGTCCCTTCCCACTGTGAGCCCTGCCCAAAGCCCCCATCCCTCTGCAGGGCTGGAGCTCACTGGGAGCTTTGTCTGACTGCAGCTCTGCCAAATCCAGCAAGGCTGGGAGAGTTCCCAAAGCCTTCCCTCAAACGCCCTGATCGGCTGTGATGCCTGAATTGCTCATGCAAGGGAGGAGTCCTCCCACACTGGGACACCCTGGTTGCCAGCTCCAGCCCCTCCATGTCCCTTCTACAGCTGGTGAGGGCCACCCGCAGCCTCCAGCTTCTGGCTGAGATGGGTTCCCTGGGCTCTCCCTCCTCTTGCCCATGGGCATGGTGCCCCAGCATGCTCTGCTCACACACCCACTTCCACATTTTCCCCAGAAAGTGCAGTTCAGTTCAAATCAATGTCTGCTTGCCCTGCTCAGTGTGACCCAGGGCCAGCAGCCCAGAACAAGCAAACTCATCTGGATTCCTGCTTCTCTTCCCTAGCCCTTTCAGAGAGACCTCTTGAAAAGTACTTTATTTTTAACATGAGAAAAAGAGCATGTTCCTCCTCCTTCCCGTATTGACAGACAGGTGCTTGCTCAAGGGAGAGCCTTGAAATTGGGCCAGGCAAGACCAGGTCTCCAGGAGAGTACCAGATCTGGCACAGTAATGGGTCTGAACCAATGCTGCCATTTTGGGGAGAGCCCTGTAAGCATCACGATCGGCTTGCCAGGCACAATGCTGACAGGCTGTAAGTCATGGCTGTCTGTGGCTCAGGCATGGGGAGTGGGATGCAGGCAGGAGGATACAGGTCACAGTACCGGGTGGTGGCTCAAGGAGGGAACAGCGGGGCCCTGGGGATGCTGTGTTGGTGGTGAAGCATGCCTGCATTTTCCCTGTGTGGAGGTAACGCCCCAAAAACTGAAGGTCCTGCCATGTGGCAGTGCTGCTTCCTTGGGGAATTTCCCAGCAGCCCTGAGGCTGTCACCTCCTCTCTCCCTGATTCCACTCAGCATCTCCCCTGGAGAGGAACAGTCAACTTTGACTCAGTTGGAAAAAAAAAGAAAACAAAAGGAATCAAAGTCCTTTGCTCCAGCAAGACTCAAAATAGGAGTTTTTTCCTCCCTGAGAAGAGGAAATTCCCAGCTCCCCACAGAGGAGCTTGTGCTGGCTGGCTCTGCGGGGGACCAGACCGTCCCAGGCTGCTCAGCAGCCGGATGCCCTGAGGTTCTGTCTCAGTTCCCCATGCCGGAATGCACTGAGCAGCCTGGGAGAGGGTCTGGCCACCAGGAAGGATTGCTCCTGTGAGGATCCCCATGCTCGAGGATCCTCGAGCCACTTGCAGAGGGTAGCACTAGGACCTGACCATGAGCCTGCTGACAGTAAATGTGCCCTATCCCTTTCTGGCCAGCTGGTGCTGGCCACCCCTGGGCTGCCCAGGAGTGACTGACATTTAGCTTGTCTCTCCAGGATGACTCCACCAGGATTTCTATTCCAACTTTTGAGCCCCTTCTGCCTGTCTGGGAAAAAAAATGAGCTGGGATGAGTGGGGGTGGAAATACCCTCAGGGCAAAGACCCATCCACTGTGGCTGTCCAGTCCCTGTGCACCCTGCTCACCTCCTAGTTCCTGCAGTAGATGTGCTGAGCTGTTCACCACTAGTTTGAGCACATTTGGCAGGACAGTCCTCGAGCCTGCTCCTAGCCCTCTTGCTTCCCCATTTGTATCTGACTTGCTGCGTTTTTTCAGCTTTCCTGTTCTTTCGTCAGACCTGTTCTTCAGCATCAACCTTTTTCCTGTGGCCCCAGCTCTTTCCTATCAGCTGTGCAGGGGTTGTACAGGATTGCCCTATTTGCTGTTTGTTCCATGTTTTACTGAGGCTCTTAATAAGGTGTTTTTCTGCAGCCTCCAGGCAGCTGGGAGGCTTCTGGCTTTCTGGATCACACTGTTGAGAGGTTTGGGATTGGCCTGTTTTTTTCTTTTTTGACACATTTCCTCATTTTTACATGGTCTCTTGTCTTGACATCAAATAATCATGTGCTGGATTTATTCAGCTTGTTCTTCCTTACCCTAAAAATAAAACCAAGTGGTACCACAGCGGGACTAGACCCTACCAAGCTCAGCCCCATGTGCTGTGCAAGAGCAGATCCCGAAAAGCATCTTCTCCTGGTGGTTCTCAGACTGCTTCTGAGGGGATGACACCATGTACCGCATTCAAAGGTTTTATCCTTACATCTTGTCCCTTGACACTTTGATTCAGTCCACAAATGGGTAGTTGAAGTGTCCCTTTATTACAGCCTCCCCTAATATCCCTAAGTATCTGGCTTTAGGTATCTGGTGTTGGTGTGGGGGCATTTGTAGGTTTGCCCTTGCCCTGTTGCCAGATGTGCTGGCTGTTCTCCTGGCACTCCAGAGGATCTGATTTGCCTTCCCTATTTATTGCAGTTATGCTATTTATTTTCCTGCTGGCATTTTCAGAAGCGTATTGAACATTAGCTGTGTTCCCCACGTTAGTCCCATCAGGCCAGACCAAGTGCTCTCCCCCAGTCACCTGCTTCTGGTTTAAATACTCTCTGGCACTGCAGTTACCAGTGCCAGCGGCCTGCTTCTGTTACAATGAAGGAACAGTATCTCTGTCCTTTGTGTTTCCCTAGCATCCCAAGAGGCACTCCAAGTCCTACCATAGCTAAATGCCCCTCTCTGACCCACGTGTCATCTCCACCCTGAGACTCCAGCTCTCTGCATCTCACCCCTGGGACTGGCAGGGTTTCAGAGAGCACCACAGGCAGGTCCTGGGCACCAGTGTCTGGCCAAGCTGCCTGGATGTAGCTGCCAGCTCGCCCTCCAATACCCACCTACCACACAGCATGGCACCATCAGCTTCTCTGCTGTAGTCAGAGCATCTCCCTAGCAGTGTGTGAAGGCAGCAAGCATGGGGGCATCCTGGTGGAGTTACTTAGAGCATACAAAGTGCCACCAGGCACCACTTTCCCCAAAAAGCCTGACCTGCTGTCTAACCCCAATGATGAGAAAATGGGCCATTTCCTCCCAGCACTTAGGAGCTGCCTTTGGCTCGTCTTCACTTGCTCAGCAAACACCCCCGAACAGGTCAGCACTTTCTTCACAGCAAAGCTATGTGAGGAATTTCTCCTAAGGCAGCTGGACCCTTTCCAAAGAGGGTGAGCTGCCAAATTCCCACCCCCCCCCAAGCCCCCAGCAGAGAAACATGGTGCAAGCTTGGACCCTGAAGACTTGATGTGCACTTCCACTTCTGCCCTTCTGTCTGCTAGAGCTGGGGAAGAAGGGGTCCTCTCCACTCCCCTCCCATGCCTGGCTTAGCTGCATCAGGGAAAGAACTGATCCTGCTCTGTCTTTCCCAGAGAAACCTTTAGGTGTCACAGCTCCCCCAAAATGGAGCAGCCAGAAGACAGAACTGTGGGTTTGCATCTTTCTGTGCTCCTCTTTCTACTCTCAAGAGGGGTCTGGCACTGCTGGGCTGCGGGTAGTGGGCAAGAGGAGGCTTCTGATGTGCAGGCTGCATGGGGCTGGGGGATCTCAAATTGCTTCTCAAAGCTCCAGCTGTTGGGCTCACGTGCTCAGGCGAGACACTAGGCTTTCCCATAAAAGCCCATTCCCAGGCCTCCTGGCATGTAGAGACACTTGCAGATGTGCCCCCACAGGCATGCTTTCCACTTGCTCCTGCTCGGTGCGTCCTGCAGAGTTTTTGCCAGCAAGGCACAGAGCCCTGCAAAGCACAGCGAGTGCCCTGGCCAGGCAGAGGATAGACACACTTGGCAAGCTGGAGAAGAAGCACACCCTCCAGGCATGGATACCAAACCACCCCCTGCATCTGGCAAAACCAACTGCAGTTGAAATTGCTTATCCGGATATCTGAAACTTCCTGCTATTTATGAGCATGGCTGCTTGCTGCAGGAGGAAGGCTGCTTATCTGTGTTGTACTGTGGGTTCACAACTTCTCTGCCTTCCCCAAGGCCCCTGGAGAAGGTGCAGCCTTCCCTGCCTGGCCCCCAGCCCCTGAAATTGGCTTTTTGGCACATCACTCTGGTGGCACAACTGGACACTCAACTGCTTCATTTCTCTGGCTACACTTCATGAGTAGGAAAGCTGGGTTTTTTTCTCCTGCTTGTCTGCTGGGAAGGTGAAGAAGCATCTCTAGGGGATGTGATCCCCCTCTGTGCATTCACTAGGAGAGTGACAAGGACCCTTGAAAGCCAAGCACCTAGGAGCAAGTCAGCCTTGGTGGCCCATTGATGTTTTCCAAAGCTTTGTGATGCAGATACACCTAGGATTTCACAGAAGCAAAGATACCAAGTGTTGGAGCTACTCTGGGCTCTGATGAATCACCTCTACAAACATGATACCCGGCTCTTCCTCCCTCCCTGAACCAGCAGATCACCCCCAGAAAACATCCACAACTCCACTTTTGGAAGAGAGGTGCAAGGAAACAGGTTACAGGTAGTTGATCACAACCACACACAGGGGATGGCCACTGTCACCATGCAGCTCCCATCAACTCCCATCTTGAAGAGTAGCCCCAAGCAGAGCTGAACCCTTGAGGCACAGGGCTGACCCATGCCTTGTGGTTGCTCTAAGTGTTTGGACCCTGAGTACTCTAATGGGTCTTAATGACCCTGAACAGCCTCACCTGGGACCCCCCACCCACACATCCTCCAGCCATGGGCCCTGTGCTCACTTCAGCTCAGCCCTGAGCACCTAGTCCTGGCCTGAGCTATGGGAGGGTGTGTTTATTGATGTCTCTGTGTCCAGGTGGACCTTGGAACTGTGTAACAGGTAGCTTAACTCATGTGCTGTTTCCTGTGTGGACCTCATACTTGTGTGGTCTACAGCTTGTGTTCAGCTCATCGGCTGGATGGCCCCCAGACGCTGCAGGTAGCTGGTCTTTGTGTCTGGCCCCATCTCCTGGATGGAGCTCTCAGGTACACACTGCGGCCTTGCTCCCGGTATTGCCTCCAGCCCCCTCTCCTGCTGCTCCTGTCTGGACCTCAGCCCTGATCCATCCTCTTGCTGTGGCTGCTGACAGACCCTGATACTCACACATAGCACAGCAGAGAGTAAGTCCCTGCAAAGCAGGTCAGGGCTGGAGCACGAGAGACACTGGCTCTCCTGCACTCATTCTGGGGAGCCTGTGCAACGGGCCGGACCAGCTGCCAGAGCAGGGCTGTGCTGCCTGCCTCAGACCCAGGGTGGGCTTGTTTCCTGTCCCCCAAAGGATGCAGGTTTTAAGCTGAGAGTATGATCTCTGTCACCTCCGAGAGCAATTTCGTTGGCACCCAGCCTATTTTCTGGCAGGGACCCTGCCCAGCTGGCTGTACCCTTCGCGGGGAGGAGGTCCGCTGTGCAGCCTGGCCTTCTTTTCATCGCAACCGCCATCTATGGCGCTGTAGTGGGATGCCCTGGCTCTTGGGAATTGCCCTCAGTCACTCTTTAGTGGGATTGCCCTGCCCTCTGCCGATCTTTGCAGCAGCAAGCCAGGAGTTGAGGAACGGGCCGTCAGCCAGCAGCCTAGCTGGGCTCCCAGACAATGAATGCAGGGATGAAAACCTCTACAGATGCGTGGGGGTAAATATTCTGGGAGAAAGCAAGCAAGATGCACTCTCAGCTGCTCACGTGTCGTGCACATGCTCTACAGGGTAAAAGCAGGCCTCTGCAGCAAGGGATCCCTTTTTCCTGGGTGCTTGCTGCCTTGCTGGAAGCCAGCTCAGGGAAGCAAACAGCAACAGACCGTGACCAGCAACAGAGATGCTTAACCTGCTACTCCAGTGAGATGGGTTGCTGCTGTCGTAGCTGGGCTGGGAATGACTGCCTCGGGGTGCACCTCCTGCCTCACAAGGAGGTGCAGGAGGCTTTGGGGGTGACCTGGATGGGAGCCGTTACCTCTCCCAGCAGCACCGCACAGGCTGCAGGGCAGCAAGGCTGGGTCCTGCCAGCTTCCAAGTATGGTGAGGCGTTTTCTCAAGACCTCCTGGGACAAAATGGCTCCACAGGGCAATTACCCGCTGGGTGAGCAGTGAGGCTGTGGGCCCCTGCAGTGCTTCGGGAGTCACTCAGGCCAGCTGTCTAGGATAGGAGAGGCCAGCTGGGAAATCCGTACTCTGAGAGCCAACATCCCAATGTGAAGACACACGCCCCACTCTGCTACACAAACATAAGGGCCTGAGGCTGTGCATAATGTCTCTGATACGGCGCCTGCCTAATGAGGGCTGAGGTCCTCCATCTGCCCTGGCACAGGGGTCCAGAAAGGATGGACAAGCAGCTATGCTCCCCTTACTGGCATCACCTTCTCCTTCTAGCACTGCCTGCTCCAGCCCTGCTGCTGGGGATGCTTCACTATCCTGCCTTGCCATCCGTGTGTGGAAGAGGCACATGCTGCCCCTTCTCTGGGGAAAGCAGTCTCATGAGGAATGCATCAGCCATGAATGGACATGGCAAGTGATAACTTGTGGAGGTCAGAGGAGCTTTGATCTCATAGGGTGCTGGGGCTCAAAGGGCTGGCACATGACTCCCTGCAGCTGCCCCATGGGCACTGGGAGGTATGCTCAGGAGTCAGGCAGGCATGGCGATGAAGCAGCATGGAGGGAGCATGAGCACGCAGGGAGGGAAGTAGGGGGATAAATGTTCCCATGGCGTGGACCAGAGCTGCTCTGATCCTGCAAGGTGGGAAAAGACTTGCACTGAGGGTGCTCAAAGGATAACGAAGCTAACCTGAGGTTCATTCTCCTAAATTCTGCCACCTCTGCAGTGTTGAGACCCAGGCCAGATGGAGAAAGAGCCTCTTGGGTAGTCAAAGGTGACGAGACCTTCAGAATGGGGACTGACCCCACTGGAGGACCTTTTGCCGTCATCTGCCCTTGTTCACCACAGCAGTTGTGTCAAAAGACTCTTGCAGCTGCTCTTGCAGCTCCAATGCTTGTGTGCCAGAGGCCATGGGGACAGAAATGGCCTGGTACTGCAGGTGGTACCACATCCACCCCTTGCCACATTAGACATGAGCACTGGAGAGCAGGCGCCCAGGGGGCAAACGCTTTTCCTCACTTTTCCTCTTGCTCTCACAGGCCGGCAGAGCAGCTGGTACCTGTGGCCAGGCCATGGGGTGTGAGTATGTCCAGTGCTGCTGACGGCTGCTGGAAAGCGGCCATGGCTGGTCACTCTCTGCTGAGGGTCTTGGTTGCTTCAGGGTCTGGGTTTTCCCCTGTTTTGTTTCCACAAAGGAAAGATGTGCAGCAGGCAGTACCTCCTCCGCAGTCCCGTGCCCAGAGACCATCACCCTCCACATGGTCACAGCAGCTCTGCAGGCCCAGAGCTCTGTGTCAGCGGGGTCTCGACCACAGTGCTATGGCCTGGGAACCCTGGAGGCCCAGGCTGCCAGCCAGCCCTGCCTCTGCCCACTGCCACTGCTGGCAGCATCCAGTGGACGTGTCCCTGTGGGGGCCCCTTCTCCTCCAGCCAGGTCAGGCTAGGCATGTTGCAGGGTATCCCCACCATCCTGCAGAGGCCTGGCCTCAAGGGCTTCTGCTGCAGGCATGGGAGATGCCTCAGGGAAGCACCATGGAAGCAGGGGGGGCAAAAAAAAAGGTGGCTGTGTGGGAGCTCCTCAAGGCCTCCTGCCACCCTGTCCTCTCAGGGCTTCCCGCCCAACTCCTCAGGGCCTCCCTACAACCTCTTCCCCTCATGGCCTCCTGACACTGCAGCTCCTCAGGGCCTCCTGCTGCCCCATCGCTTTAGGGCCTTCTCACAACCCTGTCCCCTCAGGGCCTTCTGCTGCCCCGATGCACCTGAAGACATCCCAGCACCCTGTCCCCTCACAGCCTACAGCCGCCCTGTCCCCTCAGGGCCTCCAGCTGCCCTGACACACCTGAAGATGCCCCACCACCCTGGCCCCTCAGGGTCTTTCACCAGTCCATCCCCTCAGGGTCTCCCGGCAAAGCTGCCCCACAGAGACGGAGCACTGAAGGATCTCCATAGGACCCAGATAAAAAGGCACTTTGGACCTCTCAACAATGCAGCCAGCAACACACAGGCAGGAAACAAATGGTGGTTCACAGCTGGGATGGTTATTTTGGACATATCCAAGGACAAGTTTTTCAGGGATCCCCACAGCTCTGGGCTCTGCCTATGAGCTTTGTCAGAAGCATTAAGGCTTCAGCAGAAGAACCAAAGGGCAAAGGGGTTGCTGGCCACATTTCCTACCACACTGCACACCTGGGCAACACCTGGGCAGAACACAAGTACCCTTTTTCTTCTCTTCCCCAATGCCCTGGGGACCCTAGGGACCAAAGCAAGACCCACTGGTTGGAGAAAGATAGGCAGAAGAGAAGTAGCTCAAGATTTGCAGGTACAGACATTAACGGCTTCTTGCAACCAACGGAGGATGGCCAAGTCCTGCACTAGGAAAGCATGTAACGTGTGACAAGCTATAGAAATAAAGCCTCTGAATACCTAGAAATCTCATCACTTCTTTGCTTGTTTCCCTTCCCTTTTTTTTCCTCCAGAGGTTTGTCTCTGCATCTGTACACAGTGTTGGCAGCTGCAGCTATTAGGTTCAACTCACCTTAAGAAGTATGAAGCTATGCAGCTCTAAAAGCCATTAATTGTTCTCTCCCTTTCATGCTCCTGGGTCTCTGTGTATAATAACATGGATTTCATATTCCCATGTTGGGGTGAAAGAAAGCACTCTTAAAGAAGAGCTGTCCTGTGGGCAGGGAAAGGGCAGGAGCCACGCAGTCTTCCCTGCAGGCTCAGGTGGTCCCAGCACACGGCAGAGCTCCTGGAATCAGCTCTGCAGAGCTCCAGCAGCACAGCTAGCCATTGTCCCAGAATCATGGCTGCCCTCTCCATGCCCTGCAGAGCTGGTCTTGCAGCACTGGCAGCCTGGGGGAGGGGCTCCTCTCTGCAGCTCTTAGCAGGAATAGGGTTTGAGCTGCCAGGTTTGAGACAGAGAGGCTGATGTAATTTGTCATGCCTTGAAGGGCTGGAACAGAGTCAAGGTCAGAGCCTGGGTCGGTGAGGTCCCCAGGAACCCCTCCTGCCAAGGCCACCCCACCCAGCTCTTCCCATGGCCAGGAAGGAGCAGGGGCCAACAGGGTGGCCAGACAGAAGGTGCTGGCCACGAATACTCCACGTGCCCACGAAATATCTCTCTGCTCTGCCCACGCCGCCCCTCGTCTGCCCAGGGAGCAAAGCCCTCCCCAGCCAGGGCAGGAAATGCAGCTCCCTGCCCAGTGTCTTTCCTCCTCCCTGCCAGTCCCTCCTGACATCCCACTGCCTTCACTCACCCTCGTAGATGATCTGGAGCTTCTCCTGCTGTCCCCTCATGTGCTGCCCAGCGAGCTTAGGAACACACAGCCCGTCACAAATCCCGCTGGTCCCAGCAGTACAGCTCCACCACACCGGCCCTGCCAGCATGCCTCACACACCCTCCTCCCTTTGGCAGGGCTGAGCTCGGGGCATTCCCCAAGTATGATGGCCACAGGCAGGGGTGGGAGAGGGCAATAGGGAGTCAGGGATCCACAGCCACTGGGCCAAATCCTGCTGCTGGTGCCACAGCTGCAGCTGAGGCCAAGCTGCAGTGGGGCTGGGAGGGACCCCCAGGCGTTGTGTCTCAACAATGAACCTGATGGCCGCCTCTCGCATGGACTCCTGTGGGATCTGCAGGTACGGCAGGGACTGGTGCAGGTGCTCATCTGCTCTGTTCAATTCGACTTTTGTTCTCTGCCAGCAGCAGAGAGTACAAGGGGATGGAGGGAAGGGTTGGCACAGACTCTCCCCTTGGCTGGGCAGTCCCTGCACCCAGGACTGGCCTCCCCTGCCAAGACACCCACAACGCCCAGCCAGCAGCTGGCTGGTGCCAGGATTTGGAGGGAACAGAGGCCTGGGTATTCCCCGGGAAGCTGTGGTGGCACCCTGCTGCCAAAGCTCAGCTGAGCTGGGGCTCCATTGGCACCCCCGGGCCTGGGGAGGGAGAAGAGCCTGGAGAAGAGCCTGCAGGGCCACATGCCCGAGGGACGGGAGCGTGTATGGGGTGCAGGCTGGCAGCGATGGGCTGCAGCAGCGGGCAGGGCACAGCTGCCAGTCCCACACACTGGGAATTTGGGGCATAGGGCTTATCCAGGCTGGGTCTGGGGCTTTGAGGCCATCCTTACCAGGCACTCACCAATTGCGCAGCGATCGTTTGCTCCCTCTTCAGCAGCTGCCTGAGCTTCCTTTTCTTCAGGAATTTGGTAACTTGAAGCAGGATTTCCCAAGAGGCTTGCAAAGCAGCAGAGGCTGGGAGATGGCACTGCTGCCCAGGGCACAGGACCTGCATCCCCTGCATCTGGGCAAGGCTCAGGGCCTCTCCTGGCCCCTGGTGGGAAGATGCAGCAGCTGGGGAACGTGTCCGTCGGCAGGTTGGGTGCCTGGGCAGAGGAGTGGGGCAACCCCCATCTGAGGCACATAGTGCTGCTAGGGCAGCAGGACAGAAGTCCCCCAGAGCTGCTGCTCTGTAGCCAAGGCCAGGAGAAGGCTGAAGCGGTGCAGTCTGCGAGGCACCAGGGCAGAAGGCAGCTGAGCCACCTTCCATGGGACCCCAGCAGGTCAGAAATCCTCACCTCTGCCACACGCTGGTCGTCATCATGCAAATGGCAGAGTAGTGGGAGCAGGCGCTGGTGCATGCGCCTCTACAGTGGCTTTTTTCCCACTTTTGCTACAAACTCCATCACATCTCAGAAGAGGTGAATGGAGAGCAGTTGCACATAGCTGGACTCCTGGTGGAAAGGAAGAGGGCAAGATCGCAGCACTGGCTGCTCCAGGCTGACCTGGGCATGGGTCTGAAAATCCACAGGGCACAAAGTTTCCTAGCAGCACACAGAGCCCGGTGGGGGCGGGGTGGGGAACAAAGCCTCACATTGTCAAAGAGCGTATGGAGCATCTCAGCCAGATGCAGAGCCATGGGGCTGGCAATTGGGATGTCTTTGGCCAGGAGCACCTTGCTGAGCACAGAGAGGGTCATCCCAACCACCTCCTTGTCTGCATTCTGCAGTAGCTCTATAAGCTTTTGCATCAGGAACTGCATTCTTTTGACCTGTCTGGAACACAATGCTGTGTTGTGAAGCCATAAAAGGCTGTACTGCCAAAACTGCTCCAGGGTTTTGACCCCATGCTGCTGCCTTGGTGCCCAGAATCCAAAGGTCTGCCCCGAAGGACTTGGGTAGGTCAATGGGGATGCAGGAGAGCTGGGGACAGCTGATACAGCTCCCAAAGCCCAGCTAAGTCCTAGCACCCCTTACCCAGCCCCATGCTGCCAGCACTGCTTCAGCAGGCTGCCTGTTTCTCACCATTGCAGGTCTCTCACAGAGCATGATGAGGCCTCTGAGCACCAGGCTATGCATCACGCTGCACTCGCTCCACAGGTACCTCGGGGTGAGCTGCAGGATGCAGTCAGCCCACACACTCACGCCAGGGCAGGCCAGGAGCTGAAACACATAGAGCAGTGACAGGTGTGCCCAACCAGCCAGACCCCAGCACGGCGCAGGTCTGGGTCCAGCCAGTAGCACAAGGCGCGGGCACTGCCCCAGGCAGCCGAGCCCAAAGGCAGTGGCGGCTGCAGAGACCCCCTGGGCTCCTTGCCTTGGGCCACGGTGGAGGTTGCTCGCCTGCTCTGCTGTGGCTCACAACCCTCAGCAGCCTCTGATTCCTCAGCCTTCGAGGCGCCATGATGGGAGAGCGAGAGGTGGCACAAGGGGGACACAAAACACAGGTGGGGACAAGTGTCATCCCAGCAGCAAGGGGCCAAGGGCACACCGCTGCCCACCCTCTGTCCCAGCTCCACCAACTGGGCTCCCCCTGCGGCTGCAGCCACAAGGGGGCAGAGTGGTGGTGGGAGGCAGCCCAGCGAGGCAGTGCTCGCCATCGGACTTACCTCGACAACGAACACCATGGCAGGGACCTCCCAGCATGGCTCCTTCCTCCTGAGCTGCTTGACCAGGTACCATGCGATCCAGTAACACAAGACCCTTGGGATACTGTGCATCTCTCTGGCAGGGGGAAGACACAGTCGGTGCTGAGCAGGGCAGGCCTCCCTCGGGACTGACTTCCCCACCAGCCCTTGCCAGGAAAAAGGCAGTGTCCAACACCAGCAGGCTCCTTTTGGGGAGGAGATTAGAAAAACACCCTTTCTGCCCCAACGCCTTCTCTTCTGAGGAGACTCCTTTCCCGCCCACAGGGGAACTCATGTTCCCCAGGCCCTGGCCCTCAGTGCACCCTGCCCACAGGCAGACCCCTGCTCAGCTCAGGCCCCATGAGGGGGGGCCTGATGGGGGCCATGATGGGGGCCCCCCATTGGGCAGTAGCTGCTCCTGTGCACCCACCTCTCCCAGGCTTTTCCAGTCTGCTGGGCCATCCCTCGGTGACAAGTCCCTCTCGCCCACAACCAAGGGTGTGTGGCACCCCGTCTGCAGGGGAGAAATGGCAAGGGGAGTGGGGAGAAGGGGGCTCTCCCCTGGCCAGCAGACCCACTGTGCAGTGGTGCATCTCGGCATTGAGCAGTGTGTCCCAGCCACACTTACAATTGACTTGAGGATCTTATCAATGCTTATAAATACTTAAAGGGTGGGTGTCAGGAGGATGGGGCCAGGATCTTTTCAGTGGTGCCCAGTGACAGGACAAGAGGTAACAGGCACAAACTTGAACATAGGAAGTTCCACCTAAACATGAGGAGGAACTTCTTTACTTTGAGGGTGGCAGAGCACTGGAACAGGCTGCCCAGAGAGGTGGTGGAGTCTCTGTCTCTGGAGACATTCAAACCCTGCCTGGACACGTTCCTGTGCAACCTTCCTACTGGCATGCCTTCTAGAAGGTCTTGACCTCCTCTGGCACCTGTTCTGTGCTGAAGAAAACTTGTAAGAGCAGAGGCAGGAAGAGGTGGGGAAAATGCACCTTCAGCCTCTGTGGGTGCCTGGGCAGCTTGGAGGATCGCCCTGGTTGCCTGCAGAAAACAAAACACCCAGAGACAGTGCCCAGTGATTGCCAAACAGGTAAGGCAAAGGGAGAGAGAAAATGCACCTGCCATCGCCAGAACAAGCTTTCACCCCAGACTATGGTTCAAAATGACCAAAATGCTTCATTCCCATAAAATCCAAGCAGATGTTAAAGTGCCATGGCCACACAATCACATCAAGATCAGGTCAAATGGAAGCAACAGGTTCAGAAAGTTGCAATGAAACACTTGTACTTATGGTAAAGGCTAACTTCTGATTTTCTTTGTTTCTTAAACCCAATCAAAAGTGCTCGATTCAGTGCTTCCTTGCTAATACACAAGTTAGCACCAGCGCCCTATAGGGAACACTTCAGTGATCTTCTGACAGTGAACATGTTGGTACCTGGGAGCTCTCTTCCACATTCCTGTAGGAGAGGTCATCAAGATGCAGCCTTAGCCTTTGGCCTTGCATGGGTAAGCTTTGTGAGACTGTCTTGTTCTTCATGCCAGCTAACATCTGAATAGCCCTTCATGGTCTGTCTGACAGGGAGATCCTGCATGCATCTCTTTGGTGTATAAAATGCAAGCAGCTCACCCTGGTTCCCATGCGTGCCTGAGACGATAACTAGCTTCTCAATGCATGTCCTGCTTCCCAGGATCTCCAAGGGATGCAGTCTGTTGGGTAAATCATCCTCTGTATTCATACCTTTGTCATCAAATCACTTGTACTGGAAGAGCTGCTGAGTTTAACTTCTCACTGTGCTGCCTGGAGGCAAGTAAAGAAAGTTAGCAAGCAAGCAACCAAGGCTTAATTCTCCGAGAGAATTGCTCATTTCAGGGCTATCAGATGTGCTCTTTCCTCAGGGGTTACACAATGGGAGGAGAGAAAATAAAGAGGTGCTTGACGGAAGTCACAGTCCCACCTAGCCTGCTGTAAAGTTATCAGAGGGTCAAGTCCATTTTGGCCTGCTCTACGTGCATCTGCCTTTCTTTTTCCAGCTAGATGTTTTATAATGAAACAATCTGTTTCATTAGGATGAGTATTTGCTGCATGCATTTCACTGAGGGATACAGCTCCCTCTTGCCACAACCTTTCTACCCATGTGGCTTTCTCTCCCTTCCCTCCATACTCTGATGGAGTCTGGCTCTGCTATCAGCAGGCAGAAGCTGAATCTCATGATGGTCCTGGACCACCTCACCACACTCCCTAAGAGTGGACCAGGGAGGAGCTGGCAATGAGGTGGTTCATGGCTGTTGGACAGCCCGTCTGCCTGGTTGTGGTACTTGGGCAGAACAGAGTCAGAGGCACTGCACAGAGAGGTGCGAGGCCAGAGCACTACATGGAGCACAAAGATGAGACTCCCCAAGGTGTCCCCAGCTGCCTGGCCAGGCAGGGAGCACCACGGCCCTAGGCACCCTGCACTGGCCTGCGTGCTTGGCAGTGTCTGTCAGCAGGCTTGGGGCTCCCTTTCCATTTCCCCCACCTTGGAGCACAATGTCTGGCATCACCACCATCAGTGTCACTGTGTATCAGGACAGACTGCAACAAAACCCAAACAAGCAGAACAACCAGCCTGCTGACAAGGTTACTTGTAAAAAACGGTTTGTAATTGCCTCTGGCAGCTGTTTGCCCAGGGTTTAGGATAGACAAAGAGACTTGCCCCCAGTTCATTAAGTGCTGTGGCTTAAGTGATAGCCTGTTTATGTACACAGAGGAAAGGCTGTTCCTAGAGCTGCTGTGCTGTTTGCATTTCAGGACTGAGATGAAGCCCATAAAGTGCTGCTTTCAACACCACAGGGACCTGCATGGAGGGGAAACTTGTGGGAAAAGCCACGGACCTTGGAAGGTTATCAGCAGGTTTCTCTCTTATTACTTCTGAGGGAGTTTTCTGCCTCACTCAGCAGAGCTATTTTGAGGGTACATATTAAATAGATGGTTGAAAAAAATTCGTAAGTGCTCTCCACAGAGATCCAGGTACAGATCAGGAGACCAAGGGTTAAAAGCCCTCCAGATGCCAGCTTACAGCCAGTCACTGGGGCTGGGGATGCTCAGCCACTGGGAGCGACAGCAGGAGTTTTAGGGACTGAAATCTCAGCATAGCCGAACCAGATGAAGACTAAAGCCTATCACGATAGCTATGTTATCACACCAATGGAGGGATCCACAAGGGGACCTGCACTCCCATGGAGTGGGAATAGCTGTCCTTTTAAGAAACTACCACTGGCTTTCCCAAAATTGTGAGCAATTTCTTGCTAGAGTCTGGTGCTACAGGAAGAAACTGAGGGCCCTTCTCGTGTTGAATGAAGCCCTCATTACTCCCTGGACTAGCCCTTAAAGGTAAGCACAGCTATTCTGACACTTCTTATTAGAGACTGCACTGAATGACACGGGATGGCTGTACGCCACATTCGTACAGCTCTGAGCTCACCAGACAGCAGACTTGCATCAATGCAATAAACACAAAGGCTAGGACACAGCAGTTATTAAGGAGACAGTTTTAACAACTGCACAAGGCACTCTGCAAGCAACAGCACCAGGCATTACAACATGCTGCATTTAACAAGCAGCAGAAGACCTCAGGTGTAATTGTTAAGTACAGGAAAAGACACCTTCATCAGCCTATTACATGCATATTGCTCTGGGTCTGTCCTAGAAGAACACTTAGCACCTGCCCTTAAAGAGACTGGGAATAACATCCAAATGAATGAAGAGCAAACCCTGTGTTGCCCAGGCAGATCCCTTGTAGGCTCAGATCCTTCAGGCAGATTGTCAGCTCAAATCCCAGGAAGCAGATCCTTGAAGGAACTCAGTGAAACATACAGAGACAAGGGCATTGGATTTTGCTTGTGTTTGCACAGATTTAGAAAGTGAAACAGCTCCACCACATGTATTATTAGCACAAGAAAGCCCTAAAACGCTTTCTATTTTTGATGTCAATCCAGATAATCCCTCCATGAGAGGGAGCTCCCACGTTTGTGCACGAGGGTTTTGGGGAGCAAGGAACTCCTCAGTATCAGGAAGCATGGATCCAACTGCTCCATATTTGTCTTTGAATCTGCATATCATGGGAAAAAAATACCAAGACCAAGGTCCCTCAGCCTCTTCCCAGGAGCTCGGAGATGGGCAGCACAGCACAAATGCACACTCAACAGCATGGAGCAGTGCAAAAGTCTTTCACCTCGATCAAAGCTGGCAGCCTCTCCCTGTGCAGTCTGTCTTGCTCAGAGCCAGCGAGATCAGATTTGGAGCATGGATTTGGCAGGATACTGCCAAAGCTGGGATCAGAGCTGCTTCCCCAGCTGGAGTCTAAAAAACTACAATATTACCTCCACAGGGGCGCAGCCAGCATGTATTCCTTTCCTTGGCCTATTCCTTTCCCAGCTTCCAGTCTTGCCTGGTGTCCCTTCCATCTTTCTTCAAAGCCTCCTTCACTGCAGGAACTTTATTCCTGCCAAGGGGAAAAAGAGGGCTGAGCTTCCCTGCTGCCATCCTCCTTCTGCTCTCCCTCGAGTGCCATGCCCCATGGAGGGTACTTTACAGGCAGCCTCCAGAGGGCCCCTGTCCATGCCCAGCTTCCTGGCTGCCAGAAACTGCCCAGTCCCTCTGCACCAGCTGTACCCCACCACACACCCAGGAGTGCTCCTTTCCTGCCTGCACTAGGAAAGAGTTCCCTAAGTCAACTGCTGGCAGGCATATAGACACCTTGGGAAAACAACTCCGAAATTTACTGCCAGCAGTTACTTGAAGAGCAGGATCAAATCTTCTCCCTTGAGAGCTGCAGTTCCCTTTCCCTTGTGTGGCTAAGCCACTGTGAGCTTGGCTGGGACTTTTAATACTAATGTTATTTCACCCTTAAGTCAAGAGATTTTCTGGTGTGAACTATCCAGTGAAAAGGCGGCAAGCACAGAGATGCAAACTGTTCTTGGAGAAGCTTGCAAGAGCCATTTCCTTCTCCAGAGAGCCAAAACTACTACTAGAGATGGCTAGAACAGCAGGGGCCAGAGCTCAGTGACAATGCAGAGGACTGTGCAAGGTAGATGTGACACTTGGTCCACCTGTTCAGTTTGGAAATCCTCTCAGATGTGTTTGATGGTTTAGCAACCACTGCTGACAGCTGGCCAGGAAGAAGGGAATTAATGTTATTTGGAGGGGAGGGAGAGGAGCGGAATTCTAAGTAGACATGAGACACCATGAAACCAAACAGCCCTAGAACACCTCTGCTCAGTGGAAAGACAACTGGGAGACATGTCAGCAACATAACAACAACAGTACATCTGTTAGCAAAGGCAGGAGCTTCTCACAGTTGCAGGAGAACAGCAGGCTGCCCACACGCCAGGAGAAGGGGCGAGGACAGCAATACATGGGTATAGCCAACAAACAACATTAAAGTACCCAAACATAGGTGACTCCAACACCAGTGGATGCTAGTTAGTTTAGCATAAAGTTAATTCTGTTCTGATCCAGCAAAGTCTCAGGAGAAGGGATCCAACAGACACGACCTCAGTGATGCTGTGAGGGTACAAATTGGTGAAGTAATGCAGCCTCCCCCCCTAAGAAAAAGGGGTGACTCACAGAAGCCAAGACCTGCGTTCCTGGGGAACCACCCCATCACAGCTGCACCATCAGCCAAGCAAGAGCGATTGACAGCATTCATCCATGAATCTATGCCAGAGAAGGATGGATGCTCCTTCTCTGCTGCCCCCATCTACTAGAGCTGTGCTGGTGTCCAGCAAGACCAGTGTAGGAAAGGCTGACTTCATCCTCTTGCTATCTTTGCTTACACATATGTCAGCAACTCAGGTCCTTGCCTGTCTCAGACACACCATTGCTGGTCCCCAGGCACCTCTAGTGATCTAGATCACTCCCATGTAGGTGTTCCTCCTGTCCACCTAAAATTAGTATCCTCAAACTTTGCAGAAAGTAAGAAATACAAAAGCAAAGCTAACATGCTCTGGGTTGAAAATAAATGTTTCACTGGAGGTTAAATACAGTGCTGGTTTTCGACTGTTGCTTTCTAAAACCTGTCAAGAAAGCCTGTCAAATAAGTTTCAGTATTAAATAATTAAACAAGGGAACTGAAAGCATTTCCGATAGACAGATTTCACATTAGCTTTGAGATTATTTTTTGTGACACACATTTATCAAACAACATGAAAAGTCTCAGCTCATCCAAATCCAACTTTCCTAGGTCCAGCAAATAATAATAATGGTGGTGAGGACAATAATAAACATAATAATAGTCCCATTGTTCAAAAGTACCTCCTAGCCGTGAGCTGGTCATTCCTTCCAGGATGATGGCTGATGTGCTCCATCATTCTTTATATCACCAGCCAGGCTTGGAAAGTCTTTGGACCTATCAGAAGGATACACAAATGTATTTCTTTGGGCAGATGACTAATATCTAATGTGAAACTCGTGGGCACAGAAGGTTGTGTACATAGCTGGCCATTCAACTCAGTATTAAAGCACTGCAAATTCCAGATGTTCTAAAGTGCCTGCATATTAGAAGAGACTTTATACTTTGTCTATGGTTGTTTTTTTAATTATATAAAGAAAAGTGAAAAGCATCTCAGCTGTTCCCCAGAAACACACTAGTTAACTTTGCACCCACTGTCCCAGGTGTCCCAAATCAGCCTTCCATAGACACTGTGGGGACTACCAAACCATGGGAGCCAAGTGACAACCATGGTAGCAGCCTGGGTTTCCAAAGCCTGGCAAAACACGCCAAAAAAAATGTACTTTGTTAACGGTGGAACTGCAAAGACTAGCGTGACGGAGAGCTTGCTCCCTGTATTCTTGGCAAAGTGCGGGATTTGCCACGTGAGTGTCACACCTTCAACAGAGCAGCCTGGCTGGCAATAGAGAGGAATTGTTTTTTCCTTTCCAGAGCAACAGTTAGTCTCTGAATGCCATTTAAAAGGCAGCAGCAACCATAAAAGGCCCGAACAAGTTGACATTCGGTAAGATAGGCAGGCAGAATGGGCAGACACTCACCCTGCCAGGGAAACAAGAGCAAGGAGGTCAGGGGGTGGGATGAGAGATGGCAAGTGACAAGCATACTCTGAAGTCTTGAGATCCTCCAACTGACTGAGACCCACACAACTCTTGGACACCACAAGAATTTTTAAAATGGAAGTCTGATTGCCCGTCGCCGCTAAGCTGGTACACAGAACTGATAACTGCTGCAGCACCTCTGCATACATACAACTCCTGAGGGCAAGCAGCTTGGCTCTTCTCAGCAGCTACTGTAAAGGCCTCTTGAGTTTGGGACGCAGAGGTCCGTTTAACCTGAGAGAATGTTTTCCCAGGACTGGAGACAATAAATAGTGTGAGGGACATAAAGCTATTGGCTTTCTGCAGTAGGGACTCGGTTAATAATGCTTCAATATTAACAAAAGTGGTGTAACACATTCAGTGCTATTATGACAAGGATTTTTGTAGTGAAAAAAAGTATTGATTCCTTTAGGTAAGAATAGGCTTATTGAAGGAATAATTCTCTATAAACATCTACCAGTCAAAATATATTCTGCTGTAATCCTTTGTGTCTAGCCTAGTGAAAATCCAAGCAGACCTTTTTTTCTGGCTCTGAGGATTGCTACAGAATCTAAGCTGTTAATGATGATGGGGTTTGTTTCAGCAATATTTTTGTTTCAGTAAGAAATTTTTTAATTTATATTGGTTAGGTTTGCAGCTATCCATGCTGAAACTCCTGAATTCAAAGAAACATGTAAAGGTAGTTGTGGACTTGTTAGCTCCATATGCCAGAGAAGGAAAAAAATTGGTAGGGCTCTTCCTTACAATAAATGGATGTATCCTCTTTCTTTAACAATACATTAAAATATATAAATGTTAGTTTAAGTGGAATTTAAAATGGGATGGCATGGCTTTACAAGTACTTAAGTCAAACGGTAAATAATGTATGCAAGCACAACTTGAAAAAGTTGTTCCGCCTACACCTTCTTTTTCATTTTCGTCAAAATACAAGATACCAAGAAGTCTGAAGGTTACCAGGACTTTAGATAGTCTAATTGCCACATGGACCATATTATTTTTAACTGTAGTCACAATAATATTTACTTAACTCCAAGGCCTTGCCTCATAGTGAAACTCAGCTACTTTACCTTTGAAGTGTAGAGGTAGGAAAAAAACCTGGAAATAATTTTTCCAAGTACTTCAAGTACTTTCTCAGATGTTCTTCGTGCAAATGGTGGGAGCATCACTCTTAAAGGAATGTTTCCTTCCTCAATCCAGGCCATGAAGGCCTTATTGGATACCAAAAGGGGACAGTAGGATGTTTCCTGTCTCCAGAGCTGTCCAGAGATTAGTACCAGAGCAGTTGCAAGGTACCTTGAAGATATCAGTGGCTTGTGTGCTTATGGAAGATGAGGATGTTTCACTACAGAATAAAAATGGTCTAGCGATACAAAATGATTTGGGTTATCTTTACGTGTAATCACTGAATGAATGTGGGAGAGTGATAAGAAGTTTTCAGCTGTGTACATTACTCCAAGAACAGGGAGGACAACAGGAATATCTTTGAGAAAATCCTTTGTTTTACTGAGCTCATAGTTATGCGTCCTTGCATTTTTCCAGGTATATGTGCTTCTGGCTCATATCATTTCTCCTGTAGGTTGTCAGCCACTGCTGGCTACAGACATGGACCCAACACAGGAGAGAACAGCTGCTACACAAAAAGGATCTTTACATCTTTACTGGTATTAGTAGCAAGCTTCTAACTCAGTTTACATAGAGTAAAAGTGAATGTAACATTTTGCACCAGGTATAGATGGTATGGACACTAAATTGTAGACTTTTGTGACTGATAGTTTTTTATGAATCTGTGCGCTAAGTGTTATTCTACACCCTTTAAGAAGCAACAGAAACAATTTCTGACAAAAACTACTGGTATTCTGAATGACTTGTTTCAAAGTGGTTTGTGTTTCAGCAGGTGATCTGATTGACCTGCCTGCAGATATTATTTGAATGCATAGATGCTGCCACAGTACTATCCTGTGCTCTTGCTGAACTGGGTGTCTTTTCAGCAATAGCTCTTCTGGATTCTGCACTGCAAATCAAGCACCCTAATCCTATAGACTTGGAATGCTAGGATGTGTCTTGTGCTACAAAGAAAATTCTCCTGCTAGCCTGTTTGTGCCCTTGCTACTTTCTCCTATTACTATTCAAACGTGAAGCTGAAATACTTCAGATCAAGCAACTGACACTTCATAATTGGCATCATGTGCAGCATTCATATTCCATCTAAAATGATTTTAAGAAAGGATTTAATTTGCATCATCTCCTCCAAATAGGATTACAAATAATTTCAAGGTACTGAGGAGGACTAACTGTAGCTCAGTCTCAAAATTCAGAGACTTTTGTCTCAGACTTCTCAGGGTATTGAAGTTTTCACTGGTTATGACAGAAAACCTAGTGCTTCTGAAAGAAATGATTCTTGGGTATCTTAGCTGGTAAAACAGTAACACCAGATATAACACAACTTGCCTGGATTGATGCTACTCTCCCACCTTTTAGTAGAGAACCTCATCCTGTTGGTCTGGTACGTGCTGCTTTAGGGCTGGAAGGCATTCACTAAACTGCTGATAGTGAAATAATAACCACTTATCATGATAGCCTAGTGATATTTGCATCATTCTTCCATATTTTGTTGACCTTATTGAAGGTTCATGCTGCTAAGCGTTTACCAAAGATGGGGCATATGATAAAAAAGGCACTTGTTGCTAGATTGCAAAATTCCAGTATACCATCTTTGGGTAAGCTGATACCTTCACTCTATGTAGTTACATCTGTCAAGGCACCGTGCATGAACAAAATCATAACAGCTGGTGTCTTTGAGGGAGAATAAATTAAGCCTCTTTATTTTGTGGTTTAGTCTGTGAAGTATCTCACAAACAAGTACATGAATTGCCCATCTGTCAGTTAATGATACTTTTTTATCTTTTTTTAATGATATTTCCCCAATCAAAATAGACTTGTCTATTATGGTGTTGATGCTTTTGAAATAAATGAAGCAAAGGATATAGAAAGTAAGCTCATTTTTTCCATGTATGATGATAATTTTATGTGTTCTGTATTCTACTTCCACAAGAAATTACTTCCCTTGGTGTTAGATTGAAGTTCAATGGCTAAAACCTGTATATTAATACTGCATCAAGTGAAATCAGTCACTAAGTAATCACTAATACTTTAATACCATGCTTACAATTTGTAATTCTTGTAAAAAGAATTATATGGAAATACAGTAAATAGGTGTCCATTTCTGAGGTAGGTAAACCTACCATGGTGCTTTAAAATCGAAACATCTTTCTCCTCTACTTCAGGTATTATCATCTCTTAACCATAATGATTAGAGAGGTGGGACTAGATTCTCTACATTTTTTAAAGCCTGTGGTATTCTAAACTGTATTCTAAATGCATGTGCATAGTGCTACAAAACATCTGACTTCTTAGAGGCTCTTAAGAAAACAAGTAAGTTTACATATAGTGTGAGTTTTCAGATTATTTATTTTTATATTACGTATGCTATAGAACAAGTGAAGCTCTTCAAGTGGTTTTCAGAAGAGAAGACTGAATGTCTGGAGTAGATTCTCACTGTGGAATCTCAGTTTTTAAATATCAGGTTGGCATGACGAAAAAAATCAGGTAAAACAAGAGAGAATGGCTTCAAGCTGCAACAGGGTAGGTTTAGGCTGGACATTAGGAAAAAATTCTTCACAGACAGAGTGGTCAGACACTGGAATAGGCTGCCCAGGGAGGTGGTGGAGTCACCTTCCCTGAATGTGTTTGAGAGTCGTTTAGATGTGGCGTTAAGGGATATGGTGTAGGGGAGAAATTTGTAGAGTGGGGTTGATGGTTGGACTCGATGATCCCAAGGGTCTTTTCCAGCCTAAATGATTCTATGATTCTATGTGGCCACTGGGTGTCAGCCTTGACGCAAGTATGAACGTTTTGTGGGCATTGCTGACTGCAAAGATTTGCTTTGAGGTTACTGATAGAGCAAGGCTGTTGACACCAGTACTACGACTAATACAGTTCTTTTTTTAAAACTTCAGGAAATTGATCTGTCATGTAGGAGTAACAATACTATGACTACAGTCACTTTGCTTCAAACAGAGACTAAAACATATAATGTGGTGGTTTTACAGTTTTGTTTTTCTGTTGAATGATCTGTTTGGGCATTGCATTTTACCTATGGATCAGAAATATGTATGTAGATGGGAATAGCTGATCTTTCCTCCTCCCTGACCTGTGGAATGCTGTCATAAATAACTGCTGGGCAAACACTGGTCTGTAATGGAGTGTGGGCTATGGGAGTTCTCCTTGAAGGAGGAAAAAAAAGGCGAGGGGGGTGTGTAAGATCTTTTGTATGAATAGCATTGCCTGCTGGAATGACTGAGATACAGGCTTTGTTAGTTAACCTAGCCTGTTTACTATATTACTGACCTTTGCATGTACTTTTCCTTTATATAAGAACTTAGTCCTTTTTAGAATTAATCTCACGTGACAGACCTTCAGCCTTCTGAAAACCACTTGAAAAGCTTCAATTGTTCTGCACTGCAGAAAATAAAGTGTTTTTTTAAAGATAGCATTTCTACACTCTGTTCCCAAAGGTATTCTTAATTGAGCTTTGGATATTGCATATACAATAAATGTCTAAGGCTTTATTACATTTCCTTATGTTGTCCATATCTCCACCTGACAGACAGGGAGATACAAAAATTTCGCAGGGAACATCAAATAGTAGTAAAAGAGTTTTGCCAAGCTCTGTTTGTAAATGGGGCTCATACCATTAGTGATTCAGATGAAATGTAAATGCTGATTCAACATATTCTGTGATGTTTTCGTGGTTAAAGTTAATTCTGTTTTGAATCATCTCAGAGTATGAAGACTTTCAGAAAAGCATTATCAAATTCAAGGGAATGTGCAAAGATATAGTACTATGTCATTTGTTTAGTGTCCAGCCCAGCCTAAACCACTAGTTAAGCAAAATTAATTTCAGAAGCTTTACAAAATGAGGAAATTACAAGGTCATCTTTCATGTCTTTTTGAAGATTCTAAGGTAGCCTAACTGTCTGCTCCTTCCCCCACTCCTTTTATTTATTCCCTCATTTATTGCTTATGTTTTCAGGAAGTTTTTTTTCCTGATGAAACTGCTTTTAAAGAGTGAGGTGGTAGTACTGAAAAAGCTGACATAACTGGGAAAGAATGTTCTTCACAGTTAAGAGACTTTTTAGTGCTGGATTTCTTACATTCTTGAGACTGTATGTTGAAATGAGAGAACTTAAAATAGATGCTAGACAAATATTAGGATGTTGAAGTACCTTCTGTGAGTAGAATCCTGAAGCATCTTCGTTGCATCTTTTATGTTCTAAATAGGCATTTTTTCATGTGGATGTGCCAGCTGCGGATATGTATCTTCCAGATTAGTGGCTTTTTTGTGGAGTGTCTTCTAATTGCTTCAGATTGGTTTGTTGAGACTAGAGATGCTGGGGGCACTGCGGGACAGAACTGCCCAAAATATGGTTCAAAACTCACTTCCATGAATTATATAATGACAACTACTACATGCTTGTAGAGGTTACTGAGTTCTGCGATGATGCTTCTAAACTGTAACCGGGACTTGGGAAAGATGGATGATGCCCTGTCAGCCTCACCTCTGTGCCTGGGAAGGTCATGGAACAGATCCTCCTAGAAGCTATGCTAAGGCACATGGAAGACATGGAGGTGATTCGAGACAGCCAGCATGGCTTCACCAGGGGCAAGTCCTGCCTGACCAACCTAGTGGCTTTCTACAATGGAGTGACTGCATCAGTGGACAAGGGGAGAGCTACGGATATCATCTATCTGGACTTCTGCAAGGCCTTTGACACGCTCCCCCACAACATCCTTCTCTCTAAGTTGGGGAGATATGGATTTGATGGGTGGACTGTTTGGTGGATAAGGAACTGGCTAGATGGTCACATCCAGAGGGTGACGGTCAATGGCTCAATGTCCAGATGGAGAGGGGTGACAAGTGGTGTCCCTCAGGGATCCATACTGGGACTGGTGCTGTTCAACATCTTCATCAATGATATAGACAGTGGGATCAAGTGCACCCTCAGCAAGTTTGCCGATGACACCAAGCTGAGTGGTGCAGTTGATGTGCCAGAGGAATGGGATGCCATCCAGAGGGACCTGGATGAGCTAGAGAGGTGGGCCTGAGCAAACCTTATGAAGTTCAACAAGGCCAAGTGCAAGGTCCTACACTTGGGTCAGGACAATCCTCATTATTAGTACAGGCTGGGGGATGATGTGATAGAGCGCAGCCCTGTGGAAAAGGACTTGGGGGTACTGGTGGATGAAAAGCTGGACACGAGCCAACAATGTGTGCTTGCAGCCCAGAAGGCCAATCGCATCCTGGACTGCATCAAGAAAACCGTGGCCAGCAGACCCAGAGAGGTGATTCTCCCCCTCTATTCTGCTCTCCTGAGACCCCACCTGGAATACTGTGTCCAGCTCTGGAGCCCTCAGCACGAGAAGGACATGGACCTGTTGGAGCGGGTCCACAGGAGGGCCATGAAGATGATCAGAGGGCTGGAGCACCTCTCCTATGAAGACAGGCTGAGGGAGTTGGGGTTGTTCAGCCTGGAGAAGAGAAGGCTCTGGGGAGATCTTATGGTGGCCTACCAGTACCTGAAGGGGGCCTACAAGAAAGCTGTGGAGGGGCTGTTTGCAAGGGCATGTAGCGATAGGCCGAGGGGCAATGGTTTTAAACTAGAGCAGGGTAGGTTTAGATCAGACATTAGGATGAAGTTCTTTACTGGAACACTGGAACAGGCTGCCCAGAGAGGTGGTGGAGGCCCCATCCCTGGAGACATTCAAGGCCAGGCTTGATGAGGCTCTCAGCAACCTGATCTCGTTGAAGATGTCCCTGCTTACTGCAGGGGGGTTGGACTAGATGACCTTTAAAGGTCCCTTCCAACCCAACACATTCTATGATTCTATGATTCATTCTATGATTCTGTGCCGTAAGGGTGGGTTGACGGAAACAGAGGTACGGGGTTTTTTTGCATGCTCACGAAGCCTGACCTAGACAAAGCAGCAACCATGTATACCTGTGGTGCCCGTTGCTTGCAGTGTGGTGCAAAGCAGTGGATCTTAGTCCTTGTTGCCTCCTTGGCTTGAGAACCTCTTGAGAAGTCTGGCCTGGAGTAGAACTTCTTACCCCACTCTAAATATATAAAGTCCTAGTGAAAGGATTTTAAAATAATAGTAAAAAATAAAAAAAGTGAAGTTGCCTGAACTAGAAGTAGTTGCTGATCATTGTATATTATAAAGCATACTGTGGCATAGTTTAGACAGTTACTCTCCCAAATGCAAACAGGAGGAATTTGCAGAGTTTACAAGGATTTTGATGTAAGATTATTTGAGTATTGTGTGTTTCTTTCCTACAGTCTTCACTGTGTCAGGTATTTGGTCCATCTCAGCCCTGGTGGTAATGGTTACTATCAAGAAGAAGATAAAGTCAAGAAGGAAGAAGTCCTTTGTCAAAGAATGAGACGTTAAGTGTACTGAATGCATGACTATTTTATTTGCTTTAGAAGTCATTCGTGCCATAGGCCTTCCTTAGTAGACCCTCGCAGTTCATGTCTGTTTCCCAGGTCTGTTAAATTTCACCTCAGAGATCAGGAAAAATTTCTCCTCCTCCCCTTGAACCCTTTTAGCCAGGGGCAGATGAAGTAAAGATCACTTCAAAGGCCAAGCATGGCTTTTTTTTTATTTTATTTGGCATTGCAGTGACAGTAGATGATGGCCCTAATTTTACTGTCACAGTTAAATGTAATGACTATGCCTCATTTGCTTCATATTTGTGCATATCAGGAACATCTCTTGTAAAGATGCTGGAATTGCAGTAGCTTAAAATTGGTGTTGTAGAAATGGGATCATTCCCCATACATGATAAGAACTCTAAGGCAGAAAAGGCATGTGACTCAACATCCCTTATCTTCAGCTGTAGCTCCTTTCAGAAGTGCTTAGATAAGATTAAAAAAACAGGCTTCCTTCCAACCATCTCCCACTTTTTCACCTGAAGAAATTTGCTGAGAAAAGGAACAGACTCCAGCTGCAGAATTTGAGTCAGCTTCTAGCATGTCACAGCGCAGATTCAAATTCAAGGAAAATAGGGCTCATTTCTGCAAATGAAATGAATGTGTATGTGAAACTGAGCTCTTTTTGATGTTGCAATTGAGTTGATAGAAAAGATTCTGTTGACTCCTTTTTGTCATTCATTTTTTGTGGAAAATTGTGTAAAACAAATGCTAAAAGAACCGCAAAGCAAAATTTAAGACGAGTCTGCCAAATAGTTTAAATAAATGAAAACTAAATTCAACAAACTATTAGAGTTGCAAACTTGGGTAGTCTGAAAATGTACATGCTACTGTTGCCTGCAAAACTTTACCTCTGATCCTCCTCAACAATTTATCTATTTTTTTATCTAAAGGAAGCAAGTGGAAGTAGCAAAGATCTCTGCTTTGTTTGGCAGATAGGGGAATGCAGACATAAAGATCAAAATGACATTAAAACTAAAAGGTAATATTTTATTATCTTGTAAGGTAAAACCACCAAACCAATATTTAGCATTTTCAAATTGTTTATAGTGATTTGCATTTACTTTTGGCCTCTCCTTTCTGGGACTGGATTCTAAACTGATCAATGAGTTACATAGGTGCTAAAGAGCAATGGTGTGCAATGAAGTCCCTAAAAATATTGAACTGTTTTGTACTGAAGGCTCAATACAGTCTACTGTCAACTTAATTTGTGCTTCATTAAGCATGTGCCAGCAATGTATCAAAAATGTACCTAATGCAGTATTCCTGCAGGTGTTTAAATCAAGGGCAAAACTTCTGTTTGGGAATCTGGCATGAGAGTCTGTGCTATACAGCATGTTCAGATTGAGCACATCTGGGAGAACGGGCTGTGGTGGAGACACTGGAAGATGAGCCCACATTTTTTTCTTCTTCCTTATTCCTCTCTCCTAAAATAACACTGGATTAGTTCTGTGCTCTTTTCTATAAAATCTACTGGTATAATTGAACTTGTACAATGAGTCAACATCACATTTGTCTACTCTCGTTCTTCACAAATACAAAATGAATTGAACTCAATGAAGATATTTTCAACTAAACTGCATGAACTGTAGCTGTGTTCCTGGGTTATCTGTAGCCATAATGCACGTATTAAGGGCTGCTTACGATTCTGCCCAGCCCAGGAGCTGGGTAGGGGAATGTCATGGAAGAGAGGCAGCAAGAGGAAGGAAATCCATGGACTTGGATATCCACAAGTCCATGTGTCCTGATGGGATGCACCTGAAAGCACCGAGAGAGCGGTCAGAAATCATTGCTGGGCTGCTCTCCATCTTCAAAAGGTCCTGGAGAACAGGAGAGGTGCCTGAGGACTGGAGGAAAGCCAATGTCACTCCAGTCTTCAAAAAGAGCAAGAAGGAAGACCCAGGAAACTACAGGCCAGTCAGCCTCACCTCCACCCCTGGAAAGATGATGGAACAGCTTGTTCTGGGTGTCATCTCAAAGCATGTGGAGGAAAAGAAAGCTACCAGAAGTAGTCAACACAGATTCACCAAGGGGAAATCCTGTCTGACTAATCTGATAGCCTTCTACAGTGGCATGACTGGATCAATAGATGAGGGGAGGGCAGTGGATGTTGTCTACCTTGACTTCAGCAAGGCTTTTGACACGGTCTCCCACAGCATTCTCATAAGGAAGCTTAGGAAGCATGGGTTAGATGAATGGACAGTGGGGTGGATTGAAAACTGGTTGAAAGACAGAGCTCAGAGGGTCATGATTAGGGGCACAGAGTCTAGTTGGAGATCATTAGCAAGTGGTGTTCCCCAGGGGTCAGTACTGGGCCCGGTCCTCTTCAATATATTCATCAATGATATGGATGAAGGGATAGAGTGCACCCTCAGCAAGTTTGCTGATGATACAAAGCTGGGAGGGGTGGCTGACACAGCAGAAGGCTGTGCCACCATACAGAGAGACCTGGACAGGCTGGAGAGTTGGGCGGAGAGAAACCTTATGAAATTCAACCAGGGCAAGTGTAGGGTGCTGCACCTGGGGAGGAATAACCCCCTGCACCAGGACAGGTTGGGGGATGACGTGCTGGAGAGCAGCTCTGTGGAAAGAGACCTGGGAGTCCTGGTGGACAACAGGATGACCATGAGCCAGCAATGTGCCCTTGTGGCCAAGAAGGCCAATGGCATCCTGGGCTGCATCAAGAGGAGTGTGGCCAGCAGGTCGAGGGAGGTTATCCTTCTCCTCTACTCTGCCCTGGTGAGGCCACATCTGCAGTACTGGGTCCAGTTCTGGATTCCCCGGTTCAAGAAGGACAGGGAACTGCTGGAGAGGGGACAGCAAAGGGCTATGAAGATGATTAGGGGCTGGAACACCTCTCTTATGAAGAAAGGCTGAGGGATTTGGGTCTTTTTCATCTGGAAAAAAGATGACTGAAGGGGGATCTTATCAATGCTTATAAATACTTAAAGGATGGGTAAACTTGAATGTAGGAAGTTCCATCTAAACATGAGGAGGAACCTCTTTACTTTGAGGGTGGCAGAGCACTGGCACAGGCTGCCCAGAGAGGTGGTGGAGTCTCCATCTTTGGAGACATTCCAAACCCACCTGGACACGTTCCTGTGCAGCCTGCTCTGGGTGACCCTGCTCTGGCAGGGGGGTTGGACTAGATGATCTCCAGAGGTCCCTTCCAATCCCTATCATTCTGTGATTTTGTGAAAGGAAAAAGGGTCTCCAACCCCCATAGTCCCTGTAAATCATCCCAATATCTTGTATCTTGGAGGATAGTTTTCTAGTAGAGATTTGATAACAGAATTAAATCTTAGTGTTCACACTGGATTTTCCTATCCTACAAATGCTTACCTGTTTTTAGACACTGTTAATAATTTTTTAAAATGTAGTACTGGCTTTTGAAATCTTGAAAGCCATAGATGGAATTTAGGTAGCTAGCAATTGCTACGATAGCAGAATGGTTTCATCGTAAAAGTGTTTAAGTAGGTTGCAAGCACCTGTTAATACGTTATTGTGTTTTCCAGAACAGGAGATAGCATTTAAATTTTGTATTTAGAATCTGTGTATGTCCATGTGTAAAAATTAAAGTATATATTAATATCTCGACTACTTAAAAATGCTGGAAATACTGGTGTCCAGTGCAGTTATTATTCAGGCTTTAGTAATGAAACAATTATGAGAACAATTTTACACGCTTATTTGATAGTGATACCCAAAGGTTCAATTAGGGTGAAGAGTTAATTGGATGGAACAGTGTAAAAATATGATTAGCTCCGAAATACTAAGTTATAATGAAAAGCATTACTTGAAATATCCTTATGTCCTCTATTTGGAAACAGTGAAACATGAGCAGGTATGATAGATTCTTCAGCCTGATTTTGGGAATGCGACCCATGGACAACTACCTATTGCTATGGGGAAAAAAAAGCATCTCCTGCAGCATATGATTGAGGGCATGGAGTGCAATCATGTCCCTGTGGAAATTGGTCAGTTGTGACAGGATTTTTAATCTCAAAAATAATAGTCATTCTTTTTGGTATTCTAGAATATGGGAAATCCCTAATTCTTATATTTTAACCCTTAACTGAATTCCAGAGAGAATGATATTTTGAATAGCTTTCTTCTAATTTAACCTGATTATTATACTGTTAAAACCGAAAGGTCGAACTAAAATGGAAAACTGCCCACAAATCCCTAGTCTTTCACTGTGTTTAACTGAGGATGAGTGTGAGATGATGACAGGTGGCTTTAAAGTACCTTTTGTCCTTTCCTAATCCTGGTTTATGGGGATTTAAACATCACAGGCATAGTAAGTAGTCTACAAAATGCTCTGTCTCATAGATAGCTGTCCAGGTATCGCTGGGGACTAGGAAAATATAGAGTCTATAGTGTTGTACCTTCATCTCTTCCTGATATGTGCTCTAGTTGTGCTCTGGAGTGGGATCTAAAGTAGTAGTGACCCTAAACCATATTCAGTTTGTATGCGGTTTTTATACTGGTAAGTTAGTTCAAACCAGCATCTTCATAGTTGTGGATCTGACCTTATATCTTTTACTGCAACTTGATCATTATGTCACTTTATGTAAGAAGTAATTCTGTTGTGCTGTAAGAAGAGTAGTAAGAACTACTGCATGTATTGATTAGATTATTTTTGTTTGCAGTCCTGTTTGCTGCCTCTTGTAACTTAATCTTTAAAGAAGTGGATTAATGCCTGCAAGGAGATATTAGGAAGACAAGAATCTATTGGGAAGGAAAGGAAATGGCGATTTGAAGAATATGTGATCCATACTGGGATAAATAGAGCAGCAGAAATAAAGAGAAGAGCATGATGTCCATTAAGAGAACCAAGGGTTCTTGGTGCTGTAGCTCTAAGAGGAAGATTTGTCTTTAATGTTCTCTTTCATCACAAAGACCTTGGTGCAGATATGGAAGAGTGCTGGCAATAACATGAGACATAATTTGAAACTTTGTTAATGGTAGTCAGTGCTTCAATATTTGAAACCATTGTAGTCTGATGACATCTGGAAAAGTTGGATGATAGCAAAACATGAGAAGAGTTTAGTGTATTTTGAATGTGTTCTTTAAGTTTTATTGAAGCTCACTTACATGAATTGATTTAAAATATGAAAAAGCTCTTCTAAAGCTGATGTATTACTACATTCATGAGACTTGCCAAAGCGCAAGCAAGATGGAATTAACAGTGATTATTGGCAACGCGTGCATAAAGGAACAGGTATTAAATCATATTACAAGGGTAGTGTGGGATGCCTGTGTTGATTACTGAAGATGTAAATGTTTGTCTTGAATTTTCACTAGGTTTCTTTGATTGCTGGATATAAAGAGAGAGATATCTACTTCTGCTGGAAAAGCTATAAACATGGATCAGCAGAGTTTCTATTCATTAGTCTTTACCTCAGCATTTCTCAGTATCATCATCTGCCTGTCAGATGATGACAACTTCTTAAGTGATAACTTCACCATTCATATATATGTGCCTTCACTCTTCAGATTGAATTACTTTATTGTCTTGAAAGGTAAGAGGCCTTGAAGATCACTCAGAAACAACAGCTAATAAAAATGCAGGGGACTGATTATCTGTAAGGTTGACTAGAAAAAATAGCTGTTGACTACAATGAGTCCCTGCTTGGATCTAGGGCAACTAGATACCTAGTTTTTAAAGTCAGCCTGGGGTTTTGTCATTTTTTTCTTGAAAAATATCTTATTTTCTTCCTGCGGTAGATCCAGGCACCTTGTGTTTCATTTAAAAAATGGCCATGGGGAACTGGTCACTACTGAACTTTGGGGTTTTCCCTTTTTAGTCTAATGGAGCCAGAATTTAATGCAATGTCTAAATTTTTTTTAATCCAGAAGAAAGCTTTTTAACTGTGACCTGTGGAAATCATCTGAACGTCTTGGAATTGAAGACTTACTTATTGGTATGTACTTGATCACCCACCAGCTTTTCACAGGTAGATGGCAATACTAATATATCAGGACTGCTTGAGTCACCACTCCCCCTTTTCCATTGTGCAATAATTAACTAGGTATCCATCTTCATAATTCAAAGGTCCAAGGTTTGAGGCTTGTCTTTTTAATTATTTCTGGAGTTTTGACTACAACACTACAATATGAATAAAACATTACTCAGGTGAATATGAAGGTTCAAGCTCATGGGCTTCAAATTAATGAAACAACTTTTTCTACTGTACCTAATCAGCCACAAAGGATTATGGGGACCTAGGGCATTTTCATTAGTATCTCTTAAAGTGCCTGACACAAAGTGACATAGCTCCAGTTTTTCTAGAAAGGCTAAACATTAAACAGTCATTCTTAAGGAACAAAAGGAGTTTTAATATCTAGGAGAATGTGGTATGTAACCTTCTATTTACTTTTAATAGCTTGTGGCTCTGACTTATGATGACTGTTAAGCACAATTGTTTATCTTAAAGAGGAAGAAAGCAATGGACAACCCCCTCAAAGCCTTACTGTAATCAGTAATTACAATGGATATGTTGCATATCTCTGTTCTCATACATTTTTTTCAAACTCACAAACTACTGTTCCAGTGGAAATTTAGGCAAAATGAGTAAAGAATGTTTCTTGAATATGCCCTTCAGCTTATGGTGCAATGCAGCTGCACTGGAAAGTCAAGTGTTACGTACCTGAAATTTCTTAAGATAAGCACCAGACAAGTAACTTTCCTGTTGTTTTTAATTTAAGATCTCATCCTGAATAATGTTGATCACTGTATTCAAAACAGTGAAACAGCAGGAGGTACCCTTTACTCTGCTGAGGTCCTTAGAAGTATCCTAATCAGGAAAAATCTTAAATTTTGGAACTGAATTATACAATAATAACATCTGTATGCAAGAATGAGTGCTGAGAGGAAGGAGGAATTCAGTTAGATACATTGCAAAATACAAACCACACCACTAAGATCTTTTTTCATGGCATACTTTTACCTCACAATTCTCTATTCTGTGAAGTGGCTATAAAAATAACATTCTATGCTCTCCTGATGGTAGCTCAGGTGGATCTATCTTCTCCAGGCATGTAATTCTGTTCCTCCCGGGTTGTAAAATACAATCTGATGAGATGTTGGCATGAGCGGTAAAGTTGGTTTAAGGGTGTTCTGTCCCCTACTACCATTTGCAGCTCAGTCCGGTGTTTGTGGGACTGTGCTGTAAGGTGTGCCCAGCGGTCAGCACTCTCTTGAGGACCTGTGCAACTGAGGGGACAGAAGGTAGTGTGAATTGCAATGCTGCAGCTCCAAGGGAAGGTGGATAAAGGGGTAAGGGTGGTCTTCTCAAGCCAGTTACACTGCTTACCAAAGTCTGTGCTCATTGAACTGCCCTATATCTCATTCCGGAGAACAAGTCCCCCGCGGAGGAGAGGGGTTTGGTTTTTTTAATTATTGTAATCCTTTTGACCTCATGCATTCATTAGTTTGGTCTCTTCTTGTCAAAGTAGTTTTGCAGGTTGGCTGAACCAGGTACTATTTTCAAAGCAAATATTTTGGGTATTGTTCCTTAGCAATCAGTTAAGAATTGCTAGAATGTGGCTTATCTTGAGATATCGTTTTCTTCATATTTTTCCATTTTAATTTAATATAACAAAATATATTTATACTGTAAATATCTCAGTATACAAATCAATGGTTGGCATGCACAGGGTGTTGCAGGGTAGCTACATTTTGGTCATACACTGGGTAACTTTGTTCTCAGAAAGGCTGTGTTTCATAGGCCTATTGCTGTCTAGTCCTCTTTTTCAATAAGCATGAAGGCCTTTTTACAAAATTCATTGAGTAAGACTGTATTTTCAGCTTTTCAATTAAGTAGGCAGTGGTTAATCTCTGATGCTCTGAAATACCTATCAAAACTGTGAGAATCTGCCACCGGCAACCCCTATACTGCTAAACCATGTTCTTATTTGCTTGCTGTTATTACCCTGGGTTTGGTCTGAAATTCTAATTAGTACTACTGATCTAAAGGCTTATTATTTATCGTTTCTTAGGTGCTTTTGATGGACTGCTTTTGTGATCTCTCAAGCATTTCATCCTGGCCGTTGGAGGAACAAGACATAACAGTTCTTAATATGTGAGTCCTACTTACAAAGGTGTTTATCCTGAACAGACCTCAAATGTGTTATTAATAGGGATGTATACCAATGAAAACAGATAATTTAACATATGACACGTGGTCAATACTGTTGCCTATTTGGTAATTAGTTTTTAAACTAACTCTGTGGGAAGTGAGAAGAAAAGAAATTTGTAGGACATTCTAGCTTGAACAATACATAAAAGAATAGTAATCTTGCTTCATACTAAGTTCACTCAGTGTTATCTCTTATAACATCACATCTGTATTTGCTTGTAACAATAGCTGAGATAGATGGTGTACTCTTTTCTCCTGCTGTCTTTTATACTACTTACTTTTCCCTGAGAAGCTTCCTAATTTCCTCTCAGATTTTTTTCTAGTTCTCACCTGTAAAGTACCTGAGAGATTCATCTAGTTTTATGCACAGGGAACTTATGCACAGAATCAATGGTTAAAATATCCTTTGGTTTTGGGGTTGGTTTTTTTGGTACCTCAATTAAGATATTTCAGGCTCAGAGATTTGTAGTACTTGGTATTACACCTTTAAAGCACAGCTCTCATGAACTTTGGTTAGAGCAATGAGCACTTCAGGTTTTGCTAAACAGGCCCAGATGTCTTAAATCAGAAAATAATGAAGGCTTCAGAAGTTTTAAGTGACTTCCTATTACATAAAAAAAAGGGCTGTGGCCTAGGCACAGCTAGAGTAGTGTTCCCTAGCGTGGTAAACTTACTTTCTTATTTCATTTGCTATTACATTTCTGCAATACATGAGGCAGTGGCTTTTCTTCACTGTTTTATTCTTACTGATTACCCAAGAGCAGTCTGCTGGTATATTGAATGAGTTAGCATCCTATGAAAAACAGGAGGTCCTTGTGTAATTAAACTGTTCCTGGGTTACTAGCTTCAGAAGTGAAGGCACATTGGCTCTTATTTTGAAAGGCATCCTATGTGTTTCTCTCCTTTATCGAATACTGTGTTAAGATGCATAACCTTGAAAGTTAATGTTATCATACAGGACACCTAAATAAATGTGGGAAATGCTAATGTTTCTATTGTTTTCATTTTATATGCGACTGTGGTGAAACTCAGAATAGATACTCACAGAGTAATTATTTTCTACTCCGTAAGCGCTCTTGGGATGTGCGGTTGTGGTTTTGCGATTCTGCCCAGGCTTGGTTGGTAAAGTGAAATGTGGTTGGAAAAACATCAAGAAGACAAGGACTCCAGTCTTACTTTTTCTCAGCATAGCTCAATCTGCTCTTGTAAATGGTGTTCAGATTTATTCCGGCTATCCTATTTCCCTTGATAGTATCCTAAGAAGTTTTCAGAACATAAGTCATTTGGAAATGCCTCTTTACCTCCCATTCCTTTTCAAGTACAAATTCCATCTCTTGCTTCCTTGCAGGGCAGAATAGGCACTGCAGAGCCAGTGAACTGGAGCAAAAATGAGGACTTCTGTTCCTCAGAGACAAAGAAAGTGCCAAAGAAGCCTGCTTGCAGTACAGCAAGTACCAAGAACTTTGGTATCTAGAGATACAGCTGGAGTAAAGCAAACTTGTCCTTACTTTGTGACTGTGTCTCCAGGATAGGGCACAGAGTCTTGCAAGCTGGACTAGACAGTGCTGACCAAAGGGTGGAGAGGACAACTGGAAGCTGTTTGATCGTTCTCCACTTCTGCCTTCCAGGTAAACAAACTCTCTCATCTCTATACTGTTATTGTTAAACTCCATCACAGGCCCAGTTCTGCAGGTAAAATAAACAGGGGGGGTTTGGAAGCTCATTTAGTGACTGTCTCTCTCTGCTAGTCTCGCTTGTTCAGTGGCAGTTACCAAAAAAGCACACAGTTGCTATGCACTGCTTCTTGTTCCAGGGCAGTGATAAAAATTGCAGGTTGAAAGAGAGAAGTTGTAATGTGTCACTAACCAGGAGACCTTGAAGAAACTTCTCAACACAGTGCCAGCTGCATTGTGCAATCCTGACACTGTGATTTCTGTTCTGGCCCAATTCACATCTCAGTTTAATGTTTCTCACATTCGTGTGGGCTGGGGATCCACCTTTGATCCAGTCTTCTAGAACTCTCTGCTCTAGTTATGAATATGCATTAAATGTTTGGGAACCATATCAACTAAGGCCCTCTTTTTCTTGGTTTGAGATTAGGTGGGTTTTGTTCTTTCAATTCTTGGAAAAAAGACCTCCCTGTCAAATAACTGCCATTATTTTAGATACAGTGAAATGTCATGCGTCTTATATTAGAAACTTTGTGAATTCAGGACTGTTTTCTGCTTTTTCTCTTCCATATGTTGTAGACTTGAAATCAGTACTGGTTCTCTATATAAGATGCAGCTCAGTTCCCTAAAACGTGACCTTCCTACTTATCGAAACTTTTACTCACACTACATGTACTTGGAAAGATTATCTGGTGAAGTCCAAATACACATTGCTAGCGTGGACCCCCATGAAAACAACTAAGTCTGCTCTCCCTGAAGTCTCATGGCTTTGATGCAAACTGAGTTGGGCCTCAGGTGGAGGAAATGCCTCAAGAGTAGTGCCTCTAAGAAGACCCCCCTGCCATTAATAGCCTGTTAAGAAAGGAAACTTCTGTCACACACACACACACATGCAAATATTGTTGCTTGCTGTAAAACAGAGGTTCAGTTAAAGAAATGGGACACTTTAAATTGTAGAACAGCAAAGATGGATGAAGTCTGAAGAATTAACTGCTGCTGTTGGGTAGTTGTATTATTACCCAGGCAGAGAGACAGAGTCTTTAGATTTGCGTGTCTTGTCATTACCAGCATTCTCTCAAAAAATTAGTATGGCTATAGGTAGCCTTTCTTTCGTATGATTAAGCAAAGCTAACAAAAAAGCTTGTCATGATTAAAGGCATAGGGTTTAATGATGAAACTTAAATATGAAATTGGAAACACAGCTTGTAATGTAAATGTTTTCTATGTGGAAAAACCTGGGTTTATCCAAGGACAGATTGACCATAAGATTACCGAATGCCAGTGGCAATTACAGCTTTATTGGATAATGCACTGGGCAGATCCTCAGCCTCTATAAACTGTCCTAGCCCTGAGAAGTTCAGAAGAGAAAAATTTACAGGTGCAGATCTGACCCACTGTTTCTTTTACTGAATGTATTTTTTTATTTTTTTTTTTAGCCGCCAGCTTTGTATCTTTATCTAGTCATACATCAACCCTGGTGTTTCTATCTGTTTGTTAAGAACTGGATAAGTTTAGACACTAAATTGGAACTGAACCCTGGTCAAAAATCAAGTCTTTTAATTTTTAACTTCCGTGCTTAACATGTATCTTTAATGTAAAAGCAATGTGGTTGTTCATTCTAAATTACACCTTTAACAGCTTTTCTGATTGCTTACTTACAGCAAAAAACAGGCACACAAACACATCCCAAAGCATATTTTGATTTAAAAGCAGAGTTCAGTGAATAACTGCATTGCCTGTTTTCTCCCTCTAACCTTCTAACAGATGTAGTCTGCACCTTCTTAAACTTGAAATAATCAACTAAAAATCCCTAGCTCTAGTTCAGTCAGGAAACAATCATCTGACATTTCAGTCAACAGGAAGCTGAGAGGGAGAGATGTGTTACACCACCACGGCTGATTTTGGATGTAGTTGTGCAAAAGCTTTGAGGTGTTTTGAACCCGATCTTGCAGCTCTAGTCTTGCTGAAGTCCCATTTGATAGTGTCCAGCAGGGCAGGGGCCCTTTGGTTGGATGCTGAGGTCCACAATAAAGTGAGAGGAGAAAATTTTAGATGAAGTAAACAGAGAACAGCAATTGTCCTATGCTGGTTCCTTAGCGTCTGACTATCATTCTTCAGCAGTGAAGCATCTGGGAAGATCAGTTCGTTTGTCTCTGAATGCAAATTTTGTCTTCTGAGTGCAAGGAATAATGGGCGGGTAGGGCTTGACCCATTGTCTCAGCAGAGGGCTTCCCCTCACTATCAACCCGGTCTCCACCATTCCTGTTTGAGAATCCCTCTTGCCTACCACCCTGTGGGAAGTGTAGATGTGTAGAAATGGTAATGGCAAATGGGGCAGGAGCACACCTTCTGGCTGCCAGCTGTGTGGGAGTGAAACGTGGGTAGGTGCCTCCCAAAGCTTCTAGCCAGATCACCTCAAACACGCAGTGACAGGGGAGCGCACGTAGCTCCCAATCTGGGGTTGCAGCTCCCAAGCACTGTTTGCCCCATCTGCGTGTTGCTGGGGTGCGAACGGCTTTAAACAATTCCTCTTCTAATTAAGTACGGTCAATCTGTGTGTTGGCTTTTCAGGCACCCATCTGTACAGAGCGGATCTGCTTGCTCCCCTCTGAGGATCCTTTCCTTCCCTCCCCATCGGCGTTGTTGGGGGATTAAAGCAGCGGCGGCCCCATACACAAACGCAGCTGGTTCCGTTTGGTCAGCCTGAGCCTTGCTGTGAAACCACGACAAGAATTCCAGTAAGTTGGCAACACTGAAACACAAAGAAAACAACAATAGGAAAAGTCCTTCCGTGCAGAAAGGAATGTTTCAAGCACTGTTCTCCTACAGTGAAAGGAGAGAGGGTGGGAGGGAGGAGAGAGATTTGAAGAGGGCAGGTCCACCCCCTCCCCCGGCAGCTCTGGATCTTGTGATGGAGAGATCTTATCCTCTCTTTGTGATTCAGAGGTGCCAGGAAGCTAATTGAATATTCTGATCTGCCCCCAGTGTTTCTTGTGGCTTGACCCCGGTGCTGTGTCGTACCACTACACCAAACAGCCCTGAACCTGCATAAATCACAACCTTGCAAAAGCCTACGCTCCACATCTTCTCCCCCTTCGTTCCCCCCCCCCCCTTCCCCCCTCTTCCCCTTTCTATCTTGATAGATAGAAAACCTTTACGGAAAGGTTTAGGGGGATTAGTGTCCTACAGGACCCGAAGAGAAATCACAATCTGCTAATAAGCAGCAATATGTTCTGCAACTTTTGCAAGAATAATGCAGGCACCTCTACCCCTTAATTGAAATTGCAATCCATGGCAAAAAGATGAAGGGTTAATGCTTTGAAATATCGCTTAAGTTCCATTCAGCAAGTGTTGAGTGTTCAGGAAACACCCATTGCAGTATAATGAATATGGAATTAAGCTAATGTAAAAAATATATGGGATTTATAAAGGTGGTGTCATTAAAATTAATCTGACAAAGCCTCTTGTAAGACAAATAGACCCATCTTTCTCCCATGGGATGTATGCACAGTAGTCATTGTTCACATGCACGTGTATGTGTGCACACATACAGAGAAAGGAACAGCTTGGCAGAAATAAATTTTTCTATGTGGAAGACTTATTTCTGACTAATATAAAACAAAATAATGATTTAACTTCATACAGTTTATGTATGATGCTTCTGATCCTGCAAGCAAAGCCTCCAAAATGTTTGCCCTTTTCCCAAGACTACATTCCAGCCTGAAGTATTAGGGTATCTTTATCTTTCCCCCATGATTCTGTGCACTGTTCTACCCTTCTTAGTAGGTATATGGTTCCCGAAATGGCAGCAGTAAAACACAGGCAGACATTTCATGTGTGCTACATGCACCGTTGGAGAGTTAGAACCCAAGTAAGGTGTCTCCAGCTGATATCTTCAGCATTCACAGCCAAAGCACATTACCGAACTGTTTTTACCTACTGAGAATGTGAAGAAGTAAGTTTCATCCTTACAGCTTTCCTTTCACAATATTTATGTGAGGAATACAAAAAAAAAAAAAATTCTGATCTTTATCCCCTGCATTGGTAAGTAGGTGTAGTGATGTTTTTCAAAGTTGTCAAAAATATGTGTCTTGTTTGGAGCAAGCCTTTGGGACACTAAAACCCGGGATATATTTCACTTGCACCTGAAATTCCCCCGCTCTACTCCAAATAGGCAGTGTAGCACCAAACGGCCTCTGATATGAAGTCTGGAAAGTGCAGGGACTTGGAAGCATCTTGCCGCTCCCGCAAAGTGTGGAAGGAGGGGCAGAGGCAGGCTGTGGCTGCAGGGCCTGGAGCGGTGCCTGATTCCCTCATGCTAGTTCCGGGGCCGCCGGGTATAAAGAGCTTTATGCAATGTCTGGAGGGTGGGAGTTTATAGAAAACGCGATGTCTCAACAGGCGAACGCGCCTTTCTTCTGCAACTAGCGGGATAAGAAAAAGACACCAGGCTCCTTGTGCTGCTGCTGTGCAGATCAGCACCCCGGAGTGGAGGAGCCAGCGTCTGAGGGAGCTGGAGCATCCCAGCCCAGATGGGACCTCACCATCGGATGGATGGAAGAGCAGCAACTGCTTGCAAACTGCTGATATTATTCACTGCATGCATAATGCAGGGCAGTTGCCAAGGTAAGCGCTATGCTCCAGCCTCTCCGGACTCGGGCTTGCACCGCAAGGAGCGCATCCCTGTCCTGGGGACCTCTATGAGAAAAAGACCGAAGTGTCTGAAAGTAGAGGGTTAACGGGAGCCGATTCAAGGAGTTCTTTCTGATAGCTGGGGGACGCAGTTGACTCTCTCCAAGAGTCATTTGATGAGTCAATTTCGTTGTGGAAAAGGAAGTATCGCCTTAAAAAACACTACAAACACCACCAGCTCGTTAGCTTCACTTCATCTTGGTTTTAAATTATCCCAGGATGTTTTTTCTGATTGTTTTTCTGGTTTGTACAAACTTTTTTTCTGGTTGTACAAGACAGCGACACACAAACGTTGCTAAATTTCGAGGGACAGCTCAGACTTTGCAACTCCACGGTCGAAACTCACAATTTTACAGAGGTGCAAGCGGGCAGCTTTCCCTGTAGCGAGGCTGTGGATAAAGGTTAAAACAAACAAACAACAAAATCACCCTGGAGTTTTTGCATTTTTTCCTTGCAATCTTTGTGCCATTCTTGCTACTGAGGCGCGGGTGGTGTTGCAGAGCAGAGTTCACCTGCATTCCAAGAGCAGGTTTGGTGACCACAAAAATTGTACCTGGCGTTGTTTTTGGACACGAAGCGCACAGGCTGCGGCACTTGCCCGTAGACAGGTTGTGCCTGTGTGTGTATGGGGGGGTGATGCGCGGACAGGCCTGCGTACGTGTGGTTTATGCAGTCATTTACAGAAGGCTGTAAGAAAGAAACAGATGCTTAGTCTGGAGCACAATAAGCTCCCCTCAGTCGGTCTCAGCCGCAGATTTGAAGTTGGGAGAGGGAGAACTTTTTCTCTGGGCTTTGCTGTTGCCAGGCGACCCGCGGGAGCATGTGACGGCCGAGCGGGCTGAGCGCCGCTCCCGCGCCGCTAATCTGGCTGCTGGGGATGGAGCAGCCCCGGCCCCAGCCCTGCTGCAGCCCGGCTCTTCCCGTCCGCCCCTCTCCGCGCCGTTTCACTGCCCTGCAGCGAAAAAGCAGCCTGTCTTGTCGGAGCCAGAGTGGCTGAAGTGCGTTTCCTCGGCCCCGTGTGTTGACCCGGTAGTCCTGGTTGTGTGTGTGTGTGTGTATTACGTGTGCGTTCAAATTGTTAATCTGCTTTCTTTGCTCAACTCTTAGTTTAAGCTCCTTAGACAGAATCAAGTAAGTAATTATACAGCAACTGTTGCTAGCAGCTCCCGCTTGCGACCAGGGAAATAGGAGATAGCTAATGTGCAGCAGGAGACCTCAAAAGCTCTATCCAAGGAGGTCACACTGGGCAGAGCTAATCCTATGCGCTATTCTTTTACATTGGATAGAATGGAAGCTGCAGTGCTGATCCAAAAGTTTATTTCTTTGCTGTACAGCCACTTTTGACTGTTCAGGACGTGCCCGGTAAATGACATGACAGGATAAGCAGAGGGAAGCTTTGAACTAGCTAGCATCCATAGGCAGTGGAAGTACAGAAGTTTTTTCCTTTCATGGTGTGCTGCCGCCCCCCTCTCCCCCCTTCCCCCCCTTTACAGCAGAATAACTGTGTAAATGAAACAGTATAGTTTTAGTAACAGGTAACTGATACTAGTAAAATCTCTGGATAGCAATCTTGGCCACACTCTGATTATTATTGTGAAATATTTGGTATCCTTAAGTTCTAGCTCCTTGAACGTTGAGATCATGTCAGACACTCATTTAAAAATAAAAAAAATAAATTGAGAGAAGCATGAAAGCAGTTCCAAGGCTCAGAGTGAGAACAGAGAAAATCATATTATCTCGCCCAATACACAGTATTTTCAAAGGTGCTTCCATGATGTTTTTGAAGGTTTTTGTTGGTAATACCCGAGTATTGCCAGTATAAGCTGGATTTTTCTAGAAATAGTTTCACCTGAGCACTTGCTCAAATAATAGTATCAAGATTCTTCCTTGATTTATCTAATTCGGGATTTACTGAAATTAAACATAGCATTTATAAACTGATAAAAATACTGCTCTTGTAATTGCCAGTAGTACAGGACCTGGTTCTGCAACCTTTACTCTGTAAGCCCCGTTGCCTGTGGGATAACAATTATCAGAAAAAATTGCATCTGGAAACTAAAAAACTATGTAAGTGAAGGTAGTGTCAAGAAGGAGCGTTACGGGACTAACGTTAATGTTTATTTGGAGGAATCTCAAAGTGCTTCTCTCTCATAGTCATAAACTAGAGACACTGGGTGGATGTTGTACTCTCAGCAGTTTTGCAGAGGGCAAATGAGATCACTAGGGCAACTTTGCAGTTGAACAATGAGTTCTTTAATGTTCCTGCAGAGCATACCAGATCTACAGACTCATGCAATATTCCACGTAGTATCTGTTACTGGGCTCACCTTATCTAACATGGAAGGCCTGCTCTACTTTTTTTGAGGATTTATATCTGAGAGTGTTTGAATTTTTTTCTGTTCTTAATGGTCAGCACCAGAGGAACTGTTAGTTTAGTTTCTTCATAAAATCTTTCATATGCCTGAAATCATATAAAAATCATTAATAGAAACCCGCTTTTCTTTATAAAAGAGAATCCTTCTTTCTAGACACAAAGTATTAAGAACTTTCATCACAAGTCTAAAGTAGTTAACATTTCTGTAACCGATATATTTCAGATCACTTAAATTTCCTTCATTGCTTTTTGGTGTCTGTTAAGTCCTTATGACCTGCTTTCAACAGATATGGTGTAGATCTTCCGGAAAATAAAAGTATTAAAATAATATGAATTATTTAATAAAAGACATTTGTATTGATTTTTGTCATTGATTCTGTTAAATTAGTGCAATTTACGAAACAATGCCAGTATCATCTTTTTTCAGGCTTGCATGTACTTACATTGAAGTTCTAGCTTTGCTGAAATTTAGTGAAAGATACCGAATTGCTACATAAAGGCCAGGATTTCAGTGTATTTTGTGGTCTACAATGCTTAAATTGTGGTTTGCCTCCCCCGTCTTTCTGGTGTACACTTCTGAGGATCGTTTTATTTCTTTAGCACGCTTCATGCATGGAATCAAAGATGACAGGTTCACATAGCTGTGTATTATATGAGATCAATGATTGCTTAGCCAGGCTGTATATTTTCCTTGCTGATAATCACAATATTTGTGGAAACTTTCAAATTCTGGGAAATGCAGCTGGAAATGCAGGCATTCTATTCATGGTCTTGCTCTCTACATATATGCTCATTTTTTTGACTTTTTGGATTCTCTATTGAGTTAAGAGGCCAGAAGATCACAGCTAGGTTGACTTCTAGTATTTGTTTTTTGCTCCTCTTTTCAATAGCTCATGGTTTACTGACATTTTTTAAGGTTTCTGTTGTTGATCTCAAGATCAGAAGACTTTTAATTTAAAATATAAATTTTTTAGGAAAGCTGATTACCTATTCTGTATGCATTTTGTCAAAGTGTGATTTGTGCAGAAATTTTGCAGTAACACAAAAATTAGTGCATCAAATGTGATTTACATCCTAAATCTCTGCAATGATAAATCAGCTTAAATGCGCCCCAGGATAATATGACTAAAATGTGACCATTATAAGGTCTCTATTAGTCTGAGAATGAAGGCTATTCTAAGACTGAATCTATATGGTGTGATATCATATCTTAAAAATCACAATGAACATTTTCCTGAAGTGAGACCAGTAATAAATAGGTACAATAAGACCAAGTAGAAAAGAGCTACAGCAGCTCTTTCCAGAATGGCATGGAGAAACATGCTTTTCCATCAAGCATTGTAATAATTCAATCTCCAAATTAATAATTCAGTATTTTTTACACATTGCCTTCAGTCAAATCTATTTAATCTGTCTGTAGGAGGATGTATAGTGACGTTGCTGTCGGCGACAGGCCAGAGTCAGTATTCATACTCCCTTCTAGAGAGCCGTGCATGTTTAAATGACAGAGAAGCCTGTCTGTAAGATTGCGCCCCTGCCAAGACCAAGTGTTTGAAGACCTTGAGTGAGACTTTCCTTGGGGACTGAGGATTTGGGAGTAATGAGAAGGGAGAAAGGATGGCAAAGAAAATGAATATACCAATGCAATCCTGACATACAATTTAATAGGTGCTGGGCATGACCTGTGGGCTGCAGTGTTCATAATCCTGCACTAATATAATTTTCTTGGTTTTTCTTGGACATGTACTCGCACAAAATCAAGAGCAAAAGTCTCACTGAGCGTCCATCTACCTGGCTCTGAACTAGTTTATTTCCAGAGGACTGGCAATTTCTTCTCACATTTTAATTAATGAGTGGTCTTTCTATGCACTGACAGTCTTTTTTTTTTTTGTATGGTTCTTTTTAATGAGTAGCCCTCTTTTAGTACATCTCTTGAATTTTCTTAATAATTTACTCTTTTTCTATATTACGTTCAGCAAAGCATATCAGGAATTTGCAAAGTAATCAGCTAAAATGAAGAGTGGGACAAACCCCAGAATTTTAGTTAAAAATTGAAAGCAGTAATTGGATGACACCAGGTTAGATTTAGGTTCTATGCCAAGTGCTAGAATTACAGTAAATAATTAAGCTACATGAGTCAAGACAAATAGAGACGGAGCATCTAAGGAGATTTCAACGAAGATAAATGTGTGATGTATGCGATGCTTCTATTTCCCTGTAAGACAAAGCAAAACCTTCTTTCATATATTGAGCTGATTGGAAATTTGAGCAATGAAATCCTACTTTAATCCAGATTTACTTTCCATGTGTTTTGCAGGAAATGAGCAAAGATTCATTTGGGGGAAAGGTAGAACGCAATTTCATTTAAAGCCTTTTAATTCTTTTCCTTTTGGGCTTCCTGGATTGACATGAAATCAATCACACTGTTTGGAGCCTTTCCCCCTCCATATGCCTTTTTGCATTGTTAGATGATTGCCAGATCAAAGCTCAATGGTGTTTTTTTTAGCTTCTAATTATTTAGCACCAAACCTGGAGGTTCTTCTGCTGAGATTTTTTTTTTTTAAGCTGAATACTCTTTTTAATTGTGCACTAAACAGGCACATATTAGAGGTAGTTCATTTTATCTTTATGAATATTGGATCAAATGTCATTCAGTCTTCCTACAATACTTATTTTTAGATCTGAGATCTTGTGAAAACTCTTCAGATGATAGACAAATATGTAACTTTGAATTACATTGTGCTATCACTTTTTTAAGCAGGAGTTTATAATTGTTTCTCCTCGTTTAGAGCTTTGCTTAAAAAGTGCTGGAACCATATAGCACTTTGGATGTTTCAAAGGGAATTGCACTTTCTAGAAGTTGTCAGTGCTGAAAAACATTAAAGGTCCCTTCTAATTAATGATCTACAGGTTGACATCTTTTAAAAGAGAAGTTGATGTTTTTATTCTACTGTGGCTAATTAGCGATGATAATCAGATAATTTGTCAGCTTCTTTTTAATAGCTTACACTGAATGTGGCAAATAAAGGATAGAGCTGTTTTTCAAATTATTTAAAACTAAAGTGCTTCTTTATATAATTTGATAATTATACTTTATTCTTAAAGATACCTTGAGCTGTTTCTAGATGAAGGAATAACAAGGTTTCTTCAGAGTCAACCCAGTGCAACTCCATTAATTTCAAAGAAGTTATCCCTGAGTTGTACCGATCTAAGAGATAGAGAACAGGATTCAGTGAAGAGTAAACATCTCTCTTAATAGCTTATTATTGTTTGAGATCCATTTTGAAGTCCACTTTCTTGTGATAACGTTAATTTTATTAACTGCTTTTTGCTTCCTGAACTCAGCACACTTTTAGAACAGTTTAAGAAAGCTAAGTTTAATGCGTAAGCATAGAAATGTTTAATGGAATGGATAGCGTTTAGCCGATTCCATAGGCTTGTACTGTTGGTTTCAAGGCTTTTAATGTTTTCTTTGTTTTGCAGTGCTTAAAGTGGATTAGAGATCTAAGGATCACTGTTACAAGTTTTGTTTTGTATTAATGAAATGACATATAAGAATTGACTGAAGTTGTTCTACTTTTACGACCTGTTCTATTTTATACTTTTAACATGAATAAGTTGCCTTTGTTTTACAATCAAGAAGCCAAATCTTCGGCAAAAGGGCACTATTTACAGCAGCAGAGTGTCTGCTCAATTATTTTCTTGCACAAGCAGGTCATGATACTACACCCTGCTGAGTCGAGTCGAAGAATGGGGGTCCGTTCCAATAGGGACTCCCTTTTATGGGGATTGCAGGCTCATGCTTTTGTGGAGAAAGAAGGACGGGGGTTTTAGTTGTGTTCTGTGGCATCTCTAAAAGAAAATAAAGGCATATTCCACAAGATATCCCAGGAACTGATACATTCGCTGATATATTTAGGATCTAGGTAATTGTTTTTATCTTCAGAAGCCACTGTGCTCATTATCAACTCAGATAAATATACTACAGAGAGTTCAGTTTGAGGAAGTGTAGGACCTGCAGAACTGGAGTACATACACATATCAATAATCCTCCCCAGGTTTGCCCAGAAGAAGGAAGTTTACTGTATAAAGGTTCACATCATTCAACACCAGTGGGAGACCCCATTTAGATCTGCTCAAGTCCTTGTCATACCTTGTCATCTCTTGTCATCTAAGGGTTACTGTTTCATGAGATGCGATGAGCCAATTGAACAGTTCACAGCTGCTGAAAGCAGGTGGCCCCACTTTCCTTCCCTCTGTCCTCCGATGTCCCATTCCCATGTTGCTGTCAGCCTTGAGTTCTTGCTACTTGCTTTGTGCTAGCGCTGCTGCTCATTGGACCTCTGTCAGCTGCTTTCACTTACAAACCCAGAGGAAAACTAAACCAGGCCTAGGGAATTAGTTGGTTTCCTGGTGGTTTCATGATTTAGAGCAGCATGTAGAAAGGTTTGGCTGTTACTGGAGTTTGGAAAAGATAGCAAACCATGGCATCAAGTGGGAGGAGAGGACTTGGAAAGAGGGAGAGAAAGTGAGACCCCTTTTTCCTACGGTTGAGTCAGTGGTTTGGCTCAGCTGGCTGTGCAACCACTGCCTAATGCTACTGCTAAGAACATATAGGAAATGCTTGGCTAGCAGGCTAGTTACAAAAGTGGCCTCATCAGGGCTACAGTGAACCAGTGTTAGCACTGCGGGAAACCCTTTTGTAACGTTGTCTAGTGTAAACAGATGGCTTGACTTGAATGGGACCGCTCACGTGTTCACTTTTGAGCAGGATTGTAGGCCTGTTCTCAATCTGCAGTGCAATAAATGAGTTGGACGATAACCAAGCACATGGAATGCTGCTGCAGTTTTTGCTGGCCTTCTAGCTGTGTTAATAAAAATAACTTTTACTACTGCGAGGTCTAATAGGTTTTTAAACCATTTCATGTGAAACAAATGAGCTCCAGTTTGTGTCTGAAATGAGTGACGAAGTTTGTGGTGTCTTCCATATGAATATACGAGCTGTTTTTATTAGCTTGGCAGTTTTTACAACAGTCAGCCACAGAACGCACTTTAAAGCCTCGCTGAAAATCAGTTTTTGTTCCTAGTATTCTGTAAATGTAGCAAGGCACTAAAAATCCTTTTGTTACCTCTGCAGTACATGAAAGTTATTTGGTGGAGTAATTAAACTGCTTCAGTTGTTAATCTGAGCCTTGACAAATTTCTGCTGGCTGAACCAACAGGAAATCTGAATAGAGCCTCGGACGTACCTCAGTCCTGGCCTGTCCTTTCGCTCAGGCCGGCCGGCCGTCTGCTGCACCTGCAGCTCTGCCGGAGCACAGAGGGCAGCAGCGGCAAGCGGGCTCCTTTGGCACTTGCAGAAGTGATATCCTGTCAAGGAATTTGTGTTCTGACAGTAAGCCATTGAAAAGAAAAGAAAAAAAAAAAAAAAACTGTTTCACAGTGGAAATGCAAAAATGCTGTTATTACTAGCTTTTATTAGGTTTGCAGTTTTTAACTTTATGAAGCCTGCCATAGAATGTGTTATAAAATGGTCGTCTTACAGTGAAAATACAAAAAATGATAGATCTTTAAAGCTGAACTTCAAATCCTTTAGAAATTTGGGTATCTCTTGGATTTGTTTGAGCAAAAAAGAAACTAAATGTCAAATAGTTAAATTCAATAAAATAATGAGTTGTGAAATTAACATTAATTGAGAGTGAGGTAAAAGCTGCAACCTTGAGGAAGTACCTTATCCATACTAAGATTTTATCACCTATTAAGTAACAGAAACGATTCCTCTCAGCTTTTTGTTCAGTTTCCTAAAATAAAGACACTTTAGCAATCTATTACTTTTTTTTCTTTTTTTTAAGATGTGCAATACTTTTTAACTTATTGGCCTATTTAACTTTTTCTAATGGGAGTCAAGAATTCTCAGCGACTTAAATCCCAAGAAATTTCATAAGGTGGTAGAGAGAGAAAAACCCAAATTATCACCCCGTTAAGGGAAAATCTCAGTGATTAAACATTCGGTATGGAGATACTGACTCTGTGGCCAGCGATGTACCAGGTATGCTTGCAAACTTCTTCCTAGAAGGCATTTTGAAAAAGCGATGGAAAATATTGCTATGAGCGGTTACGATTTAAAGGTTGCAAGGCTGTAGGCAAACGCCTGCAGCTCTGCGAGCAATGTTATTTACATGTTGTGTGCGACCACTGTGAAACTTGGGAGACGTGTGCCTTTCTTGTGGTTTCGTGTGCTTGCTTCTGGATGTAAGCCCACAGCATGCAGTGCTTGTGTATGCTCTTGTGTTTCCAAGGATGCCGCAAGGGTAGGGTTTATCCAGCTACACAAGTTAAAGCAGGAGACCCTTCTTCTCTGCTATTCACCTCTGTGCCTGGAATTTAAAGAATTACTTAAAATATTATGCCTAGCAGCCCCCCATGAAGGGAAGTTACGGCAGAATCAAGCATCCTTAAAAAATCCGAATGTGTGAGTAAATCTGACAGTTGTAGAGTTTGGCTGGTCAAGGGAGATCTGAGTAAAATGCTTCCGTTGGGGCTGACAGGAAGGGTAATGTTTCAGTGGGAGATGGTGTTACTTGTATTTGTCCTATTCTGAAGAATTCAAGGGCTTTGTCTTTTTAATTTGACAAACTTATTAATATTACTATTTAGGTGATATTTTTAATTATTTTTTAAACTGAAAACTGTAAAGAAAATATAGCACGTTTAAAAATGAAATAGCCAAAGGATGATTTAATTCATATTGTTCATTTTCAGGTCTATTAATGTAAAACTGCATTTTGTGTGAACACATTGGACAACATTGTTGTTTCAGTTCAGGTGATCCTTCCTTTACTCACGCCTGCCTTAGCACATGGAATTTCCTTTTCAAGAGCTTGATAAGGAGTGACCAGCCATAGCTATGAGCTGCCAGCCGAAACTGAGTCACTGCTGCATAAGGGAGAAACGTGATGAGTGTCAATGCATCCGAAGAAATATACGTAGTTCCTAATGTCATGGGCAGTAGTAAGTGGCATTAGAATGTCTGTCTAGGCACACTAGATGCTTGTAGCATATAATCTGTCAGTTGTGTACTGACACCAGTTTTTTCTGCTTTTCTTAAAATGTTCTCACATGTTCAGCTTGCAACAGGTAACAGTCACTATTTTTGAAGAGCAAAATGATGACTAGTACCCCATGAAGCTTTGCGACACAGCTTAAATTGTCTTTTCTACCTAGAGTCCCACTTGCGTGATGGCACTACTCAAGTAGTGAAGAATTTTGTTATAGATATGGGTTCTCTGGTGGGAAGAGAGAAATAGCTTTCACTTTAGCGTGTTTATTATCTGTAAGGGAAAGTGGTTTATTTTTTTGCATGACAAATTTCACTTTTCTTTTAATACTTTGTGGTATAATGTTCCACTAAGTTTCTGATTTGGCAGTGTTATATGTTGCATAGCAATTTTCAATCTAGCAATAACACATAAAAGAAATATAAAAAATTACACAGTTTTTTGTCACAAACTGGATTGGAGGGCTCTTACTGGGGCTGATTCCTAGTGCTACAATGACTCATCAGTTTTCAGGAGAGCATGACTGAATTGAATGCAGTTCACCACCTCAGCATGGGGTCTAATTTTGAGAACAAACAGCACATTGGTTGCAAAATTTATTTAAAAAACAGTACAGTGCTCAAAATGAGAATAGCTTCCTGAGAAGGTTGTTTTATCATCTGCTACTACATCTATCAGACTTTCTCAGTGGTATGTACCGTACATGTTCTAAGTTGTTTAAGCACTCTTTTTTTTTCATTTTCCACACACTTTGTAGTTGTAAATACTTCATAGTCTTGAAGATTTTCCTCATTTGGTCATATTCCCCCTCACTCTGGTACCCAATTGTTATTCCACAGCAGCCTTGGGCCATTAGCAATATTCATTCTTATGAAAATGCTTGGGATGCTTCCTTCTGTGAGTAACTCGGGGTGTCTTTATTTTCTGCTGTGTTTGTTTGTTCTTCTTCTTTATGTCATTTGGTCAATTAGAACAGATTTTTGCATATTTAATGTGCCATTCATGAAAAGGAAGCTTCTGGGATTTAGGAGAGCTCTGACACATATGCTTCCCTAGAGATCGACAGTGCTTTCTTCGCCTACCCAGCTAACACAATCACAAATGATTTATGTGGATTAAGACACCTAATGTCAAGAAAACTGGTTGAGGTTATCCAATTTAGTGCAGAACATGTTCTTTACATGTAGTGTGCCTGAAATATGTTTTTATATTGTGAAGGCTAATCTTTTCAGTACTGCAAATACTGGGTTTGTTGAATTTGGCCATGCAGATAACAACTTTACTAAATTCTCTAAGAAAGGAGTACTAATAGTTTTTACTAGTCTCATCTTGGAAAATGCTTTATATACAGTTGGGGTTAAAGAAAGTCTCCAATAAAAATTAATGGCTGATTCTCAGTTATCACTGAAGTACAAGAAATTTGACAGTGACTTAAATGGAAGAAGGAACCTGGTCTATTCAATATACGGAATATTTACTTTGTCAGTAGAAAGGAGTATCACCTCCTGTCTATTAGAATTAGCCCTTGCTTAAAAGGATTATTTCTTATTCCTGCATTGTTATAGGACTAAGAAGATAGTAAGAGTTTATTTGTTGCTTTTTAAAAAGTGTGTGAGTTGAAGCAAGATTATAAAGGACCTTAATTTTGATTAATTTGCTTATAGTACTCTATGATGGTAAAGTTACATAGTATGGATATGTGCTGTTTGTGAGCATGTATGGTAAATAAATTCTCATTATTTTAAGTTTAAGAAGCTTATTTTTTTACGTTTAGTATCAGTGTGAATAGTTTTGGTTTGGTTTTGTGGGTTTTTTTTACTTTTTCTAGAATGGCTGGTTTAAAGTGATAGTGTAGAACCCATAGTTATTTTGTTCGGAATTCAAGAGCCTTAAGAAAAAAAAATAATTTAAAACTGAGAGATTTTTTCTAAGAGGTCCTTATGTAGTTTATCAGAAAATTAGGAGCTTGTTGTCTATATTACTAGTTTAGGCTTATAATTGGAAAAAAAAATTGAATAATGTGTTAAAAATGAATTTATAAACCGTTTGTATTTTTGTCAGGCTGTTTGCATTCATTGCTTTTTCAATTAATAAAGCTAAAGTAAGGTAGAGAGTGTGAGGATTATGAATATCTTTAACGTTGCTAGGAGGCATTTACAGTGTCATTCCTTTGAACTTGATGTCTGCAGGAGACTTGAACCCTTTTTTCTTTGCAGGAAAGCTTTCCTGCTTAGTTTCAGTAGATTAAAATCCTGAATTTCTTTAATTCTTGGATTTATGTTGAGGCATTAGTAGAAATGAATCTATAGTCCTTTTATAACTGTATTAACTGAAAACAAATATTTTAACATAGAATACACTAATTTTAATTATTTTTTAAAAAGATTTTGCATGTGAGCATTATTAAAATGAGATTTGATGCTTTAGTTTTAACAATGGTTTTAGTTGACTTTGGCATTTCACTGCATCACAAGAGCATGCAGATAGAGCACAGAATATATTGTAGATTTTGCTGTCTCCAGACTTCCTTGATTTTTTTTTTTCTTGTTGTGTTTGTTTTTCTTGGTTTTTTTACTACTTGGTAAGCGGTTTTGAAAGGGAAATGATAAAAATCTGCTGTTGCTGCAGTGAAACGTCGTTTGTCTAACTCCACACTGAAACATAAAATTTTCACTTTCGTTCTTGAATTTTAAGGTGATTTTTATTAAAAATCAGTAAAAATATCAAATGTAGGTTAGACAGGCAAGATCCATTTATTATAGCTTCTGATACCCATCATTCCACTGAAATCAGGATGTGGTTTACACAAAATTTCCTCTCCTGTGAGTATGGAATATCTAGCTCATTCATCTGAGATGGAAATAGACTCTGCATATCCAGGTAGCCTTACAGAAAGAAACAAATAAGCCAAGATTAAACTTTAGTTTCTCTCCTGTTTTCATTCCTCTCACCGTCCTGTTATCAGTTCTATTTATAATCCAATACTATATAAAGTTCTACATGTGAGTGGATTTTTCAGGAGGAGGCTTGAAGCATCATTTTCTGCTGTTTGGTGGAGGAAAAGCTATTTTATTATTGTAATCAAGGGATTTTTGCTAATTTTTGAGGAAGCCATGCAACTGGGACTTGGGAGCCAAATCTCTGAGTCCAGTTAGTGTCTGTGGAGAACCAGATCTGTTGCTTCAAGTTCAGTCCTTTATCATTTCCAAATTCCCCCCCGCCAAATAATCTGAAATACTCTGTATAATATGTGTACCAGAAAGCTTTCTAAAATGTCTGAATCTTTGCTTGGGGGCCAGGGAGTGCATAATAAAACAATCAAATTAAATAAATGGGTACTTCTGCACATGCATCATGTGATGTTGGCATTCAGAAGAATAAATGGACTCAAAAACAGGGTAGATGATAACTTTTGTGAAGAGTAGTGCATTGATCACTGTTAAACACACCAGAATTAGAGATGGAGCCTCTGGCTCGGAATCTTTCCAACACCAATTCGTAGAAGGTTGGAGGCCCCTCTATAGGAAGGATCCAGGCGTATGTGCCTTGTTTCTCGTGCTGTCTAATAAATATACCAGCAAAACTGAGTGTGCCTCTCCTGTACTGTGACTCCCTGGAGTGCTACTGCAGAACAGTGGAATACGAATATGTGCTGGCGAAGGGAACAGCAGCACCGTTTGGCCTTTGCTTGTTGATATTGGGGCACCCAGGTGAGCTCAAGTGCTTGTCATCTTTATGCTGCAAACTACCTAGGATGTGACTCTTCTTTTTGTTAAATGCCTGCACGGTGCAAGGCACAGAGTCCTTGATCAATTACCGAGTCTGTAGATGCTATGTTACTAATAACAATCTCGTTATAATACATAATTGGATGATAATCCAGCAATAGAAATCCTATACGTCCCTATTAACGTTGTAACTCTCTCTCTCTGGCACTGCAGCTCTTCTGCTGCTGGTGGTCCCTTGACTAGTCCCCTGTCCACCTGTCAGATCTCGCAGTCACGTGAAGTGGGTGCAGGCTCACAGTTGTACTGTCTTTTTATTGATGTTGTCAGCTAAAGTTATTTCTCTCATATAATCTAGTTTAGAGACATGTAGGCACAAAAGACATTCTGTGTGGCAAGGTCTTGAAGACTGAAGATAAATCTTGTACTGCTTTTTGTAATACCGATAAATGCTTGTGTAGTCTGTGCTTTTTTAATCTCAATAGTTTGTATTAAATATAATGGAGTTTGCAGAGTGTAGAAAGACTGAAACTTTGTCTCAGGTATATGAAATTTAGCATAATTTTATTGGACTCTATTTTTCTTTATATTTTAAATAATCTTGTTCATTTGCCTGTTATAATTGCTAGCAGAATACTACTTTTCAGTATCACAGGACATTTTACAATAATAAGTACAGGTTTTCTCTGAACTATGGATTTTAATTCTTTCTTCATTAGTGTGGGGGAACAGAGATGGACTTTCCAGAGGTTCAGCTTCCCCTCCCTGAGCATTCCAAAACCTCAGGCTGTTTGACAAGTAATTAAGCTAGGCAAAAGTCTGACATCAAAGCATATGCATATGGAAGGTGAGTCTCCAGGATTCTTCTACCTGCAAGGCCACTGGAGCGGGCTGTTCTGTTTGGGACCTGAATGGGAACAGAGAGTATCCTTTGTTGGAAGGCAGAAGGAGAGAAAAGAGAGCTTGCCTCTTTTTTTTTTTTTCTTTTTGTAAAATTTATGTGGAAGAGGCTTGTAATGTACAGTTCATTTGCACTTATTTGTTGAGAAACTGCAGATGTATTAAAGATGGAACTGTTCAGTTCAAAAAATAATGCCTTGAAGAACGTTACTCTTTTAAATGCAAAAAATCTGTTGAGAGGGATAATTCCTGAAGTATAAAGTAATTGGAGCAGTGTAAGTTTCATTTTTGCGTGGACAGTTTGAGAGTGGTACAGTCTACCTGGGCTTAATACATTCTGCATTTCAATCAAGGTTAACTGTTAGCAGTGCTAGAGGTGTTGGCAGTGACGCAAGGAAGAAAGAACGAATGAGGGGTTTTGGCCTGTCCTGTATAGTCAGAATAGACAGCCATGGTGCCCTTAATCTATGGATGACAAATATAATTCAAAAGATTTGTAGTCAAAGTTAAAAATATGAGGGACTTCAAGGTTGAATGGGCACATAGAAAATGTATGAAAACAATTAGAAAAGACTAGAACTGTTCAGAGAAGAACTGAAAGGAGTCTAAAGTAATGCAAAGAGTGGCAGAGAGTCAGTCAGTATTGGTTTCCATTATAAACTGAACATCACGTTCTGGTTTTAATAGAAGAGGATTGAATTCAATCTTTAATTCTCAATCTGAATATTTCCACACAAACATATTGGGGCAAATGAAGCACAGAGGAGGTTGAGAGGGTGTAATGAACTGCCTTCCTATTGGAGACCGGAGCCCTATGGGTTAAACCATTGTGCTGTGAAATGCCTCAAGCTATTAACCTCTCTCTCTTCTGCTGGAGTTCCATATGACTTACCGTGACAGTGAGTAACATTCATTAGTGATGTGAAGGTTGACTACCATCCTCTAGTGGCAGTGGGGTTTATCTTTGGCAATACTTCATTCCTACGCAGGCAACACTTTTTGGGCAAAACTTGCCTTGCAGAACATAAGGCAATTGTATTGAATAGTGCTTGTATTGCATTATTTCCTTTGGGAAGAGATACATCTATTTTTAATAAAGAAAAAAAAAATCATTGGGTCAGTGTTTTGTTCAATCTTTGCTCTGACAAAATCACTATTATGTTTTTTTTTTATTCCAGTGGAAAATAACTACCTGGCATAATCTTTAGGCAAGTGGCTTCCTCAGAGCCAGTAATATTTGCCTTCTTATTTTCACCTGTGCAAATTGTGAATCTTAAACATCCGCTTAGCAGTCTGTTATAAGAGAATCCCAGACACAGAAAACCACGGAAAGTCTAGTGACAAAGTTAGCATAAAGCCTAAAGATAGTAAGTATAGCAAGAAGTTTAAAAATAGTGCTTTGGGCTATATTTTTCCAGCGATGCTTCTAATCCTTGGTTTGCTTTTTTTTCAGTACTAGACTGGCTTATATTAAAGATGATATCGTGTGTTTGTGTTTTCCTTGGTGTTTTCCTGAATATTGAGCAGTTGAAACAGATCTTATCTTGCAAAATTATTTTTGTTAATGCCTAGAGATTCTTCTTCGTGTATGTTCTGGTGTGATTTATGAGGTCTGCCGTGCATTTTTTAGTCTGTATTTTAGTAGTGCTTTAATCACAGTCGGAAAACTAAACCTGAATTATAGCAAAAGTAGAGAAACACCAAAAATTCAATCATTTCTGAGTTTTGAACTGTCAAAAGTCACTTAGATTCTTTTTTATCGGCAAATTTTAAGCATGACAGTGAAGACTAATTGTTCTACTGCTTGTTTTTAAACTAGGTGGTTATTTCCTCCAGGAATCCTGCTAACAGGATCCTGTTTGCCTGAAAGAGGTGTCTGGTTTTATCAGCACCTGTCAGAGAAAATCAGAATTTCGATGGAAATTAGCTCATTATCTATTCATTCTAGGCAATGTCTGACTGATTCATGAGCTGCCTTGCCATTTAAAAAAAAAGTCTCTTATTGAAAGCAAAACCTTCCATAAAATTACTAATGAGTAATCCATTAGTGAATTGAGGCTTCAAATAATGGCAGTAAACAAGCGGATACCCCTTGTCTTCTGGCAGTCCCCACTCTTGCTGAAACCCAGGTGCTGCAGGCTCACGCTGCATAGCATGTACCAATGGAAGCATCCTTTTGGATTCCATGTGCTTCCTCTGTGGGTCATTGCTAGTCAGTGTGAGCAATGCCTGCAACATTTTTGGTTAAATTAATACTGTTTAAAATGTATAGCTAAATTCGTGGCAATGAAATCACAATTCTTCAAATCTCATAAGTTTCCAGTACTTGTTTTTAGCAGAATACATTCAGTTTTGAGAAAATGGTATCTGTAGTTGTTTATAGTAACAAACCTGGTTATTGCTGACATGGTTATTTTTCTTTCATTTTGGATATTTCTCCTGGGTATTCATAGCAGTAGTTTTGTAGTCACACGTTTTTTCCCTGATTGCTTTCTCCTTTATCAAAGTTAGAATTGTTTTTGTTTGCAGTTGAAACAAAAGCTCTTTAGAACCTTGGTGAGAAGTGCCTTTGATATTGCAGATCACTTTTACTTCTTCCATATTACTTATTTTGAAAGATTGTCTTTTAAATGAATTAACATCATTATCTGCTATGTAATTTTCTTTGTCCTAAAGATAATAAAGAACAGTGATAAATGAAGTATCAGTCTTTTGTATTTTTTGTAGGTGTTTAGAGCTCTTTGCCTTCAGTTATAAGTAAGCATGGAAGATAACATTTGAAAAGCCTAATGCCATAATTAAATGAACTAGAACAGGTCTGCTGAAGAACTGCATAAACGGACATTGATGCAGCGCTTACTGTATGTAGGTGTGAGCAACTTAAACTATAATTCTGCAAAGTATTACAGAGTGTAGGAGAACTGCATGATTTGCGGGTTTTCTGTTAACATTCAGTTACCATTTCTCACGCTATACAAAGGCTGCTATGTTTATAATGCTTTCTAAGAAGTTTATCAGTGTTATCTCCTCATTTTTATCATTATAAGGGTATGTTTAACTATAGTAACTTAATACAAGATAGGCAAAATAAATAAGCAGTGTTGTACATAGTGCTTGAAATATTTTTGCCAGTTATTATTTAGAAATAATATACAAATTACTCATATTGCTTGTCTATAAGCGTCTGTTTCATTAAAAATTATGATCATGTGGATGCAGATTTAATTCTGTATTGTAACTTCTTTTTAAGTAAGTGGCTGTAAATATTCCAGTGGTTTTGAATAGCAATAATATACTGAATACACAAGCAAATTTAGTATTCGCTTTGCATAGTAATTCCAATTAATAAACAGTGGTTTATGTGTTGTGTTTATTAGAGCTTTAAACTGCTAATCTCACATGGAAACGTTGCTTTGTAGGGCAAAATTCAGCCAGAGGGCCTGGGATTCCAGAGTGAACTTGTACATTCCTTCAGGGCATTTTTGCAAGGGAGGTTGTTGTGTTTTAAAGGTAGTTGATAAGAGACCTGCACCACCAACCCCAGACCTGCACCACCAACCACCATCATGCATTAGTCTATAGAAGGTATTTGGGTGAACATACTCCTGTACCACTCCGTACCACCATTTATCCAAGGGAAATTTTTGACCATTTGCAGGATACATTATAAATCAGGATGTCACTACCAGACAATCAGATTTGAACATTCCTTGCATAAAGTAGCTTGCCTATATCCCTTAGGAATACATCACTTAACTGTGTTTATGTGACAGTGTTGATATGCCTGGTTTTACATGAAAGTTAGGGTAGCATGTTATTTATGTCATCATGAATTCAAAAAGTAGGTGGTTGTGCTTTATGTATGCTGAGGTTATCTTCTCTGGACAAATCACTCAGAATAATTGAAAGATATAGTTTTATCATACAGATATTAATTAAATCAGGAAACAGGATTTTTTTTCTTCAGAGTTGGGCTTTGCTGCTACCTCAGGTTTTTCAGTCTTCCCTTCTCTGAGGTGCTGACAACAGATTAACATGAAACAGAGCTCTGTTGAACCTAATTATGTTATAGCTCATTGTTTTGGGGACCTATAAAACTGTTCACTCCCTTTTTATGAGGCTGTAGTCAACGAAAGGCCATAAACAGTGCATTTTCTCTTTCCTACAGGACTGGAGATTTCATTAGTTGACTCTAATAAAGGCCTGATCCAGCTGCATTTACACCTGGGAATGAATGCTTCTTTATCAGGTCTTAATCCTTAGTAGGTCAAGCAGGAGGGAATGACAGCAGGATAGCCTTTGATCAATGATAAAAGTCTGAAAGATTAATTTCTTGTAAAATTATTTGCTATTCAAATGTTGACTGAAAACATGCTTTCCTGTACTTCAGAGGAAACATTTTAAATACTAGGGCATTATTAAAGAACAAAACAAAACTGAGGTATTTCTATACTTAGAAGCAGCCACTGCTGAAACAAGATTTCCACATCAGCTAAGGGGATTATCTTTATTATTATTATTTCTTTAAATCCTCAGAGACTCTGGAGAGGACTAATGTGTAGGACATTTAGCTCTCTTTCTCATGTGGAAAATGCTGCTCTACCTTATATTTAAGTCTATACTGCTTGGCTTGTGAATCTAAAATGGATACATTCCTGCTAAATAGGTTTCTGTAGTGTAGATGCTCCTCTGAGCCTTGTTTGGGTTAGTTTTCTTTTTTGTTTGTATACTGTACAAATTTAAAATTATGGGAATTTTCTAGAAATATAGTTGGGGCATTTCCTGTAAAATTTAGAGCTGGTTCTTTTCTTTATTTGGGTGTGGAGAGATCATTTTTTTATGTATATACTTACTTATATTTTTGTATTATCATAATATTATTTCCTTTCCTTGCCATACTGTAAAGTAATGGATAGATCACAGTTGTTTGACAGGAATGCACTCCACTGTCTGTTTTTATGTCCGGGTACCACTAACCTGCTTGTTTCTCTGCTTTACCACAGGATGTGAGCGCGGGCAGTTTCGCTGTGGAAATGGTCGCTGTATTCCTGCAGACTGGAGGTGTGATGGGGCTAGAGACTGCTCAGATGATACAGATGAAGCTGGTTGTCGTAAGTGAAACAACTACAGAGCAACTTTTCTGTAATAGAAGAAATACTGGGATTCCAACGTGCTCAACTGTGCGTGGTATAAGAACGAATATTGGAGGGGGAGAAAACTAGTTTTCTTGAGATGACTGGAGAATCTGCTTAAGAGTCATATTTCTTGAGCGCATTGGCTTTGGTAGTCAGAAAAATCAAGTGGTGCTCAACTTCTAATCTGAGTGTCTGATAATGCCATTTCGTTTGATGACTAAAGTTCTAACTAGATGTAGAAATATATTTTATGCTATTATTGCAGTAATCCTGAATATTGGATGTACATACAGCTACTACCAGCGTCACTTGAGCTCCAAATCTTTGGATCTTTCAGGCCCTAGACCACAAGCTGTACCTACTGCACCTTAACTAGAGTCTTTGTTAGTTCTGTAGAGTTGGTTGTGTTATTCTCAGTGCCAGCAGCTCAGGGAGAACAATTGCATTCACATGGGTTGTAATACCCATGCACAAAGATTCTCTCAATCTGAATGTTAAAAAGTTGTGAAAATAAAGAAATTCTCTCCACAGTCTATTTTCAGGAACTCGCCTGCATTTTACTTTCTCCGTTCTAGTGTTCTTTGAGGCCTTGAGGGCTGCTGCAGTTATCAGCCCACTTATGGGTTAGGCCAGTTTTTACCCCTCAGGTGATTGGGAGTGAGAACGACTAATTTATGCTGGTTCTTTTCACACTGGATTGTCTCTTTGCTGCTTGACCCATATAATAATTAGAGGTCATTCACACAGCTGGGCAGTCTGATTTGTGGCTTAGCACTTTAATTAGCTCCAAAAACCAGTGCAGTTCTGGATGAAGAATGCCTTAAACTGGCAAAACAAACGGTGTTGTCCTATAGCTTGCTATTTCAGCTTAGTTCTGAAAAAGAAGTGGTTGGGCTTTGAACAAGGAGTTGGAAAAATTCATGTTGACTTTGTGAAAGATAACACACACACACACCGCGGCACTACGTTTGTCATAGTTGTAAGCATGAAATTGAGTTGTTCTCATTATCATACATGTGATAAATTAGGAAAATGAAAATTAAACTTTTCAGTGTTTTCCAGTTAATAGTGCTTTTAAAAACAATATGTTAATGTGCTATAGGTAGTGGGGCACATGAGTGTCTAGGAAGATAGTTTTAAACTGTTTAAAACTGGCCTATGGTTAAAATTATGTTACAAGATTACTCTTTGGTTTTTTAAAACAGGAATGAAAAAAGGTATGCATGAAGTGCATTGTATATGATTGATTTTATCCCTCCAATTACCTCTAATGTAATTTTATACTTCTCAACTCTAAATCTACAAAGTGATTTAATTTTCTCCTTTGATGCTTTGTTTACATCGGTGGTTGTGCTTGCATATCGTCCCACGAGCACGAAGTGTTTCTAGTTGACTTTGCAGTACTGCAAAAACATGATCCTGAGAAAAAAGATGGTTAAGACCAGAGTCCTGTCTCCTGGACTGTGTTGATCTGGTGATTCTTCCCAGGAGTATTAACTAGGGATGCAGTAAGCTGTAACACAGTTTCAAACACTTATTTTGATCTTTCTCTCTAATGGCTCCCTGTTTGGCTATTTGAAAAGAACAGAGTGGAGCTGGGACAACAACATTCAGATTGTTCTGACCTGACCCTCGCTTTTGCCTCATGAATTCACAGAGAAGAGTCATGAGCTTGTTTTGAAAGACCCTCTTCCTACCACGTACAGAGCACCTGAGGTGCAATGAGAGCAATTGAAGAGACCCCTGTGCGACTAGGGAAGCTAGCATGACTCCCTATAGAAGTGAAAAAGAAAGAGGCTCTGCCAGAGGGCAGTTGAGAGCCTTGAGCTTTTGCTCTGACCTGCCTTCTGGAGGAGCCTATGTCTCAAGCGGAGGACACAAAACTGAAGATTCATAGGCAGTAGGTCACTAAACTAAATTTTGCCTTTGAGCATCCTTCTGCTGGCCCGCTGCCCCCCCTGCTCTGCCCTTTTCTTTGGTTTGTCAAATGCTTCGTGTGTTTAGTGGAAGTTACAGTCAGTTGACGATTGAACCTTAAGTCTTCTTTTCCCTTATTTATTTATTTATTTATTTGTTTTCTTTGCAAGTGCTTTCCCAGTCTGTGAAATGACATTTGTTTCATTGCTTACACTAGCACAACCTACCTGTGAGGGAAATCAGTTTCAGTGTCAGACTGATGGCGAATGTATCCCACAGTCATGGGTTTGTGATGATGAGGAAGACTGTGAAGATGGCTCAGATGAGCATCAACAATGTCGTAAGTATTTAAGTTCTAATGTTATACCAGCTTTGCAAAATAAGGTAATTCACATAGCAGCGTATTGAGAACATACAGAAACAAGCCTGTTACAAGGACAGCTTTTACCAAGAGTCTCTCTGAAGTAGTTTCTAGAAATGAAATGATCTGAAATAGATAAAATACAGAAAATATGTCCAAAAAGACATCTCCAGGTCTTGCAATCTGAAAATTACTGATGTTTCAGTTAATTAAAAACAAAAAAAAAAGGAGAAAAATATACACTGCCTATTACATTACATATATACAGTGTAGTAGTTCCAAAAATGGTGAAATACACATAATACTCAGGTGTCCAATCACTGTCTCAGTCACAGAAAGAGCTGCTTTATTCATCACAATTCACACTGGTATCTCAGAATTATATTAAAAAAAATTAATTTCTTTCTAGAAAATTTTTGTATATAAAAAAGGACAAATTATCAGTCAGTTGAAGTAAACATCGCTCAAGATTCTTGTACCATCTGCAGTGATGCTATTTAATGGCATTATTATTTAAAATGACCAGAGCTATTCTTTCTTGTATTCAGATAGGAGAAACACCAAAAGCCCTGGCATGGCGTGAAGCTCTAGTCTTTCATTATCGTTTGAACAGCTTAAACTTAGGACATAATTCCTATTAGTATTTCACTTTAATGTGCTAAACAGTGTATTAATCATGTTTGAATTGCAGTTTCAAACTAAAGTGTTTAATGTTCTCTGTATATTTTAGAGCAGAGAAATCATTTAGTAGCCTAACTGCCATAGCCATAGGCTCTTTCTTTTTTCAGTATTGATAGCAAGATAAATACTGATAATAATATAATATGTCACTCTGATTTCCAAATTTTGTGACTAAGCATTTTAAGGGCTACATACAGTTAAGTACATGCCAAAGTGATGAACAGTCAACTGAAATTACTGCACCAAATTACATTCTCTGCATTGCTGCATGAGAAGGAAGAACAAGTGTTGTAGTGTTCTAAAGAACCAATTTCCTGCTACTTGTAGTATTAGAAATTACTTTAGGTGGTGAGGATAAGATTAATTTATTTTCCTTTTGAATCTATGTATAATTTTTGGATAGCTTCTTTAAACTGAACCACTCTGGAGGTACTCACTAACACCCTTGATTCTAGGGAGGTTCACAGGTTTGAGTTTTGGAAGAATTTTGCTCACAGACTTGGTTTGTGCTTTTATATCTTGATAGTTGTTCCTGCTGAGGATGGAAAAATTGGAACTGAGGTTAATTGCCTTTTGCTCCCCTTTTCCTCTGAGAAGGCATCAGCACAATTGCCAGTTATGTTTTAACTAAGGAATCTTTAGATACAAAACACAGAATGAGCAGCAGCTCTGAGTTGACTTTTGAACTGGGTCACTGTAACATGGTTCTCCATGTACTGGTTAATCGTGAGTGTTAGTAACTATACAGGGGCACTGTGCTGCTGCTGCTGTTTTTGAGCTGTCTCCTGGTATTTGTCCTTGTTCTTCTAAAGGGACTTTTTATCTCTGTGCTTGGGAATCCTGGAGGAGCTTCTCCTTCTTGAAACATTAACAATTTTTCTTGAGAAAAATGGCTGAAAGCTCTGGAAGTCACACATGCAGAATTAAAACAAGTTTGGTTTACTTTACTGTCTTGCGCTTGTTTTCCCTCATGACACTGGTATCCCAGTAGCTGATCTTACTTTGGGAATGCTGCTGACAGAAGAAGGAACAGAAGGCTCCTGTAAAGCAGCAGAGCAGATGCCAGTGTATGGACTGAGATGGCGTTGAGATCCTGCATGAGTTTGAAAGAAACAAATGTGCAGGTGGCAGAGGGAGGAGAAGTTAGCAGTAATTTTGCCCTTCAGCTATCTCTCCACAGATTCAATTAATTTGCCTGAGAAGAACAGAGAGTTTAATTTAGCTGCAGTGGAATCAAAGTGGAATTGCACAGTTTTGTATGGTTGCTTTTCACTGGCACAGCTGTCATGAGAAGAGACATAATCATTCTTGAGCCTCTATTAGTTATGAATGTAAAATATTCCTGACTGTTGGGGCCTTGGCTGTATGAGAAGGCAGTGCCTTACTGCCAGCCCTGCTGTGTTTGCATTGTGGCATGCTAGTTGACCAAATAAATTACAGTTACTGGCAGATTTTGACCCAGTAAACAAAATAATAGAGAAAACTTTAAAACAGTGAGAACTGGTAATTTAGTCTTTTAGGCAGAACTGTTATAGGGAGGTAATTTTTAACCTAGAGGTCAACCCCTTCAGTGGAGAAAAGTAGTGACCTTGCAGGCTACTGCAGGCCTCACAGAGCTATGTTATCTGCCATGTGCTTGTCAAGTGTTCTTTGATCTGCACGAGTACACAAAGGTACAGGGGGAGAAAGTCTTATGGTAATATTTGTGAGAAGGATGGAGTAGTTAAAGAGGAAGAGGGAAAATATCTTTCTGCATAAAAAATCTTGGTTGATTGAAAGACTGATTGAGTGCCTGTTTCTTGCAGCGGGAAGGACATGTTCAAGTCGGCAGTTCACGTGTTCAAATGGACAGTGTATCCCAAGTGCATACTGGTGCGATCGAGTAAAGGACTGCACTGATGGAACAGATGAAAGAGCGTGCCGTGAGTCTTAACTCTTAGCATTAGATCTGGTTTCATCTCATCTCTCTGTGGCATTTTAATAAATTTGTAAGATTAAAGGGCTTGTTGATGGACAGGATGACCACAATATGCTTCTTATTATGGGAGTTTCATTTCAGATTCTTTTGTGTACTAGAGCTGATGTTCTGATACAGATCCATTATCGCAGAACTCGAATGCAAACTGCTGCCATATGATCAGGGCTTCTTGTTTGTCATTGCTTGAAAGATAATTAATAGTGCATTGGAAAAAAGCAACCATGTTTAAAAGGCTTAAAGCCTTGGGAGACTCAGAGCTAACTTTGCCAAATTTTTTCATATTCTTTTTGCATACTCCTAATGAAATCTGCGGTAACTATAACCTGTATAGAAAAGCAGAATTTGACCCCAAATCACTTCTTTGAGGGACTTGACCCTTTCAAAAGCATTTGTATTCTAGACTGCGGTTTCCTGTAGAAATGAAGTGGCATTGGGTCGTATTGTATTCAGATAAGCTGATTATTTTGTGCCAACAAAATGCAGATGCATAAGTAGGTTTTTTTCAGTCTAACTTCCCCAGAGCTGAGGCTGCCTGACTGTCTGGTGACAGCCTCTCTGGATCCTGGCCTAAGTTGAATACTGATGGAAAGGACAACTGGCCACAGAACAGAGGCCTCATTTTTCGGAGATGTTTTTGCCTAATACCTACACAACAGTGTGTAACAGCATGTCTGTTCATTGTTAGTATTAAGGAAAAGCTTTACGCATGTCATGAGTGACATGTAACGTATGAGCTGCTATTCCAGCTGTTAAAACTTAGTGTGCCTTTGGGAAAAAGACATAACTGTAAACTTTGCTCAGAACCAGACATGGGGCAGGAGGCAGGGGAAGAGGCTAGTGTGCTAAAGAATAGATAAAGAAGCAAGAAATCAAATGTTCTTAACGGCTGCGCTTAGAGGAAAAAAGGGCATATGCATGTGTGGCGTAGAGGAAAACCAGTGTATTACATGGTCAGCCAACTGCTAATGTGTTTTATTTTATACCTGACTCACAAGTGGCTAAAATGTACATAAATGAAAGGTGATTTAGAACTATATGGTAGTCTGGAATAAAGCATTGCTGAGACAGCCAGCTTGGAACTTTTCCATGTGATAGACCCACGGCCAATTCTGAAGTCACCAACACAAATGGCTACAAGCCAAGATCCAAAGTACCCCATATTATTGCTGGAAGAATATGTTCTGTAGCTTGGCATTTTTTCTCCTGAAGTTTAGAGGAAGAATAGAGATTGGTAACTTAATTTGGCAAATCTACGACACATTAAAAAAAAATCCTGAAGAAAAGAAATTTGTTTAAAAAATGCATTATCTGTGAATTAAAAAAGAGGAACTGCTTGGCATCTCTGAGAAATCTTTGAGCAGTCGTTGAATACATTGTGGAACATCCAGATGAAATGGTGTGATCGTTATAACGCAGTAGATCTGTGGCAGACTGGGAGTGGAGTCCTAAAGACAATACTCACAATTCTTTCTTCAGGCTAGAAGCTGCCGTGATATTTGAAAATTGAAGTGCACATTTTATTTCATGTTTAACATTCTCAACTAAGTAAATTAAAAAGGCAGTTTGGAAAGGGGCATCTCGGTACCTTAACAGTACTGCTGTGTGGGAAACCCAATCTTTGCTGCATCAGCCAGTAGGCCCCATGAGTGTTGTGACAGCAGCATATTTAGCCCCAGGCCGAGGGACTGCCTCGTATCTTTCAACAGCCTCTACTCTGGTTTATTAGAATGTGTGTTGACAGTCCCTCTAAGACAGAAGAATGACTGTGGCTTGGAACATTGAAAGTAGGAGTGTTGGACTAGTTTAAAGAAATGTGGTGGTGCTGGAGACAAGAGAATCGAGAAACATAATGACAAGACCCATCCAGAAAGGCCGGTTAATTTTATTGCCTCTCTGTCTTTGCAAAGCCTGGAAATTTAAACAGAACCATAAGATAAAATTGATAATTTGGTGATTTTATAATTAACCATACAGTAAGGATTAGTTTAAATGTTAGATTTTACTGTTTTGAATCAGATTCTAATACTTGCTTCGAATGTTAATTTTTCCCACTGTTATTATTTTATTTCCCACTGTTATTATTATTCCCACTGCATTAATTTTTCCCACATATATAAGAGGAATATCAATATTTTGGCCTTTTCCTTTGTCATTATTTTTCCCTTATTTAATTTACACTAAGGTTTCATAAATAATAATGAAACATCCATGAAAAATGAAAGAAAAAAGCTATTTAGAATTGATTATGTTATTTCACGAAGCCTAATAAAATGCAAACTCATCATGTCTGTTTATTTATGCCTTGAACTGACTGATCTGTCTGGAAGCAGATTTAGATTGTAAAGAAGATGAAGTTTTTGTTGCTGAATAAGTTACATTATTTAAGAAACTAGTCAAATGCAAAATGCCACAAATACAAAGTAACTGAGCAATTAAACATGTAAAAAAATAGAACAAAGGAATTCAAAGCCTTAGTCCATTTTACTGCTAATGGGATTAACAGCAAGGGAAAACTACCCAAGCAGAGGCTAAGATAAACATCAGAACAATGTTTCAGCTACGGGTCATGTAATTAGTGCATTGAAGCTGCTTTAATTTCATAAAATTGTGCATTTATATTCTTTAAATATATGTATCAGATTGTATTTCCAGCTTTTTAAATACTCAGCAGCTAGCAAATACTTTCATTTTAAAACTTTAGAAACATAGAATGAAATGGTAGGCTATCTGAGGTAGGAAATACTTTCTGGGAGTAAGCAGCCAACACTGGTGTCATTTTTCTGTGTTACATACTTTATTTCTTTCAATTAAAGGTAGAATGCTCTCTCCTGCCTCAGCTTCATAGTTGAAAAATGAAGATCCCAGCCATGTCTTTTTTGCTTTCCTGTGACTGATAGGATAACCCTCCTGGATACAGCCCTGGCAGCTGAGCACTGCACTGGGGCCATGAGGGAGAAAGGGGAAGTATTTTAAAGACTTGTTCTTTGGGGCTGATGGGCTGAATGCAGACCCAGAAACCCTGGATTTTTGATTTTAATTTTGATGTTGAGTTGCTGCCATGGGTCAACTGCCTAACCTGTTAATTCCTGCCTCTTGTTTGCTACACTAAATAGCCGTTTTGGTCAGGAAGTGGGCAGCCAGGTCTGGGATGAATTCGCAGAGATCAGGGTTAAAGTGAACAAAGACCAAGAACTGAAGAGATCATAAGAGTTGTAGTCCAAGGAGGAAGAAAAAGGCCATGGTCAGAGGCTAATGTTCTTGAAGTTGGACAAATTACATGTAACAGCTGCAGGACAAGGCAGAAGTTCAGGCTGAAGGAAATATTTCCACCAGGGATAGTTTGTGACAGGGAAGAAGTAAAACTGGAGCAAGGTAAGGAAGGCAGCCAAAGGCTAGAGTGGCAGGGACTAAAATCAGGAATTTAGGCCAGGAATGAGGGTCTGGTCAGTCTGCCGGCTCTCAAAGCATCTCTGCTATGAACACTGCCTCGTATCACGTAGCTGATAGGACTGTTGGGCTTGAGGTAAGTCCTCCTCCTGGTGTCTCTGGTAGGCTATGAGCTGTCAGGACAATGATTTGCCCACTGTGAGGTGGTGGCAGTGAGTCAAAGGGTTTTAATTAATTTTATTTTGTAAAATGTTTTGAAATGCTGCGATAAAAGACAACACTTGGAAGTAAGAAATTGCCCCTTTTTTTCTTTCCCCTTCTTATGACGTGATTTAGGGTTACAGAAGGTTATACTTCCTGACTGTGTGACAGAAATCAGTGTCTGCTGAATCAAACACCTTGTTGCAACTGTTTCCTGCTACTGTTTTTGTATGGATTTATTTCCAGTTTGCAGAACAAAAGTGTTAGGCAAAGAGCAAAATAATGTAGGTTTAGCAATTCCTGTGATATAGCTTTCAAGAATCTTCCATGTGTTTACATTGAAATGTGCCGTTTAAATATGTTTGTAACCACCCCAAAACAGTTTGTGGGTTACAAGGAGCAAGGTGCCTCATCTGTCATTTGTGCTGGCGTTTGCCAGTGTTTTATATTTTGCAACTGAAGTGCTGGCATACCACGGGGAGACAGATTATGGAGAAGTATTTTGGCTAAGAGAAAGAGAAGCCTGAGAGGAAGAGGAGAGAAAGAAGAGCTCCCTTTCTTCCTGAGCACTTGAATGAACGTAGCTGGATTTCCCCGTTTTCACAAAGCTCATATTATCTTCTAGGAACTGTGATCACTAGGAAAAGATCTCTTCTTGTCAATTTTCTGTAATTAGCCAAAGGTTCTTGGGAAGAACAGATAAAGGAAACAATGTTCATGTTGGAGGGTCTTCACAGTTAAAAGCGAGGTGAAAGAAAACAGTGTTTATATTTTTCTGTCCCTTCACTTTTCTCTCATGTTCGGTCTTATACTATGTTCTTTCACTCTCCTCTTGTATAGATGGATTCTCAGACCTCATTAGATGCAAACTACCTACCCTGTTGTCCTTTTAACTGGGAACCTTATCCTTGCTTTTTAGCTCTTTCTAATCCATCTGTCACTGACCTAGAAAAGAAACAACGTGTCCGAGTCCCTGGAAGAGAACCCTTCCTTTGGTTTTTACGTGGTTCCCACTCACTCACACTGCACTGACACTTTTTCCATGTGCCCCCTAGGACACAGAGAGTATGATCAGCTTCTCTGATCAGTGTCACTTCTTGCATAGCTATGGATTTTTATACCCAAATGCATTGCTCTGGGATCAGGTGTGTATAGAGGAATCTTAGTTTAAAAAAAAAACAGACAAAAAAGTCAAATAAAAGCTAGGAAATGTTTATTGTGCAAGCCCCAAATGCAGTGACTAAAGTAAGACCTTCCAACTTAAATTCAAAATGTCATGATACTCACATACTCGCTTTCCAGACTTTCTTTGCTGGAGAGCTTTTCATTAAACTAGATTGTATAGGTCTTCCAGTTTAGGGGGTTCATCCCATTCCTACCCTCCCCACTAACAAGGTCCAGATTCTTCTTTTCCTATTCAGAACTTTACATTTGGTGATAGAGAGCAGAAGAACTCAGCTCTCATTGCTAACATTTTCTAAATTTCGGAGAGAAAGAAAGGGAGTTTTAAGTCCTGTTTTTTCACAATTGCAAGGACAGGCACTCCTGCATTTTCAGGTATCCTAGCATTATTATGAAGTTCCGTTTCGGCTTCCTTCATTCTTTCAAAGTAGTCCATCACAAGCACAATGCCATAGGTGCATCTTGTGTGTGATTTCCGCAGGGGCCTTAGCTAGAAGCTAGTGGAAAGTGTAGCACAGTGGTTGGCCTTCACAGAAACCAACATTTCATGCTTGATTCTTGTACCTTTGCCACTTCTCCTCCCATAAAAGTGTGGATGGTTATCCCAGCTGCTGTGGAAATGTCTTGATGGCCCAGATGATACTTCTGAACCCTGCGGTGCATTTGCTATAGCCTTTGGTGTAACTCACAGCTTTGTCGTTATTCATGAGGATTCATGCCCCAAATAATGAAAACCATTTTATTAAAATAATATGCTATAAGGTACAGAGAGTATAATGTGCAATGTACAATGCAATGAAAAATATCTTTCAGATCAGTGAGAAAACTGTGATCAGAAATATAATTTATTGAACTTGGCCTTTAGACAGGGGAGTGGGAATGGGATTACCTGTACAGAGTTTAAAATTTAAATTAATGTCTGTCGGGCTCTTCAAAGACTGTTCTTGCTTCTGCAACTACAATTAAAATAAAGAACCTGTACACCAAACGGATCTGAAAAGAAAATACGGAAAAAGAAGTACTTGTTCAAATTCTAGTAAATCACCAGTGTAGTCAGAATGTGTATTTTGAATTGCCTGCAAAACACCTTTACTTAGTGCCCTGCTTGGTATTTTTATAATGGTTTACATTTATACACTAGATTATATAATATAATAAATAAAGATTTTTCCAGGCTGAGGACTTCTTCAGGCTTGCTGCAGGAGAGAAAACTTTGACTAAGTCTCCCTTCTTCTAAGGGAGTTTAATATAAGCTTGAGAAAATCTTTATTAACTCATATGGAAGTAAGATGGAATAAGAATTCAAACAGAAAATCTAAAAGGTGCAAAATGAAATTTGGTTATTCTGTTTCTGGAGTTCATTTCTCTAGCTGTATTTACGTATAGAGGCAAAGGTTCAATAAATCTCACTTCTAAAAAATAATAATTATTTGCTAATTATTTTGCCATTTGCCTGAAATAAGTAACTTTTGCCTGCACAGCAATGAGCTAAACTGAGCTCATATTTTCATTCTCAACTCTAGCACGTGCACATGCTTAATTCGTCAGATAGTTCCACTAAACTCACTGGCAGCTTATATACAGAAGTATTTTCAGAATTGGTTTTAAGTTGTTTGAAGTAACCCCTTGTGTTGGCCTGTAGGTCACCTACGTAGGTAGAACAGCGAGAAACTGAAAAATCATTCATTCTCCAGAATCATTTTTGGTTTGGGAAGGAAAACAAGTAGTAAAAAAACGGAGATCCTGAAATTGATCATGCACTTGGAAGTTCAACATCCTTGGCTTAATTAGAACAAAACCATAAAAACCTGAAGCTTCTGAGTTTGAGAACTCATGACATTCTAAGAGGACCTAGGAACCGTAAATTTCAGGAACTCCTTTTCTACCTTAGCACTTTTATTAAGATCAATAAAGTGTAAAACTGAGGTACAAGTAAATAAAATAAATGTTCACTGCTTGCTCTCATTTCGTGTTGCATTGGTTTCTATCATATTGTAAACTGTTTGTGTTGCAAATCTTTTTGGGGTGTGGGAGGGCATCTAAGTTTTTCCTTGCTTCTTGTGGGGTTTTGTATCTGTCTGGAGGATATTCTTAAATATCTGTTGGAGGAGACAGCATACTGGATAAATGGATTGTTTGTCAGTAGTAGTATGGGAAGTTTCGTATTCCTTGTTTTCCTATAAATCGAGATACTCTGTTGACACTGGATATATATGACTCATTATATTCTATAGTCTAACATTCATGCTAATACTGAAGAATTTCTTATTGTAGACTACCCAAGATGTGAACAGTTATCATGTGCAAATGGAGCATGTTTTAATGCAAGCCAGCGATGTGATGGCAAAGTTGATTGCAGAGATTCTTCTGATGAAGCTAACTGCAGTAAGTACCACATGCAGAGTGATCCCTAACAAATACGCTTTATAAACCCTCTTTTAAAGTCAAAGATTGTGGTTTTCTGACAGATTTTCTCTATGTCTTTCTGTGCTAAAATGTTTTTCAGCACATGGATGTACCAGTACGCAGTTTCAGTGTGCTAATGGAGAATGCATCCCACGAGCCTTTATCTGTGACCATGATGATGACTGTGGAGACAGGAGTGATGAAAACTCTTGCAGTATGACGTTTCTTAGTTTTTTTCCACTTTCTTTAACTGTTTACCTAAGAACTGGTTCAAGCAGATAGCAGTAAGTAGATTGCTTGCCTATACAGCCAAGACTTCTTTGTATGGAAAGATGTGGGGAGGACCCACAAACATTTCTGAACTCTTATCAAGGAATGCTTCCCAGCCATGGAGGGCTTTGAAAAAAATGTTCATTGTTTTTTTTAATTCTGTTTCTCTGAGTACAAAGCATAAAAATATTTTAGCCCCTGATGTCTTGAGTATCATCTCCTTGTCATGTCCACCTTCAGGGACCTTGTTAATAAGGTGCTCTGCATGTCGTTGCACAATTAATTGAGAAATTTAGCCTTTCTTTTGATTTCTGTAAAGAACCAGAGTATGCTAAAATAAAGTTCATACATGAAAACAGAGCAAACCAGCAGAGTTTACAATATATACAAAATATGGAGCTGGTTCAGTTTTTCAGGAGAGATTATAAATGACTATTCATCTACGAGGCAATATTACTATTTCTAACGTTTTAGTCACTTAGAGTAGTTTGATTTTTCTCATATTTCTTTCCTTAGCTTACGCAACTTGCAGAGGCAATTTTTTCACTTGCCCAAGTGGCCGTTGCATTCATCAAAGCTGGATATGTGATGGAGATGATGATTGTGAAGATAATGAAGACGAAAGAGGATGCGGTATGTACTTCTAATGATGACATTTTCAGAGGAAGACCTCACTAAGCCACTTCTATGAAATTTGACCGATCAAGATGTTCTGAATCCATTTTAATTCTCTGAAAACCTTAGAATTCTATCTCCGCATGTTTCTGTTTGTTTTTTGTTTTGTTTTGTTTTTTTGTTTACTTATGCAATATTTTTTATTGGGGCATGTGTGAGAGTTATCGCTGTCATACTGAGTATGATGCAAACTAAGTCTAGCATATAGCAACATCTTTTTTTTTTCTATTACATCTTCTCTTACATCTTTTTTTTTTTTTTCCCCTGTGGAGGTTTTTCAGCTTGTCTATTAAACGACATGAGGCTCCTAATAACCAAAATCAATTGGTTGAAAATGAAAATAACTCATTTCCTGCAAGATTTGTCATGCAAGAAACAGAAATTTTAATGGATGAAAGTGTGGGCTTTATCTCCTTTCATTGGTCTTTTCTATGATGAGCATTATTCTCTTTATGCAGACAGCCTTTGCGTGTTTTGAAACCACAAAACTATAGTTCCATTTCTGGTGCACCAGTTAGTCTAAAGCTAAATGGTTTACTGTTTCTAACAACACAGAAAACTAAAAGGATTTATGTGTCTGCACAAGTATTCTTTGCATTGTACTTTGAAGGTAAAAGAAAGCACAACAAGAAGTATAGATGATATTTCTTTTATAGTCTTTCCCAGCTGCGTGCAAGAACCAGAAACTGAATAATGAAAGATAGAGGTGTTTTGAGAAGCATCTGTTAGGGAAGAAATTCTAAGTACTATCTAAAACATACTCCTCAATTGTTCTTGTTTTTCTTTTCCATAGAAAGCGGTCACCATGAATGCTACCCGGGAGAGTGGTCCTGCCCTGGCTCAGGGCATTGCATTCCAATTGGGAAAGTGTGCGATGGGGCTGCAGACTGCCCTGCTGGAGAAGATGAAACTAACATCACTGCGGGCAGACATTGCAGTATGTATTAAAATCAAAAGCCTACACAGAATAGCAGAAACATCAGCAAAGACGTCTTTTTACGTTCACCTTTTGTCTTCTAAACAACACTGAAATTTTGGAAGCTCACCATTTTTGTTGTCACTGTTTCGACTAGATGGTCTGAAACAGGCATAAATGCTGTGAACAGACTGTTCCTTTTGTAAATCTGTACATGAAGTTTCACAAATAAGGATTTTGACTCACTCTCCATACTCTAAAATGTGTTCAAGAAGGCAGGGAAGGGTGTGCTATATGCCTTTTGTGTTTAAATAACTGTGCTTTCCGCTTCCTATAAGTAAGAAGAAATGTTGTGTACTGATCAGAACACAGGGCTGAATTAGTGTATCCTGAGCCTTGGCTAGGTCACTTAGATTAGATTTTTCAAAAATATCTTGTCACCTGGGACATCTGGTTCTCCAGTTAGTGGTATGTTGGGTTTTCTTTGCTGGAGGCAACGAACATGCATAGTTCCTGTTAATTTCCCTCTGAGAATCAGGACCTAGGTATTTTACATTTTTGATTTCTAGGAAGAAGAAAATTCCTATTAACAAAATCATGCCTTTTAGAATAGGAGGGCAGAGAAAATAATAGGAAATTAAACCTTATTGTAAAAAAGCATCTCTTGCTTTGCTGAGTGGTTTAGTAGTAACATCAGATGTGGTCTGCCAAGCAAGGACTTTAACAGAAGAAATTGATGAAAAGGAAGATGAAAAGGAAGGAGGTAGAAGTCAGCAAGTCCTTTACAATCTAATTCGATCACCTATCATTGAATTGTTTATCAGGTAGCAGCACAAGGAAAGGGAGAAGTGGTGAAGGAAAAAAGAAGAAAGAGAGAAGAAAAGGATAAAGAGGTGTTTCTCCATGGATACAACCCAGCCAATATATTCGAATATATTGGAGTAATATACATATTCTTCTTAACATAATGTAGCACTTGTTTTCTGCATAAAAGGGTAAATTATGAGGTTATGTGCCAATAGATGGAGCTCAAGGACGGTTTTCTTCACAAGTAGGTCTTATGGAACCAGAGAAAGATACGGTGCATTGCAGATGGCTTCCTCTATGCAGCTTTTTACATAGCACTTACCAGTGGTGGTTCATAGAAGATTGATGTTTATCCTTTAACTCTGTTCTGAAAACCTATTATAAACAGTAGATTATTTTCTGCCTTCCATTTCCTTGCCTGTATGTATGTAAGCCTATGTGATTTTGTCAACCTTTAGACATAATTTCTTGCACAGATTTTTTTTAAGAAATTGCAGACTCGTCATAGAAAAGACTACAGCTTTGTAACTTTGTAAGGCAAAAAGCTGTTCTACTGGCAATACTTGTAACTGTATTTCTGAACTATTTTCTTTCCTTTTTAGACATATCACAGTGCGCTGCTCTGAGTTGCCAGTATCGCTGTCATTCTTCTCCATCAGGAGGGATGTGTTATTGCCCTGCAGGATATACAATAAGTAGCAATGACAGTCGTACTTGTATTGGTAAGTGAAGTACCGTGCTTGCAGGTATCTAGTACCTTCTCACAGCTCATTAGGAAAGTTTGGATTCCAGGAAGGCAGGTAAGTTCCAAATGGGTGGATACAGTGGCAAATAGACACTTGGATGTCTGTTTTATTATCAAATTTTTTTACAGGTCTTTTAGTGGTTAGATGGGGAGGGTTTGTTTCTGCTCCAGGGATGTGTGGTGGTGTATGCCTGGAAAAAGTTAATGATATTGAAGTGTTTGGTATTTTTTGAAAGTGGCTGTATATGAAGATATTAGAACATTGTACTTTAAAATGAAAAGGGTGCTTTGTATTTGCTCTATGGAATGGCTTTATCTCCTGTAACATTTCAGTATATACATTATTTAAATGAAAATGAATAATATTTGCAAGAATGTAAAGCTAAGTGTGGTATTTTGGTGTTGCATTTCTATTCTGCAGCTGGTATAACTTGGAAGCACAAACCCTTGGTACTACAAATTGTTTATCTTAGTAACTGGAAATAGAGTAACTTCAGAATCATGAAGTTTAGCACTGCCTAATAAAAGAAACTGGGTAAATATCTGTTATGGGTTTTCAACCCAAGCTATGGTGTTTGTGCTATTAAAAGTATTCCAGGTGCTCAATCTCTAATGATATTTCTGTATTTTTGAGAATACTGGGTGGCCTAGGGTTATATGAGCTGCAATGATGGGATGATTGCTCTTAATAGAGAGGAGGAATCAATGCACTGACTCCAGGCACAAAATTTACTCCATTTTTTCACTCTTCTGTGGGAAATACATGAAGGACACCTTTGCAAACGTGATGCAGTCCATGGTGCAGTCTTCTGTTGTTCTTTGACTGCTCTGTAAACCTAGATATCTGATTCTGGCATGTAAATCTGAGTCAATGTATTTTGATTTGCCAGGTCTAGGCATATATTTATAGTGGGAGCAAGACTTGTCATGGGGGAATGGCTCACTTTCAGTACTGTATAATTCCAGGTCTTAGTTTAATTCAATGTTAGTGGTTTAAGGTCAAAAGAGTGAAACTATAGTGTTACCAAAGTGTATTAGTTATTAAAGCCATAACCTTTTTGATTTGTCTTCTATTTGTTTGCTTCTGGCTCACTGTATACTAAAGGTTTTTAACACATATGGAAGCTGGAAAGCTACCGAGAACAACATTTTTCAGTACCAAAATGTACTATCTAGGAAATATTTCATTTTCACTTATGTGTTAATAAATGTTTTAAATCAGAAGTTCCAGCAGAAGGAACATATGCGAACTCATTTTCTCCTTTTTTTGGCTTAACAGTAGAATTGCCAGGTTCCAGCAATGTAATGTCCTGATTCTACTCAAGTTTTCAAGTGAAGGAGGTCAGGTTTTAATGTCAAAACCATGCGTTAAGTAATGTCAGAAATCTCCTGGGATTTAAATAACCACAGATAGGAGATAAGATGAAACACCAGTGTTCCGATCTGATGGGGTTTTTTTTTAGAAAATCAGAATTTTAAAAATCCTTGTTTTTAAAAGATGACTAGTTAAATATTTCACAATTTTAGAAGTAAAGGATTCTGCAGCAACCCTGGAAATTGCTTGTAGAGCACATCTGTGAGAACTTGCTGGGTCATCTTAGCTGCAGACTCTACCTGCATGGTATTTTGCATGCCAAAGTGAAGTTCTTTGTACTTTTTGCTGGCTGGTTCTGGTGCACAGCCAGCTTTTAATTGGAAATCAGACACCTGTTAGCATGGTACCAAGTTGGAGCTAATAAACACTGACTTTTTTAGCAGGACTTATTTGCTTGAGTTAGTGCTTGAACACTAACATAAAGGTAGGGCTCTCCTTCAGAGTGGGCTTAAATCCAGCAGAATGTGTGCGTGCGCAGTGTGCAGCTCTATTGCAGGAAGAATTCTGCATAGACATATCATGTATTGTGGGAAGCAGACAATGCCATCCCTTCCAATGAATTTTCCTCCTCTCCTGACAGGTGTGGGTTTTTGGTTTTTTGATAAATGGAGGGAGGAAGGGGGCAGGGGAGAGGGGGGACATGGCACGGCACAGGACAGCGTGGGTAGGTCTCTGGGCAGCAAACATGTTCTCCAGAAACAGAAAATTGAAACATTTGTGGAAAATCATACAAAACCTCTTTTCCCACGCCACAGTTTTGCGAACAGATATAAAGCAGGCAGAGAGGACAAACTTTCAGCTTCACAAATGTAATGATATCCCTTTTATACACAGCATTGTTTATAAATAAGCCTTATTCGCTTGACAGATTTTGATGACTGCAAAATGTGGGGTGTCTGTGACCAGCTGTGTGAAGATCGTGTGGGACATCACCAGTGCCACTGTGTGGAAGGTTATTTCCTAGAGCATCATCGGCATTGTCGGGCCAACACTTCAGGTTAGCGTCCAGCAGTGCAAGTGTCCTGCTGTAGTTTGACTAATAGATAGAACTAGGTAAAATGGGGCAGTTTGCATGGCTATGCCATACAACTGTGTCTGCTTTTAACTTAACTCTGGCCTTAAGGACTCAGGGTCAGGACAGCATCCAGAACATCAGCAAATATCACGAGACTGCATCTGAAGTTGGTGGAGCTGACTGCCTCATCAGGGCTGCTTCTCCTTAAAACATTGTCTTCTGGGCTGTAGCGCTTTCTCAGCATTCCTGAATTCCACAGAGTTGGGAGGTTGTTGCCAGAGCCCTCCTTAATAGACCAAGTTGTGCTCCTGTGGGAGGCAGTTTCCTGACCCGCTCGCTGTGAAACTCAGTGGGAAACCTCCAAAATAAACCTTACTTTTTCTAGAAGGACTGTGTCATGCAAGAAGATGATTTTGCTGAATGGTGAGCTCAAACACTTGCCTGGGAGAGAAACCGTGCTCCTGGCTTCTAGTGTCCCAGAGCCTGAACTGTGCAAGAATGCTTTTGCCTCACACAGAGTGGGGTTCCCCATCAACAGCAGGCAGCTGCTCCTGGTTGTTCACCTCCTGCTCCATTCTGAAAGCAGGCCCTGGGAAGCCCTTCTTTGTGGAGATGTAATAGCCTAACAGGCTTTTGTGTGAGGCAGGTGTTCCTGCCTGCAGGAACTCAATGGGAATGGGAGTCCCTGCTTGGCATAGCTGATTAGCAGTCTTGCTTCTTAGAAAAGCGTGAACTGCCCAGTTCCCTCCCCCTTTCCTTCTTTCTTCAGCCACGTCTGCAGAGCAGTCATCATCTCGCAATTTTCTAAGTATGCCCTCAAAAAATAGGGAACTTTTTGAGCTAATGAAATATGCTTGACTGTATTAAGACATGCATATGCCAGCACCGGGAAAGATTGTTCTTCTTCCAGAAAAATTCTGGATCTTTCACAAGACACTTTTCATTCAAATTAGCATGACTTTTGGGCCAGTGAGTTGTTTGTAAAATGTTGATTCTCTATCTTGTTAATGGGGAAATTTCATACCTGCTTTAAATCAGTTTCCCTGGATTCATTTTTGCTTTAATTGGGGAGGGTTTTATGAGTAGGGTGAATAGGTTTTGGACTTAAATGTACTCTTGTCAGACTTACACCAAGCCTTTCAACAGGCACGTACTTTCAAAGTGAGCTTTCCTTCAAAGATTTGCTGGAATTTCTCTTCTATTGTAAGATACAGCAAAGATTTTCTGATGAGATGAGAGAATGAAGAAGGTGGATAGGATAGAGCGGTACATAAAAAGATAAGAAACGTGGCCTGCCTGCTAGAATCAAAGGAATATCTGAATCCCATGGGGCAGAAAAATCTTAAGAAAGTTTGTACTTCGATTAAGGGAGTGAAAGCAGGGAAATAGAAGAGTAGAAACAGTCTTTTGGAGTTTAGATGCACAGGGGTTTTGTAAAAGTTTGACCCAGTAGGGCTTTAAATATCTATTCCTGCCTGGTTTGCTCCAAGTTTGGAAACCAAAGGCAAATTAAAGCAAGTTAGTACTCACAGAGGAACATTTATACAGATTGTAGGCTGAGCATCTATTTAAACCTTGGTGACCAGTGTGTATGAACCAGTATGTATATATTTCAATGACCCTTTGCAGAATAGCTTGCCTGCAGAGTAGTCATATATTTGTCGCCCCTGCTTTCAGCTGGCGTTGCATCAATTATTTTTTCCAATGGCCGTGATTTACTGATTGGAGATCTTCATGGCAGAAGTTTTCGTACTTTGGTGCAGTCGCAGAATCGTGGGGTTGCAGTTGGAGTGGACTTTCACTTTTACCTGCACAGAATCTTTTGGACTGATACAGTGCAAGATAAGGTGGGTAGAAATTTCAAAAAGAATATATTTTTGTGTATGTGGAGGTAGAGAACTGCATGAGGGAGAATGTGTTGATAGGCCTTCATTTTTGAGAGCAGAAGCTGGCTGTATTTTTGTTTTCTAACAAAAAAGCTCCTTGAAATGTTTTATGTTAATCACCGCGTTTTTCAAGCTATACTATTACATGTGACATATTAAACAAAGAATCCTATTATATGGGAATGTCTTGAGCAACTTTTAATTGTACTCGAGATTGAGTCCAAAAAACTAATTAAGAGAAATAGTAGACATTCTTTCAAAACTGAACAAATTTTTCTTGGTAATTTTTTGAAACACGATCATTTAAAATGTAAAAGCTGTGTGGCTTCCAAGATGATAAAAATCAGATTTCTTCATATACTTCAAATGGCACTGTAATTGAGCTTGAATAACAAATATTGACAGTATTTTGTGTAATGAGCCAATATTTTGTTACACTTTTTTTTTTTTTTTAAGAGGAAATATTTTAGCTTTGAGATACAGTAAAACAGAGTAGTTTTAAAAAACAGTCCGGAGACCTTTGTGAAAGTTGGACTTCACCCTTGTTCTTTTTCTCTGTGCGTAACTTACTGAAACAAAAAAAGTCCTAGGTCAAGCTGAAGCTTCACAATCTTCATCCCCATATTGATTGTCATGCAGAGTGAAGGAGAATCCATGGCCTGTCTCCTGCTGACACTACGTATTGATCAATTTGGTGTCACCATTGTTATTCTGAACCTGCACATAAGCTGTAAACTATAGTCTCGACTACAGTACCACGTTGGCTCTGTTGAAAGCACACTGTATGGCAACCAAGTAGGACAGGATTTGTATGCACAATTTTCGACTTGTTCACAATTCTAGCATTTTTATTTTCCCTGCAGTGCGTTCCCATTCCTGCAATTTCATTGACAATGGCCAAATTAAGTTAGGGTCAAATCTGAACTTTTGTGAGACTGGTGATTTATGCTATCTCTGTAAAAGGTATAAACAAAAGATAACGTGTTCTTTCACTGCACACCCCAGATGGCCAGGGCTGTCTTTTTTATCTGCCCCAATATAGTTAAATCCTAATTAATTAATTAGGATTAATTAATCCAATTAAGTCCTAGCTAGAACACACAGATGAAAACAATGACATTAAGGATTTTCTTATATGATGCATATTTCCACCTGATGTCTTAAAATAAATGTAGTATTAGGGGATTTGGTTTGGTTGTAATTTTTTTTTTTTATGATTAAGATGTAAACTAAAGCAGAAGAATTGTGGGTTGTGTTCTGTGACATCTTTATCTCATTTAGTGTACTGTCTGACAACCTAATGCCCATAAGCTCTTCCATCAACAAGGTTTCCAAAGAACAGAACAGACAGTTAACTGGTTTGCTTGATTATTGTCCCCTGGAGCAGAAGAATATTTAAAATGATACAACTATTTCATCTTTTATTTTTCTTGTATATATTCACTTGTGGTAATCTGTGTTTTCACTTAAATACATTCCAAACGTCATGCTGTTGTTCCAAAAAAGGGATAATGATTCCTAGCTTTTATCATATTACCCAGTGCTATAACACGATTACTGTATATATAAAATCACTGTGTTTATGCTTTTTTTCTTCATGTAGCTCTGAGCTTGCTTGTAAGATAATAACACTATTTCTTCTTGAGCATGATGCTGTTAAAATTAGCCTTAAATAAAGGAGACCAGAAGCAATTCTGTGCCTTCTCCTTCCTGACAGGAAGGAGAGCTTTCTCTTTCTTTCTTCACTTTGCAATTTCCCCTTAGTGGTTAGTGCAGTAAGAGCTCCCCCTCTTGTTTCTGGTCACTGCTGAGAGCTTTGCTAAAGTATGTTCATTTGTTTTCAAGTAATGAAAATACTGGGTTTTGCTAGATTCCAGGAAAGATGCACTTTCCTCATCTGTGTTGAGTTTTTTTTTTATTATTATTATTTATTTTAATCCAGCAATTTGTCATGTTTGCTAAAGCACAAGGCTGTTTAAGTCTGTTACCTTATGTTTTTTGAAAAAAATGCTAGTTGAAGGCAAGCTTCCTGTAGTTTTTGCATTGCTTTCCAAAGTTTTGCAAAAACCCTAAGCTAAGGAATAGCTTAGTGGGTAACTTGATTGAATCTAGTGGCCAATTGTGGATCTGTGCCCAATGTGGTGATAAAGGACAAGTGCCACATGTCTTGTGATTGGTAAAACATCAGGGGAGCACTGACAATATTTGTATTGTTTTCAGGTTTTTTCTATTAATATTGATGGCTCTGATTTGCAAGAAGTTTTAAATGTTTCAGTTGACACACCTGAAAATCTAGCAGTGGATTGGGTTAACAATAAACTATACGTGGTCGAGACCAGCGTGAACAGAATAGATATGGTTAACTTGGATGGAACAAACCGTGTGACTCTTATTGCTGAAAATCTTGGAAATCCTAGAGGAATAGCACTTGATCCAACTGTTGGGTAAGTGATATGTGTCAGGTAATGATATAAAATGTCAGAAATACCTTTATTCCCACGCAAAAAGAGGAGAACTAAGAAAAAGCTAGGCTCGTTATTTTAGAATCAGGTATAAAATGTTTTAAACACATTCTATCCTAACCTATTCTACACCTTAAATTATTTTGGGAGGGCTGTGCACTGCTTTTATTCCCACTGTGCGGAGTCTGTTTTATGGCTAGAGTTGCATGTGCATCAGCAGCTCTGAAAACGAGGGAACTGTGGAATTGCCCTGCAGATGAGTAGAAGTTATCCGGAAAGATTTCTGTTGCAATATCATCCACAGACCTCCTACTGTCTGAAATAAAGTGGTGGAGTGAAGCCAGAGAAGTTGGTGTCTCCCAACTCAACAGGCTTCAAAAATGTACGTGAGCAATGAAAACTTGGATCCTCAGAGAACGGGAAGGGGAATTTCATGCAACTTGTAGTGCTGGATGCTGCTTTCACGGTGCACCAATTTGTCACTGGTCTATTTCTGGCAGTACGCTTAAGTCTGTATTTTACTAAGGAAACTCAGTCTTTTGCGTGAAAGCATGTTGCTTTCTAGATTTATTCTATAAAAGAAAATTCAAATTACTTCTTGGGCAGGAGGTATAAAGTGTATTTTCGTAGTATGCTGGCTGAGAATCAAGCTGTCCTGAAAGGATACTGGTTTTAAATTCCATGTAGAATGTTTTTTTTGGTAAAATCTCAAGGAAACATGGGACTTTTTTGTTTTTTTTCTTCTTTATAGTTATTTGTTTTTCTCAGACTGGGATAGTCTGTCTGGTGACCCTAAAGTGGAAAGGGCCTTCATGGATGGCACAAACCGTCAGGATTTGATAAAAACAAAATTAGGATGGCCTGCTGGAATAACGCTGGATATTGTATCAAAGAGACTTTACTGGGTTGACAGCCGGTTTGATTACATTGAGACCGTGACGTATGATGGGCTTCAAAGGTAGGAGAAATATTATTCTGTGGAGGTTACAGTTACACTGATTATTTTGTATCTAGTTCAAAGAAAGATTTGTCTAAGAAAATGAGATAGACAATGGATGAAAATTACTACCTAATACATGTGATGCACCTTGATATCTATGTTGTTATCCTACTTCTAGACAATCCTTAATTCCTCCATCATTCTTTGTCCTTCATTTACCTTGAATACCTATTGCACTTCTTTTATACTGTATTTTTTTATAGTCCACCACTACAATACACATTGTTATAGCATTTGCTTTTTATTATTTTTGAATTCTATATGTTGTCTTTCATCATCATATCTTTGCATCTTTTTAATGAATGAATTTATTTGAAATATTCCACTCCAAAGCCTCCACTCTGTGTAATGGGTATTAAGTGCTCTTCTTACATTTTATAAATCTTTGCTGTGAGAAATTAAGTCATCGCTCACCCTATTGTGATGCTGGGGAAACTGTATCACAGCAGGCAAGAAAGGAGTCCTTGAATTTTTATGGGAACGTGTCTTATAGTGTAGCGTTTGGTATAGCGTTTAGAAGGCTGCTTATCTCTGCATCTGTGATTAGTCTCTGTAAAAAAAAAAAAATAAAAAATTATCCTCTCTAGTGTACCTCCTACATAGTCACTTGAAAAACAGTCCTCTGCTCATTTGACAGGTCTATTGTTCAATGTATTTTTTCACTTACAAAACTATAAAAATAATGCTGGTATCTTTGCTCCTTTATCAGAGTTTAGTAAAACAAGAACATGTTTTGGGTTTTGGAGATAAAAACTTATCATTCACAGCAGCTCCAAAAATCTTCTAGATGTGGTGCAAGTGGGCAAGAGGTGTATTCTGCAAAGACTGTTAAAATACAGTTTGCTGTCCACTTGTATCACATCTTGCATGTCTACAGCATGAACCTAAATGACTCAGGGAGCTGTTAGAGCTGTAGAATTAATCTGATTTTGTAGACCTGCCTTCATGACTTCATGAAAATAATAATGTACTGTTATTGTTATGTATTGCATGAGGACTTAAAAGTCTCTCTTCATCTCCTAATATTTATCCAGAAAAATATTATCACAATATCCTGCATAGAAGGGATACAGTTTATTAGCATTTGGTTTTCTTTGGTTTTGCATGGGTGATTACTTCAAGCCAGGGAAAGCTGGGGTGTGGTGGTGGGGGGGTTTGTTTGTTTCTCTTTTTCTTTTTCTTTTTTTTTTTTCTTACTGCATACATAGGATTTTATTTTTAGACAGTGATGTTCCAGCCATAAATTTTTACATTCAGGGTTTCTTGAACATTTCGAATTGCTTACAAATGTCTTTGATTTCCTCTGTTTGGCCTCTTTCTCTAATTTTCTCTCAGTAATCATAAAACTTTTCCTACATTTCTGAGTCATCATCTTTACTCACTGTGTTACTTGGAAATTGCTAGTACTTTTGATTGCTCTGCTTTCACTGCTGTATCTTTTATGTTTTTGTACCCTGTATGTTTAGTTTCATCTCTTCAGTTCATTTGGTCTTTTCAGTTGTACTTTGGCAGCCTCTATGTAAAAGCGAAACCCAGTAGAATGAATTAATAATCCTGTATCCATTCCTCTGTTAATAAAGTTATTCTCTAGATAATATTTTGTAAATAATTTTAAAACTATCTTTATAACAGGAGAACAATAGCTCATGGAGGCTCAGTCATTCCTCATCCATATGGAATCACTTTATTTGAACACAATGTTTATTTTACTGATTGGACCAAAATGGCAGTGGTGAAAGCTAACAAATTTTCAGAATCTAACCCTCAAGTGATCTACCAGTCTTCTCTGAGACCTTACGGAGTCACAGTTTACCATGCTGCCAGGCAGCCATTTGGTAAGACAGTAAGTAGATTATTAAGGGAGTTTTAGGAACTATCTTACCAAAAGTCGGTAAAAATTATGACACTGTTGTTTTGCTGTAAAGAACTAATAATTACGATACATAAATTTGTACTGTAAAACCGGACTGGCTTTTATCCCACAATTGTTTCATCCAGTTCCTGTAGCACATTTAAGGGGGGGGGGGCTTATTAAATGTATTGATATTTGGGAGAGTCAAATTTGTGCTTATGAACAGTGTTGGTGTTTGGGACACTTTTTCTTCAACACTGCAATGAGGGTGCAGTTGGAAAAGGCTACTACGAGTGTGAATGAATTCTGTGAGCTATAATTCTGCAGTAGATCTATATGCAGAAAATGTATAGCCTAGATTATGGCCTCAATGCTGTGTGCTGAGTATCTCTGTACAGAGCTGAATACCTTGAATGCCGGTTAGCTCTGATGTGATTTTGGTGCATTCCGGTATAGAACCGATGGCGTATGTTTTCCATGTGATGTAATTTCCACAGTGTCCACATGATTTATTGTGGATGTTGAAAAAAAAAATAATCCTGAAAAATCAAGGTAATGATGCCATTAGGTTGATAGAGGAATTTATAATCCTATCTGTATTATTTTCCAGTAAGAAATCCTTGTGGAAGTAATAATGGGGGATGTGAACAAATCTGTGTTCTCAGTCACAAAACAGATAATGATGGACTAGGTTATCGCTGTAGATGTATACTGGGCTTTGATCTACATGTAGATGGACGACATTGTGTTGGTAAGAAAATACCTTATGATTGTTGGAAATAGCACTATTCCATTAGCTCAGGAGTTATTACTAGAACATCCTTTCTCTCTTCAATATCTTTGCGGGTTCAACGTGCCAAGGACTTCATGTTTTTCTATCACAACTCTTGTTGACAGCTTTAAATGTAATCATGTCTGCTGATGTTCATTTCAAGCCACAACAACTTAGACTCACCACATTTTATAAACATTTTAAGAGAGTTACATACAGAATATGTGTAGACAGCTGTATGATTAAACTCTTAATTCTGAAATCAAGCATGGATGCTTGCTAATATGCAGATTTTGTGTTATTTTGAATGTGTAAGCCTGCTTTCCTGTGCAGTAATGTGCAGATTATCATAGAATCATAGAATACCAGTTGGAAGGGACCTCAAGGATCATCTGGTCCAGCCTTTAAGGTTGGTCTTCTCCCTTTAAACAGATAGAGCAAGAATAAGAGATTCTGTTTTGGAGCTGTGAGCTTTCACGAGCAATCTACTGCTTCCAGTTTGAGTGCAGACTTGTCACTGATGGGAGTTTTACCATGTGTATGTATTGGGAAATCAAGCCAGATATGTTGTCTATAGTTTTATTATTTGACCATGGATTTATGTGGCTAGTTGAGACAAGATCTGATTTTGATCATGGGATCTGATGAAATGCATCCCAGAGTCCTGAGGGAATTGGCTGATGTAGTTGCCAAGCCACTCTCCATGATATTTGAAAAGTCATGGCAGTCAGGTGAAGTCCCTGGCGACTGGAAGAAGGGAAACACTACACCCATTTTTAAAAAGGAGAGAAAGGAGGACCCCGGGAACTACCACCCTGTCAGCCTCACCTCTGTGCCTGGGAAGGTCATGGAACAGATCCTCCTGGAATCTGTGCTAAGGCACATGGAGGACATGGAGGTGATTCAAGACAGACAGCATGGCTTCACCAGGGGCAGGTCCTGCCTGACCAACCTAGTGGCTTTCTACAATGGAGCGACTACATCAGTGAACAGGGGAAGCACAATGGATATCATCTATCTGGACTTCTCTAAGGCCTTTGACATGGTCCCCCACAACATCCTTCTCTCTAAGTTGGGGAGATATGGATTTGATGGGTGGACTGTTCAGTGGCTTGTCACATCCAGAGGGTAGTGGTCAATGGCTTAATGTCCAGATGGAGTGGGGTGACAAGTGGTGTCCCTCAGGGATCCATACTGGGACTGGTGCTGTTCAACATCTTCATCAACGACATAGACAGTGGGATCAAGTGCACCCTCAGCAAGTTTGCTGATGACACCAAGCTGAGTGGTGCAGTTGATGTGCCAGAGGAATGGGATGCCATCCAGAGGGACATGGACGAGCTAGAGAGGTGGGCCTGAGCAAACCTCATGAAGTTCAACAAGGCCAAGTGCAAGGTCTTACACTTGGGTCGGGACAATCCTCATTATTAGTACAGGCTGGGGGATGATGTGATAGAGCGCAGCCCTGTGGAAAAGGACTTGGGGGTACTGGTGGATAAAAAGCTGGACATGAGCCAACAATGCGCACTTGCAGCCCAGAAGGCCAATCGCATCCTGGGCTGCATCAAAAGAACCGTGGCCAGCAGACCCAGAGAGGTGATTCTCCCCCTCTACTCTGCTCTCGTGAGACCCCACCTGGAGTACTGTGTCCAGCTCTGGAGCCCTCAGCATACGAAGGATATGGACCTGTTGGAGCAGGTCCAGAGGAGGGCCATGAAGATGATCAGAGGGCTGGAGCACCTCTCCTATGAAGACAGGCTGAGGGAGTTGTGGTTGTTCAGCCTGGAGAAGAGAAGGCTCTGGGGAGATCTTATAGTGGCCTTCCAGTACCTGAAGGGGGCCTATAAGAAAGCTGTGGAGGGGCTGTTTGCAAGGGCATGTAGCGATAGGCCGAGGGGCAATGGTTTTAAACTAGAGCAGGATAGGTTTAGATCAGACATTAGGATGAAGTTCTTTACGATGAGGGTGGTGAGACACTGGCACAGGTTGCCCAGAGAGGTGGTGGAGGCCCCATCCCTGGAGACATTCAAGGCCAGGCTTGATGAGGCTCTGAGCAACCTGATCTAGTTGAAGATGTCCCTGCTTACTGCAGGGGGGTTTTACTAGATCGCCTTTAAAGGTTCCCTTCCAACCCAACGCATTCTATGATTCTACATGGTGGCTCCACAAAGCTTGTGAGTTGGTTTGTTTTTTTTTTTAATAGATGATTGAAAGAGGGGAGCGCAGAAGGTGATTTCTGCTTCCATAGGGATAATGTTTTCTGTAAAAGTGTATTAGGACCAGAGTAACAATTCAAGAGTAATACCTGACTACATAACCTAATGTTCTGGGTTAGGCTTTATATTTCTTCTTCAGATTTTAGGTCTGTGTATATTTAAATTCCTATTTTCTCATTCTTCCTTTTTCTATTGCCAGCTATTAGTATTGCCAGAGGAAAATAAAGCTTTACAGTTAATTAAGGCTCAATTGTCTCACCTTGTGAATAAGTAAAGACTGTGCCTGGTCTTTTCTTCTGCAGCTGTGCAGCAGTTCCTGCTGTTTTCATCGCAGCTGGCAGTGCGGGGAATCCCATTCAATCTCTCCACCCAGGAAGATGTGATCATACCTGTAACAGGGAGCCCTTCATACTTTGTTGGAATTGACTTCTTTGCTCAGGATGACACCATTTTTTTTTCAGACACAAGTAAAGACATGATCTATAAACAGAAAACCGATGGTTCAGGTGAGGGTTATTCTTAGGAATTGTAGAGTAATTGTGGTAAGGATAGTAGAATATGTATTTCTAAAAAGAAGCACAAAAAGTCACATTGTGAGATGTACAGATGAATCTCGGTGTCACCCCAGTAATCTGGAAAATGTTTGTGGAAAATGTTTGTTCAACTCCTATTAAGCTCCTGTTCTTTGACAAACTTGCTGAATGTGTTTGGGAATGAATGATTTATAGCACTTCTCAGAACTAGTATTTGTCATCATCAGTCTGTTTGTGCAGACTAGTATGGTTTTCAGTAGTATGAAACTGAGTTTCTCTTTTTAATTTCTCTGTCTGGAGAGCAGGATGCTTATTATGATACTGTAATACAAAAGAAAGAACATTATGGTTGTGAGATTTTTGGAAGTCCTGTTTGTGGTAGTGTGAAGAATGTTTCTCTCCAATTTATAATAATGATCTAATATGTATTGTCAGCAGGTAGCTTTCTGAGCTGGCATGCTGCCTTGGGTCAGAGTAATGGTAGAATGCAGCTGACCAGTACTATGCAAAGAGTAGCTAAGCTCTGGCTGTTGAGCAAGACGCCCTTAACTGCACTGACCTTGCTGACCTTCATTCATAAAACTCCTCTCAATGTAAACTTAGTGACAGATTTTTCTCTCGTCTTTGGCTAGTCTGTATTTCTCCTCTTTCAGGTTTGTGCTCCTGAACATTACCTCCTTCGCCTGGAGTAAAGGCCACCCCCCTCCCCTTGGTTATTGGTCTTTATATTAAGTAGCACAGAGGCAGCATTTTTAGCAAGCAAAACTACTAGTTTTGTGAACAGAATACTGCATTCCTGTTGTTTCCTCTATTCTTAAACATTTACAATCATTACGTGCGTTGTAAATTCTAGGAAGAGAAATCCTGACAGCTAATAGAGTGGAAAGTGTTGAAGACTTGGCCTTTGACTGGATCTCAAAGAATCTATACTGGACAGACCCTCGATACAGGAGCATCAGTGTGATGAGGCTGGCAGATAAATCTAGGAGAGCAATTGTTCAGAATTTGAACAATCCTCGATCAATAGTCGTTCATCCTGTTGTTGGGTAAGTTTAGCTTTGATTCTCACTTGAAACTATGCCAACAAATTTATGGTCTAAGCAGAATTGGTGAAGTTAGACTCACATCTCATTCTGGATTTCTGTTTGTATTTCTGTTCTTTTATGAAATACTATGTCTTTTCAGTTTTATGGTCTTTTATTTTGTTTGCTTTATTCTGGCCTAGGTTTCAGCACCCAGAGAGGGCAAGGTGATAGTGATTCCACATGAAAGAAGTACTCAAAAGAATTCTCTTTAAAAGTGTCAGGTTTTTTTTCTTTTAGTCCTGTGTGTTGATAAACAGGCAAAAAACTTTGTTTCTTTCTGTTACTCGGATTAGAAAGCTGTTTCTCTTAGTTGAAAGATAAAGTTTTCTAAATTATTTTTAATATACTTTCAGTTCCCGGAATGCTAACCTTGGTTCCTCTATTTTTTCTATCTGAATTTCTTTATTTGAAACATATTAGATACTACTGGATATATTTGATACAGACCTTACAATATGTGATTCTGTGTACGTAAAATGAAGCCCTGCTTTTCCTTGATGGAAATGCTTAACTTCAAATTCGATGCTCTGTGTTATTTGGCTATGACAAAACAGTGTTTCTTCACAGCATAGTTCATCTTCCTACTGCCGTACTACTGAATTTCTTAACTCCTGGATATTGAATTTTCATGTTTAGTAACCAAATGTACTATTTTGGAAGTAATCTCGGAAGAATAGTGTTGAACTTGGATCCTTGAGTGTCTCAACCTTTTCTGTTTGCTGCTTTGTAAAGTTATTTAACACTAGCTTCAACTCTTTTTGGGCATAAGTCAAAAGGATCAAGAGAAAATTCTTTGTAATATTCATGGTTACTTGTAAGTATTACCAGGAAGATGGATTTTTTCTTGATTCCTCCTCCCTGTCAATATTAAATGAAGTCCTTAACAATTTTAGCAAAGTTACAGATATTTTATGTCTAAAGGGACAACCACTTCCAAAGATTTTGGAAGCTGTTTTACACAAGATAAATATTAATTGTTGATACCACTACCATTTGAGGAGAGGCTCAACATAAAATTGTATTTCTTTTAAAGGTATTTGAAGGTCTGGTAAAAGAATAATGTTAATGCTGTCCAAATGTTTGCTCTGTTTAATTACGTTGTATCATTGGGTTTATGTGTTTTCTGACGTGTGTCCTTTCAGATATATATTCTGGACAGATTGGTTCCGTCCTGCAAAAATCATGAGGGCCTGGAGTGATGGATCCCATGCCTTGCCGATTGTGAATACAACACTAGGCTGGCCTAATGGCCTAGCCATTGACTGGAGGTAAGGACAACACAGAAGACAGAGAAACATTTTAAGCACGCGTGTTTCTTCCTTTAAACTGTTAGGGATTAAAAATAAAGGAATTGTGTCAGATTGCGTGCACTGGCACTTTTGTATTGAAGGCCTTATTTTTCAATTCATTAAAAAGCCTGTCAAAGGTAAGATTTTCTCAGAATCTCTCCCCACATGCCCCAATATCCTCTTGTCAGATTTAAGATTATTATTTGAGAAAATGTTAGTGCTTCCTAATGGACATAATGTCATTTGAAGATACATAACATTTTCATTATTTCTAGTTCTCTAAGGCTGTACTGGGTGGATGCCTTTTTTGATAAAATTGAGCACAGCACCTTTGACGGGCTGGATAGACGGACTCTTGAACGTATTACTCAGATGACTCACCCATTTGGCCTTACTATTTTTGGAGGTAAGTCTGTCATTGAACAATATTATCTATTATTATCACAGACTTTTTTTTCATATGATGATCCGTGAATATGTGAGAGAAAATAACGTGGCCTTTGTAATACTGCTTTTCCTACTGCTTTCCAAAGCACTGTTGAAAGTTTCTATAAAAATATATACGTTTAGTACTTCTTGCTCAGTTTTAGGACTGGTTTTATGTATATTTGTGTTTAAATAATTCAAGGCAGATCAGGTAACTCTTTTAGTGCAACGAGGCAGATATGCTGTACTAATTATAGCTTCCAAGGTGGGCTACTCATGTTGGACAGGCAAGGTAAGTCACCTCCCTAGAGATGATCAGCAATTTCAGGATTTTATTTATTGTATGTAGAGTTTATGACTGGATTTAGGTCGTGTGTGAAGAAAGATATCAGCATCTGACCCCTTTCGATTTTGTGTAAAAACATGTTCAAAAATATTTTAGAATTTTCTGGAAAGTTGTCTTAATGACTGACTTCCAAAATTGCCGTGGAATTTGAAATGTCAGTTGAGTCTGTTATATCTCAATTTAAGTGAAATCTGAGAGGGCTTGTTTTTCTAAGTTATGTCTGCCTATGACTGAAGGACTGACCTTGACTGAATTAATGATAAAAGTCCTTTTGTCTTTTTCATGAAACAGTTATGAAAAATTATTAAATTTACATGAAAAGCCTTGTAGTTTTTTCTCATGACGCTTGATCTTTTATGCCATATTGCTTTGTAATTATTATATGTTAAATGTCTTTCAAAACAGGTTATGCCTATTTCACTGATTGGAGACTTGGTGGAATAGTTCGAGTGAGGAAGTCTGATGGAGGAGAAATGACTATTATAAGGAGGGGCATTAGTAACATTATGCATGTTAAAGCATACGATGCTCATTCCCAAATAGGTGAGCTCTTTTGTTGTACAAATGAAAGACATGAAATAGGGAATAAGAGACACAATATCAGGACAGCAGGTTTTCACTCTCAATTTTAGAAATGGCTTTACTGAATTGTAACTTACATGCAGGGAGGCAGCACAGGACTTGCAATTACACGTATATTTCATTGTTTTGTGACTCTGTGCAGTTTTCCTCCACCACTTCTGTTACTTTGTTTAATAACCTTGTAAAATGAAATTAGGAGTCCGTTGTATTTTGTGTAATTGTATCACCAGTTACAACCTTGCATTTCTCTTTTCTGGTAGAAGTTTTAGTTGAACTGAACTATTTATTTGGAGGAATTGTGTCAACATTTATTAATCAAACTACTGCTCTTAAAGGAATTACTGAGCATAAGTCTCTAATTTTTTTCTTCTTTTCACTGCTGAATTCTATGCGATTCTAAAACAAGGATTTGGTATTGCAGTTAATCTAGTAAAACACCCAATGAACTTATCAAACATGATCAAACCCTGTGCTGAGGCTCACCATCTATTTGGTGTCCAAAGATTGCATCAGGTCTCCCAGCCTTGCTCAGACAAATGTCCTCATTTGTGGTAGTATACTTGTTTCCAGACAGTTGCTGAAAACTGGAAAAAAGTTAGATGAAATTTAGTAGTTTGTTCTTGGCTTCCATAAACATTTGTGTCAATGAAGAGTATATGGAATGTGGGACTTATGACTACTACTGTTATTACTGTCAGTGAACTCGACCCTGTTTTGCAGTGCATGCAAAACCAGGATTTGCTACAGCATCTTTTTTTTTGGTAAAACATTCTTTTACAGTTACTATGCACTTTTAATAGTTCCCAAGCTGCTACCAGTATTGTATACATTTATCTTCTCTATCACTTTTTAAGGCTCTAACTACTGTAATAGAGGAACAAATCCCAATGGAGACTGCAGCCATTTCTGTTTCCCAGTACCAAATTTTCAGAGAGTTTGTGGTTGTCCTTATGGCATGAAGCTGGCTGCAAATCAACTGACATGTGTTGAAGATCCATCTAATGAGCCACCCACTTTGCAGTGTGGCTCCTACTCATTTTCCTGTGGTAATGGAAGATGTGTTCCTCAACACTATCAGTGTGATGGTGTTGATGATTGCCATGATAACAGTGATGAACATAACTGTGGTTCTTTAAGTAAGTAATCCATGTCATTTACAGTTAGTATTTGTTGTTTGCAGTTCAGGGAGTTTGATGGGTCAGTCTGATTTTGTTGGAATAAACCCTAATTTTTTAGGGTTGCATCTGTGGGTAAATCCTGAAATCTACCTGGGAGATTAGTTACTTTGGAAATTATTTGGATAACTCATGGGAATATGGGACTCAACACTGGCCACCTAAAGAAAGCACAAAAATATTCATATCTCACTAGTTCTCACAATTCACTTTACAGAGTAACAAAAATGTGTCTTCTAAAGAAAAAAGTTATTCTTATTTTTTTTGTAAATTTTGAAAGATATTGGAATATCACTTGCTTGTCTTATTTTGATGCATGGGGACAGGCAAACCATCTTAATAAAGATGAAGACATTTAAAAAATAACACCATAAGAAAAATAAAAAAATCCATATGCATGTCTAACTGTCCTCTAAGATTAGAGCAGCACATTTTATTTCATTTAACATCTGAATAGAATTTTTTTTTTTTCATTATCTTTGGCACTTCTGAACTGTTTGTTACATCTGGATTTTTACAGTGAAGTGGATTAAAAGTACATTGTTTTGTTTCCTGGTGTTACTGTAGAGTGTCTTACACAAAACATTTTGTGTAATTGAGAGAACACTGGGATAATTATAGTTGATAAAGTATTGAAGTGTTCTTGTCTTTTATGACATATTTGGTGCTTCTTTCTTCAGACTTAATTTTTCTTTTAAATCACAAACAAGAAAAGAGGACATATTAATAAAATGTGCTCCTTAACGCATAGGACTAACTAGTATGACTTAGGTATAAACTATATTTCTTATTTGTGGGTTATTTTAGTATAACTAGAATGTCTTTTGGGGAAAAGGAAAGTAAAAAGCAAATGGCTATTTGAAGAAGTTATTTTTCTTGTTCTTTAGATTGTTTTAAGTGCTTAACAATTTAGTTTTTTGTTAATTCTTGCAATCTAAAAAAGCCTTGTAAGTATCCTGATCAGTTCTGCAGCATATTGGCATGACAGGCATTTTTCATTTTAAGCAATGTGCATTTTAGAATTTGATGCGTGTTTTAGACATTCTGTACATATACTAAATGTACTGAATACTGTCAGTGAAAGCAAGTTTTGGACATCTGTCTAAAAGTGTCCTCCTGTTTTGTTTTTTATTTAGACAATACTTGTGCTTCATCAGCTTTTACCTGTGCCAGTGGACAGTGTATTCCAGGCCGCTGGCGTTGCGATAAACATAATGACTGTTTTGATGGCAGTGATGAATTGCATTGTCCTACACAAGGACCCACTTCATGCCCTGTAACCCTGTTCACCTGTGATAATAGAAGATGTATTCCTAGGATCTGGCTGTGTGATACTGATAATGACTGTGGTGATGGGTCAGATGAGAAAAACTGCAGTGAGTATAACAACTGTCTGTATGTCTGCATAGATATGTCTGTTGGTGTAAGGATGATAAATGAAATTAGGAAGAAAGAACTAATATCTACATTAGACTAATGTTTTGCAGTCCATAAGATGTGGAAAACTCATCTAATTTGAACTACCAGAGACAGATAGAATGCAGAAAAATAATTAAGAAAAAATATAAAGGGGCAGCTGTTATAATCATGGTACATAAAGTCATCCACTGCAATTTACAGCAAAAAGCCGCTAAAGCTTAGGTGTTCTAAGCACTTATTTCATGAGTGATCGCAGTAATGACTAATGGTGTAGTCAGATAATCGAGTCTGAAAGTTTTTACCAGAAGACAGTCGTTTTTCCATATACTTTCTTTAGCGTTATTTACCACTGAGTGGAATCTTCTGTTTGTTTTGTGAGTCCCAGCCAACATTTGAATAAACAATTACCCGATACAAATGTATTAATGCTTGTAATTTATACGATTACTAGTTGCTGCGTTAGATGCTGCAAGCTGCTGGTAGTGTTTTTCTTCTGTTCCAGTATTATGCTGTTTTCAGAAAAGAGAAGAGAAACATATCTGCATTAATTGTCATTCTTAATAGCTTTCGCAGGTACTTGTGAACCCAGGCAATTTCAGTGTCCGGACCATCGCTGTATTGACCCATTCTATGTCTGCGATGGAGACAAAGACTGTATAGATGGTGCTGATGAGCGTGACTGCAGTAAGTGTAGCTTCGTTTGAATGCCCCTTTATTGTTTCCTCACTCTTGCCCCCTGAGGGGTCTTTGGTGATCTCATATTACCAGCTCCAAGATAGCAGAATGCATAATAAACCTATCCATAAATTAACCCTGTTTGTGATGCTTGTTCTAGCATTTCTGTAAGCCCTTTGATCTTTAGGCTGGTTGCAGAGGGATGAAATCTGTTTCCTCTGTTTTCTGTAGATTCCAAGGTCACTGCATTTTCTGTGTCCCAGGGAAATCTTGGCCTTCAGTGGAACTTGGACTCCTGATATCATATCTGACTTGGGCACCTGTAGAAAAACTGGGTGCAGTCCAGCTCTGTAAAATAAATAAATAACATCAGTGTTTTTAAATTTTGTAGTATATAACTGCAGTGCCACAGAGTTTAAATGTCTAAGCGGAGACCAGTGTATCAGCACCTACTACCAGTGTGATGGTGTATTTGACTGTAATGATCACTCAGATGAGACTGATTGCCGTAAGTATATTGATGCTGAAAGAAAGACTTCAGTTATTAGATGATGCTTCTGAAAATTTCCTTATCTGCTATGTCAACTAATTGGCACTACTGTCCTTAAGACCTCAAAATTTTTTTAGGGAAATTTGTCTATAAATCGTTTTTTCTGGGCAGAAATTTCAAACGCAGTAGGTTCCATCTCAGGAGCAGATTTTTCTGGCAAAGAGTAGGCTTTGCATTTCTTTTGGCTCTAACATTTTGTTTTATTTGGCACCTTAGTCTCAGGGTTTAAAAGTAAAATGAAGAAGTCTATTCATCTAGAAAACTGAAAACCTTGTACCCATGAGAGTTAGATTGAAACTTTTCCTTAAGTAATTTTGTACATTTAAGTTAGTTAAAATGTTGCAATGCAGGGCGGTGCAATCTAGTTTCAGCAAGTAATTTCATATTGCTTTGTGCACATACATAGATATCAATATGTGCTTGCTCAAAATATAACAACAGTTGAATTGCCTTGTTCACCATATTATAAAGTAGGAGTTAAATTGGCCGGATTTTGAAGCGCCATGTAGATTGACTGACTGTGATTCTGCGGCGTGATCTAAAAGCAACACGGTTCGTAATAGTGTTGTAACTACTTATGCAAGAGATGAACTGAACATGGTGATTTTGCTTCTCTGTGTAAAATTGAAACAGCTTCTGAACTGTTGAATGTCACTGTTTTAGCTACAAGACCACCAGGGATGTGCCACCAGAATGAATTCCAATGTCAATCAGATGGCAATTGTGTTCCTGCTACCTGGGAATGTGATGGCCATCTTGACTGTGCAGATGGCTCAGATGAACATCATAGGTGTCCTGCCAGGACCTGTCCTCCGTCTCTTTTCCGCTGTGATAATGGCAACTGTGTCTATCGAGCATGGATCTGTGATGGTGATAATGACTGCAGGGATATGAGCGATGAGAGAGATTGTCCTACTCAACCCTTCCGGTGCCCCAGCTGGCAGTGGCAATGTCCAGGTCACAGTATCTGTGTGAATCTGAGCAAAGTATGTGATAATTCTGCCGATTGTCCTAATGGAGCTGATGAATCCCCCCTGTGCAGTAAGTTACTGCTCAAGCATCTACTATAGCCTACTATGTGCTACAGCTTCAGAAAGTAATGGAATATTCAGCGTGCTGTGTTTAGTGCAGCAGCATTTCTAGCAGAATTTGTAAGCATGCTGAAAATAGAGCTCAAATTACTGAATAGAACTTGCTTGCAGTGAAAGGAGACGATGATGTTGACTGGTGAATTCATTAGCTATATGCAATCTTGTGCTCTCAATTCAAATGTGACTTCCACTGAATCCAATATAGGTTTTTATATAGCAATATGGGAACAAGCTTTGTGTTCCTGAACACATTCACGAAAGCATGGTATGCTTTAAGTTCGGATGAAATGTGATTCAGTCCTTAATATTTTCTTTTACATTTCTAACTTCAAAAATCATCAAAAAAATCTAAAAGCTCACATGTAGTCAGAATTTGTATTTATGCTGATTATGAATTGATTTAAGCATAACCTTTTTTCTTTCTTTCCTTCTTTCCTCCTTCTTCTCTTTAATCAATGCACTTTCTCAGATGAACCCCAGCCAGGTATGATTATAAACGATTTTAAATGATTGCTTATTAATACAATTTTAGGTTTGGAACGGTACAGTAAATTTTTGTATATTTAGAGCTAGTTTTGAAAAATGTGTTGTAAATGGTTTGACAGCCTTCTGTTTAGCATTCATTTAATGGGATTCAGTAGTATATGCGATGTTGTTACCCTCCTTTACGTGCATTGGGTGTGGTATATTTTGCATAAGGGCCTCAGCCCAGTCTTACATTGCATAACTGATGATTGTGGAATCATGTTTTAGTAGGAATCTTATGCTAGTAATGCACTTGCAAAGTAATAAATTTAGCATAAGCTTTTGTTAACTATTTGCTTATTTCCTTCCCCAATCCCATTTCAGATCAGGAGAGCTGCTCTGACAATAATGCCGGCTGCACTCATGAATGTATTCAAGGACCCTTTGGAGCTCAGTGTACCTGTCCTGTTGGATACCAGCTTGCAAATGACTCCAAGACTTGTGAAGATATTAATGAATGTGACCCTCCAGGCTTTTGTTCTCAGCATTGTTACAATGAGAGAGGGTCTTTTAGGTGTTACTGTGATGAAGGATACCTTCTAGAAACCAATGGGAAGACTTGTAAAGCAGCAGGTGAGGAACATTGATGTCAACCAAAAGAACAACAACAGTGTCTGGTATGTCCAGCTTTGCCATTTTCATATTGTTCTCTTTTAAAAGAGCTGATGTAAACAGGCAAAGTTGTTCATGGCAGATGACCTTGAGTAACTGGTCACTTAAACTTACTTAAAACTGCAAGCTGAGGGGTTAATTGGACACTATTATTTCCTTTAAATAATATATTTAAATTAACACTGTAATTTTTAACCCTGGAATGGTCAAAAATAATATTCTGGAGAAAAGCAATGCCAGGCACCTGTAAGCCGTAGGTTAATATTTGCCTTTTATAAAGTTCAATCCTTACAGAATGTTTAAATCCCAGCCTTTCACAGGATTTACCTAGTGCCTATGCCATACTTTGCTCATTTCTAAAGAGCAAACAACACTGACACAGCCCAGCTGTCGGTTGTTCTCTATCTCTTATGTGATACATTGACAGTACAGAGGGGCCATATACCCAGTGGAATTTGTCACCACGTTTCCTGACTTAAGAGATGTATTAAGGTTGTGGAAGATTCTTGCAATTTACCTGGCCCTTACTTCTCATAGTTTGCTGTCTTTATGGTTGCTACTCTCCAGTTGTTTTCCAGCAGTTTATCAGTGTAAACTGCTGCACGGTTATCTAACCTCAGCAGCCTATGGCTTTCCTGTAATCTGTTTATTCTCCTCCCTGGTCCCCATGCAGGCTAAAGGGGGATAAAAGAGCAGGCTGACTCAAAAAGAGGAAGAATCGGACTGAGTAGAGTAACTGGTGGTCTAAAGAGCTTTGGGATTTGAATCAGGACTGGGAGCTGAGAGTGGTTTATGGAGGAATGAGGGTTGGATGTCTGCAGCAAACTGATTGGACAATGGGGAAGAGGACCCAAGGTCCAGATATGAGACTGGAAGGGGAGTGTAGTAGAAAGAGTAAGTGATGGAGAAAGGGTGGAGAAAACCCAAGGTAGATCCAAAAGTCAGGATGGACAAACTGCATATGTTAAAATATCTTGGCCTGAGAACTGATTTGAATTTGTCCTTTCAATATGTGTATCTAGATACAATAGCTTTGATGTTATAAAGCCATATCAAATTACTCCGTGTTTCTTTTCCTTGCAGAATTACTGTTGAATAGCTTATTGGTTTATTTTAATTTCTTTTCCTTTGGCAGAGTCTGGGAATCTTCTTTTGCTGGTGGCAAGTCGTAACCAAATTGTTGTGGACAACATCACTTCTCAGTCACACAGTATTTATTCTCTGATTCGGGATGGGAGGAATATTGTGGCTATTGATTTTGATTCAATCACAGATCGTATCTTTTGGTCTGATACAACACAGGATAAAATTTGGAGTGCTTATCAAAATGGGACTGACCGAAAAATAGTAAGTTTCGCTGAGTTATTCTCATCTTTTCATTGTGGAGAGAAAATGAAGACAGTGTATCTCCAATTAACAAAGGGGAAGAGGGGAATCCCGACATAGTAAGAAGAGAGATAACATAGACAAATTGAAACAACTTCGTAGATACTAAGTCAACATCTCATGTAGTTTTTTGAAAAAGAAAATTGAATGCTTTTGAGAAGCCCTTTTTAAACATCAGGCTGTAAGTTGATTTTCCTATTAGTAAATGCTAACTTCTTCAATAGACCCACTGAAGTTAGTAGGAGTGTTTGGGTATACACTTTGTCAGTGCTTTGAATATGTACATTCAGCATAAAAGACGTAGAAAATGTTGGAGATTTGGTTCCCCATATTTCCATATCTATAGAAATGGAAAGGGTAAAAATTTAATACCAACTAGTTTGTTCTCTCTCTCTCTCCTTTTTTTTTTTTAATTTTTGTTATTAAACAGGTGTTTGACAGTGGTGTCACCGTGACTGAAAGTATAGCGGTAGATTGGGTAGGTCGCAATCTTTACTGGACAGACTTTGTTCTGGAAACAATTGAAGTCTCTAAAATGGATGGGAGCCACAGGACTGTGCTGATTAGTGAAAATATAACAAACCCAAGGGGACTAGTGTTAGATCCCAGAATTGAGTAAGATTTTTTTTTTTATGTTTTGTTTTGAAAAGATGCATATTTTATGATGTAACACTATTCAAATCCGAGATATGTCTAAATTTTATCGTAATTTTAAGTGACCAGTTGATTTAATATTTAAAGTCATACGGTAATTATGTATGTTCTGTTGCTCTGTTTCACTGTAACAAGATGTTTTTTTCCCTGTAAAATGGATCTTCCTACATTTGTTTCCTAGTTAAGAACTATTAATTCAAAATTCTGACGTACCATTATCAGTTGGTGATATACCACAAACTTACACGTAATATAATGTGATATGCCTACCTGGCAAAGAACAGGTTCCTTCATAGCCCCAAATCTAAAATGATTATCTATACCATATTAATCTTATCACAAAAGCACCTTCCCATTTCAGACAGCAAGTGGCATAGAGTAAATGGAATGTTATGATTTGAACTGTTCAGGTACAAACTTCTACTGTTCTTTAGCTCTTCAGTGTCTTGAACTCAGTTTACTGCCAGCCATGTGGGGCTCTTCAGTTATAGAGTTAACATTATCAGTGCATGCCTGTAAAAGTACAAACCTATATGAAATTATTATTTGGCAGCTGGAGAATCAGATTATAATCAATGTTGAAAACCAGCGATATCAGTAGCTTCTGTATGCTGCTATTATAGACAAATGAAAACAGCAGTAGAATTACTGAAAGAATTTTTACAACAGAAATTATGGTAATACCTTAAGTAAGCATATTGCTGAAATGAATAATTTCAGTATCATTGTGTAGGACTTTTCTTACAAAGGTTGTTTCTGGTTTTTGGCTAATGATTCTGTATAATGTTTCTCAATAGGCAGCTAGGTTTTTTTCAGATTGGTAATGACAAGTTACTTTTTTTCAGTGCTCATGTAATGTTCTGGACTGATTGGGGCCAAAATCCTCGAATTGAAAAAGCCAGCATGGATGGCAAAATGCGAACGGTGATTATTAACGATAAAATCTACTGGCCCAATGGACTCTCCATTGATTACCCAAATAAACTTCTCTATTTTGCTGATGCTTATCTTGATTATATCGATTTCTGTGATTACAATGGAAACAACAGACGACAGGTGGTTGCAAGCGATCTGGTAAGACATTAATAAGAAACCATTGTTTTCCCATGTCCTTGCTGATATGCTTAAAAACATATTTGCACTGTCATAGACTTGGGTGTATTTTTCTTCAAAATACTTGGGTGAAACAGGTATGAAGTATTTTAGCTGCTTGCTACAGCTGGAAAAAGAAGAATTGCATCTCCTATTCACAGTCTCTCAGGGGATCTTCAGCAGAACCTGGAGTTGAGTGTAGACTTAGTGCTTTAGATCATTCTCATTTTCTCTGTCCGTATGCATGAAGTCTGAAAGTGACATCTGACACGGCTGCTACTAGCTGGTGCACTTGCTGTAGGCAAATACAATACAAAAAACTGGAACAAATTTCCCCAGTCACCTTCTGTGAGTGATGATTGCTACTATTCTTGACAGCAGTGAAAGGTTTTCTGCTGCCAGGACTTGCTGTGTGCAGGGCACTTCATGAAGACCATCCTTCTTTCAAGCTATCTCCCAATGAAGTGCTCCTGGCAGCTTGTAGCACTGTCCCTGTACCAGCACAATAGTTCAGATGTTCAATTGGTACACATAAGCTGGTATAAATAACTACATGTATGTTTTCAAGAATTGAACCTTGGGGCTTTTATTTTTGGCTGGAGATGCAGTTCTTGTAGAGTAGGAGCTGGTGCAATCTTTCTTGTCCGGCTCCTAGTTTTCTGAAATCTAGATAAACTACTTTCTTTGACCTTCTGGTAAATTATAGGGGAGCTTATCAGAGATGCAAGGTTATGACAGGTCCATAACTCTCACTAGACATTTCCTCTTGTACCCTTGAAAATCTGCAATTGAGTCTCTATCTGTTGGCAGAACTGTGTTCTGCCTACAGTTACACTGCTTTGTTAATTCTCCATGCAGTACATCTCACAGGATCTATTTAGCATTTTCTTTTTAATAAAGTTTATATTTCCCCCACAATTTATGTCTTGTTTTCAGGCAATAGATGCTCTTTCCTGTTCTTTTGCTGAAAAATATCTTTTGAGACACAGCCACTTTTTTTTCTTATTTTTTTAAATTGTGCTCAGCTCTGCTGTTACTTCATTGCAAGCTTTACGTATACAAATCTCCAGAACTAAATTGGTAAAAATCCTTGCCTTTTAGATATTGCAGCATCCGCATGCTCTAGCTGTCTTTGAAGATTTTGTGTACTGGAGTGACCGCTATACTAATCGGGTAATTCGGGCCAATAAATGGCATGGAGGAAACCAGACAGTTATGATTTACAACATTCACCAGCCTTTGGGGCTTGTGGCAGTCCATCCTGTAAAGCAACCTAATGGTAAGTTCAGCAAAACAACTTTGGTAATTACAAAAATAAGCCATGCAGTAAAGCCATGCATGGGCACTCCTGGAATCAGTCTTGTCAGCAAATGGGTTGTATTAAAATAAGCAAATAATTCATACTATTGACTTGCAACTGAAGGTCATTTCAGCCTGTCCAGCCTGGTGTTTAGGGAAAGCAACCAAAGCAGCATGTGAGCACAAAGACTAGCCAAAAAGAATAATAGGGAAGTAGTACGTGCCGTTTTTATAAGCAAATTGGAGCATTTTTGTAAAGCATTTTAATTTTTAAAATTTTTCTTTGTGGCATACCAGACTCAGTTCTGTATATGCTAGTAATATCATTCTTTCAGACAAGATTACTGTCATCAACCTTCTCTGAAAGCACTTTTAAATTATTTTACTTAAGGAAATAACAATAATAAACAAACCCCTTCATCGCCTTCAAGATGCCCTCTGAGATCATATGCCGGTGATCTTTTGTAGCTGAAAGACTGGGGAAAAAAAAGCCAAAAACTTTTTTCCTTTTTCTTTCTGTTAGGTAGAGTTATCTTCCAAATCAGACTTTTTGTCATTTCATGGTATGACTTGAAGAGTGGGAAATATATTGACACAAATATTGCCTTTCATTTTCTGCTATGTTTCTTGTGTATGGAGTGTTTCTGATTCATAAATATTACAGTTACTTACATTTATTTTTTTGCTTGAAAACTTTCATATGGGGAAGGAGACTTGCATCCGACTAAGGCGCTAGTAATTTCAGTGCTATATTTGTTTTGGAACAAAACATTCCTCAGTCATGTTCAGAACTAAAGCCATTTAGCACTCCCACTGCAAATTGTTCAGTCATCAAAGGGTACCATTAACTTATACATCACAGTTCTGGTTTAAGAGGTTTTATTCTACAACCCAACGTTTAAAAAACTTTCTACCGATGGTGGAGAAAATTGTTTATTTTTCTTCATTGTATTAAACTAGTACATTTTATGATTTTTCATTTCATGGTTTCAGTTCTTGTTAGTTTTTCTATTAGGAACAATTGTGTCATTTCCTGGAACTTCCAAGCTTCTTAGAGTAAGGCCTGCTGCAATTGCGGAGGCTATATTTAAAATCTGATTTTTATTTTCTTACAAACATGGCTTATCCTGAAAAATCCTCTTTAGCAGCAAGTTTGTGGAAGAGAGCTAAATGATTGAATTTTAGTGTATAGTAATAATAGCAGTCAGCAGAGACCACCTTTGCTGTATTTCTTACATTTTACAAGCTTAGACCAACAGTTTCAAAGTGATCCAAGAAATTATGCATTGAACTCCCACTACCTTTGAAAGAGAGGTAGGCAACTATTTTATCTCTTTAGTTTTGTCCAAGAAGCTTCAGTAAATAATTTAAATCTCCCATCTACATGGATTTCCCACCGCATGCCACAACAACCCCATGCATCACTACAGGCTTGGGGAAGTGTGGCTGGAGAGCTGCCTGGCAGAAAAGGACCTGGGGGTTCTAATTGACAAGCGGCCGAACATGAGCCAGCAGTGTGCCCAGGTGGCCAAGAAAGCCAATGGCATCCTGGCTTGTATTAGAAATAGTGTGACCAGCAGAAGTAGGGAGGTGATTGTCCCCCTGTACTCAGCACTGGTGAGGCCACACCTTGAGTACTGTGTCCAGTTCTGGGCTCCTCAATATGAGAGAGATATCGAGGTGCTGGAGCGAGTGCAGAGGAGGGCAACGAAGCTAGTGAAGGGCCTGGAGAATAAATCTTATGAGGAGCAGTTGAAGGAGCTGGGACTGTTTAGTCTGAGGAAGAGGAGGCTGAGGGGAGACCTCATCACTCTCTGCAACTACTTGAAAGGACGTTGTAGAGAGATTGGTGCTGGTCTCTTCTCCCAAGTAATTAGCGATAGAACAAGAGGGAATAGGTTCAAGATGCAGCAGGGTAGGTTTAGGCTGGACATTAGGAAAAAATTGTGTCACCATCCCTGAATGTGTTTAAGACTCGTTTAGATGTGGTGTTAGGGGATATGGTTTAGAGGAGAACTTTGTAAAGTGGAGTTGATGGTTGTAGTCGATGATCCCAAGGGTCTTTTCCAACCTAAATGATTCTATGATTCTATGACTCTATGATCTAGAAGGGTTATAATGCTTAAAGACTGAAAATCCTGTGGGCCTCCTGGTGCAGTTAAGGAAAGTTTGAAAAGGAGTTTGAAAGATTTTCTATGAGGCAAAAACTTTGAAAAGACCACTGTGATAATGGTACTGGTTTTACATGAATAATTATATCCTGTTATGAGTGTATTGTATTGCTTGTGGTTCTTGGAAATAACTTAATTTTTTAATTTTAAGGAAACAGTAAAACTGATTTAGGACTGGGTTGACACTATCAGTAGCAATCAGATTGAATATTCTTTCCAGTTGCTCATATTGTTACAGTTGCTAATACTTTCTTTTTTCTTTTCAGGTATCAATTCTTGTGCATCATCCCCCTGTAGCCACCTCTGCTTGCTTTCTTCATCTGGACCACTTTTTTTTTCCTGTGCTTGTCCTTCAGGATGGACGCTTTCTCCTGATAACAGGAACTGCATGAGAGGTAGGGCATCAATAACGAGAGATAAAAAAAAAAAAGACGTGCCACTGTCAAATCCATTCCTGTGTCAGACAAAAAGCATACTTCAGATCTGTGGGCTGCTGCTCGTGAAATGAGTTGGGGGCCATTCCAGGCAGACTTTATTTATGACACACGGAACGTACTTGGCCTAAAGGTTTGGACCCGGGTTCTGGCAAGAACTCAGTCAGAGCTTCTGATCTTCTTTTGGGGAAATGGATGAACTCAATTTTCTTTTAATCACTTTGTAAAGAAGACATGTTTTAAAATTTCTCAGCAAGTGGAATGTTTTGCTGTTGGAATACATCTGGAAAGAGCTTGGTATCCATTCAAAATGAAAACATACTCTAGAAGAATGTTGTCCTTCTTGTTATAAATATTCAGCTGGGAAACCTTTTTTAAGAGTTGCAGTTGTAAGAATGTTGAGATGCAGGACTAGAAGGGACTTTCTTGGTCATTCAAGTCTATTTCCTTCTTGTCCTTGACTACCATATCACAGAATCATAGAATTGTCTAGGTTGGAAGGGACCTTTCATATCATCTAGTCCAACCATCAGATGTCCCCTTTCACCAGTCAAGCTCCAGTTTAAGATTACTTTGGTTTCTTGCCACTAAAACTCACTGAACCTCACAATTTTGATATTTGGAAACCACCTGATTTTCTCTTCAAATATAGTCTTTCCCCAGTTTATGCCATTTTTGTCCTTCGGGATAAATAGCATCAGTAGTTCTCCTTCATCCCTGGTATATGTTTGGTGCCTCCCTAATAAGGAAGCATCAAATCACCAAAATTTAAGTAGAAATTATCTTTGGGATGAGCTAACAGTAGAAATCTCTGTCAGTCAAAAGATCCCTTTCTTTTAAAACTATCTAAATTTTAAAAGCCATATCATGCTGATTTCCTGCTTGATACTTAGCAGTGTGTTCTTTAAAGAGCTGTATTGAATTCACATTTTTCTCAGCAGCAGTAAAAGAATTACCAATTTATATAATCTGAAGTGAACTGCAAGTTTGTTTAATCTACTAAAAAAAAAGAGGGTTTGTTTTAGGAATCTGTACTGGTTTTAGTATGTGCAGGCTTGTAGAGGGATCATGATGAAAGAAATGGAACATGGCAGTGATGAAGCACATGCATGTGTAGAGGCTGACCCAGTTTTGCCAATGAATTGAGCTATTGACAGTTCTTATCTTTACTTTCCACATGTTGCAAAGTTCCCTCTGTCTACTTAGGTACAGTTGTGGCCCTTTTATAAATTACATAATTGCTCAATATAAATTGTGTAAGAGAGAAATAGAAATATCCTTCTACGGAGCACAATTCTTTTAAATTGTATGGTCTTATTTTTTCTTTTTATATGGAATTTATACATTTAAAACAGTATGTAAAAAACATCTACGGATTTTGTGGTTTTTTTTAAAAATAACGTATTTGCTGAAGGTCAACACAACAGAAAAAGTTATTAAAAATATGCTCATTCCTTTTATGGTAAAAGACTTTAATTATTACTAATGATTACAGAGGAATAGGCATTTACCATTTCTTTTCTAAAATTTACTATTATCCTTATCCTTGCTGTCATTGTTTACTTTAATAGGCCAGCACAAACTTTCAGAAGAAAGTTTAAACTGAGCTGCATGCACTTGGTTGCCCAGTGTTTCTACAAAACAATGATATTGCTGGTCTCTGCCTACCTAGTTCACATATTAAATACTGCTAACTTCATGTTGATGGAAAGGCATTGATTCTAGGATTGCACCATTTTGCAGACTATTATAAGATTGCCTTTGCACTTATTTACCTTAAGCTGCATTTCAGATTGATATTAAAGATGGTAAAGTAGCAAGCTGGCTTGGAAACAAAGCAAGGAATTAATGTAAATTAAAATCTTGTATTAATATGGTAATTTTGCATATTTAATATAACAATACATTAATTTTATATGGATTATTATTTGTCATGTAAACCTGTATTAAGTTTTAAATTTGCAGAAGTTATATTAATGTCTATCTGATGAAGCTACAGAGATTTTTAGATCTGTATAGCTCAGCAAATTTGCTCTATTGTACATTATACGAATGAGGAATAATCAGGCTGTATAGATTTGCATAGGTGTTAAAGGAAGCAATCAGCAAAAAATTTTCTGTAGAACATAATTGTTTAAATGAGACTATCAAAATTCTAAAGTGCAAGCAGTCTAGCCTAGAGAATTCACATATCTCTATTTCAGCAGGATTCATTAGTGGTGTACTGTGTACGATTGGAAAGGGAATAATGACTCCAGGGTCTTACATGCATTGGAACAATGTCACACGAATTTAACTGTTCTGTGCAAACGCTTCATAGAAGAGCAGTGGCGTGCCACATTCTTAGGGGAAAAAAAACATGGAAGAAGTCCAAGACTTTCATAGGCAGAACTAGCTTCTTTTGCTAGTGATTTTTGTGTTGAGACAAACAAAATCTAAGCTTATGTCAAATTTGATAAATAGTTCGAGTTGCCAAAGAGAAGTATGGAGAATAATTTTTGAGATGTAGAATGATGCTGTGGTTTGTGGTTTTTCATATCAAAAATTGCACTGCAAAATTTATATAAATGTGTTAGGCAGCCAGTAAAGGAAACAAAAAAAAAAACCCAAACCAAAACAAAACAAAAAAAAGTCTTTGATCTATTATAGAAGAGCAGGAGCAGCCCAGTTCCCTATCAAGTGGTAGCTTGTGCCTGTGGAGAGAAGAGGCTAGGATTTGTTCTCCAAAGGCAAAAGCACATGGAAGAGGGGAACTGGTGTTCAGGAGATTCTCTTCCCCTACTCCCCAGCAGATAAGAAATGAAGTTGCTCACTCACACTCCACAGGTCTCCAATGCTTTTTCTCAGACCACCTGACTAGATGCCCTTTCTTAATAAGATTTAAGCCTAAGGGTACAAGTTTACCTAGAAGTAAATATACTATAAGGGAGCATGTCTACTCCCTTAGAGATAAAACAAGAAAACACAGTACTGGGGTTATATTTAATAATACTGTTGAGCAGTTGCTGCTGTGGTGTTGTACCTTGCTTGTGAGTCGTGCTCAATATGCATTAGAACTCGTCTCAGGCATAGCCTGGAGAGCCCTCAGAGCTCTGTCCTGCTGGTTGCCATTCTCAGAGATTTTAAAAAGCTGCTCAGAGCAGCTGCGTGAATGTACTTCTTCCCTTGGCCAGCAATGAGGGATCCTGCCTTATTTACTCCCTCCTCAGAATTTGCTTGCACATGCATTGTGATTGCACAGTGCTGAAACTTTAAATGTTAAAACGATTACAATAACAATTAAAACAACCTCATTCCTAGTGAGGGAACAAACTTAGAGGTAAGTGGTTACAAAATATCGCTGTTAACATTCAACCATTCTCAGCATCAGGGAACTTTTGGGTGGGAGAGGGGAAGCATATCATAATGCCATTTTCTTGATCAGAAAAAACTCTGAATTACGTTATATATTTTCACAGTTGAACATCCTTTCCTTATTGCTGTAAGAGATAATATAATTTATGGAATTTCTCTGAACCCCGAGGAGAAGACGAATGATGCTATGGTTCCAATAGCAGGAGTTCAAAATGGTGTTGATGTTGACTTTGATGACTCCGAACAGATGATTTATTGGGTTGAAAATCCAGTAAGTTAGTATTTGAGTTCAAAATGTGCACTATAATAGGACTTTTTATTGTAAAATAATGTTTTTGACTGAAATGTACTAGCATTGCAGGTATATATTTTGATAAATATAATTGAAAGGAATGAAAGTTTTTTTTTATTTTTGGGGGGGTTGGTTTTTTTTGTTTGGTTGGTTTTCCCCCCTAGGAAAAGATAAAGAAGCTTCATCTATTTGGTAAATTAGTTTTTTGTAAATTAGTTTTCATCTTTGTCAGCTGAAATATTTGATTAATGCTATTTCTGGCTCAGCCCAAGACAGGAACAGGAACTATCAGAAAGCACTGACAGAACCATACTCTCAGCCCCGCTTTGCTGTGGTCCACTCTTTCTGCTCTCTCTTGACTTAGGACTTAATTCTCCAAACACAGCCAGAACACTTCTCCGTGGGAGCGGTGTATTGGACACAGTGGCACTAAGCATTACCATGAAAATACATGCATCTGGTCTGATCACTTAATGAAATAACATAGGAGGGAGGCATCTTTTTCTTTAAATAGAAGAAAATGGTTGTAAAGTCACAGCCATTTCCAGGTAGCACATATGAGGTTTATAGATCTAAAAAATAATTTGAACTAACTTTTAATGGTTGATTATAATTGTTTTACTAAGCATTTTTAATGCTTGTCCTGAACTAAGAAACAACATATGTTCCCTAAGGCTAACTTGCCACAAAATATTCCTAATTTTTGCAGGATGGACACTTAAAAAAAAAATAATCCGTGGCAGTCAGGGAGATGGATGTGGTAGGAAGCTGCTGATTCAGCAATATGTGTTCACTCTTGGAAAATTAAAAGCAGTTCTTTTTTCAAAGAAAGCAGTGCTTGGGTCCTGGAGAAGTATAATGGTAGATAAGGAGATTTCTGCAGTTATGTTTTACAATGACAATTCACACTAACTTGTTACCTTTCATCCACACAAGATTTAGGGTATTTTTCCCCAACCTGTTTCCCTTACATTTTGCAGGTTTGAAATAAAAATAAGTTTAAAAATCACTCATTGTAAAGCCTTTTCTGTGTCACTCATAAAGGAATTATGATTTGTTTAATTATTTATTCATTTAAAATTAGAATGTTTAGTTCCCATGAAGTATTTAAACAGACCTATTTAAGCAAATCTTTGCTCAAGGAACTAGATTAATGCTCAAGAACGCTCCCTTATCTGGGAGCCTGCAGCACAGAGTGAGATCTTCCCAGGACAGGCGCAGCATGTCTGCATCAGCGGAGGAGGAAGTAATTAGTGAGGAGAGAGAAACAGATTTCAACACTTGCTCACAGCTCCCCTGACCCTACTGACCTCTCCTCCAAAAGGCTTAATAATGTGCGATAGCTGCTGGTCTTTCAATTCTATATTAATATTAGCTGTGAAAGATTCACCAATAATACTCAGAACTTCTGCAGAACTGCTGTAAAACTGACATGACCTGAAGAAAGCTCAGTAAGCTACAGTGACCACTTCAGACCCTTATCTGGCTTGTCTCTGTTTAGTGCTCGTTTATATCATGCTTTACCAGCACACACTGTAGCTAATGCCATAGAATCTGCAAGTCATAGGTTACCATGTCAAGGGTTACCCTTATGAAGAAGCCTGCAAGGTTAATCTTAGTCTTGATTCTTGCTATTACAGCTTATTAAAAATTTGATTCTTAAATATTTATGCATGGAGAGAACACTATTTTCCTTTACTCGATTTCTGGTATATTCAAGATGGTTAACTGAGGTATCCTGGTAAAAATCTTTTGATAATGAAATACAAATTACAGAAATGTGACTGAATATAACTTAAGTATATACAGTCATTTTATTTCTGTCAATCGGTGGTCGGTGAATGGTAATGCCTCTTCATACTGGGTAATGTTTTACAATAATATTTTTACCGTGTTTATGCACTGAGCATATACAAATACGTTTCTCTACTGGATTTTCATTTTGCGAAGAAAATATTGTAATATAAAGTCAGAGCTTATGTAGTTGGAATAGAACCGCGTTTTCTGCTCTCAACATTTTTCACTTTTGTTATCTTTTTTTCCAAGGGTGAAATTCACAGAGTGAGGTCAGATGGAGCCAACAGGACAGTTTTTGCTCCAGCAGCTGTTATTGGTGCTCCTATTGGTCTGGCACTGGACTGGATATCTGCAAACCTGTATTACAGTAACCCAGGGACACAGTCAATTGAGGTAATTAAGAGGGACAACTGGAAAGTAAAAGCCTAGATTTTTCACTGCTATGTATACAGGTTGAAATTAGTAATATTTTTTTTGTGTGTGAAAAAATGAAATTAGATTTATTTTAAAATGCAAACAGTCTGTAGAAAAATACTTTACAAACTTGAAGAGGTAAACCTAAGTTTGAGCATAGTGAAAAAGACTGAAAGTAGTATATTCTGGGAACTTCATTCATGCATAGATCTCTTCTTTCTTTTTTTTCTCTTTTTTCTTTTTCCTCCTTCAAATCATTAGGCTTCTGGTGTTTGACACACAACCTCTCTTATTGCTAGGGTTACTGTTATTATTACTATTCTCGCTTCAAATCAATGATCCCAATGCAATGTCTCTGATAATAAAGGAATGTTGCCATCAAACGCAGTAAGATCCACTCCCAAATGCTTTGACATCATGTTACGTAGCTTTCTGGAGACTAGCCGTCTGATGGTATGTGAAGGATAAAATTGCCATTTAGTGTAGGAAAACAGAGCATAAACAATATATAATACAGTAGTGACTGTGAATAAGGCCAGTCATTAATGTCCCAAAATATAAATACATACTATTAAATTAAAAGGCGGCTAATTTAAACAAATAAAATTGAATATTTTATAAATCAACATTCCAGCAACCTGTTCAGCCTGTAGTACCTTCAAGATATTATAGAAGCTGAAAGATTAACTGTTTTTATACCTAGGATGCTTACTTGTTAACATAGGCAGGTTCTAAGTTGCAAGCAGCAAATTCAAGGGGTACACACACAGGGTACACGTTGGAGAAGGGAGGTGGTTAGAGTACGGAACAATGTGCTTTTTCTTCATAGTATTTGAGGGTGTCTTCTGTAATTTCAGCTCCCTGTGGATTTAGGCTTCCTTCCTTTAATTTGCAAAATCTGTCGTAAGTTCTACATTACATGCTCTGATGAGTTCAATGTTTGCATAGGTCCTGAAGCTGCACGGTGACGTAATGTACAGGAAAACACTGATTACCAATGACGGCACCTCTCTGGGAGCTGGCACGCCGATTGGTTTGACAGTTGATCCAGCAAGAGGGTAAATTTCCAAAACTGCTGTGGTCTTTGCACATGAGTATACTCTCCACATTTTTCTTACTTTTTAGGGTCTTCAACTTCTGTCCTGGATTTGAAAGGTTTGGGTTTTTTTTTCATGTTTGTGCAGAATTTATTTACTCTTTAAGTCCTAGAAAGTAATCGCATGGCTTCATAAATTGTTGCATGGATGTTCATTCTCCTTAACTTACCATATACTTATATGGTAAGATTTTTTTATTAAAAAGGATAACAGAATATTATGAATGTGAAAAAAAATCTGAAAAATGGGAACCCAGCATAAAGCGAACTCTGAAGTTTTTCTTTATAATATCTTGTGATGTCTGTCTTGAGGCCTATCTATAGTAGAAAGACACACTGCATGGGAAGAATGTCACATGTTAAATAGCATAACACTAAATATGATTTTACTGCTTTCTTCCGAAAAGAGCTGTGATTTGCTTTTTTTCCAACAGAGCACACAAAATTGCAATATGGCAATTTAAAAAAAAAAAAGAAAAGAAGAAAACAAACAAACAAACAAAACCCCCACCGTGTTCCGTAGGACCATAGTAGTAAGCAGTAGACATAGCAGTAAGCATAGACAAGTCTGCTGGTGACTTGTCAGACTTTTGGATGAATTGATGCCTAACTTTTTGTCCCTATTTGGGAGTGTGGCTGCCACGTGCCCTAGCTGTTCTTTAAAAACTGAGGCCAGAGCAGTGCACGTATTCCCCAGAGCCAGATAGTGGAATTCTGTTTCATATAGATTTTTTAAACTTGTAGTTTTAATTCTGAATTGGAACCAAACTCACTGCCGAAACCTTGCAGCCATCTGTGAAACAGAATTATTATTCTCCTGCATTCTTGTTATAGTCCTAATACGCTACTGAGTTTACCTGATGACAGTATTGTGGGATGATACAGGGGAGGTTATGGGTTTCTAAAAATTATTTAACAGCTATTGTTCTCCTTTTCAAGAGGAACAGGCACTGGAACAGCCTGCCCAGGGAGGTGGTTGAGTCACCATCCCTAGAGGAGTTTAAGAAACATCTAGATGTGGCGCTTCAGGGCATGCTCTAGTGGCAGAGATTGTAGGTTGTTTGGTTGGACTCGATGATCTCAAAGGTCCTTTCCAACCATGAAGATTCTGTGATTCTGTGATTTCTCTTTTTCAAGAGAACAAGCCTTTTTCTCTTTTTTCAAACAAGATCTCTTTTTTCATTGTGACCTGGTTCAAAGTGATCTCTGTTCAACATGTGCTGAAGTATTTGGCTGACAAAGGAGATGGATTTAAGCATATGCTCAAGTGATTCTGTCATGAGCTTTGCTAACAGATGTGATAACCTGCGTTACAGGAAGCTGTACTGGACAGACCAGGGAACTGACAGTGGAGTCCCAGCAAAGATTGCCAGTGCAAACATGGATGGATCAGGCATACAAACCCTCTTCACTGGCAACCTTGACCATGTAGAGTTCATTACCATTGACATCAAGGAACAGAAGTTGTACTGGGCTGTCACAAGCACAGGAGTGGTAGGAGATTTTTTTTTTTTTAAATAATTGCTTTTTTACCTATTCATCTGTCTGTGTCTGTGGTTTATACAAGTAATTCAGTTACTTTAGTTTACTCATATAACTGTGAGTTGCAGGACTGATCAAAATCTGAATAACTGTTGTTACTAATTACCATTAAAAATATATGAAGAATTTGAATGAAAAACCAGAAATCATTATCGGCATCATGCTGACTCTTTCCTTCCTACCTCGTACATAAAAATCTCATGCATGAAGAGATTTTAGTAGCATATGTTGCCTTTTAATTTTGTAATGTAACATTGAACTTTTATTATAAGAAATGTAATATTAAGCTTTAAACTGATTTCTTAGATTGAGAAAGGCAATGTGGATGGTACAAATCGTGTGACTCTGGTGGTTCATCTTTCTCATCCATGGGGAATTGCTGTGTATGATACCTTTCTGTACTATACTGATCGAGATTACGAAGTTATTGAACGAGTTGACAAGTCTACTGGAGCAAACAAAGTGGTACTGAGAGATAACGTCCCACGACTGAAGTGCCTACGTGTGTATTACAGAGACAGTGAGTATTTGCTAAAGAGGTATTTCAGGAAATCCAACCTGTGAAAACTTGAATTCCCTCAGAGACAGAATGCATGGTTTTTCAAAGGAAATGGTTTGATTAGACTTTCAGGAAAAACGTCTGAAGCATTTTACCTGCTTTTGGTAAAGAGATGTTCCATCATCCAGTTAAGGCATCTTTTGGAACATGTAGTTTTACAAAAGTATAATCATTGTAATATTGACTAATTAACAATTTTTTTTTCTTTGGCTTCAAATTTATATATCTGTTTTATCTGATTCTTGCCCCCATTGATCTTAGATGAGAAGAAACCAACAAATGCATTGCTAACATTTGTGTGCTAAAATGTACAATGTCAAAGATCTTTATTTTTTTCAGCTGGTTGTTAATACTGTGACGTATATGAATTTGGTTATATATCCATGGGAATTTGTGATGATACAGTTCAGATTTTTATGTCTTGCTATGTGCGTCTTTCACAGATTCCGCTGGTTCTTCAAATGGCTGCAGTAATAATATTGGAGTTTGCCAGCAGCTTTGCCTGCCTGTACCTGGAGGATTATTCTCCTGTGCCTGTGCTACTGGCTTTCAGCTAAATCCTGATAACAGAACCTGTTCCCCATACGGTTCATTTGTAGTTGTTTCTATGCTTTCTGCAATTAAAGGATTTAGTTTAGAGACATCTGATCACTCTGAAGCCATGGTACCACTGGCAGGAAGAGGTATGTGGATATTAAGTAGGAAAAAAAAATCTTATAATGCCTAATATTTTGACATTTCTTGCTGGCATAGCACGTGTTTTAAATAAGTTAGTTCATATCAAAGATAATTAATTATTACTTGTCAAAATATTTCAGGACGAAATGCACTTCACGTGGATGTTCACATGCCTTCTGGTTTCATTTACTGGTGTGACTTCAGCAGCACAGTTTCTTCTCAGAATGCAATACGTAAAATTAAACCTGATGGTTCCTATTTTAGAAATGTTGTTACAAATGGAATAGGACGAAATGGGATCCGTGGCATTGCAATTGACTGGGTAGCAGGTAAGCATAGCTGAATTTAGGAGAATGTTATTCTTAACAGATTGTAAAATTTTAGACTTACATAAATGGATCCCAGTGAAACTATACTGAACAGAAGTCCTATGATTCTAACTTTTGTGTCTATGGATTGATTTTAAAACAAGAGAAAGTAATTAGTGGCTCTTATGTTTTTATGTGTAAAATATGTGTGTAAAAATGAAAGTTTGTCAGAGCACATGTATAGAACCTTTTCTCTCATGATGCGTTCATATTTGTCTTAGATCTCTGTCTGTGCATTCATAAGTAGCTGTTATCCAGTCTACTACTACACTTTACTACCGTAGCGAACAACACGTACCAGAGAAGAGTGCACAAAAGTTGACTGATGACATTGTTAATAAGAAAGAAGGAATCTTCATCTACTGTCAGATTGCTGTGCACAAATCCTATAAATTATAATGAAAAGTAAAAAAAGCAGAAGAAATACTATCTTTGAACTTTAATTTCCCCGCTTGCACTTCCTATTCCTATTTCAACATGTTAGAGATTAACTCAAATATTAAGTCTTCAGAAAGTGTTCATCAGCTCTAAGTAGCTGACCATTACCATTAATACCTTTACTTTATATATGTACGTACTATACCTATATATGTTTTGCAAAAAGTTCTTCTGTTGATTGATAGGTTTGTTGGGATGAGTTTTAGAATAATCATCTGCTGTATACACTTAATTTACTTACTGTATACAGTGCCGTGCCATAACATGGTTTTCACAGTTGTGTGTTGTAAAAAGCGAGGGGATGAGAGTATGGAAGGGCAAGCCAAAGGCTTAGATTGAAAAAAAAAAAAAAAGTACACATGATTAACAGTTAGTAGTTAATGCACTTTTGATCTTACACCACTGATTTTGCCCATGGCAATCAATGAAGATTTAGGAATTAATTGACTATTGTCAGTTCGGGTGTCGTCTTTCTAGTTCCTCCAAGTATAGGCGAGTACTTCATGCTTCCAACAACTAAGATATTTATGGATATTCATTTTATGATTTAGTATTTTATCAGCTCATCTTTCTCGGGTATTGATGCTGTATATTAACTTCCTGTTTTGTTTTTCTGCTTTGTTTTGTTTTGGTTTTTTCTTCTTTAAATACAGGAAATCTTTATTTTACAAATGCATTCCTGACAGAGACTTTTATAGAAGTTTTGCGTTTAAACACAACTTATCGCCGCGTTCTGCTTAAAACTACCATAGATATGCCAAGGCACATAGTAGTCGACCCAAAAAACAGATATCTGTTCTGGGCAGATTATGGGCAAAATCCAAAGATTGAACGTGCATTTCTTGACTGCACCAACAGAACAGTTCTTGTGTCTGAGGGCATCGTCACACCGCGTGGGTTGGCCATAGATCACAGCAATGGCTACATTTACTGGGTGGATGATTCCTTAGATATGATTGCAAGAATTCAGCCTGATGGTGGTGATGTTGAAATTGTGCGTTATGGCAGCCGCTATCCAACTCCGTATGGTATCACTGTCTTTGGAAATTCTATGATCTGGGTGGATCGGAACCTGAAAAAAGTCTTCCAAGCCAGCAAGGAGCCAGGCAATACTGATCAGCCAACAGTAATACGAGACAACATTAATTGGCTAAGGGATGTAACCATTTACAACAGTAATTTCCAGTCACGTTCACCCCTTGATGTTAATAACAATCCTTGTCTGGACAACAACGGAGGCTGTTCTCATCTGTGTTTTGCCCTGCCTGACATGCAGACGCCCAAATGTGGTTGTGCCTTTGGAACACTGGGCAGTGACGGCAAGAGATGTTCTATTTCAACTGATGATTACCTGATTTTTGCTCTTGAGAATGCCCTCAGAAGTATCCACCTCGATCCTGAAAATCACAGTCCTCCCTTCCGCACAGTCAATGTGCTAAGAACTGCAGTAGCCCTGGATTTTGACAGCATAAACAACCGAATATATTTTACACAAAGTTATCCTTCAGGGACAGGAAGAATCAGTTTTGTTAGTATTTACTCAGGAGTTGGCTCTCCAACAGTAGTTGCATCTGGTAAGTGCACTGAAATGTGATACAAAGTAATTGGATATTGAAAAAAATGGACTGCAGCACCTAGCACTAGCTCACCAGGTATTTTTATACTAATGGTCAAGGTAGACTATTTAGTTAAGATATCTGATGAAATGCTCCTTTTGACTCTTCTTCCTCATTTTTTTCCTCTTCTAAGATTGTTATTTCATCTTGATCACAATTAAATGGAAATATAAAATTGTTTAAATATTATGATATAGACAAAATCATACGTAATAAATTAAAATTATATAGAGTAAATTAATATTGTGGAGTGAGGGATGATTCCTGCTACTTGGAGAATAGCAGCCAGAACTTAGGTCACAGAATCACGGAATAATAAGGGTTGGAAGGGACCTCTGACGATCATCTAGTCCAACCCCCCTGCCAGAGCAGGGTCACCTAGAACAGGTTGCACAGGAATGTGTCCAGGTGGGTTTTGAATGTCTACAGAGATGGAGACTCCACCACCTCTCTGGGCATCTTGTTCCAGTACTCTGCCACCCTCAAAGAAAAGAAGTTCCTCCTCATGTTGAGATGGAACTTCCTATGTTCAAGTTTGTGCCCGTTACCTCTTGTCCTGTCACTGCGCACCACTGAAAAGAGCCTGGCCCCATCCTCCTGACACCCACCCTTGAAATATTTATAAGTGTTGCTAAGATCCCCCCTGAGTCGTCTTTTTTCCAGATGAAAAAGACCCAAATCCCGCAGCCTTTCTTCATAAGAGAGATGTTCCAGTCCCCTAATCATCTTGGTAGCCCTTTGCTGTCCCCTCTCCAGCAGTTCCCTGTCCTTCTTGAACCAGGGCTCCCAGAACTGGACCCAGTACTCCAGATGTGGCCTCACCAGGGCAGAGTAGAGGAGGAGGATGACCTTCCTCCACCTGCTGGCCACACTCCTCTTGATGCACCCCAGGATGCCATTGGCCTTCTTGGCCACAAGGTCACATTGCTGTCTCATGGTCATCCTGTTGTCCACCAGGACTCCCAGGTTATTCCTCCCCAGGTGCAGCACCCTACACTTGCCCTGGTTGAATTTCATAAGGTTTCTCTCCGCCCAACTCTCCAGCCTGTCCAGGTCTCTCTGTATGGCGGCACAGCCTTCTGGTGTGTCAGCCACCCCTCCCAGCTTTGTATCATCAGCAAACTTGCTGAGGGTGCACTCTGTCCCTTCATCCATGTCATTGATGAATATATTGAAGAGGACTGGGCCCAGTACTGACCCCTGGGGAACACCACTTGTTACTGACCTCCAACTAGACTCTGTGCCCCTAATCATGACCCTCTGAGCTCTGTCTTTCAACCAGTTTTCAATCCACCCCACTGTCCATTCATCTAACCCATGCTTCCTAAGCTTCCTTATGAGAATGCTGTGGGAGACCGTGTCAAAAGCCTTACTGAAGTCAAGGTAGACAACATCCACTGCCCTCCCCTCATCTACTGATCCAGTCATGCCACTGTAGAAGGCTATCAGATTAGTCAGACAGGATTTCCCCTTGGTGAATCCGTGTTGACTACTTCTGGTAGCTTTCTTTTCCTCCACATGCTTTGAGATGACACCCAGAACAAGCTGTTCCATCATCTTTCCAGGGGTGGAGGTGAGGCTGACTGGCCTGTAGTTTCCTGGGTCTTCCTTCTTGCTCTTTTTGAAGACTGGAGTGACATTGGCTTTCCTCCAGTCCTCAGGCACCTCTCCTGTTCTCCAGGACCTTTTGAAGATGGAGAGCAGCCCAGCAATGATTTCTGACCACTCTCTCGGTGCTCTCAGGTGCATCCCATCAGGGCACATGGACCTGTGGATATCCATTTTACTTAACTGATCTCTAACTTGATCCTCCTCAACCAAGGGGAAGTCTTCCTTTGTTCAGACTTTCCCTGTTACTTTCTCCAAAGTCTGGGACTCCTGAGGGCTGGTCTGAGCAGTAAAGACCAAAGCAAAGGTGGCATTTAGTAACTTTGCCTTCTCTGTATCCTCTGTCACCATGGCTCCTGTATCATTCAACAGCGGGGCCCACATTTTCTTTAGATTTCCTTTTGTCTATGATATACTTGAAGAAACCCTTCCTGTTGACCTTGGCATCCAGGTTTAATTCCAAGGAGGCCTTGGCTTTCCTCATTTCATCCCTGCATACTCTGACAGCATTCTTGTAATCTTCCCACGTGGTCAGTCCCTTCTTCCACGTGCTGTAAATTTCCTTCTTCCATTTGAGCTTTTTCAGAATCTCCCTGTTCAACCATGCAAGTCTGCTGCTTCCCTTGCCTGATTTCTGGCTCTTAGGGATCCACTGATTCTGAGCTTGGAGAAAGTGGTATTTCAATATCAACCAGCTCTCTTGAGCCCCCCTACCTTCCAGAGCCCTATGCCATGGGATGTGTCCAAGCAGTTTCTTGAAGAGGTCAAAGTTAGCCCTCCTGAAGTCCAAGGTTGCAATCCTACTTGTTGTTTTGTGCATGCTACCCATGATCCTGAACTCCGTCTTCTCATGATCACTACAGCCAAGGCTGCCCCCAAACTTAAATGTCGTCTACCAGTCCTTCTTTGTTTGTCAGTACTAGGTCCAGTAGTACATTTCTCCTTGCTAGCTCCTCCACCACCTGAGTCAAAAAGTTATCATCAATACACTGGAGGAACCTCCTGAACTGTACATGCCTGGCTGTGTAGCCTTCCCAGCAGATATTAGGGTGATTGAAGTCCCTCATGAGAACCAAGACCTGTGATTGCGAGGCTACTTTCAGCTGTCTGTAGAAGGCCTCACCAGCCTCCTCATTCTGATCAGGTGGCCTGTAATAAACACCCACAACAGTGTCTCTCGTATTAGCCTGGCCCTTAATCTTTACCCACAAGCTCTCATCTCTCTCCTCATCTGCCCCTCGGGAGAGCTCCATATGTTCCAGATGCTCTCTCACATAAAGAGCAACTCCACCACCTCGCCTTGCTGGCCTGTCTTTCCTAAAAAGGACATAGCCATCCATGACAGCGCTCCAGTCATGTGAGCTATCCTACCACATCTCAGTAATTGCAATGAGATCGTGGCCCTGCGACCGCACACAGATCTCCAGTTCTTCCTGCTTATTCCCCATGCTGCATGCATTGGTGTATAAGCATTTCAGAGAGGGAGTTGAGTATGTAGTTTTCACCCTTGAGGGGTGGTAGGCCTTCTGGTTCTCAAAAATACTAGCATGCTCTAGTCTATGTGAGGAAAAGGTCTTTGTAACCTTACTGCATACGTGGGACTGCCTGAGTCCTAGGTATTAGTTCTTCAATTTTTTAAATGGACAAATTTGCATTGATACCAGTGGCATTTCAGATCTTTGGTGTTGCCACATTATAATACGCAAGGAGTATTGCAATATCTCAGGAAACTGTACTGAACTTCTGTGTATTTGCTTGCATGTGTCTAAGACCTGGGGACTCCAGATGGCATAGCTTTTGATTGGATCAACAACAGAGTTTACTACAGTGACTACCTCAATCAGACTATCAGCTCAATGGCTGTGGACGGATCTAACCGCACAGTGATTGCCCGGGTTCCACGACCAAGAGCCGTTGTATTAGATCCCTGCAGAGGGTATGTGTTGGACTTTGTATGTTTTATTTTAACTGAAGGTGAAACTGCAATTTAGACATTAACAAAGACTGCCAAATACTTCCTGTTCTGAGCCCTAAGTTCCAGCTGAGCATAACCATCCTAGATCTAACTCCTTAGGTTTAAGTTTTCTAAGCTGCTCTCAGCCTCAGAGATCTGATTTTTCTTCTGAGATTTTTAGAACATTTCTGAATGTGTAGTGCATGAGGCTTCACTTAGTGAGGGTGGAGGCCAGGTACTGGGGGTAAATAAGAACAAAGTTCAAAGCAGGTGTTTGTGTCAAGCAACTAACCATCCTCCGTTTGTTGTGTAAGGCAGGGAAAAGGGTATTTGTTGAAACCAAGATTTCTTCAAGAATATCATATCATAATAATCAGGTGGCACTGCCAAGAGATCTCTCTATTCAGAGTCTTTTATGATCTTTCCTTTTTTCTGTTGTATTTCCTGAGTGCCTCAGAAGAATTATTGTTTCAGTATCAAAACATTCCCTGAGAGGCTGGGGCATTACAGTGTTATACTGTATTTCTGATTTCATTACTAATTGTACTGTATTTCAAATGAAAAAAGATAAGAAAGAGATTAATTGACTTTACTGAATTCTCATAGGAACTGGAAAAACTTTTCTGAAGTTCGCTCCAGTGGACCCCAGTGATCCCTGTTAGAAGATTCCCTTGTCAATGTGCGCCAAAATAGAGAAAGAAGTTCTTCTCCGCTAGTTTTGCACTGCGCACTTCAGTGAGGGACACCAGAGTGGAAATACTTTGAAGCAGATAAGAGCTTTGTGAGCTTTATTTGCTGAAAATATAACCTCGTAATCATGTTATTGACAGGTATATGTACTGGACTGACTGGAGTACAAATGCGAAGATAGAACGAGCTACACTTGGAGGAAACTTCAGAACACCTATTGTGAGCACCAATTTGGTATGGCCAAATGGACTTACCCTGGACTATGAAGAACAGCAGCTATACTGGGCTGATGCAAATCTGTATGTATTGATAACACGCTTGTTGGTTTACATTCGGATAATTTTTTAATAGATCTATCATTTATTTTTCCTGATTTTTTAAACTGTTTTTCACCATTTCTTGAATTTGGTACTTTGTATTATAGAATGTTAAGAGTTACTTAATAACAACACAATGTCAAGTCTTGATATTGATGTGGAACTACTGTGCAATAAGAAATTTTGGTATGCCACAGTGTAGATTTAGTCCGCTGCTTCATGGCATTTGTAACTGCTGGCAGTTTGTTCATCTTAGGTGCAACTCAGGACTTCTCTAACAAAAAAAGCATCTTCTGTAACAAATACAATCCTAGTGCACATTTTCATCATTCCTTGCTCATAGTTAATGCTTATCACCTGTGGAATTTGGCATGATGTCCTTGCTGTTACCTACCAGACAGGATTCTACTCTTCAATTTATGCCCCCAGTATTTCTGCCATCAGCAGGAAAGTTTTTAAAGATAATTTAGTTTGTATCCACTCAAATTCACCCATGGTCTCAGGGAAATCATTGCACCAATCGGACCTTTCCCCTCTGGTTCCTTCAGCACAGCAGTTCTTTTGCAGACTTCTCCTTTGCTGTGACAGAAGAGTGATGTCCGTAATGTAATAACTCTTATGGTCTGTGCCTCTATTGGATCTTCTGGTAGGAAGGCATTCTTATTTGGATTCATCTGTGTGCAGGACGGCAGGGCACCTGTAATGGGACCTTCTATTTTAAGGGGAATGTAGGATGTCAAATGAGACATCCTCTTTTCTCTTTCAAACTCTAGTTGATGAAGGTAGGGGAGCATATGCTTAAACAGCATGAAGTCTTTATTCTGACTTTGATGGGGAGGGCCTTTACCCCTTCAGAGGGACAGATACCAGCATGGGTTAAGATATGAAGACCAGACATTCAAAAATGACAGCGCTTCTTAGTTCTGAATGCACGAAGGGAACACAAAGGTGAGCTGTATATTCTTCTCCATTTTAACTCGTGCTTATGCTAGTCTCCCAAAGGTGCTATCCCTCTTTTGCTAAAATAGTGTTTCTGTTCTTTTGTTCTAGACCCTCCTGTTGGCTTGTAAGTATTGTGATACCATAGGGCACACACACAAGTCTTGAGATACATCTCAAGTAGATAGAACATTTGTGATAGTTGTGTGCTGTTCTATTCTCATATCTTCACAGTTGCTGCATGAAACATAGTAAGAATCCCTCACCAGATGGCATACTGACACTTGGGAACTATGTACACAGCTTTCCCTAAAAAGTTCCCTGTGGCACAAAAGGGGGAAATTACCTGAGCTTGTGTTGCTGGAGAGTTGCGTTTGAGCTTCTTTTCTTTTCTAGAAGAGTAATTTCATAGAAAAGTGCCTTTCTGCACTTTTCCGACAACTGTTCTTTCACGTTAAAGCTTTTGCATTATAAAGGGTCCACCTATTATTATTTTCTTGTAATAATTACTAGAATTCTGTTTCTTCTTCTGCTTATATGAAATGCAGCTTTTTCCTTCCTACTAGTGATGACAAAGGAGACAAGCTGTGCAGCTTGTTAAGAAATTTCTTATCTGCTCATTTTCTCTCATTGGACATTTCCATTCTTATTCAACCCACACTGGTAGTCTAGTAAATGCCTTAAATACAATTGGTAATAATTACATTTTATCTCTAGCAGAGACTTAAACATATAGTTGCTTTGGGGTTGGATAAAATAATTTCAAGTGATTTTCTTCCTGCTACTGCTAAGTTGTTGGAGCATTTCTGTGTTTCTGTGAGAACTCTTTTGGTGGCTTGAACCGAAGGGTGGAGGTTCTCCTAGTAAAAAAAGTCATTAACATCATACCCATTCCAAAAGTGTATTCTCTCATGAAGTTTTGCATTCGTTTTAGGTCTCAGTAGCGTAGTTGTTGAAACATTTCAATCTTCAGTCCAATTACTTCCACTACATTATTGTGTCAGTATTACAGAGCCGCTACTCTGCATCACTATTGAAGCCACAGATTGAGAAACTGGAGATTTTTAATTCATAACAGCACCCTACATATTGGTGCACATTACTGAAATGGAGGATACTAGTTGCCGGACTAGTTTGGGCATTGCTTTATGTGTAGGTTCTTTCTTTTAAGATGATATCATTTCTTTGTTATTTTAGGCAGAAGATTGAGCGATGCTCTCTCACTGGTACAAATCGTGAGGTAATTGTTAGCACTGCTTTGCATCCATTTGCAATGACATTGTTTGATCAGCACATATATTGGACAGACTGGAACACACGAAGCATTTACCGAGCTAATAAGTATGATGGTTCAGATCAAATGGTAATGATCATGAATCTTCCACAAAGACCAATGGATATTCATGTCTGGGCAAAAAGTAAGCAGCAGCAGTGTACCAACCCTTGCAACCAGTTCAATGGTGGCTGCAGTCACATCTGTGCACCAGGTAAGCTGTCATGCTTCATGACTATAAGCTATTAGGGTTGCCTGTATTAGAGTTCATAGTATAACAATTTTAACCACACGGGGACAGCTGAAATATCTCTTAGTGTTCCTAAATGTTTAATATTTATTTTATTTATAAATGTAATCAAAACGATTGCTATTCAAGGTTATGTTATTTCACCAATACATCTGAAGATTGTGTCTGAGAATCCTCACAAACAAAAATTATGGGTTTCTCTAAACATTATTTTCTGGGGTTTTGACTTTTTTACCTCTGGGATGAGACATGAAGTGAGCTCTGCAGCATATAGTTACCTTAGGAATACATACTAATGCTCTGTATACTGAACAGATGTTCCCTACCACATATTTAAAAATTCGTTATGGTCACTATTTCTTTATCACATGATATTACAAAGTCTTTCCCTAATGATTGATTTCCAAAATAAATGTTTCTACTGCCTTATTTTAAATGTTGGACAATTACTAAGAAGATAGCACAAATTGATTTCTATCTACACTGTGCAGTAGGTGTCCTTTTGAGTCACGGACTCCAGAAACATGCTCTGTATATCAGTTGCGTATGGGGGTGAGACCTGAGTGACATATGTATTCCATCTTGTATCTCTCCTTGTGCATGTGTAAGGAGAGAATCGAAATGATCCAACAGCTCACCAGTCCAGATGGCCAGGAAACCAGAATGGTAGTATACCCCAAAGACCATACCTGTTACAAAGCTATTCTGTGTATTGTGGATTTTTGGAAGTTATGATCCTTGACTTTCAAGAACTCATTCAGTTCCTGCTTGCTTTTAAGCATCTTAAAGACCTTTAAAAATACATCTTGCCTGAAAACACCTCAAACTTTTCTTTGATTTTTGAGAAGAATGCTTAGTCTAGTGCAAGGATTTTTGAAAACCCTGTTTTGATTTCAAGGGACAGAGCCTCAGCTGGTGCAGCTCTGATATTTGAAAGTATCAGATGCCATCTTGCTGCCACCCAAAAACTATTTGGAGAACAAGAAAATATTAAAATACTCCAAGTTCTGATCTCAGTTCTTCTAGGGAACTCTGGAACGCTCTTGTGAGTTTTAATGGGCTTGCATGTGCTTAACTGAGATAAAAATCTGGCTAAGTCACCACGCTTCTATTTAAGCAGATAGATGTTACAGGAGTTATGAGAATTTTTCATTGCCTTTTCCAGTGTTACAGCTGTGAACAGTTTCATGGAACCCTATCTAAAGCATCAATGTTAAATTTGTTTCACTTTTTTGTCTCCTTTTTATTTTTATTTTTTAAACTGTCAAATATAAATTTAGGTCCAGCTGGTGCAGAATGTCAGTGCCCCTCTGAAGGTCGCTGGTATTTAGCCAATAATAACAAGCACTGTATTGTGGATAACGGTACCAGGTGTGACACTGGTTTCTTCACATGTCTTAATGGGCAATGTATCTCTGAGCGATGGAAATGCGACAATGACAATGATTGTGGTGATGGCAGTGATGAGTTGGAAAGTGTGTGTGGTAAGCATTTAAAATAACTGCATGAGAAAGTGATGCATACTCTGTCTTGCCTGTACTGTATTCTCTATCACTTTTATGGCTTTATGGTAATGGATCTGATGGCTGTAGTTTGGAAAGGATCCCTTGCTTGCTCATAGACTTGAGGTCTGAATGACTACTGATCTTTAGAATCCAAAAGCACTTGAATTTTTATCATGTATAGCCAATCTCTACTTTGTTTAATTCAAATATGTATTTTACTTTTCATGCAGTCCGTTTTGCAGCTGTGTTTGCCCTGGCAGGTAAAAATATTGTGATTTTACTTGTTACTTTGTCAGAGAACTTAGATTACATTTTATCCATATATAAATATTTTTTTTAATTAATTTATTTATTTATTTCCTGCAGCTTTCCATACTTGTCAGCCAACAGCTTTTACCTGTGGTAATGGGCGATGTGTACCCTATCATTACCGCTGTGATCACTACAATGACTGTGGAGATAACAGTGATGAGGTTGGCTGCTTGTTCCGAACTTGTGACGCCCACACAGAATTTACTTGCAATAACGGAAGGTGTATAGCTCTTCAGTATGTCTGCAATGGAGTAAACAACTGTTACGATAATGGCACATCAGATGAGAGGAATTGCCGTAAGTTTATCCTAATTACCTAGTGCCTATTTGAGTCTGACTCTTTAGACCAAAGAAGAGGCAAATGTGTTTGTGTATGAAGAATTACGACAAAATCACCAGAGGATAAAAGATTTCTTTATTTACATTACAGATTCTGCTTTTTTGAAGCAAGTAGAATTGTTAAAAGATATTCCCGAGTACACTAAGATATTACATAACTATTATTTTAAGTAGTCTGCCTGGAGGCCACAAGTGCTCATGCAGTGCTTAATGTTAGGTCTTGTCAGTAATCCCACGGATTTCAAAAAGATTATTTCAGATGAACTGGATGCAGGGTTTATATTTTTGCAGGATTAGCCTGGAGTTTGACAGTGAGTTTTTACTTTGTGTCACGCTAAGTACACTAGATTTAATCATCAGGAGCCTATATTGTGACTCTTATACAGACAGAGTTTATATTTATTCTGTTTAAAATTATATACCCTATAGCTCTCAAAAAGTTATTAATTATGTTTGTTTTCCTTAAGATGTAAACTGTGATTAGTTCAATATCAACTACTATTGCAGTTAATCAAACTAATCATGTCTTTGCACTAAAATTACATTCTTCAGTGGAAATTTATATCTGGAGTTAGAGAAATCGATGAAAATATATTTAGAGAATTATTTTTTTTATACATTTTTGTGTGCACACTGATTTTTATTTTTTTTAAAAAACATATTATTTGTGACAATTTTTTTATTCTCAGTGAAATCTAAATATTTGACATTCCTGGTCTATTAGTCGTTTGTAGTTGGTCTGGTGATTCATAGAGTACCAGCTGGCTGCAAATGCAGGTATTACAGTGTGAATACATGTCAATTTACATTCCCTTACCCCCAAGTATTGGCATGTGTTTCTTTGATCATGTTTTTGTCAGGCTTTTGTCAATAAAAGCAATTGTCTAATTGTTTCCATATAGCATAAGAAGTATAAGTGCACTTTAGCAAGTGAGTGACACGGGACTCTTGTTAACAATATTGTATATCTTTCAATGCGATACAGCAAAATGGTGTTTAAAAAAAGCTCTAAAGAACTTTTGCCTTTTTTCCCTCCCTCCTTAAAGCGGAGCGCACTTGCCAGTCTGGTTTTACAAAATGTCAAAGTACAAATATTTGCATTCCTCGAACGTATTTGTGTGATGGTGATAACGACTGTGGAGATATGAGTGATGAGAGCCCTACTCACTGTGGTAAGTTAATAGGGCCTCAGTTACTTTTCTTGTACTTCCGTGATTTATTCCACTGCTCTTTACCTTTGACATAACTCCAACTGTTCTCAAAACACCTACTCTTGTAATAGTGAAGAGTTATAAGGTATTGTTGTGGTTTTGGCCGGCTTGGCCAATCAGAATGACACATGTCCCCTACCCCCATCTCTCTCCAAACAGAGGAGAGGAAAAGATAAGGAGATTTATGAGTTTAGAAAAAGAACTAAACTCCTTTAATGAAAATATTAATAAATAGTGAAATAATAATAAAATAAAATTTTTTAAAAGTACACAATATATACAAAACCATAGTAGTTAGGTAGTACTTTTCCCGTATAAAATGTTTTGGATCAGTTTGTAAAACATAATGGATATTTTCAGATAATGATTTATTTTTAATATTTCCTGAGTGGATTATTTTTGCTTTCACTAGTTTTCCTAAAGGTACCTGCCTTGAAATTAACTATGCCACATTTTTTCTAAAATATGGTTCAGTTTTTCTAGCCAGAACATGGCCACTTTTATCTATGGACCCCTATATGTCAAAAATATGTGGTTATATACACAGACATAGTGAGTCTTGTGCTGCTCATGAAAGGTGTGCTTTGTCCCTTCTACTGTTTGTGTCCCAGCAGCACTGCTGATTTATTTAAATTGAGAAGTGGTGAAGGGCAAGAAAGAGGGAGAGAAAGGGAGAATGGGAGATGAAAGAAGCCCCAAAACATTAATGAGCAACGTGTTAATTGCCTTTGATTTCCATCATTAAAGACACACAGAAGAGCAAGTTAAAAGGCCAGCCTGTGTCCTTTTTGGTATCTTGAAACCACCAGAGGGTACAGGAAAGTATCAGTAACTAATGAAGAAATCAAACCCACTCTACATGCCAGTATCAAGGGGCTCAGCCAAAACGCAGAAGGAATATTTGCAGCGTGCCTAGTTGGAACAGTTGTTACAGTTTGTTCTTCACTGCCGTTAAGAAAAGATTCCTACCTGCAAGTGAAGAAAAATTGGTGGAAGAACAAGGAAAGCATTATCTACCATGAGATACTACTTCCTTACTGCACATTTTGATTCCTTGTAAAGCATGGAGTATGATACTGCCTGGTTTGGGCACTGTAGAACGGAGTATATTGGACTGTGGTCATTTTCTTGTGCACAAATATCAAGTATAAACATAGAACATATCTACAGTTGCTGCATGCAATCCTATTTCCAGGGCAAATTCTGTCTATGTATTAGCTGATACATATACCCAAGGAGAGAATTAAGCCCATTTTTTTGCACACAAAGATCAAGCTGGTTTGGACAATGAAGTCTTTGCAGGTAGGCTATGAAAAGACATCCTTCCTAGCATAATTTTTTCTCTTTCTTTTTTTGGGGTCTGTAATATTTTTGCATAACATGGACTCAAAAGCAACTTAAAACAAGTTGGAAAGGTAACAGAAAGAAAGAAGTCATACGTAGGTTTTTTCTTCCAGTCTCACTGACTTGCACAAATAGTGAGTTTCGTTGTACATCGGGACGTTGTATTCCTGCTCATTGGTACTGTGATCAAGGAATAGACTGTGCTGATGGCTCTGATGAACCTGCCTCTTGTGGTAAGTTTACACTCAAAAGATACAACACAGTGGGTTATGGGAAATCAGTAGTTTCTCTTGTAGGCAGCAGCCTGAATCCAGACTAGGTGGAAAATAAATATCTTCTGAGGTTTATTCGCTGACTCTAAATATCTGAGTCACTGAGTAATTCAAGTCTTAAAGCTGTGTATGGAATATGAAGGCTTTTAATTGCCACAATTGGTTGCTCGTAATGTAACTAGTCTTAATGTATAATCTCCTGTCTCCTTGTAAGACTGTGATGGTGGTGAATCAACTGACAAAAAGTAGCAAATATTTTGGTATCGTTTTGGATGTAAAAGCAGATGTCATGCTGTACAGGAAGTGTGTGTGCAATATTGCATTTGGGGAAAAAAAGAATGTGGGATGCAGAGGAACGTTGTTGACACAGTATGAGGTGGAGTATTACAATAAGCAAATCCTGTATGTACAATAGAAACTGATGGTAATAAACAGCGGAGTGAGAAAGAAGGTGAAAAGGAGTAACCTCCAGGGAGGAAGAGAAGGGGCTAACCAAAGTCACTGAGAATTGATATTAGAACATAGTCGTTATTCTCACTGTAAAAGTTGGCATAACACAAGGCAGAACAGATTATTCTATGATTTAAGCAGGGCTGATAGCTCACTTTGCACACAGCTGGAGTTGCACCTTTAGCTTAAGAAAATGTCTTGCAGCTTATACCTTAACTGTGTTACACTTAAGCTTCTATTTTACATTTCACTATTGTAAGATTCGTGCTAAAATACCCTCCTCAGTAGATTTTCATGGCAGTGCAGGTTAGTTTAACAAGCAAAGTGATTGTGTTCATTTTTAAGTGCCCCAAGTGCGGACCTGTTCAAGTGACCAGTTCAGATGTGATGATGGCAGATGTATCCCAGCAACGTGGATCTGTGATGGTGATAATGACTGTGGGGATATGAGTGATGAGGATCAAAGACATAATTGTGGTAGGTGTTTAATGCAAATAGATACTGCACTTTCTTTATTTGTCCTGCGGGCATTTTTCAGGAAACAACCAAGCAGCCCCCAAACTCCCACCTTCTGCCAATTTTTCTATCCATAAAGGTGCCCGTTAAGCAAGAGGTACACTCTTCCTGTACCTTCATTTTCACTATATTGAATTAAAATGCAATAATTTACTGATAAAAAAAAATAAATAATTTTAATTTTATAATTACTCTTTGAATTGTTGAGTTCAAATGGAGATAGAATTAACCTGGGTTGTTTGTATGATCTGGGCAGCAATAGCAGCTTTAGAGGAGATACTCCCTGATCATCACATACTACATCTTGTGCATATTAATAACCACATTGTTTTAGCATAATTTCTTTAAAAATTAGTGAGCAAAATAAACGTGTCTGTTTAGAGGGTGAACAATGGGAAGAAAGTTCTCCAGGCCTGGTCCTGCTCCTTGATTCTTTTACCAGCAGCTGGATAGACTTGCAGTCCCTGCCCTTTTTAACTGCAATGATGCCCCCTCTGTTTGCTCCCTGGAGCACAGAATACCTTGAAGGAAGCAGGGGGTAGACAGCCTAGGCCTAATACCTGTTCAGCTCCCAAAAAGTCTGGCCAAACGCATGAAAAATTTATACTGAGAATGCAATAAGATCCAGAGTTCTGCACGAGCCAGCATTGTCTAAGGAATCCTAAAGTGCTTTGGCTCCCAGCCAGCCTCTATGAAGAGCAATGCTCAGTGAAAATTAGTGGGGATGTGTGTGAGTTTTGTACACGAGAGGGTGCAGTGGTGTCTATCCCTGCACGCGCGGCAGAGCATGGCTCTGCTGTGGATTACAGGTGGCTATCCAGGCTGTGTGTGTGCGCGGCGGTGGAGGGTTTTACATACACGGAGTATGACTCGGTGTGTCAGCGGACGTGCTTTTCTTTCAGCAAACCGCAACTGCACAGCAGCAGAGTTCACGTGCACCAACAATCGACCCCCACTCAGGAGGTGCATTCCTCGGGCGTGGATCTGTGATGGTGATGCTGACTGCAGCGATGCACTTGATGAACACCAGAACTGCACACGAAGATCTTGCACAGAAAATGAGTTTACTTGTAGTAATGGCTTGTGCATCCGAAACACATACAGGTTTGTAACTACCTGAGCCACTGCAGAAATTCTCAAAATTTGTTTAAAGTGAAGGAGCTAATTAAACCCTTTTTTACCACTATTTAGTTGTTAAGTAGATCTGCATATTGCAATGAAACGATTTATCTGCTCTGCATTCATGCATTAGTTTTAACTTGAAAACGCCCTGGAATTTTCTATGCTAATATCCCCAGTACTCACCATTAGCGCTTAATCCTTTTTATTGTGCCTAATAACCTCTCCTGGGGTGATTCTGTTCAGTTTGTAATGCACGTGGGGAATACAAGCAGGATTCACAAGATCAGACTCTATATAATATGACCCTGATTTCTGAAAGTCTCTTCCATTGGAGCTAATAATAGCTGACCTTCTTTGGAAATCAGGAGAGTGGATCTATCTATCTGCGCTAGAGATAGTAATTGCCTTCTTATATTTGAAAAAAATGTTCACTCTTCTTCAGATGTGACAGGCGGAATGACTGTGGTGACAGCAGTGATGAAAGGGGATGCATCTATGAACCGTGTCAACAGCATCAGTTTACTTGTCAGAATGGGCGCTGCATTTCAAAGGCCTACATCTGTGATGGGGATAACGACTGCGGTGATGAATCTGATGAGCTGGAACACCTCTGTACTACACCAGAAGCAACCTGCTCTCCCCATCATTTTAAATGTGACAATGGAAACTGCATTGAAATGGTTAAAGTCTGCAATCGGTTGGATGATTGCTTAGATAATAGTGATGAAAAAGGATGTGGTACGTGTAGATTTATTTGTACTGTCTTATTTAATTTAAAATGCTTGGGCAGCTCTACAAAAAAGAACTCTTAAGACAATTGCTTAATTACAATCATATCTGTTCCACGGTTGTGTCTCAGAAGGATTATAAGAAATCTACAGGTATAATTTTTTCTTTTAATTAAATCATACTTATTATATACTGTTTTAACACTATATAATAAGTAATATAATATTACATACTGTTAAAACAGTACTGTTTTAACAGTATATAATAGCTGAAAACTAAATATAGTTTATACATTGTTATGTATTGCCCTTACATTTCCAAAATACACATTCGTAAGTGTATATTTTGCACTCAGTGTGTTTGGTGACAGGCCTCAAATGTGCTAGAAAGATTTTAGATTAGATTAGATTCTTTTCCTTGCTCCTTTCTTTTACAGCAGCCCAGATTCATATTCAGTGTTTTCAGGGGGTAGCGGGGAGAAAGAGACAGAGAGAGTATGTTGGAAAGTGACTGCACTGTTTTCTCTGCGAGCCAGTTCCTTGAATAGAACTCCGTTCCTTCCCCAGGTGTGAATGAATGCAGTGACTCTTCAATCAGTGGATGTGATCATGACTGTACAGACACACAGACAAGTTTCTACTGTTCTTGTCATCCCGGATACAAACTTATGTCTGATAAACGGACTTGTGATGATATTGATGAGTGCAATGAAACTCCATCAGTATGTAGCCAGATTTGTGAGAACACAGCTGGCTCCTACATCTGTAAGTGTGCCCCAGGCTATATCCGGGAGCCTGACGGAAAAAGTTGCCGGCAAAATAGTAATATCTCCCCATACCTTATTTTTAGCAACCGTTACTATCTGAGAAATCTCACAGCAGATGGCCAGTCTTACTCTCTCATTTTGCAAGGACTGAGAAATGTGGTGGCACTGGACTTTGACAGGGTGGAAAAGAGGTTATACTGGATTGATGTGGGGAGGAAGGTCATTGAACGAATGTTCCTAAATGGAACAAATAAGGAGGCAGTGATAAGTGATGATGTGCCCAACGGGGAAGGTATCGCTGTTGACTGGGTTGGCAGGTAAGAAAATACGTTTTCTGTCTTTCTAGGCTACTAAGGAAATGTTGCATGAGGGGTTTTTCTCCCACTTCATATGAAATTCCCGATGAGTGCTGAAATAGTTTTGGATTGTGGATGCAGTCTTATACAACTGCTCAGGAATTGTTTATCAGCAGCTAATACATTACATAACACTTTTCTTTAATTGCTCTCATAACTAGTATACTGAGTTTATATCACAGTTGCTCTCAAATCAGTAATAAAGCAGTGCGTGTGACCCTTGGGAAAAACTTGTTAGGAAACCATTAATGAGCAGTCTAGGCATGCAGGCAGCTGGGATGTTACATGTGGCGAAAGGGCAGGGATTCTGAGCTTAGGCTATTTATTCCTTTGCTAGCAGTTGTTGGGGTTGGGATGCAGGCTTAACTCTGTGCAGGAACGATACGTAACAATAGGTAACTAGATACCAATGAAGTAAGTAATAATAAACATAAATGAAATTTAGCTCCCGTACCAATGTGAAGAGCATGTTTCTTTTGCTGTTCAAAAATGCATCTTAAACTGACAGTCTGACAACATGATCCACATCATTTGCTGTAAGAAGAGCAGTATGAGGGTGAGCTAATTGGAAAGCACTTTGCATTATGGTCATTTTTTAATTGCCTGCTATGTGTCAAAAAGTAGTCTGTCTTACTCCCACAGAAACTCTGTTAGGTGGTGCTCTCTGACAGCGTTTTCAGCTGTGTTTCATCAGGTTTTGCTTTCTGAGTGCAGTACTATCAGTATGAAAAGTTTAAACATCATGGATCAGACTCTGCAAAATAATGAGATAATGAGAATGGTTCAAAAAGTCGCATTTGGAACTTATATGAGAGTGTTTATATGGATATGTCAATATAATCATTTTTATTTTTAAACCACTTTGTCTCTAAACCTGATGATAATTGATGTTGCCAGCAGTCCAAATGCTTTATGATTCATGGAGAGGTGAGGAAGGAAAAGCCCAATTTTAGTTACAGCGGCCCTACTGCTCCATTACTAACACAGTTGCTGAATTATTACAGCTACCATTAGTTATGTCTTCAGTCAGTTTTCGTTTAGATGTTTCAGAAAGGCAAGGATAACACAATGGTAGATGAGGTTTTCTGCTCACTTTCAGTACAGGGAGAGGCCTGGAGGATGCCATGAGGTGCAGGCTGGGGAAGACTACCTTCTCCTCCTCCCTGCTGGGAATGGTACTGCTCATGGTGGTGTAGACAGACTGTGTCTGTCAGACTGTTTCTGGAATGATCCTGTGGACACTGGAGCTGACCAGCTTTGCAGACAATTTCAAAGAAGTAGCCTGCTGTAGTTTTAGTTAAATTAAACGCTTTGTTTTGTTGCAGGCTTTTAAAAATCATCGCTTCAGCTTGCATGGTTTCTTTGATTACAGTTGGGTATAATTCCTAGACAAAGCGATAGAAGTGTTATAAAATTCTAGGTGAAGTTTAAATTAGGCCATCAAACTAATTAGGAATTTTCAAAGGAGAACCTGGCAACTGTTCTATCTGTTTGATGAAAGCAGTGGTGGCAGCATGGAACAAATGGTGATTCTCTCCAATACTTTACAGCCCTGGTCACAGTCCATTGAACTGCATGTCTGTTTTCCTGCTCCTCTGTGATGACCGTTGTTGGTAGGAGAGAAAAGGAGGAAAAGGGAGGGTTAGGAATTTATAGGCAAATGGTATATTATTAGTCAACTGAGCAACTGCAAGTTTGAATTTGGCTCCAATGACTGTGGATGCTGGAGCAGCGGGTTGAAAAAAGGGCAGTCTGGAGCACGGTGTAGAAGAGATGTCTGTAGAGTATGTGTATTCTTCCTTTGCACTGGTTATATTGCTTCTAGGAGAAAAAAAAAAAAAGAAATTTAAGATCCTGTGAAGCAAAATAAACCAAAAAAAATTAAATAAGAGTAAATAACTTAACCCTAAAACATTTCAGAAAATTGTACTGGGTGGATGCCTACAAAGATTGTCTCTATGTCTCTGAACTTGATGGAAGATTCCGGAAAAAACTGGTGGATCGGTGTGTGGACGCCAACAACACTTTCTGCTTTCAGTACCCCAGAGCAATTGTTGTTCATCCAAAATATGGGTATGACATTTGAAGAGTGCTTTGCCTTTCCTTTGCAAATAGTCTTGCACTGTCTCTGAAAATACAAAATAAATTCTGTCTGTTTGCACTGAGATTTGTGTGACATTACATTTTAGTTGCATCTTAGGAAAAATAGTAGCTTGCCTTTTGTAGGTATATATGCAGGCCTGTCAGATATCATTGAAAGTGGAATTTGGTTCCTTGTGGACAAGGAGGCTTTGATTGCAAGGCTAAAAGGGTTGATGGAAGCGTGTGCGGTTTTATAGTCAGTGGGGCTGCCAGTTTCATTCTTTAAAGACAATTGTGGTCACACAATTGTCTGCTGTAGCAGTTAAAGTAACAAATATATTAACCTTTTTCTTATCTTCCTCAATCTCTAGTTTAGTTCTGTTGCAGGAAATACTATCTTTGAGGTGTGTCTTCTAATATTTACTTCAGCGTATTTTTACTACCATCCTAACTATAAGTATTTATTTGAACAGACAGATTTACTGGACAGACTGGGCAGATCGAGCCTATATTGGACGAGCAGGCATGGATGGCAAGGAGAAGACGGTGATTATCTCTACAAAGTTAGAGTGGCCCAATGGACTCACCATAGATTACACCAATGACAAGCTCTACTGGGCAGATGCCCATCTAAATTACATTGAGTATGTATGCAGAAAAGAATAAAACAACTGAATAATTGCTCACGTCAAATTGCAGTGGTAGCATTTATAGATGCTGTAAGCATTGTACTTATTTCTACCCACTGACTCTATTGGAAACCAGAGCCAGAAACTCTGGAGTAGTAGGCGGTACGAATCACTAGATGACACAGTAGCCCAGTTCCTATATTTGCATCCTAGATGCCTGGAAGTGGTCCAGAAATTATAGTGAACAGATTCACAGTCTGTACTCGAATATGCAGCTTCTCTAGTTGTACAACCTGAACCAAAGCAAAACTGAGTGTAAAATCACTATTTCTTCTGATGCACTCGTTTCTGCCTAGAGATAAGAATTGAGCTGTAATTGAACTATTTATGTGCTACAAAATGGTATGCAAATCTCTAGAAGATGTCTGAACATTTGTTCATAGGTATGACATGGAATTTCCTGTTAGCATATGTGGGGTTTTTGTTAATCAAGAAAAATCTATTAATTGCTTCTAGTCTTAGAAAATTTCCACTTAAGTGTCAGTAAAAATGAATATCTAGCATTCTGGTTCTTGTCAAGGCATTGAAATACTTTAAAAACAATCCTTTGCATTTATACTTGTATTCATACTTCTATGTACATTTAGATTTATATTTTTCATACTTCTCTGTACATTTAGATTTATATCTACTTCTATTCTTTACATTCATTCTTCTGGAAGCCTTTTCTATGCCGAAGTCTTAAAAATGTCTTTTCAAAAATTTATATTAGTTGTATGTACATTTGTTTGTCTCTTTTTCTCTCTTGTATTTCATAATTTTCCCCTATAGCAAGGTGATAGTAAAAAGATAAAATCTTATTAAAGACATCTCATCAGAGGGGGGTCTAAATCAGAAAGACCTGTAAAATTTAAGAATATAGGCTGCCTGTTATTGTCTTAAGTGTTCCATTATTAGCAGTCTGAATGATCCAGGCAACCTAGTCTCCCATGTGACAAAAATAACTTGCTGTAAGGCAGTAAATGTGCAAAATTTCATTGGACTAACTGATATGCTTCTGTGGGAAGATTTTACATTTCAGTAGATGTTCCTCTATTCTGTTTATTTCCCTAAAATACCCTGGTTTAGTTTCCTGCATATCTTAAAATGAATTCAGTGAGGACAGTGCTCTATCATTAGGGACTAAAGAAGCTGCAATACCACATGGCATGATCCTGCTCACCAATAGTGAAGTACCATAAGCATACATAATAAAGCTGTGAAGAGGTTTTAGCATTTATCTGAATGTTTTGCACATATTTTTCTTTGTGTAGGTACTCTGACCTGGATGGACATCATCGTCACACAGTATATGATGGGACTTTACCTCATCCATTTGCGATAACGATTTTTGAAGACACGATATATTGGACTGACTGGAACACAAGAACAGTTGAAAAGGGAAATAAATATGATGGATCAGGCAGGACTGTTCTTGTGAACACCACACACAGGCCATTTGACATCCATGTTTATCATCCATACAGACAGCCATTTGGTGAGAAAACAGACTTGCATTTAGAGGGTCAGCTGTTATCCAGAGACTAATTGTAAAGGGTCCTGAGTACACTCAGCTTTTGCCTTTGCTGAGGGGAATAAAATGGACAGAATAAATGTAGATGTCTACTTTACACTTCTAAATTGCCTTTTCTTTGAATAACAATGACTGGAAAGCATAATTTTAAGTAAGTTTCTAAAACATCATGGCTTAATAGCATACATTTCCTATATGTGAAATCATACGTATTTTTCTCACTAAGTGCCTAATATCTAGGTTTTGTTTTTCAACTTATTACGTTTAAACTTTCAATACAGTATTAGAGGAGTCTGTTGTAGATTGAGAACTTTGTGTCGCGAGGTTTGCAAAGTATGGTAATATTTATTCTTCTGTTTTACCAGTTAACAATCCTTGTGGCACCAACAATGGTGGTTGTTCCCATCTTTGTCTAATAAAAGCTGGTGGTCAGGGTTATTCCTGTGAATGTCCTGATAACTTCATGATAGTACAGTTCGGCAATACAGCCCACTGCCTCCCAATGTGCTCTAGCACCCAATTTCTCTGTGCAGACACTGAGAGGTAAGTCCGTCGCTCACCGTCTTTTTCTCAATGCCTTTTTAAGGATATATTTTACAGTTTAGTCTCTTCAAAAGGGCATGAAATTAGGGATTCCTTCTGTTCTCACTATTAAGTTTGTGGTGTGCTCGCAAAGACAAAGCCAGGACCAGACAGGCTTCCATTTTGTAAAAATACTTCTAGACTCATTGTTTAAATAGTATTTTTTCCCTTTTCTTCCTGTTATATGATATTGCTAATGTAGAAGAATTTGGGTTATTAGAAACATGTAGCTCCAGAAACCATTTTCAGTTGAATTCCCAAACCTGGAACCTCCTCTTAATTTTTGCACATCTTTTACAATGTGTCTGTTTCTGCCAAATATATGCTGCCTGCCAGTGGCCCGGGAAAGTAATTTAGCTGGTGTGGGGGCATGTTTCTGACCCTTTTTCTGAGACAAGAGCAGTGGAGGGAGAGGAATGGTGATATTGGTACACTCTGGTGCCTGTGGGGCAGGTAAACTTATTGGGTGGCCTTTCGAGGCAGCATTACAATGATAATCCCTAGTGAAATTCTTGTGCTGAAGTTCAGGTGAATTATTAAAGTGTTACCTCATTAAAAGATCCAGTTGAAGATTGATTTAAAAAGCATGAGAGGCGGTTACCACAAATATACATAAACATTAAATCCTTATTAATTTGCTGTGATCTTCCTTCTAGAGGCCCACCAATATAATCTGTTTCTGGTGACAGTATTCTGGCATATTTTGTTAGCATTGGACATATGAAACAGAAGACATGAAATTCAAGATGTCTTGGAAGTTTCAAGAAATAAGACTGAGACAAGACTGTCTTTTGTGCTGTAAAAGCATGGTTTTATGTCTGTCAAGACATACCCTCAACAAAGAAAACACTGTTTTCTCTTCGTAGGTGTATTCCTATCTGGTGGAAATGTGATGGACAGAGGGACTGTCGAGATGGCTCTGATGAGCCCCCTACATGTCCACACCGATACTGTCCTGTTGGTCAGTTCCAGTGTAATGATGGGAACTGCACAAGTCCACATTTCTTGTGCAACACCCAGCCAGATTGCCATGACAAATCAGATGAAGATCCTGTACTTTGTGGTATGTTACAACTAATAAATTTAAATGTTTTGCCAGTACAGAACTTGTAAACTGTATGTAACTTTCAGAATCATTATCCTTTTTTTTACAGATGAAAAGGTGAGGTAGACAGATGCAGTCTTTTCTAGTCTTGCACCTGCTAGAGCAATTCACCTCAGTGCAAAAGCAGAGTAAATGAGAGCAAAATGTACTATTTCAAAATATAAACATTTTCTATACCTTTGAGACAGATTTGCACTGGTGTAAATCACAATCTGAAGCATAAAATACTAGAAGCAGGACCCACTTTGTTTTCTTCTGAGTAAAACCATGGTCAGTATGAGGAATCTAAGGCTTCCTAATGCCCAGGTCAGTCTATCGAGTATGCTAATTTTCCCTGTATTCTAGAGCTTTGCGTGATGGGACAAAATTATTTCACTCTCTGCATTGCAAAAAATCCAGTGCCACGTGGGAAGATTTGTTTTGGAGAGCTGTTTGTGATGGCAGTACTTTAGAAATATGGCCTAATTATGTTTGTGGAATGATGTTATTTCCTTAAAAACCTGTCTTGTTCCACATACTTATGTCTAATTTAAAAAAGCGCATCCTGAGTTTTCTTTTGGTAAATAATGTAGTTCTGGCAGTTGCAAGCTTAGGGGAGATGTGTGTGGGAAAGCAGCATGGTTGTATAATTGATATTTTCATTGCCTTCCTTTAGCAAAGTGTTTCTAACAATGACAGAATTAAATGAAATGTCAATTTTACATGAGTGTCAAGTAGCTAAGCTCTCAAGTGTGGCACAGGGGAATATTAAATAAGTAGAAATGTGGCAACTGCATAATGTGTCACGGGTTTTAACATACCGGGTACGACGAAGTCATTTTAAGTCTATGTAATTCCTTCTGCTTATCATCTTATGCATGAGAATAGAATCCTTTAGTCTAGAAAAGGTATGGAAATCATAATATACTGTTTCCTCTTGAACAGTTTGGCAGTATATGTGAAAAAGTAGTAGGGTGGTGTCCAGTGAGACATACAAAATCTTGGAAGCAGAGATCAGTGTTGACTCCTATTCTTGTAGACTTTCAGAGCTCTCCCAGTTTGCCAGCACTGGTGACATCAGCTTCCAGTGCTTTGCCCTTTGGAAACAGAGGCTTTATATTTATAGGTTGTGGAGCTGTTATTAGCATGGTCTTCTGCCAAGTTTTCTGACATGTTCATTCATAGTCAGAGGAACAGGCTCGTCAGCCAATGTACGTCTAAGTTGGTAGCATGTCCAGAGCCACAATGTCACTTAGCTCCTCTGCGAAGTGACTGGGACCCCCTGCCTCAATCATGTTTGAATGCTGGGTTTACTCTCCTTTGCTTTGGGAGAAGATACTATCTGTGTCGCTCCTAGGAAAATGTAGAGCCTTAGTGAGCTTCTCTGAAGATGTCTGTGGGAAATGTGCCATGTGACATTAGAAATCTGTACCTTAACTGGGCAAGTAGTTGTGATGTTTTAAATTTTTACTGGCTTTCTTTTAACTTTTGGTGTAGACATGATAACTGCTCAATTGACATAACAGCGGCAGACCATTCCATTAAGTTTCAGTATCCTAACAGCCAATTTGTATTCTTTCAGCTAATCACCAGTGTGAAACTCATCAGTGGCAGTGTGCCAATAAGCGATGTATCCCAGAAGCCTGGCAATGTGATAGAGAGGATGACTGTGGTGACAACTCGGATGAAGATAGTACTTACTGTGCCAGTCGAACCTGTCCCCCAGGCCAATTTAAATGTGACAATGGCCACTGCATCCCACAGTCCTGGAAGTGTGATGTGGATGATGATTGTGGTGATAACTCTGATGAGCCATTCCACGAATGCAGTAAGCACACAGCTGTAGTAAGCTGCCTACATTATAGTGCACCCATGCAGAGCAAACTGCTTTACTTAATTTTCCTGAGGTTAAAAATTTATTGGAAAGGAATATTTTCTGCAAGCTAATTGCAATCATGTAGTAAAGAGTGTTAGAAAACATAGAAGATATGTGATAGTTTACTACTTTCTTATCCTTGAAGGGGAGAAAGCTTATTTATACTGGCCAGATTATCAAGAATTGGCAGCATCTCACTCTGACTTGCTTGATGCTAGCGGCATCCTTTGCTTGGCCCCTAATAACATGTTGTAAAAAGGATATATGCTGATCCATTGCCTACGTGGAAGCAGAGAATGCCAGTTCACCAATTTTTACCTTATTCCAATTTGGAGCATGACATATGTCATACTTTTTACAAAAGCAAAGTAAAGTTTCATTTCTTGAAGCTAAAGTTTCTCATGATTTGGAAAGAAAAGCTTACAAGGAGAACAAATGCAGAACTCTGTCTAGCCTACGTTTAACGTCAGGATTTTCCTATGTGCTACAACATGTCTCTGAGTCACTGGCCATCTGGAAGAACTTGTGACCAAGTTTTGCCATCTGACAACAAGCCGCTTCCTCTGGCTTGCAGTTTTGGGGCTTCTGTTACCACCATTACCATCTCTAAATACTTCAGAGAAAAACACACTAGTGTCATTTGAACCTGTCATGGGTTTGTAGCGTATGCAGAATACAAGCAGCATAGGTCAGAAAAGATAGTAAAATCAGAGACCTTTTAAAGCTTTTTCTTTTATAACACTGAAGTTAGCAGATGGTAGAAAAAAATTTTAGTAGAAAAAATTGACTATAAATGATAGATTTTGAAAGACAGAATAACAAGGAGGACACTTTAATGACTAAGTAACACAACTAACTTTGACAACTGCCTCTTTCAGTGGGCCCTGCCTATCGGTGTGACAATCACACACAGTTCAGCTGTAGAACCAACTATCGTTGCATACCATTGTGGGCAGTGTGCAATGGGAATGATGACTGCAGAGACAACAGTGACGAACAAGGCTGTGGTATGTTTGGAGAAGAAGGTCCTTCCAATATAACTTTGTACCTAAAATATTTCTCCAATTTACAAACACCTTGATTTTCTGAAAGTCTTCAGTAATAATGTACTTCTAAAAAAAAAAAAGTCTATGTCCAGCAATTCATTGTGTGGCTCACATTTTTATGAGCTCTGAAGATCAGGATTTTATTATTTTGCCCAATATGTCATCAAATGAAACAGGAAATACTTCTAGTTGAGCTGAACTATTTTAGACAGTTAAAACTGTCAGTGTTTTCTACATTTACTTAACGTACCTCCTATGCTGGTGAAACCGTCTGTATGGGAAGTATGATGGTGCTTTCTCAGACCCTCGCATTTGTGTTGAAACCTCTTATACACTTATACACAAAGCTTAGAGGTCTTCAGATCACTATATCAGAACCAGAAAAGACTTGAAAATGTAACGCCCCATGAGGTCAAGATGCCTTGCTTTGACAGTACTAAATTTATGTCTTTGTGTTTCCATCTCAGTTCTATATAGTTTTTTCAGCTGTTTCTTAATCACTTCTCTATTACTTGGCCCAGTCTGTGTCACGAACATCTCAATCTACTTCCATTATCTTCTGTGCATTCCATCTTATCCAAAGACTATGCTAATGTGTGCTTTTTCATTGGCAAACTGTGTACGCTGCAGAGGAGATGACTTGCAGTCCTTTTGGAGATTTCCGTTGTGACAATCATCGATGCATCCCACTGCGCTGGAAGTGTGATGGAGATAATGACTGTGGAGATAACTCGGATGAGCACAACTGCAGTGAGTTCTTTTTTGGCTGTCATGTCCAGCCTTTGACTTAACTGTCCTTCTATTTCTTATGAAAATGGGGCAGACAGCTCTCAACGGCAACCATTGCATTGTTTCACGTTATAGCCTGTCCCTGCTGAAATACCCGGTGATGTCACAGGGAAGCATTTTGGATACATAAAAACACTGATAAATCCAGTAATCACAATAACACAAATTCTTTTTTTCCACTAAGAAGTGATGTTGGAACTCTGCCTTGTGTGCAAACATAGAATTATATAGTTTCTTAAACAATGAGAGTGGGTCCTTTTTTTTTTCTGATTTGGAATAAAATTTCCTGTATAATTTTGTGATGAAAAAAAATCCACAAGGAATTTCATTTTTTCTATGCCAGGAGTGACATAGGAAGTTTAACATAATTTAAGAGTATTTGGGGGAATGATGTTTTAACATCATTTAGTTTTAAGGATTATACCACATTATCTGCCCATATTACTTTTGTATGGTTTAATGAGACAGGTGTGGATATTTAAATCTACATCTGGGGAACTTTTCATATATGTACATTCATTTTAAATGAAGGTCCCCGTGAATGCACAGAAAGTGAATACCGTTGTGACAATTTGCGCTGCATTCCTTCCCGGTGGATCTGTGATCATGATGATGACTGTGAAGACAATTCAGATGAACGTGACTGTGGTGCGTATTGTCTAGATGCTGCCTCTTACATGTTCATGCTTTTGTTTCTGATGTGATAAATTATTCTGCAAAATAATCTTTTATGGGAGGCATTTTTAATGAAGTAATGTTGACCAGATTGCTGTAGTCATTCCACCAAAAGTAGAGGATACCACAGTTTTAATGGTCTGGGATTTTGCAGTCTTTTTTAAGATGTTGCTCTCAAAAAGTAAACACTTTATCTGTTTATCTTTTCAGAGCTGAGGACCTGCCACCCAGGTTATTTCCAATGTGATAGTGGACACTGTGTTGCGGAGCGCTTCAGATGTGATGGAAATGCAGACTGCCTTGATTTCTCTGATGAAGCAACTTGTCGTGAGTTTCAAGTTTTGCAATTGGTGCTCATTGAGCTCACTTTCAGAAAAATTTGCACTTTTCTCTCTCTTTAAGTGAGATGACTCCTTAGAGGTACAGAATTCTGCAACACTCAGTGATGTCAGTAAAAATTCAGGATAAGTATAATATTTTGAATCAGCTTTTTAATATAATAATGGGTTGCCGTCTCTTACACTGATTGCAAGCACATTCCTAATGCTAGGAAATTAATGCATTTACAAGGTCCAGCAGAAGATACACCTGACAGAATTAAAATTTTTGGCTATCCAATGGATGCTGCAAGATCCACTGTTTCAGTTGTACTGTATTCTAACAAGGTTCTGTAATAGGATTGATTTTTATAATGCTCAAAGGTGTGTGTAGTTTCCTAAAGTACCAGTGAAGTCAAGGAAGTAAAATAATTCTCTGTGTGCCTTCCGTATGTTGATCTACTGTGAAAAAATGTCTGTACACTGTAGCTTGTATGGAGCTACAGCTCCGGTTGTTTACTCGGGAAGTATTGTTCCCAGTAGGAATGAAAACATCACCTCCGTGCTCTGTCTGTGCTGACTGACTTTGGCTTTTTAGGTGATATTGAAGTGTTGGTTCTGACTTACATATTCAAATTATTTTAGGCTTCAGTACTCAGGAGAATTCCCTTCTCTTCGTATCCGTATCAGGGAAGTTCTATACATCTTCCCGTGTACTTAATTTTAACACCTGTGCTTTAAGAAAGGGCCTTTGCACAGCAAAAGCTTTATTATTCTGATGGTAACCTCATCCTGGAATGTACATCACAACAGTTAATTGTTCAGAACCTGAGTTACACAACATTTGGCTGTTCTTCAAGGGAGGGAAAAGCATATGAGAAGCCATTGAAAAGGCAAGGGTTTATTTATGTAGGTTGGAAGAGTCATATTTTTGGTTTCTCTTTGCTCTAATTCAATTTTTTTCACAGTTTTTACAGAATATGGGTAAGTCATTCACATTTGGTGCCAGTGACATTATTTACCTTTATTACTGAACTAGATTCGTCAGTAAGAAATTCAAGTAACACTTGTTAAATTAATGACAGCTTATTTTCAAAAGCTTCTGGGAGTAACTTAAGTTGTTTCACTATTCATTCAAACCTGAATTAATTATATTATAGCTACTAAGAAGTCCTCAGTCCTTGCAGTCTGTTGTTGCTGTAGATCTTTGCAATGCCTGATATTGTATCTCCTACTATGGGGAGAAGAATGTTGAGAAAATAATATAGGGTTGGGCTGAATATTTTTCAGGAAAACTTAAAATTTTAATTGTAAATTAAAATGTCATAATAATTTTCTTTTCTTCAGCAACACGGTACCCTAATGGCACATACTGTCCACCCATGCTGTTTGAATGTAAAAACCATGTCTGTATCCAGCCATACTGGAAATGTGATGGTGATAATGACTGTGGAGATGACTCTGATGAAGAACTCCACCTTTGCTGTAAGAGAGAAAAATTATATTAAAATCAATAATATGCATAATAAAATATCTAATTACGATAGAGCAATTAGAAAATAAATTTTAAGTATTTTCTTTTCACTGGAGATTCTCATGGACTTAATTCAGGAAGAGTGCTGAGAATTTTTCTTCATATGCAAGTTCACTTCATCTTCTTACAGTATGTTTCTCACTCCTTTGCAGATGTTTGTATATGTGGTTATAAAAGTAGGGAGAAACATATCAAGAGATAAGGACGCTATTTCACATTCTCAAGTTGGTCATCTAAAATAAAAGTATCAGTTTGCAATTAAAGATTAGTTCAGATAACGTATATTCTCAAAGGTGCTGAGCTTTTAAAGCTATCAGTATAGTCAGGACATCTTTGGAAATATGGTTGAGGAGTCCTGACTTTAGCTCTAAAAATGAAGTGTTGGAGGTGCCACTTAAACAATTTTTGTCAGTTATGCATTGTATAGTCACTTAAATAGCATGTTGGATTTTCAAGCAGTTTACTTCATAAACAAATCTAGAAACTTCAGTGTTACATGTAGTGAGTCGTAGCATGTGCCTTTGGCCAAAGACGATGTACTGTCTTCTGATAAAAAATGTGTAATGGCCTAACATAGCATCACTAAAACGTGAAGAAAATAGTCTTTTGGGTCTGAATGCCTCCACGTCTTTCAAAATATAGGAAACATATGCATGTTACCAGATAAAAGTGATTGGGATAATTTGTGACTCAATGGCGTGAAGTATCAAAATGTGACTGACTTGATCTCTGTGGTTTCAGTGGATATTGCATGTGACTCTCCGTTCCGTTTCCGATGTGAAAACAATCGCTGTATATATAGTCATGAGCTGTGCAACCAGGAGGATGACTGTGGCGATGGAAGTGATGAGAAAGAGGAACACTGTATGTCTACACAAAATTGAGCAGCCAATTCAGTAATTGTGATGTGCTTAATGTTTAATAATACCGAAGGGCTATAGAAAAGTCAAAATTAAACATAAATTATAAAAACTAGAGCTCAGTATGAAATATTTTGAACTATGATTATTTTATTGGTACTACATATTTGCAGCTCTCCATACAAGAAGCAAATATCAGCAAACATTTGTCTGAAAAGTACAGAGCATGATTTTCAAAATAATTTTTTTTGAGTATTTTATTATGAGAATATTTTCTCGTATGAGAAATTATGTCAATTTATTATGAACTCCACTTAAAACAAGGATGAAGAAAGAGATTGGCTGTATTATAAAATCAGGGTGGGATGGATAGGTGGGACTTTAAAATAGGGAAATGGGTACTTCTGAATTTGTGGCACTGTAATGCACATAGTAACAGTGTTAATATTTTGGCCCAAATCCTGCTGAAGCTCTGTTAATATTCAGTAGGTTTTTGCCCTCAGATATCTTATGTAGTTCTCATTGACTATGTTGATTTTTATATTATCAAGTTTAATCATATTTTTGGTTGCTTAACAATATTATTTGCTAGCTTTATTGTGCAATATTCTTAAAGTTCATAGTTTACTAATATCTCAATAATCTCCTGAAGTAGATGTATGAAGTATATCATTAAAGGATATTAACAGATTTGCACTATTAAAAACAATGTTCAATCAATGGTTAAGAAGAAGAATTTACCTTCTGTCTTTATAAAATGGAGGGGCTTCTTTCAGTTCATGGGGATGTGACTAGAAGTCAGGAGGCCCCGGTTATAGTTTTAGCTTTACTACAGATTTCCAAAGTCTCTAGCTGTTATTTTACTGGATTGCATCAGCTTCCTCATTAGTAATGTGGAATAGTCTTGTGTGTTGGTATTGCGTAGCTGAGACAGTGACAGAGGAGTGTTTCTCTTCTCGACTGTAGGTAGAGAACCAACCCCAAGACCTTGTACAACTGAAGAATTCAAGTGCAGTAATGGAAATTGCATTCCCCTACATTATGTCTGTGACAATTATGATGACTGTGGAGATCATTTTGATGAAATGGGCTGCAGTAAGTAGTAATATCAATAGAATACAAAATTACAGTGCTATTGAAATAAAAATTTCTGAAACTGATAACAATGCATGTTTCTTCTTGGATAACATACTAAGTAGTATTGATTTTTAGTTAGCCTGTGCTAGGGTTACCAAATTAGGCATGAAAGTATCTTCTGTTTTCCTTTTTTTGGGGAAAACCCTATGAAATTCAGCGTTCTAAACAGTCCTTTTTAGACTTAGACTATTTATGCATCAAAAAAAAAGGGTTTGATCTTGTTTTTCATCTTGTTTTGAAATGGGTCGCATTATGGAGACAAGAACGTCCGGATATTTCAGTCATAATTGCACTAAGCCCAACCTACGGAATTACTCATGGGCAAACTCTGAACTGGTATAGGTTGCTCTAGCCCTGTTAAAAACAAAAGCATATTTTGATGCTTCTATTTTCCTGTTTACAGACATGATGACAGAATTCTATAAGGACAAAGAGTCCTTGGACTCAGGGCCCCTCAGATCCTCTACACAACTTTTATTAACTATGCATTATAAATTTACTAGCATCCATTTAGATGCAAAAGCTTTGTCTTGAACTTTGAGTTAAGAGAGAGTATTCTCATGGAATCTGGAAAAGTAAATTCCTAACTCGTTATATCAATGTATAGACAGCTGCAGAGTGGTAACATGAGCATGTACTTGCAATTCCAATTTGTCAGGCTTTGATGGCTTCAAGTGAAATTGTGCCAAATGATGCGCTGGTGATTTACAATCCAGCATGCTTGCAAAACACAAATAATGCAGAAGACTGTAGTGCAGTCCATTTTGAAGCAGCTGGTTTCTCTGTTCCACATACCATCCCAATGGTCTTCAGGCAATATAACATTACGCAATGACCTGATGAAAATGTAGAAGTATAAAAGGATATGAGACAGTGCAAAACAGACACCCTCTGGCAGTCAGCCTTCTACTGTTTGGAATTAGATGTGAATGCAGATCAGATGGTAACATGTGTAGCCTTCCCAATGTCAAATACCTGTGTAATAAAGAAAATAAATTATTTATGTTTGTGTGTGTGTACAATGAATTTATGCTTCTACATGTATATGAAATCGAGCTGTTTAAACTTAATTTATTCATCACTGGGAAGTGTATGTATAAAGGAGATAATCAGCTTAATGTAATGTCTTTGCCATACATCTTTGTCTTTTTCTCATGCTCTGTCAATAAATAGATAATATTTATCTTTTTTTTACTTAGATAATACATTTGAGTTTAAAAATACTTTGTGTACGTGTAGAGTATGTCAGAATCAATAGAATTCTATATATACTTTGAGAAGAGTATAATTTTCATTATCTGTTACAGAGTATCTATTATCCATGACTTGCCCTTTCCATTATAGGCATGTTTTAAAGGGCGGTACATTCTGTGCTATGACCTGTATTGACTTCTGTAGGCTTTAGATTAGGTACGGCATGAACAAGCTGTCGTCTTCTCTCTAATTTCCAGATATAAATAATGTGGGTCCTGTGTTATGTACGATAGCAATTGAGAACATTTTTTTGTTTAGCTGATGAGAAAGGACTGGGTAAGAAAGAGGTAGGTTGGTAAAGTTAGGAGTTAAAGTCAAGTCTCAGTTTCTGCAGTTTCTGCAGAGTGGTGGTAAAGTAGAATGCCACTTCTCTTAAGGGAGGTGAGCTTGGGTGGTTATGGCTCTTATTCTGACCCTGTTCACTTACTTCTAGAGGTTAAACTTCTTAGTTGACAGCTGTCTTGACCAGTGTTTACCATCCTCTTCAAGTTAGTTATGCCTTAGCGAATAGACATTCGCATTAATTGAGTTTCAGTTAGAAAAAAAGGAAGGAAAAACTAATGTTGTCTACTTCAAAACAGTTTTCAATGATAATAACGATCAAAATTATGACACCTACTCCCCCTTACCACTTTTTTTTGGTTATAATTGTGTAATTTACTTTTTTTTCTCCCCCTCCACCAGATCCTGGAACAGAGCGAACTTGTGCAGAAAATATCTGTGAACATAACTGTACCAACCTGAATGAAGGAGGCTTTATCTGTTCCTGTCGGCCAGGGTACAAGGCCAGTGAAACTAACCGAAACTCCTGCGATGGTATTTTCAATCTTCTAAACATCTTCTCACTGATAAGCGTTCACTGACCTGTCACTCCATCATTCTAATGTGACTAGCTATTTTTGCATTCTAACAGGATTTTTATACATTTAGCAGATGCTTCCTAAAAAGTTTTGCTGCAGAATCGTATTTTCTAACATGCAGGCTTCATTCAACAAAGAACTGGCTCCACAGTTCAGACTTGGTATAAGCTTTTGGTGGCTGTAGGTATAAGTTTTTTGCTTTATTGTATATAGGTTTTGTCATACCTTTGCGATCTTGAGGACAGAAATTTGCTGTGTTTTTTCTCCTTATTGAAAGAAAACTTATTGATGGTTATACTCCCCTCCTGTTCTGCTCCAGAACAGACCTATTTTGACATATTTTTTTCCCTGGTTATATGCAGATAAAATATGGTGAGGAGTCTACCCAAAGGCCATTGTTCGTAGTCATGCAATATAGTAACTTCACAGTTACTGTTTCAATGTGATTTGATGAGACCACTTCTGTTTGTTACTCCCAGCTTTTGTGAACAATTTGTGTAGTTTTATTAAACATGATCCAAGGCCACCCCTCCCTTTCCTTCCTGCTGGTACTGTTTCTGAGGACTAGGTATCTTTGCTTCAGCATTTCAAGAAGGCTTTGCTCTTGCATCTCCTTGTAGTCATGCCTCATATTTTGTCTTTCCTCAGTGATTTAACCCAAAAAGACATGATCAAAAATGTCTCTCTGAAAAGCAATCTCGTAAGCAGGAGCAATGCAGTTACTGGCAATCTGTAGTTAAGACAAGTTAAACAGTAGATGAGTGATGAGGGGCATCTGTTAGCTAACAGAAGCTGATGTTAAACATCACTTACTAGGTCACCAATCTTTTAGAGTATGTGGGGAAGGGACAAACCCCTCACTTCATGGAGTAAAGGTGACCAGCATGTGGAAGAAAGAGATTAAACTCTGGGTATCTTTTCTCTACTTATGTCTAGACATCAATGAGTGTGAGATCTTTGGAACGTGCACCCAGGACTGCAAGAATTCCAAAGGAAGCTATGAATGTTTCTGTGCAGATGGCTTCAGGTCTGTGGGTGATCAACAAGGGAAACAGTGCGCAGCTAATGGTATGTTAACTGAGAGCAAGATTGATTGCTACCTGTAAAGAGCAAGTGGAGTATAGCAACTTAATGAATATAATCCTCTCTTTTTGGGAAAGGGATAATGAAACCAAACTTTATTCTGTAACATAATATTGTCTGTGTATTCCACCCATTCCATAATCAGGAATAGAAGTGCTCATCTCTGCTTCCAATTGTAAACATTAAAAATAGTATCTTGATTTGGATGCCTGCCTTCCTTTCTCCTGATATTTTCTTCAAACATAAACCTGCTTATCCTGTGGTTGTCATCAGAAGGAAATACATGTTGCCTATTGTTGAAGTTTAGGTTTCCTCAACACAATAACGCATCAGAAGAAAGTTGCATTAAACTGGTGCAAATCAAAGGCCGTTTGATGACAGATTGCCATGCAGTGTTCATGGACTGATGCACGCAAACAGAAGGACTTTGGCCAATGTTTAACATCAATCATTAGCTTTTTATCATACCTCGGGGCAGTGATTGCAGTGTGTGACAATCATTGAATGGGTAGAGAAGCTGATTCAGAAAATAGTAGTAGAATAGTAATGATAAAGAGCTGAAGAAAATAAAGTGACAATGCAGCAGTATTATATAAAAGACAGAAACAATATTGTATTTAGAAAACTACTTACACTTTAACAGCTTTAAGAGATATATGATAGAAATGTGGTGTGCCTAGTCAAATTGTAAAATCTTCAGAACAGAGTGCCTGTGACCAAAAGTGTGTGCTGCTGGAGGTTTTGAAATGTAAAAATTATTTGTAGTATGAGAAATGATACAAGAAAATCAGGTCTCCAGGTTTCCAGTCCAGGGGCCTAATTCACCAAATATTTACAGTTGAGCATGAAACTGGAAATACAAAAGGGCATTTGCACCTGAGTTTCTGCCTGGGTGCCTCTTTATATGCCTGTGTCAGACATCTAGTTCTTTGAAACCCTTCTTCATAGGCTTTATTCAGGACACATCTAGACACCCAAAGTTTTCAAGGCTAAGTGACAGAAGATAACATGATTGTAGCTGATAACATAATGAAATTTGTTGTGCCTAAAGTTCTGCTTCTATGTATGCCCAGAACTCTACCACTCCTTGTAGTACAAGCTCACAGCACTCATAAACGAGGGCTTACTTTGCCCGTGTCTGCTGCAGGCCTGATCAGTAGGCATTTGCAGAACACACGTAGAATATCGGGTCCCCTTTTTCCTGTAATAGCATAGATATTAGAAATGCTGTCAATTTCTACACTGAATTTTACGTTAGAGAATAGAGTCACTTGTCTTATTCTCCCATAGTTGGGCATGACTTAGAGGGAAAGGGATTGTGTTCAAATGAACACTTCATAGGAAATTGAGCATTATTAGTTGGAAAAGGCAGTGGTAAATGAGATTTTCCTTTCCCAGGTGAATGCTTGTCATTTCTCATTGTCTCTGTGAAGATGTGATTAATGTAGGAGAACTTACTCTCTGGAAGAAGGCTTAGGATTTAAGTCCATGACTCCCAACTGAAGTTTGTCCTTAGCAAAAGGGCTGAACAATTAAATTTTCTTACCAATAAAATCAGCCAGGTGGGACTGATACTCCCTATAGTCAAGTCATTAGAGTATTAAGGCTTAACCCCAAATTAACCTGTAGGTAGGTGAACATTCGTGTGAATATGGAGACATTAGGATTTAAAGACTTTCAGGTAGAGGAACTCAGACAGGTTGGGGTTCAAGGTACCAGGAAAGTATTTGTACTTTTAAAATTGTTTCTCATACTTTGAGGGGGGCAGCTGAACTGCATAGTGTATAGCGGCATTCGGTTTTTCAGATGTGAGGTGGTGATATGCCACCACTGCAATGTTTAAAAATTTTTAAGGAATTATCCCTTAATGATTACTTCTGCACAAAATCTATGATGAAAAGGATAATACTGTCCTCAGCAGTAAGCATTTCCAGAGTTTTTAATGAATTTTGCAAAGCTGAGAAGTTTGACTAGCTCTGAAGCTTTAGAAGTGGTCCTGTGTTCCTTCTGCTTCTTATGCAGACAGAACTTGTGAAATCCCCAGTTTAGTTTTGACCAGAAGTGACTTTCATCTGTTTCTTCTTAATTGAGAAATACATGGAAGTAAAATTTATTATCATTTCCCAGGTAATCCTCCGTTGTTACTGCTGCCAGATAACGTGCGGATTAGAAGATACAATATATCATCAGAACAGTACTCTGACTATATTGATAACCAGGAGCGCATCCAAGCTCTGGATTATGATTGGGACCCTGAAGGAATAGGCCTGAGTGAGTATGTGTAGAACCTTAATACTCAACCATGCAATGGTTGGTTTAAAAAGATGCATTTCTGCAGCATAGGTATTTAATTTATGCTGGAAATCAAAATCAAATTAGATTAACTGGCCATGTCTTGATTGAATGTGTCCCTCCTCTCTACTCATTCTTCAGCATTAGCGTGCTTACTTTTAGTGCTTTAATTTAGTTTAGCTAGGTTTTGTTCTGCTTTTCCTTTTGTTTTGGTGTGAGTTCAGCTGTGGAATTGTGGCTCTCCAGGATTATGCAGTAGTAGAGGATTGCTATAAATGAGCACCTTCCTTTTCTTCTGCCTCTACCAGTCCCCAAACCTGGCTCAAGTCTTGAAAGAACTAATCTTTATACTAAGCAGGATTGGCCAGTAGATCCCTATATTATCTTATATCTTAGCCCCTTTATCGGCTTCCCTCCTTTTGCCTTTTTCACAGGACCACTGTCCTGGGCTATACTTGCTCCTCAGGGTCATAAGAGTCTAAATTACTCTCAACGTCATGGGCAAAGCCTTCAAAGCTAAGATCTTCTACTCTTGAAAAATGTGACACATATTGATAATCTAGATCAGGATGGTTTTAGATGTGCATCTTACCTATGATGAATGGCTTAAGAATTTACGCAATAACACAATGTAATTTAATTGAACAGACAACTCCGTGTTATTCATAAATAAATGGACCTGGTATCTTCACATAAGAGCCTCAGAAAAATTAGAGTTTTCCAAAAATATGGAAAAACTAGACATTAAAAATTTTCTTTGTCATCTTCTTTGAAGGTATTGTATACTTCAGCATTCTGGGCCAGGGTTCTGAGTTTGGAGCCATCAAACGTGCTTATCTGCCCACATTTGACAGCAGTAGGAACAATCCTACAAAGGAAGTTGACTTGAATCTCAAATACATAGTTAATCCTGATGGGTTAGCTGTTGACTGGGTTGGAAGGTAAGTGCACTGAAAAGCTAGAAAAATGCAGCACATTGAATGTGTCAAGGGTCTGATCAGGCTGTGCAAAATGCTTATGAACTGTCTCTGAAGGTGTCTAGTCTCAAGGTAGTTAAGAAGAATATAGGAAGCTCTGTTTGCCCAGACAGCAGGTTAATAGGTCCAATGCGTGTTGCTGACTGCATGACATATCCTCTGAGGAAACTTCCATTACTCCACAACTGGCAGATCAGTTGTGCATCAGTAAAGTGATAACACACAGCCTTCATGTCAGAAGGATTCTTCTTCAAGGACTCAGGTAAACTCCAGGGAACAAGCTTTCTCTGCTGTTGGAAGGAGACCTCCCCAATCCATAATGGAATTTGTCTTTTATCTTTGCTCCTTTCTTACCAGCCTTGTGCTATATAAACTAATCCCAAAGCACAAGCAGCTCTGAAGTCTGATGAATACATTTGTTTTCTCAAAAAAAAAGTTCATATATTTGTAATGGCGTCTCAGAGTTTTTTTTCTCTCTCTTGTTGGCTATGGATTTTTTTAGGCTAAACCAGCAATTTTTTATCTTAATCCTAGAAATCATGAGATCACTGCCTGATTTGATCACTGCCAGATCGTTGCCCTGATTTCTTGAGCAGGATAAAGCCAGTCTGGCTGACTGAAGTGATTCACTAGCCTGAAAAATTGTGCCAGTCATGATGGAAAAGAAGTGGAAAACTGTATCTTTCCTTCCAGCAGGTTTTGAATACGAGATAGATGTATTAAAGTCTGGGGTAGCCTTCAGCCTTAAGGTTATTTTGCTGTTTGCTTTGTGAACTGCAGGCCACCCGGAAAATAAAATGTCTTTGAGGGAGTGTCTGAGTTTCTATTGACAAATCTATACGGTCATGAGAACAAGGATAAAGGATCCTGGTGAGGCTAGCATCTTCAGCACTTCAACCAGTGTTACACTGAATCCAGAACAATGTTGAAATGTATTTTAAAAAAACACATATTTAAGTGTCTGCACATTGTATAAAAACTGATACACGTTTGAGACACATAGTCCTTCTTCCAATCTCCGAAATAGGAATTACAGTATTTTCTTACATTCCCAAGCCAATTATGAGATGATTTATTCCACCAGAAGGCACTGTATGATTAGTGAGTGCATAATAATGAGTATGTTTATTGTCTAAGGTGAAAAAAAATAATAAAGCCATGATGATAAAGATAAGCAAAAATTCAAGGAAGAGCAGACTGAGGGCCCTGTTTGTAAGGACTAAAAGCATTTGCGTCTGATGCGGTAACAATTTATTCGTTAACATCTCTGTCAGAAGACAAAAGTCTAGAGAGGAGCTGTGGACTAATAAGCTGGATACCCTCAGAGTTGCCATATGAATTACATGGTAGATAAATTTTTATTTGTAATGACCCTCATTGTCTCCTGGAAAACTGAATCTTTAAAGGTGCTTATTAACCACCTGTGGTGCTTGAAAGTAACAATTAAAGTTCTCAGTAGCCCTTTAATAAAGATTATTTGACAGGGAACAGAAGCAGATGCAGAAACTTTGTCAGAGGAGTAAACTAGGGATCCAATAGATCATGTTTGCTAAACTCCCCTATATTTAGCCAATGTTCCGGTATGTTCCAGGCTGAAAAAGTTCAGATGTAATCAATGCAGCTTCAATATATTAATTTTGTTTGCATTTGATATAGCTTTTATTCTTAAAAAGATTTTTTTTATTTCTTTCCCAAGTATAAATTATTCACTTTTGGAATGTTTTGTGTTTTATGTAATTCAGACATCTTTATTGGACCGATGCTGGGACTAATCGCATAGAGGTGGCAAAATTAGATGGACGATACAGAAAATGGCTTATCTTTTCTTTACTGGATCAACCAGCAGCTATTGCTGTCAATCCAAAACGTGGGTAAGTACTACAGGACTTCCCAGAATTATTTTCAATGCTACCAAATACCAAAAAAACACGCAATGATAAACTTTACAGGAAAGTTTAAGGAATGCTTCCTGGAGTTTCCCTTTACTAATATTAAAAAATGTGTGTGCATGAGAAAGTAATTTGAGATTTCAGATGGGTGCTTGTGTTGGTGACACCACCAGGTAAATCCAATTAAAACTCCTTTCTATAGCATCGTATGCCCATGGAATTTCTCTGTTACTACTGAAATAGGGGAATTGATGGGAATTTCTCTTGACCAGCTCCAAGCAATACAGACATAGTCTCCTTCACAGTGAAAAGAAATATAAATGCACTGGTACATTCAACAGCTGTTCTTGCTACATCTTGTGTTGCATGATGGATCACCAGATATCACGATATGTGCTTCTCCCAGCGGGAGTAAAGCAGCACAGCTCCCTGAAGTCACCTGGGCTCTCCAGCTTTATTGTGACGGATGGATGTTCAGTGTTCACAGTCATTTTTCTTTCACTGAGAATAAGAAACTGTCATTAAAACCATTCTGTCTTCAAATCAGGACACAAGATGCAAACATTCTTCTTTTGATATTTATCTTCTATATTTGAAACAAGCTTGTTCAGTGAACTCTCTGTGACTTTCCTGATCACATCTGCAAAACAGAGGTTGCTGAACAGCCTTATGTTCCACATCTGACCTTTTCCATGAAAGTCCAAAGGATAATCACTGTGACCAAATTCTGTCCATATTAAATTCTGGTTTTGTCCTTTCAGACTCATGTATTGGACTGACTGGGGAAGGCAACCGAAGATTGAATGCGCCTGGATGGATGGACAACAAAGACAAACTCTGGTCTCTGAAGACCTTGGATGGCCAACAGGGCTTTCTATTGACTATTTGAACAATGATAGGATCTATTGGAGTGATTCTAAAGAAAATATTATTGAATCCATGAGACCTGATGGCACAGACAGAACTGTAGTATTACATGGAGGTAAGATCTTATGCAATTAATATAATAATAACCAAGATGTATGCTAATGAGCACTTGGCCTTCACGAGTGGGGCTAGATTCAGGAGATTTTCAAAGAGTAAGTCTTGGTAGTGTTTTCTCCTCCTTTATACAGGAATAAATGTTCAGCACTCATGATGCCTGGTAACTAGATTCCCTGAGGGGGATATTCCCAAATAGGGGATAATGGGGGAAATTGGATTCTTCCTTTTTAATGTATATTATTAATCAGTCTGCAGGTACAGTGGCATGAAGTGGTCAGGCACAAGAGGATGTATATATAGCTGCAAATGTCTTAAAATGAAAGGATTAAGTGATATATTCAAGGTGAAGAACAGCAGTTTTGTCACTTCTGCTAGAGATTTGCTTGCTGACAGTCTTTTGTTTGGTTCCTTTGAGAAGTAGGCAGTCCATACAGCCTTGATGTCTTTGAAGGCCATTTATATTGGATAGCTAAAGAACGAGGAGAAGTCTGGAAGAAAGATAAATTTGGAAGTGGAGAAAAGGTGAAAGTGCTGACCGTAAATCCATGGCTTACTCAAGTGCGTGTCTATCACCAGCACAGATACAATCAGTCAGGTAGGTAATCAGCAACCTGGTAAGCCACTCCTTGCTATGAGATCAAAGTTGGTATTGATGTCTTCAAAGATCTTAGTAATCTCCTGATAATGTGTCTATCAGTATGTGATAGTATTCACTTCTGAAAACCTAAAAATGGAACAGAGGCTGACAAGTGTTTTCTGCATATTCAAAGTGAAATCAACAGTGGAATAACGCACACTGCTCTTTAGAGTCTCTTAGTTCTAAGTTATGACCCTGTCTTTGCTCTTCTTTCCCTCCATCATGGAGTTGTTATAGAGGTGGCAGTCACAATATGAATTTATCCTGGTAACATACAAAGTGCTGGCCATTTAATACAGCCTCCAAGGGGCATATTTCAGCTATGACATGTCCACAGTAATCCCAGGGGAGAATGTCCAGAGAAACACCCTCTTTAAAGTTGATTTAGCTTTCAGAATCAGGAAGCTCCACATTGCCTGGAGATGTTCAGGTTCTTCTTAGTGCTACTCTGACTCCCAACAGCCATAGTCTCCCCTTAAGAATGTAAGAGAAAACAGAGAGAAGGTTTTGATATAAATGTGGTATTTGGGCATCAGTTGTTTTAAAATAATGGATCTAGAGTTGTTTATATTTTTGGTGTGTGGTAATGATAAGCTGTGCCACTGACTAGGGAATTGCCCTGTGTTACCTCAGGAATATGCTACATTGGCTCTTCAACTGTCTTTATCACTTTTTTCAGTGCCTAATCCTTGTAAAGATGTCTGCAGCCACCTCTGCTTGCTGAGACCAGGAGGGTACACCTGCACTTGTCCTCAAGGGACTCGATTCATAGAAGGCAGCAGCACAGAGTGTGATGCAGGTAGAATAATTTATCAAACTGGAGATGAAAGCAGAGAAGCTTTTCTTTTAGGAACGCAAATGCATTACTGAATTAGAAATATGGAGGGATGAGCTAGCTGATGTAATAGATGTTGGTAAGTCAGGACACCTGGCTTTTATTCTCAGCCATCACTGATTTGTGGTCAACTTGTGCATTTCATTCAATCTCTCTGCACGTCATTTGTAAAATGAATATGGATGTATCGCTCCAACCAGCCCAGACTCATCTGCAAAATTGATCACAGTTTCTGATTTTTGTTTTGAAATTCCAAAATACCTTATTTTTATTTTTTTTCAAATGCATTGATTTCAGAACTAGAGAATTCCTGATAAATTATGGCTTACAATTATGTTTACAATTCTGTATAAGGTATTGTTTGATCCGTATAATAGAATACAATAGAAACTTGAAACAAATCTTACAGAGCTCACAGTGTGAACAGAGATAACTTCCAGATAATTATCATGCACTGGAAAGCCTTTAAAGCACTAGAATTTAATGCTTAGTTGTTGCAATGCAGCAGAGCCCCCCCGGTGCTTCCAGGAGCACCAATAAAATAGAAATGCTCAGCCTTTCCCGAGAAGAAAGAGCATACCACTGCAGGATTTCTCTCTGGCTGGGAGTCTGCATTCTTAGCTTACAGTGATGTGGGTGGTAGCCAGGTGTCCTTGTACTTGTCCTTGCAACATATCTCTGACAAATTATGCTTTATAACATTATGTCTGGCACCTTTTCTATGGATAATCTTCTCTGAATTCTCTTCTTGTTGCATTAGATGAGAAAATGTCATAATTTTTTTACACTGCCTTACCTCTAAATTACATTTTCTTAGTAATTGTTAATGCTCTTTCCTATTGCCACATGGTGGGAGCTGTAGAAAGAGGAGCGAGTAATATGATGTAATAGTGAATGGAAGTGTGCAATACATGTTTAATTTAGGGATCGATAGCAGTGTTGATTGTGTTTGCTATTTGCTGTGTATTGTTCTGAGGATAATGCATTTGTTATTCTTTGCTGAAACTGATTTACATAAAACATCCATAAATTAAGAAAACTATGCTTGACCTTATTTTGAGGAAAAGGAGGAGACAGCAAATAGGATACACAGTACTGTCTCCATTTTTGATCTTCAGTTTTTATCTTGACTTAAGCAAATTTTTTTGCAAGTGAACTGTGACTGCCATAATTGACGTACTGACCAAACGTAGCTTTTTTTATATACATTTGTGTTATTTTGGTCCTTTCCCCATATTGTATTTACTGAGAAACACAGCCTGGAAGCCCTCTGCATTTCCCCTTTTTTGTATCCCATTTACTTGAAGGGAGTTTTACCTGTGAGGAACATTGCTCTACCTCTGGCTGATAAAAATTTAATGACAAAAGTATTATGATCTAACTTATTAGTATAAGACAGACTGTCAAAGCCCATCCTTAATTTATAGCCTATAATGATGTCTAAGATCCAGAGCTTTTCCTATGTGAACTATACTATTCTGACAGCATATCCTGAAGCCTAGTACAACTTAAAGAAATCTCACTTTTTTTTTTTTTTTTCCACTCGAGTCAGCGTTAGAATAATGGCAGGATCTTTGTAGCTCTGTGTTTGGGCCAGCTCAGACAGCACTGCCACTTGGGCACCTCAGGGCTTCTGGAGCGCAGCTGAGACAGAGCCATGATGAAGAACAGGCTTCTGCGCTACCTGGTGCCAAGCCATCAGTCTGTACTGACAGAAAACTCTGAGGACTTTGGGTTTTGTCTCTTGTTCTCAATGTCAGGATGCATAAGAGTTTAGAGGGCCCTTCTGTATGCGCATTTCCATCCACTGCTATTCTTCCGAAGTGAACGTGTCACAGTTTGGCCCTCTCTGTACAACTTCCAGCTGCTTGGGTGGAAAGGTCTGGGCAAAGGAGATAAAGTATTGCTGCTTTCTGAACGGAGGGGTTTGAAGGGTGGTGGTGGGCTGCATTGCATGGGCAAAAGAAAGCCATGGGACATACAGCTTTTGAGTTGTCTATGCCTACTGTTACTGCATAAGTCATTATTTTCTGATAACAGGTTTTACTTCAATTGAAATAAGCTAATTTGGCAGAAAAATAAATATAAGGGCAAGAAATACATATGCTATTAAAAGCAAAGCTTCTGAAAAGTAGCCTGTGAGTTTGCATATGCAAGTTCTGCAGAGATAAATAAAATGCTCTCTGGTAGTATTTCTTTTGTTGAAAATGTCTTGATAATGCGTATGTGGCTTTTGAATTTTGCAGCTATTGAATCCCCTCCCACAATGCCACCAGCATGCAGGTGCATGTATGGAGGGACATGCTACATAGATGAAAGTGGTCTTCCAAAATGCAAGTAAGTCAGTATGTTGTTAGGGTAGTCCTGGGTCAGATTGTGCTGACTTAGTCTGATAAAACAATTGAACTCTTTGAAATGTGTTGGAAATGCTTCAGAAGATGCCATACATCTGCAGTAGCACGTTTGTAATAATCACAGAAAAACACATATCTACAAAAAAATATCACCAAATAAGCAATATAAGTGCATCACTTTGGGGGGAAAAAACCTCAACAAAAAACCCCAAAAGGCAAACCTCTGAAGATTCTAGTCAAAGGCTATACCAAAAAAAATGTAACAATGAGTAATGCTCAGCAAACGTAGCTTGGAACAGCCAGTAGGTGCCACTGATGCTCTGCTGAAACCAAATCTTTTGACTTTAGTGACTAGTTTTCTGACTCAGCACTTCTTATTTCCACTTTTAATTCTTTTAATTCTATGAAGATAGCAGACATACTGTATTTACAGTCAGTGAAATATATAATTACTGACCATGGAGTTAAAATTAATGGCATGTAGATAAACATTACAGAATATAATAATAAAGCTGAGAGCCTAGACTTAATAAAAGCCATTCAGTCAGCTGTCCTTACATTTACAGGTGTTCTTATGGCTACACTGGGAATTATTGTGAAATAGGATTGTCAAAGGGAGTGCCTCCTGGAACAAGTAAGCTTCAAGTATATATTACACTTGATATTTTGAGCTAAAGAATGTATAATACCTCACCATGGTACCTGTTCAGGGTCAAACTTATAATTCTCTGGGCTCTTTTTTGCACTGAACTATGCTTGCTTGAATGTTTGCTTAATTCTTCTGTCTTTGATAGCAGCAGTAGCAGTGTTGCTGACAGTCATACTAATCATAATAATCGGAGTGTTAGCGTTTGGAGGCTTTTTTAACTACAGACGAACAGGCTCCCTTTTACCAGCGCTTCCCAAACTACCAAGGTATGTTTTGAAGGCTTTCATAGCTGTAATTTCTGTGCACTGAAAATGTATTCCTAATATTTCCTAAATATTTCCTAAATATTTCTGAAAAATCCAGTTTGTTTGCCGAGTCCCCATTCTGTTGGAATATGGGAAGTGCGGTGTTGCAGTAATTCCAGTGGATTTTTGATTCCAAGCAATATCATAGCTGATCATAATTTTGTAACAAAAGACTATTGCAAAACTCTTCTACATTCTAAATTAGCTTTTAAATAATGAGCAATATAGAAGACTACTTACCAAATCTGGAACTGGACATTCAGTTCAAAAAGATACAAAAGACCATAGTTACATACGTTTTACTTTTTTATAAAACTTAGTCAGAAGATTATTCTGGAAAAGAGATATTTTTAACATTGAAAGGCTGAGCTTGTCTGCAACACTGTACTCATCTGTTTAAAAATAATATGGGGCATGTGTAGTGAACTTCTATCTGTTTCCAGTGAAACAGATTTCCTGAGAAATCTGTTCTTTTTGTAGGTTCCTGCCCTCCTGACAGTTATACTGCCCAGTGAAAACCAGCTTTGTGAAATATCATTCAAAAATATTTTATGTTTTAAATCAAAGGAAGATGAAGAAAAAATATTTGTAATGATTTTAGATTTTCTTAAAAAAGATGTCAGAATATGGCACTTTCAAATTTTTTTAGCTTTAAGCAAATTACGTGTCTTTAACGGCATAAAGCTGCATATTCCTAGTCTTTGCACCAATTTCACAGTAGTAGCTCTTAATTTGGTGTAATAAAATCATTGTAATCAGTAACGTGGATGTAGTGATAACTGCTTCCTCACTGGAGGATTCCACTGAACTAATTAAATTTTTTTATGGCTTGACGTAGTTAAATTGGGGCAAAATCTTTGTCCAGATCAATCCTGCAGGACAGAGTCTGTAAGAGATCTCCAGGCTCCTCACTGAAATTCCCTGTTTATCGCTTTCTTGAATAGAAATTTTCTGCATTGTCAGAGGGTGAACAAGTAAAAATTTTAACGCACTGACTCAAACTTTACTGTTCAACAAGACTTGTCATATAGGATATGAGGCCCCGTGAAATGGCGATGTCAGATTTTTGTCTGTGAGGCTTGACTAACAGTTTTCATTTCTGCCATGAATATGCCTTAGTGCTGCCATTGCTCAATCCCTCTTTAAACTGTTAACTCATACCTTTACTGCAGAGTTAATTCAAGCTATAGCTCAGCTGTTACCCTTAACATGGACTTGTCCATGTACAGGAATCATAGCTAAGATTTAAGGTTTTTTTAAACTGAACCAGCTGTTGCCTACGGGCATCACTGGTAAAGCTGCACAATGCACCAGCCGTAGGCAAGAGTTTTAACACAAGCCAGCCCCAATGAGGACACACAAATGGAGAGATTATTTCAATACTTCTATCTTCCTTCAAGTTAGGCAAATTTGACAAAAATAATTCAAAGGTTAACTCTGCAGTGGATTTGTAGTTGCATGTTTTTGGGGAGTTGCATGCTCAGCGTTGTGTGCAGAAGGTCCTGTATTTGGCTACTCACTACTGTCTTTCGCTGCTCCTACTATTTTGAGCCTGACAGTGTTCTTTCGCCCCATTTCCAATATTTCTCATGCAAATCCAACGTGCACTTGTGGTTACCATAAATCTATACACAGAGTGAAAATTTGCTTATATGAAAACAGTATCCTGTAGGTAACTTCATGATTTGCATGCATAAACACCTTTAGTATAGGTGTTGTTGGAATTATATCCACAAATTTATATACCATTTCAGCTGCGTTTTTTTTAAAAACAGTTTGAATTAATTTGAATAACTGAGTGGATTTATGCATTTGTTTGTAAATCAACAATGAAGTAAGAGTAGTCAAAACGTATGTAAATTTGCAGGAATTGTAATTGATTGAGTTCATTTGATGTCTACGTGAATACAGATAAAGAGAGTTGAGATAATTCTGAGGGGGCTAACAGGTTAAAAAACCTGTTGAACTTATGCAGGAATACTGCCCTTGTCTGTAGCCAGCAAAAATTCCAAGTGATAACTATGCTTAGAAGAACAACTAAGAGAATCTGTTTTGTAAGATCCCTTTCTGTATAATCTCTTCCTTTTTTTTTTTTCTTTCTTTTTTTTTTTTCCAGTTTAAGCAGTCTTGTAAAATCTACTGAAAATGGCAATGGGGTAACTTTCCGCTCTGGAGCAGATGTGACCATGGACATAGGAGTCTCTGGCTTTGGAGGAGACTCTGCTATAGACAGAGCAATGCAAATGGTAAGTTTTATTTCTGAAAATATTTTTTTAAATTCTGTTCTTTTAAAGTCATTTTTAGATGATAGACTTTTGTGAAAAAACATAGTGAGATTATAAACATGTTCTAGAAAAAGAAGTGAACATTTATTGATAATTTCCTGAAATAGATTTTTGTAAATTGAAGGCAAAGACAAAGGCAGGATATTCTTCAAAATAATGTGACTTTTCTCAAGATTTATGTGAAAAAAATTAAATCAATTACCCCCTTTCCTATTTCATCATATTCGTGCACCGTATGGGGAATGAATAGGCAAATGAATATATTGTAATAAGGAATTTTTTAAGGGTCTTTGTGTTCCATAGAACAGGTTAAAATTTGTGATTTTCAAATCCAGACTGTATGTTAGAAATTTCAGAGGTAAAACTCAGGCCTAACCACAGGATACAGTACTTTGCACAACAACTTATAAATTGGACAGTTTCTTATTTTAGCAAGTTTAAACAAATCACGTTTAATAGTTTTGGGGACATGATAATGTGTAACTATACTTCATCTGTGTTTTGTTATGCACATCTGAGAAATAGCACAACCTTGTGCTTCCTATGGTGTATAGTTTTTCCATGGAAAAAATATTCCTCTGTTTACCATAAGAAGTACAATGTACAAAAGATTTTTACTTACAGCAAACAGATCAAAGATATGTTTGAATAATAAGCACTTGCTGCAAAGTCTACGCTAGAAAATCCCTAAACTTTTGAAGTTAAAGATGAATTACAGACTTAACTGACACTAAATTAATATGAAATGGAACAGCTAGTGAAGATAAGCTCATTATATATATATATATATATATATAAAACCTTTCTCTAGATGAAGAAACACACTCTTTGTTAAAACTAGACAGCTTGTGTAATTAAATAACCTGAACATTTCAGTAAATACTGTGAAAATAGCTTTAGGCTTGAATATTACCTCAAATCTTTTTCATGCATGAAAAACTTTATGGTACTTTCCCTTTTCTGTCCCAATTTTGACATAGAATCATAGAATGGTTTATGACCATTAAAGGTTTATGACCTTAAAGATGATCTAGTTCCAACCCCCCCAGCCTGGCCTTGAACACTTCCAGGGATGGGGCATCCACGGCTTCTCTGGGCAACCTGTTCCAGTGCCTCACCACCCTCACAGTAAAAAAATTCTTCCTAATATCTAATCTAAATCTCCCCTCTTTCAGTTTGAACTGTTACCCCTCATCCTATCGCTCCACTCCCTGATAAAGAGTCCCTCCCCATCTCTCCTGTAGGCCCCCTTTACATACTGAAGTCCAACCGATGCAACTCTTACGTGACTGATAACGGTTCTGGATGCAGGCTATTTCTACTTCAGTGGTGTTAATTCTCCCTACGTATTCAAAGTACAAACAAAAAATTGCATAGTTCCCTGGGAAAGAATTCAAAGGCTTTGGTTTACAGCAGCGAAGAACTGTGGGACGTTCTTCCTAAAATTTTAACGTCACACATGTGTGTTACAGGGGTATTTTTCAGTGTGGCTGTTTTTAGCCAAGCTAAGCTAACTTGAGGGAGCTGACAAGAGTTCACTGTGTGTTAAAGAGCTATACTCTGATAGAACAAAGTGTAGATCCTTGTGGCACGAAGCAGTCGTAGGAATGAGTCAGGTTTAAAGAACTAGCTGATGTACTTATGCCCATGTTATTTCTCACTGTTCCTTGTGATGGGGCTGTGGCGAGGAGCAGGACAAGTGAGTCTGGGTGGGGTTTTGCTTTCGTTATCCTTCTACCTGTTGATGCTTGGCTGGCTAGCCCTGCATGGCTATCCTTACGTGGCACTAAATATTTTCGTAAGAGATACTTAACTCAGCACCTTTGCTCGCCTGCTGTGAGGACCGACCATAGCAGCAGCTCAGGGTTTGTCACAATATCTGTGCGGTAGCTGCTATCCACACAGTGTTCTTCATGCACGGGCAAAGTATTGATCTGTAATAAGAGGTGTGCTAAAAACTGTGAAACATTTTATTTCTGACATAACATATATGTTATAACTAAGGGGATGCTTTGTCTGAAAAAATATACTGCTTTGTCTCAAGAAATACAGCGATCTCCCTGCTGGGACAAAATGAATGAATCCTCTTCTTTTATATTTCAGACAGTGCTTATTAATTTGTATGTCAATTTGAAATCTCTAAAATGAAATCTTTATTTTGGTATTATGCTTCCTTTGATATCTCTTCCCTCTTGAGGGTGTGATTTGTGAGAGTCATTTTTGCTCATCATAAAATACTTTGAGGCAGTTGTTGAAATGTGGGGAGGGGGGGTTTGTCCATCTAGGAAATGGAGTAACATTGGAACAATGAATGGTCCATCTGCTAAGTCAGGGAGTAAAATAATGGATAATAAACTAATGTTTTGATTTTAACATATGCTGTATGTTGTGAAATCTAGCCTATGGGAAAGTAAGCGTGCATTTTTCCCTGAGATTCAGAATTGGACTATAAATTAATTCATAGGAATACGGACATGTTTATTGCACTGCAGTTGTTGTTTTGGGTTTTGTTCCTTCACAGAATGAAAACTTTGCAGTGGAGTCAGGGAAACAGCCGATCACATTTGAAAATCCAATGTATACGACCAGAGACGGTGGAGCCAGCACAGCCAGTGCAGTTACAGTTGTTCGGCCAACACATGTAAGAGAAATTTAGGATTGACTTTCATCTTTCACTTTCCTTTATGACCTTCCTTTCTTCTTTGAAGAACATTGATTTTCCTTCTTCTCCTACAGGTAGCAGCAGCTGGTAGTGAGGGAAATGAAAATTTTGAAAATCCTGTGTATGCCTCTGTGATATCTGCTAGTCCGAAGGAACCCCCTCAGAGTACAGATGCACCTCAGGTAGGACACGGAAACGCTCTAAGGCTGCCTTGTTTGCTTTGTGCTCCAAATCAGGGAAATTGAGTTGTTAGGGATGCTGCAATATAGTTTCAATTCTGTTTAAATAATGCCATGGAATTGGAACATAATCTGCATCAAGCCCAACTAACTGGACCATATTTACAAGACTTACAAGAGCTGGTCAGGAACAGTTTGATAAGAGAAAAGCAGTGCAGGCTCAGAATTGCCCAGGGCACACTGTAGGGATCTCTTCGGATCAAACCCCCTTTTCTTCTTGGCCCACTCAGTTATTTTGAAGTGAACGTATTGGAGCTGATGATGGCTTGTTTACAGGACTATTTTCACCCATGGTGCACTAAAACGCTCTGATGAGTCATGAAATGACAGCTGTGTCAACCTGTTGTAGTTTCATGTCCTTCAGTAATTTCTCTTGTGTTGTTTTCAAGATCATTTTTTTTTTCCTCTTTGACCTATTTGTCTGGAATGATGGGCTTCCATGGATTAATGTAGTCACTTTTATTGCCTTCTGGCCTAGCCTTGTGAATACTACTTCAGGTAAAATAACCATAACTGGTTATCTAGCAGAAAAGAAAGTTGGGTCTCATGCCCAGAATTACAACATGGCAAAGTAAGATCAGCCAGCTGAAATCACTAAGTTAGCGCTCAGTGCAAGTGAAATACACCAACAGTGAGTGATGACAGTTTCTAGGGAAGTTGTAGGAAAAATGTGTAAAGTTCTAATAATTTTTATGTTTCAGGAATCAAAGTGGAGTTTCTTCAAGAGAAAAATGAAACAGAACACTAATTTTGAAAACCCAATATATGCGGAGGTATTCCTTAATATTGTATAATTCTATTTTTCAGCTAATGTGCTGCTGGACTTTGTTCTTGCTTTCGTAGGGTAAAGATTATGGGTAGATTCTGCTGCTAAGTGAAGCAGCACAGAAATTCCAGCTCAGGTCAAGGCAGGACTGAAGTGGTTTTGAGGAAAGTTATCAAGTCTTGTGCAGAATGAGGTGTTCAGCAGGTAGGAAGCTCAGGCAGCAGAGGTATGTTGCCCACATCTCTGCTTTCCAGCCCAACCACCGTGGCCTGCTCCTGCTCCAGGATCTCAGGGGCTGGTTTCAGCTTGCTGGTGCATTCTGGTACAGCTCGGGCACCCGGCGCAAGTGGGAGGCTATTGTACTGCACTGGGAGCGAAGCATCTATTTCTGCTCTCTCGGTTCTGGCTTCAGCACTGCACACAAAATTCAGTAGCTCTGTGCGCTGCAGCCCGGTTCCTATACCGGCCCTATTTTTTTCGTCCGTACAGTTGGATGAAACAGTTCTTTTACGATGGTGTGCCAGCGGGTGGTATGTGTGTTGGAGGAATTCGCCCCTTGCTTGGGCAGGAAGGTTTGGAGTTCTAGTGACTTGAGCCAGTAATTCCAGCCCTTTTCATCTTACAGTTTAAAATCTCCAGGTGGCCTAAGTGACTTAAGAATCTCAGTCCCACGGTCACATGACTAAAACTAGCGGCTTTTTGTGAAGAATTTAGGTTCTTAATGCTTGAACAAGGTGAGAGAGTGAGTTCAGGAAGCCAGGGATTCATTTCCCCAGCACTAATTATTGTAACTATTTACAAACAGTAGTAGTGCCAATGTTATCTACATTCTTATGTGCATATGGACCTATGAAGCTACTCCTGACATTAAGCATTAAAATAGAAGTCCCAACATGTGGAGTAAGTTTGTAGTAGTGTATTTACCCAGCTGTACCATCTGAGGTGAAATTAGCATTTAAATTTTGTTACAGGTAGTGATTTGCAGAAATAACTTATACCATGACACTTGACTTCAGCAAAATATTTGGATATTTATTTAACATTTCGGAAAGTTAAGGTTGGATGTTTTGTACGTTAGGATGTAAACTTGGGTTTTCTGATTATTGTTTCAGATGGAAAAGGAACAGCAACAGGGCACAGAAAATGTCCCTTCTCCTTCTCTGCCTCCCAGGATTACTCTGAAGAGAGACCAACCACTAGCTTATACAGCAACAGAGGATACGTTTAAAGACACGGCCAATCTTGTTAAAGAGGACTCTGTGGTATAACTAGGTAACTGGTATAGGGAAAATTAGACACATCCATTTGCACATATATTTTTTATAAACAGAAGAGTAAGGTTCACATTCAAATGCTTTATAAAAATATATACATCTCTTAGCCAATGGCTGGAGATGTATGTTGAAACTATGCCTTGTTTTTTGACAAATGCCAATTGCTATTTTTATGAACAATTATCATGATGTACTATATGTATATCTTTGCACTGAAGCTGTCTGAAAGTAATGTTATAAATATATTGTACATTTGTAAATTTTTGAAAGATTATCTTGTTCGGTGATATTGCTAGTAGAAATCTGTATGGAATTGGTCGTATCTTTAGGGATAAATACATTATATAAATGCTTAAACTAAAAAAGAACCAAACAAGGTGAATATAGGAACATTACTGATTTGTAGGATCTTAAAGTATATAACAGCACCTTTAAAAACTTCTACTGGTGCTCTGGGCATCTCTACCACCTATTTTATGTACTACTGTATGTAAAAATGGGTGTCTCTGCTTATCTTGTGTTAAACAAAGGATGGAAGAGTCAATGCAGCATCATTGTGCTGTGCAAAATGTTGTTCTTACAATATTTTAACTGCCTGAGATAAAACAATTTCCTCTCAGTCCATAAGACACATACTTTTCCTCTAGGTTCCAATTCACACCATTCCATTAATAGCGTTCTTAAAAAGATCTGATATATTTAGATTTTAGTGCCATGAGTACTTAATCTAATGAGATTTTCTCCTGCTCATCAATGGAATATCTCTGTTCTTGGATGGAGTCTCTGGAAGTAATTTGTACTATTAAATGAAGTAGCTAGATTTCTATAACAGCTTATTTCCAAACAGCAAAATACAAAAGCTATTGGTTCATTTAAGAAATTATTCAGGTTTTTTAATGTGAAAATTTAATTTTATTGACTATTTATTTCCTGAGGTGGACATTAATAGAAAGGGAAACAATTTCTACTAATGCAGTCTTTGTAGTTATCTGGTTATTTTTATAATCTTCTATCAGAATATACTGTACATCTTACTAGCTTTTCTATTAATTAGTCGAGGTAGTTTTCACAACATGAACCATTTGAGGAAACTCTGAGTACCACTGCAGGAACATGTTACTCAACATTCCTGGCTAGCTACTCATATAGTTTAAAGATTCCTAAAATTATAATCATTGAGACTTCTGCTATTTGATTGTTTTATATCCGAGTTCTCAAAATATATACTATTTCTAATTAGAATGCTTATAATTACTTTGTAATGTACTTTGATTAGAAAAGACAACTGGAAAATGATGCTGCTGAATAAATCTAATAAATGTATTATTTTATCACATCCTTATTCCATAATTTGTGTCAAGGCTCTATATACATCTTTTCAGTTGTGGAGACTTCAGTGCACTCTGCGATGAAAAGAACAGCGCTTTAGATAAAGTCAAATAAGAACAGTGCTTAATGCTTCACACAACTGTCTAAAGTTCTTGATATAACATCAATGACATCGTATCGTATCACTGTAAGTGTGAAAAGTGCCCTATTACACACACTGACTATCAAGTAGAATGGACGTAAGAAATTAAAACCTTAGCTCGATTAATTTTCACAGCTGAGTGCTTTAATGTAGAAAAATCGTTAGAATCTGAGGCACGGCACGCGCATGTGTAAGGCTATGAGAAAGGATTTCTTTGAAAGGCAGGTTGCTGTTCTTAAGGAAAGAGTTTACAATGTTTTTTAAAGACAGAAGGCAGGGCTAACATTTCCACAAGACTTGCCGTCCATTGCATACCACAAGAAAAAGTAGCATCAGTGTTGTGAATAGTCTTTGTCAATGGAAAGATTTGGAATTGATTTTGGAGAAAACTGCTGCTATGTCCGCCATGTATCAGAGGTTTCCCCCCCACACCCCCCAACAAGAGTTGTAACATTTCAGATGTGGAAAAGTTCACTTAGTTCCAACCTCCCTGCCATGGGCAAGGACACCTTCCCACCAGAGCAGGTTGCTCAAAGCCCCATCCAGCCTGGCCTTGAACACCTCCAGGGATGGGGCAGCCACAGCTTCTCTGGGCAACCTGTTCCAGGGTCTCACCACCCTCATGGTAAAAAAATTCTTCCTAATATCTAATCTAAATCTCCCCTCTTTCAGTTTGAACTGTTACCTCTCATCCTATCGCTCTACTCCCTGAGAAACAGTCCCTCCCCATCTTTCCTGTAGGCCCTTTTTAGGTATGGGAGGCTACTCTAAGGTCTCCCCAGAGCCTTCTCTTCTCCAGGGGAGAAGAAAACCATCCCTGGGATACTGTATAGATAGGTAGTATGTAGATCTGATTGTTCAGTGTACCTGATGGTGAAGGATTCCTAAGCTTCAACTGGGACTCTTGCTCTCAGTAGCATACCACAATGTACCCTTCTGTTTATGTAAAATTTAATTTTTGGTACTTTGTTCAGCAGAAGCTTTAGATTCTACCCCTAAATTCGTTTTTCACTTGTATTCTTTTTTCCCTATGAGGACAGTCCCTGCTTGGATTCTTGAACTCTGGACTCATTCTGTTTCAAAGAAGGCTGATTTTTAGAGATTTCAGCACCTTTCTGTAATCCACCACTGATAAATTATACTATTACGGCTGATAAATTATACTATTCAGTTTTTTCATGTACATTCTCTTTCAGCTGTCAGGTCAGATAGAGAGAACTATCCTTCTGCAGGTATTTATCACTAAATGAGGTAAAACAAATTTATTCTTGAAGCCCTTTGCCAGAGAATAGAACCTTAATGAAATACTTAAAGGTTACTAAACACTTTTACATTCTGCCCCTTTCTTGCACATGTACAAACACACACGCCCCCTCTCACACACACAGAGTGATGAAACTCTTTTCCTTACATTTGGAGTTCTGACCTGGACATGGTATTTTTGTAAGCTTAATTGAATTGCACATTAATGATTAATCACCAGCACAGCTCTTTAGCAAATAAAACCTTTACCCCTTCAATTTTAATATCTCTAGGAACACCAGTTTGCGAGGGTCTGGCCAGCAGCTCAACAGATAGAAATGGTGTACAAGAGGCACAGTAACCTCAACTAACATTTTGCCATTCTGAACACACTCTTTGTACAGTTAAAATAATTTGCCAAAGCATGCGCTAATGACCTGTTTCATCTAATGAGTGAAACAATCATCCTTTTAACTTGCAAAGCACACTGAGCGTGAAAGAAATGTGAATGCATATTATTTTTAATATTTTCCTCATAAACTATACTAATATTAGGAAGAAAGTTAAAATATAAGTTTGGACACTCTGTTTGCATGGTAACAGAGTACAATATAGTTTTGATTTTCCCTGTAATTGCCTATCTGTGAAATAGCTACACAGTTGAATAGTTAGGTGATGAGATGTGGTGAAATACTGCAACTGTAATTTTTGGAATATGTTGCAATAGCTGGGCTTCGTGTCTTGTGTTCAGAAGCTTGTGAAGTTTAGCAACTCCTGAATATGACCATAAGAAACCCCCCATGAAAAAGATGACTAAAACTGACTAAATACATTCTGTAAGGTACACGTATAAGATATAGAATCATAGAATCATATGGGTTGGAAGGGACCTTTAAGATCATCAAGTCCAACCATCAACCTAACAGCCAAAACCACCACTAAACCATGTTTCTAAGCACTGTGTCTACATGTCTTTTAAATACTTCCGGGGATGGCGATTCCACCACTTCCCTGGGCAGCCTGTTCCAATGTTTGATAACCATTTTGGAATTTTTCCCAATATCCAATATATCCAATCTAAACCTCCCCTGGCACAACTTGTGGCCATTTCCTCTTGTTCTATCACTTGTTACTTGGGAGAAGAGACCGACCCCCACCTCTCTACAACCTCCTTTCAGGTAGTTGTAGAGAGTGATAATCGTTTTATTTCAAGTTCACTAGCAGTCTATATGTTGATGAAGTCCACTTGAAAAACTGATTCCTTTTGTGGTTTTATTTTTCTTATTTAATTTTTATTTATTGGGTGCGTAGTATTAACCAGCTTTGTAGCTGAATATTTTATGAATGCAGATCCTATAAAGGTATCATTTCTGAGCATAAAAAATGACCTTCAAAAACATGCTGGATTTACAAGCCTAACTGCAAACTCAGAAATTCCAGGTAAGGAGGTGTGGGGGGGTGGAGGAGGTGACTTCTAAAAGGAATTTAAGCAGTTTAGTAACTGGTAAAGAAGACGACATCTGGTTTTGACAGGATTAATATTTATTTCTGCAGAGCTGATACTGCTTAATACTAAATGTCAATTAGAACTCCAGGAGCTGATCTCCCATTAGCTGCTGGAGCTGGAAACATCATACACAGCAGCATGTCAGATAAACAGCTTGGGGCATAGGAGAGAAACAACCAAAAGAACTTTGCATCCCACCCAGCTCTGTATCGTCTCCTGGGGTACTTTGCTACCAGGGCATGTTCCATGCATTTTATGACCTTAGAAATATCGGAGTCACACAGTCTTTTCACTGATGATCTTTGAGCTTTTATATCTGTAAAGAAGAAAATAAACATGAAAGCATTTATACGCAACATTCTCTGCGAGAGGATTATTTATATTAAAGGCTTGGCTACAGCTTCAGGCTTGCTTTAAACTACTGGCTTAAGTACCGAAAGCAGTATAGCTACCGCAGAGCAGAGACCCGAAAGGCTGCAGGACACCCAAGAGCCCAGTAAACCGAAATCTCCCTGGTCCATATTGTGAGCCAGATGCTCCCTACAGTAAGTGTAGCGTGACATAGCACAACCTTTCAGATATCAGTAAGCCATGAATTTAGCATATAGTCACAGCAATTCATTCCCCCTGGGCATTCTACCTTTAAGTATAGAGTGACTAAGGATGGTAGCATGACATCACATCCCACCAATCTCATATGGGAATTAATAGCACAGGCCTCATCTAACATAAGCATAGTCCAGAACAGTCAGCAATGGGTTCTAAATGAACATTAATGCAGTCCAGCAAACGTTCACAGAATCACAGATTGGTTGAGGTTGGAAATGAACTCTGGTCCAGCCTCCCCTGCTCAAGCTGGGTCACCTAGACCAGGTTGCCCAGGACCATGTCCAGACAGCTTTTGAATATCTCCAAGAATGGAGACTCCACAGCTTCCCTAGGCAACCTGAGCCAGTGCTCGGTTGCCCTCACAGTAAAAATGTGTTTTCGGCTGTTCAGCAGAAACATCCTGTGTTTCAGCATGTACCCATTGCCTTGGGTCCTATCCCTCAGCACCCACCACTGAGAAGAGCTTGGCTCTGTTGTCTTTTCAGCCTCATTTCAGGTATTTATATACATTGACAATATCACCCCGGAGCTTTCATACAGTCCTTTTTCTACTTACATTCAAGAAAGTATTTTTCCCCATATGAGTCCCTGATCTCAGGAGTCAGTCTGTTCCAAAGTCTTAAGAGGTCTCTCTCGATGACATCTGAATTAACTACTCCTGCCTTAAAGAAACCATGCTCAACAATGCTTACTTTCACTCCAAAATGCTGCATCTCTATTCTAGAAGAAAAAAAACACAATAACCATCCCTGACATCCCAATAATGGCATAACTATTAAACAAGTAAGTTCAAAGTCTGTAACATAAATTAATATTTGAGACTTTGATTCTTATCTTCAAATGTGGAATAATTTTGAGATGTTCAAATTATCTTCATAGCAGTGTACTTGCCCTGTAAAAGCGTAGCAGGCAATTAACTCTCAGGAAAGAAAAAGCAGTGTCAGGTAGATTCACGGCTTTCTGCGTGGTTTATGTTGGACCAATGCAAAGAATGCAGCAGCCAGCTGCATCTTGGCCATGTCTTATCAGACTAAAACGTTTGACTATTTCAAATGCTGTTGCATCATTTCAGTTTCCAGCACAAACAGATTATTAAAGTGCCTGGGAAAAAGTAAAAGCAAGTAAAAATTTTCAGTTGGATTAGAACTTTATTGTTCTGTACGGTTAAATGGCTATGGTTAAGTGATTAAATGTTACTGCAATAAAGGTTAGTGTGTTTCCTGGTAGCATGCTTCCCTTTCTGTGACTTTGAGTTGCAATGCAATTATTTTGGGATGAAAATGGCCTCTTTGTCTTGCTGGGCAGCTCAAGAGACACAGACAGCTTCATTCCAAAGTGTGTAAAGGAATGGACCACGAGTGCATTAGCCATTACTTTGTGCTATATTTCCTTGGGGCATATGCTTTCTTTAAATAAGCATTCATACTGGTTTGCAACCAACTTTCCTAGACCTTGTGAAGGCTTGACTCACTGGGCTTTCTCAAGTCAGTGCAACACAACTGGCTTCAGTGAAAGGTGCTCAGCTTAACAATTTTCTGAAGTTATGAGTACCTTTGGTAAGGTGGTTGCTGCCTGGAATCATCCAGCTCAGATTTTTATGGAGCATTAGAGCAAAATAAAATGGCTTGTAAGTGGACAAGTAGAATTAAGTACAACTTGCCCAGGAAACTCTTGGTGTCTGACCAGGCTATACCATTGATTTACTTTCATGTATGCAGTGGATTCATATGCCCGAAAGCTGCATGCTAGCCATTTGTCCAGGACATGAAAATTTTTCCCAGTGCAGTTGCCCAGTGGGTCTGTTCATAGTACTGGAGTATGAAATCCCAATAAAGTGACCAGCATCCTCTTATTTTCCTTTCCTCCTGGCAAGATTTCCAGAGAGAAAACTAGAGGGGCAAACGTGCAGTCACCCTTCCTCAGCACATCTAGAATTGATTCTTGGATGCGTGCATGTATTTCTAGCTACTCACCGTAAGATGTCAGAGAAAGCTTCCATGCCCCATTTGGAGAGGCTGTAGCCACCCCCTACAAAAGCCATGAGACCTTTGGCATTAATTAGATTGACTAATCTTCCCTCAGCTTTTTTCAGAAGTGGCAGAAGCTTGAGTGTGATTTCAATCAATCCCAGCAGACTAACATCCAGCACTGAGTGGAAGTCTTCAATCCTCAGCCAGTCAGTGGGGGCTACAGGTGCTGGTCCTTCAGTATTGCTCACCAAGCCAAAAAGCCCTAAGGGGATTACAAAACCATTTATTTCGGTATGTGGCAATATCTTACCCTAGAGTTTCACATGTAGCATTGGGAAGCAAGCACACAGTCTGCAAAAACTTTAGTGAGATGAATACAGTTGTCTGGGTTTTGCTTGTAAGATCTAATTTGTACACCTGGCAAAATTTGCTGAAGGCCTTAGGCAATGACTCTAAAAAAGTATGGGTTAAGTATTAAAGAAAAAGTATTTCGGTTGGAGATATGGGCCACCATACTAGGCTTTATTATCCCGATCCACTCAACTATGTAGGCTCCTAATATGCACTTACAATCTTGTGAAAACCAAATAGTCTACATAAAAGTGGAGAGACTGATTTTTTGGGTTGGGGTCTAAAGGTCTAAACCAGACGTGCAGAATTAGCCAACGCATCTCAAAATATTAGCTTAACCCCATGTATTAGTGATAATAGTGCTTTACTACCTTATAAATTACTCGAGGAACTTTAGATAAATAGTGACGCTTCCAAGAGTTTGCTGAGGACAGCTTGCGTCTGAAGGGAGAGGCTGAAAGTCCATCACTCGGCCTTCATAAAGAGTGTCCCAGACTGAGGTGACGGCATTAGCAGTGGTTACCCCAACCAAGAACGTGCACCTTTCCACAAGCTGGAAGCCAGGGCCTGCCGGAGGAGGTAAGCGCTAATAATTGTGTTGTCCTTGCCCTCAATCACTTTTTCCAAGAATGGTCTGGAACCCTCATGATGAGGCTAATGGTGTTTTACAAGCCTTGAGGAGAAAGTCCTACTGGTAGAAGATATGTGTTTTGCTGCTTTAGCTAGTTAATTAATTAACAAGCCTATTTAATATTTGGTATAATTCAGCATATAATCGGCTATTACAGCTGACAGTTGAAGTGCTGCAATCACCTTTGGCAGCCGTTCACAACGTTTAGTCTGAGCTGTCGGTACTGAGAAAGAAACATGTATTGCCTGGTTGAATATATTTACCACACAGATCTTTTTTAACACCCTTTCCAAAACAACACTTAAGTCTTTCTTTTTAATTCAACTCATAGGTATCTAAGGACAAACTTTTCCTCTTTTAGACAAGTGCTCAGAGGTGTGCAATAGCAGTAGTGAGAGCTGCCTATGAAACAGCTCTTAGAAAACGGGCTGAAACAGCAAGTGTTTAACTGTTATAATCAGTGCAATTGTTGTGCGCATTGCAAAAGTTGGACTAATTCAGACATGCAAAAGTTCCCCTCTGCTTACTAGAGGAGGGCTGAAGAAGCCCTACACCCACCGATTTTAATGGGGTGGGATGGTTTTATTGTCAAGAAAGTTTTTTTCTGGTACCAGTTAGCACCTTCCCCCCACTGGCATTCTTCAGCTGCACCAAAAAGAGTCTGAAAAACACACCTGGGAATGATATGGTTTTAATTGACTGAGAAACTAGATTTTTAGGCACCCTGTTGGTGAAATTGAGGGAAAGCCCAAAAGCATTGCTTGGAGAGAATCTCTTTCAACTGAGAAATGACAGAAAATAAGAGTGAATGTGTTTCATCAGTAAGATGAAAAATGCCTCTGGAGAGTGGAGAGGCACTAGAACCTTTAACTAAACCACTTTTGGTTATATTGAATCTTTTTTCTGGGAAATTACCTTGCCACTTACCCTTGCCAGCTGTCTCTTTGGTCACAAATGCCACAACTCTGGCAATGCTGTTGGAGTCAGCTAAGTTCAGGTTCACTGTCTTCAGCGAGAGTGAAGAGCACAACTGTAGCTCTTGGCCTCCTTTTTCTGTGGCACATGCGGCAATGACACAAAATCCTCTTTTGTCAAGCCATTTAGCCAGTGACTTTCCAAGTCTGGTGTCACAGTCTGTTATGAAGATGTGCTTTCCACTCAGGTTTCTCACTCTGTGACTGTCTCTGATGAGCCAGTAAATGATAAGAGAAAGTATGGAAGCCAAAATTGCTATGTGCAGTGAGTCTGAAAGTGAGAGCTACAAGAAAATAAGTTAATGATGAAATGAAGCGAATGTACTTACTAACCCCGCAGCTTCCTCAGACACAATTCCTATAAGGGGCTTTGGTTCTGGTTGCAGCCCGTCTATCTCACTGTAAGTCAGGGGAGAGCAGGGGTGGAAGCTTTCGCACAATGTGATCGGGATCCGTGAATAATAAGTGTCTTGGCAAAACCTTCCCTATCCTCGTTTTCAATAGATCTCCACTGTTCTCAAGCTTTGCTGACCAATCTTTCTAGTCAGCCCTGTCCTTTCGGGATGTTTCAGACTGAAAAGAATGACTGCATCACCTCTCACAGTAGCGTTTGGGTTTCTTTGTGGACGCCGGTGGTTATTTCTGCTAATACTGGAGAGAATTCCTGTGGGAAGAAGGATGATTCTCTTTGATTGCCTGTATGATGCCACCCAGGCTGCCCTTCTCATCTGTTGCACAGAAGCAGAGTGACCCCAAGAACAACCAGAAAAGCCTAAGCTATAGCGGTGGCTCTGGTGACTGACTTGTTGCGTGACTCGTGTTGTGTGATGGTGAGTGATCTGCTCTCTGACCCTTAGACAAGGTAAACTTTGGGACAGTGCCTGAGTCTTCTGTCTTGTTCTTCGTTGCCTGTTTAGCACTGACATACAGCACAGTAGAATATATTATATAGGAAGTGTGTTTGTATAAAGAAATGGGGAAATGCATGGGATGTTGCCCTCAAAAAAAAAAAAAAAAAAAAAGCCCTGAGGGAACACAAGGTTTCCTAACTCTGGTGGGGAGGATAGTGTTTGCTTATTAGGTTTTTTCTTTATAAATGTAGAATACAGTTCTTGCCATCTGTTTTTCTATTTGTATTTTTTATTTGTGCAAGAATTAAACAAAAATAATTAATTAAATTAAATATTTGTGGAAGACTTGTAAGCATTTTCCAGACGCCTTGTTAAAGAGAAACATTTTTACAGGTGCTGAGCAGTCACCTAGGCTTTAGTTACTTACGTGTAGAGGTTCAGACATCTGGCCTTTAAAATGTGATTGTTTTCAAGGAATGAAGCGATACCTTAAGAAAAAGGAATTTGTGATTATTTTTACATCCCAAAAGTACTCAGAGAGGAAGGGGTCTTTCTTCTCTAACTCACAGCTGTCTGAAGTTAAGCATTCATTTGGCTGATTTTTGTGTAACATCCTTGCTACCTTAAGACATGAATATTAAAGGAAGCCCAATGTATTAGGCCTGGCTGCTAGACCCCATCTGCTGTTCTTGGTCCTACTGAGTTCATGGGATGATTTGGATTTCTTCTAATTCTAAATTTTGCTGTCACCTCAACGAGTAGGAATGGAAGGAATGTCAGAATTTGATAGTGAATGAATGTTGGACTCTCATTAAATAATGAAATCAGTCACATAGCTGATAAATGATAACAAATGACAACATTTATTGCCACTTAATGATCCTACTTTACATAGTTGGGTGCCTCAGGAGCCGTCAACGTGGACTTTTGAGCTACTGGTTAACACTCTCTGATTATAAAATGTTAAGCAAATACATACAGATAAGAGTTTGCTTCTCCTTCCACTGCAATCTACAGGGAGGTTCCCACTGAATCTTTGGGGTGTTAGATTGGTCCCTAGGCTGCACTGGTTATTTCAGCAGCCCATCTCACTGTTGTTTTGAGGCTGATGTAATCGGCCCTCTAGTTCGGATACTTCACCTAGGTACTTGGTTTTTTTGCTGTGAATGTCCCTGTTAGGTCTGACAAGGATTGCAGTGCTCCTGAATGTGTGCACTTTGGAATCATCTTTGTAATGTTTCACTGAGTTGGTGACATTTCTTTTCCGAGAGGACTCACAGAGTGTGCTCTGACGAAGCGCCATTAAAACTCTGTGAAAGAGCTCAGGCTAATTCAGGCTTCTGTGCTGTAAAACAAAGTCTGAAAACAGAAAGTTGCGGCAGCTGATCATAGATACGCCCAGTCCATTTGCAGCAACATGCCAGTCAATGACATTCCTTTGACTGCGGATTCAGAATTTGGAGCTGAGCTAGACACAAAGAGGGAACGGAGCTGCTACCAGCAGGCTCCTGTAACCCCACGCTAATAAATCTCGGCAAAATACTCAGCAAGCCAATGCTGTGATATATCATGTTAGGACTCAATTCACCTTTTTCCCCAATACAAAATTAAATGAAATCATTAGAGATTTGGGGAAAAGATTAACCTAATATGAAACTGGAGCTGTAAATCACACCTTCCTTCCTTGGCTGTGCTGCAGGGAGGAAGCAGTGGTCAGTGAGCGTGCACTACTGCAAAGCAAGTTAAATCTGAAACTGGGCATTGTGGAGAAGTTCTGGAGTGTCTGGCCAGGATGCCTATTGGCTCCTATAAGAGAAACACCTGGGACTGCTCTGGTTAGTGTTAATCCTTGTATTTAGGTAGCAATAATTGGCACAGAAGCATTGTAAGATAAGGGGTTCCAGGGGCAGCAGCTGAGAGGGCAGCACTGTGTGTGGAGCCTCTGCTGCTCCTCTCCCCCCTAACAGCCCTGGGCAAGTGTTCCTAAACCTGTAATCCCTAACCGCCTAGTTCTCCCTGAGTACCAGTGCTCCTTCTCCGATAACATGGACATTCGCTGCTGAACACGTGGCGAGTTTTGCTCTGCTGGAGCCTTCTGCCAGTATTTACTCTGCTAGATGATGTCATTGCTGCTGGAAGGAGTCTGAGGTCAGAATGAAAGGAAACTGCCTCGGTTAAAGTTTTCTTCCAAGAAAATAGTCTAGTTGTGTGAATGTACAATGTTATGCAACATTTGATAATTGCGGAGCACTAAAAAAGCCACTTGTCTTCCAGGGGCATATTGATTTTGAAATAGCTGCCTGGAGTGGCAAAGTGTGCTTCCAGAGAAAATGTCAGCATGATATTTCAAGAGTATTGATATATCTTCATAAATATTGAACTCTGATTACTAACGTAGCCAGTAAATAGCTAAAGGTAAATTCTACTTTCCATTAAAACTTTGATATTTGCCTGGCAAATTGAGAACTCTTGGGATAAAGCTTGGCTTCTTATGCCTAGACAAGTGCCATTATAAATGCAATTGATTTTAGAGAAAAGCAGCATGCCTACACCGAGAGCCCTTTAAGATCCTTAGACAACTGCAAAATACAGCATCCCTCTGCTTCTCTGCACGAAAGGAAACTGAAGCACATGGATCATACTGAAGGGGGGGTGTTACTATTTTACTCCCACAGCAAGTTTTCTTTGGTAGACATGCCAAAGAACCTGAGGTTGGAGTGAGACTTGGGGTCTGGGTGTGCTTTGTATTCCTTCATCCGCCACTGTGCTGGCAGTGCAAACCTCCAGAAGTCAGTCTGCAATAGGTTAGAGTGACCTGCCAGGCATGCTGAGCAAGAACTGCCAGGGGGACATTTAGGGACTGGGGTCCTTCAGAAGCAGCGCTCACGTAGTACTCAGCAGAAGGTTTAGATGTATCAGACAACACTCTGACAGGTCACCCAACAGCTCTCCAGAGTCTAGGGAGTACAAACTTTAATAATTGGTCATCCTGCCAGAGCAACAAAACCCCTGGTCATCAGTTAACAAATTGAACAAATATGCAGGCACAAACACATCGCATCTCTCACTCTTAGGTGAGCTATTCCTGCATGTGCAGGGCTTTGCACTTTTGTTTCATGGGAAAGGAGTGGGGTTTTGTATGCTGTGTAGAAATGGCAGTGTGATATTTCAGTTTGGTGATCTGCAGAGAACTTAAGATCTTCATTAATCTGTCTCCTTAAAAGAAGTACGTCTCCAAAGTCTCCTGCACTGCACTTTGCAGGGAGATGAATGTAGGCTGGTACAATGGGGGCTGATTTCTCAGCGTGATTGTATCTTTCCTTGTATTGCTTGCACTTCAGAATTTTACCACAGTATCAGTAAAAGACCCAGGAAAATGAAACCCTGTAAATTCTTAGGTGACTGAACCAGTAATTAAAAATAAAGGAGCAGAGAAAGATTCCGGATGGTGTGAAGAATATTTCTGAGTTAGCATGTTATTCAGACCCAGCGGGTGCTTAGATAAGCAACAACTGTAAAAATCACTCTAGAAAGGAAGGGACTGCATGTTCTCTCGTCTGCACACTCAAAAACAAGTGTGTAATTCATTCTCTCTGTCATTCTGCAAGTGGCTGTAACAGGTACTGCTCGCTATAATGATAGACACAGCTTCTGGTTTTGTGCTGGTACTCACATTCTGGGGAGACATCTGCAGGCTCAGTCTATACCTCCAGGTGCTCACGAGTTGCCTTCGCCGGTTATTTCCAGTGTCAGAATATAGAAGTTGCCCAAGACAAACTCATAAGCTTGTGCACCAAGATCCGCATGGTGATAGTTTCCAGAAAAATCTCACTGTAAATCCTGTGTCTGGTGGTGCATTCCGATTGCTGTACATCGTTTGACAAGCACAGTCCCTCTCCCTGCTGTTGATAATGACTTGTACTGTGATGTTTCTACCTTAGGGACTTACTTGGTGTTAATCTTCTGTACATGCTTCATGCCTGCCTGTCCTACCTATGTTGTGTAAGCATCGCTGGCTATATATAGTAATCGACAGAGCCTGGGGGGCTGTCAAGACTCATTAGGAAGACCTAATCTCCTCATCTGGGAAGGACTGATCTGTGATTCCTCTTGAAACCAGCAGGAGTCTTTCATTTGATTTAGCAGGGCCTGGTTCAGACTTCCACCTTTTCTCCTGCATGTGAGCAAGTCATTATGGACATGACTTAATCTTTTAAGATACATCCTTGTATGTGAAAACTTCCAGGGATGAAATTATTTTTTCTAGTCTGGAGGCAGCTTTTTGATACTAGAAGCAAACGGATTGCCTGAGTAACTAAGCAATGTTTTTCAAATAAAGGCTACAATTCTACAAACTGTCCAAACAGAAGCTCGTAGGATGAAGCTGGAAGTGACCTGGCCCCACTCAGTTGAGCAGACGGTGGCAAGTGACCCCTGCCAGGAGCTGCAGAGTTGTTAGTTCACCCTCTGCTTGGTGGGCAGCTCTTCTTCCTTCGGTTTCTCTCCCTGCTCGTTTCAGCTTGGGCCTTGAAATTCTTGTTTCTTTTGTCGCTCTGAGCGCCACACCAGCCTGAGCTGCGGTGTTGGTTGTTACTGCGCTTTCAGCACTGGGGGCAGTCAGGAGAGGTGTGCAGTTTGATGGAGATTTGGTGATTCGGCAGGGGGCTGGCAGAAATTTCCACCTCCTGTGCCTGCCTTGTCCTATCTAGCCTGATTCAAACAACAGTCTCTACAGTGTGGTTGAAATGACCACAAAACAGCACTCCACCAGCACGCAAAGCCCGTTGCAGGGGAACTTTTCTCCAGGAGTGTCAGGTCAGGAGTCCTGGTGGTGTAGTTCGCAATCCTTTGCCACACAAATGAAGGAGACAAAAACATAAAAGGAGTTTCTTTTTCTCTACTGCTAATTTTTTTCCCAGCAAACTGCTTTGGAACTGTAGATGATAATTTCAGAAAGCTGAACAGATCCTGCTTAGCATCTTGGAAAACATCGAAATGGGGAATTTTTCCAATAAGTTCCCTTTCTCACAGAGGATCCTCCGACTTGCTCAGAGTACAGCATGCAAGGGAACATAATGTAAGAGAAATGACATAAGCAAAATGTGAGCTCCATATGTAGCTTTCCATCAGAGAGCATGGCGTGAAACAGTCTTTCATCTGCAGAAAGCGGCACTTGACTGTCTGATTTCCCACTGACTCCTTAGGTGCATTTCATAATGAGATCCCTGACTCCTAGAAACGATGTGGAAAAATTACCCTGCTCGAAACGTAACATTGGGGAAGGAAATCTAGTTCTCAAGTGAAAAGCAAGAAGCTAACGTTATTCCCGCTGGACAAGTGGAGGTTTTGAAGCGCACCTTTGTGCGCTGGCTTTAACAAGTTAACTGAAGCGAGGGCCTGTGGGTGCTGTCCCCCAAGATGTTCTGACCTAGTGGATGTCATGGATCTTCTCCTGAACAAGTCCCTTCTAGTCCCTAAAAACGTACGTCTAAATATTCACCTGCCTTATGCAGTCTTGTGAGCAGGACAGGCTTTGGTAGCCATAGCAGAGCACACTGTCGTTTGCTCATTTCCAGAAGTCACTGGCTTTTGTTGCTGGCGTCTAAGTAAACGTAGCATCTGGTTCCAGGAGAGAAAATGCCAGCAGAATCTGACCCTCCAAACAGTGAGAAGTAATAAATTGAGCAGCTGATGTTTTTCCTGCATTTCTAATTTAAAGAATATATTTACAGCTAGTGTGCCCTGTCGCAAATTCTGTTTGTGTTTTCCTTTAAATGTTAACCTTCGCATTGCTAGGGTCTCGCAGCAACTGATATTGTGGTCTGACAGAAACTTGAATTAAACGAGCCAAACTATAATTTCTAAAGATAAAGATCAAAGTAGGTGGTGTCATTCCATACTTTGTTTCCCTAATAACTTTCGGCTGAGTAATCTTGGTGAGGGGAAAAAAAAAGCAGCTTTAGCTTCTGGAAAGGCTCTATGTGAAGTGACACCAGGGCTACCTGCTAAGATCAGAGGTCACATCCCTACGGCCCAACGTCGCCTGCTCTGCAGGAGCCAAGAAGTTCACTGACTGGGGTGGACTGATGTCTTGCCTGGAGAGCTAACAGCTCAGGCAGATTGTGACAGGGAAGCTACTAGCTCACCCGACAGCCACACAACAGCCTTCAGATTAAATCCTAAATAAAGAAAACTTGTTCTTCTGTCACTTTTATTGATGCAAAGTTGGTTTTAAAATAAAATCTACCACAGCAATGCCATCAATACCTTAGGAAGAGTAAACAGTTGAGAGGCTTACTCTCAACTGCTCTAGAACTTACCTCAAACCTGCTCTAGAAGGAATAACTTTTTTAGATATCTGAGACATAAATTAAATGACCCCTCTAAAGCCTAAGCATAAGCTGCACTGAGAAAAGTAGAACTGATGTTTTGCATGTTCCAAAGAAACTAAATTGAAAACCAGCACTATGCGGATAGCCACCAGGTAACTTGCTCTTTAGCCTGACCATGTCACAGCAAATTCACCAGCATGAGGAAAGCATTTGTTTCACCGCTGAGCAGTTTCCATGGCAGTGGGAAACAGCTTCCTCAGCAATGTGTAGTTACAGACTCGACGTGGGGTCTCTGCAGTTCTCAAGCACTTTGCCATGATTAATTCCAGTGGAGCCGGGTCTTAACAGGCACTTGTGTCAGGAACTGAACAAGAGCAGCACCTCTCCACAGGAATTACTCAGCATCTCAAAAAACACAGGCCTATTATTTTTGTGCCAAGAAATAGCTCCCAGACTTGAAGCCTTGCGAGCTCAGATTTATTTTTTTTAATTAAAAAAAACCCACCTTAGCTCTTCACTACCTTAAGTGCAGGTATTGGGCCCATGTAATTGGATCCACAGCCTACATTTGTAGCTAGCTGTGGATCCTTTACAAGAGGGTGGTAGAGCTGGGCTTTAAAGATCCTCAGGATTTAGGATGCTGACCAGGAAAACGCCTCACCTAACCCTTGCAAAGTCCTGTGAGTGGAAAGGGGTGTGATTCCCAACCAGCTCAACGACTTGGGCACTTTATTTTGCCCTCTCTCCAGTTAGGACTGTACCAAGGAAAGGCAATCACAATTTCCTCGGCCTCAAAACTGAATAGGAGTGACTGCTAAAGAAAGCAGCATCAGGAAGAGGATTTTCTGTCCTCCTTCCTACACGAGTTCACTTCTCCCAGAGGAAGGCCCTGTTTTCATTCCATTCTCTGCCCAAGATGACCAAACTCTTCCTGCTGTAGAGACTTAAAGCCACATTCCCTGTTTTCCTGGGATATTTTTGTCTTATGGATCTTTGTGAAGAACTGGAACCTTCAAGTGTTCTCAAACTGAAAACCTTAAAGGTGGAAGAACTGAAAAATTAGTCATTTCTGAAAGTTTAATAGTTCCTTTGTTCTTTCTTGTTTACACTTTAAAAATGAAATAATGTAGTTTTTTTTAATAGTAGCAGATATTGGAGAAATAGATATGTTTCTTACATTTACAGGGAATGCAGGTGTATTTCATGTATGTTTTGTATTATGCTGATATAAAGGACAGATCTTACAGAATCAGCCTTGTCTGTGATAGGGGATATATTGGCAAATATTTACTTTGCATTGGAAGCTGCGAGCTCTACTTTGTTCCGCAGCAGCAGGAAGTCTTGTATAACTGCTGGCATTCTTGCGAGGGGATTCCAAAACAACTGAGCATCCTGCCCAACAACGTAATGGGCATGTGGATGGAGGCTTGTTAGGGCATGCTCCATGCACTGAATAACTGGTGAAAGGTCCTTGTTAAGGCAGATCTTGGACAGTTTTTCTTTCTTTGCTGCATCTGTAAAGTTGAAAAAAAGAAGATCATTTAGTGACAGACAGGCAAGGTGCCTCTTAATGCTTTCCCCCGTGCTAATCTGTGCAATTTCACTAAGGAATTGGTATTTCTTGGTTCTCCGTACACAAGAATTTGTAGCAGTTTCTGAAGTTGCCAACCATAACAACCCTGTGATGTAGTTGACCCCAAGAACTGTCCAGGTACTCTTAATTGTGGAACAGTCATGGCAAAACTGGGCCTGTGTGGTCTGAGGACAGGCAACCAGCATTGACAGTAGCCCAGAATAAACAGAACTATGTAAGAGGCAAAGGGAAACAGAAATGCTGTAGCTGTAAATGAGTCTCTTGTAGTAAAGAAATTGCTTTGTGGTAAATTGCGGAACACAATTGTAAACAAGAGATTTGAGGGTCAAGAAAGTCGAAGGATAAAAAGACAAGTAGCCCCTGTTCAGGCAGGCTTAGCCAGTGTCTGTCAGACAGTCCTGGAATGGCTTCATCAACGCTGTGGTTAGCAGAAGCAAAGGGAATTGATCCCTATTTGATTACTAAATAAATAAACAAACAATAAGAAGAGAAAAATACATCAACCTCACTGTTTACATCATCAGATAAAAGTTTTTCTGTTTGGCAGTTTGTTCAAAAGCTTCATGCCAACACGAATAATTAATCTTTAACTGAGATTTAAATAAAGCTTCTAGAACAAGTCTTTTGTGCCAATGATCATATTGTGATGCAGATGCATTTGAAGAACTTTTCATATCACAATCTTTCCAGAAAGTCAGAATGATTAGAAGATATAAAGCTACTTTCCAAGGCTTTCTCAGCAAGAAATGCATTGCTCATTTTGCCACAAATGTCTGGAAATTGCCTCACCTTTCTGAAAATACTCCTCTCCATACTGTTTTTTAATATCAGGGGGGAGCTTTTTCCAAATAACCTCCTTCTCTTTCAGAACCTGTGCTGGATCGGTCAATGCTGTTTTGAACAGTCCGGGTTGAATGCAACAAACCTTAACTCCAAAAGCTTTCATATCTCTCCTGCAAAGACAGCCCAATGATTTAATCACATTAGACATTATTATTAATGCTGTGGGATTTTTTTTTTCCTGTACTAACACTTTTACTTCTGTCTTTACATGGCACACCAGCACACAAATATTGTGAGGTTTGTTCATAGTTGTGAACTTTCAGCTTGCTATCCCTAAATGAAAGAGGGATAAACTATCTTACCTGCTTCACAGAGTGAGAACATGCATGGGCAGTGACAGTGCAGTAGCTGGCATAGTGTATTTCACATCCTAGTTCAACTGGCAGTAGCTCATTATCTATCTGGCTTGTCAGCTGCCTAAATGCAAGCATGTAGAGCCCTTTTATATGTCTTAGGAAATCCCTTTCAACCTCTGGCTGATGCCCCAGATTGGTACACTTCCTTCTGGCCACATCTCATATCTGTCAGCCCTGTTTAAGTGTCCCAGTATCTAAAATGGCACATTATCTATTTAGGCACACAAATTCCTCCCCGTCTGTGTTACAAGAGAAGCCATGGTGGTCCCCAGGATTAGTTTGCTATGCTCTCTAGATCTCTCTAATGATCGGTATAATTTAGAGAAGACACTTTGAAGAACAAAGCTTAGACAAGAATTACTATCATGCAGTAACTCATGGTATGTATTTTTTCTGGATGGGCAGCTGCTGGAAGTTTCTAGGTGCACTTTTAAATAGGAAAATTAGGTTTATTTTGCAAAGACATCTCCGTTCCCTTGAGTGGCGCTTCTTCTGCCTCAAGGCCTAGGTGCACACTAAAATAGGTTAGCTGTGAATCTATAAGAGTACCAATTACACTGCAATAATACTTGAGGACAGCTTGTGTGCCCAACAGACTTTAGACCTTAATCTTCAAAAGTCACATAATCTATATTGAGCAAAGGCACTTTTAAGAAGAATTAGTCCTAAGGGTGTGGTGTTTTTCAACTTTATACCAAGTGCCAGGATTATAATTCAGCTTCTGTTGTGCATGTGCCAGTTTTCAGTCTGTGAGCCTTCAGGAAAAAAAGTGGTCTTTCCTCATAATGAGTGTTATACCTTAAGCTGTCATTAAATCCTTCTACCCCAAACTTTGAAGGAACATAGCCTCCGCCACTGAATGCTAGGCGACCTCCAACACTGGATACATTTACTATCCTTCCCTTTGCTTTTTTTATCAAGGGAAGCATATTTATTGTAACATTTATGAGTCCAATTAAATTAACTTCAATTGGTTCTCTAAAGTGCTCAATATCCAACCAGTCTGTAGGAGCTGTTGGGCCCAGAATCCCAGCATTATTGACAAGTCCCCAGAGACCTGCAGGGAAAAAAGGAAGACAGTCAGGAAGCAAATTTTCATCTAATGTGTAAGATTAATTGAACTGGGTGAGACTTCACAGAAAAATCAGTGAGGGACCAAGAGGGCAATGAAGATTTGGAGGAATTGCTTGAGAATGTCCTGCATTATTCAGCTTTATTCTCAGTGTCCGGGTTTTATCACCACACGTTCCATCACCCTTTGCGTAGTCTTCTCCCTGCTGCAACATTTTGGGCAGGGGGTGGTGCTGGCTTTTTGTGGGAGAAAGGGAAGTAGAGGAAGACAAGGCATTGCAAAGAGCAACTATATCGAGTGACAGGAAATGTGTAACGAATAGATCTGGTCCTTGGTACAAGTGTCCAGAGACACAGGTAAGTGTGCCCTCGTTCTGAAAGGGATGAGGTGCCAGGACAATAAAAACCATCTCTTTTTAGTAAAAAAAAATTAAATATCCTTCTCAAAGGTTTGAAAACAAGGAACTGTGACAAAGAAGGCTTTCACTATTCTTTTTCCCTGCACTAACATTTTTGTTGTAGCAGAGAACTTATGCCTCACATTGACTGACATGCCCCGACTGGAGCTGGGAATGACTTGTTTTTAAATGATCCAGCTCCAAAAAATGAGATGGAGGCAGGGAAAAAACACTAGATTGATTTGAAAGGCATTTCTGAGTGCTCAGAAGTGGGAGGGGAAAATACAAAAATGTAAAACCAGTTCTTCTCTTGTATCAGCTGTTAGAGTTGTGTGAATGAATACTTTTGCTGGTCTGACCTTTCTCATAGTTTTTCTTGGGGAAAAAATCACTTTTGGCCTGAAACCAAGCACAGTTTCAAATAAAAGTAATTTGGCAAGTTATAAGCAATTTTATGAAGAGATGGAAGGTCAAATAGAGATTGGAATTTAGCATTAAGCATAATTGGTACCATGGCACATCATAATAGACCAGATTTAAGACTCAAAGTTAACAGAATCCATCCCATAGGATCTTGGGCTTTTGTAAACTCTACTGCAATACCACTCCTACTGAAATCAGGCAGTAATAATGCATCGTTAATGCATCGTTAATGCATCATTAATGCATCATTAATGCACGAGTAAGGGCAGCAGTATCTCGTCTTGCACAGCTTGTTGGGGCAGAGATACAGGATTTTTCTATTTTTCAGATGGTCTGCAAGCAATATTCCAAAATATTTATGTTCAGATTTATTCAATGGAGTTCATATGTATTTTTTGCTTATGATAGAACAAGTGATTACTTACAAGTCATTTATTATAAGTATTCAATTTTTAAAATAAGAACTCTTTAAGCTCGTTAAGCAGAATTTATTTAATTTGTTCCCTAGCTGCGTAGGACAGCATGGGAGGTGCTGAGCACTCGTGCCATAACCCAAATGTGCATGCAAGTACAAACAGTCCCAATAAAGGTTCCAGGAACTGGATTCCTGCTCTGACAATGATGTATTGATAAGCCTGACTTTTTTGAGCACATTCCGAAATATTTACCTACCACTAACTAGATGTATAAAACATCCCTCTAGTGAGATCTTCTTCCATGTTTCTGGAAGGTGACAGGACACCCAAACACACTTGTCAAATGTTAATTAAAATAAGCTATGAAAGTAGCATAGTATTTTTAGGAAAACTCTATTTCTTTTTTTTTTTTTTTTTAGAAGAAAGGTATCCTGGCACTCACCTTCTGACTGAACTTCAGATTCCACCCATGCGGCCACTTTCTTAACACTGTCTGAATCTCTCACATCTAGCAGCACTGTCTGAAGCTGCTTCGAGGTCACAGCTTTTAACTCTTTGGCTCCTGTTTCAGTCAGACAGCTGGCAAAAACACGGAATCCCTTTTTATCAAAAATCTTTGCTGCCATATTTCCAAATCCTGTGTCACATCCAGTGATGAATATGTATTTTCCAGTGAGATTTGTAACCTTCATCCTGTCTCTTGCCCTCCAATGCCACCACAGAGAGACGATGCCAAGAAAGAGTAATATGTAGAAAAGCATTTTTATTGAAGACTTCTGGACACTTTCTCCTGAAATGAAAAAAAGAAAAAACACAAACTGCTAGTTTTTAAGGGATTGTTAGTTGGTTGGGTTTTTTTCTTTTTTTCTTGAGTCGACTAACTGCAACTACTCAGAGAAGCAGGCGCAATTGGCCTCTTTGTGTTAAAACAAAAAAACAAACAAAAATCCTCTCAAGCAGAAATGAGAACCGGTGATATACTGCAATAAAGTTACACAGAATAATGCACATTATGTTACTGTTGCCAGGTCAATGAGCTCCCATTGAACATATCTGGGAGAAACGCTGACTAGAAAAGAGTAGCAAAAATGAAATATTTGCATGGAAATCAACAGAAATGTCTGAACTTAGTGTCAGTTCACAGAAAATTAAGGAGTAAGACTGGGGCCAGCTGGCAAGATCAGTGGGGCCCAGAATCTTTCTTGTTGCTGTGGACACTTAAGCAATGCTAGCCAGGAAAAATATTTCACTTTCTTTTACTGAAACCTTCGGTTGTCAGTGTCGGACTCTCAAGAAAGAGGGTAGGCAAGTACTGACACTTTGCCTCTCAAGAAATAAATTCCCACCAGCTAGGCTGTGGGAGGGTATGTGGGGTCCCTGAGCGTAGGAAGGAGGGTGCAGGTCAGTGCACTTTGCCTGCCAGAGGGAAGCTCAGGCCGTGTGACATCAGTACGACAAAATATGTTTGGGAAGAGCCTGCATATCTGGGATTATACTCCAATTGACTGAATAGTGAATTTATAAGTAACTATTGATGATGGATGATATTTCACTTAGAGAAAACAATTCAGCTATACTTTTCCATAAGTGCTCATGGCCCAGAAAACAGGAGATGCCTAAAGCAATCGACTGAAAAAATAATTCTAAATAGACGTAAAGGAGTACAGATCTTTTTAGAGATTGCTTACAGACAACCCATCTCTGCAGGGCAAGACACAATGAAGTTGCATTTACTATTGCCAAATTCTCCTCTGGCAAAACTTGATTTAAAAGGAAATTGCAAACACCTGACATGTTTTTAAGCATCATAATAAGAACAGGAACACTGCTTTTATTTTCTGCACGTAGAACTGCTTTCTGCTCTGACACGGGAGGTTCAGCATATCTCCATTTTTATTGCAGGGCCTGGGGCTGCTCATGGTGCTTGTGTATATAAATACGTATGCTGGCGAAATGCAGCTTCTTGTGCTGGCTGGAAGTTACCCACGGTCTTGTTAAAGTTGCAATCCAGAGATGTTAATTTTTGTTGCTTAATTTCCTCTGCAGCATCAGTAGTGAAGAAAGTATGAAGAAGTGATTAAGTAACTGTCCTCCCCATGTGGTATTTCACAGTTCCTTTGCTAAGACTAAGAAATTTTCCCCTCGGCATATGTACACATGCATAGCAGACTCAGCACAGCAGCTGGCTTTCCTTCTCCTGCAACCCTCATTAAAATTACCATTCTCTCTAACATAAATAAAACAGAGTTTTGGCCTGATCTGTAATCTGGTCAATAAATAAAAATAGAAGCCAGTTTAGACCGAAGGAAAAGGCTCACCAAGGTCTGTTTTTGCCATGGCAACTGGCACATCTACAAACATGAGACTTGGAAGGTAAGGGTTAACTTCTGGTCCCTGTGATCTTTAATCAATGGGACAGTGGGACTTTCTATCAAATTAATAAAGTGCCGAAATGACAAGGTTTTCAGATAGAGTGCTTTGCACAGGCTGTGTTTCCAACTCCAGCCTGCCAGGGAGACTGACAACTCCAGTGCCTGCCCACAGTGACCCAGCTTTGCAGTGTAAAGATCTACCTCCAATTTTTTACAGGGGCCACAAACCAAGAAAAGAAAAAAACCAAAGGGGTCATCAAGAAAAAAAATGTATTCTCTAGTTTCCAGGCAGGATAGTGATAAGAGGCAGTCAGTCAAAAGCCCCAAAGGCTTTTGAGTGGTGGCATTCGAGAGTGGTTGAGAAAGCAGAGGCACAGGGGACAGGCAGGCTCACATGGACATGCCACTATGACAGGAACAGGCGAGGTGACCAAGGAGCCAGCTGCCCAGAGGGTGGGCACTCTCAGAGATGTCTTTTTGAAATATTTTTTTTTTTATTTTAACACATTGAGTCACTTAATTTGGATATAAAATTTATAGTTTGCATTTAAAATTTACAGGGTGTCTTTTTTGTTTTTGTTTTGGGGTTTTTTTGCTATCTCTGCTATTTTTAGTCACACAAGTGTTGGAATGGAGAAAAAAAAATCCTTAACGGCTGACAAACTTAGGTAGGATCAACGGGATAAGTGAGTGCATGTCCTGCTTCTGATACTTTCCAAGAGCAGATAGTGAGAGGCTAACTATAGAAACAAGGCAAGTAACGAGAGCTAAGTCCCTTGCTGCCTACCTCCCAGCCTCCTGGCTGGACCCACTCCAGACGGGATTTTGCAGTTTCAGTATAGCATATTTTTATGACTAAGAAATAAATATGCCATGACTTAGTGTCTCTGATCATTATTTAGACCATGGGAGAAGAAATGAGTTTGTTTCTTTCTTTGTGCTAGCCTCCCACCTGGAGCCTCCCAACAATCACCGATCAGGACTTTTTACTTTCCATAACAAGAGAAAGTCACCTTCAAAGAAACATCCCCATTGTGCCCAGAGGTACTTTCCTTATTTCACTGGGCTATTGCCCATTGCAGTATGAAGAAATGTATTTTGATTGCAAAAAAAAAAAAAAGGAAATTGACTTCTTATCAACGAACAGGTTTTTGCTTGCAGCAAAAATCGTAAAACCCAAACATCAAAAGAGGAAGTCTTCTTGCTCTTAGGTGCAAAAAGGAAGTTTCCATGTAGAACACTTGCTAAAGATCTTTGGAAAGGACAGTTACTTTTTCAAAATTCATGCTGCACTGAAGGAAATAATGTACATATGCACCTCATGGGATTGACATAATTCCATTTTTAATAGCATAAATCACAAATCAGTAAGCTCAGTGTAAAATTCACTTTGCATTGTACAAAAGGAATACTAAGTCATGTTTATATAAGTGCTGTGGTGCCAAGAAAAGCATGAAGACACAGCATGCGGGTGCTTGCCAACCTGACCAACTGTGTCTGTACTGACCTTTCCTGCTGCCTCCCACTCCTCTAGCCTCTGCCCTCATCAGAGTCCCACAGAGGAGCTTGCTCTCTTCCAGCCCAGAGAATTTTTTTCTCCTGCCTAAACCTAAACAGCTCGGGCTTAAGGCAGTCCAGACTCAGCCTCTTTTGTTCCATGGGAACCATACTTCTACCTTTTGTTAAAACTTGTGGCACGCAGCAAAATTCTTCACAGAAACATGTATGTCATGAAATCTCAGACAATCATCAAATTTTTCAAGACTGATTTTTAATAAAAGAGCCCTCTTCAAGCCTCTCTCCCTGCCATATGGCAGCAGAGTGCCCCAGCTATGACTTGATCTGTGACGTCTGTTGTTATTTTTAGCAGTTGCTTCGTCGTTGCTGATTGATGCTACATCTGTCTTTCAAATCTAGTATCATTCCTTGTGTTTGGGTTTGGGATTTCCTTCCAATCTTTATCTGTAACAGGATGTCTCCTACGACTGTTGGCATAACCGTAGAGTTTGAACACATTTGGAGTATTCAGTCTGAGCTTGGACTAAGCCTTGATTGTGGTTGTCTTTGCAGAGATTGACGGATACCTGAAAACATAAAAGCAGCTGTTCCATTAGAAGACAGCGTGTGTGCTTTTTTTGGTCTGACATTAGAAACTGAACAAAGCTTCATGTATAGAAGGTGTTACGGTTATGTTCCCACCTTCTGTCTCTCTGTGTTAGCCAGATAATTCCTTTGGTTTTAACCATCCTCATCAAATCTCTGTCACTTTGCTGGGATTATTCTCCCAGACTAGATAATCTCCTATTCAACAGATTCAAAGGTCTGTTTTTGTTAGGAACCCCAAATCCATTGTTACAGCTGGTAAGAAGATAGTGTAGAAAATCATTCGCCAAATAACTTGAATGTGTTCTTAAAATCAAAGCTGGCAAATAGTATCTACTTTATTTGAAATGTCCCTTACCTTACTGTACCAAAAGAGAGCTGTGAGTTGCTTTTATTTAGAGTTCACCTTACTTTCACCTTCGTACTATTTAGGTGAAGAAATTGTGATAGCCTGTGGAGTAAAATAACAAAAAATATTTTCAAAATATGGGAGAAATAAAGAAGCGAACAAAGTGTTTTCCTTTGTTTTTCAAAAGATCAGAGGACAGGAAGATAAAGCATCATGCAGAAACAGAAGTGTACTACAATACACTTCTGCCTTACATTTCTGACACTCTGAGGTGCTGTAAGTGGCACAATTAAGATGGAGATTATACTCAAGAGAAAAATCTGGTGTCTGGCTTCCTGGCCGCGGAACTGTCTTGCTAGCTACAGAAATAAATTTGGCTATGAATGGTTAAAAAATAAATTAATGAAGCATAAGAGCTGTCTGGTCAATGCCTTCTGTCAGGCACGAGAGTCCAGACTGCTGTAATTGCATACAGACTTTAACGCAAAACACTCAAACAAGCTGCTCATCTGCAGTCTCAGCCTGCAGTGGCAGAGTGAGTCTATTCACCTGGTGGAAAACTCTGCCGGCCCACGCCTCGATAGCTGTGAGCACACACTGCAAAATTTCTGGCTATCTTTAGGAAGCTTTGGAAGCATTTTATTTGATTGCTGCTACTAGCTGTTGTCAACACTGGAATAAAGATGAATCGGTTACAGACTACAGCTTAGAGCAGAGGAGTCTTGTGCCGAAAGAGAGCATGGGCATTCATTTCTCACTGAGAAATTATCTCTCCGGGAATAACTAAGATTCATTTTCATTCACTTGCTCTTATGAACTGTTGGAAAAAATCCAGAGAAGAGAGGATACCTTCATTTGGAGTGGTAATATGCTGGAATAAACAGCTAGTCCAATTGAGGGAAGAAGCAGTTATTTTGCTGCATTTGGCTCAATGAATTGTGATCTTTTTCTTCCTGTGCAAAGGGGTATTAAAATGACGTGAGCTGTAAGCAAAATGTTTCCCTTCAACTCAGACCATGACTGAGGGGAATTATCCTGACAGTATTGCTCATCTTTCATGAACTAAATAGTATCTATAACTTACCAAAATTCAGAGATTTTGCATGTGTCCCCTACAAGAATGCAGGGATGGAAGCATCTGTCCTCAGTCTCCTTGATTTACTGAATTCCTGCTCTCTACTATTTTAATTCAGCGGCTAATTCTTCACTCACTGAAGGGCTGACTCTAGCAACAGAAACTGAGTTTTCCCTTCCCAGGACACCAGAAGGAAACAAAGTACAAGAGGGCTTGAGGAGATGGAGTGGATTTGTCTAGTTTTTCCACCAGTAGCTGAAAAAGGAGGAGGGGACTGTGGGAGGGGGACCAAAATTGTGTGCTTCATGTTCTCCACTTTGCCCTACACAGACAGATGATTTTTCAGCATAGATTCACTTTTATGGCTCATGTCATAAAGTCGGGTCAGAATTTATTAATCTTCAGGATTTTTTGTAAGGATGAGTTGAGAGAAACAGAGGTTTAGAAGGGAGGAGAGCCCTTCAAAAAGGCTTGGGTGCTCTGTGGTCTTGGATCCAACTCATCACTGCCTTAATCTACTTCATTAAGCAGGGTGAAACAGCCTTTGCACACCCTTTATGAATGCTTAGATGAGCAAAGTCCTGAAGTGAAAAGACTGAAGTAATTTGAGTAAAGCTAAAACTGTATTCTGCCTCTGGCAAGCCAAGCATTGTCTGGAGATGTTGGACTTCCTTGCATGCTAAGTGTGAGGTCTTCTCCAGTACCTTGAAAAGCAAAGGCGTTGCATGACCTTTGTCCATGTTGCTCCTGAAGAAGCTGTCAGGGGAGAGTGAGGCAAAGCGGAGTTCTGCTCCACCGTATATATTTTCCTTCCAGCCTTTCCATTCCTGTGCCCTGCACTGCAAGTAACTATTTTATTTTTTTTCTGTAGCTGTATGATGTGGTTCACAAGGTGGTTATCACTGTGACATTATCTCAGATAGCGTTATTCTCAAAGCTATGCTGTGTACACTAGTGTAGATTGTAGACTTCTTTTTATTAAGAAAATGGGAGAAGACAAACAGGTTTTTGTTTGGTTATGCTGTTACTGTGAACATGGTAATGAGGAAAATGGAGTTCTCGTTAACTACATTTAATTGTGATGCACTTTTGTGCATCAGGATTTATCATGGAAAATCTGAGACCACAGAGGATTTGAGGAGAGCTGACAGTTACTACAATTAAGGCATTGCCTTTCTACCTTGTCCTATCAGTCCGGGCTTTCTGCAGTAGGACGTGATTTCAGAGGGGAACCAAACATGTTTGCCATTTCACTCTAAACTGCGGTGACATTGGCTGAGGTCATAGTATTGTGTTCACCAATGTCCCTTATTGAAAAATCCATGGAGGGCTCATCTCCGGTGAAAGTTCACTACTACTCAGGAGCTTCCAGGTTGTAAGATCTTCATTTTAAAGAAAGAATGGTAAAATATTAGAAGCAGTGGGGAGAGGGACAAGCTATGGGTTAGAAAACAAAGCTTTTCAGCAAGTTTTTAATCTGAGTTTAGCTTAATCTCTGAACCAATTTTCATATTATTCAGCTGATGTTGCTATTTACTGCAGGGACAGTAGTGTATACTGAATTATTGCATGGCTAATAAAGTAATTCTATACTAATGCTGATAAAATAATGCTATGATAATCTCTTCCCGTACAATCATTGTGAGCTTTTTTTCCCCAGAGAACAGTCTGATCTCTTTGTGTGTAATTGCTTTCCGAGTGCCCTGACTTTATGTTGTGAGATTACATTAGTCAAATTTAAACTCTCCATTAGATGTCAATGAACTGTAACCATTGTGACTGCAAGGTTATTGACCCAGGTGCAAATAGCCAATGCCCAGTTTAAAGATTCAGTTCTGACAAATGGGTTAGAATAATGAAAACATGATGGGAAATGGTTGGGTGCTTCACTGACTAATTGAACAGGATCCTTGCAATTTGTTCTATGATACATGATTCTTCACAGCCACGGGTGAGTAACAAATCTATCATGTTTAATGTTTCAGAGTTAACTGATGAAACTTCCTGAACTGAAAGGTCCCTGTATTTTTCCTTCAGAACAATTTCAGATAAATGCTAAATTCCCTTTGCACAGTTAGTGTTTTGGGTTGGGTTGTTTTGGTTTGGTTTGTTCTGTTTTTTTGGAATAGGACTGTTTGAAGAATAAGACATTCAAGTTCTGTTTTGAAGCAAAATGTCTTTCTGCATGTATGCTATCATTAATATCTGAGGAAGTGGTAGTGCTTTCAGGGCCAATTTTCACTGGCATTTTTCCCCCCTTTATGTTAAATAAAGATCTAATCTGAATAAAGGTATGATTTGAAAAATATTTCAAAGAGCTTTGGATCAGGTCCTAATGTTACTTCATTCTATAGGATATGTTCCTTTGTTAGCATTTTTCAAGTATTACTTGTTTAAATCTGGATTTTGAGTTCATTAAAGTCTGTGTTTTCAGATCTCCAGCTCCAACCTCACAACTGAATTGACACATATAAAAAAATTGTCCTGAGAATATGATCACTGACAAAACTGCCAAAAATGAGCTCCTGAGAAACTTTCTTTTTCTTAAGAAACTGCTGGAACTTTAGGGGTATTTGAACAAACAGTTTTTGGAGATCGTCTGTTTGAGACTATTTCAATGGATCAGACACAGCAAAAGCCAGGAGGCAGGGAGCAGAATAACTCTGTGTTTTCTCTGAAGAAGTGAGTGAATTTTTTTTTCCACCTGGGGGAATTTGTTACTCTCCTCTTCAGTGAAAACGTAATCTCAGGGGACTTAAAGCTGCCAGGAATATATACTTGCTCTTTTGGGGAAGCTACATTTATTTCAATATAAACTGCAAATATAAATCAATATAAATCTGCAAATTAAGCACTTAAATCTTTTTCCATATGCTTGATGCAAATCCAGCTGAAATGAAATTTAATGATTAGTAGGTAGGTCCCATGTGAGACAGTGATACGTATATGATGCTTTCCTTTCTTCTTTCTGGTCAGAAGCAGATGTTACATGCTTTCTCTGTTGTATAAAAGAGCAGAAAGAGAACTTGGAAATGTGCACACAATAGAGACTTTAACTAAGGAAGTACCGTAGCTTGTTCAGCCCATTTGCCACCTGTCTCAGACAATGGAAAAATTATGATTAAGATTGTAAATTTTTTCACTGTATGTGGGGACGAATTAAAAGCTCCTGGGATTTTATGTTGTAGGTAACTCTTCTAGTCCCGGACAGACGTTTTGCTATTGCAGTGGTGATTTGGCTTTACACATTTACTCAAGGAGAGAATTTGAGTACCAATTTAGCGGGTCACAGAAAGTGAGGGGGTCAGAATTTACGGACCTGCAGATGAATAAATTGTCTCTGCTCATCAGAAACTTTTAGGCAAGAAAAACTACATCCATAGAGTAACGATCCATAAACCAATGTCCAAATGAATGGATGTAGTGACTGAAGTTCTGCAGAGGTCTGTCTTGCTTCTGGCATAACCCAGTAATATTGATAGTGATGTGGATTACACAATGGAGAATACCCTTATTAAATTTGATCATGACATAAAAGGAGGACAGACTGTAGATATGCTGAAGAACAGGACTAGAAGTCAAAATACCCTTAACAAACAGGTAAAAAGGTGCTATTAAATATGGACAATAGCAGGCAGGATTAATCAACTGTGAAAATATAGTTTGGAAACCAACTGTCTCTGTAGCAAATTGCAAAAAATGAGTGGCTTTGGTGGATTACAAACTGAACGTGAACCAACAATGTGTTACTTCTGTTAAAAAACCAAATGTCATACTGGGTTGCATAAACAGGAATATAATCCATGAAACATGAAATAATCCTTCTCCTTTGCTCAGCGTTGGTAAAACTTGTGCTGTAGTGCTGTTATGCACTCATCACTTCAAAAAAGATATACTAGAATCCAGAGGAGAGCAGTGGAAATTATCAGAGGTTTAGAAATACACCCTACCAAGGAAAACTGAATGAGTTGCTTTCCTCATCTGAAGGGGGAGACTTTCTTGTATTATTTAAATAAATACAACCTACTTACAAAGTGGAAAGGAATTATTATGTTCCATATCCTTGGTGGATTGCACAAGACAGGTTTTAAATTATGACAGGTAAGATTCGGTTTAGACATTAGGAAAAAAATATTTTAGCAATAAAGATAGCGAAGCACTAAATGCCTAGGGAGTTCTTCAGGCATCTTTGATAAACATCAGTTAAAATGATACAAGAATAATTGAACTTTGCCATGGATGCTTAGAATTAATCAAGAGACTTTGGTCTTTCCAGCCTGACCTACTGATGATTCAGTGATGTGCCAAGAGATGTACACATAAATTCAGGAGGAGAGGATAAAAAAGAGAAGGGTTTGGTTGGGAGTCAGCAGTTCTTGAAAGCCAATTTGGAGGGAAAAGTAACACAAGTGAAAGATTGAGACTTTATGGGAAGTTAAATTATTAAGTCACATATACCTCCTGAACCACCGGACTGGCTCCTATTATGTTGCTCCATTTGGATCTAGGAATGGGTGTATTTCATTCACCTTCCAGTAATTTCAGAACCAAGCTTCTTCTCAGCCCTTCCCACTTGTAAGGACTGCCTGGCTGTGGCTAATCACACAGCTGTTGCCAATAGGAAGAGATTGGTAGTTTTAATACCACTAGCGGAAAAGAAGTGGTTCCTTTAGAGGGCTAAATGGGTAAAAACTCACCTGGCTGGAAAGTCAGGTGGTGTAACACAAATAATCTGTGGAAATTTTACACAGATTACTTCCTGTGTTATTTGAGTAAAAGATGTTAAAGCTTTGATATCTGAATGTGTTGTAATATGCTAAAAATGATAGGTTGTGAGAGGTTTATACAGAAGTATAAACATACAAATGTTGATGTTTAATGACTGCTGTAAGGTATTGTAACTAGACTTTGGGGTACATTACATTAATCAGAGGTTTGGATGAGATGACTTTGGTTATGAAAGGGCATGTTTTTGGGAGGGTTTCTGCAGCACTATTCCCCAGGTGCTGTCTTGGATGCCAGGCCCATCTGGACAAAACTAGCACTACTGGAAGATTTTGCCTCACAAAAGTTCTTCTTTAACAAAAAATGTTAACTTTGTCTCATTTCTTCTCATGTACAACATCTGCTTAGCATGTCAATGTGACTAGTTGGGAATAAACCTGTCCAGAGGAGCAGGTCTGCTGGGCAACTTGTCCCAGCCAAGATCTGTGGGAGTGCAGCTGGTGGTGGTGACGCTGCAGACGTCGGTGTGGCCCTAGGGTGTCCCCCCTGCTCCCAGCCAACCTTCTTGTCCCCCTGGTATGGTCCTGCTGGCCGCTGCCAGCTGGGATGGGACAAGGCAGGGGCAGGTCTCCTGCCTGATGCTCCCTCATAACTGAGGCAGGATCTGTCATATTAATATCTCAGTCTAAACTATGGATGTCACCTGCACAAAGGCGGTAGTTTATTTTAATACAGCCATGAATGGTGACAGGGCTGTTTGCAGTGGGCTGCAGAGCTCTGTGGAGCAGCCGCCACTTGAGGCAGGAGGTGCTGAAGCCTTTAGAGGCCTTGCACTTAGGGGTGAGCTGGGCATGTTTCTCTGAGGTGTTTTTTTACTCTGTAGTTTCACTCTGTCTGGGACATCTATTCTGTAATAACTTGTGCTGTAATCGGTGGCGTTGCCTTGGGGTAATGAGGGCAAAACTGAGGTAAGCAGGAGTTTAACTTAATATTGTCATCTACTCACAGAGAAATGTATGCTGATACTCTTTTTTTTTTTCTCCCCTCTCTTCAGGACTTCTGATTTAAGTAACTAATCATCATGTCTGACCCTGTTGTTCTGCGTAGCATCAAGAGATTGGGAGAGGATAACTATGCTTTTGACTTGGATGGCAAAAGTAAGAAGTTTATTTTTCAGTCAGCTCCTTATTTCATAAAGCATGTAAAATAAGCGGTGGGTGGCCTATGTGGAGCAAATAGTCTACAGAATACAAAGAAAATACTCTGTGGAATAAGTATAGAGTTATGTGGTACCTGCTGCTATGGATATGCTGCCTGCAAAGCAACTTTTCCCTAAAAACTACATAGAACAATCCCTACTTATGGACAATCTTTACTTATCAGCCTACAAGTTCACAATATCGACCTAGTTTTTTATACTCAGCACTTTGGTGTGCAAGTAAAGGGCCTTTACTAGGGAAAAAATAAAAAGTTCTGTCTTCTGTAGTTTCTAGAGCTGCTTTCAACAAACACATATATCTGTAGTCATACGAGGCAGAATTCTTATGAGCTATTGCTATGAGAATAGCTGCATTCCTTCTCCTCATCAGAGCTTTTCCTTTTTTCTTCCATTTTTCCTTTGCAGTGTGCACTTTTCCATTTTGCCAATCCAAATTTGGCAAGGGTCAAGGAAGAGAAACTTCTAAATATTTTGAGTTCTGTTTATAAGACTTGAGAAAAGTGGGCAAAGAGAGAGATATTAAATATTTATACTGAATGTGAGATACAAAGGAAAGCAAAACAGTATCACATAATGGAAGATGAATTGCAATACAATGCAACAGATATGCTCCTCACATAGAGTAAAAAGGGTTCACAAAAGGATTCCTGCACTCAGATATCACCCGAGTTCCCTAAGCATACTACGTTTTGTATTTTCAAATTCCCTGATGGCTGTGACCTAATCTGCAAGCGTTTAAGCTTTCATTAAAACATTCTCCTAGGATCCAATGAAATGCTTCAGACCATGCATAAAATAGCCTCTGTTATAAACACAGGCCTTAATGGGTTTAACAAATGTGACATTCACTCTCAATTTCACCTGCTTCATCACAAAAACAGGTGCTCTCAAGTTGGATCTGAAAAAAATACAGCTTGAGAAGGAAGGATGCTTTTTTATCATGGGTTCTCTTTTTTTTTTCTTTTCCTTTTAATTCATCAGATGTATTGTTAGAACAATACGCTGGGTAGTGATAAAGACTATGCAGCTTTACTTCACTTGAAATACTTTATGACAGATTACCTCCAGAAAACTGGAGACTCATATTGAAAGACAGTCCCTCTCTCTGGAACTATTTTTCACCAACAAAAAGAAATCAAAACAAACCATACTAGACTGTCACAGTGAATTTTTTTCTCCTGCCTAAACCTAAACAGCTCGGGCTTAAGGCAGTCCAGACTCAGCCTCTTTTGTTCCATGGGAACCATACTTCTACCTTTTGTTAAAACTTGTGGCACGCAGCAAAATTCTTCACAGAACCATGTATGTCATGAAATCTCAGACAATCGTCAAATTTTTCAAGACTGATTTTTAATAAGAGAGCCCTCTTCAAGCCTCTCTCCCTGCCATATGGCAGCAGAGTGCCCCAGCTATGACTTGATCTGTGACGTCTGTTGTTATTTTTAGCAGTTGCTTTGTCGTTGCTGATTGATGCTACATCTGTCTTTCAAATCTAGTATCATTCCTTGTGTTTGGGTTTGGGATTTCCTTCCAATCTTTATCTGTAACAGGATGTCTCCTACGACTGTTGGCATAACCGTAGAGTTTGAACACATTTGGAGTATTCAGTCTGAGCTTGGACTAAGCCTTGATTGTGGTTGTCTTTGCAGAGATTGACGGATACCTGAAAACATAAAAGCAGCTGTTCCATTAGAAGACAGCGTGTGTGCTTTTTTTGGTCTGACATTAGAAACTGAACAAAGCTTCATGTGCAGAAATTGTTATGTTCCCACCTTCTGTCTCTCTGTGTTAGCCAGATAATTCCTTTGGTTTTAACCATCCTCATCAAATCTCTGTCACTTTGCTGGGATTATTCTCCCAGACTAGATAATCTCCTATTCAACAGATTCAAAGGTCTGTTTTTGTTAGGAACCCCAAATCCATTGTTACAGCTGGTAAGAAGATAGTGTAGGAAATTATTCATCAAATAACTTGAATGTGTTCTTAAAATCAAAGCCGGCATGCTAGATTCTGCAGCTGATTTTAAAGTCTGCAACACAGCAGCAGCAACCTCAGCTCCACGACTGTGAAAGAAACCAATGTGAATGTATTCTGAAAGTCCGCTCTCTCCCCAGTGTATTGCTGCCGCAGCACACTGCTCTGCATCCTGCTGGAGTGAGCAGCCATCTGCCTGCTGAAGCAATACAGATTTCCCCCCTCCCCTCCCTGCTGTGTTCTGTTCTGTTTTTAAAACTTCTCACTTAGGCTGCTAGCTGAAGGCAGTTTCAATGCATGCGGCATTGTGGGCTCTAATATTGGTGGGGAGGGGGGAGGAATGACGAGAAAAGGGAGTGAATAGGTAAAAGGGTATGTCCTTCTATTTCTGGGAGAGAAGACTGTTCGTCTCTTCCAGACATTTACTTAGAACTTCTCCCAGGTTGCCCAGATTTATCTAGCTGGTTTGAGGGGCTGTTTTTTGTCTCTTAGTTTGCCTTTATGTACTTGTCACTTTTACTTGTTAGAGGATTTTGGCAAAAGACTTTCTATTGGGAACAAAGCTCTTCCTATTTTCACAGTTGGTTTTTTTTTTTTTGTCTATCCAAGTGAGTTTGCCTCTGGTTTCTCAGTTTCCTTGGAAATGCACTGTGTTTTCTGCTTAATGTAGTGAGCAGTTTGTTGAACTGCTAGAGCACCTTTCCCAAAGCAAACACCATTGCTTTAAAACCATACTGGCACCGGCATTCTGCTGATTGATCTCATGCTCTGTAATCTCCAGTGAGGTTTGTTTCAATAACCAACTACATATTAGTAAGAATTAGCCCTCACTGGATCAACCCTTGGACACCACATCTGTAGGTATAGTTAAGAGCCAGCTTTAGCTGGGAGCCTTTTGAGTACAATTTTTCATCACTTGATTTCCTCAAGCTTAACTTTTACTGTGTTTACTAAAAACTCAAATTCTTGGCAATGTTCTTCAGCTTTTTCTTGATTCTGTGCTTTTTTCAAATTGGAAAATTTCTTAAATGTCTTAATTCCTCTTTCAAAAATTTTTAAGCATTCAAAGGTTACTATAACTTTTTCTTTAGAGTTAATAAATTCTTTCGTCTTCCCTGCCCTCTTTTCTTTTCAATAAAAATCATGTTCTGTTCTCTTTATCTACTTTTTCAATTTAGCAGTGTGATCTGTTACTTGTCTGTTTCTTTATTTAAAATTAAGCACAGACAATGTCATTCAAAATTCTCCTCCTGCTTAAAATCTGCTGGCCTGCAAGAGCTGGCCCGCAGCTCCTCGCACTCTTGAATAGCATTGATATACTCTTGTTTCCCTCTTCAAGTTCATAGATTAGGATTTCTTCACATTTGGAGAATGCTTATTTTGCTCTCTAAATTGATATGACTCAGAAAGCTATTTCACCAGACTCTCTTGTTCCTCCCATTTTCCTCCCAGTAGCCAGTTCCTTCATGTTTTGCAAAACACTTGGCATTATGAGCCTGCAGAGGAAGCTTTCTCTAAACCTTATCTTTTCCAATAAGCCCTGGAGAATCTTCTAGGAGTGATTTCAAATGATTACAGCTGTTACCAGCTGTCAAACTTCAAAAAACTGCAGAGATGTTTCCTTTTCCTTCACAACCAGCTCTTTTCTAACCCCAAATGATTCTTTGTAATAATAATTTTACAAATTAAAACCTTCCTGGGATAGACACATGTCCTTATTGAAAGAATCTTTTCTTTTTACCATCCCTGAGTAACAAAGAGAGCAAAATAAAACCAGCAGAGTCATTGTTAGCTAAAGCCAAATAAAGTTATCTTACTAACCCCCAAAAGGAGATGTAATCAGCTGTTCCCTTAGTCTCAAACTCAGACAGCTTTCATCTAACATTGTTGCCTTGAGAAATGCAAAACCATGGAGAGAATGGAAAAGCCTTCTTCCATTGGGTAGGAAAATGGTGGAAGCAAAATTTGTGGTTGCAGTGACCTCTTTGCACCTTCTGTGAATTGTGATGCAAAGTTCCTCTGTGTTTGCTGTGTGAGACAGGCCTGTGCATGCTCAGTGTTGTGTCACTAGATGTGAAGAAAGGCAGGCAGTGCTTGAAAAGCATGTGGTTCTGTAACTGATGCTGGGATGCTCAGTGCATTGTAAATGAGCAAGGTGCGTATGCCCAGTGCCCTTAGATTATCCAAACTGTCCTGTATACATAAAACTAGCTCTTTATTCATTGTCATCTCAAGTGATGTACAACAAATGTTTTCTACATCAGCCCTTATGATGACTCTTCTTCTTTAAGGCCCCTGCAAACACAAGCTGTGCTTTAGGTATGTCAACATCTCTTGAAAGGGAGTGAAATCCAGACCTGTTCTGGGGACCGTACAGCATGGTTACATCTTGCAGTATAATTCCGTTCCTTAGGGAGTATCCCAAGAAGAGACTTCAGTTCATCTTATCATCCAGGGGCACAGCTGCCCCCCTTCCCCAGCATTTGCAGTCTGTAAGTTGTTGGAAGGCAAGAGTGAAGAACTACTGCTCCTCCTTTCAGGGAACATGAATGGACTGCAAGTAGAGTAGTATTCCTTGATGACACAGTGTCCAATAGAACTAATTAAATACTAGCAAATATTCTGCAATGAACACAAATTGACTTTTGGCAATAGTCCTGAATAATGTATTTAGTGGAAACCATTTTGTCATCTGGGGGATTAAAAACCTGAGACTACTTCTTCAAGAGAAAGCAGGCATAAATTGATATAAATTTACCAAGGAATTTTTGGACCCATTGTCAGTTCATGTCCCTGGCTAGATGAATGAGAGGGAATAAGATGCTTTACAACTCAGGAATGACCAGGTGGGGTTCTAGGGTTTATGTTTCACATGTCTACAGAGGATTATGTACTTTAACAATAATCATTAACTAGACTGTGCATTTATTTTTCCTAACAGGTAACAGCTTCAAGAAATCAGAGTAAGTCATGTACACAAACAGAACAATCAGTATTTCTAGGAATATTCAAAGAAGTTAATGTCATTGGATCAAATTGACGCATTTATTGAATATATGGTATTTAATGAAAAGCCGTTCTCTAGGAGTGGAACTGCCTTATTTGATACAACTGACACAGGTAGACCAAAACAGTCCTAGAAATCCTTAAAAACACAGAGTAATGTCAGCAAAATATGGTCTTTCTTCTGAAAATGTTTTTGATACTCAAATTTGTCTTTCTTCAGTGCTTTTAGTTTGAGAAATGAGTTTTTCTGGAATTTTAATCAATCTTGATTAATTTCTCTTAAAGCTTAACCGTTAGAGGCTAAAATAAAATGAATTAGTTCGCATCATTTGAACTCAGATATTGAGATTTAAACATAGAATTCTAGATAGTTAAAAGCTAAAATGACTTAAAGACCTTGACCTTCAGCTATTATCTCAGATTTGAATGGGGTTAAGAGGCCCCCTCTTCCTAAATCTTGTGACAACTCTGTAGCAAACTGGACATCCTAATGGGGACTGTAATTTGGGCCAGCTCTTTCTGACACAGTGTACGCAGTCTGAGAACTACTCCTAGAATGAGAAAGCAAGATCATCTCTTAATTTTTGTCTTTGTCAGGTTGCCCATCTCAGAGAGCAGGAGCCCAATATTCAAGGTCTACCATGGTCTTCGCACATATTTTGAAACCCAAGTTCTGTTTGACTTTCACATGTAACACACATATGGTCCTACCTACTGTACATGTAAAACTTCCTTCAGGCTTTCTAGGATCTGGTTTCTGAAAACTGTTCATGACAAATAAAGCTTGAATTTATTTGTTTCATTAAAAACAAAATAACCCAAATTCAAATCCCTGCTTATTCATCACTGGATGTATACAGCTGATAATTACTATGATTACTTGTTATAGTATGGATCCCATCCATAATGGTGTAACTAGTCCTTTATATTTTAACTGATCGTACAGAATAGCAACACATAATCTGAGCACTGAATAAAAACCTGTATGGTAGGGTGAGAGATTATGCTGCCACTATGGACATATGAACATACAGGCAATATAAGACGGAATGGGAACAGGACCTTTCTCTGTCTAAAAGAAAAAACTAGCCAAAAATTTCTCTATCTGACCTCCAAGAACCTACAATCCACATTATGGCAATAGTGTTTTGAGAAACTGCTTATGAAACAAAGCATAAAGATTCAGATCATTGTAACCTAACTTCTGTTCTAGTCCCTGTCTAAAATTTGAAAGAATGATCAAATCACTAGTTCCAAAGAAATCTGAGGGAAACAGCTGGTCTCTTAAAATTCTGGGCAAAATGTCTCAAACAAAATGTAATTTCAGTGAAGTAACCAAGAGAATAAAAAGATTAATGTAAAATCTTATCTTTTTTGCTAGGAATTTCTCTACATATGAAGAACCTTTTATAGAGAAGAAAAATGAAAAGTGAGTTAAGTTCAATTCTGTGTACTGTTTTTGCATACAGAACAAAAGATGTGCTAAAATGCAAGTTTATAATTTTATGTTTTCTGTTCTTGAAGGTCATCAGAGAAGAAAGAAAACACTATTCGTATTGGCTTCTTTCAGCTGGTAATGAAAGCAATGGCTATAAATATTTTATGTGTATTGTGCTGCAGAATAAGTGACAATAATCTGTATGGTTGTTTTGGGGAATAGCTGTGACTAAGCCAAACTTTTAAGGATTAAACCATTTGGCATGAAATCCTGTCATTAAAGTCAATGGGAATTTAATAGAAGCATTTGTCATTTTGTCAGCTTGGTATTGATTATTGATATTTGTGTCATCGTTGTCTATTAAACCCTTTATATTGAACCTACAGGTAGATATGGGGAAAAGAGTTAAGATGCACAGCAGGAATCTAGGTGACCTTGATTCATTCTTATTTCTCCCAAAAATTTGCTGTGTGATATTTGGCAGGTAATTTAGCTTCCTTGGAATTGCTCCATGGGTATTAGAAGATTTGGTAACTACAGAAACTTAGGAATGTACAATACTGTATAGTATGTCTAGGTTTTGGTGGGTCTTAGAATCCCATAGGGTGCATCGAAATTTTAAAATTAATGTAGTAGAGAGATGTCCAACCCAGCAGCATGCAGCTAAGAGGTTTTATTATGTCTGTTTTTCATGTAGTCTAGGCAATAAGCCTGTGACGTGTCCAAACTAATATGGTCCTGACTCTATTACTGGGCTGGTGCAATTACATCCATGTGGCTTCTATTCTACCTGGCTAAGTATCTCAACTCTTAGTTGGGTGGAGAGAACAGTCTGTCCACACAGAGGCTATGCCTGTCAAGCAGAAGGGTTTTGAATTCTGCAGTATGTTTTGCACAGATGTTTAACTCCTAAAGTGCAGTTGGTAAACACAGTATGTTTGTATCAGCTGTGCTGAGAGATTAGATATCGCACATCTGTGCATTTTCTGGGTTTTTGGTTTGGGGTTTTTTTAATCAAGGGAATTCCTAGACTTCCTATGAGCAAGGTTTACTACAGTTTTCTTCTGATGTTTTTTGTAGAAAGACCATTTATTTAATTCTCTTTTGTGTTAACTGACTTATTTTTCCCTTTATCTTGTCTCTGCCCTAATGTCCCTTTTCCATGTGTGCTCCAAATTCCCACCCTTTCTTCTCTTAGACACATTATAGCACCTACAGAACCTGGGCAGGCTCTTCAGCAGGTTATGATTCCTCTTTACACTCCTATTTTTAAAATACATAGCATTTGGTATTGATAACGCTATACGGACAGTTTGATTTATATATTTACACAAGACTTTAACCTGAGAATCAGACTTCACACAATCATGACAAAGGTAACTTAAGTCGCTGTATCTTAGCTCAGTCACCAGCTGCATGTGTGCGTGCCCTTGGCCCATGGCAAGTGTGAGGTAATAGGACTTACCTCGATCCTTTTTTTACTGCATGCTATGTCATATTTCTATACGTTTCTCCCATATTAAGAGCCAATGCACAATTGCATGGCTCAGCTAACAGGTTTTAGAATATTAATTACGAGAACTTGCTCTGAGACATTTAGCTGGCTTTCTACCATGGTACCCCAGACTTTTGAGAAATTGTCTAACTCTATTCAGAGGCCCTACATAATGCCCTAAGGCTTTTTCTTCCCTTCCCTCTCCCTCTGTCCCCACAGGAAATCTGCAAAGCAGACTATATATATGAATTATAATTACTATTAGTAATCTTTTAGCTAGTTTCTGGAATAATGATAATGTGGAACGATATTGAGCTATTAATGTTATATGATAATATATTCATTCACACGGTCAGATTCTACTGTCAACTAAAAGGGAGCTCCTAATAACTTATGAGGCTGTAATCACAGGTGCAATTAGATTAGATTGGAGAGAGAGATTTGTCTTATTTCTGTATTGGAGATAATTCTGAAATTTAAAGAGAATGATTTTGTATCTGATCCACCTGATTAATGATTTGTCAGCATGCAACCAACATGAAGACTGCCTCTCAGCAGAGACCATATTTTTTTCCTGTCTCTTTAGTTTCGATTTTCTTCTTCTATGGAAATTTTAATGATGGCTGTTGGTAGTGTCTGTGCTATTGTTCATGGAGCAGCCCAGCCAGCTGTGTTGCTTGTGTTTGGTGCAATGGCAGACACATTTATTGAATATGACATTGAAATGCAAGAACTTAAAGACCCAAACAAGAAATGTGAAAATAACACCATAGTGTGGATTAATGGTACTATTCATCAGAATGAAAAGAATGCCACAATAAGATGTGGGTAAGTAGTAGATATATTTGTTTCTTTTCCTTTGTTATTATGACTTGTCAGAGAATGTATTGCTAGTGAAAGTCCACTTCAGCCTTTAAATCTGGCATTTTCTGTCCATAAGGCAGAAAAAGGGCATGGTTCTTGTTCAGAGTCCTGTTTCTGAGCTGGAGGGAGAGGTCAGCTTGGGTCTTGGTCTTTCAGCTATAGATGTCAGCAAGGATATTCTTTGATGATGATTGTTCTGATAACAGATGTATCTGCTACACATCTGAGTTCACTAATCTGTTTTCTCGGGTGACACCGTAGGTAATAATGACTTCTGGTCATTCTGGTTAGGACTTACATACCTAGAGGTGCCTGCTGACTTCTAGCAAGTTAGCTAAACTTTAGTCATTTAAGAGAAATGAGCACTTCCAGGGTGCAATTTATCTCATCTTCTGGGAGATGTCTAAGGCAGGTCAGATGAAATGCCATATCAGAGTGCCTGTTTCTTTCCATTAACTATAATAAATGGAGTCTAGAGGATTCATTCAGATACAGATATCTGTCAAAGCCAAATTTGAACCTGTAACCTTTCCTAAGGCTCCTTTTTCAGTGCATTATTCTAAGAGTTTTCTCATCTCTGAATGACATTTAATTAGAATTAGAAGTTACTTATCTAAAGGTCTCTGAAACTCAGAGCATGTGGGAAGTGATTTGCATTCCTAGATGTAGGTGACGGGCCAAATTATTTGCTCCAGGCTGTCCAAACCAGCCCTCCAAGATGGGGCTGGCAGATAGAATACAGGAATTGCTACAGACCTCTGTTCCTCTGAAGCAGCAACTATGCACCAGGCAGGATTCATTAGAGCATTAAAAATGGTACTGGATATCTGTGTCAGGCACTTGAGTTGTTTCCGTGATTGCTTTTTGCAAGACATCAGGCCAGGTGCATAGTGTTCCCTTTTGGCTTAAAATTTCAGCGTACCAAATTCGGGGTAAACAGAATAAAATTTGCTGTCTGCAGAATGTTTTAAAAATGTTGTCTAAAAGCATAACCGATAATAACCTGAAATGCCTATTTCAAAGTAATCTAAAAGCAATAGGAGCAACTCAATGCCCTTCACTAATATTAGAAGTAATTTAATACTCCTACTTGAGCTAAAAGAAATGATCGTGTCAGATTAGCAAGTTTATGGTACAAAGTAATACTTGAATTGACTTTAGCAGCCCTTATTTCTCTGTAAAACATTGTTTAAAATTGAGCGTTATTAGTTGGTGTAATAGCACACAGCAAGTGCATTCAACATCTAATGAACACTTGTTAGGCAGCTCTTCCTGGAAACACCCTCTCAGCTGTGCTGTTTCAGTCTGGTGGGGTTTCGCAGAGGCTGCAGGGCTGCTCCAGGACAGCAGAGCGTTTCCTGGTTATCTGTCAGCACCCTACCCCTGTGCAACCGGCAGAGCGAGCAAACCTGCCGTGGCTAGCAAGAGCCTTAGTATTGGGAAACAACGCCTCTGTTGTTAGCAAAACAAGCTGACTTGCCAGCTGACGTGACTCTGACTTGAAGAAACACCAGATTAGAAATCTGTGAGAAACTTAAAAAAGTATTGCTAACTTTTGGGTTTTTTTTCCCTCAGGCTGCTGGACATTGAACAAGAAATGACCAGGTTTGCAGGTTACTATGGAGGAATTGGTTGTGCTGTACTTGTGTTAGGATACCTCCAAGTCAGTATTTTGTTCCCTATTTTGATTTCAAAGTTTAAATCACTAAATAATTAAGTTTATAATAATTATGTTCCCTTTAACTGCTTAGTCAGCTGTCCATTTGAGCAGAGCAGGTGCTTTCAGTTCTCATTCTATCGGCTGAAATAGGTTAGCTCTGGCAATCTGAGACCTCCTTGGATTTGTGCATGCATGCCTTTGTACAGGGATACACTACCCAGTGAGATGAATGCATGCTGCTTCTTTCACGCCACAAGAAATACTTGTTTAAGTGTGGTTACTGTGAAATCCACATGCCCTCCCAAAATAATAGCTGAAGAGCATGCATATTCCCAGTAGGCATCTCAACTGCATCGAGCCCTGTGTTTCTATTATACAGATATTACAGACCACTATTAGTGTAAAACTAGTGTTGGAGAAGAATCATACCCTACATATTCTGTAGTAATGGTTCAATCCTCATGATCAAGATGAGCCGCGAGTGTGGATGATTCCTGCATAATCTGCTAAAGGGTCCACTGCTTTTGAAGGCTTTTATAATTGCAAAAATCACTTGTCATTCTCCTTCCTGAAAATTGTCCCTGAGGTAGGATGGCTGCCATCCCTATATTACTTACAGCTGTAGATGGAAAAATTTTTGTCTGTATGACATTCATGTAACAGCACGAGGAATTTAACTTGCATCTCCTCTCAGCCTATCAGAACTGAGACAAATGTTTCATCCAGAGGCTTTATAAAATTGTTGGATTATTTTGAGACCAAAGACATAAAACAACTATCATGTCTGTGTAGCTAGAATGTATTTTACATGAATAGTAATTTTATCAATAGCCAAATTGCTTTTTGCCATTTCTTGGGAGTAGAAAGACTTTTTACTACAATTTATAAGCCACATTATGCTCTTCCCAGATCTGCCTTTGGGTTATGGCTGCAGCTCGTCAGATACAGAAAATGAGGAAAGCTTATTTCAGGAAAGTAATGCGAATGGATATAGGCTGGTTTGACTGTACATCTGTAGGAGAACTGAACACCCGAATTTCTGAGTAAGTAATCAAGAAAAAACATATGCTACAGAGAACGTTTTGCACTTTTTTTCCAAACACAAGAGAGTACCAATAACTAGGCATTTGACGAACACCTTCCAATAGAAAATACAGCTATGCTCCTGAGAGCAGGGACACGGCTGATTGTCCCCCCCGGCCCATCTTCAAACTGAGTGCCATAACTGTTAAGCAACAATTGTTTGTGGGTGCTAAACGTGGGGAGGGTTTTGTTGGGTTTTGGAGTGGGGTGGGGTTTTTTTGGCACCTTGTCCTATCCTTCCCTTCTCCTCCTGTGCCCAGTCCTTTCGGAGTAATCTATAATGTGGCTCCCGCTGCACACTCCCCTGAGGCTGGAGATGTGGGTTTGAACCCTCTCTCACTTCTCAGAAAGGAAAATTGTATTAGGGGCACATTTTGCTTTTGTTGGCTGTTAAGAGAGAAGAGCGAGCCTTGCTTAATCTTCTGCTAAAGAAGGTACAAGCACCTACCTTTAGAGAGGGACCCAAGTAGACGGAGAAACCTTCTTATCCTGGGTAAGCATTTAGCCCTGATGGAGTTTAAGGCTTGCTCCTTTTCTTAGTGGTTCCTCTTTACAGGCTGAATGCAGCTGCGAGGTGAATATGCTGACTCTAGGTGGCTCCCTGTTCTCAGTCGTGCCTGTATAATAGTAGTCACATCTGCAGATGATTTTTCTGTAGTTGAAGGGGATTTCCTTTGCCTTTACTCACCACCCAGTGGTATCTATGACTTTCTGTGGTGTTCTTTTTATGAAGAAAAAAATGCCTCGTGTAAGTTGCTGTGAAGAATTTCTCTGGCAAAAAAATAGGAACCAAGTATGTATCTGTCTAACAAGTAACACTTAGTTCCCTGGGTTTTTGAACAACATTGTCCTGTTCATACAAAAAGATTTCTGACTGCAAAAAACATCCTCCGTAAGAAATATAAACATGTTGTTCAACTCAACATTCCTAAATTTTTCAATAGAGGGCTGTAATTTCACTTGATATATCAATGACCTAATAACTTCGGACTTTAAACCTCAGCACCACTTGCTCCTATTTGTTCCAGGAGTTCCCAGTTCTTCTGATCTCAGGGGTGATGTAGTACTAGCCAAAAGTGGAAGAAGTATATTGACTGTTTTGCTTTAAGATATTTTTTCTCTACTGGCAATGCATAAGAGAGAATAAATGAACTCTGCAGCTGCCTAGGGGTCAAATGATGTTAACCGCTGCACCACTGTCCGGCACATGATAGAGCTGTCATGTTTTCCCACTGCCTCCAGTGACAGAGTAGCCTTCCTCAGTTTTCCCACTCTCCCTCCCATTTAGAGAGCAAACTACCTGATATGGTGGAGAGAGAAACTGGGAGGTGGTGGAAGGCAGAATTCAGAGTTACAGACCTCTTCCCTTTTCCCGCCCCCTCAGCAAGACGGTATAGTACATTCTCCGTGCCCCATGATGGGAAGGATGCCATATCAGCTATGCCGTTTTTCCATTATCAGATAGCTGCATCCAGCTGGGACGTCTCTGCCCCATCCTGGGAATAAGCTGGGGCACAGTAGTGAGAACCAGCTAGTGAATGAGTCTGCTGGCAGGACGACTCTTCCTGAGAAAAGACAATATCTTCTCTGCAGTATTAATGCATAAAAGCCTTCTGCCATTGCAAAGGCACCAGGTTTTCTCACTGTAGCCCAGGATCTTTGGAAGGTGTGATGGTGGAAAGAATAGGGGTGAGGAAGGGCCCTCTCCAAGGGAAAGCAACTAACCCAAACATGGCCAAGACCTTCAACACAAACGAAAGATATGCTCACCAATCTTCTGTTGTGTTTTGTTGTGTTTTGTTGTTTGTTTTTTTTTTCCCTCAGTGATGTTAACAAAATTAATGAAGCTATTGCTGACCAAGTAGCAATCTTTATCCAGCGCTTAACCACCTTTGTATGTGGATTCCTGCTGGGCTTTGTCAGTGGCTGGAAATTGACCTTGGTTATCATTGCAGTCAGCCCTCTGCTTGGGGTTGGAGCGGCTGTCTATGGCTTGGTAAGTGAATTGTGAGAGGTTCGTGTTGAGGTATGATGAGGAAGGCCATGCCATAGAGATAGGAGGTCTGGTGGAAGAGAAGGCTATTACACTCCTTCGAAATCAAGAGAGGCAGATTATGGTCACAGCAGCACTGGGCGTGGAGGGACAGGGAGCTGGACTTTGGTCCTGCTTTGCTTATTCTGATTCCCAGAATAATATGTCCTGCTTCTAAGACAGGAGCGTAAGCATACCTTCTGTTTGGTCCTGTGGATGGATGTTACGGTTGCTGAGATCAGAACCTAGCCTACACCTTCTCTCTATTACTACACACCTGGTTTAGATGGTTACTAGACACGGGGCTTGATTTTTCTATGGAGATCAGGGGCTTTTAGAGATCATCAGGTTTCAGAGTTGTAAAATCATTGAAAACAACTGCTCACACTTACCTCAAGCTGTCCCTGCTCCTGGCAGCTGCTGCATCCTCTCCCAGTTGTTCCCGTTCTGCTTCTCCATCCGCTCCCTACAAACTCCTCGTCACTGTGCAGAGGAAGGCCAGCAAAGAAGGAAACTGCAGGATCATCTGCCCTCTTACCTCCTCTCCCACACCCAGCAGGGCTGGGCAGTTCCTGCTCCTCCTCTGCAGTCTGTCACACTCTGTTCTTTGGTTGTGTTCAGCCCTTTGGCTATCTCACTTCTTCCACACCAGGAACGATTTGCTATCATTTTGCTATCAAACCTCTAATGTAACTCTGACTAATTTCTTGTCTTCCTGCCCTCCTTTGGCATCTTGTGCTGGCTGCAAGTAGATGACATGGATAATGACTCAGTATGAACTGTGAGAGTAGAATCCTGGCAGGAAATTAAATAAACCCCCAAGTGCCTCTTTCCTTCATTTGCAATTTCTTTCTGAGCTCATTCCCCTTTATGGTTGTAATTTCCCCTCTTTCCATTCTTATTTCTCTGTCCCCGTCTTTCACTTATCCACTGTCAAGTGTTTCCTCCTTAGAAGCCTTTCCAGCCCAAGTCTTTGTTTTTTACCATAAAGAAAACAGACCCAAGCTCAATCTAGTATGTTTTCCTGTCTCCAAAAGTGGCTGATAGACGCCTGGGGCAGGGTATTGGAAGAAAGAAAGAAAATAAGCACACTACAGTTTCTAGTAATATGTAAATCCCATGCCAATGTGGTAGCTTTGTGTAGAATTGTACATGACTACATTTTCTTCCATTAATTTGAACATTTTTTTGAGCCAAAGTGAGTTTTTGGCATCCAGCGTGCTCTGGGCTGCTGTGTAGGGACCTGTTTGCTGTCAGCCTAAGAAACAAAGAAAGCACAGTGGTGGCCACATCTGTTTCTGTCCTCCCCCATCAGTACCATTACTTCTTCTTCCTGAAGCTGGGCTCTGACACAGCTGCTAAAGGCCTGCTTTTGCTGCTTAAGCTCCCCCTTCCTCACACCATGCACAAACCCTCAGTCTGCAGGCTGCTTACGCCCAGTTAGCAGCAGAGAGAGAGGGATGGAGGGAAAGCAGACGCTGTCAGCTGCTCTTTCTAGCTACCTGGAGCAGAGCTGTTGGCCAAGGGGATAACTGTTCTGCAAAACACATGCCACAGATGTAAATGGCCTAATACCAGAAGACAGAAGTCTTTGAGTGTTCAGTGTGTCTAATAAAAGTCTGCTGGGAGTGGAAGAGGTGACCTCACGCAGAGCAGACAGCACAGTGTGACAGCTAGCCCTGCTTACTTGTCTGCACCTACAGTTCAGGTGTAACCAGCACTTCTAATGTTTTTGTAGGCTGTGGCAAAACTAACAGGCCGAGAATTAAAGGCTTATGCAAAAGCTGGGGCTGTGGCTGATGAAGTGCTCTCATCCATCAGAACAGTGGCTGCATTTGGTGGGGAGAAGAAAGAAGTTGAAAGGTTTGTTTGAACAAAGTGTAAGGTCTCTGATTTCTTTTTTCCTGTAGCAATGAAACACTGTAATGCATTTCAGAGTCATGGCAATTAGTATGTAAATTCTACAACAATGACCTTCTGTTAGCTTTGAGAATTACGTGCATGTATGTTACAGAAATTCAGGTTCCAAATAACATGACATATGAAAAACCAGTTTCATAATTCAGTCAACCAGTGAAATAAAACATCAGCAATACTATCTTCAAGTAATTCCCGCTTGTAAGAACATACTGTCAAATTTTCCCCTAAACATTTTCTGATGTATCACTTTCGCACCACATCTAAAAACTTTGGGTACTTTCAAGTAAGAGAACTAGTTCCAGCAAGACATAATGATTTGATGATGTTAATCTGCAAATTTCTTTTAAATTCATTTAAAAACATAACATGGCTGTAGGACATGCTCTGAAGCATTGGCCAGATTCTCAAATCCTGTGTCACACTGCTAAAACCCCAAACCCCACGGTGAGGTGTCTGCAGTGAGTGTGGCTTTTCTTGTGCTTATTGCACTAGAACCTAGAAGGACTTCATGATCTGGGAGCACCGCTGGTTTAAGCAGTGATCTCTCACTTCAGAGTGAGAGGTATCCACCTTATGTGGACCCTCTCTTAACTGTAGGACAGCCAGTCATTGAAGATGCCTCAATTTGTTGGTCTTTGCTCATTTTGCATTTTCTGTGAAATTCATTTCACACCCTTTTATTTTTCACTCTTTCTACAGATACGATAAGAATCTGGTGTTTGCTCAGCACTGGGGAATTCGAAAAGGAATGATAATGGGATTATTCACTGGTTACATGTGGCTTATAATTTTCCTGTGTTATGCATTAGCCTTTTGGTATGGCTCTAAACTTGTCCTTGAAGAAGAAGAGTATTCACCCGGCACTCTTCTGCAGGTACGCATTTTAGCTTGATGAAGCTTTTGTGGGCTGTTTCTTAAAACGTTAATTCTGGAATACATATTTGTAGTGTTCTGATATCTGGTGGCTCAGTGGTAATAAACACTATATGTGTCTTTTAAAGATCATTACTCAGTATACATATGAAACTATATGACACAATGGGATAAGACTAAAAAAATAATCCATGTTTATTTTAAATATTTGAAATGCTGCCTACTGAGATCAGAATAATGCTGTCATTTGAGAGCCTGCTACAGAATTGGCAGAGACCTGAAACTAGCTTTCCCATTTTGTGGGACAGCATGTGGCTTCTGGGATATTGACGTCTCTGAAGAGCTTACTTGGTGATGAAAAACCTCATTGTGGTAAAGGGTAACCTCACCAAAGAAAGTTTCATCAAATCTACCCTCTCTCTCGTGAACAGTTTCTGTTCCTTTGAATCATCATTTTCTGTTGCTAATTGCCCACCTAGCTCTATAGATGACAAAGAACCTGTAAACATATATGCTGATAAAAACACATGTCGCTGTGGCTCCTGCATTGCATATAAAAACCTTACTAACCCACATGGCAGTCATGCATCCACTTCTGCTCAGCAGACGCTTTAGACACTGATGACATAAATGCAATAAAAAGAACACCTACAGAGATTTTGGTTATTTGCTTTAAGCCAGGACTGCCCAAATGGCAGACTCCACTCCAGACACAGAGTAAATTTTTCCTGAAACTTGGTAAGTCCTGGGTGTTCTGATGAGACATTTACTTCTGGCCTCTCTCTGGCTGTTACTCACCACGAGAGCTCCCAACCACCAGCAGCATGAGGTGCAAAACTTCCTGTTAAATGGAGCTTGGTAAATTACTCTGAGAACATTGTAAAATTGAGTCATTCTGTTCAAGGAGGATGTCCCTCACAGGAAATCATTTGCAACTGCTCTTGACACCAGTAGCTGATACAAGGTAGTGCTGTGAGAAACAAAGCGAGCAATTTCCTTGCCTTGCACATGGTAACTATAGTTCAGGGCTTCCAAATGACAAATGGCAAACAGTGGCGATCCACCCTGTAGCTGAAAAATCGTAGCTGTCAATGGAGAGACTCTCCCTTATGCTTCCCTCCTCTCAGTTTCCAGTCAACTTTCTTGTACGACATGTCTCCTACCATAGACTCCTAGTCTGGCAGGGGGTCGGGGAGGGGGAGGATTTGTAGATACAAAACATTTAAATATGCTTTTCCTGGTCTCTGAAAAACTGTTGTGCAGCAGCCATGCTGCATCAAGATACACTAAGCATTACCTTCTTTTCTTCCATCAAATGTACAGAACCTGCTCCCTCATGTTCATGGTGGATTCTGACATGCATATAACCTAATTGCTTTGGGACTCATTCACACAAGAAAATGTATCTGTAGCAGAGTATGAACTTAATGGCATGATCTATACCTCAGTATAGATGTTTGCAGTGCACAGTATGTGCACAGCAGATTCTTCCACTTTAGCCATGGGATTATTCTCAGTAAACATCCCTGCGGTGCAAGGGAAAACTGAGTGCTGTGTGCTTTTATTTCTTTCTCAACAGTAGTGTTTCCTTATACACCTCGCCCATTTATCCTGACTATTGTTTGTGTTGCATTCAAAAGGCTAGCTGAGTCCTTTGTTGCTTCTTAGCAGAATTCTCAGGTATCGCCAAACTACAACAAAGGATTACATACCAGTCCTCCTAATGCTCAGGGTGAATGTTCAAACTATCAGCCATAACAAAGCAAAAAATGGACCAAAAGCCTACACCAAAGACATCTAAACCTTTGTAATCTGCTCTGCCAAACCATCTCTGTAACTGAAAAACTAAGGAGGAATAGAGTGGAGTAAATTCTAGGCAAAAAATGCTCATTCTAACAGGTACACCCTGGTATGTTAGCACTGACATTACAACACAGGTCACTCCTGGTTGTAAAACCAGACAACTAATGCATTTGCACGTGTGTGGTATTTCAGTGGCACCTCAGTAAATTTACCTCAGTAAATATCTGGGTGCACACGGTTTTAGGTCAGGGCAAATATGAGATAAGTTGATTTACATCAGCCTGGAAGCAAAGTTGTGAAAAACTGTGAAAATTCTTTCTAAGATGCATTTGTTTGCTTTCTTGTGGGCTAATTATGCTTATATAGTGAATCACTGCAGCTCAGCTGATGCACAAGAAGTCACTAAGCCACTGTAGTTTGATTTGCCTGTATAAGCTCTAAACTGTAATAAAATGTGATGTCATATTTTGTTAATTTCTTTTTCCACTTCTTCAGGTTTTCTTTGGTGTTTTGGTAGGAGCTTTAAATCTTGGCCAGGCATCTCCCTGTCTAGAAGCCTTTGCCACTGGCCGTGGGGCTGCAGCAAACATTTTTGAGACAATAGATAAAGTAAGTAATGAATTTCTAAGCTGTCTCACTTTGTAGTGGAAAAATAATTAAATAAGCCTCAATCAGTAGGAGTTCTATCTACTACCGCTAGTAGTTTTCCTCAAATGAGGAAAAACGAGCGCAATTAAAGAAAAATTGACTGTGCAATAGAAAGGTCTAGTGGTACGCACACGGACTCAGAGAGGGTGTTGAACAGATTTCATAAGTGGCCTGTTTCTGAATAACGAAGTTTTACCTCAGCTGCTCCTGTTTCTTACTCCCATTTCTCCTTATGTATAATTGCTGATCAGTGCTGTCCCACGGGAAGTGTATAGGCAGGCAGTAACAGTCACCTTGCAGCCAAACTTGCAGTAAGCTTCTAGCTCCCAGTCTCCAGATGGCATCAAAAGATGTGGCTCCACTGACATTAGTGGCAAAGGTGACCCCTGTCACCCGTCCCAGAACTACTCCAAGTTAAAATGAGACCAAATGAGCACAGGCACTGGTCATACAGCAGTCATAAATGTTAATCACAAAATCATCTAGACAGATGGATGTTTGAAATAAGGTTATATGAGCAAGTCTGAGAGCCACTGGCATTAATTGATGAGAATTGCTTTCTGTATCTGTATAAATTTTAGCGGTTGGCAAAATACCGCTGACTTCTTAGCAGTACATAGTATCTCTAGTCATTGACAAGCTTTATTGTGCTAAAAACTGTGTAAACACATTAAAATGCTGCTTGTCTTTTACAGATTATATAAGGGTATATAAAGAAGGCTAGAGGGGTTGTGATAATGCCAATGGACTTCTTAGTAACCCTTCAGTGTTCTACAATAATGATAACGCATATGCCTTATAAATGCAATTCATAAGCTAAAGCTCTAAGATAAACTGAAAAACAGATGAATAAGGGAAGTGGGTTTTAGGGAAAAATTTAAAAAGCACAGAAGACTTGCAACAGTAAACATTAATCACAAAATTCAAGATAAGGCTGAGTCAGATAACCTTAGGGTAAAAAAAGCAAACTAAAGTGAGATTTCATCTGTCTAGAGAAGGAGTGACAAAATTAGATCCATCTGCTTGCTGCATTTGTAGATTTGTGATTAGACAGTAAGAACACGGTTCTGCACTGATACAGATTTTTTTCTGGCACTAAACTTATAGCCATGCTGAGCTTTGCATTTGCAGGATCAGTAAAACTTTTCTTCATAGTTTAGTATCTAAATTTAAACATGATATATTCCTAAAGAGGAATCAATCTTTTTGCTGTCCTTCACATCTTAGAACATACACATTTCTTGTATTAAAATTCTCTTCAATCTGTTAGGCTACATAAAAAATCATGCGTGTTTCAATTATCAAATATTGGTGTTGCTATAGTTTTAGCTCATGCTCTGTATTCCATGCTTCAAAAATCTATCCTTAGAAAATTTGATTTCTTTGGGTTTCTTCAAATTTATCTTAGTTCTCTGCTCATGTCTATCAGTCCACAATACCCATGGCCTGGCCAAATGGATGTGAGACCCAAAGCACTTCATGGGAAAACTTCAAATCTGATTTATAGCCTGAATCCTGACTGGGTGTGCAAGGATGGATGTTTGAAATCCAAAGTGGTGAAGCGTGCTGATTTGCAGCAATTAATTGGTTGTTCAGTGCTGTAGGAGAATGTTTATGTGAGCAAAGTAGTGCCATTTTATTCCTGAGGAGCTGGGTCAAAATGCCTCACTCAGCCAGCTATTCTGTTCCAGGAAAAACTAGCTGAGAGGTTGACTGTGGTAATTGCAGTAAGCCTAAAATGGGAAGAAGGCGCATTCATCTTGCCTGTACTACCCACCGGTGACAACCTCCCCATCACTGTGGCCTTCAATCTCATGTCCCTTGCCTGCTAGCCCTGGGGCAGAGCCTGCGGCTGGCTCACTGCAGCTAAGTGATGTTCAAAGAGAAGTGCCATGGGTTTGTGTGGTATTCGCAATATTTGTCTACTGCAGCAGTGTTGGCTGTTTAACAGCAAGTAAATAACACAATAAATTCTACCCTAGGAACCCGCCATTGACTGCATGTCAGAAGATGGCTACAAGCTGGATAAAGTACGAGGTGAAATTGAATTTCATAATGTAACATTCCATTATCCCTCCAGACCAGACGTAAAGGTAATTATTCATCATTCATCCAGTGAACACAATTACTGTAAACAATCAAAATATCCTGGTTCTGCCAGCAGTTTCTAGATTTTCAGTAGTTTGTTTTCCAGAAGCCAGACCCTCTGTTTAAAAATAGACTAAATAATTCTTCTACTAAAGGGTTTTTCTACTTACCATTCTGCTTATTTTACCATTCTGACATATTCCTTGTCATACATATTCCTTGCTGCTGAACATAAACTCGTAGTACTTTCAGACAAATTCACCTGCACACAGCTTGTCTTTCAATCAATTATGTACTTGGTATCAACATGTGCCTGGATAGGACACAAAGTAATAAGCTGAATGGTGCGAGGAGATTTTATAAAACTCTTCCATTACGCTGGGGATACACCATGTGACCCATTAAAATTCTAGGAAAAGGTACAGGAGCATTGGCTGTATACCCCATTATTTCTCTACTACTGTGTTTGAATTAACAAATTCTCCTTGGAAAAGCAAATTATTGTACAAGCAAATGTGTGTTATTGCTTCTAGAGAGAGAAGCATATGAAGTATCAGATTTTTCTACATAATTTCACTGTTACATTCTTAATATTTATGCTTTAAAAGGCATTCATAATACATGTGCAGTGTTCTTTAAAGGGGATTTATTGCCAGTTTCTCCAATGGTATTAACTTGGCTAGTTCTTAATGATGAACAACAGGAACAAACAAAGATCAAATGCTCTGCATTTAGAAACTTTTCAAAAAATGTAAAAATATTTGGCTTTCTTTTTCCTCTTTCTTCATAATATTTTTCTGAATTTTGTAAAATTGCTTTGAATCTCCATTTTAAGATACGGAATATACCCACTTGGTTATATGACTGCAAGAGAATTAGAATGGATGGATTCTCTTTCATTTTTTTTCCCCTCTCCAGATTTTGGATAACCTTAATATGGTTATTAAAGCAGGGGAGACAACAGCTTTTGTTGGAGCTAGTGGAGCTGGAAAAAGTACAACAGTACAGCTCATCCAGCGTTTCTATGACCCCACTGATGGCATGGTGAGTGTACCAATCTAGACTGTGTTTCTCTAGCCTTAGGGACTTGAAAGAATGACATGGTTTCTTCTCCAAGGTGTCCAAGGTGGGAAGGAAGTCTCCTAACTTTTTCTTTTTTCTTTTTTTATTTTTTTAATGAGTGAAATATCCTCTTGTGCATTTCAGGGGAACGCTGAACAGTCTTATCAAAAATTATTATGTGAAAGAGAAAAACTGTTAGGAGAAAATAAAAATTCCACGCTAAATCAGAGTGAAGACTATAACTATAGATACAATAATTCAGGACTGAGAAATCATTTTCCATTCTGGAAAACAAAATATCAAACATTTAATCATTATCCCATAATATTGCTTTAGTATATGAAATTACCATTTAGTAATGGATTGGCTAAGAATATGAATTACATCTATTAACAGTCTCATTCCATTTACGTGTTCCTAGTTGGCACAAATCACATACATGGTGACCTGTATTTGAATGTATAAAAGACAAAGAACCATTTTATTGTAAACATATAATCGTAATTTTGATGGTTACTTTCTACCTGGTTTTATTTCTGAGGCCAAGCAAAAAGAAGTGTTGGGAAATGAAATCAAAGAGGTCAACTCCTAGGCCCAAGAACTATCATATACTACTGCCACTGCATTGCATTTTTTACGTATGAAAGTTGGTTTTTACACTGGTCATGGAAACACAGCACCACAGGACCTTCATTTCCCTTGTGTCTGTCTTTGTCTCTGAACTGGAGGGGACAATGTCCCTGACTTTTTTCCTTCTTTTTTGTCCATGTTTTAATTGGCTTCTGTAGATTACCCTGGATGGCCACGACATTCGTTCCCTTAATATCGAGTGGCTACGCTCCCAGATTGGTATTGTTGAACAAGAGCCAGTGCTGTTTGCCACCACGATTGCAGAGAACATTCGCTATGGTCGGGATGAGGCTACCATGGAAGACATAATCGAAGCAGCCAAACAGGCCAATGCTTACAATTTCATCATGGACTTGCCACAGGTACGCTGTGCCTTGTAAAACATTTGGCAGAATTTGATGGAAAAATAGGGAATCCTTTTGTCCCTCCCCTCATGCAGCCATTTGTGCTCAGGTGGAAGGGCAGAAGATTAATATACATAGTAGGCAGCAACCTATCCTTTGACTAGAGTTAATTAGGTCTTACTACGTGTATGTCACCAAGATAAAAAAATGCACACAAAAGAATTAGTTCCTCTGGAATCATATGCACAACATTCAATATCATGCTAATAATCATATCATGATTTTAAAATATGTATTTTTCATGCTATGGACATCTGTTTCTGCTCAGGCCAAAAGCAATTTAGATCCCAGACTCTCACTAGCCACCACATGTTTTTGAGCAGTCTGTACTGATCCTCACAACCTCATCTCCTTGAACAAGCCCTGTAAGTTAGCTGGAGGTCCTCTCTTCCCCAGTTCCTTCCCTTATGATGACACAGCTTTGATCGGTCCTATGGTATCCTCCTTACTAGGCCCGTATTTGATAATACCGTGCTGTTTATTTTTCCAGAATGTTATTTTGCCAAGTAGCTTCTCAAAGGGACATGTTACAACAGTGAACCTGATTGACAGGATTCAAGTGCCATTAACTAATGTCAGTATGCATTTTTTATCCTCCATCTATGCACTTCCAGGCTTCCAGGAAACTATTCACAGAATGACTGTGTAAAGGCCCCTGTTTATTTCCTGGAAATGGAGGAATAAACAAGGTTTGGCTCTAGGTGAATATAATTATCCTGGGTCTTGAGATGCTAGGCTTTATGTTTATTTAATTCTCTATCTGAACCCGATGCCACCAGCGCATGATGTCCATGAATCACAGAGACAAGTGTTCATGAGTCATAGGCCATCAGCAGACAAGTCCAGCTCTGTGGAAAGTTTACTGGTGAGTCATCTGATGGAGAGTGGGCAAGTGTTTCGTCTTCATTTCAGCTTTTGATGATATAGTTGTTTTGAGCCAAACCAGAACATTTCACCTTTTTATCAGTACATACTTTTGTCTTGGGGTTGGAACCCCAGTTCAGCCAAAATGATGTTGCTGAAGGAAGTTATTTCATCATCTCTCCTTTGAGTCTGATGCACTAACAATGTTTGGGTTTTTTTCAAAGACAATAATTTTTTATGTCTACTCCCAGGACAAGTCTGAGAGACATTTTACCAATATTTTCACCCGAAACTTAACAGACTCTTTTGTTATCTGTTTCATTTTCATTTTTTTCCTTCACACAGCAATTTGACACTCATGTTGGAGAGGGTGGAAGCCAGATGAGTGGAGGTCAAAAACAGAGGATAGCTATTGCTCGAGCTCTTGTGCGAAACCCGAAAATCCTGCTACTGGATATGGCTACGTCAGCACTTGATAATGAAAGCGAAGCTATTGTCCAAGAAGCACTTCATAAGGTTTGCTATAGCATAGCATAAATTACACTTTAAAGGGCAGAAATTATTTTTAATGTACTCTGCAGAGGGTGCTGCTGGGTTGCAGCAAAGCACTGAGAAGCTCTCCTTAATAGGTCTTTCATATGCACAAGTAGAACTTTAGTATTATTAACAGAAAATAATTTTTTCTTACTTTGAGACATTAACAGAAATCTATAGCTCCTTTTGCTCAGAAACAGATGTTCTTCTATGGGCTATGGATGGAGTTCAAGTCAAAGTCAGCTGAAGCCACTAGAAAGAGTCCTATTGATTTGATGAAACTTTAAATTGCATAGTGCTGGCTCCAAGCATTTCTGTTTGCTGTTCTGCGAATGGAGCTGCTGTTGTCCCCTGTCAGGCTCGCCTTGGCCGCACAGCAATCTCGATAGCTCACCGCCTGTCAACCATCAAAGCTGCTGATAGCATTGTTGCATTTGAGCATGGAAGGGCTGTGGAAAGAGGAACTCACGAGGAACTCTTGAAGACGAAAGGGGTTTATTTCATGTTGGTGACCTTGCAAAGCACAGGAGATGCAGTGCTTAATAGAGAAGCAACGGAAAGTAAGTGTTTTGTTTTCTTTTAGAAAATGATGTAAAATTCCACAAAATACAGATTATTTCTTTTTAAATGAGGGCTAGTTGCTTCTTTTTTTGCTTTTTCCTTCCACCTTTATGGCTGAATTTTAGCATTCATAGAAGTATCACATTAATAGCCCTGGCCAAAGTGTTTTTACTGCCTATGCACTGAATGACCTTCCTAATATAGATCTGCCCTGAAAAATTAATTATGACCTGCAATCCCTGTCATTTCTTAGCTCCATTTAGTGCTGACAGTCCAGTCCTGCTGCATTTGAAATGCAAGCAAATTACAGAATATGCTGAAACCACCCTATTTATTTTACTGGAGGCAGATTTGAATCAAAGTTTCTGGAAATGGAGGTCTAATAGAATGATCTGTTGTATTTTTCTGAAGCACCATACCTTGGTCACATCCAGAGGGTAGTGGTCAACAGCTCAATGTCCAGATAGAGGTCAGTGACAAGTGGTGTCCCTCAGGGGTCTGTTGGTTTAATATCTGTTTTATACTTTTTAATAGTACTGTTTAATATCTTCATCAATAACATAGGCAGTGGCATCGAACGACACCAAGCTGCATTGTGCAGTTGACACGCCTGAGGGATGGGATGCCATCCAGAGGGACCTGGACAAGCTTAAGAAGTGGGCCCGTATGAACCTCATGAGGTTCAACAAGGCCAAGTGCAGGGTCCTGCACCTGGGTCAGGGCAACCCCCAGTATCAATACAGGATAGGGAATGAGGGGACTAAGAGCAGCCCTGGCGAGAAGGACTTGGGGGTACTGGTGGATGAAAACCTGGACATGAGCTGACAATGTGCGCTCACAGCCTAGAAGGCCAACCGTATCCTGGGCTGTATCAAAAGAACCGTGGACAGCAGGTCAAGGGAGGTGATTCTCCCCCTCTACTCTGGTGAGACCCCATCCAGAGTACTGCGTCCAGCTCTGGAGTCCTCAGCACAGCAAAGACATGGACCTGTTGGAGCAGGTCTAGAGGAGGGCCACAAAAATGATCAGTGGGATGGAGCCCTTCTCCTGTGAAGACAGGCTGAGAGAACTGGGCTTGTTCAGCCTGGAGAAGAGAAGGCTCCAGGGAGACCTTATTACGGCCTTTCAGTACTTAAAGAGGGCCTACAAGAAAGAAGGGTACAAACTATCTAGTAGGGCCCGTTGTCATAGGAGAGGTGTTAATGGTTTTAAACTAAAAGAGGGTGGATTTAGACTAGATATAAGGGAGAAATTTTTTACAATGAGGGTGGAAAAACACTGGAACAGGTTGCCCAGAGAGGTGGTTGATGCTCCATCCCTGGAAACATTGAAGGTCATGTTGGACAGGGCTCTGAGCAACCTGATCTAGTTGAAGATGTCCCTGCTCATTGCAGGGGCATTGGACTAGATGACCTTTAAAGGTTCCTTCTGACCCAAACTGTTCTGTGATTCTATGATTGGGTATGATTATCTTAAAAGAAGAGAGCAATTACAGTGCTAAAATAGGGAAACAGTCTTTAGCAGTTACATCCTAAGTGAGATGGTCCTTGGGTTAATATTCAGTTAACTTCATCATGTCAAATAAAAATATAAAACTTGTGGTACGTGTAGGCTGAGTAGCAAGGTTGTATTACATTCCTTGCTTTCTACAAAGTATTCCAGTTACGACTTGGAGACACTGCACTTTTTTGCAGAACCACAGTGGACTTAGGTTGTATTCAATTTTAGCACAAACTGAAGAACTCTATATACTATATTTTACAGCAGAAAATAATGTAGGTGAGCCAAATCTTGAGAAAGTCCAGTCATTCAGCAGAGGAAGCTATCGGGCCAGTTTGCGGTGAGTCTTAAAAATGATTGTAAATCTCAATATGTTTCCAGATCTCTATACTTCATTCCACTATTCGAAAATCCCAAGAGTGCTAATGAATCACTTCTCTGTATGTTGCATAAAAGAGGGTGGAGGACTGCAAGCATTTTACTAAGACAGAGTTCACTCAGATAGAAATAGCTTGGGTAATATGTTGCTGATTGAAGGCCCATGGATAAATAGCAAGACTCAATTTTACTCCCCTTTCTATCCATAGTACTTCTTCTCCAATTCTGGTCCACTGTGTTAATGTTCCATTTTTAATATTACTAACATACAGTCATATATTTGTATTACCTAACGCACTTTCAGTCCAGTCACTTGAAAAATGACTTGCAATGCAATGTACAAGGACATTTTTATTATGGCTTTTACTTGATGAAAGTTAAAACATTTTACAAGCCAGACTGTCTTGTAGTGAGACACTTGTTTCATTCAGACAAGCCCATGTCAGACATATGCAAGTGAATACATGTCTCCTACATTGCAGGGTCATGTTTTGTCAGTGATGCAGGTCGATTGTTTCAGCATCCTGTTTTGCTGAACTGAATTACTTGATAATAGTGATAGCGGTGAATTGACTTGATGTCTTAACGGCTTGTGCAAATATAGCAGGATACACCACAATTTTGCTTAACAAATACATGGTGCAAGGTACATATAAGGCAATGTCTGAGTGGTGGGGGTGGAATATGATTTTGAAAAGTGTCCCTGTTGTGGGGTATTTTATTCTCAAGAAGTTGAGAGAACATAGAAAAAGAAAGAAAAAGTCCATGTGACTCCTATGATTTGCTTCAGTGAATCGTGATTTAGTCGATATAAAAACTGCACCTGCTTTACAAGGAAGTATTGTGTTATGGAGCAAAACAGACCGTTTCTGTCCTCTTTACAGAGCTTCACTTCGGCAGCGTTCCAGATCTCAGCTCTCTAATGTGGTCCCCGACCCTCCATTATCCATTGCAAATGATCATGCAGAGTATATGAACCGTATGCCTTCTTATGGAGAAGACGATGAACAAGCAAAAAAGGTCAGGTCCAACAGTTTGTTATTAATTTTTCAAATAAACAGGTTATATTACTTGGTAATGATATTCTCTAGATATGTGCCTCTTTTATAGGAGTTGTTGGCAGATACGTCTTCTTGGATTGATCCTTTTCTCTACTTAAACAAAACCACAGCTTCAGTTCTTATCCTCTGTGTAAACCCTGGGCTGCATTTTGATGGCTCTTATGCTTATTGGTCCATATAAAATTTCTAGCAGAGGATGAGCTGCTGGTAAAGTTGAAAAAGACAGATTTATAAAAGCTGAATTAACTGACAAACAGAAAAATACTCAGTCTGTGAAATGTAATAGCCACTCAGTGATACAAATGACACTGCTTCTTGTTCAATAAAAAGTAAATTCACTTCTGTCTCAAAATCATCTGGAGATTTGACTAGAGACCCTCAATGCAACCTAATCCAAAGTCCTTTCACTGACAGTGTCCTTGTGCAATCAACTAGCATAGACAATAGACAGCATGCCTTAAAATTATGCAGAATATGTAGGAATATACACAGTGAGTTTCCAAAGTGCTTATGAAGCTCCCTGCACCAATTTGCATGGCTATGGTTGTTCAGTGCAGAGCGCAGCAGTTAGAAGTCACTGTTCTTGCTATTGCTAAGCCTATTCTGTGAATAAATAGAGGGCTTTGGTGCTGTTACCCTGGCACTAGCCCAGAAGGAAGAGAAAATACAAGATGCTTCCACCGCTTCATCTTTGCACATTTCCAGCAGATAGGTCTTCACAGTGTCTGTTTTGTCTGGGCATTTCCAGCCACATGAATTGAGGGAGATGAGCGGGGCTCAGCACACTGTGTGTTAGAAAAATTCTGCACAAATCAAACTGAAGGGTAAATTATAATTTGGTGATGAATATTCTGCTCTTACTGGGAATAATTATGGGAATTCAGCATATCGTCTGAGAATGTTTCACAGAAGGGAGGCATAATTAGCATTTATAAAGCTGATAGCTGAATCCAGCTATCACTCTGAGATCTCCCTTTTCTTAATTATATAGCATACCTGTTAATTTGATGCAGAGTCCAGTCAGTGTGCTCACCCACAATACTTTAATATTTAAAAAGATTCCATGAGTGACACAAAAAGCCTCTTTTAAGGAAGAAGTTTAAGTTTTGGCACTGGGTATTGCATCACACCTCATCTGAAGGCAGCAAAAAGGGAACAACCTGAGTTTCAGTGGCAGAAAATCTTAAACTGTTCTTAATTAACCTCTTAAGTTGGAATCAGTAGAGCTGCATAAGGTATGAATCTCTCTCTTTTTCTCCAGGGACAGTAAAGGTAGTCATTTATGTAACCCTCTTGTGACTCTTATAGCCCTACAAAAGAGCTCCAGACAGCAGCCAAGACCCATCTCTGCCCTTTCCCATACAAAACCAGAGCAGCTGTTTGGGCAGTAGATGGCCATTTAACAGATTGTGCTAACTACTTAATCTCACTGTCAAAGGGATACATTTGCTTCATAAATCCAACCTGTTTTTTTAGGAGCCTGTTGATGTGGAGGAAGATGTCAAGCCTGTACCATTTAGGAGAATTTTGAAATACAACGCCTCTGAATGGCCGTACATGGTGCTTGGATCTCTGGCAGCAGCTGTGAATGGAGCAGTCAATCCACTCTATGCTTTGTTATTCAGTCAGATTCTTGGGGTATGTTATGCTAACATTTTAAAGTGTATTTTAGCTCTGAAGCAGAGGGGAGTGAATCTGTGATGCAGAACTTGACACGTTTTGGGCAAATCTTTATATCTCATCAAGTAAATGGGGTTAGCCTTCTTGCCTATAAACAATTGTTCAGTAGAGATATTTATATCACTGTCATCATACTATCATTTGAGCTCTTTGAAGGGGTAGGCTCATTAGCATTTGTCATGTGTTCTTCATTATTTCTCTTGTTCACTTTTGAAGAACTGTTGGGAGTGGGTTTCTATACTTGCATAAGTTTATTTTAGATGAGACAAGATGTACCTCATGTGCAGGTACAGTGGAGAGAGAGACATTCAGAGGTCCTTCCCTGCAGAATTTTATTCTACAGAGTTGGCCAAGCCTTTGAGAAAGCTTTGGAACAGATCCAAAAAATACTTCACTTTTTTGTTCATAGATTTCAGGCAGCTCTTTGCTGCCTGCAGAATGCCCAGGGAGAGGTAGACAATTGTAACAGGGTTCATAGCTGCCAGCAAAAAGTAGACTTGCATCAATAAGTTTGGAAGACAAGCAGGAAATAGGAATATGCTTTAAACCTTGGCATTCACTAAAGGATGTGTCACCATCAAAATCTACAGTTTTGCTTGAAACTTTTTCAAGAGTTCAACCATGACTGTTTTTTCTTTCAAAAACTTGTCATAATAGAAAGAGAATGCTTCCCCTTTTGTAAAACAGCTTTTTGGGGAAACATTTGCCATGTTAGTGGGAAACCGGAGGGCTGCCTGAGGAAATTCAGCACTGCTCTAACTAATGCCTAGGAAAGTGTCCTGAATTTTCAAGAACTAGAAGGATAGAGAAAACCCCTCTGTTGATGCCATTTCTTATTGGGTAAAGTAACGACACATTCACTAGGAAGAAAATGGGGATGCCACGATCATTTTGCAGTTTGGGTACCCACATGAGATAGGATAAAACTTGTGTTGTGATTCCCATTTACTTCTTTAGGTCATGGTAGGTATATGTGTGTGCAAAGAATATATGACTTAAAGGGCAGACGCTTCTAGAAACTGGAGGTGCGAAACCTTTTAGGCAGGAAAGAGTGAATGAATGATTGCCCCAACATCTGAGCTACTGATTATAAAAGGGTTGAGGAAGTGCTCCTAACAGCAGTGGCAGCAATCTACCAAACAAAAGATTGACTGTTTGCTGATTGGTTTTTTGGGGGGTTGTTTTGACTTAGACTTTTCTCTCTGGGGTGTTACTCAGGACTTTGAATCACATTTACTTGCAGCTTGGAGTTTGCTAGCTAAGATCCAGGGAGGGGCAGAGCAAAAGATGTTCCAGTCCCTGTTGATCCACTTAGTGGCTTCTAGCCAATGTGCTTGGCCTTTTAGCCACAGGTGTGCTACCTCAAAACACTTTTTGAGTGCCTAGACTTCATGCAAAGGACTGTGACTTTCACTAGACAGCAGGTGAGACACTCCTATGTGCATTCTCCAATGACTCTAACCTTTGATTCCTTTTGAGAGAGGTTTTCTAGACACTGGGAGGTCTGTGGCCAATGTCATCCTGCAAGATGTTAAATACCTTCATTGCCAAAAATTAATTCCTTTTCTTGAAGGTCTCCGTCCATCAAAAGAGAGAGGCTACAAGAAAAAAACAAGCCATGATGAATATGAGCAAAGTCCAACATCTGTGTTTCATTATTCATAAATTTAAAACATTTCTGCCTGGTGCCAAGGCAGTCAGGCAGATGGAATGTGCATCTGCTTTCCAAGCTGTCTGAATATCTGCAATGATGTTGTGACAGACACGTGGGCTTGTACTCTGGGACCAATATGCTGGGGAAGTGAAGGGAAAAATCCCCACAGCTTTGAAATGAGAGGATGAATTCAGCAGTCTGCCTTGAAGGTTCTCAGAAATTAATCCCAAAAATGTGAATGAAGAACTCAATAACACCAGATATGTCTTCTGATCAGTTCAGATCAGCAGTGTACCTATGGAACAAATTTCTCAGTATTTTCTTCTTACTGTGCTTTGGTTTCCACTGTGTTACTGTCTCAGAGTATGGGAAATGGATCCTTTCCAGTGAAACTCAACTGAAAGATGTGCTCCAACTGCTATTGGGCACGTAGCCCATGGCCCCAGATAAAAGATAGGCCACGCTAAAACTGTTGAAACTTCTATAATCTGAACACGGACACCTCGGCAATAACTCTTTCCTTTTATAGACCTGATGCTATTGTCAATGCTACATGTTATTGTAATCACTGTTATTTTTTTAAATCAAGAACATAGGTCAAAAATATAGCTGAGCATGTTAGCATAGCTGCAGAATGGGATAGTTCAATTTTACAGGACAGATTTGCAAGGGGAAAAAAAAAGTCCTCTGTTTGCAATACAGAGATCTCTTCCCAACGAACGTTATCCACATTTCCTTCTGTAGGACTATAAAGTGCTATTGCTCTCAGTTTAAGGAGGAGTGTAAGCATGTAGTTCAGCCCATTGCTTTTCTTCAACTGGGTTGCTTCCTTGAATTTAGAGCCTCCGATAGGAATCCCAGACTGACCAATAACTAGTTTCACCAGAAACCCTTAAGGTGTCTTGCAGACTTTGCAGACCTCTCAGCCTTTATCTAGGAACAATGGAGAAAGACTGTGGCCACAGGAACTGGAAAGGCCTTTCACAATGTATTTCTTGCATAAGAGAAAGCAGGGGAACCACTTTGTGGGTGATACGGATAGAATATTAAAGCAAAGGCTCACAGAACTCTCCCTTTTCTTGATTAATCTTGCCTACCATCTAACCATACAGAAGCAATGAACAAAAGTTTATTTATAACAACCATAAATACTTACTGGAATTCACTGTAGGGTCCTAGGGCATGTGTTTATCTCTCTTTTCAGTGCTCACATCTGTATTTGATATTTATTTATTCAACTAGAGAGAAAAATTTCAAAGTGTGAAAAGAAGATAATGTTAACTTCAGCCCCTGTATGGGGCCATCCCGGTGTTTCTGGATGACTGTGCAGAGACACTTGTGAAATCACTTGAAATTGGATGGAAAAAGCCATCAGCATCTCTGGAGAGTAGTGCTTTTCATCCCAGTTCACAACTGTACATTATGACCCATCACACACTCTGTTTATCATATTGTTTATTAGTTTTACTCATTAGAATTCCTATTTATTTCAACAGATATTTTGCTAATGTTTTTTTCATATGAAAAAGTATCACAGCACTGTAATTAGCACGACATACATGTTAACAAATGTTTGCAATGATGAGTAGTTAGTTATTCCCCTGGTTATGTTTTAGGCTAGCTGTGCATGTGGCATGACCACTACTATGGAGTGCATTTTCCCATTCATTTCTAGATATTGCATACCATGATGATACAGGAAATACCACCATGGCAATTCAAAAATCCAGAATCCTCGTAGGACACAGTTTGTGCATCCAATGAGTTCACCTTGTATCTCATTCAGACCAGGTGTTTAACTAGAATATTTCCTACAGAAAAAGCCAACCAACCGACCAAACAAAAACCAGCAGTATCTTTTCTACTGCTTTTCTAGATAGGTAAGTTACAAAGACAGATGAAATCTGCTCACAGCCTGTTCAATTCAGGATCAAACAGGAATTATTGAATGTACAGTGGATTTCATTCAGGCAATAGGAACAGCAGGAGACCATTATAAATTTTGTTATTATTATGACAGATTAAAACATACTTGGTGACTTTTTTTTTTAAACAAAGATTAATCTGAGAAATAATATGCCTTGCTACTGATATGACAGCATGGCATTGGAACAGTTTTTAGCTTGAAACACTAAGTGCCATTCTGATATTAACCTTTTGGGTTTTGCAAGATTTATTTTGTTGCCAAGGTGCTGATGTACAAAGTTAAAACACTTGAAGTGGAATTCCCACTAGAGAACAGCTACTTCTTTTTCTCAAATTCATGCTCTAATTCTTCCCTGTTACTTTGATGCATAGCTCACTTGGAACCATAAATAACTTGGCTTGACCTTTTAAGACTAGTACTTAAGTTTATTTTTGTGGATTTTGGGTATTTTGCAGCTGTAATGAAAATTCCTTCTTCTCTTTCTACTGTTAAATACCTACTTAAAAGAATTTAAGCTGGTTTTGATATAAGTAAAAGTCGAATGCACAATTTATTTTTAATTATACCTTACAGATAACAGGTTGAGAGATTAGTCAATTTATAGTAATTTTTACCTGTGAAATCCAATTAGAATTAATTTAAGGTTAGTGGAGATGTACAAACATGAGCCGTGGCTTATACCTGCAAATAGCAGAAGTAGTTTAACAACTCCAGGTAGGTTGACTGACCTATATATCAACTGCTCTGACTGAAAGGAGTTGCTAAAGGATGGCTACTTAGATTTGGACCACTTCTTTGGCAGCAGCCAGTAATGTTGGGAGGTGTTAAAAAAAACAGATATGAAGAACCAGAGGTAAAAGGAAAATACCATGGAGACTGGAGCAGAATGGGGTGGAGGGGCTTTACTTTTAAGCACTGACGCTTTTTCTAAGTACCCATCAGTAAGTGAACAGCTCATTTCTACGATCCTTCAGTAAAAGACAACAGGTTCCTCTTGAAGCCTACCTATAGCAATTATAGCATCTGTTAGTGTTGTGCAAGGGGAGTCATGCCAGGGTATAATTATTTACACAGACCGCATTTTGTATAGCCCAATAAAGTTGCAAATGTCGTAGATCAGAGAGGAGGTAGGAGAGCTGCTGCACTGTTCCTTTGTTGCTATGCTATTTATTTCATTGCTATTCTCTGGTCATCACACTGGATCTTGTTTAGAGTAGGGGGATGATTGATTAATTATAACTAAGAATGAGTAACAAGTAATAGCAGTATGTGCAGACACCGAGTATAATAAACTTGTTGTTTAACAGGAGTAAAAAGCATTATGTTGTACGCAGGTTCTCCTTACAAAAAATAAGGAATTGGGCCTTTGCAAGGGGTGAGGGAGAGCTCTGTGTTCTGGCTTTGGTTCTAGGGTGGGCTTCTGCACTTGGCAATAGGGAGTCATGAATAAACTCACATACAGCAAAACTGACACTTCTAATATGATGCCAACCATTTTTTTTAAAGACCTTCTCCATTCTTGATGAAGACGAACGAAGAATCCAGATCAATGGCGTCTGCCTGCTCTTTGTCTTTGTTGGAATTCTTTCATTTTTCACACAGTTTCTACAGGTAATAGCAGTCTAATATGGGTAAATTTTCTTTCTGTTCCCTTACTCAGTGGGTATCTCTTTCTGTACAATATTCTTGTTTATTCTTATGCACCCCAGGGATACACATTTGCAAAGTCTGGTGAGCTGCTTACAAGAAGGTTAAGGAAAATTGGTTTCCAGGCTATGCTGGGGCAAGACATTGGTTGGTTTGATGACCGGAAGAACAGCCCTGGTGCTTTGACTACAAGACTTGCAACAGATGCCTCACAGGTCCAAGGGGTAAGAGCTGGTGACTTAAGAATTGTTTTACTATAAGCAATGACTGAAGGCCTATTTTGGCACGTTGTCATGGAAATTAGCGAGCATGCCACCAGCAAGGTCAGGGTAGATCAGTCCTTGGTCAGTCAATTAAGCTATTTCTATTTATCATAGACTGTCAAGGTGGAACTATTATTACTGTATTTACCTAAAAGCACAAATAGGGTTTCAATTTACCGCCCATTATTTCTGCTTGTATTACCAGAACAAGAACACAAAAATCAATAAAATGCCAACCATCAATGGAACCGGAAGGAGCATCCAGTGCAAGAGTTTTCATTTCTTTTTTTCTGGAGATGAATTAACTTTTTGCCACAATGCTTAAGTGTTTATTTCAAAAATATGTCAGAGTAGTATTTTAGTGACATTCATCACTACTCATGTTTTCAAGTTTCCAGCACGATATTGTGCTTATTGTGACAATTTTGATTCAAACTGGCAGTCCACTTGAAAAAACAGCTTACAGTACTGGTTGGTGCTCCAGCCGGGGAACCACGCAGTCAGTTTTAGTGTGACTGATTATTTGGGAAAGTGAACCAATAACTCCATGCGTTCTGTTCCTTAGTGGGTGAGGGTTAAATCATGCTGAGCTGTAAATGTTACCTATCTGAATTGATCCTTTAGTAGAAGTGAGTCAGATGCCATTTTACTTGGCTCCAATACAAGCAATTTTCTAGAAATGAAGAAGGAAACATACAGATTTCTTTGTTACGAAAACTGTCCCATTTCAGCTTGACTGAAGATGGTAGGCGAGTTTTTAAAAACTATTAATGGAGGTTTTAAAAATTTAAAAGACAAACAAGAGAAAAGGTTCCCAAAACCGCTGTCAGCAGCAATTTCTACAGAATCAGAGAAACCAGCTGCAATCCTCTTCAGCCCTTACAGGCACTTACAGGGCATATTTTAAATGAAATAAACAAACTTGTAAAACACTGACTGAACCATTTAATAGCCTCCTACGGGACATCTTTGTTCTAAGCACATGTAGAGCAGTGGGGAACAGCCATTCAACCCACAGCTCCAGGGGAAAAAAACAGAGCTACTTGAGCAGCGGTGTCCTCTACCTTTCACTGCCTGACACAGAGCTTAGCCAACTGCTGCTATTGCAGAGCGAGCTGAAGGTAAGAAGATGCACACAAGTGTCCAGGGCCTGAAAATGTCTACATCTGCATCGGGAGCAAGAAGTGGACTCTTGGAGTGGGAGGCAGGTGTTAGAGCTGCAACAGCCATGTAAGAGCAGCCCCGTGGCTGCTCCTTTTGGTAGCCTCTGCAGAGCTGGGAGGTGAACCTTCCACCATGGCCAGGTCTGAGGCACCTTGGCCTATTGCCGCAGGTCAGAGGAGGAATAGATGATGAGCATTTTGTGCTGCAAGTTCACATCCTGCAAATGAATTCGATTGAAAATGATCAAAGATATCAAATGTATATAATTTTTCTAATACATAGCAACCCAGTTCCAATCTAGGGCTGCTGTTTAATGCTATGAAACAAAATAACTTTTGAGTAAATAAATCAAGTTTATTACAAAGAACAGTGTTCTTGAAATACATAAGGAGAAGATGAATGCATTCAATAAAGGTGATGTCAAAGGTGTATTTAAAGTTTCTCCTTAATAAAGAGACAAGCAGAAATGCAACTTTAATTCACCCTTTCTCAGTGATGCTTCTTACTGATTTTAGCACAGCTGAGACTTTGTTGTTAATAGCTAAGTTACAAATAGGTTCTCTTTATTATTTAAATTTAGATGGATAAATGCAGGGGTTAAACAGAGTATTTAGATGAGTCATTCTCCAGGGAACCAAGGGAAGTAATTTCAATTTCTCACAATCATTAGAAACAAATTTCTGAGTTCTCATTGGAAAGTTTGACGGGTGAAAGGAATATTGGAGATTTGCAGTCCTTCTCTTGATACGATTAATTGGAAACAGTATATCCAAACTGGCTAAATTCCAATGCAGTCAGCAGCCATTGGTGCCTCATGATATTTGGATATCATTTAGAGTTTTCTAAAGTTTTATAGGAAAATTTATTTAAAGCTTATTGAAGTTACTATTGGAGTACAAGTCAATCACCTCTGTTTCTTTTCTTTGAAGGCAACTGGATCGCAGATAGGAATGATTGTCAATTCCTTTACCAACATTGGGGTGGCCATGATCATTGCTTTCTACTTCAGCTGGAAACTGAGTTTAGTTATATTGTGTTTCCTGCCCTTTTTGGCCTTATCTGGAGCTGTGCAGGCTAAAATGTTGACAGGATTTGCCTCTCAGGACAAGAAAGCGCTGGAAGCTACTGGACGGGTAATGTTATTTAAAAAATAATTTATATTTGCAGTCACGGGTAGTTGAAAAATCAGGCATTTGGGACCATCAATAATTCAAATGAAATTAAAATGGCAATGTTTTGCAAATAAGTTGTCACATTTCAGTTTGTCAAACCATTGAAACACCATTGGTAACTCCCTAACTGCAAAAGCACTTGCTGCATGGAATATGACTGACTTTTCAAAAGTTATTGGACCTAATTGGTAGACACAGGTCTCTCAGCAGTCTGTTTCACCTTTGTCTAGTTATATTTAAAGACCCATTTGTTCATGCCCTGTGATTATGTGGTCCTTAGAAAGCAATGACAGTTGTTCACTTAGAAATCCTCACATCTGAGAATTCGGCACTGAATCACAGATCAGTACGTGGATTTTAGAGAGCAGAATTGTTCCTCCAGTGGGCCCTACTAGCTTACCAGCTTCTCCATGAATGGGTGCTGATAGGTCACAGGCATAACTTTATTTTTATGTATGGATTTTAAGGGTCAAAATTCTATCAATTCTCATTTCTCAGATAATATATAAATCTTTTTTTTTATTGTTTTTTAATTCAGATAAGCATTAACCCTTTTTCTGTTACTTTGTAACAGTAGACATAGCACTTTCTAATAATACTTTAAATTTTGCTCCATGATGAAAGCACACCTGTGTGGGTATTAAACCATCATGGGACATGAGGCAGGAATTCCCTTTCCTTGTAAAGAATGCCTCCAGTGTTCAGTGACCACTGGCCAAAACCCTCCTCCTCGTAACTCTAACTCCAGTATCACGTAGCAGCATCCCGTGCTCCGTTGGCTGCAAGACCCTGTGAACTGTGTCGTGGTTTTGGCCAAATTGGCCAATGGCCGGTGACAGGTTCTCCCCCCCCGGGCCTCTTGTGCATGGAGAGGAGCAGGAGAGATAAAGAGATTTACGAGTTTAGAAGAAACTAAACTACTTTAATGAATTATTAATAAGATAAAAAGGAAAATAATTAAATAGATACAGTATATAGAAAACCGTATTAAGCTCCCAGGATGATGTCACCGGCAGGCACTGGGGAAGTCCCAGGCTGGACTCAGCGATGGGTGGGAAGTGGGTTCCAGAGTTAGAGTCAGGAACACGGATCGGGATCAAAGACAGATGAACAGGCAGGGTCCTCCTCGGACGTCAGCCATTGAAGGACGAGAGTTGACCCTTTGATCCCTCAGCTTTTATGCTGAGCGTGGGGCAGATGGGATGGAATACCCCTGTTGGTCAGTTTTGGGTCACCTGTCCTGTCCGATCCTCCCTGCAGGTGGGACCCCTCTACGCTTTTCTGCCTCCGACCCTCCAATGGGGCAAGTAACGAAATTAGCTGACCTTGGTTGTTACAGCAATAAGTATAAGCAAGAGTCTCTCTGCGTACCATTCCTTGGCACAAACTGTCTTATCACTCTGAACGAACCGTTTCAGACACAACATGCTGTTTATTTCAGAGGGTTAGAAGAGGCCTAGCTAAGTAATTACTGAACAGAAAGTTGGTTCTGTTTTACCTCAAACCAGGACAACTGCCTCACCTCTAAGGCTGAGAATAGGTCTATTGTAGTTCACACAAGGCTGAGAATAGTTTTATGACGTTTGCACTGGCTGAGAAGACTTCCAGTCCACGTACCAAACAAGGAAAAGGTAGTGACACAAGAGAAAGGAATGGCATTTTCTCACGAGTTCACTCCTATGCCCAAAGAGCAGCGGGCAGGTCTGCTGCCTTTGAAACACTCAGACTCTTTGACTTTAGTCCTGGGTCACTAAGTTCTGGCACGTGACCCAGAATCTGATACTTTTGAAATATACCTAGTTTGACTGTGCGGAAACTGAACTGCGCCAGAAATGCAGGGGATTTAGAAGACGGGCGGCATGAGGAAGACTACCTCAGGTTGCCCCGCTCAGAGTAATGCCTGAGGCTTCTCCCCTGCTTTAGGCTGCCATATTTTTAGCATCAGAAAAAGTATGCTTTGCAGGCCCTCTCAAAGCCTCATAGATTTGCCTTCTGCAGAGCTGCTTTAGCCCATCCTAAAATGAATCTTGCAGAGTTCCCACTCCTCCCAGTCCTTCTTCTTAAAGTCCTGCCCACCAAACATCTTACCCATCCCACCTTCCACCCTGCCCCATCTGAGCTCTCAACCAACCGTCTCCTCTTGACCTTAATCTGTGCAGCAAACGCATGGACTGGAGCCCTTTGCCCCGTTCAGCTCTGCATCTACTGGCTGTTTCTTTCCCACTGCCTGCTGCAGGCAGCTCAGCCTGCCACCCCCCTTTTTTGACTTCTGAAGAAGCAAATCTTCAGCTCCCAGTTCCCATTTCTAGGTGTGATTTAAAGAAGTGTGTCATGACTGTGGGCACAGAATTTCAGAAAATCATGTTGACTTTCTACACATGCAGACTTCTGGATTTTATTTTTTTTTTAAATGCGCAGAAGGGATTATGTGAATTAATATCACTTGACTTTGGTATCACTAATCAAATGAATACATTTATGGGCCACTGCTGAGTGCTGTTAGGGACAATCTCCAATTCCAGAAAACCAAGGAAGAATTAAGACTTGGCCAATTGCCTGCATTCAGAATGGTTTAATTATTTACAAAAAGTGATAAATCAAAATACTGTCTTCACAGGGAAGAAACTTCACTAATGAGTAAAAGCACCAGCTTTTACCCAACAGAATAACCCAGAGGCTGGGATGAAAAGGGCACGCAATGCTCCAGCAGTTTTTGGTGACGACTGATTATGTCTGGTGTTATTTTCTAATTTATTTGCCAGTACTGCGTCCAAATGCTAAATGCTGTGAGTTCTTCCACAGTGACTGCTCATCAGCCGTGCTAAACATGGAAAAGCACAATCTGAACAATCCAATTCACCGTACCTCCTTATCCGCTCCTTCACGTTGTATGATAATGCAAGAGATTTGACTCTCAATTTTGGACAGGAAAAAAACCCTCAAATTGGATGGAATATTTTTAATGATTTATATTCAGATCTCTTCCTACATGCTGAAAACATTCATAAGCCATATACCAGACAATTGCTTCCCAAAGGAACGCATCACACTATGAAGTTACTATTAAAGTCCAGGCAAAGTACACCATTTTAAACCAATTTATTAATAAAATTACTTCAGACAAGTAGCATGAAATTAGGATCAAACAAACTGTCAGTTTACTTCTATAGATCAAGTTGCACTGCTATTTTTTTGGGGGCAGAAACCCAAATTCTGACTGGTGACAAAGCACAATATAAAGCCTACAATTAATTAAAGATCCAGAGAAGTTTCCATGGGGATTATCTCACAATTTCCTGTGTTGCATTTTTCTATGTACACAGACAAGCATTTGCTTCCTCTTTGCCCATGTACAAGGTAAATAATTGTGTCGCTGATGTTAGAGGAACCAAGGTGCCACCCTCCATTTATATTTTCCATCTCATCAGGCTTTTTGGACACAAACAAGAGAAAGAGGGAGGGTGAGCAGGTGAGGAAACATACTAAATCCAAGTGGTTTTAATTTATGAAACAGAAGCTGGGGATAGCATCCCTTCTAACTCTTTCTCTGACTATTGCTATAAGTAAAACAAATAAAGTAATTTAAATATCTTTAGTTAATAAATGCATGCAATCAAGGAAATAACAGTGTTCCTAAAACCATTTTTGTTTTTGTGGATGTCCCATTTAGTCCCATTACGTGAAATAAGTCACACGTGAGAGCACGTGCCCAATTTCCCAAGTGTGCTTACAGTAACTTAGCTCTAGTGGAGCAGACAGAGCATTACTATTGGGGATGTTAGTAGATAATTGCTTGGAGGAAAGTTTCTCGTTAGGTTGGCTGACATTTGGGCCAGTCTGTATCATATCTGAATCAATTTATATAGGGCATTAGTGTCCTGTGGTCGTGAAAGAATCATGCATTTGTGAAAGAGCACACTCTACTTTTCCAAGTAAAAACTAGGAGCTTTTACCTATATATTTTTTTCTCCTCCAGATTGCCAGTGAAGCCCTCTCTAACATCAGGACTGTAGCTGGGATAGGGAAAGAGAAAACGTTTATCGACAATTTTGAGAAGCACCTGGATATGCCTTATAAAGCTGCAACCAAAAAAGCACATGTTTATGGAATCTGCTTTGGCTTTGCCCAGAGCATAGTGTTCATTGCCAACGCTGTCTCTTACAGATACGGGGGGTTTCTAGTTGAATTTGAAGGACTCCACTACAGCTTTGTGTTCAGGTGAGAGCCTGCCGGGAGACACAAACAGGCTCCTCTCCGGAAGCGCTGGTCTTGGTGCAGCGGTCGGTTTCCCGATTGCTTCCCAGGAATGACCGTGTCCCCCTTCCCCGCAGGGTGATCTCTGCTGTTGTCACCAGTGGAACTGCTTTGGGAAGGGCTTCTTCTTATACCCCAAACTATGCCAAAGCCAAAACATCTGCTGCACGCTTTTTTCAACTGGTTGATCGGCTTCCGAAAATCAGCGTTTACAGTGAAAAAGGGGAAAAATGGGTAAGAGCGGAGATGAGTAATTTGTGATGTCATACAGTTGTATGACTGTATGACAGTCAATCGAAGTTGCACTAACGATTTATAAGTCAATGAGGATTACTGCTTTACAGGAAGGTTATGCTGATTGTATAATTGTTACTTGTCTTTGCTCTTTTGGAAGCAGCGCGCTCTGTACTTGACAGCAAGAGTAATACAAAGTGTGGTGATTAGGAATATGTCGATGTAAAACTCCTGTAAATTGGAATAGGACCAATTTAGATGACTCACAGAATAGCATGTTTTTTTCTTTCTGCTCCACAGTTCGCGCATAGACCTGACTATCTCTGGCTTATAATGGAGGCTTTTTTTCCATTCATATCCAAATGTTGGGGGTGTTCATGAGGAGGCGAATCATCTTTGAGTCAGATAAAATGAAAATGCTCAATTTTTGGTGAAGTGGAAAGTCAGACCCAGAAAATTCAAATAGTTTATTTTTCATGTATTTTTTTTTCAGAATTAAACAAAAACTCGATATCATTGTTATGAACCAAATGTATTAAGTATTCTGCTTCAAACGATGAAAATGAAATATCTTGATTCCCTTCAAGAGTTTTGTAAGAGTTTTTTAAGAGTTCTAGGAAAATTGACCTGGATTCTTGTATTGTTTTAATGTTGCCAAGTTAGATTGATTTTATTTTTTTACCAAATCCAGATTTTTACACAAATGTATTTGGACTATCACCAAATTTACACTTGGACAGTGCCTGTATTAAAATAAAAAACTTACCCATTTGCAAGGCAATTCTATTTCCAATTGTTGCCTCTGACCAGTGCAATACGGGGAAGTATAATCAGAGCAATAGTGTTATGGCTAATGGCTCCATCTCTAGGAGAGCTATTCCAGTATGGTTTTTATCCTTCTTTCTGGGCTAATTTCACAAGCACTTTTCATATTTTAAATAAGAAGTGCAAGAGTGGAATCTGCAGAAGAGTGACTTTGTCCTTTACAACTCAGTTTCGAGCTCAAGCTCATTGTAGCATCCTTCTCTTTTTTTTTTTTTTTCACCAGGATGATTTCAAGGGAAGCGTTGAATTTCTTAACTGTAAATTCACATACCCTTCTCGGCCTGATATTCAGGTCCTGAAAGGACTCACTGTAGCTGTTAAGCCTGGACAGACTTTGGCATTTGTTGGAAGTAGTGGCTGTGGTAAGAGCACCAGTGTGCAGCTTCTGGAGCGTTTCTATGACCCTGAGGCGGGAAGTGTGGTAAGCAAAGGGAACGTGGTTTGTGTGCTGTTGTTTTCAGCAATGCTACAAGGACTCTTTTCAATGTGTCCTACTGTGCAGCCTAGCAGTGGTGGCACGTACATACACAGCTTGGGGCTTCAGCTCCTTCTCAAACAGATGCAGACTGTTCTGACAGTTCCTGAGTGTCGTCTCAGATATATTCAGGCAAGATCAGAATACTACAAGCCTCAGGCGTACCCTCGTGCATTACGCAGGCCATAGGCATTCACCTTGGTAGCTCTTGTATGAAACATACAACGTGCATTGTACATCGTGGGAGCACAAGCACAAATTATGCCCGAACGGAGCCACAAAGAGTCTGGAACATCCCTAAATATACAGTTTCAACATACAACTTCTTTGCAGGTTGAATTTGTCTAGATTTAACTTCCAGTTATTCGATTACTGGATTACTGAAGCTTTAAAAAGCTTTTGTATCTTTTGCTCATGTACTTAATCATCTAGTTTGATTTCTCTTTCTTTGGAAGAAATAAGTGTGGTGATCGCTATGCCAGGAAGGCGACAAAGCCTGTGGCTAACCTTAAGCAATTAAATAGGTCACTTGGACTTAAGATCAAGCAAACGGTCTAGCGTTTGGCTGGAGCACAGACATACCCAGAAAATACACATCATGCACAAAGGAGTCAAATATAAGCAGATTCTTCAAATTATTTTAAATCTGTGGTTTTTGCATTTTAGTAATATGGTTAAATCATTTAGTTTTGCTATAAACTGTTTGGGTTTTGCAGGCTGTTGGTTTGAAATGATGTTTCAAGTTTTCTCCTATTTCCTGGTAGTTAATAGATGGACACAACACCACGAAAATAAATGTACAGTTCCTTAGATCAAAAATTGGAATAGTGTCCCAGGAGCCTGTGCTATTTGACTGCAGCATTGCTGAAAATATTAAATATGGCAGTAACACCAAAGAGGCAACGATGGAAAAAGTCATAGAAGCAGCCCAGAAGGCTCAGCTGCATGATTTTGTCATGTCACTGCCTGATGTAAGTACCTGTGAGGCCTTGGCTGGGACTACAGATAGGCCGCTCGGTGTTCGTTGCAGCAGGAGTTGCTCCAAACCCAGTTAAAGTTGCTACACATACACACCTTTTATTTACTTTAACAGCTGTAATAGTAGGAGAAAAGAGGGTGTTGAGACCATGCCTCATATGTTCCTGAGGTTTTTACACAGTAGGCGAGTATTTCTAAAACTGAAACCAGCAGTTACAACTCTGAACTAGGAGAAAAGGGAAGATTTTTCAAAGCCATTGAAAAGAAAGAAGCAGCAGCACAGTTCAGCAGTCAAAGCATTCCACTGCACCAGGAAATACAATTCCTGTTCCCAGCTGTGACCGGCGACTAGGGCACAATACTTAGACAAAAATATTTGAAGCTTGCTGCTTACGTGCACTGAAGTATTTAAATGCACTGAAATCATATAAATATAAAGCAGAAGAACATAAAATGTATGAATACAAATTAGGCACCCAAAAAACCCACTTGTCCAGAAAGCCCTTAAATAACTTTTAACCTCATCTCCCAAATCTAGGGTGGGGGGATTTCTTTTGCCTTAGACAAATGAGCCATCATCTGGCTATCAAATTTTTCTTCCAGGCCCGTCACCATACCGCCTGGGCTCCTGGGCCATGTGCACTGCAAAGTATGGTTCGGAATCTTACAGTATTTCTGCACTGCCAGGTTTTTTAAGAAGGAGGCAGCAATGGTCAGCACTCTTGTCTCTCTCCTCCTACTCTTCCTTCAGGTTGTGTACTAGAGTGTTTGCTTACACTTGAATAAAATCTCCCTTCTGTATATTTTTCAGAAATACGAAACTAATGTTGGTGCTCAAGGATCCCAGCTGTCTCGTGGGCAAAAACAACGCATTGCTATAGCGAGGGCCATCATACGAGATCCTAAAATTTTATTACTGGATGAAGCTACATCTGCCTTAGACACAGAAAGTGAAAAGGTAAATGCGCAGTGATAGGCAATAAGCGAAAGTTAATACAATGGTTTACAATGTACAATGCCTTTTTCTCTTCTACAGAGACATCCCAACATACTCCACTACATGACCGCAACATTATTCCCTATTGTTAATTCATCACTTATATTTTTAATCATCTTTTCAAAAGATCCCGAAAGCACAGATATAAAACCAGCAGCCAGCTACAGGGTCTTTTAGACTGCCAATGAGAGGTGGCACTTTCTCAGAAATCTGCATACTAATTCCCTGCGTTTCAAAGCATTCAGTGGGAATGTTTCATAAATACAGATTCTGCACATTAAAAAAATGCAAAATGCATTAAAAAAAAAAGGAAAAATGTATTCAAGCATATGAATGATGAGCCTGAATAACTAATAAAAACAGCAGTGAGGGGTCTAAGAAGTTGGGCAATAATTTGCATGGCTTGGTTACACTCAGATATTAGAGAAATGGTGAAAATTTAAAAACATATCCACACTGAGCTGACATTCAGCATGTCAGCTGAATAAAGGCCTTCCTTAATTTCTACTGCTGTCTACATTTACCTGTCCCTTCTTTGCACTGCTAAGAAACTGAGTTCATGACCCAGCTAAGCACACCAGTAATGTAATTTTGATTTAGCCTCATAGTCGCTTTTACAAGTTGCACAATATGGTTAATTAATCTGAAACAATCAGATTCCTACAGCTCTGAGCCCCAATTTGGTTTTCCCATTTTCACTCTGACACTTTGTCTGTTGCTTTCAGACTGTGCAGGCAGCACTGGATAAGGCCAGAGAAGGGCGGACCTGCATCGTCATTGCCCACCGCTTGTCCACGATCCAGAATGCAGACATCATCGCTGTGATGTCACAAGGACTCGTCATTGAAAGGGGCACTCATGATGAACTGATGGCCATGGAAGGAGCTTATTATAAGCTTGTTACCACTGGAGCCCCAATTAGCTGAATTACTGTGATTTTAAATGTGAAAGACACTTTGTCTGTCAGCAAATACTCTGCAGTAGGTATGTGTATGTTGGTACTCCGTTGTGCTACAAAGTGCTCTACAATATTGTGAGTTCTGTGGTACCCTAAATGTATGTAGCTTTCTGCATCAAGCACACTTGTCAGGCACAGGCAGGGGACTAAGCATAAGCTGATGCATTCAGGAAGTAGTTTAGCTCACTGCAAAGGGAAAAAAAGCCTGAAAATGGAAAAGATCTTTGCTGCTGAGCTGGGGAATTGCCACCACCTGCAGTCAGACCACACAGTCCTGTCGTTCCTCAACTAGCAATCAAGGAAGACTCCGCTCTAGTGTTCTGGAAACTGCCACTTGTCTAGGTAAGCTCTACGAATAAAACACAATCCCAAGAATGAGGCTGTATATCTGAAAGGATCAAATCTCTCCTAACACTGGGTCTGCAGAGGATTACAACAGATGATACCCTTACTGTGGGTATGGAAGCCCCACGCTCCCGCCCGTCTGTACCATACCACGTCAGCTGTGCTGTTGGGAGAGGCTGGATTTCCACTGTGTGCAGCTACAGCACCAACACATTGGTGCCCTGAGCCTGACAGAGCCGTGCCCCTTCAGCAAAACCATCACGTACTTACAAAGAAGGCAGCTCCACAAAAGTAAGGAAAGCAGCCAAGAAGAGGAACAGAAGCTGGTGAGGATCATTTCCCCTACACTCACCACTCTGATCAAAGCTGTCAAACAGATTTTGAACAGGAATAAATGCTTTAGTTAAATCAATGCAAAATCCTACAGTTAATCGTCACAGTCATTTAAATCACTTCTATTGAGATAGCGATGGATAATATGTTGTCTTTTTTTCAGAAGGCAAGACGATGAGTATTTTTTATAAAACCATAAATATATGCAGTAAAGGTGGGGGGAAAATAGCCATAATTAGCTGTTTGTATTAAGCAGAGTTGATAAATCGAGCAACAATTCTTTGAGAAATTACAAAGGTCAGGAAGTATGTTCTTCTGGCAGAAGCTTTTATCTGTATTAGTTTATTTTAAGGTCTACTGCCTGTTTCTCTATTGACATGCTGATATGATATTTAATTTATATTAGTATTTAAGGCCATGGAAAAATAACTATTCTTTATTAAAAACTGCAATTACTATGTGTACTTATTCCATAATTCTTTTGCCTAAAGGACACCACTTTTGTGGCTGAAATTATAGCAATAAATTGTATTTTTTATTGGCTCTTGTGCTTTAGCACTTCATCTCTTACCCTTCAGACAAGCAAATGAGTATCTTGCAGCAGATGATAACAAGTATTTGTCTGTATTTAGAGCATGTCCGTAACAAGGGTCTGCTGTGCAGGATGGAGCTGTTGAGAAGAGCAACACAACTACACTAGCTCCTGCCTGCAAAGGAGCCTGCCACCTCCTTGCAGGAGCACAGTGACATGGACCCAGCTGGGTGGTACTGCTACTGCTCCTCTTCATAACATCATCCTGGTTTTAGAGAGCTAGTAAATATTGGGAGCTATATACTGGGAAGTATGCCTGTATAACAAAGGCACTCATGGTGTTCACAGACAGTTGCATTGGTCTTACATGTTCTTGGGTGCCATCTCCTGTCACTTTATACCTGTGTGCTATTGACAACCAGTTGGTTATAAAGCCCTTCAGTACCTGTGTGATGGAACTAAAGTGTAAGTGGAGCTACATGGTGCATTTGGGCATGAGCAACAAGCCTTGATGGACTGCTTGGTGCAGAGCTGTACTGGCCTTTCCTCTGCAGCTGCCCCACAGGTAAGATCCCCCAGCCCTGGAGCTTGGTGACAAGACCCCTGAGCAGACGCAAAGAAGTTTGCTTGTGTCTTTCTGTCTTGACAGAAGTAGCTGACAGTGCCATTTGGTGTTTCCTGCTGTATGTTTCTCCGCACAGTCCATGGCAGCTGCATTATCTGCTTTTCCAGCCACCCTATTCCTCTGGATAACTATAACCATGAGAGTGTATTGGGATGGCACCTGAGTAACTGCTCTGCAAATATAGGTCCTGCTCCAAAGAGACTACTCTGAGCAGGAACAGCCTGTCTGTAGCCAGAGTTCTTCCATCAGGACATAACAGGAATGAGGAGGATGAAAAGCTGCGTATTAGCAAAAGTGGTGTGATCTGAATGTAATGCCAGCTTGTCAGCTCATTTGTATGAGAAGCGAGGGACACGCTCACTTCATGTAATTTCTGCCTAGTGATAAACTTTCTGCAGACAGATGGAAGGACTTTTGGAATTGCATTACCCCAATTTGGGCATCTCTAAGCCAAGAATAACAGAGTAGTTTCTCCTGGAATCCCATTAGTGGGAGCAAGGGGATCAGTCAAGCACCTTCCATCCTCCTTATTACATAGGAAAATCTTAATTCAAAAGGGCGTCTTGTGGCCCAAACCAGGTTGAGTAGTTCAGCCCATCATATGAGTGTATATGCTCTGTATCTGTTCCAAAGATTAACAGTAAAAAAAGCTGCAAAGGCCTGATGAAGTTACAGTTTAAACATTTAACAATTTGCTAGCTCTCAGTTAAGGTGCCACACAATCTTATTAAATAAGGCTTGAAGTGTAATTTTCAACTGCGATAAATTTACCAAAGCCTGACTAAGGGACATGTAGCTCTATTTCACTGTATCAACTAAATGGCTCTTGATTTACAATTCTAATTCTATCAAAATATCAATATTATATCTAGACACTTGTTTATCCCACCACTCTGGAAAAGGCTAACTCTGAGGTTTTGGGAGCCCTCCTTGGAGATTCTTCAGGCAGTTGCACAACGCTCTATAGCCCAACACACTCAGCTGCTCAGAAAGTGTCTTATTCTACTGCCATTGCTTTATGAACAGGTTAATTTGTGAAGTTACTGGCAAAAATAAACTAACTTAATGTATTCCATTTTACCAAGATTCTTGGTTTTAGTAATGCTTTAATAGTTGAGGAAAAGAATAAGAGGTGGTTCAGACAGGACGCTCGTCTTTGTCCCTTTCCCTGAAGCACTGAAGTTGAAGGCTGAATTAATAGGACGCTCCAAGAAAGTGAGTGGGAGCCCATGTCTTCCTACATGTCTGTATGGTACTAGAAGAATACTGCAGAAATGCAAGTAGTCATTCTACATTAATGGTTGTGTCTATCCCAACAGAGGCACCAAAATTCTATCAGTACTGGGAAGCACAGACCCTCATGTGGTAGGAGCTTAGAAATGTGATGTCTGCCCATAACTCCCAGCTTAGAAGAGCCAACATTGCCAGTTGGCCCAAACACTGCTGCAAGAGCCACAGACGGCTGCGCACAAAGAATCCCCTGCTGTTGGCCAAGAGGAGTGAGGAACAGAAGGACAGCTAGACCAACCTAATAGCGTTTTGTGACGCCTTGTAGGTCACCTCATTGGCAGGGAATAACAAAGCACAGAGCATCTTGAACATGGGAGAAATCTTTGTCGTAGCTGCCTTTGCTCTTCATTATTTGTTTCTAGTCACATTAGCTTAAGTCATTTTGCTGAAGGAGTCACAATTATTGAAAAAGACTGGTTTCAGGCCAGCTACTGCAGGAAGAAGAGTTCAGAGAATCATTACAGAAGATACCAGAAGACGCATAAAGAAGAATGCTCCTCAGACTGTTAAAAACAGATTCATCACTTTTTTAAGTCAATGTAGCCTTAGAAGGCTCTTAAATAAGGATGTCTGTTTCAGATTTGCTTCTGTAATTTGTATCGTGTTCATTCCCAAGGGCCAAATCAAACTATTCACTGTGTTTTCCCAATTAAATATGACTCTTTCCATTTCAATTATCCTACAACTAATTGGAAGTCTAGAAACAATATAACGTTTATATCTTCTAAGCCTTATTGCTATCAGATCGTATGCACACAGCCCTCATTACCCGTATTATAGCTTTATGCTGCTTATATTCTAAGCATTATGAGACGGTATCAGCAAAATATTGCTTAAAGATTGTGCACCAAAAGGGAATATGCAATAGTGGGTGCTAAATAATGAAGAAAAATGAAAGTAACTCCCTTTGTCTATTCAGAGCATCCTGTTTATATAGAAGAACATGTATTTGACATATTAGTTACTTGTGTCCCTAAGTAAACCAAGCTGTCAAGCATATAAACTTGCAATGACTTAGTCTGCAATCACATCTTCATGACTTACACAACTACTAACAGTGATTCCGGCTTCTGACTCTTGACGTGTCAGAATTAGTCTGATTTGCTTTTGCAACACAGGAGCATGCACAATATGCTGAGCTAATTTCATTATTGACAACTTTCTTCATTTGTTGCTCAGTGTAGATGTACAGAACCCAAAGATTTGTTACACCATATTTATGTATTTTCAATATCAAAGATGTAATCTGTGTCATTCATGATTTATGTGACCACTTTCAAAAAGTAAAAATGACAAAAATCAGACAATAATGCAAAAATATATTCTACAGAGTCTAATTGAAAGAAACTTTTTTTTTTCTCTCATCTGGCTTAATCAAAAGCTGTTTTTCTCAGGAAGCTCAATAAGTTAAATCTGAAGCCTTATTTATAACTATGCTGGCCTTCTTCACAGTGCCTGGGTACAGTTGTAGGTGGTGTGATACTGTCACACCATTATCTATCAGTTTAACACACAATATCTATATATAAAAAAACCTGAATATTGAGTATCACTATATACAACTGAGGCTTGAAGCACCATCTAGTTGGAGACAGACAGCACTAAAAGACCACCAAGTAGCTAAATAGAACTAGTTGATTATATTTTAAAACTTTGTTATGACCCAGAGTATTGGGTCATATATAACCATACTACAGTGTCCCTCATTGCAGTATTTCTAGGAATAAAATCAGCAATTAATATGTCTGAGCTGCCAAAGTCATTCTTGAATGTACTGATTTTGGACGTACTGGTTACTTACCAGGAGCACATCAAAGACGCAGTGGCATCCCCCTTGGTTAAAATCAGTTAGCAAAACTGCCTTTGCAGAGGGTTCTTGAACAGTTCATATCCATCCCCACATTGCCACCCATTTGGAAACTTTATCTAATTAAGTTTCTTTTCAGTTGTCCTCATTAATGAGTGGACACAGTATGGAACCAAGGCAACTACAGTCAGAGGCATAGCTGCACTCTTACAAAACGAGAGAATGTAGAACAAATACTCAGTATGAGTAGGGATCTTAATGAAATTATACAGTTGCAGCATAGCTAAAGAAGCAGCTATACAAAATACACGGAAACTTATTTTACAGCTATTTTTACCTTTGCAGCTTGTGATGAACATTTCAGAATTAATTCCAAGACCTAAGCCAAAGAGTGCACCTAAATTCCTCACCAGTCCAGCAAATGGAGTTGTGTCAATGTTTATCCAGTCTGGGTTGGCACACCACTTCTTGGCCTTTGGAACAGACCATAGCAAGTCAATATCAAGAAGCTTGAGGACCAGATAAAAGCCAAGGGCAAAGATGAAAAGAAACAAGTTTGTCTTGATGTACATTCTCAAGCTTGCTGTCTGAATAGCAGGGGTATGCTCAAATGCTTCTGCCACAAGAATGCCTGTGGATTAGAAACTCAGTGTTACAGGGAACAACACACTCGTACTTTGAAAAAGTGCTTTTTACAGTGCCCCTGTAGAATCTGACTTCTGAAGACAGATTAATATATCTATGTATTTTATGTATGTATGTATGTATGTATATATACATGTACGCACATGAAATTTACTTCTTCTGTAGTACATTACAAAACCTCTTCTCCCACTGAATTCTGCTACTTTGGAAAAAAAATATTAAATACCAAGCACTGCATGTTTTTGATATGAGGTGTGCCTTATGCCTGAGTGCATCTCCCAGATGACAATCCATCAAATATTAGACGTAAACTAGATGTAAGCTAGAACATTCCTTTTCCACAAGAGACTCGCACTCAAAGACACAGCGATGCTGAATTCAATACCAGTTCCCACACAGGCTTTGAGTGTTGAGGGAAAAGACACAGAACGCTCTTACCTTACTTCTTACTCATTTTATGCTGGTTGTGAAAAGAGAGGGCTGGACTGCAAGCCAGTGCTGCACAGGCTGCTCTGCATCCATGAAAGAGAGAGAACGGGAGCAGGCAGCCCCTGTTCAACGCTCTGGTGACCCTCCTTGAGATCAGATAGATACTAGAGAGATTGCTCATAGTTTGAACTTCCTAAATACCAATTTGAAACACATGTAAGTAATTCTGAAAAACGTACTTTAGCTTCTTAAATCACCCTGGGGAGTGCTAATTTCCCTTTTTCTCTGTTTTGCCCCATGCTTGTCCACACTGCATATGTGCTAGTTTGTACCTGAACACCATTTGAAGTGAACCAAATAGCTTCCTCCTGAGAGGAAAGGTCAGGGCCATATAGGAGCAACTTCCTCTCTGATCCCTTCTGCAAAGGCAGCACAGATAAATACCAGGTGCAGTTAGTACAAACCAGATAGCGCTAGTCTGTGGCAGTGTGGACATAATGCAGTCAGCATCAATTGGCACATGGGCAAGGGCTCACTCCCTGTGTGAATTACAAAGACAGCAGATACTACCTTGCAAATTTTACCTTTAGACTATCATCAAATCCTTGGTCTTCCACAGCACAGAGCACCACCAGAGCTGCAAGCTGTGTAGCTGCGTGGCACTACTAAAAATCTCTTGCCTTTTCTCATATTTAATTTTTTTCATATTTTGCATATATGTTGAAAAGAAAAGAAAAAATAGCAACATTACCAGCAAATACTCCAAGAATAACTTGATGAGGGAAATGTGTTGCTATAAATACTCTTGAGATGCACACAATGATCTGGATAATCCAAAAAATACTCCAGAGGAATGACCATGTCAATCTACGGGGGAAAAAGGAGATGCTTAAAAATTAAGACATTTCACCTAGTAATTTACACCAGGCCCCCTTGTGTCAGGCTCCTATTTTTACCAAGCAGAGGTTTACAACTAGAGAAGTTTAGAACCAGATGGTTAAAAACTAGAAGTCAGTACTAAAACATTACCAAGAGTGGTTGCTCTTGCAGCCACATCTAGGGCTGCAGTAACAGACCCCAGTAGTTTCAGATCCAAACACTACCATAGTTTTAGTGATGAAAATCATCAATGGCAAGTTATATTAGCACCAGGACCTTGAACATATTTCTCATCATGAAGTCATACTTAAATGCAAAAATTCATTTAGTTTAGTGACAAAATTCATACAGTATGGGAGCAACCTTGTCAGGCTTGGAAAGGACAGCCATCAAAGCAATTGTAAGACTTGCCCACACAGCTGAGTAACATGTTCCACTGAACTTTGCCAACATTATGCACATTTGCTGTAAAATGGGGTAAGAAGGACTACCATTAAAGCAGTAAATGTATGTACTAACCAAAAGATCCAACATGTACAGACAATTAACAGAATTCAAAACTTCCAACACCGAAGATCTGACATGACCTTAAATAGAAGCTGATTCAGAAATATTGTATGCAACAACTGTTAAGTTAATAAGTACCAACCTATACAAATGGATGAATCCTCTTAATATTCTTTTTCTTAATCTGAAGTAGATAATAATAAAAGTTTGGGGTGTTTTTTTACAAACTGGACAAAACAAACTATGAATATTTCGTTAAAATAAGTCCATTAAAAACACAGCATGTATATAAAGAAATATCTGAGTTAAAATAATGGAAAGACACTGACCTGTGAAGGGTAACTGCTGATTTATCTTTCCACCTAACTGTGTAGCTAAGTGCTGCTGTGACCATTACATACCAGACACAGGAAGATCCCATGGCATGTCCAGATGGGCTTCCTAGGAAAAACAAAAAGGAAATATTCAAGCTTAAAAAATATGACTGTAACATTTGTCGTACAGAAAATGTCTACTGGCAGTTACTCAGGCACCTAATAATTTAGAAAGAACATGCTTAACAAAGGCTGAAAGAATGTCAACTGCTTCTCAACAGTTTATTTTCTCAATATGAATTTTTCATTAGACTCATCTATACAGAATCCAGAATATTTGTCTGAAAGTCAAGTGGGTAACAGCTTAACCACCTCATATTGGTGTAAGCTCGTATCTTGATTGGAAAGCATAGTATTCTTCCATTACTTAGATTTGGATTGTGATTTTTTAAGAAAGAAAAGCACCTAGGGCTCTCTTAGGGCTGTAGCATACAATGTAGAAGTCATATATGAGGATCAGATGAGGGAGTAACAGAGATTTAGCTCTTTGTAACAGTATAAGTACCAGTATAACTTTTAGATGGCCCTTCCAAATTGCCTTTTATTTCCTTCTCCAATTACCATGGCATTAGCAATTGTGATTGTGTCTCATTAGTAATGTTGCAGTCCAGGTAATTCACATTTTAGGTAGTCTTGTAATAAATTTAGACAAGTACCTGAAGTATGATGGAAGAACTGTGTCTTTGTGCCTTATTTAATTTTATAGATTTTAATTTAATTTTTCTGGGAACAATAAGAAGCCATAGAGAAGTACCTACAGCTGCAAAAATCACCAAAGTATGCTGGCACAATGCAAGGGAAATGATTCCTAAAATTACTCTGCCACTTCTTTTTCCCTGTTCACCAGGTATACATTCAAGAAATGGAAACAGAGGAGGACAGAAAATCAGATCATTGGAACCTGTCTATACCAGACTTTTACAGCTTGGCTTTCTGTGGAGAAAAAAGAAAAGTAAAAGGGACAGTGTTATTTCATTGGCAGAAGAAATCGTTTTGGCCAAAGAATGTGTTATGACCCAGCACTATATAGTAGGTTGCAAAGCAAAAGAATATTTCAGTGAAGCAGGAAATCAGGAATGTCTAGGGAGGACAAGCACAATGATTTCTGGCTCCCTACACTCATTTTCAGTATCCTGTTGGCAGTATTGTTAGTAATCACACTACCAACTCTTTCATTAATTTTTTAACAGATGTACAATTCTAAACCTCACAACAGAACAGATGCCACTGATAAGGAAACCATACTGTTGTATATCAGCGTTGGGAAAGCTTCTCTTTGTTCTAATCTAGGAAAATGTCATCTAGGAAAAATGTTTCATAGTTCATCTGCAAATTATCTACTGGAAACAGCATAAACTCCACCTTAAGGTTTATGTTTACTCATTCCAGAAGTACAAACTAAATTCAGGTCCTAGATCGCTTGCCATGTAGTTATATAAACACTTCCCTCAGCTTTCCCTTTTGTTGGGCCACAGAGTTTGGGCTTCAGGCAATCCTATCAATATTTGGATATGCCCTGCTCACATCTGCGGCTGCTTCTCTAATCTTTTCATATAAAATGCATATATAAAAAGTGTGTGAAGTACCACGTAAGCTCACACAATGACTGTGTGCACCTAACAGCTGCACTCACTGCACCTCCTCTTGGTAATGAGGAACAGGTGAGTGACAGATATTGCCAATGGTCAAGGGCAAATCTGGAGATAGGAGAAAGTGCAGTCATTGTAAGTGCAAATAAGGAATCAATATGACAGTGGTACCCACTGGACAGAAACAGGAATGATTTGTTACTTCAGGAAGAAAGTAAGAGAGGAAAATGGCCTTCTGGTTCAATGAAACAAAATGAACCACACTGACTGGTTCCTTAGTCAGGGCTTGGAATTACATGGTGCTGAATGGGCTTAATTCTGAAGGCTTTTGAAAAGATCTGAAGGACCTTAATACTTTGGGTTACGTCCCAAATGAATTCACTTGAGAAAGACTGCAGATCACATATAGACCAGGCATTTTAAACCCTGCCTGATACAAGGGTTTAAGCTTCTCATTCAAAATTACAGTGGGATAAAATGCAGGATATTGTTAACAAAATACAGCTCTGCAAACCACTTAAAAGCTTGCAGTGGCATTGACGAGGCACAAAGCACATTCATTTCCACAGTCAATATTTTCTTGTACAATGAATTAAGCTAAATTCAGTCAGTTAGCTAAGTGTAAGTTTACCTTATTTCACATATTAAGGTCACACAAGCTCATTTAACTTCAGCGGGACTGCATTTGAGTTTCACAGAGAAGACAGTGAGATATAAAAAACTGAACATACGTTGAAAAGGTACATTTTTCAGGGACCTTTTTTTCCGCATGTATTTGTACACGTACCCACACACACACATTCAGTGCCACTGTCTGGTTCTGGGAAGAAGGGTTCCATTTTCCACCGATGTATGTACATTTCCATACATTACATGATCAGTTGTTGATACTATTGTTATTTACACTGAACCACCTACTCATTTTTGTGGTTTGAATAATTCTTGCAACAGTGCACAAGCCCTCAAACTCAACAGCCCCCTGCTCTGGAATTTCTCTCCCCAAGCTGATGTCATTGGCACTGCAAGTGTTCCAAAAAAGGCACCTGACAAAGCAAGTGAATCACTCTTTCTGAACCTAGGACAGAAGTTTTGAGAAAATTCCTTTCCGATATGCTGGTTCAGTCCAGTAGGAGTTACTTTTTTAAAGCAAATCCCCCTCCGTTGCACTGTTTAAATGCAATGAAGTAAACATTCTTGTCCTACAGCAATCAAACACCTATCATATCTTATTTCTTCCTTATTCTTGTCCTGTGTTTTGGTGCTATTTTAAACATGAGTCTGAGATTTGTATATCATATAAGATCTTCGTAAGTGACATCCTCTCTCCCCCAAAAGCCACTATTTCTATTAAATGTCCCAATGTAATCTCCAACATTTCTTACCTGGTCCAGTTTCACATGTTATAGGAAACTGCTCAAGGCATGGGCTTGACTGATTGGGATAAATCATTGTTTCTTGCACCCACCAGTACGGGCGATGCCCAAACAAAATCCTGACAAAAAAAAATAACATAAAATGAAGCAGAAACACAATAAAAAGATTCTTACGTAGGAAGGCCTCAGCAAAGCATGACAAATAATCTTACAATGAATATGAGTATATTGCCAAAACTATTCTGTAATAGTTCTATAGGTTCTTCTTGTCTTATCAAAATGTCCTTTCAAACATATCTTAAATATCTTCATTGTGAATTCCTGTTTTATAATTACAGGGGAAAGTCTACTAGTACGTTATTCACAGAAAGTTTTCTAAACTTGAGGCATATATTGTAACCACCATTAAAACCACCAAATTTTAAAATAAATCCAACTTCTTACCATTTAAATATGAGGTTGAACCAATCACCAATGACTGCCACCCATATCATTTTAGTACCAACCACTTGGTTGAGCTGAAACCAAAGAGGAAAATAAATTGAGAATATATTCCGGGGGTCGCCAACATGTGACATAAAATTAAGGAAATCCTGGTAAGCCCTGTAGTCCCTCTGTAAATGCTGAATGATAAGCACGCCATTGCTATGAAGGAGATCCATTTTAGGGGATTAAACTCTACTCGAAATATAGTAAAGTTCCTTTAATCTTAAGTTTCTAGTGATGGAGAATGAGAGTCATGGAGGGGAGCTATTAAAAAGTGTGAGAAGGTGATTGACGTTGCCTTTATATTGTATCGCCGTGGTGTACCCAGCCATTCCTGGAACACGTGGCTCCAAACCTCCAGGAAAGCACATGAGTCTGTTAGCCCTGGAAAGCTTTTCTGTTTGCAAATTTTAATTGGGGGAAACTAAGTGAAGTACATGCTGAGCAGCAGCAAATTGTGGGGAAAGTTTTGTGGAAACACAATGTGTGACTTATGCAATTCTTTGTATGAACAGTTGGAACATGTTTGCTTGAATTTTTTCACAGTTCATTTCTCTGCAGGATGGACATTAGCAATGTGTATACTTCATTAAGTGTTGCCCATATAAAGGACAGAAAGAATACACAAATAATTGGTCTTTGCAGAATTGTCATTACAGCTGTACCTTTGACTTTGAAATAGAATTTGGTTACCATGCTGCATCTAATACTTTGCACAACACATTTTGTCATGAAAAATACAACTACCATCCATATATCAACAATGCTGTTGACCTCTAGATTAATTTTTAAAGCATCAATATTCTCAAAGCACTGAAAAACAATTGTTTCCCTCATGCAAGAGGCCATGTTAATCCAGGGCACAATGCAGATGAAGCTTCACCTCTGAGTCATCTCACCCAGCATCACCATTCTCGCATATTGCTTACATGATGCAAGTCCTGCACACCTCTGCCAGAAGGAGCTGAAGCCTGCCCTACTGCAGCCCCCTTGTGTTGCCCAGCCTGGCAGGAATGAGCCCTGCTTCGCAAACCAGAGCAAGGCTGGGAACAGCTGATTATGAGTGATTCCCTGAAGTATTCCCAAGAGAAGCACTTAGGTTCTCCAAGACAGACAGACAGGAGGAAACTGAGTTTCTGCCAGACAGCAGGATTTTAAGAATATACAGCAAATAATGCATTACCACATCAGATTTATCAATATTAGTACTAATAACTGTAGCATAGGAAAAGATCGTGTTCATTTGTGAGGTGGCTACATGAGAAACTTTTTTCCACAAGAGATTAAATGGATACCAAAAGTCTGATGATGCCATCATCTGATATCATCAGAGTAGCAAGAGGAAAACTGCAGTTCTTTATCACGCTCTCATGTTCATATCTTCTATTAGAGATTATCCATGTATCTAAACCAATTAAAAACAGAAAGCAAAGGCAGTTGTATATATGCACTGCACACTTCTTCTCTACTGCTTTCTCCATGGCACTTAAAGCTAAACTATACAAACTGTGGAGACAAAGACATGAACTACTTAACTGTTTTTGCTGAAAAGAGACTTAACGGCTTAACAGGGGTTTATGATATGTGGTCAGGGAAGTCACATGGAAACATTAAGGAGATTCAACAAATAAGGCATGACAATTAAAAGGACTTAGAAGACCTCTCTTCCTGACACAATCTCACATTTACTTTAGCTACTCACATTTACTTTAGCTATTAATAGTCTGGGTTTAGAAACTTTTTAGCAGACTTAAATCCTACATGTTTATTGCTACCAGTTGCATTGAGCCATGTAGAAAACCTTAAAGTTAAAAAGAAATTTTTTTCTGAATGACTACTACGTATTTTTTTTTACTACATATATTTATTTGTACATTGACTGAATTATTCACTTCAACTTGTATCACCAGATTTCAAGGAAATCCGTTACAAAACCAAAATTTCAGGATATTTCAACAATAAATATTTACTAGCTTTTTAGCTGCAAATACTTTGGGAGGTCTGTTTCTTGCTAAGCCATATAGCTTATAGCTTTTCAGGGCGTCCAGCAAGGGAACTGTCATATAAATAAACTGATGCAACTAATTTTCCCTCTCCCAGTTCTTTCCCGAGAACTTACTTGTTTAGAAATGCCTCTCTCAAATAACTTTTTGTACCTTACTACTAGAGAAAATGTCCTTTTGCCACATTTTTTCAGCTGCAAAAGTATCTCTCCTTTAAAGATAAGTAGGACTTATAGTAACAACAATAAAAATCACTCTTATACATGTCTGGGTTTAGTATGCAAAAATGTGGAGAAACTGAGGTTTTCTTCTGTTTTTTTTTTTTTTCAGTCTAGTTTATAAAGAATAATTAGCTTTAAACATGAGTGCAAATGCCAAGTCATCTGGTGGCTGAGTAGCAACCATCTTGCCTCCAGTACTTAGTTAAAACAGCAACTGTAATGACGTTAAGTCTAAATAACTGTTGTTTGATTAGGAAAAATATTTTGCAATAAGTAAGTTCCCATCAAGACACAATTTAATGTCCTCAGGAGAGCCTACCAAGTAATAAAATAGATCCCCTTTCAGTCCCACTTTAATGCCAATGTTGTTATTCAATAGTATCAGAAAAATTGTCTCCCTGATGCAAGATGTGCAGGACCACTGCAATAACTTTTTGCATGTTTGTTTTATTTATAAATATAAAAACACCCACTCATGTTACCCACTGGGATAGTGTTGCATCTGCTCAGGCCAAACTCTTCTTCAGATAGAACCACTCAGACACACTTTGGTTCCCAGAAACTTTGTTAATATAATCTTTGAAGGTATGTCTTAGCAATGTTTCAGTAAAGTAACCTCTTTTAGTATAAATGCTAAGACCTTCTCATATTAATTTTCATTTTAAAGATTTTACTGCTGGTTCATACGCTGAATGCCATATGAACGCCATACGTTCATAAATATCTTTCTGCTTAGATAGAAAGATAAGCACCTTAGACATAATGAAGACTAACAGCTAATGGCAAACATAAATAAGCTTCAATTTTCTCCTACGTTCTGACTGTTTCAAAAGCTCCTACATACACATCTTAGAAACATCAGAGGATTCATGTTTATAAAAAAGATACTTAAAAAAAAAAACAACACACCAAATCAACAGTCTACAAAACAGAAGGCAGGACGTTTTTGGAACAGGTAAGCACCTTTCTGTGAGAGATGTTCAGGTGATGTTCTCATTGTCCCTGAAAGCACTCATGATCCTGCTTGATATGAGTCATCTCTTGTCCAGCCTGTGATGTTTGCCGACCTATAGAAGTCTGAGACACTAAGATTTTCCTAGCTCTAGTAAACAGCAAAGAAAAGATGATGAAACGTCTTGAAATACTATATTTAATAACTCGTTTAAACCGACAAAGGAGAAATACTTCCTCAATAAGCCTTTTACCCCTCCTTTTCTATGCAAAACACTGCAAAATGTAATGTGCTTAGTATTTCAAAGTCACTTGAGATAATATATGAAATAAAACTATTTGCTTTATTTTAGTATGTGGAATTACGAGGAAAACTAGTGATCTGTACAAAATGGTCAGAATGTGTACGCAATTAAGTTTTTAAATCAAAGCTTTGTCTTGTTTTGATATTATAGAACCAAGGCTTGGCTTCACATGGTCAAATGAGTTCTTAGTTCAAAGCAAAAACCTTTAAAATGCTATCTGTTCACATAAAGAGTTTTTAATTTATTGATATTTTCTTGATCTATTTTATTTTCCAAGATATACAAAACCAGAGACTATCCAAAATTTTATATATTCTTGGTAATAATGTAGAAACAAGAATTATGCTGATGATCCACTGAAGGGAGGATAAAATGTTTACAGCTACTTTACACCTACATATTAGAGCAAATATTACATAACAGATATCAGATGTTGTTAAGCAAATGTTTGCAAGAGAAGGAAAAGCCATCAAAGCAAACATTTTCTAAAACACTGTTAATGGAGACCTATGTACTAGGCCTAACTTTCTGGTACATTATGCTTAGCTAATTGAACAATAACATTAATTTCCACATCAGTGTTTTCATTGGCACTGGACCAGCTACAAGGATTAACTACCAATTTAGTAAGTTCACAAGTAGACACTGTGTACAGCAACTGACAGCTATTTTCTTAGGTATGAATATTTTCCAAATGGAACACTGAAAAGATACATGTTAATTTTAGATACAGGAAGAGACGAATCTTTCAAGAAGCTCTTTCTTTCTGTCCATACTTCATTCCCTCGAGCATTCCTCACTGGACCCAGGCAGCCCTAGTTAAGGTCAGGCTTCTTTAGGCCTGGACTGACCAGTAGAGGTTTAGTGAATGCTAACACGAACCAGTTGCTTTCTCTTGGTTCTGCCACCTTATTAATCTAATCTTTCCTAGTTAGTACACTGTCATTCCTTGCTATAAAGTTAACTACGCACATACAGGAAACTAGCAAACTTCGTTATCAATAACTGCCAGACAACACATGGAATGCAATTCTGGCATGTTCATGAAAAAGTCACATCTAAGGAATTCTAGTTATTGTAATTTTAAGTATGAAGAGCTACTTTTTAGAAATTACAAGCAACCTAGGGTTTAACAGTGAATAAAAATTCTTCAAGTTCCATAAACTGCAAGCAGAAATGGACTGTGGACCCATAAGGGCAACAATCTCCACTGCATTTTTGGTTCCCTTTCCAGTAAGATCGCTGCCTTATTTCTTGCCATTCTCTAATCCCTGAAACTAGCCCCATGCCAACCATAGCCCAGTGAGGTTAGAAACCTGTCAAGAGAAGTAGCTGAGTCTGTTTATTAGGACCAGTTCTTCAATTTGGTGTTCTCTTAGCAGTTTCTACCTAAACTGCAGTAGCTCTCCAACCCTGAACTATAGCTCTCGACTACCCCTTAACCCAGCACTGGAATAGCCCAATATGGACTTTAAGCTAGGGGAAAAATAAAGCAATTTTGTTGGCAATAACCTGCCCTTCAGTTTGACTGCAGGTTAACTGTCACCCTGCTGTTGTCGTCGTACGTCTCAGAACCTTAAGTTTAACCAAGTACCCTAGGGTTACAAAGATACACATGAACAGATGGCAAATGTAGAAAATGGGTATATGGTATAATTACATTGTCTCCAGCAAAGCCCATAGTCCTAGAAATAGGGTAAATTGCTGGTGAAACATTCTTCCATCCCTGACTACCCTGTGGCTTGATATGACAGACATTTAGAAAAAAGCATTTCAGAACAAGTGTCTGGGCTAGAGTTATGGTAAAGTTAGGTGCCAGCGTTTCTGAGTATGGAGCCTCTTGAATCAGACCTAATAGAAGATTTAAGAGTCATAGAATAGAATCATAGAATCATAGAATTGCTGAGGTTGGAAGGGACCTTTAAGATCATCGAGTCCAACCTTTAACCTACCCTGACAAAAGCCACTTCTAAACCATGTCCCTAAGTGCCCCATTGTTGCGTGAAAAGGGGCAAAGCGGTTTTGGCAGAAAATAAACCCCCTTGCGTTCTAACACTCCTGGTCCCCAAGAGTCTCCTGCTTCTTCCTCACTCAACATAATTCTATCTCCTCCTTCAGAAGAAACTCGCCACACATACGCAACAGCTGATTCTTCTGGCCGCCTCGAATATTTTTCCCTTATTTTCGCTAACTCTGTTGGTGTCCACGGAACAGTACGCACAGTGTTGCGGACTTCCTCATCATCCTCATCAACTGCGGTTTCAGTTTTAATCAGAGGTCGTAAAGGAAAGACTCGAGATTTCACAGTAAAAGTCCTTCCCTCCTCATCTTCTTCCTCATCTTCACTATTAGACCAAAAATCTCCGGTCTGGGTTCCAGAATTTGGATAACACATTGATTTACGAATTTGTTGGACTTGGGTTGAGGGCTGCATTTTATCTAAGAGCCCAGTCACCCTTTCCAATAACATTTTAAGTTGGTGATTTTCACTCCCAAGTTGAGCATTCCGGTTTCCTAAACATTCATTCTCACTCACAAGCTTATCAACTTGAGTTCTTAATTTTTCTCCTGTCTCCTTTTGAAAGGCTAGTGATGACTTCAACACCTCATTCTCTGATTTCAGGGTTGCATATTCTACAGCTGAAATCAGATTAGGAGCAGGGGTTTCCCTAGCTTCTTGTTGTGCACAAGATAAACAGGCGCCTAACACCGCACGGATCACACCTTTGCCTTTCCCCGCTCTGAGCTTCTGTGAAGCCCGACACTCTTCAATACGTTCCACCACTTTCTCTTCATCCTTCCAAAATTTATGGGCCCACTCCTTCCCAGCCTGGGAAGGGGCACAATCATATTTTTGCAGCAGTTTATCCATGGCAATCCTGCGACTACGCCAAAATTCTGTTGCATGAAAAGGGGCAAAGCGGTTTTGGCAGAAAATAAACCCCCTTGCGTTCTAACACTTCTCACCAAGGTGGGAGGCTAGGTGCGGCTAGGTTTAAATTCTGAGTGATGCCCAATTCAGCACTATCAGTCCAATGGCGTTTAATATGTATTAAACTATTACGATTTGGATACACTAATAGTGGACTGCACCTTCAGTCTAGTCGTGCTCATGAACTAGCACGGCCACTCTCGAGTCTTTGGTCGTGTTCAGTGAGAAACCAAAACGACTAGCTACTTAAAAAAGTGCAGTTTATTTAAACAACAGATATATAGGTTCTTAGGATTGCCGATGATAAATACACTGTCTGCAAAGCACGTGCAAATGAAAGTATTGTTACATATACAAAACGCGTGACAAAGTTATAAACGATACAGCCTGGCTCTAAATGTAGAAAAAAGAGTCTCTAGAGAAATTTCTAAGTTTCCCGAGGAAGCACTCGGTATAATCTAAGTCTTACCCAAAGGCGTCCCTACGGGGGGGAAGAGAGGCTCAGCCCGTTGACTGATCCCAGAAGTCAGTGATGTAATTCTTTATGATGGTGTCTTCCCTGGGTATCCCCCCTCTCTCGGGCTATTTTATACTATTTGTTTTCTTCAAGGTGGAGTTTGAGTGACTTCAGTCATACATACTTTTATCATGATTGGTGTAAATTTCTCTCGCTTCACAATTAAAGGTATAGTTTACGAGAAATTCAGGGCGCAGACTCAAGAAGGAGTGGTCGCACCTTGGAGGCGGGTAGCCTTCGGGATGGAGGTGTGTTTTGGTATTATAATGACATTATAATGAGCAAAGTTCACACAAAGGACAGCATTTCATCAAAATTTGACAAAATGTTGGCTCTGAGCATCTAGCGGGCAGCTAATTGGCAGCTTATCTGTTTCATGGTATCATCCCATTCCCGTATCCGCTATACATCATAAGGTAAAGCCACGGAATAATTGCATCCCGTCCCGTACCTCATGTAGCTTATCAGGGAACCACAGATGTTGTGTCCTTCATGCCAGCTGCGGCTATTTTCTACCTCAGAAGCCTCTTGATTTTATACTTTTCCTTAATGTGTGAACAATGCTGTACTTTTGTATTTTTTAAACAATTTAGTATTTATTCCACACCCATCTACCCTTTTTTTAAACACCTCCAGGGATGGTGAATCCACCACCTCCCTGGGCAGCCTATTCCAATGTTTAATAACCCCTTCAGTGAAAAAATGTTTCCTAATATCCAATCTAAACCTCCCCTGACGTAACTTGAACCCGTTTCCTCTCGTCCTATCACTTGTCACCAGGGAGAAGAGGTCAGCCCCCATCTCTCTACAACCTCCTTTCAGGTAGTTGTAGAGGGTGATAAGGTCTCCCCTCAGCCTCCTCTTCTCCAAGCTAAACAACCCCAGCTCCCTCAGTCGTTCTTCATAAGGTTTGTCCTCCAGACCCCTCACCAGCTTTGTAGCCCTTCTCTGGACACGCTCCAACGCCTCAATGTCCCTCTTGTAGCGAGGGGCCCAAAACTGAACGCAGTACTCGAGGTGGGGCCTCACCAGTGCCGAGTACAGGGGGATGATCACTTCCCTAGTCCGGCTCACCACACTGTTCCTGATACAGGCTAGGATGCTGTTGGCCTTCTTGGCCACCTGGGCACACTGCTGGCTCATATTCAGCCGGCTGTCAACCAACACCCCCAGGTCCTTTTCTGCTGGGCTGCTTTCGAGCCACTCTGCCCCAATCCTGTAGCGCTGCATGGGGTTGTTGTGACCCAAGTGCAGGACCCGGCACTTGGCCTTGTTGAACCTCATACCATTGGTCTCAGCCCATCGGTCCAGCCTGTCCAGATCCCTCTGCAGAGCCAACCTACCCTCAAGCAGATCAACACGCCCGCCCAGCTTAGTGTCATCTGCGAACTTACTGAGGGTGCATTCGATCCCTTCATCCAGATCATTGATAAAGATATTAAAGAGAACCGGCCCCAGCACCGAGCCCTGGGGGACACCACTTGGGACCGGACACCAACTGGATTTAACTCCATTTACCACCACTCTCTGGGCACGGCCATCCAGCCAGTTTTTTACCCAGCGAAGAGTACACCTGTCCAGGCCATGAGCAGCCAGTTTCTCCAGGAGAATGCTGTGGGAAACGGTGTCAAAAGCTTTGCAAAAATCCAAGTAGATAACATCCGCAGCTTTTCCCTCATCCACTAAGTGGGTCACCTTATCACAGAAGGATATTAGGTTTGATAGGCATGACCTGCCCTTCACAAACCCATGCTGACTGGGCCTGATCACCCTGTTCTCCTGCATGTGCCGTGTAACGGCACTGAGGAGGATCTGTTCCATGACCTTCCCAGGCACCGAGGTCAGACTGACTGGCCTGTAGTTCCCCGGATCCTCCTTCCGGCCCTTCTTGTGCATGGGTGTCACATTTGCTAACCTCCAGTCAGCTGGGACCTCCCCGGTTGTCCAGGACTGCTCATAAATGATGCAAAGTGACCTGGCGAGCACTTCCGCCAGCTCTTTCAATACCCTTGGGTGGGTCCCGTCCAGCCCCATAGATTTGTTCACCTCCAGGTGCTGAAGCAGGTCCCTCACTGTTTCCCTTTGGATTACAGGGGCTTCATTCTGCTCCCCATCCCTGTCTTCTAGCTCAGGGGTCTGGGTACTCAGGGAACAACTGGTCCTACTGCTGAAGACTGAGGCAAAGACTTCATTAAGTACCTCAGCCTTTTCCTCATCCTTGGTCACTATGTTGCCGGCCCCATCTACTAGAGGACAGAGATAATCCTTAGTCCTCTTCTTACTGCTAATATATTTATAGAAACTTTCTTTGTTGTCCTTGACAACAGAAGCCAGGTTTAGTTCCAGCTGGGCTTTGGCCCTCCTGATTTTTTCCCTACATAGCTTCACTACCTCTTTGTAGTCCTCTTGAGTGGCCTGCCCTTCCTTCCAGAGGCCATAGATCCTCTTTTTTTCCCTAAGTTGCAACACTAGCTCCCTGTTTAGCCAGGCCGGCCTTTTTCCCCGACGGCTTGTCTTCTGGCACATGGGGACAGTCTGCTCCTGCGCCTTTAAGACTTCCTTCTTGAAAATCACCCAGGCTTCCTGGGCTCCTTTGCCCTGGAGGACTGCCTCCCAGGGGACTTTGTCAACCAGGCTCCTGAAAAGCCCAAAGTCCGCCCTCCGGAAGTCCAAGGTAGCAGTTCTGCTGACCCCTCTCCTTGCTTCTCGCAGAATCGAAAGCTCTATCATTTCATGGTCACTGTTCCCAAGACAGCCTCCAACCTTCACATCCCCCACAAGACCTTCCCTGTTCACAAACAACAGATCCAGCAGGGCACCTTCCCTAGTTGGCTCTCTCACTAGCTGTGTCAGGAAGTTATCCCCAGTACGTTCCAGGAACCTTCTAGACTGTTCCCTCCCTGCTATATTGTATTCGCAGCAGATGTCCGGCAAATTGAAGTCCCCCACGAGGACAAGAGCTCGCGATCTTGAGACTTCTCCCAGCCATTTATAGAATATTTCATCTGCCTCCTCATCCTGATTGGGCGGTCTATAACAGACTCCTACTACGATATCCGCCTTGTTAGCCCTGCCCCTGATTCTTACCCATAAACGTTCAGTCTCATTATCACCATCATTTAGTTCAAAGCATTCATAACACTCCTTAACATACAGGGCCACACCCCCGCCTCTCCTTGCTTGCCTATCCTTCCTGAAGAGCCTATAGGCATCCATGGCAGCACTATAGCTATGTGAGTCATCCCACCACGTTTCTGCGATGGCAACTACATCATAATTATCCTGCTGCACAATGGCTTCCAGCTCCTCCTGTTTGTTGCCCATGCTACGTGCATTAGTGTATAAGCACTTCAGCTGGGCTACAGGTCCTTTCTCCTTTTTACTGGTGGGAGCCGAAATTCTGCCACCCCCAGACTTATTCCTAAGGAGCCTGGTTACGCCCCCTATCTTTTCCAAGTCTAGTGCCAGCATGCCACCTTCAGGCTTTTTGCTAGCAAGCTTGGATCTATCCCCATCCCCCTTCGAATCTAGTTTAAAGCCCTGTCAATGAGCCCCGCCAACTCCTGCCCTAAAACCCTTTTCCCCCTCTGAGACAGGCTTTTGCCGTCTGTTGCCAGCAGGCCTGGCGTCCTGAAAAGCAGCCCATAATCAAAGAACGCAAAGTCCTGCCGATGACACCAGTCTCTGAGCCAGGCATTGAACAGCTGGCATTTCCTATTAATCTTCTCATCAATCCTCGCAACTGTTGGGATAGAAGCAAACACTACTTGTGCTCCTGATCCCCTAACCATCCGTCCCAACGCCCTGAAGTCTTTCTTCATTGCCCTCAGGCTTCTTCCTGAAATTTCATCATTGCCTGACTGAAAAATCATGAGGCCACCTTTCTGTTTGTGGTTGGTAAGAACTGTCAGTTTGAACAGAAAACTAGTACCTGCTAAAATCACCATGCTTCATTTAAATACGCAGTTGGTAAGCTGATTGTGGAGACAGTCTGTAGTGAGAAAGTAAGATTGAGGATAGGTTGTACTGTAAGTTCATGTCTCTACAAAACTCTGAGAAAAGACTCACAAATCAGTCAGAAAAAAGATCACTTAAGGTATGGACTGTGCTAGTAAATCTCACAGGCTATACTTAGTCTTTGGCTGGTGGAATTCTAAAACGAACGAATTGGACTAATGAAATGTAGAAAAACTTCACTGATGAAAAAAGACATCTAACATTTCAGAGCTAGTGCCAGCTACTGTGGGGTGAGCCTATTACCTATGCTAATAAAAGGATCCAGAAGAGACCAGACTGAAGAACCCACCAAAAGATGACAGATTAGAATTCTGGATTTGTTTAGGTTAGTTGAATTTGTATTTGCTAAACTCCAGAGGGTAGGAAAATTGTGTATTCACAAAGTTATGAGCTCAAATAACAAAGGCGAGTGATGTTAGGGGCAACATTTAAACTTTATACTGGCAGCGTTCACTTAGCTAAGTTTAAGGTCTGACTGGGAAAAAGAGAGAAATGGTCCTAGTTAAAAAAAAGCAGTAAGGCACAGGCTCCGTAATGCCAAAATTTGTATGCAGCTAGGTAATCATTCTTGAACCAGCCCAACTTCAGTACATTTAAGTCTGAATCAGGTAAGAAACAGTGGTCTAATAATAAGTTTTAGGACTAATGCTGAGGAAACTGAAATCTAGAGAACAGGTGTCAGAATCACATGAGACAGAAATGCAGCTGGGTAGCAGTGCTATGCACCAGCAGCTGCAGTTTATACAAGAATAACGCAACTAATAGTTGGTAGTCTCAACTCAGACTTTGCTTTGGGTCTGGTGTGTGTGTGGGAAGAATAATTAACAGTTTCAGACAGCAATCCTCAAAGCTTTACTAAATTTACGTTATTCTGAGATCATCTAAATAGCACTGAAGTAAACTAAAGCTAAGAAAAATTCATTAGCTATGGCAACAAAATGATTAGTAAAAAGCTTCCATGATAAACCAGAGGCTGGTACCTGGGATCACAAACTAGTGCTTATCCAGAGCCAAAAGGAAATTTACTCAACTGGAGAAAAATTAGGTGCAGTATTGTAAGGAGGACATTCACCATGACAGAGGCTTATGGCCAAGCCTTTGACTGGGTACAGGCAGGGCTGCTGTTTTGTGGTTTTGTTCATACCAAAAAGAACTGCTATTACCTCTGCGTGTGAGTCTCCTATCATAAAGATCTACCTTAAAGATTAAAGGTAAATTTTTATGATCTACCTATCATAAAGAAAGGTAAATTCTCTTTTCATGGGAGAATTCAGGCCTGGGGAATTAAAAGGCAATTCAGGAGTATCACAAAACTTACGACTAGGTTACCCCAAGTACGTTCCGTGAATAATCCAGACATTGGAAACAAGTTCTAGCATCAGAGGAGCGTAAAGGAGCTAGCCTGCTCCTCAGTTCCAGCCTGGTTTCATTCAGCACCGAACAGTAAACGGCACAAAGCGCGCCAGGCTTTCCACCGCCGCCCGCCGGCCCCGCGCCCCGGCGGCGCTACAGCCAGCCCAGCCACCGCCCCCTCAGCAGGGCCCGAGAAAACGCCTTAATCCCAACAGGCATTTTCCCGGAAAGGAAAGGGACACACAACCCCCCCACCCTTCCTCGCTACACCGGCACCACCCACCTCCGCAAGCCCCGAGAGGCCGCCACCCCGCCCGCCCCGCCCCGCCATGGTAGCTCCGCCATGGTAGCTCCGCCTCGCCTCAGGGCGACCGTTACCACGGCAACAACGCCAGCAACTCCCAGCAACCCCTGCGGCTCCAGGAAGGACGGCTGAGCCAATCAGCGGTGCGCTTGTTGCGAGGCGGGGGAGAGGCGGTGCCCAGTTAGAAAGCGGCCGTTGGGACGGCGGGAAGGTGCCGGCGGTTTGAAAGCGGGTGGGTGCGGGCGGCCTTGGTGCGTCGCCGCCGCTCGTCCTGTCCCGCAGCCCCCATCTGGTCGGGGGGAGCTGCCCGGCGGCCCTTCGTCCCGGGCTCGGTGGGAGGATGGCGAAGGGGCGGGAGCGCACCGGCGGCAGGAGTTGGCGACCCCGCTGCGGGCTGTCGGCACCCCGGAAAGGGCCGTCGGTACGGCGGCTGTCCCCACCGCAGCGCGGGGCCGCCTCCTGGCGCAGGGAGCCCGCCGCTGATGGAGCAGCAAAAGAAACGTAGCTCCCGCTGTTACTGCTTGTTGTAGTAACAATACAGTAACAAGGCGAGCGGATAAAAGCTGCCCTGAAGGTTTATCCTGTAATTGTGAGTTATACCTGCTGCGATTGTCTTGTGTGTCTTCACGCTGTGTTTATGCCCTTACGTGTTTGTTGCAGCGCTATGGCCAATATAAAGACAGAAGATGAAATCATCCTCTTTGAAAGGGAAATGAAAGAGTTTTGGACCAAATTAAAAAGCATTTATGGCACCGAGCAGATCAATCAGACTTTAGCACTGAGGGATTCATGCAAGGAGTCCATAAAAGTGCTTTCAGGTAAAAAGGCTGTATGTTCCTGTTACCTCTGCTTTTTCTGAGTTATCACCAGACTTCTTCAGATAACTGAAATAACTTTCCATTACAGAGAAATGGTCCAAGAAGCTGAAAGAAGGGGACCTGATGATTGATAAGATTCAGGAGTATAGCAATGGTATGGTGTTTTATTTATAGTGTCTAATGTTTCTAAAATTAATGTAATACAGCTGAATAATATGTTTAACTTCACACATTAAAAGGTAAATAACAGCATTAGAATGGAGACAGAATTAAAACCAAAGATATTTGGTTGGTTATTGGATGTAAATTGCAAGTTAAAGGCAATTTGTTGGAAAACACTGATAATGCAAAAAGATAAATATTGGGTAAAAGTTTTCTGTATAGTGGTTTTGGTGCTTACGTATTTAAAACAACAAAGAACCAGAACTTGCTGACTGCAACAGGAAAAGTAAATTAAATTGCTTAGTAAAGTTAATATTGTGAGGTTACTCACACCTCTTCCATATTAGTAATAGAATAGAGTCAGCTTATCAGTCTACAATTAACTTCTCTGAATTTTGTCATTAAACTTAAAATAATTGGAACTCTAATATCAGTCAGTGTTTCCATTCCTTGCTTTCTGTCAAATTATTTGGCTGTGGACAGGATCCACCATCTTCTTCCTTTGAGGATGTATATAGTTCTGGCACCAGAAAAAAACTGCATCTGATAGAGGTGTCAGAGGAGCTCCCCATTTAATAGTTTCTCTTTTGAATAACTTTCACTTTAAGCTTTTATCCAGTGCTCTTGGTATAGTTATGCTGACTTCTTTCTCCAGATGAGATAGTATACATTTCACTAGACTTTATTGAAACGAGTCATCTCAAACTAAATAGTACTAAATAGTGGGGACCTAATTGATCAACTGTATATGTGCATATTTTCTTGCCTCACTCTAGAGATTCTCCAGCAGAGCCAACGCATATCAGAAAATCAAGAGCACTTGACAGAAATAAAATCTAACCTAAATCAAGAAGAGGAGCAAAAGAAGGACTTGACTGACAGCATCCAAGAGCTTAAAGAAGAGTTGATGAAGAAAAAGGAAAGTAAGTAAGCAAAGGATAATAAGTAAATTTTCTTAATCAGAAGAGGAATTGTTTTCAACACTTGCTCTTGCTGGGCTTTTATACTGTTCGATTTTTTTCAATGTGCTTGTTTTACCTTTACATTGTTATTTATGGTGGCTTTTAAAATTCTAGTAATATCTTCTAAAAACAAAGCCGCTAAGGAGAGAATGGAACGACTATGCAAGTCTAAAGTATTGTTTGAAGAGCGGCTTGGACTGGAGATACGCAGAATTCACAGTAAGTTTCTGTAGTTTTCATAGTTTCCACATGCAGTGCTACAGTGTGTTTAATGCTGGATTGTGCAGTGAAGAACATACTGGTTTACACAACTGAAGAATTGCCCCAGCCCACGTATTACCATTGTCTCCCCAATGGCAGAATATGGTATGTTAAAATGCACTTGTCTTTCAAAGAGACCGGGTTTGCTTAGTAAGTATTCTAAGAATATGAAGTGAAACTGTAGCTTGATATTGTGATTTTTTTTTTTTTTGTCATCATTGTGACTCTCCAGCAGAGGTTAATTGTGTTAGTTAATTCTGTTTGTGTTTGCTTTAGATGAACAATTACAGTTTATATTCAGACACATTGACCACAAGGATCCTGACAAGCCATATGTGTTTACCCTTTCCATAAATGAACAGGGAGATTATGAAGGTATGTGAATTCTGAATACTTAAGCAAGAGGACAGAATCTGATGCACCTATTTAAAAAAAGGGGGAGAGGAGTAAAGTACAGTTTAGTTGTAACCTTTATCTTCCAGTTTCTGAATGATAATCTTTCAATGGTAATATTTTTTAATGAAGTTTCTCTTGTTAATTTATATGAAAATGCAACTGCTTATTTTTGCTCCCTTCCATTTGTGGAGTTGCTGTTTACTTTGCACCGAGCAAAGCAGGAGAGAGAAGACATATACAGGCATAGATAAATGCTTCGGTTTGTAGTTTGTTGTTTCTTCCCTTTATGGTAGAGTGAGTGTTTATGCTGGCAGGCATATTTCAACTTGTTTGAGAAGCCTAGAGTGCAGAAAAAAATGAGGTTCCCTGCTATGTGGGGAACGCTTACAGTTGTGTGACATAGGAGGAAGATTAAAACTTGAAATCCAGCATTCCTCTTTGCAAGGGTACAGCCTTTCAGACCTTAAAGCTGCTTTTGCAATACAAATCTTACTTCAGTTACAAAGAACAGTGGCGGTAATTTGTGTACTGTGCTGAGTAGCTTCTAAATGGATGCTGCTGTTGCTCTGCTTGCCTCTAGGTATGGACTCAATCGATTTCTAGTTTTACTAATCCAAATCTAAATTGTGCTGAAGTTAAAAGTGTATCATATGCTGGGCTACATCAGCTTTCAGTCTGCTTGCCTGCAGAGCAACAAACGAAGTTTAGGAATGTGTTTCATTTTTTGAGCAGGCTATGGATTACTGGAATTGCTGTAATTGCAGGAGCACAGCACTGAGTGGGAGGTCTGGAAAACAAAAAAATAATTGTGTGTTCTTTGAGGCTTTGTCTTTGCTGAAAAACGATTTAATGGGTTAATCAAAAATAGTACTTGATGAAGGTAAGACATAAAAGGATAGCAAACTACATTCATATTTCATAAGTATGGAAAACAACTAATACTGGATTTTTTTATAATAGTCTAATCTTTCTGTCATTTTAGTGACTTCCTGTACTCCTCCTCTGGACTGTATAGCAGAGTTGCAGCTCAAAGTGAGAGAAACTAACAATTTTTCTGCATTTGTTGCCAACATCAGAAAAGCTTTCACTGCTTTATCATATAAACAGTCTGCATAAAACAGCTTATACCTCCCTCTCTAACTGTAGAGTGCTTTTTTTTTCTTTCCTTCCTGTATTCTGAAAGTATGTATTTATTCATGACTTACTCTAATTTCTCAATAAAGAAAAGAAAATAGTATTTTAGTTCACTGTCATCTAGAGACATTTTGGATGATTCTTTGAACAGCAGCATAATAAACTACTTCATTAATTGAATGTCTTCAGACATGTAAATTTTGATCCAGTAGCAAGTAGCTTAATGATGTAATGATCTCTATTTAGCTATCCCAAGCGGATATTCAAAATAAAGTACTTTCTGTAATTCATGTCTCTCTTCCGAAAGCGTAGAAGTGTCTTTCAGGTCTATGTGGTTGGAATAGGACTGAAGCCTACCAAAATAATGCACTGGAGCTTAGCAATTACTTCAATTACCTGTGTCATGGGCCACTATCTTAATTTTTATCCTGTCGTTACTCTCCAGTGTTATCACTCACTTTAATACATGTAAATTGTTGGGGTTTTTTGGTCTGTTAAACTGTATATTTTACTGCCTGTTTCAGATGCCTGTCAGACACCTATTTCTGTTTTTAGTAACAAAACCATTTGATGTGCTTGCTATTCTTGAATAAAGCTCTTAATAGGAACAAGGGGGAACTCTGTATAGATTTGATCAAAATTCCTAGAGATGTGAAATAGAGCCCTGCTCTAGCCCAGAGGCTCCTGGCTCCTGCAACACACAGCTGGGCAGAAAAGATGGCCTGAAACTTGAACTGCAGTGGTGAATGAGTAACACTCCTAAGATCACCAGCCTTAGTGTTTTATTGGGTATGTTTTAGAACAGACTAGTCATTTTGCTTTATTACATAAAGCATGTTCCAGTAAAGGACTATTTATTGTCATTGGAAATCTTAAGACATGGCAAAACCTGGAGTATAAAGTATGAAACTAAGCAGTTACAGATAAATCATCTGTGTATCTCGTAGCTTATCAAGAAGACTGTTATTGCCACTGTACTCAGCTTTGATTAAAACTATTCTTTTCCTGTCTTATTTGTAAAGCCTTTTCCTTTTCACAAAATATTTAAATTGGCAGCTGCATCAAGAAAGAAAACTCTTCATTTGATAATACAGTGTCGTTTACTTCTAGTGAAGTAAAAGACAACTTGAATTGAAAACTAAAGCTGATCCCTCTCAAAATGCAAATATCTAGGTACATAAAAATGAAATATAATGTAGAGAGTAAAAATATCCAACACTCTGAAAACACTGTCAAAAAGTGCATTTCCTACATAATGCAAACAACCTGTTAAAATATCATTTTGAAGAATGTTCCAAATTTTTTTTAAAAAAAACAAAACTTCAGAGTATTTTCTGTGAAGTGAAAATTCTTCATTTAAAATAACATCCTCTCTCAAAGCAGTTGCAAAGAGAGGCCCTTCTTTCCTGTGAGATGCTAGTTAAAGTCTTTAAATTTATACGGCGTGTACCTACACTAGCATTAATTTTTTATCAGGAGTGGACTTTTGGCATGACTCTCCTGGTCCTCACCACTTTGGTTCACATCTCAAATGCAAACGGCATTCCTTTTGGAAGGCAACTACAGTGGGAGATGCGCACATAACGCGTTCCTGCTGTTAATGTTATGTAGTCCGTAGGGCAGACCAGAGCCTGTCCAAACCAGCGTTAGGTGCAGATGTACTGATGTAACTATAGCAGCACTTACTGTTCTTGCCCCAACCTATAATCTTATGCTAAAATAAATCTTATACCCAAAATAAACACACACCCCCCATACCTCTTTACTCCTATGCCTTCATCAGCTTCTTAATATGTAAACCTGGCCATTTAGGCATGTTTTAATCTGGTGATGCTGACAAGCTACTCTTACTACAGTTGAGAATATTGCCCAGGCTGATGTGAACCATACTTTAAACCTCTTGATTTGTCTAAACAGTACAACTTGCTGGATACAGCACAAACTATGCACCCAGTCTTCTATGAGATAGCTAAAGTGCATCTTAACAAAAACACGTAACCCATGTTTGCATATGTTGTCTTCAAAGAAGAGATAACCTTCCATTTCTTCTCTAAAGGCATAATTTGCTATTTTCTAATTAACGCATCTTTTTCCTTGGTATGCCCTATTGATTTTTTTTCTTGTCTTACAGCCAGCTATACCCAAAACATGCCGCAAGAATGGTAAAGGTGCCAACTGATTACATTACAATTTTAGAACACAATGGCGGCAGAGATTACTAGGCATTTCTCTAATGACATCTCAAATGAAATACATCCTCAATTCCTGGCCTGTCCGTAATCCCCATGTACTCTCTGAGAATTTTGTAACCAACAACGGGACAAACAGAGGCACAGGGTGGGAGACTGCCTTCAAATACTGGGCTAGTTGTTCATTAGCAGATTTTGCCTCCTTTTCAACCATGCTAACAGGAATATTTAAATAGTTGATATTTCTTTCAATTAATTGCTTCTACCAGCAAAAGAATGCTGTAGGCACTTTATGTATGTCAACATACCAGCCAGCAGTCCAAAAAAATTCAACATGCATTCAGCCAGCTCTGCACTTCCCACTTCTTTCTTCTTTCCCAGGAGCTAAGACTGCTGTCTTAACCGGCTTTGTTGGTATCTCTTCCTCTCTTCCTTCCTTGTACAAAAGCCCTCACCTTCCATGTTAGAGAGCCCACCCCTTCTGGCTTCTCACTAATGGCATCGCCCCTGAATCCAGAATGACTGTCTTCTTTTTGAAGCCCACTCCTGCCCTTCTCCACCTGTCTGTTCCAAGCAACTCTTGAGTTGCTCCGGAAAGTAAGAACTTCAGGATGCTCAACCAAATATTGTACAGCTGTTGTATGGAAGCAAAAAGAGGCAGTACACAGCCACCTCATTTCCATGTTTTCAAATGGAGCTGTTTATTCATTAAGGGTGTACATATTGTTCGGATGCACTCCGTAGCATATCTGATTTGATCATGACCTTCACAGGAGAAAAAAAATTGAAACATGCCCCTGAGTAACAAAGACAAATGCTCAGACTTACTGTCATTTTCTTTTCATGTTCATCCCAGGCACGAGTAATTGGTTTATTGCTTCCAACAAAATTACTTTGCCAAGATTGCTATGTACAGATCATAAAATGTATGACAACCACTGCACTGGAATTTACATTCCTAGGAATTATTTGCTAGAAAAGATGACGTGCTTGGTTGTAAATGTTCTGTGCATACGCCTAAAGCAAGAAGTAAAGTTTGAAATGTTTATTGTGTGTAATTTAAACCTTTACAGCTCCTTTTGGAGTTTGAATAATGAACCTCCTTATATTTGCCAAGGCAAATCAGATGCAGATCTTATTTCCTCTAAAACAGCCAGGTATTCCAAAACCAGATAAAACCTAGAAAAGTGTACACAATAGATTTGTTTCTTTGCTTATTATAAAATATGAAGAAAAACTGGCTTGTGGCGTCCCTCAAACAGCCTTTACGCTAGCTGAAGTTCTGTCTTAAAATCTTAAAACCTTTGTGCCTTTATCAAATTAGCGCTTAGTGCTTACAGCATTTCACACACCTGGATCTGTGGCAATCATCTTCTATTTGTTATGAAGCTGCACAATGCAGCAATATCCAATAACAGTAAGGACAACTAGGATGATACTATATAGTGATCCAACAAATACAATTACTGGGCCCCCAGTGTACTGGACAGTATATAATTACAGACTGAAATGCCCCGACGAGCATAAGGGAAAGCTCAAACTCAAAAGCAATACGCAGCTCAGGGGCTGTGACACACCATCGACCAGCCCCCTTTAGCTGGTGCTAGTGCTCCACCTATTAGCAGCATCAGGATCTGAAGGCAGACATAGATCTTAGTGAAAGTCAGTAAAGACTTTTCTTTTTTCATAAATCAGTTTGCCCAACCCTGAACGTTACTTTCCCTTTCAAACTGTTGCCCCGTACTTAGCTACCACGGCTCAAGCCTGAAATGTGTGGGCCTTCAACTAATGCTGACCATACAGAAAATTGCTGAGGTACTGGTGCTCAGCACCCCTCCAATTTATCTTGCAGTATAATGTAAACATCTGGAAAAAAGGTGTTGAATTTATTATATATTGGAAATACACTGTGAATTTAAGGACTGTTGAGAAGATAAAATAATATTAAATATTAATAACATATGAACCAAGTGCATTTAATCACAGTTGTTGTTTGTATGATACCCGGAAGTCAGATTTGAAAAGAAACTGAATTACTGTAAGAGTCCTGGCTAACAGAACAGTTTTATTACACACCTACTCAACCAAGAGTGGAGGTGGTTAAGCTGAGTTTGTTGACATTTTTCATAAACCCTCTTGGATGTTGCTAGACATATTTTAAAAAGCAAACAAACAAGTAATGGCTACACTTGTGAAAGTCATGACAGCCATGGAAGTTATACTGCGCTTCTGTCATATTCCAATTGTGTTATATTACTTACTGTCTCTATCAACTTTGGGAATTTATTCAGTACCTTGATATTATCTAAATTAGTCCTGTCATTATAATACTCTAAAACCACTGTGACCTCATTTGTGAGTGATTTATAACTTTTTAAAAGCCCTGCTGAACCCGATGTAAGAAACATGCACAAACATAAATCACTTAGTCCCACAGGCAGACTACAGAACATTTTTTAACTGTATGAATAACCCATACTAAATCGTTATGGTAATACTCTTACCTTTTTGAAAGCAATAGTTGCAATCCAATTACATCAGGCTTTACTGATGAATAGGATTGTATGCCTGAAAGGCTGGGGGGAACGACTCTGATTACCAGACAGTGAGACTCCATTCTTTTTGTCCTTCTTATTATCCCTAATCACTCTAAGAATTATACATGAAGAACTCTTTAGAATCTTGAGGTTATGAACAAGTTGTTCCAGCAGAAGCGCAAGTAATGAAGCCTGATTTCCTACAGATCTGTAGTTATGTCCTTAAGCGGTGCCGTTCTCTTCGCTGCAATGTCCCAGCTCCTCTTTACAGCCTCCCCAGTGGGCGAGAGCCAGCGCCGCTCCTGACGTGCGTGACTTCGGCCTGCGCTTGGCTGCTGCTAAAGCCGCCGAGCAGGGGCTGCGCTCTGCCTACCCTTCCTCCAGCGAGGAGCAGCGGTTTGTCGTTCTCTCCTTTAGCTGGTTGCCTATTTTTAGTACACCGTAAGAACAGCGATAGCTGCAACACAATTTTCTTTTCAAATCTGGACTAATTGAGAAAACGGGTTCAAAAGTTATTAGGGAGACTGACAGACTGCTAAAAGTAGTGTTTAATCATGCAAGCGCGTAGTGTTGGGTTTTTTATGACCTTATACATATTTTAAAGTGGCTATGCACTGAAATGATGAATTGAAAGAAGATACAATTAGTGCTAATTTGACTTCCTTCCTCTTCAGTTGGAGCATGTTGAACAATGCTAATTGCTATTGACTCATCTGGTTTGTGACTGTTTGATGGATAACTCTCTCCATGGAAACATGCTCTCTGACTGACTTGCCTCAATGAATTCTTTTGCACTGGCTGCTGGGTCACGGGCTCATTCCTTCACTATCCAGTATCTTCTGCACCAGAGCTTCAGCTGGAATAACTGGCTTGGCAGAGAAACAGGTCTTTTGAACCAACACCATCTATGCACCATTATTGTTAGATTCAGATGCATGCAACATTGACTTTACACTGATGGCAATTATCGTTAAGGATTCCAAGCATTTAAGAGCAGACTGTATACATTAACTTTTTGGCTAAGTGAGGAGTAGAAGTGAGAGAAGGGTGGCCTCGTGGGTGGTGTACTAGCTGTCTAAGTTAAAGCACAGTCCATTAAAGTAAACGCTTACCTTGTACGTTAGAAATAAAAACAGGCAAATAACTATATACTTAACTTTCCAAAGGAAGCTAACAAGAGATAAACTTGCTTGTTTAACTCCATGTCTGACACAGCCCCGTTAATGGAAAGACAGTGCAGCAAATCGGTAACTGTATTCTTTTAACATTAGTCATCAATATCAGCATGACTTACGGGTCTGTATTTTCCTTCTGCCTTAGTGCAAAGGCAGAAGAGCCGTCTGATAAAATTGTGTTTCTAAAGGAAAGAGGGAAAACCTCTTCTGACATGCAATCCTCAATGCTGTCATCTGCAAGTCTGCAGCAATTAGCTGTAAGGTTAGTCCATAATTCCGACAGTCTGCGTTACAGTGCGGGACCACCTTTACCAAGTGCTCTGCTAATGGCATCGCAATGAATCAAATTAGCAAATTTACAGTCAGTGTTCATGCAATTTACATGAGAAAGAGGGTTTTACTTTCCTCAGCTGCTCCTCCTGAAGTTCCCCTCAACTATCATTTCTCGACTATATTGTTTGGTGGAGAACAAACTTTACAAATTTGCATCCAATCTTGCTCTTGACTGTGCATTAATCCTATCCAGATGGCAGCTGATGTCACTGTTAGGAATCCATTTTTCCTCTTCCAAATAATATAGTTAGAATTTTATAGTAGATTACCTGTCAAATCTTACAGATGAGTTCTTATATAAGAATTCTCCCACGCCAAACAGCTCATTTTGTCCTGGATGCTTGGACTAGTTGCAAGAGTAGCACAGAATATCACAGCTTAACTACGAGCAATCTCAATATTCGCGTACTCTTTATTTGACAAAATTAATTTATTGAAAAGATTAATTAAATTAGCAGGAAATTGCTATGAAAGAGGAGCAGCTATTTAAAGAACTTCATGTGAAGTTCACAGCAGTCCTGGCTGCTTTTTACATCCACCCGGTCCAGGGGGGTACCACAACTCAGGTCATCACTTTCTCAGCGTTCCTGAAGTGCCAGACGTTGGGCCTATGTTTTAAGTAATCTGGATTACTAATGTGCAAATCTTTTTCTGAAGCTGGCATATGGATTGGGTTGTCCAGTACAGTAACAGCTATGGGCACTGATCTCACTTGGAGATTGTTCAGTGAGAAGCCATGTATAAAAACGAGATACAGTAACAACTAAACACTTTGGCTGAATCAACTTTATATTAAAATTAGATGAGGGACTATGCAAATATATCTGTAAAACAGCGAGCCTTTCTGGTAGGGGGCAACTCTTTCAAAGATAATTTAGGAGAGCAAAAGTAATTAAAATTACTATTACTGTGAGTTAAAAGGGGAGGTTAGCTTTAAAATGAGCCCAGAAACAGAACAGAAAGTTGCTAGTTAGGTTGATACAGGAGGGACCGGATGCAATTCTAATTAGGGAAGGATCACATCTCACCTCTGAATTTCAGGATTCTTTTTTCGTGTGAAAAGATTGCAAAAAGTTGCCTAAATATAGCAAGAAATGCTACTGTCATGCAGTTGTACAGGGGGAGCCTTACTCAGTTCTGTTTTGGAATAAATAAAAATAAGCTGCATATATTTTCTAGAGAGAGGACCGTACACTTGGAAGTGTTTTAAAAATATCAGAGCTACAATGGTGTTCTTCAGACGTTTAGGAGAGGGTATTAATTTGGGGATGTAAATATATGTTGTCGGCAAGTAGCTTTAGAAAGTACATTATGTTTTCATCTAATTAAGCGACCTATAGCACTAACGTTACAAGTCAGTCATACTGCTATTAAAGATAACAACTCCAATACTGAGCTATCTTGTAATACTTGATTTTATGCTGCCACTTTCCAGTGACTAAAAGCTAACTGTTCTGCGTCACCCCTAAACAGTTACATTTGAAAGTTAGAACCTTACAACCGCCTCAGTGTTGCACACCAGTCTGCGTTTAAGCAATCCCTCTACAAGAATCCTCAATGGCTTGGCAGACTCAGGGCTGAAGAAGAGAGGTATAAACCACTTTCCCCAAGTGTGTTTACTGCTATAGTCATAAAGCCACCTTCTAAGGTACGAGATGGAAGGCGTGCGCACCTCACCCTCGCTCCCTGCTCCGCTGCCCGGCGGAGAGGCCTCCAGTGGGCACTGTTGTCACCTACTGCCAGAGCTCTGGCCTGGCACAGCACGTGCCTTGGGTACGCCATTATTCTGCCTCGCTAACACATACTTATTGTTTTATTCACTTGCTTTGCACAAATAGGTTTTGGATTGTTGGAATTAACTTTTCACAGAGATGCGATCTCTGGATTTTACAGTCCGGGGGGAGGGCAGTCACTGGTGAGAAGTCTGGAAATGCAAGTTTGCCCAGCATGCATTCCAGCTTCATACCTATTACGCATACCAATGTTTATTTAGTATCTCTCATACTTTTTAATATTGAGTGTATTCACATTTTTAAATTCCCCTTAACGGGAACTCCGTGGAAAACAGCCTCTGATGACCATATGCCAGCCATCCTGGACTCCTCTGCACCTGAGCACAAATTGGCATCCTGCTCTGTGAAATCCACTTAAGAAGGTAACCCACTGACAAGCGTAGACAGTGTAAAATCTGTCAAGGGGCAGGGACTAGTATCTTGCAGAACAGGGCATGAAGAGGACTGAAAAACCAGTATAAATTAGGGAACCAGCAACCCTCCACCCACACTATTAGAGCCGGGCCTAACAGCATGGAGCAGGAGTCCCTCCACACAAGCTCCCAGCCTCTGTCCATCACAGCATGATAAGCTACCAAGTCATGCGGCAATTTGCCCATCCATCACAGTTACACATTTGGATTCCTTCCATTCACCTTCTGTACTACAGGAGACTCTGTCACCAGCTTTTAGCTCTCCTAAAGCAGCACAGACCTCCCGTCTTCCTCTTCTGAGAGCCTGTGTCTCTTGTACAGACGGACCTTTACAGACTTAAAGGCAGTACATCAAAAAAATCGTGCTTTTTCACATTATCCTGAGCCATTTTCTGTCCACCATGGCTCTCCCTTGTGCTATATAAATTGAGGGGTACACGTGGAAGAGGAAGCAAAAGATACTAGACATACAACTGGACAAATTCCCACATAATTAAATCTCTTCATAAATTTCTTCAATAAACAAGAATTTAAACGCCATATTAAATGCACTACAAGATTCTCTCTATATATTATCATGGGCACATATTAACAACGACAGTAATTAGTTCTGTAAACACAATGGAAATCCCCAGGTTTAGTTCTTTTCCAGCGGCAAAACTTCAACTGATGTGTGACAATTCCTATATAACCAGTATTTGTGTTATGAGAACCGTTGCCTCAATTTTCTGCTGAAGTTGTAAGAATGTTTTCATGCATCCTCTTTATAAATACTTCCTCATCACGTTTTAATGCTGCACCAAAGCCTGCCTGATAAGGGTATTTTGTAGGCTTTACTTTGGTGAGTGTATGAAAGCAATTCCAGCTCATTGCATTGCTACACATACACAGCTCCTTGTTTAAAAAAGGTAAAGCAAATCCCTTTACCCCTCTTCCTTGTAACAGCAGTGAAAAAACATAGGATCCTATAATAAATAAGCAAGCAGATTTGGTCTACTGTAATGGTACAGGTCTGAAAGATGCAGCCTCCTTGGCAAAATCAAGAGATGCAGCTTTTTCTCTGGAGAACCACTGTCCAAGTGACCCTCTTCTCTCACTTCCAGAAGTGGTTAGTAGGTGGTGCTTTAGCCTGACACATCTGAATGAATATCTACTTTTAAGAAATTTGACCACCTAGACTGAAAAAGACAGCTTTTCCAAAGTGGGTCCAGCTGGACACTCAGAAATTATTAACATGCAAAATTTGAAATCCCAAGACAATGTCTTCTTTTAATAAAAATATTTTAACTTGTATAGAGAGAACTTGTCCTTCTGCCACTGTTACTGTCCTGTAACCAACTGTTACAAACAGTTTCATACAAGAAATAACATAAAATACCACAGTGATGAACTCAGCAAAGACACACTTGGATCTGCTCTAAAAATGCTGGAGTCTGCAGTGTGGATAACAATCTTTAAGCTAAACCAAAGGAAAACATTTTTTGCATTTCATAGAAAAGAGAAGAAAACCAACACTATATTCCTAATACTTATGTTTATTATGAAAGTGCTTCCAAATTAAAATAGCCCACAATACTGATTGGTTCCAGAGATTTTATGAGGAATAATTATTTTCCATATTGAAAAAACCCCAAACCAACTGAGTTAAACACAAAATAATTCCCAAAGTTCTACTCAACAGCTATATATGAAAGGACTTCTAACTAGCACATCACTGTGTCTGGGACAGTGGAGTTCCTACACATCACTGCATTTCTGAAAGAGTTGCTCAAGCACAGGATTGTCATGAAAACACAGGTGAAATAGTGTCATCTGCCTCACCCTGACTTGCAACAGGTAGTCAACATGCACAGTACAGTATGAGAGTTCATGTAAAAATGTTAAACCTGGGGACTGCAAGAAGCTGAAGCTCAACAGAAGCCAGAAAATGTGTTTTGTTGCACAGATCATTTTAGGTAATGATGTAAGACAATCATTTTGGTCTTTTGTCTGACATGTGTGATCATTGATATGGCTCCAAAACATCATTTCATAGTATTTCCTCCATTTTTTTTAATTGAAAGCAATTTCAAAGACTGAGAATTCGGTACAGACACACTCAAACACTGTGTTTTCATTGCAACTACAATCAGAAAGCTTTACAATTTAAAGGCTACACATGTACGCCACTTTTCCAAACTTCCACTAGTGCTTTTTAAAAACAAAAGAAAAAAAGAATAAGGTTGTCTTACTGAAGTTCCCATTAGGTCCCTGTTCCAAATCAAAACCAGTCAAAACAAGTAATACAAACTGGTTTTGCTTTATGGTTTAAAGGCAACTGTAGTTCACAGAACACTGAAGTTAGGCCTAATAGGGTCTACATTACAGGAAGGGTAAAAAGTATTTAATAACTCCTCTCGCACAAATGTCACAAGAAGTAGACAATAAGAGACATACAAAAATGAGCTGTAGCAAAGAGATTAAAAAAATACCAACGCATCAACTGTAGAAAACCAATGGCAGCCCATATTTCTCTGAGAATACGGAAGGCTGCAGTAATGAGAAGATGAATGAAACAGGCATTAGGCTTCCTATTAGAATACCCTGCGTAAAACGCTTGCAGTGTCTAAATCAACCTGTGTTGATCATCACTGACATTTGCTGCAGGGTAACGGCTTTTACTGTCGCGTCCCATTCAGAACCAGAATGTGATTTTCACTCGAAACACATACAGATTTGAGACAAGATTCACTTCACTGTAAGCAAAGCTTTAGTGCATGTACTTGGGTCTCAGAAAAAAGATTTGTCATTGGCAATCACACCGAATGGTCACAGGCTGAAAAAGGAGCATCTGAAGCTGCAACACCTGTTCCAATTCTGCTGGAATCATTAAATAAATAACACATAGAAAAAACTACAAAATGGCAACAAGGAAACAGCTTGGGACACTTTGGTATTTTAGAACTAGCACTACTTAACGTTGATCAAGATCCAAAAGATTCCAACGTCCACCCTTGTTTGATCAGATATTTCTACCATTTTCTGCAATGTTTGTTTTTAGGTTTTTATGAAAAAAACAAACCCAAAACCCCACATATTTTTCTTCTGGTACAAAATATGCTAATATGGAAAACAGTAAACAAAAGGAGATCTGAATCTTATTTTCCTATATTCTGGGCTGGCTAGGGAGAGAAGACAAATTCTTACTATTTACTAATAAACTCTACATATCATTTCCTCATTTTTCTACTTCAACATTTCAACCACTGCGTTGTGTACCGTACTATAAAAAGGGAGCATAGAAGTTGAGGACAAATAGGTTACAGAGTACAAACCCTCATTTCTAAAATGACTAAAACAACAATTCTACAAAAGGTACGAATATACAGAACCTTTAAAGATCTCGCATTTACTATGCAAATCATTTCAATCCATTTTCTGGAATATGTGTGATTTTCCTCTAAATATTTGCTGGCCTCCAAAAGCACCTTGCAAAGCTCTTCAGCAGAGAAGCAAACAAATTCAACTGGAAAAGGAAACAGTTGCATGACATTCTCTCTGCAGAGTGGAAGATGAAGCCAGAGTTTTGAAATCCATTGGTTAAAGCAATGAATCAAAACACACTGCCAAGTATGATCACTAAAATACTTGGTCCTTCCCACTAAAGACCGAAAAAATTATGTGAATTTTTAATTTCCATAAAAAAATCATAACTTGAAAGTTTAGTGATTGTTCAGCAAAGTTTAGTCAAGTTCTCAATGCTTCCTTAGTCTTATCCCATTTCTGCAGATGTGTCATTTGACTCTCTCATCTCGCCTATTTCCCAGACATATCTATATTAAGTTTATTCTAGGCTGCTAAGAATGGACTCCAAAAAGCCAGGTTTGTATGAGATAAGTAAGTCACTGGGTGTCAGCTGAGCCATGGTAACTGCGTACATGCTTTAGCGCATCATAGATGCAACTGAATTTAAACCTCAAAGGAAGAGTTTCAGTCCAAGTGGCATTATTAAACAGTGGGGGTACACAGCCAGTGATGGTGAATCATCTCAAGGGTTGTAGCCTTGACTGTACATCCGAACCAACACCATACAGCACAGCAGGGACCAACAGGGACCAAAGGCTTCCTGCCTCTTGCACAGGGATTGTTTTTGGAAACTGCTCTCTGTCCTGATATCAACAACATTACCGTGCTATTCTATGTTGTGTATGTTGTGTACGTTGATATTTCAGAGCAACATTCTGTCCCCATGTAAGTCAAAGTATTTTGCCAGAATAACCATCTTTGCAGAAGGGAAATGGTCCAGTGGAGGCAGCAATCAACACCAGGAAAGAGGCGTGTTTAAACTGTTATGACCATCTTAGCAGGTCAGATTTCAGAAATTATAATGTTCATTGAATATATCCCAGGACGGTTTTGTATTAAAATCTTGGTACCATCTTGACAGTAATTATTAAACAACTGCCACTTCAAATACTGTGGATGGGAAACTTTCTATTGCAATCATTATACTGTCACATACATAACCTGTCCTGCAGATAACTGTATGAAATCAGAGGCACAGGAGACAGATGAGAAAAATTAGAGACAGAGAAGCTTTTGGGGGAAAAGGAGGTTTAAATAAGACGCCCCTGCTCCCTCAGATATATTCATGGACACATAAGCTAGGCAGCTGCTGAATTACAAGGTTACCTGGCTTTTTCAAAACATGCTCTGTGGGTAGTAAAACTGACAGTTCTTCTACAATTTACAATTTTTCAGTTTTCTTTCCTTTATGGCCAACTAAGTGGAGGTACTACTTTCATTCATGCTATTCTGCCCTTTCTTTTAGCACATTTGTTGCTAACACACAGGGGTCCCTATGGATAATAAAGGTTTCAGAATTTTTCAAGACTGACCAGTAGAATAGGAAAAAATCTCAGTTTCTCAAAAGAAAGAAGTGGCAACTCAACTTTCTTCAATGAAGTCTGTATAAAATAGAGCCTTTAAACACGTTTTATGGCATCAGAAACCATCTATATTTTGCTATTTGCATAGATGGAAGGAATCAGAAATATTTCCTGGCTTAGAGTTCCAGCTGAACACGGCACTCCAATCCAATCTTTGTATATAGAAGACACACATTTTTTTCTTCGTTTGTTCCTTCCTTTTTTTTTTTCCTTTTTTTTCTCCTATTCTTTTTTTTTTTTAATATATGTAAGTCTTTGGTCTAGAAGCACATTGGTTCTGTGTGCACATACACAATACTGTTGAACAGTAGGTTGCATAGAGTCTGTTACCCAAGAACCTTGCCTACTTTTGGCACTGCTGTCACATATCACAGAAAAGTGTCCTGCAAGAGTTGTATGATCCTTAGCATCCTACATCAAACTTTGATCTAGAGACTGGAAGAAGTGTGTATATAATGTTAAAAAAGATGAGTTTTGAGTGTTACTTTGTCTTCTTTGGGACACAGTTTGTAAATCTTGGATGAAAAAGGAGAGCAAAATCATTTTATAAACACCCTTAATTTTATTTCTAGAGGTGATGAAATACTGCTGAGCGTTCAAAGTTTACTATGAATTAAGTGAATTTTGCTCAAGTTTTCATGCATTTAAAATAAACTACTTCCAGTAATGTATGACATTCTGCCTTTTCTCTCTTCAGCCTACTAAGAAAGTGGCAGTAATTATAAGAACAATACCTAAGCTGAACTGTGTCTGAGGAAGCAATGAACTTGCATCTGCTGTTTTTTCCATTACACCCCTGCTCTCATCCATCTGAATGTGAAGAATAGTTTCAGGAGTGAGGTCTAGATTCACAATGGTGCACTTGAACAAACACCTTTCAACATGGAATCTCTGCAAAAAGCTAGAATCTGTAGAGGGCAAAAATTACCAAGGAAAAAAAAAAAAAAAAGAAGTGAGAATGAGTTTACCCTAACTGTTGACATCAATGCTTTTGGGTATTTGCACAACTAATCGAGTCTACTTCTAATGCAATTAACCACCAAATTGAATTTTAAATTATGCTAAAATAATATCCCACAATTACCACAGTTTTTTTTCCCCGAATTGCTAATTGACCACATTACCTACTATTTAAAATATCAATCCAGTGTTTTAAAACATTTTGTTGGAGGAACGGCCACTGTGATTTCATAGGCAATTTCAAAACCAGCACTTTAAAACACAAAGATAGCAAAAATATCTGAAGCAGATCTAGAATCTATAAAGCTATGTTCTATCTTACTGTAAGTAACAAATCAAGCAACTATTACTTATAGCAGACTCAGCAAAAGCAACAGGGATGGACAGAAGAGATCTGAGCATGATGCTCTCCACCACTGAGAATCCCAAGAGATAAAGTTTGAGAATGGATATTCCCTTTTGTCCAGAAGTTTCCAAAAGAATATAAAATAAATATTTCAAAGACAGTACAAGTGAAAATACTGCTCCCATTGTGTCAGTTACATACACATACAGCATGCCTACGATTACAGAATGGTGTGTTGTCTTCATTCACAAACAGGAAATATGGCAGTGCGCTATCAGAATGCTTTGATATTCCTAATTTTTTCTGATGCTGAGATATATGAAGAAACCGCATTCACAACTTATAATTTACTTCCAGTAGCAAACAGTTCATTCTGTTCGTGTCTCATGATTGAACTCAAGGATTAATGCTCCTCTGAGCAAGTGCCACCAGTAAGATACCCGTTTGTCCCATTGGCACCGCCGGTCCCATTAGTGGTGATAGTGCTGTGCGGGGTCTTTGAACGAGGTACTGTTTCTTCCTCATCTGAGCTTGACTCAATGTCACTTCGGTCATCCTTTGCTACCTGTAGAATTTGAAAAAGAAGCAAGCAATAGGAGATTGGAAGGAAACAACTGAGCTTTTTGTTCAAGCCAGAATCCGAGAATTCAAACATTTTTCAATTTGAGCTTTGAAAGCTCTCTCAGCTCTGGCACATGTCTCTGCTTTTGCCTGCCTGGACTCAGTTGAAACACAGATGCCTGTACACACACATACGCCACATGCAAAGGCAGGGTGAGAACTTTGCACTGATCCACTGAAGGTCAGGTAAGGTCAGGCAGAGCTCTACCCAGTCTGATCTTGAAAATCTGCAAAACTGGTAAGAGTGCATCAGATGAAGTAAAAAAAAGCATCAATGAAAAGAGGTCTGAAGTCTAAGCTGCATGCAGCTTTACAAATGCAGCTTTCCATGCCTGCTTCTACCCTTGTTTGTATAGCTGAGCTTCCTAATTTGTTCAGAATCTATCCATGCTGTGCCGATTGCCACATCGGGGAAGTACAATTGACTTTACTATAGCGAATGGACATAAAGGGGGCAAAGTACATGACGAGTCTTCTTCACAAAGAAATCAAAACAATAAAGAACAGGGCCACTGCATATAATTTTTTGCTTACAGTAATCCTCCCTACTCCAGAGAGACCTCATGATAATTCTGCTCTCCAGCTCTTGCCTCCGAAACAGCCATTTGCCTTTGGGGCTCCCAATGTTGCGACCATCCTTGCAATATCATAACACCTGAGTGACACTATTCTGCTTGGGAATAAAGAAACACACAGTTCCCTTATACCTCCCAATAGGTAACAGTTTTAATGTCAATGTCTAGCAAGTCTGCAAGTCTTGACCTTGAAGACCCATGAAACTAGACTTCAGCTAAGGTCAGAAATTTGGTTCCATACTTACACAGCTTCAATTAACAGATTACTTCAGTCTCTTTTATATAAAGGACTATACTAAAGCTGTTGGGGATACAGAAATACATTTACAATTATATTTTTATCAGACAGAAGAGAATGAGCCCAGCACAGGGTACTGAGCACCTGTGATCAATGCGAGGGCAGACCAGATGGTCAAAAAGTTTTCTGTCATCTTAAATTCTCTTTATATTAGATTCACTGCCAATTCTTTTGCTAGGGTCCTGCCCAAAGCCAAACAATCAAAAGAAGATTCTATGCTGCATTCACTTCCATTAAACATGTGATCCCTCTCTTTATTTTTAAAACGCTGACACATACCAGGGTCTTTTCACTTAAAACCTGATGCGAATGCAATATATCTTGCAGTACTTTGTTCTCTTTGTTTATCCCCAAAAGAACTCACTGGAGTAATTTCTACAGAAGGAGCCTAGAAAATATATATCTAGGCTCAAAAAACTCCTAAGCATAACAGAGACTAAGAAATAGATGATCAGGATTAGTTACAAATTTAATGATAATAAATTGCTGAGCTGTTCCAAAGGTGGATACGAGTAATACAAAAATAAAACAATAATTAAAGATGAAGATCTACTGTAAGATATTTGTAATGTGCTGTGAAAACATTGCTTATTTTACTGCAGAAATGGAAAGAACAGGGTTGCAAGTGAGAAAATAAGATCTGAAGGAAGAAGAATCCTCCATGTATATGCATCTTTAAGTTGGCCACTGTTTTACTGTGAATAAAGCTAGCTCTGCTAGCTCTGCTCTCATATAATCTAAATTTTCTTCAGTGCAATTGTTTGAATTACAAAGCGGAGGACTTACAGTCTCAAGTATGCTTCCTGAATGGTGACAGAGCAGCTGCTTATCCTGCTGATACATATGTGTAGAAAAGGCTGTAACATAATAGCACCCAGATACTACAGATAGAATTGGGTTTGAATGTTATTAGGCAAAGCAAAAATGGCCTTTAAAGATAGACTTCATTTTATATATATGAACACAAGCAATGGCTAAAAGTACCAAGCAGAACCTACAAATTAAAACAAAACAAAACAAAACCAAACCTCAACACAAACACCAGTATTGCACAGAATAAATCTTTGGCATAGTAAATTTAAAGAAACTTACATGCAAGGGGTTCCACTTCCCAGCCTTCCAGCACAGCACAAGGGAAAGGATAAACAAGCAGAGTAAGAAAGAGTATGAAGCACTCTTTGAAGTCACTGGTGTAATTCAGACAGGAGAGCTGAGGCTAATAATCGCTAAAAGCAGAGGAGACTGAAGTGTGTCTTCCAGGCAAGATACAGTTCACGCATGCACTGTTTCACACAGAGCGAATGGCAGATTCTGGGCTCCGTCCAGCGCAAGGCTGAGCTCTCCAGTACATTCACAGAAGGCATTTTTCTGCAGAACAATCCCATTCACTTTGGGGGCGGTCACATGTCTAAAACATCTACTTAGGCACTCTTAAGGGCAAAATGTGCTGTACTTTACATGATCTGTGAGCATTAGTTCTATCACCTAAATGGGAGCACCGTATCTGCACAGGCAGTGCAATGGGGCTAGCATTTCTGTGAATTATATCTTCCTGTCAAATACAACAATGGCAGCAAGACATTAAATTCTATTCTAAACGGTCTTGCTGTGGGAATCCTAGAAAGAAAGTACATAGCTCGTTGCAGAACCTCAAAAATACCAAAAGAGGCTGTGATTTGTAACTTTGACACTAGCAAAGGCAGTAGAACTTCAGTTTGTGTTATTATTACTATCACTACCAGCTGGGAAATGAACACTTTGCTAACAACTATTATAAAGAAGGAAAACAGAACTGTCAGCCCCAAGAAAGCAGTTTGCTTTGTTTTTTTTTTAATCCATTTTCCATAATGTAGTTTGGTTCAGTGTACCAGATTATGAAAAAGAAGCATGGAAGCACATATAAATACAATCACTACAGAGTATATTAACTTGTCTGACATTTGTTACAAGGAATGGAAAAAAGTTTGCATGAAAAGAAAGAAGAGTTTACGTAAAACAGTACGGGTCTTCAGTAATGTGTTATGGATTAGAAAGAAAAAGTAACGAGTACAGTCAGTGACCCTGTATTGATATTGAAAAAGTTAAAATCCTAAACATGAAATAGAACTGTGCTGTCTTACCTTGCCCTTTGAAATAGCTTTGTAGGCTGCCTTTAAGATTAGGTAAGACCAAAAACAGTGCAGAATTTGAAGAATGACAAGCAGCACGTTGAAGACCCACAAGGCAGGAAAATTGCCCAGAGCTTCATACAGTTCAAACAATGTGGTGTTTAATATCCTAGAATTGAAAGGAACAGAAAATAATAACACTTTCCTTAAGCCAACAATCTAAAAGAAACCTTTTAAAAATCAAGATGACAAGTACTTGATTAGATGGGATCCACACAGGTAAGTTGGTTCTCAGAGTAATAGTGACTCGGACTGAATCACACAGGTGTCTCCAGAGAGAAAAAACATCAAAATGTTGCTTTCAGTGTTTAACTTCATTCTGCAAACATCACATATAGAAAACAAAGATCCTCAGTGTGCGTTTCTTCTCTTCTTTTATAAAGCTGGCAGGTGTTGGTTATCTCAAATAACTCCTTCCCTGATTAATAACAAAGATTACTTTATTCCATTTTTTAAAATAAAGCTTTTTCATCTCAACTGCTTCCAGTGGGGGCTTGGTGCCCCCATGTTAGCACAGAGTAAGAGCACGCAGGAAGAATGTTACACTACAGTGCAACCCACATGCAGTGCCCTGTTCTTCAAACCACGTTCCCAGGCTGTGACAGTGAGCTGCAACCTCTCCCATGTTACATGAGACAAAACTGTACCAAGAGCTGGGCAACGCTCCCTAAGTATTCCCCCATCTGAAACCCTCTTTCCCAACCCCAATCTCAAAGCCAATGGGTTTGTTTCAGCGTAGGCAGCTACAGATGTCTTTGCCCTCTTGGTATCGGCAACACGAGTGATGTGCTGCGTGGAACTGAAAACAGTCTGAGACTGTTCAAATAAAGTGAGACTTCAGTAGCATGTGAAACAACTGTAGATGTGTGGCAGGATTCAGCCTCTTCTGGGGTTTTCAAAGAATGGGGGTTGCTTTGCCTGTGTGTCCCAACATAAACTCTTACTTATTTAGTAGAAACTTCAGCACCAACAGGAAAACAAAGTCAAAATAATCAACCAGTCAAGGGGCTTAACCCTGGGTCTTGAATATCCTGGGTGCCTGTGCTAACCACTAAGGTACTGGGTAGCCCCGGTGGCCACTTTTTGTACAGAATCCAATTTGCACACCACTTACTTATGTACAAGCAAGACTAGGGTTTAGCAGTTACATAAAGGACAGGTGGACAATGGGGATACTTTGGGGCAGCAAGGGTTGTAAGACCTTCTGGTGGCCTTTCAACACACAAAGGGGGCTTACAAGAAAGATGGGAACAAACTTTTTAGCAGGGCCTGTTGCAATAGGACAAGGGGTAATGGATTTAAACTAAAAGAGGGTAGATTTAGACTAGATATAAGGAAGAAATTTTCACGATGACGGTGGTGAAACACTGGAAACAGGTTGCCCAGAGAGGTGGTAGATGTGCCATCCCTGGAACCATTCAAGATCAGGCTGAATCTGAGCAACTTGATCTAGTTGAAGATGTCCCTGCTCATTGCAGGGCAGGTTGAACTAGATGACCTTTAAAGGTCCCTTCCAACCCAAACTATTCTATGATTCTATGAAATTCAGGCAGTTGTAGGCATTTGAAACAAGTTTTTGAGAACATTTCAGATGCAGGCAGTAACAGTCATGTTACAATATGACTTCTGAAACTTTGTAAATAAAGCACTAATTATTCTGCCCAAATACTCTGCCATAGCAGATGATTTCAGTCTGGACCTCAGCCTGAGAGCATGGAGCGGACAACAGACAGTAGAAGCAATGACCTATAAATGCCTGTTAACTAGGGGGAGAAAAAGAAGGCAATATAAAGATTTGTCACCCTCCATCCATTTTCCCTGCTGGTGTAAAAATGCATTAAAAAGTCCATTGGCTTTATGTTCTTTTTCTTTTTTTAAATTAACTATCACCCGCTACCCACTAGATGGCACATTTAATCAAGCAAACGCCCGCACAGCTCTTGGGCTGCACCAGCTTTGTCTGAAGGCAGGAGACGTAGCTGAGGTCCTGTAAGGGCTTCAGAACAGGGCAGCTCTCCTGAGTTAGAGATAGTGGGCTCAGTTTTTTAGTCACATTTGCCACAATTCTTTCCAACAACATAAAAATCAGATCAAGTAGTATTAAGAAGTATGTACAGACAGCAAACCCGGAATACAACATTTAATGCTAATGATTTATGTGTGTAAAGAGCATTGGCCAAAAATCAACCAGTGATTTCGAATACACTGGCCTTAATACTGTAGAGTGTTCCATAATAAATTTTCTACCATTTATTTTTGCCTTCTTACACTAAACTGCATGTCTGCTTCATAATTTATTAAGAACCAGATGTTTTATAACCTTAGTATACAGCTGTGTTTTTACACTGTCTTCTGTTTATGGAGTGAACATCAGAAAAAGAAACTGTTTTCCAGTTTGCAAAAACCCTGTCATATTATTGCTTCTGTCAGCTAAAACTCTTCAGTTGCAGCTTTGTGTAATTTGTTCTGCCAGTGGTAGCTCTACATGGCACACCAATACCCCACTTTATAATTCAAGGGGACGCTCTCATGCATATCAAAACACAGCTGCAGTCAGCACTGTTTTACTTCACCAGTACTTATTTTAGTTCTAACCACTATATCAAATTCAAGCTTGAAATCAACAACTCCTGTATGTAAAGCCACCATTGCCTTTTTCTACATTTAAAATTTTATATGCTCCAGAATTGTAAATGCAGTTTCTACAAGTTTCTGTTTATATTTTCATTCACTGGACCAAATTCACCTCTGGGGACTTCCATAGGAGTCAAGTCAAAAAAGCAGCATTAGAGATGCAGATGGTCCTATTTTTTCCAAAATATCAAGAGGACAGCAAGGCCAAAAAGAGTGCTTCTGGTTCCAAAAGTGGTTTCACCGTGCAAATGACTCATCAACTCTATATTAGTTATATCAACGGAAATAAGCCTTCGTTGAAAAAGCAGACCTCTTCCTAACATGCTCTTGTGGCTTGTCTGACAAACTAAGGACAGGACTGGAACTCTCCATTAAAGCTGCATAAAGGATTTCCCTAATTGCTCAGCAATGCTAAGAGGCATCAGTGACCTGACGTGTAGGCTAGGTGTGCACATGGAGCTAAGGCTACTTCTAAGCACGTAGGGCTGAGCAGATGCTGAATGAAAAGTACAGAAAACTATAGAAAAAAATGAAGAAAAGCAAATAAACTTTCTCTCTCAGAATAAATAAATTATTTCATGCCAGAAGTCTGAAATGAGGGGAAAAATCGTAAGGTTAGCGGTCAGAATATGGAGAGAAATTCTACTTGTAGAGACTGAAGAAGGGAGGGAGGGGAGAAAAGTTTGACAACTTTCCACCAGTTCCATGGAATCCAAAGGATTCAACAGAAACATTTTAACCAACTACACAAATAACAGGGACTGGAAAAAGCAGTGTGAGAATGGATTACACGAAAGTGAAAGTGCCTATGGGATGTATATGCAAATAAATCTTAGGTTCAAATACTCAAAAAGGCAGTCAGGCACTTAAACCTGCAAACATCATTGCTGGAATTTTTCAAAGCTCTCCAGTGGTTAAATCACAGCTTTTCGTAATGAATGGTGGAAACTGATTCTTGGCTATCTGACTTGAAACAGCTGGACTTGATCTCACAGAGAGAAATTACTTTAAGCTGCAAGTGATCTACCTCTCTGAAGAATTTGGTCAGCATTTCTTGGGTCTCTGCAATTTGAAACAAAATGTTAGCTTCTGCTTTTGAAAATAGGTTCTGAACTGTAGCAATTTTTCTGAGGCCCTGAAAGATTTGATAGCTGGACAAAACAACAAAATCCCATGGAAGGTATTCTTCTCTCATTAAATACATCCCAAGCAGGGCTGTGTACCCGGCTGCATGAAGCTCTCAGTTTAGCATTTTGAATTATGTAGTGTGGCTGATGAAGGTAAATGAAAACAAATTCACCACTTAAGATCCAATCTACTCTTACAGAAATCTATGGTAGAATTTCAGGAATGCTGCCACAGTATCTGAGCCACTGGGAGAGGTAATTCTGTGCTTACTATACTACTGCTCTAATTGAACACTCAGAATACAATTAACACATTTTCAACAACTACTAAACAATCAGCTGCATCACATCAAGATGTGCTTGCTATCAGCAAGAGGCCCGTGCACTGACTCAGGTGAGATTACACTCCCTCCCCTCAACTTAGCGGGCACCAGTCCAGGCTCCCGGAGAGCAGTTACTCATTCTTGTCATGTTGATCATTCGTCTTGCACCAGGGATGGAATGAGAAAAGGGAGATGAAGGAAGAGAGATAAAGAAAGAGAGGGATGGGTGGAAGAGTAAAATGCTTATTTACATCTGTCTGAGAATTGGCAAAACCATGCTGTGTTTGTTTCTGAAAGGATCCTGAGAGGAATGAAAGGAGGTGAGAAAGAAGGCCATGTGGAAAGAGTAGGCATTCTTCCAGACAGGCAGGAAACTCATGATAAGCTCTGCAGAATGAAGCATAGCGGGGTGATGGGCACTACTACCACATCCAATGGGAGCAGAAACTGTGCAGCTGAAATAAGTGCTACTGCTTGTTGCCTTAACTTCTGCAGCACTGTCCAGTGACCAACACCCTGCGCGTGCAACATGCTGAATGAAAGACATATTGTTACCCCAGTGCAATAGCCAGAAGTCTCAAAGTATAGCCAAAGATGGCAAAACATAATACCAGCTTGTTTAAATAATTCAGAATAAATGTCTTTATCTTCTTTACCAAGTGTGTATTAGACAACAGTATTCTGTATTGCACCATAACCAGCTGCACTGGGACATTCTTCAATACTGCATTCACTACAGAGCAAATAGAAAATAGGTGGGCATTAATGAAATTCAGATCCTATTTAGTGCAAGTAATACAACAATACTACTTCCAGCAATGCTTCTGCTTTTTTAAATTTTTTTCCTTTAAAAAATAAACAATTGTACTTACTTCTGCCCTGAAACATGGTAGTTTATCCTCCATTATAAATGGTAAAAAGTGACCAAGACCAGAGAACAAAGAGTCAGGACTCCTAAATTCTGTATTTAGCTGTTCTGTTCACTTATTAATTACATAGTTTACTTTTTGTTAAAGATGGGCACGAGGTATTGGTACATCTTGTCAGTCACACAAAGATGCTGGGAAGATTAATTCATTAGCTTGTTTATAAAATACTATGGATTACTTGCTTAAAAGATCCCATAAAACTGACGGGTAAAGAAAATATATCACTGAGATTAACAGATAAATGAGGAGGCGGTGGAGTGTGAAAGCACACATATGTGCACACGTTGATCAGCTATAGGATGATAAATCAGCTACATTACACCAGCAGTCAAGATTTATCTCTGGGATTTAGACCTTGATTGAAATCTAATAGGATTTCATATCTCAGGCTGTCCCAGTTACTTATGAGAATGCTAAGCTAACTTTACACAACAGGTGACCTGACACACAGATGTTTCTGATGAGAGACTTCAGGTGAGTTACCCAACTTTTTACCTGAGAAGGGTATGAAATGATATGCAAAATCCTTATTAAATTCAAGGAACCTTGGTCTATAGCATGTCCTGGAGCCCTCAAGCCGCAGCTCAGCTAAATATTTAATTATAGCAAATCCAGTACATAAAGGGCCATACTGCCAACTTCTTCCTTTTCTGAGTTTCAGCTCAGCCAGCTGCTGTGAGGACTGTGTCTATATCACTGTTCTGCTCTGAACAGATGCTTCTTGGTTCTTGCTGAGTGGAAGAACAAGCTGGTTTCCCATTTCAGATCCTGCCATCCCTTAGGTTTTCAGTGCCCAGGGCAGGATTTATGCTACTAATCAGTGCATGGCAAATATGAGGGGAGCAGCAGAGACCCACTGTGAACTAAGAAGAGTCAGATGAACCAGTCACTCACACAGCATTAATGAAACAGGGGAGGAAGGATGGGGCGAGAGAGAGAGATGATCTTTTAACAGCATCTCAGATGAATTCCTCGGATTTTTTGGTTGTTGTTGCTCATTACCCTCTTCTTTTAGACAGTAAATTCATGAAATATCTCCACAAAATGCAGCGACAGAAGGGATATAAACTCTTGAGTCAGCATTCAGAGCAACATTAAATCCACACACTTCAATTTTATCAGTCAGCTCAGCATCACGCGGGAGTTCTGCTCACCTATACCAGTCCCACACCAGAGTATTTCCTGACATGGTGCAAATACAAGCTCAGCTGCTTCTAGAGATGGGTAGCTCCTGTTCTAATACTAATCGGGAACAATACCTCTTTGCAGAAATCACAGCCCTGCCGCTGAGACTATGTTATTTTAAGCCCTGAGTAGATCAATGGGATTTCCAGTTACTTAACTAAAATGATGGAACAGGCAGGAAATTATTCATGTTTGATGTACTGTAAAAGAGATGATTCTGATCAAGCTGTCACTGCCCTAGGTTCAGCTGTGCCTTTCTCTTCACTCAATTGCTTCTCATCAACAGTTACTGCCCATTAACTGATTTTGCAGCCACTGGTATGAATAATAGTATTCCCACTCTTGTGGATAGAAAAAAACAAGAATACAAGGTCAGAGACACCTTCACGATCCAAGCTCTAATCCCAGGAGAGTCTTTCAATAGACATTAGGATATGGAGAGAATTCAAATTTCCTAGTAGAATGTAATTATACTCAGCAAAATGTTATATCTGTAATGTGTTCTGGCAAAATGCTTGTCTGAAGGCCTGTGATCATAACACAGGTACAGGGAAACTACGTTACGCTAGGAATGACACTTCCAAAACTGAAAATCTCCAGGAACACATAACTTTTATATGAGCAACAGAGACTACATATCAAGATCCATGTGCCTAGAGTTTGTTATTCTCCAAATAGGAAAGGCATTTATTGTAAACTATAGGAGGTCAGTTTCCAATCTTTGCAAAACAGGGTATCAGAGAACAAAAAAGCCTTCCCCATGCCTCTTTCCGTTGACTAAAAATAAGTGCAGTACCTCTGCTCAAGGAATGTTTCTCCCTCTTGCTTTGGGAGCACACACTGACACACTGCCTTGTGGTTAGCTATATGCCATGGCAGACATTTTGGGAGAAAAAGACTCCCCAAACTTTCTGTAAATGAAGGAACTAATCAGAACTAGTTCAAAAGCCCACAAAACAGCACAGAACAGCTGCAGCCAGCTCTCTGCCAGGTACCCAGTGTCCTTCAGGTGGCTTACATCAATAGTAGGAGTACGACACTTTGGACTCATTGGTCTAGTCCTGAGAACATGTCCCTAGAGTAATGGAATAATTTTAAAATCCATAAAAATCACACAACTTAAGGAAGTGCAGTGGCACAGTGTCTGCCAAGGACTCATCTTTCAAACAAATGACTCAAGTATTATGGTTCAGTTGTGGAAGAAATGCCAAAAGATGTGGATGGGAAGGGAAAAAAACCCCAACATCAAAAACCCAATCAACTGTACCTTTGCCCCCAAAAGCATCATAAAAATTTTCTCTATACCAAAGTCGGGGAAATCAGCCTTAAACAGTTTTCAGTTTAATCCAATTTTCTAAATAACGATCATAGCTATTGTGGGTCAAACTCTGCCATTGTGCGACATTGATGAAACCAACAGAATGTGCTCACTTACATGGATGCTGGGTTTCTCCCAAAGTGTTTAGCCACAATGATCTCCTCCTATTGAGCAGTAGGAGTAGTAATAAGACCCTAGCTGCATCACGGCTGTTGATCACGGTGTTCAAAAGCCATTTACTATTTCAAGCTGGTAAATTAACTATCGTATTCCCATGCTTTTGTACAGCTATGCCTTTTATGTCCCACATACATTAGCAGCTCACAGTGAACCAGTAGCACTGCTCCGCTTTTATATCAACTCTGTAGCACTACAAAATACACTCCCCTAATAGCAAACCCTGGTGCTACAGACACAGCCTCTAAGAGAAAAGAGGTTGAGAAGAGGGAGAACGTTTGCACACCCTTGAACTACGAACAGACACCTAGACTGTCAGCACTCGTACTCATATGGGCTGTCTGTGGTACTACCTTACCAGTACAGCTCTCCGCTCCACAGAATGCGCAACAATTAAGGATGTATTTTGGGGCAAAGTTTCCTCACATACCTCTCTCTTAGAAAAGAAAAAAAACAACAGTCAAACTTCAAATTCCCATGGTCAGCCTCTTTTTTTCTCCCCTCCATCCTGCAAGTGATGCAACTTCAGAAGAGACTCGGAGAACTTCAGCTGACTACAAAGCAGCGTATACAGGAAGCTGACTAACACGGCAGAAGCAACCCTCAGTTCAGCCTCCTCAGGTCATCCATACTCTCCGTCACCATGCCTTGTGAGCTGGTTTGAAAGTGGCTAACATGTCTGGCCACAAGAAAAACACCAATGCTGTTTCCCTTCCCCTAAGACATTTACACTCACCAGAATAATTCTGAGCAAAAGAAGTGCCACAGAAATGGTTTTAATCAGAGCACAGGTTTTAGAAAGGATATATTTCGTAATAGAAAGAGTAAAGTAAGAACACTGACTGAACAGCCTATCCTTGACAACAGAAAGCATTATTACAGCCACAGGGTACAGTCTGTAGAAACTAAAAATGAGGGTAAGAATCAGCTCTGGAAGTCTGATGAAACCTTTTTTCATATATTTTTTTCCTGTTGTGATCACATGAAAATCTTAAAAATGGAAACACTGAGCAAATGCCACTTTTTGTTATTTACACTGCAAACCCACCATGGTGAATGACACCTGTAACCTTTGCATTTCTTATAGCTTCCCTGTAAATAGCTGGATCAGTATTAAGCCGGCACTCCAAACACTTCAGCTTTGCTTCATATAGCACTCAGAGACCTGAGTTCACAAGCACTATAAACAATTTTAGGAAATAAAATAACCAGGCACTAGGAAGGACAACATCAGATAATATTTTGTCAAAAGCAAATGGGATGGCAACGTTATATACGCACTGCTGAAAAGCCAAGACAAGAGTTGTGAGTAAATTTATGGAGACTTAGTTAATTAGACCTTCTTTTTAATCCATAAATTGAAGTCTATGAGTTTTTCAAATATACTGTAGTTAGCTTGACAAAAACTTTATTAAATGCTCCTGATAAAATGATGGGTTATAAGTTGCCTGCTGAAACTACAAATGGTCTGAAATATAAGCACATTTGATATAATTTTTGTTAGTTCTCCAGCATCTACTCACTGACAGCATGAATAACATCAGGAATCAAGTACCTCAGATCAAAATCATAATTTATTCCTTCAATAACCCTCAAACAACTTAGATTGTGCTCTGATTTAGACAATATTCTGAGCAAAATGAGCTGGAAACAGTGCCAGAAAAGATTTATTTTCTTAATAAAAAAGTTATTTTATCGTAGAACAATCATAAATGTTTGTCCAGCTCTATACATAACACTAGCCAGGCTAGAAAGGTTTTCACTGACTTTAGGATCCAGTGAGAGTAACTAAAACTATCACAAACACTGTGTTCATTCAGAGTCCAGACAAGGTCTGGGCAGTTGGGATTTATCTGGCTACCTAAATTCTTACCATGCCAAGTAACTGATCAGATTTCTTGCTTTAACTAGTGCCTACGTATTGCTTTGACATAACAGGCTGCTTTTTAAGGTTAGGTTTGAGCTTTCTGTTTTACCAGTATGTTCAGAGGAACAAAGCAGGGTGACTCTGCCAGGGTCTACATGCTGCCTTCCAATAATACACATGTTCCAAGGGCCAAACAGGAGAAAATGTGACAGGAAAGAAAACCAGTATGAAAGACTCAAGTTCTCTGCATGTTAAGAGCTGCACGGAAACAGTGAATATCAGCAAGAAAAAGAACAAAGCTAGGAAAAAGAGAAGTTCAGCAAATATTTGCAGCATCTGCTACTCATGAGGGCTCTGTGCTACCCCTGCAGAGAGAAGCTGATTCCAGGATAAAGGAAAGGAGAGAGAACAGTGCAGGCTGGCAATGCTGGATAGCGAGACCCAGTGTGTGCATTAACAGCATGGCTCTATCCCACGCTATTGTTCAACCAGTGATGAGACTCAGGAAGAGCTATTCAGCCAGTCATGCAGAGATGAGAGAAAGACTGGTAATAAGTAACTAAGGTGCATTGCAGCACACCATGGCGAACAGAAGTTAATTTTAACTCAGCAAGGATCATGCCATGCTTGTCTGGTTCATGGAGACACTCATTGCCATGAAAACGCAATTAGAAATCAGCCATAAGCCAGACTGCGTGTACTCTCATCAGCTTTATAAATGAAAGATTAACAAGGAGCAAAGTTGTTCGTCTGAGGACTGGCAGACCCACGCTTATATAGGGTTTGTTGGCCTAAAAATCACATTTAGCAACAGTACATTGCAGTTGATGAGAAGACATGCACGTGAAACAGCCTTGAGTTGTAACAGTAAGTATTATTTTTGCCATCTTTTTTTTTGACAGAACCTTTCCAAACAGACTCAAAAATGGAATATCCAGTTAGGACATACCTACCAACACTAAACAAGACTATACCAACTGAAGTGGCTGACTGTCTGTCACAGTTTTTAACGTGGTACGGTAGTCCAGGCACCGACAGCGTCTGAAGATAGCCATGACAGGAAGGCATACAGACTACTTGGATTATACCAAATTTGCCTAGATGAGAATTTGGGGGACAGCACATGCAGAACACGACCTGTGTCATCCATAATCAGCTTAAATCAGGCTTTCATCTACATTTGTACAATTAATCTGCTGCTTTACATTTGTCAGTGCATCCACGTAATATGAGCATGCTGAGACCTCACAGGTCACATGAATGCCAATGCCGTTTCCCTGCTTCCTTGCCTTTTGACAGCACCACTACCCTGAAGCCCACTGTGTTCTACCTCTCATACAATATAACTGATTATAAAAATAATCAAAAGTAGTGAAAAACAAGTGCATACTACTACTAGTCAGAGCACCTGAGAGAACCTGAATTTACTCAGCTTGGTGCCTTCACCTGGTAAACATCAACCTAGCTTTCCTGGGAGCCTTCTCCTTCTTTCAAACCACAAAGTTATACCTTTACTTGCAGTTACCTCAAGCTATCTTTTAAAATGATGAACAGGTTTAGTAATGTTCTATCTCCCTCCACACCAACCATCTTTCTTCCACTGAAGCTCTTGGAAATACCCCGGTTCAGGTTCACTTCCTGAAACCAGTTTCAGATACTAAACTCTTCACCGCATTAGGAGATTTATTCAAACTGCCCTGCAAAAAAAAGTATGTATTCCACAAGAATAAGCAAAGTAAGTGAGTCGTCTTGGGTCTCCAGTACAGCCCAGACTTGAGGAGTTTCACAGTTCTTAGAACATGAAGTCGGCAGCTAGCAATGAGCAAAGAAAGACTGGAAAATGCAGTGCATCACCTTCTTCACTCACGTCTCCTGGAACGGAAGACACCTGTTTGCCATCTGCAGACCTCAAAAAGTTATTAATAAATATTACAATCCCATGGAGTTTCCCTTCCTGGACATTGAAAGAAAACCAAAATAACAGCAAAAAGCAAACCATTCCTTTATCATCTGAGAGAAGACTATGTCTATGTAACTATAGCAAAAAAACCAAGCATTTGAAGCGTAGGGAAGAGGAGTTACAAGGCTTATTGAAATAAAGAAAGGCTTGAGGTAACTGCTTTGACCAGCCTGATTAGACTAGCCAAGGGCTCACATAATTTATATCAATTCTTTGGTGTGAGATTGCTCTCGTTCTCCCTACAATCCTGTATCATCTGAGAGGGCATCATGTTCCCCCTGACTCATGGAGAGCTGTGTTTTATGTTGTAATTTGCTAGAACAGTGATTATGCGCAAGTGAGAGAATTTCACAAGCAAAATGTCTTGTCAGTGAAAATAGCAGCTTTACTCCTACATTCACTTAGCAGCAGGAGGCAGAAAGTGTCCTGGGGTTTTTGAATTATTGCTGAAATGAACTCCAGATGCCTGCAGAAAGACTGCTAAATATATACCTAATTGCCAGTTTCTTTTGTCTTAGCCCCGCTACTGAACAACCTTCAAACAACAGCATTTGATACATTCTGAATTCTTTATTAGCACCTTTATGCAAAATTAAATGGCACTTGTGCAAAGCTGGAGCACAACAGCACGCCAGCACGACATCTCTGGAAGCCTGTCTTGGGTATTCGTCTTCCTGTGGGGGAAGTTTTCTTATAAATTACAGTCTTCCTTTTACATTACACACACACCAATTTTATACCTCTCAGTTTTTATGCTAGAAAAATTTGCAAATTTATGTAATATTAATCAGGCACCAAATTTTTCTATTTTGAATATTCAGCAAAGGAGAGCAAAACTATGCTTCCTGGCCTGCTGCCGCTCCAATGACTCATCTCTGCTGACATCCAAGCTAATGGGTGTGAAGACATAGAACTGCTGCTCCATAAGAGAAAAAGGATTCGGCAGAGACAAGCTCATGCGTCCCATGCTTCATCCCTGCTAACCCTGACTCCCACACACAATGCCCACATGACAACTATGAAACTGCTTCTGGGCTCTGTGATTATAGGTGTACGTAAGGGTAACCGTTAGGAATACGCATGTCAAGGCTTTGGTCTGGAAATAAGATGGTCTTAAAAATCAAAGATCATATACACCACACTGAACAATCTGCATATACAAATAAATAAATGTGTTCTTTCATTGATTAGGGAGAGGAGAGGCAGAGTGATTGCCAGTGTAACCACTCTATCTGTGACATAGGAGCAGACAGCACACTGTCGGCTGCTGAATTCCCGCAATACACAGCCCCTCCGCCTTCATGGTCTTCAAGAGTCTATGCTGATCTTTCCATCCCAGCAGCAAACCTCACCCACGGCTGTAACCTACAGCCCTCATTAGCCCAATATTCATTACCAAGGGAGCTGACATCAACAACAGAAGCTACCGTGCAGCCCTCTTCCTCTTCTCTGTTCCCCAGACCTACTCGCTTTGATTTTTACCTGCTTTCAGCACACTGGACCAGTGCTACTCTATAGAGCAGCATTCAGACACGGTTCAATCTAAAGTGTCACGGTAGCGCCGCTCTCACCTAACACATATGGGAACAGATGGGCACATCCAGAACACCAGCACAAAATGCCACAGCTATAAAGCAGGGCTCAAGTTTCGACACTTGCTAGATACCATTTCACTGTGCTGGTGATCTCTTCCAGGACTCTGCCAGTCAGCGCTAGGTATGTATTAGGGACACTTACACAGCCTTCAGTTCGATGATGTCTGATTCCTACTAGCCATCTCAATCTTTAATTTATAATTTGTCTAGCCCTAGTGAGGGCTTCCTGCACACTGTGACACTTGGCTGCAACACTTCACAGAAATCACTTGAGACAGCATGAACCTCCATTTTCTGAGCTTCAGTTCCAGTTATAAACACGCAGTATTTTTTTAAACACTTCAGGTTGAAAGTCTGGACTTTCCAAAACTTGACTACCATACTAAGGATGTAAAGGATGGGAAAATCTTGACCTTGCTGATTTTCAGATGTCTCAAGAGAAAAAGCATATTGGGCAGCTGGTTGTAGTTAAATGTGTGAAGACTAATGACCTCCTTCAAAATTGTGCACTCTGGACAAGATTAATCTGCTCTCTGTTGACTATTCAGCAAGGCAAGCACATAGCAGTGATCTAATAAAGTTTGTGTTTGAATAAGAAAAAAATTCAAGTCAGCAGTTACTTCTTCGCCATGTCAAATAATACAGAGTGAGCTTTAAAAGCTGGAGTCACAGCTAAACACATAAGGCAGCTGACAGAATCACAGAATGGCTGAGTGTGGAAGGGACCTCTGGACGTTATTCTGTCCAACCACCCTTCTCAACCTGGGTCCCCTGTAGCAAGCTGCCCAGGACCATATCCATACAGCTATTGAGTATTTCCAAGGAAAGAGACTACATGAGGTCTCTGGGCAACCTGTGCCAGTGCTTAGTCACCCTCACAGTGTAAAAGCCTTTCCTGATGTTCAGATGGAACCTTCTGTGTTTCAGTTCATGTTCATTGCCTCTGGTCCTGGCCATGGGCACCACTGAAATGAGCCTGGCTCAATCTTCTTTATGCTCTCCCTTCATATATTTATGTATATTGATAATATGTGTCCTGAGCTTTCTCTTCTCTATGCTAAACAGGCCCACCTTTCTCAGCCTTTCCTCATGTGAAAGGTGCTCCGGTTCCTTAATCAATCTCAGTGATCCTTTGCTGGACTGTCTCCAGTAGCTTTGTATCTCTCAGGTACTGGGGAGGCCAGAACTGGAAACGGTATTCCAGGCGTGGCCTCATCAGTGCCGAGTAGAAGGGAAGGATCACCTTCCTCAACCTGCTTGCAACACCTCTCCTATTGCAGCCCCAGGATACCATTAGCCTTCTTTGTCACAAGGGCACAGTGCTGGCTCGTGTTCAACTTGGTGTCCACTAGGATCCCCAGTTCCTTTTATGCAAAGCTGCTTTCCAGCTGGTCAGCCCCCAGCATACACTGGTGCAGGATTTTACACTTCCCTTTGCTGAACTTCATAAGGTTCTTGCTGGCACATTTCTGTGACAACAGAAATGTTGACACAGCCTGTTGAGGTTCCTTCCCTGTGGATGGCAGCACAACCCTCTGCTGTATCAGGTTGAAACATGAGCAAACTTGCTGATGATGCACTCTGCTACATCATCCAGACCATTAATGAAGATGTTGAATGGGACTGGAATCAGTACTGACCCCTGGGGTACACCACCAGTTATTGTCCCCCAACTAGACTTCATAACACCAATCACCACCCTCAGGGTCTGGCTGCTCAGCCAGTTTTCAATCTACCTCACTGTTTGCTCATCTAGCCCATACATTATCAACTTCTCTCTCAGGATCTTCTGGGAGGAAGTCAAAAGCCTTACTTGAAGTCAAGGTAGACTATATCCACTGCTCTCTCCTCATCTACCAAACCAGCCATTTCATCATAGAAAGGTTACCGGGTTGGTCAAGTATGACTTCCCCGTTGTGAACCCATCCAGTCATCATCTGACTGAGCCTTCCCTGAAGCAGCGTCATGTGCTGCAGTCTCCAGTGACAGAACTGCACTGGTGAAATTGGGTCCTCCCTCCATTTCTCAATATAAACCAGAATGCAACAGGCAGACGAAATCCTACAAGCAGGAGTGCCACCATTTTTTCCTATCTGAGATCATGCAAGCAGAAAAATTAGCTTACTTCATTTACAGAAATTCAGTGAGTGGCCAAATTAGCTTTAAGGAAGGACTGAGGAAAGGGAAGCAAAACTGTTTAAGAAACAAACAATTGCTTCTTGGGGAAAAAAAAAGCATTTTTAAACACACAGCTTGTGTGTCTATCCATTTTCTGCTTTTGTCATGGTCCTTCACCAGCTCACAGCGGAGCAGGGACCAGGCATTATCACATTATCTTTGTAGTCATTAAATGCTAAATGAGACTTCTACATTGTACTGTTAAGCAGAGCTGATGACACAGCTCCCTAAGGGCACCTTGGTCTTATCCTGTTTGCACTAACAAAACCCCGAAGAGACATCATTATAGAGGATATGAAAGGAAACTGTGGCAGGGAGGTTGATATTGGCATCTGTAAATCCTCTGCATGCTTAAATAAGGAGCTTGGTGGTAATCTCTCTAAATAAACCTCTGCAAAGGGTAACATTTCTGTCAACCTTGGTGCTTCCCAAAAGCAAAACTGTCACTGTTACCTTCTGATGCAATGACAGACACCTCTTACCCTCATCGGGATACAGAGATTCGGGTTAGTTCTGTTCATACGAGAGAAAGGAAGGATACAGAACACAAAAGAGTGAGGCCAACGCCTTCTCCCAGCCCTCCTCATATACAGGGCACAGGTTAGAGAGAAACATGAATGGGTTTCTACACTGAAGTGCATCAGTGTATTTCCTAACTAGCCAGCCACCTTCTGTATGTTGAAGACCGTAGCAAAAAAATTGAACACCTATGTGTGCATGCATGTGTGTGTACCTAGAAGAGAGAGTATGTGCACATGCAAGCAGCTGCCTTAGTCTGGAAAGAGGTGAGATTACAGTAACACCTGTATAACTACCTTATAGATGTATGTATTACACAGCTCCCCCAGGACCCCTCTGGCGTTCAAAGGAGGGGTGGAAAAGGAGTAGCCTGCAGTATTGCAATCTGCATGATAATAACATCCTTGTACTGATTTCAGCGGGCCAGACTTTCCTTATCTCACTGTGTTTTTCTTTAAGCTGAACATGTTCATAAAGGGTGCGCTGAAAGCTAATTAGAAGATCCTAGCTTCAAGCTTAACCTCTGGTCAGTGTCTTCAGCGACTCATACTTTATTTATCCTCTAACTTCTTGCCAACACAGGCAACCAACTGCTAACCTGAAGCTATGTAGTCTCCAACCCACTTCTACCTTAAAACCAGCAGAAGGCCCATATGTTTCTTGTCTGGCACACAGTAAACAATGACACTCTAGCAAATCGGCTATTTCAGCACCTGGTTATGTTTGGTGCTCCTTGGTGCTTTGGGGAACAGTAATGTCTATGAATCACGTTCAGTTACAACATAGTTATTTCCAAGCTTGTTTGATGCTTAGCATTTGAGGAAAATTATATGCTTACTCACCATAAGGGATATATGCCAAGCCTACTGACAATGAAGACAATGGCAAATGTAAGGAACAGAAGGTCACTCAGTTTTTGACACTTGCAATAGTTTGCCATTTTGGCAGCCTGTAAAAGAAAGAAATATCTGTTTACTCCTGTGAGGACAACTGGGTTCTCTTGTATAGTGTATAAGCTGTAAGAAGAAGAAATCAAATTTTTATGAAATCAATAACATTTTCATTGGGCCAACTCACAGTGACCTCGTAACTTCTTTCTACCATGCAGGTGGAAAACGTCTTCTCAGAAAAAAATCCGGACTGCGTAAAACCACAGTATATCTCCTTTTTCTTCCTTCCCCATTCAATTTCCTTTTTGAAATCCTACAATTTCAGATTCACAAAACTCTTTTATTGAACTCCATTGTGTTTATGTTGTCCTTGTCCCCAACCTCTTTAACTACTTGTCTCTCACCTTTCCAGTATGGTCCAATTGCATTTTCAGCATCCATCCATCTTCTACCTGCCCTATGTGCTTGGACCTTCTAGTGTTGCTATATATGAACTTAGGCTCAATTCATCTATTGTGCCCCATAACCTATGTTCTCCTACAGCATCTCTTCCTCCTTTCTTACCTATACAGAACAGTTTCTACCTCTAAGATTATACCACTCCCCTTCAAATCTTCTTCCAAGGCTCTCTTCCCCTTCCAAGTTTTGCTTTCCAACTTGTTGCCCTATGCCTATTTTCACATGCTTCTCTCATTTGCCTTCATGCAGTCTTCCGACTCCTCCTCAGTGAAGGAGTCTACCAATTACGCTTCATTCACACAGCTCATTAAAACACTCATCTTCCCTGAATTTTCTTCACACTCCTCTCCCTGAAGAAAACAGCATATACAATCAAGCTTGTTTTAAGCTGCTTCCACAGCATTCACGGGTGTAAGCAGTTACTTATTTTAAAACATCTGATTCAAGACAGGGACAGTCTTTCTTTATGCTTTCTGTCAAATGTATCCAGAGAGTCACTGCACAATGAAGTACATGAAGAGCCTGATTTAGTGTCCACTTAAGTCACTGGGAACCCTTTAAAAGCCCCCTCTGAGGGGGCCTATATCCAGCTCCCATATTGAGAAGATGCTTACTTGTGCAGACTTTCCAGAGGGCTAAGACGGAGCAAAATTACCACAACTATACATGTAGAACACTATTCTGAGTGCAGAATTCAAACCAGAGAATTGTCTAAGATGGTGAGAGACATTCTTGCATTCTGTCTGATTTTTGTTCGTACGAACACACTGAACCTGGAAGTGCCCAATGCTCACGTCAGACAATCCGGGTGCCAAAACCAATCTGCACTTTCGGACATTACATAACAACTGCAATGTTTCCACTCAAAATCTGAATATAAAGGATATCATCACTAACAGAAAACAAGTTAGGAAGCTCACAAAATATGAAGAAAGCCACCAGTGCTGCAAACATAACCCTTCTGAATCAGCACTACATTCTAGAGTGGACACAAATGAGTTTCCTAGCAGTCTGAACTAACAGTCTGGTTTAAGGAAAAGAGAACACTTCGGTGCCAACATGCAAAGCAGAAGAGTTACTAACAGCTTGATCTTCAGGTGACAGAAAGTTTAGACAGGAATTTTGGATTTATTTCCATGGTGGCAGTCTAAAAAGCTGGTTTCATAGTGTGTGGAGTTGGTATTGCTATAGCAACTTGTAGTAGTATCACACCATTTCTCAAAAACAGTACAGCTGTTGGGTCATCAGTTCTCAAATAACAAATCTACAAATGATATTGATAAAGAAGGACTACAAAAAAAGGGAAAGAGTATGTTGTTGGACGGAATTGGGCCACCTAAGACAATACAACATGATTTTCAAAGCTTAAAAGGCATGACTACAACTGAATAACACAGCTCTTCCAGATACTCTTGCTAGTCTATTTAAATCCATTTATTTTACAGCACAGCTATTTGCCTTGGTCTGAAGCATCCATTTGTCTGAAGTGTCCTTCGGGTCTGAAGATCCCAAAATAGCTGGGATTTTAAGTGCTTCAGGAGGTTAGGTTACAGTGTTTCTAACCCACAAGCTGTACTGCAATGCAATGATAACCAAGACCCCTTAAAAAACTTAGCTGAGATTCTGAAAGTTGCCTCTCAGTAGCCTAGATTTCAGCTTAAGCTAATGTAATGGCTTCCTAGGCAAGCAAATAACTCTACATTGGGTCTGTCCTGCTGTGGCTAGGCAGCTTTAAGCATCTAAGAAAACTTTCACTCAGACCTAAAAGAACAGCTATGTATTCCTGAAAATCTTGCTAAGACTCTTCTGTACCTGCAGATGCCTTGAGACCTATGATGAACTAACCCAGGCCATGATGGGTCAGTTGTGCACCTGACCTGTTTTACATAAGATGTATTTATAAAAATGAAAAGCTATTTCCAGAGGCCACTAGACTCTTTCCACCTACCATTTCATAATGAAACATGTCCAGTGGAAAGTTGGAATGCAACATTTTTGCTATTCTCATTGCAGAACATGGTATATATTGGTAGAAATTTTTCCTTATATCCAATCTACACCTCCCCTGGCGCAATGTAAGGCCATTTCCTCTTATCCTATTGCTTGTTGCTTGGGAGAAGTGACCAACCACCACCTCACTACAACCTCCTTTCAGGTAGTTGTAGAGAGCGATAAGGTCTCCCCTCAGCTTCCTTTTCTCCAGGCTAAACAACGCCAGTTCCCCCAGATGCTCCTTATAAGACTTGTGCTCTAGACCCTTCACCAGCTTTGCTGTCCTCCTTTGGACATGCTCCAGCACCTCAATGTCTTTTTTGCAGTGAGGGGCCCAAAACTGAACACAATACTCGAGGTGAAGCCTCAGCAGTGCTGAGTAGAGCAGGACAATCACTTCCCTAGCACTGCTGGCCATACTATTTCTAGTGGACGCTACTGGCCATCCTGGACACCTGGGCACACTGCTGGCTCATATTCAGCTGTCAGTCAACCACCAACCCCAGGTCCTTTTCCACCAGACAGCTTTCAGCCATGCTTCTCCAAGCCTGCAGCGTTTCATGGGATTGTTGTGATCCAAGCGCAGGACCCACTTGTCCTTGTTGAACCTCATAAAATTGGCCTTAGCCCATTGATCCAGCCTGTCCAAATCCCTCTGTAGAGCCTTCCTACCCTCAAGCAGATTGACACTCCCACCCAACTTGGTGTTGTCTGCAAACTTACTAAGGGTGCACTCGATCCCCTCACCCAGATCATTGATAAAGATATTAAACAGAACTGGCCCCAACACTGAGCCCTGGGGAACCCCACTTGTCACCAGCCACCAACTGGATTTAACTCTATTCACCACAACTCTTTGGGCCTGGCCATCCAGCCAGTTTTTCACCCATCAAAGAGTAGGCCCATCTAAGACATGAGCAGCCAATATCTCCAGAACAATGCCGTGGGAAGCAGTGTCAAAGGCTTTACTACATCCACAGCCTTTCCTTCATCCACTAAGCAGGTCAGGGGTCACCTTGTCATAGAAAGAGATCAGGTTAGTCAAGCAGAGCCTGCCTTTCATAAACCCATGCTGACTGGGCCTGATCACCTGGTTGTCCTGTACATGCCACATGACAGCACTCAAGATGATCTGCTCCATAACCTTCCCTGGCACCGAGGTCAGACTGACAGGCCTGTAGTTCCCCAGATCCTCCTTCTGTCCCTTCTTGTAGGTGGGCACCACATTTGCCATCCTCCAGTCAACTGGGACCTCCCGGCTTAGCCAGGACTGCTGGTAAATAATGGAAAGTATCTTGGTAAGCACTTCCGCCAGCTCCCTTAGTATCCTTGGGTGGATCCCATCCAGCCCCATAGACTTGTGTGCGTCTAAGTACTCTAGCAGGTCACTAACCATTTCCCCTTGGATTATGGGGGCTTCAGTCTGCTCCTCGTCCCTGTCTTCTAGCTCAGAGGGCTGGGTACCCAGAGAACAACTGGTCTTGCTATTAAAGACTGAGGCAAAGAAGGCATTAAGTACCTCAGCCTTTTCTTCATCCTTGGTCACTATGCTTCCTTCCACATCCAGTAAAGGATGGAGATTCTCCTTAGTCCTCCTTTTGTTGTTAATGTATTTATAGAAACATTTTTTATTGTCTTTTACAGCAGTAGCCAGATTAAGTTCTAGCTGGGCTAGATTTTCTCCATGCATAACATGGAGAAATTTTCTCCACGCATAACATCACGATCTCCTTGTAGTCCTCCTGAGTTGCCTGCCCCTTCTTCCAAATGTCATAAGCTCTCCTTTTTTTCCTGAGTCCCAGCCAAAGCTCTTGGTTCAGCCAGGCTGGTCTTCTTCCCCGCCGGCTCATCTTTTGGCATATGGAGACAGCCTGTTCGTGCCCCTTTAAGATTTCCTTCTTGAAGAATGTCCAGCCCTCCTGGACTCCTTTGTCCTTCAGGAATGCCTCCCAAGGGACTCTGTCAACCAGGCTCCTAAATAGGTCAAAGTCTGCCCTCCGGAAGTCCAAGGTGGCAGTTCTGCTGACCCCCCTCCTTACTTCTCCAAGAACCGAAAACTCTTATTTTGTGGTCGCTATGCCCAGGTCAGCCTCCAACCGTCACATCACCCACAAGTCCTTCTCTGTTCACAAACAACAGGTCCAGCACGGCACCTTCCCTAGTTGGTTCACTCACCAGCCGTGTCGGGAAATTATCTTCCACATACTCCAGGAACCTCCTAGACTGTTTCCTCTCTGCTGTATTGTATTTCCAGCAGACATCTGATAAGTTGAAGTCCCCCACAAGAACAAAGGCTAGCGATTGTGAGACTTCTCCCAGCTGCTTATAGAATATTTCATCTGCCTCTTCATCCTGGTTGGGTGGCCTCCCACTAGACTCCCACCATGATTTCTGCCTTGTTGGCCTTCCCCCTGATTCTTACCCATGAACATTCAACCCTATCGTCACCATCATTAAGCTCTAGACAATCAAAACACTCCTGAACATATAGGGCTACCCCACCTATTTGCTTGCCTATCTATCTCTTCTGAAGAGTTTATAGCTATCCAACGCGGCATTCCAGTTATGTGAGTCATCTCACCATGTTTCTGTGATAGCAACTGTATAATAGTTTTCCTGCTGCACAATGGCTTCCAGCGCCTCCTGTTTGTTGCCCATGCTGCGTACGATGGTGTAGATGCACTTCAGGTGTGCTATTGATCCCGTGACCTTTTCAGGGGGAGAAGCCCTAATTTCTGCATGACCATTCTCGAGTGCTTCTGTGGTTTCTAACATATCAATAACCATTGCATGTTTGCTGCTGCATGGATCTCCATGCCCTACCTCCACTGAGGCAGCAGACGAAAGGACCTCACTAGCACACCATCCCTCAAACACTGGCATGCCGCCCCCAGGCTTATCTCTAGCGAGCCTGGTTTTATCCCTTTCTCCCTTCAAATCTAGTTTAAAGCTCTTTCAATGAGCCCTGCTAACTACTGTACAAAGATCCTTTCCCCTCTTTGAGACAGGTATACCCCAGCTTTTGCCAGCAGGCTTCATGTCATGTAAATCAACGAAAAAACGTCTGTTGAGTGAGTTGTAATGGCCCTCCTAGTAAATGCTTCTCAGGAGCTGTGATTCTCTTTCTTACACTTTAGACTGGCTTTAGTATTTTCAGTAAGGACAGACTGAAAAAATTGACTAGAAAGACGACTAAAGTATGTGTCTTATGAGGAAGTGTATTTGCTGAATGTCTGCAAGTCATGTGAAAATACCAGCAATTTTTCTTTGTCTTAGCCAGTGAATGAACAGAGGAATTGAGAAAAAAATATGTATCTCACTGTGTCCAAGGTAAGGTTTTAGCTAGCCTATTACAGCTACTCTCCAGTGGGTTTATAGTTCCACAGGCACTGGTCTGATCTGGAATGAACACTGGCAGGTACATGTGCCTGCTGGCAAGAAAAGAGGAATGAAGAAAGTTTGGGTGATACCACAGCTAGCAGAATGCATCTACACACATTGCTAAAACAGAAAAATAAACTTGTAAAGATATAATTATTTCTAACAGGAGAAATTCAGATTGTCCCTTGTTTTCTATCTCGGGCAGTTGTGTCTTCTAGATTAAAAGAACATTAAAAAATAAAAACAGATTTACAGCACTAATGAATCAGAATGGCAGGATTTTGATTCTGCAATGGGTGACTCACACAGTGAGACTATATTCTTGCATAACAGGATCCCTACAACTACTTTAGTAAAAAACAATTTCAGACAAAATAGTTCTTAATTTTGTTTCAATGCCGATGCAGAGTTCACAGACAGCCCAATCCCAGCATCACCCAGAGCTGTTTAAAACTGATGCCGATACAGGATGACAAGATCTCTAAATTTCTGCTATGGAAGTTACAGACCATCTTGACTTAAAAGAACTCCAATCATCCATTCTTCTCCAAAGCCAACTGTTTAATACCGGCATCTGTATGCAGAGGCACAGGAACCTGGAAAATCCTGGGGACCAGAGGTCAGCTCACTGCCCGTGCACAGAACCGCCATTAAGTTGTTCAGCACCCTCTGCGCAGCAGAGCACAGCAGAATCACACCATGACACCTTGATTCCTTTGGAGACAGGGTTCTCGCCCCCCACATCACTTCAGAGGGGCCAAGAACCAGGAGCTTCTGTCCCACACAGTCACCACTTTCCAGATTTTGCAACTTTGAGCTTTTAACTTTACCACATTATATTAAAAATCTGTGTGTAACCCTCCCTGGCACACAATGCATTACCAGTTTCTGCTCTGTACAAGCAACTTATCAAGGGACAAAACAGCCTAAAGTCACAAACGTGCACTGCTACAAGTGTAATATATTTCAGCAAGGAAATACACTATATTAATCACCATTAATCACCAGCAAATAGATTCTACCTAGTGACATGCTAGCTCTCAGAATAGTGAATACCATGTACAGACACTGATGATACACGTATTATCTCACCTCTAGGACAACATCAGCCGCATCGTGGAGACATAAGGTCAAGGTTCCCACTCGTGTCAAATTGGTTACATATGAGAAGGTTATCAGGGTGACTGTTACAATATGATGTGTAAACATGATGCCAAAATCCTAGAGCAGCAAGAAGCAGGGGAAAGAGAACAAAACACAATGAACCAAAAAGCAAGATTCAGTATTCTTATACAAAAACAGATGGATGTTTTTTAAACCCAGCATAATGGTTATGTTACATAAAGATCCTACTACATAAGTGCATTAAATACTCTGCTATATATTTCACTTAGACTGAATAAAATAATCACTGTATATTAACAAAATGCAAAAAAGATTACTGAAAGTTAGGCAATATCTACACTTCTCAGTTCATAGTAATTTAACCACATGAAGTAAGCATTTGTGGCTGAAGTTACTTTGAAAAGGCATATGTACATACAAATCAAATTACACTATATTTCTTATATGCCAAGCAACATATAATACGCAAAATAATGCATCATTCACAAGAGTTCAGAGCTACAAAGGAACGGGAAATACATTTCCACCGCACTGGGAGTTATCAACAGTCACCTGCCAAGCACAACTGAGAGTTTTCACAGAGCTGCAAATCCCAGTTCTGGTTTTTTATTTGTTTGGTTTTTATGAAGCTGCTTTGTCTTCACACTGTAACAGGGTCAGAAAAGTCTTCAAATGAGCTGGTGCAGCTCTTCCTACTCAGATTTAATCTGCTGCCTCCCAAACGGTGCAGGTTAGCTGGTCTCCAGATCAGTAACTGTGAGTTGTTTGGCCAGCAAGTATCTGTTACTATTGAAAAATAACAGGATCGGTGAAGCTCCTGTAACATCCCATTCCCAGGTACATGCCAAGGGGCAGGCAAAGAAGAGAGAACGACCTGTCTGCCCGCCCTGGACTCCCAGACTGCTTACTGAGAGAACAGGACCTGCAGAGATGAGACTCTTCTCTACAAGGCACCAAGTCTTGCTGGAGTTTGCTGAACTACCCGCGCAGCTTTGAGAAAGCAATATCAAATTCCTGAAGAAAAGATCACGGACATGGTTTGACTGGGGAGTTTCTCCATGCACCGGGTGCAAAGTTACTACCAGAGCTCTCAGCGGATCCAGCGTCTCTCAAGCAGGGCTGGCTGAAAGGAGACATCCAGGCAGTCAGAAGCGGCGGCTCCTCCAGGCAGCCTGCTCGCCAAGCATCTTGTGAGGTGGCATTTGGCTTTCTGGCAGCTTTTGTGAGCCAGTCCGGCTGAGCTGTGGTAGTCTTCAGCTGAGTGGCCCACAGCAGAGAAACCGACACTGAGGCCCTGCAGTCTTTAGAGAGGCAGCACCTGGTTTGCAAAGGGACTGAAGGTACGTGTGTCGGGCAGGAGGGCCCTGCAGAAAGTGATGGTGGGCTCCCACTGACACAGGGTCAACTCCAGAAAAGGCGCTGCTGACTGCTCCTTCGCTCCAATACTGGGAAGAGTAACTGCCCGGTGTCACCATACCTCTCTCTGGGAATGCAGCAGGCACGTATATCAGGCACCACTGCTTTTAAAGACCTGCAGTGCTGCTGCCTCCCAGTACCAGCACTTGGCTTCACTGCGATGTACACCTGGAGTCCATGGCAAAACCTGCAGCTTGAGCAGTCTCACTGAATAGGGGCAGGAACTCCTCCCAGCCTATCACCTAATGTTTAATGCTATGAGGTGCTACAAGGTCCTATTTCTTGTTTTCAATGGGCATTGCCAGTATCTCCAACACAAAGCTGAGGGGGGGCAGAGGGGACAGAAAAGAGAAGATTAAAAGCAGAGAACCGTATCCTTGTTCAGTATACACCCAACATTTCTCAGCCAGGTTATTTGGTCCCCAGCACAATCAAATACATTCAGCAGTCATTTCAAGCCATTGCTTTAAATCCATTTTCTTAAAGCAGACTGAACAAAAAGAGAATTAAAGGCTGTTTCACCTTCTAAGAGTCTTAAGGGGAAGCAAGAGTAAGGCATCTTAGTAATTTCCGTAACTACAAAACCACACACGGGGACCATTTCACCATACCATAATCAAAACAGAAAAGCACCTGCCTTATTCCCCGGGATTAGAAGTAAGCTACTAGCACAGCCCTATGGCCATACGGCAGCCTAGCTCTTTACTTGCTTCAGCTGCAAATGCTATGGCACTCTCCATTTTCCTTCTAAGTGCAATTATGTTAGCACATAGGCAGTGCAAACTGGGGAAGAAGCCAAGTAGAAAATTCTCATCTGTTTTTATAGCTGACACGTTAATGTTCTACAAATACAAGATTTCTAGTCCCTCTTGGGAACTCTTCAAGCCATTCCTGACAATGTGGATTATTCCTAAGCAGCCCTAATGCTCTTGGGCAGCAGTCTTCTGCACTTCTGCGTGAGTCTACTTACAGAAATGCTGTCCAGGGAACTCCTTCTCTGATAACGTTTCTTAAAAGAGAGAGTTATCTGACTCTGCCAGCTCTGAAAAGGAGATGCTGGACTGACCTACTGAAAATTTAGAAAAACGTAGTTTAGCAGTGATATAAAGAAGACTACTTCTGTTATTCTGGTCCTCTCTTCCCTGTTTATGACATTTCTTTACGTCAGTAATTAAAATTATGCTTTGAAGATGCTACCTGTTAGATTTTAATTATAGATAAGGGTAATGAATACAAAGGAACTAATGGTACAAGTGCCCATAATGTCAAGCTGTACTTGTGTTCCCAGCTTACTCAAGCACTTTCACCCATACACAGCAGAAGAGTAGCTATACAGGAATGGGCTTTTTCTTTTTTAAAATATATTTCAAACGGTATGTATGTTTGTGCAAGATGCATTTACCTACAGCAGATTTGTAGCCTCCGGCTGTAACTGCTGAAAGATACCATGTCCCTGTGTCATGAAAATATGTGACTAAGAATAGGAGAAAGAACCTGCTCCTGACACCATGAGTGGGAAGAACACAGGGCAGAAAATAGAGAAACCCCATGGGTCTCAACTTGTAGACAAGCGCTCTGGACACACTCACTGGCTAAACTGCCAAGTGTCTATGGAGCATTAGTGCCACTGAAGAGCAAAACATCATCTTTATTAGTCACTCCAGCTTCTGGAAATGGGCTACAACAAGGAAGGGGAGTATCACCAGCTAAAGGTTTCAACCATTACAATTCTAGTAAAGGCCTGCAAAATGTACACCATCTAAATTCCTTTCCTCTGAAACAAAATAAATCAGGTCTATGACTCTTTTCTTTACTGAGTTTGAAGAAAGAGATCTAGGATCCAGATTCAGTGAATTATAGCATAAATTTTCTAGAATCAAAATGGAATAGTCAAGAAAATTAGCAGCTACACATTACTTTGTTCTGGGAATCAGTGAACTGTCATTTTTTAAAAAAGTAAAACACAGAAGCTCTAAGAATTGCCAAATGCTTGGAAGTAAAAGGTGTGACTACACAGAAAGGTCTCCAAGATCATCTACACACCTGTTAAAACACTGACCAAGCAGAAATTTTATACATTCCCTAAATACACCGGTCAAATGTTTTTCTATCAAACAGTACTTCAGGTATCCAGAAAGCACATAAATGAGCCTCATTGCTTTTAAAACTCATCAGGGGCTTGTGAGAGTAATAAAGCTCCTCATCTAATTCTATTTTTACAAAAAAGCAGTATGGGAAGCTGGACAGAGATGATAAAAAACCCAAATCATACTAGGTTGCAGACTTTGAAAATGAAGACCTTTAAGGGTAGAACATCATTACAGCAACATAGTAGATATTTATGAAGCAAACAACATGCAATTATAAAACCGCAAAAGTTAATCTACTCAGTTCCCTGCCTTAATACCAATAGTAGGTATGTGCAACAGCCTAAATGGTTTGCTCACACCTCTTCAGCCAGGCAAAGATCATCTGGTGGAATTTGTAACACCTAAATAAGTATAAACAGGTATTTGAAAGTCAGCAACCAATTGGAAGTAATTTTAAAGTAATTAATTTACTATTAGAGAAGAATAAAACGGAGATGGAAAACAGCAAGTACATTTCTCTTGAGCTACAGCGAGTAAAAGACCAGCGCTGGAGTTAGGCCAGTGCCGAGTGCTGGTGCTTTCAGAGAAGACCCACCACACCTCACCTTGAGAGAAACCCTGCTACGTAAAAGCGGCTGGCTGAATCCCTGCAGCGCACGAGGCTGCCAGGGCACTTTTGATCATCCCAGACTACAACACAGCTACTGCTGAATTTAAAGTATCTAAGATGATAACCAAGATTTAGATAAAAGTATTCCTTTCACTGTAACATGAAAACATCAACAGGTTTCTCAGGCTGAGAACTGTTAATCTGCTTTGTATAAGCTGTCATGAAGTCTTACAATGGCATCTGATATTAGCTGGCAAATTTCCTGCTTCTTACAGTTAAAGCCTTATTTCATATGGGCACCGTTTCACACGTTGCATACGGGGTACATTACATTAAGAGGTTTCCACGTTTTTTAAACTAAAGCTGTTCTTTAAAAGAGAATTATTACGGTGCTGCAAGAGCTGGTGTCTCTGTCACCAATGGCAGCAAACTCTCCAAGTCATGACGGAAAAAACAATACGATTTGGTCACAAGATGTATTAAATGAGAACGGTGCTACTGCCCCTCCCAATCCCCCTTTGCAGAGGTGTACTTCAGTGCTGAACCCAGATGCTATGCAGGTAGCCTCCAATTACTTTTCATATGAGCAAAGCAACTAGTCAGGAATCAATTAAATATTCTTTAAAGTTGTATTGTACTGGAAAATTGCAGTGCTGCTGCAGTTGCAATGCTGTTATATTTTCCTCTCCCTCAAGAGATACCCAAAGAAAATGAAATATAACCCATGGCACAGTGCAGAGGGCTGAATATGAATGTAGGGTGACTGAGCAGACACAGTACATTTCTGCAGCAACAACCTGAGAAGTTCTCTTAACCTTGCTGCAGAGGTTTAGTTTTGGTTGATATATTGACAAATGGCTATTCAGTATTGCTGGCGCCTGCAGCTTACATATGTTAGTCAATGTTACTCTTGATTTAAATTCCCCTCCACTATCATCCAGCTCGGTTGAGCAGTGTTTTTCTGCATCTCTGTCTTCTGAAACAGTGAAGTTGTACTCATTTCAAGCTCATGATTAACAGAATGTTTAGCATCTACAGAGAATGTAAGCATGAGATTTACATGTATTCATCCTAAATTGGTTGTTTTGTTTACAAATTACCCTCCAATATGAATTTAAACTTTGTGGATGTTTTCTTGAGATTTCCACTTCTGGAAAAATTTGGAAATTCAAATAAAGGTGTGTTTTTCTACATACGTAGCTCTGACACAAAAATCCCAGGAGGACACTGTGGTTCCAAATAGCAGATAAATTTATTCAGGACATACCGGATCCTTCATTTATTCTTTTCAGATCTATACTCCTGCTAAAATTCTAGTAAACACGGATTTTTCCATTAGCATAGCCTAAAATCATTTAATTAAATGACAGTAGAAGAAGGCATACAAAAACATTACAAAATCCTTTCAAATATTTTAAACAAATAATTTTTAACATTAAAACACCCTGCAAGAATACCTCAATGGACTGTTATTATAGAATGACTGTCATCCTGCCTGTTCTGCTATGGACTAGCACTCTCCTTGGAGGAGAGAACTTGGATGAAGGAATATGGAACAGGTTGCTAATGATACTGGAAAAATGGTTTATCTGGACACCTTTTTATTTTCTTGATTAATAGCCCCTTAATAGCAATGCTCAGCTACTTGAAATTTCATAACTGTAAAGGTAAGATTAAATGTAACATCACTTTTTAATATTAAATGTATCCCTGTTTTCACCATCCCTTTGTAGAATAAATTGAAAGCCCTCATAGATCTTACCAAAGTAATAATGTGAATTTATGGGGTAGTCTTGCTCTGTCATTGAAAATTCATCATTTAACTCTTAGAAGAAACAGTACATCTACTAGCTCCTATGTGTTCAGTTCCATTCAAGTCACTGTATGAGCGCAGAAGGTTTTCTCAGCTGATGCCACTTCAGCTTGAGTATATCATTACCCCAGGCTCTTCTTCCCATGTGTAGAAAAAACCCACATCACAGTAACAAGGAACAGAGTAAGACAAGCGCTTCAACACCAGTTTCTCAGTGACAAATATCTGCAAGAGGTGGTGATTAGAAAGAACTGTATTTCCAGTTCACCGCACAGGTAATACAGGTATTCCTCAAGTCAAGAAAGATACATGCTTAAAGCTTTCAGTGTTTTTAGTCTCATTGTTCTTACCTTTCTTTTGATGTCAATGAATTGAGAGAACATTAAGGACCAGTAGAATGACAATTCAACTATGTAGTAATAATGAAGGTCAGGCATCAGTGGCTGAAAGATGGAGATGAGAAAAGGTTAATAGAGTCTAACTGACATTACAGGCTGCTGAGATCTATAGGAGACAGGTTTAATCACAGGGGGATTACTGAATTATACATAAGCATCCTGTGTAAGAAAAACGATGACGGCTGTCTCTTTCAAACTTTGATGGCTATGGAAAAATAACGCTCCCCAACCCGCCCTCCTCTTATGTTTTAATCTTGACAGTATTCAAATATTGTAATACCAAAAAATTATGATGTTGTCCATTCAGAACCTAGAACAAACTAAATTCTGAGTACTTCTAAGTCTGTTTTGAAAGATTACTTCAAACATCTTGCTGTACATCAGAAATGTGGGTTTAAAGCACAGCAAAAGGAAAATGCTAGAGCAGATTAGAGAAAAGTAATGCTAGCGTACAGTCTCATCTGCTCATGATGAAAATGTTGTGAGCTTTAAATGGGGCTCTTTCTAATATAAAAGCCTACTTTTAAAGAATTTTCTGGGAATGTTAACATCTGGAAAGAAGAAAATAAAATATATTTATCCAGGTATCTTGTTTGATATACAGCGTAGTTACACTGATGTTTAAAAGAAAAAAAAATAACAAGACACAGGAATTTATGCACAACCAAAACCAACCTGGGGTAACTGGCGGCACGCATAGGCTGCTTAGCTCCCAACCTAACAGTCAGTCGTAGGAGCTACTCTAATTTCCACGGGATCGTGCCTCCCTGATAGTCAGGTTTTCCATCACAGTGATAGTGAGGGGCACTGGCACAGGAGAAGCTCCTGAGGGCATCTCCTGAGGGAGCAGATGAACCATCTCTAGAGCAGTTTGCACTGGCACAACCATGCACCCAAGCGGGGCACAAGCTATTTACATCTCATTTGCCCCTTCAATTCCCACTGACTTTTGCAGACCAGTTCTTCGCAGCTGAAAAACAGTCCTTAGGTGCCCACTGAACGCTCCATGTGGGTTACTTAAATACAGACATATGCTTATGTTTTATGAAAAATGTGTACACTCAAAATCATTCTTTTAAAGCCATATCTTGGGCAATATAATCCTTTTCTGATTTAGTGAGACTGCCAATAAGCTTTTAATTAGGTGTGATTAAAAGAAGGGAAGAGAACATGAGCTAGCAGTGAACCATGACTATCACACTCATTCTTGCAAGAGAACTCACTGGGGAAAATTTCTAGTAAAACAATTAAGACTGTCAGCTGCTTTGTTAACAATAGCATTAGTATTTCTAAACCCATATATAATGATAACAAAGGGGGATTCTAAAGATATCATGGTTTCTCTCCATGAAAGGATCAATAGTGCGTGTTTAACTTAGTTTAAATGTTAAGTTTCAGTTCTCCACAGACTTAACTTCAAGGGGACTATTCTGTGCTTATGGGTAGAGTTGTCACCCAAATGATCCATTTGACTGTATCTACAGTAAGTACAGCTGGATTTCTGCAACGCTGTGTTGAGTAACTTACAAAGGATTTGTAGCAAACGAGATTAAAAATTTGATCTAGTTAAGAAAAAAAACCCCACAAACCAAATTGAAAACCCAGTACTAAATCCTGATTAGCACCCAGTAGACATTTTTCTCTCTGAGACAATGACTTTGATAATGACTTTCATTTGATGATTTGCTTTCTGTCAGACCCTCTCCACTAGCAGCATGATTTTAGATATAGTAAATTTAGTCGCCAACCTCTGAAAGTTGTAAATAACTTTCTGAATTACTTTGTTCTTCTGATAAGTCTGGTAAATACATGTTCTTTAACCAGTACAATTCATGGTCTTATGCCCTAAGGAAATCTCTTCTCGCATGCAATAACACAAAAATAGTAGAAAACAGAACTAAAAGGCACCAGTGACTGCAGCCATATCAATTCTGACAAACGATTGTTCCTAAAATCTCTGAGGGATGAAGATTCAACACTTCCCCCATTCAATTTCTTCTGCTGCTTCCTTAACGTTACTCAGTTCATCCTCCAGTCATTGGGTGGAATTTAAGTCATTATTTCTTCTGGGGCTAAATGACCAAATTCCTTCAGCCTTTCTCAGATAAAGATTTCTGGTCATTCTTGCTGAACTATCTCCACTTCACTATTTCCAACAGGTAAACAACTTTCAAGAACAGCAGCATCCAAACCTAAACACAGTTCTGTTCAGCCCATCCAGGGCTGTTCACTGTCACAGGGAATTCATGCGTCTTTCAGACAATACTCTTCATGCTTTCAGTCTGGCAATGAGGTTTGGTGGTTTTTTTTCCTCCCTGGCCTTAAGAAAAAAAAAAAAGGGGCAAAAAATAAATAAAGCAGTAAGTCCTAGTCAGGTTAGACTCCTTAAATTGCAAACTCTTTGCTGGAGCTTTTGGAATTCAGTGTCACTTATATTTGGATAGCAGCTAGCACAATGCCTCAGTGACACCTATTGAGACTCCTGGATGCTGAATTAAAAAAAAAAAAAAAAAAAGCAGCATTTTAAAGAAGCTTAGGTTTACAATTAGAATTCAAACTAATTAAAAAAGCTACCAAAAATTATCCTCAAGACTTATTAAAAAATTTTAATTTATGTAACAGTCTATTAAAATAGACTGTCTTACTAGGTCACATTTGAAACATGTGTAACCTCTGATTTGTAACAAAAGGAAAAATTATACCTCACAAGTTTAATCTCTTGTCGCCTCCTGTTATACAAAAGGTATTAAGGAAACCTTAACGGCTCTTAGCTTTCCCAAAAGGGCTTCCAAAATCCATTCCCTAGCCCATATACATGATGATACTTTTCCTTCGAAAGGGCCACCTGATTGTTATTAGTAATAATAGTAAAAGGGAGCATTTAATTAATTCATTGATCCTCACAACATCCCTGTTGAAAGTTACTTCTATCAGACAAGGAGGCAAAACGAGGCAGAGGTACGGCCAAGGCGGAGTTCAGGAGTTATCTTTTCTGAAAAATACATTGCATTCTTTAGAGCAGGCTGATTGCTCTGTTTAAATACATCCTGTACTTTAACAACTACGTCCAGTGGCATAAACTAATGGAAAGCATAGGAGAGGTTTCACAAAGCTCTTCAGGTATGCAAACTTTGGAAGTCACCGTTCAACCAGATAATGATAGATAAAATTTCTACCCATCTCCTTTCACCTGTCCTGCTCCTTCCTCTGGCAGAGAATGGTCTCCAGAGTTGTAGGGCTACAGTTAATTCTGGTGTTACTGCACCACCTGCGTGCCATTGAAGCAACTGTGCTGCTGTGAAAGATGGCCAGAACTTGGACCTAGGAATTAAATATTCTTGGAACCAGTTAAAACCTTAGCAGTGCTGTAAGGAATAAATATACTGTTACTGTTTTCTTGAAGACTGTTTTAAGGAAACCAAATCTCAAACTTGAGCAAAATTTTTATGGAGGACTGAAAGAGGGAATGAATGCAGCAGGACACAACCTGAAAGGGCATTTTTAATTTAATGGTGGCATTCTTTTTCTTAGCAAAGGAGAGAAATGACCTAAGTCTTTTCTTTGAAGTTAAGCAATATAATTTCACCTTGAAGAGAGAGAAAGGCTGATGCTTTTTGAATCCGTGAAAATACAGACATTGCTGAAAATAAAGACTTGAAACCATTCTCAGTTCTCTCATTCATTTTACCTTCTTTCACTGTAAGCTTCCATGAGGCCAGGACTGGACAGTCCCTGTTTAAGTACCTAAAGGAGAAACCTACCTTCTCTCTTTAGTCCCCTCTTTGAACACACCAACTGCCACAGATTAAGTCTCACCCTGTATGCAGTGTAACAACCATGAGGACTGTACTGGCTTTTCACAACCCACTGGATCTGAGGCTTTGCTGAAACTTTCAGTAACCTCAGAACTTTGTAAAAAATGAGCGTTCTACTGCCATTGCAAATGTCTGCTTCCACAGTTAGGTTTCCCAGATCTGTTTTCAGATCCTGTGCTTCACCTCAAAACAGGTCTGACAGCTATATTCGTCTTTCCCATCTTGAATTCAAGCAAGATGGGGAGCATCTAGCAATGTTCTGAAATGCCGAGTAACCCATCCACATTAACATATTCACACAAAGCTCCACCATAATAAACACAGAGCTCTGCAGAGGTGTCATGTTTGGTTTTAGGCAGCACTGTAACTTTTACCTGATACGGATACCCATTCCAGCACTGTCTGGTATTCCAGAGCCAGGGTGTCTGAGAGAGAAAGAAAAAAAAAAAAAAAAAAGAAAAGGTCTGTATATACAATTTTGGGCAATGTAGGTACATATGGTTAGTACAAGTGAGGGACAAAACTACAGGAACAGGTTAAAATTTGCAATTTTTGCTAGAGACTATAAAAACTGAATACAACAAGAAGATTCCTCAAAGTTTCACAGCATGAATTACAGCAACCTGCCTGTTCACATATTTTTTCAGTTGGTGCGCCATGACCTTATATGAATAGCTTTTGCAGGAGTGCAGGCTGAACAAAATCAGCTTGTGCTCAGGTGTTCAGATCTCACATTACCTTCTCAATAGCATGGGAAATCTTGGCCCTACAGTGCTCAAATATTTTAAAGAATGTCCCTTGCGTGTTCTCTTATATATAAGCATCCTTTCATACAGGAGCCATCCTTCATCCCAGCCACATATGCTCAAGACAGAAATTCATACCTTTTGCTTTCATGGCTGAAGACATGACCATCCAGAGATGATAGGAAAATTCTCTAAAATCTTAGGGCAACATGAAAGATGCCAGAGCAAATTTATGGTAGCATGCATCTACAGCCTCTTGCGCTGCAAAAAGCTGGGCAAACTAAAAGACTTGGGGACATGCAGCTCTGTTATGCTTTCTGTTTCTTTGCTGCCTGCACAAGATTTATGTGATTATTTCTCTTTCAATGTCACAAGAATGCCTTTTAAATCTTTTCTTGTAAGCAGGTTGTTTCTTTCGGAGGTTTTAGTTTTTACCTCCTTTTCTGTGCAACTAAACGGAATCAAGATAGAAAACACCATATGGGCAAGCTCTTCTACTCGACATACTCAACCATTAAGTATTTCCACATTGGGTAATAAGAACATGGTCAAATCAAGCTACCAAGCAGCCACACTTCCCTTTTTTGTGCACTTTTTCCCTTTTTGAACAACTCCTTTCAGATACACATGTCTTGCAAAGCACAGCTGCATCTCTGGTTCTGGCAGCATCTGGACTTTGAGAAGCACATGTCTACAGTACAAGTACCCACCCACTGGGTATCTCACTAGGAACATGAAAGAAAACTGTGGATTCAAGATCTTTGCGCAGCTCCTTTACATAACCTTAACTGCTCTACATCCAAGTATAAAGGGGAAGAATATTATTAGTAGGTCTCCTGGATTAAGACACCCCTACCCGTACAGCATTAAGTGCTTCCACTAGACTACATTTTTTCAAATAAATCCTCATTGGTGGAGACGGCATTTTCTTGTTTTCACCATCAGGTGGAGCAGTTCAGCTCAGGCAAAACAGTAACAAACTCATCCAAAATAAAGTGGGTAAGCGCTAAACCAAATAAAATGAACACTACGCAGAACGTTAAAGTCCCAGGTTGAGAATCAGGCTAGTAGAGTCTCTACAGGTAGGAAGGATTTGTACCATATCAAAAGACAGTATAAATGCTGGTCAGAATTATAGCCCAATTCTCAACTGATACTTCAGTTCTAATTGTGATTTGTCTTATAGAAGGTCCTTATAGCCTTTGTTGGTTAACAGTGATGTAATATGATTACTAAAGGCCCCTCCTAGTTTTTTGAATGTGTCTTTCACATGGAATAGAAGATAAACTAAAACTTCCACAGCCATACCCGCAGCACTCCTGAAATGGAAAGGAATAGTTCTTGCAATAACCTGAGCAGTGTATCAACATTTAAGGTAACAGACCTCCTAGAGTTTCTGATATACCTCTCACAAGGATGCTGTAAGAATGATGAAACTCCATCCAAACGTCACCTCCTCTCTATTAGGAATAATTATTTCATGCAAGCGATTTATTTGTTTGAACATCTCCACGGTAGTTACTGTGCTAAGTTGAGTTCTCATTTCATGCAACAAAAAAAATGTCTTTGGAAGCAGCCACAGCCCCTCTGCAAGTGTTACTAATACACAGAATCTAAAATATTTCTGTCTGACAGCTTCCTAAATCAGACCCATCGAAATATTGTAGGATAATTCATAGTTTTAGCCAGGTTTGAAAGGCTGTAACTGTCTTTCATATCAGATTCAACAAGAGGTAAGAGATGCTTCCTACCTAATTATTTTGCTACCTGAATTACAGGTGCTAGCAAAAAATGCACATTTTTCTCTCTCAAATATTATGACATCTTAGGCTTCTTCAGAGCTATGACTGCTGTAGGAGCTGCAGATACGAAGGTTTATGTGCAATTAATATGCTGAATGCTAAATAAAATAGGCCTCACTGGAGGAACCCATAACCACAAAGCCTGAAAGGACACCACAAACTGACAAACAACGTAATATATGCATTAAGTCTCAAAGACCAATACATGGCAGAACATCTGCCTCTTCTGAGCCACGTAAGTCTCAGAAAGCCACGCTGCCATTTCAAACAAAACACTTCAAGTAGCTGTTTGGAAACCTAATGGATCCTATGTACGCAACAGTGGCTAAGACAGCAGGGCACCTACAGCACCTTCTTACCCCTCTTTCCTCTCTCTCCCCTTGACTTGCCTTGGCATCTCTGAGTTGACTCTAACAGTTGCAGCAGCAGAGGACTTTGGTTATGCTTGCCCTGGAGGATTTTAGGAAAGAGGTATTAAGTATTAAGGAACAAATCTCTGCTATTTTTGTTTCCTTACAGGAATATCTGTCAAAAGCTCCGCCAAACCTCTCTCCAACTCTGTGATTAAAGGGAGTAATTTTAAAGAACTCCTTCAGAAATAAAACTTCTCTTGAGACAAGGGAATGGCTGTGAATTTGAGAAAAAAAAAAGAACAAATGATCTGAGATGTCTGCACGCTTAGCCAGAAGCCTTGTGTTGTTTTGTGTCTGTTATCCCATTCACTTATCCTTACAGAAAGCTTCTAATTGGGCCCTGGCTTTCAGAAGCCTCAAAGTAATGAAAATCTGCACGTCTTGCTCAAAGTGCTGCTGGCACCTAGTATGTCAAAGGTCAGTTTAATAGTAAATAGAGGGGAAAAAAAGGTAGTACAATAGAAAACCTTCCATTTGTGATCTGTTCCCTAGACAGCTGACTTGTCTGAAAGGTATTTTTGTGCGCATTTTATCAGGGAGGCAATAGATGCACCTGATAAATTATTATTTTAAAACAACAAGGTAAATTTTGGTTCATTATACAGTAATAAAAATAACCAAGAACATTCCCCTCTCATTCATATGTACCCAGCAGAACACACCGAGTACGGGAAACACACAAAGGCCCCAGCCTAGGTTCTCAAAGAGACGGATGAGAGCTGTACACCTCACAAGCAAGTACTTTCCCATACTGTCAGCAAGTCAGCCACCAGATGTGTGTGCATCAGGCATATCACGGGTGTAAATGAATTCGACACACATTTTATAGAACCAGCTTGTGTTTGGAAATATAAATACATGTACACCTAGGTCACATAAATTTGCAAAACAACTGCTTTTGGGCAGCTAAAGTTGCTTCCACAGTTTGACTTACTGCAAGCTGCTGTATCAACAACTGAGTCATTTTTCCTTGTACCCAGCACAACTAGAAACCCAAATATGCAAGTTGTACCCACAAGCACTGATGTTGCTTTGCCCTTGGAAGTGTGAGCCTATAGTTAAATAAGAGATCTGCAAAAAATTAATACAGCATTGCTGGCACTCATTTCTTCTTTTTGTAGTCCGTAAACTTGAAACAAGTAACATACTGAAGAAACACTTCCGGAAGGACATCACGAAGCCTCATGACAGCAAAACCCAGCTCTCCACAGAGCAGCTCCTTCCCTCGCAGTTTGGAGTATTAGATAGAGCTGTTACACATCTGATTTACTCTTGACCGCATAGGCATGTTGTAACTCCCAGAAGGGTTCTTCCTAAATTCCCAGATAAGTAAGAAAAATCTTCTTACTTTTCCAGCAGACAAAGAAATACAATTTACCTGCTGTTTTCATCAGAATACAGCATGTAAAAATCCAGGAACATAATGACAGAATCCCCACATCTCACAAAAGCCTATTTATGCTCAAAACCACACTAAACCAAAAATGAGTCATCCTCAGTCCAAAAAAAGATTTTAAGTTGCTTTTGAAATTCGAAAACTTTTGACCCTGTAAAACAAAACCAGCACAATACAGAAATCCTGAGCATTCACTGTGTATATGCTCACTACTCTGCAACCTCAAAAGGCCAAGATTTTATCTGGCTTGGTTAATGTGTTTGGATACAGCTTTACATAATTTATCTCTGACAGCTACGAGCAATATTAAGTGGAACAGAAATTAGCACTATTAATTAAAGTCAAGATAATACATATTTTTGGCAAAGTTCTACCCACCTCATTTATTTTGGGCTGATACAGGCAAAGACGTCTCAGGGCATTCATATCTCTACTTTCATCAAGCTAGAGCAGGTCCTTGCTCTTCATTGAAACAAGTGGTGCAACTGAGGCCAGAAGATTGCCTCTTGATTAGCATTTATAAGCCCCGCAAAATACCACGTGCAGTTTTCTTTTATGCCTAGACCTAACGTTTGCTGCCTGATGCACACCTATGACATATGACACAGACATACTCTTCTCCTCAACAGCAGCTGCCTTCTCCCGCCACAGGCAGAACACCATCTCCTGCTCGTATGGACCGACACCTCACCATATTCTGAGGTTTACAGCTTATCTACCTAAAAGTGCTATTGTAACAGAGCGGAGAAGGAAACTACAATCTTTCTGCTCACTGCAAGATATAGAAATATTTAACACTTTCCACCTCTTTTTTATTATCCAGGAACTGAAAATTACAGGCTTTAGTGAACAGCACCTTTTATAACATCATCAGATGGATAATTATTCATAACTAACGGTTGTTTCAGGGTATTGGGTTGTGGGGGTTTATTTTGCATTTGAACTTCTATGTGCTTAAATTAAATAATATCTCAGTGTTTGCTTTTTTCCCAATTATGGTTAGGGATTATAGAAATTTTTTCTTTTTCAGTATGCTAACTGGCCTTCCTCTTGCACATCACTGGGTTGAATAAGTACTTGCTTAGAGGGAAATTACTTTAATTCCTTGCTTTCTTTTTCTTTCTGCAACACCTGCATTCTCTTGGCATGGTATGCTGAATGGCTGCTGACATGAGAGAGAAAGTCAGATTACCAGGCAGCACTAAAATCATCCTTCTGTAGTTTCCCATGCCAGGGGGTCTATATTCTAGTGTAAAAATGACTCCACCTATTTATGGTAAAACAAGAGATTTTTTCAATACATTAATCTCTTAGATGCAAATTCCACAGTGACCCTGGCTTTCCTTCCCCGTCTTCTTACTTGGCTCAATGGTGATCGCTGTTAGTGTAGACAACAGCAGCCTTTCTCTCTTAAGGAGAGTATATATAGAATCATAGAACGTGTTGGGTTGGAAGGGAACCTTTAAAGGTCATCTAGTCCAACCCCCCTGCAGTGAGCAGGGACATCTTCAACTAGATCAGGTTGCTGAGAGCCTCATCCAGCCTGGCCTTGAATGTCTCCAGGGATGGGGCCTCCACCACCTCTCTGGGCAACCTGTGCCAGTGTCTCACCACCCTCATTGTAAAGAACTTCTTCCTAATGTCTAATCTAAACCTACCCTGCTCCAGTTTAACACCGTTGCCCCTCGTCCTATCACTACATGCCCTTGCAAACAGCCCCTCCCCAGCTTTCCTGTAGGCCCCCTTCAGGGACTGGTAGGCCACCATAAGGTCTCCCCGGAGCCTTCTCTTCTGCAGGCTGGAGATGAACATATCCATGAAAACATTTGCTTCTGCATATAAGGTACAAACTAGTGCACTTGTTTTCCTCTTAACTACAGAAAACCTCCTTAGTATTAATTGTTGTAAAACAAGTCACAGTTTTACAAGTCACAGAAAGCGACGTTTCTTTTTTTTGCAAGTATCCATGTTTTGCAGCATTTTTCTCTCCAGCAGAAAGAAAACAAAACTTTTCCTCATTTTCCTTGATTTTTAGAAGAAGGTTTATAAAGGAACAACCAGAACATTCTGAGTCAGATTTTCAAAGTTTCTATCATCTTCCACTAAGTTTGCCTGGCCTCCAAGGACTTCACATTTATGATGTCTTGGAAACTTTCTCTGATTACCCAAGAAATGTGTTTTTTCCTTGTTATCCTCCGAAAAATTACCCTGGATAAGACAGGTTCTGAACCGTGTTAACATCATCCCTTGCTGTTCTTGTATTTGTTTTGATACTACTTAAGCACTTCTCATACTAAAGACTCACTGATTTAAAAAATACTGCAGACAGTTTCCAGTCTCCACTGGCCACTTGTGACATGCATTGAGGGCACAACCATAGCAGGAAACCATGCCAACAGCACTGGCTGGTATTGTTTACGGCAGGATGAACGGTGGAATAAACTGACTCTCTGCAAGCACCAGTGTTTCGTCACCTACACACCAAAATTAAGTATAGTTCCCTCTACCCACAAAATCGCTAAGTTCTGGCAAAACACCATGCTGGGAACAAAGAGAATTCAGCAAACCTATTTTGCATCAACTTCTCCGTGTTCATCCTTCCAGTGACTGGTGATTTGGTTTGGGATACAGTTCCTTCTCATACCAGGAATAGCATTTTCATAAATTCTTCACAGGCCCAAGGAGTCATTCACATTTCTTGGCACAGCGGACAATAGAAGTGAAGACAATGTAACACATTGCCAATGAACCTCCTGAGGTTCTCTTCTCATATATTATGTCTAAGCAAGTTGTTAGAAGTTTCTGCAGAACTGTTTTTTTCTCTAGAGCTTAGTGCTTTGTGCCTGCAGAAATGAGGTGTTAGAGGGAAAACCGCTTTTGCAACAAACAGTGCTCAGCCTTTCCTCTCAGCAATCTGCACTGCTGATTTCCAAGCATAATTAAAAATTATACTTCTACTCGTCGGAAATTATAAAATATACGGAAGGATGCATAAAAGGCCAAGATTAACAACAATCACTGGAAGATGTACTTGACATTTCAAATGCAAACATATGTGTGTGTAGAAAAATATTTTTAGAAAGAAAAATTAATTCAAGTTTGGATTTATTTACATAAAATGATCTCCGGAAAGGCAGAGTTACCTCCATGCACCAGATACATCCACTTTTCCCTTAAAAAATATGATGTACAGAGATCTGGTGTTTATGCCTTGTACTGGTAAACGCATAATTTCAACTTCCAAATGATGTGGAAAATGATGGCAGCAAAAGGAACAGATAATCCTAGAGAAACTGGAAGGGTCCTAATATTGAGGCATTGCACGCATTGAATAGAAGTTAAGAACACTCCAACTGGAGAAGCTGGCAGCTGTAGCATCTCCTCCCCCTGCTCTGACCAGCCAGCCACCAGTCCCTTTACCAGGCCCAGCCATCAAAATATTTGCTCTTATCTGTGTACCTTCTTCCTCTGACACTTTCCCTGCTAGTTGCTTTGTAGTAATCAAAACTTTTGCCTTCACATGTAATGGCAACATTTTCAAGGCCTGTTTTGTCATGAACAAGCTGGGCAGCCAGTGGTGCTGTGACAGTTTAGAGCAGCTGATGGTCTATATAAATATCGTAGAAGCCAGGCTAAAGTTCCTATTCATTTGTGGGTAACAGGTTTCCCAGTGACATTACTCGACATATTTCATAGTCGCTCTACCTGCACAGTAACAAGAGTGCATAAAAAGTAGTGGGTGCATTTAGTCAAAGAGTCCAGATGCCCAATAACGCTTTTGTGAAGCAAAGCGTCTGTAAACCCCTTAACTTTACAGCTGCCTTGTATTTTTTGATCACAGAACCAGACCACATCAATTAGCCTAGAATTTGTATCTAAAAGAATATTTATAAATTTATTTTATTAAAACAGACAACACGTAACCATAGGTCTGGAACGCAGACCAATGCATGCAGCATGGGCAACAAACAGGAGGAGTCGCAAGCCACTGGGCTGCTAGAAAGCTACGACCTAGTTACCATTACTGAAATCTGATAGGACAGATCCCATGACTGGAGCACAGGTATCGATGGCTACAGGCTGTTCAGAAGGGACAGGTGAGGAATGAGGAGTGGAGGCCCCTGTACATCAAGAAATGAATAGAGAGTGAAGAGCTGTCTCTGAAGAATAGTCACGAGCAAGTTTAAGGCTTATAGGTAAGAATAAGAGACCAAGGCAACAAAGGGAACCTTGTGATTGGTGTCTACTACAGGCCACCTGATCCAGGGGAGCCTAGAGACAAAGCCTTCTTACTCCAGCTACAGGAGGCATCGCGCTTGCAGGCTCTCATCCTGCTGTAGGACTTCAACCACCCTGACATCTGCTGGAAGAGTAGCACGGCAAGCTGTAGACAATCCAAGAGACTCCTGAAGCGCATCAAAGATAACTTCTTAAGCAAGGTAACAAGACAGCCCTGTCAGAGGGGATGCAATACTGAACCTGTTGGTGACCAACACAAGTGAGCTAATTGGTGACGTCAAGATTGGAAGCAGCTCAGGCTGCAGTGATCAGGCACTGGTGTGATACGGATCAGGCAAAGAGTAAAGTCAGGACAATGAATTTTAGGAAAGCAAACTTCCAGCCCTTCAGGGAATTAGTCAATGGGACCCCCTGGGAAACTTCCCTCAGGGGCAAGGGAGCAGAACAGAGCTGGCAGGTTTTTAAGGATGCTTCCCACAGAGCACAAGAGCTCCTGATCCCCAGGTGTAAGAAATCAGGAAAGGTGGGCAGGAGACCAGCATGGCTGAGTTGAGAGCTGCTGGTCAACCTAAAGGGCAAGAAAGAGATGCACAGGCAGTGGAAGCAGGGACAGGTATCCTGGGCAGAGTGTAGGAATGCTGCCTGGTTGTGTAGAGATGGGGTTGGGAAGTCCAAAGTGCAGCTGGAGCTGAACTTGGCACGGGATGCAAAGAATAACAAGAAGGGCTTCTACAGGTATGTAAACCAGAAAAGGAAGGTTAAAGAAAGTGTAACTGCTGATGAGCAAGACTGGCAAACTGTTAACAACAGACAAAGAGAAGGCTGAGGCACTCAACAACTTTTCTGCCTCAGGCTTCACTGGCAATCTCTCTCCCCACACCTCTCGAGTGGATGGATCACAAGGCAGGGACTGGGGGAGAAAAGTCCCTCGCACTGTAAGAGAAGATCAGGTTCGTCACCACCTGAGGAACCTGAACATACAGAATTCTATGGGACCTGATGACACGCAGAGTTCTGAGCGAATTGACTGATGTAGTTGCCAAGACACTCTCCATGATATGTGAAAAGTCATGGCAGTCAGGTGAAGTCCCTGGTGACTGGAGAAAGGGAAATATTGCACCCATTTTTAAAAAGAGTAGAAAGGAGGACCCCGGGAACTACTGACCTGTCAGCCTCACCTCTGTGCCTGGGAACATCATGGAACAGATCCTCCTGGAAGCTCTACTAAGGCACATGGGAAGACAGGGAGGTGATTCGAGACAGCCAGCAGGGCTTCACCACGGCAAGTGCTGCCTGACCAACCTAGTGGCCTTCTACGATGGACTGATTACATCAGTGGACAAGGGAAGAGCTACAGATGTTGTCTATCTGGACTTCTGTAAGGCTTTTGACACAGTCCCCCATGACATCCTTCTCTCTGAACTGGAGAGAGATGGATTGGATGGGTGATCTCTTTGGTGGGTGACGAATTGGTCGGATGCTCACATCCAGAGGGTAGTGGTCAACAGCTCAATATCCAGATGGAGATCGGTGACAAGTGATGTCTCTCAGGGATCCGTACTGGGACCAGTACTGTTTAATATCTTCATCAATGACACAGACAGTGGGATTGAGTGCACCCTCAGCAAGTCTGGGGACAACACTGAGCTGAGTGGTGCAGCTGACATGCCTGAGGGATGGGATGCCATCCAGAGGGACCTGGACAAACTCAAGAAGTGGGCCGGTGTGAACCTCATGAGGTTCAACGAAGCCAAGTGCAGGGTCCTGCACCTGGGTCAGGACAACCCCCAGTATCAACACAGGCTGGGGAATGACGGAACTGAGAGCAGCCCTGGCGAGAAGGACTTGGGGGTACTGGTGGATGAAAAGCTGGACATGAGCAGACACCGTGCACTCGCAGCACAGAAGGTCAACCATATCCTGGGCTGTATCAAAAGCAGTGTGGCCAGCAGGTCAAGGGAGGTGATTCTCCCCTTCTATTCAGCTCTGGTGAGACCCCACCTGAAGTACTGCATCCAGTTCTCTAGAGCCTTCACCACAAGAAAGACATGGACCTGTTGGAGCAGGTCTAGAGGAGGGCCACAAAAATGATCAGTGTGATGGAGCCCTTCTCCTATGAGAGCAGGCTGAGAGAACTGGGCTTGTTCAGCCTGGAGAAGACAAGGCTTTGGGGAGACCTTAGTGAGGCCTTTCATTACACAAAGAGGGTTTAAAGAAAGATGGGGATATACTTTTTAGAAGGGCCTGTTGCAATAACACAAGCAGTAATGGTTTTAAACTAAAAGAGGGTAGATTCAGACTAGATATAAGGAAGAAATTTTTTTACAATGAGGGTTGTGAAACACTGGTGGTTGATGCCCCATCCCTGGAAACATTCAAGGTCATGCTGGATGGAGCTTTGAGCAACCTGATCTAGTTGAAGATGTCCCTGCTCATTGCAGGGGTGGTTGGACTATATGACTTTTAAAGGTCCCTTCCAACTCAAACTGTTCTATAATCCTATGTATTAGTTTGTAAAAGCAACAGCTGAGGTTTACACTTGGCAAACCATACCTTGGTAGGAGGGTGACCTGTATAAAATTATACCTTTAAGAGAGTAGCAAAAATCCCATGAGCAAATTATGAAAAAAACAAATAAGGCAGTTCATCCCTGGTAGATCTCTGCAGAGCTGTGTGATTTCAGATTACTCCTCATTTTCCTACAAGGTACAGCTTCAACAAAGCTCCAGGGTTTCCAGCACTCTGTGCTCTGATACTACCATTACTCAAAGGCATACAGGAAAGTGGTTAATAATTAAACTCATCATTACTTATCTACTTTCTCTAATTATAGCTCCTATCTGTGGCTGCTCTGCCGGAAGAATGCATCTGCCTAACTTTGGCCAGCCACAGACTTCCATGCCACATGCTGACGGGAAGCGTTTACCACATCCTTCATTGTACTCCTGATGCTGACTTTTGGAAATCTGGAGCTGCTTTCCTTTGCAGGATTCACCATGTGTTGTAAGGGTTTGCTTCACTGACATAGAACGTGCTCCATCACTGCATGCAGCCCACAAAGGGAGACAGAGTCAATTTTTAATAATAACAAAACAGCAACTCCCTACTAAGTGAGCATCGAGGTCCAAATTCAGGCACAAACCCACATGTTTAAGACTGTAGTACTTGTGAACCTACACTGCCTACTGGAAAAAAAATTGTATAGAGAAAAACCAAAAAAAAGCCCCCTCTACCTTCCACTCCTCCAACTGCTGTGTTTTGCTGTACCTTTGTATAGGCAAATTGCAGCAACATCTCAAAATCATCCCTGACAGTTGAAAATTAGAAAGTTATTACAACTGCAGAACTTTTAACAGGAAATATAGCATTTCTCTATAGTTCACGGGGACAAGATTTATCCCCACAGAGGCAAGAGTGTATTTGAATCACGCAGTGCCATTACGGGCAGTTGGTGAGGAAGCCTTTCAGCAGTGAACTCCTCACTCAGTGCTGCCACTAAAACCTTGACAGCGGTTTCAAAACCTCTGACTGCTTCTAAACACAGAGACACCAAGTCCCACCTGATAACTGAGGGAGCATAGCTCCTTCCAGACAGGTTGTTGGAACAGGTGGGCCAAACCCACCCCATCTCCAGCCACACCAATGTGATGGTCAATAGATAGGGACCCTTTTCTAAGCACTTCAGTGACTGGGGACAGCTAAACTGAGGCATAATCCTACGCAACAACAAGTAAGGACAGACTAAAACAGCCTATTCCCCTCCCACTCCTGCAGCCATTGCATTTTTCTGAGGTTAGTGCATATACACTGTACCAGTGCAATTCACCCGTGGGGCTGCAGGTGTCTTTACTAATGGGCTACTTCTTGGTGCCACAAGTATTAAGTACTGTCTGGAAAAAGCCCAGTGAGAAAATCTCTCTCATATTGTTTCCTTCAAGAATGAGAGTGCATGGCGGGAAATGTTAATTAATTTTAATGAAAACACAGGTTGCAAGGAATTATTTCCTGCTCAGTTCTGAGTCAGTGGCCATGATAACAGTTACTTCACTAAAGCAAAGGAAGACAGCCAAAATAATTTCCTAAACCTTTAAAAATGTCTAGGCCTACATAAAATTTTACATCCATTTCCTCTTTCTTTTTCACCTTCCCCTCCGGCTGAGGAAGTGCACAGAAACAAACCTTTTGCTGTTTCCATTTGTCATTCTCCTGGTGGATCTATCAGACATAATTTGGTGCTTTTCTGCAATTGATCTATTAAAACTACTAGCAATAAGTAACAACAACTATAATAACAACTAGCAATGGCTGACAGATGACAGCAGAGGAATTATGTTTATGTTTTATAACTGCTAAATTTGTATAAAGTTTGAGTATAAAACCATAAACAGTGAATTTTGGGCACAGCAAAAACCTAGAGTAACTGGGCGAGAGGAGAGAGTTTGCTCTCCCTCAGTTTCTTGACTCTACAAATCTTGGGGACAGGTGGGGAAAACAACAAACGAAACCAAAAAAACCCTGGTGAAACTCCTTAAGTCACATGTGAGATAATAGCAGTTAAAAAACTGAAGCAAAACTCTGAATTAGATTTGAACTTAAATCGGTATTTCCTTATGCTGGCTTCTGTCATTGTTCAATAGCCAGTAGCCACGACCATCAATAAGCAGGAGAAATGAGAAAGCTCTGAGAGGTGTAATGAGCTAACACTGGAAGGGAATATAGTATGAGGAAAAATAAAAGAAAAAACTCACCAATTATATACTTATTTAACTGGCAAGCTTCTTTTCCGTTCACGTTAAGGGTAAAGTGAAGCAGCTTTATGACTCGAAGCTTGTATAGTGTAAAAATAGGTATCGTTCTAAAGGTTATACTAGCTTAAATGAGGATACAGCTATCCTGCTGCAAGCCACTGCCTCAACAGTGAGTTCACCTGAATGACGGCAATTTACAGCACCAGTCAGATTATTAATAACCTGCTCTTATATCCAAATGTGCACTCTTTGCTCAGGTTGAATTAGCTGTGGAAATTAGGACTGCTTCATTCATCTGAATAGCGAAACATGAAAAGCTCCTGGCAATAGAAGAGAGCTGTGCTAAATACTTTGCTACAGGTATGAATTAGCCACCTCAGTTTCCAGATGAATTAAACCTATTTTTATCATAAAATTGCCCAAATAAAACACTTTGGGAAGTACTACCTCTAGATCTGCCGTTTTTATACATAAGCCACTGAAAAATTTGCACCTTTCAGAAAGCTGGGCTGCTAAGAAGATGAATACTGGGCTGAAGTCAAAATTGGCAACCAGTTCACAGGGGGACACAAGGTCTGGCAGCCCCTCTTTCACTGGCCAGAACAGTGTCATGTACGAGTAATAAAAACGCTGCGTGTGACTCAGTAGCAGCTTAACTCTCAAAATTGCTGATTACAGCACATTTATTTATTACTGAGATGTTATTAAATACCCCCAACTGGAATCCAAGCAGATAAAGTGAAATTCAATTCTAGATATATTTTTTAAATTAGTGTGTTGCTTTTTCTTCCCATGCTTATGCCAAATTTGTCCCCATTGTCTGCATTTGAATGCCCTGTTGCCATCAGCGTCCTATTACTGAATTAGGAATATCGTTGATATTCTCCCTTTTGCTTGTTTCTTTCAAAACCTGCTGTGTCCTTTCGGCCACAAATAAATTCTGCCAGCCAGCTTGGCTTTGTCCTCTTTTGCCTGATTCAGTTATTCTCTTAACTTCAATCAGCTTACACAATCAATTATTTCCTATGCTGACTGGCCTTCTCTTACGAATCCTCATTGTCCAAAATGCATTTATTTTCCTTGTTGATGTACACTGAATTGTTGGAGTAATTTAAAATTAAGTTTCTCCACTGACTTTGATCTTTCTAATAGCATGACTCATGATTTATATCTCAGACATCCAAAGCACTCTATTAATCTCTCCTAAATGCCCTCAACAATTTTTATGCCCTTTTGAAGAGATATCTGAAACAAATTCCTTTTCTATTAGATGGGATCTAACTTTGGTCTTACTGGAAAGCTTTGTCACTCATGATGCTTATTGAGAAATGTAATACGGCATTTCCCCTTTTTCACAACAGCATCCTTCAGGAGACTCTGGCACGAGTGCCCTTTCCTGCTCACACAGTGAATTAGAAATTGTTTTATTTAGCACCTAATGCTCAGTCCTACTTTCACAGAAAGGAGTATGAGTATGATTTGATTTCAACATTCAAAATTATTTTAGCTTAACAATTTTCAACACTTACAGATACTCGGCAATTTGTTTTTCAATTCAAAAAAAAAAAAAGAAAAAAGAAAGTAATCAAGAAAAACACAGAGACCAAATCAACTTTACAGCAAGTACAATCTGCCAAAGGCAGGCTTCATTTCCTCTCTGACTGGCATACATGTCACATTATCCCTCTGCTAATAGCACAGGAAAGTATCAAATATCAGCATTGTGTTAAAAGGGCTCCAGAGTGGCCTCTGACATTCTTCATTTAAATGAGAGTATTTATCCAGCATCGAGCAGATAAGCTCACTGAATAAAAGTAATTACAAGGTTTCAGTAATAGATAATATGACAACCTTTCAGATATAACATGGGAAGGAAATACCACAACAGACTAGAAAAAGTGCCTAACTGAATGCCTCCTTCAAACAATTCAAGAATGAAGGATCCAGAGGGCAGCAGCGAGGGTTCTGGAGGCAAACCTGCTTCTAGCTCTTGCCACTTTGTTTTCTAGAGTCAGTTCTGGTTTAAACCAAGGTGGTAGATATTTCACAAACTCATGCTTTGGTATCTCAGTGTTAAAACCAGAAAAATTTAGCCTAGTTTAAATGGACTCATTCTAAGAATCAGATGGCCAGATGTATTCCAACAACATGAATATTTCCAAGATGCTGTGTTTCTTGTATTATTCTGTTCTGCAAAATATCCAGAAGCATTAGCTTCATGAAAAAGTAGATGCAGCAGGTACAGCAGGAGGAGACGGAAATGATAAGTGAAATACTGACCATTCTGATGTAGCTCATTTTTTTCTGCTCCAAATGACCTAAGTAACATGCAACAAGTTCTGCAAATAGCTTTCCAATAGCTGAGAAACTTTTACAACAGAATCAAGTCTGTTCTAGTGATAGAAAGACTGAAAACTGTCTAGGGCATTGGACATTTTCAATACAGCAATTTACTTTTCAGTTTGGCAGCTGCTAGTGTTTTGCAGTACGTTTTTTAAAATACAGTTTAGATCCACCAAAATGGATTCCTATCTATGACGAATCTTTATAGCAACATTAATCTAAAACATTAAAAAAGCCACAGCTACCAACTGCTGCCTTGGGAAGTCTGCTATTACAGGTGACCTTTGGTGTAGGATAGCTTCCAGCGGGGAGAGGCACTGTCAGTACTTTAAGCATGAGTGATGTCCTCTTATGATTTCCATATAATATTGAGAAAAAATATTCTTTATTTCTAATGACAGGAGTTGTCAAGAGTCCCCATGAAGGATGTTCTCCATGCACTGCAGGAGACTTGTGTGAAGAATTTGAATCTATTAATTTCCACATTCAAACTTTTTTGTTATTTCCTCCAGAACAATATTATTTATATTCTAACTAAAACCACATTTGTTTTGAAATTATGAAACAGCAATTTCACAATCCTGAGCCAAATGAAAATCCAGAAGTAAAGTCAAGTCCAAGTAAACACACTTAACACCTCTATATCTGTTGATTTCAGAAATTGTGCATTGCTCATGAATCAGTAGCAAGGGATTGGTCCTGCTGGAGCAGAGGGAAGACCTTATTCAGGAATCCTGTGACAGTGATCTCAAAGCCCAAGGGCTTTTATTCAACAGGACGTTTCTGAGTTATCATACTTGTAAAACACCATGCTTTTTGGAAGCACAGTACCAGCACTACATACTGGTTGGCTATACTTATATATGCTATAAGAGTATATACTTATATTTATTTACCTGGAACCTAATTTGCAACAATGCACGAGCCCCAGAGCAGAAGTTTACAGCCCAGTGATTGCAGATTTCATTTCAAACAGGGTAATTTTCAAAAATGTTTCCCATTTATTTCTTCATTTCGCAAACCAACACCAACTAAAGGAGTAACATAAGCTTGTCTGAAAGCACAGTCAGGGATCTGCTCTATTAGCAGCTTCATTCCACTGCAGCTTGTGGTACCATGACTTAGTGTACGCAGTAACCACAAATACGGCACAGCTTCCCAAGTAAGTAAAGCAGTTAAAATGTCAACTTTGAAACTTGTTATCAAGCTAGAAAGAATCCTTTTCAACAATATCTATACGGAATCAGTGACATTAGGGAAAGAAAAGCATTCAGGATCATGCTCCACATGAATATCTGAACAGCTCTTTGCAGATGCAGTCACCTTTGCTACAACACAACTGCTCTCATGAAAGTGGCGGGATCACTGCATCTTAAAAAAATCACAGTTCAACAAAACATCGCAACCAGCACGAGGCTTTTGAAAAGGCTACCATGTCTATCTCCCATAGTGGGACTACAGTGAAGAGTCACTGGGCAACAGAGAAAGACCAGTTGGGTTCGAAGCAGCTGCACCCTGGCTTGCTTCCCCAGCACCTCCAGAGCCGATTGATCACGATCCTAGTTGTCCTCCGTCTTACTGAACTGTCAGGTGACAGGGCATGGTATCAGTAAGGGAGGCAGAAGCACCCTGTTCTCATGAGCACTTTGGAAATTGCAACATGCAAAGACAAAACTCCTTATTTATTCCCTTATTTATTCTCTTCATATTTTACATAACTGACAGGAACAAATAACCTTCAGAAACATTAAAAACCCCGGTGCATGCCTGCTGAACCACGATGGAGCCCAAGAACTAGATCAAGGTCATTGCTACCTGTTTCTTTGGGAAAAGATGTTGATACTGGATAAAATGATCACGGTAAAAAGTTGGCAACATGAGAGGAATGAAACAAAGCAGCCCTTCTGTAGTCCAGAGGAGCACAACAAACCTGCAAACTTACAGGATTCCCAAATCCACTCCCTCCAAAAATAAAGTCAGTTTAAGAAGTGGTGAGAAACAATGTAGTGATAAGAAAGGGGAAGGGGGAGAGAAGAGAATGAAAGGAAAAAGGAACGGAAAAAGGAAAAAGGAACGGAAAAAGGAAAAAGGAACGGAAAAAGGAAAAAGGAACGGAAAAAGGAACGGAAAGGGGAAAGGACCACAAAAAAACCAAACCCACCACCCACACTAAAATGATAAAAGTAGAAAAGGTAGCTGAGGAGTATATAGGAAAGGAAAGATTATACAGAATTATATAAAATTCAGTTTCTCCCCAGAATGGTCCTGCCACTCCCAGTGCCAACAAGCTCTGGGCTGCACAAACAGAAGAACTGACCAGGGGGAAAATGGGCTGCTACGAAAAACCAGCCTTTCCAAGAGAACCGCAAGGATAAAGCTCTACCTTTTCCTGACTACTCATCTGCAGATAATCCATGAGATTTCCATGACCAGTCTTGAGATAGAGAAGCCAGAAAACAAATGCTGTACAGCAGGTAGAAAACTACCAGTGATCTCACTCATGTTGGACTTTCCAAGGTCAGGTCATTCTTTGCAAGGCTACACAAACTAGGTCAGGAATAGACAGAAACAAACAAGTAAACAACCAAACCTGTACCCTCTATTGCTCCATGGAGATACAACTTCGCTCCTAAGAGAACAATTAAGAAAAAACAGCACCCGTGTCAAAAAAACCTCATGTACAGCCGTGACATTAGAATCTTCCTTGTTTATTAGCCAAAATAATTTATGACTGAATTAAGCTGCTTTATTGAGTCAGTGTAGGGAAGTGTTTATAATGTACGCTGAGCATCCCACAAGCCTGCTAGGACCCTATATGGCTGAGAAAGAAACAGGTGAACAGAGCACAGTGAAATACATCTTTCATAACAGAGAAAACATACACTTGCTCTTTAAAATAGTAAGAGTGACTGAATTCAACCTTAATCTTCCAACACTGGAGATAACTCTGAGATAATACCGGCGGTATGTGGTTTTCATCCATTTGTCTTTTAAGAAAAGTTTCCATGTAAAAGAAAGAAGATTAAATGGTATAAATGCAGACAAAAGTGCTGTAGTGACTTTACACTAATAGTAACTCCTCACTTTTCTGGGAGCTTCTGAGCTATTTTATTAGGTCCTGAGGCTGACTAAAATAAGCCATCACCAACTTATCAGCTTAGGGACCAGAAAGTGAGACACACATTTCCTTTAAGGATGAGGTATATGCTAGTGTTTCCAAAATTGTTGTATTTAACAGCTAAAATAAATGGATATGTATTTGATGACATCTGAACACATGATCGCATCCACCACAGACCTCAGGTTGTTCTGAAGGAAACTGAAGACAATATCAGTGATGTGTCAGTGATAGAATAGATGCAAGATACAGCACACAGTGAAGCTATTAAATAGTTTAATACCAAAATAGCTGCAAAATTGATAGAAAGATAAATAGCAGGAAAATTCTGAAACCAGAATGGCAAATGAGACACCACTCCAGGTAAACATCCCATTGTTCCTGTGTCCCAGTCTTATTTCCCACAGAGGTATGAACTCACAGTCTTCATCACAGAGATGCCTCTATGAAGTTACTGAGCACATCAACAATTATTTACTTCCTCTAAGGTTAACAATCTCAATAATGAAGAGGTACAGGTGAACCGTAATACAGAAACTATGTCAAAAACCAGTAACCACACCATGAAGTGACAAGTTCTTTTTTTTTTTTTTTTGTATTTCAAATGAAGGTTGTTTGACTTTAGGCTCTAAAATTCTTGACTATAAGCAAAACGGCATTTACAAATGCTATACTACTCTCCTAGGGCTATAACGTTTGCATGTATTGCTGTTGCTATTTTGCTCCAAAAAGAGGTAAAGAACATGCTAACTCAACTGAGCAGCACAATGAAGCACCGTCACTCACCAAAACGCATTAGGAAGCCAGCTAAGTGTACATAGAAACTGTAGGCCACTAACAGAGCATCTCCTGCTGTCACACAGTAATTACCTAGCTCAGCAGTTAGGGTGCACACGAAGATAAGCACTTCATTTTCTTCTTTTGAAACATCCTGTAGTTTCAAGAAAGAGGAACTTTCATAACAGCGGAAGTGGAGCTCTATCTGTTGGGTTTTTTTTTCCTCCATACTACACTGCTACTTTTCTAACTGCCTTCCATACACTTACATCACTTGAGTAAGTTTGTGGAGTCAAATTTACACTTCAGTATGGCTTTTCTGTTGTTTTGCAATCTATCTGCACCACTAGCGGTTGCAATGACATGGCAGACAGTTCTGTTCTGGGAGGATGGCTCCTTAGGAAGGGAGATGTAGAACTGCCACTCAGTCAGCTGCATTCATACAGAAGCTTGTTGCACCTGTCATTCTTTAAACACAGCGTCCTTGTATCATCAGCCTTACTTCAACAGTAAAATTTAAAAATAGCAAGTCAAAAGTTGCTTGTTTTTCCAGGCAGATGGTCCTTTTCCCAGTAGGATACATACATGCAGCTTCGGGATCCCAAGTCTCAATATAGATCTCACAAGATGCTCTACTGCAGGGAATTCACGCTCTTTTGAGAGTTTGTCATTCTCATGGGCAATTAAAGGCAGGAAACGGAATGTGAAAAGTCACCATATGTCACCTGGAAGCTTTGCTTCCAGATGTTTGTAAAAGTTTTTTATTCTACAGAATTATACAGATACTCCTTAGCACCAAGGACCGGCAAGAAAGTAACAAGCCAATCCTGAATTCCTCGCTCTGCTTCTTTATCACCAAATCTAATGCTAATTTTTCCATTTAATGGGAGCACAATCAGACCATTAACTCTTAATGACCCAAGCCACCATTGATTTAATTGCAAATATTACCAAAGAAAACAAAAGCGTTATCTTATTCCTATGTTAGCGATAAGCAAAGCAGTCAGTTTAACGTCCCTGGAACTTTATGTCTTGTTGGCATCAATATTGGTGTGGTGCTCTGCAAGGAAGTGTTTTATAGACATGCAAATAAATCAAATGGTAGCAACGTGCTGAAAAATCTCAGCTGCAGTCAGAAAGGGGAGGAATTTACATACACGCAATCATAGCGGAAACATAATCGGTTAGTTATCTTTTATGCTTCAAATCTCAGTGATTTATAAAGATACAGAGAATGCTGTAGTGTATTTACCACCAGGGAAAAAGGAACATGCAGGATATTATGCCAACTTTTAGGAAGACCTAGGGCCACATCCTATTTTCATAATCATACTTCACAGCGATGATGGCATATGAGGCCAAATACCTCTGTGTAAGAGTCAGTGTCATTACATCTCAGATCAACTTGGACATCGGTCTTCTAATCCACTAACTAGCACTATCTCATCATGCATTATCCATGAAGATGAAAATCTTTCCAACACTACTAAGGCTCTGGTACCACCCACACAAGAATGCTAGCTTTGTTTTAGATAATTTCTTATCATTATCTTTACTCTTAATTACTGCTAGCCTAACAAAAGAGTAAATACAGAACTTGTAAGATCTACATTTAAGATCACCTACTGTAAGCATTTATGTTCTATATCTTGCATGTATATATCTAAGTACCACATGGAACAAAATAAAATCACTTTTTTCACCACTTAATTTAAAAACAAGACCCATGGAAATGAGTTAAAAAAATAAAACTAAAAGCAAAGCTAACACTGGTTTCGTATATGTAAGTTACAAGAAAAGTGTGAAATAGGCAAATTAAATAAAATAAAAATCAAAGTGGACACTTACTCTAGGGAGAGTCTGTGTGCGTTCTAAAAGAAAGACAAAGTTATTTTAATTTGGGCTTCACTTCAAATGAAGCACTTTGGTGAAAGGACCAGCTTCCATCCATACTGCCAAGATGTAGCAAGGCTTGACCTAATGTCTCTTTCAGAAGCTTGAAAACTAAAATGGGATGGTCACATCTAGCATTTGTTATTTTGCCAAGGATGGGGGCAATGAGAAGTGGACAGGAAGGTGAATGCTTTGCCTTAAAGCATTTTGTGGGCCAGTCACTCTTTAGCCCCAAATCATTTAAATCTGCTATGGAAAGCAGTGAATAACAGAGTTGGCAGTACGCAATGAAAGAAAGCTTCACCTTCCCTTTGGAAGTTGATACCTCAGTCTGTTTCCTCACATAGGAGGATATTCATCACCAAATCTGCCCTTGAAAATGGTAATATTTGAAGTGGGAAATTAATTCTGACCTACATTTACATCGATCCTCTCTTCTCATAAAGTATCATAAATGACAGAAGCAACTTGAAATCCTAGCCACGATGACCTGTTTCATGCCCTCAGTGCATTAGCCACCATGCTGAGAAGGAGGACGAAGCATCCTGCACCACCGAGCCTGCGGGAGATAGGAGTTCAGCCTGGAGCTGAGCGTGCTCCTGAGGTGGGGCATGTCCTGAAACACACAATGCCACAGGACACTGTCGTGGACTGATAAACCCATCAATCTCCCAACATCTGCTTTATACTCATTACCTAGAAAGTTAACAGTTCGTTTTCATCAAATGGAAAGTTCTGGTTTGGAAGAATAGAGACAAACATACATTTCATTTGAACAATGAGAAACTCTTTGGGAAACAGAAAGTCTCATCCCACTATTACACCACTTGGTAATAGGAATAAGATACCTACCACTGAAAGCATTACGATAGAGAAGAAGCAGAATTTTATAAGGAATATTTAAAAAAGAAAACAATACCACGAAAACAATTTCATCTTTGAGATGCTTTGACATTGAAATGTCATTAATTACTTCACAAGCCACAGACAATGGCAACAAAACCCCTAAAAAAATTAAGCCTTGCAGCTTTGTAATATTCATTTACTTATTTTGATGCAAAGGAGAGTAAAAAAAAAAAAAAAAAAAAGGCTGAAGGCATAGGAGCTAGGGAAGGAATGAATGTCTAATATGATCATTAAATACTAATAATTCTACGGTAAAAATTTTACTGAAGTCTGTTGGTCTCTTATGCATACATATTAAGACACAGTTTGTAGGTGATGAAATGGTTTTGCTGAGTATCTGGAAGGCTGTGAGCTGTTCCTCTGTGTGCTCCATTTGTGAGTAAGAAAGCAACTGCCTTGCCTTCTCCATTCTCTTACCAAAGACTTAATTCTCTCACTTCACTGTAACTCTGGAAAGGGGTATGTATTTCCTTAATATTGCAAACGTTTATAAGATGTACCAATCACACAGCTGCACCCTGCAGCTAAATTCACCTCCTGACCGAAGAAGGCAGACACCAATGGTAGAAGCTGCACTTTTACTGTTTATTTAGGCCCAAGAAAAGGGAAACAATCAGAGCAGCTGGATATGGCATATGCCATAAACTGTACGTGTTATAAGAAAGAAGTTCATTCATTCAATGCCACTTCGTGAGAGATGTGTTACTCCAGCAAAGGCAAAGTTGACAACATATGCCCATTTGAGTTAGGAGGCACAGAGGACAAGAACAGTGCAAACTCCATAAGGGTCTCCTGCCGTGACTGTTCAGCAGCGGAGGTGGCAGGAGGTGTGGGAGCACGCTGCGAAGCGGCTGTTGCATGATCCACAGGCTGTGGAAAGCAGATGTCAGTATGGACAGAGGAAGAGAGAAGGGTGGAAGCTCAAGTTTTTGTGCATTTAACATTGCTAAAATCCATTATGTACAATATCAGAACCCGATCATGATACCATCATGGCCTACAACAGCCAAATGGAAGACACCCTACTGCCAATCCTCTGCCTTCCCAACCTAAAGGATTTTCCTGAGTTAATGGTGAACCTTATTCATCAAAACGGTCCAATCTAAGTGTCCTGCTGACACCACTAAGACAAAAGCTTATTTAAAACATATAGGTTGATAGGTTCTGTTGCTACAGAGTAAAATTTTAAGACAAAGCTTTATGTCAGGCATTTTTTCCTGTGAATTGGGATTTTTTTTTAAAGTACTGTTCAACAAAAGTAAGATGTTTTTACTTTATTTGTGACTTGACAGCATACGTTGGTCACTGGAGAAAGACAAAGCCCAAGAGAACAGCTTGATAAAGAGACACAACGTTCAGTAAGAAGAAAGTTTTTACATCTCCAGCGACACACTTTGCCATTATAGCACGGCAAAAGAATTGATACATCGTATCACATGCAGTTGTTATTACAAAGACTTACAGGTTGCTTTATTGGGTGCAGAAATTTCTTTTATCTGGATCGGCCATTAACTGCATTAATGGGCAGTAATAAAGACAAGCTTGCCATGGCATATTAGAGAGAGCGAAGATTGCTCCGGTTGACAGCTTTATGAGTTTTCATGTGCTTCTGTAGGGAAGTGAGAAGCAAAGCTGAAACACCAGGCCTCTTTCTCCTTGTGAGACGCTCTATTCAGACAAACGTAAAACTTTAATGCAGTTAGTTACTTCCATCCTAAAAATAAACTAACATCGCCATCTGTGCCATGCTGACAGTACCACTTTCAGAACTAAGTCTGCTAACTAATTCCCGCTTATCATGCTTGGGCACATCGTCCCAAAAAGCCAGATAAGCTTGTCAGCTCTACAAAGCAACCAAAGACCTAATGACATTCTTTGGAGGAAGAATGGTGGTTGGCCAGAGTATCCTGGTTAGATCTTCCTCAGGCGGTTTGGTGGGACACAAAGAAACACAGACATCCACCCTTCTGCTGATACTGCATTGGTGCAGTAATAGCGCGTTATTCAGCAAATAGGGAAGGTGATAGTAGAAGACAAAGTAGTGCTGTGGGCATTATGAGAAAGATGGTTTCAGAAAGAATCCAAAAGGTGAAATTCATCTCTAGGCAAAGGGCCAGCACAAAGCAAAGGACCTCAAAACTAGCTCAAAGTGGTGCTTAAGTAATTGATAGGCTCCATGCCAGCCTTGCAGGTGAAGATGAATTTCACCCTCAAACTAAGGAAGGAACATTTAAGAGAGCCAAATGTGAACACAAAAAAGAGCCAACATGTCAGCAACAGCAAAGCAAAGGAGTGGCAGGTTGCAAGGAGACTAGTTCAGGTTGGTAGGGAAGGACAACAATGTAGAAGTTCACTTTTCTAAAGGGAGTACCTCATGAGAGTAAAAGTCATAAGACCATTCCATCCAAGATGGCAAAACAGCTTTCTCAAATCAGGGACCTTAACTGTCCAGAAATGGACAAACCAACCAACTTTGAATGAGTCTGTTCAGTTGTAAAGCCCAAAATGCAGTTTCCCTTTTAAAAATATATTCTTACTACATTTTGATGTTTGAAAGACATACTGTATGAAAATGTCTTATCCAACTGTTGTGGTTTAACCCTAGCCAGCAACTAGAACCACGCAGCTACGCATTCACTGCTCTCAGTTGGGATGGGGGAGAGAATCAGAAAAGTAAGAAAAAACTTGTGGGTTAAGATAAAGTCAGCTTAATAGGTAAAGCAAAAGCTATGCACGCAAGCAAAGCAAAACAAGAAATTCATCCACTGCTTCCCATCGGCAGGCAGGTGTTCAGCCATCCCCAGGAAAGCAGAGCTCCATCGCATATAATGGTTACTTGGGAAGACAAATGCCGTAACTCTGAACGTCCTTCCTTCTTCTTCCCCCAGCTTTATATGCTGAGCATGATGCCTTACGGCATGGCATATTCCTTTGGTCAGTTGGGGTCAGCTGTCCCGGCTGTGTCCCCTCCCAACTTTTTGTGCACTCCCAGCCTACTTGCTGGCAGGGCAGTGAGAGGAGCAGAAAAGGCCTTGACCGCTTAGCAACAACCAAAACCATCAGTGCACTATCAACATCATTCTCATCTAAAACACCAAGCTGCTAACAATCCCCACACCAGCTGCTACCAAGAGTTAACTCCATCCCAGCTGAATCCATGACACCAACTATCCAAAGTTACATATTAACTAAGCATTAGCTTAGGTTTTAAAATTCAAAATTAGTACTTCCAATGCAGTGCTATGCTGGTGGTATATTCTGTTCTTCGAAACAGGAATGTCTGTAGTATTTACTCTTTCTCACCCTCTCCCAGCAAGGGAGCACGTGTTGCTGTGATGGAACTGCATCCCTCAGGACAGACGTTGCACCTGGGCTCGCTCACGATGCTTATCAGTCTTCCAGACTAGGTATCTTAGGCACGGCCTTAAGCGGACCTTGTTAGTTGAAAGGATGCAGATCTCTACTGTAGCATTAGCACAGCAAGACACTGCTGACTATAAAATGAGCTTTCTCTCCAGACAAAACAGCTTTTTGAAGGAAAGATCTTTCAGTCAAATTTGTAGGATAATTTATTATCCTTAACTTTTTTTCACTGGCTTCCTAAGGAAGCAATTAAGTATTTTTTCACAATTATTCCATTAAGAAAACCAAGACAAGTTAAAAAGGATTATGTACTTTGGTACAGTAGCAGAGCTCTGAAAGAAGTGTCTCCCTCCAGATTTTGGGGTCTGGATTTTACCCCTTGCAAACCCAGATTTCCCCGCTACGTGGACCCAGCAAAATCTTTGTCATTTGATGAACAGCAAAAAGCCTGTACTTCATTTTAGTTACACAATGTTACTAGGGAAATGGTGTATATATAACCACAATCACAATTTTGTCAATTTACATACATTCCCACGCAAAAGATCTGAATATACAAAGCAGAACAGTGGACTAATGACTATAGCATAAGATGATGCAAGACTCATTTACAAGACTGTGAAAATGAGTAATTAAAAATACATACACATAACTGTGTATGTGAACAAGTTCTCGTGTATGTGAACAAGTTCTCTTTGTAAAAATTAAACATGTTGGAAGTTAAAATTACAGCAAAATTACACAACTGATCCTTGTCAAGCTTGTTAAGCAAGCCATGGTATACCTTGTTCGAACAACCGTGCTGTGTGGGCCAGCCCTCCTCAAACTGCAGTCATATGCTGAACTAGGAGGAAGACATCCTGCACTTTGCATGTCAACTCAGCCTTTGGAAACAGCTCACAATGGCTTGTAATGAAGCACACATTTACTGTATTCTTCTTAGTCTTTAGAAATGCTGGTATTGAGAGTTTTTCCTAGAACAGACGCTGTCTTTGTACTGAGATTTGCTTTATTAATCATAGATATGCTTTCTTATAGTTATTTTGTGGTACTTGCTAATGGTGACTTTTGTGGCATTTGTGATAATCTGTAATAACGTAGAGAAATTCAGAGGATAATGCCTCCGTGTCCTTGCGTATTACAGAATCCTAGGAACCCACGGTCATAATCTCTACACACCTGTAGGCCAAGTAACCTTTTATAGGTTGTGAGAATTGCTTATTTCATACCACAGACATGGACGGGATCAAAGGCAGAAAACAGAGTATCAGACGATGACCATACAACATGTTAATGGACAAAGTACGCACAAAGTATAAGTGTTCAAGGAGGTAGGGAGAGGCAGCACATTAAAGGCTGCTCTGGCTGGTTTGGAGGACTGGCGCACGCACTTCCTCTGGGGCTGACTACTGATAAATAGCTGAGACATCTCTGATGCCCCCTCTCCACACAGGCACATGAACAGTCCTGCTTGCACCAAGTTCCTTGGCACCTGGGACAGCCTCAAGAATTACAGCTACAAAAATGACGAGGATTTTTTTTTTTTAAATCGCTACTTTTACATACAAAGCACCAGAAACATTTAGGATACATTCTTGCATCAAATTTTTGTCAAAAACAAAGATAAGATTACATGAACACACATTCCCCTAATTTCACCTCTCAGAATTATACTTATGGCCTGACTTGCACAAAACACAAAAGCTCTGAGAACTAGTCACATTGTAAAAATAATTTGCACCATAAATCTGTATTACTGTCTATGGCAGGGTTAATAGACCTATGCCAGGGCATTTAGAAGCTATCAATACCTTTCTCTGCTTAAATCACCAATAACACGGCATTGATGGGAAACTCCATGTAAACCTTTTTCCACAGTACATCAGACAAAGAATGCGCAAAAAATAGCATTTCATAAAACACCAATGGATTTTGTTTGTTAATAAAAAGCAACTTCTGCCAGAGGCATTTAAATAAGGATGATGCAGACACTGAGATGAATACTTTGGTAAGCCTTACTGCCAGCTTAATGCCTATAATGAAAAGTAATAAAGTGAACTAGGCATGTTGCTATATCATTTTATTCTTTCTTTTTTACCTCATTAAATATTGATAAGAACTTATATCCCTTACCAATGCCAGCAGCAATTCAGTTTATGAATGCAAACTAAATTTTAATTTTTATTCTTTGTGAACGTAAGTTTTATGCCTGTGCTTTGTATTATACCTATACGAGACTTCAAAAAATTCTGTGAGGTGTTATGAAAGCATAATAATATAAGTGCCTACCTTTTTCAGGAACCGTACTCCATAGGTAAATATATAAAGGTAAAATGTAAATCTCCACCTGCAAAAGGTACAAGAGATTAACTCTGGGGTATCACGTTCACATACTTTACAGTTCAACACATGATTTCTTACAGTACTGCCAAAGTAACAGATTTTAGTCTGGTTTTCTACAACTTTTGTTATCAAGCATTGTGCTCATCTGCCTGCTTTTCCCAGCATCCCATTAAGCCCTCTGAAAATACTGGCTAATTTCACCTAAACATGACGTGAAAAAAGAAATTTTCAAGGATAATTAAGTTTTTAAAAGTTTCATGAAAACTATCACGACAGTGGAGATCAGAAGACAATTCACACGCCTGTTGTGGGGAAGTTCACTTGTTATTAGACCAGAACAACAAGAAACTTTATTAAGCCTTCAACAGGTCATGTTAGAGTGCTGCACATCACATACGGTCTTTAGTAATAAAAAGCATCATCCACAATGAGCTGGAATTTTGCTTAGCAGATTCCAGTGCTTCAGTCTTGGTTTTAGGGGGTGCATTTGTGTCAGATAGGTATGCTGCATACAGATATATATCCACAATTTGCGTCCGCTTCCGAAGAGTTTCCTTGATAAAGATGATTCTACATTTTCCCAAGTACACTTGAAATAATTGCTGGGCTTCCGGTTTTTCTTTTCAGATACAGGCAAACTGGAAACTAGGATCAAGATGCCATGAAAAATAGGAGAGAAATCAGCAAGAGATTTAATACGAAATCATCCTCTCCTCTACATCTTTCTGCCTTTCCCAATAAAAGAAAACATATAGAGGATTTTCCAATCTTTCAGACCCGTTTCTGGCTTAGGAGAGAAGCATCAATGGAAGGAAATAAAATCAAAACCTCACACAGTGTAAATTCCTAGAGGAATTCCTGGGTTCTTTTCCAAGGGTTGATTACACAAACATGCTTGACATAAACACCAGTGAGGTACTATTCATAACACTTATAACAGGATGAGATTTAGCTTCCTTAGTGTGAGGCAATACCGCAGTGTGAATCACCTTCAATTACATATTTTACAGCACTTTGCAACTTTCTCTGCACTGGCAAAACTATTAGAGCTTTCGGTTAATTGGCATTAAAGCATGTTGAGACATTACTGGAATGGTTTCCAAACTGAAAATGCTCCTATGTAAAAGAAGGTTAATCCAAACCTTCCTCTTCAAAACTACAAGTATTTAGAAAGAAAGTTGTGTCATACATAAATAACCCTCTGACATGTTGAGTACAGGAGAGTGTAAGAACGTGGATGAGATTTAAAGTGTGATACTTCAGCTGAACAGAAACTCTCTCTCAGCCTCCACAGCACTGCAGAGATTAATTTATTCAATTGATATAATACAAATAACCAATCCCTTCAAGGATTCAGTCACACTAGCAACATGGCTCGCAGCTTTCATCCTTGCAGTTTCCTCAAGATACGGCAAAAAGAAAGCACTCAGATGCAAAATATTAGTTGTGCTGGTAGAAACCTTCAGATCACACATATTGAAGAACAGCAAGGACAGCGATATGCAGGAAGCTTTTTTTTTTTTTTTACTTACCACCTGTAGCTGTCAGCTACGTGCTATGAGAAATTTAATGGTAGATACACCAATAATCCTTTGCAGAAGGTCACACATAGATCACTGAACACACTGGGAATTGAATTAGCACTCAGTTCTCTGTCTGCTTTCCTACCTTGCTGCAGGCAGCCAGCAACCTAAAACCCCGTTGATGCTTTATTGACATATGAACAGTCCTCACTCCCCCGCAGCCACCTTTTTAACTTGGTAGCCTAGCAGTAAGAACGTCTGCCAGGCTTTGGAAAACCTAGGTTCAATTTTCTCCTCTGCCACATTTCTCACACACTCCTGATGGGTTTGTTAGACACAAAGTCATCCTGTGTAGGACCACATCTTCTTTTGAAGCTGTTTTATGTAGCAGGTAATACTCCATGACTTAGGAGGAAGGACAGGTAGGAAGGGGACAAGAACTAGGTTGTGAAGCTGCATTATTCACTCAAAAATCCATCTAAATGCATCATTCACAATCTACAGTTTATACCTCTTTACCCCTATATTTGGGTCTCATTGCAGCCCACTGATGAAGAGATGCAAGTGGAGGGCAACAGTTACGGTTAGGAATCACGTCCACTCACAGTACAGCCCAGTGTCCAAACCACCTTAGTATTTTGGGAACTTAGGCAAAATGTTCTTTCTCTCTGCATAGCACATCATAGAGGAGAAGGATATCTTTCTTAAGTGTGAGTTTATCAAGTGTCATTCCCAACCGAATCCATAATGTGTTAGTTGATTAAGAGAGGTCTTTACTTTGTCCTTGGTAATAGTCCCAACTCTCATGGTTGGGAAAAGCCCTTAGCCTGAGCACAGTCTGAAGAGTCACAGACCCCAGGGAAGGGAGTATGTCTGGCCAGTGGCATAAACCCTCTTAATACCCTTTCTAATATCCTGCTCAAGGTCCTTCTTAAGCATCAGCAGCTCATGCTGAACATCAGTTGCTGTTTGGGTGACAGCTGGTTGTCTGCAATAGGGAAAGTAACAAACTCTTCTAAAACAACAGTAGCAAAGCCCAACAGACCAGGAAAAGCAAGGCAAGATCTGTACTAAGATTTTTTGTCCCCCTTTCCCCCCAGCAATATTCACTGCCCTATTAAAGCAATAAAACAGAGGCCACTAGGTGAAGCACCCAATTGGGAGCAACCACTGTAACAATTCACATTTAACTGAAAAATGAGTACAGCTGAAGCTGCTCTGTCTTGTGAGAATTTGCTCTGGCCCTCAGACCTGAAACGCTTCTCCAGTCAGTTGTACAGAGACGCAAAATTTGAATGACCCACATGCACACAAAGCGTGCTGGTTGAAAGACTTCTTAGGTTAATTTAAATCCAGGAAACACAGATGAAACCGCTCAAGGAACAAGCGTTCTGGAAGACTTGATCTGTCTGCTTGCCATAGGGTTTATGAGGTTCACTTTAGTCCGGCACTAACATGCCTACAAGACTTACAGATTGAACCAGGCTTGTGTTTGGCCTGCTCAGGCTCAGGCTGAGGGAGATCAAACCTGTTTACAAATGGCCCTTCTGGCAAATCCTTCAGGTTGTGCTGGTGCTTCCCAAGCCAGTTGTTGTGTTTCAAATATGGATGTGACACACTGCAGCAAAGAGTCAAGCTAAAAGTGACTCTTCAGTAACAAAAAAAATATTATTTTCTAATGTAGTCTCAAAATGAATGCTATAGAGCCCCTCAAGAATGCAGCAACAGATCTGACTGCTCTTGTGCAACATGTGAGCACATTCCTGATCCAGAGTACAGACAGTTTCTTAACCTCTCAACCCTTTTAACTTTGAGCTGCTAATGAAATTTTAAAGATCCTTCAGCGTGATACAGAACATTAAGAAGCCTGAAAGGTTGGAGAGCCTCTGCCAACTAATCTGGCATACCCCATCATGCCCAGTTCAGTAAGAACTATTTAAGTACACACTTGAGCAAGCATTTAACTCATTTCATGCATATGTCTAACCATGTTCCCTTCATCACCCTGATGAATTTTGTCCTTTAAATTTCCCCCAAAATTTCTGCTCTGAAATGTGAAATCAAACTTCAGCTAATTAAAACAAATTGTTTAAGTAATGTTCAGGCAAATCACGCCCCTACCCCATCCACACACACACGCATATTTTGCAGAGCCCAACACGTGAGATTTGTGCTCTGTGTCAGAAACACAATGTCCTCCCCATGGACCTTCTCTCCAGCAGAGCGAGGTCAGCGTGGCTGCTCTCCCAGGAAAAGCGCCCCTTTTCCCAAGAATAAGGCTGAAGGGGCACAAGGCCTCTCTGCTCCTGCAGTTTTCCCTTTCTTCCGTTTTTTTGCAGGAAGACCGTTTGGCCGGGCTGTGAACACAGGCCCTCCTGCAGAGCCCCCAGCTTTGCAGCACTCCCCTGGCAGTGCACCATAAGCACCCTTACAGCTCCGATGCCAAACCAGTGCTTGCCGCCCAGCAATGGTGTGCAAGGATCCAAAGTTATCCAAGCAACTTTTGACAAGCAAACACAAAACATAACACACACACAGTATTAAAAGCAGAACAGCCATTTTGCTTCCAGAATTGTAGCTGTTATTCACAAAGATGCTTTTGACGCTTATTTGCTACAGTCAGGGCTACCATCAGCAATATAAGAATGTCACACTTCAAAACAGTTAACATTAAAATGTAAACATTAATGTAAAAACAGTTAATGTAAACATTAACTGTTAACCCTCATAGTTAGCAACTAACCCTCATAGTTAGCAACTAGCCATGGGCTCACCACATTCCCTGCAGTTGAAGAAACCAGCTTTCTGGCTCTGAAAACTATTTTCAGAGAAACTGCAGACTCCTGAAGCTTTACCCATTGAAATTCACTTGAGTAAAATTTCAGATTTGCTGTTCTCAGTCACCTGCTGCTCAAGTCCTGGCAGTGGCAGACAGACCTCTGAGCTCAGGCTTTGGGCTGAAGGCCAAACCAAGCTTAACACAAACCCCACAGGTGTAGGCCTTTGTTCTGGAGAAGATGAGAAGGCTTGAACTGACATCACACAGCGTGTTCTCCCTTTATTTTAACCCCTACTGTCTCACTGAATTGGGCGAGCATGTAGCTGGGCTATCGCAATCATCTGAGTCCGAAACCTATTTTTGCTGCAATAGTATGTTTGCTGTGACAGTGCTCAAAGGAGCATTTCTGAGGCTGAGTTTAAACAACACAGAATGTTTATTTCTTTTAAGCAGGAAGCATTGCTAAGTTCCTCATGTGCCCGCTGTGACTTAAAGTAGTCCGTGTTTTAGTGTCACATTGCATTTTTCTGCTCCCCCCAACACAGTACCAGAGCCTCAACTTTCTGATTCACTCAAGGGGACTTAATCCAATTAATGCTGCTCCTGACATCACCAGAAGTACACATTCCTTCTAGATGGTTATGTCTAAGGGGAGATATTTAGAGGATGATTCCTAAACCAACAGACTCTGAACTTTTGGATCAACTTCTTAATATTGGTGACATTGTCTACTGACCTATTATAGCTTCCATTTCAGATTATAAAAAAACCAAAAACACACACCAACAAAAAAACAGCAACCCTTCTCCCCTAAAACAACACAACCCCCCCACAAAGATAATATTTTGTTAGGCAAGAAGCCATGTAAAAATACAAGACAGAGTATAGAAAAAATAATGCTTCATCCAACCAAAGCCTAGAAGGACTACTAGCACCTTTAATGGTCTCACAAATTCCAACTTAAGACCTTTTGTATTGTACCAGAAGCATTGATCTTACAGTATTTGTTGCACGAAACTATGTTTTTACATCAGGCACATGACAATTAAGGTGTTACTGTGTTTCACTCTGAGCAGTATGTTTGGATGTTTGCCTCCCCTGGTCACACACAGCAGTGAGCAGTGCTATCCCACAGAATTGTTAGGGAATTGTGGTGGATGCCTATTAGTACTTCACAGCCTGTGTCACTATCTAGAAGAGTAAAGCAACAAATTGCCACCTTCTTTTGAGACATCAGCTTTTTAAAGAACTCAGAAAATCAGACTTCCAACTCTTTTCCAGTCAGAACTTAAAATAAGACAGGGTGAAGGTAACTTGATAACCCAGCTAGCACACTCTCAGCATTCAGCCTGGTACGCATGGACGTTATGGCTTCACTTGCAAGTTTTCAGAGAGAATTACTAAAGAATTTCTACTCTAAATTCCAATCTCACAATCTCCTTCACCTAATACAGCTCTTTTAAAATAAACTAAGAGCTTTATCAGATCCTACATCTCTACGTCCTTGGATCATGACAGACCTGTACACTGAAAACCCAAACACAGAGCTGATTAGACACACAATTAGCACACAGGACAGCCCCATGGCATGCCTTCAATTGGTTCAGAAACCAGACAGAAGTGCAGCTCCGCTTTGAACAGTCTGTACCCTCCACTAAATCTTTACTTATCTTCATTCCTGATAACTAGTTTCATACAAAGCTGCAAGTGTGACAATATGTTTGATGGCAGTAGCCCCACTGCTCCAATTTGCTGCCTCCCGATACTTCTGTAATGATAACTTGCTGCATTTCTGCAAAGCCTGGCAGATGCAAGTGGGTATAAAGAGTGTTAATTAAAATAAATGAAACAGTCTTCTTGGCTTTTTTGTCATGATACTGCTGTTGAGTTAGACTGGAAAAACCATACAAATGGTAAATAGTTCCTGCACTATGGTTAAGGAGAAGTTATTTGAAGAAGGAGATAGTTAAGCACCGCTCACTAAGATGTGCAAAATAGCAGGTATGATAAATTGAGAAATCTTTATTGCTTTCCTCTTCAATTTTCTGGCTTAAGATTTGACTGTCATCCGATTTTCCCCTTGGCTGCAGTTTGAATCAGTTATTTAATATTTAATGTTACAGTGCCACTTGAGACCAGTCCTATCCTAAATCTATGCGCTCAAAATGCAGCTTTGAAAGTCTTAAGAGCAAAATTTAGTAGTGCAGAAAAAAGGAAAGGAAACAAAGTACTAAATTTTGAAGTGATGCAGTTTTATAAATAATAAAGCATGTTTATATAATTAGACCAGAAAAGATGCATAATGTAATAGGTGTTTTGGTAATTCCTGCTAGGTTACATAGCTTATGTTTAGTGGTTATGCAACTGTTCTCTTCCAAGTGTTTCAAGGACTACATGAAATAAAGCTCTGATAAGACCTCAGAGATCTATTACCGTTGCCAAATCTTGCCCTACAAAGAGGTACTACTATCTGTAAAGCTCATGGGAAGAGCACACAGAAAAACAAGATGTTGCTGACACCCTCCCCTGTGGTCTGATCAACAGAACTCGTTTCTCATCAGTGATGTCCAATACATACAGCTGACAAGTCTTGGAGAGAAAAACTGACCCAAAGTCTTTCCAACCTGGACTTCTAGTCTCCATTCTTATTGGTGATCTCACAAGACACCTGTGTTTCCAAACACGGCCTTTCAGTTCCTCTGTGGATATCACAACAGCCACTCACTGTCCCACTCTTTTCCAGTTTCTTAGAGGAACAAAAACTTAAAATCCTCCAGATTGCATTTGCTTTTCACCTAGTAATGTTGTTCTAGCCATGATGGCCAACATATATGCATAAGACAACTTTTGTGACAAGTAATTATCTTCTTAGGCCAACTTGTATTAGCTGTTTCAATTTTTTTCTCAGGCTGAATGTTACCTTCCTGTAGCATTAAGTCATCTGCCTCAGATTTGTTTTTGGCCTGCTAAAGCAGATGCTGATCCCTTATGAGTATTGATCTTTCCAGACCTAGGCTAGGTGTTAGGGTTGTTTCTCCGTTTCCCAGAAGAAACTGCCCAGCTGTGCAGCATACTCCAATCTGCGCAGCACCCACCGAGTTTGTGCACAGCGAGCACACACCCATTATATTACGCAGTTATAGATCAGTCTTCTGGGGACGATTTGCTGTTTCTTCACATTCTGTACTTCCACCTTCTCACTGTCTTCTAAGCAGAAGTTGCAGTGCTGTCATAGTTGAGGTAAGAGGAGAAGCAGAGTTTGTAGCAGTAAATTCAAACCTCGCCTTGTCCTTGATTTTATTTTCCCTTTTGCATCCCGAAAAAATAGGTTTACTTAGTCATTTATGTTCTTCCCTTTTCCCTACTTCCCAGTCATGATCTGTTGCATTGCTGAAACTTTAGTAAAACTGCTACTAGATGCTCATTACAATAAGGGTAAGGGTTGTTTTTTGGTTTGTTCTTTGGTTTTAAAGATTTAATATATTATCCTTCAGTATTCCAATACACTACAAAAAACACAGACAGGAAATTTTTGTACTACTTTTTCATGCAAAAGTGCTGTCATCAGAGCAGCAAGAATAAAACTAAAGAAGCCAGAACCCAAAATTTACCAAGAAGCATCATCTGACCGAACTATACTCATTAATCTACAAGTATTTAAATAAGTAAACATAAGGGATAGCACCAAATATTTCAAAGCACGGTTTCTCCAGCATCTTGTACTGAATATTTCCTGTCTGATAGTCACAATTTTAGCCTGTTTCAGGCCCTGATCCTAGGAGATTTAACCTGCAAGTAACCGGGACTACAAGAGCTGATGCCTTACTTGACTCCTCTGGAGAAATCCATGACAAAATTTAACTCTCACATACTCATGTTTTTTTTTGTCTGCCAGTTTCTTGAACTTCAGGGAAGTGAAAAACAAAGCATCCCTGAATGGGCAAATGCTGGTCACCAGTCAATACAAACAGAAGGGCCCATCACACTAATGATCTCAGTGAAACAAAATGAGTAGAATTACACAGACGTACAGGAACTGCAAAATTTGTAGCATACAGATGAAGTTACCAGAAAGGTCTCCATCGCAGCCTGGGTTCTGTGTTCTGCCACAGCAGGTCTGTGTATACCCACCCCGGTGAGACACGGAAGCAGGAGAAGACAGAGGCTATGCTGAACATTGGGTTACCATATGCCTATGGCCACGCTAACAACTACCATAGCATCAACCCAAAAAGCATTAGGGGAACTAGCAAGTTTCTCGCCTTCACCAGCACTGCGTACAGGATCTTGCTGAGGCCACTGCCAACATCTATTCAGCCACAGGCCACCACTTGCCTCTTCTGAGCATAACAATACCCCAGTGACACCCACCTTGCTGCCCTGGACATATATATGACGTTATGCTCAAATATCACAAAAACTATTCTGCCAATAAAAATGTTTCCACACAGGTACAGGGGGAATGTTTCCATAAAAACATTTTGATAGCCCACCATACAAATGCAGCATTAGGCACGCACCGTCTTGACCCAGGTTAGTTTATAGCTTTCAGCTCTCAGTAAAGAAAATGGTGAAGAAAAATAAAACAAAATAAAAAAATAAGAACAGCATATGACAAGCTGCCTCACTAGCTTACAAAATATTTACACCTAAAGAAAATACTCAGTTCATCTTTCTCTAAAGAGCATGAAAGTCCATTGCTGAACAACTTACTAACACCGAAAACAATGTAGTTAAATGCCTGGAAGGTAAAAATATTAAAGAATAAGGGAGATAATTCTCCTCATAATTCTGTGTCTCCATGAACGGGTGCACACAGTCCATGTATCTATAAAATGAAAGGTAATCAAAATGTAACATAAAACTGTGTAACAACATAAATACGAGGGAGAAGAGAGGAGTAAGGACTTGCATGCCAATTCATTCATTGCCATGCATAAAATAAAACCTTATTGCCACTGCCCTCCAGTGAGTAAAGTAATTTGATATGGGTTGATTGTGACTAACAATCTGTAAGAGAACAAGTCATACTCAAGTTTCTTTCTTTTGGTAGAGACTGAAATAGGGAAAGATATAAAAAAGTTTTGGACTACTGAGTCTGTGGTTTGCAGCTTCCTGTGGGAGAAAACAACCTGCTACAAATGGAACCTCTGGGAAGCTCCTGTTGGACCAATTCTGTACAGATTCAGTGTGAATCTGGCAAACACCATTTGCTAGGGCCACACATGCAGAACAGCTAACAACTCTGAAGACAGCAGAAATGGGAGTAAGAAAGGTATCGTTCTAAATTAGCATTTTGTTCACGTTTGCCTTTCTTTCTTAAATGAAAATAAGAGTAGAACTTGGTGGATGTCTGCATTTACCGAAGACCCAAAAATTTGCATCCACGTAAGAATGGAGAATTTATTCTCAATCTGATAGTAACCCTTGATTAATAAATACTTGCTTGTAATGCATTTCCTAAAGCTATTACAGCCTAAGTGAACATTGCTCATGTCACTTTCATACTGCAAATCCATTAACAGGTTGAACAAAAACATAGTTAGGACTGGCAACAATATGAACATCTTAGAAACAGAAAAGAAAAAAAGCTTAATTTAGAAGAATCTTAGAAACAGAAAAGAAAAGCTTCATTTAAGAGAAATAAAAAAACGCCCAAATTTTGGCAGCAATAAAATATTATGAACAGGAGAACAAGAGATATCAGTACCTGAAATGTACCACTCAGGAGATATCAGTATCACAGACAAACACACTAAAAAATGGTGAAGCCACCACCCAGTGCTTCAAGTAGAACAAGAGACACAAACTGGGAGAAAGCCTTGTGCTGAATTCACAAAAGATCCTCCCCAAACCATAAACAGTCAGTTTTTAAGTCCTGAGAATCCCATCTACTAAGCATCAAAAGTAGTCTTGAAGTCTGTAGCATCCCAGACTGAGCTCATGCTTTCTTGGCTGTACGTCCCCTGTGGCTATTCTGAAAAATCCCAGCCTTGCCTCCATGTTTCTTCACTTTAAAGCCACTTGTCTGCAGTGTTTGGCAACTTCATTTAAAGCCGACGCTGACCAAAGAATCCATAACCAAGAGCTAGACAATTCAAGGCATCTGGAACATAAGAAAGCAGCAGCTACTGCAGTCTTTGTAGTTTTCCTTTAGTGTCTTTAATTGTTACATTGCAATTGTATTTTGAACTAGTGTTCACATTAATTAGAACTTAGGGAAGAATTATTTAATTTCCATAGCATAAAATAACGATGAGCACACACAAACCGCAAGAGAACAGAAACCTAGTTAATTTATTATAACCTTGCTTAATGTGCAATGATAATGTTAAGTGATGGTGTCTTCGCAGGACCAGCATATGGGTTAATCTAGATTTATTAATTGTGTTAAAAACTGTGTCACAGAAGGCAGTAAGGGCAGGGAATTCAAAGTTTTAAGTAACCCAATTTGAGGGAAGAGGGGAATTTCATAAGATTCAAAATGAAAAGTGCTTACAGCACAGTCTAAAAATACAGTGAGCGTAGTCTGAGGATGTGGCATGGACGTGGCATCTTGGCCTGCCTGCTCCAGCAGAGCAGCATAGGAAGAGGGCCGGTGATTCCTGACACTTAACCAATGTTTTAATTTCCCCCCAGTCCCATGTTTGGGCACAGAGACATCCTGAGGCCCAGTTTAAAAAGAGAAAACAGAGATCATAGATCAGATTCACACGTGAACATGGCAGATACAGTAGGAAAGGAATCACGAGAGAAACTGCCAACCTTGCCTAATTCTGGGGTCTGTTTCATACCAGTCCCAAACCAATGGGTACCTCTTGAGCAGCATACTACAGAGTTGCAAGAAGTCTACTCAGTTCACAGTTCAGCTTTCTAATGCAGTGGGACAGCAGGGCAACAACAGCAGAGCCAGACCCAGTATTTTAATATTCAAAAATGAGAAATAATGATAGGAAGAGTGAGATAAAGAATGTAAACATAGCCATAGGAGCAGCTGTTCAGCACAAAAGCATTCATTCTTTCAGCCAGTGTTAATCTAAGCACTCGTATAGAGCTGGCAGCAGGAAGAGATGCACTTAGAGCACCACGTGGCACGCCATGCCCTGCTCCACCAAACCACGTCCTCCCAGCCTGCCACATCAGAAGGGGTCAGGTGGCTGAAGCCATTTCCACCCTTCCTCCCCTCTGCCACACCAAAACCTGAGCCTTCATATTGGATGCAAGTACTGCCCATGCCTCTCCAGTTTCCCTTCTGCTACTCGGATGCATACATACTCACCACCACCACAAGCAACAGTACCCCAGCATGCTGATGTGACCACCTTGTGACCCACAACAGGAAAATCTGACTGACAAGCACCCTATGTTTTTATGCAGAGGGATCTTTAACCACAATAAGTGTAGTGTGCTGCCTTAAGAAACAGCTGTACAGCCAGCTGTCTGGTACAGAGCAGAGCAAATGGGAAGGCAAGGATGCACAGGTCAGGGAGGTGGCCTTTACTGCTTACTAGAGCTGCAGCGGTAGCCTGTGCTGCTGAACTACAGCCTAAGCCAGCCTGTGCAAGTATACACCACAGCACAAAAGCACATAATAAAATCATAAAAGGATATATAATTAAACTACTTATGTAGCCTGGCTACCGAAGAAATGTGAATAGTCCAGAGCCTAAGACAGATGCGCTGATAAGCAAAGCTGGAGGCACAAACCCACAGCAAACCACGCCGCAGCAGCTGGGCGTGATTGCCCAGGCTCTGCATTCGGCAGCATGAGTGCTGAGCCAGCTGCGCGTTGGAGAGTAGGTATGTGCAAGTGTTAGGGCAGAATTAAAACTGCTGTCAGCGGCTGCACTGTGTTCTCACAACTTCAAAATTAAAACAGCTTGCCAGCTATTAACTTATTCACGTGTCCAGACTCTCAGGCTACAAATTACTATATTATATGTAACTCAGGGCAACCGGTACTGCCATACCCTCTTTCTCTTGGAGCAGGGAAACCATCAGTAAGCCAGCTGTGAATGACATCATATGAAAAAGCATTATTTACACTAAATAAAAAGCTTCATCAATACTTTTGTGCACTGATTTCACACATGGCTCAGAGAGAAACATAAATTCAACTCAGCCTACACTGGAATCAGACAAAGGAAATGGTAATGTACAGAGCTATTGAGTGTTCCTCTCAAGGAGCAACATCTCACCCTGATGTAAAATGGAGCACGATTTCTGTCTTAGTGTTATACACCCAAACATGAATCCAGGCCTTTTAGCACAGCACTAGTTTCCCTGACATGAGCCTCAGTATAAATGCCTCATTTCTCTTTTACGTTCTATTGAGGCCTTGCATTCAAGCACATCTCTTTTCCTTTTCTGTGATGTTGTTAGATATAATACTCTTAAGAGAATAATAGGTCCTTGAACGTATCAATCCCAGAGTCTAGATGTAACTTTTACAGTACTGTGATAAAATCACAGTATTTTACATGCTTACTATAGATAGCAATTGCCAGGCCGTCTTTGCTACTCTACACCTTAGTTGCCATGTGCTAGATGACTTCAATTACAGTCTCCTTTTCGGCACCCGTGACTCATCTCAACTTCCCTACTACCTGCAGCTATAATAAACTCTTCTTGCACTCAGCGAAGGTCACATCTTCCCTGTTCTGGAACAATTTCACAGACTCCAACTCCCTCCACGACCCACTGAAATCCCTCGACAAGCTGTCTCACAATCTGACTCTGCCAACACCTGAGCCCCTACTCCCTGCTTCGCCCTTCATGCCACAAATGCCATTTGCTCACATGGCTCTTTTCCTTACGTCTGTACTCCCGTTTCAGCATGTGTGGTATTTTACAGTTAAAGGCTTAAGATTAATTTTCACAACATTTTTGTAAGCAAACTATGGATACAATCTTTTTATCAGCACAATACCAAACACTCTGGTTGCCCAAGTAAATAAAACAATCCATTTAATTACAAATTACTGCCTCAGGAGAGCAATGAATTCCACGAGAGAGACATAAAGTCCTGTTTAATTACTCAGAGTGTGAAAAACTGTTTTCACTATTCAGTTTTGAATGTGCTCTTTTTCATTTACCACCACCTGGTTCTTGCACAATGAGATAGGCAGTTGCTGTTCTCTCTCTCATTTTCTTTATACAAGTCATTGTTTCCATATGCTTTTATCTTGTACTAAGATGACTCTCTCTTTTTCACTTGTCTCTCTGATCTCTTGCACAATCCCTGTAGCGTCTACAGCCACTGTGCTGCTATATGCGTCTGCAAAGTACCATACTTTCACATTACATTTAACGGAAATTTTAATCAAAAATGACAATGGAACAGTTTGTTCTGCTCACACCAGTCTAGCAGCATAGGAAATAGTGACAGGCAACCCAGCTCTGTAAGTTTCACTAATAGCAGTTCTATTCCCTTCAAACACAGCTTTTCCCGAGCAGCGTAGGAGCTAGCCTTTGATTTCCCCCCTTGCCTTACACAAACACCATCATTAAATCTGTATCACCCGGTGTATGAATCCTTACCCAGACTCTATGAAATCATAGAGTTCAAGGTTACAAGAGATCAGCTGGTTTGGATGGGCTCGTATCCACAGTGCTCAGGACTGGAACACTGGATAGCACATGCCCAGGATCTGCTTCACGTTCATATGAAATATAGCTCCGAAATATCCAAACACCATGAGGATTTGTGGGTTTGTGCAGGCTATTTTGTCATTTATCGTCCTCCCCTCCCCCCGCCCCTTTCTTTTCTTCCATCCCTGCAAGAAGGATCTGCATTTCTGAAATACACCATGCCAGAATGTTTTTTCATAGCCTGACACCAAGCACGTGCTGCTTGCCCTACGGCACAATGTAGAGGCACTAGCCCCACTTGAATAACAAGACTATCCCAGGTGGAAGAGTCAGATTTAGCAAATTTTATATCCATGTCATCTGTCTGGAGGAAACTCTGGAGTGAATTATCTTTTCAATGAATTATCCTCTCAATAGCGCCTGCATTCCCTTTTGGAAAGAGGTAGCAGCATCGCCACAGAAGGGAGTCCAGTAACCAATAGGTATTCATGAAGCGCAGCCCGTGGGAGACGAGACTCCCTGGGGCAAAATGGAGCACGACAGTGAAGGCGCACCCTTACTTTCCAGCTTTGGTTCCATTGTAAAGGCAAAGGTGACTTTTTTGGACGTTATTTTGTTTCAAGTAAATGAGAGCTGAGATCTTCAAGCTACTGTTTTTAGAGAGACACTTAACATAATGAAAAGGATAACAGAACCTCACAAGTTTAATCATACCAAGAATCTATTTTTGTTATTAGTTGTTCTTTCTTTAGCATTTCTACCTTAGAAATCACAAAGCAGGTTTATGACTCCCTTTTTCTAGTGCTTAAAAAAAATCAAACCAAACAAGAACATTTTTCATGCTTTACAAGCAATTAATGGCTATTTAAGAGCCACCAATTTACTTTCACAGGCAGTTTTATGACACACTGCTATCAGGATTCATTGATATGAAGTTCTCATATCTTTTAATGGAAAGATACACACTACTTACATACGTGACATTCAGTAAAGAAAAAATAAATAAAGTAATCAATAAAGACCTTCAGAAACACCATTAAAGTAGTCTTTACTTCTGATGTAAGGCTGTTAGATCCAACTTTTACTGGTTTTCCAAGTGTAATTAGTAAAAACCACTAAGGACGTCACATGGAAAAAAAAATAAAAATCAAAACTGTGGATGGGGCTCTCTGTGTGTTACAATAAAAAATAAAAATAAAATTGTTGGTTCCAACAACAAAAAATCCTGCCAGCCATGAAGATTTATGCTAAGTGAGAGTAATTTCTGAGATAATTTGAAATGGGTACATTGTTTTACAAAGACAGATCATGTAGCAGTTGCTCCTCTTTCATTCTGAGATAATAAGCTTGGCACAGCTGGAGCGTACAGACAGCAGCAGCAGCGACACTGAAAAACTTCTTCAAAGTAAATTATGATGCCTCAAAATTTATTTTGCCAAGTGCTACACTTCGCTGAGTGGATTTAAAGAAAAAAAAAAAAAAATCTCTATTCACGCCGTCTAGCCTTGACTTGATGCTCCCATAGGCTAAAAGAAGTTAGCTTTGGCAACTCTTCAGCTTGACACTGGCACTCAGAGAAACTGGGTCAATCACAGCAGCTGACAGCTTCCCTGGCTTTCCCTTTACAGGTCTATTTTAACATGGTGGTGTTTTGAGTTAGCAGCTTTGGGGAAACCACCTTGCTGCCTGACCTGAGCCAAAGCAGTCTCTTGGCTATAAACCCAGCTATTGTGCTTGAGGGAATGCTCCTCTTATTATTTCTGCCCAACTCCCTTTGTTTTAAGGCCATAGCAGGGAGAAAATAAAAATATCTACATCCAGACACAGAGAGATGTACACAAATATGCACTTCCTACTCCTCAATGGTATCACACAATACTGCGTTCTTCAGACACCACTAAGAAATATAAAGTAGCTGCTCCAATATCCTAACAGTTTCTGTGAAGCACCAATGAATATTTCACTCAAGGTCACAGAAAGCTAACTAAAATACTGAAAAGTAAAGTTAAGGATCAGCAAGAAAAATATGCAAATTACTCACTTTTTCACCCGTATAAACATTTACCAGTCCTATTAACTGTTTCAGTACAAAGTATTCCGGAAGAAAGAAATCATAGTAATTACTTAGAGGCTTCCAGTACTATGCCTCATTGCAGAGTTTGCTGCTATTTCACAGTGACTTCCAGAAATTTTGGATTTTCCTTGATGCTTTTCCCTTTCAGGCAAGATTGTTGTCCTATGACCATCTGTCCACAGAAGCACCTGCCCCAGGAGCACCCAGGTGCAGCCCACAGCAGGGGACAGCCCACTGCAAGCCGTTATGAGGAGAAGGAGCAGCAGAACTAGGTATCTGCCCAGTTAAAAAAAGAAGAAAAAAATAATCCAGAATTATAATAGCAAGGAAAACCTCTAACTTTTTATCAGCATACTAGTTAAGTGCGCAGTCTCCCTTTCACCAAGCAGCTGGCTGAGCTACCAGTGCTTTAGATCTCGTGAACAGACCAGAGCAGCAGGGGAGAAGTTATGCCTCATATCTGGGAGAGAGCAAGGAGGAACAGTCCTTCCTGCCCCATTGAAAACAGCAGAGGAAAACGAGGGAGATTTGGTAATTCTATGGCCGTTGAACAGTGACTATCACGCTCGCCCCACAGCACATTGCGTGGTTTTACAGACCCATCCCCTTGTTCTCTTTTCTGGCTGTGAAACTGGTTAGTCCTCTACTGCATGTAGCACTGAGGCAGCTGAAAACCTATATTCACAAATCAGAATTAAATGGACCCATAATACCATTTACCACATATTTTTGCTTGCATCTCAAAGATCATTGTATTCAGCAGTGTTTCAGAAGCTGACTTAAGAGGGCCTGAGGCTATTAGAAATTCAGAGTTAGAGGCTTTTTGGTGCCTATTTATTTTCTAGTGCTTTACTGCTACACACAAAGCACAGACTGATGAATTCTTTCATGTGTTTTGTTAAGATTTGTATCAGCACAGTTCAGAATTTCAACAACCAAGCAGGTGTCTCAATTTCTTTCCCTCGCATAGTTATTTTTCCAGTACAATTTTGTAGGAAAGAATTACTCTGCTAGCGGAGAAAAGCAATATGGCCAAGAAGTGGCAAACTGCCCATAAAATTTTCACACAAATTTGCATGATAAGTAAAAAAAAATAAAAATTCTGCATATATCTGTCTCTATCTATACACATACATGTTCACACACACACGTATATATATACAGCTATAGGTAGATAAAATCTCCCCAAAAGCAACATGCATAAACACAGTTTTAGTTCCTTAGGAAAAGGAATATGTTCTGGCTAGGACATGAGACAGTGACTCTTCTCTACCCTAGATTAAAACTCAAAGACACCCCGCTTACAGATACTTGAGCATCCAAGCTTCTTCTACAGTCGAATGAGGGGTAAAAAAAAAAAAAAAATAAATATCTTTGGCTCTTCAGTCTGCACGTTTCCACGTTTTCACATGCAGACTGTTGCATAAACTCAAAAAACTCTTGGCCATATGTTTCTGCCAGCCACTCCTTGGAAACCATGTAGATGTCTCTAATAAACAGCTTGCTTAAGTGCACATAGCTGTAGGACAGACAAGTCATGCGCCTGATGACATTCCAAAGTCCCAGGCTAATAACTTTGGGCATCACAGGTTCTTTCCCTTCGCTCCAGACAACAAGGGAGGAGGACAGGATGCTTGCTGTTTCTATACTATTTAGTCTTTGAGAAAAACAGATATACCTACGCATACGGAAGCGTGCGTAGGGCACGATATACCTAGGCACAGGGAAGAAACTGGAAGTGGTTTGGGAATCACTACTGCATTGGCTTTCTGACATATGAGACATTAACAAAGACATTCTTGGACCCTGTATATTCAGTCTGGCAATCAGCAAAGTCACCATTCATGGTCTTCCAAGAGTTACATCCTCTCAGCCATCCCCAGCATACCTTGAAGCCCTTTCCCCACTTGCGTATTCCATGCCTGGAATTCACATTCCGCTATATTCAGATGCGACATTCTTCCTCAAGACATTTTTGGGAACTTATTTGTGGTCAGACACCTTTTTTTCTTTTTTTTTTTTCTTTTTTTTTTTTTAATACATTTTTGTGTTATAACTATGCTTCAGTAGAGTCATTAGAGCATTTGATCCAATTTGTATCACCTGCCTATAAATAGACTGATAGTCCTCTGCAAAAACAACTTTTAGCCTTGTAAAGTACTGCATATACTCTCCATGAATAACACAGAAACCACATGAACCTCGGAAAAGATTCAAGGTAATCCACTTTCTGTGTTTTCTCATATGCTGCATACTCAAGTTACAGAGCACAAGGTCCTTACCCTACCTTTGTTCATGAGAAAGTTTGTCTTCTCTTGATGTTACGCTGTGCCATGGAGACAGAAAGAAAGGAATAAAAGACAACAGAAATGCATGGCAGTAGAAAAGTCCATTTTGCACAGTCAGTTCACCACTTTTTCTTCTCCTTTACGCACCTTGGATCTTGCAAGTTGAGGAAAGGGGCAAAACTGCCTAAATTCCCACAAGAGAAAGAAAAGCTATGGACAGACACTCCCCTGCAGCTAATATAGTAGGCTCAGTGCCTTAGCATTACAGTCTGAGGTTATACTAGGTGGATGCCTTTCCTAGCAACTACAAACACGCTGCTCTTAACTCCAAATTTCATGTCTGAATCACCAAATCCTTGAGAAACAATGCACTGACTTGCTAGTAAAATAATCCTCAGCATCCCATTTGTTGCTGTCTTTCTGACTAATACTTTCACCTGGTGAAATTATCCATTTCATATTTCGTATAGCTATTTATCACCATAACATCTGAAATCTTAAGTACGTGATACCATTGAAGTCTCACCATTAGCTCCGACAATAAAATGGCACCTTCTCTTTCAGACTGACACACAAAACTATGGGGTAACTGCCGGTTAAGGTCCCTGAAAAGTAATTTATTTTCACTACAATGCTATGGCACAGTGTCCATAGACCAGAGATTTCATTACTGCCTTTTTCTTCATATAACCATCTGCTAATGCCCAGGACATCCGACGAAGGCTGTCAGCAAAGGAATTCAATTTTGAAAAGAAATAAAAATGTAGGTTTTGTAGTTTTTCTGCATTCTGTTTGGGACCAGAATTGAAGTTACTTGAAGAGAAAAAGAAGGGAAGGGGTAGAGAAAGCAAGAAATCTGGGAAGAGAACAATCTAATGATTAAGTTACTGGTTTAGTCTGTTTGGGCCTGGATCTTGGGTGTCATTCATCCCAGACCAGTATGTTTATCTTTGAGTTTCGATCTCAGCTTCGTCCTATTGAAGCTTCTCTACCTTAGATAGTACCCACACTACTTATTTTGCAAGAAATATAAGGCAGAAGCAGCCTACAGCCCTTCTGGCATAGCTGCCTTCTACTTTGCATCATGGAAAAGCCACTCTGGGCACAAGGAATGCTTTTTCTAGTAGTAAATTGAATCGTCTCCGTGTAGAAAGAGTTGGAGCTCTTTTTAAGCAGCTCCACATTTGCTGTGGGTTCTGTCACTTTTCTTCCCAAGTCATAGTCAATCAATGCAGTTGCCAGCAAAACTGAAGTCTTCTCTGGAAGGACAACAGCAGCTCAACAGTTGAAGCTGTAGGTGGGGATCACTGTCATTTTGCTTGCTCTGTGCCTGCTTATTACATAAGGGCACATTTCATTCTCTGTCAGGGCTATGAAATTCCCCGCTGGAGGCTACGAAACTCTCCACTGGTGCCCCAGTTACTGAAAACTTGGAGTACTCCCCTTCCCACGACGGTCATGGGAACACATGCTTTATGCAGCTCAGAGCTCCAAGGCAGCTGCGACACAGAGACTCTTCATCCAAAAAGCCACCCCATGCATTCAATAGCTGTGAAAAGGCTACAGACCTCATACAGAAGCATTTCTTTGCTCCACACATACTGAAGTGAAGCACCATGCTTAGTGCCCTGATGGACAGATTTAAGTAGACAACCATTTAACACCCATACTGCGGGGGGAAAAAAGGGTATCCCTGGCTTCCTCACGCTATTCTGACTACCTGCCAACAACTCCATCCAGCATGTGTGATGAGATGGCTGGTGGCACACATTGCACCATTGGAAATGCCACCAGGGCAATGCACGCGTGGTCGGCTGGGTAACAGCACATTCTCACAGCAGCATGTACATATAGAGATGGAGAGGCAACTCCCACTGCACCTTCTGCAAACACGAGCAGAGAGAACCTGAACTATACACTTACTATTATTTATGCCACCTCACTTCTTTTTGGACAAGCATTATCCTTACTATTAAGTACACGTATTGCAGTAATGCCCAGTGGCTCTCTCTAAATAAAGCTGGCACTTAATTCTGTCAGCATAAGTTAATGACATTCATTACAGCTTGACCTTACCTTCCAGTCTGCATTCATAGCTCTCATCTGCATGCTTTTTCTGTAATGTATGCCACAAAGGAGCATGTTCAGCACCCATAAATTTCTTATCTGTGCCTGTATTTCATGGTACATTTAAGTTTTTCCTATCTCTAGGTCAGCCCAGATGCGCTGGCACTAATGTGAGAGAGTGAAATCTTTGACCTGAGTTACAGAAGCAGTCAAATATACTGCCCAAATATGCTAGCTGTAACAGTAATAGTTTTCGTTTTTTCCCAAGATTCCGCAGCCTTTCCTACAAGTTAAGCAGCCAAGTGTATACATTAACAGCTACAACCCTTGTAGAAAAAAGGTTGCTCTTCACTGATCTCAAAAATCAGTAACTCCAAGACCACCAGCTGCTGGCAACGGGATGACTAGGTTTATCCAGAACCTTACCCCATCTGCCTTTATTAAATATTAAGTAGGGCGGATTTTAGCTGTACCAAGGAAATGACTTCTGACAGTTTCGTTCAGACAGTTACGTTCCTCTATTTATTAAAGGTCAATCATCTTTAGACACTTTATGTTTCTTCCTCTAAAATAAAAAAAAAGGACTATAATTCTCTGAGCTAGAGACAATATGCTTAATAGTAACTCTCCTACTCAGTCCTTAGTTGAAAATAAGTATCAGTTGTTATTCAAATAACATTTCATGTATGGTTTGGCTTTAGAAAAACTGCCTTAATACGTTATCTATTCAGGACCATATTATGAACCTTCCTGTATGTATCCACAGGAAAATAAAGTTTAAGGAAAGTACTTCGGAAACCTACAAAAGGACAAAGTATGAAATATGTTTAGGAAATCTGCATGAATGATACAACAGTATATTCCACAAGTTGTTTTTTTTACGTAGGTATCTACACACACACACCCTTCCTCTCTAGCTGGTCTGCAGTGTTTTTGTGATTTTTTTTCCTTGAAATTTTTTTTAAAATGTTATTTATGAATTGTTAGGAATAAAAAAAAAAAACCACACCAAAACTTGGAAAACAAGATTAACTAAGATTTCCTTTCTAACTTAAATAGGCTTCCTCTATTTCTGCTGACATTTCTACCTAACACTTCTCACCAGCTAACAAAAAGTGTAACTAGAGTTTTAAGCCAGCAATAACACAACTACTTGACCAACAGGGTGTAATAAAGCCAATACTCGTTTATGGCCTCAGCAATATTTGCCAAGTGTCTTGATTTGGAGCATGTAAAATTTGCCTTAAATGCATGAACTTCCACATCAAAGGAACAATTTTCAGCAGTCCTAGAGGGCTGAGTCTTGGGATTAATGAGTCTTTCAAATAAACTAGATCGGTTCATTGTATGTTGTTATGAATTCAATGTCTATCAGTCCTCCTTTAAGAAAAACATGTAAATATTTTAAGTAAATTTAATTTTCCATGCTCTTTCAATGCAGATTAAGTATTGATATGTTGAATCCAGCTGGCATGGAAATGTAACTCAGATACTAAAACCAACATAGTCTAATTAGAAAAACCACCTTTATGTAGATAACCAGTGTGAAGAGCAGCTGGGTGCTGAGAAAGATCCCTTGGAAGAAAACCCTGGCAGGTGAAAAATAACTTCCTAAAGAAAGCACAGGAGCCTTTAGCTTCTCAGAGTTCAGTGCACCCAAGGAAATGGGATAGTAAAAAGAGGATAAGCCTGGGATGAGAAAAAACAAAGAAGGGGTTTAACAAACCATTTGGCTTTTATTTTCACTCCTCCATCTCAGATGTCTGTCAGGTTGTATAGCTAAAGTTTGTGCTGTAAAGACAGCTTTCCAGTCTAACATCAGGCCATTTGTCTCAAAGGATCAGGCTGGCACCCTGACAGGATAGAATCACAAACAACTGATTTCTGAAAGCTTTTCACCATTGAAAGTACACAAAAAGTACGATCTGACTCCTTCAGGAGAAAGGAGATGTTTTTTCCCATTCAAGAATTTATATTCTACTAATTTGTATGACTTTCTACCCGTCTACAAAAATACCTGTGAAGAACAAAGGGTAAAACTGATGAGGGGACAGGCTTGACAAGACTCAAGAGGAGAACACACATCCTTACATGCTCTCACAGAACTTTGTAAGAGTGCTGGGCTTTTCCTGGTTGCGTCTTTGTCGAAACCAACGTTGAATGCTGCGTACATCCCAGTCCAGCTGCTTGGAGAGGCCCTCCAGCCTCTTCTCATCTGGATGCTACAGAACAGAGAAGGATGAAGATTATTTCTTTGCCCAACTGCAGTAACTCCACTTTAAATTTGGAACCACTGTAATCACTTCTCAGTGTCCTAGAGGCTGCCTGTCAGACACATGGATACGTAGAAATAAAATTACTTTCACAGAAATCTCTGCTGGCAGATCCACATCAAAATAAGTATACAGTGACTATTATTTATATAGAAGGACATATGCTGTAAATATTGCATGCAGGTTATTACTGATAAGAAACTTAAAGGGGACAATGGGATGAGAACTTGCGTGAAACTTGGAAAGTGGTAAGTAGGGATAAAATGTCATGCATTTCTCGACCAGCAGGGCTTACAAACATGCCCCCGCCTGCCACACGCTATGCCTGTTCCAGCCTCCTCCATCAGGATCTTTGTCCTATTGACTGTTGCAGTAGTGAAAGTTGTCTGACTGACATGGAAAGAAGATACATCCCTGTTTGTGCATGTTAATGTTAAAAAATGAGGTCATTAAACAAAGTGACAACTTCAAAAGGAAAATCACCTTGACAACAGGGAGAGACAATTTTTTTCTGTAAAATTAGCTACACACACTTATTCTCCAAAGCAGCAAGTGTGGAACTCTTATTCCATTAGAGGGGCTGCAAACCAGTGCAGAGGTAAGGTAAAAGAAAATGAGTCTGTCCTTAATTCGACTACTATATGGAGTAGAGCACATAGGCCATGTTTCCAATCATGCAGCAATTCTACATGTACGGTACTCCATAAGGACTATTTATGTATTTCCCCATATCACATTCTTTTTTTAAGGAAACAGTAAAAGCTTTTCGACAATCTGTTTTCTGGAGCTTTAGCTTTATTTCTGCAAGCCAGATGCATACACTGAATGAGATACAAGAGCTGCCATGGTAAAGACTTTTTTTAAGCATTGCAAGAGGTAAAACAGCAAAGCTTTCATCAGGCTGAAGTTTCATCTATCAGCCTCCAGGAAAAGACAGGAAGGAAAGGGAAAGGATGAGACAAGAGAAGGGTTGGAGTATTTGCCATCCATCTCAACAAAAAAATATTTTTTTTTTCGTCAACCAAAGTAGCCACTAATTTTTCAATGGAACATTAAGGAAAGCCATTTTCTGTAACTTCAGAAAAATCAAATGATTGATGCAGCTCTTGGGAGCTTGACTAGAGAGAACTGCTGCACATCACTCAAAAAAGGCCACTAGCTAAATCGGACTGTTTCTTTGACAGCAGCTACCAGAAAGCCCTACCAAACTCTTGGAGGAAAGTAGATACTTTCCTTTGGAGCTCTTCCCACTCGTTTCTGGGCACTAGATGCTGGAAGCCATGTGTGCCAGCTCCTACCATGACTCACAGGCACTAGTTAGATCACTTCACACGCTCAGGTCCTGTGTTGGACTACCAGATTCTGCAAGGAAAAAAATTAAAAAATAAAAATAAAAAATATCCCATTATTCCTCCATCTGAGTCTGGGTTAGCACACAAGTGCTGCAGCTTTTAGAAACAAGGTCTGTGTGATTCCCTCTCTGAAAACAGGACAAAAACCACACCAGTGCCATGGTGATCTCAGGATAGGGTAGGACACACAAGCAAGACAGATCCATGGCATATTTCACTGTCCCTGACACTGAATCCAATTTTGCCTTCTATGACTCTAATACTCTTTGAAGTTTAGGCTGTTGCCTTTGCTGTGGTGTGCCCACCGCCTGGAGCCGAGGTGGGACTGGCAAGTTCCTGCAGCACAGTGGCTTCATCCTTCAGGCCTCCACAGGCCTTTCCGCTACAAAGTGGCTGACCACTGAGGTCTTCAGAAGACACTGAAGGACATCTGATCACTGTCCCGGGAAAACTCAGGACGCTTCAAAAGCACGGACAGGATGACATAGAGGTTTAGTTGAGATGTCATACAGTGAGAGCTGTAGAGACAGAGACATAAGTGGTGGGAGAAAAACTTGTTTCCTACCGAAATAAAAAAAAATCTGCAAGCTCTAAAACATTATTCACTCAGCTCACTGACTCTTCTAGCTTCTTCCTCCTCCCTCCAATTTCAAAGGACATTCATCACAACATAAACAGCTGGGACACCAGCAAGCCACCAGCACCCTCTGCTCAGGCAGTTCCCCTAAGAGGAGCAGCTTTGAAGTTTCATGGGAAACACAGTAAGGCCGATCTTAGCAGCTCACAATTCACTCTTTTTTCAAAAAAAAAAAAAACCCTGACAATTTTGAGGAAATGTCTAAAAGATAAGAAGCGAAAAAAGTAGGTGGCCATATGGCACCTACAAAGTGTTTCTGTAACAACTTTTTTTGATTAAAAGCTTACAGGAGACATCACGAAGGGATGCACAACTGCTCGAGCTGGCATGCCAATGACAGCCTTGGCATTTGCATGTTCTGATTTTAGCTATAAAAATGCACCACTGCATTTAGCAGCTAGCTTTGTTTTGTTCAGACATAGTTTATAGTGCCATATCCCACTTTATAAGGCAAATATTTTAGTTAAATACTCTACCTTTGTAATAGCTGTGAAAACTTTTTCCAGGATAGCATTAGGTTGAGCTTTCTGTGGTCCGTTGGCTTGGACTTTAAGGCCTAAGGCACATGGTTTAGCAATGAACCTGTGAGAAACAGAAGAGTGAAAAAAGAAAGCAAGTGAAATCCTTCAGTTATTTACCTCATTACTGTTATCAATCAATGACATGTGATAAGTGAGTAAACATTATAACCCTGCCAACAAAAACAATACTTAGCCTTATAGCTCAAAAGCAAGCTCATACAGGCGATTACATTGCAAAATAAGTAACTTCACTTTGAAGGATGAAAGGAACTCCACGGAGCACATGAAACAGAGGGTTTTCTTTCATGTTGTGAAAAAAAGGGGATAGAACAAAAGCATGAGAGGAATGCCTCCTAGAGAAGCACCAACTAATGAAAAGCGCAGGGCAGCTTAGAGAGATAAAGAGCACATAGTATTCTCCTCCAAACAGAGCCTTCTTCGTAAATCAGTTTCCAGTGTAGCTACTGACACAGGACTCCTTTTGCACAGTGGAAATTCAAACAAGATCCTTAAAGGCAGCAAGCACTGAAGCTGCCCAGTCAATACAATTTTCTAAACCATTAAGTTTAAATGGTATTGAGCCATGCCTCAAAGACTTTGCTCTTCCTCTAAACTCCTCTGCTAAAATACGAAGCTGTCACAGATCCAAACTGCAATCCAGAAGTCCATCCAGTTTATAAACTGTGCGTCTCCGATATATTTTAGAGATGAATTACATAACTTATATTACATACACTCAAAGAAGACCATTAAGTAAATTATTTCTAACTGTGAGTCCAACTCTGGAATCCCCATGAAAGGTACAAAATCTGTATAGGAATCACATTCATGTATGAACGCTATGAACTTCTGCCATCTTTGAATATGTAACTCTTGATTTCACTTAAAAGACTTCAGTTTCCTAAGACTTCATCTGCCAGCAGGGACCAAACCAGCACACTCAGTAGTTAAGTAGTTGTTGTTCCACATTTATCCAGCTGAATGACCACAACCTCTTAAAAATCACAGAATTCTTATCCACATGCAAGCCCCATTTTAAGCACTGCTTTGAGCTACAAGTGCTGTTTCTCCTGTGTTTAAGACAAAACAGCTGATTAAAGAGAATTTAGTCCTAAGCAATGCTACCGTGCTAATAACAATAGCATTTGGTAAAGAAAGATATGTGATGCCACTTGATGAAAGATGTTTTCCAAGGAAAAATTCTTGATACATTGATACTGTTCCCATATGAAAGCCAATCCTATAGCCTGAAATCATTTTGGTGGCTATTTGCAGGAGGGGATGGGAAGTCATACATCCAAAGATATGTGCCGTGTATCACTGAACTCACTCTTTGATCCTTCTGTGTTATAAGAGAAAAAAAATCCTAACTTACTACACTCTGTAAAAGCTTGGTTACAAGCCGGATCGGATTGCAACCATAGTGCTATCTCCCTAGCATCAACCAAATCAACGGTACTGCATCAGGTGTAAATTCCCTGCTTTTGGGTTAAGAGCTTTGACAATACCACCTTCACTGCTGAGCTCGAGCAGAAAGCAGTCCAGTTTTCTGCTGATGAAACAGAAGCATATAAGCTCGGTACATGTTATATGTAAATACACTGTAATTTAGCTACACTGGAAACTTTCGTATTACTTAAGGTGACAAGCAGCAAGAATTGTATTCTCTAGTTCAACATAGACTTGTAAAGTCAGTCTCCTCTGAAGTAGGACTTGATTTGGTGGGGCTTTTTGTTTGTTTGGGAGGTGTATGGTTTTTTGGTTGGTTGGTTGGTGTTTTGGTTTGGGGGGGGTGTGTGTGTTGTTTTTTGTTGGTTTGGTTTTGTTTGTTTGTTTTCCACACACATATATCCTTTAACTTTTGTTTTGCTTTTCTCCTTCTGCTGAGTGAAGGAATGAGATAGCCATGATATAAGTCCAACAGAAAGGCAATTCCCTAAACATGCTAATTTAAAAGGAAAAAAAAAAAAAACCACACAAAAGCATTTAATTTGGTAAAGTCAAAAGCAGATTAAAAAGTCCCAGCTAGAAAAATTTCACAAGGAGCAATTCCAACACGCTTCATGCTGAGCTGATCTTCATTTAAATGTAAGCAAACCAGCCGGGTTTGCTTAAATGCCATTCTTAAAATGACATGTCTTGCTAATGAACAACCTGGATAAATCCAGAACAAAGCACAGATACAGCGTTTGTCTAGATTTTAAAAAGAGAATTGTAGTATTGATGTTATACCCATTACCTAAATTTTCTGCTTCAATCTGGTATTTTCTAAACAGGAATATAATTTTTTTTTCCTTTGCTGCTTATGATTTGCATGTGCACTGAAGGAATGGGCACGTGACCCAAACAAGAGCTCGTCCAAAAGGACAGCAAAGCACAGTAAGGACACGTACAGGGCACACAGCTGCAAGACACAGGATGACCTTGGCCAGCTATGTCAGGGAGGAAGGAACAGGGAAAGTTTAAAAAACAAAGAAAACAAAACAACAAAAAACCACAACACACGCTCCTGATATGCTGTTGTTTGTATGTGTTGACTTTCTCCACTTTTGAAAAAAAGCTTTAAAAAAATCCCCTCAAGGGACTGTTAATTCCTACTAGGACACTTACGGGAAATAAAGCAATTTTAAGAGAAACATTTTATATGCCTGCAGTACTGAGCAGGTCTGACCACCAATTCAAGTGTGCATGAGCCATGTCCATGTGATTGCCTTTGGCGGAATTGATAAAATTTGAGAGATTTTTTTAACTTTTCATAAAAACCTTAGCAAGTTCAAGCTATACTTTGCAGTATAAAAATCGTTTTTCAAGGTTAAAATAGAATTTTAAAGTAGAACTTAATCAATACGATCCCAAATGTCACACCAGGTGCCATAAAAAGCATCATTAACAATTTTCACCAATAGTTTTCTGTAATAACGTAAATAGATTCATAAGTGAACAAAGTGGAATTAATGTTTGATACACGTACAAACTATGACCGTTTCACCAAATGTTGCACTTCTTAACAGCACTATTCATTTTTTCCATTTCTGGTAATGCTGTGGTATTCAATTCCCTAAGCAGTCTTACTGAAACCCATGGGACTATTGCATAAGGTACTGCAATTAAGAGGGAAAAACTATTGTGCAAGAGTAAGGACAGCAGAATTGAGTATATTGCCATCTTTTCTCTTTAAACATGTAAATCTGAACAAACACCACACTAATATCTCTTTTTCAATGGATTCCAGTACAGCTGAATTGAAAGCTGGCATTCAATTACACAAAAATTAAAGGACAAGCATTTTTTTGCCAAATGCAGCCCCATCTATTCTGGATCTAGAAATGAAAGACCAACGTAAACAAGGGAATTAAACTCAGAACTCAAGAAGGTTTTTAGAGGCAGCTTCCTCATTCACAATCTAAAGGCACATTTAAAAACAAAACCAAACTAAAAGCCCACAGCCAGCCAGTTCAAATAACGTGGGTTACTGCAGAGCATCCGAGTGGAAAGCATCCAAAGAAGACAAGCATTTCTGAGTGTCCCATACCCTCCAAAGGCAGGCATTGGTTTGCATCTTGGATCCTGTCTGGTTTTCTCAAATCGATTACTTATAATAGTGACAGCAAGGTCTCATACTCCACCCCAAACTCAGAGATTAGATTTTCTCTACAAAGTGGTCGAGAAACCCTTTGCAAAACGATCCCCCACCTCCCCTAGAGCATAAAAAGAAGGCCCACTTCACCAGAATTATGTAATTTTCATCAAGAACAAGTACCATTTTGGGTTTCCCACCTGCCCTTTAACAAATGCCAACTAGACAAAGACAGCCAGTATTAAAACAGATGAATAAGCAGAAAAAGGAGAAGTAAAAAAAACAAAAAACACAAAACAATAAAAAACCCACAAACAAAACAAAACAAAAACCCAACAACAAACACCCCCCCCGCAACCAAACCTAAAAATTAACTTTGCCCTGATGGAGGAAGGTAAAAGGCCGGTTGGGCACCACTTGCTCTTTGCAGCAATGACAGCTTGCGCGGTGCTGCGTAGAGACAGGCGAGTATCCCATCCGGCCACCAAACACTGGGAAAACAAAACCCCAAACCTGCAGGCTCTTCAGAAGCCATTCCCACCACTGCACACTAGATGTCTAATTCCTCACATTCATAAAGCTACAGTTTAAAAATATGCTGGTTCCACTTTCTGGGCACTCCACACCCTGTAAAAGTTTCTCTTTTGAAATACAAACAGGCCAGACCCACAATGAGCACAAACCATCCTGAGCCCATCAACTTGAAACATAACTGCAGTATCACTGATAAAATAATCTCTAATAAAAAAGTAAGGAAAACGCCCCCAGTGACTCACAGAGCTCTTACTGTTCTCCTTTACTGGCTATTTGAGCCTTACTAATTAATTACCATGTAACCCTTTTAGTTTACCGCTTTTCATCTTGACAAATTACATCATTTTAATCCCAGAATTAACTAGAAATGTTAACGTTGACCCTCATAATCCTTGGAGGCTGATGTTCATTAGCACTAGGCAAAGCCTGCATTAAATAAATATTTTTTTTTTAAAGTATCACATGAAGGAGGAAGAGAAAAGGATTTTTTAATTATTTTTTTTTTTTTTTAACAATTCTCTGGATTTCTACAAATGAAACAGTCCTACTCATGACATGTAATCTTTGCCCTGAGTCTGGCCAGAAAATAATACATAGCAACTCTTTAGTCATCTGAGGCACTAGAAATACGCCTATAGCATGTGAATATAGCGTTTCGATACCAGCAGGTCATCTGCCATTTCTGAGCTGACCAGAGCGGCTGCCCTTTAGCAAATCCATTAGCGGCTTTGAAGATGCTCAAACCACCACAGAGCCCACAACAGGTAAATAGGGATTACAGTTGGGTTTTTTTAAACAGCCTAAAAGGTCTGCAAGGATTAAGGCTTTCCAAACAGGGCCAAAAAAACCGAAATAATACATTAAGCTAGCAGGGCTAATTAATATTTGATTCCTGTAATTAAATATGCTTTAAAAGAAAATACTCAATGGCTTGTACTAACCTTTTAATTTAAGAAATATCAGTTTTAACATAATTGACAATGTTAGCTGGCAAGTGATAGACGTTAACCAGTTCAAAGCGGGTTTGGATTCCTTTCCATGCCCTTTGAAGTGATAAAATTGTACTACTTTGCAATGCTTATCTATCAAGTGTCTCTATTCTATTTAGAAATTCACTTCATCTCACCAAAATTCTCTCTACAACAGGACAGCAAGAATCCAGAAATTGAAAACCATAAACCTTCCTCCATTTTTACTGAGGCAAATAAGCAAAGAAAAAACCAAATAAAACGAACACCCAACAACAACAAAATAAATAAAAAACCAAACCCCCACAGCTCTCTCCCCTCTCAAACTCAAACCCCATGAGCTGATAAGAAAGGGGACCAGGAATGGGAAAACAATAGATTGAATGAACAAAAGTCTGCTATAGATTTTCCTATACTGTCCTAATATAATCTGCAATAAAAGCTACTGAACTCATATCCAATTATTTTTACAAAAGGATAAGGACAAGATTATTCATTCAAGAGAACCTAAATCAAGACAAGGTTCCTTGATGTAGACAAAAAAAGGGTGTTTTACACTTCTGTATTTACAACTGGCATACCTAAAATAAGTCACTATCGCGACAGACAGAGCTGGAAGAAGTCTTACTAAGCCCCAAACCCAGGAATAGCTGCCAACAAAATAAGCTTAGAATTTAATTTTTTTTTTTATGTTTATGGACTTCCCCTATCAGATTTAATAAGTATTCCTGCCATTCACATGCAATATGTTTTAAATGTTGTTGTATGTCAAGAAGGTTTCTGAAATCTGTTAATTTTTTAATTAAAAACTTTCAAACTACGTGCACTGAGACAAGTGGCCTGTCGGCTCCTTGACCTCGAAATCTCTTCTGAGGATTGCAAGCAAAGACTGAATTCGTTTCAGCTTCTGACCTATTACTGTCATTTCCTATTTTTGCATCAACTTTCTTGTTCCTCCTAAGTCTTCTTAAAGCAATGGCTTTTTCCACCTAGATATAACACATTTTAATGGCTAAGAGGCTCTTTTTTCCACAAATTAAAAACCTTTTAGGTTTTTAAGGAAAAACCTTTTTTCCTTGACATGTTTCAAGCACAGAAAGCTTCTTCCCCCACTTAAATAACTTTGTGTCCAACTTCACTATGTAAGCCTACTCGCAAATTTTCATCGGTGCAAGAGAGAAAAGCTAAGCTAGTGCTTTTTTTCTTTTAAAATGTTTGTTGATCACAGTTTGAACCATTCCCTTTGTTTCATTTTTATTAAAAGTCAGTCATATTATGGACCAACAGAGAGAACTAATGGCCTCTTATTACAGCCAAAAACTTAAGAAGCCCATCCATGCCCTGACCAACAGTCTATTTTCTGGAAAGGTACCGCAGCCTGGCACAAAGCATCTGCACAAGATCACCCTGGAGACAGCTCCTACATGATCCATGCTAACAGATCAAAAATTTCATTAACCCATCAGGCAGAATCCTGGCTACAAAGTCCCCATAAACACTGAGAACATGCATTTGTGCTTTAGCCTTTCACATCCACAAAGATATTTGAGTTATTTGCTTGCTGGTGCACAATGGGAGTTTGAATTTCCCCTTCCTGTTCTGAGGATGCATCTAAGTGGAGAAATTAGAGAAAAATCCATTGAATGTGAAGTGTGCAGAGCACCTCTAGGTCATCTCCAACTACAATGAACTCTAGTTTAAACTAAGTGGTATAGTCTGATTACATACATGCAAGATCTCTGTGAACCTGGTAAGAACTCTCACTCGGATACAGGCATAGTTCAAGTGCTGCTTGCATAAAAGGCTGCTTATATTGCTAACATCAGCCAACTGCAAGTACCATAACAAAACAAAACGCTATTCATGTAAATTAGGCACATCTGTATCCTATCAGTATATTTGCAAATACAAGGGAAGGCAGTTAGAACCAGCAAAAATTCTTCTCTGTGCTAAAGAGGTGCCCGGTTTGGTTTTAAAGACTCTGTCTCCCTTTTTGAAAAACCGTTGCAGAACAGTTTTCCCAGCTCTTCATGCTCTCTAAACACAGATTGTTCCAGGGATTTATGATTACAATTGTCTAACTTGTTGAGCATTGCTTGCTGGTTTTAAACAGAAACAATATAAATTTGCTCTAACTACAAGGATGAGTGAAAGCAGAAGAGGCTTGTTTCTGAGCAGATGCTCAACAGATTTACTGTCATGACACAAAAAACAATTGCTGAATCTGTTTTGTTATTTTTGTATAGCTGACCTACTTAATTCAGAAGTTAATCCTACAACTAATTAAAAAAGAGGAAAAATCTTAGCAGTCCTAGGACAAATTCAGCAGATAACTAAGGGTAATCAATTCATTATACCTCTCGCAGCACTGATTTTGGCTTTGTGTTTCCTAACGCCTTCTGCTACAGAAAAACCACCAGGATAAAACGTCTGAAGCACAGGCAGGGGTCTAATCCAGTTAACCCCATCCAGTAACTATACAGGAAAGTTAACTTCACTGAAATTTGTTGGCTGTGCTGGGAAATTGGTCACAACTCGCCCAATGAAACCATACAAAGGTAAGAACCTGCCTGCCCAAGTAAGAAGCCCAGCACACGACTCTGTACGTCAGCAAGAGCCTTCTGCTGCTGAATATCATGAGTGCTTCCTCAGAGGGCCACGCACAGGAGAGCTCAGAGCCAACCCTTTCAGAGGGGACCTACTCCCAACCCTCCTGAAATGACTTCAGAAAAGCACACGTATGCATCTGCCTTTCATCTGAGAGGTCTGATGCTTTTCCTTCTCTTCTTGTGAAGAGATGCATTAGCTGTTATTTCCACACCAGCATCATTATCCCATCTCTGTCACCAAATTATACAAACTAAGCACTATACTGTGGAACTGACATGTGTTTCTAAAAAATAAAAGCTAAGCATCTTGCGTGAGAATTCAGCTTACTGAATTAGTGAGGTTTTGTCTTTCTTTGGCTCTAATTATTATACAGCATTTACACTCACTAGAAGGGGAAAAAAATTGCCGGAAAATCAGTACTTTGGGGCATGGAGTCTTTTTTTCAAGGTTTTGAAAGCTTCTTGTTAATCTTTTGACCTGAGAAGCCTTTCCAACAAACATACACATTTTTGACCTCCACTTCTACAAAGTATTCTAAGTTTCATTAAAAGCCTTAAAAAAAACCCCTGCAAAACCAACCAACAAAAAAAACCAACCACAATAAAATCAAAGAAAAACCAACCCACACATCAATCACCAATGTCCTGCTACCTCTTAGACACAGCACTGGGAAGCTATCTGAAATCCTTTCTAACAAAGGGCATTGCTCATCCCTCATAACAAAAATCAAAGTACACCCCAAACTGGCAGCAGAAACTGCATCTATTACAATACTTGGACCTCAGGCAGCACGGCTGGCAGCAGCCTGCAGTGCCTCTGAGAGCCAGTGGAACAAGATGAGCCAGTGGCTCATCTAAAATAAGGAAGCACAATCCAATACTATATGAAGCGCAGGTATTTGCTAGGATCTAGCATGGGCAGAGCCATAGAAGCCAGTGGTGGCAGAAGCTGATGCATTGCTACATGTGGGCTCTACTGGGATTGCTCCATTGGCCAGATAGTCCTCTGGAATACCAGTTGCTAGGACTCAAGTACTGCCACAGCCCCTGTAACACTACAGTGCCACTCCCATGCAATTTCCTGCCTTTTGACAGAAAATATTCTTTCTTTTAATATACCGAAGATACATATAAAAGGCAGGATAAAGAATAGCACTTCACCTGTAACACCTAATGCAATAGGAGTACTGACATAGAAACATAGAATCATTTAGGTTGGAAAAGACCCTTGGGATCATCGAGTCCAACCATCAACCCCACTCTACAAAGTTCTCCCTTACACCATATCCCTTGACACCACATCTAAACAACAAACACATTCAGGGATGGTGACTCCACCACCTCCCTGGGCAGCCTATTCCAGTGTCTGACCACTCTGCCTGTGAAGAATTTTTTCCTAATGTCCAGCCTAAACCTACCCTGCTGCAGCTTGAAGCCATTCCCTCTTGTACTATCACTAATTACCTGTGAGAAGAGACCAGCACCAATGTCTCTACAATGGCCTTTCAAGTAGTTGTAGAGAGTGATGAGGTCTCCCCTCAGCCTCTTCCTCAGACTAAACAGTCCCAGCTCCTTCAATCGCTCCTCATAAGATTTATTCTCCAGGCCCTTCACCAGCTTCGTTGCCCTCCTCTGCACTTGCTCCAGCACCTCGATATCTGTCTCATATTGAGCCCATCTACACATATTGGCTGTATAAAACTGTTCCATCTCTGCTTGCAAGAGCAATTGCAAAAAGGTTTTAGTAATTTTTCAGCTGGGAAGGAAAATGCCCTATAAATTCAGCATATTGTCCTTGCAAAACAGCATTCAGCATCAAGTGTTTTTCATAAGTGGGATGCTATGTAAGTGAAAAATGGTTTTACACAGATCAGTTTTAGAGGAGAAAAATTTGGTCACAGTAATCTGCTTAGGGGCAACATGGGACTCAAGGGCTTCCATCCAAGAGTATTTTCATATAATAGAAAGTTTCACTTTACTTAACAGTCTGTGAAAGGTAGCTGTGTTAAAAAACGGATTTAGTAGCTGTATTTAGGCTTGCAGGCTTACCTGTTAGTGCAGTGCTAATGCACACCAATTTAAATAAATAAAACAAATTATCCTCATCACTCAACAGCAGTATTATGAAATCCTTTGTCCTACAGAGTTACTCTTAAGTAACACAACTCATATGACTGACCCAAACCATTCAATAACTGTAAAACTGTTTCTTTTTTTTGCAGCTGGAGCTCTCATATTTATATTGTTCTGCCCCTATTATTATTTTTTTTGACTGAACATACATGTCTAAGTCACATTTCCTCATTGTGCAAAGTCAAAAATAAGACCTTTTTCCTGAGATTTTGCTCCAATCACAAAAAACATGACCAGTAACATGTATTCGCCTTGAGCTACCTTTGCACGCCTGCTAGCTCCCATCATAAGCTGCAGCCAGACCCCAGTGATCAGGGCCCCAATTCCAGCCCCTGTTCACACATACTGCTAAAACCTTTCGCCTCACTGAGCCAGCAAACCTATTTAATCCTTTCTCTCACAAGTGGAAAGGTTAGGGAGGAGCCTGTCTCAAGCTGTAGGTTAGTTCATAACAGAACTGACGGGAACAGAGGGTGTTGAGTCACTGATATGGGAATACCCCAGTCCAGCCTCTACCAGCAGCACTCTGGTTGCTTGTCCAATTAATAAGTTACTATGAAAATGGGACACAAACAAGGCCAGCAGCTAACAAACAGAAGTAGCCATGTTTTCCAAACATGGAAGCAATTTATTTCTTTTTAATTTTTTTTTATCTATATCCATGCATAACTTTCTAAGCATTTCAGTTTCTCCTGAAATTCTCTAAGACCGAAGAGCTGAAACTGGGAGGAACTGCATGCTCTCTCCAGAATAGCAACAAGAACTGCACAAATGTAGAGAAAGGTCACAAATAAATATTTTTGCAGCCAGCCATCTAATGTTTTCTTTCTTTGTAATGTCTAAAAATAAAGAGTTTAGTCACTCTGTAACTTTCCGAGTGCAGATGAGGCAGAGGGAGAAGGGAACGGAAGGGGAGATGCTCTCCAGTCCCCCCCACCTCACACACAGTGCCTCCTCTCAGCTGCCCTCCAGCAGTATCACCAAGGCTGTAGAAGGTATGGATGATACAGTGCTGAAGGTTATCACTCTCACCCTTTTTGCACACAGTGAAATCAGGATACATGAGACAGGGTCAGTGGTAAAATTCAGGTCTCCAAAATTCTAGCCCACTGCTAAAGGTCAGTAGAGATAAAAATATTCTCCCAACTTTTAAAAAGCTGCAGCTTAGGGACTTTCTAGACCAAAAAAGGCATCTTTGCATGCAGCAGTCCCCAAAGAGCTGCCTCTCCCTCCCCAGGCTGCATTAGTAGCTCACTGAGCCCGTGTAAACCTTCGACACCCTGTGGCAGAGCTCCCCAGCGTAAATTCAGACTGTGTGAAGACAACCAACTCCCTTCATTTGGAACTTGTTACCCACCAGTTTCATTTCTGGTCCTTTACTTCCTGCACTGGGTAAAAATGAACAGTCAATGCCAATGCATCCTTTCCCTGCCAGTCCTGACCCTATAGATTTGTCTCCTACTCCATGCTGCCATCTCCTAAAATACAGAGTTGATGTGTACTGCTATTTCAGCACATCTGGGACAACCAAAGCGAAGAGCCAGCCGCAAAACATCTACATATGAAAAGACACATGGCCCAAATGGGATTAAATGCTGGACAGAGAAAAGGGCAGGAAGAAAGCACAGACAGAAAGGGAAGATCGACAATTTAATTTTTAAATCGCAGTAGGTCACCCTAATACAATGAGTCTGTTCTAACCCATCAGACCCTGCAGCATTATTTTATCTTTTACTTCAGTCATATTTTCAATATGTGGGCAAGGGGAAAAAATAAAAAATAAAAAATCGTGAGCAGTACCTGTGTCTACATTAAAACTGCAGCCAAAGCATACCATTCACTGGCCTCTTGGCACCTATACGCTCTCTTAATGCAGCTCTCCTTCATCCACCAAGGCAGCTTCCAAGATGCCAAAAGAAGCTGCAGTTACCTGCCACTTGGACAAGACCCAAAAGTTGCTAAGTGGCTCAGAGCAACTGTCTAAAGATGTAAAAGCCTCAGCAATCATTTTGATAAATAACATAACTCTGCCCACTAGAAAGCCAATGCTACTCCTCCAGGTTCCTCTGTGGTAGTTCTTAGCCTAGTCATTAAGCGATAGCTCATGTCATTAATGTCCTCTTTTATTCCAATTTATTTTCCTTACTCTCATCTATTTACTACTAGGAGGCAAAAATAATGAAGGATGTAGTTAAAAATCCCTAGTGATTGCTCTAACAACAATCAGTACATCTGATACTGTTACAAAAGTATTATTACACAGAACGTTAACTGGACAGTTCAGCAATGGCTTCCTAGAAAGTATTAAGGTGTCTGAAGTGTTGAGAAACTATATTGCTCACACAGAACAAGAACTCATTGAGTTACACTGGATTAGCATACATTTTTTGAAAGCAGAGAAGACAGAACATGCTTTATAGTCAATGGAACATTAAAAAATATTTAAGTCCTCAAAACGTTTCACTGCTTGTCTGGCTCAAGGACCCCTCCCTGCTGCCGTCCTCTGCAGGTTCTGCAACCCATCCCTAGGCAAGTGCAGGTGCTGCATGACCGGCAGTGCCCGAACCTCCACCCGTCTGCCACAAGTGTGCGTTTGCGTTTCAGCAAATGACCCGGCCTGCCTGCATGATTTGTAGGCGTGCTCTATTCCTGAGCATTGTCATCACGCTACCTGGGAGAGGCACAAACTTCAGGTCTTGAAAGAAGAGCACACACCACAAAATATTTAAATATTTGTAAGCTTCCTCTTTGCGTCCTCTTGGGAGTTTGGCTCCTCCACTGTGGGTGGGCTGTCATGGCACACGACAAGAGAGGATTTAACTACGTGCCTCGCTCTTACTGAGAAACCAGTACCTCTGGTGCAAACCCTATTTCTGCCCACATCAGGTGGCTGGACAAGTTTCAGGAACTTTCCTGCTCTGAGATGAAAGCTCATACTAAGTCTTTCCTCTGGTTTAGACTGTTTCCTTTGAAGAAGGAATAGGTCATGGATACCTCTCAGTAGGATGGCTGTATTTCTGTAAGTACTTGAAATAGGGATGGTTGGTTTGACTTGGAGGTAAAGCTTTCATTGCAAGAGCAAGGTCACAAAATCATCAAACCTTCTGAGGGAACTTTAAGATGAACCCATTTTCATCCTGGCTGGCAGGTACTAGTTACACAAGATGATCACAATGGTGTTCGTTCACTATATTTTTTTAACAGGTGTATGAGTGCATGTATATATGTACACAGAAACACGCACACATATATAAAGCATATGTAAAGGCATATATATTTACATATTTGTGTATATGTATGTGTTACATATGTGTGTGTATACACAATCAAACTTCAGCATATTGTCTGGCTACTCAACAACAAGAATTAGAGCCTTATTTCTTTCCAGACCCTTTACACGAACTCAGAACAAAACCCTGTTCCTAACTGGTAACAAAAATGTATTTACTCAATTTATTTGTAATTAGCTTCCGAGACAAAAAGATAACAAATACACATAGATATTCAGGAAACCTATTTCTGAAGACGCATGCAGCCAAATTACACAGTAATTTATTTTGCCTATTTTATCCTTAAATTGAGATTACTTAAGAAGATAAGGATTGTTCAAAATTCACTGCTGGAATTTCCAGCTGGATACAGACAAGCTGGGAAAGGGCAGGTTCCCCTGAGCTGTCCCAACCTGCCTGGGCACAGCACCCTGAGCAGAGGCAGCCACCCTAAGTGTTCTTCCCCCACCCTCGTCCCACCTTGCCACCTTTACTGCAGCCACAGAAGCAGCAGATTAGGGTTTTGAGAAACAGAAGACTATCGCTGCCCACCTCCCCAGAAAAGTATTGAGTTTTCAGCTAGATCAGTGACCTGATCCAATTCACTCCATCAGCACAGCATCGCTAAACTGAGACATAAGCAAACCTGAGTGTGAACTTTCTAGAAGCTCAAGTTAAGCCATCACAGGATCACATTTGGATTCTGCTTTGGAAATCTGACTTTAATATTTCTTAAAAAGTATTGTCTTCTGAGAAAGGGGATTAAAAATGCATATTATGCTACTTAGAATTCAAAAGAATTATTATGAAGTAGTGTTTCTGGAAGAATTGTTTCAGCAAAAGATTTTTAAAAATACCTATATGAATGCTCACACCCAAAACCTTAAAAACCAGCTCAGATGGACCCCTTTTGAGAAGTAGTATCCACCTGCATTGTATGATCATGAAATACCACCCAGACTGATCAAAACATTCAAAGAAAAAAGCAACTAATTCTCAACAGCTCCCAAGCTTTCCTGTACATTTTTCACCTTCATCTTTCTATTCTATTTCAATTTTTTTCTAAATTTTCTTAATGCTTTCCTCTTTGATTGCCACCTCGGCAGGGTACTCTTTCGGAAAGGCAGAGAGGCGATATGGAAAGCAGCTGTGGCTCTGCACCGACAAGCGCCGAGCACGCAGCTCTCCAGGTGAGCTTACTGACCCCCTGTGCACCTCACCATCTACTGGGGAGCCAGGGAAACCAGCGCCTGCCGGAACGCAGGGTATGCTGTGGTGTTTGAAATGCAGTGCCTTTGTTTTCTGCCTTCCACACTGAGGCTTTCCCAAGGCAAAACCCACCATTGCAGGCAAACAATTAGTCTTGCACACAAAATGCTCGTAACACAGCTGACAGGCATCTTATTGTACTCCTAATGCGCGATAAACAATTAGTGATCGGACAAAGCAGTGCAAGAACAAATCCTATTAACAAATAATAGGATTTTCTAGCAGATCACCCAAACACCACGTTGGAAACGACACCCTGGGTTGCTGCAGCCAGAAACGGCAGACAGGGAAGGGAGCCTTGCGGCACAACACATTGGTGAGCTGCATGCACGGCTGCCGGCCAGCCACAGGAGCTCACCACGTGAAAGCGATGCTGGTGCACCAGTTTTGACAGCAATTGAAAATGCTGCAGCATGTGTCAAACAAAAGAAAAGACATAATCTCATATCTGGGGTATCTGTGAATCCTTTACACCTTGGATCCATAAGCAAGTGTATTTTGTACATCAACACACACAAGAACCTGTTATAATTCTATTTTCTTTTAGCTCATTGCAAGATTTTTGTAAGCAACTTGCACACTCCAACTTCAAATGATCACACAAAGGACACCTGACTGAAACATGATTCCCTCCTAGTATTGGTATATAACTGCCCACATCTGTCAGCAGAGAGTTTAAAAAAATAAATTGAAATAAATTTGAGCAGGTGGGTATTTGAGGGACACTGTAACATTGTTCCCCAGTGGTTGCTATTAGATGCCGTAAGAAAGTGATGCTGAAATGGTAACACAAGAGGTGGCTCTTTTTCTACTGGAGTTTGAAAAAAAGGAGACGACAAATTCCCAGTGCTGAAAACCAGGCAGAGCACTTACAAGTATTTTGGGACCTGCCAGGGCAGGTAAGATAATAGTTACTTAAAACTTTTAAAGTGGCAAGTATTTGTTACTCCTTGTATTTCTGTTCCCCTAAACAGAACTATGCTTCCCCTATGCTATGTGCCTTCTCATCTCCTTAGCATAGTTAGAATTGTCTTATTTGTTTTCAACACACCACAGCGCATGCTGCTTGGGATAAAAGCAGCTTCTTCCGCACACCACAGCCACCACCACGTTAGAGAGGAACTGGAGGCTGCTCTGAATTGGTTTAGTACCTTCCATTAGAATATAAAACCAGGAACTAGAAACCAAAATTGGGAACACATATGAGTTATAATCAGGTCATTACAGCAGACTTTTACACAATTGTAGACCATGAGTTTTGTTTTTTAAGTGGGAAGAAACATGATTCCTAAGATTGGTCATCAAGTAATTCTCACTTTGGAGTATAACCAAACAGTCAAAAGGAAAAACATTCTGCCTTTAAAATAAACTGTAACCAGGCAATGTGAGAGTACAGCCTGAGCAAAGAAGCAACGTGGATACTCCTGAAGGCACACGTTAATCCAGCCCAATCACCAAAACCCACCCAGCAGAACTTAGACACAAACATGCTGCTCCATTGGGGATCACCTCTTCCATAGATCTTTCAGCTTGTCCCATTGCTCCAGGAACTGCAGTAAACTGAGCATTCTAGTGCGCATGGAGAATTACAAGACAGTTCAGCGGAAAAAGCACAAAAGCTACTTAGTATGGTAGTATCTAGTATGTTGGTCTGCAAACTCAAATGGAAGCAACAGCCAGTCTCTCACCCAGCTGGGTTAGAGATCAGCCATGTGTAATATTGCTGCACTTGAACTGTGGAGTGCTGTATGCTTGGCAAGAGGAGGAAGAAAGGAGGAGATGGAACAGGGTGGGGAAACACTCAGGTAGGAATCGCCGCAGGACTCATTTTGAAGACTTACCCACACAGCCTGTTTGCCCAGGCAAATACAAGCGTTTATAGCCCACCATATGCACTCTGCCAGTGTGCTGCTAAGACCCTCGCACTTCCCTGTCGCATACACTCCAAAACATTCAGCACGCACATCAGCTAACTATCTGCGCAGTGCTTGAACTGCGGCAAGGCTTTGCAAGCATTGAGAGCACTTGATAATTACCAACTTTATACAGAATTATAGATCAAACTCTGCCTTCCCCTGACAACAAATTAGACATGACATCTATATCCAGGATACATGAGGAAGTATCACAGCCCAAGACCATCGCTCACTTAGAGCGGGACTGGAAATGTCAAGCCAGCAAATATAATGCCTCAGAAGGATACTCGGAGCAGCTCCCATGAGCGGGCACCTCCTTTCAGTTCCTGGGCTGACAGTCACTTTCTTGACATGCATGTCAGTCATCGTCCTCTAGAGAAATGTTACTGACACAGCCTGGCTCCCAAAGAGCATGACCACTGCCTCCACGCCTATAGCCAGTAACACAAAGAAAAGCAAAAGTCTTCAGAATACCCAGAACTACGGTGTAATCACACATTTTACTTTAGAAGAGGAAATGGTGATGAAATGTCCTGCCATCTGTTTTAGTAGCAAATACTACCTACAGCTCAAACTACATACATTTACTCCACTGCAAGATCAGCTTCTACCTACAGGGATATCTTTTCAGCTTCAGAGAAAACCACTTGCAAAATGAAGGAGATATGGAAGAAGGAGGACTGAGGAATGCTGTTACACCAAGGTCACAGCAGCATGCAGAAACTATTCTTTTCCAGGCCTAAAGCAGGTGAATATTGTTGACTCACACATACAGGCCAGCTAAAGAGAGAGACAACCTCTGACTAGTTCCCAGGAAGGCTACAGAACCTCCCCTGGTCTGAACACCATCTTTGCTTTGCTCATTCTCCATCACTGTGGCCTGCTCCTTGCCAACTGAGAGCTGGAAACTCTTGCCCTCTTCAAGAGCCTCTCCAGCTGGTGAGAACCAACACTGGAGCCACAGCCAGTGCCGTAAGGGAGCCAAGTTCATGAGCAAACAGTGAGAAACTGCAAAGCTACATGAAGCTGTGCTCCAGTGCCACTGCCTGCAGCACAATCAAAGAGAGCTTCAGGTCAGGGAGGGTAGGAGGCCAGGGTGGAACCAGCAAGGAGGGGTTTAAGCTGTCTGCTGATGCAGTTCCAGATACCTCTCAGAGCAGATTCAGAAACAGAAGTCAGTTCCCTGGCTTTCAGTTGGGTATGGTTTTCCTGTAGCAGATGCAAGTGATTCAAGAACAAAACCAGTTATTAAAGAACAGAACAGGTAAAACCCTCATCGGTCAATGACAGAGCCCTGTGCTTCAGTTAACAAATGGCTCTAGAAGGAAACCTCCCTGTGATCAAGTTTCAGAAGACAAACTTTATACACATACATACTCAGTGACTGAATATCCCCCTTCAGATGTCTGCTGTAATGCTTAGCCAGAGCATCTGGAGGGTCAAAGCACTGGTTGTCAGCCTGTCATGAATCCTCAAGCTGTTACAGTATTTGGTACTAATCCCTGGTCCTTCACTGCTAAGTAAGGGAAGAAAAATAAATAAACAAGCAAACCAAGCAAAGGCCAGGATTACTTGATATAAATAGAAATAAGAAGGCAAAACGATTAGCTTAGAGATGTTACCAAAACTTTAAAAAAAAAAAGTCTTTCAACCTTGTTTAGTTTGTGTGCAAAGCAGCATCACAACAACTTCTGCACAAGATGAAGAGTGATTGTATTTCACACACTTTGTAATACTGCAGGCAGTGCAGGCAGGATGAAAAAACAAGCATGTTATGTCACACAAATACACAGAAAGGAGAATGATGGAGGGTCAGGGCAGAAAGCAGAAAACCCCACAGCAATTCCCTTACCTCCCTTACTTCCTCACCATACATGCACGTTTCCATGACACTATACAACAGTGACAAAACTTTACATTCTAACCCACCAAATTTGAACATTCAAAACAAATGCAGCTGTTCATGCAGGGAACAAAAATAAATAAATAAAAGCTCTTCCAAAGAGGCAGATTTATAACCGAATCTGTCTGCAAAGCCATGCAGATTGAAAAAACTAGGTCAAATCTTTTGCTAGTCAACCTCACTGCTATTCCTCCCCAGCCCTCCTCCCCTTTAGCTTTCAGTAGGTATTGAAGAAATCGGTTAATGAGAATGCAACAGACTTGTCACAGAGGTCTCAAATTACTTTGCCTGGTACATAACAGGGGGGTCATCTATGCAACTGCAGATGGAAGGGGGGAAAAATTAAATTGTTATAGTCTTTCCAATTCACAAATCCTAATCCTAGAGCGTATGTACCCAATGCTACTAGGGTCCATCAGCAGCCAAACAACAGACATTGAAAAATAAACCAGGAGAGTGTGGGGCAAGAGGCAGACAAAGATATGCTAGGAAGAGGCAAAACCTGAGGAATTGCTGTGCTTTCACTTTTGCTGTGCTTGCAGCAAAAACACTATAGCATCTGCTGCTTTTAATGACATCTTGCTAGTGTATTTTCTACAGCTTCGTGAGTGAACAGTTTTAGAAACCTCATAAATATCTCCATTTTGACACTAAATTTCCAAACAGTAACTGTAATACTAGTTTTTATATCTACTAGTCACCCTGTTTATGTTTTAAATCATTATCTTTTAGGAGAAAAAGGGCTCACATACTGCAATTCATATATTCAATATCACAAAGGCATTAAATGTTTTTTTAATTCTTCTGAAAATGTTGGGACCGAGTCAGTCCAATTTCAGCTTACTCATTTTTATTCATTTCTCTCCTTCTGTTGCACAGACAGAAGGCGCTCTGTTTCACCATTTAAAAAAAAAAAAAAAAAAAAAAAAAGAGAGATACGCAATTCTGTATCAGCCAAGCACTAAAACAAATGACTCTCAAATTCCATTTCCACCACACACAATATGCTGCCTGACAAGTTACTGCAAGAAGGCAAAGAAATCAACTTCCTGACTTACTGCAGTGATGGCCAACCTAACTGGTTTGACAAGCCGCATACCACAACCTTCAGATGGTTGAGTGCCACAAGATGTTACACTGACAGCTGAAGGCTGGGGTAATGCTAGTGTGCCCCTCAGGCTGGGTGGGGGAACAAGTCCTGATTCTTAATGGCAAGCGCCTCCTCTGACGATGAGGTGACAGTGGCCTGCTTGTGTTGCTGCCTCCCCTGCGAGGAGGACTGGGATACCTGCTTACAAGCAGCCAAGGGACTTCAGTGGTGGGAAAGGAGTGCTGGGGGCATGGGGGGTGCGTGCTGCGGTTAGGCAGGCCTGTCTCATTCATTTGCTTTGATGGAAAATAAAAGCCATTGTGGAATGTGACCCTTGCAGATCTGGCTGGCAAAATACACAACGAGTCTCAAGCCATTTTAGCCCAAAAATTGTAATAATTTCTCTTTCCGTATTGGTGCTCAGCGGAGCTTCTATATGCTAGTAAAGCCTTTTTTGCTCACCAGTAAACCCAGGACTATCACAGACCACCCATAAAAGCCATTTGGAGCACAGTATATAGCTTAGCAGCAGACTACACAGAATGCATCCTAAATTCAAGAATGTGCATGGGGAGCCTTTGTCTTTGATGTTTCTTTACCTTCACCCTTCCTGCCTTTGGCTAAATTCCTTTGAAGCCAAGGCTATGCTACACATAACTCATCTAAATCAGCCCCATCTGGCTTTTTTTTCTGAGCTGGATCTTATCTATAGCAGTCACTGTTGAACTTTCAGAGTCTCAGATAATTTTTCACCCTTAACTCAGCAAGCCATAAACAATTATTGGCTCAGTAACCTAGATAAACAGCTATGGAAATCCTGAGGAAGAGGTTTGGGGGTTTCTTATTGGTTGGTTTGTTGGTTTTTATTTGTTTCATTTGGGTTTTTTGACACTGACACATTAAGAGGGGGGAGGCACCTTGGACCTGAACCCAGGAGGACACTTGGAATCCGGACCAAATGAGACAATCTAACAAACTCTGCCTAATGCCTACTGGATTAGAAGGCAAGTAAAGAAATGGCAGTACTGGGATTATTGAGGTAGATATGAGAAGCTGGACAAAGCAAGGGCGGAAAAACAAGCATTTGTGAGAAAATTGCCAAACTAAAAACATTCTGGAACCACTACACTGTTGGGTAGCAGCATCCCATCATACTTTGACTCACTGCAAGCAAAGCCAATACTCAGTTTTGACATCTGTACCTTAATATTTCCTCAATATATCTTCTTCTCCTGGTCTAAGACATGAGCACAATGGTCTAAGACATGAGCATGATAGTCTAAGACAAATCTTTTGCATCTACAAAAATTCGAAGCTTCGTTTTATATTAATTCTTTTAACACAGGTCAAATAGAATGCCTGTATTTACCTAAATGATACTTCCTTTATTCATCTTGCATTTTGTAATTACTGCCCCAGGACGAAAAACACAGTCTGAGATTCAAAAAGGGTTTTCCCCCCCATCCTGTTCAATAGATAAATTGTACAATAGTTTTATCAGTTTCGGTCGCTGAAGTATAACTTCTTATTCCACAATTCAATCCGAAACTGGAACTGTCCTTTAAAGATGTCTAGCAGAACAGCATTGTCAACTAGGTTTGCTTTCTATATGAAACAAAGTTTATTTTTACTTTTAAACTACCAGCTGGAAATTACTTTTTCCTTAATTTATTTAAAAAGCTACTCAAACCAATGTTTTATACAATTCAACAGCAGCTCTCAAGAACACTCAAACTGTATTGAGTAAAGAAAGCAAAATTTTTCAATTGTTTAAATTCCTTCTGTTAGACAATTAAAGCATCTTGTGACTGATACTCTAATTAGAAACTTAACAGAAGATCTCCCTTATGAAATAGGTGTTTCTCAATAAGGAAATAAAAGTTTGTGGATTTCTTCCCTAAGCCTCAGTTATTGGAAAAACATACTACCAGTCCTTCCAAGAACACCGCTCGTCCTTTATTGGGTTCTTGCCATAATGAACATCTGCGAAGTCTATAAATTAATTGCTGAAAACATCTTGTGCTTCTAGATGATCCAGGCAATCATAGCTGTTCTGGGTTACTAGAGAACATTACCATTTTTCTCTCTTACCCAGGCACACATCCACAAACACATCCCCCCTTACAGTATAGCATAAAGCAAAAACAATTGTTTGGCATGATTTTTAATGTAATAAAATAAACCTTTAGTGATAATCAAGTCATCAGAGCAGCACACTTTAAGTTTCCTACATGATCTAAGCAGTACTTTTTGTACTGTGATACCCTAAGGACATGAAGGATGCCTTGCCTAGCTGATTGAAAATGCTCTCTAACTTGAAATCAACAACTCTTCTATCAGTCTTCTTGGTTTGTCAACAGCTGAGTTTGGCAGACTGTTGCAATGGGCTCTTTCCAGTTCAAAGAAATGGCTAGAGTCAACTTTAGAGGACTCTCTGCATGTAACAGTATTTCTCTTATTTCCTCACAAAAGGCCCATCAGACTCAAGCTTCATCTTCAAGATCTCCCATTCTTCTCGGGTATATTGACATACTACAGTATGTCACCTCATCTCATGCACAGCTGCGATTCCTCTGTCCTTGGAGCTCTCAGTTCAGCAATCAGAAATTGGCTTCTTTTAATACGATTGGTAACTTCTAAAGATCACCTACCCTATGAGAGTTTTATAGAAATATCCTGTGTTTCCTTTCGATGTTCCTAGTCTCACTGACCATCCAGGGCTCTAGTGAATGATGAGGATCTAATTTCTCAACAAGAACTGCCAGAAGTAACAGTACCTACATTCTCCAACCAAACCTGGAAGGTTATTATTGACTTAATTTGAAAAGAGTAACAAGGGTGCTGTCTCTCCCAAACGGCAGATTTCTGGATGCCATCAGCAGAGATAAATAGATATCAGTCCGTAATCATTTTTTGTCACATTAGCCAAGTGGCATCTCTTTTCTTTCTTATTTGTAATCTGTGTTCATTAAAGATGCTGCAAGAAGGTGGGGGTGGTGCCTGGGCATGCTACACCCTTCCATGTGGGAAGGGATTGCAATGATACAAACACTATAGCTTTCTACTGCCTACTTTAAAAAAAAAAAAAAAAAGGTAAAATTTTAATTCATCTTAAGAATTTTCAGATCTGTCCCATGCACAACTTGAGGCAGACAAATCACACGTATATCAAGTCTCTTCTTTTCCTAGGATACAAGTGTTCGCATATACCTTTGAATTTTGGAGTGTATTTGAAGGGAGCAGTTGCAAATGCACATTGTTTCTGGTGAGAACAAACAAATGGGCATGCCTGGTTACACCACATTCCTCCCAGATGCATGCACCTACGTCATGGTAATGTTTCCCCCCACACACTTTATCTCTCCCTCCCCTCTCCCATGCTCTAGAAAACACCTGTGTGCTCCTTCCAATTCTACTTCTCTGTCCCATTCCCACCTCTGGTCCTCAACCTCTCCATTAACGATTCTTACCTAGCGAGTATAGGAGGAATTTGGGGAGTAATTAATTCCCTAAACTAAGTTCCAACTAAGCAACAAAAGTGCCAAGATACTGAAGAGCAGCAGATTTTCACACCACAAGCCATGTGGTTGCTGCGCTGTATCTCAACAAAAATTTTTTGCATTACTCACACACGAGGGGGTTGACTTGTCATGATCTGTCATTTGAGATGCAAATATTTATTGATGGCACAGAAGTATTCTAACTTTTGTTTTTATTACTCATTATTTTAACACCGTTAGTTAAGAGGCTTTGGAACACCAAAATAACTCAGGCTGTTCTGCAGTGGGACCAAAAGAATTTACATTTTATCACTATTTCATTTACACCATACATAATCCAGCTGCATGATCAAGATCTAAACCTAAAACTATGAGCTGAGAACTGAAGTACACTGCAGTAGTGTACTATTGTCATAAATAAAGCCTAAGAGTAAACCAAGTTCTTCATTAAAATTACAACAATTACAGGACAATAACTTTGTAAATACTAACTTTTTATACACTGTCCTAAATAGCATTCAGGTGTCCAAAAGCGCCACAGCCATCATGACATTACTCAGACCTTTCTCAACTGTTCATATGCATTAAGTCCCCTTTACAGACCTGCATCTCAAAACACCCTCTTGGAACAGGCAAACATTGTAATATCATCATCACTATTACTATTATGTTTTCAATACAATTTTAGAGGTAAGGAATAAGGAAGGAAAAAAACCCAACCCTGTCCATGACTCTTCCAGGCACACTGTAAATGGATGGAAAAGCAAGGAAATACCTTGCAGCAAGTTCTGAAAACTTTTTGCTATTTGCGACAGTTCTCATTAAACAATGTGAAAGCATTTTAGAAGCAAGAAGCAGTTACTGTTCTTACACTCATTATTATAAAAAAGGATTCCAGGCCCTAAGACCACATAATGGATCACTCAAAATCATCAGCAGAGAACACAAGCACGCTAGTTTTCAGTCCTCTGCTTTACTGTAACACTGAAAGTTAGACCTCCTGAGCCAGGAGTCTTGCTCTTCCACTCTCAACAGCAAGACCAGACCAGTATACTCCAATCACTGTCCCACAGGCGGAGTTGTGGAGGCTCTGGAGAACGCAGAGTCCACTCCTGCAATTAAGGTTTCTGATTGATAACTGCTTTTCTGTAGGCAAAGCTGAGGGGGGACATTTGTCAAGCCTTCACTTGCAAAGAGTTTGGTTAAAGGGGAACTGTAAGAAAATACAGGGTAGATCCAGTGTGCTCCATTTTCCTATTCATTATGCAATTGTACTCATTTAGAGGCCTCTTTATGTCATTCAGTATAAATAAATACCTGCAGCACTACCGGGCAAGGCACAGAGAGCACCCTGCTGTGAAGTAGAGTAGGAGACATTCTTGGAGGTCAACGTTATAACCTATTTAATATCTACATGTACACACACGCCCCCCCAGTTGTACTCTCTAAATCACAAAATCACCACATGTGGAACAAACATCATTATCATTAAGGATGACACTTTTTCTGTTTGTGTGTACTCAAAGCTCTTAATAGATGCTTATATTGTAACTCTGGCAATGACTATAGTTTACATAGAACATCTGTGTTCACATTAAGCTACTTGCCACAGACCAACAGCAACGCAGTTGCAGCAGAGTACCTGTTAGGGCAACACCAGGATACTCCTTCCAGGCCACCCTACACATGTTGCCAGGAGCTACAACCACTGCACAGTTGTATCAGACCGTCTTCACCACCACAAAGTAGCTCTGTGCAAGAGCAGAACCAGGGCAGGACACAAGAAAGCTGTCCACAAGGTGCCTACCAATAGCCTGTTGTTGAGTTGCAGACCTGATGCCTTTGGTCAGTAGTAGAGATGCTTTTGTTCAACAGGGACTGAGGGAAGGAGTAGCAAGGCTATCATACATCATACCTTTGACTGACCCTATATCATGCAGGAGAACAGGCCCACATCTTACTTTGTCAAAAAAGTGCAAGTCTTTCTAGTTAATATCAAATGTTAACTAACCTTTTAAGTGTGAGATTTTCAGACAGAACAGTACCAGGCTTGAAAAAAATGGGGGAGGGGGGGAAATGCAGCACTTTATCAAGGAAAGAAAAATGGATTTATTATTTTTTTTAAATGATTATATATATAGCTTTGATTTCTACCTAGGTGTACAGATTAAATGGCTTCTGCTTCTAAAACAGTAATCAGATGGTTACACATGACCAGACATAATGACATACAATTTCTGGTCTTTCACACAAGTTTATGCTGCTGTAACACCAGAACTCAGCAGAAGCTAATTTCTAATTTATATTGGCAGAAGATCAGATTCAGGACCTTTGCGAGTAAATAAATCTTATTCAAGAGTAATATAGATTCTCAACTGGTATAAATCAGCCTGACCACCCTGAAACGAACTGTGATTTACACCACCAGCAGACCTTACCAGTATGTAAATAATCAACTAAGACTGTGTGACAAAGCTCTCTTTATGTATGTAATAAAGTTTCACAAAGTTAATGCACTCTTTACATTAAAATTCATATAGGAAAACAAATGCTAATACTCCAAGAGAGACAGCTAATCTGATGTATGGACTCTAGGATGTTTCATAGGGAACTGTAGGAAGTAATTGGGCAGGGAGCATGAAAAACCCTGACCAATGTAATCTTATTTTTTCATGTATGATTTAGGATTTACTGTCCCATGTGCAGCAGGCAGGCCTAAAGCTTTGGAAGATATTTGCAGAAGCACCACGTGAAGTTAATACAAGTCTGAAAGAGAAGACCAGGTGCAAGTGGTAACACCTGGATTCCAAAGACCATTTTTATATATGAAAATGAACTAATCTACCTTTTTATTTAGAATCTCTACACAGAACCATATAAACAAGAAGAAAAATCAAGATGCTGGAAGCTACTGCCTTGGTTTTTCATTCCAACAAGTCTTCCCCAAGACAGAGGGCCACCACCATAAACAAACAAAAATAAAATCAAACAACAATCCATAATACCTTCCTATTCTGGTCAAGGTCTAAAGTCAGCCACAGTTATTCAAGGGAAGCAGAAGTCCTTTGGAGATTGCATACAAAGCACTGGATATGGAGGACTGAAATCAAGGTTACCACCTTCTTGCTCTGTGAATCACTTTATAGACCAAACAGCTGGCAACACCCTTGCTTTGATAGCTACCTCCTTCTCTGTGTATGGTTTCTCATCGTGCTGCACTCTAGTCTAAGAGCTGGGAGAGGATGGCAATTCATTTAGCAGATAATGTCATTTTCTTAGTCAACACACTTGGAATATTTCCAAACCATTTTTCAGGGAATATTTTCTGGTATGGATACAGGAGTTTGTAGAAACAAAATATGAAAGAAGCTATGATTTTTGCTAATAAACACTTTGAGGATTTTGCAATTAAGATGACCAATGTATTCTTTTTCCACCAAACTGAGAAAGATACTTGATAAAATTAGGATCAGCTTGAAACCCTTCCCCAACCCAAACTTCCTACACACCACTGCACTCAGCAGGCCTTCCTCTGGCTGCTTTTACAATTAAATGCCATTTTAAAAGCTAAGTTAGGAGTCTGTAATGCTGTTACCACTGCTCTTCAATAAAAGAGCAATGGAAGAGCAGCTCATCTGAATGATAGTTACACACTGTAACAGCACTGAAGGGGGGCAAAAGACTTTGCTTCCTCTCTATTTCAGTTGCTGCCTCTTCCATACACAAGAGCTGGGCAACAACGGACAAACCTTAAGACAGAAACTTCAGCTCTGCCTTTGCCATCAGCAGCTCTGCAGAACATCATGCATGGGGGGTGGTGCGGGAGGGAACCAACACGAGGGCAAATGAAAAGAAAAAATAAGGTGGGAGCAGGTGCAGGACAAGAACACATTTATGGGGTACAGAGAAGACGAGATGAAGATCAGAAAGATGCATAGCAAAAAAATACTGGAATAAACCTTAATTTTAATTTAAATGAGACATGTAAGGTAAATTTATTTTGAGATGGGGGCAGCTGCAAGATGAGAAGTGAAAGAGAGCGCGTTAAACTGTCAGGAATCATATGCTTTGCCCCAGAACAATGCATTATTTTTGAATCATTAATAGGGAGCTTCTGTAGCAGATGTGAAACAATCAGAATCCTAAATTCTAGCTGTGTATCTATACATCCCTGGTGCTTCAAAGATGTGATGGCTGTTGTGTTTAGTTATAAATGAACGCATGGTCATAAAATACAACAAACAAACAAAAGAACCCACAAAAAAAACATACCACCACTAAATCCACCCTCCAGAATAGGGCAAACGATTTAACTACAATGCACTTAAGTTTAAATGCAGATGCTTCAAGATAACTTCACAGTTTTCTATTCTTAGAGGCACCTTACTTGAGTAAGAGATTTGTTATTAGTATTTAAAGCTCTAAGGCACCCTGGTGTTATGCCTGAGTTATTCCAATCAGGAAATAAGGTAAAACACAAGTAATTCTATGGTGATGGATACAAAGTGCTACTTTCTCTTCAAACCTTGAAGTCAGCTGTCAATGGAAGAGTAAGCAAGATGAAGTAGAGTTCTTCCATTTACGCTAGCGCACTTTTCATCTTGACAACAGAAGGTAGATGCCAGGCTAGAGGTTTGAGCTCTTGCCACAATTCTAGCAGCCTATTTTCAAGAAGATCAACCTGTTCACAGATAATTTTTTTTCTTAAATAAAATAAAATACAAACCAAAAAAAACCAAAACACAACAAAACTTTCTGTGCACCATGCATACAGACACAAACTGAGTAACTCTAAAATTAAGAGCTGATCAAGAACGAACGTTTCTGGAGGTAGGAAATGCTGTAGAGATCTCATTTTTAGCTCTACATCGTTGTCTCATAACCAGACCCACTTATCAGTGCTGGCTGAAAGTCAGGACATCTGCTCCTGACGAAATTTTGACATTTCTAAATTTCCATTTAATTCCCAACTGGAAGAAAACTGAGTGTTTTTCACATTTCTTATAAATGCTCTAGAAAATAACAGTTCCAGGTCAGCAGACATGACAGTTCCTCTAATTAGGATATAGGTGTGTTTCTTCTGTCAAATATCAAAGTGTTTCATTATCACCCCAACAACTGACACTTTGAATTATCTCATTGTCTAAACCAGTCAATATTTTATAGCTGCTCTTAAAATATTTTTTTAGTTTAACAGGGAAAAAAAGTATTCTGTAGAGTGATATGATGCCACTGTGTCACACATATGTACATATATAGTTCCTATATAAACAATTAGTGAATGTGGAACTAAAGACTGGCTTCTCTTTTTTTTTTTTTTTTAAGACTGATATACTCTTATTATCTTGAAAACAAAGGCAATAAAAGCTTTTCCAGTAAAGCATGTGATCTTCTAAGCACCTCTTTCTGTGAATTATTTTCAAAACCAGAATTATCTTGAAGATATTGGAGTGTGGAGAAGAATCAACTTAAGGAGAAAAACACTAAAATTATCCTCAAAATTGCCTGTTATAATCAAATTTAATGCTGTAGGAGAACTCAAATATTGATCCTAGAAGGGAATAGTATGCGTTTATACCACAGCAACTCAGACTTCATTTTGGGTAGTACCCACAAGGTTAATTCCTGGCTTAGGTAGAGGAGGTCTACATTTACTTCTTGATTTACATCCCGTCTGCTCACGGGCCAGGCTACAATAAAATCAAAAGACCCATTCTACAGCAAATGGAAAATGCAGATGTCCATTCAATCAAGTATTATGTGCTATGCCCTAATTAAGTTTCTCCTACAGGTTTACAGTGAACTTCAACCTAATCCTCACCTATTCAGGTTTCCAATACAGTTTACACACTTTATACAGACACAGGATCCTAGGAGCCCCTTGGAGCCCTGCATTGTGAAAGTATGCCATTTAGTGAGGTTTACCATTTTATGGAATCACTGAGGTTGGAAGAGACCTCTGGAGATCACCAAGTCCAGCCCCGTACTCACAGCATGGTCAACTAGAGCAGGACTGTACCTAGTTGGTTTTTGAGTATCTCCACAGATGGAGACCCCACAACCTCTCTGGGTAACCTGTCCCAGTTTTTCACCACCATCCCAGGAAAAAGTTTGTTCTCATGTTTAAACAGAATTTCCTGCATATGAATTGCTGGTTGCCTCTTGTCTTTTCACTGGACACCACTAAGAAGAGTCTGGTTCTGCCTTCTTTACTCCTTGTATCAGTTATTTGTACACAAGGATAGGACCCTCCTGAAGCCTTCTCCTTCTCCACACTGAACCAGCTCTCTCAGCCTCTCCTTGTATGTCAGATGCTCAAAACCTTTCATCATCTTAGTGGCCCTCCTCTGCCCTCACTCCAGTATGTTCATGTCTTGTAGAGGGGAGACCAAAACTGGACTCATCATTCCAGACATGGCCTCACCAGTGCTGAGTACAGGGAAATAATCCCTTCCCTCAACCTGCTGGCAACACTTTCCCCAACGCTGCTGGTGCATTTCTGGCTCATGTTCAACCTGTTGTCCACCAGCACTCCCAGGACTCCATTTGCAGCTCAATTTGTCGTAATCACGTCAATGCAATCACTGCAAAGTTAATTTAGTACCATGGGTGTTGTAATCCTGGGGAGCGTTTGGCTGCGGAACTGTTCATATAGAGAACTGTTTCAGGCTACTCTCTTATCATATCAGTTCTCTCCCTTCTCTCATACCAGGTGTGTGGGAAAAGTTGACAGATAAGTATCAACCACCCAATTACCACCCAATTATTGCTTCAATATATACAAAACACGCTCATGCTTGTGGTCTAACCACTTGCTTTTCTTTTTCTCAATAGCTTCTTTCCAACATGATGCCTGTAAGAAGAATAAATGCACCCAACTGGGCCTGATCATCTCGTCCAGCAGCATGCTTTGGACAACTGCAAGGAGTAAAGAGCAGGAAGTTCAAGAAAATCTAATGGACAACTGCAGAAAAGTTTGTCAACAGGCACATTCCAACTCATGACCTACTCATTACCTAAAACTTTGTTTTCAACAGAAGGAACTGGTCTCACCAGTTGCAAGGGGGATTCTGGTCTCGATGACTCACTGGTCTCATCTGCTACGGCAGTGCCCGGGAAAGCCACTGCCCTGACAGTCAGCTAGAGCCCTCCAGCTCCCCAACAGAGCAAGTCTCCTGGTTGAGAAACGCATCAGAGGAGCTCACCACCACCTGAGTTCACCCACTGTCCCCAAAATTTCTCAGCTCACTTTCATTTCACATACATTTAATTTTGTCTGCTTTGTCATGCTGTAATGTCCACAATTTTAGACTAGCATTCCATGTTTATGCTGCCCAAAGTTTCAGCAGTTGCCATACCAAGGCTAATTTCTGTACTTCTTAAGGAACATACCTTGTTCAGACTGTCCCCTTCATGACAGCACACCAGACAGTTTATCTCCAGCTATATAGACCACTGCACTTCTTTCAGCAAGAGATACATCACACAGTCACAACAGACACAAGCACAAGCAAGCACAAGCAAGCACGAGGGATATCATAATGTACCATTCTGATCTTCTTTTCACATTACTCACTTTTGTGATCTGCAGCTGCTTTTGAGTAAGTCCTTTTTACTTTGCACCGTACAGCTCGGACTTATTTTCAAATATGCAATTCCCTGCCACCGCATGAAAGCAACTCACAGTAGCCTAGGCAGTTATGCTCCTTTGTACCATTTGTCCAGGTAGACGGTATTGGTGCAAAAGCAGCCGTCATAGTTTAAAGTTCTGAGTAACTGCAGGATGTCAAATGTCATAGCAAAGTAGAAACTGAGCGTGGCCTCCGCTTTCACTCTCTTCTCAGTGCAAGCATGAGAGCCCCAGGGATACAGTAACTGACAGTCCCAGCGAAAGTCCAGGTGTCGACAGAATGTCATAACTGAATTCAGTCAGCAACAGAGGCAAAAAGGGAGTGAAGAGATCCCAATTCCAAATTCAGGATTTCACCATAATTTCTATCAAGACTTTTTTCTGCTTCTGCTTGCAGAACTAAAACATTAAGTTTATCTCAGAGGATGGCGAATGGGCAATGAGTAGACGTGATGACACTACATGTAATAAATGAAAGAGCCACTTTTTCCTCTGGGTCATCCCATTACTGTTAAAAATAGAGGAACCAGCTAGTTACAAAGGATAGACAAATACTACTGCATGCACAAATACTAAAACAGCCTCAGGAATCTAAGATTTTATGCCCATGGACACCCTCTGGGCTCTAACCTCTGTTTTTTGCACCAGTGTAACTATGTCAGCTAGATTTATTTTTCTTAATATAGTACTATAGGTTATTGCCCCCGATGCCCACAGGAAAAAACAAGACAGGGAAGATGCTATTAAAAGGAAGCTTTTACTGCACTCACACTGAGGAAAAAATGCAAGTGATTTACATATATTGCTTTAACCATCCTAGTGTGACCTGTGAGTGCAAAGAATGCTTTTCATCATTTCAGATCAAGCTTTAAAGTGCATCATTTATAATATTAAAATGAGGTTTAGGTTAGTGAACCTGACAGATAATTCATTAACACCAGGTAGTCTGGAGAATCTCAGCATTCTGTTCCTCCCTGTGGAAAAGGTAACTTGGATTATTAGTCGATGTACAAATACATGTGTATCTTTCGTATTATAAAATACACAACACGGCTAAGTGGATGTTATGCTTCTTTATAGCTCTTAGACATTCTTGGTAATTGTACAGCCAATTACCTTGAGAGATAAAATTTGATTATGCTACATCAGTAGTTACATCAGTTACATGAGGCTTCGCAATTGCTTAGCAGTATGAAAGCGTACCAACAGCAAAATTTGCTATTATGCGAGGTATTAACTACATAGAAAAAAAATATTACAGTTTACACTCTGCTTTTGCTACACAAGTCACAGTTTTGTGTTACAGGTCCAGCAACATTATGAAAACTATCTCTAAGATTATAACTGGCTATGTTAAATACTTTACCTCTCACCTCCACCAAGGTGGTGGAGATTTTGACTACTTCAGAATAACCAGAAAGGTATCATCCTCATGAGAAATTGATGGATGCCGGATGGTGGAGAGTTAGTCTTCTATAAGGATCATGTGCTAAAAAGAATTCCTAGCAGAAGACAGATCTCAGCCCATCTGATTGTCAGAAATTTTGCTCACATTAAAGCAAGACATTAGGGATTACTCCTCTTTCAAGTTATCAGAGACCCACGTTTCCGTCTCTTTCTCTTGATCTGGATGCCCATTCCTGCTGCACCCCCAAAATCTGTAAGTGCCCAATGAGTGAAGAGTGTCACTACTGTGGGAAACCACAAAGCAATCAAGGTGTTAGATGAGCACCTCCAAGGAGCTGTTGATATACATCCTAAGTATCTGACTGTCCATAAGAAAGCAACTACAGTCTTAAGCATACTACTGAATATTATATAAGGTTGCATCACTTATGAAAGCTACATACTTTTATGCTGTAATTTTAACTTTCTTGTCAAAACTCCAAGACCACGTTGAGACAGGCACAGAAACCCCAAATGCTATTAACTATCAAACTACTGTAGGCATGGGATATTTAACAACTGTTGGGAAAAAACACAAATATGGTCAAATAAGCACTGTTCAGAGCAGGCACCCCCTTCCTCTCTACCGTATTGACAGATAACAAAGATAGAGTCAAGGGAACAGATTTCCCCAAATTTACTAAATACTTTGTATGGACTAAGACGACATTGGTCTGCAGATGTGTAGAAAGGCAGCATACCAGAAGCTCTTCTTTTTCCAAGAACAAACTCTTAGCAAACATCTGTTAATCTGCAACAGAGGCAGAAGTGGAGCAACCAAAAGAGCCACAGGCAATTTAGAAACAACTGTGCAGTTACAGGAATCCAGGCAGAAACCAAATGGGAGTTTCTAACGGTAACTGGAACCTGAGCCCAACAAAAGTCCACTAACAGCAGCTCTGCCCCAGTAATACACTCCTAGTACCCACCAGTGACTTGTCACTGAAACCTTTCCCTCAGCCGAGCTGTGGATTGGCTGTCATACTTATGGATATTTTAGAAATCAGTTTTAATGGCATTCTCTACTGGAGTGCAACACATATTTCCCATTTAACTCCCAATTTTGAGATTGGCACTTATATGCATCTATAAATGGTCCTTTACGAAGGATATTTAACTAGTATGCATTTTGTCTACTCCGCCTTCTTTTAAAGGAACACTCTCAGCTTACATCTGAACACACAACTATGTTACACAACAGAGACGCGTACCAGCCGACACGGACACAATCAAGGTGGGTGAGCATACACCACACTGGTCAGAGCTGGTAAGACAGAGCTCCATCCATGCCAAGACAGACAACAGCTCCCCAGGTAAAAACAATCATTTTGTTGTGAGCTATCTACTTGTGTTAGAGGCTGAAGCTCAAACACTGCAACCCTAGGAAACAAAGCCAGAAAATTAATAACTACTGAAAAGAAACACAGAGAATTGGACAGTAAAATCAGACATAAATTTGTTTTAAAGCTATTTACTGTTAATGCTCTATTGTTACTATTTTAAGAAGAAATTGGTTTAAAACTTAAAAGAAATAGCTTTTTTGGTTATTCTTTACATCACCTTTGTCTTTTCATAGGAAGTTATTAATTCAATGTCCTATTCCATTTCAACTGAATTAAGCATTTATTAAATAGTAATCAAGCAAAAAAAAAAAAAAGACCTTACAGGTCATCTTATGAAAAAAAGAAATTATAAAAAAATATAAAGAAAAAAACCCTGAGAAGGTTATTGTCAGTGAACATGTGCATCCACTTACACACAAGTGAATTATACTTGAACAGTCAGATTTCACCTAACACACAGGGAAGTAAGCAAGAAATCTGCAAATATCACAGCCTGCAAGCAGGTTTTGATAGAAACAATGATCACTGCCCCACCCAGCCCCTCTCCAGATGAGGTTTTGGGCTGCAGGAAATGCAGCAAGTTTGTACACCCTCTTTCAAATTCTGTATTCTGTCTAGCCTACTTCTTGTTGGAAGAAAGCAAGAATACTTGATGTCTTGGGGATTACAAAAAATCAACTTTGTATGTATACACCACATATCAGAAACACTTGCAAAGCTTAATATATCGTCACCTGAATAAATTTTTACAGTTAGCAAAAAATATTTATTATATACATGCACACACACACTGATTATATTATGTCACCCTGATCCACTAGGAATTCTACTGTGTCATACTAAATGACAGTCAGGTGAGGTTCTACTGTGTCATACTAAATGACAATCAGATGAGGTTCCCTTTGAGGCTGAATTATCATTATAAAAGCAAAATGTCATACAAAAGCCATGAATTTCCATACACTCAGTGTCTAGAATATCTTGATTTGACTGATAGTAAATTATGAGGCTGGCTTAGTTTAAATCAGTGCAGCTGGGAGGCTGTTCCTATATATAATCAAAGTATCCCTGACCATACGAGCCATTCCATCAACCGAGGAATATCAGCTTCACCTTTGAGAACTGCCCCCATGTCAAGGTCAGAGAACAAAAAAATGGCATTATAGGCCTAGTTTGCTGGTTTATGGGGCGATCTCTTTAAATCTGTGCCCAAACTGCTGCTTAGAAGATGAGGGAAATAAAATATACTGCAACTACAAGGCAAAGATGAGACACGAGAAACTTGAGTAGATGAGCCAAGTGTAAAGAAAGCAGAAGATTGCTGGACCACATCAGAAATCTGTTTAGTTAGCACTTCTTTTGGAGGATTGAGAGAAGTCTCTAAAGCAGAGGTGCGTTACCCTCTTGCTCTGGGTCCAAGAAGCACAGATTGCTGAGTGAACATTGTTTTCATATAACCTCACTGAGGACATGCTTGGGAAGACAGGAAAGGATGCTGCTTCTGAGCAGTGAGGTCTAGCGCAGAGGAAGGAGAGCTGTGTGACCCCACAAAAAGAAGAAAAAAAATGTATTTGCCCAGAATAACAGATGTTTCTTTATCTTTTTAGGCCAATGAAAACTACGACACCCTGCTATTAGTAAGACCAGTTTCAATTCAGCTTTAACCTGTCTTGCCTGCACTAGAACTGGAAAGGATCCAGGGAGACAGACACAGGTATTATTGAGCATTTATGTTATCTCCTTATAGCTGAAGGCAATGTATAGTACAGGAGGGGATCCTTAATTGCTTACATGCCTTTAAAAAAATAGCAAGACACACAAAATGGATGGATACTATGAAGAAATACGTCCCCACATTACCACTGCATTGCTAAACTCCTGCCATCTTCCAAATTTACTAGGTAACACTATCTTTGTGCTTAGTTATTATAGTTTTCTAAAACGTACTTTGTATTTAAAGAAAGAGATGAATGAGAAGGAAGGGAAAAGAGAAAAGGCTGTTAAGGTATTTTAGCACCTCATCCATAACTATGATGGCCTCAGCAGATAGGTCTACTAAATCTCATGGTTATGAGATTATACCTCAGAGCAAAGCTTATTTCAAGAGCACTCATCATCATCAGATCCAATTGCTGAAGCGATTCAGCATACACTTAGTGTTCTAATCTACTTTTTCCTTTCATTCAAGGGTGCTGGCGATGGATGGCAGGAAAAGGAAATTATGAAAAAAAAGGAGGTTATTTGAAAGGAAAAATAAAATAAAAATATAATTTAGTGTCTGGATTCTTGACTTGGTTAGTTGATTCACCACACTAGGAACAAAAAAAAACCCAGTTTACTCTGTTAATAATAGGTGAATATGTATATAACAAAATTTCCAAGTTCTTTCATTTCAGTTGCACCTGTAAATATGTACATACAAATATATATATGTATATAGAATATAATTATATATACTTTACAACTTTTAGCCCTTAACAATACAAGTTTTTGTCCCCCAGATATATCAAGAACTTTGTAAGTAGACACATGAAGTCCAAATCACAGCTCCCCCTGAATCATATTTCTTACTACTTTGAAGATCCATGAAGTTAGTCACCCTTCATAGCAAGGGAAGTAAAACCATACTGCTCCAGCAGCCTAGCAGTCAGCTGTTGTGAAAGAGTCTGAAAATAATGGATATAAAATACGTAATGAGATTTGCAACACCCTGTGGCTGCCTATCTACCAGTATAAAGAACTACAAGAGCAGCTGTATTGGGTATCTTACAAAACAAAATAGAGAATATGTTGATATTACAAATATTGCTGTATAACCATGGATTTAAGCCATAGTGTTGTTTCGTTTGGTTTTTGTGTTATTTTTTTTCATGTATTACAGCATCTATTTTTATATTTTCTTTAGTTGTTACCATTGCAAAAACAGGGATCCGTTACATATCTGCAAAAGCTTGTTCCAGGATGCAGCATGTACATCAGTCATCCACAACTTGAGTTTTGAAAGGAAAAAATGTAGCTGTTTTAATACACAGAAGAATGCAAAATTATCAGTTCAACAGATATTCCTCTCTCTTTCTCTTCCAGATCTTGTATAGCTTTATCAAGTGAAATAATTGCAAGCCTTTAACAATGTGCATGAGCCATTTCTGTGGCTCCCAACAAACAAAGTACAGAGAGGTCTGACAAAATAAATTACAGATGAGCAATAATAAGGCTTGCTCTTTCCCCCATCCAAGTCAAAGACAATCCCCCTGCTTCGATCAGTGGAATCGGGTCCAGTCCCTTTTGCTCAGCGTGCTTTAATATAGTGCTCTACAGGAAAAATCACAATCATACCATGCCGTGTGGATTAATCCCACACAAAATGACCTGATCTTACTCTCACAGTGGGGTTTTGCAATTGCTATGAAATTAGAAAGGAAAAAACACATACTTAAGAAACTATTAATAAAACTGCTTTGGAGGTCTCTCACCTAGTACCAGGCTAGTAGAACACATTTCTAGATCTCAATTTCAAAATCATCCTAATGAATATAAGAGAATTAGGAAAATATAATGATTTTCTCACCTGTATAACTGACACTTAAAAATATAACGTACTGCCAAATTAAAAAGTACTTTAATTGAATGAAGAAAAATAACCAGAGGGAGTGGATACAGACTACTAAATAATCAGAGTAGCTTCTATAACATTAACTGCTGCATCAGAACTAGAAGAAACAATGTGATTCTAAGTTTAGGCTGAAATTGTCTCCCTGACTAACTGTTCCTTCATCTAAACACAGTCCTGCTGTGATACATTTTGCAGTTCAGATGGCAAGAGATGCAACATCACGCACCCACTTTCAGCACTTGGAAGTACACAGTGTACAGACTGCAAAGGAAAAAAGAAAAAACCACTAATGATTTGACATTATCTAAATAATACTTGGCACTCAAATTGTAACTATATTGCAGTATTTAACTCCGGATGTTTAAAACAACTTTTGATAACCTCAGATTTTCAGGCAGACCTCAAGTTCTGCTGTCTTTTTCAGTAAACCTGTAAAGCAACAGAGAAGTTAACAACAACCCAGGACAGCTTCCCGCCCCCCCCCCCCCCCCCCCCCAACCAAAGATGGTCCTCTCAACTTAGTCATAAAAACAGCCAAGTTTTTCACAAACCAGCATCTCAGCTGCCATATTCCAACCAGGGCAAGGGAATGATTAGTAGATGTAGAGTGCTACCTGGCAGATCAGCTATTTTATAATTTTTAAAGCATCTTTATAGCCTTTCTCTGGCACATGGTAACTACTGGTCCTTCTTCTCCCTTGACTACCCTAATAGCATGGCCTGGGAAGATGGCACTGAAGACACATGGCTGTTGGGAATTTCTTTTTTGCTCTCTGCAGATGGAGGGAACACCACCTTTGTCAGGCACCAGCGAAGCGTGCGCAAGTGAGCAACCAACCCACTTCACTTCGGCTGCCGCCCTGTGACAGGCGGCCTAGGGAAACACTCATAGAAAATAGCCATTGCTGACCAACCACTAGTTTGACGTCTTGTGTTTAAATATACATATATATGTATTTGTATGTTTGTGAAATGTGCATTTTTACTTCAGGCACCTCAAAGAAAGGCTAGTTTGTTTCAGCGACGAACGGTGCTGGGAGCATTTCTCCAGGTAGACCCTACACCCCAACACCACTCGGAGAATTCCCCATCCGTGGCACGGACGCACCGCACCGCATCGCACCGCACCGCCATCACAGCACTGGCCAAGCAAAACTCTGCCCGGCCGCGCAGCGGCGCCTTTCCCTCAGGCCGGTACTCGCCATCGACCGCCCCGTTCCCGCCTGGGCGAGTCCTGCCCCGCGGCCGCGCAGAGGGACGGAGCGACCCCGCGGCGGAGGCCGGGCAGAACTCTCCTCCGGGACGGCTTTACCCGCCCCGGCCCCACGGCGCTTCTTGCGGGGCTTCCCGGGGGAGGGGAGAGGGGGCAGGCCCCGGCTCGCACAGGTGCGGCGGGGCCCTTGTCCCCCCGCCGCCAGCGCCGGGCCGGGGCGCCGCGGCCGCCGCAGGTGGAGGGAGGGCTGGGCCCATTCCCGGGGAGACCTCGCCTCCTAGCGCCCGCGCCGCGCTGCGGGCAGCAGGAGAGGACCGCCGGCTGCCTGCCGAACCCTTCCACCTTCCTCATCGGGCCCGCTACGTGACCGACCGAGGGGGTGGGGGAAACGTAAGGGCCCGGCAAGGCCGGGAGAGAAGCAGCGGCGGCGGCGGGAGGAGGACGCCGGGCAGCCAAGGGTCCCCGGCTGCCCCTCGGCCACGGCCGCCGCCAGCCGCGCGGCCCGCCCAGCCCCGCCGAGCCCGGGGCGGCGCGGACGGCTCGGCGTTACCTTTCGAAGAGCAGCCGGATCATGAAGATGCAGAAGGCCAGGGGGAAGGCGAGGTAGAGGTCCTCCGCCTGCGGGAAGGCGGCTTCCTCCGTGCTCTGCAGGTCCGCCCAGGTGACGTTGTGCGGCAGCCAGAACCGCTCGTTCCAGAACCAGGCGAGGATCCCTGCCATCTTTGCTTTGTCTGCCGCGGCGCCCCCCGCTCCGCTCCGCTCCGCCCGCCGGCCTCCCTCGCCGCGGCGAGGCGTGTGCGAGCGCCTGCCGGGGGAAGAGGAGGATGGAGGCGTGTGTCAGCCCTGCAGCCGCGGATGATGCTGCCGGGCGGCGCGGCGCGCTGTGCCGGCTCCCCGCCCGGCAGGGGCAGCGGCCGCCCCGCCTGTCACACGGCCGCGCCGGCCCCCATTGGCTCCCGCCCGCGCCCCGGCTGCCTCGGGGCCCGCCGCGCTCCTGAGGCGGCCCCGGGGCCGGGCAGAGGCAGCCTCCCCCCTTCCCCTTCCAAAAAACCTCGAACCAGAAATTACGCGACCCGAGCGAGCGGGGTCCCCCGTCCTGGGGACGCTCACCGTGGCCGAGGCTGCCGGCAGGGACGCAGCCTCCCCTGGCGGCTCCACGCCTGATCAACCCGCCGCGGCCCTTCTGCCTCGCCGCCGTGCGGTATCGCCGGGCTCCCGGCGAGGCTGCGGCCGGATTTAAATAGGCAGATGGCAGCAACGAAAAGCCCTCCTCTTCCGAGCTCCGCACCGCCGCGGGGACCGGGACCGGCTGCCCCGGCCCGCTCCTGCCCAGGCGATTAAATGGGAGCGGGACGTCCCGGGTGAAAGGACCCTCTGAAACATTTGATGAGTGGAGCCTGTGGGCGCGTAGGGCAGAGAGGCGTAAACGAGGCACGGCAAAGCGTCTGAGCGCACACCGCGCATCGGCAACAAAAGCGGGGTTAGGGCTGTGGCGTTGCACTCCCAGCTAAAGAAAACCTGCTTGGCTTTATGTCGGTTTTTACTTTCCGTTCCTTATCTCACTGCCCAGTCCCGCTAGGGACAAGCTGCAAGAGGAAAACTGGAGTTGTCTGCACTAGACTTTACAGCAAAGGTGACTAGCAGCTGGCTTTAGTGTGGTTGTAGCCGCTGGACTATACACACAGCGGTCTAGGCACGCACAAAATTATTTCAAGTGGTAAGTGTACCACTCCTGTAACACCACTATTTTGTCTGCCCTGCCTCACTTTATTTTAGATAGCTTGTTTTCTCCCCTGTTATCATCACACGTGCACATGGCATACTCCAGAGTTTTACCATCCTGCCTTTAGGTTTTCTGCTGGCTTGCTCTTTTCCCCCCACTGACTCTACTTGCCCTTCCCAAAAAATGAATTGCACAGCTCCTCATGTCGGTGCTGACATTCCTGTGCTGAAGAAAATCCTAAGTTAAACACATGACCCTGATGCTGTGAAAAATGCTATACTGATTTCAACAAAAGAAAGCACTTCTGTATATGGAGAGAATTTCCACCTAGGACATTTAGGGCAAGTTTCAGGGAATGCTGTGACAGGATGGCTGAGGAGCCGTGCGGATGAACCTGCCACCGGATGTTTCTGTTCTATTGCTGAGCCAACATCCTCAGTGTATGTAAATATTCTGCTTCAGTTCTTGTGGTTGCTTCTTGGGGAGAGACAAAAGAGCTGGTAGCTGGAAGCTGCTCCATGGATACCTAGTCCTTCAAATCATACGGAAAAAAGCATGGCCTCTAGCACCACTGCCAGATCTGACTGCTCCCATCTCTTCCTTCACTGCGGTTAGCATGGCACTCACTGCCTGTGCCCATCTGAGCCCTCAGCTCCCCACTGGTTCCAGCTCTGCGCGTAATCGTCTCAGGATCCTACTGTGAGTCTCTGACATAACCCAGGGCTTTGCTGTGATTTCAGTTCAGATGGAAAACTGGCCATGGGAGTTGCACACCTCTAATGCATCGTTCTTCACTTACAAATAATGATTTTTCTGAGCAGAAGAAAACATTTCTTTGTTCAAATCAGCAAGACCTCTTTTAGGCAGTACCCAAAAACTTACCTGGCTAATATATTCCTTCTTCCTTCCTACCTCTCCGCCTGGTTCTCATGTCCAGATTTCACCCCTCTCCCAGCTGACCTAGAACGCCCCTAGAACCTCCCCTGGGAGCTCATCTTCCAGGGCTGTCTCACAAACGCCTGAGCTTGCTCCTACACACATACATATGCATCTCTTCAGTTACAATACCCAAATCATCCAGATCACTCTGTGTTCTGAATGGACTTGCATAAGCCAGTCTTAAATGGAAATACGAGTGCATGTCCTCAGAATGACCTCAGAAGCATAAACTTTGAAATCTATTGATGAAGAGCTCTTTAGATATCATTTTAATAGCTGACAATACACAGATAACCATTTGCTTCATTAATGACAGTTGTGTTTAAGGCAAAGTTAATTTCAATCAGAAAATTGGTATCATTATTCTTGCACCTGATGGTGACCTTTTGCAGCATATTTCAATATTCCAATCAGTTTAGAAGTACATTCAATATTTATGTCCGTTTCCAATATAACGAAGTAGTTCTTTCCCAGCCAGTCCTGAGGCTCGCTGGTGCTGGTGTTCAGCATTCATAGAATCATACGGTTGGAAGGGACCTCTGGAGATCATCTAGTCCAACCCCCTGCCAGAGCAGGGTCACCCAGAGCAGGTTGCACAGGAACACATCCAGGCAGGTTTGGAATGTCTCCAGAGTTGGAGACTCCACTCTGGGCAGCCTGTGCCAGTGCTCTGCCACCCTCAGAGTAAAGAAGTTCCTCCTCATGTTTAGGTGGGGCTTCCTATGCTCGAGTTTGTGCCCATTACCTCTTGTCCTGTCTCTGGGCACCACTGAAAAGATCCTGGCCCCATCCTCCTGACACCCACCCTTTAAGGATTTATAAGTGTTGATAAGATCCCCTCTCAGCCATCTGTTTTCCAGACTGAAGAGACACAAATCCCTCAGCCTTTCTTCATAAGAGAGGGGTTCCTGTCCCCTAACCATCTTGGTAGCGCAACCTCTCCAGCAGTTTCCTGGCCCTTGCTTATGTACAGACACAGGAAGGAACAGATCTTTGCAAAGTGCAAACCTAGCAACAGTAATAGTCTGATGATGCATAAGAGGTTAATTCCTGCTTAACAATTAGCATAACTGACTTTTGTGTCAGACTGAAATTATGTTAGGACAACAGATCGCTAAGCATATCTGAAAATGAATGACATTTCTGAAACGTTTGGGAGGATGAGGTTTTAATTGAATTCAATTTGTAGCAGCAATTACGTAGACATAGCTACCCACATCCAAGATAGGACTATGGATGAGGATGCCTGAATCTTGTGCTTTGAAGAGAGGTATTACCAGGATTTGGTTTTCTGCCTTCTAAAACTGTTATATCACAAAAAGGGAGCCCAACAGAACTTTAAAAACTGTGGTTTCATATGCAATCTCATATCCCATAACAACTTATTCCAAGATAGTGCTAGAACTTGGCCTAAAAAAATGTAAAGGGCTGAAAGCGAGTCCATTTCCTCAAAAGCCCAAAAGCCCAGCCTTGGGCACTCTTTGTAATATAAAAGAGTTATTAATAACTAAACAAAAAAATATACATAAATTCCCAAAAATTTACTGAACTTTCTGTTTCTCCTCCACAAAGAAGAAAAGAAACTGACAGTCTGCACATCACTAGTTCAAAACCTTGAGAAATGAGCAGAGTGACCACTCTACAATGAAGGACTTTGTGGTTTATGTCTTGTTTGTTTGTTTAGCATCAAGAAGCTAGGTTAGATCTCAGGCACAAAAGAAAACGTTCCTTAGCTTTGAGAATAAAATTATTGTTCTTAGTCTAATGAGGTTCCTCCTTTAGACTTAGAACAAGTGTGTTAAATGCATTTTCACACAGCAGAAGACTTCCTTTGCCCACCAGCCTCACTTCTCCTCACGGCCACAAACGTCCAGTAGCCCCCTCGCATCACATCAGGAGATTGCTAGTACTTACTTCCTCTTCACAGATCAGAATAAACCATGTGACACTTTCCAATGTAGGTATATTTTAATATATAAAAATTCAGAAAGTTTTCAGGAAAAAAATCAAATTTGTTTTCTATCAATATTAAACTGCTTAACATAGGCAGTTGTTTAAGCTGTCTTAAGCTTCCACACAGATATAAACACACACAAACCAAAGATTAAACATAAAAATGAGCAGTATTTAGACATTAAAATAAGAGAGTTGCTTCAAGTAATGGGACACATACGATATTGGTTGATCAGAACAGTGTTCCAACAGGTACTGTAAAAATTGCATAGAAAGTGAACGTGTTATTTAAACTCAGCTGTTTAGCATGGAAATGCCATTTAAAGTTTTCAAGTAACATTGATGCTGCCAATATGGCTTAAGTTACAAGCTCATAACAAAACTTTTAGAGGCTTCCTTGAAGGATATTAACAGCCCCTACAGGGGCTAGGTCTCAAAAGTAGCTTTACTAGTTTACAGTGAGTAATACCCACTATTTTTATTTACCTCTCATGGCTTATTTATCCATCTTCAGCCAACGGGAGTGTGTATCAAATCTCTAGACCACTTTGAGTGAGTTTGGTAATGTGTATTTGTTAGCATCAATGTGTCTGTGCCGTACTCCTGGCCACCCGGAGGAGTTCCTCCACCAAAACAGGAAAAGCTGCACCAAATCTAATGATTTTAAAGGACTGATAAAGAATTGAACGTAACCAGCCAAAAGTTTTATCTCATTTAGTCTACTGTAATTCTGGAGCAGTGTCAGGCTTACACACAGGGAACTGCAATCAGACTCTGGGCCAGTCCATTTAATGGACAGGATAGTACAGGTGCCAATAATGCGATCCACTGAGACTTTTTACTATCCCAACCTGAACTGTGTGGTTTCTGAGCAGAAAAGATGGCTATGGCTGACCTGTGTAAAAGCAGCGGTGCCAGTCTCATTTCCCTAGGTCCGCATCGCCACTAGTGATGTGCCTAGCAGAAGAGCCAAGAAATGCCTGGGTGTTGCACGACTGCTCTGCACCCTCCTGGGGAAGGAGGAGAACCACAGGCATGGGGGAAGCGGCAGTGCCAGGCATGGCCCTGAGCTGTCATTCTTCTAACACGTTTTCTACCTTCTGGTCCCAGCAGCTTCAAGGACTTCCAGATTCTTGTGCTGCTACTTTCACCAGCTTCTCTAATAATTTCACCTAAGAAATAAAATCACACTAACAGAGCAGCAGTCTTCATTACAAAATTACTTCATCACAGTCAAATCAGTCCCGTCTCCTGCATGGGGGTTGTATCAGTCCGAAGAGACCAGGCTGGCTTCACCCAATTACCAAACAATGTACCCTGAATTCAAACCACTAGCAGAGCTCTGTGTAACACTGCTTGAAATACATCAATACGGTAGGTATCCCCAGGTTATATCACTTCACAGCCTTCCAAATTTTTTATCTTGGCAGATGAGCAAGTTTTGTCACTTAGGAAGACATGCAATGGTAATTAGTTTGGCTGTCATGAAAAGATGTGTGGACAAGTAGCTCTAGCTGAAAGAGAGGTTTACAAGCCTCAGGAGGGTTTGTGCTCTGTGCTGGGCTCCAATTAAAGTCAAGACCTGAAGCAGAACTGCTCTATGAGGACCGTTCAGAAGGAGAGGAGGAAGCAGAGATTGCCTGAGTCACTGTATGTCTCCATGCTTCATTTTTCTCTGTTGCTCACTTTGGTTTAGCTTCCTGCTCTAGATTTAATGAAAGTGTGCCAAAGTGCACATCCCAATTGTGATACAGTCATATTTCACTTGGTTTCAATGTTGCTTAACTACCCAAGCTTGTGCTAAACTGAACTAGACCCTATTCAAATTACAGTAAGAGTATTCAGAATCTTCTGCACCAATTTTCACTAAATTATCCTGAAAGAAAACTTCTAATGAGGTTTGCACAACTCTTAGCATAGACAGGCGTCTGCAAAAAGTGACAGTTTTATCTCAAACTAGATACACTGCATTACACTCAGAAACATCTACTTCATGCCCATTCATGTGGCCAGGTCTAGGCTATAGAGTCACAGTATAATTTACCTAACAAGGCGACTTTTCAAATGTTCTAGCAGTCAAAATTTACTGTTCAGGGTATTGGCCAGCTTGGAGCTATATGGATCGTCTCCCCAGCATCCACAGATGCTCTGGGGAACTACAGACTCTCAGTAGCCAGGCCTGGTTTCCACGCTCAGGAGAATCTGGGCACTGACCGACCACATCATTGTGCCCGACTCAACAGTGAATGTGCAATCTGCAATCGGGAGTCTCTGCCAGCTTTATGTCAGCTGCGAGGGGACAGACAATACCTGACCCTCCACGCAACGGGCACGCTCATCTGGCATAAAGTGTCAGCTGTTACAATGCTGACCTGTCACACTGTTTACAGGGAATTTGCATCGCCAGTGTGAGCTTCTGTGAGATCCGTACCTCCCGTCTCATGGCTGCCGGCTGTGCTCCGGTCCTGGCAACCTGGGAGTTATCTTACTGTCTTACCAAACCCCAGTCCTGAGAACTCCAGAAATTACTATCAGAACTAAACTAATTTATTTACCAATCATCTTCAGACAGCCCAGAAGAACACTCACTGGGATATATCAGCTTTTTTCTTCAAAAGTCTTTTAACATCACTGTCACAGTGTCATCTGTTAGTCATCTAGTAACACCTTGTGTTCACATACAGATGAAGACAATGGTATTTGGTTTAAAGAGCCCACATAGATGTAAGTTATTATTTTCCTATAGGACAGGTAACTTGCTGGCAATAGATTTTAATTTTCCTATTACGTAGTTTTAAACATCCTCCTCATGAATTTCACTGTACTTACATCACACTTTGTCTGCAGGGAGAGCTGGGCAGAATTTTTTTTTTTTTCCAACCAAAACTATACGTTTTGATTGACTGAAACTATCACTGAGTTCATGCTGAATTTATCAAATTAGCATTTTCATTTCCCTAAATCATCAAATATATTATTCTGACGTTTTCAAACCAAAGCATCCATTTTTTATTTTGTAATGAAATTGCAGGAGTAAGGTTATTTTACTTTTTAAGAGAATTGGAAATAAAATATAAATCAAAGGATTGGGTAAATTCAGACATATCATAGTCATGTGATACATCTTTAAAGCTCTAGGTAGTCATTAAAGATTCCCTTCGCTATCCTGACAGCATCAAGTCTCTCAAGATTATAGGTCACGCATTATTGCATTTAAATCATTCAAGTGGAAAAGGTACCAGAAAACTGAACCGAAAACTCAGTGGGCCACACTCCCTGCTGGGGTAACTCTAGCACTGCTATACTCTGTAGTGAACATCACAACGGACTGCGACATATAAATACAGTCATAACTCCGCAAAAGGAAGCTGACGCACCATTTTGTGTTCTGCCTCTGTTAGAAAGCATAGCTATTACGGGCATTGACACAGTAAATTAGTTAGGTATGGCTTTAAGCATTTTCTGAATTGGAAATATAATACTCCATTTCTCTGTTTTCTCTGCAGTTGTGGAGAAGCAAAACCAGAGAACAACACTTAAAGCTTTCCCAGCTTTGTTTCCGCCCCAGTGTGTGTTCTCTTTCGCAAGCTTGTGCTGGATAACTAACTAATCAACAGAAAAAAAAAAAAAAAAGAGGATTTTCTTCACCCCAATTATAAAAAAGGGATTTCTTTGATTCCTCCCATGAAAACAAAAAGCAGATTTGGCAGATAGTGTACATAGGTACTGTATTATTATATAAAACAGTTAAATACCTTGATTTAAAAGTTATATTTAATCTTTGGCCAGTGTCATCATTTTACCTTTCCTAGTGGACTATACTCCCTCAAAATAGTAGCTGCAGCCCATTTGTGTTCTCCAGAGCCTTTGTCTCCTCTTGACACCCAAAGCTTCCACCCACCCTGCCAAGTCGGCTGGTCAGCCCAGGCTAATGCTGCTTTGTGTCCAGGCACAGTAACACAGACACAGCAGCAAAATCTATTCAGGGACTTATCATTCCTTCAATTTATTCTCATCCACAGTGCCTTTTGGGATAAGTAGTGTCTTCTTTAGCAACCATATTTTTGATTTAAAAGTGTAAAGATTTATAAACGTCAGTCCAAGCACCCACAAGAGACAATGGGGTTTGTTCACTCACACATCAGTCTTGCAGGAAGGCTGCACAAATAATGTAATATAAATACAGATTAAGAATGAGTATGTTGGTTTGTGCAGTAGACCAGTAAGCCTCCTCATCTGGAAGTAGAGATGTAGAGGAATCCAAGTGAGCTGTGCTAGTAAAAGAGGGAATAACCTCAGCCATCCCTCCTGTACCCACGAAATGTGACAAGTGTGATCTGCAGAGCATCAGAGCTGACCTCACTGTTCTTCATTTGCACAGGGTTTAGTGTAATCAGTATAATTAATGTTGGACATGCCTGAAAAATCCATGCAGTAGCTACTACCTCACTGTCTGATGTATAAACTGAATGCTGAGGAACCAAATCAGTACAGAAGGTCCTCAGCCAGAAGAGCTGCATTGCCAGTTTGTTACTAGACTATAAAAACTCACAGCAAATCAGCTGGTATACTCATACTGATGCTGCATGACATTGCAACACTAATCGTATATCTCCAACAGCTCAAGGAAAAATACCATAATGCTCTTTGAGGGATATTTACCCGAAGGACAAGAGAAGTTGGTGTTTGTTTTTTTTTGAAGGATTTTACATTTCACAGGACTCCAAATGAAACAGTAAAATTGTTTTATGGCAACCTCACTAAGAATTAATTTATCAAAAACATATTACCAATGCTGGCTTTTTATATGCTTAAAACACCAATTTATAAAAAAGATCCAGAGAATACCAGTCAACAGTAATTATTCTTCATGGACCTTTGCTACTAAAAGTTTTCCCTGCGGAAAAGGACTTGGGGGTACTGGTGGATGAAAAGCTGGACACGAGCCAACAATGTGCGCTTGCAGCCCAGAAGGCCAATCGCATCCTGGGCTGCATCAAAAGAACCGTGGCCAGCAGACCCAGAGAGGTGATTCTCCCCCTCTATTCTGCTCTCCTGAGACCCCACCTGGAATACTGTGTCCAGCTCTGGAGCCCTCAGCACAAGAAGGACATGAACCTGTTGGAACAGGTCCAGAGGAGGGCCATGAAGATGATCAGAGGGCTGGAGCACCTCTCCTATGAAGACAGGCTGAGAGAGTGGGGGTCATTCAGCCTGGAGAAGAGAAGGCTCCAGGGAGACCTTATGGTGGCCTACCAGTACCTGAAGGGGGCCTACAGGAAAGCTGTGGAGGGGCTGTTTGCAAGGGCATGTAGCGATAGGACGAGGGGCAACGGTGTCAAAACTGGAGCAGGGTAGGTTTAGATTAGACATTAGGAAGAAATCCTTTACAGTGAGGGTGGTGAGACACTGGCACAGGTTGCCCAGAGAGGTGGTGGAGGCCCCATCCCTGGAGACATTCAAGGCCAGGCTGGATGAGGCTCTGAGCAACCTGATCTAGTTGAAGACGTCCCTGCTTACTGCAGGTGGGTTGGACTAGATGGCCTTTAAAGGTTCCCTTCCAACCCAACGCATTCTATCATTCTATGATTATTTGTATGAAAGACTATTTTCTGAAGCAATACTTAGTCTTGAAAAGGTTGAATTGGCTCCATTGCTTGGTGATTATTTTGTGGGTTTTCCCCCATTCTTTTCACACCAAGAGAAAGAAAGAGATGCTGGCAATTTTGCCTTGAGTGCTTACTTCTGTCTCGTGTAGGGCAGAACCCAGGTGTGATCAATGCTCCTCCTGCTCTGTAAAGTGAGGCCGATTCTAAAGCGGGTGCATCACAGACAGACAGACATCCTCATGGAATGGCACGGAAGACTGAAAAATTTGTAAGTCAGCTTAGTAAACCCCACAAGAAGTACTTGCAAAGACATACTGCTCTAAGCTTATAATCTGCATACCATGATCTAACTATATAAGCATGCTACCGAACAGGATTAAAAGTGGTTATTAGAAAAATATTTTTAGCATAACTAATTGTATTCTACATATACATGTAAAGTTGAGATTTTTTTTTTTTTTTTTAGGAAAGATCCCAAACCTGTAAGACCTTTGTCTCTTTTGACCTAGAAGCCAGAGTTCCTAAAAGCATATAAGAAAAAAAACCACCAGGTATTAGTGGTTTTATATCATTTGTGTACAGTCCATCTCTGAAATCAGTCAGTTTTGCCTCTGACTTCAAAGGAATACTGGCAGACCAACAGAAGAGGCCGGTAGCCGAGCTTATTATTTTCTGACAGTCATCAGGTTGTTGCTATTTGCTTTAACCAGTGTACATTTGAACTTCATACAAATCAGAAACAAAACAAAGGAGAAGGCTATTGTAACTTATTAGAGGTACCATCAAAAAAAATGCTATAAAATAAATCAAGTAAGTCAATGAATAACTCCGGAAACAGAATTTTGGTGGGGGGCCAGAGCAGGGCAGTTGTACTATTTCATGCATTTCCCAGTTAACAGTAGATACTGTTGAGGTTAGTGGCCATCATCGTTTCAGAGTAACCAAATTCAGGTATCAAACTACCTGCTGATCAGCACTGCTGCAAAACACTTTTTGTGCTAGCGCTGCCTCCTTACGCTCTGTTGTTACAGTGCTGAGGAAGCCTTTCCTTCTGCACAACGAAGCAGGCCAGTCTGTAATTTGGGAATTTTACAAACATAAATTATATGTTGGAAACCACTTTTTGTTAGCTAACCCGCTTCATAAAAGACCAGAATAAATACAGCTGCAAAAGCTCAGGAGCTTCCCTGGTGGGTGAGGTCCCTATCGAGACAGCTAAATTAAATAGGAGAACTCTGAACCAAGCAGATGAGGGTAGCTGAATAATAGCAATTAACATTGGCAGGCTTTAAAAAAAAAAATATTTTTTTTCCAAAGTTTCAGTCAAAACAATGGCTTTTTCTTGGAAGGGATACTCCATGAGAAAAAAAAATTGGTATCACAATGTTAAATGTAATCTTTTAACCAACATGCTTATCACTGCCATTATTTGCTATTGTTTATCAATAAAAGACGTTTTCATTTACTAAAACCCCATGTAATTAAACCTCAGGAAGAAAATGCTGCTTTCAGAAATAAGAACTCATCACAGAAACAAACAAATGAAATAATGCAAACCACAATGCACTCATTTCTAACTATGCATTTTAAGATATCAACAGAGGATGAAGATCCAGCTGGCTGGGGCCCAAAGTGTTGGCAGGGGGAGTAGGAAAAAGAGTTAAAGGGACACAGTTTAAAGCAAGGAAAATATTATCTTTCTTTATCCTGTTGCACCTTCCAGTGGATTTGATCACCAAGTACAACATATTTTTGCTTTGCCCTCAGGAGCAGACAGGGGATGGAGAGAAACAGTCTGACATGATTCCAGCCGAACCCGAATCGGCTGGATGAGGCCAGTGCTCTCCCGTCTCACCACAACAAGTTCAGGTTCTTCAGTCTTTTTCTTTGGAGCTCAGTTTCTGCTGCTCGTGAAATTTCATGGCCGTGGTTTGGAGCAGAAGAAAAGCTGCAGCCCTTAGGAATGGGGAACGGAGCTGGGATGGGTTATACCCCACTGCCTCAATTACGGAGCAAAATTTTCCCGCACCAAAGTGGCACCTTAACAAGCTTTTTCAGGAAATTATAGGGGAAGGCAGGCACTGTGCCAGAACTGCAGAATTTCAAACACACAAAAACTCTTCACACGAGCTGTGGTTAAGCAGAGCCAGACACACACAGCTGCATGGCATTCCAAAATATACCCCCACCACCCAATTTTCCTGTCTTTAAAGAAATGCCACTTCTTTAAAGCACATTAATTCCCCTGTGTTATATTTTTCAAATCCTCTAGAGCACAGCTTTGGGAGAAGGACAGGGAGGTGATGGTTCTACCATTTTTATGAAAACATTGAGTAGTTTCGAGCTTGAATTTCCACTGTAAGGCAAAATAAACACTCCCTGTCATGTTATTTTGGGCCATATGTTGTGCCTTCTGCTACATGGGTGTTTAGATTCAGTTTGAAGTCAGTCAGCAGGTAAAGTCACAATATCATGGCTATAATCTTTTGCTTGTTGCAGTATCACAGAATGGTTTGGGTTGAAAGGGACCTTAAAGATCATCTGCTTCCAACCCCCCAGAAATAAATTAAAAGGGATCATCGCATGCAATTCCTACAGTCGAGAAATGCCTTTTCTACCAAATAAGTGGTACAAACCAGGGCCAGTGCAACCTTCCTCCGTACAAAGGCAAAGGTTTCTGGGCTCAGCTTAAGATACCTGAAACAGAGCCACAAGGTAGCTCCTCCTGCTGATACTCACTCGGATTTATTTCCATTGCTTGCTACCTATGAGAGATGATGTTTGAAAGCAAGTTGTAAATATGTATGTAAGATTTTCCTGGTGCCATAATAGCATGTTTGATGTATTTAGTTCACTACAATAATATTTCATAAGTCAGTCTGAAAGCAGAGAGTCCAAACAAAGTCTTAGGATTAAATCTTCAACACACAGGCTTTGTAATATTATAAAAAGTAGAAAAACCCCACTTGATAAATACTAGCATTTTGTCAGCATTGGAAGTGGTCAGCATCTATACACTAAAGTTTTAATCACTTTTAAAATTAAAGTTAGGGTAATACTTTACTGCTTTCCCTTTGGTAAATTTAGTCTATTGGGGTTTACTGAACCTATTACTCGATATGGAACAAACCAAGGAGGAATTAAGAATCATAACACTGAGCACTAAACAAAGCACAGGCATCTGCAAGGATGGGCTGAGTTAATAACAGTGTGTACAGTCACCATGGAAGGGAGCACTTAGTGTCAATTTGTCAACTCCTTTTAACTGCAGTTGGCAGTAGCAATTTCCCCCCCTCCTTTTTTTTTTTTCCCCTTTCTTCTACCAATGCATAACTGTAAAAAGACTCAGTAGTCAATGCTTTGCAGGTGTTCTTTTGTAACAAGATAATATTAATTAAGTATTTAAATTCCTAATGGCTGTTTATTTCTTTTGACTTTCTGCATCAACAGTTTTTAATACCTTCCTTTTTCAGACTTTTTGCTGCTTTCTAAGCCATTTTTCTTTCTCGCTTGACTGCCTCTTCTGTCCTTTCCTACGTATGGCGTCATTTTTCCACTCACTTATTATTCAGACTCAATGTTCACTAAATTTAAGCTGTGAAAATATGTATATTTTTACAACGGTATTATTTTAGATGGTCAACGTGTTTGTTTATTAGCACACTTACAGAATTATGACGTTCTGTTTGATTTCATCCCAATTTGATTGCAAAATTGGCCTAAAAACCGAGCGAAGCCAGCAAAGAGTATATAGGCAGAGGCTGTTTCAAATAGGAATTCGGAGGGTACTAAAATATGCTTTAAAAATCACTCACCCACAAATACTGAAGATAGTCAGCATGTTTACCACAACATTCTCGGCATGTTGTCATCTAGTAAAACACAGCATGGAGCGAGGCAAAGACAAGCACAAGGAAGGATTTCACCAATACCAACTGGATTTGGAACAACACTGCCAAATTTTCAACTTTAGGATGGAAAAAGGTACCAGCCATAAGGAGCACATATTGCCAAGGAGATAAATGGATTTGTGTTTCAAAAAAAACCAAACAACCTCATCTTTCATTCTTCATCTACCTCAGCACTTGCTGTTTATTCTGTAAAAGGCTCAGATAACAGAGAAAAAGAGTGACTGAAAACACCACCAGAAAGGCTACCAGCAGCAGAACTCTGTTGCCACTGGCTTCAGAGGAGCAGGAAGCAACACTAGCAGAAGCCTGAGCGCCGATGGCACCTCTGACTGACTCAGGGATTAGATGAGCAGCTATGAAGGGAACTGCACCCGGCAATGGATGATTTAAGGATGGTTTATGGTCTGCCTGGCAGGACTAGAGATCAGTGTCTTGTCCACATCACTTGCCTTAAGGACTACTTCGTGTGCTATTTCCCAATCTACTAGCTCAAAACAATAGAAAAATATCCCACTTAACTATCACTCGAAAGTGACATTTGCTAATAGAGGGACTGCCAGTTGCCCCTTCTTGGGCTGGCCATGCCATAACGTTGGGTTAGAGACACAACATCGTTAACATGGGAACTCTTATGTTAATAGAAACAGAGACCTAAAGGTTGCTGGAGAGACCAAAAATAATCTCCTCCCACCTCCACCTCTCTCTACACCAAGACTACATAGACCCAGCTGACAGCATGTCTATGTTAGCTGTGTGGAATTACCATAATCAGAAACAAGATCCACCTTAGATTAGCAGTTAGTTGTTCCCCTGTCATTGCATAAATGATAACATATTTAAGATGAGTACCATGGCATTTTCCAGCCATCTTTAATAGCAAATTCTGGTTTTGTCTCATCTTGCCTGTTTCTGATGACACATATCAGCATGGATGTTAAGAAAAAGATTATTTAACAACCTTGGCCTTCCCAGTCTAGCTACTAAAGGCCTTTAAAAAAAAAAAAAGTATGTATAGTTTGAAGATACATTGGTGTTTTTACAATTAGAACAAACACATCTCTGTACATGGCTCCAACTACACACCTATGCCAGTCACGTGCCACTATTCTTCCCCCGCTGCAGTAACTGATAACGTGCCAAAGACGACTGTCTAGGAGCTTTGACTTTTGAGTTTGCTATTTTTCTGATTAATGTTACTAGTCCTTAAATCCTATGACCTTCTACTTTTAACATAATTTTATCTTAAACAGATGACTCCAATCAACTGCTCCTTAGCACCCCTCTAATCCTATCAATTTTGCCCACTAAGTCACTAGATGCATCTCCTTCCATAGCCCTGCTGTAGCATTGTCAGCGGGTGACTCCTAGGGATCCTTTTGTCACCGTGACTCGTGGCCTTATTTCCCAGCACACTGATTCTTGCTTTCTCCATCATTTCATTTAGCTGTAAGTTTCTGGCTCTCCTTGATGTCAGAGCTTGTTAAGGGAATGCTTTACCAATTTTAAGACCCCTCCCGCTTAACAACTGAGCTACATTCAGAGGTGCACAAAGGAGCATAACATTATAAAGGTCTCAGCTGGTGGGACAAGATTTCCAAGCAAAAACATAGCGTAGTCTTCCTGCAACTCTGAGCAGCAGCATTAGCATCCTAGTGCTTTTAAAGTTTTCCTGTCGCCTCAGTGAAGCCTGCTGCCTCCCTTAACCTTAATTTTTACCCTTTCAAAGTCTCAGAAATAGCATACTGCATTTTTTAAGGGCACACAAAGACCTGCACTCCTCTTTATTTTGAGACTAAACCTTAAGTAATTTCACAGAGAAAAAAGAATATTGTAATGAACTTCTTTACCAACCTGAATCCTGCATGACTCACAGTATTCTCCACAGCCATCTAACACTGGCTGTGAAGTCTCTCAAAGCTTCTGGTAGACATCCCTTTCTCTCTGATAGTCTTGAGTTGTGTGGCGATGCTGGTTGGTAGCATTAGTGACTTCAGGCCTTGAGCAGTTTCAAATACCCTCCTAGTCAGCCAACCACATGCATCTGCAGCTCTGCTCATTTGCCTGGCTCCAGTGACAGCTGCGTAGCTCCAAAACGCAAGCCAGAAGCAAAAGATGCGTGAAAATTTATGCCAATTAACAGTAGACTTTACTTTCACTATTTGCTTCTGGAAAGAAGGGGGACAGCATTGAAGCAATCGCTTCTGTTCCCTATTAAAATATTTTGGTCATCCTATCCTGAACCATGCCTCTGTTCCTGCAGACAAGGCCGCGAGTCCTTCCTTCTCAGCTTCTGTTCCACGCACAAAAGGCGTCCTCCACAGTCCTATACTGCATCTTGTACTTGTGGGACAGCAGGCAGCAAAGAACAAAAAAAAAGTGTGGAAGGGGTGACACTGAAGAGGAGACATAATGCATATTCAGAAATGGGCAATGAAAACAAATGCACAAGAAATATGAGCTGGAAAGCTGGTTGGTTACATGCCTTGGCATTTTCTGCATAACTGGAAATCTATTGCACATATGCAGGATGGTGGTATGCCGTCCCCCATGCCCCCCAGCTTAACAAGCCTGGTCAGGCAGCCCTTGCAAGCCTGAAGTCACATCTGAAAGAATCAAGAAAGCATAAGCTATCTGTCCTAATTGCTTGAGCAACAGAGATCCAGGACTAGAGATAAGGGATTAATAAAAACAGGAAAGGCGTTTTTACTGGTGAATTTATGTTAATTACAGGCAAAGGAGCTAAGGATACAATTTTCAGGTCATTGCATCTCTGCTATTCCCATGGCTGTAGGGACTTAATCCTCATCTATCTTGACTGCACATTGTGTGGGTTAATTGGCATTTCTGCATAAACTATAAGATATGAAGTGTGCTAATAAATTATAAGAGTCCTTAAAAAGTATTAACTGTTTAGAAAATTAGTAATGTATGAATAACTTAGTCCTGAAAGTCATACTACATTTAAGCCTTCATTTTAAATCACTTCAAATTTCAGCAATAAACACCTACAAATCACCCTTTCTGAGAATCAGCAAAAAGACAGGCCACAAGCTAAGGAAGATTAGCAGTTGGAGGAAAAAATAATTGCCTTGCCGGTCCATTATGCTTCAGGCTCCTAAGACTGGGATTTACTCAGAGAAAAATCTGTTTAAGGCTGTTTTTTAATTCTTTGTCTTCTGGTGCCATAACCTGGGGGAGAGCAGGCCGCAGCTCACCGGGCGGCCGTGATGGACAGAAACGGTCTCCTGATCGACTTCCACCTGGCACTGCTGCGAGGGTGCCCGGTGCCCCACAGCGGGGGTGGCCCTGGTAGAGCACATGGTAAGATGGCTTCGGTGTGGGGCTGCCCACTCTACCATGTCCCCCCTGCTACCCCTGGGCTGCTGCGGGGGCTGCCTTCTTGCCTCCCGCCCTAATGGCAGATACGCCAGCAGGGGCGAGGTGCGAGGTGCAGAGGGTCCGCTCGCTTTTGCAACTGATGACAAAAGAGGAATACAGCAATTAGACAGAAACAATTAGAGTCACACCCTTCCAAAGAAAACTGCAGACTGCAATGCCACCTGTGCGAACAAGCCAGGAGGGAAACGTGCCACAGGCATGAGTAACAGCCGCAGCCCACGTGCTGCCGCCCTGCCCCCTGGTTCTGGAAGGCACAGTGCGAGCGTCCCATGGACATTCGCTTGAGTGGACTCTTGGAGGTGTCGTTACACGTGCAAGTTCTTTTCTGAGACAGATTTCCCAGGGGAGAAGCTGTTTTACTCCAATACCTTTACATACATTCATGTGGCAGAGACACAGTCTTCTCCTGGGGCATTCCTCCTGGCTTCACACTAGCAGACAATTTACTAAGGAATGTGCAACATGTACCATATGTTAAAGCTAACCCAAAGGCCAGCTGTCTACAAGTGCATTATACAAAATCGAGGCCACAATTAAAAAAAAGCCAAACCCTCATCCCTAGGGAGTGTGGTGACCAGGTTCTGGCAGGAAGGTAGCAGGCTGGAAATGAATCCTTGATATTGCTTAACTGCCTGAAAGTCTGAGTGATATGGCCCCACCTGTGAGACAAACTTTGCTCTTTGGAAATCTGGCCTCCTTGTGCACATGCTGTGTGGAAACCGGGTGCTGGAAATAGTCAGCTTTCTGGCATGCAGGAGTTTCAGGCAGTGGCACATGCTGGCAGCCGGATCATATCCATCTTGCCAGGCTGAGAACTGGGAGAAAGGGATACCCCACCGTGAAAAATCTTTCAGCTCACTTGGCAGCTGTTATCCTTATGTATCTTGTGGCTGTGCTTACTCCACTGAGACTCTGCTAGAGAAAGCTTGAATTTAACATGCACTGTTTACTAACACCTTTTCAAATCCTAGTGTAAACCAAGCTGTTAAAAGTTTGCAGTCATGAGCTGGCTAAAATTAACCCTAGCATAAAGCCCAGCGTCTAGCTTGAGAAGCTAACACATGATAAAGCACAGGCTGTCATTGCACCAGAACAAGAGCAATTACTGGGTGATTGTTCACCATTTAAATGCCACATTAGGAATAATTATATCTGGATAAAGTGTATTTGTTTTTAGATAACTGCTTTGTTTTGAAATACTATTGTAAGCAGAGCAATTTGTATTCTGATGTGTTTTAATCCACGACATCCGAAACAAAAATGTTTTCAAACTACTTCCTTCTACTCTCAGCTAGCCTGCTCCTCACTAGAATGGACTGTCCCAGCATCCTGCCCTTGTCCCACATCCCACAAGCAATCTCTCTGTGGAAAAAGAGCAAAGATACCTCAAAAATACAAGCACCAAGAGCCAGAGGACACCTCCATTTGACAAGGTTTTACATAGGCCTCTCCTGACAGTTTGAGGCTTCAAGACATTTACTGCAGAGCAAATCCTTCTTTGCTATGAGAACCTCCTGTAATCCTTATGCCCACTGTACTACAGGGCCTGTGGGAGGACAGAGCAGAGGCTCTGGGTCGAAGCTGATGATGGCAGGAGGCTGAAGGAACATAGGTTGAGTCAGACTTGCTAAGAATCCAGCCCAGAGGTTTCAGGGCAGGTACAGCCTTCGCGGGTGGCCTGGGAGGAGGCTCTGCAGCTCTTCCTCTTCTCCTGACACACAGTGCAGGTCACAGCAAGCAGGACTTGAAGGAGAGCTCCAGCCTTGTAAATCGTATCTGAAATTCATCAGTGGGCACATGCTGCGTTAGTGTTCTGCGTCACTGCAATTGACTGATTGCCAATGCATTTGAGGGAATTAATACATTTGCAAAAGGTAAGGTGAAGAACTTAATATTTTGATGTGCCCCATAGCAAACCAGGAACTTGGCAGCTGAATCAGACCCGGGATTCCATTTATCTGTCAGCAGCCAGTACAAGGTATTTCAGAAGAATACACAAGACCTCTGCAGCCAGCAGATGTGGGAAACATTGTGTCTTCCGCTCTGCCCCTACACATGCTTTAGATTTCTTCCTGATCTAATGGAGATCTTGTGAATCCCCAAAAAGTGTTTTTCAGAGAGCTTTGTCCATAGTTACAGCTCTCGATGTCTGTCATCCAGTGACACTCTATCATTTGTCAGCCTCCATCCTTTTCCCTATGCTGGTGAACACAAAGGCCGTATTAGGTGAACACAAAGGTTGTATTAGGTGAACACAAAGGTTGTATTAGGTGTCCAGTGTAGACAGTCATTACTTTTGTATGCCCATCCTTTAATTTAATTGAATGTTGCCTTGTTCTTGCCTATAAAAGTAGTGCAGACAGAAACTTTCAAGCTAGTTCATAATATTATTTTTATCTACCATGCTCTTATTTATCTCCTCACTAAAGCAGACAATTCCTGCCGTTTCAATTTGCCTCCATGGGAGAGTTTTTTCCATTCCCTTGATTGATCATCTATTTCTGATTCCCCCCTTCCCTGAAACCATTAGCTCTGTGGTATCCTTTTTGACATGGAGTTACCAAGACCCCGCAGGTGATGCTGCAGCGTCAATACAAACAATGACAGATTTTTTTTCCATTACACTGTATCTGCTATTCTTTTCTTTCCCTTTAATGACTTGTTTGCTCTTTTGGCAACAGATGCACATTGAGAAACCTGCAGTGATGCTTCATTTTAAGTTTTAAATAAGTTTGGACTCCTATGAGATACATGATTAGTTTAATTTTCCCCCTCCAATCTACAGTAGATTGCATATCTCAGCACTGAAAAATATGTTCCATCTAATCTGTGGAACTTCAAAGAGACCATTTTTAAAAATTCCCCTCTCTTTTCATAAACTGTACTTTATTCTTCTGGCTAATTTCCTAAATGACAACCTCCTAGATAACGTCAGCTTTGTTACTATTACGGAAGTAAACTGGGATGATAAAAAGCAAACATCAGTTTCTTTAATACTTCTCTATTCATCTTTATGCTACAGTTTCACAATCTAAAAAGTGCAAGAAAATTATGACTTTGGGGGGATTTTTGGATAAGTTTTTAAAGCTATTTTAGTATAGTCTTTTCTGGCAACTATGGAACAACCCTGTTTGCTGTAGGCTTTTTAAAACCTTATTTAAAAATGTATTTAGGGACCCCAGCAAATCAAGTATATTCAATTAAGTGAAGGTACTTCAACCTTTCTTCCAAAGCGTATGGCAAATAACTCTTTTATTAGTTACCGAAATGAAACATAATGATGTCGCTTTATTCATGGAAAGATTCTAATGATTTCACTACCACTAGATCACCTATGCATACCCTCCTTTGATACTTTCTGGACACATCAGCCATGACAAGTCTTCAGTAACGCTTGTGTGAACAATCTGATCAAAGATTTCTTTGGAATTGAGAATTAAGTGCTTTGCTCCATACAAAATGAACTATATAGCAGCACTTCATCTGAATACACTATGAAATATTTCTGTGAAACATGGTTAGCAGGGCGGCCTAACAACTGGACACATATGTATGTGTATCAGAAGAGTGAGTTCCTTCTTCTTGTTAATTTTGGTTTTCAAATAATGACTTTGGCTTTTATTTCAAATACGTTCCACTGGCATCTCAAACCCAAAGATTAGTGAGCTACTTAAATGCTTGCACCAATTTATTGCTTTGTTTGTCAGGAGGAAAATCTGTAAAAACATAGAAAAATCATCACTTGATTAAGGTGTGAGAATAAGAATGGGGAGCAGAACTAACTTGAGAGCCAAGAAATAAGAATTCATGTTCTTATGTCTGCAAAAGAAACACGACGTGGCCTTAAGCAAATCATTTCACGTTGCTGTAGTTCTGCCTCCTCTACAGCTATTAAACAGGGATAATTTTAGTCTGCAGGACAGGAAAAAATCATGCAAATACATTCATTTCCACAGTAAATAGATAGTATGGTAGTGTACAGTATTACAAAACTGGCAGAGTCCTCCAATTAATTGTCACCAGGATTCTTGGTAATTAGGCCTGAACTGTGGATCCCACATGCATCCAAACTCTCTTGGTCTGGGCAGAGTTCAGGCACCATTTCTAGCTCAGTCTCCGGCATTTTCAGAGGAGACAGGACGTGGCAGCTCAGCTCTTCTGTGTTCTTAAACCACTCCTGGCACCTGCCAGGACGGCCCTTAGACTGATTAGCAAGCAGCTTGATAAGTCTGACCTCCTGCAATGTTAGCCCCACGTAGTACCTTGTAACCCTCAGCCAGACCAGATTCATGGATCACGGAGAATAGCAGCCCCCCAGGACACTTGTTAGAAGCACCATTACACCAAGTGACATTGATTCAACCAAAGCCCCCACGGTCCTCCAGAAGCACATACTCTGGTCAGTGTGTGCTTACCTTTCTTGTGAGCTGGATCTACTGATAGTCTTAGATGATTAACTCCTGATACTGCCCAGTTAGCAATCAGCTACTGAGAAGAAATGTACTTCTGACAACATATCCTCTGACAACGTATCCTTATGCAAGCCAGTTATCGCCTGCTCTACACCAGCTAAAAAAGGGAGTTTTAGCTTCCTACAGCCTAATTTAGTACGTTTGTACATGTCTAAGTGCTCAGACCAAGGGTGAAATAAAAGCAGCTGTGATTATGAGTACCTCAGTGAACTTAGTCAGCAGTAGAAATGGGGACCATGAAAGTGCTACGGGGGAGGTCTCACTTTCCTGTTTCTCTTGCATGGTTTTAGGGGAGAAGAGGGGAGCTCTACAGAGATCACTAGAAAGGTGGCATTGGTCCTGCTGCCACTGCTGAGCCCTCCAGGTGTGCAGCACGTTCCTCTCCACCAGTAGATGCTTGTTAGAACTGACACCAAAAAAAGTGAGTTTGAATCAAAAATAATTCCTTCAGAAGGAGCTGTTTCACGGTCTTGCTAGAGCAGCTGCAGGCAACGTAGTTGTTGATGTTGCTGCCAAAAGCCACTCAGGTGCCTAATCATTAGTTTGCAAAACTGATGTTGTTCGACTGTAAGATGTCAAATATTCATCAACAAGCTGCAGCTTGTCTGCAGTGATTGGCACCGTGACTTGGAGCACCATTCATGCTGGCCGTGATATTTAAATGGTATCATTGAATTAAAATGAAGGGTAATGGGATGGCAATGAGGGAGTTGCTCTTTGTAAGTTTGACCACTCATTCTAGGTTTTTGGAATATGGAAAAGCTGTCTACGGTATTGACTTAACTAATAGGAAGACAATTCCTCCTATGAGGAAGCAAATACAGGTTGGGAGGAGAATGGATTGAGAGCAGCCCTGCCAAGAAGGACTTGGGGGTGCTGGTGGACAAGAAGCTCAACATGAGCCAGCAGTGTGCACTTGCAGCCCAGAAAGCCAATTGCATCCTGGGCTGCATCAAAAGAACTGTGGCCAGCAGGTCAAGGGAGGTGATCCTGCCCCTCTGCTTTGCTCTCATGAGACCCCACCTGGAGTGGTGTCCAGCTTTGGAGCCCTCAGCACAAGAAGGACATGGATCTGTTGGAACAGGTCCAGAGGAGGGCCATGAAGATGGTCAGAGGGCTGGAGCACCTCTGCTATGAGGACAGGCTGAGAGTGTTGGGCTTGTTCAGCCTGGAGAAGAGAAGGCTCTGGGGAGACCTTATAGCAGCCTTCCAGTACCTAAAGGGGGCCTACAGGAAAGCTGGTGAGGGACTCTTTATCAGGGAGTGTAATGATAGGACACAGGGTAATGGCCTCAAATTGAAAGAGGGTAGATTTAGATTGGATATCAGGAAGAAATTCTTTACAGTAAGGGTGGTGAGGCACTGGAACAGGTTGCCCAGGGAAGCTGTGGATGCCCCATCCCTGGAAGTGTTCAAGGCCAGGCTGGATGGGGCTTTGAGCAGCCTGGTCTAGTAGGAGGTGTCCCTGCACATGGCAGGGGGTTGGAACTAGATGATCTTTAAGGTCCCTTCCAACCCAAACCATTCTGTGATTCTATGGAGGGGTGGGATGTATGGAATCAACTGCAAGATAACTACAGCTTATTGCAAACAATAGTCTTTCAAAACAGGCAGCCTGCCAGAACCAGCTTCTTTCTGGACACTGATGAGAGCAAGGAGGACTGCCCTTCAATGTGCAGAATGTATCTCTGAAAACTGGACTGCCAAAAAAAAAAAAAAAACCCACATGAAACTTCCATCTGACTGATGATACTTACTTTCTTTGAAGCCTTCTTGCTTATCTTGTTTCAGTCTGCTTTTTAAAATGCATTAAAACAGGGAAATCTGAAGTTTTACTTTGAATTCCAGTTGCCACACTGTCTTCGGGTCCTGCACCAGTGGTATACCTCATGCAGATGAAAGTGACTTCAGTGATGATTCTTTATCAGTGATGTGTTGATATCAACTCTATAGCTATATATACTATTTTCTAAGTATTCCAGCAGGAAGCAACACTGACCTTTTGCAACCTTTTTAACATGGGAAACCAATTATAGTTGGTTTTTCTTTCCTTCATATGCTGCAGAACAAATACACTTCAGGTGGTGACTTTTAACATCCCTCCAACTTCTTGTTTGTTCATTTGGTTTGTTTATTTCTATGAAGAGTGCTTGCTTTTCATGTGTAATAAAACTGTCTCACGTTTGATCATCATGTCGAAAAGTCAAGAACTCCAGAGACACAATACTGGTCCCAGGTGCACTTTTTGATTGTCAGTAATTTGAAAGAAAACTATTATTAAAAATAAGATTTGGGTACAAATTGATGAGATGGTATTTCAGCCCATGTCCCTGTGTTTCCATGTAATGCTTCATGGCAACCTGGACACTGCCTCATAAGTCACAGTACAAAAGACATGTGGGCACTAATAATTTAGGATTCTACTAGCGTTTTTCACCCAGGCAAAATGTGCTGCAAATATTAATTAGGTCTCGCTCTGCCCCTTTAGGATAGTTCAGTACTATGAAATCAGTTCCAATGTACCATAAAAGATGTTTATAAAGAAGTATCTTCAGCTATTATTGTTTTAATATTTTGTTGTAACCATCAGTTAGCATTTCCTCTCTGAAGTATTCATGCACTGACATGCATCCCCTTATACAAGTGCTCGTACATCAAGATGAAAATAGACTTTGAAATTAAAACTGAACCGTTAACCCTGAATACTTGAGGCAGACACCTCCATATTTTCTGATGTGTGAATTTCTCCTACTTAGTGACAGGTTCTCACAAATATATTTTATTGACCATGATATGATGCATATTCAGGGTCCTTCTAAAATGCACATTACTGACAAGATAATTCAGTATCTCACGTGCTTTATTACATATATCCATCTTTTTCAAGAGCTAGGGAGGATGTCTATGCTCTCATGGACAAATATAAACATCCTTTTGGAGTTGACACAGGTTCTTTCATTTGCAACCAATTAGAGATGCTCGACTGCCATATTGGTCGTACAGTTCATGTATAAATATGTACCATGGACACCTATGTTAATTCGTGTGTGCACTAAAAGCTCTATTTTCCTGATGACAGAATCATCTTGTCATCTTCAGTAGAGGCAAAATGGAGCTTTATTATCTATGTGTTAAAAACCTAATGGTTTTTGCTGAATATGTATCTGAGTAAGAGCTTGAACTTAATGATGTTTGGGTCAAATGAAAAAAATCTCCCACTAACTTGAATGTTCAAGGTGGTTATGTCCTACAATGGCAAACTGCTATTTAAGGGAAATGACTCTTTTTTCCACAATATAAAAGAAGCTTATTCATCTCAATATAGATATATAGCCTGAAAACACAGTTGATTTGAAAATCACTTAACATAATGCTGGGAAATTCTCCATAATCTTTTTTCTGTGGCATTGCAATATTTGATCTATATTCAATGTTTAGTACTTTTAATTAGGATTTAATTTCACCAGGATAGATCCTAATCCAGATACTAAATGTTTTTATTGCTGGGAAGAGCTAGTAAAAACACAGAAATGTTAATGGTGCTGCCTCATAGCTTTGTGTGAATTCCTCTTGTATCTATCCTGTTGAATAAGCTTTCACAAGGAGTGCCTTCTGCATGGTGCCGAGAAGCCCACATGCACATGGAAGGGGGACATACACCTTGTTATGAGCAGATTGTTATCCTGAAGAAACAGCGTCTTCCAGAATATTTGAGATGGAACTTTCAACGTGACCTGTTTGCCTTCACCCATTTATAAAAAGTTGTGGGGAAGAGATTTCCTATTCTTTTCACATCCAAACCTTTGAAATTACTGCTTGCCCGGTCTGACCTACAGTCAGCAGCACTACTTGCGTTTGGCCATCCAACTAGAATGTCTGTGTTTATCTCAGCCTCTTTCTAGCAAATAACTTTTGAACACAGGAGATACCAAAACTCACTCTCCCTCCCACCAAGTATTGTCTTCATATAGGAGGACTTGATGACTGACTTACATCTAGAATACTGAAGTACGCAGGAAGTTACAGCTACCTTTGCACAGACTTTTCGTGGGAGGTGGCATTTTCTGGACACCTTAGGAACAGAGGGTGAGGTATCAGCTAGTGTCCTTCCATTTTGTAGTGTAAGAGAACTGTGTAAGGGACTAAGACGTCTTGCATCCCTCTGTTGCCTTTCATGGAAATCAAGACACAATAAACCATCGATTACTTTCTGTAATAGATGCATTTTCTAATAGAGAAATATTTTCTTGCCAAGACACAGAATTTGACTTTTTCACAAATATTGTTCTAATGTTATTGACACAAACTGCTACGTAACATCAACTTTACACAACAGAATCAACAGGACAGGGGCAGAGAGGAGGGTAATTTTATTTCTTTAGCTGCTGATGTGCTGCTGTTACCACTTACCAAAAATTAGTTGTCTTTTAATTTCTTGGTGCCGCTGTACAATTTGGAAAGTCACCACAGATGCTTATATACCAAGACATACGGAATGCCTGACAAATGTAGGGCAAGAAATCAGCAGATTTAACTTCTCTTGCTTGCAGCAGACTTTTGAAAACAAGGTGGGAAAGAGATGAGAGAGCAGATGATCACAGGCTGGGCTGCTAAGAACAACTAGCGACAGAAGTGGCTAAATCATCTTTAGTGAACTGTTCTTTTACATCTCACTGGAAAGTTTCATGGAGAACTGTACTTCAATAATAAAAACTACACAACAAGTAAATAACAGTCCTACACCTTATGTGCTGTGTCAGATAGAGTTTTACCTCACATGGTCTAAAGAATGAGTTCTTGCAAATAATTCTTTACATTATAATTTAGTAAAATTTTGAAACTTTTCGCAAAACACCAAATGCTGCTTTTACCTGGATTTACTTACTGTGAACTTTGTTTTCAGCTATAGTTTGGGTACAAGATGGAGCCTCCAATTCCTTCAAAACCAAGTTAAAAATCCTCAAGAAATCTGCATTCAGATATACACGCTTTTGGTTTTTGGGTTCTTTCAGACAAATCTGTTCCTCTATGCAGACCAGGCATTGGTTCAAGTTGTTGTCTCAGACCTGGAGGACAGCATTTTCTGCAGTCTCTCTGTCTTTACGTGGTTGTTATCCAACATTTTCTGAGCTAGGATGACCTTTTCTCTTGGTATTGAGACATATAAAGTGGATAATCATAGCAGAGGGAGACAGAAAAAATCTATTTGGTGAGCAAGTCCATTCTTCTTTAAGGACAGACTGCAGTCCCAGTGATGGATGTATCAGATTAAATTGTCACTACAATTTGATTTTGCCAGGCCTCTGCAAAAATTACTTATTTAGGTAAGGGAGAACTTCAAGTGTAGAAAGGGGAGTAACAGCTTGCTCTCAAAAAAAAAAATCAGCTTTCTTAAAATTGTGTTTTTCTTGCGGATGTTTTCATTTTTCCCTGAAAGAGTTAAAATATTTTAATTATTAGTGGAACTGCAAAGGTTCAGTGTCTCTGGATAGCCACTACAATAAGTATCCAATCGAGAGCAGGAAGACAAAATAAGAGATAGAAATGACAGTTAATCAGGGCATAGACAATTAAGAATCCAGTAGCAGCAGTTAATTTTTCTAGGCTGGTTGATCACATTTCACTATGAGGGAAGAGAAAAATTTCTGCCTTTTAAGTTTGATTAATGTTTTTTAGGAAAAGCAAAAGCTCTCTTAATCTGTGCGTTCATTACCAGAGACATAAAGGTTCATCAAAGCATAGAAAAGGAGGACATTTGAAACAAAGTGCAAAAGCATGCCACCGTCTCCTTTGCATGTTACCATGGATCAAATAGGACCAAATTGGTTAAAACAATAAGAGTATACAGCCAAAAGGTTGCCCGAGCAATCACACAGATCATGATATTAACCACCAGGAAATAAGTGAATTGCAGTATGTGATGGCTGCATCAGCTGGCGAACTACCTGCTATTCTGTAATGCAAGAAAAATATTTCCTGAATTTTCCCTCTGTGATTTCAAAGATCATGCATTAAAGAAAAGTCTATGTTTTGCATGTAGGAACTCTTGTGATAAAGTATCCTATCCACTGCACTGTAAGAACTGATATTTGGCCAGCATCCAAATAACAGGTCTTATTGATTGTGGATTTGTCTCAGTTTTGCGCTGCTATTCCTTTGAAATCACTGCTCTTAACTGCATAGAGCCATCATTTGAACATAGAGCTGGGAATCACTCTTCAGCTCCAGTCTCAGCATTAACTCTGTAAATTTTAGCACTTCATTTTTCGTCAAAGTCTGAAGAACTCACTGAAGAAAACATGTATTCCACAAAGGTTGTGATACAAGCATGATGAGACTTTTGAACTGCTGGAATAGGGTTAGTAGAATACAAGAAGGAGTGTTAGTGGGTTTTGCAGAAAAAGACCAATTAAAAAAAGTTGATTCAATAAGGGATTCTGAAATTCAATCTGAAAGTACTTCAAAAGTCAAGAGATTGGGTAGATTCTTCTCCCCTTCCTTACACGCAGCTATAGAGGTTCGTTAAAATTGCAGTGCTTATGAAAAGTACTATGGTATAACCGATCACCAAAGAGACTGCAGCGTCCTTTTTTCCATCCAATTTTATGGAAAAGTCGGGAGGTGACTGCCCTACTGCCTGTTTCTTTGTGTGCTTTAGCCACTGTGTCATTGTGCCTCCCTAAATTACCTCTGCAATGTCAACACCAAAATGTGAACTTCACATGTAAAATTGCTGTACTGGATACTTTTATCCACAAAATACAAATATTACATACTTAGAAATTTAATTTAATACGTCAGGTTCATACAAGCAATTATCTCTCCAGTACCATAGGAAAAAGGTCAGGAAAAATGACAGAGATCAACAGTTACACATCTTGATTGCCCAGAGGAGTGGAGAAGGAGGGAGGGAACCACTTGCTTGAGTTCCCAGGGTGTCCCTCTCTATTGCTGTGGAGGTCAGGCAGGTGACAGCCGTCTGACTGCCACCTTCAGCCTTCCTCTAAGGAATCAGTTGATTGGTTCCCAATAGTTTGATTTTCATTGCAGAGGTAAAATGACTATTGGTCTTAAAAGTAATCCGCGGCCTTGGATTAGTCTTGGAGAAGAATAGCTGAAAAAGACTGTTGTAGATTTCAGGTGATCTAATCTATATAATGATAGATTTCAGGTGAGAAGAGCATCTGAAGGCATTTGGCATCTGAACTGAAGATGACTAGAATGAGGTTTGGAAGGGGTAACAGGCTGGGGAGATACAAATACCTAAGCGGCAATGCGGGGGAAGGGGTATTTAGGCAGCAGGAATCTGGTCTCATGATTTTAATAGGAAATTCAATAGCTGAAAGCTTAACTGTCACTGTACAGGACATAGAGAGGTTAGAAAAGCGCAACTAGAACTATTAATTCAGTTAGAGAGCATTATTCTGTTACCTGGGTGTTGAGAAGGGGAATTGCATTACTGCTGAAGAAGGTACATGTGCGTCTTGTATAAGAACCTCACTCTGTATCACATTTTGGTCTGGTGGGGTGCTATCTGCCTCTTTAAAATAACTATGTTACGCAGCACAGTGTTCATGCCCAGGGTTACTTTCCATTTGCCTTCCCAAATGAGGCCAGTGCTGGTCAGGAACAAAAGGATTGGTTCAGGACATGAGCTCCAACCTGGGATTCCCTAAACAAAGGGACATCCCACCACAAAAAATTGTATTCCAAGACCAAAATGCAGACAAATGGCAAGAGACAAGTTTTAGATAACCTTGGTAGAAGCTACCTAATGCTGATTAAAATAAATACATGCCTTCAACTCCACAGTTCTGGAAAATGAAGTGATTTCCATTTTCTCTTCTTTCCCTCACTCTCTCCAAGACTTGAATCATAATAATGATGATCAGAACAGAAAAGGAAGTCTTTTTTCTTTTTAAATTTTACAGCATTCACTTAAGTTGCCATAATGACACTGCAGAGAGATGAGCTGGTTGATTCTAAGATTTGTGGCATACGATAACTATGTCAAGGCATTTCTTACAGTAAAAGCCATAAACAGTCTTAAAACATAGACTGCAAAGGAAAACTGGGGGCATAATTTTCAGAGTTGGTATTTCATTAAAAGTTGCTACCTCATTCTCAGCTCCTGTGTTTGTCACTTCAAGTGTTATGTGGTCCACAATTTCTGCTTTCTGATAGAGGATTTTATTAAGTCACTTCATAATGAAATAGATATAAATTTCAGCTCCATCATCCTAATTTAATTAGTTGCTTTGCCGAGGGACTATTGGTACAATCAGAGAAAATCACAGCCCTGCTCTGTTGGATAGTGCCAGGCTGGGAGACTTTTCTGCTGGTGGCAGGACCTGGTGCAGTGCTGACGCCCCTGCCTCCAAGAGACTGAACAAGCTGCCTCTAGGCGAGGGCATTCAGTGGGAGCAAAATCCAGCCTCCCCATGCCCCGAGCAGTAGCTCCCACGACGACTGGCATATCTCCACAAGCATACCATAGGACAGTGGTAATGGAAGGGCATTCGTTTTTGTGGATCTGTTTTATATTTGTCTCAATTGCCTGTGCCTCAGCTGGCTCCCTCCCCACAAAGGCAGGAGGAGTGGGCTCTTCTGGGAAGACACGGCTCTCTGTTCTCCAGCCCTCTGGGCTCTGGGGAGTGTTTGAATTGTGTAGGTTCTAGACTGGGGTATCTTTTTGAAGGGAAAATCAAAGCATTAGAAATAGTTTAAACAAATCACTCTTCATGCCAAATACTGTATTTGAAGAAAGATAAACTGTGGAAGGATTTCTCTTTTTGGTATGCCAGCATGATAGTGGGGTGGCTTTTTTTACACTTCCAAAGAGCTGTGCAAAACAACAATGTAACCCTCCAAAGTGAATGTTAGGAACAGAAGGTGATAAGGTAATTCCAGGAACTTGCAACTTCTCTGAGTGCCTTCACATTAGCAATCCATCTGGTTTTGCAGTTCTCTTACAAGGAGTTTTGTTCACTGCACTGTATACCAACCAAATTATTTTGCATGTTCATTATGCATGCACATATACACCAGGGAATAAAGCTGGTGTGAATGAAGAGACCCAAAAAACCTTCTAGAACAAGTAAATCTTCAGCGATTCTTTCTCTCTCTGTTGTCTCTTCCTGTCCATTTGAACACAGACTTTTATAAGACTTGTTTAAAAGACATGTAAAATTTAGACATCCTGTGTTTTAGGTGGTAGTTCTCAGCACTCAGATTCTGCTGTTAATCTCTAACTTTTTTTAAAGACAAGGAAAGATAGCTTAAAAAACAGGTAATATGATGAGAATAGGATAGAAAGTATAAGTAAATAAAACAGCAGTGGAGAGAATACACATTGGGAGAAACATTATGTCGACACAGAATTTTTGGCCACCCTTCCCATCTCACCTGGTCATGTTCCAGACCTAGGAAGAGCCAGATACATCTGTGAGCTGTCTGGATCCCCATGCGCGATGAAAATTTTTAAAAACTTCACTCTAATAATACAAATGACCACTGAATTTTTCAGTTTGATCACCATTAAGCACAACAACACAACTAGAACAAAATGTTAACCTGGATCAGCTTCTCTTCAAATATTACAGCACCTGAGAAGTCCTGGTCCTACACTTCAGAGCTCTGTTACATGTGACAGACCCATGTCAAGGAGCACCGCCCCTCCTTTGACTACAGGTCCCACCAGCAGCCCCTATCCTCTGCTCCTGGCTCACCTGCCCTCACAGGGCAGCCCAGCCCTCGCTGCTCCCTGACAGACACCGCTTGTAGACAGTCACCTTCCAGAAAGCTCCAAGTCTGGGAATCTGCTAAAACCAAACACAAGATGTATTATCCCTCGCACACACCTAGCTGCCTGTGCGCTCATCCCCCCAGTCTGTGATAAATCCCAGAAACAGCCCATGGGGAAAAGTAATCAAGGTATACAGAAGAGTAAGGAGTAGTATCATAAAGCTCTGGTGGGATAAAGGTGAGAGATCACATCTACTGTAGAGCACCGATACTGCTGGAGAGAATAAATGAGTGCTTGAACACATGGACGTTCTTCAGTCCTGGAACAGAGTCACTAAACCCCAGGCAAAATACAGGTAGGTTGGCAACTACTCGGAGTTTAAACCCTTTAAACAAGTTGAGGGAAAAGGGTCATTGGCACCTGTGAGGCACAGATGCCTGACAACAAGGAGGGAGGCAGAGAAGCTGTCAGGGCAGTAGGATGTAGCAAGTCATCAGCTCTGGAACAACAGCAGGCACAGTATGGCAAAAATTATCTGTACTGAATTTATGATTTTTAATAGGTAGTGAAATTATGTTTTGCTCTTCCTAGACTCATCTCTGGAAAGCAGCCCAGGATGAGACTGAGAGGCCAGAGCCGCAGTGGCTGTTCCCTGAAAACATTCTCCTGTCCTTGGCAGCTGTCTCCAGTTCTGACCTGCACCCATCCCCAAGCTTTCTGCTTCAGAACTGAAGCAGCTGTGACCTGAAAATTTGCCTTTCCTCTTCATCCCCCTAACAGTATCAATTAGAATGATAAGAGATCACTCCCTCCCATAACCTTGTTTCTGAGAGTATGAAGAAATATATAAGCTATACTCTAACAAAACCTCTCTGATTCTAAACAGACTCTAAGTAGCAGAAGGATGTACACATCTACCTGGTAAAAGTAATTCGAGCTTCTGCAAATTGCTTAGATAGTTGAACTTATAAGCAAAGGCAAGAATGGGAATTAAAAATTAACCTACGAATCTAGAAACTGACAGTCTACAGGTGAGAACAGTCCCTTGGCCTCTGATTACAGAGTGTACCTGGCCCTGTCACCTGGCTGAGTGAGTGGCAGCTGCTTGGGAATCAGTTCATCGTCTCCTTGCAGTTTGGAGCTGCTGCTAAATGATGTTCAGTGGCATTCTCTACAGAGAGACTGAAGATTGATGGAGTGGTAGCGTCTGAAATGGTGTTGACTCTGCAGCCAGAGGAAGCCTGTCTGCCTGCCTGCAGTATTACTCTTCTTCCATTAAGCAAGCGGTTTTAGCATCCAGGCTAGCCAGCTTGGCAACTTTCAGGGGCACAAGGTTAGAAATACTTTAAAACTTAAGAAAACATAGGCTCTTTCTGTTATGAAATCTCTCATTTGAAAGTAATGGTTCCTTGGGTTTGTCTGGCTTGCCTCTACAAATGATATGAACTCATAATTCATCAAGTCAGTGGAAATGTCACCTGAACCGTGCTGAGGAATCTGGGATCAGCACTAATACAAATCAATACAGTTACTTTCCCGATTCATAAAGCAGGTGTCAGGTTGCAACTCCCCTGGCTGAAGGCAGCCTGCCTGATATATTTATCTAGTACTTGAATCAGTGCCCAGCTCTGCAGAGTGTAAGATTTCCATTTAAAAATAATGGTGAGTTTTGAACCCTGAGGCTTGTTCAGAGATCTCACATTGTCATTGGGGTGCACAGGTGTTTAAATACAGTTGGATACGTGCCCTAAGAAAACAGTCCTAACGGTGATGGTGAGTGAGCAGCACTGTTTACAGCTCGGGGGTTCACCCCAGTCAGCAGGGCCAGTTTCCTGAAGGCTCTTATCATTCATATGCTGATGCTTCACTTGTTCTGATGCCAGTAAGCCTTAGACAGTAGGGCTGAGTCCTGCACCTCTTGTGAGTCACCTTTATGTTCTCTGAAAATATATCTGGCAAATGTTTTTTCTTTTTTTTTTTTTTAAATCTGAAATATCAGTCAGTTGGGGGCAAAACCCATTTGAACTGATTTAAATTCTTCCCCCTGCTTTTTGACTAGTTCACATACCAGTGCTTCACAGAAGTTACACAGTTGGATAAATACTTTGCCAGAATTTCTAAGCAGCTTTGAAGAGGACTAGTACTATCTGCAGTGCAAATGCTAAATTAAGTAAACAAAACCAAAACTATTTTATTCATATTGCGGGAAAATCTTGTGTAAGCCTAGAGTAGATAATTTACTTTACAGCCCAGAATCTAAAGCACTAATTGAAAGCATAAGTCTTTATTATTTGATTTAAGAAATTTGGCAGACTAGATCTGAATCTAAAAAGCAAACATATTTTCTAATTTCTCTGTCTCTATAGATATGCGGTTGTTTAATTGTTCAATACAGCATTCATACCGTGAACTCTATCAGAGAATATCAATAAATATGCACGCAATTAGTCTGGTTTTTGCTTCAATAAAAATAGCAGCATTTTACTGCAGCAGAAGAAATACATCCTGCAAATGTTATAACTCCTACATATTTTGAGTTTACATATTGCACTGCTTCAAGCAGCAAAAAATACTCTTATATAACTTCAGAAGTACAACAAAGGGGCAACATAAACTTGTCCCTTTAAGGGAGAGACAACAAAAAGCCCTTTATGTATTGTCACTTGCTGGGAGTCTTGGGAGAGTTAACAAAAAAGAACTGCTACTTTATTCCTTGTCTGACAAAGCAAGGGAGGAAATATTCATTTCCTTTCCTATTATTAAAGGCTACTGTGCTTCTGCCTATTAAAGAAAAACTATCAGATGTAAAAGCAAGTACAAAACCTAATTGGTCTTCCTTAACCACGGTGTGAATAGATTCTTGGAATACATTCAGATACCTGCTTGCTAAAAAGCTTGTAGCAGAGAAAGGAGTTCCTGCCCTTCAGTTGAGGTGGTGTAAATGACCATAGGAAAGCCCTTAGCTGATTTTAGTGCTGCAACTTTCTTTCTGGACAACATTTAAAAATATATGGGTATTTTTAAAATTTCCAGGTGATAAATGGAGCCCACTTAGATGGTTTACAACTTAAAAATGACAGTGATTCTCAGATGAAATATCACTGCTACTGTTGATATGGAAAATTCATTTGTTCTGTTTGTTTTTGGTGGTCTTGCCACAGGTCTGCAGCAAACGTTCACTCTTACATCTCATTCTGTATGTGTCTGGTCTCCCTCCTTTCTGGGAGCTGGGTAAGGTGCCATATGTTCCTTTCACTGTCTCTGGCTGGGGATGACCTTATCTGTCATCTCTCATATCTATGATGACTTATTTCCATTTTTGTCTTTTTTCAGAGAGGCATTAATTCCTAGGTACTCACTACCTTTGTTACTTGAGGTTTTCTATTTTTTTATACGTTTGCACATCCCATATTTTCTTCTGCCTCCAGTTTCTTCCATTATTAGTATTCTAGTTTGGAGTTTTCTATCAAAAACGCCTGCAGGTTACCAACAATGATTCATTGTTAGAACTGTTAAATTATACTTTGCACTATTAAATAACAGCATATGGCATCAATGAAACTGAATCTGACACTGTTTCACTACAATCCCTTTCAGTATGGATGTTAGTACTTTAAAATTACTTTCACCTATCCCACTGAATTAAGGGAAAAAGATGACCAACTTTACTGTGACGTCCTCAAACTTGTGCCATGTAAACTGCAACCTAGAATATTTATTTAGCTAAACAAGTCTGACTTTGTCAATCAGCTGCTTAGCTGAGATAATCCTTTAGTTTATCTGTTCCAGCAAATTGAGAATATTAAATTATACATTTTTGCCACCAACATAAACAAGTCTATGAAAGATTTTACTCATGCCCTTTTCTTTTGTCACCAGGACATACACTTTTGTCCCCACCGGAGTTGTGTCCATGGCATATCACAAGCTTCTGCAGCTAACCTGATATCACAGAAGCTACAATAAGGCCTATATAAAATTTTACTAACTCTTTTGTTTGCTTTTTAAATCCACACGGAGCCTATAATTTTTAATATATTTTCCTCTAACACATTAACGATCAGTGCTCTGCTGTCTTTTAAAAAAAAAGTTGACATAGGAGTGGGATCTTGCTCCAGAATCGTTAAGTGGAGCTGGGCTCCTCCTGTCCCAACCTGCGCTAATAGCCTTAACTTTGCAGGCTCCGTTGTTCAGATACATTTTGGCAATCACAGTCCACATTTTGTTAAAGTCAATCATCTGGGTTTTTTTGATCTAATCATTATTTATCTACCTGCCTTTCACTTTTGTTCACTTCCGGAAGCAAAGGCTCTTATGGCATTTCTTTAATTTCCGTATGTTAGGTATTGCCCTCGTTTGTGCTGCTGTTGTTAGAACCACCTGCAGGTCTTCCTGGATTTTGAGCTCTGACACCTTTCTCTCCTCAGGGCTGGTTCTCATTCCCACATGGACCATCAGGGTGTTTTCCACTCTCTGCAGATTCCTTCCTGCAGTGGACAACTTCAGCTGTCTCAGCGTGTCAGCAGTCTAGCCTAGTTTTGGAGAACTGAAAGACTGGGAGTGAAATTTTTGTTCAAAGTTCCATCCACGATCCAATCCATTGTGGGAAACCAGAGTAAGTTCCTAAAGGTGCACAGCTTAGTCAGGTTGCATATTCCCTTACAGTTCCACTTTCCTTTGGTTCAAAGACATCACACTCATACATTTCAAATATATGTGTAGCGCATTGCTCAAGTCTTTGTAATACAACTTTGTAGCAAACTTATTCTAAGTAAGCGGTGTCTGCTGTGCATGCGTTGAAGAGTTTTTAGTTAATATAGGAAATGAAGTGATACTCCAAGAGGGTTTTTTTTCACTGACGCTGCAGATTCAGATGAAAGCTCTGTTTAAGTATCTTCCTGTTGCCTTTTGTATTGTTGGATATTCAGTTGTCTCAGAGCTTCCAGCTGCGCCATTCTTCCCATCAAATGCTATCCTTGCCTTTTGGTTGTTACCCAGCAATATTCACCCTGGGCCCTACACATGCCAGAGCGAGCTGTGCCTGCTCCCCTTGCTCGTAGCATCCTCTTCCCATACAGTTCTCTCTGGTGCCACTCAAAGATCATATCCCAGAACTACACCACTGCAGCTGATGCTTTGTGTAAGTGGTTCGACCTATACCAGTGAGTACTTTCATACCAGCACTATGCCATGTGTTGGTATACTCACTGGTAAGACAAACCTGTGCCTACGCTAGGACTTGTTTACCAACAGAGGTATAACTGCATTTTACTGGCACCACTTCCAAATGTTTTCCTGTATATTGGCAAAATTAGGCTTTTATATTAGTACAATAAGCACCCTTACATAAGCATAGCAAACAGAACTAGTCAAAGTGTGGTTTCTGCTGCTATAACTAGTTCTGTAGGTGCAATCATACTGGCCAGAGTACTGGGTCAGAGCGACTTTGATCACTGTATTTGCAGAGGACGCATTACAAGCTATAACAGCAAAACCTGCCTACACCAGGGAATCTGACTGTCGCGCACAGTTGATTCTACTATTGATAATGATTGAAACAGAATTAGGAGTGCTTTCTTGACATGTTATACCTAGTGGTATATACTAAATGTAGGGCTTTTATGTGTATAGCATGATGTCTGCTGGGGATGTGTTGTTTGTTTTAATGATATGCCAGTAAAACTTAAAATTAGGTTGTGCCTAAACCACCTAATTTCTCTTTCTTGTCTATTAAAAGCACAGCATTGATGAGTTTAGGTTTCTGTCATCCATAGATAAATCGGATATTTTAAAAAATCATAAAAAAATAAGGGATGCATTTGCAAAGAAAGTTACTTTTCTTAAATTACACAAATGGTGTAAGACTTGAAACAACTGTTAAAGATCTTCTAGAGAAGAATAAAATACAAATATTTGAGTCAACAGGTCTTTTTCCAATACTGTGAACATGCAAGGAAATTATTATTGTATGGTTTAGCTTTTCTTACAGATAGGAGAGAAAGGAATTAGTGTGTTTAGGAATTTTAAAGCACCTCATCGTTATGAGGAAGAGAGATTTCTCCTTTAGATTTGAGTTCTATTTTTAATGCCTTAACTGGCATTTTAATCTTCCCAGAGTGGAGACTACTCATTTGTTACCGGATTTTTGTTTCAGGCATTATTCCACAGCTTGTCTTGGTGCCAGGAAGCTTTGTGAACTTTAATTGATAAATAGGAAAGGATGGCAACTTCTGACCTTTCCCCTTTGGGTAGATCGCCTTGTTTCAGCACTTTATTAAAGTAGAGGGAATTAGAGCAATAGGCAGTTTTCTGAATCCAAATCTGAAGCTATGCGGATGGTACTTTTGCTCTGCCCTGAGACTCTGGAAATTAATGATGGTTATGGTAAGCACTCCCAACCAGAGAAACACTTGAGACTTCTTGATGCTAAGCACATGCTGCCAGGGCTCTGAGCACACCAACTGCATTTGCAACCTCTTTCCCTACTCCTAGGGGTTTCACTGTCTGTATTCAAGGCCAGCTCAGACATGGTGCTGCTCTGTAACCTTGAGGCAGGTCGCTGTGAAAAGAGCCAAGGTTCAATAAAGAGCTATGAGAAGCCTTGCCCGGGTCCTCTGCCGCATTCAAGCTCAGGCCCTTGCCTGTGGTACTTGCCTGAGCTACGCTGCAGCCATGCTTGGTCCTTGCCTGAGCCTGATACTCTGTAGTAGTGCCCAGTCTTGCACCCTACCCTTGCTGACTGAGCTTCCTAGCTGCAGCTTGGACCTGCCCTGTCCCCACAGACTCGCCTGGCGGTCATTGGACTGTCACCAACCCTGGCTGCCATCCCTGAGCCTGCTCCCTCACCTGGCTGGGGTCCTGCCAGGCCCACTTGGTGCAGCCACTGGCCCTGCTGCCTTGCTGGCACCCACAGCCCAGACCTCGCTGCTCCCTGACATGGCTTGCTCAAGCAGGAGCTCTTCATTAAACAGCTTTCTTCCTCAAGAATGACCTAGGTTGAGGAGCTCTGCCAGTTCGGTGAAAGCAGAACAAGCTGCCCTGAGAGATAGGAGCCTCAGCTTTTTATGATGCTCAAGTTGGACTGGGAATCTTGTTGAATTACTTGAGGGGAAATTTAGCCAGCAGCTCTGGACAGTTTAATTTCTCATTTGCAAATCATAATGCTGGAAAGAAAGATAAAATACGAGCAAGCTTTATTTTGTTCTTAACTGCCATTTTGATTTCCCAGAAAGCGCTGCCATCAGACCCCAGGTTTTCCATCAGAAAAAAAAAATTGGAAATTCTAAATGTCATCACAAATTTTTCTTTAATGGTTGGGTTTCATATACAGGCACACTTATGGCATTTAGATTACAAAATTATTTCAGCTTACATCTTCAAAACCAAAAGGGAAACATTTCAAAGTGTTTCAATCCCAAGAACTCAAGCACTTTATAAACATTGCTGAATTAAGTTTGTAGTTTTCCAGTAAAGTATGAACTGTTCCTTCCCTGATCCTATAAATAGAAAACGAGGAAAGGCTAGGGTCATTTACTCAAATGATGAATAGCCTTTTATAATTAAGGCATTTGGTTTGGATTTAGTGTCATTTCATGACCATCTAACAAATCTAAAACTGTGCTCCTGCTTAAATCGTGGCATATCCCATTCCCTGCTATTGGCCACATTTTTCTCTTGTCTCTCCTGCCTATCACCTGTTTGGCTGCCCAGTGAACTCGCTAATATTTTCAGCTGAACGAAACCAGGAATTAGGCGTCAACCAGATTAGGCCTCTGCTCTTGCTGTGAGGCTGTGTGAAATCCCATCCGTAGAAAATATGTGTTATATTCCCAGTTTTGCTACATGTATGACCTTTAGCAAACCCCTTAAGCTTTCTCTGTTTCCAGTCATGAAATTGAGATAATTATATTCCCCAGCCTTTTGGTATGTGAAGATTAATTTATTAATATGCATGAGATGTTCATATCCTACAGTGATGAAAGCCATGGAAGTTCCTAGATCAACTCTTCTATACGTTTGAGTTTTATCCATTCACAGATACAGAGAGTTCATTCCTGCTCAAAGCCCCAGTAAGCCAGACACCCCCACAATATCTTAATGATGTTAAACTGGAGCTCAAAAGCAACAATAATCTTTAGTCCATTGTCATCTTCATGGTGACTGTAGCCTAAATTCATTCAAATCATCATAGCAGAAATTGATTCCTGCAGGTTCCAAAAGGCATTTGTTGAAAAAAGGCTATTGTTGCCAATACACGAATGGCTAGTGTGTAAATATTCTAAATGCATGCACAGCTCTGAATTTCGAATGTTTGAAATGTATAATCATTGGTGTACCATCATGATTTAGGTAATGACCCACTGGTGCTTATGATGCTGGAACGAGCTAGTCATTTTTAAGCTGATTTATTTTCAAGTTTTGGCTGGTTTGGTACCAACGGCAAGTTAAGGGCAAAATGCCTTCTGCTAGTCTCATCTGAAAAACTGGATGGGGAGGATGGGAATACTTAACTACCTTAACAGCGGTTCCTATCACGCAATGCTAGCTGTGACGTTGAGGAATGAGCTCTTTGGAGACTGAGGCTGCGTCTGCTCTCCCATTCTGCAGAGAAGCTCACATAGGCTCCGTTATTCTTTTAAGTGACGCCTTCAAGATGCCTGTCAAGGCCCCTCACGTTCAGAGTGGTTGAGACAAAGATGTGAGCATTTCCTTTATCTGTGGCCTGAAAAATAGCATGGTCAAATAAGAAAATACTTAAGAAAAAGGTTTGGTGTTCACATGGAAGAGAACAGTACTTCATTCTGTTTCTAACAGAAAGAGTCACTAATCACAGTGGCATGTAGTGTGGCACTGACTGTACTTGCCAGAAAGGCAATGGAAGTTTCTGTTGCAAGGACCGGTAACAGCTTGGGATATGGCATATAATGAAATAATTAAAGGGCTCATTAGACTATATAACAATAAACTCCAGCTTAATGGTTACTGGTTCAACAATCATTAATATCCAGAACACAAAATCTTCCTACCTGAGTTTAAGGAGTAAATTTGCTGAGTGGAACAGCCCGCAAAGCTTTACAAGGTGGGGGGGCAGAAAAGAGACAAAGGCACCAAGGCCTCCAGCCTAGGAAAAAAATAAAAGTGGTTTATTTTGTAAGGTCACTATGCTCTGATAGACATTAACTTCAGTGAGACTTAGTAAGAACACAGCTGACAGTGACTTCTGAATCAAATGTTTTCCAGTATATTAAGGCACTTTTTGTAATGTGAATTTCCAAGAAGATTCTCATGTCTTCTGCGAACAGAAATTGACCTAAGCTGCCAGCTTTGTTGAAAGCAAGCATCCTAGTGACAATAATGGGTGTGTTACCTATTTAACTGTACATTCACTAGAGGAGAAAGGGAGGTTGAAAGCATTTAGTCCACTCCCATCAGCACCAGCTGCTGCTGTTCTGTCAGCCTTCAGATCTCACTACATGGTTTAAAGCACAGCTGTCCCTCACCGCTACCAAATTAGAGGCTCTCAAAATTTACGGACATAATTGCAGAGAGCTGTGCTACACCATGTGATGGTCATAACTGCAATATTAGGCCACTTTTTGGGAGAGAGAATGGTTTTACTTTACTTGTTTTTTTGAGGCAGAAGCGATGGTAAAGAGAATAGTTCCTTTTCACTGTTTTAGTCTGTGTTAGGTTATATGGCCGTTTACGTTGCATCTGCTGCCTTTCTACTCAGAAGAGAAGGAGGGAGTGGATGTTATGCCTTATGCATGCTACTGGTGTATGTACCGTGGCTTTGAACCCCAGTCCTCGTGCTTGTCTTTGACTTTATATAGGTATGTTTATGCTTATAGCTAAGTAATAGGTCTGAAATGTTGTTGTAAGCACCAGTGTTATTCTTGTCTAAACCCTTCAAACCTGTAAATGAAGTCTGAGTTATTTTGCTCTAAACTTTTTTTTTTCTTTTTTTGGCTCTATCTGCAGAGGGTACTGCTGGGGACTATCAAAAGGTCTGAGCATTGGCTTAGCTCTTCTCCCGTGGTGGCCTACAGGGTTTTAAATATCACTAGTTTTGCTTGTAGCTTGGCTATGTAAAGCCTTTTTTCACTTTGGAGTCAATAATTTGTTGACTGGACTCGGTGACCCGGCCAATCTCTTGGAGTTCTGTGTCTTCAAGCACTAGGAAAGGCCCAACCATGTTCAGACAGGATCGATCTGAACTGGCTTCATTTTGGAGAACAGTGATTTTAAGTGAGTCCTAGCTCTTTCTCTGGCATCTCCAAAACCTGCAGATTGCTATTCTTTTCAGTGCCTGAAAAGTCTTGCGGGAGAACTCCTGCTTGTAACGCTTTGAACAGCAGAGCCTTCGGTACTGCAGGGCTCTTCTCCTCTATCTCCAGCAGGGGACCTGCTTTTCAAAGGCAGCTTGGCCTACTGGCACGGACCAGCTGCTTCAAGGTCTTGCTCTTGCTTTCCTTCCCATTATCTTACCCGGCTCTGATGTTTTTCTTGAGTTGTACCCTAAATGCACAGCACATCTCACACAGGTTCATAAAATTGCTATCCTGGAAAGTTCTTCCTGTAAAATCTGCTCATTTCAACAAGTTGCGAGTGCACTCTACAAATTCCCAAAGTTGTAGGATTATTGGGGCAATAATCGTGACAAAAATCACTATGATGGTATCAGATGTAAACCAGCAGTCTAGACAGAGATATGGCAGGAGCATCACAGAAATTCATGGCTCAGGAACCAAAACCACACCATACCCCCTGCCACCACCCGCAACAACCGAGTACAGATGGAGAAGTTGGCTCTTTTCCATCAATAGTGAGTAACCCATTTTTCTGTGCTGATTGATTTCGCCTGTGTTGTTGCTGTCTTTCTTTTTTTTTTTTTTTTCCATGCTATTGCTGGCAGAAAGGTCTTCTCTACTAACAACAAGTTTGTCTAGTCTTGGCATTAAGCTTAATATTGAATGACAATTTAATACGTCCTCATCCAAGTCTTGCTGACCTTTAGTTTTGTGGCAGATAATTTTTAACATGTGTACATGAAAATATTTTAATCACCTAGCTTTTAAAAATGAGATTGAGAGTAATCATTAGTTTAGCACAAGAATGTGCGATATTTCTTCTACTACCTAGAGCCTCTACAGTGAGCTTAACTGTTGAATGTGAGAAAATGGAAGTTCAGTGCACAAATTATCCCTGTTGCAAGTTGCTGATACACCTTCTGATGAAATGTTGAGAGGTAGTGAGGAATTCATTCTCCCTTCAGCTTTCTCAGCAAGGCAGCAGAACAGAAGTAACTTGCTTTCCTTTTCGGAATAACCTTTATTAACTGAAAGTCTTCACTAAATAAGTTAGACAAAAATGTTTAGTTAGTAAAAGAGGGTTATCATGAACTGAACTAGGACTGAATAAGGTAATCTAACAGGTTGTGTTATAGGTATCTTTTTATGACTTTAAATGACACTTCATCATACTTCCTAACAATTGATGAGATTCAGTTCTGCTTTTAATCAGGTGCTGACTTTGAAAGCTCTCCTGCTCACATATTTTCATTATTAGTTCTAATTACCTTAAATTCCTGCTGTAGTAGGAAGTGGGATTTCAAAATCTACGGAAGTCTTTTCTTACCACTCTTCCAAATCTCCATAAATCTTAAAATATAAGGCATTCAAAGTGGGAGTGAGACTGTAGTCTGTACAAATAGCTATTTTCTAAATTATTTCATAGTAAGTAAAATCCTGCTGATATTATACAAACACTGGTGCTACAAAGAGGGTGGAAAGATAAAAAATAATTCTGTACTAGTATTAACAGCAGAGTTCCATCTAACCATAGACTTTTTTTTTTTTAATTTCATCTTGTTTGGGAAGCAGTTGAGAAGTTTAATTATGATTCTTGTTTTGAATATTTAAATCACTTGTTTCTGGTTAGCCGAGGGGAACATTTCTCGACTGTACACAGTCCTCCTTGGCAGCACGAGCCGAGGTGGTGTCCACACAGAGGTGACCTGGTGCAGCTCTGCTGCCCTCCATGGAAAGGGCCGCTCAAGTCAAGTAGCAACTTAACTGCTTTGCAGGACTGGAGCTCTTATCCCTGATGAAAACACATAGGTTTTTTTCACATCCCCAAATTTAAATAGAGGTAATCTTGCAGCAGCAGTCCTCTCAGCAGTAATGCTTGTATGCTTGAGAGCTCCAGAGATGCCTGTGTGCTTATGGTACGGGCCTAACAGGTGCTTTCCAGCATCCCCACCATGCCAAGCGCCTTCCCTCAGGGCCTTCCCTGGCTCCTATCCTCAGCCCTGGCGGGGTCTGAGGGGGCGCCTGGGGCTTTGCCGGCGGGGCCGGGGCCTGCACAGGCTCAGCCCGCCGCCCTTTACAGGACCTCGCCGTGCTTCCAGCCGCGGCTCGCAGGGAGCAGCGGGACGAGCCGGCAAGGAAGATGTCCGGAGATGCCGCCAGGCAGGTTACCAGGCGCTGGGGAAGGCGGCGAACCCCCGGGGTGACCGGGGCCGCCATCCCCCCCGCCTCCGCCGGGGACCCCACTATTCCCCCTCAGGCGGCGAGAGGGCGGGAGAGAGTGACCACCGCGCTCTGCCGGCACCGGCCGGGGGGCCTCCGGGCCCAACAGCCACTCTCCCGCTCCCCTCAGCGGTGCGGGGCGAGCGGCTGGGGCCGGCGGCGGCGCCCGCCTCTGCCTCCTCCCCCTCGGTGCCCTGCCTCCTCCCTCCGCCGGGCGGCCGGCTGCGCGGGGAGGGAGGGAGGGAGCGAGCGCGGCCGAAAGGTGTTGCTGGAAGGGAAGTTTGAAGGAGGTCGTCGGGTGCCTGTGCGCTCCGACAGCATCATGGCGGAGCAGGGCGAGTCGCCAGTCCACGTCCAGCAGCCCCAGCCGGCGCCCGCGCCCGCCGCCCCGGCCGTCGGCTGGCCCATCTGCAGGGATGCCTACGAGCTGCAGGAGGTTATCGGTCAGTGGAGCGCAGAGGGCGGCGGGGGGGTGGGTGCCGCGGGGCGGAGGCAGGGGATGCCGCGGCGGCTAAGCGGCCGGCCGGCCGGCTCCGGGCCTACCGGCGTTCATCCTCCGGCAGGCTGGGGCTCGCTCACTGCGGCGGATGCGCCCTGCACTGCAGTGGCGCCGCCGCCGGCTGCTGCAAACTTTATCCGCCCGGCAGCGGGCGGGCGGCGCGGCCCCGGGGGGCGGCGGCTCCTTCTAGAACCCGCCGCGCCGCGCCCCGCCCGGTGCGGCCCGGCCGAGGGTGCTGCAGCTGCTGCTGCCACCGCTCCGCTGCCCTGCGGTGCATCGTCAGCCGCCGCCCCGGTGGCGGCGGCGGCTGCTGCTGCTGCTGCTGCCGCCGCCCGAGCCCTGACCTGCTGGTGTGCGCTGGGACCTCGGCAACTCCGCAGAAGCGCTCTCGGTGCTTTGTGTGTGTGCTGGGTCCGGCTGTGGATGCGCACATGTGCGTGCATCCGCTTAGATTACTCTGCATTTTTGCGGTGGTTTCATGGGGAGGCAAATCTCACCCCTAGATCTGCTACTATCGTGGTGACTTCCTTTTACATTTATTTTTTTTTTATATATATATAGATATGTTTAAACCCCTTCCTCTTCTCCCTCACTGTTTAATCTTGCCCTCATCTCCTTGTGCCGCTGGGCCCAGCTCCTCGTCCCCGCCGGGGGCACGTAAGGCCGGCGGGGGATTACAGCTCCGTTTCACCCCAGCCGACCTGCCGCCGTCCCGGTTTGCCGTGTGGGGTTGTGCCCGCCTGCCGCCCCCTCCCCGCGGCCCCGCCGGCCGGGGGTGCCTGGGAGCGCTTCAGCGCTTTGTTCAGGCGTCCGGCTAACGCAGATCAGATGTCTTCAGTCTCCATCCCCTATATTTGGATTGGATTATTTTGAATTTTACTATGTGAAACGATGACTGTTGTTAACAGTATGTGCGATGGAAAGTTTTTCCTCTCCTGACCTAGATGTTGCTTGTTGCTAATGAACTACTTTGGGAAAACTTGCTGTATGTAACATTTTAAACCTCCAGCAAATACTGTGAATGGCAAAGGCCAGCTCTAAAACTGTAAATCACTATTTCTTGTGAATGAAAAAAAATCCAGGAGTTTTGCGTGCTGATGCTGTTGGTTGTTTTAAGTATTACACATTATTGCTAATTGTTCTCAGGCTGATGACAGCTAGAACTAAGTCTTATTGATCTGGCTTGCAAAGTTGTGCGTACTCAGCTTTTGTCATTAAGCTTTTTATTTTCCACAGGCAGAAACAAAATAGTTGAGAAAAGTACTTCATCCTTAAAATGGGATGGCTTTCTGTTGACCCAGGTGGTGCCTTTGTGTTTCTGTTTGCACTTCCTAGTCTGTGAAAAGGGACTGAGGAGGGATTGAGGGTTCAGGTGTTCGGATCCCTCGAGGTGGCTGGCCTGGACCAGACTGGTGCTCAGCGTCAACCCAGTGCTGCCAGCGCAGGGCCCCCCATGGGCTGCATTTACTGGCCAGAGGACTTTGTCTTACTCAGTCTGGGGAATGGATCTAAATTAGCCAAGTGGAAGTGATTATATTAGCATAAGGTCTATCTTTGCTGAGTAAATCCTTCTAAGGTAAAAAAGGCCTCAAAGGTGTTGGATTAATCCTTGTCTAGGGTGTGACATGAGTCATATGAGTTATTTAAATAGTAGTTATTTTCTGTTGTGGTACTTGTAGAATGCCTGTGTGAGAGTTTAATTTAGAAACTCCTTTCCACTTTATTCTTTCCACGTAAAAGCTTGTATCTTTTGATATGTAAAATGTATTTCTAATCATTTATATATAAGCATACATCTATTTTACAGGTAGATGCTAAATTGGAGTAGCAAATACCTATCTGTAGAGAAACCTACTAGTCCTATCTGTAGAGTTACCTACTAGTGCAATTAAATGTTATTTATTATTTCTTTAACTAAAGTGCGTGCCTAGTGAGGAAATTGAGGTCAGTTTATATTGAATCAGATTCTTGGACACACTGAACTTGCCTGAGTTCGGTTGACCTTTCACTAAGCTTAGATTGCTTACATGACTTTCTCTCAAACTCACTGAGATTTATTTTGTACCACTTAACTTAAAAATATTGTGTTTAGTCAAATATGTATTTTTTTTCATTAACACCTTGTATTTGTTGTCTTAACTTATAGGAGACCCACTATGAGATTAAATTTAGTATTGATACTATTAAAAATAGTAAAAAACGTACCAAACACACCCCACCCCGCTTCCTCCAAAAAAAACCCAAACCTTTATAAATTCTATATATTTGACCAAATGCATGCATAATTTTGGAGATGTTGGATGAATGTTGTTGCTTTTAATGAACGTAGTGAGGGAGTGATTCTTAAAGCATCTTTTATACCTGAAGGAGGGGAGATGATACGGTCTGAACTTGGTTCAGCAGCAAGTTATATCCCTTTGCATCAGCCATGCCAGGGTTAATTGCATTGTGAACGTGAGTTGTTACCACTTGCTGAAACAGAGCCCTTCACTTCTGGAAAGCACTACACACCTCTCCCTGAGGAGCTGGGTAGCATCTTAAGGGATGGGTTCAGTTACAATAGCCCTTTGCCAGTTAAATGAGAAAAATAACAACAAGGAAGCATCTTTGTGGGCTTTGCAGGAGGAAAGGTACACAGGGTAAGGTACACCAGGATGGTTTATCATGCCACTTACCAACTGAATAGGCTTTATATTGTATGGTAACTAAAACACAGATGCAGAACGACTTCAATGGCCTGTTTTAGGGGGCATTTAAAAGTTTTGGTGGTGATCATAAAGTGAAAATCATTGTTAGTCATGTGGGCTGTCTTCATCCTGTGGGTTTAGCAAGTCGGAGAAGTTCTGCTCTTTTTCTGTGTGAGAATGTGAACTTTTCTTGTTGTTCATCTGTGTCTAGCCAAATGCTATTTTCAAAACCGAGGCCACATTATATGGATTTCAAATGATACAGGTTTTTTTCCTTCTCTGTCCGTTGCTTCCTTTGGGATGGTCGGGAGATTCAAGTGCCTGTTAAAGAGAAAATGCTGGCTTTAAGGAGTGCTTCTTAGGAGATGTTATTCCATGTTTGCTTTATTTTTAAGGTGGCTAGCCAGTTCTTTGTAAACTCTTGGTATGCAGTTCCATGATACATTTAATCTGCTCTAACAGGCAGCTGTTGAAAGGATCGCATTGATCTGCCAGAGAACTAGTTCTTCTGCCGTGTTAGTTTTCTGTTGGATCAGGTTCCCTGTTTGACTTGCTGCATGGCTGCGTGATTGATAGATCTGATGCAAGGAAGAGGCTCTTCCTATTAATGCCTATTTTCTGGAGCAGGAAGAAACAGTTCTGACTGCTGTCTGTAAATGTGTAGGTTAGCGAATTAAGAGGAAATTCTTACATTAATTCAGATTGATACAGGCTGTCCATACACTTGGACATACACATAATTTGGAAGTTAGAAGGGGATTTCTAACTTAGGACAGGAGGACCCAAAGCAACCTTCCGGTAGGAGTTACAGAGATAAGAACTGTAATTGCTATTAAGGGAGAGCCAGATTTAATTTAGTGAAGACCTGGGAGATGTCTTTCTATGATTTTAATGCATTAGGTTAAAACGTGTAGTGGACTTTAATGTATGTGCTGGGTTTTTTTGTAAGCTGGATATGACTTAGATTAAAAAAAAAAGCTAATAAGAGCAATGCTGTGAGATATGTTCTTATTCAGTTTGTGTTTAGAACCAAGTATTCTGACTAAAATAACTGAAATAGATTTCTCTGAATTTGTCACTTATGTATGCGAGGTTTTTTCCTCCTTAGAAGCAAATCTTCACAGAACAAACATTTAAATGGTAATCGACTTCAAAATGTGAAAATTGAATAGTGTTAAAATTCTATTTGTACCTTTCAGATTGTAATGAGTCCTACATCTCATGGATGAGACAAAGCAGCACTAAATCTATGTTGTTTTTTTTTTTGTTTGGGTGTTTTGGTGTGTTTTAGTTTGGGTTTTTGTGTTTTGTGTTGCTTTTTTTTTTAAAAAAAAAGGTTTCTTAAATTGATATGAACAAGTGGCTTTGCCTTGTTTTTGGAAAACTGCATTGGAGTTGATGCTGTTTTGATGCGATTTAATGTTTGTCAGTCTGCGTTGATAATTGTGGAAGAGTTGGTTATGGAGAAGCACTGGATTATCTCATGATTAGGCTGGGTGATTGCTTTCATTATAAAATTATATTTTCAGCTCTCCTGCTGCAACTGATTTGGAAAATTAATTTGGCTAGAAACCAGCCAGAATTAATTGGAAAATAAAGGGTTACTGCTACATGATGGATTATCTATATTGGCTGCAACTCATTAAAAAGGTTACCTTACTTGAACTGAGGCTTTCCTCTAGTTTTGCCTTTCTAACTTTGAGCTCAAGAATGTCTGTGGCTTGTTGCCTCATGAGGTGCGGTGTTGCTAAGTCAAATGTGTTAAGATTTTGAGTAGAACCGGTTATCACTCGAGACTGTTCTGCTGATTTTATAGTTCTTATTGTGAGCAGCCTGTGAGCCACTCTCACGTTAATGGCTCTGGAGTCGCTGGTGTTTCTATGGAATGCTATTTACTTTTTTCTTTTTTTTTTTTTTTCTCCCCCTCCCCTGCTGCATGTGTATTGCTAATGGCTTTTTGTCTGACAGAGAATAGACTCTCCTATATTTGTTGTTATCAGAGATCTTTGACTCTGTAGAGAAGTGTCTGATTATGATGCTCAGGAACTAATGTTGAAGCCTGTAAGCACGGTGTATGCTGTTGTGAAAAGCCTCCCTATAGTTAGAAGTAGAGTTACAGTTCTGTGTTGCTCTGTTAATCAGGCGCTCCTGTCTCATTCACACTTTTAAAAATTTCTTACCCCTGTGCTTAATGAGGCTTTTTGTTTTTTGAGTGGAAAAAAACCAGTTGAAGGGCTTTCTTTTGCAGTAGTTGTTATGTATATGCTGCAAATTAGGTTGGACTGCGGTCGGTGAAATACCACACCATAGCAACTAAAGCTATGGTAAACTTTGATATTTGCTCTTGCAGAGATTTATTTTCAAAACCCCTGTAATTCTTGCATAAGGAGCTGCATAATTTGCTAAGTAATACTTAACACTACCTAAGATCTTTATACTGAAGCTTTGTGTTAAAAGAACGGTGTGCCTGCCTTAATTCTGCTCCAAAACAAATTCTCTTCCTTACCAATCTTAAAAGTTACCACAGCAGCCTAAGGATATTGTATATGCACATATTAAATATAGCCTTCGTAATGTTAATCATAACTTAATACATCTGTAGCTTGACAGGAAGGGTTTATTATTTTGTAAATTAAAATTTTATGTTTTGGGAAGTAAGTGCTCAAGATCTTCTGTTAGCTAATAACCATTTGACGGAACTCTAGAAATGTTAAATCCTTATTTAATATTTTTATAAGAAGTGGCTTCTAATTTATTTGTCACAGTAAAGATGGTCACGGTGCAATTTAAAAATACCTTGTAGAACACTCAGAGTACTGTGCTGCTAATGAGGCTGTGCAGAGCTTGTGGTTGTTAATTATTTGCCTTGTCTCCACATGATAGTAATAGTGTTGGGGAAGGGAGCTCTATCTTGGCTTTTTTTTGAATGAAAATGAACTTTCTGCGTTAAAAATACCCGGATTGGAGACAAGGCTGTAGTTTTCATTACTTCAAAGAGGTTAAGCTTCGTAAGTGATTCAGTGATCAAACTTTGTTATATAATTTAGTGAATTTAAAAAAAAATAAATTAACTCATGCAACTGGAATTCAGACTTATCAGGAAGAAGATTAATTATGTTTTACAAGAACCTGAATGGCATGAAAATAAAGAAAATTATGCATTACTTGCTTTGGGGTCATCATGATTGTAAATAACCAGCAAATAAAGCTTGTTTTAAAGTTAATTTGTTAACTGGAATGGTAAAGGTGCATGTAATCAACACATCAGGCAGTTTGCTGATGCAATGTAATGATAATTTACAGAAAGTGTGCTATGCTTTCCTGCTCTTGGAATCTGCCTACCTCCTTTATGCTTGGCCCTCCTGTCCCTATGCTCTCCCTGCACCAAGTTCTTCCTACAGATAAGGTCTGAAACCTCTGAGACCTGGAAAGTCCTGGCTCCACAGGAGCTGCTTGAGTGCTAGAAGAGGAGCAGTTCCACTGGTGACCGTGTAGAAATTTGAAGAGACTGCATGATTTTCATTCTCATTAAGCCTTACAACAGCAAGGCTTTACATCTTCAAAGTGGGACCACCGCTCGTAACCAGCGTTGTAAGGGTACTTTGATAGCAGGGGCCAAGTTCAGACCTGGGAGAGCAATTTTAAGTTGGGTCATGTGTTGCTCTGCAACAACATAAGAACTGTTTTACTTTTTTTTGTTTTGCTTTCAGTGAAGAATCACTTTCCCTTCAGTCAGAGACCAGTTGTTTTTTTTTCCAGAATCTGCTTGTCAAATGGAGCCTCTCTTTGTTAAATGGAAACAAAACCAGATCTGTTCTGAGTGGCCTGAGGGCCAAAATCAGTGAGCACTCAATGCAAAGGAGATGTGGGTGGCTGATATAGTGGCTAGAAGTGTAGGCCATATTTCATTTTTGTATGACCCTTTTGGTTTTCTTTCTGTTTCCTCTTCCTCTCTTCCAAAATAATTCAGAACGATAAGACAGTGATAGGTCGAAGCTGGTTTTATTTCCAGTAAAAATGGCAATTCTTGATGTTGAAAGAACAGACCTTAAAAATCAAGTTAAGTTAGTTACTTTTATTAACTTTTTGGGTTTGCTGAAGTCACTGGGATACTGCTGAGACACTGCACTAGAGGAGCAATCTGTTTGGAAGATAAATATGTCGCTAGGAAATTTACTGGTGCCCAAAATTAAAAGCAAGATTTTTAATTTATTTTTTTTTCCCCTAAAGGAAATCACACTTGACAGAAGTTGATACTGCTTACCCTGTGTAAAAGAATAATTAGCTTTTTTGAATGAGTGGATTTTTACTTACTGCTGCCTTTTGCAGCACAGCCTTGTTGGTAGGATGAAATCCTGACAGCACTGCTAGATTTCACTGTTTCTTGCTAAGTTTGAAGGTCTTTTGGGTGTGCATAAGGGTCGCACGGTTGAAGCTTGTGGGTGTAAGAACATTATCATCCAGCAGTGGCAGAACGAAGCAATGCTGGTATGAAATCCTTGAGAGAAGAGTTTCCTTTAAAACTTTTCTTTTTCCTTCTTATGTCAGTCTGTATACACACCGTACTAGGTTCTGTGTGATTGTGCAATCAACTCCGTAATTGAAGCGACTAGTGCATGTTGAATGCTTGTCCCGTACCTTCTTTGGTGGGGTTTGGCTGCTGTCCTCCTCCCTTGCCTACCCTAGGGCTGTGTGGTGGCAATGCAGCTCTTCCTTCTCTCTGCCACCTGCTTCCTCCTGCACAGTGCTTCTGGCTGGAGACCGTGCTGTGGTTTTTAACACGTGCCTGGGGGCCTAGGAGGGCGAGACTAAAAACATGTGGAAAAAAAACCACCCACAAAACCAAGGCCTGGGACAGAAAACGTAGTAATGAGAAAAACCAGGGAGAGTATACAGGGAGAAACAAGCCATTATGTGGTACCTGACAGCGCAGGAGGAACTTAATTTTTCCTGAAACTGCTGTCAAGTTAGAGTTACTTTATGAGAGTTGGTTGCCTTTCAGGAGAGGGTAGATAGTTGGGGAATGGCAGTAAAGGGGAAGAAGCTTAATCTTCGTGGAGAAATGTGCATGCCTCCTGACATTTAAGTAGACTTCAGTTGACTGGTGACTGTTCTGTAGAAAGTTTCCGTGGCTGTGGTGAGATGCTGACAGTGCTGATGAAGGTGGTGGATTTTTAGAGTCTCTCTGATCAATTCTCAGGTGCGATTTTCCAGGGTTGCTGTGTCAGTCCTGCAGCTTGCTCCCGAAAGAACCTCGGTGAAAAGTTTGAGCAGTGTCGCTCATTCGTTCGTTAGCTGCAGGATTAAGTTTGTGGCATTGGTGGAGTCAGTATTTCCAGTCCTTTGCCCGTAGGTATTTGGCTAGGTATGTGACTTTACTCAACAGTTTGATGAAACCCCAGTATGATAAATTAGTAGTCTCCATTAATCTTTTGTCTTTATGATTAACAATTTCTGAATCATTTTATTAGCCTAATTATTTCTGTGCATGTCTAACTTCCTCTGAGGTATTCTGATCAGAAGCAAAACGTAGGTGAAACTTGAGGATGTCCTGTCAGGCAGATGTAATGATTATATTACACAGCTTTTAAGTTGAACTATGCTAACACACTTAAAGAGAAGTGAGGACTAGAAGCAGACTAAAACTTGGAAGGTTTTCTGAGTTCCTAGTCATGCTTTCAGAAGTAGTATGAACTTAAAACATACGATCTTGAAGGTCAAAATCAATGTTGAATGTCTAAGGGTTTTCTTAATAGGAATAAATTATTTCTATAGTTGTAAGCAAACTATGTGCCAAGTATACCTGCCTCAGGGTAGTGGTACAAAACCAATTAATTTAGCAGACCATAAAAATGTTGTGTATTTACTTTTTGATCATGGTTTCTGTCCTGTAGGAGTAATACAGGCAAGATCATAAGTTTGAGGTATTGCTTTAGAGTCCTGAGAAGAAACACGCTTAGATTCAGAAGGATCACAATTCAGTTATAAAGTTACTTTTCCCTTCTCACTTCTTTAGTTTGAAGACACTTTGTTACAGGGACTGAATTTAAACTTATAATTTATTCCTGTTAGTGTCTTGTGCTTCCAGCATCTGAGCCACTTCAAACTAATAATAGGATCTTCATTAGAATTAGATTAGAATCACCTGATGAAAATTTAATACTATGATAGCATTTATATTGCTCCAGCTCTTCCGTTGTTTCATGAGAAGCAGGATGAGAAATAGGTGAGTGTTTCGCTTGTACAGTGTGGCCACGAGGAGCTCAAATTCTAGCAGGCACGTTCTGTTGGGGTGAACTGGCTGAAGATGCTTTGTAGCTCAACATTGCAGTATTAATTAGAGATCGTCATGACAGTGCAGTAGCAATACTGCCTTTGTTTTGGGAGATTGCTGTTCTTCATTCTCGGAAGAGAATGATGCGCTATGTGGTGACATCCAGAAGACTTGGAAAATATTGCATTTATGGTGTTAGAATTGTTCCAAGTGTTTACTTTCAAACTAAATGAGAAACAATAAAACATGCCAACTAAATCAACACCAGCATTTGTTTATAGTGATACTTCAGAAATGAACAGTAATTCTCTTTTAACAGCTTTTTTTTCTAGGCAGGATATCTGGTTCAGCACAGCAAATCTTCGATTTACCCTGCTTGTATAAGGTGGAGTTAAGCAGATTTCTGTGGAGTTCTGATGATGGCCTGGTAAGGTAACTTTTGGTCCCACAGTGAATATCAGGTATCAAGTTCTCACGTAGTTATGCAGAGCCATTTCCAGTATGAGTTTTGCCTTCCAGATGTCAGGATTTGCATGCACATTGAATAATGGTTTCTGTATTGATGATGAAACAACAGGGAGAATAAAACGATCACAATCCTTGTTTCTTTTTCTGAAAATATTTTACCTAAAAATTAGATCTTGCAGTTTATCTTAGGGGGAAAAACATCTAGCCATGTAACATAATAGTCTTTAAAGATTGTAGTAGAACATATGATAGGAAAGGTGTTTTGTTTTTATTTTGTATTTTTTAGGAAGAACTGACTCTGTATTAGAATGATGCTGGAGAAAGAAGTTATTTCCTTACATCTATGAACTCTGAAGGAAAATCTTTATTTCTGCATTGGTGTCATGCACCTATATTTGGTCTTATAAGATGACATTGCTGTAGTAAAGTATGATTCAAATTAACTGCTAGGTTAACTTTTTTTCTTCCTTATTACAAGAAGGTAATTTATTTTGAACTTTTCTTCCTTCTAGATTTTTGTTGTGTAGACAGCTGTAGCTCAAAATAGCTGTTTCTTTCAGATATATTATTCAGTGTATGTTACTCTAGGGCTTTTGTTTGTGGTGTTCTGAAAACTCACAGCTGAATGAGGTTTGGGCAGGCAGGTAAGGAAGAGATCAGAAACAGTACAAAACTTAGCGCTGCCGGTCATGTCTCAGTTTGGACAAACTAAACCTGTTCAGGAGGTCTCATTTAACAGAGATTTTCCTCAGCTTTGTACTTCAGGTGTGAGCCTGCAAAACTTCAGCATGTCCCTGGCCACAGAGATGATTATGGGACTGGAGCGTCCTTCATTTGAGGCTGAGAGCTGGGACTATGCAGCCTGGAGAAGAGAAGGCTCAGGGGGATCTTATCAATATGTATAAATACATGATGAGAGGGAATGAAGAAGAGGGAGACAGACTCTTCTCAGTAGTGCCTACTTACAGGGCAAGAGGCAGTGGACACAAAAATCTTAACACAAGAAAACTTCTACTGTGAGTGTGATCAAACACTGCAACAAGTTGCCTGGAAAGGCTGTGGAGTCTCCATCTGTGGAGACACTCAAAACCTGGCTGGGTAACCTGCTTTAGCTGGCCCTGTTGGAGCAGGCGGATTGGACTAGATGATCTCTAGATCAGCCTTAATGATTCAATGATTCCATAGTTTGAAACATTTTTGGTGGTATCTTTGTGTGAAATAGCAGAAAGATAGTCGGTTGGGGCTTTGCTCTTTCAAAGAGCATCTTGAGTTTAGGAAGCAACTCTGACAAAAGTGTTCCTGCTAACAGAAAGGCAGATTTGGAGAGTATTTGTGGATTACAAATTGGTTGCACATTGGAATTTCATTAGTATCTTAGTTGTGTCTATAAATTTCTGGTGAAATGGGAGCAGATAAAGGGAGCGAATCAGTCAATGTTGACATCTCTACGAACTATTCGGGTTTGGAGTTTTACTTCGAACAAGATATACACTAGGTCCATGGACCAAACATCCCAGCTGTCCTTGTTTTTTGAAAATATTTGAAGACTGGCTGAGCCATTACATTTTTCAGGGGCTAGAGCATGTTTCTGCTGGAGCAGAATTTCCGGTTCAGGTTCCTCCAAAAGGAGTTGATTTTGCATGCACAAGAGCTGCTCTACAAAGCAAACTAAAGCTCTGTGAGGAAGATTGAGAGGATACTCACTTCAAAACTGCCCTGTTTGCTCAAAGCCAAAATGCAATGCGCAGGCAACTAAATAGTATGAAGTGCAGGTTGGTGCTCTCTTTTGAATTTCCCTCTAACCTCAATTACTTTATCTTCTGTCAGTTATTTCTCTGTTTTTTCTACTGTCTAGAAATTTTTAATTTCTCTTGTGTCTGATAGGAGGCTTTGCCCTTGAGTAAGAACTGCATCTGGATACATGTATTTCTAAATTGCATTGTTGGTCTTTTTAATACTTGAAGTATTACTGCTAAGATTTTTCCTGTGAAACTCTTGTGTTGACTGTTCACTCTAGGATAAAACCCTAGACTTTTGCAACAACGCATTTGGATACAAAATTTTTAAGGAAAGAATGATGTCAGCTTTCCCATTCTCTTCTAGATAAACTTCTTTGGTTTAAATTGAGATTTATTACCCAATGTTCTTTTGTTGTGCAGCTGACTGAATGATAAGGAAGTTTATTCTAGCAGTTTTTCAAATGAATGTAGAAAAAAAAGCTAGTTCTTGTGGCACGTCTCTGAGTGAAGTGTTTATGCTTCTTCAGATCGATGACGGAAAAATGAAATGCCCCTGCTGGTATGCTTTCTGGAGGGCTAATTAGGTAGAAGAAGATCTCTCAGATTTCTTGTAGAAACACCCTCTTCTACAAAAGCCCTGGAGACTTTGCTTTTTCTTTCTGATAACAGATAGCTTGAAGTCTGCGATTTTTTAAATTTTTTTTTTTAAGTGTTAAAGTATATTGTAAGCAATGAGGTGAAAAATACACTTTTGGATTAGCCCGGTAAGAACAAATTTATTATTCTCCCAAAATGTGTGCAAAATTTACCTAGTTTTATAAAACTCTGTAAAAACAGAAATTGTCAAGACCTCTTACACGTATTTCAAGGTGATTTTTTTTTTTTTTCTGTGTAACACTGTATGAATGACAAGAAAAAGTTTAAAAAAAAAAAAAAAAAGTGAGACCTGTTAGGTCATGGATATAGTCTTTGACCTAACAGTCCTGATCTAGTTAAAGATGTAAAGATGTTAGATCTAGTTAAATCTTTGACCTGATCTCGTTAAAGATGTCCCTGCTTACTGCAGGGGGGTTGGACTAGATGACCTTTAAAGGCCCCTTCCAACCCAACACGTTCTATGATTCTGACCACAGCATATTAAAACAGCAAGAAACTGTCTCTGTTTTACACAGATGTTCTTTTGTATGGCGTTTGGTTCTGTGAATTTGATGGCAAGTTTTTGGTACAACTCTAAGTGGAAAAAAAAAAAAAAAATCCAAACACAGACGTTTATGTTATTACCTGAAAATGTGACCTACATTGTCAGGATGAATGGAAAATAACATGACAGACAAAATTAATTTTAATTTTTTTAGCAAATTCTTAAACCAAGTCGTATCCTTCCTTTCAACTCTCTTTCACGCCTTTTGTTGGGAAAATGCAGAATGCGTAGGGATTTGTTGGATTCATTCATGTCAAGTACAGTACATCCACATTTCTCCTTATCACACGATGGCCCCGGTGTAATTGTACAACGGGAGTGGACTCCTGCTGCAGTGTGCCAGCTGGGCGGCACAGCTGCGCTGCCCATTATGCTGCAAGAGCAGCGGAAAAGCGTGGGTGGAAAAGCCTGCTGCAGGTTCTTTGGCTGCTGCTTTTTCTGTTTCTTCTTCCCTAACAAATTTGTGGTGTGATTGAAGTTGGATTCTTTTGTGTTTTGCAGGAAGCCAGTGCAGGTCTGATTACAAAACGAATGTGAACCGGAGAAGGGCTCAGGTGCTTCATAGCTTTCCTTCCCCCTCTCTGTCTTGTGAGCTAGGTTAACAGATAATAATACGTCTTACATGTGTGCCATTGTTACCTGTGGCTCAGTTCCTTGTTTTGGTCTTCTCAAGAGTTCTTTCAGAGAACTTTTACAAATGATCCATGCTCCTGCCAGCGTATTCTTTTACAGAATTAGACCTAATGACAACCTAGCAGGGTAGATCTTCCCTTTTTTACTTTATGTGCTGGGCTGAAATGGATTTAGTTAATTATTTTTCGTCATGCCCAAAGGAAAGTATTTCTTTAAATCTCTTTAAGTAATGGACTGTTATGTCTAATAGTAGTCATTGTTCAATGGCACAGGTATCTTCTAGACCATAAGTTTGGTGAATTCACAAGTTAACCTTTATACACTGATACGAAAATTTGAGGCATCTTAAGCATTCGTTAGGTAAGTACAACTAAGCAACCTCCTTGTTCTCTGATCTGATACATGCTATTTCTTGGTGGCATTGAATTCCCAATTCCTGTTCTGCAACTTTGGTAAATTTGAGTAAAATTAATATTAAAACAGAGCCTAGTTTATTTTACTCCTATGTATAATACCTGGTATCAATTTTTTTTTTTAACAATGGCAGCTCACATGGAGGGTAACGTGATTCACAGGAAAGATCATTCCAGGTATAGAACTTGACTTTTCACTGCTAAGTTCAGTTTCATACTCCTTAGTTCATTAAGCTCTTAATGAACTAAATTCATAATCACAACCTTGGAAAAATCATAGTGAAGGGATTATAAATGGACTAGGAATATAAAGTGGTGATAAGATACCTCAAGCAGACCTGAAAGCCATGGGACTTGTGAGGAAAACCTAACTTGTGCAAACTGGGACAGAGATACTTTCTTTGCATTTCACATTTGATGACCATTGAAATTCTTATGTTGTAGGTTTTAAGTAGCATATTTTACGAGAGATTTGATGTATTTTGGGGTCAGAACTGAATGTTTTTAGCTTGTTTATTTGTGGGTTTTTTTTAGGTTCAGTTGTATTTATTAATTTGTCTGTGTATGTTGGTTGTTCCCCCCCCCATACCCTTCTCTTTTAGCACATGTGAGCAGGATAATTTTGTGGTGTGCGAGAAGTAAATTCTGCACTAGAGAATAACATCTGTTTACTCCCAAGAATCTGTTAATCGAGCTTACCAGTTGTCACCTGTCACTAAGGGGACAGATATGTTCTTTTAGGGATCCTTGGCAGAATGATGATGGCACAAAATTGTAGTTACAATTAAAGCTTTATTTTCTCAAGAGGGTATTATGATTAGTATAGCACAGAATTTATGATTAGAACAGCACGGGATTTCTACAAGCAGAATCAATATAGTACAATTTGTAAGTATTGTAATACAGAATTTATATTATAACTTATGAATTCTAATCACCTAAGTAATACAGAGTTTATAATACAACTTAACTTATAATTTCTAATTACCTGGACCCTCGGCAGATCAGGTCAAGTATTAATACATGGTTTGTTGTATCAATATAACAATCATAATCTAGACTAGAAAATCATATAAAAGCATATGAGTCAGTCAGTCCTCGGAGGAAGCAGATGATGGTGGAGGCAACCCTGACCACCGAGGGTGCCGCAGCTCTGGTCCACGTTCCCTGCTTAAAACTTGTAACTGCTTGATTTTATGGACAGTGCTCTGTGTGCTGTTATGCTTCCCTGTTCTGTGATGGGGTCGCCACCACCACCACCAGCTTGGCTGGGTGCCTGGGACCTTCAAGGCCAGTAAGGAAGGGAGTAATCGGCCTGGTGCCCAGGAATGTTGAGGACAGTAGAGGGGGAAGAAGAAATCTGCTTGGTTTGTCTGCCTGGTTCACAGGACCTTCAGGGCCTGATAATAAGGGGAAAAGGAATCAATATGTGACCTGCTCAGTCACAGAGAATGGCTCCTTGCCTTATAAAATGGTGCTAGTTATGCTAACCTACATTACCAGGGGTTGGGAGCAGGGGCTGCCAGTCACACCAGTCTTATCCTGACACCTCCGCAAGGCAAATTCCAGTTCTGATAACTGCAAATTCTGAAATAGTGGTGATTGTGGATTTTTTTATATAAATATTTTCCACTTATAACAACACTTCTTATGAAGATGTTTGAGATGTGGAGCAGAACAAAAGGAATTTAATCTTAGGTAGTGTTAATAATATGGGGTTTGCCTAGACGGTCTAATTTGAGTTGCTATAGTTCCCTTTCAACTTCGTTATTTAGACGACTCATCTATTTTAAATGGCAAGTCAGGGAGAAGATAACACCTGCTGAAAGTGGACTGCTTTTGTTTAGGTTTTCCTTACCTGCTGTGGTGCTGACATTTCCTTGACGTGTATTGCTAATGAATGGGAAGATGCTCTCGTGCCAGGTCTGGAAATATACCAGGCTCCCTGTGAGCTCCATGACTGACACATAAGAGGACTCAAGGCCATGGAGTACTTAGTTAAAAGATAGATTTGGTGATGACACTCACAGATGGGCATTAAACTGCCTGGATGTTTGGCATCACTCCAATTTCCTTTCTAATGCATCTACACCTTTCTTTTGGTGTCAAGTACCAAGGTGTTTTTGGAGTATGTACGGCTTCCTATTCAAAGATGGGCAAAATCATAGAATGGTTTGGGTTGGAAGGGACCCTAAAGATCATCTAGTTCCAACGCCACTGCCATGGGCAGGGACACCTCCCACTAGACCAGGTTACTCAAAGCTCCATCCAACCTGTCCTTGAACACTTCCAGGGATGGGGCATCCACAGCTTCTCTGGGCAACCTCTTCCAGTGTCTCACCACCCTCACACTAAAAAGTTTCTTCTGAATAGCTAATCCAAATCTACCTTCTTTCAGTTTAAAACTGTTACCCCTCATCCTATCACTACACTCCCTGATGGGGAGAAGCATTGAGGTTATTTTCTGTTTCTGATGCAATGTGCTTCTAAAAGTCGATGCTCAACTTTGTTAGCACCTTCTCTTACCTATAAGACTTGAATTGCTTTGTAGGTACCTTCTTTAAAAAATGGGCAGGAATGTGTTTTTGTCATGTACCTTGTGTTATTTTTGTGATTGACAGGGCTGAAAGTTTTCCAGTGTTGAAATGCAGGGCTGTCAGGTAGGTTGCTAACCATGTCTGCTGCTGTGGTGTTGTCACTTCAATCGCTAACCATGATAGCACGGGGGGATAAAACTGTTCTGCACTATATGTAGTATATTGGATTGGAAAACTGGTAAGGGAGCTGGGATACTGACTGTCTTACTACTGCAGCTTCAAAGGCAAGCCTCTGTGCAGTATGTGACATGACTGCATGGGGGAACAGAATGTATTTCTCTAGCAGAGAGGCATGGCTTTATTTCTACCAAGCTTCAACAGAATGTGTGATCTTGATCCACCTGTAAATTATTGTTTCTCCCATGTGCTTAACAAACACAGTGACTATATTTATTGTGGTTCACTTATTTTACTTGTTTCAGTAGTTGCACTAAATATAGCCTCTCTGACAAATAAGGGGAACAAAAGAATCTCTCAGACTGAGACTTAACATCAGCACTTCTTGTCAGTCTCTCTTGGGAGAGCCGGGATGGGAACAGAGGGAGGGGCAGTCCTGAGGTCAGAGGAGATAGCGGGCGTAGCCTGTCTTTCTTTCCTCCCTTTCCAAACTGTGTGCTTATTGCCAGCTTTACTTGAATACCCCAAACACAGTTAATGGTCATCCTTGGACCTTCTAATCTGACTTTAATTTGTTGATGGCATTGTACCAAGCTGACAAGTGCTGACCTTTTTATGGCTGTAGGCGCAAGTCTCCTCACCAAGAAAGTGTCTGAAAGCAAAAAGCCATCACTTAGGCTGATACTTTATTTCAAAGCTGAACACGGTCACTATTAAATAAACCTGTGTCTAATCTAAATGTATCTGGATTCACTTTCTAGCCACAGATTTCTTTAATGCCTTTGTTAGAGTAAAGGTCTTTTAAAATTCTTTGAACTATGAGTGGTGGTGATAGCTGATTGTTCTTTAGATAAGACAGACATTTCAGAAGAGTTCCTTCAAAATAGTGTGTCTGGGCTCATTGGTGGAGGGAAGGAAGAGTTTTGCATTTTCCAGGTCATCGGTATAAGTTCTCCACTTTCTTGTACAGTATTGATTTGTCTCATTTCCTGAATAATTAATTTGTGATTGATAGTTATTTGCTGTACTCTGATGCTAGAAACCTCTGTATTCAAGAAGGTAGATTCCTGTTATGTGCTTTTCTCAGAAGAATTTCTTTATTCTGTTATACAGATTTGACAGGGAGGGAGTTGTAATATAGTACTGCATGGAAAACCTCTAAATATTTCCTATAATTTATCTAGCCAAAACATCTGATACAACCAGTCCTTTTACTATTTTAGTGAGGGTGGAGGGAAATAGAGATGAGTTCAAAAAGTTTAGTCATTCCCTCCTGCCTCTCTTTTTATTATACGTGGGGTTTTGTTGCTGATTGTGAGTCCCCCGGCTTTTCTTTAGTTCATGGAGAATGTGATGTCTGGTTAATGCTCAAGCTTGCTGTATCTTAGCCTTGGTACAGGTTGGCTCAATGCGTGTGTAGAAATTCTCTTGTAGATTTTCTATAATGAATAATTATTTTGATGTGGACGTTTAGGATACTTCTCTAAGATTTCAGTGGGATCACTGAAATATTTGTGGACCATTATCATCTTTGGGGAGTTTGAAAAGTAGTATGGGATAAGCTAGACCTCATAGACTTTGTGTAAGCTTCTCTCCCAAAAAAAGGTAAATAGAACAATTGAATAACCCAGTGATTCTATAGCCATAATGGTGATGTTTTTAAATGTCCAACTGCAGAACGAATTCATTTTGTATAGCTCCATGATGAATTAACGAGATTAATTGTTGAATGACGAAAATGCAGAAGTAGCAGTTCTATGTATGCACATAGATTTCATAGAACACTTAGTGTATTTTAAGTGAATTATGTCCTAGTCCTAATGGCTAGGATAAACAAACTAGTATCCAAGTGAGTTATAAGGGTGAGTTATAAGATTTGATCCCAGCATGAATTAAGAACACAAAGTGGGCAGAAATTGTTAGTAAATTGTATTTACATGGTTATCCTGAAGTTCTTAGAATGCAAGCATTTATGTTGTGTGAAGATGGAGAGAGAAATCATGAGTTCATTTTCTGTGAAGAAGTTCAGTTTCATAAAGTTTTAGGGTTTAGTATGGTGGCCTAAAGGAACATAGTGAGCTGAATTATAACTTATTTTTAAACAAAATGAGTAATACTGAAAGATCTCTTTTATATTGTGGGGTAAAAGCTAGAAACTGAAAGAAATTAAAGGTTCTTGTTTTCTGTTTCTTAACTGAAAGTACTGCTTTGCCGCCAACAGAATTGTTTCTTTCAAGACTGAAGAGGCTATTTCTGCACCATGCTGCCATGGCATATGTTCAAGTACTGATCAGTTCATAATACATACGTAGTAAATCTGGGAGTATGCTACACAACATTGCATGCAATGTACAACATATGCAACATAGCTTTCAAAGCTTGTATATAAGCACAGCTGCTTTGTATGTTGCATAAAAAAAAGCCGCATGTGTTTGAGTGGAAACCTAAGCTAGATTGCATTTGTGCAGGCACAGTTTGTATGCACAAGTGCATTCTGCTCTATGCAAAAGGAATCCTTCAGTTACACTGCATGTGAGATGCATTTAAGAATTACCTAGGTGACTGTTCTTCAGAACTGGACTGAGAGATTAAATAAAAATACTTTCATAGCTGCTTCATCCATTTTCATAGATTTTATTCTATTTAGTACTGGCTTCTTTTACAGACAATTACAATATAGTCTTGGATTTGAGGCTGACTTAAAATTTGTGTGCACTAATCAGCTCCATTTAATAGGAGGTTTCTATATGTTGGGGGAGCAGAAGAGGTATGTAAAAATGCAGATGGTATAGGTTGGTAAGTTAGAGTTTATATAGATTCTGAGATAAGGTATTTAGTGTTCTCCAATTCTGTCTGCTGTCTTACCTCTTCAGATACCTAGTCAACAAGAAATTACATCCTACTCTTCAGAGATTAGGCAGAAGAACCATGGGGTTGGGGAAGGTGTCTTTGGGTAGAGTGAAGGGACCTAGTGAATGCAGCGATCTTTAAAAGAGGTTTGTGTTGGAATACTGTGGAGTAACAATAAGCTACTAAAAAAAGACTTGGTAAATTATTATGCGATAATGAGGTAAATCAATTTTGTTTGCGAGGTGAGGAAGAAAATGGAAAGGAATACTTCTAGACCTATTTTGAATAGAGTTACTGTGCAGTGATGAATAAGTGGAAAGTGTTAGACCTTTATACATAACAGGGAATAAATGAAGTGTCACATGCTTGTATGAAGAAGGATATGTGCATGTGTGATCTGCATATGGTCTAGCCATCTCGCCTCCCTGTCTGTCTTTTTGAGACTTGGCTAGTGGAGGGTAGATAAAATGAAAACGTTAATGTCAGTTGTTGATCACACTTGTTCAAAGATCCTTCTTTTCTTTGCCAGCTGGAGACAGGTCCTGTGAGGGCAAAATTCCTGTTTAAAAAAAAAAAAAAAGAAGAAGAAAAACACCTTTATGCCAGATTTAGAAAAACTTGAAGGAACTTAATCAGATAAGCTTAAATCCTGGATGAGTATTTGTGTTTGTGGGGTTTTCGTGTGCTTTCTGTGAAGCACACGCAAAATGGAATACAGAATGTTGTTTTTACATTATATCCTCTAAGTGAAGTGTGGCCGTACGTAATAGCCCTTGAGAAGGTTTCTATTGCACAAACCCAAATAGTTAAAAGCTTTCTAATGGCTCTGCTGCACTGAGGGCAGGACAGTAGGGAGTGCATGGTTCATGGCATGAAGGAACAGGTTGGCTGAAAGGGCATGCTTACGCTAGAGAGAAGGGTGGCAGCAAAACCATGAGGACAAGATGAAACTCTGATTTGTTGCCTGTTGTGAAATGGGAGTAGTAGGCATCTTGTTGTGTTGGACTGAAATTGCGTTATTTCACTGCTAACTTTTGAAATTGGCAAAGAGAACTTGTCTGTAGCAGGAGAACGACTTTTCCAGTAATGGAAAAAACCCATCGTTCTTACAAAGCTGGTTTTTTGAGTCTGACCGCTGGTAATCCTTTGTTTTGTTCTTCTGCAGGAGACAGCTGGATGTAAAGGCTTCGTGGTTTATCCAACCTGAGCTTTCATTACACTAGATCAGTTTTGTATATAGAGACTGGATGCTAAAACCAGTCTGTGCTTTAGTTGTGGTGTAGTTAGTATGTTCTCTGCTGTGAGAGTTAGGTTTTTGGAAGACTCGTAAGGTTCAGCATACCTGAAGAAGTCATGCCTTCTGACAAGAAATGATTGACTGTAATCTATTCTATGCAATAGTTTTCTGTGACCCTAATTTGTTATGCTAAGTGGTTGTCTGTGACAATTTTATTTCACTGTATGATAGCGCATTACTTGTGGAGTCTGTTATCTCTCGACTGACATGCTTATCTGCATAGTCCTGTTTATAACAGCTACTCCTCTGGAACACTCCCCATTTCTACTTGTTTGGTAGACTAGAGAAGGACCTGTCTTTATTGACACAAAAGGAGTTTTCTGACCAAGTGGGGAAGTTGCAAATTTTCCTAGTCTTTACCCCCCATTGTTCACTTTGTGAGCTAGAGGAGGAGAGGGGAACATCTCCTAAGAGGAAGGAGGCATATAGCCACTAAGTGCCTAGCTCCTGCTTCAGTAATTGAAACCGCCTTTTCAAACGAGTTTTGTATGTAGACCCACTGAGAATGCAGGCTGCATGGATTGCCTTTACTATCAAAATACTATATTGTGTCAAGTATTCAAAAGACAGGAGAAAGAAGAAACCAAGGTAGATTGGCTTTATTCAAAACGTAGAAAGCTTTTTGCATTGTCAGTGCATCATATTCTGGTGGTGAAGAATATGCCACTGCAAGTCTTCTCCGTCTGAAGAGAAAACACGGGGAAATGCACCGAAAGGCTTCTCATATAAATAAATTTCGAACTCTTTGTGTCTTAAAATCTCACATCTCATCCTCTTTCAGTAAGCAAAAGAGGAACAGATCTTCAACTTGTGCATAAGGATAGCTCAGAATTAATTTTGCAATAAAGAGTTTTTAAATAGTAGCACATAGTCTTTGGTTTGGAACAGAACTTAAGCAAGTGATACAGTGGGGTGGGATCAGGGATGTGACAGGACTTTTTTTTTGTAACCTAATTTTTCTAAAATGTTTTGAAGTGTTACTTACTGTTATTAACTTGAGGAAGCAGTCAGGATTTCATCCTGCTGTTGGCTGAATAATTTTTCTGTGTGATTTTTCTGTTTGTCCTTTGTCTGGCCTTTGTATATAAATCCATTTTGAAAGTGAAGATCTGTTGTTTTTTCCTGCAAGTAGATAAAACTACTGGCATAGATGAAAAAGATACATGAAGGAAAATCTTGGTGTTTGTTTCTGTATCCTTAATAGCTAAAAACTTGGTTTCTTCCCCCTGTCTCAACCTACAATTGTGTATCCAAAGTAACAAGAGAATTTGTGTCTTGATGTCTACTGAATGAGAACTTCATTAAAGTGATGTAGATGAGTCTTACTTGAACTGAATTGTGCTGACTTGGTGGTTCCTTCCTTAAGATGTCTTACTTAATTTTTAAAATCTTTCTTAATTCTTTTATTACTTACATTATTGGAATTTTTAAAGGCTTTGTTCTGTAAGCAGACAGAACAGGACATGTCAATATTTGTCTGTGACCGCATCCTGCAAAAACATGACTGGTTTGTCCTGTTGAGACTTTTTTTTTTTTTAAGATGAGCTCAGAATTTTGTAATGAAATTCATACACGGAGTTAAAAAGCATTGTGATTTGAGTGAAAATGTCATATGAACAAACAGTACGTGAAAATAGCTAAGCAAATAGCAGTTAAAACATGGACAATAACTTTCAGTCATGAGGTATTGTCGGTGCTGTTTTCAGATGTGCAGAGGGAAAAGCTCTCAATTGTTCTTAAGTCGGCTGGTAACTGAATCCACGTTTGTAGAGCTTGACAACAAAAGGCTTTTTGTTCACAATTGGTATTCATCTAGGACATGCTAATTACTGAGCATAAATAGAACATGGTGCATGAGCAGGCCAATATAATGTGTTGCTCAATTTGTGACTTACCAGAAATCCATAATTTATATTAAAATAGTCAGAATTACAGGTAAGCTACTCGTCAAGGGATTTTTAGATTTCTGCATGAACGAGCATGATGTAATTGCTTGGAGAAGCACACACTGCTGTATTTGATGTGGCAGAAAGATGTGCAACCCGGGCAAAACTCTTTCTGAATATTACTTGCAATCATATAATTAATTTAGTCAGACAATACTGACTGTAGCAAGGCCAGTGGGTGCTTGATAAAAGAAACAACAAGACCTATGTACCCCTGCTATTTGCAAATAAAGCATACTAAAGAAAATTTTTCTAATGCTTTCCTCAAAACTTGTTCAGTTGTCCCAAGCTTTGTTGCCAGTGTAGTTGTATGATCATATGTGGTTTGCATGTCAAGTAAGCATGACTGACTTTCTTTGCTGGGCCATTCAGCAACATCTGTCGTATTGTTGGTGTGATACTTACACCTCCCTCGCTCTTCACAAGAATCAGAATGCTTTTTGTAGGATGTTACCGTAATCATGATGAATGAGCAGGAACACAGTTGAAACTGTAGGTTTGGCATGTACAACATTACTGATATTTTTCTGTTCTTTGCATAGTGGGAACAGAAACTTGGTTAAACAGGGACTGACCTGAAAGAACAGAAAGAAATAACACTTAATAAAGTACACACTCCCTGCCCCTCTGCGTAATGTTTTTAATTGTGTTAACTGTGCAAGTCACGTTCTTGACTAAAACAGATGTGTCCGAAGACAAAAGCGTAATGGTTTCCAAACTATATGAAATGCATTGAGGTGGCAGGTGTGACTTGATAAATGAGCATGTCATTTTTAGTTATTGGCTTGGGATTTTTTTGTGGAGTATGGAACAGAAACTTTGAGGGTTTTCTTCTCTATTTGAGAAGTGTGCAAGCTTTCTAGCCTAGTGGAAAGGTGAGCGTGTGGGGAAAGCACTGAAAAAGGATAAACAGCAGATTTTAAGTTCTTCATCAGCGTGCAGTTCTTATGTTGGTCGCTGGTTTAGACTCCTGTTACATTAAGACTGTGTTCCTTTTCTGCCCTTTTCCAGGTAGCGGTGCTACAGCAGTTGTCCAGGCAGCACTATGCAAACCCAGGCAAGAACGTGTAGCAATAAAGAGGATCAACTTAGAAAAATGCCAAACCAGTATGGATGAATTACTTGTAAGTAAATCAGAGTGGAACATATTACATGGAGGCTATCTTCTGTTTGGATTTTGGTTTTCGTTTGGTCCAAGAATGAGGGTAGAATTTTATGGAGGATAATAGTGAGGAAAAGATTTGAAAATCATCTGCAAGAAATATGCCCTTTCCCTAAAAACGTATTTTACTAATGTATGTTCTCTAATACCACAAAAGCAGGAATTGCAAATTTGGATCTTGAGATAACCAACTGCTGTGAACTGTGGGAAGAACCTTACCCCTTGCTTTCTGGAGGCTTGGTTTTCAAGAGATTACTGTCTGGTTGTCTATCTCTTCTTAATACCGAGGAAAGACACGTTTTCCTTTGGTTAAACACTGATTAAAAATATAAAGGTAAAATTTAGTAGGTCTCCTTAAAATGTCTAAAGCACCAAAACATGGCAAAACCTAGTTGTTGGATCATTTTGTAATGGTAACTTTTGAGGGGAAAAGTAGGAATGGCTACACTGCCACCTACACAAGGAAACTCTTGTTAAATCTAATAACACACATTTATCCGATAGGCCATAACAAGCCATTTGAGGAATGCTGTTTGTTTGGATCACTAATCAGAGGAGGAGGGGCCCTTCTTAAAAGGGACTGCAGTAGTTTTGCTCTGCACTGGTTATGGCAATCCAGACGAAGTCGCAGAGAACTGTTAAAAACTGAAACCTGTTGCTTTCTAATGCTCCTAGTCAGGTGCTTATAAGAGTAATGCATATTTATATATAGGCAGTGTAACAAGAGTTGAAGGACACAAGACCATTCCAAAAGTGAGAACACTCTCTTCTGTTCCGCAGGTTATACTACTGCCTAGAGACTGTGGGCTTTTTCTAATGCAGAAATTCCTGCCTCTGAAGGAAATGGTCTCCTCAGCAGGGAATTGCCAGTGCAAAAGATATCTTGAATTTGATACAGAGGGTATGGTCCATCCAGTTTCTTCAGATAAGATGGCTTGTTTACAGTGGAGGACCCAAAATGCTCTTCCCCTGATGATTGATGGCATTCACCTTCAGCTTATGTAGCAGCTTGTATGGGACATTGTTGTGTTTTTCTTAAAAGAGGATTGCAGTAGTGGAAGCTACGTCTGAGGTAGCGAGGCTTCTGTCAACTAAAAACTCAAAAGATAAATTCTGAAATGTGTTTAGAAAGAGACCAGCCCAAGGTGAGATGCTGTGCATGATATAATAACATCTACAGCCCATAGAGAACACTTCTATAAAACCAGAAATACTAATGATCGTAATATAAAATGGTCTAAATTTGATCTTTTTTGATTAGAATTTGAACTAATAATGGGAATTGAGAATTTAAAAGTTACAACAAATAAAACTAGACAAAACTGCCAAAAGTCTGGAAGAAATACCCAGGTGGTCTAGAGAAATAATTAGTTAGTTACCAGCTTGTACAAAGCTACCTTAGCAAGTGCTTGAGTATCTTTACTGCTGACGTGTCTCCACTGTCTCCCAAATAAGGCAATAGGTCTTCAATTTTTGGTCCCATATTGCTTTCTTTTGGTACGAGGATAACTGTCCATACGATCGTTTTTATTTTTTAACATAAGTCAATTTCTGCTTTTCTGTGTTTAGATTTTTTGTTTCTTTTATTTGTTGGTCTGTTTTGATCTGAACATGAATTCTGGCTTTCCAAGGTCCTGGTTAGGAGGTTTAAAAAAAAAAAAAAAGGGCCATGTTTCCTTTTATTTTTGTATGTGCATGCACACATGGGCATGCATACATAGAAATAATTATTTTTCTGTGAGGAAGTATACTTGCTTTGACTCAGTTCTAATAGATTTTAAAATTTTGTTTGAAAAGTAGAGATGTTATTCTGTAAAAGGGCATCATTGACCTTCAAAACTCTTGTTACAACTGTACTAACATTTTTATTTCAGTTGATAATACTTAGAATGCTCTTTCATTTTGGGTTTTTTTAACACCATTTTTGAGTCTGCTCAGTTTTCAATCACATATTTTTCTGATCAAGCAGTTTCCATTGGCACAGGGACGTTCTAAAACTCTGTCTGCCCTCTGAACATGCTGTTTTGTAAAATCCTGCTGCTGAGTGCTTATGGATGGTGTGCAAAGGCACCCTTTGCAAATTCTCAGCTGTGTGGCCTTCAGAGAAGTGGAAAATGCAGCAAGCCTGGTGCCCACGTAAGCAGACTTTGGGCCAGTGTCAATTAAAATAGAAGGGCAGTGGGGGAGGGAGTTTAAATAATACTAAGGTTACACAAACTGCCAAACTCCTGAAATTCAATACTCCGTTTCCTGCAACGTCCTGTGTTCTCAGTATTGTAAGCTAAATGTAACTTAACCCTATGAGCCAAGGAAAAAAGTTCCTGTCCTTAGGGTTGTCCTGATGGGGTATCTTCCCCCATCCCCTTACCTCCAGTTTTTTAATACAACCAACAATCTCAGCACTACAAACCAAAGAATATTCTACAGAATGGCTTATTTGATTGAATGGGTTTTCAAACAGCCGTACCCCGGGTATCCCTGGAGGAAGCCCCCGGGAAGCACCCACAGAGCTGTGGCACCTGCCTGGTCACTGGGGTCTGGACCTGTCCCTGTGGGCGCTGCAGCTGAGCACCGAAAGGAGCCGTCTCACAGTTGCTTATTAACTGTGTCACCCACCTGCCCTTAGGCCGACACACATTCTTCTGCAGCTCCTTGGTGAAACTGGATCAGGAATAACCTGGCCGAAAAGAAGTTAGTTTTTAACCCGGCTGTATTTCCTGATGCAGTGCACCAACGCTTGTGCTAGCACAAGGGAAGGAGAAGCAGAGGGAGAAACTTTATATTTTAAGTGCCATTATGGCTTTGGTGCTGTTGAGTTGATGAAGGTAGACAATATTCAAAGCACTTTCCAATTAAAGATTGTGAAGCTTACCACAGTCAAGTATTCACATTTTTGCACTGTTAACATGTTAGTAAAATAGATTAGGTGTATTTTTGCTTAGTAGTAGCAGGTAGATTTCTTGACCCATTGTTGTATTACCAGCATAGGAAAACAATAAAATGATGTAAGAAATTAAATAGTAATAAAGAGTGGGAGAGGCACATTTCAGATTCGGTATGGATAGCTGAATTCAGAACCTGAGGCAATAATTTGACTTGTGTTTAAGCTGACCTGCCTGGGTCAGCTGGGGAAATGTGCCCCACATAAATTTCTTCTGTTTTTGACCTACTGTCTCCTGGTGGGGGGAAGCTATTTTGCAAATTGCTGAGTTATTCACGCTCACTGCATGATTATCCAGGCTTTCATCCTTCTGTGGTTCAGGGCTCAGAAGTTGTCTAGGGAGGAAACTTTTGACAGCAGGACTAGCTGAAGTCCGTGTCAAACTACAGCCTGACTTAATAGTCACCAACATGTATCATGAGATTAAATCACAGTCTTTAATAGATATAATTAACTTTTTCTTAGAAAGTGGCTGTGATCTCGAGTGCATTGCAAATAACAGCAGCAAAAAACTCTCTTTCAGACACTTGCTGAATTGAGGTTGAAAGCTGAAAATGGCATCTGTGGCAGCTTTAACCAATCTTAAGTGGGACTGCCAAAGTGCCTGCCTTGCACCAGGGCTGGTGAGTCAGCGTGTAACATGGTCCACCTGAAAGCAGTTGCTTTTCAGGGAGGGAGAGGAGGTGGAAGAGTTTGGTTTTTAGCTGAATTGGCTCCCCGACTGGCTCACCCTCCAGGACCATGTCCTTTAGCACTAGGGATGGATCTGTGTGGCCAGCGGCAGAGAGGGAGAGGCTGGATTGTGGGAGCTTAAGTTGGTGCGAGGCCAAACCCTCTAGTACAAAGGAGGCCTAAAGGCTTCTACATAAAGGATTGGCAGGATAGTGAGAGCTGCCGGAAAGGTGTTAGAGAACAACTGTGTGAAAGAGTGAATAGAAAAAGGACTCCGTTTGAAATAACAGATACAAGGCAGTCATTCTTAATGCGTACAGCTGTGGCGTGTCATAGATGGTGTTACTTGGTAGTGCCACGTTGTGCATCTGTTGGTGACTGCTCCTCTACTCAGTTGTTTCCTCCGACTTTTGGTCTCTAATGCTGCTTTTTCCTCTTGCACTTCTGTTTGATTGCGTGGCTCTGGTGTCCGCCTGTCCATCCTACAGTAGCTGAGACAGTGGTGCTGTGTCCTTTGTCCGACAGCTTCCTTCCTCCTTTCCCAGCTGCTCCCATTCTACTCTCTTTCATATCCCTTTTGAACAGGAAAGGCAGTAGGTTTTGATCTTTCCTTGCGTTTTGTTGTCCAGCCTGTACCCATGCCTTCAGTTCTTGGAAACTGTTCATTCTTCATTGCTCGCTCTGAATTTGGGACTTTAACAATAATTTTTTTGCTGCTCTCAGAAGAAAATTGCGGTAGTTAGGCCTGTATCTCCTTGCCAAGCCTCCCTCGTGTTCTTTGCAATAGCGTTTTGTCTTGCATGCAGATCTATAGATAAATTGAAATGTTTTGGTGCCTTGATGCATATTCTGTGCATACTTCAGTTCTGTTCTAGTATTTCACTTTGGAAATTAAACTTTCTCTCTATACAAGCAGAACTGATAGCTGGCTGTGTTATGCTGGGCTTTGTATTTCTTACAGAAAGAAATTCAAGCAATGAGTCAATGCAATCACCCCAATGTGGTGACCTATTACACATCGTTTGTGGTGAAGGATGAACTTTGGCTGGTTATGAAGCTGTTAAGTGGTGGTAAGTTACTGATTTCACGTGTTTAGCTGCAAGGAAATTGTATGTTGTTTTTTTTTTTTTTCTAATGTACCTTGTTTGGGTTAATTGACCTAAACCAAATAAGGAGAGGGGAGAGAGACTACATAGGATGAACCTTGAGACACAGGTGTGTTATAGCAAGAATGTGCAAGCTTAAAGAGTTTGTGTATGTACAGGCTAAGAATTACTTGAGATAAATTGTGTTGATCTAGCTACTGTAATTTTTTTATTCTGAATCAATATATTAAAATTCTCTATCAAGGTTGCATAGGGAAAACTGATGAGAGTTAAGTCACTTCTCTGTGTGTCCTTTTTTTGAGTTTCTCTAGAATCCACTCTGTTTTTTGTGAAAATGCATATATTTCTTATTTCATAATGAGTGTTTCTCATTCCTTATACAAGGAAGATTCTTCTTTGGACAGGTGTTAAACACGTTGCATCCCTTTTATTGCTTAAACTAACCAAACACTCATTACAGTTTTGATGGTTAATGGTATAAAAATCTTACTTGGTTCTGGGAGAAGAAAAAAGAGCTGAGCTGAATGTGCTTGTGGCTTAGAGAAGCGAGGCTCCAAAATAATATGTGGTGGTCCTGGTTGCTACATGATATTCTTCAAGATTAGTCTTGATGGCAGCAGACTGCTGCACCGTCATCCTAGAAAGCAAGGACAGGAAGTGCTCATAAAATAACGCTTGTTATATCACATTTGATTGATTTGTTCGTTGCAATCAAAAGCAAGCATAGACCCTGAGAGAAACCAGTGATTCATGACAGGAATTTACTGTGAGCTGTTGAAAAAAGCTTGTATTAAAACAAAACGTTGCTGTTAGATTCCTTGAGATTTATAACTGAAGTTCAGTGTCAAGCTGGTGTTACTAGGGATGTTGTCGTCATTTGTTTGGAGAGAATATCTCCTTCCAGTCTTGCAGCTGCATGTTTACGTGCATGTTGTGAACATGTGAACTATGAACTAAGCTGGATAATAAACCAAAACGTTTGCTGCACATGTCTTTTTAAATGTGGGATGCTCCTGAATTTTTAATAAATGGTAGGTTAGCAAGCTGTTAGCAGATCTTTCTAACGAATCATTGAGTGTTACAGTATTCTTGACAAAAAAACAGTGCTTTGTTTCTTGTTTGAACGAGGTAACAGTGTGTCTTATTCAGAGTGCTAGTTACATGTGGTCTTCACACACATATGCAAAGATTTAAATAGCAGTAGCACAGAAAGAATGAAGAAATAAAATTTTCTCAAGAATCTGATATGATAATGCTGTACATGTGTTTTCTTTTCTTTTCTGGATGTGCAATATAGGTTCAATGCTTGATATAATAAAGTATATTGTCAACAGAGGAGAGCACAAAAATGGTGTCCTTGAAGAACCAATAATAGCAACGATTCTAAAAGAAGTTTTGGAGGGCTTAGACTATCTACACAGGAATGGGCAAATTCACAGGTAGGAGCATATACACAGTGAAAAGCATTTTCAAAGTTGAGTATATAGTTTGTTGATACTGGTCAGCTGCAGTTGCTTGGCTGAATTGTGTTGCCTCTCACATACTGCAAATGCGCTTAGTAATTATCAAATGATAACACTAGGGCGGATGCTGTAATCTTGACTGCAGTTTGTCCCTAGTACATGCCTGTCTATCTGTCTTATAGTTAGGATAGGTCTGTGCTGCACTAAGTATGCCAGAATGTCATCTATACTCCTGTGCCTGCTGGTACTCCAAGAAGCTAATCTAAATCTAGTTTATGTGATATGGGCTGTGACTTGGTTATTGTGTTGCCCAGTAAATCTGTAATCTTGGGCATTTGGGCACTGCTGTATAAATGTGAAACTTACTTTTTCCTGATAATCAGTAATGTGTATTACAGATCTCTCTTTATGACGACACATGAAGCTGGGGTTGGTGCTGTGGAAAGTCACCTCGGGGTATATGTGTCTAGTGATTGTTGCCTTCTTTATATTCTGTCTCCATTGACTTCCTCAGTGTAAATTGTGCAGATCCTCCGGGGTGATATGTACATATCTGCTGTAGCAATCCACAGGTTGCTTCCACTGTTTGGGTGTTGGAATTGTTGTACTCCGACCTCCCTAATCAATTTTACTGAGGTGAATTTGCCTTTTAAGGAAGGTGCCTACAACAGGTGCTCTCTCCCTGTTTCAAGCATTGGCCTTTTGTAAGGGAATCTTTCAAACAAAGACCAGATTCACAGCAGACAGAACTCTGAGAATGGAGGTAGTGCAGATGTAGCACAGTAATTGTTCTTTATGTGTACTTCTTATGTCTCATCTTATAATGAACTGCCTCTGATGTAAATCAAGAACTATTTCCTCCTTTTGCAGAAAGAAAATTGAGATAAATGGAGAAATAAAGAACAATTATCTTGACTTCTGGTCTGGAATGCCAAAGATCTGCCTCAAACCTTAATTCATAGTCTTCTGTTAAACTGATATTGTTGCGGAAGGAACGTTCGTTAACTTTTAAGGATAACAGGACCCTTTGAGGTCGGATTTGGGAATTCTCTTTGTCTATTCTTAAAGGACCTTAAAAAAGATAAAAAGAGATCTATTTGTTACATCTGAGATTTCTCCTTTTTTATAACATCTAATTTGTAAACTGTGCAGTACCACAGAAGTCCTGTTCAAGAAGATACAGTGTGCATTCCTTTTCCCACGTACATTGTAGGTGAGAGCTGTGTAGTTCAGGGAATGCAGTATCAGGTATTACTTGCCAGTTGGAGATGTTTACAAAATTGTTCTGGGATTTTTTTTCTGTTGTTTTGATACATCCTTTTTTATATATAAGGAAACAGGTTATGTTGACTTTCAGTAGCAAGGTGTTAATTATTTTCACTAAATCTTGGAATGAGAGATGTCCTCAAATTCTTGATGTTTAAGATATGTTCTGTGTGAAAGATTTATCCTGTGCATTAAGAATGGGATGCATGTTTCTACAAAACAAAACAACCTGCACTAAAAAAAAAACAACAAAAAAGCCAAAAACAGCCAGAAAGATTTCTTCTTAATGTTATATGCGAATAGTGTGTTAGATGGATATAGCTGACTGTCAAGGACATGCTGAATTTTTGAGGGATTCAGTGTCAAGTGACTTTTCATCATGGTACGCTATAGCAAAATACTGTTGCTATTCGTGAGCTTTAATAGCTTCATTGGGTAGAAATCTACAGTATATTTACCTTTTTTGAAGATTGGTATCTTCTCTGATGAGATCAAAGAGTATAAAAAACTTTTGCAACTTTTCTTTTTGAGTAGTGGTGCAGTTGGATGTGAGAAAGCATTAGTTCTTGCTTTAAAGCTCTGAAAGATCGCAGTTTGTGAGATTTACTTATAAAAGGCGGTAAAACAGACTTTGCACCTAAATATTTCTGTTCTCAAAATCTATACCTAAATTCTGCTCATTTTGTGCCAAAGCTGAATTTGGGTCCTTTTATACAAGAGAGCTGGAGTTTGAGAGTCTGAGTTCTGTACTCTATTTTAATTGTAAACCAGTTATATTTTATACTTCAGTTCCTGCTTCTGTCTCTTAATTTTAAAATACTATCTTGTGAAACGAATTAGTATGCAATATTTATTTCTTTATTTACATAAAATGTGCACATATGTACTTTCATACATAAAAGTAACCTCTGTTTGTACATTCTAGAGATTTGAAGGCTGGCAACATTCTTCTGGGTGAAGATGGCTCTGTACAAATAGCAGGTAATGGTGGTGGTAGAGTAATGGCTAAATAAAAGAAAAAGGTAATTGCAGCTGTATTAGAGGCAACAGATAAAAGTTTTCTGTTGGCTTTTAACTGTTCCTTCTGGAGTGCTGTAGCTGCAACTTAACCGATTTCAGGCTTCTTGATTAATGATACATGATTTAGAAATTCCTCAATGTAAAAGGAGACTTTTTAATGTCCTTTTAATGTTTCCTTATATGTTTGATGGAACGCAGGAAAAAATATTGATTAAACAGCTTGCTGTTAATAAACTGTTCAAGTTTATTTAATTTATTACTACAAGTGATTATGATAGTTCTTGAGAATTCAAAAATCTGTACTGCCCTTCACGAGCATGCTGGCTGTAACTTAACTAGTCACTGAGATAGATGAGAGAGATCTCACCGAAAGTAATTTTTGGCATTTCTACCATTTATTTTGCAAGGGTATCGATTGGATACAGTTTAGCATCTTAAATACCCTATGAATGTATCTATATGTTTCTTGAGTGGTAGTCTGTAAGAATCAAATTATTTGGTCTTTATAAGAGCTTAAGTACTGAGCAAGGCCCCATATCCCATCTCTCAAGTTAGTATCAGATACCTGGAAAATAGAGCGAGCAGGTGGTGATACCCATCCCCTCTCCCAGCACACTCCTAGGCCTTTCACAATTTATAGCCCGTGACTCAGCGATGGAAGCTTTGTGTTTAGTAGCCCTCAGTAATAAAAATGGCTATAGCCAAAAGTTCTTTTTTATATAAATAGTGCTTTCAAAGTACCGTGTTAACGTATATTTTGAGGGCTTTAATATGCCAGTGTCTGAAGTCTATGAAACTGGACAGGCAAAGATTGGCTAGTAGATGAACTATTTACTAATTGGAGCTGGTTTAAGTCTTCTGTTTTGAGTTCAAGACTTTTTAAAGTAGTTAGTCAATTTTACAGACTTGAATTTTAGGAATATACTTAATTTTTATTTATTCACTTGATTATACCCTACAGTTGTCTTTACTTTGTATAGCACTTTGGGCAACTGCTGACATTCTAGGTCTATGTTGTTCAAGTATTTTTAGATCATCTCATATTGTAAAGGAGTAGATGTCCAGACAACTTAATTAAAAATAATAAAAATATCTTAAAAGTTGAAAGATAAAAATCTCATGAGCCATCTGAACTAAAGCTGTTGACTTTACATTGTTTTTTTCACACATAATGAAATTTACTCTTCCAGTAATCAGATAACGTTCAAACAACAAGTTCATTTATTCCTTTCTAGTTCAGCTTCAGGGCTTGGTTTCATGACCTTTTCCTCCTTTTAGCTGTAGGCATCTTAATGAGTAAGGCTTTAATTGTGCTGCTAGGGCGTTCAGGGCATGCAGGACTGAGGAAGTTCAGTGGCTGGATAGATACGTGAATTGTGTCTTTCTGTGATGCGTTATTTCAATACTAGGTTATTTCCAATCTTCAGGCGAAAAGTGCAGCAGTGTCAAACTTGTTTCTTTGTTGGTGTGGGGCTGTTCTGTTTGGGACAGCCAAACATTGCACATTAACTGAAAGCCGATTCTGAATGTCAAAGAGACTGAAATTCATTCTTTTTACATCTTTTTGCCTTGACAAAGTAAAAATCTCCTTTCATCTTTGGAGAGCGGGTAACTAATAATTTTGCTTCTTTTTATTTGCTAGAAGAACATAGATTCTTTTGGCTGCTCATTCTTCCGCATACCAAGCTTCTATGGTGAAAAGATGTATCCATAGCACACACTCCTAATATATATGACGAGTAATATTTGAAGACACAGTTATCCACTAGCATTTCTGGGTTGTAAGGGGCTCACAAAGGAAGCTCAGCCCATTGTTTCTCTGACAAAAGATTTTGTGCAGAGCATACATTCTCCAAAGAATTGGGATAGCTCTAAGGAGACCTCTGATTATGGACCTCAGAGGCTCTGCACAGAGAATCTGCTCAGTCTTGGTGGGAAAGAGGAAAATACACATCTTTTTGTTTTGTTTAAATGGGGGAGACTTATTTTTAAAGTACAAAATTCCTCTGTACAGAGCAGGAAACTCAATTTATTCACAAATACAGTGTTAAATAGTCACTGCAGTTTCTCAGCTTCAACATTCTGCTTAAAACTATTGGGACTGTAACACCTGGTGCTTTGGGCAAACAAGATGATTGGTACTTCTTCAGGCTTTCAGTCTTCTAAGCCTGAATTGCCTGGGAAAGGTCAAAATATCAAAGATATGTGAGATGGGGTAAGGAGCATATAGCACAGGCCAATCCTACACAGAGGTTGGTGGTAGTGTAGAAGCTATGGGCTGTATGATGTGTCAAGAAATTACAGTTTCAATAAAATTAGTCAGAAGAAGAACGTGCACTTTGAGGACTCTAAGCAGAAGATCCTGCTTTCCAGTTGGGTGTGTAGGTGTCTGTGTGAACTTACCCATTGTACCAGTGGTTCCTCAGGATGTTCACTCCTGTGGTAATCCATACCCACAGAAATGTTTGGAAAAGATCTGGTTAAAAACAGGCAGAGACTTTGTCTCAGATACTCAAGCCAGATGGAGGAGAAAGATTTATCAGGGACAATTGTTTGGCAGCCCAGGCGTTCCTTGGCTGCCCCCATTCTCACAGGAGCTTGATGCTTTATTTCTCTCCCAATCTTAACTGTAACGCTACACATGGCCTTGGCTGAGCCTTAGGCTAAGGCTGAGCCTTAGGCAGCCTTAGGCTGCTTAGTCTGCAGCCACTGTCAAGGTGAGAAAGTTATGGGAGAAATGTTTTTGCAGCCTGTGCCTTCCCTTAGTAGGCTCCTTGCAGCCCAGCTCCCTTGGAGACCATAGGCATTGTCTCTCTCCCAACCCTATGCCTAACACTAACTTGATGTTGGCCTTGGTTGAAGCTTGGCCAAGTGCCCAGCCCTGGCTGAGCTGAAAAAGGTGTTAGGGAATAAATGATTCGTTGGCTATGCTTATTTGTGCTTTACTAATACATTTAAATCAGGGCTCTTCATTAAATTTGTTTTTTCTTTGGTATTAGCTGTGACTTTTAGTGCCTAAAACTGCTGAGTTGTTCAGCTCTTTCCTTGTAATACATTTCCCTTTCCTCTTTACGTTAACTTGTTCTCAAGAATACTTTGTCTCCTATGTGATAGGAAGCTTGTCACTGTAGGTCATCTCTTCTTTTAAATAACCTGCGTTTGTGAAAGCTGTGCCTGGGATGGGAAATTAAAGTCTTGTTTTTATTGAGTAGCTATCAAAGCGTTCTTTCCCTCAGTAAACATACGACAGTGTTTCAGTAGTATTATAGTGAAATACTCAATTAAATACTCATCGCATCTTTCTCAGTGAGGTGTTGCAACATTTCATTTTGAAGCTTGTGCAAGAAGAGATTTTACTTAGTTTTTGGTTGTGGTTTTTTTTATTGTCATCCCGCACCCGTTTATATTTCTTGTTTGTTGTCCTTTTCAAAATTAATGTTATGTTAATAGGGAAAACAGCAGTAGGGGAGCAAAGGTTAAGTCAGGATTTTAGCTGTGTATCTCTGTTCCTGAAAGGACATGTGAGCAGTTGTCCAATACAGACTATTTATCTTTGGTACTGAAAGGACATTAATTTTTTTCCATATCTATCTTTATTTATTTATTTTTTTTCTTTCTGCCTATTCAGCTTTTCCTTATAGGTAATAGTTCCTCTTCAGAAAACTGTCAATAATACCAGCATTGATTTTTAGGGCAGTAAAAACTCAGAAGCAGGTGTTTCTGAAGCTGTTCATTCTTTTCAGAAATACAAACAAAACCTGTCTATTCTATAACCTACAAATTTTTGGGAAAAAAAATTTTTGTTTTTTTATTCATCAGGCAATCTGCAGGGAAAATTAAAGAATATTGCTTGAAGTTGGCTTCTTAATTGTCTACTGTATTTCTGTGTGTTTTAGCAATGTAGAAGAGGTCCAGAATTTGAGTCTGTGACGCTTAGTGGCTGTATAGTGGAAAGTAAGGATAAACCTACGTTTTATGGAATTGCTGATCTTTTTAAATTTTTTTTTTCCAACCTTAAAATCAGGGAACAACAGTAAAATAAAAATTGAAGTAGGTCTATACTAAAGCACTTGATTTCAGTGTAACTGGATTGTAAATAGCACAGTCTAAAATACTCTTCACAAAGCTCCACTCAAAATGACAGTATTTCTCCGTACACTGGTAATCTGCTCTTTCTTCCATTTATCCCCTACCTCTCCCAGAACAGCTGTCACTGACATGGTGGCTAGTTAACAGAACATGAAGGTTTTTTGCTATTTTGGAATTTAGAAAAAACTATTCATGTCATGGTCTACTATTAAATATATATTGTTGATCACTTTGATTATCTTTGATTTGTCAAATCTCCGTAAGTGTTTAAGTTATATGTAGTATTCCCTCGTGTTTAAATTGCATTCAGATGTAGTAGCTATAGTGTAGGTAGCTCCTTATCTTTGAATAATAGCAGGGGCAAATCTTTCAAACTTTGGTTCAAAGTGCACGTTTGAAAACCTTAAGTGACAGATGTACTGGAGTCCTTTTAACCATATTGAGAAAGACGCATACTAGGGGGTTAAACTTGAGGGAGTCCTAGTGCAGATCTCCCAGCTAAAACTATACTGTTTGTTCTGTAGCATTTCAAGAACAGTGTGTCATGAAGCAAAGGTAAGCTCTGCAATGGAGAGTTTCTATAAGTAGACCTTTATGAACTGACTTCATTTCTAAAGTGTAAAACTTTTGCTTTGTTATTGGTAGTTTAACAGATTTCAACCTTTTCCCCCCTTCCCAGATTTTGGCGTTAGTGCATTTTTAGCAACGGGAGGTGATGTTACTCGTAACAAAGTAAGGAAAACATTTGTTGGTACTCCATGTTGGATGGCCCCTGAAGTAATGGAGCAGGTATTCCTAGTGTTAAAAATTTTTTTTTTAAAATAAATGAATATATTTAGTCTTTAACTTTTGGAACTTGAGACATCACCACCTTGTTTTTCCTTTCTGGTTCTATTCCAGGTGCGAGGTTATGACTTCAAGGCTGACATGTGGAGTTTTGGGATAACAGCCATTGAGTTAGCAACAGGAGCAGCACCTTATCACAAATATCCTCCTATGAAAGTAACGATCACTTTGTATTACTTTGTATTATTAATGCTGCTAGACAGTCAGCTCTACTTCATTTTCAGTAGCAACTAAAATATCTAAATATACATATTCTATGGAATATTTATTCTCTTTTAATTTCCATGTGTTTTTGAATTGATTTTGCTTACAGTACCTCTTTTTTGGGTTTACTGTAGGTGTTAATGCTGACACTTCAAAATGACCCGCCCACTTTAGAGACAGGTGTAGAAGACAAGGAGATGATGAAAAAGTATGGCAAATCCTTTAGAAAACTAATTTCATTATGCCTTCAAAAAGATCCTTCCAAAAGGTAGGTCATTATTGCCCTGTACAGTGGAATTATTTTTTTAAATATACAGACTGCTTAAAGTTCCAGTGTTTAAACAGCACCTTTAAACGTATGATTTGAATTTTGTAAATAGCAGCCTTTAGTCATCTTCATCTGGGGAGAAGAAAATACCTCTTAGCTGTCACTTAAGTTTTCTTCTGAGTTGTTAACCTAATTTATTTATACTTAAATATACTGTTGAATTAAACTCTGATCAAACAAAAGTCCTAGCTCTACATCTTAATTTATCATCTGAGGCAAGATAGATTGCTGGATATTGTGTGTAAGTCTAACAAGACTGTTCAGATTGGTTGTACAGAATTGTTGGTAACCAAGCATACCAGTCTCTTGGCCTTTAAAATAAATTAAAAATAAATAATTTTATGTTGATTTTTATCATTTTGTGACATAAGCTTAGTACTGCCTTAATTTGGATATTTCCAGAGAAAATTACTTATTAAGAGGTATTTATTTTTTACTGTAAAGTTAGGGGTTCCAAGCTTGTTTAGAGTTTTCCTCATGTTTACGTAGGCAATTGAGTATCATAGTATCTCTGTGTTTTGTTCTTGCTATGTTTTGTGAACGGGATAGCCAAGATGATGAAAACATCCAACATCTATTGCAAAACCATTGCTGAGGTCCCAAGTTCCCAGAATGGTTAATTTATTTACCCTTTATTCATTTTTATGCAGACCCATTTTTGTAGTTTCTTTTGCTGAAGAGTTGGAGGAGGCACGTTCTAATTAACGTTATTTCTTAAGGGTATTTAATGTATCACTTTTTGAAAGAGTTTCAGAGCTGGTATGTCTGGGGAAAAAAAACAGTTCTGAGGGAGCAATCCTGAGTGAGTATTGTGTAGGTCTTTTATGGTGTGTACTCCTCTTTGCTGATGTTACACTAGCTAAATCCAGGATCTTGTTGTAGGGAGTCAAGTCGAAAAGGTGACAGCAGCAATACTAATTCTACTAATACTAATAATTAAGAAAAAAGATTACGTGGCCACATCTTTATTCTTGAATCCTTCATTTGCGTACACACACACACACACACACACAAAATCACAGAATGGTTCAGGTTGGAAGGGACCTTAAGGATCCATCTAGTCCCTGGGCAGGGACACCTCCCACCCCTTAAAATTGGTGGTCTAAGTAGCAAGTCCTGATGCTTTAAGTTTAGCACTGTAGTTTTGCTACTTACAGACAAGAATGACATGTGCTCTTTTAGTTTCCAGTGTCGAGCAATTTTCAGGGCAGGATTAAATTGGTATGAAAACATGAGAAGTAAATAATTAAAATTCCTTCTCTCCTTGAGTACGGAATGCTGAGTTACCTGATCTGTAGTTGTGACATCAGTGTTGAAACGCTAGTGTTTAAACTAATTACACTAATTGATTACACTGATATTTAAACACATGCAATATCTTCATACTCAGGATTGCCTTGAATTGAACAATTAGACCAGGAAACCGGTGATTAGATCTGTGTGCCAGTTACTCAAACCAAGGAGCAAGTGTCCTTATATTGTGGGGTCATTGCTGTTTTTTGTTTTTCTCCCAAGCCAGGATTTAGTTTTGCATGGAGATACCTCCATAGTCATCGTGTCAATTGTGGGAGAAGTGCCTGCTCTCTGTGACAAATTCTAGGACTGGCATTGTGCTGGTGGTGTCTCAGACCATCATGTTTTTCTTTGGGGGACCTGTGTGTGGGTGTTTCTCTCTCCCCAGTACCAAGGGTGCTGCTTACAGTCCTCGGCTGCAATTCACTGCCATGGTCTATGTGGAAAACAGGCCCAGAAAGCATGTCCAGACCAGTGTGTCAGGAGCATCTGGCATAATTAATAGTAGAGGAATGGGGAACACTAGTTTGGATAAAACTTTACTAAGAATCTAGCTTTTAACTGTGCATATCCCTGTTATGAGATATGATGGTACTGGATCATTGATACTTGTCTTAAGAGTTAATTTGAGATAGAACTTTATAACTTTAACACAGAAACTGTTTGGGTTTTTTTTATTTTTTTTTTTTACTTTTTAAATGTTCCCCTTCGTTTTTGCTCATCCAAGGTTTATGTGTGAATTACTGCTAAGCTTCGTGGTCTCCACAGTACCACTAAGAACTCCTTTATTGTAGAGTTTGGCTCTTTGGTGGGGAAGAAAAAATAAGTGCTCTATGGAACTACTGTCTGTGTCTAAATTGGACGCTTCTTGTTGATGTCAGGAGTTGTTTCATTATTTCTAGCGGGAGTGAACTGATATATACATACACACTACTTACTACTCTTTTCTTCACTTACTCTTCAGATGTGTCCTCAGAGAAATACACTACTACAGATTTGGGGGTTTTTCTGAAACTGAAATTTTCTGAATTGAAGCTTTCCACTCTCGTATCTAGTTTGTGCTATATCCAATTTCTTGCATTAATTCAAATGGAAAGCTATAGCAGATGTTGCTTATGTTCATTTTGAAATGATGAATCTCAGAGATTTCAGCTTCCCTAAATTTAGCTGTGTCTTGGATAGTGGTGTGGGCTAATGAAAAGGATGAAAGAAACCTGGAGGATTTTATTTCATCCCAAGAGATGCTTCACTTCTCTCCAGAGTCTCCTGCAGTACCTGAGTCTGGCTTCAGCTAGATAGGCTTTTTAGATCCCTGAAGCTAGGGGAGACAAATCTTGCTGGTGGAATCACTTTGGTAGCTGTGCGATTGTGATTATCTGTTGAAAACATCAAAAATAGAAACTTGACGATGGTGGGAAGAAAGAAACTTGAACAGAACTGCAAGTAAAAGTGAAATGTCCAAGTTTTGACCTTACAACTGGTGCTTTGATTATTATTTGTCCGTTTTGTTGGAAGATGTTCCTGATTACTCTCTTTTCGGTTTATGCATCTTGTTAATAGTGTCAGTATAGTTCCTTGTGAATACCTGCTGACGTCAATGAAGTAAAAGAATGCCGGCAGCAGGTATTGATGCTACTCCTTGGAAAATGTAATTATTCTTTTATTGCTGTGGAGTAAAGTTCAGTTGCATTCATAGAGTCACTTGGGGAAGAACATGATACCTGAGTTCTTTTTTTATTTGTTTGTTTGAAGGGTAAAATGCATTTGTGTGGAAAGAAAGGGGGAAAATTGGCAACCTAGAGACTGATTTTTTTATTATTTTTTTTTTTGGTTATTTTTGCCATAGGGAGGCTTAATTTTTTCGTGTGTGGTAAGTGAGTATGTGTGAATTAATTCAGTAGCTATTATCATTCATTCCCCATTCATACAGTACTAATTCAAAGGTATTAGAGACGTACCATTTAACTAACGTCTTGTACTGTATTCACTGAGAGGGGTCTTTGTTTTCTGTTCTAATTTATTATTGATCTTTCAGGCCCACAGCAGCAGAACTTTTAAAATGCAAATTTTTCCAGAAAGCCAAGGTAAAACGTTTAACCCTACAAGTAAATTTTGCTCTGCCTTAAAATCTACATGAAATTTCTTCTTCCCTTGTATTGATTTTTAACTTAAGAAATGTTGGTTTTGCAGAATAGAGAATACCTGATTGAAAAACTTCTCACTAGAACGCCTAATATAGCACAAAGAGCAAAAAAGGTGAGTGTATTCACATCTTTTTCTTGACTGGTATGCAAGAGAAAGCATGGACTGCTCAGTTGCCTTACATTTCAGTGCTGACTGACCGAGCCATTCTCTTATGCAGTCCTTCAAAGATGGTGACTGTTGAATGAATGGTTTCTGCATCCTAGCTTTCTCCAGGAAGCCCTGGGGCATTTTGTCTTCCTTTCTGGCCTTGCCAAAATAATACCTGGTATTTGTCATCATATATGATATGATTTTTTTTTCCCACTCCCTTCTAGAAAGCTACAGGTGAAATGGTTGTGTAAATTATGAGAGATCTGCAAGCATATAGGTTCATAAACTGCAGAATTCATATCTTCATTGATCACCTAGAGAAAGAGTGGAGATACTATAAATGGTATTTATTGAGGACTGCCTGGTTCTTTCGATTATTTCAAATGTGATGCCCAAACGAATGGAAGTTGGGTCCAAACTCTGCAAGAGTGCTGCTGAGTTATTCAGACCAGTGGAGACTTATCCCATTGGTGATGAAGTTAAACCCGCAGCTATGGCATATGCTGGTATTTCTGTGGTGCCTGTGGCACTTTTGTAAATGAACTTACCAGGCGATGTGCAGCAGAACTGAAAAAAAAATATTCTTAACAGGTAAGTATTTCAATACTGAAGTATGAAGTAAGCCGCTGTTCATAAGAGCTAATAAACAGGAACCAATGTAGACTTCTGCTTGTTGTGTGTGAGAAATCATGGAAATCCTTTTCTGTGGTGACTTAGCTCACCATGTCTAATCAGTATGAGGAATCTGCTCAGAGATTGCTGAGCCTCAGCAGGTGACAGGGCAGTGTGCTGAGTCCAACTTTCTAAAAGCAGGCTTTCTGGCAGGATGTTTTGAGGAGGATGCATTAAGAAAGGAACAGTTTTGGCCTTTGTTGGCACATCAGTTAGGCTTCAGTTACCTGGACTGGCACTTGTACAATTTTGTGTTATCTTTGTGAATATCAGTTTGGAATAATTCCACAACACTGCAGTGTTCTTACAGCTGGTGGCTTATGCTTGGAAGAGAGCGTCAGCAAGATCTGAATGCCTTAAGTTCCTTCTGATCTTCTTTTAGGTGGAAGTAATTTGGGAGATTAGTGGCAATGATGGGGCTTTGTGAGAGGCTGGAGTAGAAAGCTGGAATGAGAGGGCTTGTGGAAGGGCTGGCTGCTGAGCAGGTTAGAATCTGCAAGGTGCGGAGAAAGGGTAGGAGTAGTTCAGCTGTTTGGCCATCTGGTGGCAGCAATGCCCACACTAAAAATTCTCTAACCGGGATGGGGGGGGGAAATCGTAGGCGTTTGTTTTTCATATTAAATCTTGGGCCATACAGGAGTAATTTAAATATGTTCTAGTACCAGCTAGGTTTCTGATAGAGCAAGTGCCTCATGAGATTTGTCTCCCAGTTGTGTCCTCAGGTCAACTTTGGAGACTGCATATTAGGTCATACATATATGTGTGTATACTTAGTTCTTTAAATAACTTAGCATCTGGATTTACACAATGAATGCAGGGTAGCCTCCCAGACACCACCAGAAATAATTTCCTGAATGACTTTTTGGACAATTCTTTCTGATTTGGAAGGGGAGTGATTCTCATGAAATCAAAGCTGTACAGTGCTAGAGACAGATTAATAGATCTTTTAATTACAGCATAGATGGATAAAATATTGAGGTTTTAGCTAGTGAAAACGCTAAATTATTTATATTTTGAAAGGACACAATATTAAAATTCATATGGGATTTAAAAAGTAATTAACTTGTTACAACTTTGCATGTAGCTGCTGTTTTAAGATACCATAAAATATAAATGTATTTTAATATTAAAACTGGGGGGTTTTATTTAAAAAAGCCTGTGTAAGTAGAGTTTGGTTGCTCAAACATTAACATGTAAAATGTCTAAGAGGTCACACTTGGAAGATGTAACTCCTGTAATGGAAAAGAGAATATCACCAGGGCAAGAGATGGGAAGGAGCTGGTTTCCTCACTGCTTAAGTTATCTTCTGTAGCACTTGGTGTGAAATGCCCGTAACTAATGACCTGTAGCACCGCTGCTAGCACAGATGTCAGATCTGTCCTGCACTAATTTAATTTTTCTTGCATTGCCACATGTGTAATTACTTTGCCTTGTTGCCCATAACTCCAGTCTTAGTTTAGTTTAACTTCAAATTCTTTTCTCTTGACATAGTGCTCTCATGTTTTGCTTCTGCCTTTACAGCTTATACTTGGCAAATGTTTTGACTAAATATCAGTCCAGGTCTGTTTGTGAAATCCTGAGAGCAGGTACGTGTGGTCTTGTATGTGTGAGGAAAACATTTGATGCTGTAAAGGTGTGTCCTGTTTTAAAACCCAATTTGATAATTAAACACCACCTCCATTGTATGCTTAAAATACTGTTTAACATCAGAGCTGTAAACTACATCTTTGTACATATATTCCACCTGTCTCAGTGTTTCTTTATTTGTTTTCAATTCTGCTAATTTTGAAATGATGCCCTCCTTCCTGGCCCTTAGGGCTAATACTGAAACACTCCTGGAATTGACTTGCCCAGGAAGAACATGTCTTGCCTCTTCCTGTGCAGAACGTGCTTAAGTCCATACCGGTACTGATCCACAGAAGTGAGTGTTACACCACGCAGCTTCTTCCTGGTGATTCTGGGTTTCATTAATGTGACTACTCACTTATGAGAGCATTGCTGGTGTCAAAGCGAACTGGAAAAAAGGCTGTGGTGAATGATCCGAGCTGGGTGAGGTCTGGTAAGCGGGGACATGCTCTGAGGCTGCACTTGTGTCGTTGGTAGAAATGTGGGAGCCCTGATTGCAGCCTCTGCCTTGTGAGGTGGCGTGACGGTAGAGCAGCCTGCCCTGTCCTGCTTGGATCAGGGCTGTGTACGCCCCGGTTATACAACAGCTTAGCAAGAGTTTAGAAACACTGCTTATTAACACATGTTGAATTAGTTTTAATTTTGAACGGAATGCTAAGTCCTTTCATTTGTGATGAGAATTGCAATATTGGAATAGAGGAAATTGGAAACAGCTTCCAGTTCCACAGTCAGTTTTGAAATGTCGTCACACTAAAAAATTAATTATAACTGTTAAGTACTCTGTGTGCCCAAAGGCCCTGTGTCAATTTTGTGGTTTATAATCCTGTTTCTTTAATTTTGAAAATCTCCTGCATGACTGCCACTTTTACAAAGTGAACAGGGAAAAACATGTATCTGCATTTCATTTTATTGCTGTCTGAAGTGCTGCTAGTAAAAAAAAAAATAAAAATCTGAGAAATAATTGAGCTTGAATTCTGTTTCTGGGAAGGTGGTATTGCTCTGCGATGTTAACAGAAGCTCTTTGGAGCTCAGAGTTGTAAGTTACTGGGAAAAACCTGTGACAGCATAAAGAGGTTTTTATTAAAACTTCAGTAGATATACCCTGCCTGATGGGCTGGAATTCTAGCTATGCGGTACAGCTAATTTAGGGAAATGATCATGTTACCCTATAGAAGAAATTAACATTCCCCTGAGTTTAATGAGGAAAATGTCATTAGATCCTAGATTTCTTGGACAGCTCTAACAGCATGGTTGCACCTCAGCAAGACACACATATGCAACGTGTCCTTCTTTCAGTAAGGCATTTAATCTGATAGATACACCTCATCAGTGATGGACTCCAGACCTTTTGAAAAGCAGAGAGCAACATTAGTTTGAGCTCAGGTTATTAACAAAAATGTATATTCATTGCTCTGATTCTTTACACTTTAAGAAATGCTTATTTCATTAATGCTGATGTATAAAGAGAAGGGACAGGTGCTATACTGGAACACTTTTTTCTGGAAAACAGGCTGAACTATATGTATTTAGCAAGAGTGTGTGTCGGGAAGGCCCCTCCATCGCAGAGGATTAATTGTTCAGTTTACCCGGAACACTGCTACAAATGAAAAAGATAGTGCAACTGTTTTTACATTGTCGGCTATTACTAGGAAAAATAGAGAAATTGGCATGCAGACCATGTTGGATTTTTTTTGTTTCTTTTCAAGAAGTTGTTGGAAGTAAAAATTGATGGAAACACTTTTTCCATAAAACATAAATTTGACAAAAATTGATGTAATCAGCAAGTAGTGCCAGTGTTAATGGATAATAGAAGTGGAAAGTGTTTTCAGGGGCAGACGTGCAGTTGCATCAGCTTTGTTTTAACATTTCAGACAAAGGGAAAAGGTTGCTGTCAGTATTTTTGCCAGGTATACCTAAATGCAGTTGTGCCATAAGATACAAGGAACTTCATGCATTATATGGGTTTGCCCACCCTTTCTGGCATACAGTGCTTTTATCATCTGTATAAAGCTTGTGAGGTTGGACTTTGTGCTCTCAAATGGAGCTCATCTGGTACAGAAAAGACGAGCTTTAAAACAAACTATGGAATAGCTGACTCAGTTGAGTGTCTTTTGTACTTCATATGGCCATAAGCATCTCTACAATAATTTGTATTACTTGGTTTGGCAGGGTTTAAACCTCACACATGATTCATCTTAATCATTAAAAAGTAATGCTTTCCCATGTTGGATAGTGTCTTACAGTTCATGGGCTATCATGGTTCAATTTATTCATGTGTTGAATGAGTCAATGTCTCTTTTGTAATAGCATTGATCTGCTCATTAGTTAATGTGGTGTTCATGACCTGTTGACTTGTTCAAAAATGTCTAGAACATGGACTAACATGAGGTGGGTGTCTAATGAGACAACTTTTCTGATTAGACCAGTGGCTTTAAATATTTGGCATTCATCTAGCTGTTGAGACTTTCAGTACTGGAGGAGGGTTTCATTACTGTGAAACGCAAGTGTACTGTATTCTTAAAGGTGCTATTGAAGAAGTCCTGGTTAAAGACTCAAGACAGGATAAAGGAAGTCCAGGTGTGCATGATGCTGGTGGTAGATCTTTTGATCAGCAAGTAAGTCTTGTAACTAACCAGAAGATGATCCTATTTTGTTGACCTGTTTTTTTTAATGATGTAGTCTTCTGTTTCTTGCTGAGAATGTGCAGGAAGGTCCTGGTTTTACCTGTTTGCCTTCTGAGAAGTGAAAGCTCAAACACTTCACTTGCATAACATCCAAAACCAGATTGCTTCTCTTGGATTTGAACTGATGTCCTAAGTGGAAGGTGACTCAATTGAATTAGTTGTTATTAAATGTGTTCCCAGTCTATAGGCCAAATCAGTATTTCGTCAAGTCAGGCAGCCACCACTGGCATGCTAGGGTCAACTTAGTGTCACGAGGTTTCCCACTGTGCTGTCTTGAGCAAGGCGGTAGAAGAAGCCTTTCTGCCTGTCCTTGTTCATAAAAGTAACGATGAGTTCTGGGAGAAAGTGAAAACATATGTTACTTGTGATTTTGTACATTTTTGGGAAGTTTGTCAGGAAGGTCATGCGGGGAGGTGAATTACAAAGAGGGTTCTGTAAATGAAATAGCTATGTGAGAATTTTGCTTTTGTATGGAGAAGTGAAATCTTTAGCCTTCCTAGTTCTAAAAAAAAATAAATTGAAGGGCAGAAAAAAAAGGAGTCCAGACCCAAGAATCTGAAGAAAGTAAAAAGTAAATACTTTTTCCTGGTTAGACCTTGTCAAGCTTTTAGAAGTACAACACAAAAAAATTGCATGCCATTTGTTTTGATACTCGCCCCCCGCCCCCATGCTTGAATAATTATGCAAGAATATCACCAGTAGTGATATTCTTGACATTCCTGTGGAGAACTGCAAGGGAAATACAGCTGAAGGAGGACAACTTTGAGATTGTGCTACCCACTGGTATCATGGGGGACTTAATTTAGCTGAAAGTGCTCTTGGCTCAAGAAGTTTAAATTACAGCTGGAGCTGAAAACTTCAAGGTTTTAAGCAGAACAAGCAGTTTAAGGCTAGCAGAGCAGAAAGATGGACTGGAATAGTAATATCTTGTATGCAGAGTCCAGTTTCCGTTTAGCACCGAAAAGCAGCTCCACGAGAAGATTATTCAAACCGTGCATCTGCAGGTAAAGAGACAGCGTATGAAGTGAAAGGGGAAAAAGTCATCGGGGTGACAAAGGTATGTGCATCCCGTGTGTGCTGGGTGGGAGTCCTAGACAGCAGAGGGCAGCCGCATCTAAGACACAGCGCGACGAGCAGGGTTCAGTCCTTCCTGAGCTGTAAAGTCAGGCAGGCTGGGACAGAACTGCTCAGGAGGGCTCTGGGTCTGTGATTTCAAGTGCTATAGCCTGGTTGAATGCATGCTGCTGCTTGAGATTTAACTAAAATAAAAACACTGGGGTTCTGTAAAATTTGATTTTTTTATAAAAATTGCAGATTTGCATTTACAAATGCAAATTTTCATTTTGATTGCCTTAATATTTTTTTTTAATGTCTTGAATAAGCTTAGGTCTCTCAGATCTGTGTGGAATGCAGAATGTATATTACAGTTATTTCTCTTATGTGCATAAATAAATGGAAACCTTGTAGAAAATAGAAAAGGGGAAGAAATCAGAATTTTACCTTGCAGTGGTATTTTCAAGCCTTTGAGCTTGAAAGCAGGTGAAAATTATAGTAAATTCTTCTTTGAATTCTCTAATAGTTGACTATTTTCCTAAGTATTCTTTAATGTGATCATATTGCTGGCATCTTATAGTAAGTCTTCTACTACTGAGTAATGAAAGCTCTGCATGAAGCTGTATTTGTCTTCTTTCTTTTTCCCTCTGGTCATTTTAAGCAAGTAAACAGGCTGGATGATAGAATATAGCTATGAATATATATTTTAATTCCAACAGAGGTTCAGTTTAACTTTTTGAAGAAAATGATTGTGAGATAAAACATGATTTATGAAAGCTTGACCCCAAAGTAAATGAAATATTTTTGGCCGTTATTCTAACACAAAATTTTAAATGGGATAACTATTTCTCTCAGTGTTGCCATGTTTTGCAGACACCATTTGCATTTGACTTGGAGTTGAAGAATTCAGTTGAAATTGGCTTGTAGTTGAAGGATTTGCTGTTCCTTTATCTTTCTAGTGAGATAACATACATATGCAAGAATATCCTCTGCTCTTGCTTTTACTGACTCAGGACATACCACCTGAAGTGCTAATGACACCTCATGTCCTCCCACAGTAAGGTCACCTTGGAATACTGAAATTCAGACCTTTCAGACTGGGACGTTAGGCCATGGGAGATGTGTACATCAGATAACGTGTTTCCTTCCTAGGAGCTTCCAGGTGTTCTTTCGTCAAAAAGTTCTGTTTTACGTAGGGAATATACATACCAGAAATGTCTAAAGATATTTTTCAGGAACTGCAAAGCTTTAAATCATTTGTGTCCTTTCAGTCAGCAGTTTGGACAAAATCTAATCATCAATTTGGAGAAAACCTAAGCATGGTTGTACAATGTAGAGAAGCAATAAAAATTAATTTGACATGGAGTATGAATGGTAACTTTTGTAAACTTTCAAGGTTCAGGACCAGCCTTACCTGTGCTTTTCTGCATATGTGAATTTTTTCCCCCAGGAAAGTTTCTGTGGCATGTGGTTGTGGGCAGTGAAGTAGAAAACTTGGACCTCTTCATACCACGAAAGGTGTAATGCAACAAACCTCCACAGTTCTTGTAAAGGGAAGGGTCTTATATTGTCCTTAGTGATGGCTTGCACATCTCAATTTTTATACTGAGTTGAGAGTTTAAGATTAGTGTCTGCTCCTGAAAGGCCAGCTGTAGTAATCCAAGAATTAGTTTCGGTGCCAAATTAAATTCTTGCTCTCAAAGCAGTGTCTTAGGCCTGCCTGCACTTAAAAAAACCAAACCACCCAACACCAACCAACCAACCAAAAAAAAGCCATCCCCCTGCCCTGTTCCTGCATATGAACATGAAACACTTAGAAGTTTGGTCTGTCTTCTTTTCTAAGAAGGAGAAAAACAAAGATAGACTAAGAGGAAGGTTTTTTCCCTATTATATTTGCAGTATGCAGAGAGGCTCAAGAGGAGGGGATGCTAACACCAAATTACTGTGATGTCATAACACATTTTGAGCCCTGCAAAACAGAAATGCCAGGGTGTTATTATAGAAAGGTAGTGGTATGTCCCATTAATAATTATAGTCTGCATAAGTCATGGTGAGAAAAAATAAGGTTCCCAGTTGCATAAAGCACATTCAGGTTTGCAGAATTTTTGTGGTTGCCTTGGAATAAAAAAGAGACTTTACATTATAATGAAGTCAGGGGAATTTAAGAAGAGTGAAGGGATTGGGATTTTCACATGAGCTGAGACTGGACTGGATGGGGACTCTTGAGGAAATGCCTCAACTCTTGAACAAAGGGTGATGTGTACATGTGGGCATTCATGCTCTGTCATGGACCTCAGGTTTTGGTTTTTTTTGGTTTTGGTTTGTTGTTTGTTTTTTTTCCAAAAATGTGATTACAGTGTAGGTGTTCTTATGCAAAAAGATGATGTTCTCTTGCATGGAAATATATTGCAGCAAGTGACTTCTCCATGGTCTGCCTTTTACGACAAGCGCTAAGCTGTGATTAAATGTGTAACTGTTTTGAGCAAAATGCTTGTGCCATGATTGGATAAATGTGATGATACGCTAATTTCCTTCGTTGCATTGGAATGCAAATAAATGCATAGGTTTCTAGATTGAAATTTGCTTTTGTGTTTTAGGAGACATTCAGGAAAGGTTTGCAAGAGGGCTAAAGGTAAAAATTATAAAATCCGATTGCTCTACAGGCTTAAGATGTGTATGGAAGGAGCTGGTCTGTGTTGTTTGGGGTTTTTTTGAGAGAAAAATACACAGAGCAAAGTGTGCTAAGACCAAAACTGTGTTCAGTAGTGTCCTGTTTCTCATCATTGTTCTTCCTATAAAATAACTGGCGTGGAACTGGTGTGGAAACTGGCATTGTAAATACTTCCCATGAAGTTATGTGACACATGAAGCTCTTGGGACTTCTGATTTAAAAACAACAACAACAAAACCAAACAAAAAACAACCAAACAAAAAAACCACACACACACAAAAAAACCACGGGGCAGGGTGTGCAGGGTTGGGGATGCAAAAAACCTAGCCTTATCAATTACCAAGTAATATTGGCACTTTAAAGAGTAATTCAGCATTTCTGGGATCTGTGTAATGGGGGAGTCCTTTCTCTATAAGAACCGTTACCACAGTCTCAGGGAAAGGTGAAGACATACAGCATCTGTTGAGTGGTCTTTCTCCTTTCTGCCTGAAAGTCAAATCTGGGCTCTTACTAGGACAGACTGCAGAAAATGAAAAAGACAAGGTGTTTAAATAACCACCTTGTCATTCCTGCTGTCTGGGGCACCTGGGATTGTGCATATCTTGAGTACTGTACTAGCAGATGTAGCTGAAGGGCATCAGGGGTAAAATAAAAGACGATTTTATCTGCAGAAAAAGCTAAGCTACTTGATTTGTTGGACTGCAGTATTTCCAGAAGGATGTGTGGTTTGTTTTTTTTGTTTGTTTGTTTTAAAAAAAAAAGGAAAAAAGATGTGGAAAAATATGGATTGCCTTCTGTAGATATGCAAGTGCAAAAAATGGAGACCAGCACTGCCTGTTCTCTAGTTAGAAATGAATAGGTAGCAGTGTCAGGGTTCCACAAAGACTTTTGCAGATGTGTTTTAAACGGGTGGGGTCTACACACTTGCCTCTCCCTAGGAATTCAGGAACAAATTACATTTGGGCTGTAAGTAACCTATATAAGGAGGGCAGCAAGGCACCTTCCATGTTACTGAAATGTTTAATGCTTATTAATGCCACAAATGCATCGTATTTACCATACTTTCAGGTCGCCATACTGTTATGTGGAGCAGAGTTTAAAATGTTTTACATCTATCCAGGACTCCCTCCCAAATATTAAGTTGCCAGAGTCTTTAATAGAAATAGCTTAAATAATTGAGATGGGGGGAAAAATCAAGATGACCAGTTCAGTCATCTTCCTGCAGAATGAGGAAAAAGACAACGGGTGCGTAATACTACTCTTACCGAAAGAATAGATTTTTAATGTGGTCTAGATCATGTGCTGTACCATGTATGAATTGCAGTAATGTTTTATATGTGTATGCATTGTTATTCCACAATGTATCCTTTTAATGTTTTTTTAAAAATTAGACAGTGAAATAAAATACTAAATCTGTAAGCGGGCCCAGTTCTTTGCTGTTTTCAGTAGTTGTGAATAAGGAAGTAGAAAGATCTTAACATCCTGAAAATGTTCATTCCCTTCCTTGTCACCCTACAAAAATAAACTTGTAAAGAGATTGCAGAAGCAAAAGAATCAGTGATGAATAATAGATCCTTCTTTCCCCAGTCTCTAACATCTACGTATAACAAGCACATCAGTGCCTAGAAGACAACAATTTATGTTTTGCTTCCTTATGCTGTAGCCTGCTTTTCATCAAGCTTTGGGAAGTGTGGGCAGCTTGTGCATTCTGATGCTGGAGTTCTCTCTCTGTCAGGCTGGTTGGGGCTAAACTTCAGTGGATGGGATTTACAGTTGCCCTCTTCATTTGGTTAAGCAGACATTCTCCTGGAAAGCTGGTGCATGCTCTTTTTGGCTGGGAATGTTAACTTACCTGTATCATACCTCAAAAGGGTGAGGACAAGTAGTTCTGTCAGCAGTTTAATTTATTCTTAAATCTTTGTGACTCTGCTGTATACTGGAACAAGCTTTAACCAGCAACAACATATACAACAATAATAATAATACGATGCTTAATATTTTAGTGGTAGTCATGTTGTTTTCACTCGCTAAACTGTCCGAGCATTCTCTGTTGCAGCTGATAGTCATAATATCTTTCTTCCACAGCTGTGGTAATGTTGTCAGTGGCTTGTTAAGTTTTTCCTCCTACAGACTGCTTTTGGTTGTAGATTACAATGTTCTGAGCTGCTTTTGTGTTGGGTGCAGTTTAAATGCCAGTCATTCAAAATATTTTTTTTATTCCCTGTGTGCTCTTTTGATTTATGTGAAATATGTTTTCGATTGTGTGCTAATTTGTCTTTGTAAGGCTGAAGGCTTTCATTGTTTTCTTTATTAGCTAGAGTTATGATTCAGTTTAGGTCCTATTTTGGAAGGAGCATTTAGGTTTTTAAAACAATAAAACCCAAATTAGAATTGAGCGTGTTTTAACTTGTTTCCCTTTCCCTCTGAAATATTTACTGAGAGAGATACAATCCTAGCATAAAGACCTATCAGTGCTATGTATTTTGACTAGAGCTGATGGAGAAATGGCATTTGTATAGCTACTGCGTGCAATGTAAAAGAAATTCCTCCTTATTTTTGTAGAGATACAAGAAGTTTCTTTCACTTCCATGCTCTGTTTTGGATTTGCCTTGTGGCCTTGGATGAATCACTTCATTTGTCCACTTCTTTATTTCCTTCTGTAAAATGGGAGGCCTGTGGCAGTGTATCAGGAGAAATATGTAGAGTATTTTCAGCTGCTGTAATGCTGTAATCATTGGGGTGAAATGCAAGCATGCTGCCTTCGATACCAGTCTTCTAGTTGTATCTCAAATGATAACCAGTAGTGAAATTACAAATATTTGCAATATTCCAAATACAATCCCTGTTGTATATTCTTGCTAGGAACAGTGTTAAGACTCTTGTTCTTACCTTCCATTTGCCTTTTCTTCCCTGTTCATCCAGCACTTCAGATATTAATTTTTGACAACCCTTCTTACACTAGCTTGTAAGGAAACTAATTTGGATGGAACAAATTAATCTGAAGCAAACTGGATCTGAACAAGAACATGGAATTAAAACTAGCTATAGCACCAAGTGCTAATGTCATTTGAGAATGGGCATCTGTTCTTCTGTTGCTGAACTTTCCTGCCAACTTCAACACTGACAAAAGAGAGATTGACAAATTGGACTGAAGTCCACTGAGAAATTTAGGCTTGCATATGGAGGTCTGCAGAGATGTCTTCTCTCCAGCAGGTTGAATCATGAATTTGCAATCAATATGTCATTATGATGCAAACCATGGATGTAATTGCCAAATAATGTTTACAGTCCTAAAAAATCCCTCCACAGAAAGAAAAGGGGGACATAGAAAGAAGACACTTTAACTGTCTATACATAAACAACAGGAGTTTGAGATAGCATGAATCAGGAAGGATATAGTGCATTCTTTGAAGGACAGCGCATATGAGGGAAATGCTATACTTGATTGTAAAATAAAATCAGAAGAAGAGGGAGGTTTATGTGTTCTCTCAAGGGTAAAGTGTCATTGAATCTCATCAAACATTGATAAACAGGGCACGAAGTCTGGGCTTGCTTTGTTTCTTGAACACGGTATGGCATCCTTTGAGAGCTATGCAGTAGTCATTCCTGAGTTATGTCTTCAAGTTTCTGAGATAAGCATGGTTTGAACTTCCTTCCTTCTTGTCTTCAGGTAATTCTTTTCCCTCACAGAGTAATACTACACGTTGAGATGAATGGTCTGCCTTGCATACGCTTGGCGTTGTTCATTCACATTAGTTTCCTTTAGCACTTTATTTTGAGGCTAGAAAAACTCTTAATGTCCGTGTTTGTGAAGTGTATCTTCAACATACATTTCGAAAAACACTTTTGTTGAGCAGAGCTGGGACTTTAGATGCTCTCTGAGGCATTCATCATGTTGCATTGTCTCTGTGAATTTGGATAGGAATAGCGTGGCTGTTTGAAAATACTTTGATGTTATTGATCTGTCTGTGTGATCTTTTCAGATCTGCTGCTGTTTCTATCAGCTTTTCCATGGGTTCCTGCAGTGACCCAGTGAGGCTGAGATTATTGGCAAAGCATAAATGAATAGTCTGTACAGTGGTGAACACAGCTTTCTATAACCTTCTGTCAGTAGACATCTAGTTTATTTTTTAGGTAACAGCTGAGCGTTATGTCCCCATGAACTCTCCTCATCATTTCTATGTAGTGATTTTTGTGTTGGCCCATTGCAGCGTTTTCATGAACTTCTACAAGCTGCAGCATTTCAAAGAGCAGCTTAAGCTGCCCACCACCAAAGGAAAGAATTTGTAAGCTTTGCCATAGGGTACTATGGTTTGATGGGAGAAAATGGGATAATCATTTCCCTGCCTCTCCCCTGATGGGCATACCGTAATGTTTTTTTGCTACAAATGCTTGACACCTGAGGCATAGATTCTTCTGTTATTGTGCAATATAAGTGCCTAACAGGCTACATTTCAGTACACGTATGCATATAACTATTCTTCAGCAAAACAGTTCTGTGTATTGCACACCTGCCCTTGTAAATGGAAAGGAAACAAAACAGTAAGGTATATGAGAATATCATCTAGAGAAACGCTCTCTTTGTTTCTACCCTGACAAAGATGCATTTCTGACAGAGCAATTCTGGCTCCGGTGCCACTCAGTGATTGCTTATCTTTGTTCCTTTTTTTCCTTTTTTCTTTTCCTCTCCTCACAGGCCTGTTATAATAACCCTTAGTGTACTTGCTGGAAAAGGTTTTTCCTGTGTTTTTCCTGTGTTGAAGGTTGTTTAGGCCTGTAAGGACAAAAGGGATATAGAGCTTTACCACACTGCGGCGAACACTTCAAGAGTAATCCAAAAGGTCGGAAAGACTCGATTGTGATTAAGTGTAAGTCTTCAGAAGATTTTAGTGTAGAGATTTGGCATACCTTTATAAAAATGTGCTCACTTAAATTCTGCAGGGTTTTGTGAGATGGGGCGGGGGGGGGAAGTTAGAGCAGAAGATAGATTGTATACTAGCAAACTAGGACTTGGGGTGGCGCAAAAGACAGGTGTTTGGTGACCAAAGACAAGTGTTTAAGAAGAATCTGTTTCTTTAGCGGACAAAATTGCTTTGATTTTATCCTGTGGTTATCAAAAGGTCTTAGGACTTTTGACATTATTTAATGTATTATTATGTATGCTGTGTCTGGATATATTTGCTCCCTGCTCATATTTATGTCTATCACTTTTGGGGAGTTTACAGTGCTTTCTTACTATGGATGATTGGGGCTGCTACTGAAAATGATGTTCCAGCTTCTCCTCTTATGCAGGCTCTAGCACTTGCGCTAGCTCATGATCAGCTAAATTAAAAAGCTGATTTGGCTGCAAGCTAACTGTGTTCCATGTTAATTTTTCAATTGGCTTGTCTGCACAGCTGTAGGAGCACAAACGAAAGCTTGAGGAGACTTGGTGTGGCAGATTGTGCACTCCAGTCATGATGCTGCGTTGTAAGCATCTTAGAGTGTGTGATTCTGAGGATCCTGAGGGATTGCTGCTGCCAAAACAAGATAATCCAACTTCACTTTCACTGCCCTTCTTGTTTCTGCCTGTTTGCTTACAGTCTTTGCTATCTGACCTCAAGGTGGACTGTTTTAACTCACGAATCTTACAAAAAAACTTATTCAGAAAAGAAAAAAAAGACTAGTTTTTCTCCCAGGCTGGTGGGTTGAATCTGCTCACTGTATAACCAGCTAGGTCATGGTGCAGCCATGCTGGACGTCTCGGGATTGTCTCTTCCCACGGTAGCAAGCTAGTAGATTGTCTCAGTTGTTTTATCTTAGCCCTTTAAACTGGTTCTCTGGCTGTGCCAAATTCAAAGCCTAAAAGGCTTTAGCTGTACAGTATAGGTTTTATTCCTTTACTACTTCTGATGTGTTTTTGCTTTTTATTAATGTGAGCTGAATATGGTAAAATGCTAGCAGTGTTCTGAAATACTTCACATGTATTACTACCAGTATGAATTTTAATGAACGTGCTCTGGAAAAGACACTAGAAAAATCTGAAGAGAAGCAGCGCTATACTAGTATCGAGTCTGTTATGATAGCTTTCTACTACAACAGAAATTTAAGCTAAATTCTAAATTCTAAATTTCCATTCTATATCTGATGTTGTACAGGTTTATGATGAATGAAAAGCCGGACGTGATGCCTGGCTCTTGCTCTGTCCCGCACCTAGGGTACATGCCCTCCCTACGTGGCTGAGTCTTTGTGGCTTTAACGAGAACTGAGCCTGAGCAAAGCTACTGTTAATCAAAAGTCATGCAAATTAATTTGCTAAGTAATGCAAGTGTTAAGCACACCCACCAATAAAATAATGTCATAGGCAACAACTTCACATTTTTTGCAGGTTGAATAGGTTGGCTACTTTCCTATAGCTGAAATTATGATTTCTTTCCTGTGAATATGTGTGCTCGTGGTAATCACTCTGATTGAAGCAGAATACAAGTCTAAACTTTTGTTTTTCTGCCTTCAGACACCTTTCAAGAAAATTGTTTAATTTAACACGGTATTTTATTTTGCGGTAACTTATTTTCATTTCCTTAAGCCATTTGTTTATTGCTTATTAAAAGGCAATCTGTTTAAAAACTTGAAATGCACTCCATCTTCATCAGTAAAGCTTTCTCCCATAACTCTCTGCCAGCATCATTAAGCTCCATTAAAATCATTCTAGTTAGAATAAGTCTTCAGAACAACTGAAAATGGATGCAGAAGAGATTTTGATTAGTGCATGGTGTAGCGTGTGAATGTGTCTGTAAACCATTCTATTCTGTTCTATTCTGTTTGAAAAGCATGGGTTTGGTTGTGGTTGACGTCCTCTTACAGGTTCGTGTGTAGCTGTTGGGGAAAATGCTTGTACTGTTAAACAAAAGTCTGTGTCAGGACTGTTCCTTGAAGGATAACAAATTATATCCACAAGCACCGGAAAATTGTCTGCTAGATTACCTTGTATCTGTGCTAATCCCTGATGATGTAGACAGTAAGAGCCCACTGATTGTGCCGGGGTTGATTGCAGCTGAGTAAGAAATTGCTGTGCTACTGCTTCTGTTGACTTCTGCTTGGTCCTCCCTCCCAAACACACACAAGCTTCTTGTACCAAGCTTTGAGGCAGCGAGAGCTGCTCAGTTGGTGCATTAGGAGCCTGGTATGGAAAATGGTGAAAATAGTGCAGAATTAGTCCCTCTAGTGATGGAAGAGGATATTCCCCCGGTGCCCTGCATAGGTTTCCCCTCTTCTCAGTTTCAAATGAGTACAAAATACAGAGAACCTGGGTAGGGTACTCTTATCCTATTGTGCAGGGAAGAAATGTAAGAAAGAAATATCATAAGGACTGAAAAAGGTACAGAGGTGCTGAGGTTCTGGAAAGTTCACCCTTTACTCTAGTTTAGTCTTGTATGTGCAAAAGGGAAGAGAGAGGAGCAGATGGGCGCTGGAGAGCTTACCTCTCAAATGTACGAGCATTTGAAGTTGTGTGGTGGGAACTGTGTCTTGGTTCAGTAATGTGAAATAATTAGAGAAACTGATTTTAATCTAAACACCAGTGGGGCTGCTGCTTATTGTGCTGTGCTTCCAGCCATCTCATGGGTCTCATAAATGTACACCAAGGTGTGGGAAGAATTGTTCGATGTTCTTTTGTTTTGCTCAAATAGCCTGAACATGACCCAGGGAAAACAAGCATGTTGTCAGGCTCTGAAAAAGAGCAAGATGGCATCAGAAGAGTATTTGATTTTCAGAATTAGCTGCTGCGTACTCCTATTAAGCCTCATTAGACTGCTTGATCTATAGGAGTTTGCCCAATTAGTTTGGTGTTGTGCATGCCTGCCTACCTTCTCAGTCTGCATGCAGCTGCTTTTTTTGTTTTTTAGTAAGGATAACTTTACTTTTAAAGTATCCTTGACATCTTTACACATTTTAAAACGTTTTAGCAGAACAATTAAAGTTTTTAAGACTTGTGTCCCAAGAACAGCCTTGTCTGTGTAACTTCTGCTTCCTTGAATAGCCTCCTTTCATTTCAAGGGTTAGTTCGTAGTAAGCAATTGTCATCTATTTGAGCTTGTTCCTAAGCAGTTGTAAAATATATTCAAAGCCCGTTTCCTTACATGAATTTTGTATAGCTTAGCTGTTCCCATTGGCTCAAGCATGACGCCTGAGGTCAGATATTATTCCAGTATGCCAGTGACTCTTCCAGGAAACTAATGAAAGCATATATAGAACAAAAAACCCAAAGAATTGCTGATTAACCAGAACACCAATAAAGAGTAAAGATGTCTGTGTAATGTCGAACGCTTACTATTTTGGTAGGTCAGACGAGTACCAGGTTCCAGTGGTCACCTCCATAAAACAGAAGATGGGGACTGGGAATGGAGTGATGATGAAATGGATGAGAAGAGTGAGGAAGGCAAAGCTGCTGTTTCTCAGGAAAAGGTAAGTTTTGTTTGTGCCAAGACATTTACACTCTGCAAGATATTCTGTCTGATGTCAATTGTTAATATTTCTAGATCTTTAATGTGTAAACTGCATAGCTCATCTCTCACTGCCATTTGTTTTCCAGTCACGAAGAGTAAAAGAGGAGGAGAACACAGAGGTAAAAATGTCTTTATCAATTTTTTTTTTCTTCCAAGTGTTAGAGTGAAGGGATTTCTTTTTCATTTCTGTTATTAAAAATGTGAATTAAGGCAGAGGTGTTGTTCTGCAGCCTTGTATGGCAAGTAGTTGTGAGGATAGAGCTGTATGTGGCTGGGCCTGTAACAATTAACTTGAGCACACGCTGGATAAAATGGATAGGAAATTCAAAGTCACTTTATGTTTGTGCCCAGGAGAATTGGTTAAAATAGGTAATTTGTCTGTTTTTAATGAATCTTCATAATTGGATCACACTAATTGCTGTCTTTTTGTCGGAGTAATGATTGCTGTTTTGGAGTAGCCAGAAGATCTCCAAATAATTTTTCATTCTTAGGATTTGTATCACGACATGTAGCTTGTAATTAAAATGCTTCATCCCATATACAGTACAATAGTTCAGTACTGTGGCATATCAAATTAATTCAGAGGAATAAAATATCATATTGAGTTTCATGGCCCTGTGCTGAGAGTGTGGGAAGCATCGCTGCTATAAATAATTGCTTAATAGCATTACTGGCTTACAGCCAAAGTGCTCTTTTAAAAATGTCTATTCCTTGGGTGAGTGACCCTTGCCACTTCACCTGCAATTTTAGATTCTCTGATTTTCATTGGTGTCATAGAAATCTTCTAAAAGACTAACAGCTTCCTGCCAGGTTTCTTCCCGTTAGCTCCTGTGATGACCTCAGTCTTTCCGTTGCAGAGCTAGTTTACATAGCACTTCAGCATCTGAGATGTCTTATGTAAGTTGAGTACAGAAAAAAAAACACGTCAACAAAACTTTCACCAGACAGTCTCTTTATGTCTTACAAATTGAGACTTCTACAGTTTCTGACTTAGTTTGTACAGGTAACTCTTTTGTTATGAGTTGTTTAGTTTATGAAGGATAAAAAAGCTTCTGCTTGAAGTCTTCTGCTGATTTTTGTTTTCCTAAATGCTCCAGAAGATGACTTGGAACTGAGACTAGTGCAGCTTGTCATCGTTGGTGTGTGCCTGTTCATCTGTTGGCAGCACATTTCTATACACTGAAATAACAGGTCTGTTGAAGAAAATAATAGTAGTAGTTACATGAATGGAAGGAACTTACTGAAGCAGAAAAAAATCTAGTCCCCTTTTAGTGATTTAATAATTTTCCGACTATTCATTAACTTTTAAAAATACACAGATGATAAGATACAGGTCTTGTGTAACACTTTTTTTTTTTTTAAAGTAGCTTTGATGTGAAAAACTGTTGGAAAACAATCAAATGCGATTTGTGGTGCAAGTCTTTATTTTTGGAGGACTTGACTGTAACCTTTGAACAGGCTTCTGTCAGTGGTGACAATATGCCCAGTTGGGTATGAAACCATAGTGGGGTAGAGGACCCCGAGGTACTCTGTATTTAGGATACACGTTTTGCTTGAGGCTTCATATAAATGTTAGTTGAGGTCTGGGGAGGGTATTATAGTGTGAGGGAGGAGTGATAGTGTGAAAGATATCTGTATTCCTGATTTTTCTCCGTGAAAGACACTCTCCGAGTTGTGATGCCTGCTTTGACATGCTACTAGTTCTTTGCAGATGGGTAGATGCAAGACTTCTTTAACAACCAAAGCTGTTACACAAAAATAATGTGAGTAGTAGCTTGGTGTTCTCACTGCGTGCGTATTATTTAATAGGTTATTGGAGCTTTGATGCAAGGTGGATTAAAAGCTCTTACACTCAGTGCTTTATGCAGGCCTTATCATTTGTATCTCTGTAATTGAAATATGGCAGTTTTACTGGTATCAGCTGTATTTTAGACTGTGTTACTGAAAGTTTTTAAAAGGTTTTTGAGTTAGAGATGTGTAAAATATTCTGTGTTAACTTCGAACTGTTTACATGGCAAGTATTTGGGGATTTTTTTTTTTTCCTTTGGCATCCATTATGAGACTTTTTGCTTTTTTCTTTAATAGTCTCAGCCTGCTGTTAGTGACGAATATAGTGAAGTTCCATGTGCGGTGAATCTTGTTTTAAGATTAAGGTAAGAGATTTTTCTGTTTATTTTAGCATTCCTTTTTAGTTGGCCATATTACTCTTGATCTCCCTCATTACTTCCATAATATTAACATAAAATAAGCGTTAGCCTCTTTAATCTCCCAGTATGACCAGTATGAATAGTGTTTCTGTGACTAATTGCTGTCTTTTAATTGCTTACTGAAATAGTGTAAAATGAAAAGCAGAATATGAATGTGTCTTCAGGCTAAGTGTACCCTTCATTAAGTATTTTCTTTCTTTTTTTTTTCCTTGCAATGCAGGATCACAGTGAGAGATTTTTAATGAGTTTCTTTCACACTTCAGCAGTCAGCCTCTGACAGAAATAAACCATAGCTGTATTACAAGTTGCCTACTCAAAACATTTTTCACTGGCAAGTTTGATCAGCCACTGTGGAGAAGTGACAGATATTTTAGAGAATGGATACAAATATGTTGTCTGACTTAAATTCATGCATAGTTAAAATGAGTCAGATTACCTTTAATTAAAATCAGTTTATAACTAAGATTTGAATTGTTTAATTATGTGGTCTAGTTCTTGGATAAAAGTATTTTTTCATAAGAAGCTTTGATAACTTTTTATATATTTAGAGCCATTTTCCTTAAATGGTCAACTTAGTTAAAAAACTTACTGCCGCTCACTTTAAAATTTGTTTACATCTAGTCTGCAGTGACGTGATATCTATCAGAGGCTGTAAACTCTTAATTATTGCTATGGGGAAAAGTTAAATGTTATGGGGTTTTTATGCTAGCAAAAAGATAAAAAGTCCAATGGAGAAATATTTACAAAATTGCAACCAGTGTGTTAGAAACAAATAGCAGATTTATGCATAACAAGTAGCTTTAAAACAGTAGCATCAAAAACTGATAGTAATAAAAAAAAAAAATCTAACAGAATGAGTACCAGCTTCCAAAATCTCTTATCTTCCATTTTCTTCAACTGCTTCTCTAGTGACAGCTGCAAAAAATTATATGGCTGCCAAAGGTTGTTTACTGAAGGGAGGAGTAATAAATTTTATTGTGGGGAGAGAAAAGACTTAGAGATTATTTGGATCTGGTTTAGTTGTCCAATTTACATAACTGCCCAGTTATGCTATCAATATTCTTTTTCATCTCTCTGCTGCCAGACAGGTAGATGAAACCGTTTACAAAACAGTGCAGTTTATAGTGCTACGTGGATGTACTAGTGAGGTGCGCTGGGTATTTTTACATTACAATGAAACCTATAGAGTGATCAGCGTCTACCCAGTTACTTGCAGTGTCGGCATATCCGCAGGGCAAACGTTTTAGTCCTGCAAGTACAGTGAAATGTCAGGGATTATGCTTTGTTTTCTGCAGCTCTTAAGCCAGAAGTGAAGAAAGATTGATCCTAGGAGACTTGAGTTTCCCAACTCTTATTTGCACAATGAACTTTTGTTCTTGTTAAGAATCCTCTTAATTGATGGGTGAGAAATTCTCTTCCTTTCCCCTCACTAAAAGCAAGTCTGTAGCAACTAGATTAATGTGTTACAATTATGAAGGTTTAGATGGTTATTAGTAGAGAGGGAAGAAACAATAATTTCAATTTTAGGAACCAGAAAGGTTTCCTTTAAACAAAACAAAGTAGTCTTGAACAGCAGATATACTCTGGTGCGTGTGAACACTATTGGCAATGTCTTGGAAAAAACTAAAATCAATGCATAGTTTTGCAGAGTGAATTTTGTTAATTTAAGCTGACCGACTTTGGAGGGAAGAATGCTCTGCGGTGCACGCTCCCGTCCCCGTGTGAGCTCTGGCTGTGTCCTGCCTCAGTGGTAGGAGGTGGGCTGTTACGCATCTGTGCACCGTATGTCTGGGTTTCCTTCTGATGGAAACCTGAGCATGTGAGTAGGGTCAGAGCTAGCACATGGTAAGTGTGTGTGTGCATGGTTGGGGGGAATATAGGAGTGCAGGGTATACTGAGCAGCACTTTTCCTTTAGTTGGGACTTTGCAAAGTGCGTATCTGTGAACGAGGGCTACAAGCGCCCTATACTTCTGCCGAGTGGTGTAGATTCAGAGTTAGTACTTAAGCGTTTCTTCATATTTGTGACTTTAAAGGCAAGAGTTATTTGTTTACGGAACATTCACAGAAATTCGAGGCAGCCACTGGCTGGCTGCTATAGACATTGTGTTTAGCAAGGTCCCTCATTGTGCTTCCCCTCCACTGTTGACCCCGGGAGGGGAACAGCTGAGGCTGCTGTGAGCATGGCAGAGCTGTGCAGTCTGATGAATACTTGTCAAGAATTATATTCGAATGTCTTGTTCTTTGCTAAGTTAACAGAAACCTTACTTGGGGAAAGGAGATGATGATTATTTGTTAACTTCTAAGAAAATACTTATATTTCTTCCACGATCAGATTACCTGTGGGGAGTTATCTCAGCTCATTCTCCAGTCAGTGTCAAGTATCTGTCAGTATATTCTGTTAAAATCTTTGGCCTGTACTTCTGGGGACACCAATAGTGGCCCTGGTCTGGCAGTGAGTGGTTGTACCTGAGAGTAGAGGACTCCTGCGTCCTGCATTTTTTGGGTCTAGGTCTAGCTGCAGTGAGCAAATTCAGAAAACACAGCTCTGGAGAAGTGGTGACTATGGTAACAGTATAGTGCTGCTTTATGGGCATAGGATTAGGAGTCTCCCTCCCCAGCCCTAGAGAGTCTTGGTGCTTGGACCTTACCTTAAACAAAGGCCAGAGTAGGTTTGAGGCTGGCATTCCAGTGAAGCATTGACAAGCTTGTACCAGACCCGGTAACCTAAGTGACAAGTTACAGAGATGCTGTTTTGTGAGGACAGTAGTGTTCAGAATATCAAAGTGTTAGTGCTTGAACGGTTGCTGTAATCTGTTTTGCACTAATTCAACTGTTTTTTCTGTTTTGTTAGCAGAAGGCCAGTTGTATGGGGTTCCTTCATAAAAGTCTGAAAAATAAATTACATCCTGTATCATAGAATGTAAACCTGGAGGCCCTCAGTCACTCACGGTCAGTCCTGGGTGACGCAGGAAGCCGCCTTCTGCATTCCAGCCTGTATGGACAGGACAGTATGCAGCTGTCCTTAGGCTGGGAGCATTGCAGGGTGAATGAGCTTACACTTAAGGCAGCTGTATATGGAGAAAGAAAGAGCCCCTAACTGCTCTCTTTTGTTGTAATTAACTTACTGAGTAAATATTTTTTGACCATCTGAAAGTAAAAATACTGCTAGTTTAGTTTTGGCATTTGTAGTGAATAAAAGTGGTGTAGATGACTTGCTTTGTGTCACGCAGCATTCCTTTGGGGTTGTAAGGTAGTAAACAGATAATATCCTCACAGGGGCTTCTGCATTTATGCACTTCCACTGCAGATTTTAAACTATTCTGTTGATGTCTTTTGATAAATTGATCATTAACTCATATAGCTGATGGAGACTTGAGCACATCAGAGAATTTTTATGGGATTTTTTAAAATGAACCATAAGTTGTGAACCATATTATTATGGAGCAAGTTAGCTACAGTATGAGGGCAGAAACAATTTCCTGTGATGCTTCATCTACTGCTATTATATAGCTTTTAAAGTATGGCTTGATATTCAGATAAACATTGTGAACATTAGATGCCAGACTTGAAGACTCAAAGCTCAGTATATCATCTAAAATGTTGGAAACTTTTTCTTTTAAAATAATTCACTTGAGGCAATCAAATTATATAAACTGCAGTAGTTTGATGAGTTCAGAACACACTGGTTTTAGATGCTGAGAATTACTGTTTAAAAAAAATCAGTACTGATGTGGGTAAAAATGTAAATACCGGCAAAATATGAGAGGAATGAATTGACTCATGGAGAGGATGAGAGGGTAAGGGAAGTAAACACATCAAGAGAAGGATCAGGAAGGTCTCACGTCTTCATTGCTTTCCTTTCGCGTCCCCAGAGAGGGGCCATGTGATAAGGTGACAGCAAAAGGTGAGCATCTCAGATGGGAATGAGCCCTGTCTGTGTGATGGAGGCTGGCTGGACTAGCACCTGAGGGGAGAAGGCATTTCCCCAGGGTCCTGAGGCAAGAAGGGATGGTGGAGAGAAAACTCTGATGGCACTTGCCATATACTAAACCATAGAATGGTTTGTGTTGAAAGGGACCTTTAAAGGTCATCTAGTCCAACCTCCCCTGCAGTAAGCAGGGACTAGATCAGGTTGCTCGGAGCCCCATCCAACCTGACCTTGAATGTTTCCAGAGATGGGGTACTGTTCCAGTGTTTCACCACCCTCATTGTAAAAAATTTCTTCCTTACATCTAGTCTAAATCCACCCTCTTTTAGTTTAAAACCATTACTCCTTGTCCTATCACAACAGGCCCTGCTAAAAAGTTTGTCCCCATCTTTCTTATAAAGCCCCCTTTAGGTACTGAAAGGCCACAATAAGGTCTCCCTGGAGTCTTCTCTTCTCCAGGCTGAACAAGCCCAACTGTCTCAGCTTGTCCTCATAGGAGAGGTGCTCCATCGCTCTGATCGTTTTTGTGGCCCTCCTCTGGACCCACTCCAACAAGTCCATGTCCTTCCTGTGCTGAGGACTCCAGAGCTGGATGCAGTACTCCAGGTGGAGTTTCAGGAGAACGGAGTAGAGGGGCAGAATCACCTTCCACTTCTTCTGTTGCAGCCCGGAATATGTTTGGCATTTAGAGCCTGACGGGTAGAAATATGAGTCTTGGGAGTGTGGGCCAAAAGGTTTGAAGAGTAGCGCATGGAGATTTGGGCCTAAGATGATGGGCAACCTTCAACAGGAGCAAGGGCAGGGCAGAGGGGGAAGTAAGTGCTCCTCTGGCTTCGGTTTTTTCCTCTTTTATAATGAGGCTATGCTACACCAAAACCCATAAAATTTTAGATGATAGTTTGCATTTTTTTCCTAGTGGTATGTTCCGAAAAAGGTTCATAGTACCCATAAAAATTACCTTCCCAAAGGAGGAATTCTGGCAGAAGAATGAATGTGTTTCAGTAATTCTTTTACTGGATGGTCAGATTCTGTTATTTTTCCCAAGCAGAGCAGAGTTGGACTCATTCAGTAATTGAGTAGGGAATGCCAGATTAACACCAGACTCTGTTTAGTGCAAATTCCTTGTTGTGGATGAGAAGCACAACTCGCACTCTGAAATAATCTTTAAAGAATCCCATGGCACTCTTTATACAAGTGCTGGTATTTAACTCTGTTAGCCTGGACGGTTTCCAACTTCAGTATCTGATTTTTCTGTCCTTTACTTGTATTTATTACCTTTTTGGTTTAGTAGTTTTCTCTGTGTGTCTAACTTGTAAAAATATTGCCTACTGTCAGAGCTGCTTCTTCAGTTGGAGGTGGCAATTTCCAATTTATTTCTCTCTTTTCCGCTGTTGTGTCTTGGAGTATGTTGCCCCAGAAGTGAAATTAGCAGAAATGTGTTTTAGATAATTCCATGCAAAGCTTTTGAAAGGCTCTGGTATTAAATACTTAATATAGTCCATTATTATTTTAAAGCTCAAGTTTAATTAAGAGACTGTACTTGAATTTTGCAATGAATTGAAAATGCTGGTTCTCAGTTGTTGCTTGATCTGTTGCCATGGCGTGTAACTATGACCCGGACTGACCGAGCGATCATTCTGTTGAAATGTACTGATGCTTCTGTATCCTCAGTCTCATTGAGGAAGAGGAATTTGAGAGTGGGGAGGAGTGAAATCCTGTAATCCAGATTTTCTCCTGTGAGGCTGTGCTCACCGTGTGTCTTGGCAGTGGGCCCTCGCAGGAGCTCTGCAAACAGGGGTTTAAGGCAATTGTCTGTGATTTAGTGCTTGGTCGGGACTGTTCATAGCACCAGGGAAAGGTGGAAAGGGGGTGGGGAGGAATTACCACCCTTGATTCGAAATTTCCAGTCCAACCACAAAGTTGTTACAGTTGCAGATTTGAGAAGGTCACTGTCAGAGGGTTTGACTATTTAGATTAATAACAGAGACATTTCATGTTAAATTAGGAGACTTGTTAATGGTTAATAGGTAAGAATTGCAAATTATCTGAAGCAATCTAAGATGGTTAAATTAGCTCCTATGACAGGAAGATAATTTACTGACGGTAATTTGGAATGTCCCAGGACCTAATTTAATACAGTTCCTGCACACTAGATGAATTAAGGCTGGGGAAGAACAAAAGGGGCAAATGGAAAATTTTTACTTGATGCACTGGCAAATGGGATTCTTCTGCTATATTATTGCATATCTTACTGAAAATAGTGTGTAGGGAAAACGCTAAGGCAGAATTGTATGTAATGGCACTCCAGTTGTGTTATTTACAGATAAAAGTTTGTGCGTGTCTGTGTTTCTTACAAAAACATTTCTTCAGCTAATATAGCTGGTTTACCACACTTGGAAACCGTGTGTTTTCTGATCCTTTCTGAGGAATCTGTCTTCTGGGGAGCTGGACAGACAGATACAATTCAGAATGACAAGTCAAAGGTGTAGCTAGCAGCAGACAGTTGCCTGTGCCATGCTACAGCAGGAGAGTCATTAGGATTTAAGTGAAATATGATTTCCTCCACGTGCCAGAAGATCGAGGATGAGATAGCACTCGCTAGTCTGAGCTGAAGCTCAAGTGCTGATCTTCCCGCTTTCACGTAGGCCTGCTTTTTTGACCTCTTTCTTACAAAATTCATTACATATAAAGTTACAGAAGGGCTGAAGGTACCTAGTAGACCTACTCCTGTGTTATTAATGTTTAAGTTTGAGGCTTAGATTTTTTTTAGGAGAAACAAACTCCTGTGAACAAGCAAACCCCAAAATCTATTCTGGCTAGAGGCAGAATGAGCCTGATAATTGGCTCAGTACCATAACCCGTAATTCTCAGTTCTCTCTCTTTTCTTTGTTCTCATTTTTTTGTTATCTTAAAAAAATGTCTATCATTCCAATCTCTGTTGTAAGGAGTGGGGATGATGTGTATACTTCACCAAGGGCAGTTATTTCTCATAATTTTTGCTATTTAGAATGGCTTCTGTTCTCCAATGTATTTAATGACGAAATCCACAAGCTTCCAGCAGAGTGGTAGATTTACAACTGGAAAGTAACAAAACTTCTCTATAAGCTGGGAATTGATCCAGTAACAAACATCATAAACAAAACCATTTGTGGAATTCTTGAAATAAATGTACCTGTGATTATATTTTATTTTGCCATCACTTCTAAGGTTTGCCCTGGGAATAAGGGAGGTGCGGGACATGGTTGCTGAACTGAATTGTATTTTCACAGCATGGAGACTTGATTTAAATAACCTGTTTAATCATGATTAAATCATGACTGAAATCAGTAAGGAGGAACCCTTGATTAAACTATTGATTCTAATCCTGTTTTCCTTTTGTACCTCTATTATTTCTTTCAAAGCTTTCTCTTTTAAAATGGTAAATTATGCATTTCGTACTCACTACTTAAGGATGTTTTTATGCCTTGCTGTATTTTTTATTGAAAAGAAATTGAACATTTAAGAATTTATTTTAATTATGACCAAAATAATCCTGGATGCAATTGCTACACCGTCACTTACTTAATAGAGAACTGGTATATTTGTTTATCAAAAAAACTTTTCTATATAAAGTTGATAATTATTGAGCCAAGGAATCAATATATTGTTACTGCTTATTAAATTTAGGGTATCAAGAAGATTTGAATGTCTAAATATTTAGATGGCAAGGAATTAGCCATTTAGCCTGCATAGCTGTGGTTGTAAATTAAGCAGACAATTGCATTTGGGGGTGTTGCTGACACTGAAATTTTAAAATCGCTAGAGGTACTTTTTTATTCCATTATGACTTTTTATTGTATTATTTACAAAAGACAGAATAAAAGAAGGGAAACAAAAGGACAAAGAAACCCGATCTTTTGTCTTGATTTTACAAATGAAATCACTTTTCTAGAGCTCTCTTCTGAAGTACCCCTAGCCTCCTGGCAATGATCTGCCTTTTGCACTTTCCGATTTAAAGAACTGAAATTTTGCTTCAAGCATTTTGGCCATTTTACAACGCTGTACTGGAGAACTTGTCACTGGACTAACAGGTTATAATCTCTCTTGTGCACCAGGCATGCAGAAGCATACAAAGTAAGCCTTTGTGTGTTTAATCTGTTAGTTACTCTGCCACCTCTCATCAGCCAGGCAGATGGTGCATCGCTTCAGTCACACAGAGATTACAGGTTTGACTTCCTTAAACTGTGCAATGATCAATAATTTTTGGTATCAAGAAATACAGAGATCTTTCACAGACATACTCGGAGGGGGTAATTTAAACTATTGGCATATCCAAGAAAGGCAACTATAACCACAGCATGCTGTAATGTTTAACAAAGTGGTCAGATTATGTGCATGGCAATTGTCCTCTCTGTTATTGAAATGCTCTCACTGATGACTTCAGTGTGATTGTTTTTGAACGTTATTGATTTCATCTGTACTTAACTCCACTTTTTTCTAGGAACAAGTCAGTTTTAGATCACTTCTGGTTTTGACCAAGTATGGAGATTTTACCACATTAATAAATTCTCAGTGTAACTGCGTAGTGCCCTTCATTGTATTTCAAGTACTTGTTAAAAATACTGATGCTTTTCACAAGTTAAATCTTTACCAGTGTTTTTTAAAAAAACTCCTGTGCTAATTCAGGAATAATTTTAGGGAAAACTGATGATTAATATGGCCCTTTCTGCAGCAACAAAACTGGTAGCTCTTTGTCTAAGTTGTTTCCACCTGCCGATATATGAGAGCAGGTAGGAAGTGTGAGCCTCAAAAAAGATGATGCAAGTGAATACTGCTTTTCACTGCCTATGCAGAGAAATGGGTCACTGAGAATTGAGGTAAAAAAAAACAACTCCAGAGTTTGCTGTTTGAATTGGCTGGGAATGAATGTAACAAGGAAAAAAGTTGGAAGGGCTGATAACATTCTTTTCATTTGGCTTCAGTAGCTGCGGAAACAGAGAAGAGCCTACTTAAAAGTATGTTTAGGTATAGATATATCTAAAATGTCTCTAGTTCTAACATACTTTTCTCAAGGAATGATGACTTGGGGCTGTAAACCAGTGGATGGAGCGGATGGCTTAATGTTCCTGTGTCACTTCTATAATGATAAACACGGTTTTGCAGAATTGCCTGTTGATACTTGGGTGTATCAGCTAATTTTCTTGTGTTTCTTCTACAACACAACTTGTGCGTTTTCTTAGTTTTACTATCATATCCCATCCATTTTTACTAGATTGGAAGCGTTCTATTTTCTATTAAGTCTTAAGCAACTTGGGACTGGTCAGCTATGGGTTGAACTGTTGTAAAGTCCTTTCCTGCTGGAGGAGCTGTGGGCTGCCCTGGAGCTGTGGACAGTTGATCTAATTGTGTCTGTAACAATTCACTCGGCTGCTTTTTGTGAGGTACGCGTGCTTTTTTTGTATGGTAGATGGCATACAGATAGTAGATCTTTAACAGCTGTTTCATTCCAACAGCTTAACAGCCAAATGACAGTGTCTCATTGGGACATTGGCTGTTTTTCAGTCTTGAAAGCATCATTTGGCTGTGTTTGGCCGTTAGTATTACTGCTACCTCTTGAAGTACAGTGATTAACCAGTGGGCCCTGCATCATTTCAGGGATCTGCTTTTTACCTAAGAACATGTAAAAATTAAATGGTAGTGACAGTGTTTTGTACATTTAACTTTTGGGTCCTAAAACTTAATCTTGAACCATCATCAGCTTCTTTCTTCCTTCTTCCAGTAATGTATATGGCAGTGGATAAGTTGTAAACCTGTGGAGTTTTTTCAGAACCACTGAAGTAAATGGTAAAGTTTTTATGGACTTCAAAGAACTGTATATTTCAGGACTACGTGTTACTAATACAGAGGGACTGTAGTCCCATTCTACTTGGTGGCAATCTGGACGCAGGGTAGACTTCAAACTTCTGTTTCACTCCTACCAGAAGTTAACAGAAATGCCCTTCCATTTAATCTAGAATTGACCTGAAGTCATTAAAAATAAGTTGAGAAGAACCATCTCTCTCCACAATGCTGAACAGACATGATCTGCTTTCGATAGTATGGTAATGTGTAATGGAGGGGGCTGGATATTGATTGGTAAATGATAACTGAGCATGGAAGTATTGGAGAGAAAGGGATTTACATAAACATGTGCTGAATCCTCAGAAGGCTAATGCTTCTTTACATACGGTAAATGCTTCTGTTGTGTTAGCGTGATACAACAGGAGCTTTAAAGTTCTGATTCATGAAATTACTTTAATAAACAGGCATCCCCTTATTACTGCTTTGGTTCTGCTGTGTGCAGAGTACCATGACTTCAGAAGAAAAAAAAAGAGGGGGAGGGGGCAGTGGGGAAGAAGTGAGCTGTGATTTGATTTTTTTAATTTTATTTTTTTTTTGTAGGGATAGGAGTAGGTTCTTGGTTTCCCTGCCCTAGCTGAATAGATACATTCCCACAGTTGAAGCGTAAGACAATTGTAAGGCAAAAAAGTAAAAGATCAGAAGATTTAGATGCCAGGCAAAACCTCTAACTGGGACCACTTTCAAAGATTCTACTCCCACATCCTCATTGCAGTACTGAAAGTAAAGTGCCATTTTGCATTTCACTGTTTTGTGTATATTAGCTGTCTTCTGTAAATACAGTTGAAACAAAGTTTTAATTAATCAAAACCAAGATTAGAAACAGGTACTATATATCTTCAGTATAGGTTTTTAATAGACAATACTTAAAAAGGGGTACTGCACCTCTTAAGCAGGATTTTCCTTGTTGAATAGCTTGCCACAAACTAAATTCTGCTGGAAAAAAAAAAAAAAAAACCAGTAAATTATTGCCTATCAAGAAAGTAAACTCTCAGTTGTTTTTACGGAGTGGTGCTGTCTGCATCTCTTTCGTTGCTTCTGTGACCAGTTTTCTCCATGTGTAATGCAGAGCATTGACTGAAAAATACAGCACTTGCGGAATAAACTAATGCTATAAAAGCCAGGTTATAAAGAGAGCCATGTTTAACTTGTGCATTAAGCCTTAAGCACGTGAAAGTGAGAAATGGGTGACAAGTTATTGTGAGAAGGAAAATGACCTTTTGCATTTGAATAACATTTGGTGTGGCCAAATAACATTTGTCCTTCCAGCATTTGAATAGCAACAAAAAACAACAAAAACCCCAAAAAACAATAACAAACCCTAGTCTTCTGTGGTTTTCCCTTAATTATATTTCTTGCATTGTGCACACACAGATCTTGCCCCAGAAATGTAGAATTAAATTTGGATGAGTACAGCTCTAGGATGTACAGCCTACCTATCACTCTGATTAGTCCACTCCATTTTGATGTGAACTTCTGCTTTCTCTGCGGTCTAAATGCACAAGTCATTTAAATGCTTCTGTGGTTTTAATTACACCAGCAACTGCAGTGACACAGTGCAAATACCGTACTGCTTGCCCTTGTTTCTTAAGCTATGCTGTCTTGGTTTTTTTTTCCATTCTAACTTACGGGTTTTTTTCCATGGTAGTTTCAATGTAGTTCAAATTTTGGAGGGGAGGAGCATCTGTGAGACCTAAATTTTGTACAGGTGTGATAAGTGTGATGTTTATTTTCAGTGCGTGTATTTTGTTAAAGCACACTGACTTTTAGACTTGGCCAGTGTCACTAGTCCCTGAAATTCTGTTCTTGTGCGAGTAGGACTAGTAGGAGTATGGGGAGAGGAAAGGCTGGCTGGTGAAGCATGTGTTATGGTGGCATTTATTATAACGTTTTTACAGTTTCAGTTGAAGACTACTTTATTTCTGGTTCCAGAGAAGAATACATATTCTGCTGCTGTCTCTTCCACTATCCAGACTTGTTAGGGTTTGACAAAACTACCCATTGACAAACTTTTCCATTTTAGGGAGCACACACTCGATGCACATTTTTTTTAACGTGTAGATCAATTCTGTTGCTGAGTTACAACAAGTCATGATCTGAAAAGTGGATGGAAGAAATAAGTCTTGTGTCTGTCTTCTGAGAATGCTGTCTTATGATTTGGTTAATTGGACCATGGCCCTCCTCAATGCTGATCAGATCCTGAAGGTGCAGGTGCCCCTTTTACTAGGCGACCTGTTCTTTAAAAATGGTGCTTCTTGACTACCTCCCCACATGGGCAAACCAAGGACCCTTGCCTCGTCAGAGCTTGTATTTTGTTGACCATACCATAAAGCGTAGCTTTTGGGTTGGTGGTATGTTGTTTGGTTGTTGGGGGTTTTTGGGGGGGGGGGGGAGGGGGCTGGGGGTGGGCGGTGTTTTGTTTTGTTTGTTTTGGGCTTTTTTGGTTTTAGGTTTTTTTTGTTTTGTTGTGTTGGTTTTTTTTAAAATGTTTTCACTTATTGACTGGGAATGTCCTCCATGTTCAACTGGAGGCTGAACATCCTCAGTAAAAAGAGGATGAAAGAAGGAAAATCCATATATATAGATACATCTTCCTCCTCCTATCTATGTAGATATATATGTAGGTATATGTAGATATCTATCTTATATAGATAGAAGATATATAGATCTATTACTATCTATCTATCTTTCATATATATATATATTTAATTTTAATCATGCAGAAATATGGAAAAATAAGTGAAAGAGAAGGTAGAATGTGCCCTAGACCAGAGCTGCAGCATCTGTATGCTGGAGTCTGTTAAAATACGTTCAGTGGTAAGGAAATGGGCTAATAAGAGTGAACTCGTTGCTCCAGGAAAGCTCTGTCTTTTGCTGCTTCCACTCATCAGTCCATAGAAATAGAGAATATGCCTATGCCTTGTTAGGGCTGGATAACCATAATACAGAAAAATCATATACCAATGAAAAGAATTGTTAGCATGCAAGATGGATAACGTTAGCATAGAGCAACATACTTTCAGGTAGGTTAAGATCACGTATGCAAGTGGAAAAGAATGGAGATGATGAGAACTAAGATTTTTGGATTGGTTTTCCGTTGTAGGGATGGGAAAGGATGATTAAACAGTTGCATTAAAAAATAGCATTTGATTAAGAAAATAAATAGTTTCATGGAAGAGGATGTATATGTGAAATGCCAGCAGAAGTTACCAATGGGTGAAAGCATGGATGTCTGGCATGCCTGTAGTATAGACTAGACAGTGCTTGCTGTCGACGTGACATAGTGATGTGTCTGGTGATGATGGGGCAGCGCCTGTAATGCATGGTTTCTGATTTCACCTCAAATAAGAGAATGAAAAAAATAGGGAATCTTGCTTCTGCTGTAACTAATCAAAAGCCATAAATTATGCAGATTCCATGTGATGTACATGTTCTCTGTACAAGTCAGTTTTGTTGATTACCATTCTGTTATCACCTGTGTTTTTGGACACTTAGCTCCTTATATCGGTCTTTGTAAACCACGCATGATGATCAAGTAGCTCAAGTCTGAAAATTCAGCAAGTGATGCAGAGATAAAACCTGTGCGTTCTTACACACACGCACGCACCCTTCTTCCAGCTTGCCTTATTTGAGATTTTTTTTTTTTTTTTTATTTTGGGAAGGAAGAATATAATGTTACTTAGCTACGGTAAGATGCATCTCTGCATCTCATTCAGCAATACAGACTCTCCCTGAGGGCTATATGGAAGATGCTGAAGCTTGGGGGAAATGGAAGCTGATGTTTCAGGTAACTCTGCGTAGGGAGTGGTGGATAAATTTGTGGAAAAAAAGAAAAGTAGTAGTAAAAAAGAATGAAAGCTTGAAGCTTGATACATAATCAAGCTCTCCTAGCATGATTCAGACCTTAATTCCAAGACATCTAATTTTCTTGAATCTCACTTACATGATAGACATTCTGCATTTAAGGACAAAAGAAATAATGACATTTAATGTCTCCAATTTACACTTGCATCATTGCACAAACATGATTTCCTATTTTAAGTCAACAATGTAGATCTTTTATCAAGAGCGTGGAACATAGTTAATTTGACTATAGCAGGAATTACGCTATCATTAGATAATTATTTGAAAGGCTTTGTCTTTAAATGTGAATGCCTGAAATCTCTTTCATGTCTGTGGATTTTTTCAGTAGAACCATGTCAGTCTGAACAGCTGCATAATTTGTTTATTCTCTAATCCTGATTTTTGTAAATACCAGCATTGTTCTGCAAATCATTTCCTTCAAAACAGAGCATCTTTGTTTCATATCCTAATGACAGGATGGCCTGAGTTTATAGGCGGGGGGCTAAGTGATGAAGTTGGCCCATGTGCTTTTTCTGTTTCTTTGAGGAAGCATTATTGCCTAGAAAAGCAGATCTAGCAATCTTAGTGTGCACATCAGGTGGTCCTGATAAAAACAAAGTAATAATAGAGATTTGCAAAATATGCTTTCATAAAGTATAAAGTTTTAAATTCTGAAATTACTTTGCGAGAAAGATGGCTGCCAAAATGTCTTAGCATGACGTGCTTTGGTGTCACCCTTATTCAGTGCAGTTCCGCGGAATTCCTCCTGTTGGAGGTGACAGCATAATGAAAAGCAACCTGCAGGAAATAAATAAACTTCAGTGTGCTAAAATGCACAAACATATTTAAAATTTACTACTTTTTAGAAGAGATGGGCTGTTTTTATCCATGATAATCAAGGTCTATTAGTCTGTAATGGCACCGAGCAAGAAGCAAATAAGAGGTATTATAAGAGATGGAAAAAAGGTCTGAGTTTGCATTTTAAAATAGAAATAACTTTTTCACAAACACATTAGAGAAACTAGGGACCATTAAGAAATGATGAAGAAGATAAAATTATTAATCACAGAGATACTAAGTGCCTTTCTTCAAATCCTATTTCTATTTAGCAGAAATAAAGTCTGTGTGTGGTACTGCATGATAGGAATGTAATGGATGTAAGTAAAAAGAGAACTCCAGTGGAACAAATGAAACGCTGCTTGGAAACTGCCTACAAATAAATCAGCAAGTCCAAACAGTTGTCACCAAGCGTATCAAGGGAACTAGCAAACTCTAATGTGCAGTAACAGTGACACTAACTAGAACCAGGGAAGTGTCTGAAGACTGGAGAAGAGCATGAACAGCTTTTAGGGGAGAATTCGAGTGCGTCTTCTACTTGGTGGACTATATAGTGGAATAAATAATTTATGAAAATCAATAAACGTCTGGAAGGTAATGGAAACATAAGCAAAAGCACTTACAGGCTTCTAGCAAATTAATCTTGCCAAACTTCCTTTGTTTTGCTTTTCCGAATAGTAGTGTACCATTAAAGAGAAAGCAGAAGTGTCCTAAGTTCAAAATAGTTCAGTGTGACAATTCCAGATAGCAGAGTTGGATGGCTGAATACATATCAACCTTCCTTGATTTTTCACCTTGACTTAAATAAACAGATTGGACCCATTAGCTTTCTATTTGGGACATTCTGCAATTTGGAGACAAAGTAAAATACGCCCCATTTGCATCCTGCTCAAGGAAAGAGGCTGCATTAGGAACAGCTGGTCTCTCACATAGCTCTATCAGTCCGTTAGGAAGCTGGTTAATTTTCATGGGAGTTCAAAATTACTTAGTGCCTTTTTGTATGGTGGATGTTCTACTTATGGGAGGTCTGTGGAATGATATAATCTGAGAGCCTAATGTATTAGTTTCTAGATAGGTGACTCTTAAGAGTGCAAGATCTACAGAATTACTTTTCAGCTGGTTTTAGTGTTGGCCTCTGTGGAAAAAGATGTGCAGGCTGGAGCAATTCGGTATAGCTGCTAATAAGCAAAACTTTCTGTTTTACCTCTGCAAAGGTGTGAGATAAAGTTTTTATTCCTTCAATTTGCTTCTTCAAAAATGTGTGCAGGAAATGAGTATCTAAGTCTGAGCTGCATTCCACATTCAGTCAAAACATATCTTATATAAGAAGGATGCTAAATTTCTTTGCAACTTCCCTATTTTTGGAAAGCGGCACTTTTAACAAGCTTATTAGATAAAATAAATTTCAGCAAAAGGAAGTGGATTGTCAAAAGAGAACTCAGAGATGGGTCATATGTTTGGTTTGTTTTTTTTTTTTCTTTTAACAGAAAGCCATCCAGGTTTTTCTAAGGGGCGGGGAAGAACTGAGATTGATACTAATTCTCTGTTGAATAAAAACAGACTGTGCAATATTCCATATAGTGGCTGCAGATTTCTACAACAGAAAGAAATGAGCCTCCTAAAGCTGTATCTGGCTACCTGTGTTATCTGCAGCTTTGTATTAGTGATCTGCAACTCCTATAGTTTTTTTTTTATTTAGAGTAGAATTTTGGGAACCTGAAACTTTTTCAGCTTTGAAGCATTCATTGTATTCAGTAAATGAATACTTTTCATTTTAAGCACCGCACATGGCATACTTATTTTTCAGGGTTTGATATCTTGCTTTTGTCTGTGTTGCCGATCAGTTTGGGTTTTGCGTTCCTGCGTGTGGATGTAATATTTTTGTAAGTATTTAGCAAGTGATAATAGCTGTAAGTCACAGCTGAATATGCCTGCCTGTTGGATTTAGTTTTCCCACAGCAAGACTTCATGGCCTGGTACACTGAAATATGAGCTTGCATACAGTTTCCTTGCTGAGGAGAAGAATAATGGACTGCAAAACACATTCTGTTGCTATTAGCTTTTCAAGTGGATTGAGCTATTCATTGGAAAAAGTGTGTGCTACAGCAATTAAGTTCATCCCTGTGCTCAGTCGGCTTGCCGTTTCCGAAAATGAGATGGACATCTATTTTGCAAAGAGGTTAATGTTTTACTGATGGTAGAAATTATTAACTAAAACAGAAGCTGGAAACGTGCAAGGAATGGAGTTTTGGAGCACAGTATGAGACTATAAAAGAGTTCTTTAACGTAAGTATTAAGTCCCTTATGACTGTGTCATACGCTGAACTGGTTAAAGCACTTCATGTCAAACAGGAAGGCAGAAGACCTTTGGCTTTCATACTGCTGCTTATTGTACGTGCAGATAGAACCTCACTGCGGAGGCGATGGTGGTCAGTGAAAGAGCTACTCATTTCAAAAGAGATGTGTAAACACTGTGCATCAAACACTGCTTTTCAGCATTTAATGTTTGCTAGATACTTTGTCTCTTAAACGAGCATCCCTGTATGTATGTGATCTCAGTTAGGGATCTTTAAGTCCAAGTCAGTATTTTGTTACTCTTAGAGGAGAAGGGGTAACGCATACGATTCAGACTATGTTGAACTAGTAGAGTAGGTATGGCGGAGTGTCTTTTGAACTTGGAAAGGAAAATATTTATCAGAGGACCTTATTTTGGTCCTTTAGGTTACCCAAGGCGCTCTTCAGCTTAAGCACATCTTTCTGTTAGTTTTCCCAAAAATACTGCCATGAAAATGTGGCGGAGTCTCTCCAGTCTTGGCACTTTGGGAGAGCAGTGTTTTTGAAGTTGAGGAAATCCACACTACAAAAATGCTGTTGTCAATGCCATAGGTATTCTTTGGGTGTAGGAACTGAATAGTTGTTTTGTTCTGTTGTGTTGTTCATTACATTTTAATGTATACACTGAATGTTTTTCAGGAACTCCAGGAAAGAACTTAATGACATACGGTTTGAGTTTACTCCAGGTAGAGGTAAGGCTCCTTCAATTGAATTATTCTTTTATTGCGCAAAAAGGTATTTCAGAAATTGATTACTGCTTATAGATAATACAAACTATCTCTCTGAAATGTTTCCTACTGTGTAGAGCTTTATATTGAACTTCACTTGAACAAGAATAGCAGATGTATGTAAATTCTAGTGGCAAGTTTGCATAATGCATAGTATATATTAGAAGACTTGATCCCCAGTATACTTTATAAATTTCTTGTCTTGTTGAAATGATCTATGTGGCATATAAGATCTTGCATAGCAATATTTATGGATTTATAATTTCCACTTTCGCATTTGGAAAACATCATAGGAAACAGAATATAGTAGCTATAAGGGTGTATGTGGTGATGGTGGCAATATTTGAGTTTCTTTCCCCTTTATAATAAAAGATGATCTGTTAACAAATATGAAGTGCACACCATTTTTTCAAATGCTGACTTCACTGAAAGTTGAGTTGCATCTCTAGATTTGGTATCATCACCAGAAAGAAATTCTGTCATTGAAACTTAAAACTCTACTGCATGTTTGTAGGACTGTATTGGCTTTCCAGTGCTGCGAGTTATAAGAACTCGTAAAATTTACTTTTGTTTGAATAAGACCAAGTGTTACTGGGATAAAAAGCACAGGAGGCTGATATGTTGAGTAAGAATCATAGAATCTTCATGGTTGGAAAGGACCTTTGAGATCATCGACTCCAAACATACGCACACAAAAAAACCCTACAATCTCCGCCACTAGAGCATGCCCCCCTTTGAACTATGAACACATTTCATATAGTGAATACTGAGTTCTGAGATATATTTAGAATTACCTTCAAAGAGCTTCCACCTAAAAATTAATCCAGATTGGAAGAGGTGTCTCTTTTCCTCTAAATCATAGTCTCTTTCATGTGCAGTGGTTCTGTGCACGGATATACTCTCTGTTGTCTACCTGCATTTCTCATTGATTTTGGCAATGGGTAATAACAAAAGAGATCTCTTACTTAATTGGGCACATAGCATCCTGGTGTAGCCACTCATCAAAAGAATTCCTTAAATACTCTCTAAGCAGTTACATAAGCCATTTGAGAATTCTGACTTGGCTAGAATAGACCAGGACTGTTCCTAGTAGTCAGTCACTGAGGCAGCCAGAAGGCAGCTATGATTCTTATCTTCAGAGCTCTCCAGAAATTGTGGCTAGCGTAGCTATATTGTTTTTCAGCTCTGTGTTTTTCTTGAGGAAATGATGCAACTGTGTAACTGCCTCAAAGCACGCGCTCCACGCAGATATTTGGGTTGAGACCATATTACAGTTGAGACTTAGCTGGAATTTATGCTTGTTCCTGCTGTTTCCTCCTACTTACCTCTAAGCCTTCTGAAGTCTTTATCCATGAGCAAGTAGTAGTCACAGGGACTTAGGAACTGTACCCATTCGGGTATAGCAATTCATGCAAAATTGATCCAAAGCTCTGAATTTCCTGGGTCACAGTGCTTAAAAGCTATTTTAAGCCTAAAGCTCAAAATAATGACTATTCATGTAACCTGTTGCCCCACTGGTAATAAACAAGAAAGGGTATGTAGCACATCTCTATCTAGATACGCAGAACAATGGAGACCATCAAGAAAACAGTGAAAACCACACCAAAACATAGTTTCTTTTTTTGGTTGTGAAGATACTGAACTTAAAAATCGTGTAGGAGTACGTAGTTAGGTAATAGAGGAGAAATGCTGGTGGCCAGGAAAGGTCTGTAGGGGGTTTGCAATGAACGAAATCATCGCCTCATGTGATTTGCTGTGCAGAGGCTGATAAGATAATTATCTTTTTTCCTCCTAATTGAAGATAATTTTGAATTCAAGCCTGCCTCCATGGGTGTTTTGGAACTAAAATATATTTTTACTGAATTGCATTGGATGACTGATACTTTTTGTTGTTTTTGTGGGCTCTCATGCTTATTCATTTCACCTTTTGGACAGACACAGCAGATGGCGTTTCTCAGGAGCTGTTCTCTGCAGGCCTGGTTGATGGCCACGATGTAGTTATAGGTAAATTACATTTTTGTTTGCAATTACGCTCTTGTGACAAGTTTGTGTTAAATGGATGTGAAAAATGTTTTCTCTAATGCTGGTTTTCATAAAATCCTTTTTGTCCTAATTTTGCTTTCATGTATGGATAGTTCAATCAACAACCCAATTTTGATACTAGTCCAAAGATTGCTTTTGGAAGTCAGAACTCTTTAGTGGTTTGAGAGGATGATATAATATAGATCTCCTGAAGGATTATTTACAATTCAGTGATTGATAATTTTTGTGCTAACTTAATTTTTTTGTTTAACAATAAAATGATTTTTCGGTAGGAGCTTGCAAAGTGTGCTTTGGCAGCTTGGAAGTTAGTAAGTATTCTGCTTGGGTTCATGGAAGTAGAAGCAAGCCAGAGTTCAGGATCTGTGGAAATTGCACCTAGAGGTATCAATTCCACGGTAAAAAAAAAAGATAATTAGAAATGTCTTCTGGCTGATGATACTCCTGGCTGAAAGATATTTCTCTATTTTCCTATTCTGTGCTTCAGTAAATTTTTTTTGTAATTTTTTTTTTTTTAATGGAATTCAGTGCCTGGCAAAGATAATTAATTTGCAAGTGCTTATTTCCCTGCAGTTCCTTCTCTTCTGGTTGCGCAAGACCAGTAGATACATAGTTACCAAAATCAGAGGGGGGCTAGCAGATGCTAAAGGTGTGAGAACTGACTTGAGGAATACCAGCAAATCAATCTTTGTCATGCTGTCAAAGAAGTTCATATCAATTGGTGCAGATATCATTACCAAACTCAATGATATGGAGAGTGTTTTGTAAATGCGTAAATTCATATGACTTGCTTGGAAGATTATCTAAATAATTCTTAGTGCGTTTGTAGGGTAGCTAAAGTATTTCAGAGAGGCAACAATACCTTTTGCTTTCGTATGTTCAGAATACAGGTTGATTCTATCTGACAGAAGGAACAAAAGCTCTACCTATGCTTTTATTTTAATTTCTAAAGAAAATGTATTTAGAGGAGGTTCGCAGATGGTACGGGCTGTGCCTGCTAGCCTGTACCATCTGCGAACCTCCTCTAAATAAGGGTTCAGGGGAGAGGGATAGCTTGGCCTTAGGTTGTTGCCTTTTTAATACCCAGTATGAAAAATGTCATTGCTATACTGCTGATGATGTTTTTCTTAGAATTTTCATTCCTATGAGATACTTTAGTTCATTTAGAAATAATAAATAAATATTTTTGTCTGGCTAAGAGAAGAATTGTTATCTGTTGGCTATCCCACCTGCCTGGGCGGTCAGCTGGCACTCGGTGTCGCACAGAAGTCAGATGGCAATGCTGCAGTGCAAGTCCTGCTGGGACCCAGTGAGACCCCTTTTCCCTTCTTCGCTCTTCCAACGTAAAGTGCCAGTATTTTTATGGAAATGGCACCATGAATGGGATTTGTTATCATCTTTCAGGGGGAGAGATAGGGGAAAGGCAAATGAAGATAGATATCCCTCATGGCTTTAGTGATGGGACTTTGGTCCTTGAAGAAGCACAAATATTTAATTTCCCTAGCAGGCTTGGTTAGAGACACTGTCTAGTTAATAATACAAGTTTATTTCCTTGCTTAGTTCCTGTTTTGAATTTCATCAGACTTTGATTTTTTTATCACTATAATGATGGTCCTTTCTATTCCTTCCTGTTTATCTTTTTATTGTGGCGTTAAAAAAAAGTAAGGAAATGAAATTTCTTGTATATAATTGAAAGCATTCAACGTAAAACTAATTTCATTAATTATAATCAGTTTATACATTCACTTTTCTGTGGTGTTGTAACTTACCTCAGGTTCCACAGGCACAAATTCTTGCATGATTTTGTACTATAATTTTCACTTTTCTGTTTGCTTCACCTGTGATGTTGTTCACACTTTCAAATGTGTTTGAACATTGTTATCTTCCTAAGAAATTACTTTGGTGTTCATGTTTTACTGAAAGAAAAGTCTTGCTAAATGCAATTTCACTTTTAATTAAAAAGAAGTTAAAGTTGGACTTAAGTTAGAAAATGTTTGTGATTTCCTTTGAGAAAACCGTCAAAATGTTGTATGGGCATGGAATGAAACAACTTGCATGCAAGCAGATTATCACAAATTTCAGAATTTCACTGTAGCAGTGCAGTCCTAAGAAATATTTCAGTCCCTTAGCAATAGGTCATATAAGAGAGCAGACGGTGCTGAAAATGTAAATCTGCTTACAAAACTAATTTTCTGTGTAAAATGATTTTGCCACCTTGTTCACTTGAAATCAAAAGGTTTAAAATCTTCCTATATAGGAAGAGAGGAGTAGTATAGAAGAGCTTGGTTAAACTTGCCCGTAAGAACTGATTCCATTAGCTTCCAGATTGAAAGCAGCTGATAAATTACCTTTCACTGTTCAGCTGAAGCATGCAGAAATTCAGCTTCTATAACATGAATGAAAACCAAGTTCTGAGTCTCATAAAAGTTGTTCCTTTAGTTTCTTTTAATGGATGTTGGAATGTGTAGAGGCTGGGAGAAAACAGAAAGGTGAAAATACCTGTGCTTATGTTGAACTCAACAATTTGTTGGTGTAACAGTGTCTGAAAGGACGCTTGAATAGAAGTCAGCAAAAGCTGTTGTGGAAAGTACAGCTGTGGCATACGTGAGCTGAAGCTGTTAGTGGGGACCAGCTGACATGTAAGTTTTATAGAATTTGCTGCTAAGCATCAAAACTCTTCACCTTTTGAATCTTGCTGGATTTGCTTCACTTAACACAGGCTTCCCAGGAAGATTTCCATTCTGATAGGCAATGAGTTCAGCTACCTGTTCTGCAGAGAAGCAAAAATCCCATCTTGCATGTTCAGTTCTGGCTACGATTGACTGGTTTCTGTTCTTATTGACCGTAGTATTGTTTCAAAGGAGGTCCCTAGATCAAGGGAATCGGTGCAGAGAATTTCATTTAAGAGCAGAGTAGAGTTTGCGTTTGCAGAGGGGAATGAGTCTTGGAGCTTATATGTAGGCACTGGTATCTAGCTGATGAGGTATTATCCTACAGTGCTGAAACAGCTATGTTAAATCATATGAAAGATCTGGAATATTTTCAAAATATATTTTGAGATTAAATATATCTTTGTGTGCATATGCAATATACGTATATTAGCTAGTAAACATTCATCTGGTAATGCTTTATTATATTTTTGATACCAAAAAGGAAACTCAAATCATATCAACAGTCAGTTCTGTTGAAGATCACATAGTTGCAATCCTGTTCACTGGTATGTACAATGGCATATAATTTCAGCGAAGCCTTAGGCTATAGTTAATTTTCTAGAAGCCTTGCATGAATTTCAGAACCTAAACGTGTATCTACAGTTATTAAATTGGAGTATGTTAAAAAAAAAAAAACAACCAAACTTCCCTTCCTGAACTGTTTTTATTTAAGCCTTGCTACCCATGCCATCGAGAAATGTGCTACATTCACTATATTAATGTACCTTTAGTTTGGATATTTTTGTCAAAAAGTATCCATGAATACTTTGAGCACCATGGAAGATGGACCTTCATTTCTAAATACACCAGACATTAACTACTGGTAAATGTGTATCTCTCTGGTGTTGGAACCAGACCCAATTATCCACTTAGCAATGCAAGGAGCAGCTTTTAGTCAGTCAAAAGAAAAGCTTCCTGCTGAAAGGTCTAAAGTCTTTAGAAGAACCAGCTGAAAACCCAATAGATTGTATTTTGAAATGAGATCATATTTTGAAAGTAGCAAGCTTTTTCATCAGCATCTTGAAAATTTTCTTAGAAGTGTGAATACAGTAGGTGCCATAATAGTTTGACTAAGGGTTTTGGGGTTGTTGGATTGGATTTATCTTTTTTTTTTTAATTTTTTTTTTGGAGGGGGAAAACAGCTTTTTTTATTTGTTGCAGTTACTGTGGTAAATAGAAAGGACTTAAATTGGCATCTAGAATTAAAAAAAAAAACCAAACCATGGCTGTTGATTGGTTATTTGGCCATGAGCGCAGAGAACATGTATTTCACCAAATCCAGAATTATTTTATTTCAAGGAATGTTAAACAGTAATTAATGTGTGGTACACAATTAATCACAGTATTAAAGCATTAGAAATTGAAACAGCTGATTGTCTTACAGTATCATGTCCACTGATGCTGAAGGTACTTTCATTCTAAAATGGAAAGATGAAAATGCAGAAGCCCAGTTCGTTGTATACTGTCTGTAACAACAGCATCTTAACTCATAGTAGTACTGATAATCCATTTCATAAAAAAGCCACAGCATGCCACAGTGAATATCCTTTTCCTTTCCTTGGGTTTGCTCTGCATTTGCTCATACCTAGTTTACTTTCCTGTTTTGTTAGATTAATCATCTTTGAAAGTGAATGAAATGATGCCTTTTGTTCAACTTCAGCTTAGCATCTTACTGTAATCAGAAAATCCGATAGCGCTGCACAAGTAGAAAACATACTGCATTACTTTATGTCCTCAAAGAGCAGTAATGTTGCTATGGGTAGATGACTCGGATAGCACTACCATTTGAAGGCAGCATAGGTGTGTCATTTACTATCACTCATGTTTTGAGATGCACTGATTATTTTTTTTTTTTTAAGGAATTTGTTAGAAGTTTTGGGGGGTTTTGTGTCTGTTTATTCTTGTGGTTTATACTGAGTGAAATAACTGAATTTTTAGTTAAGTGTATGTCCTGGTTTGAGGTAAAACAGAACCAATTTTCTTTTTAGTAATCTTACTTTTCAGCTCAGCCTCTCCTAACTAACTGAATTCTCTGAAATTAACAGCATATTTTTCAGACACTGTCTGCTTCCAGAGTGACAAGGCCTTGTTTATAATTGATACCTAGGAATGGTATGCAGAGAAGCTCGTGCTTATATTTATTGCTATAACAACCAAGGTCAGCTAACTGTGTTACGTGCCCCACTGGAGGGTCAGAAGTGGAAAAGCGTAGAGGGGTCGCACCTGCGGTTAGGAGCGGACAGGGCAGGTGACCCAAAACTGACCAACAGTGTGTTCCGCCCCATCTGCATCATGCTCAAAACTGAGGGATCCAAGGGTCAGCCTCTTTATTCAATAACCGGCATCCGAGGATGACTCTGTCTGCCTTTGATCCTGAGATGTGCATTCTGGAATCCAGTTCCCGTCTGTCGCTGAGTCCAGTGTGGGACTTTCCCAGTGCCTGACAGTGATGTGATCATCATCCTGGGAGCTTCATATGGTTTTGTGTATGTAGTATATATTTCATTAATTTCTATTATTCTATTAATATTTTCATTAAAGCAGTTTAGTTTTCTTTTAAACTAATAAGTCTCTGTCTCCCTCCTCCCCCCACTACCTCCCTGAAGGAGTGGTGGGGGACGGCATCTGTCGTTCATTTCAGTGGCCAGTGTGGCCCAAACCTCGACAGTGTATCATGTTTTTTATATGCTCCAAAGCTCAATGTACCCATAAACTTTCTAATGAGAAAATGCCTTTAGAGACCATAGCAATTAATTTCAAACGATAGACTATATACTTTATGTTCACTTTTTAATGTATTATCCAGAAAGGAAATTTATAGATTTAATGAAAACCTGGCTGTACTTTAAAGTGTTTTGTAGAAACTCTTGTGCCTTCAACATGTGCTCATAACTCTGTATCTCTTTAGCAAGATATGCTGATGCATTACAGATCGGAGAATATCTCTGAAATCCCCAGGGTTTAACTCAGGACTTAAATATTTCAACGCATCTGTCTCATTTAGAGCTAATGCATTGAAGGGTGACTCATAATGACTAGACTGCCGGGAGTTCTGGAAGCTTGAGGTACACCCGCAGGTAATCAAGCTTTGCATCTAATTGCGCCTTCAAAGTTATTTTAGCTATATGTGCTGTACGTAAAAGGTGCACCTGAGAAAGTATATTGTGTGAAACTGGCTGGTTTCATGCAAGTTCCCACCTTGCTGAATTTTCAGTGTGATGGAAACGTAAAAAGGTTCAAAGGTAAAAAACCAATATTATGTTAGGTGGATGATCACTGCTGCTGTAATGGTTGTTGTGGCAGAACTATAAATACGTGATGTACGAAATTCTCCAAGTGTGCAAGTTATTCTCCACACATATACGTTTGTTCATGTATCGTAGTAAATGTGCTAACCTTATAGCCATGGTCAAGTAAATAATAATTTTAAGTTACTTTAAGGGGAAGACAAAAAAAAGGTGGATTGGCCTTCAGAGACAGGGGGTTTGGTTTGGTTTTTTTCAGCATACAGTCTACTAGTTCCTACTTAACTGTGTAAATGAGGAATAGATCCATCTGTTTATTAGTGGGATTAGTTTGGGTTTAGCCTGAAACAGTAGGTGATAAAATCTTAGGCCTGAAGTGTGTTCCCTGCCCTCATAGGTCTGAACTGTAGTTTTGAGACCTTTCCTTTCTAGTTTAAAAAAAAAGACAACTGTAAATTTGAATCAGAAATTGCAAAGACAGCAATGTAAGTAATGTTCCTCTTTTCAATAGTAATTTAGTTGCTGTTATTTGTTTCCTTGGCATTCACTTCTCTGCGAGTGGTTACTATGTCAAAATAAGGATTTATTGAGGCTCTTCAAACCAGAGGTAGTCCATTTCAGAACCTAACTCCTGCACATCAGGGAGTCTTTTCTAAATATATTTTTCCTTGTTTCAAGTTTCAGATATAAGGTATTGAAGTAGCCTGGCTGCTATTTCATCTTCTTAATAGTTTTGTCAGAACAATATCTATAATTCATAGCAGAACTCGGGACAGGAGGAGTTGTGAAGATCGGATGGGGAGAGGAGATTACCAAGTAATAATATGCATAGCAGAATGTGACCTGCCTTATTTCGGCATAGACCTACATTTCAGCTCTGATCCAGCATGATGAAGGTATTTGTTAGAGCTGTCTTCAACATCTTGATGACTATCAAACTGTTGTCAAACCTTTGTCTGAAAGCTAGCGCTTGCTTTCCACATTCAGTCACAGGCAAACGATTTTTTTCAACCTTGTACTCTGACTCATTCTTTCGTATAGAGAATTTATGAGGACAATTTACTGTAATATCTCCGGCTTGTTAAATATCCCTACTAGCAACATTGGGCAGCAGGTCTAAATTTTTATTTTAAATGTTCATTTGAGATTAGACTGAGGTTTAGAACGCTCGGGATCATCAAAGTGCTTTTCTCAAGATGGAGGGGAAATTGTGAAACCCGTACGTACTCCTTCCTCATCTTCCTGGATGATCTACCCCATTAGACACGTACAGAATCAAGTTCTGAAATAGATAAGCATTTAAATATCCAAATATATTCTACTTATCTTTTTATAACACTTTTTTAAAATGTGCAGTGGTTAAGTGTTCTTCACACACTCTGGGGGGGGAATCAATCTGAAGTATCAATCTTTATTTTTTTCATAAGTTTCTGGGAAAAGGTACAATTTGCCAGTTATTTTAATTTAATCAATAAAAACGGTTATCACAATTTCAGGGTTTTTTCCCTTGTTTTTTTTTTGCTTTTTGCTCATACATTGTAGAAAGTAAACATTACCTTGGGATCAGGTATCCATGCTAAATAATTGAGAATTTGGGAGTTTAGTAATGTGTTATTAGAACTGAAACAAGATTTCTAGCACTAATTTATTTCACTTTCCATTTTGATACAGTGCTCCTGTTTCATAAAATATACTGCTTCTGTTGGGTGGGAATTTTTCCATCAGCTACCTAAAGAAAAATGAAATCTTGTGTATTACTTTGTCCTCTGTTTTCCCGTTTTTGTCTGTGAACCCTGGGTATTACTACCCCATGTTAATGGATCTTAATGTGAAGACATTTGAGGTCTTGTATTATTCCATAAACTCTTTCTTTTTTTTTCCCAGTTTGAGCAAGGATAAATATTTAAGGTCTTTATTTATCTGTAGAGGTCAATCAGGAATATGTGTCCCTGATGTCTCTTCCATGCTTTTACCTGTTCTACTCTTGAATAACGGCATAACTGGTTGGTTGTTAAAGCTTTGGTCTCACTTTCCTCCCCCCTCCTTTTTTGGAATGAGATGCCCTGATGCCAAACTACTAGTTAATGTCCTTAAAAATGTCTAAAAAGACATGAACTAGCCTAAGCTTTGGTTGTCTGTATAGAGTAAATGAATTCATACCTAAGTAAAATCAGCACAGATTTTGGTACTCGCTAGGGATAGTACAACCTGTGCCTATAAGTATTTGGGTTATAATTTGAAGTATTGCTTGCCTCCTTTCTTCACTATTGCTGTATCTTGGGCCATTCTTAGGGAGGTGAGAATGGTTTTATTTGTTACAGTTCTTCCTCGTTCCTGGTACTTTATACTCACATGAAACAGCACACGTTCCTGGGTTTGCAATGTTGGGGCTCAGAACCCATATGAACCACAGGGCTCAAGTGGTTTTAATCATTACTTTAAGCTGTGGGAACTGCACTGTGAAATTGTAGTCCTGTTCATAAGGATGCTGTAGGGGGACGTTTTTCAGTCTCCCGGTGTTCCTTTCAAGTGAGATCAGCTTTAGCCTTTTGTTGTCCTATAGCTGTCCTCTTTGAGCTGTGTTTTCTGATCGTGAGACTGCAAATCAAGGTGTTGGATATTGAAGTATCAAATGTTGAAATGCAGATAGTTTCCATTGTCTTTATCTATATCTACTGATTCAGCAATGTACTTTGAGAATTCAGACAAATTTGTGAGCCTTAATCTCTCTTTGATAAATTCCTAATGACAGCCTCTTCATAAATAATACATTTCTAAATGGTTTTAATGTTTCTCCCTTATAAGTGTCCAGTAGCTTCCTCAGAAGAGAAGCCAGGCTTGCTGTTGATCTTTCTATTCTCTCTTATTTCTTTCTGAAAAGAATCATGTCTAACTCCTTGCAGTCCACTAGCAATAAACACTCATTAGTTAGCTGTCACAGATCTCAAAATGCTTTAATACTTCTTTTGGTACTGTTCTCAAGCAACATAAACAAAAGAGATTTTATGACTAGCATCCTGAATGGGTGAACTAATGGAATCATGCTGTACTTAAAAGACCTTTTTGACCTCTCTTTTAAAAGTCTTTTACTCTTTCATGCAGACAGTCCATGAGCTCTAAGATAATATTAGTTAATAATAAGAAAGTCAGACATCTGGAGGAATTGTTACCAAAAGTTCTAAAGGTCGATTGCGTTGATGGTTTGCATAAAGTACTATAATCCAGTGCTAGCTAGAGTTTAAAATTTAGTTTTGATTTTATTATGAATTTGCAAATGCATGGAAACCGCTGTGCAGTATGAAATATATATGAATGTATATATATTGCAATGAACCTCTTGCAATATGTGAAACCAACTCAAGAGCGTGCATAATAAATTCAGCCCTTTGGAAGAGAGCCCTAACAACAGCTGAATTTTCAGGAGGAATAATTCCATTGAAAAGTATTCCCCGTCATTCAGGCATCCTGCTTCCTAAGACCCGGAGACTACAGGAGAATACAGCATTAATCCTCAAATCAGCAGACTCCCAAGGCAGTTAATTATGTAGAACTCCATGTACCAGATGAAAATGGCAAAATAACTGCCTACAATTGGGGAGGAGGTAATATCTGAAACAATCAGCAGGAAAGCCAAGAAATCTGTGAAGCTTTGAGTTTGGCCTCTCTAACAGTAATACCATGGATGAAGTAAGGAGCAGTTGAACGTGGCTATTTCTTACAGACTGAGTTGTGGACTACCTAAAAATTATTTCACTTTTCACTTATTAAAAATATTTTTTCATTTTCTTGGAGCGTACAATTTTTCAGGGTTTTCTTGGACAGTGATTTTGTGCCTGAATAATGTTTTCCCTTTCCTCATGTCTGAATTTCAGGATTACAATGTGCAATTGCTTTGCAAACTGTTGAACCTAAGCATACTGTTAGAGGTTCCCCATCCACCCTTTTCAAAGTGGAAAAGCAGATGAATCATTATTCTTTTGAGAGCACCCCAGAAATATCATCTCAAGCTTTAGATTCTGCTTGTGTCTGTGTTTATGCCAGATGGCTCCGGCTCAGTTGGCTGGGTCGGCATTGTACTGGAAATAGTTCTACTGTACTTCGTGTAGCTTTATTTACTGTCTCATTAATTTTAACTTTTACAGAAGTTTTCCCTATTCAGAAGTCATTAGGGTTAGGATTCATGCTGTGTTAAGAATTTTAAATAACCAGGCACGGTACTGTCACATTACAGGAACAAACCAGCTATTTGAGACAGCTCAAATTATGGTTATTCTCTGATATTTTTTTGCGATCTTGAAGGTGGCCTTTTTTGTTCTGTTACCTCAGCTTATATTTATCACTTATTTAAAAATTGTAACTGATGTCGTTGGCCAAAATTGTCATATGGCAAAGAGTGATTTGTAGAATATTCTACATAAATATGCATGCTAGAGGACTGTAGTTACGTGGGGTTATTTTATTTATTACATCTACAATTAGCAGTCTGTATTGTGTATGTTCATATGTTGGGTTTGACTTTTTACTGTATTGCGTGTTCCACAAGTGCCGACACTTACTTTGACAGAGTGGCACAACCATTTGTCACTGAGCAAAACCTGCAAAAGAACCTGGGATGATTTGTAGTACAGAGGTTGATTGTATGTCCTTCAGAAGCCTACTGAAGAAAGCGGAATGGCACCTCATTTATTGTTGTAAACAACAAAAAGCCTATTGTGCTAACTGCTGCTAACATTTGAAGAGGGCTTTTTCTCCAAGGCATGATTTGAAGTATATTCTATTTGGTGGAGGTTACTGCTGGCAAAGGTTTCTCTGTCACCACTTAATTTTTTCTTGCAGTTATCTTGTTCATGTTTCTTCTTCTGACTTTTATAGGAGCATGGCCGTAACATCTTGAGAAAACACTCTGCAAAATGAAGTCGAGTCTAGTATATCCAGGCCGTGTAGGAACAGTGAATTCCCAAGAGGATTTGAAATTGTCAATTAGGGCTGCGTGCAGGCAAACTAATCTACTCTGAATTTCAGGACTATAACATCTACAGCATGACTTCCGAGCACTTCAAAGAAAAATGGCTTTGTCAATAGGAACCTGTCGTATACTTAACTTAGAGATAAGATGTAAAGTAGAATCCAGAGACATATATTTTACAGTGCTCTCCACTTTTCCAAACAGTTTAAGTATCAATGGAGAGAACGATTCCTACCTCTCTAGAAACTCCTAATGTGAAACTCATTTTCACTTGAGGGAGAGCATTACTGTATTAAACGGACTTTGTTCACTGACTTGCAATAGAAGAATGGTTGGGAGTGCGGGGGAGAGGTGGTGAGAGTGGGATGGTTGTTTTCCTCCTTAGTGTTTGCAGTTGTGGTTGGGTTCATCTGCATTTAGAAACTTCAAGCTTATTTTTTTTATTTAAGCCAAATAAAAACTTTGTATTTGAACTGTACTAGGAGGGTTGGTGAGTCTCGACCCAGTAAATCATTTTCCTTGATGAAAAGAGCCTAAATTTAGTAGTTGAGGGAGATGCTCATCAATAAAGCCTAACACAGTTCTGCTTAAAAGTAATTGTTTTTCTTTCTTGCCTGATGCATTCGATAGTTCTGAATAGGGCTGAACAGTAGCAGCAACTGCTTGTATGTGAGAACACTGTTTACTGTTGTGAACATATGTCTGGCATGAATTTCTCTGTCTCTTTCACGAGACTTTGCATACTTAGTGGTCAAAACTGTGTAGTTTTAATAATAGTCCTACATTTTCAGAAGCATATTCCTAAGAGTGGTAAGTCAGTTATATTTAATGCAACTGATAGCTTAACTTAATTGCATTTAAAGTAGGATGAGTATTCCACTCTATAGTAGTTTGTTGTACTTGTAATTTTGAGGATGTCTTTACTGTAGTAAAGATGGGACCCCCAAATTTTCTGGAGAAATAATTGGAAGGCACTGCAGGCTGGCTTTCAGGAAGGACTTTCAACTGCTTGGATGGCTTCTGCTGCCTGTGCTGCTGGCTCTATTTCTAAAGGAAGTTAGCTAAACTAGAGATGCCATGGAGACCTGCAGTTCATGGGATACTGCTGTTTTTCCTAGCTGACTGTATCAGGCCCCAGAAGACTCCAGTTACCAGTTGAGCCCAGATCTTCAAGGTGTTCAGGTGGAGAGAGACATACCCAGTGCTATGTCCTTATTGAGGTTCTAGAACCTTTGGCTTGCACTGAGGTGAAAAGGATAATGATTGTCTCATCCCTAAAAAAAACCAAACAACAAAAACAAACAAAAAACACAAAAAACACCCCATGCAACCAAACCATATTTTTAAGTAGTTTCCTGAAACGCAGACTTAGGTATCCAAATTCAGACAGTTGGCCTTGCAGTCTAAATAAGGACAAGACCCAGCCAAGCAAAAGCAAGGAGTTAGAAAAATGAAAAAGATACCAAAAGGACTGTATGGTTTTGCTAGGTAATTACGCACACATACTTGCTTCTTAGTTGACGTTAATTACGTTCACTTTCAAATATTGCAGAAAGAGCAGGCCGTTGGGGGGATTCGCGTTCATGGTGGCTTGATTAAATGGGATTAATGACGTTATTTTGGCAAAATCATTTTTAGTGCCATTCTGTAAACACCAGAAAATGTAAAACGCAGTACCAAAAGTCACAGGTGAAACGCTAATTTTACTTGAAAAATGCTAAATGCATGTAATTGAAATTTAAAAGATCTCTCTGTAGGAAACTGCAGGTGTGACTATTTTTAATGTAAACTTGTATTCTACTGTTATGGACTCTTTGCAGGTCTGCTTTCTCATTTTCATGCATAGCCCGAAAACATCTGGCATTACTCCCTTAAATCCTCCTAATCTTCTGTTTGATTAAACGTGTCCCACTCTAGTTATGGCCCCTCAGAGAAGCAAAAATAAAGCATATTTCATATGCTTGCTTCAGATGTTTCTCTAGCATTTTATATGTAAAAGTTTTTTGTTTGTGTTTATATTAAAAGTAAAGATAAGTGAACAAATACAACTGTGTCCCTGTAGCCTTTTAACAAGCACTGGTCTTTGAAAAGCAGTTCTTGAAGAATGATATCCATCTAAAATATCACTCCTTTCTGTTATGGTGTTTAATTAACCAAAAAAAAGTCATTAGAATTAACTACTGACATATATTGCTAGTTTATCTTTTGCTATTTTGGCTTTGAAGATTTTAATTTCTTCCCTGGTAAAGAATCAACAGGATGGTGAGGGTTTTTTAAGATTTTGATACTACTTGTGAAGTCCTCAGTGCTGCTTTCCGCTGTATGATAGTTCATTAAAACAATTGCTGATAATGGGCTGCTGTTTGCAAGTGCAGAAATAGTAACTTTACCAGTAACTTTGCCTAAAGACAGATGGAAGTTTTTGCATTCAGGTGAAATCACCAGGCAGCATGCTGACTTGCTTTAGTTGTTCTGCACCTGCTAGGCATTAAATGAAAGGCCGTCCCTCTTGAAGACGGGCATGCATTTGAAGCTCATCTTTTTGTAACATTTTATAATAGGTGAATAGTTGGAAATCTTTGGATTTAGGACTCAACTCCTATTTGGTTTTGCAGCACTGTGGCTCCATTTCAGCGAAGCCAGCTAACAGTAGCTGCAGAACTTATTCTTTCTTTTTTATTTTTTTTTTAAGACATTTTACAGGGATTTGGATAACCCAGAACTGCTGTTGAGTGCCTGATCCTATTTTGTGGATTTTTAAGACATAAAAAATTGAAGCTGTTCTATCCTGGCTTCAGGAGCTATGAGTCTGAACACTCCTTTTTGCCTACAAATGAAGTTCTAAGTATTAATTGTAATGAAAAGCATTATCTGTATTTGTATGTATTTTATCAGGTAGGAGGTATTGCAATAAAATTGACTTATTGATTGTGGAAGTGAATCATATGATTAAAAAAACCTGTTTGTAATGACTAGAGTAAAGAAGATTATGAATAATGAAGCTTTAAAAACAGAAAGATTTTCTGTTTTAGTGCCTGTAGTTGAGTTCATTTGACTGTGAAGGTTAATCTTTTTTGTTGCCAAAAAGCATACTCTATAAAACATACCTTGTTCTTGCTTTTAAGGCTTGTTTTTTAGATTCAAGCACCCTTTCATCCCCTGTCGAACTTGTTACAGGTGTACAAACAAACCTTGGTGCCATTTCAGTGGTATAAAGAAAATGAGACACAAAAAAATTTAATTTGCATTTAGCAGTGGTAGATTGCCCTAATTGCTTACTTCTCTAAGTTCCCTTGCCAAATACTGTACTCCCCTCTATGAGGCAAATTTCTGTTACTACAGTAAATCATACATGATCAGGCACGGTAGGAGTGAAAATTTTATCATCGTGATGTTAGAAGATGGAGGAAGTAGGAACCTGAGTTTGTAGCAGGAGGATATTCAACATGGAAACGTGTGCTCTGTATCTTCCACCTCATCAAGTCTGTGGAAAGTATTATTTATGGACAACATCTGGTTTCTTGCTTCTCTGCTTTATGGTACTTACCTATTCAGCGAACTAAGAAATGTCTGCTACTTTATACCTGCTTATTTCCTTTTTAAAATCTTGTCTAAACAGCTTTGCCAAGTGTGAGGTCTTTTTCTCATGCTGATGTCCTGTTGATGGCATCTTGTGCTCATAAGTCAGTCTTGAACAGAGGCTCTCAATGGGTCTAAGTTAGCTGTGCAAAGCTGGGGACCAAGTTTAGTAAACGTACAAAGCTGAAAGCAACCAATTTTTTTGGTCATGATTAATGGTAGCAACGTTGTAAAAAGTAGACCAATTAAAAGTGTGATTTCGATGTTTTGATAGAAAAAGAGTTTATTATTTTCCTGCCTCCTCTTCTGTTTTCAAGGAGTAAATTATTCCCTTCCTGCTACTTCTGTTATGGCATACAGCTTCCTTCTCTGGACACTCGTGCTCTGTAGATCTAGTTAAACTGTTTATTGCTGTTACATCACAAATCTCGATCACACTTACTGAGAGAGTAGTTTGAAGATCAGCTCCTTTTGTATCACTCTTATTTTTGCTCATTGTTCTTTTAGTAGTGAGCTGTAACAGATCACCAGAGTCTGTGTGGTACTAATACCAGCCCAAAAAAGGGACAGAAGCATGTACGTAAAGCCAGGAGAAAGAGAAGTTAGGGAGTGAGCTCAGCTTTATCCTAGAAACTTGCGCTGATGATGGCCCTGGCTATAATAGAAACATAAATAGTGACAGCTGTCAGCTTATCCTTGGCTGTGTGATTCTTCCATTTTCCTTGCACTTGCATTTGTGATTGTTAATTGTTTATGGAAAAGACTAAACTGAAAATTAGTAGTTCGGGGTTTTTTGGTCGTTTGGTGTTCGGGCAGATTTTTCTCCAGAATCAGTTCACATAGCCACAAAGTATCAGTGACTGCAAAAGAAAGGAGGCAGGATTTATGGCAGCCCAGCTGCCCTGTGACTTTCAAATGACAGCTAGAGAATGATTAAATGATTCAAGTGGTAATTTAAAGACATCTATGTGTGTAGAATTAAGCAGAAGATTCAATATGAGGCTTGATGTCATATTGAATGCGATTTCTGTAAATCATATTTTTTCATGCTTTATTTTACAGTTGCTGCTAACTTACAGAAGATAGTAGATGATCCAAAGGCCTTGAAAACACTGACTTTTAAGTTGGTAAGTAAAAGCATGAAGGGAAGAAGCAAACTAATTATCACAGTATTCACACAGAGACTGGATTTTATCTCATTTGCAGCTATTTTGCTGAATAAATGTGTTGAGAGAGAAGATGATTGAAATTGCCACGTGTGAGAGAATAAACCTAAACCCTGTTTTGACAAGACATTAGAGATATTTACAGTCACACAGCTCCATAACTGTGCAGGGGAAGCAGGTTAAAACAAGTAAAGTAGAGAAAACTGTCGTCGTTAGGTTAACTCCTCTCCACCCCGACTCCCTCAGCTCTGTCCTGGCTGAAGTGTCTTCGCTACTCAGCATCTTGTTCCAATCCCAACGTGTTTCTTCCAACATCTGCCACCATTTTTCTTGCATGCAGGTCTCCCTCTCCGCTGCTTGCTTCTCCTTAGTTCTTCCTTTCAACCTTCTTTCAATTCACCATCCACACTCGCAAGCTGATGTTGCTCCCACTGTATTTCATTACTGTTTCTCCCTCCCCGCCTCTTTCTATCTTCTGTATATACAACATTAGACCCTGCTGTTGGGTCTGGGACTGTTTCCTGTGCTGCATTTTGTGCCCTGAACCATGAATCCTACATTTGGTCAATTTTGATGCCGTTATGATAGATCTAATCTAATGTGATATTAACAACTTTACATTGCAAAAACTTGATTTGGAATTGATGTGCTGTGTTTGTTTTTATTTCTTGCTGAAATTAAGTTGAAAAATGTACATAGCTAAAGCTATTGAATGATTAGTTAGGTAAATACTAAATTCTCACCGATCTGTTTGCAGCACCCCTTGCTGAGAGTGACTCAGGCGCATATGAAAGACTAGACTGACTGTCTGTGAGATAAGTAGGTCTTCAGAATCATAGCTTTGTTTATAACAGCAGCTGCTTCGTATGGGCTGTAAGAGAGTAAGTGACCTAGTTGATGATAATGTATTGATTCAGGATTGTTCTTCCTGTGTCACTTTTTTAAATATAGATTTGAGTAGTTTAAACCTACTAAATAATTTGGACTCATTTTTCCTCTACAGTCCAGTAAAACCACCAGAACTTACACGTTTCTTTTGGGAGGAGGACATGCAACTCAAATCGTTCTGTTTCTGTGGCTCTTGCTATCTAAATTTAGCTTAAAGGCTGATGCTTCTCTTTTTGCAGCTGATCTGTGTTCTTGCTGTCTAAACATCTGACTTAGCTTTATTGTATAGTCAATGGCATCTCACCAAGAGCATTTAGATATGTAGATACTCCAAAGGCTCTGTAGAAGTCTGGGTTTTTAGTTCACACATATAAAATAAAGGCTTGAAATTCCAAAACGTAATATCCCATAGTATCCAGTTAATATTTATATAAGTTGAAAACAAATCCACTTGAAAATTTAGGTTGGGATATTTCTGTGATTCAGTTGGATTTATTGCAGTTAATGTCACATGGTATTTCAGATTCCAGTAAGTGAATGCTGTTATAATCCTATTTCTTACCATAATCAGAATTAATCACAGAATCACAGAACAGTAGGGCTTGGAAGGGATCTCTGGAGATCATCCAGTCCAACCCCCTGCCAGAGCAGGGTCACCCAGAGCAGGTTGCACAGGAACGTGTCCAGGCGGGGTTTGAATGTCTCCAGAGACGGAGACTCCACCACCTCTCTGGGCAGCCTGTGCCAGGGCTCTGCCACCCTCACAGTAAAGAAGTTTCTCCTCATGTTTAGGTGGAACTTCCTATGTTCAAGTTTGTGCCCATTACCTCTTGTCCTGTCACTGGGCACCACCGAAAAAAGACTGGCCCCATCCTCCTGACACCCACCCTTTAAGTATTTATAAGCATTGATAAGATCCCCCCTCAGTTGTCTTCTTTCCAGACTAAAAAGACCCAAATCCCTCAGCCTTTCATCATAAGAGAGATGTTCCAGCCCCCTAATCATCTTGGTAGCCCTTTGCTGTCCCCTCTCCAGCAGTTCCCTGTCCTTGAACCGGGGAGCCCAGAACTGGACACAGTACTGCAGATGCGGCCTCACCAGGGCAGAGCAGAGGGGGAGGATGACCTCTCTCGACCTGCTGGCCACGCTCTTCTTGATGCACCCCAGGATGCCACTGGCCTTCTTGGCCACAAGGGCACATTGCTGGCTCATGGTCATCCTGTTGTCCACCAGGACTCCCAGGTCTCTTTCCACAGAGCTGCTCTCCAGCAGGTCAGCCCCCAACCTGTCCTGGTGCAGGGGGTTATTCCTGCCCAGGTGCAGCACCCTACACTTGCCCTGGTTGAATTTCATAAGGTTTCTCTCTGCCCAACTCTCCAGCCTGTCCAGGTCTCTCTGTATGGTGGCACAGCCTTCTGGTGTGTCAGCCACCCCTCCCAGCTTTGTGTCATCAGCAAACTTGCTGAGGGTGCCCCTCAAGTTTGATTGTTTAATAGACAATCGCAAATCAATGTCACTTCTCAAGGTAAGTCCCATTGGCTACGTGACAATTCCTGAGGTTAATTTTTAACCTAAGTTTCTTCCTGATATTTTAAACCTAGGTTTCCTGCATTAGTTCCCTACTTCCAGGGAAAAGAACGTAACCACAGAAGTATCCTAATTTCTTCTTATCCTTGGTTTAATTTAATAAACATTCTGTTTCTGCCTGTTTCTATATTGTCTAGTGGAGTTCCTAAATGAATTGTTGCCTAGGAGAACTGTGTCACTTGTTTGTATGCTCTACTGAGTCTTTGTTACCTCTTAGCAAGGTGTCACTGAATTTGAGAGCACTTGTATACAGCTTGATTAAAACACATTTTGTTGGTAAATATTTTATGGGGATTCAAAGTCTAAATGTAGCTAATCCTATGTCCAGTCAGAGAATCAAATTGAAAAGTACTCTTTAGTCTAGGATTAGTTACTATTATTTGTGGACAGGGAATCTAGTTCGTATATCACTGTTTGCAGATTGGTTTTGCTGCTATTTTGCTGGTATATAATATTTACATTCAAACAGCAAGCATTTTCATCTTTGGGGAGGAAAGAACAACAACTTATGTCTTAAACATTTTTATCTTTAATTATTGCCAAAATAGTAAAAAAAGGTATTGAAGTGAGGCGTCTGGATTAATCTGTCTTTAAGGTTTGATCTCCCTCTTGCATATTTTTTTAACAGTGTATCTTTGGTCTTACAATGATGTCATTCTACAGAATGTATATAGTATTAAACCTCCCTTACTTGTCTTGGCTAACACAGAGTAATGACTTCCCTGCAGGATCCAGCTGTCCACAATTTGGGAAAGATGCTGCTTTAATACACAAGTAATCTTGGCAACACTCAAGGAAACACAAAATTATTGCGCAGCATAATTTGCATTTTATGTAAGGATTTTTTCATATGAAAAAGGGAGGAAAAAAATATTAACAAAAGAATGCATTCAGTCACTAAACAGTGAATTGTAAATATCAAGAGCTTTTCTTGTACATTGCAGTTTGTGTATAGCAGTTGTACTTACACTAAGCCCAAAATATAAACTGGTAGGTTCCAGGTGCATTAAATATTAGACAATATTTATTGATAAGGAAGGCATTTAAAAATCTATATGCATCTAGATATGTTACATGGCTTTGAGGAGATTGATAGCTAGCTAGAGTGTAGAATGATGTACAAATATTATCTCTTTTTATCACAGTATCTTAAGTGCAAAATTGAAACTCCATTTATTTAGTAAATTGCCAATCCAAAACCCATTCAGATAACTTAATAGTAACCAATGGTTATGATCTCAGACCTTTTACTTGCTGCTTCAATGGAGTAAGACCTGTGAAATACTCTCTGAAGACAGAACTTCTGTCTTCTGTCTGTTCGCCGTGTCTGATCAAAGTAAATTTGAAGGAGTAGCCTGATGTAATGCTTCCACAAGTATCGAGTGAGTTTATTTTTTGTCTTGAAAACTCAGTGGATAATGTCACTTGGTGCACCTTTTGTGCACAATCTGAGAGCTCTGTTCCATGTAGTGCATATACACAAACCAGTTCTACTAAAGGGTTCAACTGCTACAAATGCAGAAAAGCATCACGAGCATTTTTCTAGGGTGAACCAATTGTTCTGACACTTTTTTGGGGGGATATGCCAAAGAGTCTGAAGGCATCTGTCGTGATACATTACACACCGTGCATCCAATTGTATTATTGTTTTGATTTACCTACCACACAGGGGAAGAATGCATAAAAAACTTTATTAAAAATGTAGTCACTCCTACAGAAGCAAATTTTGTATCTAAATATCAAAATATTTTGCCTACAGCATGTATAATTTTTTAAAGCAAACCTAAAATAACAAACTGAGCAAGGTGGTTTTGTATTTTTACCATTATTTGTGTAAAATTAACTGATCGCTTTTGCCAGTTTGTACTGGGATGTTAGTGAAGAATCTGAAGCATACGGCTTTAAGTACTAGATTGTACTGTCAGAAAGGAGCTGTCCTTTTGCAACTATTACTCTTCGTAGGCTGCTTCCATCTCTTTAAAAATTCAGTGGGCTGGTATTCCAAACTGACTTGATAGCTGGACTCATGGGTCATTTGGTGCCTACAGCACAACGGTAAAAGGTGGATTTTATACATGTAGATTATTATTCACTTCATGAATGAAAACAGCATGCTCACATGAAAAAGCAAATCTGGCTCCAGTCTGGAAAGTTTGGGTTAAAGAATTTGGGTCTTTTAAGTGTTAATTTCCCAGTATTTTTTTCATAATTTTTAATATTGATTTAAAGAGTTTGCTAAAATTAAGGATGCTGTTGGCTGGTCTGGCAGCGGATACACCAAGCAGTCTGAAAGCTTTCCTTCAAGTAAGCTGTTTGCTGACTAGGTGATCCGGGGAAAATTTATAACCTGGCTGTCAAACCCTCCTTTGTAGCGTGATATACTAAACATTTCTGTTTGTACTTGCAGGCCTCTGGCTGTGATGGCACTGAGATTCCCGATGAAGTGAAACTGATTGGGTTTGCTCAGTTAAGTGTCAGCTGATGTCTGTCCCTTGACCCCAAGCTGAATCGTGAGATTGCGAAGAGTCCGGCTTAGATGCAAAGGAAAATTAATGCACCACACACTGAGTTCTGCTTCATTCCCTAGCAATTCACAAAGTCAGAACAAGCAAAGCCCACAGCTACACCGCTGCTGCTAACATTCAAAATGCTACTAAATGTCTCTTAGCAGTTGATTTGGATTCCCCCTAAGTGAAAAGCCTGTGGAAATGCACTCAGGTGGCTGTATTTATTGGTTACAAAAGGAATTTTCTATCAAGCTTACTTCTTTCATAAACTTTGAGTGATACTATTTTACCTGTATTTGTGGTTGATAATACTGCCTCTGTTCTGTTATATTTAGAAATTAACATAAATATAAAAGTTAAGAATTATTAGCCAAACTTGAATTCTAGTTTTAAAACTGTGAATTTTATTTTTCATATATTTATGCATTACACATCCTAGTAATAAGAAAATGATTTGACTTGATTATGTGCTATTTGCAGTTAATCTCCCATTATTTAAAAAAGTTTCAGGTATATCTTTGAAGTATTTGGTAACTTATAGGGTTTTGGTTTTTTTAAAATCAATTAGGCATTAGCAAGCTTTTGTTGGTTGTGTGTCTAAAAACCAGTCCACAAACTGATTGTCAAGGGAGTGGGAGGTGCCTTGCAGACATTAATGTTTTAAGAATGTGCCTGAGGCTGCTTAAATAAATAATCTCCATTTTCTAGAAGTACCATACGTATGGTACAATATATATATAAATATATATAGTTATCTGAGCAAGGAGGGGATCTACAGTAGCAAAGGTGTTAGAATATTTTGACTATGCTTATTGGGAAGTCTATGAGGTAGAACTACTTTGAACTGTTGTCGTTAAGGTAGACTGCTTACTGTGTCCAGCTCCCATCCGACTTATCCTTAATGATAGAAACCGGTTTCATACAGGTGATTAAAAACTTGAAGAACGGAACTGAAGCTTTACTTGAAGTTCTACAAAATACAAAGGTGGAGTGAAAATAATAGGGCTTTGTGCAATGATCAAGTAAAACTCTGTTACAAAGAAAACACTTCTGACCCAAGTAGTCTTATGCTTAACCTGTGACATAGATGTTATGGAGCTAGTGAACCTTAGAAAGACTTTCAAATCTGGAGATGTGTTTCTCGGAGGTTACAATTTAAACTACTTCCTAGCTAATCCTAGATAAACGGCAGCTCTGTAATGTACTGAAAACGGCAAATATATATTATTAAGAGAAGTTATTTATAATGCCTTGTCATGATCGTTGAGGTGTTCTAGAGCCATTTGCGTACGACTCAATGTAATCCCATCCCATCCTACTGTTTACATGATGATTACTCCAAGATGACTGCAAAGGTTAAAAAAATAAAATAAAAATAAAAGTGTACTGCACAAACAGATTTGTATTTTGAATTTCAATGCTCTGTGTGCATTTTGATGGCTGTGTGGCAGGGTGATCTTATAAATGTCTGCTGCCCTTACTTAGTTTATGAGTGGCACCTGCACAAAGGGATCTGGTTCCTCCTGTTGGGGAGGAGAAGGGGAGAAAACATCACTTGCTTGCTCACAGGAGAGGGTTGCCTGTGACCACTTGCATTCCAGTACTTTGCATAAGCCAGTTTTAAGACCCCTGAAGTGTTTGTACTTCAAGAAATCATTTGGTTATTCGGGGCAGGACCTGTAAGCCTGTGGGACGCTGGTTTGTGTGGGGAAGAGCGTGAGAGGGCCCAGGGCAGGGCCGGGGCTGGCACCTGCTGCCTGTGGCCCAGACGTGGGGCTGGTGGCCACAGATGAGACTCGTTGGGGTGGTTCAGGCCCTCCTCAGGTGACTGGTGTCCTCAGGCCCATTAGTGTGGGGAGGTCCAGCCCCAGGGAGGGTTTTGGCAGTGTGGTGGGGTCTGGAAGGGCCCTGTGCGCTGGTGGGGCTGGGCCTGCAGCTGGCTGGCGGCAGCGAACGAAAACGGTAAGTGCCTTTCCTCAGGGACAAAAAAAAGCTGTGTCTTTCCTTAGCTTTGGGGTGTCTTTGTGGGTGTGGTATTGCCGATAATCTGTTCGGTATCTCTTCCATGTCAAGGGTATCTCACCTCAGTGCCGTATCATCATCTGTTTATCTCCTGCCTTACTTTGGTAAATGCTTTGCCTCAGTCAGCGTGTGCGCTGTGCTCCGGGCTCGGCCCTGGGAGCCCGGAGGAGCCGGGCAGGGGCCTTGGGGCAGGCCCCAGCGGTGGCCGGGCGAAGGCTGTGCCTCTGGGCACCCGTCGGCCTGTGCCCCGGGAGCCCCCGCCTGGGCTGTGCCGGGGGAGGGCGGGGGGCCCTGCATCGTGTCTGATTGGGGGGGGGGGGGGGCAGGCTGCAATTTGGCAGCTAATTATTCAGTGGGAACCTTTGTGTTGTCAGAGTAAATTAAAAGGTACCTTAAATGTGCATCTACTTTTGAAAGTTGATAACCTGCAATGCTGTGACTGGGTGGCTACTGAGCAGGACCTGAAGGAGTTAAGTATTGCTCTTAGATAATTTTTCTAATGTACATTAATGTATGCTGCTCAAAACGTTGCACCAGTATTGACTGATCCACCTGCAAAGCAGTTAGCTGGTTAGCTTTCAGGCACAGAAATGAACGTTCAGGGAAGCTTGTTATTTTCACAGATCTATAAAAGAAGTGGGAATATATAATTTGATGAAAATCATGTTCCACTCGCTATACGCCTCCCCGAAGGCTGAGGAAAAGGTGTTGGGGTATGAGTAGCAACTGTCAAAAGTGCTCATCTGCTGTACTGGTTGGGTCTGCAGGAGGTATCTAAATAAAGAAGAATGTAATACTTTAATTGAAGCAGTCAGCAGTATTGTACCAAGATAAAGCTGTAACAGTTGTTGCTCACTTGCAGTTGGATGCAGGAAGATGCCAATGCTTCAGTGAGCTTCCTTGGTTCAGTGAGAGCAAATTCACGCAGCAGTGTTATTTATCGCAGCTATGTTGGTTTTTAATTTTTTTTTTTTTGTTGCTGCTAAGGTATTGTGAATAAATACAGTGTGAGCAAAATGAGTTCAGAAGGACAGTGACCTGAAAGAAAAGGTAGTTAAAGCTTTAGTGTCTGTTAAAATGAAGTAGTTTATTCTTGCAGCTATACAGAGGAAAGGTAAGAATATACAGTAGGTTGCAGTAGAAAGCAGTGTGCAAGCGATGATAAAGTAGAAATAGAGACCTAATGTAATAGGAATTTTCTTTCTGAATACTGTATTCAAATCCTCTGTTGAATAACAAGGGAAAAGAGAAAACCAGCAACTGTTCATTTATTCATGTTTACATGAAAAGCATTTAGGAGATGGGTATGATTCTCATATGTACGACATGACTTGCCCCAAAGCTGCTCCTGTTAGAGAGGTGTTGCTGGACAATACCTTGGGCCTGTTGCTGGCTGGAACACCTGGCTGTGTTTGAAGGAAGAGGTCTCTAATTAACGAGGTGAAGCTGGAACAGGTGAGCTACCATATAGCTGTCTCTGATGCCAGGAAAATAGGGCTTAATTAGATGGTTCTAAAAATATAATCATCTGTAGCAGTGATTATATGCCAGTGCTTGCAGCTGGGCACTTGAGGCTCTGTGGACTGATGAACATCGATGTCCATGGAGCCAGCCCTGCCAGTGCGCTCTGCTTTATTGTGCTCAAAGTAGCTCTGTGCTGTGGACGGAGATGGAGGACAGTTGATGAAACACACTTCTGTCATTTATTATTTTCAAAGTGTTAAAAAGGATGACTGTAAACATAGAATTTAGCTCAGCACAAAACTAGGTCTGGAGAATAACTGGTTTGTGCGTGTGGGAGGGGAGGGACGTTTCCAGCCTTTATCTCTTGGGACTCCAGCGTGGGCTTTGGGCCAGGAAAGCTGCCTCCCGCTCTGGCAGCGTATGCTTTTCACGTCAAGAGAACAGGAGCACGTGTGTCTCTCCTGACAAGTGCTGACCTCAGATATTCCCAACACTGCAATGCAGTTACCTAGTGGGGATAAATATTTTTGTTTTCTAGAAATACTCTCCTATGTACTACCACAATTTCCTCTATAGACCTCCCCGCCCCAGAGCACACTTCCGCTTTGTGCGTGGAGGTAGAAGGGGCAGCACGGAAATAAGCCAGGAAACATCATTGAATTTTCTCCCCTCCACATATTCTCTCCTGAGATAAAGATGTATGTGTGCCTTTTCAGTGAGCTTGGTCTAATTTAAAATCTCCAATTCAGGGGCTTCCAAAGCAGTCTTATAAAATCTTATTGTGGGGCACCCCTTCAGAATGTTTTTAAACACAGTTATTTCTCTGAGAGGGAATGTTGTGTGCCCTCCCCCTCATGCTTTTCTTAATCAGAGATTTGTTTTCCTTTTCACCACCTACCTCTGCATAACGATGTTGGGTGGTGAGATTGGCCTGTGCCTGAAATCAGTTAGCTCTGATGATGAATCTGACACAGACCTAAAACACTGCTAATTGAGTGCATTGAAAATGCTGATTTTTGTTTAGCAGGGAGCAGAGGATGCCCTCCCCCCTGGCCCTGTGTTTTTTCAAAGCAGAAAAAAACCGTTAGATCTTGTTGATAACGAATAGCAGTTGGTATGTATATTTTTTTTTTTTCCTCTGGATCAATTGCTATATAACTTTATTCAGAGAATTGCTGTGGGTTTTCCCACTGCATCAAGTGGGCAGCCTTTCCACCCTCTTCCAATGCACTCGTGAATGTGCATGCACGAAGAATGCTAACTACTTTAAAATGAGAAGTTGGAAAAGCAGCAGGAGCCTACATATTCAAGTTCCCTGTGCATGTGCTCTGCTAATAAGCTGATGGAGCAGCTGGGTTTACTCAAACCATGAAAACTCCTAACAAAGTCTGCTTTACTTGTGTTTTATTACACAGTGGCCCAACTGATGAAATATCCAGACATATTAGTTGAGCATTGTGACATTTCGGTATTCATTTTCCCTCAATGACTAAGAGTAACATTACAGTGAACATAAAAATGTGGTTTTATAGCTGCTTTATAATGGTTAGATTGATGCTCATCGAGCTCATCGTAATTTGAGATGTTGAACCAAACTCAGTAGCTGGGAAGTTGTCTGCTTCTGATCACGTCCAGAATACGGGCAATGGTGGATCAATGAGCAATTACAGGGACTTGGAAGAATGTATGGTAAGAAGGAGAAATATTTAATTTTCACTGCATAAACGAATAGGGAGGTAATCTTGTCCTTCTCAGGACATGAATGTTTTGCCATCTAATTTTCAAATGTGAATTTGAAAGGCTATGCTTGTTTATTGTCTCAGTAGGGTGTAGAAAATCACTTATGCAAGTGGATGCGTTTATGTACAGGAGCAGCTATGAGAAATAGAATTGGAGTAGATGGAAAATACATGCCTCCTTTTTTATTTTTTCTGCATAGGTACAAATTTTAAGAATTAATGAAAACCAGCTATCTTTCAAATACGGAACTTTTAAAATTTTTTTTTCTTCTGTAAAGAAACTGAATGGCTATTTGGTTCTTTTTCATCTGTGTAATAACTCGGATTCATTGAAGAAAGGTGCTGCTTGTGCATAGGATTGCTGGGGTTCTTTAGATTTACTTTGAGCAAAAGGCTTTTCTAGTTTTGTCATCTTTACTCTGCATCTGTAGACTTTATAGATCTAGCTTTGTTTCCTTTGAGGACGATTCGAGGTATGGCATCTCAAAATGTAAAGGAATTTAAGGTTATTTTGGTAACACAACTGTCCCTTCACATAAAGGTAGTGCGTGTGGCTGTCATCAGCGGGGAATTATAAAAGAGGCAGAAGAACCGGAGTGTGTCCAGTGGTTCTGAGGAGGTGGACTCTGTGCTACTCATGTCATATCAGAAAGCATAAATAGGCAAAAAGAGTATATCTCCCAGTAGCAAAACTTCTGTGTTGTACAAGATGGACTGCGTAGTGCTAAATTGGAGAGACTCTTTAAGTAAGAGGCCTGTGTTTCTGCCTGCATCTCTGCTTTTGAAAGCTTGGAATTGATTTTATGATGCATTCCGGTATTGGGAGGAAAAAAAGTTGAGGGGAAGGAAAAAAAAACCAAAACAACAAAACACTAAACCACTGACATGCTTTGATGTTAGAGTCTGTACCTGTACTGTTTCCTAATGTAAAGGGCAAGCAAAGTTATTGAAGACTGTTACTAGGAAAACTCGTTACGTCTCTAACACTTACTGTTCTCTCCAACGCGTCAAAGAAGGTTGAGGGACCAGGGTATGCCATTATTATGTTAACTTTAACCTGTTGGTATTAGTATCATTAAGGTTCCGGAAAGTTTGGTTGTTGGTTTGGTTTTTTTTTGGCAAGTAAGTATCTTTTGCTAATGCCCTGCAGTGTTCTAGTACTCTATTATTGACCAAGAAAGAACAAAATGCTAAATTAAAGAATGAAGTATAAAATCAAATGGTCAGCAAACATGAGCTTGTTCAGAACCGGGGAGGTGTGGATGACAACCTCCCGCTTCTCCCACGCTTGCCCATGGTTTAATCAGCCCTGTTGGGCAGCGCTCCCTTCTTACCTTGTGTGGTGGGACGCGGTTCCCCTGCGATGGCACAGCAGGGCATCGCGGCCTGGCCCCGCTGAGGCTCGTCATCACTCTCACAGTGGACAGTGAGAACAGTGAGCCGTGCCTTTGGCCCTGAATGTGCCCAAGCAAGAAGTTAGCAGTACTCTATTCTGCTGCAAAAAAAAGTACCTTCTTAAAGGTAAACTTTCCATGCCCCTTTTTGCAATAGGGATAAAGGACTTCGTACTTAGGCCAAGAGATACATTTGATAGTTTTCTAGGTTGCTTTGGTTGCAGAGTTTTTAACATAAGCTGAGAGCTGGATCTTTCTGACAGTGCAAATGTGCAATTTGTGAAATTAAATAAAATGCCTGACCTTTTTTTTTTTTTTCCAGCTCTGTGGAAAGGTTTTTGTAGTTGTGAATTTTGTGAAGTAAGTGTTCACAATGAGAAAAAGCATAATAGATATGTGATTGGGGTTGTTATGTTAAACCTGGAAATATTCCCAGCATCTCAGAGAATCAGCTGAGAATCCTGTTGAATTCAGGATACGTTCCCCCCTCCCTGCCCCCGCCCCGCCTTGTTAGAGCACTCTGATTAAAACAAACTTTAACTTCACTGGAGCATTTGCTCTATATTATCAGAAATAGGAAGAAGGTGGAGAAAAACACCTTAAATTAGAACAGAGAATCCAGAGGGAAGGACCATTATTGAAATCTCGGCCCCATGAATTAATAATACTCTACAATAGCTTCAGTGGGACTAAAATTTCACTCCCTATCTGTGTTGATTATGAGCTCCTCGGTTTACTCCTGGGGCTATAAAATGGAAAAGGATCCAATCGTGATTAAAGAGTGGGTGTGATTTGAATGGAAGGTGATTACTAAAATCTCCCTGTAGTCTTCCACCCTGCTTGTGCTGCAAGCTTTTCCTATTTATAATAGCATTGCAGAGCCATCCAAGCAGAAAATGACACCAGAGAGAGAGAGTTTTCTGATTGTTTCTGATTAGGTTCAGCACTAACCTTGTAAATCTGTCTGTCAGATAGGGCACAGTCAAGTCATCCGTAAACCTGATGCTTCGCAAAAGATTGAAAGGGTGAGGAAACTCCTACGTTTGTGTGTTGCTTGATACTTTTTTTTTATCATCCAGAAGGATTTTCACAAAGATAAATCTAGACTCTTGGATGAGAGCTATGGAGCTACAATTTGGCATTATATAAATTACTGTACTTATTTAAAACTACTTTGTGTTCATGGATTTGCGTATATTGTATAACGGTACTTCCTCGTTGGATTTATAAGGCCAACAAAGGTCTGAATCTCTGAGGTCTGTCCCACTTGGAGGTAGCATAGCTTGGATCCGTCTGTGGAAATCAAAGCAGGGCTGTGTTTTAAGCAAATGAGTGAGTGTTACGTTTTCCCCTTTTTTTTTTTAATTGTTATCTTCATATTCCATTGTCAGCATAGTCGAGCAGGGTCTTTTTCATAGGCAAAGATTTTAATTTTTAATGAAGTAATTGCAGATAATGTCTTATAGTAAGGCTATATGTGTTTAAATCCAAAGACGAATGGGGCAGTTACATTTGCATATGCCCTATAAATTGTTATAGGCAACGTAAGAGTTTATGTTAAGAGGAACAGTACTGAAGCAAATCTAATATTCTTCCCCCCTTCTGGTATAAGCCAAAAGCCTAAAAATACCTTTTGGAAGAGTACTCCAGTGACCTTGTGGCAAATCAGATTGACGTCAGTTTAAATTGAGGACAGCTGTTGGATGCAAAAAATTACAACAAAGTGAATTAAACATTCAGTTTCAGTCCAGGAGAGTAAACAGATTTGTTTTCTGATTTATGGTGTGTTAGATATATGCTTTCAGTGTTAGAGAAAAGTGACAGTGTTTTACTTGCTGTGAAATTGGCATCCTGATACTGGAACATGCAGATAATATATTCTCAAATTCAGTTGAGGCAAAAAGGGTTCTTTAGCCTAAGATAAAATTTTGACTGGTTAATAATTGCAAAGGCCTGTTTTGTTGCATATGCCAGGCATACCACTTATCAAATATACCTTTTTATGTATTTATTTATGCTAATTACTACCAAGGCAATGCATAGAAAAAATTATTTATACCATAATCTTTTGTAACTCTGTATGTCCCCATACATTTATTTTTCACAGGTTTTTTTTCTCTACGCTGAACTGTCATCATCATCCATGTTCACCTGGAAATAAACTAGTATTAACTAGACTCTATGCTAACTTATAATAACTTAAGTTTACCAAAAGAATCTCATCTAAAAACCAGGCTCTAAATGCTATTAGAAGTCAGTGTGGGTTTGCAGAAGCTTTATAGAGAATCAGCTTAGGATAGTGCTGTGATCCTTGCAAACGTGGAGCAGCTGTAACCCAGCTAGCTGGCTGGGATATGGACAAGGCTGTACCAAGGTCCTCCTGGACTGGGGAGCTGGGTGCTGCCGAGGACCAGGGATGGCCCCACGCTTTTCCCACGCTCGGCTCACACTGCTGGAGTTGGAATTGTGCTTGTCCCTATGCTGGCTGTGGCACCCAGGTGCTAGGTGCCACAGGAAGAATGAAGCAACTTTCACAAAAATAGTCCATGAAAACAAACTTTTTATTCGAAAATGTTGTTTTAATTTTTTTTTAAGCCATACTGGAAGTTGGGAAGTCATGCTTCCCCTGCCCCGCTGTGTTTGGGAAGCGGTGCCCTTTGCAGATTCCCCTGCCAAAGCAGTGTGCAGGTCCCAGCCCTCGGACAACGTGGTGGTTAGTGCAGGTGCCTAGAAATCATCACAGAGAGTGCTGTGAAAAAGCTATGGACCAGGGGAGCAGACGGTGACATGAGAGGACAGTTCTGCTGCTGCGACACGTTGTCCTTGTGGCTGGAAATGTCTTTTCCTACGGAGACTAGGTCAGTGTTTGGTCACTGCAGAGCACAGAGGAAGCAAGCCTGCGTGTATGTGGAGCGCAAGCAGAATGAGTGCTCCACTGCCTGTACATAGTCTCAGTGCTCCTTATTTATACCTGTCAAAGAGAAGAGGAGAAAGGTCTGTGGAGCAGGATGGTGAGTGCAGCATTGCCAGTAGATACAGTGTATTTTGTTATATCCTAGTGTATATGGAGATTGTAAACGCCTGAAAGAGGGTACCTCAGCTCTGGTTCTCTTGCCCTGCAAGAGGTCATATCTCCTGTAAATTCTTTTGCACGTATCTCTTGTAAATTCAGTTATGGTGGTTTTAACGCTCGCTTTGTACTGAGCTACACGACTATAAAAAATTCAGGATGAGGACAGAGTTCCTGATAAAGTATTTAATCCCTCCTGGAGATGTACACACGCTTTTGTGGTGCTTTTCTTTGTTTATATGCTGCCCTTGCTTCTTAACTAGAAAATACATGGTAGCAATTTCTTAAACAAACAAAACTCAGCTATTTCACATACCAATATAATTTTACTAGTGGCATTTGATTTTTTCCAAAAATTGCATCAATAACTGTTCATCTCTGCAAAGTATTTATTTTTCATTGCTAATTTATACACACACAAACACGTATATTTATGTAAAACAGTTGTGAACCTTGTGGTTCACAAAATTTATTTTCCTTTCCCTCTGTTCTGAAATTTTATTTTTTACAAGAGGATTTATCTCTTTGTGTGGGTCTCAGCATTGCAGCATTTAACTTGGCACGAGAGAAAGGGAAGGTCTTGGGCCCCTCGTTCCATCTTCCTTCTCCTCCCTCCTCTTTGCTCTTTCCGTGGGCAACTCGCTGTCTAACGAGGAGATCTCTGGGGCCCACAGGAGTAGTGTTGTGATTCCTGTGGAGGTGCGTGCTGTCTGTGTGGAGTCTCTTCAGAAGTTATAACTGATGTTGCTTGGGAACTGCCCCTTCCAGGAAACCATTTCTGCTCAGACCGCCTTGTAGCTTTCTGTGATTTGGTTCTTGACAGTCAGCACCGGAGACCGAGATGCAGCTGCACTAACTGTTGAGCAATTTCTAAATTCCCTGGTTTGATTTACTCCAGCAGCCATTTGTGGTTTTTAAAAGCTATCACTATAATTGCGAACAAAACCAAACCAGAGCTTTGATGTCTGCGCAGTTGTGTGTAATGTGGGGGAAAAATCCAAACCTGTTTTGTCGCTGGTACTTCAGGTATATACCTAACTGGTCCTTTCTTACAGTATTGATCTTCTGGTATGTACATATCATGTTTTTCTTTGATTGACACCTGTAAACCTGTGTTTTTCTGACTAGTCCCGGGTTCTGTTTGTGTGTCAACACAAATTAATCTAATGGAGCATTACTAATACTTGTCAAAATAAATCTATGCACTTAAGCGATTTGTTACTACTTTTAAAGGCATTTGAAAAAAAACCCAGACCATTTCAATGGCTTACATGCTCAGATCTCAATGAGAACCCTTTAAAAGCATGTTGGAGACAAATACGCGTGCATGTTAACACTAGCTAATATAAATATATAACAAATAGTGGAAATTAAGTCTTCTACTGCTTATCTAACAAAGATCATAATCCTTTTCCCAGTCATAAAAGAAATCTTCTATCTGTGAAAATAATTTTTATAATTAAAGGTAAAATTATTGCCTTCTGGAGAGGATTTAAAAGATCATCTCTGCTTGTAGAACTGAACTATATTTCTGTCTGAATTTATGGTAAGTTAATACAAAGAAGATATTGGCAAATTTAGGAACAAGGATATAAGTGCACTTACTTTGCAAGATACAAACTGGTACCTATGTAAATTCTGTTTTAACAGTCAGGCAGATGAATCTTAGTGAGTTCTTGGTGTATAACATTTAAGTGTATATTAGCAACTTATTTCTGGTTTAGGTGTCTTTCAAACTATCATGGAGGAAATCTTTCCAGAAAAAAAAAAAAAACTACACTGAAGTAAGTTTTAGTAATTTTACCGATTTGTGATGTATTATGTTGAGGAAATGGAATACGTTGTTTGTAGTTAAATTAAGTCTATGTTGTAATTTAAATTTGGTATAACAAATCCATATTTTTGGCTTAAATGCATGGTTAGAACTGAATTTATTTGAAGGCGTGTTAGAATGAGTTGTGGGAAGACAGAGTGCATACTACCCCTCTTGAAAATGCTGCTTTTCATCATCATGTGGGTGCTGATACGATTAAAAGTGCAGTTTTACAAACACGTACTTTAAGAACTGTTAAGATAAATCCGTTGTCAATCGTCTGATGTGTTCCAGGCAGCTGCTAGTCCCACAAATGATGTGGCCTCATCCATTGTAAATTACTGCTTAAAGCAAATGCATGTCTTGGCATTGCATTGAACTGAGAATAAACTTCCAGATCAGAGACAGTGGTGAGCATGAAATTTCAGAACATGTATGTTTTTCTAAAGCTTTGTTATTATCTGACATATGCTTCAAAGATACAGGTAATTTTGTCACCTGTAGTTTATCACTTCCACTAAATTTCTGCAGCTCCCAAGTTTTTTGTGTCCAGTCCCTATACGTAAGGCTCCCTCGTTCCTTCCTTCTCTTGTGCAGAGTTTCTTCATCTTATGGGCGGTGGTGATGCTTTCACTTCTCTTCATAGAATCATAGAAAGGTTTGGGTTGTAAGGAACCTTTAAAAGGTCATCTAGTTCAACAACCATCTTTGACTAGATCAGGTTTTCTTGCTCTCAAACAGTAGCATGATTAGTAAAAGTAAAACCTGGGAAAGGACAGTCCTGTTCGCTCTAATCTGTCCTTGTGTCATCCATGCTCACAGCACATGTCAAGGAACAACAAAATGTTCCTCATTTCGTTTCTATATTTCATGTGCATGTTGCCAGCCAGTGTGCACATGCAAGTACAACTTTACAGGTGCAATTTTTTCCATTTTTCTTTAAAAATGTTTGCATTATATTAAGCATTTTTTTTCCTTAAACAAAATGCAGCCGTACTGAAATTGTAATGCATTAAAAAAATAATAAATTGTTGGGTACTCTTGAAATGAAGAGCATGGAAGACAATGAATTATGATTGATGATCAGAGCTGGAAAGGGAGAACGTGGGCAGGTGGTAGTATTAACGCTGACAATCCATATGTTTTTTAGCTTACTTAGTGATGGAGCTGTCCCAGCGTTCAAATGAAACGTAATATGCTCCTCTGAAGTGGTATTTCTCTTGGGTTTAGCAGAAGATAAAAGTGCAAGCTTGTTTTCAATGATGTTTCCAGCACAGTAATTTCAAAACCATAAAAAAATTTAAAGCATTTCATCATCTAAAATTTCCAGGAAATAGATGATCTATCACAAATGAGACAATTTATCTGCTAAGAGTTCACTCTTCTTGCAGTCTAGACATCCTAAAATGTAATGATTGGGGGCACCATGATTTATTCTCCAAGGTAAAATGCGCTGTTTCCCAGTGGAAACTTTGTGCCAGCTGTAGCCAAGGATCCTGCAAAGCTTCTGCTTTGTTCTGTTTGAAAGCACCTAAACCTGGGGCTGATGTGAGTCTTCAGGATGTAGGATCTCAAAGGGTTGGGGTACGTCTTGTTTGTGCTCTTTAGCAGCCGTGGTATGAGGGCAGTCCTTTCTCTTAGAGATGGGAAGGACCTGCCAGCCACATCAGTCAGAAAGGACCTTCCTTGCTAATCTCTGCTTTCCTAATAATGCAGCCAGGGAGATTAATAACCATTCTTGCCCTGCAGATTTTGTTTGGTTATCTAATTGTGCTCTTTTGTGGCACTCAGTGGGTGAGACATTTTTCTACTTGTCTACTTAGACAAGTTGGATGCATTGTTCCTGTGGATGCATTGTTCCTGTTTGTAATTTATAGAGTTGCCATTTCTTGGGCATGAAGGTTTTTCTTAGATGATATCCCTGGGGTTCAAGACAAGAAGCAACATCTTAATAGAGTAGAGGTCTACATATTTCATAGGCTAATACCTCTTCAGATGAACCTGGGGGCTATCTTCCACACAACTCATGTTTTAGCAAATCACTTTGCCTTAAACAAGGACAACAGTAGTGTCCTGGTTCCAGTGGGGATAGGGTTAATTCTTCCCAGGCTCCAGCAGGGACACAGGTATTCCATCCCCTGTGAGCCCTGCCCAGGCTGCCCTGCTGGGGCAGGGGGCAGGAAGTCGCTGCTTGGAGCGGGCTGGGGCATCCCAGGTCCGTTTGGTGAGCGGCGGTTCCGTAACCGTGTTTGTATATCCCTCTATCCATGTTATTGTTGTTGTTTTCTTGTTGCCTTTGCTGTTCTGTTAAACTGCTTTGTCTCAACCCACGAGTTTTGCCTTTTTCTTCTGATTCTTCCCCGAGTTGGGGGAAGCTCGAGGGAGCGGCATGTGGTTGGTTGTTGCCGTCTGAGGCCAAACCACAACAAGTAGTAATCCCGCACTTGCTACCTCAATTCCACTCTTAACTAGTGTTTTTTTGGGGGGAGAGTAAGGGTAATCAGTTTATGTTTACTTAGTCTGATCATTCTTCTAAGCATATGGGTGGATGTATCGTCTATGTGCTATTCCTGACATTCACCTGTCTCTGGGGTGCAAATGTACAGCAATATCTGTTATATTAGGCACTTCTTTGTCTTGTGTGAATTGACCTTGTTTCTGTATTGATAAAACAAATAGTCAATAACTATTTTGTCAAATACTCGCTTGCAAGGCTCAGTTTATTTTCCTATAGATACTACATGTTCAAAACACCTTTTAAAGGAATCTGTGAACCATCGTGTAATTTATTGCACCTAATAAACATGAGCCAATACTTTTACAAGTAATTAAATCAGTTTAAAAATGTTGCACAACTCACCCATCTGTTTGAAGTAACGCTAAATTGCGGTATAATACAAATTAGAACATATACTTCCATCACCTAAGTATATGCCAGCACTTGCATTGTATGCATGTATGTTCCTCTATTAAAAAATGTAATTTTAATTACATGCTGTATATATTCTTTATTCTGGCCCATTAGTTTTATCCCCATGTGTAGAAATGCTGAATCCAAGTAACAAGGCAGTAAATAATACTGGCTTTTAATGACCAATTAAAGCAGCCTATTATCAACCTTGGCATCAGCTGAGTTTCTAATTCAAAGTACAGATATGCTGTAATTGGTTAGTATAAAATGGTGCTCGGCAAGGACTGAGACAGCCTTGTCAGAGGCTTCATTTTACTGCTCCCCAGAGGCAGCAATACAACCAAAACTTGATAAAACTGGAAGCTAAATAAGTCATTCCAAAGTGATGGCAAACATAATACAAAGCCTCATCACACCTTGATAATTTTATCCTGAATGTTCTGGACCTTTTTTGTGGCCCAAGGGGAAACGGTGTTCTATATAAAGAAAGTTCATTAACTAGGTACTTTTATAAATAGCTTGGGTATGTTGACACCTGCCATGTTGATGGCTACTCTAGCCCTGTAGACTTGCTGTCTGTTCCAGATGCTAGTAAAAGTTAATTTTCTGCTTTAAATGTGATAATATAAGACAAGCTGTCCTGTCTGGTGAAACTAATCCAATAACTTAGTCATTGATACCTCAAAAATGGGGACAGAGAAAAGTACTGCTGTGCTCAGACTTGATGCAAATGCATTTGTAATAGATTCAGTGCTGGATGACTGAATGTAAGAAAGATATGAAGAAAGCAGAGGCAACATAGGGAGCAGAAGCAGATAAAAAGATTAAAACATTGAAATTATGGAATAAGGTATACTTGATTAAATGGAAGTTGAAATGTGAAAAAATGCTGTTTTGAATTCTGATGAACTATTCAAGGTTATGTGAGGAAAGGTAAAAGGAATGGGGGGGGGGGGAAACACACGTAAAGAAAGTGTGTGAAAACCAGATCTGTTAGGCTGTGCAATGATCTCTGGAGGCAGAGGTGCAAGACGAAAGATGATGGACCTGTTGTTTCCATATACCTAAAACTAGACCAGGCAATACTAAAGAGAAGGTTCTTGAAGAAAGTACTTCAAGGGCTACTTGTCCTCTGAAACCCACTGAATTCACTTTGCCAGGCATTGGACAGTGTAGGACTGTAAACTCTTCAGGTAGGGACCATCTCTTTATAAAAGTCTGTGGTTTTTTTTTTTTTGTGGCTGATTTGTGTGGGTATATTAGATGTGGGAGGGTGCTGTGCTATGTAAAAGCACATTAAGAAAACAGAAAGAGTGATGGAAGCAACAGGGAAATGTACCAGATTGAAGGAGATTAAAAGTACAGAAGAATGGAGTGAGGCTAAAGAGCTTTTTGTAAATCAAGCAAAAAGCTGAAGTGGGGAAAAGAGAGAGAGAAGGATGTGGTGGCCTTTTTGTTTACCTTGACTTCATCAAGGCGTTCGACACAGTCTCCCACAGCATTCTCATAAGGAAGCTTAGGAAGTGTGGGTTAGATGAATGGACAGTGGGGTGGACTGAAAACTGGTTGAAAGACAGAGCTCAGAGGGTCGTGATTAGAGGCACAGAGTCTAGTTGGAGATCATTAACAAGTGGTGTTCCCCAGGGGTCAGTACTGGGCCCAGTCCTCTTCAATATATTCATCAATGACATGGATGAAGGGATAGAGTGCACCCTCAGCAAGTTTGCTGATGACACAAAGCTGGGAGGGGTGGCTGACACAGCAGAAGGCTGTGCCGCCATACAGAGAGACCTGGACAGGCTGGAGAGTTGGGCAGAGAGAAACCTTATGAAATTCAACCAGGGCAAGTGTAGGGTGCTGCACCTGGGCAGGAATAACCCCCTGCACCAGGACAGGTTGGGGGCTGACCTGCTGGAGAGCAGCTCTGTGGAAAGAGACCTGGGAGTCCTGGTGGACAACAGGATGACCATGAGCCTCCAATGTGCCCTTGTGGCCAAGAAGGCCAATGGCATCCTGGGCTGCATCAAGAAGAGCGTGGCCAGCAGGTCAAGGGAGGTCATCCTCCTCCTCTACTCTGCCCTGGTGAGGCTGCACCTGGAGTACTGTGTCCAGTTCTGGGAGCCCCAGTTCAAGAAGGACAGGGAACTGCTGGAGAGGGGACAGCAAAGGGCTACCAAGATGATTAGGGAACTGGAACCCCTCTCTTATTGGGTCTTTTTAGTCTGGAAAAAAGACAGCTGAGGGGGGATCTTATCAATGCTTATAAATACTTAAAGGGTGGGTGTCAGGAGGATGGGGCCAGTCTTTTTTCGGTGGTGCCCAGTGACAGGACAAGAGGTAACGGGCACAAACTTGAACATAGGAAGTTCCATCTCAACATGAGGAGGAACTTCTTTACTGTGAGGGTGGCAGAGTCCTGGCACAGGCTGCCCAGAGAGGTGGTGGAGTCTCCGTCTCTGGAGACATTCAAACCCCCCTGGATGTGTTCCTGTGCAACCTGCTCTAGATGACCCTACTCTGGCAGGGGGTTTGGAATAGATGGTCTCCAGAGGTCCTTTCCAACCCCTACCATTTTGTGATTCTGTGAAAGTCAAGGTGTCCGTCCTATCTTATGGTGACAGGTTTAAGTTGGGACTGGCAAACCATGTGCAAGTCTCAGTTTTCTATGAAACTAATAATGGAGAGAAGTAAACAGTCCTGCAAGGAGAAGAAAGAAATCATAGGAAAGCTGGCAGGTGACAGCTTTCCAGGGCTTGCTGGTGGAAGGAGGAGATGGGGGGGAAGAATGTGTTCATGGCTAAGCCACAGCTGAAGGACCCGCTAATGACCAGAATTGTGTGAGAAGGGGCAGCTCTAGTGATGGTGATGGCATGTGAGTGTGAGCTCTTTGTGTGATGGAACTACACTAAACAAAGAGCTAGCTGACCGTGGGAGAAAGGGAGGAGGTTAAGTGTTGCTTTAAGGTTAGAGACTAGAGCCAGAAGGGTTCCATGCCAAAAGAGTGACTGGTCTGATGTACGGAGGAGAGTAACTGTAGGGACACCACCAAGTCCGGGTGACAACTTGAAAAGACCATCTATACTTGTCTTATTATCGAGGGGTGTGTTAGGAATAATAGAGGATGGTCCAAGTGAGACCTGATGGAAAATTACTAGTTGAACCAAACCCAGTATACGTGCTGAAAAAAAGGACCTCAGTACTGTTGCTGCAAAAACTATGTGTGTATCCATGAGAACCTGACTTTCGACGAAGAAGATAAGAAGGGAGTACAACAACGTAGTCAGGTATCAGACAACCGCTGTTAGCAAAGCTGGATCATGAGTCTGGTGAGGCTCATTGCATGTGCTGGTCATGCGTGCAGCAACTCTAGCCTGTACTTTTCCACTCAATCCAGTGCGGGATATAAGGGGGCTGTCTCGGGCTGGAGAGGGGGAGAGAGACATGAGCACACTTTGAAGATACACGGGACGCCCTGAACGTGCTGTGCCTTGCCTTCCTCTGCCGTACCGATGTAGCCCCTCGTTATCCTGCTGCTCAGCGGTACTACTATGATCTATGGGGTGGTAAGACTCTCTGAAGTAACTTTTGGGACATTTGGGAACTGCTTAGCAAGGCTTCGCAATAAAGCTGAATTCACTGCTTTTTTTTTTCTCTGTAGCAAGGCTTCACAATAAAGCAGAGTTAACCTTTTTTTTTTTTCCATTGTGTGGGCTCCGGTTTGTATGTTGGAATCTTTAAAAAAGAATCTTTAAAAAAGAACCAGTTACAAGGGGGAAGAAAATATCCTAAATTAGATTGTTGGGATTCTTCCAGATGAATGAAGTTTAGGAAAGATATCATTGTACCACCATTTTTTCTCCAATGCAATCACTGCAAAAATAAAAGCTGTGTAGGGAATAAAAAAGGAGCAATTGCAAGAAGTAAGCCCCTGTGGGGCTCTTGCTTTCACTGGTGGCATTTGTTAGTGCTGCCAAACAGACTTTGTGTGAGCAGAATATAACATGTTAGTGAACTGGCAGAGAGACAGGTAACTCAGCACAGAGTCCTCTCCAGTCGAGAGTTAGTTATACACCTGCTTTCATTGCACATTACAAACCCATAGGTCTCATGTTCTACTTTGTATTCATAAGGAGCAGGCTTAATGGGAAATTGGAGAGAGTGCTACTTGCTTTGTCTTCCTGCTCACATTTGATAAGAGTTGGTTTCTGGTGAGTGAAGTACTGCCTGGAATACAGTGTTCTTCCCCAGAAACCTTGATGATATCCCAGTTGACTTCACTATGAGTAGGAGTAAGAACCAAGTTGGACACAGAGAATGAAATTCAGCCCTTTGTAAACTGGCATAAATCCCATTGAAATTGATGGGGCTTGTGACTTGAATCAAATTGGATTTGCCTCGCACAGCTCAATCCAAATGCAGTCTGCAGTACAGCAGATAATGGAGGCCAATGTTTTACTTCATTGCCTCTGAATGTGTATGAGGATAAGATCTGATGGATAATGGATAACTGTTGAAACTTCTTGCAATAGAAGATTCTTTTTGATGAGGGATTTTAATGAAGTTGAATAAATAATTGCAAATTTTAGAATGTTTCAAAATGTTTTATCCCTTGCTGCTCTTGCTGCCCTTTGGCCCTCCTTTTCTTTTAAGATGTTCCTATAAATGTCTTACGCTAAGCAAGAATCGATGCATGATCTGAGCATGATGCACTTAGAGCCCAATGGCTGGTGTATCAAGACGGATGCGTCCAGGTGCTGGTGTGGTGTATCTCACATGGCTGCTCTCTTTATTGCCAAAAGAGGATGGATGTCACGATAAAGAATTTTGTACTCTGTGCCTGCTAGCACTTCTCTAATGATACTGTAGGGAGCTCTCTGCTTCCCACCTTGCTTTTACTGCTATACTAAGGTGCCTTGAGAGGTCTGCTTTCTCTTTGAGGAAAGAGGTCATGCTAGAAAATAGGCCAGAGAAAGGAACTCCTAAAAGAAAAAGGGAAGTAGGGATTTGAATTATTCTTGATAGTCTTGACTTAGCTGCAGATATGGGAGGCCTTACCCAGCACACCTCAAGTTTGGGATATTTGCTTCCTCCAAATAAAAGTTGTCCACATTACAAAACCATTGCACATAACTCTGCTTGATATGTAAAACTGCCTTTGCAGAATAAATGCTCAAGGATAAATCTTGCATGACAAATAAATCACCTCTTGCTCTCCTTAGCTCTTTCAGGTGAGTCATACATACAGTGTAGTCAGCTAACGCGCAGACCTAGCAGAAAAATGGATCTTTTTTCCTGCGTTAAACATGTCATCAGAGGAGATACTTGAGACAGCTCCATTACAGGTGCAGTTGAATCAATAAGGCATATTCATTTCTCTTTCCTAGATGACTCCTCTTCTTCCATTTCATAAATTCCTAATTTTAAGAAGAGAAAAGTAAGCAGGTATTATTCAGTATAATGTTTCATCTCATACAAATCTCCTTTTCTGGCATGCTGTTGCTTGAATAGGCCAGCTTCAGCAGTTTTAAGAAGGGTTTTTACATATTGTTTTCACTTAGGGCAGTGCAAATTTCTTTGGAAATCTATGACAATCAATTAAGTAAATGAGAAAATAGAATGCTTGTAATTAAGATAATCAAGCTACATGAAATCTACCCCACTAGTGCTAATATCTGTGTATCTCCAAGCTGTATATTAATTAAACACCATGTAAGCGTTGCAATTAGACTCAGGCTGCAATGGTGAAAACGAGGGAAAAATGATCCGAGGGTTTTTTACTGTATGTGAAACACTTAGTTCTTTTAAAGCATCTTGTTATGATTTGTAAGGTTGCTGCATTGCTGCAGACATTCTTGGGATGCCTGAGGACTCTGTAGCCATCTTTAGCTGCTTCTGAAAGAGATGACCCAAAGAAAATACACTTTGGATTGCTAAAAGCTATATTTTTTTTTTTTTTTCCTCAGGGCTGTGTGTTATTTTCCCCTCAATTTCATGAATGAGTTTGGGTTCTTGAGCTTTGAAACCAGTAGCCAAGAGGTTAGATATTTTGTTCTACATGGGAAACTGCAAAGGGGAGAATGGAGAGAGAGGAATTATTCTGACTAGTTCTTAATATAAAAGGGACTTTGCCCTGCTTTTGTTTTGTGTTTTAATTTTGTGTGAAGACCCTAAGGTCACCCAGGCCTTCCTACTGGACAAAGCAGCATCTTAATATATTTGTACTGGAAGACAAGCACTACATGAGATCGACTGGATAATCTGGATGTATTCCGATTGTGCTTCTTCATTTATTTCCCTGGTGCTTTTGGGGGGCTTGGGGAAGCAAAAGACTCTGTCAGGGTCAGCATGTGGCTCTAAGAGGCCGGGGGAGGATCCCTTCCCTCTGTATGGATACCCTCCTGGTGGTCACGCAGCAACTTCAGAGTGTCTTTATTGTGGTTTTGTGAGATGTGGGGTTTGGGACATTTGTGCTTTCTCTTTTTCTCTGTTGTGTAGCTTTTGATGGCTGCAACCCATACGCATTAAGGTACGATGGAGATAGCAGAAGAATCATGTCACAGGGCCAAGGGAGTCAACAGCTTTGCCACCTTAGAACTGCCAAACTTTGGTTTCATTAGCTGGGGCTGCCAAAGCAGCTGAATAGGGCAAAGCAGATGATGAACCCACTTGCTAATGTGCCAGATATTGCCGTGGCTGTTTTAAGATTAAGACTTCGGAGTCAAATGAAGTAGTACACCTGATCACTGTGAACATCAACTTGATGAAGTTGTTGCACAAATAATGAATAAAAGTAATATATTTGTTCTGTTCATTTTTTCCAATTATTTTTTAAAAATCTATTTTTACAGCACAATGTTCTTCCTTATGACAAATGAGCCTGTTCACTGGTATCGTGTTTATTGTGTTTTCAGGCAATACCATTTATGTTTCTAAAAAGAAGTGAAGAAAACTGTACAGGACGCCTTCAGTTTTTCATTTGACTTTGTTCTTATTTTTTTTTATTATCTGACATTGATACAAAAAAATATTATCTTGATTAGCAGCTTTGCTGGCAATCCCACAAAACTGTAAATAATACTTTAATCTAAAAGAATGCACTCCTACAGACACTATAGATAAAACAATATATACAATTTAGACAAATAAATACATAAGTACAGCCAGTCATACATAATGATACACCTAAAGTTCGGTTACTGTTGACAAGCTTTTCTAGTTAATTACACTCTTCATTTACAAATTGCCATTGCCATCTACGTTATAAAGACAAAGAAAGAATCCCAATAAAGAATCAAAATTGATAGTTAAGATTATTATTAGGAAAGACGGAAAATGAACCTTGAAACTTCTGTTTAAATACTCTCATGGTTTTAGCAAAAAAATGCTTTTGTGAAAAACTCCTCCTAAAGAGAGGCATTCCCCCCGCCCAGCTTCTTTGCTCAATGTGCTTTGTTCATGTACGTTTTGGAATCAAAATGTCACATTTCTAAAGTGACAAGAAGCCAGCACGTCTTAACCAAGTGGTCATTTGTCCCATGCCTACTGAAACAAAACGACCTTTAAGTAACATAATTTTTTCCCTTGGTTAAAGGAAGCCCAATGCAAACAGTTGTTTGTTAACAATACCCCATGTGGCACAAATACTACCGTGTGGAAGAGACAGTAAGCTGACCCTGTGAGTAGGTGTATTGCTCCCTTTCTAGCTCCAGGTTGCAATACTGCAATTTCTGAGCAAAGAGAAAATAATAAATAATAAATCTGTTACATAAGTGTAACAAGCTAGTGAAGTCTAGTATCAGAAAATTAATAGAAGTAGAAAATTAATAGAAGTAGAAAATTAGGCTTTTTTGTGTTCTTTTAAATTCACTAGACAATAAAAGAAAAAAAAATCTTTTACATTCAAAAGTTAGGGCACACATGCTTAAGGCTCTTGAAACACTGGACAAATATAATGCCTAACTCAGCTCCATGCGTAACAGAATACTACGTAGCAAGCAGACTCTACACATATATACAGCTGAATACAGAAGAAAATGCCTTACAAATATGTACATCAGTTCCAAGGTGAACATTTACATTTCTGTTGAAGATCTATCTATTTATAAATGGCAGGAAATATATTTTTTGGGGATACTGTTTTCAAGATGTACCTTCCAATCATTAATGCAGTCTGCTTTTACTAGGAGAAATTCAAGGCTACTATGCTACTTGAGCCCTGAGGTATCCGGATTGGGAGCCCTGCTGTCCTCTTGGTTACTAACCAAAGGCCACAGAAGCATCAGCAGGAGAAGTAAGGCCACCAAATCCATTTGGTTGTGGATTCAGAAACCCCAAATTACCACACAGTGCAGAGGGATAGCAGAAATGATTGCAGCCTGTGGGTTGAAATTATTACAAAGTTTGTTCCTGGTAGGACGGTATCCATGCTGTCTGATTTACCTGAGGGCTGGGGATGAATTCCACCCTAGTTTCCCTTCCCAAACCGCATATTATGGGATTTGGGTAAGGAAAGCTGAACTTCACCCAGTCAGTGTGTGTGTATTATATATTCATCTATGTAATTAGTTGGACCTTGTTTAGCTAGAGTTCTGAGTTTGGCGGGAAGCAAGAGCAACTTTAACAAGGACTAGGTCAACTAGGGAAAGATTAATCTTAATTATGATTCAAGAGATTCACTATTTTTATATAAAATTACTGATTTTCATTTATGAAGGATGCACAAGCTCCTGTTGATTAGCAGTAACTCCTGGGCTATCTTGTGTAGCTTCACCTTCAGATCTGAAGTAGATTGTTTGAGATACCTGCTGCTTGTGGCTTGAAGGCCAAGTACACTTTACCTTATTTACAAGTAGTTCCTTTCAAAACCATAGTGCTGCATCTGTGAATAAGACTAACAATTTGTCATGAAACTACAAACCTTTTGGGGTAGCATCTTCATTCCCCTGTTACTGTTGTAAAGTGCTATGTACACCTATGGCAAAATAGGGTCAGAGTTTTCCTTTAAATTCTTATTCAGTTTTAATTTCTGACAACTTTATAGACATCCTGAATAATGTACAGACTTAGCAGTTTTTCATACATTACACACAATGCCAGCTGAAATGAATGAATCTCTTGTGTGTGCTGTGGACAGTGTGAGCAATCTACAGCTAATAACATTTTGGTGAGTTTTGTATCTTTGTAACTTGCCTGTGAATTCTTAATTTCAAGTTAATTGCTGAGCAATGTCATATTTTAGCTATTTGTTAGAAGGTGGTGCTAAATAGAGACGGCTTGAATTTTTTGAAGAATTTTCCAGGAAATAATTCTCATAACGCTTCATTAACATTCATATTCAAAACACATAAGCACATTATGAAACCTGAATAAAATCTTGTGTGTTTGATTTCTGTTGCATGCTCTGGGGATCTCTTGAGCAGGAACTCAGTGAGTATTGGCTCTGTGACGACTAACCTGGGAGCTGCAGATTTGTAACAAAGGCTAGAATTTGTTTTTCTTTAATAGGTGATTCTTAAAAGCCCTCAATAGAGCTTACTCTTAAAAAGCTGCTTTTGTGTTACTTTTTTTTAGGTAAATAGCATACTAACTGACGTTAAAGAAATAAGCTGCTTACTGACACTTTTATCATTCAATACAATTATATATTTCTACGTAAGACGCCTAATGGAGAGATCCACTGATACTAACAAGAAACATTGCACTTGCTTTGAAATTAAAAGATATTAATACTTTTATTATGTGTTCTTAAGATAGTTTTTCATACATCTCCCTGTCTTATTTCACCTACAGGTTCTACTTCATTTTAAAATTGTGTTAGATCTTTTAGGGGCTACTTTAGCCAGTGGAAAGAAATGGGATATCTTCTGAAATAATTTAAAGGAATACTATTTGGTGGATAAGAATATACTTCAGCGTGTGGGTTTTTTTCTAAGGTCTGCGAGACTTTGGTGTCCTTACCTGTCTAAATTCTGCTATTGTACCATCAGTAAGCTGTTTGGGAATCGCACGTATTGTACTATAAAATATACATGTCAAGATACGTGTATAAGGTCAGTGCAAATGTATACCACTCAATTTATTAACAAAGCTCTAAGCAGAGATGGTTGTAGGGTGTCAAAAAAGGAATAAAACTATATTTGTAATTCTTCATTTCTTAGGCCCTGAGTCTTATCTCAGAGGCTGGGGCATGAACTGTTAAGCAGCTCATGATAGTTTATTACTGTCCTTTACATACAGATACAGGAGCTGATATGTGTCATAGAGGATAATATACAAAAGCTGAGATTTGACTCTAGATCCTTTCGGTTGGTATAATGTCCTTATGAAAAGAGCCTGAAGTCTGTAAACCAGTAGTCAAAATGAGAATGAAAAATCAGTCATTAAAAATCCTCTCACAGTTAATATCCCACAGTTTAACCTGTAAATCAGCAGATCAGTTTGTCAAAAAATAACCAGACTAAATCAAAATTAAAAAAAAAAGGTATTTACATCTGTAAAAATCTTAACATCTAAGATGTTTCTTGCTGGACATGTCATTCCAAATTCTGTGCATTTCTTCTGGTGTTATCTGGTGTACCGTGATCACCCTGCGGTACCTGCACAAGCTGTAGGCCATTTTCCAGTGATTGAAGCCACTGTTTTGGAAGGGGTGAATGCCCAGCTTCCGAAGACAGAGTCCAACGTACACGTCTTCAAGGTGAAGGAGTCTGGTGTGAAGGGAGGTTTTGTAAATCAGTTCCGCTACATCAGCTGAAAATATGTAGCCGGTGCCTGAACAGAAGGGTGGATAATTGCTGTCAGGATACAAATCTCTTGGCATGTACCACTTACTGCGAACATCTCGTATTGGTCCTCCATTTATAACGTAACCTGTGAAGTACCTTCTCCTTGGCTTGGTGTTAGGTTTGAGCAGCTTATAAATAAGATTATCCATATTTACAAAAATATCACTGTCTGTCTTCATAACATACTTTGCTTTTGAACAAAACGTTGCTACCCACCTCATCCCCATCAACGTTTTCAGAGTGAGGTTATGGTATGAGTCAATAAAATCCTCCACAATAATATCATGAAAAATTTGGCTTTCTTGCTCTACCATTTGATTTAAGACAGGATCTGTGTTTTTTCCAAGAAGAAATAGTGTGGCGATTTTAATTCCTTTAAAGTTGTTTTCGTCTCCCCATGTTTCTCGAATGGCTTGCCTTGCATCAAACTCTTTGTGAGTCGTGCTGATAAGAATGACCAAGAAAGGGACGCTCTTCTCACATTTGTTGGGTTCATTGATAAGAAAGTCAAAGGAATGTGGATTTATAGGTCGAGTTCTTATGTTGCCAAAGGAAACATTTTTTCTGGCTATGGATATGCTACTGATCTGTCTGTGGCCCGTGTAGGAAGAAGTAGGACGTGTTATACTTAAGTACCAAAGAGCACTTGCCCAACAAACTACCGTCAAAACATACAAGCATGAGACCTTTGAAGCCATTGTTCCTCTAGCTCTTCTATTCCATGCGATGAATAAATAGCCTTCGTACCATGAGCGAACCTATGTCCCAGAGAGGCAACATATTATTAATGAAACTTGAAAGTTCGATTTATAAAGAAACCTCTGTAATCATTCATGGATCTCAAATAGGAGCTATTAACCCTGATGATACTCAGCTTTTCTTCTTTTGCTACCAGCGGCTTCCATTTCTTGGAATTTTCTGTTATTTCTGAAAAAAATGAAGAAAAATTTTCCATTGCTAGATCATAAAAGCCCAGGGCAAGAAAAATGAGCTTAAATATGACTGGCCATTAATAAGCTAAGTGTCTTCATGCATTTCTCAGGTATCCTTTTTTTTTCTCACGAGGTACCACAATGCAAGATAGCGTACTAGAATAGAGCAGTATAACTGAGGTAATTCTTTTATGATGGATAGTTTCTCATAGATTATAATATATTAAAAAAGTTAAGCATGCATAGCATGTTGGCTATTTAGGTAATTTTAAAAGAATGCGAAAATAATTTTCTGGTTTCTAGCATTTTCTTGCTTCCTAGCATTTTTTCTGGATGATCTTTCAAAACATGCCATGAAGCATTTTAATATTATTTAAAGAATGAAAAATAATGTACTTTATCTTAGGATTAATAGCATCACTGGCAACCATGCACAGGAATATCTACAAATCCCTTTTAGTCTCAATGTTGTTAATGTTATGTCTCTCTAACAAGAGCATGCTGCGGTGGAAATCAGACAGAAAGGTACAGGAGGGAGAGATACATATGCTGTCTTACCCATGCAAAGATCAGTGCTCGAGTAGACTCCAGAAAAGTCTAGAAATAAATTAACACAGTTCAGTTATTCTTGTTGGCTTCCATCTTTACCTTTCATGAGCAGACATTGTTTGTATACCATGTAAGATAAATCACGATGGAAGCCTATTAACTGTCGCTTTGCTGGCTGGTGCAGAGAGCACTTGCCTGCTCGACCAGGGTTCCTGCCCTGGCAGCCCTTCCCCACTGCTGCGCCCAGTCCTGCCTCTGGCACCAGGGAGCTTTGAGGCTTCCCTGGATCCAGAGAATGTGCCAGCCCTGAAGCTTCCTTTGCTCTTAGCGTGTTTCCTGGGAACCAGTTCTACTTATCATCATTTCATTGAAATGAGGCAAGCTGCATTAAACCTGCTGGATCAGTGCTGACTCCTCCAAGGCACACAACTAGCTGGAGAGTGCCTGTAGGCTCCACGTTCAGGGGTTTTACCACTGCGTTGCTTCAGAGCTAAAAGATAGTAGAACCATGCAACAGACGAGCTTTGCACAAGAGTCTTTGAAATATTTAATATTTACTTTGGACAGAACAAAACATCTATGGATTCAGATAAAAAGATAGAAGCCCTATCTTAGAAATGTCCTTTCTGTTTCCACACTGCTTTGACACATTGCTTGGATTACATCAAAATGCTTTTTAAGGAGCCTGTACCTCCCCGATGTTGGATACGTATGGTCTCTTTTTCCTTTCTCCAAAACCAGATGAGAGTGTGGCCCTGGAGGTGGGCTCGTGGCAGGGTCTCCTGCCTGTGACCTGTTGCTTAGGGTTTGTGCAGACAGAGCTCCCCCCGGGCAGCTATCAGAGTCGGAGACTGTTATCCTGTGTTACTCTATCACACTGAGGTGCAAAACCAGCAGAGAAACAACCTTAACATTTGCTGAATATATACAGACTGCGGTTTCCGCATTGATTCTTAGAGCTAACGCTCTCTTGCTAGTCTTCATTACGTGCATTTTTAGCTATTAAGTGGCCAGAACCTGCATACCCCTCTCCCATTCCATGGAACAGGAAAATATGAATTTGTGGACTGGTTCAGAGCTTTATCAGTTTTAATCCGTTTTGCCCTATAACTGGGGCAATTTAATGAAGTAGAGGTGATCTCCTTTGCTACTTGTCACAGGACTTGGGGTTTGTGATCTTTTCCCACCAAGCAGTAGCAGTAAGTATTTGGAAGCAATATATTTAAGTCGAGGCTTTAAACTGCCCCATAGGGCTGCAGAACACAATGACCTTGGCACACACGCATACATCCTTGTAAATAAATACAGTTGTGATGAGTGTATACACAGATGCTACCGTCATGTCTGGAGAGGGGATCTGTCTTTCTCTAACAACCCACTGGGGTCACTGAGACACAGTTCTGAGAAAGCCAAAACACATCCCTGATCTGGTAGGTTCCGTTTTTTTCCTGGCTTCGTTGTGAATCTCTGATAACCGCCCCCCCTTGGAAACCCCAGCAGGGAAAAACACCAAGCATGAAATGTCATAATGTAATGAAACCATAGCAGTCTAAGTTCTAGAAGATTGTGGTAATAAAGAAATACAGCAGTCATGGATTGGAGATGTAGAGTGTGAGCTATGTAGGTCAGTGTATTTAACAGACTCCAGCATTAAGGTCTCACAAATGCTACTAATATTCTGCATATGATGAATTATTTTAGGAAACTATCTATGGAATTCTCTAAACGTGTATATTATTCTACATCGTTTCTTTAATAAACCAGGTGCATTAGTTACCATGAATACTGTGCAGATATCTGAGGGAAAGGAAAATTGTAACCAGTGCTCCTTACAAACCGCAAAATTACATAAAATAGCTTTTCAGTCCAGCAATGCCATGGCTGTGATGCCCAATCTCGTGTGCTCTGAAAGGATTAGAAGCAACAAAAGCCTTAGACCATTTTGAAGAAAGATTCCAAGCTATATTGTAGGGAATTTTTTGCTCAGTTATGAAATCTACAGATAACTGTTTGTCCAGGATGAATATTTCTTACATTAGCCCTCGGATTGCCGGCTCTTGAAATAAGTTTATCTTTTTCTGTTGTGTGTTTGGTTTGGGATTTTTGTTTGTTTGTTTTGCTTTCTTTAAAGAAAAGAGTTTAGGTGATGTTCTTCAGTTTGGAGTGTTTTCCACCATCCCTATGGTAATTTTTGAGCAAAGTGCATGTGAAGTTGTTAAGGGTGAACTGGCTGTAGTTTTCCTGACCAGTGAAATATTAGATTTAGTTATTTTTTAGGAAGATTAAGGGGAAAAACAAGAGAGCTCTCTGCTTTCCTTTGATGTGGGTCTCTGCTATTCCTACTCTGCTGTGAGGTGAAGATGAGAAGATTAAAGTTCACGTTCCTGCTTTACCTGACCTTTTTGCCACATATGGGGAACAGATTTGGAAGAAAATAGCACAAACAAAACTAGTAAATAGTGCAAATACAAAAAAAAAATTACTGAGGGGTCTTGGTCTGCTGTTTTAGCTGAGATTATTGTCACCTTCAGGACTGATCTCTCTCACTCTTTGTAGGATTGCAGAGGGGAGGGGGTTAGATAAGTAGCTCTGTCGTATATTTTTTTGGCCATAGGGCTAATGCTCCTACAAATTATTTCTGGTAACATTGTTCCTGCACAGCAATTCCAATAATATTTAGCTTGCACAAGCAAGAAAATGCATAGTTGATCAGGCAGGGAAACATGAACTGAGTAGTGAAATGCGTATTTTGTGATGATTTAGCAGTCAAGAATTTCAGTAGTTGTCAAATTCTGTTATTAATGACATCAAGGACCTGAACAAATGCCTAACTCAGACTTTCTTAGAATTACTCCTGTGTTGAAGGTATCTTGCAAAATTACTTGCAGTATCAAAGTCTGTGACAGCAAACCTCTTCCTTGCCATGTGTTGTCACTGGAAACTAAACTCTGCAGCCGTGTGATATGTGGGATATCAAGGGTGTGCGTTACAAGGAATGAAATTAGAGTGTAAAATTAATGTGCTCAAATTACAGTGTGTTAAACCTTGTGAGTTAATTACTCATTTGGAAAAGAAGAGGAATAAAATATGTGAACTAGGGGCACTACTTTCATCTAAATAACTGAAAGCACCTCAATGTCCTAATGTTATTGTGGTTCATTTAGCAGTTTGCCCAGAAGTTCTTCAGAACGTTTTTAACGTAGTCAATAGTAAACATATCTAAAGCTGCCTTGAATGTTAAAATTTGTAGCAAATTCATTAAGACATTGTGTTCCTAGTCCTGATACCGCATTCAGTATATTGTCATTATGAGGCTGACTTTTTTTTCTTTTTTTTTTGTTTTGTTTTGTTTGGTTTTAAGTTTTGCCATGATCTTGAATTTAGTGCTGATATATGTTTGAAGGCCCTCTAACGGCAGGGCATGGATTGTCACAGGGGGAGCAGAAACCTTTTACCAGTTTTGGATTTTGTCTGTTGGGATAGGGTATGTCACGTTTGGGGACACTGGCACAGGAAAAGGGCAAAGGAGCGTCACCTCCTTTTCTCTGTTCTGTGGGTTAAAAGCTTTTGAGCACAGCAGCAGCAGCAATGTTAAGCTCTTGGATCCTTGTTCTTAAAAATATTTTAATTCAATCTGTCCCTTTTCCCATCCTGGCTGTCATACTATTAGTAATCGAAGGCTCAAGCTTTGCTAGCGTAGATGATTGTACAAAGCAAATGTTTAGCACCATGTTTCCATATTGTGACTCGAAGTCATGCACTTAATTGCACTACTCGCTGCGCATGCTGTGCGAGCCAGAGAAGCCACCCAGTTGGAGAACAGAAGCAGTACTGTGTAACTTCCGTAAGTAATTGACCTGATGGAGACTGTTGAGTATTTGCAGCAAACCTTTTACAAGCTGACTGCACATCAAGAATAATCCTCCAGATAATGAACACATTTGAGAATCTTGCTAACTGTTTGTGGGCAATTTTCAGGCAGGCGTCAAATGAGTTCAGCAAATGTTACTCGCCAACGCCAATATTTTGCCAATATTTTGGAACACTGCTGTCTCCGCTGAGAGGTTGTTGATCTTTTTCTTTCAAGAAAGCCCATCCTATGTAAGTGCAGTTGCATTAATGTAATTAGATCATGGTGGATGCACATGATAGAAACCACAGCTCTTGAAGCCTGGCATGTTGCCATAGTTGTAATCCATACCATGTCACTATCTACTGCTGAGGCATAACGTAGGTGCTGAGCAGAGGCAGTCAGTATGCTGAGCCCCAGGGATGACCCTGGGTGAGAAGCCAAGGGCGGCCGCAGCTGCTTACCCTGACACCCAGGAGCCTGGTAGGCAGAGCACGACTGAGTCAAATTAACACTGTGCATCTCTGCCAAAATGTACCTATTCCTTTCCCTGAAAAAAAGAGGGAGTGCAGCTGCTAAATTATTTAGTAAATGTAGCAAGCTCTTCTCATTTTCCCTGAAGAGATATTTTTGTAAGAGATCATGGCTTTCATCTGTATGTAGACGGAGACACTGAAATGTCTTCATCATTTATGAAGTCTTTAAATTACCTAAGGAAAAGTCTGTGATTATTACCAAGTCTTGTTGAGAAGGTAATTATCCTGAACATTAAGAACACATCTACAAAGAAATTTGGGGACACTGTTATTTTCTTGGCTGTATGTTTTCTTGAGGAAATGGTATATAATTTCTCAAGGAAATTCTGGACAGATGGCATAGGTGATTTAACAGGAGATTGCATGCTCCTCTCGTGCAACTTCATTTGAAGGTTTCTTAAATATTCCAAATGCTTTTTCTGTGCCTGGATGTAACGGACTTGAAACCAAATCAGTGCTGCAAAGGAAGACCTTCTTCTCTAGAATATATGTGGAAAAGGACTGTAATAGGTGTAGGAACCACTATCTCAGGTTGAGGGGAGGAAAGTACAAGCGTTTATTTCTGGTCCATGTTTTTTAGAAAAATCAGTTCTACTTTGGGGGGTCCCAGCAGTCATATGTTAAAAGAAGCTGGCTTCCCTTCTCTTCCTTCAAAGGCAAGGAGGACAAATATTTTCTGAAAATCAGGCTATGTTTTAAGATATGCTGTTTGTACCTAGAGAATCATTCCTTTTTCACAGAAATATTGATGATGGGCTTTACCCTAGGCAGTAACTGAATGTGAAAGCAAGTATTTGCACAAGTGATTCTTTCATGTTAACAGTTCTCTTTTCATGAATGGTGATTTGTATATGGTTTATGCTGTATTTCATCACTGAATTGAAGAATTGATCTCTGGAAATAAATTTGGGATTTATAAATTATTTCTCAATATTTACTACCCGCTTTTAATGTGAATGAAAAGTAAAAATGACTGTGCATTGGGGAATTTTATGAAAAGCTTCTAAGTCATATAGGGAAAACACAAGTTTTAGAATTTCCAGTAAATGTGCCCATGTTACTGAAACTTCCCTAACTTTTAAAGAGCTACTGAGCAGTCTGTTAAAAGTTACTCTACATGAAAGCAAATCTGTATATGAGTGACTTGTCTGTATTTTCCACTTTATATTTTTTTCAATTAATGTATCTCTATATAAACAGGATTTTCTGTTTTCAAGAACTGCTGAGACAGCCTACATAAAACAATTAAACTGTATTTTCATTACTTTTTTTCCTCATGCTTAAGAATGAATTATGCACCTAATTTTTCTCAACGAAATAATTTGCATGTTAAAAAGTTAAACAGTTTCCACCATGACTAAACTGTGAAGTGCAGTTTTCAATTGCAGAAGATCAAATAGTTGAAAAGAAATATTTAGGAATATTTTTATCAACAGAAATGTCAGATTTACCATGACAGAGGGGAACCAGGATAAGTTACTGGTTAGGAAATGTGAGCTTGGCATGAAAGACCATTCCTTGGCTGGCAATGTACAGAGGTGGGATCTCTGTTGGTTTGAGGAGCCTTTCTTTGTGGCTTGGTTTGTACATCAGGAGCTTTGTAGCAGTAAATTGCCATCCAATTTTTGCAGCTCAGGAAGTATCTTCTATGCAGAAAATATTTCCCTGCTTTCTCTGAGCAGAGACTTGAGAGCTGCTAGGTTGGCCACGCACCGGTCAGCAATTTTCATACTCGCGGAGCTGAGTGATAGCAATTGGCCTCCATATGACTGAGGAGTAGCTGCCTTCTCTTGTGGGGACCAGGAACCTGGTCTGCACCAGATGCGTCTACATGGGGCTTCTGTAGATGCATTTTCTTCGTGGTAAATCTGGCTTTGAATTAAACTGGCCTTGGAGAACCCCCTGTGATGGTGGTGATGGACAAAAGCGGTGATAGATGAAGATTCAAACTTGTCCTGTCTGGGTTTGGGTATTTTGTAAAAGCAAAACATTCACAGTTGGTTTGCTAACCAGAAAAAAGTATGATTTCATAAAATCTGATATTAATAGGAGATTGATTTTTTTTTTTTTTTTTTTTATTCCACTCGTCATGTCTCAACATGACATTTTCAGTATCCCTCTTACTGTTTTGGTCATTTTTTTAAAACAACTCTTTTGGTCATAGTCATTGTATGTTTGAAGCCTAGTCCTCTCCAAAGTCTTCAACAACTGACTCCATGTGGAAGGAGGTGAAAGAACAGCCAAGACCCTGAGGACCACCTGTACGATGGATGGGTTTCTAGAGTTTCAGCAAACTGGCTATGCTCGGTCAGATATTAATCTAGAATAGTTAACAGCTAGATTTTACTCAACTCAAAATAATATTAAAACTTGGGACATGCCAATCAGCAGTTCTGTCTTGCAATATTGCTGTTGCAGGTGATTTATCTGAAGCCAGTGCATGCTGCTGTTAATGGGAGTTTTGCTGCTGAATTTAGTAGCAGGTATTTTAAGTACATATTCTTTGTGCTAACTAAAGGTGAAAGAAAGAAAATGAAGAATATAAACTGAAAAAAGCAGAATAATTTTAAGCAGAAATCTTTTTCATTTCTTTTTCTTTTAGTATTTTTTTTTCTTCTGAAGTTGCCCAGGGGATGTCAAGTGTCAGATCTGTGCATTTTTTCCCATGAATGCTTTTCAGAAACAATTTTAAAAAACACTTTGCGACCTCATGTTGTGATAGGTCATTTGTGATTCCATCAATCATATCATATTCCAGCAGTAACCTGTAAATTGCATCTCAGTACAGTTATAAACTGATGCACATAACTTATTTCACTTTGGGTTACCATAGCCACAACCATTACTTTCTTTAGCTATTTTGCTGTGCTCTATTGTGAAATTCCACAGCGAGGTTCCTTAGCTCATGTCACCACTGAATTAGTTACAATATTTTACATCTAATGAAAGTTCAGGACAAAAGAAAGGAGGCTTTGAGTCATTAAAAAAAAATTTCAAGGGGCTAAACCTTTAGGACTGCTTTAACAAAATCTTTATTACTTGAGAAACAATTTTACGTAATTTATTACCAGAGTCAATCAGTTAAATTACCTTCAAGTAACAGTGTTTGAAATCAACTATACTGCTGTTCTTGCCTTAACCTTCTTAAATCTCACTATTTCATTTGCTTTGTATTCACAGCGAAGCCTGTGAAAAGGTGGTCTGGGTTATGACACCAAGAATAGATGACAATGGCCTTGATTATATAGATGCCTGCACGAGCGGCACTGCCATTCTCAATTAATCTATGTCACAAAAAGGAGGAGGAACGATTATGTGAAGACTGGAACACCTAAAATCACGCTTACAGTGTCTGTGGTGAGGATAACTCATTGAACTCGATAATGAATCTACTTCCCACAATTCACATGTTATCAGGGGCCATTGGAAGAAAAGTACAAACAATTAAAACTTTTGGTTTTATACTGGGAAAAGTTCTAAAATAGTTTTGAACCTGCCCATTAAGGTATCTGTCATGAGGCTTGGGGAACTTTGCTTTTAACCTTATGAAAACTGGGGGCATTTCAGGCTGGAAACATTGATTGTTGCTATGTATAAATGCATCTTTATAACCTCAGAGCACAGCTTTTCTTGATAGACAGTTACTGGAGGGATTCTTCCCTATCTCAGGTGTATCTGTATGATACCTATTTTTATTGTAATTGTTATATATTTTTTATCTGTGAATGATTGAGGGTTTTTTTAGAAGGCTAAAAATTAGCTAGAGTTCACGTTATTTTCTCATTTCTTCCACAGCAACGAGGCTAGAAAATTTTGTGAACAGTGACTTCAGGTGATCATATAATAGCATAGCTTGCAATTTTTGTGCTTAAGAAAAAACATTAGATATTATCAGATATCTAAGGAACTTCTTGGATGCTGTGAGGATGTGGCTACATGGACACTTCCCCGCACGCCGAAAATATTCCCCATGTTGAAGAGTTCCCAGAGCCTTGCTCTGTCCACCCAAGAACAGGTTGCAGTTCAGTTTTTTTCATGTTTGCATTACAGTAATTAATGTGAAGCTATGTTGTGAAGCAGTTGTCACCGTGAGCTATTTATAAGTCAAGCTTCAACTTTCTAATTCCCTTCGTGAAGTAGTTGTGATACATTTAACACAAGCTGTTGCTTTCAAAATTGCAACTGTCTCTCACAGAACTGTAACGTTTAAAAAAAAAACAAAACAACCAACGAAACAAATGACTTTTGTCTTCAACCTGGAAAATATGGCCCATACTTCAGCCAGATGACTTATTCTCAAATATGTGAAAAAAGTTTCCTAGACATACACTTTTTTTTTTTTTTTTTGGTTTGGTGGGTTTTTGTTGTTGTTTTTTGTTTTTGTAATTGGTTAGTCATGATTGAGATCTCCCACATTATAGGAATTTTTCTGGGCATGGTTTTCTGGTAGCATGGCTTTAAATCTGCCAGAGACGAATAACTGCAGCTCTAACACAGCCAGGTGGTGGCTGCCTGCAGCTGGCTGTGCCCCCTCCCCTCCAGCTGGTAGGTTTTCCAGGGATGCTCCCCCGGCACCTCTCCAGCTGCGGCACTGAGCCCCTGCAGTGCTGGCTGGGATTTCCAAACAAGTTATTTCACAGAGAAGGGATAGTCCTCTTGGAAAAGAAGGATTTGCCTCCTCTTTGCACTGAAAGGAGCTGGAATGACATTTTATTGGCTTGTCTGTTTACCTTGCATGGAGTGGTGCGTTCCCGCTAAGGAGCTGGTGTAGCCATCAGCTCGTGTCTGTGCTCCTGGGCCACTGACCTCAGCGCAGCTTAGTCCAGCTGAGGGGCAGCACTTCTGGCTGTTAGCTACGTATGATTGCCTTTACAATGAAGACTGGAAACGTGTTTTTTTTCACTTTGTCATAACTAAATGGTAGATGGGGTTTTGCTTGAATTTAAATGAAAGCCTACTTTTACTGGGGACTCAACAAGAAAAATTTCAGCTGCAGAAGAACATTTTTTGCAAAGCTGTTAACATCTGAGAGCAAGGTAGTGTCAGGCTCTTTCAACAGGCACATATGGAGCATTTCACAGACACGACCCCGGACAACTTGTCAGCATTTAGTTTTCTGAAGCTTGCGCTTGAAAGGACCATTGCACAATGTTACACTTACACATTCATAGAACATACGCTCAACACAAGAGACCCTTTCTCTTGTGGCAAGGATTTAAAAAATGGGCCCATAGTAACTGGAGCTTTTGGGATGAATCAAATGAAGGACCGCATGCTGTAGTAAATTGATAAATATATATCCTTGTGAATCCACAGGAGTAAATTTGTCTTCATTCTTCTACGATATTTTAAAAGTGCAGCAAATTGTGTCCTCAGCTGAGACACAAATTTGAAAAATACTGTTTGGGATCACAAATGGGTTGCTGCCTCCTTAGCTAAACTAAAAACCCATTCTGGGTTATCAGCTATGCCTTCTTAGTTCACCTTTTTCCTCAAAAGAATGTTTCTTTATTTTTCCACTCTATTCCCTTTACGAAAACTGTGAATGTTGTCTATTAGTCTCAGTGAAAGAAACCTGGGTGTCTCTGGAGAAAGCAGCCAGTTAACAGCTTTTCCATTTGCACTCAGATCAGAGTTTAACTTGAGCCCTATGAGAGCTGTTGTAGGCAAAGATTGAGGAAGTTTTCTCACAAACTGTTATTGATGAACAACGGTTCATGAGAATTTCTCAGTTAATAACTTTTATCTCCCAGCTGGGCAGAATACGGCTGATAATCTCGGGTATCTAATAAAGCTGCAGGAAGAACTGCATTCTGGTAAAGTGTAAATCTGAATTCCTGTTTCAACTCACTTTTATCACTTATGTCATTAGAGATGTCCTTCATGTGTACTCTTAGAGTTTTCACTAGGGAGTATAAATTTCAAATCCTGAAGAACTTTGTGAGTAGTCAGGAATACTAGCTCTGATTTCTTACATCTTTTTTTCTGTGAGACTTCCTAATTAGGGGTATTTGCGGTGACTGGTAACTAGGAAAGAAGCTTAGCAAATTTCTTCCTAATATGTGTGTATGTGTGTTTGTCTTTGTTTCCCTAAACATAACAGGGCCCATTTCTGTGGGCTCATTATGCTGCCAGCACATTTTGCATTCTCTTTTTCCTATTGTGACTAGTGAGGTTGTAACCATTGCAATTGCAACTTCTCAGAATAATTGGAAACTCTCCACTTGGCTTCTCTACCTGTAATTGTGTTGTCCCTAGTGGGTTGACGTAGGTGTAAATGTAGACTCATTGTCTATATTGAAGGATTTCTCAAAACGTAGGCAAAGTGGTGTTATGTAAAGGATGGCCTTAAGCATGTTCAGAGCTGAAAAACAGGGAAAGCAGTCTTCCTCCTCCTCCCAGTTTGACTGTTACTCAGACTCTACTGTGGCATGGGTAAAGCTCCAGAGAAGATAATGTGCCGCTCCAGAGAAGATTATGCAGCGACTTGTGCACAGCACTGCTCAGTGCTTTCTGTTGCTCTGCTTTGGTGTGTTGTGCCGTTAGCATCAGTGATGCCGAGGATGGCTGTCTGCCTTGATTCTGCTGCAGCTCAACAGATAAAATCTCTTTTTATCGCCCGCTTTTCTTTGGGATGTGTTGGCTTCTGCTTCGATAGGAATATAATGCACTACTGATAGAAATCAACTTTGTGAAGCAATAAGCAGTAAATATATTCTGTCACTGTGCCCAAAGGGAATCATATGATACCCTAGTTATTCATGTATTTGAGGCCAAGCCTTAATGAGAAAGAGAATATACAGTGTAAAAATCTAGATTGCTTCTCTTAGCTCTCCATCTGTGGACCTTCAAGAGCTTTATAAACACAAGCTCACTGAGCAGCTGTATACCCGAAGGAGGCAGGTAATACAGTAATAAAATCTGCCAAGCAAGTTAAGGGTCCAAATTTTCATATATACCTCAGGGTTGTAAGAATTATATATAGCGGTTTCACATAGAGGCATTCTTCTGGGAGACTTTTTCTTATAGAAGCAACATAAGATCAAACCCCTCTTTTGATCATTTTCCAAACTTCGTGGGTGCTTAGTCTTTGAGTAGAATCAGAAGAGATTGCTGTACAAATAACATGAACTCAGACCTCCTCTGGAGGAAGGTGTTGGCTGGAAACAACAGGGATCTCCTGAGAACATTTAAACTCTGTGCAGGTCCCCCTCAACATCCCAAACCCTTCTTTCGCTTTCAGCAGTCTCCTTTCAGCATTATTTTAATCTGAGAGATCTCTTGAACAAAAGAGATTTTAAAGCAGTCTGCAATCTGTGGTTCCATTTATTATCTGCTATTCTGATATCAAAGGCACCACGAAGCAAAAAAGATATGAAATGCACTAAAGCAGCTGTCAGGCCAACTGTTGTGGGATCGCACAGGCCATGGGAGGAACGCTGCTGTGTGACCGAATGCTTGACGTGGGAGTCCCTTAGATGTCACAGCCAGTGTCTCCTCTGGCGCTTTCTATCTAGCGAGGAAGAAGGTGTGCTCTGACTCACTCTCCTCATATGGAAAAAGCCAGGAAACACAAACGTTGATACACACATCAGTAACCCTTTGTCCTGCTTGGGACAAAAGAATTGATGTCCTGGCAGTCTCATTCAGAGCAGGATAAGAGCTGCTGGAGAGGCAGGGGGTGTCTGGATAAAAGGAGAAAGGAGGAGAGGCGATTCTGCCTGGGGTGTGTGGAGTGAAGCCTCCCCATACTGTGTGGTTCAAGGTGGGCAGAAGACAAAACAATCTAAATGCACAAAATTTCAAATTATTCTCTAAAATCCTTTCTTGCTGCTCATGCAATGAAGAATAATGCCCCATAGCAAAGGGATGTAAATAATTTCTTGATGGTTTCTTTTGGCTGCGTGGCAACAACGGAACTAAGAGCTGCCCAATACGTTTAAAGAGAACTTCAATGTTTTATTATTCTTTCATACTCTTAAGAAAAGCTCTCTCTTTCTCTGTGCTTTTCTTTGAACAAATTAATTTGCCAGTCTATATAGCTCAGAGTGCATGTACTTTGCAAAGATGCTGCCATCTGACATTTAATTTACTTTCTAAACTGTGATCTTAGACATATATTTCAGGGAAAAGGAAGCCAAGTGGTTGAGTCTATTTTCCCTTTGTGTGAACAACAATGGGAATAATTCCAGAACCAGGCAGCTGTCTGAAATGCCAACTGCAAATCACCTTTCCAGTGAGGCATTAATTCATTCTGTGAAAAACATGCACAAACTGGAGAAAAGAACTCCGTTTCAATTCCTCCCCCTGTCCACTGGCTGGAGCAATTAAACTCCGAATAGGAAGTTTTTGAGACGATTTTATGTCGCATTTTTTTTTTTTACTTTTTCTAACGCCTATTTCTGATCATCTCCCCTCCCTCTCAGCCCCTTGCCACACATGCCTCCTGCAGAAGATGGGGGAGCGGCAGAGGGTGCTGCTGGTGGGGTCAAGGCTGCCAGGAGGCAGCCCCTTGGCTCCAGCCCGGACACGGCCCCCCCTGCAATCAGGAACCCCTTGGGGTTAACAGTCCCTGCCTGTGGGCAGGGGAAGCGCGAGGAGAAGGAAGGGGGTCAATTTGCCCCTCCCTGGCTGTTTGTGCGCTGTCTTTGGAGATGGGTCCTTTGGGAGCTGGGAAATAGTACATGAGACCAAGATGGAAAACATTTCTTTGCATCTGTGCCTGAGACATTAGAGCACAGTGTGTGTGTGTGTAAGCCGGCACTGCCACAAAAATATCCATACATTTTTTAATACTTTATGATTAGTTTTAGTCAGAGCTCCCCAGTCAGATTTGCCTCATGGTCAAGCAAAAACTGGGATCAGCACAGCTAAGAGGCATTATCAGCCTGAAGGGAGAGGATGGGGCAAAATGGGGCAGAGCTGTTTTCACAGCCACACTTCTGCCTTAAATGTTCATCAGAGAGCTGAGGGCTCCCTTGTTCCTCCGGGGACTGTAGCAGTAGCCCCAAAGTTTCCTTATACAAGAATAAGACCAAGAAAACAGTTCCTTTCTTCCTCTTGCGGCAGTTGCAAACAAGGAATAAACTAAAATTGCCTATTAAATATTTAGGTTTAAATTTCAGTGATGACTGGAATGGTTTGGAAATCAATTCAAGCACTTCTTGAGAATTAAAAAATAAGTCTCCCTTTTTTCATTTTTTTAAATTTGTTTTCACAATACCTAGTGATTCTTTGTATCCTTTGACTCTCCTGAGATCACTGTGAACTTAAACTGGAACCTAATTGGATTTTAACAGGAAACTTGTTCATGTGTATAGCAGCTTTAAAGGGCATGAATAGTATAGTGATTGAGAATGTGCTGCTATTTGAAAGATTGATGTGATTTTCTGATTTTGATGTAAAATGAAAACATAGTGAGAGGCTGTCACAAGCTTCTGAATCAGCCAGATTCTTTTTAGAAGCCGAAGACAGCTCTTGGCTCAGGTAGGCTATTCTCCTACATGTGCCTCTGCCAAAACAGAGTGTGTGTGTCAGGGCTTTTTTGCTGTTGTCTTTTTCTCCAGATGGTGTAACGAGGGCTAGACTGCTCGTTGCTTGCCAAAGGTTGTATAATATTGTGGCAAAATGCAATCCCAAGCGGCAATTTTGAAGGTAGCATATCAATCACTTACTCATCAGGTTCCTGCACTTCTTGCGTGTAGAGTCAAACCTTTGTCATCAGGCCAAACCTATTTACAAGTTTCATCCAAATGTTTTGAGAGTGATGAAATTTGGTATGTTTTCCCTCCAAATGTTGGTTAAAGTGTCCACTGTTAGGAGGATGGTAAGAGCCAATATGCAGCCAATCCTTTTTTTGTTCTTCTGTACCTCAAACCTAAGTTGCTAAATCCCTCAGGTCAGCTGAAAATACTACTACCTTGGATTTGTCTGTGATTTTTCTCTATAGTACTTCTAAAGTAAAAGCAAGTAGTATTTGGTGTCACAAACAATTTACTTCCATAGTTGTGATTAACTAATTTATTAGCTTTTGAAACACACTTTGAGTTTGGTATTTCCCAGGAAACATTTAAAAATAACTTCTTGCAACTGAATGAAGTTATAATAATAAATAGAGATAAAAATGAGAAAGGATAGTTTTCCAACTAAAGGGTACGTAGTTTTTTACTGGATTGATATCTGAGTTTTCCTCCTGTTGACACTCATCTTCAAATAAACCTGATACGAATTGCTCCTTTACTAGGCAACAAAATGGCAGAATGATCCACCTTCTGTCTCTTGGGTGTTTGAGAGGGATTAAACACATCTAGGAAAAAACTTACCCCCGAGAGTGACAGGTACACACACTTTAGTCACTGTAATCTAGAAAATTTCCAATATAGAGAAGTTTAGAGACAAAAACAGTTGGGGGAAGTCAATCATCTCTGTCATCTTTCAGCTTTAGCTTCTTTATTTGTCATAAACGCTTTTTGTAATAGGGACTGTGTTCATTCAATTTCACAGCGATCCATGATAGCCAAAGTGGTGGTGACTTAAAATTAGTGTACTGATGCTTATGATAATAAAAGCAATTTCAATATGGTAATACGCTGCCTTTTTAAGAAACTACTACAAATAGTCTCTGCCATGTAGCAGGAGAGAGCACAATATTCAGTATTACATAATGTTTTTTAAACACTTCAGAATGACAGCTTGTATGAAAAACACATGTAAGAAGATTGCTTTGCCATGAGATATAAAACAGCAAAAATCCTCCAGAGAACAAGAACTGTTTCTGAGAGTGATCTGACAAGCTAAATAAGAGTAGGGTTGCTAATTTAGGCTGTCTGAAAGGAGTGTGGATGAGATTTTCAGCACCTTAGTGATATAACAACAGACAAAATCTACAACCATTCTTTAGATGCCCTATACACTGTATTTGGACCACCAAAAGGATTTTCTGCCTCAAGCAATACCATATTATTATCCTGGCTGGCAGGAAACAACTTGTAAATTATAGCTATATCTGGCACATATGGAAGAAAAGCCATCAGACGGTATCATATGTGAAAAATGGGTTCTCGGTTGCCTTGGTCAAGTAACTAAAAGTTTAGACGTATCATCTTTTAATTTGAGGAATGATGAAACCAGCAGTGACAAGAACAAAACTGCAAGTTTCTAAAAGTAGATATATTGAATTGAGAGGTAGGTCATTTGTCAGCCACCCCTGTAGATAAAATAAAATGGAAAACAAAAAAGTTTGCTTTTTATCACAAAGCCAGAGACTGCAGCACAAGATTATGTATTCTAAGGCATCTACCTCTCTCTGTGTACACCTCTAGAGACGCTGAAGAGGGTCTTAAATTTCAGCATGCTCCAGCATCTCAAGTTCTGGAAGGAGAGAGAGACTGCAGAGAGTTGTCTTTATACAGCTGACATCTGTAGCCTCGAATGCCATCCATAAATTAGGCTCCTATCAAGCAACTTAGGGCAACAAAGCTGGTGAGGGGTCTGGAGAATAAATCTTATGAGGAGCAGCTAAGGGAGCTGGGGTTATGTAGTCTGGAGAAAAGGAGTCTGAGGGGAGACCTTATCACTCTCTACAACTACCTGAAAGGTGGTTGTAGCGAGGTGGTGGTCAGTCTCTTCTCCCAAGTAACAGGCGACAGAACAAGGGGAAACAGCCTCAAGTTGCGCCAGGGGAGGTTTAGACTGGATATTAGGAAAAATTTTGACACTGAAAGGGTTATTAAGCATTGGAACAGGCTGCCCAGGGAAGTGGTTGAGGCACCATCCCTGGAGGTATTTAAAAGATGGGTAGACATAGTGCTTAGAGATATGGTTTAGTGATGGTTTTTGTCAGAGTTAGGTTGATGGTTGGACTACATAATCTGAAAGGTCCCTTCCAACCCAGGCAATTCTATGATTCTATGATAACAGTGCCCCTAGGCATCTGCCGTTTAAAAACTGTCCTTCAGAGGGAATGGGCAATCTTCTGTAGAATAGATTATGCATTTTACAGTCCCCATAAGAAAGTATAGGTACCAAAACAATTAAATCATCTTTGTTGGTCCATCTCCTTTAAGTCTCTGAAAATCTGCTGAGAGAAGTGAAGTTATTTTTGCAGTATTTTTTTATATGTTGTTTAGCTGTAACTTTACCTCATACATGCAGAAAAGGAATATAGCAGAGCGTTTCAATTCTGCCTTTCTTCTACATCTGGCAGTTAATCTTGAGTGCCCACATAGCCTATTAAACTCATTTTGTTATGGCTTTACTATTGACATTTAAGATTAAATGCCAGGGAATGAAAGAATTTTTTTTTAAGGACTATGACTTTTTGTTTCAATACAACTTTGTCAGGACCACAAGACTGTAACAGCCTGCTGTAGTGTGTTATTTCAATCATTTCTTTCTACTTGGGAAAAATACCTCCGATTAGCACAGCTACTATCCCTTTGTTACAAGGTTTATACAAAATTCGGCAGTGTTAATACAATTGAATTTAATGGGAGCTGTGAATGCCTGGCACTATCTTGTTCCTTTTTGCAGTCCTGACTTATCTTCTCTCATCCGATAAGCTACAAAGCAGGATAACTCCTTTATGAAAACAGTGGTGAGTCTTGATGCTACAACACTACAGTAAAAGATTTTTTCAGTGCTAAAATGATGCTTTATGCTGGTGTTCACACCCACCCAATCCTCAATCAGTCTGAAAAAGATGGAGGCCAGACACCTGGGATGCTTTAAAGACTGGCCTGAGAGCACCCACCTGGGACTGCCCTCCACGTGGCCAGCAGCGCTTGTGAGCACAAAACCCTTCTGTGGGGAGGTCTGCTTCAGGGCCAGTCCTTCTTGTGTTGGCTCTGGGGCAGCGTCCCAGCAGATTTCCCACCAAAAATCCAGAAGAGTCCGTGGAAAGCTCATATTGGATTTGGTATTGCTATTGGCAAACTAGAGATGTACCACACAGATCACTATTTTTCAATATTTTCAGCTGGCAGAAATGTAAAATCCTGTAAACTCCATTTTTATCTCCCTATAGATAGAATATTCTGATCCAGTGCGTCCTAGAATTGCCTTTAAATACTTGGTACTTTCTCTGAAATTATGATAGTGAAGGACAGAGCTGAAGTCATTGACAGATATGATGGATTTAGTGAAGCCTTCAGAGTGATTTGCATGTCTAGTGTTGGCCTAATTGTAATTTAGAGCTCAGCTCATCTAGATGAAAGAATTTTTATCAAAACTATTCTGGAGAAGACAAGAATCACTTAATTTTGTATCTTAAAACTGCTGCTGTGTTATCAGATGCTTTTGCAAACTTAAAGCATTTACAGAAAACAGCTTCTTGCTATCATCATCCCTAGCATTATCACTTTTCTAATTGGACTTGAACGACTCTTATTCTAGAATAAACTACACCTTTGGCTGTTACCTGCTGCGTAACAGACCACTGCAGTTTGCATCTGCTTCACAAAATGTGTCGTTCTGTCTCGTTAGACTGAAGATATCAGAGAACACCATACGTGGCACTGTTTGTTTCGGCTGTGTCACTGCAATTCTTTACCCCTCCTCTTTCTTACTGTAACTTGTCCATTACTTCTAAACTGGTCATGTAAAACTATTCTGGACTGGTATCTTTGAAGCTCCCCATGAACGGCCAAATGCTTGATTGCAATGGTGGATGAAGTATTTAAATAATGATGGGAAGCAGTTATAGCACAATAATTGTGCTAAGATTTCAGAAGTCAATAATGATTTTAGTTGCTACAGGTTTAGGGTAGCATGAATGTGATTGTAGATAGCATTATATTTTGGTATGCTTCATGAAATAAAATTTTCTGGTTCTGTGTCTCACTTTTAGAAGTGGTAGGGCACACGTACGTGTAAGCTAAACTTTTTCAGTGTTTTTTCATGGTCTGAAATAATCCCAAGCTTTCAAAGGCAACGAGTGGTAGAAGAGGTGCTTCGGAGGTGTTTATATTAATTGTGATTATATGCACCTAATAATACACTTTCTGCTCTCCTGCTTGATGGAAACTTTTTCTTGATGTCCACTGGATATTAAGTAATTTAATGACTTGATGAGCAAGAACAAGGTGATTGCAGAAGTACTCTCAGACCACTAAAACTGAGCACACAGCTCATTTTGCTGGTCTGCCCATCTAAATGGGGCATTTAATTACAGGTATTGCATTTGGGAGGAGTTCTTTGGTTTACAGCAGACGCCTGATAATGTCTTCTGGAGTTTTCTTCTTCTGCCCTGAACAGATGGATTGTATTGAACGTTATAGCAGACTTTGCCTGAGACTTTGCCTGAACAATGTAGTTGTTTGTATCCCAGAGCATAAGAAAAGACCGCGAGGGAGCAAGCCTAGCCCAGGTATCTATTGCTGAAGTCTGCTAGAAGGACCCACAACTTGCACGTAGCTTGGAGTGCAGTGCTTTCTCAGTGGCTAATGAAAGGGTTTTGGGTCAAGACTGCAGCTGTCTTTACTCCTGCTTTTGTGACTTCTAAATCTATATATGAGTCTCAAGCTGCTTCTTGTGCTGCTGTTGTTGCTATCATCTCCATTTCTTCTCTACTGGGATGGGTCTTGTGACGTTTGCAAGCTTTTTGTTGCTTAATCTCTTCTTGAAGGGCACCCAAAATAGTATTAAATAGTGAAATGGCTTTACAGTATATTTCTAGTATGTTTTCAGGCCTGTTATGATTTTTTTTTTAAGGTATTTTGAATAGAGCCTAGACTGATAAGTTAGAATCCTAAGAAACAGAGCTCTTTACTTTGATCCCTGTGTTGCTTCACGGAAGGCTAGTTAACTACTGAACATCTGCAGCTTCCTACCAGGGACATATAGCAGCGTCTGATCAGCAGCACCTGCACAACCATGGACTCCCAACATGAGAAATCCAGTATGTCTTCTCAGGAAAGGCTAATTTACCGAGGTCACTTGAAAGTCCTGCTGATGCCTGGTTTTCTGTCTCCTGAGCCTATAATTGGCCCGGGCAATGCATGCCGGTTTATATCTAGCAACAGGCAATGCTTTATTTCTCTGCTAAAGGTTATGCTGTTTAACTGACTAATTGTTCAGTGCTGACAGGCTAGATTTAGCAGTGGCAGCTCTTGGATTTTAAGAAGATGTAGAACGTTGACTTTGTAAATGTAACATCTGGCTTTTCCTATTTTAACATATGATAACATTTAAAGAGCTAGTCAGGCTTCTGGAATTTTAAATACCAGATGGGAATATTATATTCCCTGTATAGTGTATCATATCTAGTAAATACTGAAAGAAGTGGTGGCTAACTCAAAGAGGACCTGCCCTTTTCAACTCACAAATGATTGTGCATTCGTTTATGTTGCTACTTTTAAAATTCTCATTATCACCTCTGTCCTGTCACCACCTTGTCCATGTCCAGCGTGTCTGCTTATCACTGCTGTAGCACTTTCTTTAGGAGTAGATGCTGCATTATTCTTTTGTTGGCACTATGGTAGGAGTTAAACTTAACAACAAATGGTAGTAAGGAACTGGGCTGTGCCCAGATCAAGATTTTCATGCTCTCAAGCACTGTGACATATAAACACTATTATTTTAAAAATAAATGAAGTCCTTACAGTCTTTACTCTGCATTAGAAAAACAGCAATGTAAAAAACAAGCAGACTACAAGCAAAACAAAATTTTTAAAATCCCAATGATGGACTTTTGATGATCTCGCATACAAGTGCACTCTGTTTTGTGTTCTGTTGTCTGTTGTGCTTTACAAGCAGGACAGAAATGAACGTAGTCAAGATAAAGGAACTCTCAAATTCTCCTAAATGACAACTAAGCTGCAGCAGACACTGCATGTGCAGCTCCTATGCGTCAACTGCTACATCTACTCTGCAGTGGGAAGAGAAATAATCTTTCTGATGAAACAGCTCTTTAAGATAGATGGTTTCAGTAGTGGTGATGCTCGGACACACGTAACGGTAAAGATACACAGTCCCGTATAACAGCTCATTAGATAGTTGCAATAGTTGTTGATCAGTGCCATGTTCATATTTTCAGGCTTTAGCTAAAGATCCGCATCTCCTTTAATGAGGATATTGCTTAAAGCGGTGGGAAAATTAATGATGAGAATTTTGATATGAATGGAACCCGAAAAGTCATATTAATTTAGATTTGAACATGTTTAGATGTGAAAATGTTGTTTCATTTTTTAAAATGAGGCATTTTAAAAGCTTTGAAATACTTTAATATGTCTTACTTTTGATTTCTTGTCATGATTAGAAACGTAAACGCTGAATAGCTGGAGGAAGAGTGCCTGCCCACTTGAGATTTACAGCTCACTATTGCAGTCTCAGAAATTCAGATCCTCATCTGAGCTCCAAACCTTTAAATATTTCCTATTGTCTTCTAACGTATAAGGACATTCCTTTGAAAGTATCAGATCACATAAACTGCATAATTAGCACTGAATTCCCTGTATAAAGAACAGTGATCTAGAATTGTCAGACTGTAATCCTCGTGATAAATTTGCTGCATAGCCATTAAGTTATTATAGTATCATACAGATAAGTGATTAAAATAAAAATGGAACTCGTGTTATCTGGCGTTTTCAAACTGTGGTTTTGATGGACAGTATGAAAACAGGAATAGTGAAAGAAGAGTTTTATATTCTTCCCATTTTGCTGACCTTCATCTTTATTTCTAGCTTTTCCGCTCAAGTATCAAAAGATCTAGTGTAATAAAGGATGACAGGAAGCACATCTGACAAAACTATCGCTTGGGTCTTGTTGAATAAAACACTCAGTGGAAATGCTTCTTAGCGCCAGCAGGTTAGCATTGAAAGTGTAATGGTTTTAAAGGAAGTCTAAACATGCCTCTGACAAGTGACAGCTCCAGATTTTAAAATTAAGATTTGAGATAAAGATGCTGGTGAAGTTATCAAAAGAAATGTACCCAGCAGTTGTCTAATGCACATGCTCATGACAATACTATTTGTCTGTCAGAAAATCACCTGCATTGGTGATCAAACGCTGATGATGCTGGCACACGTTATGTAAAGTAGAAGCCCTGATCATATTGTCGGTCCCACAGCCAGGGTTCTTGCCCTTCTCTTTTATACAAAAAAGTTCCCCTTAGTTGGTGGGATCAGTTTGTCAAAGCTTTTAATTAACAGTTGTTTCTGTTCACTAGAAAATAAATGAGAAAAAAACAGCTTATAAGGGCTATTTTATTTTACTTATTTGTTTTCAGTTATAACCATGCTAAATACTAAAAATACTGAAGGCTTATGTTTTAGCTAAGCTGTTCTGGACAAAATTCTCAAAACTACAGATACATCTTGAAGCCTAATGTAAGAGTGTAAATTCCAGGCAATTATTTGGATGTATCTGCACATGCTTCCCACATGGGGGTTTTGCATACCACGTTTGAAAAACCACGGACACGGTACAAACTGAAGTTGACTGCTGCTGTGAATTAGTCAGTCTGTTTGCACAACTTTTCTAGTGTTCCCCAGCCTCTCAAAGCCACAGCACCAGGGAACATTGTCTCAACCTCTGATGCCATCAGAAGAGTCTGTTCTTTACGGGTAATGCTGAATGCAGAATCCTTTTTCTGTGCTTTACATAATATGTTCGATTACTTTGAATTGCTATTAGTATTATTCTAAATTGAATTGAGGAATACAGATTTTTTTATGGATTATGGAATACGATGGAATTATTATTATTATTAATTATTATTATGGAAATATTATTCTAATATTATGGAATACTGTGTCCAGCTCTGGAACCCTCAGCACAAGAAGGACAGGGACCTGTTGGAGCGGGTCCAGAGGAGGGTCACAAAGATGATCAGAGGGCTGGAGCACCTCTCCTATGAAGACAGGCTGAGAGAGTGGGGGTCATTCAGCCTGGAGAAGAGGAGGCTCCGGGGAGACCTTATAGCAGCCTTCCAGTACCTGAAGGGGGCCTACAGGAAAGCTGGGGAGGGGCTGTTTGCAAGGGCATGTAGCGATAGGACGAGGGGCAACGGTGTTAAAACTGGGGCAGGGTAGGTTTAGGTTAGACATTAGGATGAAGTTCTTTACAATGAGGGTGGTGAGACACTGGCACAGGTTGCCCAGAGAGGCGGTAGAGGCCCCATCCCTGGAGACATTCAAGGCCATGCTGGATGAGGCTTTGAGCAACCTGATCTAGTTGAAGATGTCCCTGCTTACTGCAGGGGGGTTGGACTAGATGGCCTTTAAAGGTCCCTTCCAACCCAACGCATTCTATCATTCTATGATATCCAGACACTTAAAATACAGGACTACTAATATGGGCTCCTTGCCATTTTTTATTGCTCAGGCAGCATTCAAGGAGGATCAGTGTCACTGGAATGAGAATTAAGGTCTCCTCATCACTTCACTCATTTTACATTTCTCTTGGGAAAGTTATCTTTCTGGGAATCATTTTTCTTCCACTTTTCAAAAAGGGATATCAGTGAAACTTGGAAATTTGAATGTTGATTTCAAAGAGGTATGTTTAAAAATGTGAAATCAAGTTCAGTCATCAATACTGGCTAAAAGTGTGTTTTGTTTGGTTTTTTGATAACAAAGCTTCAAGATAAAATAAACAGAACATTGCTTAATTTGATAGGTACAGTTTTAGATTTAGGATTCTTTTAAAACTTCAAAAGAAAATGCCTCATTTTTCTCTTAAAAGCTCTGGTATGAGGTAATTATCTAAAAGTTGGGCTGTTTCTTATTCAAAGATATTTCTGGTCTCGTTATCCTTATGCAGACTCAACTCCCATTGGAATCATCCTGCACTTTGCTTCTGTGACTAGTATGGGTTTGAATAAGACACTAAGATTTCCAGGAGAGTCATTGTTACTCTTTTTATGCTTTGCCGTATCTTCCATTCCAGTCCTCCTTTATTATGGCAAAACTACTACCCAGTTTTCTTTTGTTCCAAAAATCTATTCATTCTTTTTTTAAGAGAACAAAAATGGAGGGGGAATAATATATCTGTATCAAAGGAAATGAATATTTGTGTCTCAGGGAATACTTCTTTTTAAAAGTTCCTTGAAAAACTGCAGTAAAATAAAAGCTGAGGGATATTCTAGGTGGACTGCGGTGTATAAATATCTGCATTTTGACCCAATCTGTTTTAAGCAAATCCATTAACAAGAATGTAATTCGTTTGACTTTTACATTGGTATAAAACAGCAGGCAAATTAACTAGATGCTGAGTATTATAATTTCTCCTGGCAGTAGATCATACGGTGAAATAATTTTTCCACAGACACCCTCTCCCTGCCTTCTAACAACCTGCTGTTTCTTTCCACTGTTGTCACCAGAAAGTTCTTACAGACTAAAACATACTAAGTAAAGCAGACATTAGCCAAGAAATAGATGTAAAAGCTGCCACAATAAACACTCCCTATCATAGAGTGGCCCATACACATAGGATTTCCAGGGTGCAACAGACTTCGTCCAGTGCATCAGATGTCCCTGGGAAAACTCTTTAGAGACAATGAAACAACTGCTATGCACTGGGTGAATTCATTCAAATACGTGAGAACAGACAAAAGCGTATAGTTGTGAGAATACAGCTTCATCTTTAACATCATCCTTGCATGGAAAAGAAATTTCTTAGGACTCTTGGGTCCAAATCATATATTCAGTAGATACTGTTTTTTATGGCATATTGCAGTTTTCTGTGTAAGATGCCCTAGGTGTTCCAAGGACAATAATTAATTGGTTATCTGTCAAGCTTATCCCACTGGACCTAATCATCGCCTTTTTTGCTAACATTCCCTCCAAAGGTGCTTTTTCTTTCAAATGTTATAAATGATTACCATAATTAATTTAAACATGGGGATTTGTTTGCAAGCTACCCGTAGCCCGAAGTCTGTGGTTTCTTTTTCAGACCTTGCTGGTGTTGCACGCCTGAAACCATGTCTGTTCTTTTGTCTGCTGTATAATATTATCTCACAGAAAGTGCTTCCTCTCCCTACAAACTGAGTCTTACTTAGAAAATTTATTAATTAGTTCCCATTATCCTTCCTCCATCACACGTTTCCCTCTCTACTTACACTTTTATGTGCTTTGCTTTGCTTGGCTTTGGTTTTTTTTCATTAGACTGTGAGCTTTTGAGTTCAGGGATATAACTTGATCTAACTGGATATCTTCTGATAAGATGCCAGCAGGTAGTGCAGAACACAAATAGTAGAAATAATTGTCTATAAGTGCTTATTAATGCAAATGTATCTCCAGTACTTATCTAGAGCATTTTATTTCAAATTTTCTATTTTGATCTAAAAGTTCTCTTTGTATTAGACTCTTGCTCATCCGGCCTGTGAAGTTAAGCACTGAAAGTTCTGCTGCTGCCAGGGGGTCAAGGAGAGATGTGTCACCAGCTAAAAGTCAAGCTGATAATTTTTAGTTGCTGCCGGGTACTCATTTGATGAACCTCCATGCAGGACAGGTGTAATAGGACGTTTGTTTAATGTTCCCTAGCTTCCAGATGTCCTTGCCATGTCTGAACAGAGCACTGACATTTCTGTCATCAAGTTTTAGTTTAGAATCTCAAACTTTGAGGTAGTTTGAAACAAATGATTCTGTGAACTTTATGACGATGATTAAAGAGAAAAAAAGTTCTACCCTCTCCAGAACATTAATGACAGGCCAGATTACACATCTTCCATACAAGAAATAAGATTAACCACTTTGAAAGCCAAGGCATTTCAATAGGAGTGAAATTGAGCTTTTCAGAGCAGACTATCCAATCACCTCACATAGCAAGCAAATCACTCTGCTGAGTGGTTTTATAATGTGGAATGCTTTTGGAGTGCTATTGCAAACTTCGTATCATCCTCAAGCACAAACCACCATACAGTTGCTATAGAAATGACCCTATTAGGGACAGCTGTACAAGTGACAAACCTGCACATAGATTGCCAAATAAAGTAGTACAAATTCTATGCTGTAGCTGTACTTTTTAAACCTTTTAATATTGTGAAATACCCTTCTCTAATGATGCTCATGTTGTTATTCCAATAATAGATTACATCCAATCACTTCAGGATTTTAAAGCTAGTCTGGAAAAACATCAGAAAATGTAATTTATTGTGCATTTGCAGTCAGCTGTAGCGAGTGAGTTGACAGGCATTTCCTCCTCCTACAATCTTTTGGATCCCTTTTACCATTTGGTCATGAATTTGGGAAGAGAGATGTCAAGCCACTCTACACTATTCCCACAACTGTGCTGGCGATGTTTGCTATCTCTGTCAAAGGGGGATAGAAAAACATTCATTTTCTTAATAATCAAAATTAGAGTCCCATTTTATCAAATTGCAACCTGTTTCTGCACATCTAACCAATCAGACCTATGCTGGAGCAAAATTCAGTGAGCAACCCTCACCAAGTGTTCTTCCCAAGCTACTTGTTTCTTTTAAACCTTCTTATAAAGAAATAATGACATTTCAGCATACATTATTTAAAGTCCAGGCTTGAGATGTAACTTTTCATATTTTTAAAGTTTTCGTAGTTTTAAAATCTTTGTCTTCCTCTTCAGGGCCAGGCAGTTTTGCAGGATGGAGAGAAAGGAGGGTATGGCTATGTAGTTAGCTGTTTTTACTTTCTAACTTGCTAGTAAAAAACTGTCATTGCTTTTCAGAATATAAACAACCATGTGGCTCCAACACAGAGGGTGGGCAGTGAAAGCTTAACGTCTGCCAGCAAAATGCTTTTGCCCTAACCAGTTGAGGTTGTGTCTGCCAGTTGACTTAACCTTACTGTGACCTGTTTATTCCTCTGACTCTGTCTGAGGAATATGGGTCTAAATTCTGCATATATTACCTAAAGCACTTTGAATATTTGTTTCACATTATCGTTGTAGCCTTCCTTATCAGCTGCTTTTAATCCTCCGCAAACATGGTTTAATAGAAAGCATAGGGTAGAGAACAAAGTGATCTAAATCTCTGTGGGGATTTGCATCAGTGATGTTAGTACAGGCAAAGGACAAATCCCCCAAAGCTGTGGATCCCCAATTACAGGACTTGCCTTGTGCATGCTGGAGCAGCAGGAGCTGTCAAGTCTGCAGCTGTCCTCTGCACTGCTGCCATTGGCTCACAGAGCAGAAACTACCTTTGCTTTGAGCCCCTCCTAAAGTTTGGTTTTTTTGAAGACCCCCCCAAGGGGTCTTCACCCTGCAGTGACTGAGAAGCACGGTGGGTGGAACGACTCATTCCTCGCTTCTCCTCACTTTCAGGCTTTACTCTCCTGTGCCCTTGTTGTAAAGCACCAGCTAAATCAATGTCTGTGTGGGGAAGGGAAACGGATGTTCCCCGTTAGTGACTTTTTTCAGATTTCCCATCACCGAAGCCTGGCAGAGACTACATTTATAATTATGCGTTTTTTTGTTGCCAAATTATAATGCAAAATGCTTATGCAGATATTTTTATACATTTACAGTATTGTCTGTCAGTTGGGGAGTTTGTAAAGATGGACCTTGTGAACTCTGGATGATTTTATGGAACTGTTGTATCATGAATGCTTTGATATGGACGCGATCCGTGATACGCTGTTAAGGCAGTGTTGTGCCTCTCTCAGAGCAGGACTGTGGGCTGGGTGAGGAAGAGGTGAAATAGCTGTGCTTCTGGGCATGCTCGTCAAAACATGGGTGTGGCGATGTGAACATTCAACCTCTAAAGATTCCCAGCAGAGCTTGAAGCACTTATATCCTTTCATTGGAGTTGCAGCAAGCCTAAATTCCATTCGTCGTTTAGTATTCTAACATTTGCTTTGAAACACAACTTTATTGGTTAATTATATAGCATGCCTCTTTATGGTCTCTATCTATAGAAAGTGTTTCCATAAAAGGTCGTAAGATTTCCTTTCATGTTACCTGATTTAAATCAAACCGCAGAACCATAACATGCTGTAGCCATCTGTTAACCTAAAGCACAGCACTATGGTACTGTACTATTATTTTTTGTTAACTTGATAGTTTGGTGAGTACCAAATGGAAGTGTTAACAGATGAAATAAACTAAAGCAGAACTCAGTTACACTCAATATATTATTGCTGCTCCTTTGAATAAATTTATGCTTTAATATAATAGGATCAGCCTTGACCTCTCACTACAAAATGTTGTCAGTGTTGTAAATAGCAAGTACAGTGTTCTATATGCATACTGTAATTGCAGTTAGACTTGACTTGGTGCCTTGTTTCACTGAAGTCAATAAAGTTACGTGGTTGAGCGAGAGCAAAACGTACTCCTTCCATTTAGAATAAAATGGCAAATTACAACTCTAAGTGCTTCTGGGAACATAGTGAAAGATGCAATAAAATTAAATTATAATTTATACATTGATCTGAAATAGGAAACTTTGAGTGCCCAGGAATATTACAGAAATTTGCAGCTACTAGTGTTGAAATTTTGGGCATGTTTATTCATTGCAACTTCATCACCTTGTTGCAGCTCATTACAGAACTTGAGGTTGGTACTGCTTCTCACAGAAGAAGAAAGCAGTTTTTGTCTAATGACCAAAGTAAGAGAGTGCCAGACTCATTTTTACCAGACAGAATTAAAAAAAAATTGTTGAAGGGAGTAAAATTATTTTTCTAAGATTGTTTCTTTTTGAACACAGATACGGGCTGAAGTTAAAAATATTTTATAATAAAATACCAGAACAGTGACATTGTCATCATCATCATCATTATTTTAACTCAGAATGAAGAGGGTTGTGATTTATACAAGCCAGTACCTGTTCAACCGCATTAAATGAGCACACAAGACTTGGCTTTTTTCTATCTCAGCTTTTTCTGTTCATACTATGGTACTCTCTGATGTCATACATTGAAAAAAATGTAAGATTATATCCTCAGATTGTAACACCCTATCCAAGCGTGAAAAATCACCTACATGTATGTTTTAAAGACCAGCTTCTAGGGTATCTAATACCATTTTTTTCCAGAAGTACTGAGCACCAGCAGCAGTTGTGATTTATCAGGCACTCCAGAGAAGGGACTAGTTTCTTACATCCACTAGACTTGTCTGCTCTGGATCAGAGCTGGATCTTAGACTATTGCTGAAGTTTTAATTTAGTGGGGTACATGCTGCATCCTGCAGTGGGGGAGTGGACACAATATCCTTATGATAAAGTGAAAAAGGCTTAGGAAGCCTCTAAGAATTGTTGCTGGGCAGTCCAAGGGACTGATAATGCTCTGGGGCCTGCGTGAGGAATAGCAAGTAAGGGAAGTGGTGAGATGAGGATTTTGTGTAGATCTTAGGAACTCAAAGAATTTGGTATAAGGTATAACTTATGGTAAAACACACTGAGATGAAGATGGATTGGTGGTGTGCCAAAAGTTACTGGCATAAATGTTGATTCTCGATAGAAGCCTGATTATCTCTTCTTCTTCATGAGCTTAGTTTTACGTAGGGAAAAAAATAATAATCTAGTTTTAAATATCAGTGTAATATTTCTGCAGAAGTGAATACTATGCATACAAAAAACTTGGACAGATCATCTGCACTGACTCACTCCTCCATAAGCAACTACTACTAATACCACACTGTGGGACCTTTCAGTGAGCAGGTGGGTGTGTGGCATTGCCCCAGGTTTTGCATATACACAAAGTGGAACATGGTGCCCTTTGGCTCCGATCGCTTTCTGCTGCACTCTCAGAGGCTGCGTGGGCCTTTCTGAATGCATGCTAGAGAAATATGGCTTTATACTGGCAACTTATTTTCTTCCAAAGAGTCACAGAGCAAATAAATGCCTTCAGCTATGGCTCTGGTTTTCACCTCGCAGAGAGCAAATATGGGCTGGTTAAATGGATCAAAGGAAAAATGTAGCTTGGCCGCAAGAAAAATAAGTTCTATAATTGATTGGGTCACGAGGAGCTCAGGGACACCTGCTCAGATGAAAACAGCATAGCATTCACAGCAGAGACGGGAAATCTGATCTAACATGGCTAAAACAACTCAGGAACTTCAGAGATGCGAGTTGAAACTAAAGTTAGAAGCAAATGTGAATAGCTTGAGCTGTGGAGGGACAATCTTTATGTGCTCGGGGACCACGTTCATTCCCAGGCAGGTAGATAGCCCAAACCACTATAGTTACATTTCCCATGAATAGCAGCTTTCCTAGGAAACCCTGCTCAATGCGACCAAATTCTCTGTTTCTCTGGCTGGCTTTCTTAGCCAACCCCTCCATCCAGCAGCCAAATCTGGCTGGCTCATTGTTCAGATCAGGGTTCTGGACTGATCTGTTGGCCATCATTAGTTGAAATTAATGTGAATTTGCAAGGACATATGAAGCAACAACAACAAAACCAGCCACATCCTCCTATACATTAGAAATGCAGGAAATCACGGGTTGAAGTTGCAGTTTTCAGGGAAAGCTCTTACTTTCTTTCATCTGCATTCTGCAAAGGTAACTGAACAAATATATTCTTTATGCACTAAGAGCAACCTAGAGCACCGTTGATGATAAAAGGAAAAGTCTAAAATCAGTTACTATGCCGATAATAACAAGTATGGCCTTTATGTCCCTTCCCCCCATACTAATGTTTATATCTTTTCCTACAAGTGCTCAGATTCTATTCCCCAATAGGATTCTCCTGGCAGGAAGAAATCGATGCAGCTGCCTCTTGCAGTTGCTAGTAAACAAGTTGTATTGGTCACAGGACACCGGCAGGTGATCAGGGTGGTTATGTGTATGGTGAGTTATAGTCCCCATTTACGACCTCGTGGGAGGACCACAGCCACCTGGAACAAATTAGAGCAAATGGCTTTAATGTGTTCAAGAGATGGGGCAGAAAATCAGGGCCCACCCAATGGTGGTGTTGCTGCAGGGAAACCTCAGGGATGTCAGCAGCCTCAGATTTCATCTAACAGGTAGCTGCTTTGCACAGCAATAAATTAGTAATGCAAGGGAGGAAGGAACCAGCTGTACTGACCCCAGCTCGTAAATTGCAAAAGGATTTGCAATTTACAAAAGGATTAGCCCATGCACATTAATTACCCCCTTGTATGTGTGGCAGGACAACATGAGTCACTAAACCTATGCTTAATTACGTGAATAGCGTATTTGAGTGTGAATGGGTATGTATGTACCTATATAGAGAACTCTCTCTAAGTGTATCAATATACATAGTTAGCTATGGCTGAATGTTACACTTTATGTTGAACTTTGAAATGGATTTTTTTTTTCTAACTGGGATTTTAATGAGCCCACAGAAAATGCTCACTTTTCAGAAAGTCTGTGATTATTACAACAGTTTTCTCTGAATTAATGCGCAGAAACTGATCTTGACCTCATTTTCCAGACCTTGGCCAAAATGAAACTGAAGGGGTTGACAGGTAATATTAAATGACAACTTTGCACAATAATTTATTAGCTAATTTTGCCTACTTGGTGATGACTGTCCTTGTGCCTTAGGGTTATTTGTGTTTTTCTGTTATCTGCATTTTCCATTTAATTGTTATAAACATGCTAATAGTGTTCTACACATAAAGTCATATAAAATTTAGATTTATTTTATTTTTGTGGAGCTGTTAATTTTTTTTTTATCCAGGTTTTTAGTGGGTCTGCAGGAAAGTATGGTTCTGGTTTTGATTTATTTCGAAGAAAGATTCCCGAGGGCTGGATTCAGTAATACAATCCATTTGTCTTAAGCACTGCAAAGGCTCATGGCAAAGCCCTGAAAATCAATTTTTTGAAAGACAGCGAGAAGTTGTGTAGCTGTACACAGGTTTTAGCAGTCCAGAACAGCGAGGATTTTTTTTCTTCTTCAGCTAGTCTTTAAATGATTATAGATTTGTTTAATAGGATGATAATCAAGTATTTAAGGCTCAAAATATAGACCCTGTAGGTAGAAAAAAGTGGAAGATGTTTATCAAACTAAACAAGAATATATGCCTGAACTTAAAATAAACTCCCATCAAAGCAGATTTACTAGAATTTAAGATCTCTCCAATAGCGATGGAAATAAAACCAGAACTAGAATGTGACATTAACTAGAAATCATTTAATGCTGTGCTTCTGCGCTGGCTCAGTGCAAAATGTGAGTGGCATTGCTGTCGAAAACGGAATCTGGAGTGGAATTGAGGAATAATTTGAAAAAGCTGATAGTGCAGCGCACATGCAAAGATGGAGGCGGGGGGGAAGGTGTTTTATTCTTGATGGCATTGCCTTGAATCCAGGCAGCTCCCCAGGGGGAGCGGCCCTCTGGGGCAGCTCAGCTAACGGCCAGGCCTGAGCAGCCCCTGCTCCCTCCGCAGGGCCCTCAGCCGGTGAGCCCTGCCAGCCAGGCTGGGGGAGCTTTGCATCCACCTGCCAGCTGGAGAGCCCATCAGAGCGCACCGGCCGCCCTCCTGGAGGTCTGCGTCAGGCCAATGGCCAGCGAGGAGGAAGGGGTGCGCCTGCGGCGGGGGCCATCTTGGGAGCCCAGCGAAGTTGGGGCCGGGGCAGCCTTTGGTGCACAAGTGGCCTCGCTTGGTCACCAGCACAGCGCGTCCCATCTACCCAGTTTTTATCAGATTATAAAGGTTTATGAAATTACTCGTGTGTGAACTTGCTTCTGGATTTGTGGTGCAAACTGTAGAATGAAAATGAGGCCTGGCGTCCTTTGCGTTATTCAGCGCTTTCCATAGACAGAGAAATTGGTGTCCTGTGAGACAGGTTGATTCTGGATTTGAGTAAGGCCTAACTGCAATAATCACAAAAAGTAAACAGGGGAAGTGTTGTGGATAATATTATGCAAAACACAATGAAGGAACTGAAGTACGTTTTTGATTTGCAATACAACAGGGAATATATCAAAAGATCCTGTTTCATTTTGCTTCTGTGGAACAAAGTCTGGGTGTTCAGTCTGTGTATTGTTTATATTCTAAATAAGTCCTTAAAATGTTAACACTGAAGTGGATTTGTTTGAACAGAATAGAGATACATTCAGTTCATTGGAAGACATCACAATATTCAGTGATTAAGCTGAAAAATAATTTAAGTAGACTTTTATTAAACATGAGAGAACTAATCCATGTTTCAAAATATATTTGCATGGGTTTGAGGGAACTTTTGTGATTGAAAGAAGGTAAAAAAGAGGCTTAGAAGTAAAGAATTATATGGCACTGAGATCTTAAACAGACACTAGGAATTTAATCCTGTAAATCCTGTAGGAGTTAGAGGGCAGCACTTCAGCTGATAAATTTTTGTTGTCCCATTGAAGTAATTCTCGTGTATTTACAGTGGATGTCTGAAGATTTGTGCTTTCAAATTGCATTCCTGTGTCAAAAATCATCTCTGAATGGAAGTCTGCGATCAGGGGTTCACATAAATGCAGGTTGTATGACGCTGCTGTCTCCCCCTGCACACCCAGCTGTCTGGTGTAACTCCCAGCGCTGAAGATGGGGGCTGTACAGAGCCGGAGCTCAAGAGCCACAGTGCTGTTTTAAGGCAAGGAAAACTCAGATGATTCAGAAGAAATGGTGCAACACTTTCAAACCATGAATTTACATGCAAGAAAGCATCCTTCTCTATTTTTGCTCCCCTCCTCAGCTAGTCAGCCATGTAAAAAAAACATGTCAATTACATTTTTACGCAAAACCCTGATAAACTTGAAAAACTTCACAATATGGCACCAATAATAATATATTGAACAGTTGCAGAAGTAGAATGAAATTGGGGGTTTTCGTTGTTGGTTGTTTTTTGATTTTGCATTTTATTTTTAAATTATGAATCCTTAACTAAATTAGAGGTGAAAAAGAAAAAAAAAAAAGGATATTGTAGCCTGCAATATCTGTTCTTACAGATAGCAGTGTTTTTTGTTGTTATTGCAGAGGGTCCATTACAGTGGATCTTGCAGTGATGCTTAACAACAGCTTGACAATGGTTATGCTGGGACTCTCTTTTGATCTGGAACTGTGCTGACTTATGGGTAGACCTACAAGTGGCTCTACTTGTGAGATTTTACCCTGTGTTTTTAAACCAAAACTCTTCTATCCATTTTAGAAATTTCTGATGCTTCTTCCATAAATATTTCGTTAAATATTTATTTGCCATGGAAAAATTCAAGGAAGCTAACATTTTAATTTTTCATTATCCACTCAGGTGTGACGTGGATCAGCAATTCTATGTCTCATGTGGTGTCATGTGACACAATGATCATTGACCTCCTGCTTTTCCTGTGAATGCCACCTAAAGGACACAGTGAGGAGAAGGACGCCTCACAGACGGGATGGCCCCACTTCATATGGGACAATATTAAGCATCGGGTGAGTTTGACTGGCTGTTGTATTATCAGAGAGATATATCACAATTAAGAAGCCCAGAACAAATGCAACTGTTTCCTGGTCAATGAAGCGTGAGATTAAAGGCTGATGTCCAAATGTGAGAATCCAATTAGCAAGTGAATTATATCTATGGTACAAAAGTAAAATACTGCTATTTATGTTACATATTCTAGCACAGTGTGGTTCCTATCCATGTAAATTATAGAATAATTTATTATGAGTAATTAAATATATATCTGGAATAACAATATACGGTGTCATAAAGAAATGGCATATAGGAAATGCAGTATAGAAGTGGTATTTTTTATTCCACTTCATGTTGTTTTCCACACTGAACAATACCCATCAAGGCCTTTAGTGGTGTAAGCTGTGATGGATACTGACTGCAGTTTCATAACTTCTGATAAGTTTGGAAATAAGCTGACTCAGCAGTTACACAATGAAAAAAGGGAGTAGAAAAGGTGATTTATATAAAAAATATAGGGTAGGAGAAGCATGTTCTTAAGAATATGTTTGCGGAATCAGACTGCTGCATTTTGCAATGGTAACCAATTCTTCACAGTCTAACGATGCTTTGCACATTCCTGTGATGTGTTTCCTAGAACTAAGGCAAAAAAAGGGGAAATTGTACTGTTTCTTTGTGATATGTTCTTTGAGAAATAAGCCTATGAAGCTTAAAGGTTGCTTTATAAGGGAGATGTGGTCCTCTTAAAGACTCAAGAGATTTTGGTGGGTAAAGACTTGCAGGTTTTGGAATGATCTAGATAGAGGTTTATTTCACTGGTTACTTATTTGGATGATTGGGATTTTACAAAAGGAGTCTGGGGAAATGCATTAGTTTCTTTAAAGTGACTAAATGTGTATAGTTTCATGATTGTTCTCACTTTATTGGATAATGCACCTTTCTGATTTCCTCTTGATGACTCCCCAGAATATATTCATAACTCATTAGGATCATGCCTAAGCGTTCAGTGTCTGAACATGTGTGTCCGATGCCTGCATCTAATAATAAATTATAAGGGAAGAGGAGGACTGTGCGGTTAGTTGTAGGGACTAGAGACCCCTTTTTGGATGACCATGAAGAAATACAGCTGATGGAAGAAGATAGTTAGATTCACCCATCTATCCGTCTCAGTAGAAACATGGGGCATATATTATGATACACGCATATGTGTAAAGAAGGGAAAATTGAGGGCATATCTTTCAAACAATGTAGAGAATATGCATTAATATGTACTTATGTGTAAGTCTATAAAGTTGACCTAGACACAAAAAAAAAGACATCAACCAGATGTGACCCAGAAGTCCTGTATGCCTGGTAAACTCTACTGAATAACTGCTCTTTTAACTTTGAACACAATACCTTGCTAAATGTGGTTACAGAGATCTTAAATCCACATTGGTTCAGGGTAATGTGAAAAGAGGTCTGTCTAAAATGAGCATGTAACTATATGCCATGTTAGTAGAATCTACATCGTGTAAGCTTGGCCTTGTGATTCCTTTTATCATGGTTGCCCTCATCTTACAATCATATAATTAAAATGTTCCTAATTACCATCTTATAAGAAGGGCCTTTGAATGAAGCTGGTGAGAAATTTGGATGAGGAAATAGTATAATTTTATGGTTTCATTGTTCTTTGTTCTTAGCAATGCTTGCTTCATCCTCACAAGCTATCACTGTGTGCGGTCACTTTCCTTTGCTGCAAGACTGTTCTCATCTTGTCATGACATCTGCTCACAGTCTGTGTTATGGATTTCACTGCGGTGTTATTCTTCCAGATGCTGCCAAAGGCTATTATTCTGGGGGGAAAGTCACCTTTTTAAAGGTATAAACATGAAAGTGGGAGTTAGTGATCATAGTCTTTTTTGTGAGTTCTGCTTTGCCAGACTCTCTTGTTTTATAGTATGAAACAAAACTTCATTAGACAGCGTGTGGTTACTGTGACCTCTCCTGACACTGTTTGCTGTTTTCCAGTATTGCTGCAAAATTTTACAGTGAACAAGAACCTCCTGAAAGTATTCATAGTGTCAGTACTAGTTGCCACAGTGCTGTTGGCTCTATAAAGCTGGCAGAGATCAAGCTCCATTTCTTTCTCTTCTGTTCCTTTCCTGTTGCAATTGCATTTCCTGCAATTAAGATGACAAAACTATCTAGGGAAAATTTAAGATTTCATGGTAAGTTTTACACTACTTCAGCTCTTGTCATAATTTAGGAAAACATACTCAAGGGAAAAGATTGAGGAAGTCATCCAGATAAGGTGTCAGATGGGAACGAAATACAAATATTTTGGCTAGAACCCATGGAGGAGAGTGTCATCCCTTAGAGATAGTCCCTTTTCTATTCATGGTACTATTGTACTATTCACTATGTCTTATGAAAAAGCATAATACAGAAAATGACCTGATTCTTTTTTAACACGAAAGGGCGTGCAGGAAGGGAGCCTCTTTGAAGGAGGGGCACTCCACTGGCCAAGTGGAGGACACATAACCCAGCAACTGGGCACCGTTCTGTGACCATCTGCACAGGTCAAGGGTACTCATCCTACCTGACCCTCAAGGCAGCATACTGGGCACTCGTCAGAGAGCAAAGGCTACAGCTCTGCTGGGGGGTCTGTATCATCTACCCCAGCAGTGGCCGATGCTTCCACCCAGATGGAGCTGTTGAAGGGACAGGCTGCAGTGCAGACCTGGGACTGCAGGAACTGCCGCCACCTTTCACTTGGGGCAAGGATAGGCAGCAGACCCCAGGTGGAGGAACTCTTGCAGCAGGTGACTGAGATGCAGGAGGCAGCTGAGGAGGCTGCATAGCATCAAGGAGGCTGAGGAGTTAGATAGCTGGTATTGAGTGCAGTCTGCAGCAGGTCCACAGCCAAACAACCAAAAACTCCCCCACCAGCACATATAGAAGGGAGGGGGGCCAGTAATGCAGAAGAATGGAAGCTTTCAACGGCAAGGACCAGCAGGAGGAAGCCTCCCCTGAAGCCTGAGGTACCCTTGCAGAACTGCTTCACTGCTTTGCAAACTGAAGAGGAAAGACGAGTCACATCAGGAGAGAAGCTGGAGCTGAGTAAGGCAGCTTGATCTGCTTGCCGTATAATAACCAGTGCAACTAAGGAAAAGTGATGGGTGATAGTAGTAGGTGACCCTCTTCTGAAAGGTATGGACACGCCCATTTGCTGACTTGACTCACTGTCTAGAGAGGTGTGCTGCTTACTGGGGGCCGATATCAGGGGTGTCACCGAGAGACTACCAAGCCTTGTACAGTCCACTGACTATTATCTGCTGGTGTTGTTTCACATGGGCACCAGTGCTGCCACCAGGAGTAGTCTGAGGAGTATCAAGAAGGACTACAGAGCCCTGAGAGTGGCAGGAAGGGACTCTGGGATGCAGGTAGCTTTTTCATCAATCCTCCTGGTCAAAGGGAAAGGGTTTGAAAGAGCCAGTCAAATCTGTTAAGTCAACAAATGGTTACAGGACTGCTGCCACAGTCAGGGGTTCAGCTACTTAAACTATGCAACTTGCTTTGAGAAACAAGGTCTGCTGTGGGTTGATGGGGTCCATCTGTCAGAGAAGTGGAAGAGCATGTTTGGTCATAGTCTTGCCAAGCAGGTGAAGAGGGCTTTAAACTAAAGTTGCCAGGGAAGGGGAACCTCAGTCCATCCCACTCCTATCAGTTTGATGCCAGTGCCAACAATAGGTGCCCAGAGCCTGGAGAAGGATAGCAGGTCAGCAGAAGAGCACCTGGAGTGCAGCACAAAGGAATTCCAGCCAGTAAGTCAGCTTCATCAGGGGCCCAACTTAAATGCAAATGCATGCAGCATGGAGAATAAAGAAGAGGAGTTAGAGATGTGTGCACACCTGCAGGGCTATGATCTTATTGTCATCATGGAGACATGGTGGGATGGCTCCTGTGACTGGAGTGTTGGCATGGAAGGATGCAGACTCTTTAGGAAGGACAGGCAGGGGAGATGAGGAGAGGATATTGCCCTCTATATCAATCACCAGCTGGATTTCATGGAGCTCCGCCTGGTTGTGGATGAGGAGCTGCCTGAGACCTTACGGGTCAGGATTAAAGGGAGGGCAGGGGCAGGTGGCATTACAGTGGGGGTCTGCTACAGGCCACCTGACCAGGAAGACCAAGTGGATAAGGCCCTCTATAGATAGATAGGAGCAGCCTCATGTTCACAAGCCTTGATACTCATGATATCCTGGTATCTTTTGGAGGGACAATACAGCAGGGCATAAGCAATCCAGGAGGTTCCTGGAACGCATTGATGATAACTTCCTTCTCCGAGCGATAGAGGAGCCAATGAGAAGAAGTGCTGTGCTGGACCTTGTTCTCACCAACAAGGAGGGGCTGGTGGGGAATGTGAAGCTTAAGGGCATCCGTGGCTGCAGTGACCATGAAACAGTGGAGTTCAAGATACTTAGGGCAGTGAGGAGAGTGAACAGCAAGCTCGCTACCCTTGACTTAGGAGAGCAGACTATGGCCTCTTCAGGAATCTGCTTGGTGGAGTACCATGGGTTAAAGCCCTGGAGGGAAGAGGGGCCCAAGAAAGCTGGTTAATATACAAGGATTACCTCCTCCAAGCTCAGGAGTGGTGCATCCCAACAAAGAGGAAGCTGGGCAAAAACGCCAGGAGGCTTGCATGGATGAACAAGGAGCTCCTGGACAAAATCAAACAGAAAAAGGAAGCCTACAGAGCAGAAAAGCAAGCACAGGTATGCTGGGAGGAATACAGAGAAATTGTCTGAGCAGCCAGGGATCAGGTTAGGAAAGCTAAAGCCCAGATAGAGTTAAATCTGGTCAGGGATGTCAAGGGCAACAAGAAAAGGTATGTCAGTGATAAAAGTAAGACTTGGGGAAAATGTAGGCCCTCTCTGTAAGGAAACAGGAGACATGCTTACCCGGAATATGGAGAAGGCTGAGGTGCTCAATGACTTTTTTTGCCTCAGACTTCATCGGCAAGGGCTCTAGCCACACTGTCCAAGTTGCAGAAGGCAAAGGCAGGGAGGAGCAGAATGAGGAACTGCCCCCTGTAGGAGAAGATGAGGTTCAAGCCCATCTGAGGAACCTGAAGGTATACAAATTTATGGGACCTGATGAGATTTATCTGTGTGTCCTGAGGGAACTGGTGGATTAAGTTGCCAAGTCACTATCCATCATATTTGACAAGTCATGGCAGTCTGGTGAAGTTCCCACTGACTGGAAAAGGGCAAACATAACGCCCATTTTTAAAAAGGGAAAGAGGAAGACCCATGGAACTACAGACCAGTCAGGCTCACCTCTATGCCAGGCAAGATCATGGAGCAGATCCTCCTGAAAACTATACTGAGGCACATGGAAAATAAGGAGGTGATTGGTGACAGCCAATATGGCTTCACTAAAGGCAAATTGTTCCTGACAAATTTCATGGCCTTCTACAATGGGGTTACAGTGTTGGTGAATAAGGAAAGAGCAACTGACATCACCTACCTGGGCCTGTGCAAACCATTTGACACTATCCCACAAGACATCCTTGTCTCTAAATATCATAAACCTCTCCTTAAGAGGGAGGACAAATAAAGGACTGGGGAGGGAGCACAAAACTATAGGGAACACAGAGCACAGACGTTCTTGAGTTAACCACCCAAAGTATAGAAGTCTCTGGAATATATATATATATTTATTTATTTTTATATATTTATATTTTATTTATATATATTTATTTATTTTTATCCCCACCCCCCCCACCCCGAGATTCAGTCTGTTCCAAAATGCCTGATGTTGTAATACCTATGGTGGGATCCATTTTCTTCATTTTCTAAGATCTCTGCTATTTTTTGAGATGCAGAAAAAAATCAGTGCATTTTTAAATTTATATTCTCTCTTTTTGTTGAATAAATCATTCTGACAGGACAGGAAATAGCAGTCTCCCTGCTGTGGATATAAAAGATACACTCATCTTTGTACTGAACCTCTGGATCTCATGCCTGTTATTGTAATAGTCTTTGTTACAACTGAGACATGGAATAAAGCTTTCAGCAAAGGTTTATTTTAAATGTACTGCTTTTTAAAGCCTAAAGTGAGTGTTAAAGTAATGAAATGTTTTATATTCAGCTTTAACACTGGGCAGTAATAACAAAAAGGAAATATTTCTGCATTCAACCAGATATTTTGTATTTAATATTATTTATGCTAGGCAGGGAGAATAACAGATACGGAGGTGGCTTAGAGATAGCTATGATTTTGCTAGAATTTTGCGTTTGAGGGTTGTTTATGGAAGCCAATGTGATTTTAAGTGGGTTTTTTTAAAAAAAATATTGCAAACTGTTATTGTTCTGTGAAATATAAATTGTGACGGTTCGACTCATTCTAGCTTCATTATAACTTAGGGTCAGATTCCAAGCTCTGCGTAAAATCCTTTTACCAGACCCTATCAGCCTTGAAAAGTCCTTAACATCAAAGTAGGTTCTATAAATAGCAGCATAAGTCGTTTGAACTGGTAGACAATATCTGCTGTTCCCTGGAAGTTCACATTAATTTCTTTCATTTATTGAGATGTTTTACCACTTCTCTGTCCAATAGGAAAAGTGTGCCTCTGTTCAGCCCACTCGACGTCTAAAGGGTGTGATAGTGGACAGATATAAGTGAGTCTTTGACTTAAGGGGAGACATTAGGCAGACTGAAAAGGCCAGTCCCATTATTCATCTGTTACATAAAAACAGAGCTGAATTAATGTAGATATGAGTAGCTGGACTTGTGAATCATAATTTATGAAAACTGAAACATAAAGATTTCATTTTATAGGGCTTTTACATCTCGAAGTTCACAGAATACCAAGAAACAACACTTCCCAGAGGGACTAGTAGCCAGTAAGGGTTGGAGGATTCATTTGTGTAACTTAGATTTTAATAAAAAATCCACAGGCATTTTGCCACTCATATCCACTATGCTGATACCCACTGTGCTGTAAAAGCACGCAGACAAATACAGAGCACTTATCAAATTTCACCATAAATTGTACATTTCTGTGAGCTTGTTGGGGTACACAGTTTCTTCAAAATTTCAGTCATCCATAGCAAACCAAAGCATGTTATCAAACTTGTTGTCAAATGAATATGCAGTGATGCACAAAGCATGTATTTTAGATCCCGGATTGTTAGAAGATTATGTAGGCTTACAGGGACTAATATGAAAGTAAGCTCTTTCACATCTGTCCAGAAACTAATGTTATTTTAAAGTGACACTTCAGTATTCCTGTATGTTTTTTGTCTAAGCACACATGGTAGCAGAGCCTTTCCTACTGCTGCAGATACTTATAATGCATTGTTTAGATGACTGCAGCAACTGATTACTGGAAAATCTGAGAAGAGGCGTGTAAAAGGAATTGGAGTGTTCAGCTATAGTAGAAAAACAGTACAGGTTATAATACTAGAAGTATTATATAAAAATAAATAGAATTTTAAAATTTCACGTCATTGTTCCTGAAAATATTGCACTCTAGACGTAAATTGTGAAGACAAAAAAAAATCAGAAGCCCAGCAAAAAAGCCAAGAAAGAAGTGAGTCTTCCTAAACAAGAGAAATGTTTAGATCTTATGAGAGGCAAGTTGATTTTTATGTCACAGGCTACATCAAAATATATTTTAAAATTCCTTGATAAATTCTCCTTTTGTAAGAAGCTCAAAGGTTTCCTCAGTCTCAGCTTTAGTTGAAGTCCTAACTTTGATAAACAGGTAGATTCAGTAAAGGGGTGTAGGCAGCTACAAATAAAGAACATCTCAGTCTGTTGCTGGGCAGTGTGGCACCCCAAATCGGCTGTCACCTCCAGGCACACGCACTGAATTCAGTGCTTCACAGCAGGGGTCAGAGGCCCGTCTCAAACTAGTAAAGTAGGAGATGCTGCACAAAAGGAAAGCCAGCCGCAGATCCCATATGTGTTCTATGTTTGAGCCCTTCCAAGTTAACGTACTCATCTGATCCTTGCTATTTTGAATACAAAAGAAAGAAATAGTCCTGGAAGTAAAGATTAGAGCTCCCTATTCTTCTATGAGAGCGCTCTTAGGCTGCAAAACTCCTCCTCACCCTTTTCCAGATCTGAGGAGTGCAAGAGCTTTAACTGGCCAGATGGAGATTAGGGCACTGTGACCATGGGATATTTGGTACAGGTCTGGATTTAGGGTCCCTCCAACAAAATTTCACTTTGGAAAAGCACACTTCTGGACGAAGCTTAATTCCCAGCTTGATGGGCTGGACTGAGCTGTGGGCCCAGGGCAGAGAGCTGATCGAGGAGGGCAGGCCCAGCAGCTGGTGTACCTGACAGCTGCCGACCGTGGTGTGCTTACTGGCTCCTCTGGCCTCTCTTAGGCATGGTACCTGGCCTTTCTCTGCTCTGAGGAGTGTGTTCCTCACGCTGCTAGTTAAGGTAAAAAGCTATAAATCTGCATTTTGTGATGTGAGGAGTAGTGAAGGTGTTGGAGTAGGAAGAGATGAGACCAACTTATGAGTCCCATTAGAGCTGTGTGCTGGATTCTTGAGCTCAGGGCTCAGTGTCTGAAATGCCATTGTGGCCTGTTGTTATTAGCTATTGAAGATTTTCTCTTAGTGGTTGAACCAGAACCCTGCTTGTTAGCACACACTCATGCTGTGCTTTCTCAGGGCAGGCACAGCTTTTTTTTTTTACAAAGAGTCTAGATAGCTCCTGCTCAAGCTGCTCTCACCAAAGCTCTTTATTAAATAGTAAAATGAACCCCTCGTAAGCAGAGTTGCCAGTGTCTGTCAGAAATAAGACTCACTTAAATTATTTAGAAAAAGGGAAGTAGTTGCTGCTTTAACAAATATTCTCCTCTGGTAAAACATTTCCTAGAAGTTAAAGCAGGAGTATATTCTAGGAGATACTAATTGTGCTGTAATGTTTCCTGCTGATTTGGTCTATGGCCTCTGCTGTTTAGCTGTTCTCTACACAACTTACGTGGTCTTATATCATTCAGTGGTTCAGTGATGCTTATGCCATTAATAATTCTCAGATGCTCTTCTAGAAAATTGCACAGTAGGATAAATCTTGAATGTGTTACTATACAGTTTGTCAATAGATGGGGAATTTCAGACTTTTTTAAAAAGTATGTCTCTATTAAAATGAAGATTTAATCCATGCTGTGTCAGGAACACTGATTTTATGATGATGGATGCTGAATGAAAAGCTTTAGAATAGATAAAGAAGAATGTAACTTATGGGTTATTATCAGTTTTCTCTTGAGTTTCTTTTCCTCATAATTTCTGGATGGGTCTCTTTCTTTGGCAGGCTCCCAGCACAGCAAGTAACCATACTAGGCTGTTGGACATATGCTATTAAAACTGATTGTCCGTGGCAGTGTTCAGACAATTTATATATTCCCTAAAACTTATTTTAAAAGGTCTTTTTGTTCACCTTCTGTCTTGAAAGCCAGTTTCAACAAGCAATACTGAGAGATTTTGATTTACTGTTATGAGTGATGGTTTTAAACATGCTGACACTTTCACAGGAAGGTGAAAAATATACTCTTGTGTTACATTTTTTTCAACCCTGCCTGGGATTTCAGGTACATAAGGCAGATTGTGCTTTTGCTGTTCAAAGACTTCTTTGACTTTCCCAATGACATTTAGATATGGATTAATATTTTGTTGATTACTTTTAGCCTAAGCATTACTAAATACAAAGTCTGCGTATGTTGCAAATCTCTTAATAAAAATGAATAATTCTCTGAACATCTGTAAAAAGCTCTGCCATTCTGTGATTTCATTACAATCAAATAATCAGTAGTTATATATCTGAATGGGAGTAAAAAAATACTAAGAGTCTATGAATGCTATGGCTTTTGTTAGTAATAGGATTACTAAGATTTTGAGGATCCTGTTCATCGATTGTCCTGTAGAAGACAGCAGATGTGACAAATTTGGGGAATGCTGAATCAGTGCTGAAATATTTGCACTAGGAAAATGCCAAACTAGGTTTAGAAATATTTTTTATTCATTAAGATTATGTATATGTGGGTATATATTAATACTAGGTATATAGAAAGATAATACCATTAACCAGTCACCATACAATACTACCTCTCTGTCCTTTTATTGAGAAAGGAATGTTGTATGGAGCTACCACAAATTTAATCACTTTTGTCTAACTGAATATACTACAATGTGAAATAGTTTTGGTTTGTTTTTTTTTTCCCCTGAATAAATATTTAATTAAAAATTTCTGGTTTATTTATGTGTGTAACACATATTTTTCTTAAAATGATGTGGCTTTAATTTAAAATTCTTCATATGTGATATTCCGATTTCCATATTCAAAATTTGATCCTTCCAAATTAGTAAATGAGCTTTTTTTTATTGATTTTTAAAATTCATCCCTCATCGTGAAAAAAGTGCTCAAACTAAACATTTGCAATAACTTGAATTTTAACTTTTTTGTTAGTAGGAATATGGAATCATAGAATACTTTGGGTTAAAAGGGACCTTTAAAGGTCACCTGGTCCAACCCTCCCCTGCAACAAGCAAGGACATCTTGAACTAGACCAGGTTGCTCAGAGCACTGACTGACATGACCTTGAATGTTTCCAGGGATGGGGCATCAACCACCTCTCTGGGCAACTTGTTCCAGTGTTTCACCACCCTCATTGTAAAAAATGTCTTCCTTGTGTCTAGTCTAAATCCACCCTCTTTTACTTTAAAGCCATTATCCCTTGTCCTATTGCAACAGGCCCTGCTAAAAAGTTTGTCCACATTTTGCCTATGTGCTGAAAGGCCTCAATAAGGTCTCCCCAGAGCCATCTCTTTTCTAAGCTGAACAACCCCAGCTCTCAGCCTGTCCTCTGATCATTTTTGTGGCCCTCCTCTGGACCCACTCCAACAGGTTGCTATGCTAGGTTGAATTTTATTTAGGACAATATTTTCAATTTCTTAAAAATAAACAATAATTTCCTGCCCATCTGTACGTAAGTTCTATTTTACACTGAGCTGCTTCCAGCTATAGGCAACGATTAGTGAAGGAGACTTCTAGAAAATTAAAGCCTGACTTTTGGATGACCTAATTTTGTGGTGACTAGTATGAAAAACTTCAGAACAGCTTAATTACAAAGTACCATGATTGTTACTGTCTTAGTTGAGTGAATGGTGCTCCAGGCATCTGAAAATTAGATCCTCAGTTTTGCCTTTTATTATCATCAGTGGTCTTTTAAAATCTGTGTGTCATCATGCATTGAGTACTGTAGCTGCTTTAAGACTGGGGTGTCAGAGAGGACATCTTTTTCTGGTTCAGTAATCCCAACAGATGTCCTTTACCTCTTCTTATTATACAACTTGAAGTGAACTGAAAGATTCATTTGCTTTAGTTCAAGCCTTAGCACTGCTGATGTTTAAGCAGTAACATTGGTTACAGAAATATCTGCTTTTCAAATTTTAATTTGTGCATAGTTTGACTGACATGAGCTGTCTTTTCTTTCCACCCTACTACACATACATGGTAATGTCACATGGCAGAATTTCCCAATTCCTTTTTAACAATATAGTGATTGTTTTAATTTACTGTCATAGGTGTGGTTGTAAGGTTTTAGGTGCTCTAGGGTGGGGAGTTCTCTGTGGGAAGTAAAAGCCTATTTCATACTTTTTACCAAAGTCTGTCTATCTTTGGTGAGATTAGATTGGACAGTTGGGATACATTAAGGTGATGTCCAGAAAACTCCATATTTGTCAGTTTCAGCATAGATATTTATTTAAACACCCAAGACGTCTCTTATCTTGGCATGCATGATTCTTCACAGTATGTTCATCAGACCAGTGAGAAAAATCCTCATAGATGGAAAAGCACAATTCTAATGAAGTCATTTTATTCTTTGCATGTTGTAAGAAACATCCTGACATTTTATTTTGTGAAAATTAAAGTTTGTATGTACATATTTGCAAGGATCTGAGAAATGTTTAGCCATATAGCCATAGAGCAGGATAGAATAGATGAGTTGTGTTTGATATTTTTTATTTTTAAATTGCAAGTAAATAAACAGTTGGGTTTGTAATGATAGGTAAAATAGCACTCTGTCCTGGTTTGAGATACTCTAGTATCTTAAGGGTGATATTATAAGGACCATTTAAATGCTTTGATTTAACTACTTAAATGGCTTTAATTAAGTAGAAACCAAGAAGAGGAACAATAAATGTACACCAGCATCTTACAGTGGACTGTAAAATGCTACAAAATTCCAGAAAGGACGTGGCCCAAAGTGAAACCATTGAAGTCAGTAGGAATCTTGTACAGCTTAGTGCAGCTTGGCAACGGGAGAAAAAAGAAGGAAGGTGGGGCACTTCTCATTGTGTATACACTCACTGTGTATGCTGTCACAGAAACCAGAATTTAAAAGAATTATCTGTTCTGTTGCTTGAGGCCACTCACTGCTCCCTTGAAAAGCAACGCGCATCCTGGATGCTCAGCTACTATGGGTATGAAACCACAGTTGAAGAAAAGAAAGTGCAATGATGCTTTCTTTCTTGTACTGCAGAGTTTCCTAATATGCATTTTTATTACGTTTTATAGTGTCTTCTGGCTCTGCAGAGTTAACAATTGTCTGTAGCCTTTTACTCCTCCTTCCTTTCACATTTATCCGTTATAAATCAGATACACCACTCAGTCTTCTTGAAAGTCTCAATTTATAGTTGAGCTAGAGTTTCCCAGCTATAACTAATCATGGTTCTCAGCTATAGTGTGTGTGAGGCCAAATCGTGCTTTTCATGGACTTCTTAGGGAGGTTAGAACGGACCATTACTTTGTATTATGATCCATCCTGTTACATGGAGTTAGACAGTCTTGACCAGCTACAATGCAACCTCGCTATGCCTTTGATGTGTTTGCTAAGTCAACTAAAAGTATTTTTCAAATACTTTCTGCATTCTTTGATAGTGAAGCAAATATCCTTGTGATGCATGAGGACAGATTTTTGTGTAATGAATTTCTAATGTGTGTATTTTTTTGCAAGATTTAGACAATCTTCATGACCTGTAAGTAGAAAATGCTAGAAAATAAAAGCACATTGAGTAGCCTAAACATCCAGTCACTTGCATATGGGTTCGTCTTATCTTATTGTTTAATTCTTTTGAACGCTATGATCCTCTTCAAATGGATACAGAATCTTGAAGTTCTGTGTGGTTTGTGTTTTAATAGAATAGATGTATAATGACTGGTTCTTAGCACCTTGATAGACGTAATCCTGACACTCAATGGACATCAAAGTTTGATCCTTGGAACCATCTATCTGATTTGCATGAGCTACTTATGCACAAATATGTAGATAGAGGTACAGTAAATGGGCTACCGATGACAATATAATACAGAGCTCCAGCTGGCCCCTTTAGACAAACAGAGCTGTCATATTAACGTCTTGATACTACATACGGAATTAAAAGACAGACCTTTTCTCTAATAACATGTACAAAGACTTCCATGGATGTTTTGTTATTTTAAATTGCATAGCTGTGCAATAAAACTGAAACTTAATATTGACGTAGCTCTGAAGTAATGGAAAAGATGATTATTGTCACCAGAAGTATTAGCTAGTGTCTGTTTAAGTAACTTGCAGTTTATGTTGCTCTGAATAGATAATTCTAGTCGTGTTATATTCCTTTAGATGTAAAAAGAATTTTTCCTCAACTCTTTTCCTAGTCTGTTTGTAAAATATATCTAAATATAAAAATTATAAATTTTCCAATAAGCATGACCAAGTATATGTCAGAAGCTACTTGCCCTGACGTAGGACATATAAATTATGGTTAACCACAATGTTATCAAAGTATTTTTAATCAATACTTTTATTCTGAGTCACTTTTCCATTAGTGACTTGTGTAATACTAACACAACTTTTTGGGTCAAGGAGCCTGTTCAGACCTTAAGGTTCCAAATACCTTTCTGAACAATTAATAATCTGTGCAAAACAGGAATATTGTCTCTATGAAAACATGCAGTAGCGTTGCAAATTTAAAATTACTAGAAAATATAAAACAAAATAAAATACTATAACAAGGCAATCAATCAGGCCATCCTTGATGAATCCTTGTTAAAGTAAAGCAGTTAAATACCTTGTTTTTTATTTTTTTTTTTTACATTCTAGTTCCACTTATCTGCTGTATGAAAGCCCATACTGGGCAAGGTTTACAGCTGGAATGCCAAGTGGAAATGAATTACAGCAGAACATAAAGGGGGCGGGGGGGGAGAAAAATCTCCTTCCTAATAGAAATATGGCACTTTATATATGTGCAGTGTACACTCTCTTGCGGTGACTGGCTGCTACTGGAGAAGAAAGATGAGAGATGTGTAATGCTTCCCATCCCTAATCTTCCTCCTTGCAAAGGTCAGTGGCTTAGCAGCACACTTAGCGTGTTCAGTCACTGTAGTGGGAAATGTTTCCCTTGCCTGTCATGCCCTTGTGCAATTTTAATTCCACAGTTGTAGTCTGATCCTTTAATGCTAATATGTCAGCTTCTGTTTTCTTCTCCAGAAATATTCAGAACTGGGATATGAGCTTAAACCTGTTCCATGTTTTGGCAAGAAGAGCTCACATGGTACAACATACCTGCTCGGTAGCTTCAGTGCTTTGAATAGTGATTGAAAAAACATGGTAACTCGTAGCAAACTGGGAATAGGCAATTGTGTTTTGAATGTTACTTAATTAAAGGTAGCTTGAAACTAAAGGTATAATTGGTGAACGGTAGTACCCATCCTTGGCCACGGTATATATCAGCTTGCTGCCTGGCTGGGAGCTTGAAGAAGGATTCTGCTTGGGCGACTCAGTGAGTTTGTCATTGTTCTGCCCTTTTGGTTATTTCATCCAGAGATGCTATATATAGGTTGTGCATTCAGAACTCCACCAGATGCACAGAGCAGAAAAATGGAATTGCTAAACGCTTTTCTCTTATGAGACGCTTTTCATTTCTCAGAGTATTTGATGATATCGTGGGGAGGAGGTATCTTTTGCTAGTATTTCACAAACATTGTTGTGTAATTGGGCAGATATTAATCCAAACTTGGTTTATTTTTGTGTTTCAGGATCACTGTCTTGCACTGTCCAAAATACTTAGGTTTCAGACTTCAGCTTTGAACTTAAATAGTAGGAGATATTCAGAACACTGTGATTAAGGTTCATTCCATATCTTTCACTAGAATTCATAAGCACTGGTCTCGCCCTTTACGATGCATAGGAAATCACAGAATAAACCAGAAGGTACTAGTTCTGTGGTAGTTTACTCCAGTTTTGTGCTAGTTTTACAGGAATAAAAATAATCATCTGCATAGAATTAAAAATATGAAATTACACTCATCTATAAAACTGAAATCTTGAAGGGCGTGCAGTTATTACTGCATCTAAAACGTGCCTTTGTCAATGTTGAATGGGTTTAAATTTCCTCTTTTTTATTTTTTCTTCCTAGAATTCTTCTGTAAATACAATTTTATCATGTATGTTAGGAAATAGTTGATTTTCATGTAAAGTCCCCGTGTTTGGATTTGAGAACATTTAGTGATGGTAGTAGAAATGCTCATGCTTTGCTGAGAATTAATAGCAGAAGTATTTCTATGCAATTTATTTCACCATAGTATTTTGTCCAAGGTAAAGAAAAATTGGTCATGTGTCCAACTTTTGCTTCAGTTACTTTTCTTCAAAAGCTTTTATCAGATATTTCTGATATATATTCTTCTAAGTGAAATAGTTCAACATATCTCAGGCTGAAAATATTTTACAGGGTATGACACACACACAAGACACCTGGAAGTAATGTCAGCTAGTTTGTATCTGAGCTGACGCATAGCTGATTTTAACTTTTGACCAGAATCTTTCTTTTGTGTCACTTTACTCTGGCCAAAATCACTTTTGTATGGAAATGGTTTTACAACTTATGTGGAAGGAGGTTATGGTTTTCATTTGTTTCCTAATAAGACAGAGTAGCATAGTGACTGCGAAAACTGACTTTACCTGATGCCTTTTATGGTCCTTTTGTCAAGATTAAAGAGATAAGAAAGGCAAATCCTCAGGCAACTAAACATGTGGAGTTTTTTAGATTCCCTGTGAGAGATGAAGCGGATAAGTTTGATCCTCGTGATATAGTGTCTGTTCTGTGAGCAAATAAAAAACTCTCATCCACAGATGTTTGTTTGGACACTTTCCCAAAAAGCTGTTTTCATATATGAAAACTCAAAAAGTCTGAATGTATTTTGTAGCTTGGCAACCAGAAGATGTGCAAACACTGTCAGAGAAATGCTAATCCTACATTTCATTAACCTGTATGTCCCCTTTAAGGTAGAGGACACAGTTAACACTGTGTAGTATCTTTTATAGAGATATCAGGGTGCCTGTTTTTACAATGTGGACAGAAGAAGTGGAAGATTCAGCATGACAGCAACATTTCTATGTTCATAGTTTAACCAATAAAATCTGCCTTAGAATTACTGCTTTTCAGCAGTGGTAATTCCAACAAAGACATAAAAGTACTGTTGAGCCGCTTATACATTAATAGAAAGGAATAATCACTGGTTGACATGTTACTAGGATTTTATTTCATCTGCTTCCTTAGGTTTGGTCGAAATGTGGAACTCTTTGAAAGCAACATGTAAGTGGTGTATACACTAATCCTATTATTCATTAATAGGATTAATGAGTGTACCTCTTGTATATAGCTTTGAAAATGTACCCTCTAGGTCCCAAGCTTCCTTTTTTTTGTAAATTGATTGTCAAGATAATCCACATATAGGCAAGAATACTCTAACACATGAATTATGTATCTCTTCATTTATCATTAGTAAGCATTGTTTCTATACCTAGGGGCATTCTAGTAAAACAGTGAAAGTGAGTAATATGTTATGCTGATGCTTTTAATGGTTATCAATTCTGTTTAGGCAAGGCATCTTTGATGAAAGAATTAAAGTTATCATTTAAAAAAATAATGAATTCACTCATCTGTGATTTCAAAAACAAATAGACAAACTAATGTATTATAAAGTTCAAAGTACATAGGTATTAACTGAAATAGAAGTACTAGTGCGTTATTAAAGCTGCAAACAAGTTTCTTAGCTCATGATGTGCTGGCTGCTGTTTTTTCCTAAGCTGAGCAGACACTGATCTGAAAGACAGACATCATGTGTCTCAGTTTAAAGATCCAAAGTCATCTTGTAGGCAGGTACATTTTCAGAAATATCATTGCTATTCCTATAGAACGAAAGGCAGGTTTTTTTTCTATTTGAACACAAAAGTCTACTACAATTGCTTATGAGCAAAACTCAAGAGCTATCAACTAAAAAGAAACAAGGGACTACTTAATATTATCACATACTTTTCTTGCTGATATGTGTTTGAAGCCCGAGGCAAGGTACTTATGTCTGCCATTCTGTGGCTGAAAGCAGTTTTCAAGCTGGGATGTAGCTTTAATTGGTGAGTTTGAGTTGGATTTCTATTTCTTTTTCCCCAGAATGGCTCTTGAGTCTTATTCACATCCCTATGCTATGATCAGTGAACAAACAAAGAGGACAGTAAATGAAGCTCTTAGCTGATATGCTGTCCAGTAAGAAATTATAATGGCAGTATAATAGACATTATTATAGACATAGACAAAAAACATACTGCTTTTGCACTCAGGAGCACTTTTTTTTCTTTGATAGAAGAATCCAATATCCTTCCTATTGATCATTGCAACCTTAATTTGGCAGAACTGAACCCCTTCTTAAATCTCTTTAAAAAAAAATTCTGAAGAGGAGGAACTAAAGATGATTCAAGCCTCATCATGAGATAACTTTGGTCCATCCCTGTTTTGAAAAAAAAAAAAAAGGAAACACTTGACTTATTTTTGTCACTGTAAAAGCAATTAAATGAGTAAAATTCCTACTGAATACTTGTGGAGAAAAAAAATCCTTAAATTCATTCTCATTCATTTTTTATTATGCTGGAAGAAGGAGTTTTGTTTCAAATATTTGTGTCATACAAATGTGTAAACAGACTTTTTTCCTATGCAGAATTTAGTAAATTCAAATTCATCTGCATGATCATGATAGAATTGTATTCAAGGTGGAAATGGAAATTTAGACTGCCTAAAAATTGTTCTTCCCAAGATTTCCTTCAAGCTTTGCCATGCTTGGGTACTAAAATCCAGCTTGTTCTATACTGCTTAAAGGTGGAGTTGCTGCAAATGTTTTTAATCAGGAGCACAATGCTGTAAGCTCTTCTTTGTGAAAACTTATCAAATTCCTTGGGCTCTGGGTATATAAACATGTACAATGCTTAGTCCTGGACCTTTCTTCAGACTGTGTTAGAAAGACTGTTAGAAGTTGTATACCACAAGAGACTTTTCTTTTGTTTTGTGTCTTCTAGCTGTGACAAGTTTATTTGTACGCTTTAGTTTTCTATTTCTGAAACAAAGACCAGTGTAATCAATGCTCTTCAGTAGAGTTATCGGGATGGAAAAGGTAGCAAACCAGACATTTGTGAAGGTACGAGATGGAAATCAGGGTGCTGTGTTTTAGTCCCTAGTCTCTGGAATCTATGCTTAAATATGATTAAGGGTAAGATTCCAAAACCATCTGTTCTATTTCTGTGTGACAAGTATAATCCTATATTAGTCCTATCCTGCAGCACCTGTATCACTTGTCTGGGTACAAGTCAAAAATACTTCTTAGAGAAGTCTCTGATGAAGAAACTAGAGTTTTCGAGTGAGATTTAAAACCTGGAAGCTTACCAACTTTAAAATCAGTGACAAAGCTCGTTCTGCTAATTGTGATATTCAGCACAATATGGAAATCGAAGGTTAAAATTTGTTATTGGCTGCTATTTTTTGAAGTACTTAGTGGAAAAAATGGGTTATGCTCCTATGACTACAAATTCTAGGTTAAGATAAGAATTGTTCAGTAGCTGAAGATTTTTAGAATTTACTAACTGGGAAGTTAGATAATAACAAGGTGACTAAAGGTTAAGCAACAAGATTTAGAAAGATTTATGGATGTATGGAAAAAAGTTTAGATCATGTTAAGGCAAATGATGAGGATACGAGACTATTGTGTAGCAGAAAAACATGGTGGTGAGAGAAACATCACTCGTATGTTGAATCCCCAGCATTAAAAATCTTCATACTTGTTTTGATGTTTATGAATGTTCAAACTGTTATGATGTCATGAGGGAAAGTGGCACTATGCAAATACAGCGATGCTTCATAATATCATTGCTACACAAATTAAATTCATGTTCAAGGAACCCGCTAGTGCTTTCAGTGCAGAAGAACGAAGCGCCTGCTGAAGCACAGAGTGTGTTTTCATCTCTCTCTGATGACAAGCCCTCTGGGCTCAGATAAGAAGAGACTGAGAGAATGGTCACTTGGTCCATAATAATATCTGAGTAGCGATGTCCACATAGCTTTTAAATCAGCTACGACGACTAACTAAAAAAAAGTTATATCCAGGCTGTGTGCTCTTTATAGATAGCACAAAGATTCATTTCCCAGATTGCTTTTGAAGGAGGGGCAAATGTTATTTTTGGTTGATAAATGGGATTAGTGTTCTTGGAGACAGTGGTATCAGGTAAAAAACTATATGTTTTTTGCTGTGATAGTAATATAATTTCAAAATGTAACTTTCCTTTCTCCTACTTCTTTTCCCCTGATATTTTATGCTGACGTTTTGTCAGATGTGTTATCTAGTCCGCTTGCCTGCTTTGCCTCTGAAGAAGTCACATGCATATAGTATTATTTTACATAGGACAGATTGTTTTTTACTAGCATATTTTACTCTTCAAAGATTTAAATTCCTTTTGTGAAGCGTTTTTTATACCTGGAGGAAAAATAAATTGACAGAAATATAGAACATTTGCTACCTCATTCTCAATCTCTTCTTGCTTCAGTGTTTTAATCATTCATCAAATGATTCTTCTCTGCAAAATGATGTCAGTACAGAAGACAGTCAGGCCATCTACAGAGATACATTCCAGAGGTCTTACATTGGCCTAATGAAAATTCTAATAGTAGACATGGCTGTTAATGTGGTTTTTTTTAAATTTTGCAATGAATAATACATTATTAATCTTTCCCTGAGCTTAACTCTTGATGTATTAGCAAAAATCTAAGATTACATCTCTAATCTGTGACACCCAGTGGTGTCCCTCAGGGCTCAGTTTTGGGGCCAGTTCTTTAACAATGATCTGGATGAGAGGATAGAGTGCACCCTCAGTAAGTTCGCAGATGACACCAAACTAGGTGGGAGAGTTGATCTGCTTGAGGGTAGAAAGGCTCTACAGAGGGACCTGGACAGGCTGGATCGATGGGCCAAGGCCAACTGTATGAGGTTTAATAAGGCCAAGTGCCGGGTCCTGCATTTCGGTCACAACAACCCCAAGCAACGCTACAGGCTTGGGGAACAGTGGCTGGAAAGCTGCCCAGCAGAAAAGGACCTGGGGGTGCTGGTGGACGGCCAGCTTAACATGAGCCAGCAGTGTGCCCAGGTGGCCAAGAAGGCCAACAGCATTCTGGCTTGTATCAGGAATACCGCGGCCAGCAGGAGTAGGGAAGTGACCGTGCCTCTGTACTTGGCACTGGTGAGGCCTCACCTCGAGTCCTGTGTTCAGTTCTGGGCCCCTCTGTACAAGAGGGACATTGAAGTGCTGGAGCGTGTCCAGAGGAGAGCTACCAGGCTGGTGAGGGGTCTGGAGACCAGGTCATATGAGGAGAGGCTGAGGGAGCTGGGCATGTTTAGCTTGGAGAAGAGGAGGCTGAGGGGGGACCTCATTGCTCTCTACAACTATCTGAAAGGAGGTTGTAGAGAGGTGGGTGTTGGCCTCTTCTCCCAAGTGAATAATCACAGGACCAGAGGAAATGGTCTGAAGTTGTGGCAGGGGAGGTTTAGATTAGATATTAGGAAGAATTACTTTACTGAAAGAGTGGTCAAGCGCTGGAACAGCCTTTCCTTTCCAACCATGAAGATTCTATGATTCTATAATGCACTTCTAACAGAAAAATGATTTTCAGTCTACCCAAAATGTTTGTTATTCGCTGTTAGGCAGTTATTGTTAACTGAGTAAGTTGAAAACCAGAATATATTTATTTTTCCACGTATTTTCCTGGTGTTCTATAACAGTTTCTTAGACAGAAAATTAGTATGACCTTAGGAAAATAAAATTAGGGAATCAAAAACCATTTTGCAAAATACTTTATTTGACACAGATGTATTTTCAGAGAGGAGAAAAGTACAAAACCCACAAATTCATACAGAAGTCAGTGGGAGTTCTGACCTACTTAAGCTTATGCAATTTTAACCATTATATTTCTGTGTCAAACTATGTAATGTAATTTATTTTTTTATTTGGGTTTGGTCTGCATATGAAATATTATTTGAGAGGATTTTTATCGTATATGTGAATCTAAACCAATCTTGTTTTATCAGTGCAGTGGATTAGTTTATATCTCTTAGGACAGGATTTAAAGTAAGAGTCATCTGCTTCTGTGAATGTCTTTTGTTTCGTTAGTAACAGATAAAACAAGCACAACTAATACTCCTGGCTACAGAACTGTATTTCAATAAACTTTTAAAATGAAGACTAATTAGATGACATAGTCTGTAGGAATGAAATAGAAGCAGAAGTGTAAATGAAATACTGATAAAATTAGACCGAAGATGCAGTCCAAACCTCTTCTATTCATGGTACTTCTTTTCTACACAAACTTGCCAGAGTTAAACATAAGTATTTTGTGACCTTGTAAAAACCTGATGTTTGTATTCTTTTTGTTCTAGCTCTTAGTAATAGAGGGATACATTGCTATTTTGCTACTAATTAAAATAACTGGGCATTTTGTGTCAGTTATGAGTGAACCCCAGTAGGCAGCTATTTATTAATTTCTAGGAAAGTAAGGCATCATTGTGCATAACAGTTGCTTGGGAAGACAAATGCCATAACTCCGAACGTCCCTCTTTCCTCCTCCTTTCCCCCAGCTTTATTGCTGAGCATGATGTAATATGGTATGGAATATCCCTCTGGTCATTTGGGGTCAGCTGTGCTGGCTGTGTCCCCTCACAAGTTCTTGTTGCACCCCAGCCTACTCAGTGGCAGGGTGGCATAAGAAACAAAGATGGCCTTGACGCTGTGCAAGCGCTGTTCAGCAATAGCTCAAACACTGGTGTGTTAGCAACACTGTTCTGGTCAGAAGTCCAAAACACGGCACCATATGAACTGCTGTGAAGAAAATTAGCTCTATTCCAGCCAAAACCCATAGAATGTCTGCAAGGAAGGGACAAAGTCAACATGTAAAGGACTAACGCAAGAAATAGAAAAGAGGTGGCTGCAGTAGCCTGACCAGAAGAGATCAAAAGTTTCTGTGTGAGCTACCAAGCAGTTGTGACCTACCTATAAATGCTTTGGCACAATAAAGCAAGTAATAGACTGGCCACATAGCATGATCTGTTTGGGCATACCTTCAGTGGTTATCATGGACAAATGCGCAACCTTGATATTCTTGAGGACTGTGACTAACTCTGGTTCTCTTTCACATGTTTCTTCTGCAGTTCTTCTGTAGCACATAACAGAACTGCACTCAGTGCTCCTTTTTGTATGTACGTATCTCAGTGTCCTCTAAACTTGTATAAATAAAACAAGCAAATGCTATTTCTTTCTATGAGATATGAACCTTGAGTAAAGTGAAATTTCATCTCTCTCTTTTGCAACATAAATGTCACCATTATGGTGAGCTGAACATCAATGCAGTTTGTTCTTGTTTGCCTATCAAGCTGAAGAGCAATTTCATGACAAGCCTGGGGTCCTCTACAGAGAGCTAAACCCAGCATATGCATACGTAATTAACTGTAATTTATTAATTAATTAACTGTACCTTCTCAGGTTGCCATCATGAAAACTGTATTGGGTTTATTCTTTAATACATTGATTACAATAGATTATTCAGTAGCAGAGAGAACCAGGCACAGCTGAGCAACTTTTGCCATGCTCATGGCATCAGGACTGCTGTTCACAGCTTTATTTGAGAAGGTGAAAAATGTTCTACTGATAGCGCTGAACTTGATGCAGAAGGTGGGAGGGGACAAAAGAAACAGGCATATCCCTCTGAAGATTGATAAATCCTATTTAATCCTTCCAGTTTCTTTCTCTCTGTTTCAAAAGGCTATGTGAACACATTGTCAACATTTTCCTTTTTTTCTTTAAATTAATGCAGATAGTTATTTTGTTGTATCTCCTGCCTTGAGGGTTCTCTCATTTTTCTTTGCCAGGCTCCTCCAGCCATCATTCCTACAACTTGCTTTATGTAATCCCTGCTCTATTCTCACCTCCAAGATCCCATTCAATTTGAGTTTGTACAGGGAAATTTTCTTTCCGTAATGCAAGGTAAGGTTGTTCCAGCGTGTTTCCTTCTTGCCACCCTCCCCCTCCAAAGTTTGTATGGTTTCGAAGTCAGCCTTCTGGAAGGACACGAAACACTACAGGCAATCATAATTTTTTGTTAATGAAGTTATTTGTCAGTGAATTAAAATTCAGAAGTTAAGTTTTTAGTTAATTAAATATGAAAAATAACCAAAAAGTGCAACAGGCTCTGTTATTTTGATATTAAGTTCCATTTATTTTACACTGCACTTTCAGTTTTCATTATTATGCAGATTTTCTGCATTAACAATGAAATCTAAAGAACAAGAATGAATGAAAAGCATGTTCTGATCAGTTAACCATGGCAAACTAAAATCCTGTAGCTTAGCACTTGCCTACTAACCAGAAGTCATTGACTAAATTTTCAGGTTATGGTCTTATAGTCTCAAGTAGCTGGAAATGAAATAATTGATGCTGTATCTATTTAAATGCATTCCCTATGATCTAATTGCTTTTGCTGTAAATGATTATGCCGGTTCCTCATTTAGCATGCCCAATGCATCCACTATGATTTACATGATTCATTTAGTCCTCACTTTAGCGTAGATTAAAATGTTGGTGCACTCTGAAACAGGAAGTTAGGACTAAGAGTGTGTAATTTATTTGAAACTCAAGTAGATGCTATTTAGGTTAATGTCCAACTGCTTTGAAATAGGTCTTTGAAGGTACTGACCAGGTCTGGTGTAGGCTCCAAGTGCTGCCTCCCGCTGCCATTGAATGTTCCTATATTTTTGCAAATATTCTGCACTTCAGGGTAGCAGTATATAGCAAATGGAGAGCATGTGCACTGGGTTGTGCATTCCACCCTAGACTGTGCTTTTTTGCACACTGTTGCTTTGGCTTATTTTCTTCACAGAAAATGTATATGCCATGACTGAAGGGATACAGAATAGTCGCTTTTAAGGTGAAGGGTGGGAGAAAGGAATAATGCTTAACGGTTGCTGTTGACTGGCAAAATGTTGTATGTAAATTAATGCATTTTGACTTTTTGTGTGGACAGATGGCAGGTTAAGGCAAACCTAAAGATATTTCCTCCCTTGATAATTTTGTAAAGCAGCATAGCAGACTGTCAGTTTGTATACTGTTCTAATGGGACAAATTTTTTGACTGCTGGGTTGTTGCATGGTGCTAAAACTGTGAGAATTGTAGCTCAGTGCTTTATCCTGGTGAGTAAATGATTGCAAGTATCTGCAATCATACAGATTGGATTCCTGAGTGACTCTGCCTGCGAAGGATAATAATTTCTGGCATCTTAATCTCCCTTCTCTTAGTGCAGATATCTAAAAATAAAGGCCACGGTTGTATTTAATTTTGAGAAATCCAGCATGCAACTTTTAACCTGTCTGAGCTCTGCGGCTCCATCCAGCCACCTCCTCTCCGCAACTCCTAAGGAAGAAAACTTTCCCCAGTTGGTTCCATTTCAGTCCTTCTAATGGTGGTCTCCTGCTCTGAGTGGCTGAAGTGCCTTCTATTTTGTCCTTTGCCAGACTTTTGCTGATACACAAGCAGGTTGCTATTTACTCTAAGAAACAGCTTAATATGCACTTCTGCAGTGAGTCTGGGAAACATTACTGTCCAAAGACAGTGGCTGAGGTACCCACTGAAACTGAGAAGCCCTAACACCCACCTTGACAGGATTGACTCAGCATATTAACTGGAAATTTCAACCTCACTGCTGACCCCCTATATTGTGTCAGCTTTTAGTTTGGAATTTAGCCTTTGATCGTAGTTGTTTCTGAAGTAATATTTATAACCAAAGCAGAAGAATAAAGTTATTTTAAAAGAAAACTTAGATCAAATTCCTGGGAAGGAATGGATTATGTTACTAAGCGCTCCCCAAGCCTCTGTTTTTTGATTATGAGTAAGAAGGCAACACGAAGAGCAGCTGACTTACTGATCTCTGTCTTCACTTAAAAGTCAGAGCTCGGGCATTCATTTAGAGGACTGAATATTTCTTTTTTTCACTAGAGCCTGTACAGTTCTGACATTCACAGTTAATATTGATACTCTGTAGGCCAGAAAGTATTAGCAGAGAAAGAACACATCAAGGTTGATTCTGCTTTGAATGGAGTTAGTGGAAGTTTAACCATTGCTTGTAAAAGGAGGAAGACCAGACTGAAAAAGATTTCTAATTCCAATGTGCTTAATGGTTGTGTGTCTGTATGATATAGATTTACTCACACTATTTTGAGTATATTTAAAAAAGACAGTCTCTCTTATTTTCTAGGGCATTATTTTCATTTTAGTCTCTCCATAATTAGTTTCTATTTATAGAGCAGATCAAGAGAAGTAGCTCGCAGATGTCAAAAAGATGCATGTTTTCTCACATATGTTTTCTTGCTTTAACTTTATGCAAATACTTCATTATTAATGCTTTTTAAAAGAGCAAAGGAGGTATATAGACTTTAATTTTTTTCTGTATGATTAATACCAGCCATTCTTTTTTTGCTTTCATTTGTAAGTACTTCAAACTCTGCTATAGAAAGGAGAAATGGGCTATATGTATTTAAAGGTACAGCTAAAGACTAAAATAATTGCAATTCTCAATTTTTTTAGTCACCTACATCACTATAATGGATATCTAACATGAAAGTTCTATTTTACAAAGTGCTATTACCAGCACTTGTTTCCATTTTTCATCTTGGAAAAACATTTCATTTCCAACTTATGTTCTTACTACATATTTTTAAATTCCCTTACATTATAAATGCTCATTCTTGTCTGAAGAGGTTAGGTAATTTACTCCTTACAGACAGTTATGCTACTGAAATTGTGGTAAAATAACATGTGGGATTAGAGGGGAAAAAAAAAAGTGATGAGTACATTTACTATCGCCCTAGTCACAAAGCTGTGTGTTTAAATGCATGTTCCTGTGAACTGTATTCTGTGTGCTAGTATTCTTGTATATTTTATTCTGTGTATATATTTGGTATCAGGCAAAAGTCCTTTGTAGATGCAAATAAAATATAACTATTGCCTTTTAATATGATGCTAATAATGAAGTGCGTAAAACAAGTGTTTAAGGCACGTAGGTATTCTAGCTACCGTGGTAGTATAGAAAAGAAAGACACCATGAATACTGAGAATCTCAAAGTGTGAGCCCTTTTTTAAAGCAACAGCAACCCCCCCCCTTTTTGACCTTCAAATGACCTCACTTACCACACTGCCTTAAAGATGAGATAATAATGGAAGTACCCTTTGTCTATTTTATCTCATGGAACAAATATTTTTAGTAATGGCTTTTGTGTTTTTCACACACAATTTCTCAATAAATTAATTTCAGCCTTTTATATTGTATATCTTCCATCTTGGATTGTAAAGGGCAGAGGGCTTTCTTAGGTTTTCTTTTCCTGTTAAACACTTACATTTAGAGTAAAGAGTCAAATAAAAATCTTTAATCCAAAGAACTGGTAAAAGGTAAAAAAATTCAGTCAAAACTGTTTAAGAAAAGCTATACTATCCAATGAAATCATATAATACTGTGCATTTTTAGTCTTGTGTTAGTATAAAAATATAATCCAGTTTATAATATCATACAGTTATCTAGGTACTTACCATTTTAAAAGCAGCATCAAGTGGAATCGGTGGAAAGTCCCCAAGGTGTAATCAATAATTGATTAAAATGATGAGCCTTTATGGTATTATTTTGAAGTGCACAATCTGAAATTGGAGGAAATTTACTGAGAGTTGTATTTTGTTGAAAGAAGGATTTTTCAGACATACATTAACAACAAAATGATGTCTATTGCCTTCTACAGAGTACAAGGAGAGTGATTTATTTTGAAAATGTCTTTCAGCTGGGTAACTAGGTAACTTACACTGTGCTACACGAAAGAGCTTGGATCCCATTTCATGAAGCAGGATTCCAGTGCAATGAGTGAAGGAAACAGATGGAGTAAGAGGAGGACAGATGGGTACCAAAAAATTACAGCCATCTTTTGCAGTACCTGTGTATTAGCTGCCATAAATCAATTTATTTTCATTTATTGAAACAGGAAAATCATAGATTATGAAGCCAAAGCATAACGGGGCCCAAACCCACTCTATGTTGAAAGCATATATTTTTAGTGGTTAATAAGAGTTCGAGTTGGGCTACATCTGAGTAAAGTGTCCTGTGGGTAAGAATTTCACCCCCAGTCCAATAATTTCATTCCATTAGGGAGATTTAAATATCTGTCTTATTCAGTCGGGAGGAGATTTTTTGGCTATTCTGCTATATTGGACATCTGTAAAGCTTTCCTTGTAGCCCAGAGATGCAGTGAGTGCTAGGGGGCTGCTGCACCATAAAGGCTTCAAGCAGCCTGGGAAGGACCTAAACCTGGAGACCCCAAAGTAAAGGCTGAGAGTGCAGGAGGCCACTTTCTCTCCTGCAGTAGCCTTGAATTGCAAGACATGAATGGTGGATTAGAAAATCAAAACAAATTTACTATATATATACCAGCAGTTTTTATCTGCTGCGTGGCACAGCTGCTCTGTCACATACTTGACCTTGACTTAATTTGATCATCCCTGTGGTTAAACAGGAAGTTCAGCTGTGAGCCAAATAATTTCTTAACGCCCCTCACCCCACCAGTAACTGCCAGCTTGTTGCTGATACTGTTGAATTTTTATATGAACACCTGTCCATTAGAAATTGGATGGTGCCCATCCAGACAATTTACATTTATTTTAGAATGTCTTGCAATTAGTGGACTTTCAAAATTGTAGAATACAAATGGAAATCACCCTTGTATTCAAAATATTTGACAAATGAAGAAATATAGGTCAGAATATGTAATTACTGTCATTCTTGTTGAATTTATATCAGGAAGTTTTCTTGCATAGACGCACTGCATGAATAGCCACTATGTTTTGTGCAACAAAGCCAAATATCTTGGAATGGGCTTTCTGTGAGATTTTACGCCAGTTCCTTTTAAATTTTCCTATGAATAATTTGAATTAAAAATTTGGGATTTTCTTAAAATTTTCAAAATAATTTTCTAATTAAAAAATAATGATTTGAGGGGTTAGGCTCACTGCTTTTGTAATAAAAAATAAATCAAAAATGGTGGTTTTGTATTCATACGAAAAAGATTGGTTACATTTCATCCCTCAATCTATTAAGTGCAATTTAGACCTTAATGTGGAAAACTGAATTTTTTAACTTTGTTAGCTGATGGTAGATTACCTTCCCTATATTATCTCATTCAAGGTGAGCATTTCAGTGCTGGCTATCATGAGTGCTAGATGCTGGGTTACAGTCTTCAGCCATAAACAAGTCCTGTTCAAAACTCTTAATCTTCTCCCACCTTTAAACAAATCTGTGTTGGATTGGGATGTAGCCTACAAAACAGGCAAATAATTCAGAAGGCGTGTGGTGGCATAAATAGGAAGGAAGATGGTTTGGATTGGTTTCATTACTGAAGTGGAAGAGAAATCGTTGTTTGGTTTCCTTCAATTAGAAAACATTAGCAATCTGAATCCAGTTTCAGAATAGTTCCATTTATGCAGATTCAAACATACTATTTTTTTTCCCTTAAAAGTTTTTGAGTTGCAGAAACATTAATAGCAGTGTCTTTGTTGGTTTTGTTTTTTTTTTTTTCACTGGGACTTCTTACAGAATTCCGTATCTCCATAGTGATTGAGCTTCTTCCCCTCCCCCACCAATCACTCCTTTTCCAGTCTGAGTTTGGAATAAAATAGATATGAAACAACGTTTCCTTTAAGCAGGTAGAAGATAAAATATACAGCTTTTTTAAACCATCTATCTGAAAGAGTTTAAAATCTTAACCAGGGTCAAAACAGTGAGGAACTCTTTCCAGTTTTTGTAGTATAAGATGGAAAGGAATTATAACTTAGTCATTTGAAAGCATAGAATTGCTTTGGAAATTAAACTCAGACTGGAATTTACTACTTACTACTATAATACTTTTAAAAACAAACAAGCTTGCAACACACAAAGTAGGCACTGTTAAATCCATATTAAAAGTAACGGCCACTAATAAGTCTGCCCTAATAGATAACCCCTCAGCCCATTGAAACCTGGCAGTGTGTAGTGTCAGGAGCATCTGGTACTAGTATGGAAGAGCAATAACATTATTTTGATCTATATAAGTTTGACTCGAAGAGAAGATGGTCCCAGGAAAGGGAAAAGGCCATGCTGCTGTCAATACTTACCAGCTGTAAGTCTGAGTGATGTGCAGCTTCATTTATGTATTTGATTTGTATTCAGCCCAGACTGAGATTGCCCTTTCTCAAACTGCTTGATCACTTTTAATTCCCTAGTGGAATGCTTTGAGAAAAGAGAGCAATCCTGTACAATGCTCTTGCTGATCACTAAATTTGGGGCTTCTTTCCCTGATGTGGAGAGAGAAAGAACGCGTATGCACTGCAGAGGGGAGGGCTCTTTGTTAAAAATCTCCTGGCAGTCCTCAGCTATTATGTGCTGAAGTTCTAAGGCTAATCTAAGTTGCAGCAAAGAGGAAATCTCTCTTAAGTGGTCAAAACTGAAGTGCTTGGTCTTGTTTCTCCCCACTACAAAGATGGTGCGCTAATTTAAATGCTTGCTTCCCTGAGCTATCATCCCTGTGGGTTTGGTTCCACTGTTCTGCTTGGAGAGTCCATACATATTAGCTTATTGAGGTAATATAAGAAGACTGTGAAACAGCTGTGGGGCATACATGTCAAAAGAAAGGTCACAGTCTTCTGTACAAGTACAAATGGGAATAAATGCCCAGTATATTCGCTGGTTTTGGAGCACCTCTCAAAAGCTGAGTATCCAGCAAGTTTCCCATATAGGAAATTACTCTTACCAAGGAATTGTTTCTTTCTGTATTTTTGTAAGTCAGCCGATCGTTTGCAAATGCTCTTCATCATCTAAGCTGCAAGTTGAAACAAGTGTATTCTGTTCTCTATGTATATGCAATATGTATGAATTAATCTAATGGATTAGTTCGGTTACTAAGGTCAACCAAACAGTAGATTCCATTCTGTATATGAAATTAGAATCTTAAATTTAAGCTGGAGGTATCGTTATTTCAGATAATGAAAAACCTTTCAAATGAATTACTTCGGTCTGGTTTCACTTCAACAATCTAAATTATGACAAATGAGAGAGTGGATTGTGAAGACAATAGTATAGCCTGTATAATTAGTAAAACAATATGCCAGGAAGAGTCTGGGGAGCCTGGGAGTACAGAATCTCCACCTCAACTTTGTGTGCCTCAATCCAGGTGTGACTGGCTATGGTGAGAGCGCTGTGTGTGTTTCAGCCACCCTCCCCACCAGCACCATGCTAGCCAGCAGTCAGAAAGCCCTAATGCTTTTACTGGTAGAAAGTAATTACAGAATACTAGCTATTGTAGTACCAAAAAAAAAAGTTATTATTCTTCTGTCTGCCATAGATGAATTGCATGGTCTGTAAATAACACTTGTTTCACCTCATGTGTATCCTTGCACAAAAATGCTGCTACTGAATTGTTCTGAATGTGCTTAATTTCAAAGCTCAAATTAGCGATTAGTAGGAACCTTGGACTTTTCTTTGCTGTTTCGCTGTGAAGTAGTAGATTAAAAAACAAATTTAAAGCTCAACTGGTGGTTGTTAACACCATTTCTACTTGTATTTGAGGGGATTCTCACCTACTATTCTTAGTTACTTATTCCAAATCTTTAAAAAAATTAAAAGGCCCTGGGCCAGCACTTTTTCTCCTGACACTGATCTTACTGAAATTGCAATGTCTTCTTTGTGAGGGGGAAGAAGGCAGTATAAAGGCTTGAGGCAGGTTTTAACATTTAACATTTAACAAGCCATGACTAAAGTGTGTTTAGATCAGTTGGCAAGGGTTTGAGCAAACGCAGGGACAAGCTGAGAGGTGGTTAGGACCATGCAATGAAAAATAAACATAGAGGAACAGGAAAAATATAGCAAGGAATATGATGAAGAAAAGAGCAAATGAAGATATGAAGGAACTTAAAGATTGGATAACAGTGATTATTAGAAATAAAACTTGAAGAAATAGGATAGCAAAAAAGCAGAGGAGCATGTAGCAAGAAAACAGAGAAAGTGCAAACGCAAAAGGATTGGGACTAAGAGAAAAGTTTTCTGAGGATTACACCTATCTGTCAATCTGTCTGACTTCTTCCAGACTCTGATTCCATTATCACCTACACCTCATATAGCCTTTTGTCTTGTAGGCTTCTTTCCCAAGCAAACCAGGTAGATGCATCTGGAGAAATTGTGGTAAAATAAATAAAATTCTATGGTTTAAATTGCCATGTGAGATGCAGAGGGTTTTGGCCCGTGTATCTATGTAGTAATGATATGGCAAATCTACTACTGTTGGGTCTGAGCACTGTGGGTACGAGCTGTTCTTCACTAAATGCCCTAGGAATTGATGCCAGTTTCTTCCGTAGCCCCCCAAAACACGATATATGTGGCTTTAGTTCTTCTGGCAGTGAGTTTATGTTACTGCATGTGTAAGAAGCTATGCATAGAGGTTTGTGAAATGTTTAAAAGTGAACATTAATCTCCTTTTCTATAAACAAAAAAAGGATGCTTTCAGTATACTAGAAGGTACTTATTTGCCCTTATTGATTTAACTGTTCTCTCCACAATGGTAAATAAGCCCTTCAAAATTTTATTTTCTTTATTTCTTACTAAATAATCAAACGAAAAATTGCTGTGCTTAATCGTGAAACTTTCAGTGAAGCACTGGGGGAAAGGGGAAAGCGGGGGCGTCATCCAAAATGATTTCTAGAACATCGAAGAAGAAATTGGATGTGGATGTGGAGTCTGGAGACATTTTTTAGAATAATTAACTAATGGTTGAGTATTAATAATTTTGAGTGATAGAAACAGGAATCAAAGCACCTTGTTTTCTGTATATGGTTAGTATAGGACCACCTGTGAATGAGATAATTTTAAAAATAACCAGTTCTGAATTTCTGGTATTTTATTCTGACTCTTAATAACCGTTTTAGCAGTGTAATGATTATGTTGTTTTTCCATGGATATTTTTGAAATTTGTGTACATAAAACTTCCTCAGACAGGTACAAATACAAAATACTGGGTACATGCACAAATAAGAAGAATTATTAATCAGACAACTTTGTGTAAGGAATGTTCTGCAGAATGGCTATCATGATATATCCTCCTACTTAGCAATAGGAGAGGGTTGTGTAACTAAATAACTCATTAGAAAGATGAAGATCATGTTTAAGTCACATTCATTTTCCTCATCCCTCTTTTTTCCTCCAGACATCCAGCTCACTAAAGAATTTATCACTGCAGAGGATGATGTCTGGTGTATGACTTGTTTCATGCTAGCTATCTTTCACAGGCATTTGTGCTACCTTGTTCCCTTGACACCATCTGAAAGGAAGGGTGTAGGATCATATGTCATTGTATGCCCTTGCATGGAAAAAGAGGTATTCCAATGCTTGACTTTTGCCATGCATTTAATCAAGCCAGAGTAGTTCAGTAAGCTTCACTAATATTTTTACGCAAACAGAAAACAGTTATGACCACTATCATACTTCCTGTACTTTAAACTAAAAACTGATGAACTCTTCATGAAGAACTCGAAACCACTGGCTATTCTCAAAACTTTCATTTTTTAGAACGTTTTGTCATTCTTATTTTCTGTAGCTCTTTCTGTAAACCTAGAATTGAACCTTAAGTGTTGATTTTTTTTTTTATGATGGTATTTCCATTTGGAAATGTTGGATATTTCAGGAGGAATTTTATTCTTAGAAGTCTTAAATTGCAGCCCTGTTATGCAAATTTTGTCCTTGCAAAGCTGAATGAAATTTCCCCAATTCTAAACCTTCAACCTTTTGTGAAATGCCTCTACTAAAATATGGCCTCAGAGTTAGGAAAAAAAAAATACCCGAAGCTAGTCTGAACTAATCTAATAGAGAGCATTGTGTGTGTCTGTCTGTATATGACAATGTAAGCGTGATAAATTTGACTATAAATATCCATTTAATTTGTAATGACTGCTATATATTGTAAGTAGGGCAGCTGTATACTGCCTGAGATTAAGTGGTTGCTTCTTTAGTTAGTAGAAGCAGCAGCAGACTTTTGACCTCTTTGTTAAATAGCTGTTCATTGCAAAGTTCATGCCACCCTTACTAAACTGAAGCTCTACTGTGTTTAGATTAAATAATGACCAAGGTCCAGTCCTGCAGCCCACAATAATTCGAGTTATTTTTACTTCGTGCTGAAGTCAGCAGAATTTCTCATCACAGGCCAAGGGCTCAGAACTGGCTCCATGTGTTTTTTGAGCACCATAATTCCATGCCAGCTTGACTTCTAATTATGTTCCATGACGTCTCACTTAAGTTTTTATCTGCTTTATACTGCAGTGACAAAGGCCGAGTATATTTTAAACAGAGGCTTATCATAATATTTTACAGTCTCATTAAAACTTTCGGCCAGTCTAGTCTACGATTCCATCTTTTTTAATGCATTTCCATTTTCTCTATATTGCCTACACATACTGAATTTAGAAGAGACCTTACTTCATAAAGCGCCTGCTTTGGTTACAGTCATTTTACACTTATTTCATCATTATTGCATGAGATTTGTATTGAGTATATATTTTAGCTTGCTACTTGCTCTGTGTTCAACCAAAACATGAGTTCGCTGACATAGCACTTTCATTACAAGAAAAAAAGAAAGTACTTCAACGTAAGAAGAAAGACAGGTAAAAATAACTCCTTGTCCTTTAGTTCTTTCTCTCAGCTGAAACAGTTACCATTAGAAATATTCTCGAGTTGTCTGTTTTCCAGCAAGTTCTTATTCTCTCATGTGTGCAATCTAAAACATCATTTTGCTGCTTTGTAAAATTGAATCAAAGACTTTGAAAATTCAAAATAATTTAAAGTTGTAAATAACACTCATCCTCCTATCAAGTACCAAGTAATAAACCATTAGTTTCACAGTGCTTGAAATAAAAATAAGCTCTGCTATGTATTACAAAAAAGAAAGGTCTTAAGTCTTCATTTTAAAAAAATTAGAAAAGTAATTAGAAACAGTTTGTGAAGTTTTTGAGGAGTTAGTGTTTGCTGCCTATCTTTACACATCTCAAATGTATGAAAAGAAATCACTGTTGCTACTTCTGCAGTATCAGAAATGAAATACAGAAGTTGTTTACACAACTAATAGTTCATTCATTTCATATTAAAGGTGGAAATGAAGTATTTTTATCTGTAATGATCTGAGAAGGTTTGTTAACTTCAAAGCATTGCTACAGTAACTCATCCCATATGGATGGGAATTTATACGTACAATACATGTACCCATTGTCCTCATACAAGCCTTGTGCTCGTTGTACAGAAAAACAAAGTAAACAAGTAATGGTCCTATAAGTAACTTTACAGAAAACTTATCAGATTCATTCTATTACTGCAACCTTCACAGAACTTACTGCCTTTCTACAAAGAAAATCATAGGTGGTGGCACCCCAAATGGCACTTGCTGGTGGGTAATCATAACTATTACAATACATTTGCATTTTGGGATCAGAATGTGAGAAACTGGTGCTAGCTGAGCATTATTTTAGATCTAGTTCTCAATCAGTCCCTTCAGTTGCTCTTGAATCTTTGAATCCTTCCCCCATTCACTTCCCTTCTAGAATTCAAGTATTAATGAAGTAAATAAAAAAGTCTTGAATCACTCAGAACAATTAAGTGTGTTACAGCATTGGTGGATAAGGGAAGAGCAACTGACAACATCTGCCTGGACTTGTGCAAAGCATTTGACACTGTCCTGCATGACATCTTTATCTCTAAATTGAAGAGACATGGATTTGATGGGTGAACCACTTGGTAGGTAAGGAATTGGCTGGATGATCACACTCAAAGAGTTGCGGTCAACAGCTCGATGTCCAAGTGGAGACCAGTGATGAGTGATATTCCTCAGGGGCTGGTATTGGGACTGGTGCTGTTTAATATCTTTGTCAGTGACATGGACAGTGGGATTGAGTTCAACCTCAGCAAGTTTGCCTACGCACCATGCTGTGTGGAGTGGTTGATAGGCTGGAGGGAAGGGATGCCATCCAGACGGACCTGGACAGACTTGAGAGGTGGGCCTGTGTGAACCTCATGAAGATAAGGCCAAGTGCAAGGTCAGCCCCATGTGGGTCAGGGGAATCGCAAGCACAAATACAGGCTGGGTGGGGAATGGCTTTGAGAGCAGCCCTGAGGAGAAAGACTTGGGGGTGTTGATGCATGAGAAGCTCAACACGACCCGACAATGTGCGCTTGCAGCCCAGAAAGCCAACCACATCCTGGGCTGCATCAAAAGAACCGTGGCCAGCAGGTCAAGGGAGGTGATTCTGCCCCTCTACTCTGCTCTGGTGAGACCCCACCTGGAGTACTGCATCCAGCTCTGGGGTCCCTAACATAAGAAGGGCATGGATCTGTTGGAGCGGGTCCAGAGGAGGGCCAGGAAGATGATTAGAGGGCTGGAGCACCTCTCCTGTGAAGACAGGCTGAGAGAGGGGGTGTCGTTCAGCCTGGAGAAGAGAAGGCTCTGGGAAGACCTTATAATGGCTTTCCATTACTTCAAGGCGGCCTACGGGAAAGCTGGGGAGAGACTGTTTGCAAGGGCATGTAGTGATAGGACAAGGGGTAACTGAAAGAGGGTAGATCTGGATTAGGTATTAGGAAGAAATTTTTCACTGTGGGAGTGATGAGGCACTGGAACAGGTTGCCCAGAGAAGCTGTGGATGCCCCATCCCTGGAAGTGTTCAAGGCCAGGTTGGATGGGGCTTTGAGCAACCTGGTCTAGTGGGAGGTGTGCCTGCACATGGCAGGGGGTTGGAACTAGATGATCTTTAAGGTCCCTTCCAACCTGAACCATTCTATGATGATTCTATGATACAAATATGAAAGTTGTATTCCGAGGCAGTGTTTCTGGGCTCTGATGCCTTTATGGTGTAATTTGGGAGCAGAAATTAACTGGTGGTCTTTCTGGACTTTACAAGCAGTTCTGTTCGCGTTGTATCTTTTCTGTAATTTGTAGAAAGGTTGGTCTTTGAGAGGACTTCCATTCAGGAAATAATTTCTGCTTAGGATATCAGACCTCTTCTTTGGATACGTCTGTGCCTGGTGTAGCTTTTGCTATTATGTATTTTGTAGTGTTACACCTTTTTTTTTTTTAACGTAAGGCTTATCTGCTTATCACTAATTCCCATCTGAGCACCCTACATTGTACAATGACACCCTAGGCCTCATTAGCAAGATACTTAATGTTTCTTCAGAATAATTCATTGCATATTTATTGCAGTGACCAGAGGATAAAGCAGTTCCTATTCCCCAATAATTTAGTTCATTCTAATATTCTCTTCATACCAATTCTGATTTCACATCTCTACTCCTTGAGCTATCTACATCAATTTAATTTTTGTATGATAAAGCACTATACACATCTGTGCACGTCTGTAAATAAAAAGCAATAAGCTGACATCTCTCACCTGTATCAAATGTATTTCATGCCCTTTTCTCTGGCATACTTGCTATTAAACTTCTGTCTCTTTATATATATTGCCTGTCTGTATTTCCCATGCCCCTCTTCCCTTTTCTGGCAATTGACAGAGTTCTCAGCTGCAGATGAAGCGTAATACACCATTACTCTCTTCACTATGTCTGCCTCTTTGCTGATGGGTTCATACAGGCATTGCAGACACTTTTTCTGCTATGGCATATAAAATAAACTGCCTACAGGCATGTACATTTGCTTCCACACATATAAAGTACCGCTTATTCCAAGCAATGTATCTAGATATAAGGAGAAAGTTGTGGATCTCATTAAAATCTGTCTCTGAAATGAAGGTGAGGCTAAAAAGCAGAAAGCAACAATGGGCTGAGATCATTGGCAACTGAAAGCTCTCAATGATCTAATAAGGCCACTTATTAAACACTGACTGCAGCAGTATCTAATGTATTTTAAGTGTTCGTGTTATACTTGCGTATGGAAATTGTCCTATGGTTATAAAATCCACCTGGACAACACAACAAAACCGTGTTGTCTTTTTTCAAGTTGTAACTACAGCCAGGCACCTGGCTGTAACTGGTCTCTGAGCCTGACTGATAGCTGCCTACACATCAGGCATGGGGGCAGATTGCACTAATTGCTCTAGAACACTCCGCGGGTTGCTTTTTTCTTTACTCACGCAGCATATTACTGGACCTCTTCCTTGCCTTGTGGCTTGCTAATTAGCCCTGCTCCTCAGTCCCTGATGTCTGCTGTTACTCCTAGGTCTCCCACTTGCAGTACAATCCCCCTCCGGGTTTTGCTCACTTAGCTTCCTTACTGACAGCACTCCTATTTCTCAAGCTCTTGCATACCATGATTTCTCCAGTTCTTGACTCAGGATCATCTCAACTACATCTTTCATCTATTAAACAAAATAGTAAGTTGAGCAGAGGCTTTGATGACAATTTCGATATGAGGCTAGACTTAATGCTTATCTCAGGTTACAGTTGTGAAGTGGTCTGTCAGTCTCTGATGCTCCCTCTTAATGTTGTTTATTCATGCAAGTTTTTTATAATTTTAGGTATTTGTGGCTTTAAAAAACAATCTTTAAGCCCTGTAAGATTTAAAAGTGCAGTTTCAATTTACAAACAAAAGAGATTAAGACTTGCATGTAAACACTCTTGATTGAAGGACCTGAAAACCTAAGACAAATATTTCATAAAATATTGTGAGATTTTTAACAGAATCACAAATTACGGTGACAATACAGTCTGTTACACCAAACAAGCTACAGGATTTATAGATCCAAGTAAAGAGTTATGGAGAAGTCAGGAAAAGGAATAGATGCTTTGGGTGCCAGCAAAAATAGTTGATGCATTTCAGTTTGAATTTTATTCACATTTAGCAAGATATACAAGTAAAGCAGGGTCTTTGGGTTGTTTTAAAATGTAAATGTGTCAACATTTAAAATAGATGGTGTCATATGAGAGGATGAAGGAAAAGCCAACAAACAAACCCCAGCAGCGAGGTAAATCAATATGCCCTTAAGTGGTAACAATCAGATATTTAGGGACGCTGGAACACTTCTTGTGTGTTCATAATTTTTATTTCCTTTTCCAGAATGTTATGCAAAATCCTATGGAATTTTGTCTTACAGCAATACCACTGATGTATGTTGTAGTTACGATCTGTTCAAAGAACCAGTGAAATGATGCAGGGCTTTTAATTGAACTGCAGTGCTCACTGATTTTCTGGTTGTAAAATAAAAAAATAGTCAATGGATAACTAAATTAAAACACAAATTCTGGGTCAGAAGCCCTGAATAGGGAAACGCCCTAAGTAAAGAACAGCTCAGTCTAATCTTTTATTCACTTTTAACACACAGGAGCGTAATCCTGTCAGCAAACGGAGTCATTTAGATAGATGAAAATAAAAGGCCTTTGCCTACATAGACTAAGTCAAGATTTTCATATTACTGAGCTGTGCTGTGATTTTAGCACTAGTGTTGCATGTGAAGAAGTTAACTTTTGGCTGTTTATGTCCATAAACTCAACTAATTGTCCACCTTTGTTTAATCTTCCCACCTTCTGCTTCTATAAATCCTTTTCACATTCTTCCATATATGCAGCAGTAACCTTAGTCCCATTAAAAAGCTGAAATCTGTTTGGAACATATAATTTCAGTATATGGTTTTTATACTCATGTGCATTTGTCACTTACCTTTGTACACTTGATTTTGAAACTACACCAGGTTTAGCAGCTGGTGCTTTTAAAACTGGGAAGCGCTGGTCAACAGAAGGACCCTTGACAATGTGTTTATTTCTGTGCATTATGATTGTTTATAATATGTTTTTAAAAGTTTGAAAACATAACATCCTTTCCTACTAGGCTGTTCCTTCCCCTTTTGCAACATGTACCTCTGTCTCACTTTACCACAATTGCTTTTGTTGCTTACAGAACTGATCCCATATTTTCCTCAAATTCCTTCCTAATGATTATGCGCAACAGCAGAATTCAGCCTTCAATTTTTATCTGCCCTTTCAAAGAAATGAGTTGTATGCAATTGCATCTCCTTTTAACTTATAATTGTATACTTAAAAAATATTTAACCATAATTTTTGGCTGGCAAATTCATCCAAATTTGAAAGAATGATAGATTTCATAAAGATGCCAAGACACCATTCTTATGAAAATCATAAGAATGAATAGAAGAGACCAAAATTACTTTTCCTGCTAAGAGAATGAAAAGAACGAGTCAGTGTCTATATGTTCTGTTTGCTAGCAGCTAGCTGGTAATTTTTAATATACATACTGAACACTCGTGGCACAGATGCGGAGAGCCTTTTGGGGCAGTGGGACAACTAACTGTACTTGTTAGTTGCTTTTGAAGATATTTCTGTGATATTTCTACACGGTGCAGGAGCATTACCTATTATATCAGCATATCTGTGGGAATGTTGGCCTTATTTTTAGTTATCTTTACTACAATGTGGTTCAAGTTATTATTTCACTTAAGAAGCTATATCGTAAAGGTATTTAGGAAACTTAGCTTAAAGCACAATTTTAAATTAGAAGAAATTTAGCAGGATTTACTATGCATTAATTTTAAATTAGAAGAAATTTAGCAAGATTTACTATGCATTTTTTTTTTTTTTTTTTTTCTCTTCTGGTCCCTCTGTGGACAATTTGAAATTTGGAAAAATATATGTATGTTAAGTTGGAGGTAAGAATAACTCAACTGCAATATTACTTTTTAATCAGAAACATCACTGTCCCTGTCTGATACCAGCTGAATCCACTGCATTCTTCAATTTTACAAATGGAGGCAAAAACACTATAGTATTACAAAGCCTGACAACATACAGTATAGGGTCTAGCAGTATAGAGTGTACAGCATCGGTATGGATGCAGTGCTCCTTAGAAATATATATCTGAAGGTTCTGATTCTTTAGGTCTATCTGTGATATTAGGGTCTCATGGGCACCACCATACAAGCTTGTAATCTGTAGGACTGAAATGTAAGATCAGAAACTAAACAAAGAGAAAACACAAAACACCACTGGAGAAAGAAGAGAAGACCTTAGTTTAGGGCCTTTTTTTGCTTTAATACTTCAATAATGATTTGGTGACTAATTGTTTTGTGTGTGATCTAGCATTTATTGCAGGCTTGCTTTGTGTAACAGCAAGCGGTATTGTTAATTGTTATTCATATTAGGTTTTTCACTTCCTATTTTTTGGAAGCCATTTGAATGCCAAATAGTAGCAATCATCTGTCAGATAATAGATAGGAATCTGGGATTGTAATTAAATGTAGCTACAGTACATGTACTTAAATACTAATTAAATGGCACTGACTCTGAGATCATAATCTGAGTGATTATAACTAGACTCAATTCATGAACAGATCCTATCCAAATAAGATTTTGTCTTGCATAAAAATGGCTAAGAAACTCACTCCTTCCAAAGAGGATTTCTGTCTTAAATTTCTTACAACATAAAAAAAAGCCTTATTGAAAGATTTGATCTTCCAGCATTGGAATGCTATTCCAAATTGTTCCTGCATTAGTTTGGCAAGTGTTTCATTAGTTTCATGAGGACGTTGCTAGTAAGTTTATGCTAGATGTGACACAAGAAACAAGACTATATTTAAGCTTCCCAGAACTTCTCATTATAAGAGTTTGCATTCAGTTGCTAGGAGCTTAGCCAAACTTTTAAAGTATTTGGCCTGAAATGTGGGTTTGCATTATGATACAGCCTTTAATTATGTGAGAGCGCAGTATTCTTCTCCAACTCATTCCCTGCCTGCCTCATTCAGGTCACAAGATGGATAGTACTCGTTTAACGGGCAGTTTTCTAATATGTCATTTAAAAATGTGCTTCATTCAGTTTGTGGTCCCCTTGCCTGCTGCAACGTTCAAATCTTTCTCTGAATATGACACTACTGATTTCCTTATAAGAGTGATGGGCTCCACTGAAACTACAATATCTCAGAGTTCACAACATTACTGTCTCCATTTTATAATACTCTTGTGAAATCAATTGTTATTATTGTCTCCATTTTACAACGTGGTGCTATGGCACATTAACGTATCCTTCAAAGCACAGGCCAGTTTGTGTGTCGAATATGAAATGATAGTTACCTTATTTCTCAGAGTACATAGTTTTTAATATTTGTCCAGAGCTGGAGTTTTTAACACTAGTAAGTCAATTCACTTTACTTGTAGCTATGAATTCTTAAAAATTCTTCAAACCAAATCCTTTGTGTGTCAGACTGAGTGCTCAGAATACACTGTAGCTGCTTGTGAAAGTTTTAACTGAAGCAATTTGCCTGGGATCATGCAGGAATCAGTGGCAGAACTAAGAAGAAAATTCAGTTCTTTGTTCTACTTTCTTTAGCATAGGACCTCGCCTCCTTTCAATTTCTGTAGCAAAGGAAAATGGGTTTACAAACATCAAGGTCATTCTCTACACAGCTGGCTTTCATCCTCTGAACGTCATCTTTCCTGTGCACTGCGGTGACAAGATTTTCTTTTTAAATTAAAAAAAAATGCTGATGCTTAATATTTTGCAGATAAGTAGGAGTTAGCAAGACATATGTTAAACTATGTTTCATTTTCCCTCTTATGTCCATAAAAGAAGTCATCTTATTTAAGTAATATTTAAATTTATCTCATAATCTTTGTTCTTGAGCTTAGCTTAAATGCCCCATTGGCATTTTTACTCCTGTCACTTGCAAAATGCACATATTTGGGATCTACATGATGCAGCCCGTGCCATTATTTATTTTAAAATTATATCAGTATTTCAGGTCCACAGTGAGATACACTGGGTTGAGCTAATGACACATTTCAGAATTCTTCTCTGGCAATATCTCCAACACATCTTTACTGAAAAAGTGGTTTGATAGTAGAAGCTGAGAATTGCTGAGTAAATTGACGTTTTTTGTGCCGTTCTTTTAAGGCTAGATTTTCAAATGAGCATCTTCTTTAGTATCATTATATTAGAAATTGTTTTCAGAGATAACTACCTACAGAGATTGCTGGGAAGAGGGTGGAGATTGTGAATACATCTGTTATGAAAAAAAAAAAAAATTAATGCAAGAAGCCCCCTTTGGAAAATTTGGAAATACAGGTCCAATGGCATCTCTTACAAGGTGGTAGGGTGGACAAGCCTGGTCTGGCAGCTAAAAGTCAGGACACGGTGGCTTTGGTGCTGAGACTGGTTTAACCACCCCTGACCATGTGGTCCTGCCCTCATGTGGTGAAAGGTAGCACTCTGAACTGTATCAGTTGAACTATATCATATTGTGGCATATGTATACTAACTTGTGGAGAGTTTTTTTTAACCCAGATCTGTTCATGGCATCGTTTATAGCAGAATTTCAGAAGAAGTTATGGTGGTAGAAAGGAAGGTCAGGAACTTCTTAAGCAACCTTTTCACTGAAGTCCATTGATTGTGGAATCATGAGTTTAAGTATTGCAGTATGACACCTAATTAACATCCTAAATCCTGTCTACCTGTGTGGTTAGTTATAAATGCTGTCAGTTCAGGTCAGGCTTAACATTTTGTCTTATCCAAATCCACTTAGATGGCATCTGTGCTTATGGCAGCAAAACTGAGCTATCTTGCTCAGCTTTTACGTATAGAATGGAGGTCAGGTAGTGAATAAATTCACAGGCAGTATGCTGGGGTTTTTTTCAAGCTGGGCAGTGTATTAGATTATGGACATGTACATTTAGGGACATAAAACTGTATACTCAAGATATTACATTAACATAAATTAAGGTCCAGCAGAATGAGTGTAAAGAACAGAATGGAGAATTTTTTATGCACTGTCATTGGGACCATATGGATAAGTGGTCAGCTGTGATCCAACTGAAGAGAAATCTGATCCAGGAGATAAAAGTGAGCAAACTAGTTTTGTGTGCATTTTGTTTCTTAGAAATCTCCATAGTGTACATCTAATTCATCTTTGAAAGCGTCCCACAAGAGTCAGGAATAAGTCTGCATCCTATGCTTACTTCATTAGGAACCACAGTACCACAGGGAGACACGACCATGGTCATGAACAGATTGTTCAGTACTCTGCAGAGCAGTACTCTGCAGGTAAATCGAGACATATCTCCTTAAACCCTAATATTTTGTTATTAATAGGTGGGCAGATTGGATGGATAGAAAGATTTCAAAATTACTTTTTAGAAAAAAAATATCAATTCTTTTGGGGAATCTGAGTGGCTAATTTGGTTTGTTCATATGGCCTCATATGGCCTTTGCCATCTTCTAGGCCTGATTCATTCACCTCTAGGTCACCAGGGGAAGGGAGTACATTAAATAAGAACAAAGTATGTTCTAAGCATTAAATATCAGTAGGAAGCAATGATTGGAGAAACCTCAATTGTTAGGCAGAATGAACAGTTTTCCCTTATTCTTTAAATGGCAGAATTATAATTTGTGGTTTATTATAGCTAAATGGAGATAATGGTATAGAAAATAAATCAGAAAATCATAGCAAACTGCACCCTCAAGCAACTATTTTACTAACATTGTCTTTCAGTCCTTCATTCAAAATTTCTACTATTTTTCAATTTTGTGCAACTCCTTAGTTCTATGAAACTTTGCCTTTTAGTTTTGTATTCATCCTTAGTCAGCTTTTATATGAGTATAACCAGACTCTTAATAAATATATATGTATTTTTAAAAAAAAATTAAAAGGAAACCTCCTTGCACATTTAGATAGACCCATAACTGAAGGTGAAAAAGAGGGATAACCCTAATGACTCTTTCTCAGTAACAACCTTCCTGAGACTGCCTCAAGACTCTAATCAAATGAAAAGATTTTGTCCTGCTGAGCAGCTGTCAGTAAGAAGCTTCTAAATTAATATCAAATGTCTTTCAGCAAATGCTGTCTACATCTGAATAAGAAATTCTATTTTCTGTATGGTATTTTAATAAGAAATATTTGTGTAGAAGTAATCCTTCATCAGCAGTGTTTGGAATTATTCAGTAGATTGCTGAAAGGAAAAAGAAATCCTTTAGACAATGTAGTGTTGCAAGGTGACACGCAATTATAGACCTGCAGCAGTGTCAGCTAGTTAGATATTATTACATTTTGTTAAGTTCATGGAAGCTTGCTTTAATGCTGAGGAAAGAAGACTGCAAAATTGAAAACATATAACTGGTTGCAAAATTATTCTGTATTTTAATAACCCAAGGAAAAATAACTCTGTCCTCTAAGATTAGAATCCCAAATTGTCTTTGAGATTCTAAATAAATAAAATATAATTCTTCTTTCTTCCAGTGAAGCATGCACATACATTCTGAGTGTATTCTTTGCCAGCAATTAGAAGTAAACTCTGTAGAATTTTCTTTCTATAATCAGTGTCACTTATCTACGTTTCTAGGGCAGTTTTATTGCCGGCTTGCTAAAAGGTTTTTGAAGAACTACTGACAGATTTAGATTGTCCTGATGAACCTATGCTGGCAACACCGAAAAAAACACACCGCAAAGAGGTTCAATTCACTGGATGTCTAGAATTTATTTCGTAGATATTAGTGTCAGTATTCACAGCTAACTCCTGTATTTCTGAAGGGAACTGTAAAAGGGAACAAAGGGACGAATCCCAGAGTATGTATTTAGTTTTTAGTATGTTTTTATCTCCACTGCCTGATGACATGAAGTGGCCAGCAAACACACCTGAAGAAATCTGAGCTAGCAGGTCATCAGGTACGCATAGCATATAATTTACTTGGGAAAGAGATGCAAATTCTGACATCTTGTGCTAATCTAGAGCTAATTTGCTGTGGTCAGTTCTAGCTGTGGTACCTTGCTATGACTTGGGAGCTCACATTAAAATTGGCTTAAAAACACCCACGTTAGACAAGTGAGCTTCCTCGATGGGGCAATAAAAATTTTGAATTTTCAGAAAATGCAGCAACTAATGCTTGGAATAGTTTATAATGTATTAGATTAGATAGCAATACACCATATTGCTATAATGTAGCTGGAAGCATACAGTTTCTTAACTGTGGCTGGTCCTGTGACATGACACGTATTAAACTTCCCTATGGGAGTGCTGTATGAGGTATTGTCTATGGATTCATCCACACCAAGACGCTGCATAATAAAGGGAAAATCTCAGCTCCTAACCTAGAAGGAGAAAGACCTGCAATTGTCTACACACAATATATCTCTGAAGAGATAATCAGAAATGTAACCAGTGAATAGACTTCCAGCTGGAAAAAAGCATTAACCTTTAGGAGACTTGTGAGGAGTGATGATCCTAGAATAATTATTCATATTATTTGGGGCAATAAATTGGAGAGAGAATAGCTACAGAATATGTAAAATTTGTAAAAGGAATACAAAAAGCTCTCAAAAGATTTTTTGACAAGTCAAGAAAAAAATCCATCCCTTCCCTCTTGATATTTTTTCTGACTGAAATACATCCTAATTACTTTATTTTTCTACTATTCTGAAACAGTCTTGTGCTCCAAATGCTTTTTCATTCTGAAACACCCTTCCAATTGCACCATTCCCGTTCTGTAAACAAAAGCGGCACCAGCACAAAGATCAAAGCACACTGGTAAGATCATGGAAGTAGCAATTCCATAAGTGAGATGTGAGATATTTCTTTGAAAAAAAGATATGACTGAGCTGTCTTGGTACCCACTAGTGTAAACAGAGCAAATTTTTAAAAATTGTTTTGAGTTGAACCATTTTCAAGAGTTGTTTCCTGAAGAGTCAAATTCTAAATGATTTCATTAGAATCCAGTGGAACTATTAATGCTAGCAATCATTGAATGTTGAATCAAATCGTTGCTAGTATTAATAGTATTAGTGCCTCTGGGTTCAGATGAAATAAATAACCATTGACAGCGGAGTCAGTGTAAAATTCATCCCTCTGCAGAAAGGCCTTTGTGAGTTTGTGTGTCACTTAAGTCTTACTTTAGTTTTAGTTCTTAATGCTACTGTGTTGAGCAGTAGTTTGATCTGTGTTTCTGGGTAGCTGTGTCAAGTTGGGCAAATATTTTACCCCTCTCATATTTGTAAAGGAGCTCTGCAACAATAGTCCCTTTCAACAATGCCAGTTTCTGAGATTTATTACAAATCTCACAATAGTTGGTGTTTTCCTTAAAGTCCTAACTGCTAAACCGGTCTCAAAAAATTGTCCTAATGGTTACTGAAAGAAGTCCAAAAACATGAGCAAATATACACCAGGTCTCAAAAATCTGAAATCGGATAAAACCATAAAACCAAAGCAAAAAGGCCCTAACTTCTTGGTATGTGAAGGGAGTCTCTACGGACACTTGGAGGTCAGTTATGTGAAATTTCCAGGGCTACAGGAGAGGTGTGGGATGTATGCACTTTCATTATGTGTATTTCCCTTTTACTCTTCTCCTTCCCAGTAAAAGTCACCCTGCAAAGAGGTAGGACTTAGATGATTGCCATATTGCTTTAAGCAGTGCTTGGAATACTAGGAAAAACTGTGTACAAGAAATGTGCAAACAAAAATGCATCTACCTTTGATGCTACAATGTTCCTTTTTTTCAGTATGAGGAGAAGAATGGGATCTTCATGTTTGGTCATTTGAGTAACAGCTCAGTAACTGAGATTGTGCTATCTGTTATTGGTAGACTTAGTTGGTCCTGAAGAAAAAATATCCCCCAATGTTTGTACAGATTTTAAAATTCAATTGTTTCATGGTGTTTGCCTTTTATGAACATTCTAGCAAATAAAATTTACAGAAGGAGTGTTCACAGAAGAATACAATTTAAGTTTATACTAGAGGAGAGAGTATTTGGAGAACACATACTGGTTATAAGAACCACGTTCAGGCGAACACAGAACAAAATCTAATATATGGCTTAGGTAATTAGTTTCACAGACTAAATTTTGAATAATAAACATTCATAATGGGAGTGAGCTACAAAAGAGGAACTGTTTGCAGAAATTATTCAGCAAATAGTTGTAATGAATAATAAATATGAGAAAATTGTGATCCACTCATAGACATTTCATTAGTACGTAAAAAAGGCAAAAATTGTCAACTAAATTATTAATGGCACATAAATTATTCATCATTTCCACAAATTTACTGTTGAGAGATCATGTACTGACTTTGAAATGACTCAGAGTAGGTATGTGATTTCTTCTCACTGCTTTTGTGTTATTTTGACATGACCGGTTCTGAGTTCACAATACAGATACTGCTCACAGGAGTAATAAACCCTAGTAAATCACAAATCCTAAACACCATATTGCTCTACTAAAGGCAACCATATGTATAACATAAATGAATGTGTGTATTTGCCTTCACGCATATAAAAGTGCTGGTTGAGTTTGCTGGACGATTTATGTATCTGAAGGTAAGCATATCACCAAGTGTTTGCTGGATCCTAGGTTAGACCATAGATAGTTGGGACAGGCTGGCTAGTCACAGATAACGAATGGGAAGCACATGGCCTGGGGGCTTATTTTTGAAGTACCACATAGCATGGTAGATTAATTTCTGGTAATAATAGCACGCATAGCTGCATGTTTCAGTGTGTTTTAACAACATGGGTTTACACCTCCCATTTTCACAGAATCACAGAATAGTTGTGGTTGGAAGGGACCTCTGGAGGTCATCTGGTCCAACCTCCTTTCTCAGGCAGGGCCACCTTGAGCTCTTTGCCTAGGACCATGTCCGGATGGCTTTTGGCTGTGGAAATTCTATTTCAATTGCAGTTGGGCTTTCATACTAGAAGGGTAAATGCTACTGCTGCATTACCATGCTGGTAATAGCCATCCTTGATGGATCCCTAACCACCCTAGCCGGTTATATCCTACGTACATGCTACCGAGTAAATATGGTGATGTTTACCGGCTGAAGACCATTGCAGGGAAATCAGAACTTTTGTGTTATAAGGAAAATTGCGTTAGGTCTTCTGGGCTTAGTTATCTGTAAATGCAGTGAGTACGCATCTGTATTATAATAATTTCTCATTGTTTCTAAAGTTTTTGTGAGAAATCATTCTGGAAATTAGGAAGATATGTATTAAAATTTGTTACACAAAACCACACTTTTAAGCAGAACAGTAAAAGAATCCATTATTTGAGTCACACGTAATGAATGTAAGCTCACTGAGGCAGAAATCCCATCTACCTGATTATAATTTTTCCAGTATCTTACATAGCAATCCTGATCAGGGTACAAGATCCAAATTAGGGTTTGAAAACCACTGCACATATATAACTAAAAATGCTGATTTTCCCCTGACAATGTTTATCACTAGAAATTATTTCCAAAATGTCTTACTGGAGTAAACTGTCCAGGAACTGGAGCTTTACGAAAATGAATACATAGTAAAATAACATTCTTTTGGAAACTTACAGAATATTTAGTTTGTGCAAGAGTCTATAAATTTGTCTGTGCTTATTAACAACTGGCAGATCTTAGGGGTTTTCTCACAGTTTTACATGCAATAAAATGAAAATGCAGTTTTGAGAGGATATTCCTTCCCACATATCACAAGAACGTATGCTGTTTTTACAAATGACTATATTATTTTCAGACCCTAGTTGGTACGCTATTGAGAATAAAATGTGTTATTAACCATACATCTATATCACACATTTAGAGACATTGATAAATGATAATTTACCACATGTCCTTGAGAACTATTTTTTTTTCAACTTCCAGGAGCATTTATTCCATAACAGTCCCAAAAAGGCTTTTTTGAAAGGTTTTCTTTCTTGTGCTTTTAATTTTTATATCTTCCCATTTTTAAGATACAAATACTTTCGATTCCTAGATGTATGCGTTCCATGTCTAATGCTTTGGGTTTCATGTCTCTACATGGTTTAAAAAGGAAGTAGCAGTATTCTTTGAGATCTTATTGTACTTCCTTCCTGCTATTATGCCAGTGAGCGTTAGGTTAGGGTGGTTAAATTTGGTGTTTAATAGAACAGATGCATATTGTTATTAGCAAACTAAAATTCTGTCCCTGAAAAATTGTTCAATTATTTCTCATTGGTTGCAATGGACTGTGATCAAAATTCCTTTCTTCTAGTGGAAATGTTTGTGCACGAAAACATAGTACATGTAATGTTCATTACACAACCAGGCTCTGCAATATAGAATGTAGGAACAGACAACTGTAAATTGTTTGCTTTTAAATATATATGGCCAGGAAGACAAGGGCTTCAATTTAATGTATTTTTAACTAATTCCTGGAGCCACTGCAATGTTAGTGAGCAGGAGAAGCAATCACCTCTTTTGACCGCAACACAGAATGAGATAAAAGCTTTGTGGCTCTGCGTAACAGAAACTGATGTCTGGAGTACCTGGCAAGTTTTCACCTCTTATCTGATAATTCCTGAATGCTGATCTTTTCATCATTGAACCATAACATTCCTACACTGAAGAGAAAGAATGTGGTTGAACTTTGCACCTTTTTCGCCTCAGTCACCAAACATATATTTGATGTAAAGTTAAATGCGCATCTGTTGGTGGTTTGTCAGGAAATCTTGAGATAACATCTTAAATTTCTGGCACTGATCTTGGCAGTTAGAGAACTGTTTCAATTCCTGCTTTAAGACAGTCATCCTTGCCTCTGAATAAATTGAACAGTTTACCTACCTTTGCGGATAAGAGTAAGCATCATTTTAGACCAAGAGTAAGACTGTTTCCAATACGGAAGATCAAAATGTCAAGTTATATTGAATTGTAAAGTTATAGAAAACTATATGATCTCTTCATTCCAGGTATTGGTTATTAACTATGTTTCCATTTTTATGTCTGTGTACATAAGATCCAGCTACCTAATAGCAGTTACTCACCAAGTAAAATGGTGATGCCACTCCCAGTGTTACCACTGACATTTAGTAGTTGTACCCAATGAAACTGTAAGAATGTATGATGCTTTTAATTTTGGAAATGGATTTCCAATGGCCTAACTCAACTTAAATCTAGCCTGATGGACAATGTGAGAAATCTGAAGAACTTTCATTTTGGAAATATTATACATTGGGCATTTTTAATTGCAATACTGTGAGAATTAAGTTATTCAGGATTGTGCTTGATAAACTGTGTGAAGATGGTGAATGCAACACCTGCATGTTTCAGGCTGTGCTAGTTTCTACATTTTAGCCTTCAGCAAATTGCCAGCTAAGTGAATAAATGTGCTGACAGAAAGGCAGGCAGACTTCCTTTTGAGAGGCTGCTTCTCTTAGCTTCCACTGGAGATCTGCCTTTGAATTCTGCTGTGTTTTTTTTTTTTAAATCATTCAGTTCTCTTCAGTATGGTTTGATTTTGATGAATTGGCAAATTCTCATGTAAAAAAAAGAAAATTAAAATTATTTGCGGCGCTCTTTCTCTTTGCTTTCTCTGACGCACTTTTATGGGACATCATGGTTGTGGCATTCTAGACTCCCACTGCCTCTACTGTATGCAGAAATAAATATACAGGTGATACTTATTTTCATTTGTGCACACCTGACAAGACCTTTTTTTTTAAAACACTATTGTCAGAAATGGGATATAAATATTTCCAGGTTTACAGTTTCTGCCTGAAAAGTATAAAATTGCCAGCCAGCCAAGGTGTCAATTGGATGAATAAGACATGGGGCTATAACTGACACATTTTCAAGGTTCCATTAAAACCAAAATTTTGTGACTTGGCTTCATAGGATGTGATATTTATCCTTATATATTTAATCTGATAATTTAGTAACATATCTAATGGAAGTCCTCGTGAACATTTTTTTTTTCTAACATGCTCGCTTCCCAGTTTGGCTGTTCCTGTTCGTGAATGACTGCATTGGATTCCTGCTGTTCAGACTATGTTCAGAGAAGGGATTGTCTCAATACCTAGCCTTTAATTCTGAACCGTGTACATAGGACGAGACAGGAGGATGAGGGTTTAGTTATTCTTTGCGAATAGTTTTGCAATGCAGACATGATCTCTAAAGGTTAGTGTTGTAAGATCTCACTATTGCATCTCTCTCCTTTAATTTAAGGCATTTCCACTGGGAATGCAGCAGTCAGCTTTTCTCTTTTGCTATTTACTTTATTTCCTCTGTGATTTAAACCTGCTAACATGTCATTTTCCTCACCTCTATAGAAACTTCAGTGATGCCTTTTTCCTTTCCACTAAAACTTTTTTCTATTTTTTTTCTCTTGTATAAGTTGGCACGTTTCTAGTAAACTTCTTGGAAGGTTCATTGCTTCTTTACTCATTAAAATCTCCTCAAGGTTTAAGTGCAAGTCTGACTTGTCACGGTTCTTGTGTGCTGAAAGAATCAGCAATGCTGGAATCATATTCACTGTCAGCTTCCAGATTTCTGTGTTAATATATGTCTTGAGAATATTAGATAAATGAGAGACATTACAGTTGCGGTAAATAATACAGTATCAGCAAAATAGCTTAAAATGATGTGTAGACCTCTTTTGTATAGGAAGGTCCTGCTACAACATCATCCTTTCATCTTGCTGTAAGAGACATTGTGAGCTATCCTAAGATTCCTATAAAACAGTTAAAATAATTGTGTTGTTAATCAAAAGATTACTTTGAATACTGTACTTTTAAACAGAGCTACATGCACTGGTTGTGGTTTAAAATGAGTTTTGTTGTTGCCTTCAGGGTCTGGGCATTGCAATTGTTGAGAGCTACTCAGTATCTAGGAGTTGGCTCATGACACGTTTTTTGTCTTACTTTGCTTAAATTGTCTAATTTGCATTCTTTTCAAACTGACATCTCTCCATTTTGCTGTTGCAAATGGCATAAAAAATATCCAGTTCATAAGGAAGTCACAACAGAAGTGTAAGTAACCAAACTGCTGAGTTCTGGATACTTTTGCCTTCTGGCCTTTGTATTTATCAATGCACCAGAGTGACTTTTAATACCTTATGTTGATTACACACTAGTTGGTATGGAGAAGGAAAATAGGTTAAAAAGTACTGCCATGGTTAGTGGGATTTAATATAAGTACTAGTTTTGTTTTGTTAATGGTGTTATGTTCTTCTGTTGGCTGCATGTGGTAATTTCACATCTGATTTTTATATTTTCTTTAGGCATCAGAGCCTGTTTCCTCTACCATTACGAGTATGTTTCATACATGGGATTTGGGCATATCTGTGTTCTGACTTCCTCAGCCTTCCAGACTGGATGTTTTCTCTCTGAAATGGCATTTCGATCTTAGATCCTCTAGACTCACAGAGGGGAACATGTAGAATAACTGTTCTGGACATGCAAAAGTGAGCAAGAGATCACTTGGGCTGTGAAGTCTCTTTTCTGATCAAAATGTACTGCCACCAGTGCTTCAACTAGTAGGCTGCTGATCAAGTTCAATAGGTTAATTGTTATCAGTGGAGGAGACGGGTTACCAGTAAGCCTTATCGCTTACCAAACTTGGAAGGAGTCTGGGGATAGGCTGTTGTTACATGATTGTTATAATACTGCTAGGCAATGCAAGTACCTTTTTATGATGAACAGAATCAAGGTGAGAATTCTTGTTCTACCTTAGCCCTACAGGATTTGGCGGGATGCAGCCCATTCCCCTCCTCTCACCGCTGAAGTGAGGGCTCCAAGGCAGTGAAGATGAGCCTTTCTTCTCTGCTTCTTGCCGAAGGGTGACCCATAACCAGCATCAGCTTTTTTTTTGGGGGCGGGGGAGGGTTTTGTTTTGGTTTTTTTTAATCTCAACACCTATCTATACATCAAAACAGTTTTATGCATTAAGATGGTTGTAAAAATAATTCATGCCAATTCTCTGTGGGCTTCTGCCCCTCACATGGTTTTTGCTTCCACCACATCTAGGTCTTAGCCTTATTTATTATTGATTAAATAATTAAAACTGCTTGTAGCAAAATACTTCATTGCTGCAAACTGCTACATGTCATAGTGATGGATTGGCAAACAAACGTTTTCAATCATGTAGTAATAATTTTAAAAAATACAAACGGGCATTAAATGAATAGCTAGCAAAGTTAAAGGATTGTACAGCCAAAGGTCAGAATAATTGTGGTGCTGTGACTACTTCTCAAAAGGTTAACTCATCCATTTTAACTTCGGTGGCATTTTGGTGGCCTTTTAGAGAAGCAAGCAGGTCTGTACCAGTGCAACATTAAAATACACTTGACTTGGATTTTAGAATATTTTGGAAGAAGATGATGATGGAGTCTGTATATTCAGATTTTCATGTAATTTAACAGCAATGTCCCTACATATTTCTGAAATTCACTGGACTTTCTTGGCAAGCTTTTTGTAGAAAAGGAAAAAAGTATAGTTTTCATGATCGCAACATGAGATTTATTTTCCAGTCAGTGTCCGGCCTTATGTCTTTGGGAAACAGGTTTTGGTCCAGCAGACATTAAATCCTTTAAAACTATGAAAAATCATTAACTGGTTACTCAACTGGGCCCCATGATCCTTAAGAAAACTGAGATTTATTTTGTAAAACAGACCCACATGAGTAACTGTAGGTCATTTCAAGCTGGATCATTATAAACAATTGCAGATGCTTCTGTTTTGGCTTTTCAGAAGAAAAGCATCAACTACTTTATAAGCAAATGGTCATATTAAACAATGTATTCATGCTGAGAGATCTTAAAAAGTGCATGCGTATATCTGTTTATAAAGAACAAATGAAGCAACAGGACTAAGAAAGGTCAAAAAGTCTTTTAAAAATATATATATTTTCCTTTCCGGTAGAACAATTGAATTAGGCTTCTACAGTCATACAAGTCATGGTCTGGACTGTAGGCAGCAAAGAAGAATCTTTATTGTTAAGATTTAAAGAATTATAGCCCTTGTGTTGATACATATTTCCCCAATATTGACATTTTGTTAAAAGGAACAGATACCGCACCCAGTTGCAGAGATCTCAAATTAGGCTGAAGGAGAACAAGACAGAAAAGAAGTGAATCCGACAGTTTTCTGAGGTCGCAGAATTTCTTGTAATCTCACTTTTGTCTTGAATGATATTTAGAAGACCTTTCTAAACTCTCTTTCTGAGCTGTCCTCATTATTTGTGTAATTCCAGTTGTGGTCTGCCTTAAATGTTGCTGATATTGCAAGGCTTGGAACGGATTAGCACTGATTACACATTAAATCCAGTATGCCTGTCATAATATCAGTGGCAAATAAATTTCAAGTGCTTGCTGAGACATTTTAATTAGAATTTTGTGTATCATTAAGAATATCTTTGCTTTTGCTCCTTTTTTTCTTAGCCAATATTATCTCTGCCTCACATGTCACTAGGGACCCAAAATTTGAATTCTTTTCCTGGATAAATGTTGCACTTATTTTATTTTAGGGCACTTTTTCAAAGGCTGTTCATTCTCATTCCTTGCATCAATGCTGGAGCTACACTGCATGGCAGAAAAACGCAGTATCAGCAGCCTGTATAAATCTGCCATGTTAGGCACACTCTGATCTTATCAGCCCCCTCCCTGGCCTGACGATGGTGAGGGTACAGACCACTGGGAAGCTGAGAATGATAATCAGCTCTTCTATGTGACTGATGGCCTCCCCACATATTTAGCTAGGGTTTCAGGAAGTTGAGTTTGCCTGGGGTACAAGCATGAGTGCAGCATATGAAGGCGCAGAAGCCTGCGTGCAACCTCAGCAAACAGAAAAAGTGTTTTTTCCTGAGAAACCAACAGATAAATGAAAAGCCTGTATAAGCACCAGGGAAAAGGAGATGTGGGAGGAGCCTCTTGACTTAGGGCATCTCCTTACCTGGGAATCTTTTCTATCTAAGTAGCTGTAGTTTACCAAGTTCATCCCCATGAGATTATGCTGATGATGTCAAAATCAGCAAATGGAGAGGCAGGTCTGTTTATGGGCAGGAACAAAAGGTAAGAAATGTGATTCTTGAATTTCATATGGTAGCGGAGAACCCTCTTTGCACCAAACTCTAGTTTGAATGTGAACCTCATTTGCTGTCTTTTCGGTCTTGTAGTTCATATTCAATTAGTGTGTTACTGAGTTTAACCTAATGTTAAAATCAGACTATCCATTAAAATGCATGTCCAAATAGACATGGCTACCTGTAGTGTAACTCTGTGAATCGCAGTTATGGTAGCAGAACAAGAGATTGCTTGTTGAAGGACACCAACTGATGGAGAAATGAGATTTGAGAAGGAGGACTATCAAAGGTGACTAGGATTACAAGAACAGTTGCTTCAGTAAATGAGAGATATTGATTGCATGGGGTGCGGGAGGTTATATCTGTGTGGTGTACAGTGCGAAGCATCCACACAACCCTGGCAGGATATCATGTCCAGCTCAGCTTCAGAAAACACTGCCTTATTCCACATGAGATTGACATCTTAATTAGTTACAGTGTTGCAATGAAGAGTGATGACATCCAGCTCCCCAACACTTCATTATTCATCCCTCACTCAGGTTCAGTACCCAGCTATTTTCCCTGCACATCTTTTTCTCTGCATCCTGCCATCATCACAAAACTGGCACATTGCAAAGCAAACTTCATTCTCCCTTCCTCGTGCTTCACTGCCAGTTCTTATATCCAGGTCTGCTGCTGGTTGTCCTGTCCTTTCTTCTGACCTGTCATGACAGGGCAGTTTCTGTAATGTTTACTTTTTTTTTTTCCTATTACTGTAACTTCCTTTCTTATTGTTCTTACTTCTGTCATCTCTGACTTCTTGAGGATCACGCTCTTTTCTAATTCCCTCCCCTCACCACATTATACCTGTCTTGAACAGTTGTATTTGCCGTAGTTTTCCTCTCCTGCCTTTCTCACTGCTTGGCAGTCCTCTTTCCTTCCTGCTTCCTTGATTTTTCTATTTTCTTTCATTTTAGAATAGAATAGAATAGAACAGAACAGAATAGACCAGACCAGACTATTTCAGTTGGGAGAGACCTACAACAATCATCCAGTCCAACTGCCTGACCAATTCAGGGCTGACCAAAAGTTAAAGCATGTCATTAAAGGCATTGTCCAAATGCCTCTTAAACACAAACAGGCTTGAAGCATCAACCACCGCTCTAGGAAGCCTGTTTCAGGGTTTAACCACTCTCTTGGTAAAGAAATGCTTCCTAATGTCCAGTCTAAACCTCCCTTGTGCTGCTTTGGACCATTCCCACGTGCCCTATTGCTGGATCCCAGGGAGAAGAGCTTAGCACCTCCCTCTCCACTTCCCCTCCTCAGGAAGCTGTAGAGAGCAAGGAGGTCACCGCTCAGCCTCCTTTTCTCCAAACTAGACAAATGTCTTCATTAATGCTTCTCCTTATCTCTTGCCAGAATTAAATTTCCTGTCTACTAACTACACATACTTATCTCCTGTGCCCCTTTTTTCTTTCTTTTATATCTATCCTAAAAATATTCTACTGTGAGTTCTTCCTCTGTTCCCCTCCCAATATTGTTCTTTTTTGCCTTGTTCCTTTTCCATGTCATTAGACTGTGAGTTATTGCATCTTTTACATTTTTTAAGGACTTTGTTACTCAACACCAGAATATGCAAACAACTTTTGCTATTACAATTAAATAAAAATGCTCTGTAGTAGTTAGTATCAACACGGAACTGCAACATGTTGGTGATAAAGCTGTATTTGTCATGTATGTAGCTACTATTTATTTAGAAAACACTTGCAAAAAGGTTGCTGGATAATAGATTTTTTTTCTTTGCCAAGTGTACAATTTGGAACCCTAGATGTTATCACAAAAGCCTACTTATATAAAATGGTTTAGATTTTGTTTATCCTGCAGCATTTTAGCATCTAAATGTAGAATTTGTATACTACATCTTTAAATACTATTAAAATGTCTTCCTGTCAGCTAAAACAAATCACGTTTTAAAAGTATCACCGCAAAAGAAGACAGCATATGTATGGCTCTCTACTTATCAGGGGGGAAATTTAGGTACTGCTGTGTGCTGTTTGCACTCCATTTGTATACACATCATGAAGTACTGTATAGCAAGTGCTAATGTAACCCACAGAGGCCTGTAGTTAATAAATTACTTTATTCAGGACAGCAAAATTTGCCTCTCCTACGGCAATGCATTATACACCCCAGTCCAGTGCAACAAAACCCAATACAATACCAAGATGCCGGAGCTGCTTGGGTGCAGTGCCTTGTGCAACCTGTTGCAGTGTAGCTTGGACTAAGCCTCATGTGAGCATCACTAATTATGTTACTCTTGTATTTGCTCAAAAAAGGCTGCCTCATGGGACAGCCAAAATCTTCAAAGTGTTCCTCAATACAGGACAAAAAAAATGTCCATGCATTCAAATGGCTTTTCAGTCTCTTAAAATAGACATTCCTGGATCACTTAGTAACTCCTCACTTAATAAAATGCTCAGATCATGACTGTACCTCAGGTCAGGTGGGCCTAAGCAGGAGGGAGAAAAGGGAAAAGGAATTTTCTTAATCGGTGTCTTGGATGCATCTGATACAACTGATAACACTAATACAATACACTGATACAATAACAGTGATACAACTGTAATGCATCTGGTCTCTGAGGCAGCTACAATTACTTCGCATCTTTCTGCAACAGCACTGTGCTATGTAAACACACCTGCATTCCACACAGCATTGAGTCCAATTTGGTACTCGGTGTACTATGTACCTACTAGCTTAAGGTAGCGACCAGCTGTGACACGTCTGTTTAATATCTTGTTGGGTCGTGGGTTATCATATTGGAACATCATTTCACTTCACAGGGCAAATTAGTCTGTGATAGAAGTAGTAGTGTCACTGGCCTCCCTCAAATGCCAGTTATGAACATTTTCTGTGTCATTCCAGTACAGGTCACTTTTTACATTAGCAGTCTCAGCTACCTCTCAGTAGTAGTCTTCTATGTGATCACTTTTCATTTTTTTCAAAGGGACAATGGAAAGGGTTATTCTGTGACAATGTGATTCTTGACGCCCTTTGAAGGGAGGAATGGAAATGCCAATGTTTACTGTGGGTGAAGGTGTGCCTAAGTCTTAGTGTCCTAGTGTAAGACAAAGAATTTTGTGTTTGCTACAGAATACCTGGATATAGCTTGCTCTGGCAACTACTTTATTGGAAGATCATCTCTAAAGAAACTGATATAAAACAAAGAATATGTCAGATTCTTTACCTGATACTGATGCATCATTCTGTGTATTTGAAATGCAGAGGACAAATGGATACACCCTTTTTTGTTGTGAGCTAAAAAAAACACAGTGAAATATCTGAAAACTAAAGCTATGTGAAAAATTAATTTTTCGCCGCTGTAAGTGTTGGTCTGAAGAAGAAACAACTTAGCTTAGATTAAATGCTTTTATTCCTAAAAAATAGAAAATAAAATATTTTGATACAAGACTGGTATTTATTAGAAAATTGTAGACATGACAGACTGCATCTTAAAAATATTTGCAATAAGATTTTGGAGGGGAGGGAACAAGAGAGATCATTTAAACCCCTCTTTTAGCATTTTACTTTGAAATGCTTGCAGGGGATACACGATACAGGTGATGACTGTCAGACCTGGGAACTGGCATATGCAGCGGGCATGAAATTACCCCTTCGAAGTGAAATGAGTATAAACAGACCAAAAAAAGAGAGACACTGCTTTAAAAGAGCCAGTAGCATGGTGGCTAAGGTGATGTCAGGGAGGGAAGGAGGTGAGGCCAAATGAAGGTACTGGAGAGAACGGAACATTTTTTTTCCTATAGTTTGGCTGACATCTAACTAATGTGTTGCCCAATTCAAAGACATGCAGGTTTTTGTTTGGGTAAGGCGAGTTGACAATCATGAAGGTGACATATCAGTAGTTCTGTTTTCCTCGCAAAAACAATGAGATGATTTTTAGGTTGCAGTTCAGATGTGGTCCAAGAGACCAGAATGAAGTTTCCAATTTGTCTGAAACTTTTTACCCAGCTTTACTGAGGATTCACTGAATGTGCAACATATCAGTGTTTTTCATAGTTTGTCTGTATAGATCCTTTCAAAATTTTCCTCTTCACCTTGATGTGATTTTTTGACTTTTCTTTACCAACTACTCTGTTAGATATATGCCATGTTTTTCTTTTCTTAATGTGAATATTCTGTGCCCATATTAATAATGTGTTTCAACCTTGGCTCCCTGGTTAAATATGTTTGTTGAAAGAGCACTAGCATTAAATCTTATTAGAGCATATTATTAAACTGGAGATCAGTGAAGTTAGATGGTGTTTTGAATGTGTTACATCTTTCAGAAATCCTTTCTAGTTGGTCTAACAGCATATGTTGTGCTACTGATTAATTACAGTCATGGAATTGACACTACAGCTATCACTGAGGACGTACTTTGTGTTAAAAGATCATCTCCTTTCAAGCACTTAAAATCTTTCTGTCTGTAAAATGTTACTCTGAAATTTTTAGTTTTCCATTTTTCATCTCACAAACAGGGTTCTTTATGTTTTTGGGTGGCTGAAGGCTTCTTAACTGCATCTTTTCCCTTCAGATAGCATAGGAATAGCCAAAATCCTTTTCTCCTAATTCCAGTCACTACATATACTTCTAGATATTTTAATTGCTTTTCAGATAAAAGAAAACATTTGACAGAATAACAAGGATGTTTTTATGAGTCTGAAGAAATGTGTTTTAGAATAAAAGCTGGAAAATTCAGCATGGCACTCAAAAAGGTAGGTTAGGCCAATTATTCAATGGATAGACAGTCATAAGTGACAGAATGGGTTTTCTGTGACCAGGTAGCTCTGTTAAATTGAATGTTTGGAATATAGCTTCACATAAATGTGTACCTGCTGCAGGCTGATTTAGAATGAGATGTAAAAAGTCATACAGCTTGAGCTTAACGCAGGATTCCAGGAAATGAGCAAGTGGGGATGATCCATAGAGACAAATTATTTCTCCAGCTCCCAACTCGTAACAGTCCAGTTGGAAAAGCCAAGATACCACTACAGTTGCATCCTGAAAAAGGTTTATTCTTGAGATGTTTTGCAGGGCCAGCCTGTTCAGTCTTTCCTCTGGAGGACCCCTAGTGCAAAGGAATCCTAAGATAGCTGGCTTTGGTCAGTACAAGGTCTTACTTAAACTGCTGGAGCACGTAAAGGAGGCCAACATGTCATAACTACTGACTTGTTTATGATCTACAAAATAGCTTCTCTAGGTATATTGCTACAGTTCTGTAAAGTCTTTTGATTTAGTTCTGGTCAAATTCTATCAGAGTATTCCAGCTGAGACTTGTTGGAGTTTTAGGAGTTGGATTTGTAGAGAAAAAAACCCAACCCTTTTCTAAGGATGCTCTATGATTACCATTTTCATACTGAAGTAGTTAGTCCGCATCTCTTGCCTCCCTTCTTCCCAGACACAGCTAATCAGTCCCATACAACTTACAGTTCACTGGCCCTTCGATTCCTCTATGCATTAAGCACAAGAAATTCTGGTAAAGATGAAGAGCCCTTGTGCTTCATTTGCACGAATAGCCTGCAGTGGTGTTAACTGGACAATGCAGGCATTGGGGAGCCCAGCAGTCAGTCCCTCTGGGCTGAAGTACGTACGTGCCTGTTGAGAGGCTCTCTCATCGCATGAAGGCTCGACTGCTGGGAGGGGTATGATTCACCCTCAGAAGTGGTGGCAGTTTTTGAGGTTAATTGTGTTTAATTGAATCTGACTCTGCATTTTCAGATAAACCATGTAATATTTTCATTTGAATTTGCTATCAAACTTCTAATTCTTGGTTTTAAAAAGCCAAAGAAATGGCATGAGAGAAAGTCCTGCATTGTAATTACTGCTGGCATTTAAATAGAGTAAGGAAATTCAAATCCTATTTCAAAGATAACAGTTTTTTTAACAGAAACTTGGCCATAATGTAAATGCATAAATTTAACTCACAGCAGAAATAGAAGAGCTTGAAGATATTATTACCGGTGGTTTTAGACATAAAAGAAAGCTTATGGGAAACATGAAGACATGATACAAAAATATATCATAAGAATGTAAGAACATAAAATTAGGCAAAGGACAAAGTTGTTTGTTTTTTTTTTTTTTTCCCCAAGTACCTTGACTTTGAAAAAAAGGAAGGTACTGAGCTATAATATCTGTATGCATATGTATAAGCATTCATGCAGTCATACATATGAATTACTTCTGCCTTCCCCAGTAAATACGTTTTTATGAACTGCTACCATGGAAGCTAGTGGTAAAATTCCCATCAATTTTAATGACAGTGGAATCAGACCTTAGCTGTACTTTGTCATAAATATTTTCCAACTTCAGGCATTAGAATCAGGGAAGTATGTTTATAGTGAATTATTTCTGCATTGTCATAGCCTCCAAACTCTGTTTAGTATTATCTTGAAGTATTTGATAATTATTATCACTATTGCTTCATGTGAAGCTTTAAGGAACCTGTTTTCAAAGGCTAAAGTCAGCGTGACTCCAAACACTTGCAGCCGCCTGCCTGTTGCACACAAACAGGCCCTCCTGCATGTGACAAATAACTGCTTGCACAGCTGAAGGCTATTGAAAAGGAATCACCTTCCTTCATAGGTGAAAACACTTATCAATGTTTATGGAAACAGTAAGCCTACAGCAAGTTCTACTGTTATAGGAAGGGAGACAGTAAGGAAAGGGCTATGGAAAGTTGTACTGCAACACTTTCAGGAGTCTATTTTACTATCTAGGAAAGAAAGCTACTTAAAGGAAGCTCAAAATAAAAGCTCAAAATGTGTACCCTTTCTATTATTTCAGTTGCTATATACTAGTCTAGCCATTTAAAGTCCATTTCCTTGTATTCTTCACACCACCTTCACGCAGGGAAGTCTCATATAATGTTCATCATCTAGGATTAGAATAGTTGAATGGGGTCAAAGTGGGTTTGTTTTCTGTAAACAGTTGACAGCACTTAGTGTACCTTATTTCCATTTTTCCTGTATGCTGAATAAAATCTTATTTTCTTTGTGTTAAACAAGAGAAATAATTTTAACTAAAATTTTTAAATATAAAATAGTAAAATTTTGCAGGGGGACTTGAGCAGGGAACTAGTATACGCAGGAGCTGTTTTTCTTGCAGAATACTCTCTCTTAACCTTCCCAGTAGACTTACGTTGCCTCAGTACAGGCGAAAAATAATATTTATGCATGTTACCATGGCATCATCACTACTTGAAAATGTTTGTAGTGGTTGCATTTCATCTGTGACAATCCAAGAAGGTGGGGTTGTAGGAAGAGAGAGTGTATTTTGCTAAAACCGTCTGATATGGCTGGGTAAAAGAGATGTGCTTCTGGGAATAGAAAAGTTTGTTGACTTTTTCCAGCTATGCCAGTTAGTCCAATAAAACACATTCTTTCTGCCTACAAACTTTGCCTCACTTGTAACAATTATGTCACTCTCAACTCAATGTTTGATAAGGGGAAGTCCCAGCAGTGTATGTTAATTTATAGCAAAGGGTAGTGTTTTGAGTCTCTGAGCATGCCTTATGTCATGTTACTGGATTGGTAACAATAGGGATATATTAAAAGGCACTGTGCTAGATATCAAGAGGAAAGTTTGCTAGGGATTAGAATTTACATGAAAGCTGACAAGCCGTCATAGACTCTGTAAGAAGCAAAATCAGACCCATAATGTCCATTAATGTAATTCAGCTACAATGAGGAAAAAATAGACTTACTTCAAGTTATTTATCAATAATTAGGTTTTAGTGAACAGAAGAGCAATGCAAGGCTACTCAAAGTAGTTACAATTATTTTCTTCTCAAGGCCTATAATTTTATTTTACACCGTGCATGCAAGAACTATGGGTGTTTTTTGAATTTTTATGGCACCTACCTCAAAGGTACTGTTCTTTAGCTCCAGCAAAAATTACAGTAAATTTTACATTTGCAAGTCAGTGCATGATAGAGATTGAATTTCTTTTTTATCCACGGGTAATGATCATCCCCTTCAAAAATTGCATTGTTGATGGTTACATGTCAAGGAAGTTTTATTACTGTCTCCCAGTCACGCTGATAGTTGAAGCAATTCATCAACACTATTCTTATGCACTCTTTCAAATTAAACAGTCTGTTACATTAATTTCCATTCAGAACAGGAAAAATGGCAGATTTTATTTTCCAGTTTTGCAAATGATTCTAGAATGTTGGTGTGAAAAGCATTTACGATCACAGTAGAAGAGTGATTTAACAGATTTTAACAAATTTTTACAGATTTTAAATTTACAATTTATTTTACAATTAAATTTTTACAAATTTAACAGATTTTAACAAATGTTGCATCTGGAGAGTTCTGTTATAATTCTGGAATATGATTAATGAACTAGTTTTTGACATCTAGAAGCCAAGATAGAAATCAGAGCTATAATTGTAAAACATAAAAAATGCAGGGAAATTTCCCAGGTGCTTGTATAGAGGTAGAGCAAATCTTGATTTCTCATTTTAATTGAATACTTGCTCAATACGCATTCAAAAATCAAAATATTTTTGTGCCCTTGTTCAAAGGCCATAGCAACAACAGCCCACAAACTGAAGCCCTTCAGTGTGAACATTGATGTTTCTCAAAAAAGGTTGCTGTTATTTGTCAGAGACTCAAATATACTATGCCAAAGCTCCAAACTATTTCTACTTATTTTCTGAATTGAAATGATAACACCCGTACCTTTTTGGTATGGAGATTCTGTTGCATCTCTAGATGCATGAACCACAGGCAGCTAATCCTTATGCCCTGTTCTCCTATGTAATAGGAAAAGGTTGGTGATATAAGGAGGTGCCTATGTAATTTTTTAATTATCTCTAACTTCTAGTGTAATTACCGAAGGAGCAATAATGCACAGGCAAAAAAACAAACCAAAACAAAATAAAAAACCCACTACCCAAATACCAAGTGGTTGTCATTTTGATGCAGTTCTAAAAATAGTTTCCCAATGTATTATGCATATGGTTACAGAATGTTGGAGAAATACAGCCAAAACCAACCTTAGGCTCTTCAGCACCGGAGGAAAACAGGCTATTGTCTTGGAATGGCAAAGGTCAGTTTTGCACCACTGGCAGAGCAGGGCTCAGTCAGTGAGGAGAGAGGAGAAGGCTTGGAAGGGAAGTGAAGATTTGGGGAATTGGCTAGGAGAGGTCAGTGCGTGTCAGGACAAGTGAAAGCGAGCTGATGGGTATGGCTTCCCCTTCTCCCTTTCTCTGTACAGAGACTCCAGTCTGCCCTGTTTCTGAGAACCTCTTCTTCCTTCCTCCCAAGCAGGTTGGATCTCACCCTGCAGCAGTTACCATGAGTCAGGCTTAGGTACTGTAGCTGTTAGTATGAGCCCATGAACGTTAATCAACTTTTTCCTGTAGCAGATGACAAAATACCATGATGAAATCCATTCCTATGGAGCCCATTCTCAGTGCCCAGGCTGCCCCTGTGGGGTGCCGGGGCGAAGGAACCACAGAGCCTGGTGACAAGGTCCCGGGAAGCAGGGCTTTCTGCTTCTGCCGCCAACCCCCAGAGGAGAGGGACGTAGGGACAGTACCTGTGTGCCACCACCTTGGGTAACTCAGGCTCCTCCTTGCTGAAAGGACACAAGGGCCCAGAATGGGCCTCAGAGGAGGGCTGAGCAAGTGTTCACAGCCAGTATCCATTTCACCCAGCGCACACGAAGGCAACAGGTTTTCAAGCGAGCAGCTGACTGCTCAGTGCCAAGAGCTAGCCCTGTCCCTGTGGCTTTTTTACGCTGGGGAAGTTTACAAATCTATTCATCCTGACATTAAAATGCTCACAAGTGTTAGCTATGTATTTGGTTTCTAAAGAAATCAGAGCTGTGCCAAAGAAATTTTCGTGGCATTTAGCTTCAGTGCTCTATGTGCAGTAAAATCTGCCTCTTCCTATAAACATAAATTTATCCCTAAGAAATGGAAATGGAAAGAGAAAAATGGTCTTGGGCTTTGTAATATTTCTCTTCCTTCTTTCTTGTCCTTAGAACTACCACAATTAAGAGGCAGACCTTAGTTTAATTGTTTTTTCCCTGTCCCCCCCAGTTTTTATTTGGTTAGTGTGTTTTGCTGGCTGTGGTTTCCTAGGATTTTATCTACTCCTGCCACAAATGTAAACACTTTGTCTTCTTCTGTATTAGGGATGAATGCTTTATAGTGATATTACAGGAAAAGGTGCATGAAATCTGATATTGGCATAAAGTCCTTGCCAGGGGCATCTTCAGTGAAAGCACTGTGTTTTCTATAATGCATATTTTCAGAGGATTTTAGTCCTGCACAGGCATTTTCTACAAAAAAAAAATAACTTTTTATAACTTGGTACCAGAAATAATTATAATTTCCAAAGAAGGATGAAAATCATGGCTCAATGATTCATTCATTTATCCATCCTGCACAGCAGTTTGTGCCATGCCCTGAAGTTGGAGCAGCTGGATTAACTTTTGCCAACATTCATGGAGGCACACAGTGTTCTTTCCACCCACAAATCTGTAAAAGCACGTGATTTTCATAGTACGGAGTAGTCACAATTTAGCTGCTTTTTTCTTATCCTTTGAAAAGATTGACAAGATTAAGCTTTAAATTTTGCTTTTTGTTGCCCAATTTTCTTATACTTTATGGTGTAACATCACAGAATAACTGCAAAATAGCTATTGCTGGGCAGAATAGAGCCATAGAAAAAAAAAACTTTTCTACCGTGAGCATGAACCTGAATTAGTTTATCCAGTCTTAATTAGGCAGGATGCAATCCTTTAGTCCTTGTGACTTTTACAGAGGTTTTACCTGCAGCAAACAGCCTGCTTTTCAACGCTTGGATATTTGATTTGAAACATCTGTCCTACCTAAACAATAGACCAGATGCGCCATGTTACCATAAATTTCTATTTCATAATGGAGTAAAATAAATTGCTGTAAGAACCCAGACTCTTTTTGAAAGCCAAACCATTTACTGAAGTGTGTGACTCTATAGTTATCTGAAAATATGAAAACGATGGTCTTAAATACACCTGACTTAATATACTTGTAACTTTTAGAGGTAGAAGTTAATTGAAATGGTTTGAGCATTGTTTTACACAACCATGCAGTGGCACTTGCTGCAAAAATCCTCAAGACATCTATAGAGCCAGCTGATAGATTCATATGTTGTTGCTTGGTGCTATGTGGAGATTCTATCTCAAATCCTGGAGTCAGTTGCCTATCAGCGAGGCTAGTTATTTCACATACAGACCAAGCTGTACATCTTCCAACTTTGGAACCAGATGAGCAGCTAGCTGAGATTTCTTTGTTTATAATCGATGATAAGGAGCGTGTATACTTGCTCTCCTGGAAAGAATCTTGAGCTGGTCCTAAAGGTTGTCACTCAGTTCTACCTTGAGGAAGACAACACTAGGTTTACTCCAGTGGCTTATTTAGTGGTGTCACTAAAAGTTTTGTATAATGCCAGTTTTTAAATAAAAAAAAATTGAAGGTATTTAAACCTGGGAATTCATATACACAAATGTGAAAGACTGTAAAGACATGAGAGATATCTACGTGCAAATACTGTTTTTATTTTGTACCCTGGTTCTTTCTTATTTTAGTCCATTAACACTATTGTAATCACAAAAAGAATTTATGCCAGCCTGGTTAATTCCTCTTTCTGTAGTCAAAGGCATCAGATAAGTGTAAGATGAACAATTTTATATATTTTGCTGCATCTTATTTGATTTACAGGGGCAGATAGACATATCTGCATGTGAGAAAGCCGCCACCTTTTAGAATAGTTTCTTAGGAGGGAACGCTGTTGCATAAATTGTCAGCAGTTGAAGCAGCCATGGGTGAAATGGCCTTTCTTATTAAATGTCACAAGATTTAATGTCACGGTATAATTGGGATGGAAGGATAATTGAGCTACACTCAACATGTCTTTTTCTGCTAGCATGTTATTAATCTACAGAAGTGTTAAAATATGTTTTATAAAGGCCTTGTTCACTTGAAAATTGTTGGCTCATACAAAAAAAAAAAAATTTTATTGCAGAGCTCATGAACAACAATTTTGGATTTCCTTCATAGAGAATTTAACTTGTAAGTAAAGTATACAGCGGAATGAAGCACAATAAGGAATTAATGAAACACATGGCTTTAAAGATTATTCTTTTAAAACCAGCAAAACCCTACGTATATAGCACCCAAACACCGTAACACAGGTAGTAACTGAGAACTGATTTCTGTTGGAAGTCCCAGCATTTAGCCCTCATTTGAGAATTTTCTTTCAGTAATTTGACTTGATTTAATTTAACAAATAATTTATTGATATAATAATTTCATACAGAGTTATTAGTTAAATTTCTGTCTTAGTGAAAGAGCGGTGTAGGACATTAAACACACTGTTGTATCTGGAAATTTTAGATTTTCCCGTTACCTTTCAAGTAAAATACAACAGCAGTAGAGAATCCTTTTGCAGACATTATTACATTTCTGATGGTTTCTTTTTGAAATGTAAAAGCATCTTTTTATGGCAAGGATTATATATTTATGTCATTTTTTGTAAGGAGGCAATTCACGTGCGAAAGGTGACCAGAAGTCTGAATTAGTGTTCCAAAGGTATCTATTTTGAAATTGTATTTTTCATTAGGTTTTTTCCCAAATATTTTTAACTGTTTTTCTAACTGGAATGAGACTGTAATACACACAAAATACACTGTAAGCATTCAGCTCTACCTTGACATTTTTTGGGGAAACATTCTGTCTTTCATCACACAGGTTGTCTGCCGTCTTTTACCACTACCAATTAGAAAGAAAATTGAAAAAAAAATTGCCATAGCTCTTCTGTTACTGTTTCACATTTGAAAAAAATGTTGGGAAACAAGTTAAGCCATACTTCTCTTGTACTCGTCAGCTTACTTATTTCCAAATGGAAACCAGTTACTATATTTGTCATCTTCTTTAAAGTGATGGTGTCTTTTCACTCTGGAAGCATTCGTACCAAAGAATGATTTTCCAGCACAAATGCTACAACTTCTCTAGTAAAAAGCCAGAAATGTTTCTAACCAGAAATATTTTCCAATGAAATTATACTCTCTAAACAAAACAAAAAACCTACTTTAATTGAAAATTTGAGTGACACTTTGCTGGGATTCAGAGGGTTACAAAGTCTGCATGAGTTAAGGCCCAGAGTTGTGGTTGTTTTCTTTATCAGTATGAATATATGAAGTATTTTATAGCAAATAACTTAAAGTACTTAGGAAGATAATTTTTTATAAATGTTCTAAAAAATGACATCTTACTGTTTAAGTATTACTGTTACTGACTCAAATTTTAAATGTAAAATGAGACAAGGTTATGCAAGTAGCCCAAAGTTTACACATCTTTGGTCTAGGATGCCTAGTCCTACTAAAACTAGCGGAGGGGAAATCTCAGATAGCACTGTAATGTAAATTGATGTAGTTCACTCTGAAATGTTCCAGAGCTGAAATTCAGAAATGTAACTGTCTGTAGAAGAATCATATGGCGAACTCAGGTGTTTCTGGACGCTAATAAATTACTGTGCAGTCCTTCTCCTGGTATTTGTAACCTTGCATTAGAGAAGATGAAGAATTTCAAAGAAAGAGAAAAATATTATGTCAGCTCTTTTATTACAGCTGGCTAAAAAATTCCTTAAAATATCTCAGAACTTGTCTATTTCCCTCAAACATATTCCTTTTCTTAGTTGAAAAAAAAACAACAACTAATGTCCTTTGATTATTTTTTTTTTTCTGATTTGAGGGTTGCTGTTTGCTTGCTTCTGTTATAAGGGAAATAATTTTTGGGCCAGCTTGTCTCTTTGTGAGTTCAAGAGGAAGAGCTCTCATCAAAGTCAAATCCAAATGAATTATAGACAAGGAAAAAGATGGCAAAACATCTCAGCAGCAGCTCTTCTATGAAATAAGGGAGACAAAGTGAGGGTTGCTCTCAGAATTAAATTAATACTAATTAAGCTCCCTATCTAGCGTAAGAAAAAAAGCCTTTTATTCTGCTGGGTTTTTATCATTACCGATAGTCATACAAATCATAAGATAAAGTCTACTACCTAGTAGAAACAATTTGTAACTGACATAAGCGTATCGGGTAAATTTACCAAAGCAGACAAAACACACAATTATTTCTAGAAAGTTGCTCTAGTTCTGTATCTGAAAAAGCATCTTGGAATTCTTTTGTTTGGGGTTGTTGGGGTTTTTTTGGTTGTATGCTGCTGACATAACTGCAGTTGCTTGCAGTATTATGAAGACCTTAAGTGGCCGTCATCAGTTTCTGAAATTTAAAGTACCTCTTAGAGCTCATTCTCAAAGTTACTTTGGGAACCACACATGAAAAGAGAAAACAAGTTGCCTTAAAAAGCTTATTATTTTGCAAGAATTGATCCCAATTTTTTTGCAGAACATCATATTTGCTCACAACTAAAAAAATCTGAAAAAATTCTGAATCTTTTGGGACAACCTGTCAGGAGTCCAGGCAAGGGATCCTATCAATTTGATTTCCATTCAGTGAGAATTCATAACATCCAACATGCAGCAGGAAGATACTTCTGGCTTATGAAAACAAATCTTCTTGAGAAAACCTTTTCACTGGAGTATTTCCAAACAGTTCTGTTTATCATATTTTCCAAGATATCTGGGCATAATTTACACAATGCACATAGGGATCAGCAATATTTCTAGTAAAAATGAGCAAAGCACAATTGTTCTCTTCAGAGTGCTCATTTAAATACTAGCTGTCCAGTTAAGTCTGGGCAAAGGAGGACAATGCACTCCTTAACTTTCCAGGATGAATGAATTCAAGTGTTACATTCCCAGCACTGACAGTGTTCCAAGGCTGGTTAGTTGTCTCTTGCCAAGACTGTTAGTTTCAGGCAATTGTAAGCAAAATTCAGATAGAATGAGTTACTTTCTTGAATTACTGAATCATTTAGTTATAGTGGTATGTACAGCCTCTCGCAGCACGGAATAAACGGTTTTTCATTGAGAGGAAAGGGCGCTCGTCAATGTTAGGTGCAAAGAAGTAGTTCTGGCCGTTGATGCAATCAGCGAATGTCAAGTCAATTGCCACCTGGAATAAAAGTCAGGCCTGCAACTCCCTGTCCCGTGTGCCAAGGAACGGCTTTGACTAGTGTTCAGAAAAACTTTTAAGTGTGTCTGTGTTTTGAGTCCATGTTCTCCTAGGCTAAAACCACATTTAATTTCACTCCTCAGGAGACCGAACTGCAAATGCACAAAGTAATTAACCATTAGCAACTCATGTATGTTATAGTGCTGGAGAGGAAACTGCAGAGAGTATAGAACAATTATCTCCTGCTAGTAAAGCTCGGAGGAGCTTTTGCCTGCTTATTAAACATAAGTTATAGAAGCTAAGAAGAATGAGTCAGAGAAGGCAAACGTATGAAATCCATGCACCTGATAAGCATAACAATGTTGTGGAAATAGCAGCTCTGATATAGACCTCTGTAGGAGACTTCTTAGTATAATTGTGTGGTCTTTCCTGCTGTGAAATTATAGCAAATACTGGTGAGACTTCTGTTGAAAATTGTACCCAAACTCTTCTTTGAGTTTATTTTTTTCTCATGTAGGGCAAAAGCAGACGAGAGAGAGTTTTTAACAAAGGCACTGTAGACTAAAACGCTCCTGCTTCTCGTGAAGTTCAGGAATAAAGTCACAAAGTCCAAGAGTAAACATAGCAGCAGTAAAATATTAATTTTGTTTATTTCCTCTACTAACCAGATTAAACTCTCCAGCGCTACAGTCATAACATACACATATAATCAGTAAATAAGCAGAAAATCCCAAAACTCTAAAAAGCCATAACTTTTTGTGTAAAGGTAAAAGATGATCTTCATCTCTGATGTTAAACATAGTCTTCCTGAGCATAGCATGTTGGGGGAATTTATTCCCACTTCACTCCATAATAATATAAGTATTTTTCTGGACAGAGACACAAGATGCCCTGAAAAGATGGAGTAGCTAATGCTTTAGTGACAGCTTTCCAGCAAAAGTTTTGTCTGAGTTCAGAAAACATACAAAGACAACCTCTATTTCATTCTAACAAAAGAGTATTTGCATGGCCTATTCTTCCTTTCTGCTTATAGCTTATGTTCTCCTTGGCTTTGCTCATCTCAGTACTTACAGGTGCTACTCATATTAAAAAAAAAAAAGAAGAAACAGTTCTTCAAACCAGCAAACAGCTGGGTTTTGGGTTTTGGCTTCTAAATTTTTGCGTGCGTGTTATGATGCATTTTATGCATATTTTAATTATCTAATGACCCAAGGCACACTAAAACTGCTGGGTACTTGAGAAGTAGAAAGGCATGCAGAAGCTAGAATCTGAACCCAGAAAGTACAGCTAATGAGGCTCTGATGTTCCCCGTTCTGCCCAGATGTACTGGCTTTCCCGTTCCCCTGGAGTTTTATTAGAGAATTGTCTAGTTCCTGGAGGTGTTTTATAAAATACTACATTTTGAAAACAGTAATTGTATTACCAATATGTATTTTGCAGCATGCTTCCCTATTAAAAAACATTTGTACCCAAACCATCTTAACTAATAAGAAAGTGTTCCTATGCATCATCATTCAGAAAAATCTAAGTCTTTGAAATGGCTCTGTATCCACCATTTGAGACTCTGTGAGAAAAGGAAGGCAACAAAAAAGCAACGTTACTCACAGCAATTGTAAGACTATCAGAAGGTGAAGGTGGAGTATCTCTAAAGAATCCTAATCAAAAGACTCCTGTTCAACAATAAAATCAATTAAAAATAACTTAAAACTATGATGACTAACTAACATAAGTTTTCCAATATGTCCCTCCCCGCACCCCAAACACATACACCAGATACCATAATTGCAGCCAGGAGAAAAAGTCCAAATTTAATACGGAGGTTGAATCACATCACAACGCCATATGCACGACCTTACTATGGTTGATAACTAGACAGAATACGAAGTCTGAACTTCATATTTACTGATTCTAAACGAGCACGAGAAAGTGAATTTTCAAGGTGAAACTAGCACTCGTAAGGGAAAGTACCCTTCTAATGTACCAAGTTGTAGTAATAACGTCTCTTTTAAAGAGATGTGTTTAAAGTCATGCAACTATAAAGGTGTCTTCCACACCACTGAATACCCATTAGTGTACTGTCTCAGACACTGAAAGCAAACTGACATTGTCATTTGGAAATCAGGGTGTGCTCAGGTGGAGATCGCAACTGTGAAGCAGTATTAAGGGAGAAGATCTGCAGTTATATGATATTTCCAGAAAACTCTGGATAAACGTTTTTACCAGTTGCATCTTAACTGCAAATGATTGCAATGAATGTAACTGAAATGACACTGCAATAACTGTGATACTAAACTCTAGTAAAATTATTATTGCAGGTTTATCGTGCATAAGAGTACGGGGGTTGGTAAGGAATGCTCAACTAAAATAGGCTGCATTTCTTAATGGGAAACAGTTTTAGGACCATGGCAGAAATTCTGGCCTCATTTACGGCAATGGCAAAATTTCAATTGACTTCAAGGCACTGGATTTTACTCAGGATACTTATTTCAAGTCCCTCAATACTTTTTAGGTTCATTATCAAATACACTGAATGGCTGAAAGAAGCATAAAATTAGAGGAAGTACCATTTAATAAAATCATCTGGATTTCTGTCCAGCGGCCAGGAGACTTTATAGTGTGCATATATGGAAATACACGTGTGTGTGCTGGGGGGCCAACTTCCTCATATGATACAGCACTGGGATGACTCAGGGAGGTGGTGTACAGCCCAAACCATTCCTTAAGCGTGGGTTCATATCCATCCTTTTGAGAATGGGATAGGTAGAACAGGAGACCTGGATGGCATGCAATCATATAGCATGCCTAGCTATCCTATAGCAATTGCTTAAGTTTATCTAGTGACACTACTAATTATTCATCACTCCATAAAAGAGAAATAACGCACCTTTCTTTTATGGTGGGGCAGTTACCAGGGAAGAGAGGTTCTCTTTGATCCTCGTTTGGGTTCCTGTCCTACATGGCACACACCGAAGCAGACTCTGCATGTCCGCTGCGTTCCTCTTTCTGTGCAGGTGGCCGTGAGGATGTAGGAAGCAGCAAGAACAAGACTACCAGGATCAGGATTGTGGAAATTGTGACTGAATCACTTCCTCCACAAAGGAATATGCTGCCCCTTGCTGATTGCAGAGCAAAAATTTTACAGTATACCTTCATCTCCTAAGGAGGAACATTGTAATGAAGGTTATTCATGTTGCTCTTTTTTGGACCGGGCACTTAGTAAGTTTAATCAGAGCCCTGGGGTGTGTGTACAGCATAGGAAATTTCCCTTTGTTTATCACTCAAAATTGACTGAGTTAAGAAACATGCTTGTATAACCTCAAGCAAATAGAATATAAGCTTTCTCCCATTAGAGAAACTTACTTCAAAGTTTACATTTCTGTTCTTGGAGCTCTTTCATGCTATGTGTTTTTTGAGGGTCACCATTCAGAAGTGACTGAATTGATTAAGAAGCCTATAAATAGTTCACACGCTCCTAATAGTAATGCTGTGCTGAAGAAAATGAGGATACAGCTATTTTTTATGATCTTAACTTATATTTAACTGACCTTGAGATCTTTGGCTGGAGAATCTTAGCAATATCTAGTCTTCTCAGGTGATGAGTAACCACTGCTTTTTTTGACTTCAAGTAACATAACCCTGCATACGTATAGAAAAAAATGTCTATTCTTGACTTTATGGTTTATTGCTCAATTTTCCTGTATGTAGCTGAGCTGAATTAAAAACAGAGTGCAAGTGAAAAGGTCTCTCTTCCAGGGAAGGCTGAATATCCTTGTGGCTTCAAGACATTGAGCAGCATAATGTGTTTTAGCATTGCTATTAAAAAATTATTAAGAATGTCGCAGAAGGAATGAGAAGTATGGGTTTTGGGGAAAGGAACAAAAGTTCAATGTTTAAGCATTCAGAAAATTAAGAAGAAAAATCTTCATTTTTCTCTTGCAAAATAAACTCTTCACTCATAAAATAAGTAACCTTCAACCGATAAATTCAGTGCTGGATACGGGACATACACAGTGTGAGTCTTTTTGTTTGTATTATCAAATGTGAGAGTTACTGAGGAGTGAAAATTATTGTCTGAATAAGAAATTAGAATTGGATCTAGAGGCATTGCAATGCCCTAACTTGTGTTCTACAATAGAAAGATTAAAGGTTTATTAGATTAGGTAGATCAAAGAATTGAGCCGAATTGCATTTTTTAACTCTGTTGTCCTTTTGTATCAGATTCCTGACATACAGAGATCGTACTTTGTTCTCTTTATCATGATGTTTTACATCATAATTGTGAATTTATTCAATGGCTTTTTTGTTGGTGTTGCTTTATTTTCCAAATTAACATTGGGAATTGAAAAGAAATTATTAGAAAAACAGTTGTTCTAAAAAAACACCTAACCTACACTTGGCCAAAATTTACCTTGGGAATTGCAAAGCTAGTTATTTTTTGTATTTAGTCCCATCTTACTCTGCACCTGGCCTCACTGTGGTCTATGCAGCACCTGCCATAGTTGAACAAATACTAATTAGGGCTGTTAGGTGCTAATATATAACAAATAACTAATAGTAGTATCATGAAACTGTAAGAAAAAATAGTTCTGAAGAGATGGCTTGAAGGCCGGGATTAAAATAAATCAAAAATGTTGACATACTTCTGTATAATCATCCAAACTTCCTGCATAGTGATTTTTCCAATGAAAAGAACAAATACACCTTTTGAGGTGCCCTATAACCAGCAGTAATTTTCTGCTTTTGCAAACTTACACAAACTAATCAAGTAGTAATAAGAAAGGTCTTGCTTCTGTTCTCATTGACTTCAATCAGAGATTCGCATTGTCTTGGAAATGATCATTAATTGATGGAGAATTATTATGTTAAATAGAACGTGTAATGGGCTGCAGTTTTAACTTGGAATTTCATTAAAATTATCACAGTCATTTTATTGTTGACTTTTTCCTTAACCTAGTTTGCTAAAATAATTCAGTGTTTCATGGGACAGATTCTTATCTTACCTTGTTTTACACTAGGATAACTTTGTTGTCTGTAGGAATATTACAAGATTCAATTACCAGAATTTTCTTCATTTGGGAGATTCATTAGATAATGTTTGTAAAGTAAGATTAAATTAGAAAAATAATCAAAATTAACAGTAAATTTTAAGAGCATATTGGAATAAAAGACAAAGGAGAAACATCTATTTAGAGTATTCTCATAGAAATTGCATTCTCTGCATCAAAAAATCAAAGTCAAGGAGAGTCTTAGGCAAAAGTACTTATGCAAGTGGAATCAGTATGTGCCTTGCTAATTAAGAAGTTAACTTCATAAAGCTCTTTCTCCATACTGTTCCGTTTTCCACATTGTTGAACTTTATTAAATGATCTATGACTCAGATCCTGACAATACAGATGTCAACATTAGAAATGCACTGAATTCCTGAGGGCCAGAATTTTTATTAGTATACTTATATTTTCAAGATTTATCTTGTGAGCATGTTAAACTTCAGAGCCTGCTGGTTTCTCAGTTAAGAAACTTAAAAATTTTCTCTATGAAGTTTAACGTTGTCACAGAAAAGAATAGTCTCTCATATCAAACTCTATGTGCTGTTTTGTCCTGATTCAGATGATGTTTTCAATCAACTTTATCTTACTTTATCTAACACAACTCTTTCTCTGTCCCCTGTGTGGTCCTCTGTGCTAGTCCTTGATTCCTTTTCCCTTTCTGTTGTTTTTTGTTTGGTTGTTTATTGTTTTCCTTCTGACTGCAGGAAGTTATTTACAGAAGAAAAGGCCAAAGGTGAGGCTGCTTCTCAGTGACTCTCCAAAATTAGTACCTTTCCCTTTATTGAAGATTTCCCCTCCTCTCTTCCTACCACTCTGGAAATGATCAGATGAGACAGTTACTGCCTTCCATCTACAGCCCAGTCAACTGCAGAACTGGTGGCTGTGCCACATGCCATACCAGCTGGTGCTTGATACTGAGGAGCTTTTTTGCATCCCTTAACCGTTGCATCTTGCCTATCAAATACTAGGACAAAACCTACATAACTGACATTCAAAATCATCTTTACTGATCAAGACCAAAACACTCTATACTTTTAAAGAAATGGTAACTTGCAACTGACTATTTTTAATATGATGACTATAAAATTGTAATTCTCCAGATAAACATACATGTAATGAGAGTGATTACCATACAACAATAAACCATCAGTGCTATTATAAAACCATAAACTGTTATTCAATATACTATAAAACTCAAAATCTAATTGAAAGTGCTAGTTTAGCATAATTCCCAGAAGCCATCATTTTTAATATTGTGGAATGAATGGGGGGGTTTTTTTGAGCTATTAATTGTTACTGACAAGCAATAACCACTGGAATGAAACTCCAATTATCAGCAGCCATTAATCACATTTACTGTCATCTGTGATGTCAAAAAAATTCAATAATATTCTAAACAGCAAAAAGGAATTGATACCTTTTACGTTTTAACTCACTTCATAGAAATCAGATGGTCCTTTGATGGGGTAAGCAAAGAATTGCAAAAGGCGATTTTTATTCTAAGCACAATGTTCAGTCTTGTATTTTCTAGTTTAAAAAAAAGCTCTCCTACTTCATTCCATTTTGATGGAGACTTAGATACCTTGCAAGTTTCTTTCTATACAGTTATGGACAATTTATAACATAATTTATTGCTAGCATTATGTTATTGGAGTCATATGGCTTTAAAAATAAGAAATTATAGAGATCATCTGAGCACGTAGTTCACTAGTCTGTTCCAGGAAAGCACTTAATGTTACTTTTAGGATGAAGGCTTGAGCGGGAGATGAAGTGTTGTTGGAGATGAGGGTGTAAATAAGGGTGGCAGCGCCTTCATTGTGGTACCTGAGCATTCAAACAAAATGAACTCACTCGGAACACATCGTTCTATACTTTAAATCTTGTTCATTCTTCAGATTCTGTTGTTTACTTCAAATAATTGTTTTCTTTTGGGGGGGACCTACACAGTATATCAAAAACATACACGTACATCTTTGGGAACAGAATGATAGGAAACCGTTCCATACTGTACGAGTGACCAGATTGGCCAAACGTGCAATGTGGGCATCGCAGTTAAAAAGCCATGCTTGCAAAATAGATTCTGCTTACTATACACCTGAAAAATCCTGATATTACAAATAACATTGTTGGACAATTAAGGGCATATTGTGGTCCTTACTCTCAAATGATATTGAAGTTTCTCCTGGACTACAGCAAACACAGATCATGCTGGGTGATCAGGATGTGAGACTTTGCCAGTCATTTACATTGAGAGTCTGTCAGCTTTTGATGGTGTAAAAAGACATAGATTTAGAATACTGTGGAAACACCAGTCTATAATCTGCTGTGAATCATTTAGAAAAAGCAGTGAAATCCTAAGTATTTTGTTTGCTATACTGTGTTGTTCACTTGTGGTTTCATCCACTCTTCATAATCCATCAAAGATACAAGTCCTCTAACATGAATCAGCAGAGCAGGAATAACATCTGTTCATAATATACTGCAAATATCCAGCAGAGTATCTTTTTGGAAGAAGCCTATGAGAATTGACAGTTGAATACATATCAAAAGCAGCCCTAAAATAGATACAGACGTTGTATTTAGCTAGGTCTTAGGCACCTCCAAAGCACGGGGCAGTTGCTTCTTTTTCAAGTTTTCAAGTAGAAGTGTGTTTGTAAAATTGAGTGTATCAGTGCCTCTGGAATTGAAAGCTGGAGGTTGAAGATACCAACAATTTTATTATTCCAGTTTATATACCAGTGTTCCAAATTTTGCATACTGCATTGTCACTAAAAACGGGGTGTGTAGCTGTCAGTATGGTTTTATAATGCACAATGTACTACTTAAATAGCTCCTGTCTTTAAGATTCTGTCCTCTCTGAAATTCTCTTAAGATATTGTCATCATTCACCCCTTGGTTACTTAAAAACTGTGGTTAGATAAAAATACTTATGATTTTCCTGTTAAATATAATTGAACGTTCTTCCTCTGAAGCATACCAAATTTTTGGCCTATCTGCATTTTCTTAAACTAAATTAAGACTTTGAAAGTGTACACATCTAATATAATCAGTATTATACTATAATACAGTCATGATCAATTAATTAAAAAAAATTAACCACCTAAATGAATTGAACTCACAGAAAAAACTTTGTCTGTCCTGAGAAAACTTTGGAACATGATTCTTTCCTTGAGTTAACTCCTAAACTCTTCCATTTATTATTTTCTTCCTGTTTTCCTGAGTTTCTCAATGTGAAACTTGAATATTTTGTAAATTTATTAAAAACTAATAGTAGTAATAATTACCATGTTATGGTAAGATTTTGTTGAAGAATTCATACTGATATTCCATTTCTGATATTTAATTAAACATTTTTTTCTTTTCAGAAGAAATTACTGAGTATGTTTTTAAAAGTTACTCTTCCATTACCAATTTAAAACTGCTGCACTGAAAATTTATCATGAAATAATGCATTCATTTATGCTTGTTGTCAAGGTAACAGAGTTTATCAGAATAACAGAAATCAAAGTATTTAAAATGTAGTTGTAAATTCTCAATTTATTAGGGTAAGGTATACACTAATTCTGTCAAACACGAGTTATCATTCATTAGTATGGAACTGAATACATTCTTAGAAGGGAAAAAGATACAAATATTACTCTTCCTTGTAATACATAGTTTTCCTTTAAAGAAGATAGTAATAGACAAATGTTTGCTAATTCAGCAAGTATGTTTACAAGATGGAGTCTTTAAACTTGAGCTGTCAGTTAACACATATTCAAGATTCCTGCTAACGTGAAAGGGAAAACCATCCTTGAGTACAATAGCAAGAACTGGCTTTTTCCCTCCCTTCCTTCCTCCTTTTCTTCCTTCTTTCCTTCCCTCCCTCCTTTCCTCTTCTTGTCTTTCATTGAATAATAAACCTCATTTAGTGACATCAGTCATTTTTGCATCAGCCTTTTTTATAGCTGGAACAGAAGATTATGTGGGGAGTAACCATAAGTGGCATTCAGACTGAAATGTGTGAAAACTTCATCGATTTTGATAATGCAGCGGAAAATGTGTCACGAGTTGGTGTTAACATTAGCTGAGAAATGGAAATGGATGCAGTAATTTGCACAGCAATTGCAGTTCAGCCTCTCCTGCCATCACTGGGCTGCAAGTATTTACAAATGTGCAGCGTCAAACCTTGAGATTGGTAAACTGTCCCCAGTGGGTTTTGGTAGTGAGGGCAAGGAGGGCAAAGCTTACAAGGACTATAGAGCCATGATCCTCTATTCATTTTACTGTGAGGTTCTGTTATCTTTAAATGACATTGAGTCACTCGAATGACTTACAAAAAAAATAAATAAATGTTATCTTCATAATAGCCAGTAAAAACTAATGGGAAAGCAAAATGCATAACCCATAATAGGAAATATTGAAAGTTTACTAGAATTTCTCTGATTTAGTCCTGCTAAAGATCTGGCTAGAGGGAACAATCTTCTACTTTTTGGCTGCTCAAACTGAACACTTGAATAGATGATAGCTTTGAAGATGTCATCTGAAGTATTGCACAATTAGCATGAATAATTTTAAAATATTCTGTTCCTGTAAGAGATCTTGAAATGCCTCATCTAATGGATTATGGTGTTTAGAGCCAAACTATTTAAAAAACCAGCAAGCCTGTACACTTCCATTATTTGGTATCACAAAATTTGTCATTTAAACTGTAAGTGGTGACTGAATAATAGCTCCCAAAGAATGATCTAACCTTGGTTGGATTTTGCTTCAGAGTCAGACTACACCTCCAAAGATGGCACTGCAGGGTGGGAGGGGTGAAGCTCGATTTACTGCCATGGGAAGAATTGAATTTGCAGGCAAATACTGCCACATTGAAAAACAGTCTTTTTTCATTGCACCTACTTTCCTCAAATCTTGGCTAAATTTTGGCAACTTTAATAACAACCTGCTTATGGATTCTGATATATAGTAAAAGGAAAGTCTTTTTAAATTTGGAGGTGCTGTTTGTTTTGGGATTTCTTAGGCCCTGTGAAGAGCTCACTTATCCTGGTATCAAACTGACACAATTAATTTAGGATTGTTTTACTTTGTTTTCAGCAAATACTCCCCTCCACTCTATGGTTCTAATCAGTCATTTGATGATTTTATTATAGCTGTGCTTATGGACTCTCATTTTTAGAGATTACTGATTTAATGTTTTCTCCAGCCTATCCATGTAGAACTGTATTTTTGATGTAAAACCATATTATGGTAATGTGCGTAGCACTGCACATACCATTTGCTGACTTTTGCGTCAGCCTGCTTCGAGGTTGTCTGTAGGCTTTTACATATGGTGGCTGGCAATTTCTTCCTGTTTAAATATTCCTGATAGTAGTTTATTACTTTTCAGTAGCTGGAGAGTAGTGTAGCACACATTCGACTCTCATATTTAGTTCCATCTCCATTTCAGTTACAGACCTTATTGCTATAATTAAGAACTATACAATTTGTGCTTATTATTCTATACACCTTGAGTGTGTTCTGTTCTCCTTTCACTTTTAGCACACTCCCCAAGGTAATACAAAATAATAACATGCCATATGGCAAATGGAATCAGCTGTAACACCACAGAGCATCTTTTATCATGTAGCTTTTACAATATGACATTCCCAAGTTTGTAACTGATGAATATTGCATGTCCTGGAGTAACTCTAGCTGTATTATGCTGCTTCTCCCATTAGAGGCATCCTTGCTGATACTCTGAGCCTTTTTTTTAACATAAGCACAGGAGCTGTCATTTTGCAGGAATCAACAACGTGTGAAGGAATAGGCAGAAGGTCTCAATGTGTGGTAATCTTACCAAACTGCAAGAAGTTAGCATGAACACAATATTGCTTTATCATGAATTGTGAAACACAAAATTGATACGATGTAAAACTAATAATGAGTTTTATGTGGTTAGGAGGCTTGACTGGGGATTTTTGTTTGGTTGGTTTTAATGTCTGTAGAGGTCCTGGGAATTCATAAAATGTTTTATTTCAATAGTGAATTTCCATAGGTTTGGAGTCAGTCATCTGAAACATGCTGTCTGGAAGCATTAGATGCCGTTCTGTGAAAGTTAAACGTAAGCATAACATTTTGTAGAAGGGTTAATGCACTTCTACAAGGCCAAACTCTAAAGGGAATTCTATTTTGTGGCTATGCTAAATGGATGCGATAAGATGATGACGTTACTCAGGAATGTGAAACCTTCTAAGTAACCATTTCTTAATAGTTGACATGTGTTGGTATACCAGCATCTGCGGTTAGCTTTAGTTTTGTGAGTAGAAGGGAGAGGTAAGGATTAAGCAGATAGATAGGGAAATGTTGGACATGTAATGTTTAGTTATGTGTATTTCTTTCCATCTTATGCTTGTGGCAAAAATGTAATTTCAATCTATTCTAAAAGTAAGTATATCAAAGAAATGAAGAGCATGTTTCTGTCATGAACAATTGCATCATGTAACATGCAGTTACAGCTTGTTTTAGGCTGTAGAGAATGTACAGTCTCCACCATGTTTACTGCTCCCACTGCGTCTCTACAAGTGGCACAGCCAGGGGAGCAGAGGAGCAAAGGAGGAATTGTTGCTGACTGTTCCTCTGGCTTTGCTCTTTGGTAAATATATTTTTACTCCTCTCTAGTCAGGCTTAGGAAATAGAAGTGTGCTCAAGCTCTAAATCAACTTTCCACCTGTCAACTGTATAAGAAGGGGGAGGTAGGTCATAATACATGTTGCTTTTCCACAGTGCGCATGTTATGCCCCAAGAGATCAGTAGTAGGACAGGATAATGTAAGGTTTGACAACTTCAAACTGATTTGTTGAGAAAGAACAGTAACACACATACTACAACTCTCTTTTACTCCTTTGTAAAAATATCACTTGTCGGTTTTCTGTAGGAAATAGTACAATGTTTCATTTAAACAAAATAAAATGAAATACAGAAAATGGATTTTATTGAAAGAAATGTGAAATACCAGTATAGTAAATATTTGTACTGACGTAATGGCAATTTTGCTCAAAAAGGAAATTCATTGTGTGAGTGGGTGTAAGTAGAGTATATGTGTGTGTGCGTACAGATGTCCGTAGACACATATAGCAGTAATTCTTGGAAATACTAGGAAGGAAAAGATAAGCATAAACTATTTGATACAATTCTTTGTACAATATACACTTAATATAGAATCACCTGAATTCCTTACCTGAATTTTTAGAAACTGCTCTGTCTTTTTGTCCTTAATTTTTCTTTCTTGCATATCTGCATCATATCTACTGCCGTTCTCCACTGTTTGCTTGCCTCTTCGTCACATATGAAATCAGTGAAGACTGTATATTGATAAACCTGCATTGACAAATATCCGTGAATTACATATGGGTAAATGAAAGACTTTTTTTAATTACTCTTCTTTTTGTCTTCCACGAAAACAGAGATAGAGCAAAGAGAAACCTGGGGTTAAGCTCTGATATAAGAAGTTTGTGAATGTGAATACTGCCTTATTTTTATATTGCTGACCACGTAAATCCATGTACGAAATCTATTTATATTATTACTCTTTTCAGAAAAAAATGTGGCAACACAAACATAGAGAAATAATCGAAGTGTCTTACAACACAAACCACGTGGGCTTATGAGAAACAGGAACTACTAATGTTTGGCAAGTTGTCCTTTGGAAGCCCAAGCAACACCTTCAGAGTGACCAGTCATATTTAGAAGTGCCACAGACTAGTTTAGGTGCAGCGTTTATCTGTTTTCTTTTAGGCCCGATCTTGGAGTTTACAACAAGGTGCCTAAGACGCTTGTGCAGGGTTCAGTGATTTTCACAGAATTCTGGTGAGGCTTGCAAGAATTATCCTTATATTGTAAATGGCAATTTTCTAAATCGCAATTTACAGGAGGTTTGTCTGATTCCTTTTCTGTTTTATCACTCTTTGGTGGTTTTTTTTTGCCGGAACTTATTTCTCGGCTTTTTCCCAATTCCTAACAATCCCTCCTCCATCTCTTGTGCCTCGTTTCCCTGCCTTTGCTTTTGAACAATCATGCCTTTAGGCAAGAGTTTGTAAATTAAAATTGTATTGTCCTGTTTTATGAACTTAGCTATTCCCAACATTCGCATTTCTAATCCTCTGACTTCCTTAATTAAGATAGTTATAAACACCCGTATGGGGAATTTGATCATGATTATTTGAAATGACATATTTTTATCATACAAGCAGGTATGAAAAATAATTAAAATTTGAGAACATATAATGGTGCCAAGGAATTTTAATTGAATTAAACTGTAGACTCATGGGACATATTTTCTAAAATTAAAAGCGTATCTTTAAAATAATTTCTACATTTACAGGGAACTTATTTTTTTGAGAAGGAAAATAGATGAATTTGTTGTCCCTTTTCCAGTAGTATTTATGTCAGAATGAAGACAAAAGGCATAGAAATACTTAAAATGGCTTCCTTTAAATGATGAAAGTGGTTCTACCCTTTAATGCATGGAGTCCTTGAGTGCTCCATCTCAAGGACTGCACAAGCCCCCGCATAAGCCTGCCTGCCTCTCAGCCTGGACTGGCACTCTTCTGTGGCTCAGAGACACGCAAATATAGTACAGTGAACAGAGTCCTGAATCAAAGATGAACTTAGCCTAAAAAGAGCAGAATTTGGCTCCATGTTACCCCTTGTCTCACTGCCAGAAAGCTTTACGTATAATAAACACAGTTATCAAAATTCACTTATGACAAGTAACAGTTAACTTGTGCATCATTTATCGCAGAGTTCTGCAATTAGTCACATCTTCATATACTTTAACAGGTAATATGTGTTTCCTTAAAGAATGCCACATTTTATTAAGGTTTCCAGCTTTTCACAGGGAGGATATTAAATGAAAAGCATTCTTATTTGCCTGGAAATTCATACCATACACCAAATAGCAAGCTTTCTGTGATTAGTTAGCAGGAACCATCTGTCGTGTCCCCACCCCCACAGTGCTGAGGAAGGCAGAGACTGAAGGTGAGAAGTATATTTACTTTTGACAACAAAACCAGCTGTTGCCATTACTTCTAGCTGTAAGGCAAACATGCTGGAAAAGGTGACTATCTATTGTGATGCTAGTGCACTGGGACCAACTATGACTGTTGATGACAGCAAACCTCTTAAAATCCAGAGGAAAATTCCTTTATGGCTTATGTCAGGAGGGCTTGTTACAAACACAGCTCCAGCTGGGAGCTGGAACCAAGAAGCAGAAACTTCAGGCTAGAAAAGTATCAGGATGAGTTCAAGTAAGAATCTCCCCCTTCTTCCGCCTTCCTTTTGCTAGAAAATTATATTGGAAAAGAGAACTGTTTTTCTCTAATGATAACACAAGATTCTGAAATGAAGCACAGCAGGTCGAAACATCCGGCACAGATTTAAGAAAGATATTGCATATTCATATGCTGAAATGTTTTCTAGTGCTGACAGATAACTATTCCAAGTGGAAAGGTACGTGCTCTGCTGTCGTTCGTTCTCTGCCAATTTCCCTTCTTAAAACTCTGGCACCAGATTTTGGGGTCTGTGTGCTCTAATCACTGTTATTCTTACCGTCATCCGTCAGACTAAGAAAGGTATTTACAGAGCTAAATCATTTTGCCTTTCAATAGGATTGCAGCAAATAGGTAGATTTTCAAAATTTTTGAGAAAGGGAAAAGGGGTATTTCTTCACTAAAACCACTTTATTCCCTTGTTACTTTGTTTCATATTGTACAAGGAGAACACTGTGCTATGGTGTGAATGTACCCAGAGCATATTTCAGGAGCAAAATATAAACATTGGCAGCAAAGGGCACTTTATGCAAATACGTTTCCTGAGTGATGGCTCTTCCTCCCTGATGATTCTGGCAAGACATAATAATTTGTGAAAATAAGTGGAGTGCCCTGCCCTTCAGCTCTTTTTTCTAGAGCACGTACATCCCCTTGCAAATAAGATTATGACAAAATAAAAGGTTCACTGGGGTGGGAGCTTCTTTTAAAATATGTTCAATATATCACTGTAGAAAATAGCAGAGATAAAGCAGAGCTATAAAAGACACACTTTTAGGAAGAGAAAACAGACCATCATGCCTAACTCTATATTGCGCTCATTTTCCTTTTACAGCCCACCTGTCAGTCCTGTTATCCTTGTCTAGAAAAGAATTTACAGTAAGTCTCTGCTTCAATCAGTTTCCATGGTAACTTGGTTCTGTTTTAAAACCTTTACATAAAAATGGCTTGGTTAAAATGATAATGAGCTGCAATGCTTGCCCATACCTGAACTACACCTTTCCTATTGCTCAGAAATAATCAGATAGGGGTGTCACTCCATCTGCCGTAGTTCCTTTAGCTTCTACAACACTGTCTCACTAACCAAGTCAGAGCAGTTTCTTTGCCATCTGGAAATCTCAGTTTTCAGAGCTATACAGAGTTCAGGGTACTGACTAGTGTTTACACATTACGTGCTGTGAAGTAGAGTAAAGCATGGTAGGGTCTGGAGTTTTGAGTTCACTGGGGAAGGATCCCTCTGTGTGTACAGTACCTACAGTGGGGCTGAAAGCTCCAAGGACCATAGCATCTTTTAAGAAATGAACCAGAAGAGGTACGCTGTCTCCCTTCTAGAAAATGCTTTTCACAAAGGCAGGAAAAAAATTTCCCTTCAGGCCAGATCAAGGGGAAATAAAAGTTCAGAAAAAACAAATGAAACTTTTAATCGATTCTAAGAATCTTGTGATACTGTCCCATCATTGTGGATATGTATGTTTTATCCAACCTTTAGATATTCTTTATCCTAGTTTCAAGTTCATCTCTTGCACTCATGATTTCTGATTCTCTAGCCCAGTTTGACTTTGACTGTGACAGTCTTTTTCATAATTCTGATTACTTCATTATACTGTCTCAAATCTCATCTAGGAAAATATCAATATTCTTTTTTATGTAACTTAAATACTTCAGTGATAACACAAGTTTCAGTTACAGGGAAATCTTAAAAGAACTTCTAATGTGGATCTCTTAAGCAATTACTCTGAAAACCTGCTGCATTTCGTAGAAGATGACACCTTCCCTGTGATATCAAAAACTTAACATTCTGTATTAGATCTGCTCTTCTAAGTTGTATCGGGTAGCTTAATATTTGTATAGGAATTTTTTTGTTCTATAGCAGGCACTGATAGCGTTTATGAAAAATAATTTTACACTGCTGTATCTTCCAGGCAGGCATTCCAAAAGCTGCTGAATATAGGTAGACACCAGTTAATTTACAAGTGAGTTTGTCCAAAGAAAGTCTTGGTAAAGGTGTCAGGTTTTGGCATGGGACAAAGCAATATTATTTTCCCATGAGAAGCGGTTGCCCAGCTGGTCCCTATAAAGCGTCTTACATAACAGAAACAAGTCCATGTTTGCATTGTGTTCCCAAAAACAACTTGAAAAAAACCAAGCTTTCAAATGCATTTTTTCCACCTCTTATTTTTAACTATCAGTCTCATTTACCCATTGTGTCCTAACGCTGTTCTATAGACATTAATTTCTGAAGGCAGGGCTTTGTCAAATGAAGGTATCATAAATCTACTGAATTCCTTTCGTCAGTCATGGCACTAACATCTTCACAGCGCTCCTGCACGTCAGTAAAGTATGACCTTCTCTGACTGATCTGTGCAGACTATGTTTAATTGAACTCTGCTTTTCCAGTGGGCATTTTAATTTTCACACAATGATTTTTTCAATAGCTGATGTCCAACCAACTGGTCTCCAGTTTCCAGATGCAAGACTAAATAACACCTGATGCTTTGTTCATTGAAAAAAAAAAAAGTTACTTATTTATATTATGATTAAAGTAGAACAAACCTGTTTGGATAAAATAATATAAGCTTAAATATTCGTGTATCCATGAACCTTCATGTTACAAATCTCAGATGCCTCTGCTGATGAAGGCCAAATGGGCTATGTATAAACAAATATGTAAAAAGAGAATCAGTAGCTAGTAAGAAGTTAACTGTGCCTGCATTACCAGTTTGCTGCCATCTGTGGTATATGTTTTTGAGTTGGATGAAGTTTGCAACGGTAATCTAAACCTCAGACTCCCTCTTTCTTGGTCCCTTTGGTCCTGGTGTCTCCTACATGATGTATCCTCCAAACTTCCGTATTAAGTCCTAAACTTACTTTCAACATATCTTTCTCTCTGATTTTATTCTTTTTATGCAAAGTATCCCCTTTCCCTGGTTACATGCAAGAAATCACATTTTGAAGTGTGCTACATAGAAAGAGATCAGCGGAGGAATACCATCATGAAAGTCACAGGAGGGGAACCAAAGGTGTAAACAACAGTTTGGAGAGTGTGAAGGAAGGAAGGAGCAGTGCTTTGTTTCTTCTCTCTCCCTGCTTCTCCTGTGAGTAGCACAGCCAAGATAGGAGTTTGAAAACAAATTTATCAGGATCATTAAGTTGCTTGCTGACCAAATTAACAAGGTAGAAAGGCTCATAAAACTGGATCAGACACTTTCTCTTTGGTATATATGGTTTGTTTGAGTCAGAACTACTGCATGTGAACAGTCTTTGCACTCTTTCACTTCTGCTGTTCTCTTGCCTCCAGCCCTCCTCCTGACAGAGGCACTGGCCTATTTGTCAGTAAAACTTGTCACACTAAATGTTCCTGATCTTTATTGTGGTGAGTAGTAAATGAGAATTGTTTTATAGTAGGGCAGAAGAGGCAAGAGCTCCAACCAAGCCTTCAGGCACACTTCAGAGACCACCAAACCCTGTTCTGTTCTGGAAGGCCAAAAGGTTGCAAAGAAGTTAATTTCAAACTAAGATCATAGCCACTCAATTTAATTAAGAGGTTCTCGTCTCTAGATATTCTTTTGATCACAATTGACACGTGGGACTAATCTGATCAATAATTTCTTTTTAGCAGAAATGTTTTTAGAAACACACATGTCCAGGTCACACTGAAATTAAATTTAAAAGTTCCACCTTATTTGGAAGGTAACTGCTATCAGTGAAAATAATAAGCAGAAACATAATGTTTTCATGTCACCTGATAGCACTGAATAAGTAGGTATGTATATTTTCAAAATGAATTTGCTGTCTCAAAGTGACAAAGACAGGGTTAGCCGTTACGTCTAAATTATAACAGAGTTAGGCCAGTGAGTAGGACTCAGGGCAACAGGTTCCTTGGATGGCTTCTGGGCTTCCACCTCTTCTGTAAAACGGAGACCATGGAACTTCCTTAATTTGTGCAAGGAAATACATTCCAGACTTTGTGATTCCCAACCATTACAAGGAAGAATGAGAGAGTTGCAATTTACATAAGTACCTAAACAGGAAATAGGAAATAAGTCATGCCTGTTTACTGGTTCACTGTCATAATTTTACCTTGATTTACTCAAAGATTTGCTTCTGCCAGTGTGAAGCTTTTCAATGACGTTACATAAATGAAGCCAGCTTAACATATCATTCTTAGAAAATTCATATCAGTTCACTAATCACTCCATTTCTAGAAAGAAATTCAAGCTTCCTGTGTTACTTTTAGAAGTATTGTATAAACAATTTATTTTCATCTGTGTGCTGAGAATCTGGGGTTCGGGGGTTTATTCATAAAATCCAAACTAGCTTGTTTGATTTTCCACCTTTCTTTCCTACTTTAAAAAAATGCAGTTTGAAGGAAACACAAAATCAGATGGAAGAACTCAATTTGGGCACTTGAAAATATATGGCAATTACATTTCTTTTTACAAAGAATTGATCTTTTCTAAAGGTGTGAAAAGAATCAGCTACGGAGGTGTATGTCTTTAAGCTTTGTAAATACGTCTGCTTTTGATTTCTAAAGATAATGTAAGGAATAGGGCAGCTACAAAAAAAAAGCAAGGTCAGTCAATAAGATAACATCATCAGTCTGGGTCTGACATTGTTCTAGAAAATAGGGCAAATATTAATCTAATACAGAGACTACTGTGAATTCTAAGGTTACGCATGCAATAGATACATGGCTGATTCACCAACTTTGGAGTCCAGAGCGCCTTATAGATGAATGTGCTTTTAAATTAGACATGAAGCTCCAAGGGAAATGGGTTTGTTAATTTTTGCTAAGATGTCAGTTTAGTCAATCAGAACATTTCTTAGAAAAATAGTATCAGGATGAAACACAACGACTTTCAAAAATCTTTGAAGAAAAACTTGTGAACTTCCCTAGCCACCTGTATTTCTCCCCACTGTCCCCAAAAACACAAGTTTAAAATCAAAACACACTTAAGACAGTGTAACCTGTAATGTTTAAAGCAGTTCAGCTTTAAAAAGTAGATAACTAACTAAATAAATAAATGCCTGTGAGAAAATTATGGTAAAACTCTCCAGAAAAGCAGAATCCAAAACACACGCTGAAGAGCTGGCTCACTGAGTCTAGTAAAAACACTAAAAAAAAACCAACAAAAAAACCCCAAAAAAAACCAAGAAAAACACTCTAAAACAAGTGACAGTCATTTGTATAGGCGATGTTCTAATCTTCATGATGTTCAGGTGTTTTCCTACCAGAATTTTACTACTCTACCTTCTCCCTTCCCCTCCCTAAAAAAACCCTGAAAATCTCTAACACTGCCTTTAGTATGTATAAAATTATCTTTCTAGCATCTCTCTTGTACTGTTAAACTGCCCCATCCTTTATTCTCTATATTCAGAAGCTTCAACCACTAACTAACTTCTTTATGTGTAACTTTCATTAGGAAGACACTCTAATTAGTACTTAGTATATCAAAAGCTCTCTGAATTACTACCCAAACTTAATTGTTATGATGGAGGCATTCAAGTCTAATAGGCAAGTATAAAAATGTGGACTATTTTTTTTAGCAATTTTGTTTCAATAGCAGCATAGTAGTGGGACTTTTTGTTCAATTGTGATTACATTTTTTGTCATTTTTCTTGAGTTTGATTTTGAGGAACAGAAGCTGCAAGACAAATATTTTGGCTCAAGAAGCTTAGTCACTTATGCGAGTTCAGTAGCTTCTTTACTAATATAAAATTTACAAAACTGGTAATTTTTGAAGCCATAAAATTAAGCAAAATGAGCCATGTTGGGCTTACAAACAAGTAAAATAATCTATTGTTTTAATAAACAGGCTCTTTTTAATTTTCGAATGAAGGATGTAATATTCTCAGCAAAGCAAAAGTTAGATTTTTAAAAGGAAAGAGTGACAGGGATGGGGAGTTGAGAGAGAACATTCACCCATGCTACAAATACAATGCAAGAGCTCAATATTTTTAAGGTCACTTCTCATTTTTATGAATATCCCTGATGGCTGCCTAAGATCAATTAGATTTAATGTAGTCTGTTATTCCTCACTAAAGTTCAGCTCCTCAGTCCTACAGTATTACACTTTATTAAAAATTGTGAGAGGAAAAATTAGTTTTGGCATTTTTAAAATCTAGAAGTAGAAAGAAAAATCATGAAAACAAATGCTGTTTTTCTATACATATGGTCATGGGTTGAATTATGGGATTTTTTTCCTCTTAGGTTTGCTTTTCATCTCTACGAATATTAGATTGGGAAATCATTTTGTAGCTATTTTTTTGTGTCAGATGCCCAGATGGTATAAATTAGCTACATTGACTTCACTAATGTAGTATAGATTTACATCCCCATGGAACAGAGAGCATATACATATAACATAGCATAGCATAAAAGCTTTCTCTTTTAGCAGGGATTATCTATCTGCATGAGAATTTCAAAGCACTTAGTATCTTGGACCAAGGACTCAGAACTTGGAGCTTTACCACTGCCTTCTCTGGAGATAATGGGGAATAGTCACATTGCTCAATTTTAGGCTACTAACTCAGATCAGATGATTATACATAAATTTAGAAAAGGTAAAGTTGATTTCTTTATGGTCCAAATCCTTATTTAACAGAAAAGAACTATGTTCTGTTAAGGTCTTTTTTGAAATTCAAACTAGCCTCTAGACTAACTAGAGGTTAACATGGCTTGCATGAGCTTCAGATGATTAACCTACTTTATATTGCTCTCACCACACTGCATTGGTTAATCATTACCTTTTAGCAGTGTCTTTAACAATTAGGTAAAACAGCATTTATCTCTTTTCTATATTTAGAAGACCTTACACAAACTAATCTTATTTTCCCTTTATTTTCCATTATACTTGCCATGTGGAATATGTATATGAGAATTAATGTAAGAAAAAAATCAATCTCTATCCTTGACTAGATTCAGATGAGTTAGTTCTTTCTTATCTTTACTCTCCCTCTAGGCCCAGTGTCCATTACTGTTAAATAAGAGAAGATGAGTTTCTCACTGGCAATGAATGGACTTTAAAATTCAGTTAGACACTTTCCCACTCAGAATCTGTTTTATCAGCTGATGTCTTCCTGAAGGATTAGACAACTGATTGGGAAGTCTGGTAAAGAGAAGACATTCCTGAATATTCTGTCCAGAATGAAACAGTCAGTTATGGTATTTTTGTGAGACAATCCTGAGTATGTGTGATGATTACATGGTGTATTTCAGCTCATAAAACAATTATACTAAAGGTGGGAGAACTATCAGATCATCAGTTATTATATATTGGCTTTCAAACAGTGGATATTTTAGGGGGAAATATAAAGAGATTTTCAGGTTCATTTCCAGGCCTACCAGCTGCAACCCTGCAGCCACAGAGCAATTAGAGAGATCTAATCTATCTACTTTTCCTTTCGTAGATTTCAGGGACATAAACTTTGGTCTTCAGCTTTTCAAGATAATATTTAAGAGATGTTTTTAATAATTGGTGTTAGAATGATTTTTTGAATGACATGGGAATTTGCCGTGGCCAGTTTTGCTACAGGTACAATACATTTGCAACTCACAGAGGAAGCTGACAGAGGGATTTTTATTGGTTCACTATAAAATTTTCTTTCTGTATCCTTAGCCGCTTGTAAGAAAAATACACTAGCTGATTCTTACAACACTGTGCATACTCAAACTGTAATGTCATAAGTCTTGTTTTTCTTTCTAAATTTTTTAAGATGCTAAAGTAACAAAGAATTAAAAAGTTTATTCTTTAACAATTATGCAAAAAGGCTATATGTAAGAGAGGAACATACAGCTGTGTATGTCTCATTGTACCAAGTTTTTCTGGTAGAAAACTAAATCAACTTATTATTAAGTAGAAATATTATTAAGTGGAAATACATTCAGACATCCCTGAGAAAACACTTTTGAGCAAAATAAGTATAAGCAATTTATAAAACTGTTTATACATAACTAGAAAATCGCAAAGATTTTTTCTGAAGGAATGCCATCATGATACTAGTCCATGTCATTTCCTTTGAGAGAAGGTACTTATCTATGCACAGTATAGGGGCAGAGTCAGTCTTTAGTGCTTCAAATGAAGGAACCAATGATAATGGAGTAAAGAAAATGGAATAGCTTAGAAAAATATTAGGTTTAGGCCCACGCACGATGGTAGATCGAACAGTAGATTTGATTTCCATTCAACTATGTGCTGAATTCTACAAGAATACCTAATTCTTGTAATTCATGGGACCATCAGGATAAAGAAAATCATTTTCCCTGGACTTCAGACAATTACTTAATGACATTGTCAAGAGTAATCCACAGGAATAGTTGCTCTTTTTTTTCCATCTTCCTGTACACCATCAAACAAAAATATCTTTCTCTCCCTGCAGAGACTTAGTTACTCACAAACATAAATGCTTACTGAAAACACATAAGTCCTTGAAAACTGTTACATGGCATAGGAAGAGAGCAAAAGGCATTGTGCGATGTCAACATGTCCTGCATCTAGACTAGAAGGAATGTTACCCAGTAAAAGTGCTCAAGTGACTGAGAAAGAGACTGTACCACCTGCTATAAAAGGAGGCAAATGAAAATCAAGAGCTCCTGCCAGTCCGATTTTGTGGTAACAACTTCTTCACCTAACTCTGATTATTCATTAACCTTGAGCATGTAACCACAATGCTCTAGTTGCAGACCATAAAGTGCCTCCAAACCACTCAAAGCCTCACTGCGCTGCGCTTAGCTTAAGTGTGTGGGTCTTAGCCGTGAACAGAGACCTACCAGACCTCCCTGTGCTTACATATCTGCTTTATTTACACTGCCTCTAGGTGTCCGGTGCTAGAAGAAGTAGAAATGTCGACTGAATAACTAAGACAAGGATATATTTGTGGTGGCAAAGACTGGCTAATTTTGGAGAGCTTTTTGCTTATGAGAATCCCACCACATCTAAGAAAAGAATTGTATCTTGGGAGCATTTAGTAAAAAAAAAAATAAATCCCACATGCAGAATTCATGTATAATATTGTTTTTAATACTGCCTCTCCTAATTCAAAGATTTCAGTGCCACCTTTTTAACATCTCCCAAGGCCATACATTTCAGAAACTATGTATTTAAATATCTCTTTCTCAGAACTGTAATAATAGAGGATTTCATTAGCAACATTTAGGAGTTTTAAATTATTGTTGCAGAAACAGATATATTATAGTGCACAAAGGAAAAGAGAGAATAGTTTTCCCCCACAGCAGATTTTCAGTGTATATTATATGATTCATAGGGAGAACAATCATGTAAATGAACTGTGTTTTTCTGTTTGAAAAGATTTAAAGCTAGATTTATTTCCAAATTAAGAAAGTGTTATCAAAGTAAACAAAAAATTCTCACCAGCAAAACCCATACATGAATACTAAGAACATAGAACATACTGTATATTATGCATGTAAGCAACTTACATTTGAAAAGGTAAAAGGATGAATTTTTTACAAAGAAACTGTAAGGAGTTGCTGTAAATTCTGGAAGAGAAAAGAACGGTCTTCTAATGCAACACAGGAAATACCTTATGATCCTATTTTTTTTTTTTTTTATTTCTATGCAGACTACGTAGTAAGAAAAACTATCAACTTTCTTTTTATCCATCCATTCTACTTCATTGTGCTTTGATTTGCTTCATATGACTGCTAGGTCTCATTCATTTAGTACAGACTCACTCTTCCATGTCCCGCCTGGTTTCAGTTTCATGCTCCTTGGCCACGGTGCTAACACGTCAGGTCTTTGCTGGGCAGCTCCTCTCCTGAGCCTGGGCCATACATGCTGGAGGTAGCAGGTCAGCAAACGTCTCAGCTAGTTTTGCTTGCAGTATATTGTCTTGGGACAGGACAGAGGCACCAACCTTGCATTTCAATGGGAAAAATGTTGCTAGCAGTGGAGGAGTTCGTTTGTGCCACCTCCCTTCCAGCCTTGGATTCTCTCCACACAGAGGGATGTTATTCCCCTGCCATCACTAAATTCACTGGTCAGATTTGCAAAACAATGGGCATCACTGTGCTAGATTTAGGTCTAGGCTTTTAAGCTGTGCCAATGCTATTTTAAAATTACGTGCTTACTATTTAAGAACGAAAATAACGTAAAGCAATCTACTTGCTAGCTACTCCATTTTTATACTGCCCATGATCTCTCCTGTCCTCCTGTGTACTGTGATGGTAGCTGGAGTAACTTCACGTTTTGACAGCTCAAACACTGACAGGAGTTGTATGTGCATCTGCTTCAGAAAAGAACTTTATGAGGGATGCACAGTCTATGTGGGAGCCTGTAATGCAGGTGGTCACCTCACACTGAACTGTGTGGCCTTGCCTAAACCACTGCCTGTGCCTTGGCGTACTGATGCTTTGCTTGTGTATGTTTATGCAAACTTCAAGCCTACTTTTAACCACCTTGTAGACATAGCCTCAATAGTAAACCTTTCATAAAAAAACAACTCAAAATTTGAAAATATGAATGGTAATATTCTGTTATGCCTCAGATACTACCATGACATTATCTTATACGGATAAGTACATTCACTGGTAAAATATTTTTCAGCTCTAAAACACTGTAGTAATGCCTTTTGGAATGAACTACATCTCAGGTCAGTACTAATCCACAGAATCCTGCATATTTATTTTGGTCTTTACTTACAGCATGTGATGTAGCCCTCCCTCTCAGTACTTTTGATGTGTTTATCATATGTGATTAACAACTAGAAAGGTTTCGAGCCCAGTTCTCAGGTGGAAGAGGCAATCCAAACAAGCACACTCTAAAGCTGGAAGTGGACACAGTATAAGTAAGTGTTGGCAAAAGTGAGGTATTTTTAGGTAGCTAAGATGGTGTACGAAAGCTGCAACTATATTTGTTTTAGTACTCTTTGTTGAGGAACAAACTGTCAGAAATTCTCTTTTTGGTTGAGAAGCATCTAGTTTCTGTGTCCCACTGCCAGGCGTCTATCGATCAGATCCAGTGGAAAGTACACGTTGACTTTTTGATATTTCATTCCTTTCTATGAAACAAAGGTTCTATTTTACAAAGGTAATATATAGACTTTAGCAGTGAATCCAGAGTATGCTTTATGGGTTCTGTAGGCGCTATCTGTAAAAAGCCAAAAGTTAGTAAATGCTAGTTGTAATTCATCAGTTAGTGTAGTATGTGACCCAGTACTCTAGGTGTGATCTGCTGAGGCTAAGCTGTCCTTCAGGCCAAAGAAGTAAAAAAAAGTTAGGATCACATTTGGGATACCTCTGGAGATCTAACTGTTGGCTTGGCCATACCCTCATACTCTCTAATCATACAGTAATTTTCCCACCATTTCAAGCTGAAAGATGACTTCTGTAGGGTATTTTCAACCTCTTAATATTTTTCTTTTGAATTTTATGACAATATCAACTGGGTGAAACTGAGCTATGACATTCCCCAGAATGGCCTGGCTCTATCAAACCTTGTCCTCCCTGAACATGTGTCCATACTGAGAATGAGAGATAAGGTATTTATTGCCAGAATCTGAGAACTGCTTGTATGGCATCTGCCTCCATCTGATACCATTTCATCTCTTGCAAGTATTTGGGTACCACCATGGTACAAGCATGGAATTTAATCTTACGTGGTCTGGGAAAGCTTCTGCATGCTCCTTTTCCCTTAACTTCCCTGGCACAGTTCTCAGCTGGTGCGTATCTTTATGTTTTCCCAAGTGCAGGTTTATCAGTGAACTTGAAGATTTCACATCCTGTCCATAAAATTATTGCAGCAGCAAGGTGACAACAATGTATACAGCTTACCATCTCTTTGTTACTACAAATGTTTAATTGGCTTGATATCAAAACATTTTTAAGACTAATAGAAAAAACAAAACAAGGCTTTGATTTAAAACATAAATAATTCAAACAAAATCATTATTGGACTGATTCTGACATGTTTTAGAATGGAGAAAACCAGACACATTTACTATATATTACTAAATATTAAAACAGAGAACATGCTGTAGCATCATTCGTAATGTATTGCATAATGAGTGGAAGGAGTAATTGGCACTGGCTGTGACATCAGTTCATTGCAAGCCTCAGCCATTACTGTCTGAAGTTACATTTTAGGCTGAATGCTGACTCTTCTGTCTGTGGAAGAACTTTCTGTTCACTCTAATTAAACTGGATAATGCAATTCATGAACTGTTTCTGGATCAGTGCTCTTCTTACTTTAATGGAAATCAATAAAAAATAAGTAGGCTTCCACAGGAGGAAATAAAAGTACAAACTCAATCTCAGAAAAACAGCCCATGAAGATTTGTCAAAAGTAGAACACATTGGTGACCTGCAGCCTTTCCCAGGCTTCATGCGCAATACTCGCCTTGGAAATGCTAATGGCCAGATGGTACTATTCCATGCTACTCTGAAATGAGTTATCAAATCCTGCTGCTAGTACACAGCCAAATAAGCCAGAATTTTAAAGTGAGTTATCAAATCTTTGCACCAGTGCACTGCCAAACAACCAGAGGTTTTACGATAGAGTGCTGTGGAATGACCAAAACAAATCTCAGTAGAAAGGGAAAGCAGAACAGTTCTGTGACTGCAATTACAACAAAAAGGGCTGCACCTTGCCCAGTGCAGCAAATCCACTGCCTCTAGCAACCTCTTTTCTGATGGGTTTTGCTATTTAGACTTCCCTTGCAAACTGGAAGATATAACAGTGCCTACTAAGAAACAGAAATGCAGCACCAACTTATAATTCTCATAGCCATTTTCCAGTTTCTTTCCCTTTACCTGTGCAGAGGAGCTTTAAATGATTTGTTTCTTCTGTGGCCTAAAGCATTCTTCTTTCCACTGTGAATAGCTCCCTGTATTAATCTGGAGAGGCATCACTTGGGTAGTAGTGCATGATGTGCTGCTGCTAGAGGAAACCACTTGGGATTTTGGAGGGTAAAGCAGCAATTGGGTTGCTTTCCTAGTTTTAATGATGTTCCTGTTTAGAAGTAAGGCTGTTCCTTATTTGTTGGCAGAGGGTGCGTAGGTCTTTTTAAACTATTGTCACATGATGCAATAAAGGTGGTTTACGCTTTCCAACATGTGAGTAAAGCATTAACAGGTTTTGGTGTGAACCAACATTTCCACAACCTAGTAGTTGCTATGATAAGACAACTTTGTTGTCTGGGAAGCTAAAAGAGCCCAAAGTTTGTGACTGTGTTCCAAATCAGTACTGAAAAAAATCTGTCCAAATTCTAGTTCTAAAATTCTGCAAGAACCTTTCATACCAGACTGTGAATATTTCGATCTCCGTGACTCATTTAATGTGTGCACTTCGTAACCGTCCAGGATGTTTAATGATAATGCTTAGGTTTATATGGAGACTTCAGCAAATTGTAAACTAGCAGCAAAATCCTTTCAGCCCTGCAGGGGCAGCAAGGTGTCTGATGACAACCGTCACGTGTAAACTGCACAAGAGCTACAGACATCACTGTCAGGGGTTGGCAGGGAAGGAGGTGAGGCCCCTATCTATAGCTACGAAGCCCGAGCAGAAGACATCTTAAAAAAACTACTGATCATGAGGTCTCAGATTCTCAATTCCAGTTCTCTGTCCCTTGCTGCCTTTGTCAGTTCCAACTGTTTTCCCCAAACTATTTCTCCTCTGTGCACTTTTTCCTGCCTCCTAAGCCTCAATGAAATTAAAATGTTTCAAGCCATTAATTGCAAAGGCATAATTGGTTTTCCATGATGTGAAATGAATTCTACTGAAACATGGAATATTTAGAAGAAAAAAAAAAACAAAAATAGTCAAAATTATCTGATAAAACTTTAAAAACAGTAAGTCGATCTTAATATTTTACATGATAACACATATTTTCTCAATAGTTTTTAAATTTTAATTTCTTGATAACTGAGATTTCATCAGCTTGAGTTCACTCATATCTCTTCTGTATGGTAGTACTATTTGTTGCCATCTAACAACCCCCCTGACAAGAGGAAGGAACTGTGTAGTGTTGAATAGTGGGGATTTAATAGTGGGGAATTAAGAAATTCCCATTAAAACTTTCTTTAATTATGATGACAGCATGCAGGTGAAACAATGACGAAAGGATTTCTTTCATGAGAATAAGACTTGCCTTGCATGAAGACTGGGTTACAGTATGCCAAAAATAGATGCCAATGACTCCGCATCTGCCTGAGCTTTCCAGCAGTTCACCTGAAATAAGAGGCTTCCTCGTGTTTCTCTTAGGATGTATCTAACAATTTAGTCAAAGTCTAATCTCAACAGTTATTATCTACCTTAGTTTTGTCACCTCCAAATGATCCTTTAAATATTTATAATATAAAACGTTTTAGCATGACAAATGCAAGCAAAATCCTGTGAAATTAAAAAAAAAAAAAGACATTAGAGCTAGACTACAGATTCCTTAACAGCATGTAGCTTATTTTCCCAAGATGAAGTGAAGGAGTACTTAGTATCCCTAAACATCAGACTCGAGATAAAGTTCCCTGAAGTTATTCACCTTTGAGTGGAAAAAAAAAATGGCATTTGAATTCTGAAGTAGCTGCTGCTTAAAAATTTGACTTTATTCCATTGCAATAAATTCCAGAAGCCATGCAGAATATAGATCCCTGAACTCTTACTCATCTCTGCCCTTGTATTTGTCATCCTCCTACCCAAAATAATTAGAGCCATCTCAAATTCTGCATCTTAATCTGACTCAATAATTTCCATGTAGGTTTTACCTCCCAGAAGCCTGTTTATGATCTTCAAAGCTATTTCAGCTTGTCTTAAGAAATCCTGTATCTTTGATCATATTGTTTCAAAATAAATCCTACCATACAAGTAAGAGGATATTAACATTTAGAGGACACCTTCAGGTAATTCAGAATCCTAAAACAATACAAGCATAATTACTTGGAGAAATATAGATCAAAACAGGGAGCCAGTCCTCTTGTTTCTCTATCGCGGGAAGATTTTGCAAATGAAAGAGCTCTTTATGATATTTCACTTGTATCAATTAACCATGTGGTATTATCTTTCCATGTGGCACACAGAGGTTGTAGATTTTGAAGAACCAGAAAGAAATCAAGGACATTCTTGCAGAGATCCTAAACTATCTTATGTCCTGCGTACTTGCACTTCTCTTTTTATTCTGCCTATAAGTCTGAACAGAGTTTCTGTGGCTCAGGAAAAACCTAGTGAAAAATTTGCACAGTTAGCTTGTGATAGTTAAAGTACAGTATTTATTTCAATGGGAACATCCTATATGTCATTCCTGTTGTACCCTGTGCCTGTGTCTTTGTTCCCCGAATCCATAGTGTGTCATGGCCCACAAGGACATTTCCATCTATGACAACACAGTTTTATGCCAATAAAGAGACAGAGAATGGTTGGGCTGGCAGCCTGCTTTACTCTAACAGCCAGATATTTCCTCTTTTTACAAAGCACAAATCTGTGGTGTCTATGTGGAGAGAAAGAGTGAAGCACCAAGTTGTGGGATTCACTGTAGCCACATCAGCACAGCCTGAAGCAATAAGATAACCAAAATATGAATACCTCCATTGCAACTAATAAAACCAGACTACTTGAGTGTATATCAAGAGTTGCTGCTTTTTTCCCTATATTTTTATAAGAATGCTATTGTCCTGTCACCTGAAACTCACTGCAGTACAAATTATTCGCAAGCTGTGAAGGCAAGTCATGTTATTTAAGATCCTTCACTGACCATTCATGCTAGGTTGTTGAAAGTAGTTTTATTTATGGTCTTTCACTGTTTTTTCAATCTACCATATATCAAACAATTCATCATAAAGCTCTAATGAACTTATGATTCAGTGGCAATAACAGCTGCACAAACAATACAAACTGTAGATCTTCAGTTTCTAAAACTCAGTTTTATGTTCAAGTCCTGGAATATCTTGAGTTTGGTCTGTAAGTTATTCTGCCAAAGGTATAGCTCTGTAGCTCATTCCTGTGGTATCTTCTAACACTAAAAATATGAGACACTTCTGAAATATGATTTATGCAATTATTCTGATATAAGCAAGTACTAAAAGAAGCTTCAGTTTGCAATGTTGATTCTTGGGGATGCTAAAAAGTTCCACTTCTCTAAACTCAGTTAATCAAATTATACTACCTGTAAGCCCATCTAGATAGGGATGGGAGGAATACCTGATTTCTTCTCTCCTTTACTGCTAGACAGTACTAAAATCAATTGTATGTTGGTGCTAGGAAAGGCAAACAGACTTGTAGTACTCTTTTGCAAATCACATTTATTTCTCCCTACCTTAACATTTGAACCAGTATATTGGTCTGAAGTTGCGGCAGGGGAGGTTTAGGTTAGATATTACGAAGAATTACTTTACTGAAAGAGTGGTCAGGCACTGGAACAGCCTGCCCAGGGAGGTGGTTGAGTCACCATCCCTAGAGATATTTAAGAAAGGTCTAGATTTGGCACTTCAGGGCATGCTGTAGTGGCAGAGATTGTAGGTTGTTTGGTTGGACTCGATGATCTTAAGGGTCCTTTCCAACCATGAAGATTCTGTAATTCTGTGATTTTTATCTCAACCATTCATTGTTTCTATGATACACTGAAAACAAAGACTCAATTTTAACCACTAATGATGTTTTTGTGTGAACTAAAACCAAATGCTACAACTATTTTTACAAAATCAAGTAAAGGAAAGGACATGCTTCTAAATGTAGAGTGAAGAAGTGAAAAGTCTTTCATATAAGATTCTAAATTGACATGACTTCTGATAGAATGACTATTCATAGATAAATAATGAGTATCCACATAGTGCTTTGTAGGATTTAAAAAATATTTCATGCCTTTTAGTGAGTAAACAGTAATTCAGACAAAATAATGTGATGATATTATTTTTGTTCCAAACAGTCAAATATCTTGTTTTTTATGCATACTTTTTGAATAAGGAATTCTAAGGATAATACTTCTTAAAATGCTATATGCGTGTGCCAAAAAATCCATTTGAAAGCACTACTCCTTATGATTTTACACCTCCAGTAAGACACAGCAATTTAAATTCTCTCGCTCTGTCAAATATGCCGATTGTCTCACAGAGATTACACAGCACTACCTTTCCTTTTAAACCTGTTAGTACTAAGTATCCTTCAGCAGGTTGGGGACCGTATTTAGCACGTTCCCTCTCACCATGAATTAAAACCAATGGGGATTCTTTCATCACCAGCAAACCTCCACCACTCCCTGAAAAGGGAACCACTTTGTCACAGATAATTCATAATAGGTCCACATACTTTAATTTAAAAATATGGTAAATTGCAGCACAGAATTACCAGTACCGTCAAATCTTTCCTGGAACGATAACTATGATGTTTGAGTTAAACCATGACAAGATTGTATATTTGCTAACACCTCAACAAAATTATATTTAAAAGCAAAGGAAGATTAATTAGAAGCAGCTATCCTTTTATCACGGTTCAATGACAGGAATAAGAAATTTTCTTTAATGTACGATAAGAAATGGAAATCAAATGTGAAAGTGCAACTGTGAAGTGTGCACACAAACGCTGCTAGAAAAGTATTTCTAGATATTTCCAGCAACTCACTTCATCTCCTTTCCCAAACTTGGCAATTAATTGCTTTGATAGAGATGTTCTTTTTTAATTTGTTCTTTGTCAGACTCCTGAAATCTACTTTGAATTTTCTCTTAAAATAAAAGAAAAAAACACCTACCAAAAAGTATACTCTAGATATAAGTTCTAGTCTTAGAATTTCTTCAGCTTTGTCACTTGACAGTGAATCCTACAATTAGAAGCAGCTGCTGAGCAGAACACAGTTGCATGCTAAAGGAGCGTAGCTTGAGAAATGAAAGAGCCTCCCAAAAATAGGAAAACTGGCAAAGAGTTGTCCATCTCAGCACATATACTGGTGTTGCACAGACATTCACTGAGTATTTATTAACAAAATCTAAATTATTGGAATCTTTTGAATAGGATCCTCGGTGACCATTCCAGCCTATGCATGATATGTTTCTGTCAATCATCTTAAACTATGTACAAACCATCACCCGATATCTTAATTGCATACAAAAGACTGTATTGTGTTGCCATTCCTGCATCTGCAGGAAAATGCTGCAGGAATTGTTTTGGGGACTCCTTCAGATTGACAGATTCTCTATCCAGGGTGTTAATTAACAAATATTCATACAGTGTCTATGAAGTGCCTTATGCACAGCAAAGGCTGCTTCTGGGAGTCTCCAGGACAGTCTGAAATTCCCACCTCCTGCAACAATTAGCCAAATGCTTTGCTGTGACGTTCAGTCAATCTCCTCGTCTTTAGCCAGGCTCGTGTCTACAGAGACTAGCCAGGAAGTTCCAGGACCAATGCTGGAATTTGATGACTGTGTGCACACAAGCATGGCTCTGATACGCAGCTACACAATTACAGCCACTGTGCAAACTTGAATTTTGCACCTGTATCACATTTATAATTTCAATTCCATATATCTTGCCGTACAGGATAGTATGGAAAAAACTTCTGGAAAAAAGGTTTGGCAAATACACACAGTGAGAATAACTTATGATAGATGCTCTATCAAACAGTCAGACTTCTAATTCAGATGTCCAATTACTGGACATACTGACCATTAGGTAGAATAGGGTTGCATATACACTAGGATTTTGGTAATATAAATCAAGTACAAGGCTTAAAAAGGGCCATAATGTTTACTGTCCCTATAGCAAAGAAAGGCAAACCAAGAACTGACATTTTCTACTGAGAGGTTGCCGTGAAACTAGCCGATAATTTGAGTCTGTGGTAGTCATTTCAGGTATCTAAATCATCTTGCCATAGCTTTCCTGATTCCTGTGGAAGCACAGTTTAATACCCTTTCAAAGCCTTACCTCAGGATTCTCTCTTGGGAGCACACAGTACAGTATGCAGTTAATGCTGATAAGGATGCTATTAGAGCAGTCTGCAAGATCACAAAACTAATAAACAATATAGCAAGGAAGAGAATGAACTTTTTTTTTTTTCCTCGAGCACATTTGGTAACTTCAATTTCACAGAACACGCATAGACAGTATTTTTATTCCCCATCTCATGATGATGAATTTAGGAAAGAACTTAGGAGCTTGATCCAATATCAGGTGAAATTGAGGGTGTCCTTTGCAGTCTTCCTTTTTATTTCTCTCAGTATTCTCAAGTAGACAAAATGCTTGCAACTAAAAATCAAATTGGAACTGTGAAATGTAGCTTTATAGTGAATCATATTAGAAAGTTAAAGGTTATGAACAGGTCGTTTTAATCTTGTTATTCAGACACTTATTTCCTTACTCTTTAGTCCTTCAGTCCTAACTATTTGATATTGCTTTTATGCTTTCTTCACATAGTTTTTCCTTTTGTGTGTTTACCTGCAATAGTAGGAATAATTACTGTCTTTTGTTCAGAATGCATTTTTGGCAAGGTAATTCTGTTTAGTCTTGCTAGGTACGAGTTGTCTTTCTTCATGCATTCGACAGGCAAGTGTGTTTCAGTTTGACATTCTTATTAATTCAACACTGTCTTCTTGAGGTGAAACGATGCCTATCAATAGTAGCTTGCCTGCTCTTCCTGTAATTTACCCTTCAGGCATATTAGCAGCAGTAAACGCTGGATTCTCTTCTTATGTGCTCTCCTTACTAGTTTGCTCCTCTGACCGTTGTTACATTAACCCAATTTTTTGCAATGCATATTACTGCTTTAAGGGCTGCAGGTCAGTTAGAATACTAACTCAAGCCACTGCCAAACTGAAACAGGCCAAAAATTTATCTAAAATATCTTCCCATTGATGAAAGATAAAGGCAATATCTTTCAAACCTAGCAAGGAAAATTGGCTATTTCTGGGAAAAAACGTAGCTTTCTGAATCCATTTTTGCAGGCCTTAGCAGAGCATTATCTTCTCCAAGATTTCTTGCATCTCAGCATGTTTTTCTATTAGGAAAAAACCCCATCACTAAAGCAACTGAATTCCAAATACTAACATTTTAGCTTTTTATTTTTCTGAGTTCCAACTGTGTTGTATTCTATTTTTATTGGACAGCAAGGAGAATGGCTAGATGTTAATGGCATCCTTCTCTTTTGACTCACCATCCCTATTGTTTTTGAAACTTGTGAGCAAGTTAAATAGCAGAGAAGTGCCAAATCCTATGGAATAAAGATTTAAAAGGTTGAAGGGGAACACCCCCCCACCCCCCCTCCCAAATGAAAATTAAAAAAGGAGGGAAAGAATAAAGAAAACCAACTACAGGAAAAGAGAGGTTACACCAGCTTCCATGCTGAGAGGCCAGTGCAGCTCTGCAGACACAGATTCTCCTCCAAACATTGCCCTGCCAAAAAACACGCTCCTAATGATGCTAGCTCTTCTTCCTCACGTGACAGCGAGTTCACAGTAGTTCTGATTCACATGACCGAATGCCTGCATCCAACATGTGGTGACAGCTAACAGATATCCACTCTGTGGTGAGAGCCAGTGTTGAAGTTCAGCACACTGAAGAAAGATGAGAATGTCTTTAACTTTTTTGTAAAGTCACAAAATCCCCAAGCAGGGATTATGGATTATGCCTCACTGGACATTTGGGGCAGGAGTTTCACATGGACTATTGGCTCAATGTCATTACCATATGGGGTCAGCCTCTTACTGCTTTCATTTGCAGCAGAATAACATGTCTGATACTGAACGTTTTGGGAACCTCACTTGAAAAAATATCCTCATATTCATTCTAATATATGAAATGAAATGCAGGCAGCATTGCATGCTTCTAAAGATGACTGTGCTGGCTGAAATGCAGAGCATTTCACCTCCTGATAATTAGACACTGAGTGCATTGAGAAGAGAAGAACAGCTAGGCAGCTAATAGGGTTTTTTTTTGACTGTTGCTTATCTTTGCCACATTCCTAGCTGGACAGATGGCAACCATGTTGTCAGTCTCAGCAGATTCAACAAGGACTTCAGTATTCAGGGAAACCTAACTACCCTCATTTGCATTAGAATGGATTCCTCCAGCTCGAGATTTTAGGCATGCTGGTAGAGTGTGACGGTGCATTCAGTCTATAAACAGCACACTGCTATCAGATTAGTGCCTTCTAAAGAACATAAAATTCACTAGGGAGAAAAATAAAACATTGATGTTTTTAAATTTCCACAGACAGTCACCTCATAATTCTCACAGATTTGGGGGAATTTTAAAATTACAAAACACAGTAATTTCTATGTCCTGCAAATGGCCGTGGGAGACATGTTATAGAATGCCTGAAACTTCTTTAAGTGGTATGAACAAATTCTGAGGTTTTTCTTCTGTAGTGAAGTCAAACCTGTTGGTATATTCCAGTGTTTTGAATCTTTCTGCATATTCTTTGCACAATTTGCTTTCCGCCATTCTACTGGTATGATGCTTAGCTCTCCGTTCCCTTTAATTTCTTCAGTTATACATGTACCTCAGCGTGCTGCCTCTCTTTTCTTTGGTCTTCTGTATTTATTTCCTCTCTTGTGACTTGTGTTGCACAGTATTCTGGTAGAGATATGAATTTCCATTTGTTCTGTCATGTGAAGACTGACTGTGTTATCTTTCTTTGTTCAGCCCTCCTACTGATTCATCCCCAAATTGCAGAAACAGTGGGTTTCATATGTATTCAGATATCTTTTTGTCTAAAGTATCAATGCAAACGCATTATATTTAGCTGATAAAGCCAGTAATTAATTCTTGCTTGAACCGCAACTTAACTACATTTAACACTGAGCTAAATTTTAAATAACAAGGAACCTAAAAAAAGTAAATTTTAAATATAGAGGAACCTAAATAAAGTAGAAAATTCTCCTACTACAGTTTTTCAGGTCCAAAATGGAAAACAAAGCATTCTGAAATTTTTAATGCAATGAATACTTCTCCCCATCAAAATCAGTTGGGTTTAATCAAAGCACTTCATATCAATAAAGACAAAAGGATTTTGACCCTCTTTATGACTTATTTAAAAATTTCATTCAAAAAGAGCTGTTTCAAAACAAAGAATACACATTATCTTGTTTGTCTGTTTTTAAATGTCAAACTAGGACATATTCCTAGCTGAAGTAGTTAAATCCTAAACTGAAATTTCAAGAAGCATCAGTTTGGTTTTGTAAATAATATTTTGCAAGTATTTATTGTTTGACAGATTTTAATAATGATGAGCATATAATTTCTTCCTGAAAAAACATTTTGACAAAAAACTTTGATCAGCTCTGTTGAGAACCCAAATGATTAAGACGTTGCTTAACACACAGCTAGGCCACACCAGCACTCCCAGGCTCATAGTCTGTATCAAGAGGACAGAAAACATCCTTACCGAGACAAGGACAATTTCTTTAGCATTCTCATTTATTTTTCTCTAGCATTCAAGCTATACAAGTAACTGTGCCAAAAAGAAACTTCAGATATATTTTTTTGGAATTACACTGTAGAAAAGATGACAGTCAGGCTGTGTCACAACCTTCTAACCAGGTCACCTTTATGGCTGCTCAGATTAGGCTGCCAGCTGATAGAAGCTGTTTTTCTCCTGTTGCCTCCAGGAAAAAAAAAATGGAACAAGAATTTTTTTTTTTTCTATTTAATAATCTTTATAATAAAGGAAGGCTCATGAACCACATGCGAATATATATATATTTTAAGTTATTACTTGATAGTTTTCCTTTTAGGATGTTTTTCAATTTTATACTGTAAATAACAAGACCTCTTTTTATCATAATTAAGTAAATTAGAGTGTTATGGTAATTTTGGAAAAAGTTATAAACTGTGTAAGTGCTGTGTATACTTTTGATGCTTATTTCAATTACTGAATTGGCAGAAGTGTTGTGTTTCACCATTGGACTTATACTTTCTAGGAGACTTTACCATAGCAAGAAGCCTCACCATAGTCTTAATGTTATGGTACTCTGATTTACTCAGTAGTATTTTGAACTCTGTAAAGAACTGAATAAATATGTGTCTTTACAATGCTGGGTCACGATTTTGTGAAGACAATGCAGTGCTGAAACGTATTCTTAGCTACCTCTTCAAAATTTGACATTTCCTTCAACGGAGTTTAGCTCAGCTAAGGGGAAAAGCAGCTCTTCTATAGAATATCAGGAAGCTTTGACACAATCATAATGATGCCAGCAGAGATATACTTATTTGTATCTGCCCAGACATCTTCTGTCATTATAGTGATAGTTTAAATCTAGCTTGAACTAAACAATTACAGCACACCACTGTGACTTGAAATTATTTTGATATGAAGACAGAATAAGTGGCCTATTAGAATTTACTCTTCCTTTAAAAAGCAGGAAGTATTTTCATGTTGGACTACTTGGCAAGTGAGGATCCACGCTTCAGTGAATGGCTGCACCCTCTACAGCCTCCCATCACAGAATCATGAAAAAATGATAATAATTGTGTTCCAAGTACAAGCTCATGGTATTTTAGACTCTGCACAGCATGTTTTCAAGTTTTCTCTTTCGTCCAGTCCTCCAGGTTTTGATATATTATTTATTGAGAAAATTCTCATTTCAATAATGTTGGAATTCAGGGTGTGTTTTCTGCCTGTTCTTGCTGCTGCAGCATCATAATAAAAGATGGACTCAAGCTTTTAAGGAAGTTGAACTGAAATTGTAGAGTTAATAGACATAAGCTCTGCACAAGCAGTAAATAGTCTCCCATAAATAACAGGATTCTGCTACTGCTTCAGGTTTAGTCTCTCATCTCTGGGTGGGTAGGCCATGGGTAAACTGGAAGTTTGTGTGCAACAGCCAATATTTGCAACTTTTCTAAATATTAATAGCATTACTCTCCTTTTTTCGTTGTGTTATTCAGTCATTTATCAGTCTTGCAAATGTTGTCTCTATTTGTAGAGGGGTTAAGAAATGTCACCCTTGTATTTATCTGTGATATGGAGAATGGCCAACAGCAGGAGTTCTGCAAAGGCATATTGAATCACAGTGTGAACAAGAGCACCAGGGTTAGAAGTTGGCTGAAAAAGGAACAAAACCAAGAGGCTTATTGGTGTCTCACTTTTGCTTATCTCTACTGGAGTAGCTCTATCAAGTTACATAGGCTGTGTTCACAAGTGCCTCTACCTTACAAAAGACAAACGTCATCAAAGGAATGACAAAAGCTCAGCACTTCTGCAAATCATGGTGGATATATATGTATGAAATCAATTACTTATAATTACATTAAAACACCTGTATTACAAAAGTCATATTTATGTATTATGTACTTTTAAAATAAATTTACTCTAGCATCTTTATATGCTCTGAATATTTATAAAGCCTTTTGAAATAGTTACTAGATAACAGAAACAGACGAAACAATCATCTGGTGGATTTAAAACAGATGCTTGCAGAATGTAGTAAGTCATTAGTTTAAAAAAATACATTGACAAACGTTGTTAATATCTTTGTCTCAGTGGCTGACACGGTAGTATTTTTAATGTGCTCTATTTGTTCTTTTAGCTTTTAGTAGTGGCATTGTGCTTTCTAACTTACACTCGTAATTTACAACCGAGATTAACCCACGATAATACCTATTATGAATTTACTTTGGGACTATTCGCTGCTTGATTACTTTAATGCTCTTTTGCCCATGCCTGACTGTATTCTTTTTTTCTCAGTTTGTTGTTCTTCTTCACCATCCCTCCTGATTTTTTGTGCACTTAAAAAGCTCATAGAGAGACAGATTATAAGAACTCCATCACCTGCATTTTACTAGAAATCCTGACCTGAAATCCCGAGTGTCTGTTAGCTGAGTGCTTGTTCTGCCTAGAGGATACGTTAGGAGCAGCACGAGCAAAAATGTTTTCATCCAATCCATATACTGCATACTCATTTGGAAGTTATTTATAGATATGCAATGCTGTTTCCATTTTCTACCCCTTTATATATATACATCTCAATATTAGAATTGCTTTCTGCCTCTTTCTGAATGTGAGAATTTCTGTCATTGTCATCCTGCCACTCTGATCGATTGTTGTTCTACCCCCTTTATCTAACAAAAGTCATTAATTAAACTTCATACATTTGGGCAGAAGGGAAAAATCATATGGCGCAAATCAATTCAGATGCTTTCACATCAGAAATAGGACAGATAGTGTGTTACAGTTCTATCCAGGGCAGTTGAATTCATTGTGCACTTCCCATGTGTTTGGTGAAAATACAGGATAGCTTCATGGTCATCTAACAGCAGATCATCACATCCTCCCTTCTTCCTTTTCTTTGTCAGGAAGAATTTCAGCATTTCAACATGCTGAAATTCAGCTGTAGCTGTACAGTCACTTTTATCTGATTTGATTGCAGCCCCTCACTGGAGATGTGATTCCTATTGCTCCCTCTACTCATGGCCAACCCTGCATCGCCAGGCTAGCATTTGCCCAGCCAGGCAATGAATTGGATCATGAGCTAATCTGGTTGAAAACTAATCTAGCAAAAAAAAAATAATTAATTTTCAGTTGGGTCAGTCAGACTCACTGCACTGCCACGCGAATCCGGGAAGAGAAGGTGCAGTCACCCTTTTCAGCAGCTGCCCATACATATCTTGCATTAAAGCAGCCATGGAGTTGTAGTGTCAATCGGGCAGTAGTCCTGCTCAAACTGGAAGCCAAGAGGAGGAAAAAAACCCTGCTGACTGAACTACAGGATTAGGGTTCTCCTTTGCACAAGTTGAGGTGTCTCCATGTTAACTTAGAAGGGCGTCAAGAAACATCTGACTTGCATGAAAGAGTTATTTGGATTACACTCATCAAAAAGCAATCTCCAACACAATACTGCAAAGATCCGAAATGTTTTTACTTAGGCAAAAGTAATCAGCAGGGGTCAACAGAGAAACATCATCATAAGACAAAAGAAAATCTGTCCCAAGGGATTTAATATGTAAGAGAAAGGGGAGAGACATAGCACCAAGTTCCTCTTAGCTTACAGTAACACATATTGTTTCAGCAAAACTACACGGAGGGAAGGAATTTGGCTGTGAGTTCTTGAAATGGTGGGAGGGGAAATGAGCTCTTGGAGGTTGAAACGAATTGCGTTTTGGAGTTCTCGAGATGTCGTGTCAGCCCTATGAGCATTACACTATGCATTGCTTTTGATATTAGTCTGTTTTTAAAGTGAATAAAATACCCAATGACTGTATCTACTCATTTCTACCTCATTAGGGAGGTCATCCTCCCCCTCTACTCTGCCTTGGTGAGGCCGCACCTGGAGTACTGTGTCCAGTTCTGGGCTCCCCAGTTCAAGAGGGACAGGGAACTGCTGGAGAGGGGACAGCAAAGGGCTACCAAGATGATTATGGGACTGGAACATCTCTCTTATGAAGAAAGGCTGAGGGATTTGGGTCTTTTTAGTCTGGAAAAAAGACGGCTGAGGGGAGACCTTATCAACATTTCTAAATACTTAAAGGGTGGGTGTCAGGAGGATGGGGCCAGGATCTTTTCAGTGATGCTCAGCAACAGGACAAGAGGTAACGGGCACAAACTTGAGCATAGGAAGTTCCACCTAAACATGAGGAGGAACTTCTTTACTGTGAGGGTGACAGAGCCCTGGCACAGGCTGCCCAGAGAGGTGGTGGAGTCTCCATCTCTGGAGACATTCCAAACCCCCCTGGACGCGTTCCTGTGCAACCTGCTCTAGGTGACCCTGCTCTGGCAGGGGGTTGGACTAGATGATCTCCAGAGGTCCCTTCCAACCCTATGGTTCTATGATTCTATGATTTCCTTCCTAACAATAAATAATCCTTGCTAGAGACTAGATTTTCCATAGGGCTTGAAAGTGATGACAATACACAGTGCATTAGTTTAATCAAATAATCATAATAAAACATTTTATGATCTGCAGCTGTATGCTTTCCAAAAAGCTGTGCACAACTTTTCCAGCACTCTGTGTTTTCAGAAATAAAAAGAAACACACCTGAACATGGCCAGTCCAAAATGTATTCTTGGCCATGGAAACTTAGAAAGATCAGCATATTTGGCATCATTTGTATCTGTTGGCTTATGGAACATTTATGTAGTTATAATATAAGCATTTCACACAAAGATAGTATGTTTTCTTAGCTCTCTTGGAATATTGATGTTAAATCATCATACTACAAGGATCCTTTTCTAAGGATTGCACAATCTACTATGCACTTACTTTGGAGAAAGAACAAAGATAACACTAAATGTGGTGGTAAAACAGTGTAATTTAGGAGCAGCAGCACCAGACTAATTCTGTTCTTTGGAATCAAAAAACAATTGGTAGTCAGAACAAAAGATTAATATCTAGGTAACTAGAAGGGTAAAAGGACCAGAAGAAATAAGGAATGGTAATGCAACGTTACCCGTGGGAGAAGGATTTCAGAATGGGGCCCTGGGGAATATTTCTGGATATCAATCTGATTAGCAGGAAGAGAAACATGCAGACTTTAACCTTGTGAAATATTTGAGCATTTTAGTTAATTATTTGGATTTTATAGTATTATTTTCTGGTTACATATATGTCATGTCCATATAATGAATCTTAAGAACTTTTATTTTAATTTCATTAATATTGTTTTTTAAATTCTTGTGTGCATTGAAATGCTTCATGATATTTGACGTTCACAGAAGCACAAGTGCCAGAATCTGCTATCAGTCATGCTGGAATCGTGCTGTTCACTTGATGGAGTTATTCCAGTTGCAACAGAATCACTAAATATAAAGCTATATCATGCTTTCTTACCATATTCAGTTAATAATTCATTCATGTATTATATAGACAGTGTGGATTCTTTTTCACCATAACAAAGATTAAGATTCCACACAAGTACTCAGGTTCCAGGGGAGAAAAATATTCAAAACCATGTAAATTTTTCATTAAGGACAAAATTAAATAAACATTCCTACCGTAAATAACTTTTTTTCACTATTAATACATTATTCATCAACAACTTACCCATGCTAGAACTTGTACAATTAAATAAATTTCAGGATTTTCTCATACATGTTTTGATATTAATTAGTAATTTTATTCTTTTTAGCACCTGTTGTCAGTCATTTACAGAAACTGCATCAACAGGAACTACGTATTAAAATTCACAGGAGTGACTAAAGGATTTTTCCAAACTAGTGTCTTAAACATAATATTAACGTTATTTATAAATAAGAATTATTTCTGCTTTAATACCAGAATATATGCGGGTTGTATCAATTAGAGCGCTGATACAGAAAAATTAACTGTTGTAGCCCTTTTCATGATGTTGTGTTCTTCAGCTTGGATTCCTAACGCATATCCTAAAAGTCCTACAACAATTTCTTCATGGATTTCCTGGCCCAATGAAAGTTAATGCATGTTGCCATTTTGGGGAGAGCAGAGGGGAAAAAAGCCTTGATAGCATGGAAATTGTAGGAAAATGTATAGTACAAAATTTAAGACCCTGTCACCCCATTGAAAAGAGGAATAGACAAAGGCAGACAATGACAACCAGTAGAAACCCACGCTGATGTTCCAAGTTGCTCTATACTGGTAAGCTTTTTACATGAGGAGATGTAGACCTGCCAGCTAGACACAGATGGCAGGCCACCTCTTAATTTGCATAATATCTAGCTAAAATGTATATATACATACAGAGGAAGGAAGATATGCTAAAGCTGAACCCTAACAAGCCAGAAGTCAGGACAATGAGAAGAACTGGCTTAAAAGGAAACAAAAATTGACATCTTAACTAGTGAATGTATTTGTCTGGGGCTTAGGTGAATTTTGTAGCCTTAAGACTGTCTATGATTCTTCATACTCCGACCTAAATCCAGGTTACAAGATGACTTTAGACTGACATTTGTCTACACAGACTTGAATATGTCCCCTTGCAACAGAGATAGAATACAGCAATTTGAAAAAAAAAAAAAAAAAGAGCTACCACAGAATGTAGTGTCATTTAAAAACACTGATGGATTTGTGCAAGATACAGGCATTTGAAAAAAGTCTCACCTCTGTTCCTGGTGTGATTTACTTAGATTGAAATGTCAGGTTAAAACTTCACAAAAAAACCCCAACAACCAACTGCTACAAAAGCAGGAAGAGGCAGGGGCTGCTTCCCACGTCTCGCTAACAGCCTCATCTCAAGATAAATGGGGAGAAAAGTAACCTAAAACTCATCTTCCATAGGAATCTCCTACATTTTTTGCTCTACATACTTTTGCACAGGTTTTCATACTTAAAAATGAAAATTTCTGTTCAGAATATGTTTAAGCACCATTAATGGTGGTACTTTTGGTTTTGATGCACATACAGTTTCCATTATTGAAACAACTTGATGATTATTTTTCACATTACAAGCATGTATTTCTTAACAATTTATTATATATTTCTTAACAACCTGACTGGAAGATTATAGAAATGTAGAGGGCTCTTTCCAGTGTGACAGAATATGGGTACACTTCTTCAGTTAATGTTTACAAGAGTCCCTTGTTTGCTAATACATTTATGCATATCTTTATATTTTTTTAATTATTTCTGTATTTAATTTTGACACAATGAATAATTTTCTCTATAAACACGTTGCTTAGGATAAAACAGAGCATCCAACTCATTTTTGCTCTTCGTCTTTTTTCAATATTTTGATAACATGTCTAGGATTGTTCTCACGGTTTTCCTAGAAGTATTGCATTCTGGTCATTTTAATAATGGTTCAAGAGGAGTTTTCAGTGAAATCCATAGAGTAAGAATGTTTTGAGAGTAGGCAATATTCTCTCTTCCTGTGTGAAGAGCTTTGGGATTCTTCATCTTCTGAACCTAAAATATTAGTTTCCATGGGCTAAGACTTGTTGTTTCCTCAGCTTTGTCAATAATATCCTGTGAAAAAAAAAACAATTTTACCTCCAACTGTTGCTTTCCATTAATCAAAGAAAAAAATATTCCCTGCCTTTATACAATGGCACAATGATTACAGTCATTTTCAGTAGCTTGCATAGTAACAAGATTGTCTATAATTTAGACATTGTCTATAATTTAGACATCTCATTTCTGTTATATCTGGGAAAATGTAGGAGTAGTAGAGTTTATCCCTAAGTTTATTTCCTCAGGTATTTCTGCGTTTGCTCTGTAAAGATGATTTACTGATCTGTTTTCTGCTGCTGATGCTAAAGTTTTGAGATGTCTAACAGAAAGAGCAAAAACAGAAAAGAAAACTTTGCAAGTCAGAGAATCTAGAACCAAACCTCAATAAATCCATTACTCTGACCCTAAACATAAGGCAGTTTACACGTCCAGCCTACCTAGAAAAGTTATATCGTGTTAGAGTACCTTAGTTTGTCTATGTAAGCCCTCCTGTGTTCTGTGTCTCTGCAGAGATTAGAGGCATGAATGAGTTTTCAAAAAGATATTTTTTCATAGACCTCATACTCATAAGGTTTCCTGTATAACTTCGAATAGACAGACATAATCTGGGATTACTGTTGTCCACAAAACATCCTGGTGGCTTTCCGTTTTAGCTCTGCCTGCAGTGGCCTTGGCCACAGATTTGATCAGATTTAACATACAATTTAGTGCGTACTAACACACTACCTTTGTGGTCACAGAAATATTGAAACTGTATTTTTAATCTCCTTCCACCTGAAGTTAATTTTAAAAAAGAAAATATAAATAATTCAATGTATGTTGGAGTTAGTAATTTCCTTAGGACAGCTTAACATTGTCATTGTTTTATGACAGTTTTACCTCATTTATTCATAGACATCTATAAGAAAACAAACTCAATATGGCACTAAATATGGACTTAGACAGTACTAAAAGACACTTAGACAATACTAAAAGATTTTTTTTTCTAAGTGTGGCTATTATTCTTCTCTATTTTTATCCTTATTTTAATATCAAGCTATCATGCAAACATCATTAAATCTACCCTTGCACCATCCTTCAGAGGATATTGGCTGCATCAGGTCTTTGCTATTCAGGATGCCTCTGGCAAAGCAAATAAAATCTGAAACCCATTCACAGTGTTTCTCTATACTTGGGTTCCTGCAGTAATAACTGGCCAAATACAGAATGAAGTTTGCGGGTGCCTCATTGGCTTCTCCTATTGGTAAATGAATAAGTGCTGTGTTTGCCTTAGCTATTGCAGATGATTTGTAGTATCCCGTTTCCCTTTTGAAAGTATGTTGCCTTATGCTCCACATTTTTTATCATCATTTATATTAGAAAAGCTAAAGTGATCGAAGATCTTGCTGCTAATATGATTTTGACTCTGTCCCTTATCTGAGCAAGCCTGGAGACCCTGGAACAGCAACTTTGGTATATATAAGTACCTTGTGCCACTTTTTGCTTCCATGTAGATATAAAAGTGTGGAAAGCCAAAATCTGCGTTTCCGTCACTGTCTACATCCTAATGAACTGGGGAGCAGATTCTGGAATCCATTCTAAACATAACATCTCAAAGAACAATTACCATTGGAATATCTTTTATCTCCTCTTTTCTCATGTGCTACTGAATCCTCCTGCAAGTAACCGATTAGCAGAGAGTTTATGTCCTCTTCAGAGAGTGCTTTCTGGCTGTATGTGTCAAACTGTGGTTATAGGACTGCTCTCCAAAATTTGTCATCAAAACTGACTTTGGAGCCCAAGGCATCTTTGTATACAAAAATTGTTCTCCTTCTGGATTCCTCACATATTCTGATTAAACCTTCTGCTTTTACCGGGTCTCACAGTGTCACGCAGGAGAAAAGAGTACAGAAAGTCACCCCAGAGCTTACGAGGCTTCTTCTAACAGAGCATATTCCAGACATCATGTCTGCTAGACAGCTGATATTTAAATGACTGCGGTATTACCGTAGAGTCTTAGGGCAGTAAATGTAATCTTTTCAGTTGCTAATAATTCAATATTCATGGTATTTTTCACTTCTTTTGGAATGTCAGGTGCTTGAAGTGACACAACAGGCCTCCTCCTAATACAGGATTCCAGGCTGCTCCTTCCTGCCGAGGTTCTGCTGTCCGTGCACCCTGCCTCCTGAAGCAAGGCAGGACCCAAATGTTTTTTCTCTGGAGACTTGTGGTTAGGTCCCTTCCTTTCAAGAATTATCGGGAATGATGTTTGGACATGTCTCTATATACTGTGTAATTCTTTTTCTTAGCACTGATGTTCAGGATCAAACTCAGTGCTGGGGTCAGTGTGAGACTCCTGCTGCCTTTTTCCATCATCTTTTCAGTCTTGGGTCCTGGCTGTGTATGTTTGCCTGGGAAAACTTTGTTCAAATGCCATCACGTAGAGCCATGGCACAGTACAGTTTGAGACACCTATCTCTGGCCATAAGATTGAGAAAAAATAACAGCAAATTGAGCATCTACATGAAATGAGTCTATTCCCCAATCTGAGTAAGTAAGAAAAATAACTTTGTTTACAAAATAAGCATGGATCAAAACTAAGCTGTTCAGCATTACTTGCAGCAGTCAGAATAAACTAACTGCTTTATCGTATTTCATTTCTGTTAGTGCAGGTCATTTTATAAGTAGTAGTATTATTGGGTAAGTTTTAATTGTCAGCAAGAATAGACAAGCGTTCCGTGGAGCTCTGAGTTACATATTACTGAGTTCCGTCAAACTACGTTTGATGGTAGTTGATTTACTTAAAATATTGGGACCTTGTATTCATGAAAACCACATCTTCATCTCCAGACTGATGCATGACCTTGGAGCTAATTTTGTTTGGCATTAGATGTGCACTGAATGTCCAAAAAATACGTATGTACAACTATCTCAGCTCTTGTATTTCTGGCATTTGTAATTACTAAACCCTGTTCTGATTCTAGCCAATCAACCATGATAATCTCTGATTTTACTCTCAACTAGCACCTCAGATAAACAGGCATATAGGATGAATATGTTTCTGGAGACCGTAGATCCTTGGTATATCATATAACTAGTTTATACTCTATTTCTTTATCCTAGAAATTATTCCTTTGGCCACAAATATTTATGCCCATACGTCTGTCATGTTTCATTCTCAGTTTTGAGCTGCATTGATCTGATAACTCAGTTTTGTACAACTGATGTTTTCATATTTCTTACTGGCATGTTTCAAATATACACTTTGAATCTGATACACAGCAGCTGTAAACCTAGTCATGATTTATTTTGTTGTTTTAGCACTCTAGTAATTTTCAGATTTAGAAATCATGTCTGCCAAAGTTATGCCATATTGCTGTACTTGGCACGGGTCAAAACTACAGTTTATGTCACTTCTGAAGATTTCTTCCCCAGACCCAAAGCTATCCTATTTAGTAGGCAAGAAAATAGTAACAATTAAGGTGAAAATGTATATAGAAGACTGTAAACCTTAAACCTCCCACCTTCCTTCAATTCCTACCCTCTGTTGCCGTGTCATGGTGCTGACATTACTGAAACGCTCTGTGCAGCACTGTCCTCCTCCCACTTCTTCAGATGAGCCACAGCATTGCGGTGGGAATGTGAATGTCCCTTAGCAGGAGCAGCAAATACAAGTGGGTGGAGGAGCTTAAGCCTCTTCTCAACAAAATCCTTGTACCTGTGGACTTTCCCCTGCCTATGTGAGGTTATAGGAAACCATACGTGCATGCCCATTAGCTTGGGTAAGCAAAGCCATTTGTTTACCATCCTGATGTATGCCAGGAGTTATTGGGACAGCTGACTCCCACCCTGCCAAACCCTAAAGCCAACTTTGCCCAATCCGGCAGTCGTTAAGTAATGAACTCATTTACTGTGTAGGAGCATGTAAACTTAAATATATGCTGTGACCAGTGACGGCCAGGCTCTTTTTCTTTGATGGCTTTCTTCTTCAACGTCCCAGGAATTTTGAAGAAGGCTAGGCCCCATTATATTAAATATTGTGCTAATGTACTTAGATTTGCATTAATAATCTGAAGCTAATGTATGCTGGGCCAGCAACTTAATTCTACAAGATAAAGACTTCACTATTCCAAAACACTGAAGTCATTCACTGGATATGGAACTAATCTAATTCTCTTAGATCAAAATTTACATGATATTAAATATATTCTGACAGCACAGTGATAAAGAAGATTAAAAGAAAAGAGTGTGCAGAACTGTACAGGTTGCATCCATCTTCATATTACTTTGGGAGGGTTTTGTTCTTTCCCCACTGAAGCCTTGAGCTTAGAGAACCTTCCAAAAAAATGCAAGTGGAAGGATAGGGGTTCAAATCTAATAGCTGACATTTGTTACTATTGAGAAGCCCCTGATGTTGTCAGTCCTAACAAATGGGTTATATCTGTTATGCATCATCAGTTAAGAATTCGAGCAGATTATATCAAAGAAACAGCCACTAAATTAGTGGCTGGAATAAAATTAATCAACAGATACTGCAATATGGGTTTAATTTTTTTTGGTACAGTAGATCTCTACACAGCATAATTTTGGCTTATTAATATCAATAAAATACCATGCTATGATCCCAAGAATGTACAGCAAGTTTAACCAAGTGCCCTTATGAACAGCAGAGTTGTCAGACACCAGTGTAAACGGCACTGCCAAATCCCTGGGTTTCTGTTTTCTTTGACTGGTTTTTGACCATGGGCTGTTACTGCGCAGGCCAAAGAGATAGCTGTGATTTGTGCTGCTTCACAGCTACCCACAGCTTCCCGGACTGGAAAACTGCTGACTGGATGGCATCCAGCAGCCGCCCAGGGCCGTGTTAGAATGGCCAGAAACTGGACAAGGTAATCATTAATCCGTGCCCGTGCTGCTTGGGCAGCTATCAGACTCGCTCATGACCTGCCTAGGGCATTGAAGAAGCAGGATTTCTGGCAGAGAGGCTCAGTGTTGCTCCCTCACAGATTTGAATGTACCGGCAGGTCTTATGCCAAGCACTCAACCATCAGTAATGGGCACAGTAAAGAAACCTGAAGAGAAGTGAATATATGAACACAAGAAAAAAGTTGGCAGGAGTCATTGTTTAGGCCTGATTTCTGTCTTTGCCCCAGCTTCCTACACACAATACTTTCTTTTAACCCATATCATGCTTTTGAATGCTTTTACTGTGTGTATTGTCAGTGTTACAAAGGTTCCTTTTACGTATCGCTGTCCCTGTTGTTCATGTTCTGGCCTACTATAGGGAACACCGAGTTTTCCTCCTTAAGTATTTAGGCTAGAGAAGGCTGCAGATGCTGCAAATGCAGTGTCCTCAGCCCTCCCAGTAAGTACACTGTTGTGCTTTTCTGTAGCATCATCCCAGGTAAGAGCAGATCAGGGGATTTAGGCAAAGCAAAAAGGCACAGCGAGCTGAAACTCAAGGATTTCTTTTGGGGCTGAACCCCTGTCATCTCTTCAACTTGTCCTGAAACTTATATTTTACCCTTAAACACATACTAGCTTGCACTAGTATGCTGCATCTGAGCAACTGATTAAATGGATTCCAAAGAGAAAACCTGGAGATTGAGGCACTTTCGGCTTGAAGCAATCTCATGTGTACAGCAGGAATTGTAATTCCTTTTCTTCGGTGGAAGATTTAAAAATAACTTTTCACAAAATGAAACATACAAAGGCAAACTTGAGATCTTTTTTTTCTTGCATGTATTGATTTTTTTTAAAAAAGCAGTTACAATAATAAAGGATCTCCAGAGACGCTCACTGTCTCTAAATCTCTGTCTTCAGGAAACTGTTCAGCTGATCCTTTAAAACATTAATGATTACTTGCAATTTTTGATCACTATTTTTTAATAAAACAGATCAACCTACCTTTCCTCTCTCCGCCACTCCCCTGCCTCTGGAATTGTTTCTTTACTTCACCTTCACTTCTAGTGATATAGTCTTATATAAATAATTTATATTGTCCAGGTTCATGGAGTTTTGTGTTTCAGGTTGACTTTCCCAGGAAATTACATCACATAGTAAATATGGAATAAATTCAGTTCATTCAACAATCTCAACAAAGCAGAATATGGTAAAGTGCAGTCAAGTTAAAGAAGTTTTCCTGATCTTAACTCTCCAAGTAAAATTGTACTTTACAAGCGAGTTGCAGTGTTTGATTCTCAACACATGGGTCGCTTCCTGCCCACGGACCCTCACAGTAAGGACTGAGCTTTCCCTGGAAAATCTATAATATAGGCTAATATAAAACCTATGCGTGCTTGACCATGAAATAAATATGAGTTCAAACTCAAGTAAAATCTTTACACAATCCTCTAACAAATCTGGATACATTAAATTAAATTTTATTCAATTAGTTTTTAAGTGTAATTTCTGATTCCTGTTTCTGACTTTTCCCCAAGCGAAAAGGTATACATGAACAAAATCTGGCAGATTTTTTCCATTCTGCCCTTTCAAAAATTGAGTTTTACTTTTCAAGCTGCTCAAGGCCCCATCCAGCCTGGTCTCGAACACTTCCAGGGATGGGGCATCCACAGCTTCTCTGGGCAACCTGTTCCAGTGCCTCACCACCCTCACAGTAAAGAATTTCTTCTAATATCTAATCTAAATCTCCCCTCTTTCAGTTTAAAACCGATACCCCTCGTCCTATCATTACACTCCCTGATAAAGAGTCCCTCCCCATCCTTCCTGTTATATAGTCTATTCTGACAATGGCGTAAGGTATTTTCATGTTCCTTTAACACATGAAGACTAGTAAGTGGAAAATTTAATCATATAATTACGTATATTTAATCACTTTATGCAGCAGAATAACAGAACTTTACTGAACCGTTATTACAGCTTTTAATTTTAAATTGGTTATTGAACAGACTAATTTTGACCTTTAGCCAAAGATAAAATTATCCATAAAAGCAAAGGGATAAGATCTTCAGGTACAGCAATTTGTGATAGCTACTACAAGGTCAGCAGAGCTTTGAAAGTTTATCACTCCTGTCTACTCAAATTAATTCAAGACATCTGGTTGGATGCTCCAAGAGACATAGTGTAAATGAAGTAATAATTTTACAAAGTTAATATTTTTTTATCATTTTTCTAAACACTGAAGTTACTCCTGAGTTTTGTATTATAAACACATTATCTGTTATTCTTAAATATTGTCTATACAGTAAACCAATTTAAGTTAAAATTTGTAATTTATTATATTTTGCATATATCACTTCACCAGAAAGAACATACAGAAAACTGCAAAAAATTCATACTTCAGCATTTTTAAAAGTCCTGCCGGAACGGCCAATCACCCATTTTATTTCCGTTTCTTTTTATTTAGAAAAGCTCTCTCAGGAGTCATTTTGTGGGGGTTCAACATCATTCAGTAAAAGCAGTTAATAAAGGTAGTAGTGCTACAGAACAGCATATATTATTAGCCATAACAAGTTAGCCATGGTGATAGCATCCATTAGACATGCACATTAATCCTTTGAGATTTACAGCTGAGTCTCAGTACAGAAGAGGACCAGTTCTTCATCAGTCAGCAAATTTAAGAGCATGTAACGCACAAACATGGGACGTGCACTCTGTCTCTTCCCAGCGGAGGTGCATCCAATTTGCTTTACACTTGCTACCCAGAGAATGACTTGACGTTACGTATTCTCTTCATGCTTTAATTTTGCAGTGACTTTTGTGATGATACGAGGTATCTCCAATGGCTATTTTTCTCAATTTATTCACACAATAGGCTGAAAATAGCCAAGGCCCAGCAGTTTTCACTAAAGGATCTAAACCCCATACCCAGTCTCTAGGATTAAAACCTGTTCCATTCCCTGTAATTTCCAAACTCTGCTGTTTAGGCTGAAACTCTCAACGGCAGTCACAGTCTGTGCAAATCCAGATAATTTTCCTGAAGGGCTGCTCAGCTGATGATTAAATATTCTTACCTTTTATAGTTTACAAGAAACAATTAATTAGATAAACCCATAGATGCCATTTTGCTTCTAATGAAGCACATTTCATTACAAAGACTAAAAAACATTTTCCATGGATGGAATAACACAGTTAATTTCATTTTTACATTTTCTACTTAACTGTTATTTGGTATACAGAAAAACTTGACAAAATGGCTACGTATAAATGCTTAGTTAGGTAGGTGATATCTGCTTATAAAACAGTATACTTGCACATGATATCTCTGTGTTTAGTCCTATGAAGTCTTTCATCAATACTAACTTAAATTAATCAATTTAAAAATGAATAGCTATGTCTCACTGGAGATCATAATGAATTTCACATCTAAGTACCATTTCTGTATTTCAAAGAAAGGTCAAATATCCATAGGTATTCTTAGCTATACTGAACTCTCATCTATATATAATGAGTCTCAAAATGTTACGACTTTACATTCATTATGCTGTCATTACAATCTGTATGTTCTTCCTCTAGCTCCCAAGACCTATACATTCTCCTAATGCAGTCAGTATGCATTTATTGGTTAGAAAATAATTTAAATTCCTATTGTGTTTAACAAGTAATATAACCTGTGGGGCTTAAAAACCCGCTGTCTTTTGCCTCTCAGTTGCATTTGTCTGTAGTATACAGGCAGTATGCACAGGCACTCTGCTTGTTCATATTAGAGAAAAACATTCCTAGATTTAGAAACTATCAATATGAAATTCTGAGATGAGGATGCACCTTCATGCTCCTGTTCATTCATCACCTTTGTCATCTAAATAATATTCAAGGACAAATTCAGATTTATTTGCAGTTCTAAACATAGCTTCTGTCATGGCTCAGAGACAAGCTGCACTTGTGATCTCTTCACCTTTCAAGTTTCCCTCTCCAAGAAAATTTACACTCTGTGATCCAGCCAAAATTCATAATTTGTGAGGCACCCTATCCTCGCTGTTCTGTTGTGCTAACAGAGACTTCTTATTGCAATCTCCTTTGAGTGCATATCAGTCTTATAATACTATTTCTTACCTTCCCTCTATATGCCAAGAAACACTGTACTGTCCAGCCTACGTACCTGAGCTAGATCTTCCCTGTTAGCTAGCTCTCAGAGGCAGATCTTGTAGGCTGCTCTAGGACGTTTGTTTTCCCTGTGTTTACATGAATCCTGCATTACCATGCAACCTCTGTACGATTAGGCGAGTTCTTTTCACGCTACTATTTTTTGCCCTGACAACTCAAATATCTGCAAGCTGGCTAGTCAGTCCTTAAGTAGATGTTCACTAAAATTAATGTTTATTTCAAATTCTTGGAATTTTCCTTCTACCTGCCCAGTCATTATTTTTTTAATACCACAAAGTCACAAAACATTTCCTACCTCCAACCACTGATTTGTTTCCAGATTACTTTTCCTAATACCCTCTTTTTTAATTTAGCTCTGCATAGTCAGAGTAATGTCAAGCAGATAAATCAATGTAAATATACTTCAGTTACATCTTATATGACATTGTATAGCTGTATCTTAGCAGAAAAAATGAATAAAACCTGTATTTTGAGGAAAGTAATATATTCACAATCGTGAGCAAAGAGATTAAAAGCTGTTAAATAAATTATTCACTTTTGTGAAGTATTTGCTCAGCCCTACTAAATGTCTACAAGAAATATTTCTAGTTTTGTACTTAGCAGTTTCACAGAATGGATATTAGAAAGCAATGAACAGACAAGAGGAAAATCTGGCAAGCAAAATATCATTTGAAAAATACAGGGAAATGAAATATAGACTTTTTTGATATTACTAAAACTTAGGCTAAATTGCAGGGAGCACATATTCATTAGTTCCTCCACCCCTAGAGGAAATCACAGTCCTGAAATAGGTACCAAGTTTTTTTCTGTGGTATCCACAGGGATTGCAAGATGGTTGGAAATGATTGCTACAGTAACCAGTCTGTAGGTATCCACTTGCATTCACAGGATGGAAATGGAGGGCAAAGTCCATCCTGTCCTAGCCATGTTGATAGTTAATTCTGGTCTAAGAAAGGTACCCACTTCCACTGAGGATTCAGAGTGCTGAGCATTCCCCCTGAGCTGGGTCTAAGCCAGATACTGTACTCTCTCAAAAAACACCTAAGAAGCTTCATATTGATTAATCCAATGATCAGAGCCATTCAGAAGGAGTTAGAAAAAACAAGTCCAAATTTAGGATTTATCTCCCTGGCTAATCTTGAGGAGGCTTAAAATGTGTATTTTCTATCTGCTAGAATATCAGATTCTTACCAGTATACTGTAGGGTTAGTATTCTGAAATGGACCTGTGGAAGCTGGTGGACTTTGCGTTAACAGCTAAGTTTTAACTGAAGCAAGAGTTAGAACTTCATTGTTTCCACATGAATCCTCCAAGCCTCAGGGTATTTAGTATTCTCATCTTCCTTCTGAAAAATACTCAAATACTTAAGGATTTTATTAGTAGACAGTAGGGCAGGGAAACATTTTAGATGTCAGCCTAGCAGGGACACTACTGAATCCAACACCTCTCTGAGTCTAATGTTGAGGCTGTGATATGTGCCCACAACATGCAGACTTCAGCGCCATTCGGAACAAATTACTGTCATTTACTCTCCAATATCACTGCCATTGAAAAGCCACCTTGTATCAAACTGCCTTGGTGATACATATTCAAGCAATGCATGGCTGTGGATGACTTTGGTATTTAAACAAACCTGACATACCATTTACATGCACGGACCTTGTAATGAAATTGTAGCCTAAATTGGTACCATTTTTGGTGTCTCCTGTGAAGCGTCTCTAAACATGAAAATCCACTGAACTTTGATTATTTTAAAAGAACATCAAAACTGGGGTTTAGAATTGGGATTGGTGGACTGGTTAAAGTATCAGTTAAAACTCAGTGTGGAAGACATAAAGACTGGATAATTTCTCTTCAGAGGTAAAAGTACGATAACAGCTAATAAAAAGAAGCAGAGGAAGGCATATAGTTATGATGACAGAACTTAACAGGCAGATGTTTTGGGACTTTGGTCTTGTTTTTCAGCTAGCACCATGGAGTATTTCCATATGGGAAATACATGGCAGTCTATTTTTGGATGGAAGATGTGTAAAGTAGACTAGTAGCAAACCTGCCAGTATTACATCTGCGGGTGAATCTTGAGATTGCAGGCTTTCTACAGTGACATTTGCTCATTCTTTTTCATTCCACAGACAGAGCATCCCTGTGCTAAATGAAGTAGGGTATAATTACATGAAAAATTCAGATGTATCAGGACACACTGATGTACACATGCTATAAAATGTGGATGTTATCAGGAAATTACCACTTAACTAAAGAAAACCTTTATGGATTCTGAGCATGAGTTCTTATTTTACTGGCAAAGATTCTTTGGCATTCTCACTACTTTTATGTTTATTACAAAACATGTAGGTTAATGTAAAGGATTATGGTAATCAGCTATATTTATTTGGCATGTTAGTTTTCTAAGTAGCAGTTTATTGTGAATTACTTTTAGAAAATGTAATTTAAGTGAGTGGTCTCATTCTTTTATGTCAAAAAGGAATTCAGACTCATTCCATTTTTGCCTTTTGTATTTTTTTATAAGTATTTTTGTGAAGAAAACCCCAAACCCCTAAAACCCAGTATCAAAAGCCAGCATTTATTGTTTAGTTCTTCATGTACATTATCTAATACTCGAGTGTTAGCAAAATGTCAAAAAACAGATTTTATGTCCTATAGCTCTCCCAAGATGAATGAGACAGGCAAATATTTCAGAATTTAGACTGTCCAGTAAGAAGTTACTTGCAACTATAACTAACTCTTCCACCTGAGATTATTCTTCCCTTTATGGCCTCATTGAAATGTTTTGTTCCAAAACACTGCAGCTTATCTCCTAATAATACTCGTTAAGCATTTGTGGAGTGAAATCATGACACAGTGATGCCAGTAAGAGTTTTGCCAGATGAGCCAAGTTTAAATCAAGACATCTGGGCAACTACCGTGTTTTTTTCTTCATTGGTGATCTTTAAATCCACGTATCAGAGTTCTCAAACTGGTTTTCATTTTTCAAGCAAGTGAATTCATACCACACTATGTAGCTTACCATCTAGCTTTCTTGCTGCAGAATAAGCAATCTTCCCGTTAGCAACAATCTCGTACCTAGCTGGCATATATGGTGCTGTATTATATCCAGCCAGCCAATACCTTCTCAGTTAAGAAACAGGAAAAAAGTCTTCACAGCTACTATATTCCATCAGTTTTTCCAGTTACTCCAAATTACTCTCTTTTGGTTGAGCAAATTTACATCCTGATATGAAGGTGTATTATTTTCTCATGTTCACTGCTACATGCATTGCTCTGCCTTTTATACGACATTTGACAAAATAACTGCTATGTGTATCATAGGGTTCCTCTTCCTCTAACCAACTTGCTAGCCAAATCTAGCTTTCTGTTGTCACCCTCAACAGCTTTATGTTCTAGTGTAATGAAAATGAAAGAAACTGCTCTTCATCATCAGAGTCCTGGTGAGTCTCTACATAGATAGGAACCTTTCATTTTTAGGCTATGTTTTAGAATAAATGAGTGATACAAAAGTACACAAAGGACACAAAAAAGTCAATAGTATAAAGGCAGACCTAAAAACAATCCACAGGAAGGCCTCTGAAGAGAGAGAGTTTGGGTCACGTGCAACATTAGACAAGACAGAGAGGGGGTACTGGATTCCAAGAAACAGTCTCACATGAAAACAACATAATTACGGGGCCCAGTTTCCCAAAAGGCCAAACTCAGCTAGGTCTAGAAATTCTGAAGAGTAGATGCAAAGATTACTAAGACATTTTTGGAGTTTGAGAAGTATTACAAGCTCTCGTGGTAGATGTAGCCATTGGATGGCTCTGCAAACTTTCAACAGCAAGCAGAGAAAGCTAGAATTATCTTTTCTTCTGGTAGAGGCTGGTGAATTGAGGATCCTTTATTAAGTCCCTTTGTCTAATGCTGTCTTCTAAAAATAACTTTTTCTAAAAGTAATTTCTTTTAGACTGGGAGATCTAAACATGAAAAAAATACACTTGCTTTACCACTTGTCTTCTGGTATTATATATAATGTAGTAGCTTTTGCCACATACTAGAAGAAAATGTGAAACCAGAATCAATACCTTTTGTTGTTACTGATTTAGAATTTTGTTGCTCACTGTGAGGCACAGGAGGAGTATGCAAAATTAAATCTTGCTTTTAATGAAGTGATATTTGATGCTAAATGCTTTCATATTGTTGCAGTATCAGTCACAGTAATATTTTAATATTTGATTAACTAAATTAGGTAAATGAGAAATGTATTTAAAATGCTATTCCCAACCTCTAAAATAATTTAAGAAATTAGACAAGCAGTGGATTGGTTCACATATTTTACAGGAAACACTGAAAAAATAACATTCTTGTATTGCACTCAATTAGTAAGTCATCTGATTTCAACATGATTTAACCTTCCATAGTTATTGTGAGTACAGCACTGCTTTCTTTTGGGGGACATTGTAGGTTAATGCTTAGTCTCTTTAAACCAAGCTAAAACAAGCCTGTGTCCTGCTCTGGAGCCCTAAGCACAGGAAAGACATGGACCCGTTGGCACGGGTCCAGAAGAAGGCCAAAAAATGGTCAGAGGGCTGGAGCACCTCTGCTGTGCGGACAGGCTGAGAGAGCTAGGGTTGTTCAGCCTTGAAAAGAGAAGGCTCCAGGGAGACCTTATTACGGCCTTTCAGTACTTAATGGGGGCCTACAGGAAAGACAGGGACAAACTTTTAGCAGGGCCCGTTGCAATAGGACAAGGGGTAATGGTTTTAAACTAAAAGAGGGTAGATTTAAACTAGACACAAGGAAGACATTTTTTACAATGAGGGTGGTGAGACACTGGCACAGGTTGCCCAGAGAGGTGGCTGATGCCCCATCCCTGGAAGCAGTCAAGGTCAGGTTGGAGGGGGCTCTGAGCAACTTGATCTAGTTGAAGATGTCCCTGCTTATTGCAGGGCAGGTTGGACTAGGTGACCTTTAAAGGTCCCTTTCAACCCAAACTATTCTATGATTCTATAATTCCAAGACAGTGTGTCAATCAATTCAAATGATATACAGCTGAAGTTCTCAACTCTGTTTCTACCGGGACTGCCTTTTTCAGCTTGAGAGGTCTTGTCTCTCTAGTCAAGCAAAGAACTGCACTCCCCTTTGAAATAAGGAGAGCATAAAATCACCCTAATGCCCTGACACTTGTTTACCACTCCATCAAGCATTATGACTCTTTGGACTAAAAGCCTTTGAGACACGATGGGCTTTTTTTGTTGTTTCCAGTTAGCCAATTAGCCTCTAGTGTAGATTAAAACACAGCTGAATGCATATTCAACAACTAGAGGGAGATCAACTCTTTGGAAGACCTTTTCTTTCAGCCTGACTGGCAGCTGTTTGAGAATTCAGTTTTGCTGATTATTAGGTGGAGTCATAAAATCTATGGCAAACAGGACTGTTACACTTAGTACCAAACAGAGAACATAGAAATGTAAGTGATTTTTTTCACTTCCCTATTAATTCACCTGAAGAAATAGTTCTGATAACCAGGAGCTGGCAGTAGGCATTCTCAAAGCTACATACTGCCTTGGAAATGTATGTAGAAAACTGATTTATCCACCATAGAGGATCCATTCTTTGTTACAAAATAACATGTAATAGACTATTTCTTTTAAATTGACATTATTTTCTTAGTTTGCAGAAATCATGGTCTCTTTCAAGCTTGCAAAACGTATTACCTCTGTAGTATTAGAAATTGCTACTATAAGAAGACATGAATCATAAAGAACATAATATAAATAATGATCTCAATAAATACTAGCGTATTGTAACATAAAATAGAATGTAATTAGCATGTGAATTCCAGCAATATGTTTTGGACTTGCATTTGCACGGTTTCCAGAATAAAGTTTACAAAGTACCAACTTTTCTTTAGCTCTACATTACCTTAATGTCAGCATACATACATAGAAGTCGCTACCTGTTGTTATCTAGGCCTTGTCTTAAAAAACAGGCCTGAAACAGGGCAATAGTCCCAGGCAACAACTCAGTATTCTAAAAGGGCACCACTTAATAAAAGTAAGAATATCTGTTTTTTTATATATGCATATATCCATACAAAATACATTCTTATATAGATACGTACACATATATATGCAAGTCTTATGAGGAGCAGCTGAGGGAACTGGGGTTGTTTAGCCTGGAGAAAAGGAGACTTTATTGCTATCTACAACTACTTGAAAGGAGGTTGTAGCAATGTTGGTGTCAGTCTCTTTTCCCAAGTAACAAGCCATAGGACAAGAGGAAATGGCCTCAAGTTGCGCCAAGGGAGGTTTAGACTGGATATTAGGAAAAATTTATTCACTGAAAGGGCTGTCAAGCATTGGAACAAGCTGCCCAGGGAAGTGGTTGAGTGACCATCCCTGGAGGTATTTAAAAGAGGTGCAGATGTGGTGCTGAGGGACATGGTTTAGTGGTCGACTTGGCAGTGTTAGGTTAACAGTTGTACTCGATGACCTGAAGGGTCTTTCCAACCTAAATGATTCTATGATTCTATACATGCACATATATAATATATAAAAATACTTAAAAAAAATATATACTATTTAAATATTCTCTTTAATAGAAAAATTTGCTGCTTCCTGGGGAGGCAAAAATTTCTCTATCCTCCTCACAGGGAAGGTAGACCAGCATAGGAGGTGACCTATATGAATAGACAGGAATAGAAGGATAACCTATATAGCAGGTATCCACATTTCACTGAGAATTGAGAATGTCAGTCATTACCACCTTGTTACCTCCCCCCTTTCTTCTTGAGTTTACCCATTGACCACGCTTTACTTGAGAGTTCTCTATTGCTTCCCTTCACTCTCCCTCCCCCTTTTTCCCCCCTTTGAACTTTTCTGTCTGCTTCTTCTCTTTGACTTCAGTTTTCCTTAAAGGATTCAGAACAGTAGCAGTGAACTTTTAACCACTGACATTCAAATAGAATCAGAATGATGTCAAAGGAGTTCACACCTCCCTACCAGTATGTGTTTATAGAAAATGATCTGACTTCTGGCTTCTCAAAATGTAAATGCTTGTTACAGAGGGAGAAATATGTCATAAAAAGGAGACACTAAAGAAAGCAAGAGGCTTTACCCTCCCGCCCTGTGCAGTTGACAGAAGATGCCACATTTCATTGCACTCTAAAACCTGCTCAGGCTTTGGTTAAAAAGACCAGGAATATGAAATCTTGTGTGTCCTGTCCTCTTTGGGTCATCCAGGGGTGATCTGGGACTTCCACAGATGTTACCTGTGGAATAACTAAGGAATACTAAGCACTGTATATTTAACTAGTATTAGTGTCAAAACAAGAAAAAAGAAAAACGAAACTGAAAAACCACCAGATCCTCCCCTTCCTCAATTGTTCTATCAGGTCAAAAGTAATGGTTGCCTGCTTGGTAATGTGTCTTATGTCATTCATTATCAGTTGTATATAGACTTTTCCAAAGCAATTAAATAGGACCTTGAAAAGAAAACCATAAAAGTTGTGTACATATGTAATCTTTCTATTCATACAATTGCATTAAGGGACAAAAGAGAGAAAAATCACATTTCTCTGGGCAAAATGACAATGAAGTTATCAACATAAGAAAGTTCCTAAAGAGTCAAGGGACATACATAATGTGGCTTCTTTTCTGACAATTTAACAGGTGATATTTCAGTAATCCACCAACTCCGAGGCGTCTGAGCTCCTCAACACTCCCTAAACTGTTGGTGTGTTGATTTAAGATAGCATTATTGTCGTAATCATATTCAGGTACCATTAGCAACCACATTTTCAGGCAACTGTGAGATTTTTAAAGAAATGCCAACAAAAAGATAAACAAAATCCTTCCTCTCTGTCAGGATGTGAGAACGTTCAAGTTCCATTTCATCTGCCCTCTCAGAGGTTTTGATTTCCTTTTCCACAGCTTGACCTCACCTTGCTCTTTTTCTCACAAATTTATCTTCTCACATAGACACGATAAAACACAGCCGTATTGGTAACATTACCCCAAGGATCAATTTATATTTACTGAATTTGCATGTAACAGAATATCTATGAATATTCAGTCAGATCATTTGTTTCACTGAATAATGAATTATTTATCCATTCACAAACATGACATTGCATTAATCATGGCTGGACCTATTTTTGTAGTGTATGAGTGATTTTTTTTCAACCCTTACAAGTTTCTTTAATTAAAATATATTTAACTGATATTTAATTCAGGTAGTTACAACTTACAAACACAGAACTTCATCTTTACTTTAATAATTACGGAATAGCGTGGAGACCGCTTCTGATCTTTTGACGTTCTAAGTGTCACTTACTCATCATTCAGCCAAAACTATTCAAATGAGGGATATTCTTTTTCTGTTGTTGATCTGAACAGATTTAAAGCATTTTCTGATAAGACCTTAAAGGATGAAAACAAATTTAAAAAGACTAAAACAAAAAGAAGGAGCCAAAATGACAAATGTTTTTGCCACTGACATGAAGTCCATAAACTGGACTATTAGGGGATTATAACTAGGAAAGAAGAATAATACAATGAATAACGAACGCAGGAGATTGGTGAACAAATATGTGAGGAAATTCCTAACCACGCACTCTAAGTAACTTTCTTGTAAATCACAATTTAAAAGCTCCAAATAGTTGTCAGCACTTTCTGCCTTTGTGTAAGTAGCAGACACTTGTGGAAATAACACCATTCTAATTCACCACAGAAAAAAATCATCCATTTGTTCAGTTGACAACCCTGGCGTAACACAGAGTTAATGGATTACATATGCCATCTTTCCCCTAGTTTCTTAGTAGGAAACTACAAAAGAAATAACAATCTCTGACATACACAGTTTTTGAGTGTGCTTCGTGTATGAATCATAGGGCAAGTCTGAACATACCAACAGCTGGTGCAAACGTGTGGACAATGGCAGGTAGCACTAAGTTGTTCAGGTTTAAAATTTAGAAGAAAGACTGATGCTGCTGCTTTCAACTTCTCTCTACCCCCATTTTTCAGAGATTTCATCAAACTATGTTCATGCCTTTACAAAACAAGTTCAGGAATGAAGTTCAGGAACTTCATTAATAATTTATTTTAGCATCTTAAAATTTCTCAAGCATGTCCTTATTTGTATTATTTCAATAGTTTTTTTTACAGGTTCTACATTATATTCCGATCCTCCTGTCTCTTGGAAGACAGGACGTTTTCTTCAATAAGTTTATTCAGCATATCAATTATTTTAGCATTCATTAATTCCTGTAACTATTTTTTCCTTGTGTTTCTTTCCCCCCCTGCAATCCATTTATAAGAGCTTTTATTCCCATACTGCCAACTGGGAAAACCTTTAATGAGTTGAAAGCTGTAGTAAGAGGTTTCCTGTTTTGTATCAACGTCTGCTAGAATGTCCTTTGTTTGATGAGTACAAGGACAGACCTAAAGAACAGTGACCTGAATCTCTGGCACTAAACTTTCAAGTTTTACAACTGGGTTTTACAAAATCCAGTACCACCTACTAGCCTTGAATGATGCTGCAGCTGTCACTCTGAGAAATGCAGGGTTGACGCATAGGATTTTAGATAATAAAGATCAGACATATATTCTCCACATATTTGTAAGTAGGGCACTGTAACTCAGTAACCTGCAAGAGTTACCGCTGGATTTCCTGATGCTGCCGGTCTCTAGTCTAAGGTCAAGCCTAGTATCAGTACTGCAGCACCACAAAATCAAAGGGAAGGAAGAATTTATCTGAGAGGAAGAACCTGCATATGGGAATTCTGCATTCCTTCTTAATAAGTCTAACAATTCATTCTAGCTGACCTTTGCCTTTTGTTGCTTACTTTCTCTTTCACGTGCCTTCCCCCAGCACCAAGTCTTCTGTCTTCTGAAATAACAAACAGCTTAAATTAATCTAGAGTTTAAAAAGTTATATGAAACAGAATTACCTAAGGAAGGCATTTCTCTTTGATTTTAAATTATTTCCCGCAATTTTCTACCAGCAGAAAACCCTTGATTTTCTAGTAGTCTCTACTTCTCCATGGAGGAATTTGATAGCTCAGGGTCGAACTCCAGCAGAGTCAAACCATCTCCACTCTGATGGTACATTTTACACCTGAATTCTTATCAATCATCCTAAGAGCCATGCTGCAATTATCTCATAAAGATTAAATTACTAATACTAATGAAATACTAATTAAAATCACTTCTGTTACACTTGAAGACAGAGGAAAAAACCCCTGTGGATGGCAAAGCAAATGCCAGCTGGACAATAAAATCTTGTAAAACCTATTTGAAATATTATCCCACCATAGGAAAATCAATCTCACACTGATTACATATTACAAATGAGGGTTGGGTTTTTTTAAACATAATTTTTATGTTTAGCATGAACAGTGATTATGATTCATTTGCACTGAAATCTTCATAGCATAATGAACAACTAAAGACGGAGTTTTACTGTATGTTCTATAACAAAATAAGTTTTTTGAACATTTTTTGCAAGGTGTGTGCAATAGTAAGAGAGAAATTATGGCTAGATACACCATAGCAAATCTTCAGGACTCTAAATGAAAATTAAAACTGTGATAGGAAAGTAACATTTTGAAAAAATATCTTTTTCCTTCTCTTTTTAGAGCATTGGCTATTCTAAGACAGAAAAAAGCCATTTTCTGTAATGAAACTAGAAAATATATTGTGCCTAATAGGACCTACTGTTTGCACTAAAAAAAAATCAATAATATTAAGAAGCAGCATAAATCTGATTATTGATTTTTTTATAATTTTATTAATAGCTCTATAAAATAAACAGTGAGACTTTTCTTTAAATCATATCCAGCATAGTTTAGTCACAGGGCTCACTTTTAGCTTTATGTGAAACAGGGGACCAGTATTTCATTTATACTACAGTAGTTTTAAATAGAGGCAAACAGGGATGCTTAGAGATGTAACCTGAATGTTATTAAAATACATTATTACTAGTGAATGATAACAGTTATGTTCTTTATAGATCTGTGAGCCCGAAACTTTCAGGCCTGACCCAATTTAGTAGTATTTCATTAAATGAACCTTAAAAAAAAGAAACCATTTTTGTAAATTTGCTGCTCATGTTAGAAATCTCAAGAGTTCTCATTACCAGAAAATTACATTCATGCGATCAAGAAAGCTTTTGTCATCCTGCAGATGAAATAAGTCTGTGTGGAGTCATGAACTAATTTGAAACTATTTGAAAAAGCAGCTAAAACAAAAACGGCCTTTCTTCTGATGAGTTCTTACTAAAAAAAGGATTATCACTAAGGAAACTGATTATTCATGTGAATAGATAGTTTCTATGAAAAAACTGCAGCTATCAAAAAGTTCCAGACTTGGCATTGAATGTGGTCCATAAGTGCCTGAAGCAGAACTAGTCCCCTTGCTGAATGGTATTCGTTAGACACACTTGCAGTCTCATAAATGCTCCCAGATGCAGTGAAGTCCTCTTAATTTGTACACGAGTGGAAATCTGCATTTTTTTCTATTATTAAAAGCAGCTTGGCATATCATGAGGTGCTGTAGAGTCTATTTCCTGATCTGCTTAAAAGTTAACTACTATTAGTAATATGTAAGAATATGTATATAATTGTATACATTTTTTATTTATGTATATATCTTTGGAAATATATACTTTTTTATATATACACATTGTTCATGTATCGACAAAAAATAAGATGTGACAGACTTCTGCATAAGGGTAACTCATTCTCCATATATATGGCTGGCATATACAGCCATAACTGTATGTTGTTCAAGAGAAAGTCGTCGCCGAGAAAGGGGTTAAGACTATAAACTGCTGGTGAAGTCTGTCACACACCTGTTATTTCAAGTTAAAAGAAGGGCAAGGGGAGGGAGGGGAGATGTTTTTGTGGCTGGTTGGTTTTAATTTTGGGATGTTTCTAAAAAGTAAATCCTTCAAACTCTATCCCAAGCTATTACTTGTCAGCAAAAAAGTATTTTAACTGGTACATCAAACCCCAGGCTGCTATCTTCTCAAACAAGTCATAATTTTATGCAATGAGGAAATAGCCATCAATTCCCTTCCCATCGCCTTATTTGCACAAAGAATAGATTAGTTATTGTCTCCCTTACTAACACTTGCTGCAAAAGTATGTCCAGTACATCCTAAATCAGTGGTATTACTGCCACCTTCCCATAGGCTTTGCACACATTTATTCTACCATAATCTGTTAAATGTTAAGCATTCCTTTCGCATGTGTATTTTACTAATATTCTTACTGATATTGTTAAATCTGTGCTTCTTAGTAAAAGCTGCGTATTGGCATCAGCCATTTAATTCTTTTACATTTTCAGATCATTCTCTGTGTGTGTCTATTTTTCTAAGATACTCAAGACAAATCTTATGATAACTTCTATGGAAAAACACTCATAGTCTTTATCAAATAAGAACTGCAGTCAAACATCATATTTTATTAAACTTAATGCTTCCAAAACTGGAAGCACTTTGGCATGCCCAGCGTGCTGAACATCCCTGTCTAAATTATACATTTCATTATTGCTTACCAACACTTCTAATGTCCTTCCTACAGTTGATGCCAGTTGGTTTCAAGAACAACAGAACACCCCGGGGTTGCAGGGAGCGCTGGTTCAGGAGATGGTGCTCTGCTCACGGGCTCCACGCTCAGCTGAGGTCTTTGCTCAGCAGGGGACACTGGGTTCTCACAGGTGCATGCTCCTAAATACAAAATCAGTGTCCTATCTACTTCACACAAAATATGCAGCTGCTGTAACAGATGGTGACCTAGTAAAAAGGTTAGAAGAAAAAATACAAAATAATGATGTTGGTTGAAAAATACACTACTCAAGTCAGGAGAAAGTGGAACTGCCTTGCAAGGGCAGTTGTGAGGTTCTGAGTAAGTACTGATAATCAGAAATACCATCGGAAATCGAGGCAAATGACTATTTAATGTTTCTAGATACAGCAAAATTAAAATCTGTGTATTTAAGAAGTCTATTTTTAGAAAACATCGGTGCCAGTCTAGCCTAATCTAGATTGTAATGTAGCCAGTTTACATCCATCTAACAAGGATGTCATTAAGAAAACAATTTTTCCTCCCTTTTCTTTTCTCCAGTACATGGTACCTGCTGATTCATTACAGGTAGATTAGGTCCCCATCACTGCAGTGACTGGAGGTACCAGATGTGCCCAATGTTGTCACTTAGTTTAGATGTAAACTAAGAATATGCTATCTCTGACGCAAAGCGAAGCAGTTCTGCAAATACAAGCAGTTCTGCACCCTGCAGATCTTACGAGCCCCACAACAGCCTGGATTTGCATTTGTCACCCTGCATGGACTCTTTGGCAATATAGTTCAATTCATACTGCATCTTTTCACTCAGTGGTGATCCTAACTGCTCTCTTTCTCCTTTACCAAAGTGCTGCTTTCCCTGAAATTTGAGGTCTGTAGTCATGTTTGCTGCCATCCTTCTCATGGCTCTCCTCCTACCTTTAGGTTTAGCTGAAACTGAAGGAATCAAAAGGCAAGGTCAACTGAAGACAAATTCTCCCTTTCCTATCACAATTTTTAATGGCATAGCAATTAAAAATTTTCTAATGTATGAAAAAACAGGCAATATTATCTATGTGTGCCTTGTGAGGCCAGCAAATGATAAGGCTAACAAAAATAGAATTAGAGTTGACTTAACAAATTTTTTTGGTCCTATCTATACGTTTAGTTTTTGTAATGTTTTCTTCGAGACGAGATTCCAGCTACTCAGACATGTGATGGTTGTCCAGTGGTTAATCTCAGGTGTGCTTCCTGGCAACAGGACTTTTTTCTTTTTGCAAGTTCTGAAGCCTACTTCAATGATGAATGAATAAGCTCCTCCTTATTTCCGAGGAATTAAATACTTACTTTAGAGAATATCCCTTTAGTCGCTTGCTAAAAATTTCTGTAAATAAGAAAATTGTGCATGCATTGTGTCCAGCCTGGTTTTGTACATAAGTGCCTGGTTATTGATACGAACGGCAGAGAAAAAGAATTGATATAGAGCAGGCCAGCTCAGGTCCAGCAAGGTGATACCAGCTCTGGAGTGCTGCCAGAATGTGGCTTCTGGAGAAGCCAAATAGGAGACAACTTGTGTGGTCACGTGCTGAAGTGAAGCCAGTTTGAGCATGCCTGCCGTGCCCTGCCGGCACTTCTGGTTCCAAAATGGGTCCGGCAGACCCAGATGCATCACCTGAATTGCCTCCATGTGTTTGCATAGTGCACATTGAGCAGTTCTGGGAGAGCTGGTCACATCAAGCAGGGAAAGAGCAAACTCGGATGTGCAAACCCCACCAGTTCCAAAATGAGATAGCTAGCACACAATGATCATTAAGTTTAAGAACTTTTCCAAAAGTTTCCAGAAAAGGCAATTTAATATTAGACACCTGTGACCTTGAGAAAAAGGTTTATCTTTGCAAATGATATTGTACTACTTATTGTATGTATCTGTGCAACTGAGAAGTACTTTACACAAATTTTCTCTTTTATTCTTTTCTTTAGACTGACATGAGCTTTTACAGGAACAACGTTTATTTTATAAGACTGATGTGAAACTTTGAAAGTCCGCCTGATTTACTCATACAACAACATTTAACTTCTTAGTGAATACTTATATTTTTAAACATTTTCGTTTCCCTCACCTGCATTAGAAATACTTGCTATTTGTATTAGGTGTAAAAAAATACTTGGCTACATCACCTTCACACCTGTCTTTCTTAAAGACAAAGACTCACAGTCTCTTTATACATTTTGTTGTCTTTATTTTGAGAGACAACATGATTTACCTTTAAATGTGTCTCCGTATGGCCATTATGGAAAAAATATGTCCCACATGTTTTAAAAAAAAATATATTCCATATGCATAGGTTACATTCATATTCAGCTGTTCCTCTTTTCAGTCATTCATTCTTCCTGTGTTAAAGATCTGATGATCTCATTCCGTATTCTTCCAACTTGTTTTTTAAAATAATCTTTTATAACTTTAGCATCAGTGACAGAAATGTATTTCTTGTCTTGTGCACTTATTTGAATTTATTCAGCTTTTTATCTACTTATTCATGTTTTCCTCTTCAGAAAAAGCCCTCAATTACCCAAAAATTGAAATTACATGAATTGCATGTTCTGTTTCTATAAATATGTAGGTATCGCTAAGTAATTAACATGTAGCTATTCTAGCCTGTAAAACTTTTTCATACTATAAAAAGTCCAGATGCTACAGAAATCAATGGGGAAACTCACATTAATGAGCTAGGATTTCACTGTTAACTTGTTCTAAAAGAGAAATGGCAGTTCAGCAGTTCGCTGATGATGGGCTACTGTACAGTGCAGTGACCAAAGATCAATATGCCAAGCTGCTAGAAGAAAAACTCTTTGCAGATCTGTGTGGTGTGTTATAGAACAAACAAGTTTTCCCACTTTCTCTTGAAAGTGAATTCAGTGTTCATGAAGAATGGACCGTACTGGTTGAAAATGTCTGCAGGCTGTCTTGATCAGCCTTGTCAAGTCCAGAGTTACAGATTTCATCACCCTCTAGGTGAGAGACATTACGTAAAGCTGAGGAGGAAAGAAAGCTAGACAAGAAGCCTCCTACAAATTACCTTAAAACATCTACAGAAATCACTAACAGGCTGCTAAGCCACTGTCTCATCACAGACGCTTTGCCTTCTTCCTCAGCCATGGCTGAACATCTAGGTCTTGACCAGACCACTATACTAAATGGCAATGGTCCTGTGCACCCCCTACTTGAAATATAATTGGACAGAATTATCAAGGAATTAAGAAAAATAAATCTAGTTCTTATAAGTTTCTTCAAAACACTTTCTCCCACAATGATCAGTACTGTGTAGAAATACAGACTGTATCTCAATAAACTGTGAGAGCTAATTTATAGCCTTAAAATATAAAAATTAAAAATATGCTTTCATATTATTCTGATTTTACGTAATTGAGCACAGCCTGTTCTGGTAGAAAAGAACAGCTGTCTGAAGTAACTTCATGTTACATCTCCACTGGCACATATTTTTCTATCTAGTTACAGATAATTGTATGCAATTACAACATTTTAGTAATCTCTGTAAAACAGCTAATTTAGTTGTCCTTTTTTTTCTTTTTTTTCCCCCCTTCTAATTGTCTCCGTCCACTCTAAAGAATAAACTGAAATCCAGAATGGATAAGATACGGACTTTGCAACTGTTTTTAACAATCTTAAGTGTGGACCATCTACACGTCCCATCTTTATTGCTACAAATTTTGCCCAGGCATTAAACCACTTTGTATTGAGTACAGCTCTCCTGTACCCCATAAAGACATTTCAAACTTTTCTGTTAGAGAAAATGCTATCAAATGGAGTCAGTGCATTGGTCCAGCTAAATTGAGTTTTCACTTAAAACTCCAGAGAGTCAAGTATTTCTCATAATTTGTATTAGAAGCATGTCTTTCAAAGTCTTTTTCCCTCTACAGCTTTTATTTTCACCTAAATCACAGTGAGTTACAGCTTTCTAGATTCCCTCTGCTTTAACTGTTCTTGGGACTTGCCCTTCTGGTCTGCCAACAGGGCGAGCCCCTTTGCTCCCACGCCAGTGCCCGTGCTGGTCTGCACCAGCGGCCTGGACCCAACGGCCAAGTCACTGCACATTTTCGGCATTTCCTGCACTTCAGTCTATGCCCGAGTAGTAAAATCCTTCTGTACTGCCACTGTGGGTGGTCTTTTAAGAAGTAAGCATAGCAGGGTATAACAAAGAATGTTTCACACAGAAGATGACAGAGATATTTATTTGTAAATTTTTATAAAACCTTAATTAGACTAGCTAATTAATGCTTCTAGAGCATGTCAGTTCTGCCTTTCTCAAGCAGGAGAAATCAGAGATCCTCTAGGTCTTTTTGAAAATCTTAGCCATTACTCAAATTACTTTAATTCCAATGAGATTTCGGCTTGAAATCACACAGATCCCCCCTCCCAAATCCTGCAGCGAGCCCCATAAGGTAGGTACACAGAATAATATGAAAGCATTTAAACAAACTGGCTTTGCTATTTCAGTGCTCAGCACCCAGAAAGGTTAAATGGAGATGCAAATACCGTACAGTTCTTAGTGTCAAGCTATTTCACTGTGGCACCATAGCTGACCAGTTTTGAAAGATTATATAGCATTCTTGCATTTGCAAGAAATATGAGGGTTTTGTTGTCTTGAGCATTTATTTTCTGTATAGGTTTGCTAAACTACAGAAAAACACACATAGGTTAGTTTTCACTACAGCTGGTAAAACAAATAAAACCTCTGGACACAGGCTATGGAACATGCCGATATACAGTTCTGGGGTTTCAGCAACTGTGTGTGTTTGTTCGTATAGCGAGGGAAAAAGGAAGTAGTAAACCAGGAAGCTTGTTTCCAGTAGGGACAATTCTAGCGTTTTAAAAGCAACTGCCATAAAGAAAAATGAATAAATGTAGGGTTGTGGAAGGATTCTACCTGTTTTGTCTGTTGAGTACCATTTCAAAAATGCAGGTTTCTATTGTTCTATCTGTAGTTGGAGAGTGTTTTCTTACCAACACTAGACTTACAAGTTTCAGTGCCAAAAAACTTTAGTAAAGTGTCAGCCTTTGCTGCAAACAATATGCTAGCAAACTACACTTTCTATTTGTTGATTAAATTACCCATCAAATACAAAGGAAAAACAAAACATCCTAGTCTTGTAACAGAACCAAAACAACCTAGTCTTGTAACAGGTGCAAAAGGCTTCTAGGTAGACTTCATAGGTAGGCTTCAGTTTTTACAAGCATGAACAATGAATGGCTATCCATGTATAACCAAGCATTTATAAGAAAACTTTCTGAAATAAATCCTTTACTAAAAAATAAAAATACTGTACAATTCAGCTGGGAAGAAATTCAGAAGGGGGTTCTGTGGATGAAAGGATAATGCTTTATTTTGAGACTACCATCTTCCATAAATTTCAGTGCTCAATATTGTACCAGCCAGGTGTCAGAAATGAATAGTGAACCTGCCAGGAGAGATGTTTTCCCTTTCTTAACCACCATCCTGGTCCATGACAGAATTGATTGGCTTTTTCACATACACTGCTACTACTGGCAGAGATAAAATATTATCTCTCTTTAAATAGCTATCTTTACAACAAATTCGTTCACTTCGGGTGAGTTCAGAATAATAAACATTTTGATTTTTTAAAAGATAAACAAAATAAATCCTCAGTACTACTAAGTTCTTTTTTGAGAATACTAGAATACATTTTTGACAAAGGGCTTGCTTTATAACTTAAGCATAATATAAGCACAAAGTGCGGTAGATTTTTCTCTTGTCTCAGTGGTACCTGACCTTTACTTCACTGAATGGGTATCTTCATCTGTTAGGTACTGTGTGCTGTTTCCTATGATGAGAATATGAGTTCTCAGTCTGACTTGATTGCCTTCCACTACGGTTTAAGGCGTTAGTAGACTCAACAAGACTTCTGTTGTCAAAACACTGATATAAAAAGACCTCATCAGTGACTGGTCACTCTCTAGTAGTCTGCTGTATGGTGTAGAATTTCCTAGATCTGGGAATTATGAGATCAATTTGCATCACAAAAGCATAACAGAGTTATGGGAAAGACTTGTCACCAAAACTGATTGTTTGCATCCCCTTAAAACTCTAAACATCAACTATTGCAAAGGAAGGCAAAAGCTTTGCTGTGAATCACGTTCCAGTTATTTTTCCTTCTGTCGTGTTTCTCCCTGCTGGCCAGCCCATGCTGATCCCACGAGACTCATACAAAGGTCAGCATTGCAAGGTGAAGGATCTGCCATTAGGCAGACAAAGAATTAATTGAACAATCATCCAGGTCAAAGGGAGTCTTTTTTCATTATTTTAATAGACCTTAGGTAAGGTTCTTAATTGGTACTAGGTTGCCTCAAGAGTTACATTTTTCTCGGAAGTGAACTTGTTAAAATCTTCGGAAGACAAACTTCTGAAATCTCCTTTGCCATGTGTTCAGTCTTTTAATTAATTCTTTTTGAATGCGTAATTTGGTCATATGTTGGCACTGAGAGGTTGTGATTTTCCTCTTGCTCAGCTTTATCAGTAAAATAATAATATTCAAAAAATATATCACTGATCCAGAGTCATCCATCTCTGTGTCTCTCGTAGCCTTGCAATGAGCAGGCAATTTTGGAGCTCTCATTTCAAAAAGCCACATTTTGACCAGGAAGCCTTTGGAAATCCTTCTAAACTCCAAGTTCTGAAAATGCATGTTCTTAACCCTGCACTTTGCATTTGAACCAAAGATAGATCAGTGAATAAGAGAAGAAAACACTGTTACTAGGATACTTGAGTTTGCTATGGTTGTGTTTCCTTCTTTCATAACCTCAGTGTTCTCTTAAGGTAATAATTGTAGGTAAATACAGAAGAAGTGTTACCCTGATTGTAATAAAATGAAAATGACAAGTTACAAGAGCATTTTTCTATACATCTTGACAGATATTTTAGAACAATAGCAGAGGACTATCAGTGATTTTTTTCTGGATAAAAAGACTTCCATCACCCTTAAAACATCTTCTCTTCTTCCATTATGATGCTTTCCACAGTGAGCTGGCAAGGTGAAGTTATAATTATGCAAACCTGAGAAACTGTACGGTTCTCTTTAAACAGTAGGCTATCTTCTTCGTAACAAAAAGGATTAAAAATCTGATTCCAAAAGCATGTACTCCTGGGGAAAGCTGTATTTCCACAGTTACTCTCAACAGCTCCATCTCAGGATTTTCAGCACATAAAATAGTTTATATTTGGAGAATACTTATGAAAAGCCAGCTGCAATTCTGCAAATGGTACGTATTATCAGATTATACAAATTTAACTCTACAAGCTCTCCTGATGCATACAGAAATACATGGGTTCTGTATGTCTTCAAAATCACAGGTGAGGATTTAGTGATGCAATCATTTGTTTTAATACACTGCTGTGAGAACTTTATACTCTGTACACCTCAGTTATTTCTACGGGTTTCATACAGTCCTGATGCTAATAATAGTCCAGCCCTGGAATGAGAAGTGAAAGGCTCAGCAGTGGGTGGCACAGAGCCAGCCCAGGTTTGGTGGCAATACAGCTGTGGCAGCACAAGGCAGCCCGGACGGACGATGACCCAGAGCCCCGCGCTGCACTCCCTGTCGCCGGCGATGCTTTGGGGCCCCCTCATCTCTCTAGCGGTGCACGCGCACAGTGTCCACCCTCTGCCTGTCCTTAGCTTCCGAATCATTTAATTGCACTTATTTAGTCTGCCCAAAGAAATAGTAAATTGTGGTTTTATGTTGTAGTGCTAAGAAAGCCACTGAAAGGGTTGAGTGGACATTTCAAATTATTTCTCTGGCAAACGTGCTATAGGCTTCATCCTTAGCAGTGGTACTACGCTGTTACTAAAGAAATAAAACCTAAAAAAGACAGAATATGTTGTCAGTGCTTACATCAGTTCTAGCTAACAAAATTACTATCCGGAAGCATACATCTACTATGAATAGCGTTAAGACCACAAACAGTGATTAACAATAGTATGCAAGTAAAAAATGTTTGTATTGTGAAAGCCAACTGAATTGCTTACATCTCTGTGGGATTCACTTGGCTTAGCTGAAATGTTGATTGTAAAATAAACACTTAAAAGTTTGAGTTATTGCTTACATTGATACAATAGGAAAGTTAAAAGCTTACTGTCAGGTTCCTGGGAGCTTTAAGAGTATATATTTAGGTAAGCAATACTGCTGACTCAGCTTGCAAATCTGACTTTTGTCCTTTTCAAAAATCCTTTTTGTCCTTTTCAAAAATCACCCACTTTTGTGGGTGAACTGCCCACTTCTGCTTTGTTTCCTCCTCGGTCTCACTCCCGTCTTCTCATCGCAGTCGCGCAGCTCTCACCTGTAGAGTAGTAGCAGTCTGCTTAGGAAACACATCCCAACAGCTCCAAGTTTCATTCTCAACCTCCTTGCTGAGTTATTCTTAATTCTATTTTCTAGACACTTGTTTTCCATCAATCTTTTAATGATCTCTTGCCACCCTCTCCTGTTTCATCTCTGTCCTCCCTTCAGAGTACATGCACGTATATACACACACACACACACATTTCCTGGAGTTGTCATCCTGCTGCGTACCCTCCTGCCCTCCACCCCTCTGGCTCCTTTAGCAGGGTCCTCATTTAATCTCAATTATTTTGCTTTTTTTTTGCTTTTTGTTTATAATTATGAGGGGAAGATTTTTTTTTCTTTTTTCTACTTTTTTCCTACTTTTTTTTTCTACTTTTTTTTCTACTAAGAATAAAACATTTATTAAAGAAAAGTTTAAAAATAGAAGAATTTAATTTTCCTTTTGTACATTTATTTCCATGTGTTTTGATTTACGTTACGCAAAATTCAATTGATAATAAGACATAACTCAGAATGAGCTTAGAGGTTCCATTTTCAGCTATGTCAATTTATGTTTAATAATTTTCCCACTCTATCTAGTAATCTATTCCCTATTTTAAAAGTTTAGAAGCCTGAACATATGCTGTCTTTTCCACCAAAATTCATCAAAACCTTGTGGAAGTCAACTCAATAACAATAAATAAGTTAAGTAGAAGGAGTGAGAGCACAACAAACAATGAAAACTGAAAATGACTGTATTTTCATTCACTATTATAGCAAGTATGACACAGAAGGGGGGTTAAGTGCCAGGGGAGTGCACTGGAAAATCACTGAGCTTTCCTTTTGTTTCATTGTATAATGTGTTCTATAGTTATTACAATATGATAGGCAATTTTTTTTTTTGGTATGACTTGATTTCTTCCTTAGTGTCTCCTACTTTCTATTCAGGCGTTTTATTCAAATTCTGCCTGACAAAGGTACAGCAGGGATGCTTTGACAAAAACTCAAAATCCTAGATTAGTGCAGAAACTGAATACGTACTAGAAGTGTGTGGTTAGATTAGTTCCCATAAAATGAATGGATATGAAGTTATTTTTAAAAGAACATATTAACTACATTCTTTACTTACTCCTATCCCTAAAAACTCTCCTTTATTGTTATCATTTGAGGTGTATGGTTAGAGCACCTGCTACCAATCAGTCCACTGAAGCTCATTCTTTCACATATATTGTCATTAATAAGAAAAGGATTCTTTTAGTAGATTAAAGGTGCAGTATGAACTTGCACCGTCTCCCCACGTTCTCTGCGTGTTCAATAATGCTTTCAGGGAGAAAAAAGGTGACACCGAATTAAACTTCTGCCATGCTTCACTCTTCAGAGTGGAATTGGAATTAAAAGCTGTAAAAATGTTTCTTTCACATGAATATCAGGGGATAGGTTTGTTAAGAGTGGAGTAAAAAATGTGCCACTTCTACGTAATAATGTAGAGAGTTGGGCTGTTACAAACCCAAAGAGGTTATGACATTTCGCTACAGATCTGGAGTGGATCACCACAGGTGATTTTGGTGAGGGTTCAAGCAACACCATGCTTCTTTGGCTAGTCAATTCAAGGCTAAAAAGGAGCATCAAAACTTCACATCTTTGTTAGAAATTAATGCCAAGAAATCCATGAGTCTCTTCCATGCCTCCCCTGAGAGTGATTATCTTTGGGGCCAGCATAACAGAAGCAGTCTTCCTCACCAGGTCAATGACCATAGCCTGACTTTCCCCTGGGGATCGGTGACCTCTGGTACATCCTTGCACACGTAGATGCAGACCACAGGTGGGATGATTCAGGAATAGCACAAAGGTAAAACCAAAAATAAATACTGGAGGGTGATATAGTTATGTAAGTCTTTTAGATCTTAATGTAGAACCTTCCTTGGCAAAACAGATGTAAATACAGTCAACAATAAGATATTTACTTACCAGACTACCTTATAGAACAAACTAAGGAACTGGCTGCTTTGTTTAGGTATTTGAATGTTTGTTTAGTTAATGGAAGCTCACATTTCCTCCCTTTACCTTCTTTGCCCAGGATACACATGTATATAGTTACCATATACAGGCTTCAAGAATATAACGTTCAGGTTTGTATTGGGGGAAAAATGGTAAAGGCAGGTACGGATGACAAAGCTGATTGCCTAGGGGTGAAGTAGCGACAGGTTTTGTAGCTGACGATGACCTGGATAGGAAACATCCTCTGTCTGACCTTATCTGCTAACTGCAAGTCATTCCCACTGCAAACAAGGATTTGCCCTGTCAGACTGTCAATACCGTCTCTCTCATCGTTATTACAAATTCCCCCCCTTTTCACTGTTTATGCGGGCTTTGGTGGGACTCTCACACCTCATTGTAAGAATGTAGCTGAATGCTGGGCTCTGTGTTTCCAACCCTAAACCCCAGCAGGCCTGGGGTGGGGGGTGAAGAGGAAGATGAAGTAATAGGTGTCAGCTGCCCCTGTTCCACCCATAAATAATGTTAGGAAGGTTGCTGTGGCAATGTTTTCAGTCACACATGGTTTCAAGCTTGGTAAGTTGAACCTTCTATCCATGTTGGTTTTTAGGAAATGTAAAAACTATGAGCTTCATCACAGACTGACTCTCTCTCAGCTCAGTGAGAGGGAAAAAAAGATCTTGTTAGAAGATGCTGTAGATTTTCTAATGGTAGAAGGGTCCTGGTTTTTCTGTTTATTGTTAACATACAAGTAATTCCATTTATATGGGAATTACAATAGAATAAAGCAAATGTAGTATCAGGGGAGAGTACGTGCAATACAGCTTTCCTCATTTCTGTGCACCAATATTATCATTTGGTGAAGAATGAAGTGTGGTTATTTCCTAAAAATACATGACAGTATTTATTTTATCATCCAGGTGACAGAGCAAAACAAATTAGTTTCACTTTTTCCATAGGCTTTCAAAACAGAAAGATGTGTATGTTTTCCTTTTTCCATCGTAGGCAAATCACTTTTTAGAAAGCTAAAGAACTAGGGACTCTTCATCCTTGGAAGCTAGCTAGAACCAGACTGACCCTCAACTTGGTGCCCTGACTTTACCCAAACGCACCACAGTGTTACATGATACTATTTCCAGAGGTGCTGGAACGCTATTCGTTCCCTGCAGCAAGTTCATTTGCTGTCAACAATTAGCTTTTCAGTGACAAAAACTGCTTTGAAATGAAAACAACTGCTTACCAAAAAGATACATTCTGAACACAGACTGGTAATGTGCAGGTGTGTGTGAGGACAGGAGTCACTTCTGTGCCATGTGAGGCAGGGATGCTTGCCACATACTAGCAGGTCAGCAAGCCAAAACCCAGGAAGCTTCAGCTTGAGTGGAAAAAAGGGCCAGTGATGGAATCCCTCAGCACACTGAAACCGGTTTTCTGAGTGGGACCGCAAAAAATGCTGTACTTTATTCCCAGTGCCTGTAAAACCTTACTCAGTAGAGAAAAATAAATCCTACTGCCAGACAAGCAAAAACAACTAGGAAAAAAGTTCACTTGACTTTCAGGTTCTTCCTTATATTTCTGTATTTCCCTTAGTGGAAACTATTTTTCATCTACAGCATAAAGAGAAAGCTGACACAAAGCAAACCTCCAAATAGGCTGTTCCACACACTGGGCAGAATTTTTAGCAGTTACCTCCTTGTTAATGCTACTTAGAAATATAAGCTTCAATATATTTCTAGCTATTGAATAAGATGTTACCAAATATATCAGAATATAATGTCCTTCTTGATGTTCAGCTGTAAGCTAAGAAAATGTAACTGTCAGAAATACATGAATGTTATTGCAAAATTTTTTAATTTAGTGAATGGGCTCAATTCTAACACAGAGATCTGAGATTACTTCTGGGTCTTATCTGATGATGAGTTTTTTGAATTTCATCTTCTCTTGGGAGGTATTTTTATATCTCAATTTTTGATCAAGTAAATGTATTTATGTGATTTATCTTCAAGATAGGGGGATGATAATTCTTTTCCATTGAAAATGTGCACCATAACCCTTTAAAATATTACGAATACTAGTATTATTCCCAGCCAGAAATCTACGAGCGCTCAAGCAGCCCAGTTTAGAAAAACAAAAACAAACAAAAAAAAAAAAACCCAAACAGAAACCTGCAAATTTAAGCATGTTTTTTATTTGCATAATCATGAACAAAATACACTCTTTCCTTCCTATATTACATAACATTTTTTGAGCAAAACCATGTGTTAGTGAACACGAGCTCTCCAACATATCAATTTGTTAGAATTCCATAAGGATATTTTTCTATTTTTTATAATACTTTGATTACATTCAAGATTCATCTTAAAGGTGTGGTGGTTCATCTCTCAGAGGAGGATTGAAGCAATAGGGTCTGAATAGATATTTCCTCAGAGATCTGCACAGGCTTCTCTGAAGATGGGATTAGAAAGTAATACCTTTCACTCTGTACACAGAATACAGAGCAAATGGACAATTAATCATATAGCGTCAATCAATGAAGGTCCCAGAATCTTTTTAAGGATGTTCATACAATAAAGTTATCAGGCTCCGTTGATTCCATGAAGGGCTGAATGGTTAAGTTTGCCCAACAGCAAGCCGTAGGAACCTCTTTGAGGTAGAGCGCTCTACAGGCCACTGGAAAAGATCAGAAAGAAGAGGAACGCATCAAATGATTAACATCCTGAAAGTGAACAGGAAGCAGCCTGACTACTTCAATAATTTTGTGACCAAAACTGCAACACTGTAGATTACAGAAGTCACTGGCCAGAAATAGTGGGTGACACAAAGAATTCCAGGAGGTTTAATTTTATACAACCACAACACCAGGAAAGTTTATATAATCTGTTAAAGCATTTCAGCTTTGATACACTGATTCTTCTTGGATTTCTTAGATGGAAAAGCAAGTGCTTTTCATTAGAGACTTCGCTAGAATGTAACCATTTAAACCAGAGCCCAAAGTCTTCAAAAGTTTAGCTTGTTCAGAGACCAATTAAATTTTTCTCTGCTACAAGATAGTGGCAGAATTGGGTTTCAATTTGTTTGAGATAAGTGTTTGGATAACTAAGCTGAGGCTATAAAGAAAATATTTCAGACCGAGGGAGGGTGCTGGAAGGAGGTGGAAAAGGCGTTTGCGCTGTCTGGCAGCTAATGTGGACTTCCAGTTCTTTGCACGCAGACCCCTTTGCCTCCATGACTGGACTGCTCATACTCCTCCTCTGTCATCTCCTGAAGGAGACTGCATCAAAATATCTAAAGGGAAAGATATAAATACTAATGGATTAACTTTATCAGTTCTTTATAGTTCGATATTCCAAACTAAACTACAGCTGGGTACTGACTGACAAAGATGACATTATTAGGTGTATTATGATACACCTCAATGCAGTAGAAAAATCCTATACAACAGAGTAACTGGTCTTGTGATGCTTTACATGGGAACAGGAGCTTCAGAAAGTGAGAATAAGTTTTACTATAACTATTCAAAACTCAAAACATGGTTTTAGGTTTGAAGGGTTCATATAATAAATCTTTGCAACCTTACTATTTTTAGATTAGTTTATTTGTTAATCTCAATGAAAAAAGTTTAATGTCTGTGAAAATTAAAAACAGATTTGCAGCTTCTAGTCCTGTGGCTTCCATAGCTTTTGATTTTAATTTGGTTTTAGTTTCTATCTGTGTTTTTAAGAAAGGTGAGGAAAAATGCTGTATTAAAAAACTTAGTGTTCCTAAGAAACGCTTTAGCTGGAGGAGAAGCTGTATTGATTTTTAGGGCTGGGTTTGGCAATTGAATTTTTCTGGAGCATAACGTTTTATTTACTGGTGGTTGATAAACTGCAGTGCCATCTGCCAGCTGGCTTCAGTTAAAGAAAGCTGATTGATAGACCCGGACATACATACGAAGAACAAAATTATAAAAACAGTAGAATCTTTTTTTCCCCCCTAGAATTAATCAGACTAGGTAATCCTTTGGTTTGAACAGGATCATTCCTATTATTTGCTGCCTGCATTATTCTACCTCCTATAGGTACCAATCATCGTTTCAGTTTCTGTCTACTGGGCTCTTAACATTCTATAAGAAAAAAATGCTTTGGACATACTATACAGTCTGTGAATGCTTATCATTATACAGCATAATTTAGACATTTATCCATGTGTCAACTGCAATTTCATTTCCACTGTATGAAGACGTCTGTGCTGAACAAAGTACTCCAGCGTTCAGGAATAAAAAGAATTACATTAAAATAATTTGTATGTTAAATGCAGAGGTAGAAAGCAAAAGCTTTTCCAAGGTTTTTATTTGGGGTTTCCAAAATAATCTAATGACTAATTCCTTCAGCTTTCTATACAGGACAATTAGTTTCAGATGTGGTTACTAGTAAACAAATAGCAGCTGCATCACTGTTTCATTTCTTCCTTTCTCTGCCTTACTGCTTGTCTGAATCTTGCCTTAACCTTTTTCTTACTGGCTACAGTCTGCAGGCAACTGCTTTTCACACCTATTAAACCTGTTTCTTGACTTGTGGTTTGAAACAGCTTGGTCTGTCAAAGGGAGATGCCCTCCTCAAAGGGTCAGAAGCCCAACTGCCCCCCCAGAGTTTTGCACTTCAGTTGATAAAGGACTGGCAGCAAGGCCAAGGAATCCTCTATCATACCGGTATTTCATAACCACGTTTTCTGTCATCAGTTGTATAACAAAGACTAAGAATGGCAGAATAGTAATTCCAATTTTCATTGGTATTAACAGTGAGACTCAGGGGAGACCTTATTGCTCCCTACAACTACCTGAAAGGAGGCTATAGAAAGGTGGGGGTCGGTCTCTTCTCCCAAGTAACAAGTGATAGGACAAGAGCAAATGGCCTGAAGTTATGCCAGGGGATTCAGATTGGATATTTGGAAAAATTTCTTCACCCAAAGGGTTATCGAACATTGGAACAGGCGACCCAGGGAAGTGGTGGAGTTGCCATCCCTGCAAGTATTTAAAAGACAGGTAGACATGGGGTTTAGGGACGTGGTTTAGTGGTGGACTTGGCAGCGTTAGGTTGATGGTTGGACTCGACTCGATGATCTTATAGGTCCCTTCCAACCTAGACAATTCTATGATTTAGAATTTAAATTAGGAGTAATTATCTGGAGGACCACAGATTTTGGTGAAAAACAATGCAAAATTAAACCGCTATTGTCAGAGTATCTTTATTAGATATACTTTTTTTTAATTCCGGGGGGCTCTGAATACAAACAGATTCATGAAGACTATAGAGTATATATTTAGTACAGTCCTTTCGTAATGTCTTGAATGTCTAGAACATACCAGATTAGACCACAGAAACTCCTTGTAATGTTCAGGACAAATCACCTTCTAAGAAGGCTACTATTTGCCTGTTAGGTGTAGCCAAAAAAACATTAGGGCATTAAATTCATGTATGTAGATAGTCTGCTGGCTGTCCACCAGCCAGACACATGGACACAAAGCATACAATATGGACAAACACATATGACAGGTTTGTGGCTTTAGAGGCCTCTCTTTTGACTACAGGCTCTCACCATTTTAATCACCATCAATGTTCTCTCCTAGGAAAGGGAAGCAGGAACTCTGTCATTGACCTTTGTGATTCTCTAATGTAGGCACAGAAGGGATCGCCTGTACAGTGCTATTGAAAGATCCTTGTACTGCATCACATTCTATTTAGAAAACAGGCAAACAAAAAACCCGTTCCTATTCATCAAGGTCTTGGAATGATTAATTTTGGCGTTCCATCCAGACAATACCAAACACAGCAGCAGGAGAGTAGGAAAGTGCAAATGACTCTGCTGTTTTTAGTGAATGCTATCAATCTAACTGGTCCCATACTTCAGAAAAGCAGACAAAGAGCTCTTAGTTGTTTACCTGCTTCATTTATCAAGGATATGCTGATCACAAGTTTCCTTAAAACTAGTTGGCAGCTAAAAAAACAAAAACAACAAAACTACGTCTGCACTAAACAAGCATAACCCACATGGAGGACGTGATGCCTGTTCAGCAGCTCCAGAATCTGCAAGAATAACAAATGATGTAGTTGCTGAGTGGGTCTTCTTTCCTTTTAGAAGCAACTATTAAATTAAGACAGTGCTAATTGTTACTGATTTTGGTACCTTCATCAATTAAAAAAACCCAACAAAACAGAGTTCTCAGCTTAATTCCCAGAGGAACACAGAACATCTACCAAAGGGCTCTATCATAACAAAACTAGCTTGCAGTGCAACACCTGCAACTTTATTTACATTGAAAGAGTTGGATTAAGGAGAAATTGGCAACATCACTTAATTCATGCCTGGCCGACTGTCCAATCACGGTTCAAAACTTGATGCCACAATGCAGCAAGATGAAGGAAACTGCTCATTAGTCAGTCTCTGCTCAGACTTATTATAATTGTCATTGAAAGATTTTCTTAAATAGGTCTGTGGCTCTCAAAAGAGTGGCTAGTATGTAGGTAGGGAGGCGCAGGTAGTAACTCCTGGGTAGACTGATACTAGTCAACTTTAACACAATTCAGCTTAAATTCTTCTTCATTGACTGGAATGCAGCTACCTGCTTTGGCCTGCCTCACCTCCGTCCTCACACAGTTGGAGACAATCCTACAGCCGCGCTCACCAGCTGGGTCTAGTCAGGACAGACTGATGTTATAGACCTTTTGCCAGTCACGTGAAGTTACTGTGGTCTGTAACAAGTTCACAGGTGATTCCCTGAGAACCCTTGATGGAAGGCAGTGTTCAGTGTACATCTCAAGATGCAGTATGTTAACCACTGAATTGCTGGTATTTAAAAGTGGGAATGATACCATGTTAAATACATCACATTTTAGACATACTATGATAGAACTATGTTATGGTTCAATTATGACAAAAATTTAATGCTAAGTAATATTCACCATTCTATTGTTGATCTTGACCAAGCTGAATGATCCAGAAAAATAGCTTTGCTAATGTAATATGCAGATGTAATGTAATAAAATAATGTAAAAAATCCACAAACATGACAAAGATGTCTAGCAACAATAGCATTTGGTCTTTCTTGCACAATCCAACCATTTGCTAGGATTATCTAATTTAAACAAACTACACTGTAGAAGCACCTTTTCTGTCAGAAAACAGAGCTGTGAGAGGGACCAAGGGATTTTAAGGAGTCAAAACTAATGTTTGAAATTTAAGATTTACTTGCTGAGCAGCGATAGAGCAATCTTTACTGAGAGCAGGATTGTTGGACCTTGGCTGTGATTCACTGGTGTTTCTATTTCATCTCACTCCTATGGATCCTTTTCTGTGTCTTACAACTTGCATAACCAATTTATAGCCAGCCCAAAGTTGGGTGGAAATGCTGGGGTAAACACTGCAGGGAAATGAAGTGTGCAATGGCAGAGTAAGATGATTCACTACCATTCAGCATCTCTGGATCACTTCTGCACAGCAAGGCTAAACTTTTTAATGTATATCTAAACGCACCTACTACATAAATTACAATGTAGAGGCACACTGCCTTAGGCTACATCCTTGAGTAGCTACAGTGCTGTCTGCTTGAAAGAGCTTCTAGCCCCAGCCCATGGTTGCAACACAGAACAGCAGAGGGGAATCCTCCCTCCCCAAGCCCACAGTTCATTCAGGCTTTTGCAAACATGCAGGTGTTATCTGGCTTTAGTGCATCCCAAACTATTCCAAGCAGGAAAAGAACAAATGCATGATTGGGAAGGAGAAAGCTTGTTTGAAGATTAAACTCTAATTAAGTTGCAGTTCTTCCACTGAACATTGATTGTACCACTTTCACTAATTTGGGCTCTGTCCACATAAACGTAACTCATAAACGGACAATACATGTTTTCAAATTAGTCTTCCCTGTTATGAATTTTGGTTTTATATAATATTTATCTTTCAAAGAGACTAAAGCTATAAAAATCCCTTCAAGGACTAATATTTCATTTCTTTTTATAGTTCTCTTATGTCTTTAAACGTTTAGATTCTTGGTACTGCAGGTTCCTTCCATAGGATACTCTAGGATTTGTACAGCTTTGTATGGCTAAAGACTTGAAATACTGAAGTCAGTTATCTTGCAACATGACTGAAAGATAAAAATAGGCATTTTATGGTATTTCAAGGAAAGGCACTTCAACAGAGGTTATGAAAGACTTAGCACAAACGTTTCATTCATGCTGATTGAGCCTTTATTTCTGTTTCTTTAAATCCCAATAATCCATTTCTTGTTCTGTTACTTTCCTTAGAAGTGACTCTGGAAAAAAAAAAAAAAAAAAAAAAAAACAAAACACCAACCCAAAACTATTTTATTCTGAAAAACTTTTTCTTAATAACTGGCATTATCAGAATTCTTCATATCCTGCTTCAGTTGCAATACTTAAGTTTTGACACTTCACATACTTAAATCATACAGAAATTACGAGGATTTTATCATCTAATAAAAACATTTTAAATGTACTGGGATAAGAAAGATGTCTTTTAGTAAAATACTGACAAAGCAAGTAATTTTGTATGTGTGGTTAACCAAATAAGAAAAGAGATTACATCCTGATTATGAGCATATTACAAAAATAAAATGAGCACTTGAAGATCTATTTTGTTTTCATCAACTTGATGCCCATGACGAATGATGAAAGTCCTGTCAACTTGAATGCCAGTGCTTCTAGAAAGTTACATTACCTTATCCCACCGGCACACTCAGACAAAACCAAACTGGTGCATTTTTTATTTTTTTCTTAATATTTTGAATACTGTCCACCAGTACATTCATGCAAACTTGTGTAATTTTGTTTGCAATTTGGCTGCTGTCTGTGCTAAGAATATTCTTTGATTGCAAATTTTGTAGGCTCATCAGGAAGAGCATAGAATTACGATATAGAATATATGGCATTAAAGACAAGGAGTCAGAACTTAACCTTGAAATTATAGCTTTGAATTACTCTGCTAGTCACAAAATTGCTGGCTCTGGACATTTAAGAGTTATACGTATGTGGTATAAACCAACCAAACTAACTGAATGACAGCCCTTGCTCAGACACAGGAGTTAGGCCAGTGGCATAATCACACAATGGAAACTCTAGACTGTTATTCCCTACAGGACTATTACTGTCGATCAAGTTTTATCAGCCCAACTTTGTTCAATTTACCCTTGCAGCCAAACAAGCTACGTATTTGTAGATATTTATAAGGATTAAAGGAGCAGAAGCAACATTCCAGTATTTTCCCTAGGCCACACCTTAAATTCCTGAACATTTCCATGAGATGGCTCAGGATTTGCATATGAGCGCCTACATTTAGGTGACTGCTGCTCTGGAAATAGAGATTTCACAGATGTTCATTTTGCCTCCTGTAAATATCTGAGTTTTAACAGCTCAGTGCCAAAGCCTACTTGATTTTGTTACCAACAAAATCATCAAGAAGTACAGTGAATGATAAAATTAGAATGCACTACTATTACTATCTAAGTAGTGCCTGAAAATCCCAATCTTGTGCAAAGTGTAATTCCTTTAAAAAAAAAAAAAAAAAACACCAAACCTACTTCCCTCCCTCCACCCCAGATTAACACAAGCAAGCTTGATAAACAGATAAACCTTTTCACTCTCCACAAAATATAAATACACTTTACTAGAACATGCAAATATCAATTTAATAGGTAGCTACTGTATAAACCAGCTTATTGCTAATGTGCTTATTTGTTACACCCTTTTTCCAGGACTAATGTTTTAGAATATTTCTTCTCAATCAACTTGAATTGGTATTTAAAAATGAAAAAATACTGGAAGTGCAAAGACAATTTGCAGACGGTCTGCAAGACATTAGTAATCATGTTGACTTCACAAATTTTGTGTCTGTGATGAAACCCTAAATTCTCAGTTGACCTAAGAGATCTTCCAAGGTAGAGAGAAATAAGTGGATTGTCAACAAGCCCATCATATATGAAGCTAAGGTCTGTAAAAATACAGCTTACTAGAAGATATTTCCAGTCCTTTAAACATGTTTTTTCTTGACAGCAAAAATTTCAAATTCAGAGATACCCTATAATTCATATATCTAATGTGGATTGAATGACTAATGGCAAACTTCAAGTGCTTTGAAGAAGGGGCTGTTGTCCTTTCTTGCATTTACACTGCCTCACGTAAAGGCATCCAAGTCACATACAGGTAGGGAAGAATAATATAATAATAACACGATACATAACACTATTACATATAATACTACCAATAATATGAGAGTAGCTCTAAACAACAATTAAAACTTACAATAATATAAGCCACACATAAATCAATTAAGGAAAATGATAATAGAAAAATATAAAAAGTTACAGAGGAAGGCTTCTGCATTTTAGTTAATTAGTAGCATTTCTGAAATTAAGTAACTGTTTCTCAGTACAATGTGTGTGGAACAAATCTGTTCAAAAAAAGGCATCACACAAAGTCTGAACAGTGAAACAGAGCCTTTGGAATCAATTTGAGGTGTTCCTTTGTTAGCAAAAGATCTCTTTGGGAAAAAAATGTTGGACCTTTATGAAAAAATTAACAGAAGTTAAACTGTTGGAAGAAGGCTAAAAGGAGGAGTCAAATACCTAAAGCTTGAATAGAAAAGAAAAAAAAATAAAAGGTTGGAGAAGTTAGTAATCTGCAAAAGCAGATTATCACGTTTTTTCGGGAAAAATCTTTGTCTAGTGTACACAGTCATAACTTCATTAACTTCAGGTGCATTTTCATAGTACGTAGTAGTCAATAATCTGCTCACTAAGTTTTGTGAAGGCCAAGTCCAATGGGTTTCAAAACGCTGTTAGGAAAAACATCCTGCTTTCAGGCAGCTTACAGTAAGATTGCTTATTGAAAGCATCCTTCAAGGTGAGGCGGCTGAGCCTGGAAAGAAAATTGGTTGAGAACTATAACCATATGCCATACAACATTTCAAGAGACTGCAAACCCTTTTGTGACAGTTTAACTGTACAGCACAACTAGTGTCTTATCTGAATTCTAGCGTGGCCTAAAAATGCTAAGAAATACCTTTCGTTTTCATCTGAACATCACACTGCTTGCTGTGTTCTTTAATCATCTAATTAAAGAGAGTACCTAACATTTTTTGATTTTCTAATTCACTTTGAACAAATGCACTAATTGCTGAGGAAAACACACTTGATCTCTGTGTACAGTATGTGAGAAAACCTTGCACCAATGCTCAAAGGAGAGAAGCAATTAATTTAAGCTTCAAGATAGTATCACTGTATTGATTCAATAAGGCAAAAATATTTGTGACACTTTAAATAAGATATTAAAATGGAAACCTTTAGCAATATTTGGATCATTTTTTAGAAATGCTTAATGCTACTAAAGTAAGAAATCGGTGTTATGGTTGTATAATTGATGTATTACATTTACAGTTTCAATAATACCAAACTGTTACGGCTGTGTTTTCAACAAAAATAATTCCAATCTGACAAATTCTTAAAGAAAATAATGAAGTTCTATAACCAGGTAATTATAAAGGTTTCTATTAAAGATGTTGACATTTCATAGCCTAGCAACTGTTTCTGCAAATGCAGTGGCAACTTCACTTTGGAGCAGGGTCAGTCAGATCCCCCTACAATTTACCCATCCTCATTTTGTTAAACAACGTACTACTGGCAGCACAGACTCCCTGTCAACGAGCTCGTCTTAAAAAGTATGCATGACCTGGGATTCTCAGGACCTTGATCATTCCCCCATCTGTCAAATACATCAAAATACAGGTTTTCCTTCTTCTCATACGATCTGTTCATTCCTCTCATCTAGCCAATGTATTAATTTTCTGCTCACCTAATCATAGCACACCTATGAATCATGTAGGAATGACACGCTCTTGACAGCCTACCGACACGTGTACTGTACCTTGTATACCACAGTGGTTCTGTCACCTAACATTACTAACAGCATCCATCTCATCTTCTTATTTTGTACAATGAGATGTGCTCTGTGAATGTAATATTCTGCTCTAACCACTTTGAGATAAATTACCAGCGTAGCGCATTTCACACATGACTCCCATTATATCCCACAGATACAGTATAAGCTGCTCCCTAGCAACTGCAGCAAAAAAACGTACCCCTTTAGGTATTTTTCTCAGCTAAAGATACCAACTTGCTATTTTATGAACTTCATACATAAAACAATCTTGGCTACTGTCAGCTCAAGTTATTCTGACTAATGGTCCTTAAGATGCATTTTTAGCCCTTTGCCTAGTTTGGGTTCTGATACTGAAGCTTCCCTCTTGCAAACCTCCCACCTCAATAATTTTAGCACCAAGGAAAAAAAAATTATTTTTCTAAACCAAGAAATATCTTCCCAATAATGCCTAACCATTTATACAAGAATTTTAAATCATGTCATGAGCTAGAAATCCATTTTATATGGGAAACGAAAATCCTAGCATGCTGGCAAGAGTGGAGACGCTGGATTTATTTTGTGGAACACCAGAAAGAGTCTTTTGGTTGGACTTCATCAACATACTGAATCGGATTGCACATATTTTCAAAGGACTACAAGCTTTTAAGTAGACTACTGCTTCCTATGTTACCCCAAATCTATTTAAAGGAACTTAGTTAATATCTGGGGAAAGCCAGAAATTACAACTCCCTGTTTAAAAACACTAGCCTCATGCTTACATCACACCTAGTGAATAAGAAGATGTGGCTGTTGTGAGATTGGTATTCGTTTAACACACACTAAAATATTTTTAAAGGAAATAACTAATAATAACAGCTAATTAACATACATGAACAGAACCTTCCACCAAACAGCATCAAAATTTAGGAATTTCCCCCCTCTGCCAGGGGAAAGGGTGTGACCGCAGGCAGTAACTTCCCCATAGAAGTAAAGTCAAGCCTTCAAGTGGGATGTTATCCAGGCTGGTTGGGTTAATGCATTTAGTCGACGGCTAGTTTGGTATTGTTATTGTACTGCTGTGTATTGGTGAATCAAAACCATTACCAAAAAAATGATGAGGGAATTGCTGAAAAGGGGAAGACTGGAGCAGACAATGTATCTTTGATACCTCCTGGTACCAGTTTGTTTGAATCTGCACCATTCATTTGGTTTCACAACATAAAATGCCAAGCTAACTTTAGGCATCTTTGTACTATGGGTCTAGCTCTATGGTTGATTAGATTAGGTTCCATGATTGGATTATCTTTATTAGACTGTTGTACTTCATGTGGTAGACACTGTAGACAAGGATAGCCAGAGTATAACACAATGCTGATCTTACATTATCCAAAGCATATTTCCTAATGATTGAATCCCTCAGCATCTCAAAACCCAAGGACCTGTGACGATGAGACAGGCTCTCTGCAGCAGTTTTGTAAAGTCACCTTCTTCTCTGGCCTTCATGGCTATACGGTAAAACTGTATGGGTTCTCTTACTGATAATCCACTAGTGATAACTACACCACCGCAGGTTAGCATCTGCAGTGATTAGAGTTTGGTGTCTGTCTTGAGTCACGCCTGAAGTTTAGCTTTTTTGTCAGTGTACTAACAGTAATATTTTAAGATATATATGTATATGTAAAATATACAAGATATACATTATAGTTTTATACAACCTCTTGAGCTTGAAAAGGAAGTTCTATTGCTGCCAAACAGAATTATACTAAGTTCATGCTACAGTGGTACATACAGAATCTGCTGAATTCTAGATGTTCAAGGACTAACTTTTACAGAACCATTTTACACCTGGATATAACTGCATTGGCTTCCAACTTTTATTTAAAAGATGCTTGTAGAATGGAAAATGAAATCACTGGCTAAAAGACGGTGGATACCTGTAAAGTGCTGCATACCATGAACTGCCAAGAGGTGGTGTTTTTTTTGAAACAGGATACAGGGTTCACAACAACAGAAAAGCGAATGAATACACCACTGATTTTTTTGCGTGGCTGAAATGACATTAGTGAACATTACAACAAATAACTTAATCTGGACAGTAAAGAAAACACATCTACACAAACAAACAAAACCCAACAAAACCCCACAAACTCTACCAAATCACAATATCCTCTTTTAGTGATGTGTAAGGTGAATTTCTAACTTTTCCAAAAGGATAGAGAACGTTCCAAAACTGTTGTCTTCTATGGCTCCATTCTCTCTAATTCTTTTTTTCTGAGCAGCGAATGCTTTATGGAACATTAGAGAAACTTTTATTCCAAATAACATTCATTAACGCATTTTCTCTCTTGCTGTCTTTATATAATACTGATATACAAGAAAGCAATGGGCACTGAAGAAATCTTAACTAAGATTTTACAGGCAGTCCTGCTGCCAGAACTGTTGTTTTCTACTTCAACATAAAAATTGCAAGATCCTTTAAAGTCACATGACTGACTCTGGGTTCAGTGAAGAGGTAGACAAGTTAATTTAGGCATTATACTACTCTCATAGAGTTGTATTTTCTCAGCTGAGTCTATTAACATATAAGAAGCTTCATGCTATTGTGATGATATTGCTTCTAGTACAGGAGTCGTTTGGGTATCTTTGTTCTGCACACAGAGAGAGTAGAGTTTCAATGTAGTTGTGTTCATTTAGAGTAGTTTACTGCATATTTTGTCCACCTCAAAAATAAAAGCACTGCTACCGTCACACTTGTTGGCAATTTAAAAATCAACCCTGAAAAACCTGAAGGCACTAACTAAGCAAAAAATAAAGCATGTGTATAAATTCGCTCACTGGGCATTGATACTAAATTATAAAAGACAAATGAAAAATACTGGCACAGAGGAGATTAGTTTAAGTTGGTGCTGCTTGTGCTGTGTTTGTCTTGTGGATAAAGAGATGAACTCATGTTTTACAGATGTCAACACTTGTCACCGCTACCAAATTCAACTGAAAAACCCCTACTGCACACTTTCAAAAACACCTCTTCTGCAACGTTATTTTCTAAAAAGCATCTCATGCTTCCAAAATTGCTGATCATGCCTAACCAGTCCTCGTATACCCTTTTTATCATGCTGAGAAACATATGTGCTTCAGTTGCAAATGATCTAAAAATAAGTGTATGCACGCAGTTTTATCAATTTAAAAGAAAAGCCCCATAAAGGCTTAAGAATTTAGGATCTACATCATCTTCCACTGGCATGCAGCCATGTGGATGGTCAGAGAGATGGTAATTGCAGGACAGAAGAGAAAACAGCACCTGTTAGCTGGCCATAGGCAACAGCAATTCAAAAGCAAACAGCAGAAGTGGGGCAGGCTTATCCTTTCCCTTTAGGAAATTCTATCTATCTGCACTGTTACAGAGCTCCAGAGGGAATGAAATCTGGTCTTTCTGTAGAATAGGAAAAGACAATAAACACCACCTCTGTTGACTGATACCTCTCTGATAAAAAGCATAGCATGTGTTTCATGTGGCTACACTTTAAGCATCTTCCTTGATACCCTCTAGTGAAACTGACCTGGAAAAAAAAAGTGCAAATGAAATTCAGATACAGGTTTATGCCAAGTTTGACGACATGACCCTAAAACAGGATCCTGGAGACCATCTGACTTTGTGAAGCAGACACGCATTTTCTGAGAATTCATGTGTCGCTGCCATCAGAAGTAAAACGCTATACAGTAATTGGCATATTTAATAAAATGCCATTGAAATGCATCCTAGCTAGAACACTGCTAAATAACATGCCAAATTCCTGCACCAAAGTAATTATCTTCAGTGTCACTGGGTAACTACCCGGCACCAAAAAATGGCATTTCCATTAGAGCCATGTGCCATTAGTGCCATTTATCACTTTTATATTGGGTAAACATTGGAGTTCAAACTGCATTTCCTTAGGAGTTCAGTATGGCGTAGCTGGTATGGTATTATGAATTTAAGCTTGATGCAAAGTTTTATTAGAAGTAGTACAGTCTTTAGCTCATCGAGATTCTCATTTCATGAACAAACATCCTATTGACTTTTCTGTGAGCTTTATGTACTTCAGGTCTGCAAGGTCAGGTCTTCTGTATGTATCTTAATGACATACTGAAAAGATTTGACCTAATCAAAAGAATAATTTTCATACCAATACACCAGGTATAATACAGCAAGAAGAGAAGGAAAGCTGTTTCCCTTTTAAGCTAATAACAGGCACACAAATTTCTAGGTAACACGTTTTTGTAGAGTTCAGTATTTCCTCATAACAAGAAATAACTGGGTTATACTTACTCCCCAAACGATGAGAGTTGTATGTTTGAAAGGAACAAAGCACCATATGCATATGGCATGTCTTCATATGTATGAAAATCACAGTTGGATCCCAAGAGGAAAAACTGAAAAATAGTTTTTCATAGTTTACACTAAGAAAACCAAAAATAATATACAAGCTTCCTAGGAATGCTTGTCCTTCAAACGATCCTTGTAAAACAGAGCATACCATCTTTTTATTCAATTTTCTTTTTTTTTTAAAAAATGCAAATTTGTTTACCTTTTGTTAAATAAAAGAAAGAAGAGCAGCCTGGAAAAGAAAGAACATTTAAGAAAAAACCCTGACTGAATAAGCTAAATAACAAAGTTCCCTTTCCTCTGAGAATTCGAAACTCCTTTAAAACCTTAAAATGCATGTCAACTTTAATATGAACTATGCTGCCAACTTAAATTTCTAGCCCACGCTCACACAGTTTTCACTGCTTTCTCTCTCATTATTTCCAGAACAAATATAGTACAAAAATCGAGCAAGGTATTCCTGACAGTAAACAAATACTACGAAAGCAAAGTCCTCCTAAGCCCTGATAAAACAAACATTATGAAACAGTACAGGTAGTATCCTGACGAACCCACAGGATGGGGGAAAAAGAAACTATAAATCTTCGCAACGCTGTGTTCAAGAGAAAGCTGGTAAATGCACTAAGGTGTATTAACTACCTAAACCCCAAAAACAGATTTACTGAAATTCAGGGAAGTCCTGGCTTTTCGCTCTCATGGAAGGTAGGAAAGGACTCAAGATTGACTGAAATTAACTGAAGTCTTAGAGATCGCTTTTAGTTAGTCCAGTGGGCTTTGGGTAAAGACTTGAATGTGAAACCCACTTGGCAATAAACTAGTTTTACTATTTGTTTTTCTCCATCTACATACTTGTATATTAGCCTGCCTTTTATGCATTTGTTAACATTGAATATGATCATGTCATTCGTATGGTTCTGTTTATTGTAACTGTTCTTTGCATAAAAATTATTTATGCAGAATAATAATATGGTTTGAAGAATAACTCCAGAGAGCTGTAGTTGAGGTTCTTCTCTAGAGGTGCACAAGGTTATTGCAATATTTCATTACCACAAAATAATAAATCTTCAGATAGAGGCAGTATTAGCTTGTAGTATTCCTTACTACCGTGGTACCAACTTTTCCTTGTAAACAAATTTAATCACTTCCATATCGGTTATATATGAAATTTTAATGCTATGCTTCATAAGGAACACCTCCTGAATTTTCATTACAATATATTGTTATATTACTTATACAGTTAGAAAATCGATTTGTCTTTAAGCATGTCACCGCATCTCATTGAAAGATATCTAGCCTAATGAAGTTCTACTAGTAAAAAAAAAGTGTTTTTCCATTTGTAAGTCCTCAATTCAACCACTGTGGGGTTCATTACAGATTTTCTAAACCCCACGTGTCACCTCCATGGTTCTTCTAATTATCCTTCACAATATCACCTATCAGAACTGTTCAAAGACTATAAATCTTTGTCCTTCTAGACAGAGAAGAGCAACCACATACATTTTCATATGCCATGAAATAACCTGATACTATAAATATATTCTTCTCCATCTAATATTAACTATATTCTTATCTAGTTACTATATAGTAAAAGAAACTAAGGCTACAACAATCTGTATTGTTTTACATATGAAAGATGTGGTCATCTCCTTCAAAAGCTTAACATGATTTTATTTTTCAGCACTGAAAGTATACAAAAGTCAAAACAATTATTTTTCTTCATGGAAATAGTCCATCAGATAACAAAGCAGAGATACCTTTAGTAATACTATGCCTTTCTCTGTACATCAGGAAAAAACATTATCCAGTGAGTTATGAAATCCTGGCACATAAGAATAACGTACAAAACTGAAGCAATTACAAAGTTCACAGGTAGTACACAAGACAACATAATGGATTAACAATTTAGGCATGCATTAATAAATATGTAGATACTGCGTATTTAGAAGGCTTTTGAATTGAGAAAAGATGAAACTAAAGTCCTGATCAGCATTTTTATCATCCCTGTGAAAATGCCAGGCCAGATCCCCAGGTGCATGAAGTTTGTACTCCGCAACAGCAACAAGCTGTCCCAAATCCAGTTAACAGCTACTTTATCCTGTATTGTCCTCAGCACCAACACAGGTTTGGCTCATGCCACCTGGGGGACCAAACTGTCCTACCCTTGAGCTTCACTCATCCAAGCAATTACAAGTGCCACCAGGTACACATGCACATTCCTTTGTCTGAGAGCACTTTCAGAGACAGCAGATGTCATCTGGCTCTCCCGGCTGCTCTCTAGTGGCTGGGACCAATTAGTTACAGCAAGCAGTGGCCAGAACGCGACCTGGCAACTGATCCACCACATCCAGCCAGGGCTGCTGCCCTTGGTTGTCTCTGGCCTAAGCAAATCTCCTCTAGTGTTCAGAGCAACGGGGAATATGGGAGCCAAAACTGACAGCATGTCTCTGCTGCGCTGTGTAGAAACTTCTTAACTTGTTCCACAGATAACTCATTTTCAAAGACTGTAAAGAAACCAGTACAAGTACTATTAAAAGAATTTGTAATGTAACTAATACTAAAACTGATTTCCAGTATTAATCACTATATTTTTTTATTCAGAGGATGTTTCAACATACAGGATAGTAGATGCTTCTTGCTATCTGCGCACACGTGCTATGTCTTAAAGAGAATTAGAAAACATCTTTTAAAGAGTAAAAACATAATATTTTTAATATAGGTGCTTGAAGCCATGTTGTTAAAACTGTGATTAAAAATTACTTTCAAACAAGTGCATGTTGTATAAGTGTAACCTTGCTTATAGGTCATATGGACCCAATAACAGAAAAACTGATAGAGTTTGAAAGATGGGCAAAACACGTTTTCAAAAAGGTTGGGTAGATCTACAAAAGTTGGAAAAACCACACAGAACCCTTATTGGTATTTTGCTAGAAGAACCGCAGTAACAATAATTCTGGATAGTATAAGCTCTAAGTTAGTTCCAAAATATCAGGCAACATGCAGTCAAAGTCATAACTACCTGAGCCCAAAAGGTCTTATACAGAATTACAAGAGGTCTGAGTCTTCATTTCACTGACAGCTGTACAAAGTGCACAGGACTTGCTCAGGCGTAATTGACCTGTTTGCTCATGTCAGAAGTCTCACTACAGGGCAATCACCTCAAACAAGTACCTAATAGAGAAATGAAAACATGCAGTAACTTGGCTGAGTGACCACACAGAAAATAAGCGACATACTTTACAAAAGACAAGTTCCATTAGTACTTTATGTTGCTTACTTTTACTGGGTTATAAAGAAATTTTCCTTTCTTAGAGTTTTCAAATTATGAAGGAGATGATTTCCAGGTGACCTCAGCTGTGACACATTAACCAATACATGGCTTCCCCAGACTTTGTGGTTATTATAGTAATATATAGTTAAAAATTATATAAAATGGGTATGGTCTGGCCCAGGCTCAAACTCCTATGCCTTGGTGCCTACCTCTAAGCGGACCTGTGATCCCATGACAGCCAGCCAGAATGATCTGCAATAACCCAGCCAATAACAGTCAGGTGCTTCGGTCAAAAGCCAGTGATGAAATGCAGCAAGAGGCTCGGGGAAGTATTCTATCTCCCAGGTAGGGTGTCTTTGTTCCAAGAAGTCCTTGCCGGGCAAAGAAAACCTAGCAGAAGCCTACTGTGAAGTTCTCCTTGTCATATAATCCACAGCTTCTGCTGCATCATCCACATTCATTCACACATGACTTGATGCATAGTCTGCTATCTAATAAAAGTGTAACATCTTCAGAGGAAAACCTATTACTTATGACTCAGTTACTTTCTGTGCAATTTTTTTTGAGCCATTTTGCAGTCTGACATTTTATGTTTTACTTTCTGAAAAGAATTAATTAATTTTGTTTCAGAAAATTGAAATGACAAAATGTCTGAAAGTGGACAGCTGATGCTATGGCATGACTTCCCTCTCCAAAAACCTGCAGGTGAGCTTTTTGCTTTTACTAGCAAATTCTTTTGCCACCTACTTTTGTCGTGACCATTCCTGAGATTACAGCACTGTCTAATTGTGTCAGATGATAAAGAGCAATTTTACAACGTGAGGTGCAATACCAAATTCACTTTGCACAAGACTTCAGTGATATCAATACCAAACCTGAAAGAGGAAGAATAACTGTTTCTTCTCTGCAAATGAAAAACATTTCACAGCAAACATCTTAGTTTGGAAATTTTTAACAGAGTTGGCTGTTTATGCTTAGAATTTGCGCGAGTAACAAACAATAGTATTTCATTTCCCTTTTAAATGAGGATATTACTGAATAAACAGTATAGAACTTCTAGAAGTTAGATCTTAGTTTAAATAGGTTTTTATTTGATCTCTGTAAGCACACCTCTCTTGTTCATACCCACATCTAACAAGATTTGGTATTTTCTCCAGAGAAATATTTAGAGTAAGATATCATAATACAGTATTTCAATATCTCCTCCTTACTTGTAACTAGGACATAATGTGTTGAATTCTACTCCCATTGAGTTCTAATTTCATAAAGTACACAAAATATACGAATAAAACAATCTTATCCCAGTAACAGTATATTTTCCATGTAAAATGTTTAATATGATCCAACTTGCAACGTGAGTAGCAGCCCAGATGCTCAAATTCTACTTCTGATTTCTACAGTCTGTTTCCACCCCCAGTTCATCGATGGCAATGTTTGACTTTGTACAGTAACCTGAAATCTGCACATGAAAACTTCCAGCAAGTAGGTCAGCCTCTTTGGAGATTGCAAAACATTTCTTCACCTGAGCTGCGACATAGCAAAATATTTGTGTAGCAGGTATTACAGAGCAGAAGTAGTAATGTGCTCTTTAACAAACTGAGAGGACAGAGGTGAATCCCAAGCAAGTATATGCAGACTTGAGACATCAGACTCAAACTGACCTAGTTACCAATAACTTGGTGAGAAACTTTCATTTGAAGCTTAATTCATGGGATGAAAACTTGTAGTATGATCAGCTTTGCTCATACATTTGAATCTTTCAGCCAACTTTTAGCAGTGCTAGGTTACTTCCTAGCTTATTGTAAGCAAATACAGTAGTGAATTACATATAACAGAATTTACTTTATGATTACATTTGAGATAAGATGCATTTTCTGAAGCCTTTTAACAAATAGACAGCACACTCAAAAGCTTGGCAAAAAGAAAAACCAGCGGGCTTCCTCCAAAGTCTGACATCCAAGCAAAATGTATTATTTTTCTACATTTCTTGCAAATTTTGAACGCTTTAAATAAACTTTTATAAAAAAAAATTACAGTACAATGCCATGAATATATTAGTGCCACTCTCATTAGCTGCCTAACAGACCAAATGATTTCTTGAGATTTAAAGTGCCTTCTTAGAAAATGTACATTGAAGAAATTAACTGTTTTAGAATATTTTGTGGATGCCCACAGCAGTGTGGCTTCCTTTACATGTACCGTTCTATCTACACAAAAGTATTTTTTCTAGGGAAGAAAACATTAAAATTTGGCTGATGATTCTGAAGTATCTTATAAAAATGTTCAATGAATGATTGCATACATCTTAACACAAGAAGATACTGTCATAATTAAACAATGGAAGACAAGTTCCACTTACAACAGTCTGTTTAAGGCAGATAAGCAGTGTAAGTGGCAGTGCTCTACCAGTGTGCTGCTAAATGCATTCAGCACAGATTCATCAATTAGCACTACTGTGGCCTGTAAGCACTGGGCAGAGGGGGAAATTGTGCAGACCATACACCAACAGCGTTCATGCCCATCCATGACATCCTTGCAGGCTATGATGAACTCACTACTCCACACTAAACTAATCTCGAGCTGCATCAGCCAACAGAAAGCTGACCATGACTTTGCAGCTACTGTACACAAGGACATCTTTGTCATGAAGTAGCACTAGGTGACTTTCAAGCATACCATGCAAAAGGGATGCACCAAAACCTTTTTCTGTGGCAAACGACGTAGTCTTGGTCGCTACAAATTCTGGCAAACAGCATCCATTAAGGTGAAATCTGACTTTAAACCACCCATTACTAAATTTGAATAATAGAAATATTATATTTGTTACATACTTGAATACATACTAATTTGAAAAAGCTGTTTTGGTGAACTGTGTTATGGTGGAAAACAAAATGAAAGAAAAATACTATTGCTGCAAATAACTACAGTTGGTATAACAGTCTTTTAGACAGCCAGATTTACACAGCAGATGACCTCATCAATGAGTAGTAGAACAGCTGGGACCTTCCTGCAAAGCATCTAAAATATAATTCTTTAAGCTAAATATTTAAATTAACAAAGCAATAGGTTGACTACTAAAATAGTCCTGTACTTCTGCCAAGTACTTTAACAACAATAAATCAAGAAACAGAACAGTGCTTCAGGCTGTGGTTTGACAAGCACATAAGGTAATTTAACTGCTGCCTGTCAACCATCCTGCTCCCCTCTTGCATTTACCTTCATACATCCTCCCTTGCATCCTTGCATCAGCCTTTGTAAAGTCTTCTATGAAGCAGATTCAAGCTGGCAGAAAGCGGGTTTCTGTTTTGGTTTGGTTTTTTAAACCAGTGGACAGTGGGGAAAAGTTGTCTTCTGCCAGACTAATATGCTGAAGTGGTTCTGCAAGGCGTTAGTAAGGATGGAGTCATTGTGACTGGGGGAAGGGAAGACAGGATCATCAGCTGGAGTCACTTACACTGCTGTGAAACCACATTTATTACTAATAAACACCAAGTATTAATGCAGCACACTAATAATACATTTCTAATGTTTCTTTAAACCTCACTCTCAATGCTGTTTGCAGTGCAGCAGCTCTTCTAAGTGACGTGCTCTGAATATCAAATGACTAGCCTGGTTTTGAACAAGGAACACGAAGAGGTCCTTTCTATATGGTGGGCTTCCAATCTAACCTCTAATAAAACTGTGAGGGAGGAGGGGAAAAGCTTTGCTTATTATTTTAATGTTACTATGACATGTAGTTCACAAATGGAAGGTGATTAATTAGATGGTACTGGAGTTAAGACTGTTGTGTAGTGAATCCATAGAGACACTAGGAAAGCATTAAACCTATTTGAGTAAACATCACTTCGTACTCCAATATTTTTAAAAGCTTCTCTGGTTTTAATTAAACATAATTTTAATAGCAATCAATGTGGATCAAATACCATACACCACCATTCTCATTTCCCCATTCAGTGCGGTTGGATTAAATGCTATGAATGCCATCTTTCAGAGTGTTCTTTCCTTCTTATCTGGTTTGGGTTTCTGGATACAGCCTTAACCTGTTATTCTGAGATCACGCTTGCTGAGGTTTAAAAAAAAAACACTAAATAAAAACAACAAGAAAAAAGCAAAGTCCGTGTTACGTACAAGCCATGTTTAAGATCTACAAACACCTTGACTGATTTGCCCCAACACTTTTATCCCTCTCAGATGTACATGCAAAAATACTCATAAGGAACAATACTGTTGGCAAAATTGGGACAAAGACAGGAAGTTGCCTTCGAGCACAGAACTAATGCCATGCTGATGGCAAAGAACTCCAGAAGTACCTCGCAAAACTCAGACTGGACAAAAAGATGACAAATGAACTTTAGTGTAGATACTAAGCTAATACATCTAATGAAAAAAGATCTAAATCACATACACACCATGCTGACAAATTACATTATTGACAGATCCCTGGAATTAACATTTTTATGTTCAACAGCAACCAAAAAACCTAGCAAAACATTTCTACAACCTTGGTCCACCCACATGTCGAGTAGTGTGTGAAGTTCTGGACTCTACATCTCAAGGACAGACTGTAATCAGAGAAGGGCAAACAAAACACTAAAAGGATGGAGTGCCTGCCTTAGAAAAGGAGACTAAAGAGGTTCTTCAGTTGGAGAGAAGGCTGAAGCAAAATATGATCAAATTAAACCATGAAGGTGATAAACTAACATAAAACTTCTGCCTGCTAAAGCCTCCAGTAATAGAACTAAGGGACGTTTAACAAAGCTAGTAAGACATTAGTTTACAAAACATTAGAATGCTTCTTTACAAAGGTAGTAGTAAGCTTCTGGAACTTACCACCGCAGGAGGTTGTGAAGGTAGTGAGCATCAGCAAGTTTGAAAAAGACAAGTTCTTGGTTGGCAGGTCCACAAACAGGTTCTTAAAGCACTAAGCAGATAGATACCTACCATCCCTAATATGAAAACTAAGTACGCAGGGAATGTACAAGGGAACAGATACATAAAGTGGCTAGGTTTGTGAACAGCCCCTAAATAGCATCCCTTAATGTCACTGCTGGAGACCAAACCCTGAATATGAAGGACCCCTGGTTTGACCCAACAGAGCTTTTCTGTTATTCTTAATTTCAATTTTCTCTAAAGTCTTCTGTTAAGCTCTGAAAAAAACCACAAAAAAAAGGTTACATCCCAGCTTCTTATCTGCTGTGAAAGATACACGTCAGATTTGAATGACAGCAGATCTTCAGTATCAATTCTAACATATAATATCCTATATTATGCAATAAATTAGTACTAGATCTTTAAAAAAAAGTAAGGGTCAGACCCAGGAGGGAATATTTGAATTACTCCAGCCAGTGTGACTCCCACAAAGCCACAGATGTTGTTCCACAGCAGGATCCGCTATTTCAATGAAAATGTAGCCACCTGCTGTGGGACAAAAGAAACAAACATCAGCCCCTCAAACAGCAGAGCTGCAGAACAGCTCAAAGGGAGGCAAGGTTAGGCGTGTAAGTCATTCTAATTTTTACTACAGCAAGTCTCAAAAAATAGTAAGAGTTAAAGCTTACTGGTACTCAGATGTCAGTCTTAAGAAGCTGAGTGCAAAAGCCAGTATCTGTAAGGTATTTTCTGCCCTCTTCTCTTCTACAGAAAGTATTTATACATGAAATAGGCATATTGTAACTGAAATATTTTGAGGCTACTGATAATACAGAACACCCTTCTGCAAAGGGAGAAGGTATGCTGGCAACCTTCCATAGAAATGAATAAATATAGCTCAACAGAATTATCACATGGTTTCAGTTGTACAGCATATTCTTCACTCACTTCACTCTTTACCATTAGCTCCCTCTCCAGTATTTGGTAACTTCTTGTTATTCAGAAGGGAAGAATGTATACTTACGTATTTCATAAATATATCCAGTGATATGTTATACATTAAATTAAACATTTATATATGCATTCAATTATGCATTTTCATTCTTAAGGGAATAATAAAGTACAGTTTTGATGAGCAACTATTGCAGATATTTAGATTACTCACAATAGTTTGGGAGGTTAAATTGAGAGCTACAAAAATCAGAATGCAGGAGGGTTAAAAAAGAGTGTCCGCCCCCCACTACACCTGCACAATACCTAGCAATTTTACTTTTTAGGTAGTGATACAAGAAGAGGGGTGTGCTTGTAAATGAGATCTGTAATTTGTTAACACACCTTGATTCATCCCTGTATTAATACTACCCACAAGCAGGCCCAAGGCTCAGAGAGACTTGGACGTCCTTTCTTTTTCCTGGGTGAACTCTAGAAAGCTGATCTCAGCCACCAACACATGGGCAGCCTGCACAGCTCTGCCAGAATTTATGCCTGCCTGCCTATCAGTCAAAGAAGAACTCGCCCACCTTCACCTCCCTTGGTTATTCTGTTGAGACCTGTGCCCTCAGCATCAGGAGCTGAATTCCCATGTCCTGTTTATGAGTACCTTTTGTTAACCTCCTGGGAAAGCATTCGCAGGAGACACCACAGGACCTGAAGAAGAGCAATCTTGGTCATTCACTTATGCCTATGGCAGTGTTAGGCAGCAGCAGATACTATCACCATTTGGAAACATCTGACGCGTGTAAGTGAAAAAGGGAACACTTGGATGTGGAGGCGTTTTATACTTCTGTTTATCTGGAATTCTGCAGAGCTTCCATACATCAGCATTTACAGTCGCTGTATTTACTGGAGACAGTACTAACAGCTACAAGTCAGCATTTTAACTGCAGTTCAAAAATGGTGTTAGCTTTTCCAAAAAGATCAGTGTACCGTTTGCATGATCTAATACAACTAGAAGAAGATACATCATTTGTTCATCTTTTCCATGATCTTCTGCAACTCTTCAGTAGTTCAACTAAATGTCCATATGTGATTTTTTCTAAAAAAGCATAGCACTTGTTTTCCCTAGCTGTATCAAAAGAAATAATTTTACTACTACTTATGGCAAATTACATCAATATTATTTTAATATCTACCTTTACCTAAGCAACTAAATAGGCAGCAGGCTGGAGAATGTGACAGCCTTGACTGCTTCAGTTCCAGATTTCTTATTACATTGCATATAGCAATACTTTCCTGTAAAAATTTTTACTACAAAAGCAGCTTAGGAAAACCCAAGATCTTTTTTTGTCACTTTAGTGAGCGTCCTTTTACTTGGGAGGGCTGATTTTCTTTTATATAGAAGAAAACTATGAAAAGCAAACTAACAATCTCCGAAACTTCTGCATTCTTCTCTAGTTTTAACTAGGTATGAGCATTATATAATGATAATAATTAGGAATATTAGTAAGTCTGTAGCTGATGAATATTTTTTTAAAAGTAGACAGTTAATACATTCATATTCACTTTAGTGGTGGGACAATCCCTGCTCCAAAAATGTTGGTAACTTATTAACAGACAAAGAAGAGAAATCAACGCTGAATCGAGCACCCTTCTGAAGATATATAATTGAAATATTTTGATCTTTTAGAAAAGGTTTCCTAAGAACTGAGGGAAAAAAGTAGTTAAGACAAAGACAGGCTATGTAGCAAACACAGTGGCATACATTCTCCTGCATGCACGTCCTCCTGAGAACAATCATGGTGAAACGAGTGTCACGAATAATGACTACTCATGTGCTGAAGGTTCTACAGTTTACCATTCATAAACTAGAATTTTAAACTAAAATTTGGTGTTACTTACAAGAGGGGAAAAAAAAAAAAAAGCTTGGTGTTTTCAGCCTGTAATCTTTGCAGAAATTCTACTGGTCTCTGACAAAAAACCACCACAAAAATTTGGGGCTCGTAAAAAAAACACAGATGACATATGAGGCAGACTAGCACAACTGAGTGCACCTCAGACATTGCATCATGGCTATGTGAAACGTATTTGGATCAGGAGTGCTCTCTAAATTAACCTGAAATGGTCTGAAGACGTTGATTTCAAGTTAACTAAATGAGGTTTCTGAAAAACTGGTTTGCCAATATGACATTTTGCTGGATCTATCTAGAATTGGTAATGTACAAGAAACTGAAATTTCATTAGCAATTTATGTTTCGTCAAAAACAATATTTAGTGGATGCAGAGAGGGAACAATATTAACCTGTATCAGTTATAAATTCCACACCTCAGATCTTTCACGCTTACTAGCGCCTCCCCCTCAGCTGTAAAACTGGAGGGCTTCAGCTCTCCAAAGCAGAGAGTACATGTATTTGTAACAACGGGGCTTATGGTGGTTATTCATCCTTGCCATCTATCACATGATTTTCAAAAATTCTGAAAGCATATTATGCATCACGTGACTGAATGCATCCTTATAAATTAATTAATACATCAGAATGCTCTGTATCAAGAGAGAACCAAATCAATGCACTCCTAGAAAGTAGGGAAGGAAGCTTACAGCTACCGAAGAATGAAAAAATGAATCAAATTAAATGCTCTTTATGTTTTCTGCAGACAATGTTTCCTAATGTTTAAAATGCCCAACCTATCACATGCAAAATAATCAAGAGATAACAGAAACTATTTTCTCTTCATTGTGGATGTTCATTGTGGATGCTATCTTGCCTCCTGCTGAATCAATGTCAAAACTCCTCTTTATTTCCATGATCAGGTCCATCATCTCCAAGTCCAGCAGCATCCTAACGATTCCTTAAAATGTTATATAATCAAGATTCTGAATGTTTCCACTAACGTCTATAAAGAACATCTAAAGGCTATTTTTTCTATATTAACAAGATTTGGCAATACTTCAAAGCCTTCCAATACCATCTTCTATCACTGAAGTACAGCAGGTTGAAGAACAATGAAAAAGTGCACACACGGATAAACGGGATTTCATCTTTGGGATTCCTCCCTCTCAACAGCCACTGGTCACATATCAACCATCACCGTACTTTAAAATAACTTTTCTTTAAACTGTTTTAATAACTTTAAGATACAGTCCGCGGCCACAACAAGCCCACCACCTGCCGTAGTTCCCCCCGCATGTCAATCGCCCAGGCCGGCGTCCGGGACCACGTTCGAGTAAAATCCTTCCTCAAAGGGGAGTTCAAACCCCGGATGGGTGCCGGGGACGCGGCGCGATCCGCCTTTCCCAGCGACCAGCCCCCACCTCCCCGGCAGCCCCTCACCGGCAGCGCCGGGGACACCGGCGGCACCGTTCGGCGTGTCCCCCCCGCGCTCCGGCCGCTCCCCCTAGCCCTCCCGAGGCGACGGAGGACCCGAGTGGGCAGCACCGCAGCCCCTCCGTCAGACCCGACTGGCGGGCTAGTGTCGCCCCCCGCCGCGGCAACCGCGGGCACCACCGGGCGGCAGCATCGAAGTTCCCGCCGTGCCGCCGGTCCCGCCCGGGGACCGGGACGGGATACGGCCGGGACCGCCGCGCTGAAGGGCACGGCAAGGGGTGGTGGGGGACCGCACCCGCCCGCCCACGACCCCTGCCCGTCGCGGCCCACCGCCGCCCGCCGCAGGCATCCCGCCCGCCCGCCGCTCCACCCGTGCCGGTACCGCTGCCGCCAGCCCCTTCAGCACGAGGCGTAACGGAGGCGCACAGAGGCGGGCATCCGCCTTCCCCGCGGCCGGACCTTACCGGCCGCACTCGCCGCCGTCGCCCGCCTGGGCGCACGCCGCTCCCCGCCGGGCTGCCGCTGCCGTACGCCGCCCCGCAGCCGGCATCACTGCTCTGCCCGCAGCCGCACCAGCCGCCGCGGCGCCCGGCAGCTGCGCCCGCCTCACCAGAGCGCAGCCCGGGCACCGGCGGGGCTCGCCCTCTCCGACTGACAACCCCCAGTAGCCAATCGCCGCCCGCGCAGCACCGAAGAGGCGGGAAGGTGTGACAGAAAGGGACCAATGGGAGCTCGCCTCTCCGGCAGCGCTGTTTCCGGGAGGGGGGAGCCGCGGCGGGCAGCGGGGGTCGCCGGGGCTGTGAGGCGGCGGGGCGCGCCCGTGCGGAGCGCTGTGCCGAGGCGGGCCGGGCCGGGCTCCAGCGGGGCGGGAGCTGGGCCTCGCTCCAGCCCCGGTGGCGGTAACGCGTGCGGCGGGGCCGGTCTCGCCCTTCCCCAGCTGCTCGGGAAAACGGGAGCGGGGCTGAGGGCCGACCTCTCAGGTGGGAAGCGCGCGTCGCCCTTCCCCTGCGTGCCCAGGAACATCAAACTTCACAGCGTGGCGCTTTGTTAAAAAAAAAAATAAAAATTAAAAAAAACGGGGAGAGGAGGAACATTTTTTCCGGCGGAATCCCGCTGGGATGAAACCGTGTCCGCCGGCAATGTTCCCGCAGCGGACGGCGGCCGCCGACCTTGGCGCCTCCGCGGGCGGCGGGGGACCGCGTCCCTAACGGCGGCCGCGCTGCGGGCGTGGCGCGGTGCGGTGCGGTGCGGTGCTGTGTGCCGCCCCGCGCCGCCCCGCCGCGGCCGTGAGCCTCCAGTGGCCTCTCGCCGTGGCTGGCAGGGGGCGGTGAGGTGTGTGCCCGCTCTGCACGGCCTCCGAACTGGGGCTTGTCCCCCTCGCTATGCCCGGCCTGTCTGCGCCTGTGACTCACTTGGTTCAGCTGTAGCAGCAATTTCGCCTGTGGACCAGGCGTCTCCGGCTAACTTCTGTTCATGGGGTATGACCACAGTTTTGCATTTTTGTTACGCTATGTGGAATGAGGTCTTGGGCACCCAAACCACGGTGATGCAGCGTAGAGGTATCTCCGCAGGTATCAGGGCCTGGTAGGGTAGCAGAGGCCCTGGAGAACTGAAGACCTAAGATGCACCATAGAGGAGTATTGGCTTAGTGTGATAAGGGAAGTGGCACAGGCTTGGTATTGCAGACCTTACGGCTTACCCACGGTCAGTTAAAGGAATGCAGGCCTGGAGCTACCAAAAACTGGTTTGGGGGTTAAAGAAATAGTATCTAAAATGCATAGTATATTCAGGTGTAGAAATGGAGCTGCAGACCAGTGAAGAAAGACAAAGGTAAAAAGCATGTTAGCAAAGATAAAAATGACCCCAAGCGGATTCTAGAGGAGGAGTAAGAAATTATAAACATGAAGATCATACTAATCCTGACCAAGGACTCCAAATGGTCACGCGTCGTTGTCACTACCTCACACTCCTGACAGGAGCGAAACTACGATCAGGGGATCCAGAGGAGCAGTGGAAGGGTGGATGTAACAGCAGGAGAGGGGTACAACAACAACTTTAACTGCATTATTATCACTCTTTTTCTGTAACTAATAGTTGTTACGTACCTAAGATCTCAGTTACACTAACAATAAATGTTCCCTCTTTTATGTAAAAGCCACTTTATGTATCTTCCCTCTTTTCTAGTCTCTTTCTCTAAAAAGCCAGGTGAATAATACTTGAAGACATTTCAGAAAGATGTTTCACTGCTGGGTTCTTGTCAATGTTGTTAGTCTTTACGCGCTGTTTTGGCATTTACTTGTCAAGAGAAGCCCTTTACTCAGTTTTGTACTTTATCTGCTGATTCAAAAGGGTGTGGAGGTTTATTAATTCCTAATGGTTTACCACCATATTTTATGCCTTTTTAGAAATGTTTCTAAAATTAAATAATCTCTTGAATTAATCTCGTCATACGCAAATATTTGTTAGGTCTTAATGAAGGAATTTATTCTTAATACTAATATTGGATATTGGCAGAATTCCTTGTTCAGTTGTACCAGATGTGGGTACCCTCATCTGTGCTGAGTTCAGAACTGCTACTACTGTTAAACAACCTGAAAGTCATGCCCTTTCCTTTCATAGCAACCTTTTAATGCAAATTTTATTCTGGTGAGACTAATCCGCTACAGCGGTAGATTTCTTTTCCTCCCACTCTTCAACTGTTTACCTTTTTTTTTTTTTTTTTTTTTTTTTGTGGCAGTAGTCATTTGAGTTTACTGGGTCCAGTGTGAACACTGAATACACCCGCTTTTGTTTGGAAGGAAATAACAAGAAATGGTTCAAATGCTTATGGGTTTAAACAGTGCAATAGCTCAGTCAGAGATGTCTTTCTTCTGGCAAATTGGTTTTATTAGTTCAGGAGCTACTTCAAGCCTTCAGAATGTACAGTGTTTATACTAGTATTTTATATTTATCAAAAAGTATGGTATTTTTTACTTTTTGTTAAATCAGGAGGTGGTGGCTTTTTTTTAACATTTGATGTCAGCTATATCTTGGGGAAAAAAAAGCCTAACAGACATACTTTATTTACTGCTCACATTGTTACAAATGTTGCAGAACTAACTGAAGCATTGCACAGTTACAACTTTATAACTCCCGCAAAGAAAGAGGAAAAAATATTTTTTTTATAAAAAATAATTATTGTAGGTGAAGCTCTGTCATAGTAACTAGAAAATAAATTTCATTATTTTTAATAGTTTAAACTTTATCTAAAAATGTAAACGTAAATTCAGATATCTTGTCTAAACAGTATTTTCAGGTTAAAAGAGTAGTCTTTAAGGTTCAAGATCAGCTTTGTTGCAAGCATATCCACGGCTTAGTGCAGAAGGTAACTAAATCATTACTTGCCAGGGTAAGCCTGCAGTGTAGATACCAAAAAAAAAAAAACCTACAAAATAGCTACAAAATATCTTAACACAATTTTTTAGAAGTGTTGAAGATCTCTAAACAGAATTTTTTCCAAATAGAAAGACAATGTACCACATAACAGCTAAATATCCTGTTTATGAGACAAAACTTCTCAGAGGGAGACTTCTTGTTACAGGCATAGAAACACCAAATAAATAAAAGCGGAAAACGTGAAAAAGAGAAAGCAGCACACCTGAAATATGGGCCTGTTCCTTCAAGTGCTTTACAGCACACATAACATTTTCTAAAATTTACCAGAGCTCATAATACCTCGATAAACTCGATTTTTTTGTATCCCAGTAAAATTTCATAGATTGGTTTAGCCCACAAAACTGTGATTTAGCCTTCAGTCCCATAAGGCAGAAGAGTTTGACAGTTCTTTCTGAAAAAGAATACTGCACTCTTGAACAGTACTAATAGGACGTGCAGGAGCTGAACTACTTTTATTCACGGCAGAAACACTCTAAGAAATATGATCCCCATACAGCTCTGTCAGCAGGAGTCCATTCTGGATCAGCAAGCTTCTAGAGGTGGCGGAAGTGCTCAGGAATCACACCTATTAAATCATTGTTTTAGCTGTTAAGACAACCGACAAGGTGTGAACAGTGGTCTAAGTGCTGGTATTTGGGACCTTGGCAGACAGTAGGAACTATGCTGAAATTCAACTTCAGAAAAAAAAAACCCAAAAACAACAGTTGCTGTATATCCTTTGGTCTTTAACCTCAGGTTTTAGGGGAGGTTCTGCTTTTTACTAGCAATATGTATGCTTTGAAAAATTACTCCATCTCCATCCAGAAAGTCTTTATGCCCCCAGGTGGCTCCCCAGTTACAGAAAATGGTTTGGGCTCCCAGTTGTTTCCACCTGTTCTGTTTATGACTGTTCTGTTTATAACCATGCAGGCATTTTACTTTCCAGTCTCTGCAATCTTTTTATACATATGAAATTTATTGGTTTTGGAGAGAATTATCTCACAGGGAGTTGATACTTTGCTAATGTAGGTAGCAGTAAGTGGAGTCTCAGTATTATGTTTTGATATTAACTGTGCATCCAGCTGGAGACTGATTATGCTAAACATCAAATCTTCAGATTTTCCATGCTTCATCTAGTCTTTTCTCCACTGGTTCATCTGACGTCTTTGTCTCTTAATGCCCTGCCCCCCTTTTTTTTCGGATGAAAGCTCTACTTTTGACATACATAAATTGCATCATTACCTGCTGTGAGTCAGATTTTTGATTACTAGCAAGTAACTGTATAGGCACTAAATAGGTGGGTCTGTCCTAGACCAACTTTCAAAGAGGAATAACTTCAGTATGGGTTTGATGACAGGAGTACCAGAAAACATAAAACAATTTCCAGGATGGTGATAGGCTGACAAAACCTCCGAATTATAAAATACCGTGGATATTCCCTGCTGTGGTGGGTTGGCCTTGCCTGGCTGCCAGATGCCCACCCACTCTCCACCACTCTTCCTACCCCCCGAACCACAACACCCTCCCAAAAGGACAGGGGGAGAAAATAAGATGACAAGCTTGAGGGTTGAGATAAGGCAATTTAATAAGAAAAGCAAAGCCCACACATGTAAGCAAAGTAAAAGAGGGAATGGATTCACTACGTCCCATCAGCCTGTGATGTCCAGCCACTTCCTGGGACGCAGGACCTCAGCACATGCAGTGATTGCTTCAGAAGACAGACTTTGTAACCACAAATGTCCCTTCCACCCCTTCTTTTCCCCAGCTGTTATTGCTGAGCATGATGTTATACAGCATGGAATATCCCTTCGGTCAGTTGGGGTCAGCTGTGCCAGCTGTGCATTGGCAGTTGGTATTAGAAGGCAAACTATGTATTAATTGAGCCCTTCTGTGAGGCATAGTGTATCAGCAGATCTTTTACATCAAACTGTAAAATAACCTTTTAAAGAGAAATGTTATTTCACTCCTCCCTTTGGTAGGGTTTGAATACTTAACTGATGTGTATCTACACACAGCAGCACTGCCTTTACATATCTGTGGGAGGAATATTTGATTATTTATTTTTAAATGCATTACAATTTGCCAGTGTTACTCAGACTCATTTGGTAACCCATTTGTTAATATGATGTAGATTTATGTTGTGAGATGCAAATCACAGTTATGTGCTAGGTGCTATATAGACAAGTAAGGAAACAAGGTTTTTGCCCCAAAGAGTTTGTTCACATGATCTCTTCTGGAAGTGCAATGTGATCTGATTTCACACTGCATGAAGAAGTATTTATTTTCATTATTTTATCTACCATGTATTAGGTTAGCTGGAAAGGGCTAATCTCCCCACAAACAAAGCAAGGCAACTTCCTTTCTGTGCTGGGGGGAGTTCTCTAAGATGTTTATCTGAAGTGGTCAGTTGCAAGCACAGCTTCCATTTGGATAGTGTCCTTCATAGCAATGTCACTATGAACATAATGAATATACTTAGAAGTATTTAAAGACTCCATAAGTACATATTTCTTTGCAACTGCCTTGAACAGTGATGTGAGATAGGCCTTATGTGTTGAGGAAGGGATGGGTGGTGGAACATTTTTTCAGATCCAAGCAATTTGCTTTGTATGAGTGACCAGGACACAGAAAGAACATCTTTTTTTTTTTTTTTTTAATTCTCCATTGGTCCAGTCAATTTAGGTATTTTTATCTTTGTATTTAATATATTAGAGATTTTATTGTCCCCCACCCCATATTTAGTTTTGTGGCGGATTATCTGTTTTGACAAATATTTGCACAATTACCTAGAGAAATTAATTATAAAAGAATTAATCCAGCTCTCAGCTGGGTTAACCAGGAGAGAAGAGCCTTCACATCACAGTCAGTGGCTGAATCCAGCTGGCAAAAATCAATGTGGTTCTGTTTAATTATGATTAATGTTTTCACTTATTTTATAATTTTGCATGCAATTTTCTTTTTAAGGCTGTTGCAGGATGATTTGGCAATTACTCATAAACCAGAGAGCTTGGTTCTGTGTCATCTGATAAAGATGTCATCTGATTTGCTTTCCTGCAAGGGGCTGTGACCAGTACAGGGATGTGACTTGACATTAAATTCCATTTTCTCAAAGGAAACATCTACCAGAATTCAGGATTCATGTCCCCTGGTCCCTGGTACTAGCACTGCAAAGGCTGGAATTGTCATCACTGGTACTATTTTATGATTGACACAGCGGCCTGCTTCTGTCACCCTTATTTACATTGAAGAACATTCCAAGAAAAATTGCTCACACGTTTCTGTTTCTGTAGTGGCATCCATGTAGATAAGGATGTCTGCTTGGGAAGGGTCTGAGGACATTGCTACCAAAATTTATTCAAAGTAAGGACAGAACTGCATTAGGAATATTTGGCTGTGTGCTTTTGCTTTTCGTCTGGAAGAAAAAGTTGTCTATAATCTCAGTCCCAAAGAGTTTATAATGCAAGTAGAGGAACAATAAAAGAAAAAATGGAGTGTATGGGTAGAAAGAATGAGGGAGGGAAAGGTGAAGCCACCACATTATGAAGCAATTTAGTGGTACTGAGCTTCCTTGTTCTATATATACACAGCTGGTGTTACAGTAATTCGTTGATTGCTTGTGGTTCCACTTACGTATACATGAGTATCTACCTATTTATATACATACAGACATATGATATTCATATAGCACATTAAAAGAACATTAAGTTTGAAAGTTAGAAGGGCTGAACTCAAAAGCTGTCTGATATAGTCTTTAATTTTGTGATAGCATAGTGTTTTTCTTAGGACTCTTACCTTATTCAGAACATAAAAGGGATGAATCCTGCTACTTGCACAATTATTTAATATTTTGACTTATCAAATTATTATAAATATGACCTCAGACCTTACTGATTACAATCTCCTATGTATCTTCTAGCTGCTGCAGCAATTCAGAAAGAAGTCCTAATAAAAACATTCTCATTACTATATATCACCAGGACATGTTCTACAACATAAAAAAAATAATGTGAGATGTTGAAATTGAAAACTATATTGAAAATATAGTCAAAATTGAACCATATAAGAATTGAGGCGCTAGATTGATGTGAGTTTATTCTGATGAAAGGTATTTTTTAGCATGGGCAAAATTCTGTACTCTTACCAGATACGTTTCCTGGAAATGGAGGAAGTCTTTTTTGGTAAAGCTTTAAAAAGAAATCAGTCTGTCTGTCATTTCCTATGTGCAGAAAGCTTCAACCCAAATAGATAACAAAATTATATGCAATTGAAAAGAGCATTTTTTAAATGGCAAGTATGCAAAACTATTACTGGAATGGTATTATTTTTTCCCATAATTGAGACACGTACATGACTGGGTGGGATAGAAGAAAACATAGATCTTAGGATCACAGTTTAGCAGAATAATATTACTTGGGTAGGAGTGTGTCATTTACAGAAGTCACCCCAGACAGGTATTGGTGTATTTTTTTCGGCTTCACGAAAGCATTTAATGTGTGTTAAAGAAGAATGATTCTAGAAAATTCTTGAACATTCTAGAATTTTACATCATTCTAAGACTTGAATCAGGGGAGGAATTACTCCTCATATTTTAAAACTCCATAAGTCCATGATATTTTGATGCTGGGCTTTAACAGTTCTCATAACTTTCAAGTGGATCCAGGTTTTGAATTTCCAGAACTCAATCACTGTAATTGTTTTGGGCACATGTCTATGTAGGTCTTCAGCAAATATATTAAAGGAACATTAAAGTTTCAAAATAAAGAACTCAGATGTTAGCAAATGTTAAAATTAAGGTTGTCCATATGACCTTATTTCATGATGCTGTGAATTATGATTAATTTTTTAAAAATTATATTCACATAATAATGAATCAATAATATAGTAGATATTAGTAAGTATAGTAATACGTGTACATACAAGTGGAACAAACTCAGTAAAGGTACAGGAGTTGCAGGGTTTCATCCATTAGCCACCTTTTCTGTGTAGTCAAGTCTGCATTTGAAAAAAAAGCATTCCTAGCAAGTTCTCAGAGAATGTTAGTGTGAAACTACTAAAGAGGATCATGTGAATTCCACTCTGGCACTGAGTGAAGGCTTCTTCCACTCACGTGCAGGTTGTTTATCAGTTCAGAAGGCCTTTTGTAGACAGGACACCATACAAGCACAATACTCTTAGTCAGTGTCAACAAAGAAGTTCCCCATGGTTAATTCTATTTTCTGCCTTTCTGTTTTTGAGTTTCTAGATGGAGCAAGTTCCAGATTGACACCAGTTAGTGTCTTAACAGGGGCAATGTGAGCATCCTGAACTTCAGCTGCAAACAAATGCATACAAGGATCGATGTTACTGAATGTCCCTTTGTCCAGATACAGTAATAGTTTGATGACATTGAACAGCCCCAGTGAAACAGCAGTTCCTCACTACGATACAAGAAGTTTACTGGACAGACATAGTTATCACAGGAAGTTTTCCTTAAGAAGACAAAAACTAACTGGTGTTAATCTTTACAGCGGTTAGTGTAGAAATTAAAAAAATATGTTTTGATCAGGGTGGCCATATGCAGTTAAGGAATTTGTTTTGATTCATATATTATTTATCTAAGGTATTTGGGAGATGGTGTTGATTAAGTCCTTCATTTTTTATAAACTTGGTGCAGAACTTAAGAGTGACTGTATAAGGAAAGGTACGTTTCTCTTCCGTTCTGGGGCTGGCAGAGGACTGGCAAATACAGATAGCCAGAGCACAGATACATAATGCTCTTTATTGCTACGTCATTTCTGTTTCTTGGAGGTGACGATTAAATTTGTAGCCCGTTAAAGAAAACGGCTTGTTTTCTGGAGTGCTGCAGTAGTGTTGAAATGTAATCACAGGACATAAATGTCTGGAGACCTAATCCCAGCCTCACCAAATTTGTTGGAAGCTATTCAGAAGAATTTTATAAAGCTGAGTTTTCTTACACAGGCTTTCACAAATAAGGTAAATTATCCCTATTAATTTTTTTCCTCCTTTTCCAGTCTTGCAGTCTATAGTGCACATATACTTTCTTTAAAAAAAAAATAAATTAAGATCTGGAGCACTCTGCTATATGTTAGTTTATAGCATTAGTATTTTCAAATATAGTTTGCCATATATTGTTTGCCAAATGTTCATATCATGATGCTTCCAGGAACATACAAAGGTATTCTTGGTTGTTGTCATAACACTTTGTTTTGAAAAAAACAATTTAGGCTTCACATTCTGGCCCAAGAAGCTGAGTCCATGCTGTTTCTGTTTTATGGCATGCTGTCGGCATGGACAGCTGCCAGAGCCTGTTAAAGCTACTTTTCATTACCTTCTCTCCAGGCACATAAAATCCACTGCCCACTTTGGCAAAATAGTTTCCTCAGTCAAAGTCACCAAGACTCAATATGTAGCCTTCAATACAAGAGTAGCATCCCATCAAATTAGACCAGCAGCTTATAGGAGAGAATAAAGAAAAAGAGATTCTAAACAGTATGACACTGTGTACGTGCTATTTCCACTCTAATACTGCTGTACGGAAAGCTGTACAAAACCTGTTAAGATTGCAACTGCAAAATTACTTTTTGTGTTCAGCTATACATGCTGGATTCATAGCTTTCTATTTCTTCTTTTTTATCTAATATTCTCTAGAACTCTTAACTGGAGAGAGTTCTGGAGAACTGGAGAGAGAAACTGTAATCATATTCTAAGTGGTAAGAGACGATTTCTTACTCATTAGTTACTCTTTTTGTTATAATATGTGCACCAGTATTACAATTAGGATGACATAATCTAATTTACCAAACAGTATATTGAAGTACTTTCTTTACCGTTCCATCCCCTCGTGGTTCAACTATGCCTCCATTCAACCATAATTTTTTAACTTTTTCATCTTTTGTACTGAAAGTCATCTTCCTTTTTTATTGAGAGGTGACATTCTTGATCATGAATGAAGTATTTGGTGAATTTTCTTCTACAATAAGGGTGACTGGGAAAACAGCCTTCTTTTCAGTTTGGAATATGCGGGGAAGGACGGCTTTTTCCTAGGTACCTGCTGTGATAGAACGTTGTTCCTTGTCAGCATCTGTCACACGTATCATTACATCAGTCTAAAAGTAATTTTAAATGGATACTGATAGTGATGGTTACAGTGTCGAGAGCCAAAAGGTAAAATGGGTTTGAAATTAGCTGCCAACACGTAGATATCCCTTTGAGGTTTTTCTAGGAGGTTTTTTTTTTTTATTTAACCAGATTATGAGATTTTGAAAATCACCTGCTGCAAACGTGTAGTAGATTTTTCATGTCTGTTTTTAATGAAATCGTAATGTACTCAGTTAATGAAAAACACATTCATAATACATGTGAAGACTTTATTCTGTCTTGTTCTCTCACACACCCTAACCTAAGAGATGGCAGGTGAGGAAGGTATAAGAAACAGATCCATGGAGAGGTAAGACTTTGAATTTTTCACCTCTTTTCCTGAAGCAGTACACACCTGTCCTGTTTTTTGTTTAAAGACTATACTGAAAATTCAGCTCTTTCATGGTTAAATTGTAATTTAATGTCTTAGAAAGCCCAAAAGTAAGGTCAGTCTTTGTTCCTCAGCCCATTTTAACACAGTTCCTCTCTTTAAAACATTGCAAAATGCTTTTCATGTCAAAATCATCAAATGTAACCCACATACAAGGTGAAATGCTGCTTGTGAAAGTCAGAGAAGTTCACCCAAAGGATTTAACTTAGGTGCCTCTTAATGGATGAAAGCATTAAAAGAGACAAAGGTTTTAATCTGTCTCTTTTTGACTTCATGTTTTCCTGTTTTTGTAAGTGTACCCAGGGTAGTTAATGTTTTTGCAATTATACCTAGCAGTCGGAGGTGTGCTTGACTGAAGTGACCCAAATCTTATATACGTAATTCTGATAATTATCCTGCACTTTGAAAATAAGACCTGAACTATAATTATTTATGAGAGGGATATTGCAAGAAATGTACTGTATTAGAATAAGGCAGATCCTTAGAATGGTTTTAATGTCCATGCTGAGCACCATGTCTTTTAAGATACTAATGTCGGTATGCCTGTTAATATGTATGAAGGAGATAAATGCTTAACAGAAGACAGACAAAGTAAGTACACTTTTTGCAGTAATCAAGCATTTGCTTTCAGCAAGCCCTTCACCTGGGAGTCCACTTCAGCAGTATAGCAGAAGTGTTATTTAGGTCCCTCTATAGTTTTGAGGACGCCCCTGACTCTATAAAGACTCTAAAGGGATCAGTTGATATGCTGCATTTATAAAAACAATTTAAGTAGCTCTAAGTAAATCTTCGTGCCAATTATGTTAATGAAGCTGCAAAGGGACTGCAAATTTAGAAGTCCTCTAAAGTCCAGTGCTGGCCCAGCAATTCAGAAGGTCCTTAACAAGATATTAAATCAGGCTCTTTAATCTCTCTAATTGGTGCTTTTGAGTATAGAAGAATACATGAACCCTGCTGTGTTCTAAAAGCAGTAGAACATCTTCACTAGCCAGTAATACCGAGTGAAACCAGACTTCTCAGACTGCAAGTCTCTTGTACTAAATAACGATGAGGAGAAGTTTCCGTTCACAGCTACTTGTCAGTGCAGTTTTGCTGTCGAACGCTGCTTGGCTGCAGCTGTGCTGGAAATGGATCAGCTCTGCCCTGCAGGACTGTGAGGTCCCATTCCTTGGCATTGCTAAATATCCTATCCATGAGCTAAGGGGTGCAACCCAGGAGTAGCCAGAGGAGTTACCCAGAGAATGGGGGTTTCACCACCAGGATTTCTCTCAGGAGCCATCAAGCCTCTCCTCACTGAAAACGGGACTTTTACAAACTGATAACCAGTTATTTAAACTCGGGTACTAAAACCTAGAAAGGCTTGAGGTTAACTTAACTTAAAGATATTTAAACTTTGTCTCACAAAAGTACAGCTCTAATGGATGCTAGTTCTTTTAAAACCATAAAGATGAGCTTCTTAGATGCAGTAAACCTGTATGGTTTTGCCAAAATGCATGAGGCTTTTTGGCAGCTAAGGAGTTACTATTCATTTAGCATTTCATTTAAAGAAAATCGGTAAGGTTGCTACTTTCTAGCTAGAGCTTGTATCCCAATGTCACTTTCAGCTGCTATATGCATCCTCTCCAGAGTGTGACTTCTGCAGTGGTAATGTATGCATACATTAGGGTGACTCAGACACGCACCATCTCCCATCTCTTTTGCCTTCTATGGAAAAGGGAGTAAGACAAGCACACATCTCGGTGAGTTCCAGCCTTATCTTGTCTCTGATTACTCCAGCTCTAAGCTTTTGGCTGAAGTTCTGAAGAACTTTTCTACTTAATTTTTTTTCAGATAATTTACATCCTTTTGGAATTTTTTATTACCCATGGCTGTTAGTTTTCTAGAACAGGTTTACAGGGTGTCATCCTTATGATTTCTATAAGAACTCCAAGACAGTGTGATGGGACACCTGGCTTGTGTTTCAAAGAAATAATTATGCAGTATCATTTATTTTTGCCTTAACATTCATCCTCACTACTGGAGGAAGAAAAAAGGCCACCCACTGAGAGAGGGAAGTATAAAGGTAATGAATCCACTAGAGGAAGGTTCTGCACTTTTGTGTCTGTCCTATGCTAAGCAGAATCCCGATCATGGAATATCCAAGGAGATTTGCCCCATATGGTATGTCATTTATGTATGTCGACTTAACATATTATTCTCTCTGGGAATAAAGATTTCCCCATAGTCCTGCTTTTTCCTACTACTTTATCAAAGCCTTTATTTGAGTCATCTCTAGCTGCCAAAGGGAACAAGCATTTTCTGTGACTCATTTTTGATAGTGTTTTTATTTTGCTTAGGTGAAGCAAAAAGGTCTGTATTTGTAAGAATATTTTCAGATGCATTAATTTCTTGGTGTAAATGAGTTTTTATTATCATAACTGATATCTGTCACACCTCTAAATTGCAGGATGCAAGTTTAAATTCATCAGAATACGCAGGAGAATGAAAATTGGCACAGAACTATACTTCAGGTACAAATGTTGCAACCATATTAGCTTTTTATTTGAATTACTAACTTGCACATGATCATACCTATGTAAGTACACATAAACAAACAGACACAATTCCACCCTCAAGATCATTCCTTTTTCCTAAGTAACACAGTCACCACTGATCTTATACCTAATAAGCAATTTTGGGGAATTGGGGAGATTTAAAAGTTTAGTTCGTGTAGAGCCCTAAATATTTTAGACAAATTTCATTGATTTTCTTCAGGCTTGCATATTCTGAGATTTTTTTTGTTGTTGTCTTAGCAGGAATTTTGTTGATGTTATTTTTAATAGTGTTATCTACTAAAAAAAAGTTATTTACATCTATTTACTAATCTCGTGGGTTTTTAAAAATAATTTACCATGGTTACAACCAAATGGGAGGGGGGGGAAGAAAGAACAGAGAAAGATCTTGCCAAAATAATTTTAGAATGTTCACAATGGCATATAGGCTAATGATTTTTAACAAAGTTATCAGATACAGTGGTATCCGAGTGCCTTGCATGAAGGCTAATCAGTCTTCTGGGAACATTAATTTTAAGGGGTCTATTCTATATTTCTGCGTTTCATGAGACTGCTTCAGAGGAGTGAAGCATGATGCATAAAGAGGATGTTTCACTCTCTTGAAGTATTCTTGTGGAAGAAATACTATGTATAGCTTTTCTCTTGTGTGCGTATACTTGGTAGTTGTTTCTGTGTAGGTATGGAAGAATCACATGTGGCTATCCCACTTACCCACAATCCCATTCCTTTGGGCAATGAGTTGTACTGCAACAGATATTTTGTTCTAGAACTCTGCATAATAATTCCTGAAATGTTTTTAACATCAGCCTATCTTTCCTCTAAATTACTCCAAACACCTGTCTCTGTCAGACACTTAAGAAATTATTTTGAAAACTGTATTTTGATTATCCTTCCCCGTCACTCTAACAAACTCTTTAAAGTAATTATCACATGAGAAATTTCACAAACTGTAGGTATACATTCATATTAAAAAAACTTCACAAAATACTTTTTGCAAAGTGCTTTTTTATTATGCATTGTCAACAGTTAAATGATATGTTGCTGTTTCATGCAAGCTGGAATAGTGTTAAGAGAGCAAATGTTAATCCATAAACACATTAAGGAAAAAAAGTGCTAAATCTGCATAAGTTTGTAGAGGTTTACATATGAAACTGGAGAGCTGCTTCAGTTAAAATGACTTTGAATTAGTTACTGAAACAACCATTAGTCTAGTTGCTCCCAAGCCTTGTTCCAGTTCTTCCTAGGATGTTTGTTTTTATCCTGTGATAAAGTTTACACACTTTTTTTTTCCTGTCATGCAATATAATGCCATAGCAGCAGCTCTAGGAATATAGCAAAACAGTACTATTCACCAACCAGATGTGGTTACTGTTCAATAATTAATGAGTCCATTTCAAACTAAGTACTGCGTGATATTGGAAAAAAACCCCAAAGCCAGCGAAAAAACGCCCAACCAAACCCCAAATCTTGTAGTATGAACTAACACAACAAATGTACGTAATATGTCATGGAGCAACAGCTCAGTTACAATAATAACAATACATAAGAAAAAAGCTATGGAAATATTTTTCCTGTTTTGTGCACACCAGGTGCTTCACATCTTAATTTGTTACAACTGATAAACAGTAAAATTGAATTATTATGTTTCTGCGGGATAGTCATGTAGGGAAATATTTCTCGCAAGGTTTAGGAACATAGAGAGACAAGTTGTTTTAATTACAGACTGAAAAAAATCGATTTTATGCATCTTCATTGCCTTAAATATAAACTAAGTAAATAAAGTCTGAGTAATTGACAGTATATAATAACAAATTTTCATATGTAATCTATGGATATTAAATTCTTCAAGAAGGACTATAAAATAACTGGACTGAAGAAATACCTATTTACGACATACTTTATAATGAGTGACAGATGTAGCTGATCACTTAGATGTTTTATTCATTTTCATCGTAGAATCTATTTCTTTTAATTTGTTCTTCTACAGTGAGCTGTTTGAACTTGACTTTCTTACCTTGCGATGATGGGGCAGCTGTATATCTTGAGCTCAGTAAATCTAAGCTTGTGTTTATGTTACTCTTTGAGACTTCGATTATTTCACTTTGTTGACAGGTATTAATACCATTCAGTTCTGTAACATAATTCCCGTGTTCTTTGAATATGGGCTGCAGGAACTTTTTAGTTATGCCTACAGAGTCTATTAGACCACAGTCTAAAACTGGGTTGTCTTTTTTAAGAAAAGATGTTTTCAGAGTGTCAGATAAAAGAATATTTAAATTTTTGTCATATTTGGATTCTTTTCCAATGCATACCAACTCAGTATCAACAGGGAATGTTGTATTAGTTGCCTCCTTTAAAACTAGTGTGTTATTTGTACAAGACTTCTGACAAGTGGCATCTTTATTAAATTGAGTAAGACTATTAGAGGTAATAGCATCTTCATCTTTTGAGTTCTCTTCATCCTGTGAAACAGTTACAGTATCGCTAGAATAGCTCTCATGAAATTCATGCATCTCAAATATTTCTTCATTTCTAGACCGATTTTCCAGCTTTGCAAAGGCATGCTGCGATACAGTGCAAATTGCACGGCTTAATGCTGTCAGTGGCTTAGATGTAGCTGAGAGAGTTGTTTCCTGCCTACAAATCTTTAGATGTGAAAAAGTGGCATAATTGTTGTTGTTATTGTTATTCAAGCTGAATTCTTTGTGATTCTTCTGTACTGTTACATCATCAATGTTAGTAACCCGTACAACTTCTGAATTACCAGTTTCATTAATTTTTTTCTCTCGCTCCTTCCCAGCACTTTGCACAATCACATTATCACCTTCATTAATATTCTTTCCACTTTCCTCCCTATTCTGTGATCCTCCCGTTTTATTCAGCTTATCTTGCGCTTTCCCAGCTTCCTCATCTTTTCCATTGTTGCCTGCTTCATTTTTCTTTGCTTGACAGGTATTTGTAGCTTCTTTTTCAGACAGAGAGCTAAGGGATGAGTGTTGATTTTGTTGTGCATTTGCAGTGTCAGTTTTATTTTGCTCTCCCACAGCATTTTTTTTCTGAGGATCCTTTTTATTGCCCAGAGGTTTATTTGTATGTAAACTAGAACCTTCTTGAGCAAAATCTTCTGGGGGCCACTTTGGCTTATTTACTTTAGCCACTTCTTCAATAGAAAATGTTTTCTTAGGTGTTGCATCCCCTGTTGAAGGTGGCCACGTCATCTTTAATTTACCTCTTTCTGTGGATTTTTTCAAATTATTATCCAAAATATCAGGATGAATACCTTCAGTACCTAAGTACAAGTCTTGATCAACTTCTGTAGTTGGTTTAAGATCAACAGGTATACTGTTAATGGGATTTGTTTCTTCGGGATGAATATTGCCAACTGAGCTACATTGATCTTTAGAATTCCATAATTCTTTATGCTGCTTGTGTCCAAAACCTTCATCATAATTTCCTTTTGATTTGAAAAGTTGCTTAAAATGGGGTTTACAATATATTTTTCCATGGAGAGCTGCATAACTTCCCAAGCTGCCGAATGGAAGAAAATTTGTTTTATACTTTTACGTATCATAAATCTACCATGAATTTTACACTTTACTTGGTATTTCAATTAGCCCTACATGACAGTATATATAAAGAAAGGAAGAGCAAAAAGAGAGCAAATTCAATGTATTGGCCAAATCTGACCACACACAAACAGAAGTATCTAAAAGCTTTAATTGCAAATTCCCATACAATTTCAAAGTCAAAATGAAGGTGAAGAATCATGCTTTGTGATTTAAGAAAGAACACAAACTTATTCGGTTGTTACACAGCATAAGCTTCAAACAGGAATGTTTCACAGCGCTTGGGGGTTGTTGGGACCTTTTTCTTCATCATATTAAAGACCAAATCCTCTTTTTTTTTTTCTATAACGTAGGTGGCGGAATGCAGGGCCAGTTTTCTGTAGCCTTTGTGCAAATTATAGAAAATTGTGCTTGATTATATTTGTATTCTGCTTCTAAATGAAGTAAAGGAAATGTGTGTAACTAACCTCAACAGTGTTAAACCCAGAACTGTTAGGCTTTGCAGTCTGATAGAGCAATTTCATTTAACATTTTAACACATGTATTTCATATAACAGTTACAAGAGTGGTTTGCTAATGCAAAGAACCATCATCATTCATTTTATGGATGAGGAAAAGTGAGAGAAAATTTGGTCTGTGTTCAGATGTCTTAAATTCCACCCCAGTTTCTCTGTCTACTGCTTCCTGTTCATGAGCTCTCCTGAAGGTCTGGAACAGTTGGTAGGAAGTAATAGGCAGAAGCATTTGGAAAGTACTGGGATGAAGCAGTTCTTTAGAGAATTTAAAGGACTTGTTCCATGTCACAGGGCAGATGTCAGTAGCAGAGAAGAAAAGGGGAACCCAGGTTACTTCCCTGTCAACCCAGCATCCTACAGACTGAATAACCTAGTTGAAAATAATTTCACCAGATGTATTTATATTCAAATACAGACTTCTATGAGTGAACATACAATTACTTCTTACCTCAATTGACTGCTACAGTGGTGACATCGGAAACACGATTTATGAAAATTCTGCTTGTCCGCAACTAGGCATTCCATTGGGTAAACTCTCTGTTGACAGAGACTGCACATTTCATTTTCCTGAATCTGCAGCTTCTAGAACCACATATTAAAAAGTTATTAGTTTAAACCACATATTATGATTTATTTTCAACTGTATCAGTTCATATGTTTTGTTAAAACTGTAGTATTCTTTATCCGTTAACTGGTATCTCAGCTGTCAATTTTAGGGCTTCATTTTTGTTCAACTAACAGTAATACTTCAAAAGTGAAAAACTACTCATCTTTCCCTTTTCAGAAATCCATACATTTGATAGGACTATTCACTGCATTACACCAGGTACAATATTCCCCATTTATTCATAACAACTATTTATTTTGTGAAATGAGATGTGATAATAAAAGGTTTACGAGTGTAAGTGGAGTTGAGTATCATGTATGTATAATCTTTGAATCTACAATGTGATTTAGAGATCAATAAACAAGGGGCAGATGTTTGAAATTCTGATGAGGAAGTTCTACTTAATCATGCAAAAGCACATCAAGGAGCTCCACTTCTTTGTCAGCCTGCAGACTGTACACTCATATGGTCCAGATATGCTATGGACATAATTATTTGTGACTTTTACAGTCTTCATGTTCAGACCCAATACTTTCTTCAGTTAATTTTTAAGATTGAGTTAGGTACAATTATATTAGCTGACTATACAAAATCCTTTCTTTTTTGAAGTATAATTAATTATAAACGATACTAGTTCTCTGTAAAGTACAAAGCATGAGCAGAAGGTTTATTTCATACCAGTAAGGGGCAGAAGGAAATAATGGATAATCTGTTGGGCTTGGAAAAAGGCATGCTGCTATTCTGTCTTGATTTCTGTATTGCTAAGAAAACCATACTAGCAGACAAATACAAACAGGGTGGGCCAAATAATTGCTTGGATAAATATATCCCCATTGACAATAGCAATGCCCCTTGACATCAGCAGAAAATTTGGCCTTTTTCAGCATTCTGTCTGGTTTTGATTGGCCTGCTGGTATTGATTTTATAGCCGTTCACAAATCAAGACAGAAAGTGATGTAGATTTTATAATTACAGCTTTAGTTGCCATATATTTCTAGTGCCCATAATGAGAGCTGTGAAAAATGCCGAAAGAGAAATTAAATATCTGCAAAATCATGCAGAACTTGCGAAAAGAATAAACCACTGGTAAAAACAAAAACAAATAAATCCCCCAAAGAACTGTTGGTTGTGAAACACAAAGCCTCCAATGCAGCCTCAACTAAGCGTCTAAGCGGGCTGGGGCCGGGGGGCCGGGCAGGTGTGGGGTGCGGTGTCCCCCACAGGCCTCCCGCCTGCTGGGCACGGGCTGCTGGCGGCTGGTGGCCTGAGCCAGACGGAAGGGCTCGGCTTAATATTCCTTGGTAGGCAAGTGTTCTGAATGCAAAGAGTGAGGACAGGCACAAGCCTTGTGATACGGAAAGGGATAAGGTAATTGCAAGGGGAAAAAAAGGTGAGATGTCTCCTGGAAAACGGTCTCACTGGATGGTTATACTTCATTTGCTTGGAGAGCTGATAGTGTTATGCCTCAGAAAGCAACAGTCAAGAGAAGAGAAAAACAAAGAGAAAGAGGGAATGTAAGGGAAGTTTATCCCAAAGCAACTTCCAGGACTCAAAGCGGAGCCAATAATCATCATGTTAACGAAAATTAATCACGTATTAGATGTCAGTGGCAAGGTTTTGGTAGCCGGGGGGCTGCAGGGGCGGCCTCTGAGGAGAGGCCGGGGCTGCCCCGTGCCAGACACAGCCAGTTCCAGCCGGCTCTGACCGACCTGCCCCAGGGCACAGCTGGGCCCCGCAGCCAAAATGGTGGTGCCTCTGGGAAAAATGTATCCGAGAAGGGGCAAAACGCTGCACGTGCAGTGAGGACTGAGTGAAAAATGTGTGAGAAACAACTCTGTGAACACCAAGGTCAGAGAAGGAGGGAGGAGGCGCCACAGAAGAGATTCCCCTGCAGCCTGTCAAGGAGACCAGGGGAGCAGGTATTTCCCAGCAGCCTGTGGAGAGGACCACACCAGAGCAGATACCCGCACTGCAGCCTGTGAAGGACACCACATTGGAGCAGTAAGTCATCTCCCTGTCTTTATTTTGTTCCATTTGTCCTTCCAATTGTTCCATATTGTCCTTTTTCATCCTGTTTTCTCTCCCTGTCTTGTTGAGGAGGGGGCATGAGAGAGTGGCTGGGTGGGGGTCTGGCAGGTCAACCCACCACATGTGAACAGTCCTACAAAATCAGCGGGGGAAAGGTTGATCTGCTATTTGAGGTCATCAATATTCAACAGACAGACGAAATCCAAAACAAAATCCAGAGGCTTGAACATAGAGTGAATTCAGTATTCTACTGGCACTGGGTATTTCTACTCACTTTTAGCATGCTTAAGTATACGGAGTCTGTCTGGGATGCAGTTAATTTTCTTCATAGCAGCTCATCTGGTGTTATGTTTTGGATTTGTGACTGAAGTGTTGATAACACACCATGTTTTAGCTATTGCTGAACAGCACTTGCACTTTTCTTCCTCCCACTCTGACCCCCTCCCTGCCCCCAGCGCGCAGGCTGAGGATGTACAAGAAATTGAGAGAGGGCACAACTAAGATGTTATAGAATCATAGAATTGCCTGGGTTGGAAAGGACCTTTCGGATCATGAAAGCTGAGGGAAAGGAGGAGGAAGAGGGGACATTCAGAGCTATGGCATTTGTCTCCCCAAGTAACTGTTGTGCATGTTGAGGCCTTGCTTTCCGGGAAGTGGCTAAACATCTGCCTGCTGAGGGGAAGCAGTGAATCAATTCTTTATTTTGCTTTGTTTGCGCCCCAGCTTTCCTTCACCTATTAAACTGTCTCTACCTCCACCCACAGGATTTTTTGCTTTTTGCTCTTCTGATTCTTTTTCCCATCCCGCTGTGGGGGAGTGAGTGAGCGAGCGAACAACTGGGTGTGGACTTAGTTGCCAGCCAGGGCCAACCCACCACATTAATTATTTTGTTGGACCACTGCAAGACTGTGCCTCATTTTACAGGATCACAAGCTACTCATGTTTAATTCTGCTGCTTGCATGAACAGAGGTATCACCCTTCTCAGTGCAGAATTGGGAAACCCAAAGCAGAGCTTTCTGTTTCAGAGTTCTGCAGGTATGGTAGTGTTTAGCTTTGTTCTGCCATTTTCATTGATGTTCAAGCATCAGCGTTCTGCTCACGTATTTCAGATGGCTAAAGCTATGGTAACATCTGGTTTTCCTACAGGATCCCATCCATATTCAGTGCCCAAAATCGATGTACAAAAGGAAAACACTAAGTTTCAAATGCATAACTTTGCAGTCTACATAATCTCTTAATATAATTTTTAAGTAAAACATGCACCATGAGAAAGAAGGCATGTTTTATTTTCAATATTTACTTCATATTCATATATAAATACTCGTATATATTCACATACTTCATATATTTGCAAATTTTACTTCAATATGAAACAAATAACAGGCTCAGCTTTTTGGGGGACACTGAGCGGCTCCCCTCCTTAGTGATGTGAAATCTGGACTCTGACATCAGGCAAATGGGTTTCCTGCCTTAATTCAGACTAGGGCTGTATCAACTGGTAAAATCCCCCAGCAGGAAATGGCAGAAAAAAAATTGACATTGCATGTTAATTTGTAAACCATTTCAATAATTTTACTTAAAAAGGAAACCCAGGGAAACATAGTTCGCTTTGTCTTAAGTCACATCTTGTGCTTTAATAAACTAAAACCAGATGTGCACAAAACACGACCATTATTTTATCTCTAGAGTTATTTTATACGGGCAACATTTTACCTCATTTAAGAGGATGTTGCATTAATTTTAAGCATGAGAAGTCAGGTGCATTCTGTGCACATTTTCTAGCATGTTAATATTTCTCAAATACAACAGTATTAGCATGTTTAATGCTAAAGCATGTTTTATTTTAGTATCTATTTTATTTTTTTTTCCTCTATATAATTCTTAAGAATAGCTCTTGTAGCACTAATCCTCATAATGGTGGAAGAGATAGTAGCTAGATGCTTTTACAACAGTTCTTGCGTCTCCAGCTTCTCAGCCTTCTGGTCTTCGTGGAGATCTATTTGAATTCCTATGTTGTATTTTTGTACTACTTGCTTATCATTGCCATCAAATTCAGAATCAGAAGTGTGCTTTGCTGTGGTGTATAGGGGCTGCTGCATCTTGTGCATGACCTTGATCTTGCTTGTTTCATCTTTGTGACGATGCTTCAGCTGGACTTACTGCCTCTGAATCCTCTGTGTGCCAAGGCTGTTTTTCAACTAACTATTTTGCCTTGCACACAGCACCACTTGTGTTTTCCTCCACTGAGATTCCACGTGCCACTGTAATTTCCACCAGGTCTTTGTCGGTCACAGGTAAAGGCTACGTTTCAAATGTCCAGTGTGCTACTCTGACATGCCTCTTTTCAGTGTCTTTTCTACGGACAGCTTCATTCTCCAGTCTTTAACCAAAATTGTGTCTGGCAACAGACAACGGCTGAGGTTCAAAATGCTTTATGCTTCTCTTCGCACTTCATTTAAGCGCTTTCATCTCAGACCTCTGCTGCAACAAGTTAAGCACATCCACTGGGTAGACCTGCCCAAGTTTCCAGGTTCTGTACTTCCAGCATGTGCCTCAGATTCTTTACAGCACCACTAGAAACTTCTCAGATGCGAGTTTCATCTGATGTTTTTTCCTCATAGTGATAAATTTTATTTGTAGAGTCCAGTGGCAGCACTTCGAACATACATGTGACTGCGTGAACACCTCCCCTAACTAGTGCAAGGGCCTTGTTCACAGTTCCTGCAGAGCCTGGAGCATGTGCATGCAGCGCATCAAGAGGCTGGGTCTGAAACATCCAGGCCACGTATTTAACATTTCCACCTGCAATGGTTTCCTGCTCTGTAATGCTTCTAGCATTGTCTGCATCTGGAGGGTCATCTTTAATTGGTTCTCAAAGACCCATCTTATAGAGAGGACCTCTCCTCTCCAGATTTCACGCCACTCTAAGGATTGTTTTTCTGGTCTTGTGAACATCTGAATATGAAGGCAAAGCCATATCCAGCCTGCTGCACATCTGACATCATATTCCATTTTTCAGATACACCATGATAAAATATTAGAAGTCTCATTCAGGTAATACTTCTCTAAGATTTCTCTTAATTGTGCATGGAAACGTTGGTATAAATGTCTTAGTTCACATAAATTTCTTTGCTTTGGGTACAGATCTGTGGAGAAAGTGGGCTTTGTTGAAGAGCTGGATGATTCAGTGGACTGGGAAGTTGCTGTCATTTCCAATGGAGCTTTTGCATAAGTAGTGGAAAACTTTTCTGTGGTTCCATATTCATGGGATCTGGAGCAAATCATTGCAGAAGTAGCAGTTCTGTCTAGAAGATTCCTGTAGTCTGTTTGATAAAGTAGAAGCAGTAGAAGATGAAGTAACTGTTGAAGGCAATGTAATTTCCTGGTATGTATTTTCCATCTTTAGGGAACAAAAGTGGTTGTTTTTTTTTAAAGTATAGTAACATCGAAAACAATTTTTCTGTTCTTCACAAAAGCTAGTTCTGCAAGGATCCAAGCAATAGGATTATAATAAGATCTGGAAAGACACAATCCATCAGCTATTGCTCAGAATGCATAAAACCAATCTTTTGAACCAAGAGCTGTGCTATTTGCACCATAGGATATATGTGAAAAGAAATGTGGAATTCATACAAAATGCAAAATGGTGATTGAGCAGTCTCAGAGGTTTTGCTGCAACAAATGCAGACTTTGCATTACAAGCATAATATAAAGTTATGCTGTGGCTTATGCTCATTTTCATTTCTTCTGAAAGTGACATTTCCAATGCTTCTGAGAATCTGTGGTGTCAGAAATGATACATATTTACAGATTCAAAAAAAGGAAAGAGGAGACTATTCAGCAGAGGAGGATAGGAATGCAAAAGTTTTTATAAAGGTCTACTTTTAATTGTGTTTGTCACATACTATAAGTACTTGTTCAGCCTTCTAGCATACTTCGTATTACGTTATGTGTACTTAATTCCTAAAATCCATATATTCCCACCACTTTCATAGGTTACATGTTTAATCACAATTACTCAAAATAGAAATTCAGACTACATGACAGATCAATGTCTTAATCTTACCACTTCCAATTTGCGTAAAGAAAGATCCCTCTTATTAAAAGCACAGACCTTTACTTCTTTTGCAGGTGTCGCAGTCTCTCGGTCAGAGTGAACTGCCTTTTCCTGGGCTGTCCTTTCAATCTGCTGTTTTAAAATCTGTGTTACAGTCTTTGGGAGCTCATAGTTTTGAGCTGCATTGATTACTGCAATGGGAAGAAGAATAAAAAAGACTGTTTTTCCTCCACCCTGCATTTAATGAAATTTACTTTATCAGTGAATTATAAAACATTATTACATTAGGAAAATTGTACTTAGCCTTGCAGAAGTCTAGAGAGTCACTTGATCCCGAACACAAATCCATAGAGAGAACGACAGAATAGTTGTTGAGGGACAAGTTATCACCTACTGTTTTGCCATACCTGAGTGGTGTGGCAGGGATAAAGGTTGACTGGGGTCTTTGGGTGAATATAATGTGTGAATTCTAATACCAGGATTAAACCATCGTCTGTGGTCATATTCCACAGGGCTATTCAGTTCAGCCATAAATTTTGCCTTTCTCATCCACAATTTTGCATATACATGGGCTCATATTTGCCTGTGTTTTCAGACAATTCTTCAAGTCCCCAGTTCTTTCAAGCAATTGAGCACATATTTAAAACCACCTCCTTATGCAAAAGCCATCTCTCTATACTGAATTCTACATTTCTTAAGTCCCATTGAAGTCAATGAATATGCTTTGCTGAGAATTCAGAGCAATGTGCATTTTCATGTTTGTGCGCTAAGAGCGGTACATTTATGTGAGTAAAGACATTTGCTATTGCTTGTTTGTGAGCCTTTATTCTCATGCCGCTTCTTACCTGTTTCATCAGTGTGCTGAGTGAAGGTAGAAGCCATTTTTATCTCATGATTAACTTGCTCATGATGAGAAACCTGCACACCAAACATTCACTTTACTACAGGATTTAGTGCAATATGCAAGAATTTTCCATACTTCTACAACTGTATTTAAAATGTTACATCAAAGAAAAATAGAAATGGGAAACCTAATTAATTACCATGTTAAAACAATAATAAAGTAAAAACACATAGTAAAACATCTTTAAAAAATTATTATGCACTGCTTAATGAGGGAGACTATCAGCAAAACATCCAGATCTTGCTGTACCAAGTGGTAAAGGAGGAGGAAGCAAAGCACATATGTATCAGCTTCTCAGTATAACTGTCCAATGACATAATTATTAATTGATGTAGTTACGTCTTGAGTTTGAGAGGCTTCCATTTGACTTCCTTTGGAGGTCATTTTATTGCACTCAGCTTCCCTGGTGCTGCTTGGTATTATGTACTGCCTGCTACTTGGCTTTTCCTAAAGACAAATAAAAATAATCATGCATTAACAGCTAATAGTAAATTGGACTTTTCTCTTTTTTTTTTTTGCCTATGAAGGGCTTTCACAAATAAATTCTAATGTAAGTGGTGTAACTAGAACAGTCATTTTACAGCAGAGTACTGTTGTTATTATGATTGATATTTGTTGCCATAAGAATTAGAACAGGCTTTTTTATAATAGATAAGACGTCAAGTCATTTCTGTTACTGCAGCCAGATTTTGGCCAGCAGATACAGAAAGCTGCATGGATATGCACAATGTATAATTAGACTGGAAAGGGATGAAGGCGACTGGGAAGACTGGTTCTGGCTTTACATGCTGTGCCATCAACTTGTTACCTATTAGTGGGCATGAGGCTAATGCAACTTTGTAAAAGGAAGTATAATATGTCTACATAAGAGATGATGACTTTCTGCATATGCTATATACAGCTCTTCTGATGCAAAAATCATGCTGAATTGCAGTTGTGAAAAATATGACCCATAGGCTAACCAGAATATCCTATAAAATATATAGGCTAGCATTGTATCTACAAGTCTGACAACTGTAGTGTAACAAACAGAGCATATCGTTGAGAGTTTAAAGCACTGTCCAAGATGTCTGTGTAAACTAATTTCTGAGGTTATCTATGTTTAGTTCAACTCCAGATTCTGGCAGTGATTTGTTTTCTTATTTAAAGCCTGTCACAGAAACTGTGTAACATCACATTACCTACTTTGAGTAGTTGGATACGTCTGGCCCAAAATTTCTGCCATACAGTAGGCAGCAAGGGCTCCTAGGTTCTATGGCAGGGAAACAATGATTAGAAGAAATAAATCCTAAGGATTGATATTATTAAGATACCAGTTCTGTGCTCCCTCTCTCTCGCACACTAGCATGCACACAGAGACATCTAACAAATAATTTCACTCACGTCAAATTAGATTTTCTTCTTCCTTTGTGAGGAGGAAGCTTGCCTATTAGTTTCTACTGATAATAAGCTTTCAAATGAAAGGAGCTTCTGGTCCCTTCAGCAATGGCTTCCGAAGTGTTCAATGTAATGTGAATGTGAATGGAGGCGGCACTGTGTTTCTGAGATTGCTGCTATACATCTAGTGCAAGAGGGCACTGTAAGCTTCCTGCATCTCGAATCCTGGCACCGCCTTGAAATCCAGCTAATTGTGGGGCAAGAAAGTAGTGTTCTCCCATAGTCATCCCATGACAAAGCATATATTTATGGGATTTATTCTACCTTCAAACTAAGGAATGCTTACTCTGCTTGCATCTAACATTTCTGCTGAGTCACTATATGGGAGCATCCACTGCCTGGCCCACAATTTCTGCCGTACAGTAGGCAGCAAGGGCTCTTGGGCTCTAAGGCAGGGAAACAACGTGCACCTCCTTTGTGGGCTTTAGGAATTTTCTTCCACCTCTGTGCTGCCAAATCATCTGTTTTAACTATAAGATGAATTAAAATCACACGAACAAAAGGCAGAATACATTTTCTGATTACTGGTCCAGTAAACGCTTTAGTGCATTACCAGTATCAGAATTAATCCTATCTACCTCAAAGTTTGAACTGTCAAAGTGCGGTGAGGCTTGAGGAGAGCAAGTCAGAGCGTGCTTTACACTCAGGTGTTCTGTATGTGTAGCAGTTGTGAGGTACCGTACCTACTGAAAAGTTGAAAAGACTGTACCCCTACCAAGGTAAAAAGAGGCAGTTCAAAGAAAACAAAGTGCAAATTTTTCCATCTATTCTCTGTTTAATGACTATGTGTAGGTGTATGTATAATATGCCTTTTCATTTTATATGGATGTGCTCTTCAAGACATTTATGCACATATATGCTTTTTTATTTAAGATACGCTTTTCTGTTCTAGTGTGCATGTTTTAGATATGTAAGTCAAGCTCTCATTACTGAAAAAGCTCATTCATGAGGCACAAAATATGTTCATGATAGTCATTATGTGTCCTTTGAATGGTGTGGGGTATTAAAAAGGAATATAATTAGGCTTAATGTAGTCAGGAAGCAAATCTAATCTGAATGTCACTACTGCTTTATTGCTGTAACTTTGGTACTGCTTATGAAGTAGTTGCCATATTGCAAAAGATTATAATCGTTTAATGCAACAGCTATGGCTGTCTAAAATGCAGCCTAAACATTATGGGCCAGATTTTGACAATACAATTACACGGCCTTGCTCTGGGCATGAAGGGAGGAAGAGGGACTTGGAGGTTCTCATGCTTTGTGTGTCTGTCAAGATGGCTAATTGAAATTCCAGTGACAGAGGGTAAAATGCTGCTTATTCCAAGCAAGTGGAGAGCAGGAAGACTTGTGGTTTCATCCCTTCTCTGCAGTGGCCAAGTGTTGGATATAGGATAGGATAAATCATGCCTCCAAGGCAGGACTGTGGCTGAAGATCATGATCTAGATTTAATGCTAGTTAAGGGTTATACTTGTGAGAACTTGATCCCTTTATTTCTTTGGAATATACAGTTCCTGCCATACTGTGCGTTATTAAATCAATCAAGGTTATTTAATCAACCAGATCCTGCATTGCCGTGTCAGGAGGGAACAGCTTCCCTCCAGCTGTGCAGGGGAGGAGGACAGACAGAGAACTCAGTCATTTTTGGTGGCAGAAGTGAAAAGACAACTATTACAGTTACTTTTCCTGTGTCCCAAGAATCACCTTTCAATTACTTTTTGCTTATTGTATGCCATATAACGAGTGAGCTTCAGAAAACACTGCCAGGTGGATGATTGTTGGCATGCTGCTAACTCACGAACAGTTTCTTATGGTCATTTTATTTTTATTTCAGACTTCCATTGCCCTCCATTCTCTTCCATTTGTTTCAAGTCACCCTTTATGGGGGCTGCTGGGCTTCCCATGCATATCTGTATGGTACTTAGTACAGAGGGCTATAATATCCTGTTGTGGCTCTGCATAATAAGTCATTCTAACCTAAACCAATACTATTTAAAAAATAAAGGTGTAAATCTGAGAGTAAGTCTGTATACGTTTTGTTAGAGAAGTGCACTTTTTCTAGGCATTCAGATTCTGTTACCGAACAGAACTGTAATTGCTACATGCGTTTTATATGTTAGTGGCTCATAAATCAATTTTAGTGCCTCTGCACTGCAATAATTTAGATTGAATTCGTATTGTGAAATGTGCCAAGATTTGAATTTTCAGTAACTGTTCTGTGTATTTTAGACCAAGATTTGCTTTTTGGTGTTGACATTTTTGCAGTTTCCTTCTGTTCTGACAACAGACAAAACATACTTTCCCTTTCAAAAATAAAATTGCTTTGAGGTTCAGAATATGTATGCTATGTTATGTGCATGTGTACATAAAAGATGTATACAATTCTATGTATGTATGTATTGTTCAAGGGAATTAAATGGCCCAAAAGCTTGTTCAAGCACAAGAAAACCTTTAAATCGCTCACATTTGAAGCATATTGCTTTTAGTTGAACTGTACATTACGGTCATCGTGGAAGCTCTATGGGAAGTTGGCTAGTATAATGTTGTTTATGTATTAGCATATTTAGAACTTACTGTTTTAAATGATCGGTATGTAAAAACTTGCAGTTCCCAGAAGTGGAAGTAAATCGTGAGCCTAAAACTTCAGTTACGAAATTAGTAACAATAGAATGACTGACTGATGATTTACTTGGTGTGGATCTTCACTTCTTCCTCAAAGCTATGCTTTTTTACCTATTTATGTTCTTATCACAATATCATCTGCACATCAGTACTGTGAGAGTCTTGCAGAAGTTTCTTGTAAGAATTTCACCTATCTGTACTTCTTCTCGATGATTTGTCAGTCTTGCTTAGTTATATGTATATACTTAGAGTGTTTTGGGCACTATATCAGAGAGTTACATAAGAAGGTGAGGTTTTCACCATCCACTAACACTCTCCCATTACTCAATCTTATCCTCTGCAATTGCTAGAAAATTGTCAACTGCTACACTAGCAATCTTAGAAAATTTGCCTGGAATGACCATCAGTGAAGGAGGTGTAGCTATACCTGTGTCATTCCTCACGCACAATACTATATGGTTGCCTGAATATCAGATACTTTCAATGTATTCCACTCATCCTTCCTATGTAGGAGGTTCAGCTCACTTGCCAAAAATGGCTTGTTTCTGATACTGTGAGAGTCTCTCTGAGCAGCTAGCTAGCTGAGCCGGTGTGGCAAACCACTCCAGGCTGGTATTTGCAGAACAATAACACTGAAGCTCATGAACTCTTCTCAGCTTGGTGGCTGATGATAAAAGGTGCTCATGATGCCAGGAGTCAAATTAAAGACCAGGTTTCTAAACAAATTCTGGTTGCGTTTGTGAGCTATGGCAGTTCAGTAAGCAGTTTTCATTGCTGCTCACCATTCTGGACAAGAGTTTAGTGTATCCTACTGGTAATATGGTACCTTTCAGAAGGAACCAATCTCCCTTACAGTGAAGACAGCTATGAGTGATGGCTGCTGCCTGAGAAAAACAGGAAGATAAATAGTTACTATTTGCATATTTGATGTCAATATTCTGAATGAAAAGCCAGGCACTCCTTGCGCAGTAATTGAATATGTAGTAAAATGTTCAGCTATTTAGATTACTGTTTAAAAAATGAATTGCTTCCTTATTTTAGCTTGGATTAGTAGTTTGAATTTATCCAGATATGGAGATCTGTCTTCAAGCTACATGATTTCTCTGTTTTGCCCTGGGATTGATTCAGTGACCTTGAATAATCTTTCAACTACCTAAGTGTATAATCCCATTTTCCATAAGAGTGCAGTTACGTTAGATGGAAATGGGATTTTATGGTCTCACAGTAAGTTATTTAACCTAAATTTAAAAATTGTTCCATATAGTCTTGAGTCATTTTATTTCCTGTGAACATGACTATTTCTGCTGATGATTTGAGAGAGTATCCTCAACTAGCCACAGGGGACAGATACATGGATAAGTATGCTTAGAGGTCACCTCTTTGTTGAAGAAATGGAAGCATCATAGTGGCTTTGTGGAGAACTAGATGACGCTGTTAGGCCAGGGAAAATGCATCTTCACATCACAGAAATGAAATTATTTGCTTCTGAGTAAGAGAAAAAGTTACATAATTTCTGTACATGATTCTGCATTTCTTCATGCAGATAAACAGCAGCTAGCTTGGACCACATCATCAGAAAAGTATGCACATAAACTTCCTTTTAATAAGGATTATGCTCCAGTATGATTATGTCCAACTATGGGATTTTTCTGCTTAGTTAAAAATGCTTTAATACATCTGCAACAAACTGTGTCTTCTCCCCTACAAACTGGAGTTTTGCTTCTTGTCTTTGCAATTGTTGATATTGGTATTAATGTGTAACAAATGAGAGATAACTGGTAGATATGATGATACTTATTTAACATTAAAATGCAACTATGGCAGAATGTTGATGTGCCCTCTCCTACAAAGTTGGAGGGCAATATTGCTTAAAAATCTCTCCAAGAAGTGCAGAACGGTAAAGCAATTTGCTGTGCCATTACTGTTTTTCATAGTGCACACGACAGATTGTGCAATGTTTTACTATAGGGGATTTCACATAGTCCAAAATCATTATCTTCTACAGCAATTTTTCATGGTATATGCTAATGAAGTAATAAAATGTAAAGACCTTTTATCTAAACTAACACTTAGCTGCTGCTTTGTTCTGCTTTTATGTAGCATCTGGGTTCTTCTGCACAATTTTTGATCTGTTTAGGGGAGTTGATTAGATTTAATTCAATGGAAGCAGGAAACTCCTTTTGAAAGAGAATGGCTTAACATCACATCAAGTGCAATATATGCAAAATATCACCATGATACTTGATAATGAATCACAGTCTTATAGACAAGGTTCAGTATAAAATACTGCTATGGTAGTAATCTGCTTTGCTCATCTATTTGCTGTAAGTCTAGTATTGCCTATATTGAGTGTTCATCTGCATTAAAAAAAAAAAAAAAGGTTCCTGTAGTTTATCTCAAAGAGAAAATTCTATGAGTATGAACATTAAGGAAACATCTTAGTCATAATGAAAACTCTTCAGTTAGGCAAACAATCATATTTTTTACTCAAGCTATCTAGCAGGGCATACCTCGTTTGTTAGTATTAAAAATGCTATTGTTACCTGTACAGATTTTTGCTGGTGCTGGTACTGAGCAAAGGTCTTTTGTGAAGAGGTCATCTGCTCTTTCTCAAATTGTTTCTTCACTGCTGCCAGGCCACCAGGCACAGTACAGAACTTGGTTTTCTCTGCTGTCTAGAGTGATAAAATAAGGCCATTTGTTTCCCATTTGCACTAAGAATGTTCTTCTACGAGCTGATTTTTTTTAAAAAGTAGTTAATAACAGTATGCTATAATGCTTCTAAATTTCAAATGGAAAATTTGGAAACACTTGGTTATGTCTGTAGCCTCTTATAGGCAAATTCCACTGACCTAATCTGTAAATCCTACTTATTTTAACAGTACACATGAATTAACAACATCATTCAGAATAGATAAAGTAATAAAACAGTTATTTTTCAGGTGTTGTCATCGAAATACAGAACATATACGTACTGTTAACATTAACTGTTGAGTCTCATTGGCTCATTTTAGGACTTGTCAACCAGAAACGAGGACCTGCAAATTAGGAAGTTCTTTTGGAATTTTGTAATCTAGAATTTATTTAGCGCTGGTTGCTAAATGCTCCAGTGTGAAACAGATCCTGCTGGGGTAGCTGCATATTCATCTCTGCCTAAACTAGTGTCTGAGGACTCAGTAGTTTCCTCTGTATTTTTAGGGATCAGCCATGTATTTTCAGCCATGTGATACTCCGTCTTTGCAAGAATGACTCAGGCAATTATAAATACTGTTTCTGGCAAATTCATAGATCACTGCACAGGAGACATACACTGTGATTTGGAGAACTAAAGGCCAGTGCATATTTGAAAAATGTGTGTGCTTGGCCTGAATCTTTAGCACCAAAAGGAGTAGGTCCCATCTACTTGACTGTCAGTACCAATCACTTTCCAGAACAATCCTGCTCTGCTATTCCCTCTTCTACTTGTTTATCCTGAGTTCTATTGCATTCAGAGTTGCAAACTGGCCCTCTCTGTATTTTTTCAATTGGTATTGTTGAAAAACATGCCGAGAGCTTCCAGCAGGTCCTTGTGAGATGATCTTTCTTCACTAACAACAGTGCCAAAGTTCACAAGAGTGCCTTTACCCTCAGGCTGTCTTTTCTACTGCTGTCCCTTATGTGTTACCTCTCATGTAGTACTAGAACAAAGCTTTCAGCATTTGAGTGTATTAATCAGTACATAGAAGATAACCCACCCAATAATTAGAAATAGCCTTGTAATGAAAGTTACCAAGTAAAATTAGGTTTAGTGCTTGCACCTGATGAGCAAGTAAGCAGATCATAAAAATCAGATTTTTTTTTCCCTGTGATGAAGGCAGCATGATTCTATATGTACATGGATGTGTGAATGTGAAAAGTAATTTAGTGAATGAACATTTCAGGCATACCTTGCCAACCATTTGGAGACATTTAGAGAGGTAAATGCAGTTACGGGTCCTTTAAGAAAACGTGTGAATTCCCTTTAATGGAGCCAGATATTCAGTTCCTTTTTCAGGCAGCCATCCATTTCAGCAAGGAATTGCGAGGGGTGCCAGAGTGTGAACAAAGTGGTTCCTATGTGCTCAACACAGTTAGCTTGGGTCGGGCTTCACGCAGTTCTTTCTTTTTTAAAAGAGAGTACTAACTTCAGCAACATTTCTAATTGCAGGAGTAGAGAATCAGAACCTTCTCACACAGGTGAACTGCAAGAATGTGCTCCAAATACACGCAGGAAATAAGGAAGTGAGCAGGCAGGCATTTGGTGTTTGGAAAACATCCGGACTCTGGTGAGTGTGGCTGGTGGCTGTTTTCACTATGTGGCTTTTGGGCTAGCCAAGCACCCAGAAGGTCCCTTCAGCTGCTGCCAACCACTTTTCCCAAGACCAAAGTGCAGGTAAGACTGGGAATCCTTCTACAGCTCTTCTTGCATATGGACACTGGTGAGAGCTGCATTGTAGTCTGTCTTTCGCCAGAGATGCTCTCTGATTTACAGGAATTACTCTAGCCTAATTTACAGTAAGAAAAAGGTGTTCTTTCCATGTGCTGAAAGTTTAGTGTAAACTAAGACCATTGTCATTCTAGCATTGAAGCAAGCCAGCGTAATGCCTCCGTTTCCTGATACAAGGGTGTTGAGCTACAACTTCTAGGTAGGATTTTAAGATATGGTAAAAATACACTTTTTACCCCTTAGTATTTCTGCAGAACTGAGGCAGATTTTCCTGATTTTCCTGGCTGACATCTGAAGACCAAATTTTCAGATATTCTTGACTGATAATTAAATGTGTGGTGAAGTGGTCTTGCTCTATTTTAATAGATTATAAATTCTGTTAGCCAAATACTTTATGTGCTACTTGGTATTAATATTAAACTTTGCTGTAAAATACCTAATCCCTATTGATAGACGTGTAGAGAGATAAACAAAACAAAATTAAGAAGTTTTTTTTCTAAATGTTTTTTCATATAATGGCTATTTCTAAATAATTTTATTATAAAACAATACTTTTTCATACACCTTGTCTCATCAAGCTTCACTTTAAAATACAGCAATTTGAAATTCTTTAGTTTGAACAGCAAGAGGTCTAAACTTAATGTGCTTTTGAATGTGATTTTATCATTTGAAAATATTTTTAGTAATGTAGAAACTGCAGGGTTTCATCATTATGAGCTGAAAGAATAACTGTGTTGCAAATATGTCTCAGGCCTACGGTCATAATAAATGTGGTTCGTGCAACAGTGGAATAATAAGAACAGTACTTCCAGTGAATTAACGGGAGTTGTCCAAATGACCAAAGGTATATAGCACAAAAAACCTCATTCAGTAGAGACAGAGACTGCTGCATCAATATGTTCGCTAAGTAGATTTGGTAATTTAGGTTTCAAATTTTGATCACCATAGTGGTCCATCAGTCAGCTTGTATAAATAAAGAATGTAGGGTATGTCACTATGCAAAGCAAACACAGACCTCAGAAGATAAAGAACCATTGCTGTCTTACATGAGCAAAGGAGTTGCTACTCTCTCTCTTGGACACAGCAGCCTTGTACATGGCCATTCTTTCTTTCAAGGAGACAGTCTCCTGGAAATCCAGCAGTGTGTTATCAGCCCTGGGAGTGCTCTCTTTAGGTAGTCGTCTTCTGGGTTTGCGAGAACCCACTGTAAGTACAAACAGACATCATATTTTCTAAGAAGGAAACAGGTACCTTTTTTCCAAATCTTGAAAGAAAAGCAGTAGTAGATAGGAGCACTATTATCACTTTTTAGCAACTGTATCTTATTTTAAATTTATAGCTTACTGAGTACCGAAAAAAATAATTCAATGAAGTTTTTGAAACGGATAAATTCCTTGGCAAAATAGCAAAAAGCTTTTTTTTTTAAAAAAAGTACAATTTTAAGGGCAAGCACAGTATATTTTTCTTGATAGTGTTACATTTGCATTATTTAATACTGTAATCAGTAATTGTAAGTACTACAAATAACAAAGTATAATTAGATATATTATGTTCTAAATAGCTTTATACATTATAGTGTTCATTTGCTTAACAGAGAGCCCATTCCGAGTTGGTTGTAGACTGCAGTTGTTTACTGATATTGCATTAGAGTATGTTTTAGTTGGTTTAGTACTACTAAAACCTTATTGAAAATTATCTAAATAATTATCTAAATTACTAACTATATTTTAAACTTATTTCAAGGTGTGAAGGTTATCGAGTTATCTATAAGTATCTGTAATTCAGCCACAGTGAATATGGAGACAACAGTTCAGAGCAGTTTGGAAAGAGCAGCACTGAGTTACTAGCACTAGGAAGTTTTACGTTGCTGTTTTCTACATTCATATGACTGTATTAGAAGAATTCCATATACCCAGAAAGACACCTTAAATTTAGCTTAAAGGTATTTTTCCTTCTTGTTTCAGACAAGGGGAAAAAAGTATGTTGTGAGAATCTCTCTTGTCTGTGATCAGAGGCAGAAGAGATTTCACGCGATACCACAGGTTCCTCTTGTCATGCCAAGGTTTTTCTGCAGTGCATAGAAAATTGCGTTGAATGACTGGATTTCTATAACCACAGCACTCCCTTCCTTGTTGGAAGGGGAGGGAAGTTTAAGACTTCAAGAAGACATATTTTTAGTAAAGCCACTAGAATCTAATTTTTTAATCCTTGTGCTTGGTATATCCCCGCATGTATAGGGTGGAACTTGGTGTGTGTTTTTAGGGCCTGAGGCCTGTATAGCATTTGCCAGAATCAACTCCTTGTTCTGGAAGCTGAAGTGTAATACATATTGCTATACATATGTGCATTACAAAAACATGTGCTCGGTCAATCGCATTTCTTCTTACCTAAGTTGGTTCACTTTTGATTATTGTTTTGTTTTACTAAGGCAGTGGCTGAGAACAGAAAAGATACAGTTAAAAGAATTGCACATTTTCTTTTCAAGTACCCAGTCTTTCGCTTTAACATCATGAAATGCAGCAACAAAAGAGACTTTCCAAAAAGCTCTCTTTACCTGGCGCAGAACAGAGTGCCAGGGAAAGGGTATCCCACCAAGCAGGGAACAATTCCAAGGCACATCTGACCTTACTGCTGGTTCACTGTAAAACTGGCATAGGTGTTCAAGGTCCAGATACAGCAAGCAAATATAACACGCACCTCTAATCTTCAGTAAACATAGGATGTCTTCAGGACATAGATGCAGACATGCATGGAAGAGTGCTCTCAGGGCAAATATACCCAGCTTCTTAGTATTTTTACCTGAACCTACTCATAACTTACATGAGGATAATTTTCTTTTTTATTATGCTTATCCCATGCACTATATTTGCATATTGCATGTAATTGTGATAGACAGAAGAATTGCTACAGTTCAAGAAAGAATAATAGCAGCAGTAAGAATCAGCTGAAAGGAAAAAAAAGGTTTTCAGAGAAAGTAGAAATCAGGAGAGAAAAATTGCTGTTCTTCAAGTAAGAAGTCTGTATATTAAACCAAATCGAACCAAAACAAGGGAAAGGTTCAAAGTATGCTTTGGCAACACAGAGGGATAGTCCACCACAGCCAAACAGTGTCAGTTCATTTTTAAAGGCAGATTGAATTATGTAACAGACTACTACCAGCATGATATTTATAAGACATTGCTTTAATTCTCAAGAATGTATAGAAGTTTAAAAACTTTCTTAGTTTTGTTCTGATTCGACAAGGGATTCTTGGATTCTACGTAATTGTAAGGATGTGAATAGTTTCATTAAGCACAACGGGAATATTCATGTGCTTAAAGTTAGATGTGATTAAATTCCTTGCTGATCTGAGGCCATGAATTTAATGGACTGTTTTAAAAAAACACGTTAGTAGATACATATTATTAGCCACCTGGGGAGTTAAGGTAATAGAAACTATTCTCTTGTTAGTTTTAAACCAAGAAATACCCTCTCTTTAGAAGCTAGTTGTTTTATAACATAACGTGAAACTCTTTATGGTGGAATGAGAGATTATATGATCTAAGCTTTTGCTCATTCATTTTGCTCGTTTTGCTCTAAGCTTTTGTTCATTCAAGACAATTTAAAGGTGTAATATCGTTAGATTTTTTCAGGGCTAAACATGTGCTTGTGATGAAATAATTTGTAAGAAAAGCCTTATGTTTACCAAGGTGAGGTATGCCAACAAAAACCTGTTTGCCTTTGTCATATGGGACTCATACAATAGTATCTATTTCAGAGAATTTCAATTTTTTTTTAATGATAAGTTACATCAGTTCTATAAAGTAAACGGAGTTTGACAAATCTGTGCATAATGGGAGTTGAGAATTCCATCTTTCTGCCATTTTTTCCAATGATATGACTACATTAGCTATCCCTTATGGGCTTTTCTAGGTTTTCACGATAGGTTGAGCAACAGAATGACCATTGCCTTCATTGTTTTTCAGTGGAGACAATAGAAGTGGTTGATACTCAGTCATACAGTTTGCTGTAAATGTTGCTTGATATGTCTTCTAGGAAAATAAGATTTTGGCATAATTGAAACATTTAACAAAAAGTTCCATAGCACTTTGGTGGTTTGAGGGTATTGCTGAAAAATTGAAGCAAGTTGACATATATTGCCATTGTTATAGAAAAATCAAAACTCATGGTGATGGGAGAAATAATCTATGAATCAGCATTATCTTATATTTTTCAGGACCTGAATATTTATTCAAGTGCAGAGTTGCAAATTTCAGTGCCTAACTTCAGCTATTAGCAGTTTAAGAGCTTTCACCAGTGCTTTCAAACACTCAAATGAGTCTATAGGGAATTTACTTCTCATAAGATTGTCTGAATGCAAAATAGGGCATTATGGCTCTCACAGGAGCATAAAAAAACATTATCCCCTATGCGTCTGTCACATTTTTAGAAAAAGCTTCATTTGTAAGAGGCATAAATTGTTGACTCTGCATTTTTACATTGTTCACATTCTTTGTTATTCCTGGTGGACCAAAAAATGCTTCTGAAACATACTGTGCCCAATTTAGACTCAGAGGCAATGCAGGTATGGAATGGAGGATTCTGTTCTCTTGTTGGAGAGGAAAAAGAAAGGCTTTGAACTAGGAGAGTATAAAAGGAGAAGTGGAAAAAAAAAGAGGATCATATTATAAAAAAGATACCTGAAAAACTTGAGAAGATGTAGAGAAGAGCCACAAAAAAATACTCCCACATGGAGAACTGCAGCTGTATCTAGCTGATGGAAGAGAAGGTTATGGGGTGATATGATCATAATGCATAATCATCCTTCCAAGAAGAAATGAGCAGGTGTTAAAGATCTCTTTAATTTGGTAGGAAAAAAAGGAAAAAAGATAACCAATGGCTGAAAGTTAGACTTGATAAAATATCAGGTATTTAGTTTAAACAATGAGTATAATAAACATAGCAGCATTACCTATAAAAGGTCTTCCACACTGGAATTTCATTTTCCCTTTTATCTGCTAGAGTGTGTAAATGCTAAATGTGCAGGCTAAACGTTTTCTGACCAAAAAAAGAGTGGAGTCAGTAATTGGTTGATACTATGTAGATAGCTTATTAGTTTTATTGACAGAGTGGACAAGTCTTTTTATGCTATTTATGTGAGTAATCTGTTGTTTTAAATAAAGTCAAGTCCTAGACACTCAGAAGTAAATAAGTGATTTTCTTTCAGAAAATTGTATCATCCGTGTTGTTTCTGTGTTAAAACAAACCAAAACACAGATACATACACTCTTTAATACCATCAAGCAGCCGTCTCCAAAGTGGGATGTGTGCACCCCAGCGGCTGTGCAAAACAGTCCATTAGGGTGCAGGAATAAAATATTTTTTGTAAATAAACACTTTTTAAAGGATTATTATTTTTTAAAATTCATCCATCATCCTTCTTTAATATCTATTTGTGTGTATGTTGCCTAGCATGCATAATGTATTAGTAGAGTAGCACAGGTATACAATTTGTAGACAAATATATGTAGAAACACTGGGAGTGCATGCTCAAAAATGTTTTACCGATAGGGGTGCGCCATCAGAAAGGTTTGGAGACCACTGCCTTAAAGCAAGACATCAGATCAACGGGGTAATGCTAACCTTCAGAGCTGTTACTGTGGCCATTTTCTGATGACATCTTTTCAAAGATTGCTCTCCCTCTTTTCACGCTAGACTCATTCAGAGAAATGACAGAATGGCTCCCGGGCTGACTCTTCGATGCTGATGAAAGTGAACTTCTCTCACTTTCTGTTTCCTGTTAGAAGACATCAAGAGGATGTGTGTTAAATGCTATTGGTAGGAAACAGATGTGGGTTTTGGGGAGAGGAGAGCGTATGAAGAGGCAGCAGAATATAAAGTGTGCTATTTTGGGGGAGAAGTTCTCCAAATTTGCCATAGGGTAAATTTCTGTAGCACTGCAGATTGCAGATTCATGTATGCTGCCCAGTTTATAATTCAACAGACAGTGATGCTTGGCAGTTTTCTTTTGCCATTTCTTGCACGTGGTTTCTTCCACAAGAGAAGAGTGCTGATGGTGGTAAGGATCACAATAAAAGGCACCAGTTGCTCATTTAAACACTTTTTGTACATAGAAGAGTTGACAGATGAAATTTTATTAATTGCATTTACTGTTATGTAAGAGTATGTAAAAACAACAAATTATGACTTGGAGACCAGATGTAAACGGGCATTTGTGTTTCAGAAATTAGATTTTCAAATCTGCTGTGACCTATCGACTGAATTTAGCTTATCACCATAGTGGGTTAATGTTCCATACAGATAGTTTACACAATATCATTAGTATCTCATCGTTACACTGTGGCCTGAGCCCTTTGAGGAAAAATGAGTAAATTATTGCTAAGCAAGACTTTAATGTGTGGAAGCTGGTGTTTTGGGGTTCTTCTCCTTCCGTCCGTGTAACATGATACTCAGTATGGAGTTGGACACAGTGTCTGTAAAATCTCAAGTACAGGTCTTATATTAAGTAAATAATTGAAACAGCTGGATTACAAAAAATTTTTTTGCAAGTGAATAACATGAAAGGTCCACTGTGTGTCCACTTCCGCTGTCCCTGTAAAAGAGGTAGCGATATCCAAAAGGACAGTGGGTAGGTGGTTGGTGTGGTGACTGCATAAATCTCTCCAGCAAGATTTTGCAGAACTTACTTGCCAGAACCCTTAATTGCTTAAATGGCATATGTTTTCAAAATGTACTTCTTTTCAAAAGGGACTTCAATGTGCCTTCATTAGACTACTTTCTTTTTATTGTTTGCAGACAGCTTTATTGTTGTCTACCAGTTTGATGCTACCCAGGTATATAATCTCGCTGAAGCAACTCCTGACTGCTTTTAGATTTAGTTATTATGCATGGTGTGTAAGAAGCAGCAAAACCGGACCCCTGAATTGATTATCCTAGATTGGAGAGTATTTTCCAGTAGCTATTTAAAAAAAGGAAAAGAAAAAAAGAGAAAACATTTTTAATGCAATGCAACTTAATGAATCCTCAAAGAGAACTCTTACAAAGAAAATAATATAAAATAAATTATAAAAGCCATTTTCACAGTAGCACATAATCAATTAATACATTCATCTTGATTTTTATGAAACTAACAGTCAACAAGCATTGGAAATATACTTTTAAAATGAGTGCATCATTAGCAATCAAGGACAGTTGTGCTTCACCCATGTAATAGCTTTATGATTTTCTCAAAGCCGCTGATAGCTTTTGTCTTAAATATGTGTTGTACTTCATTTTTTGACCTGTAGTCATTCTTTTCAAGAATATTCCTTCCAGTACATGGACAATAGTTTATGTCTTGTGGAAACTCATCATTTTATAACAATCTGTCTATGAGTTACAGTAGCTTTTGCTTGAGATTAGCTGAAAGATTTTTGTATGATGTGTCAGCATTGAAACAAATGACTGATTGGACCATAGAGGCTAAAGATGTTTTATTACTATGCTTATTGTAAACTCCTTTTTTAAAAAAAAAAAGTCTATGGTATCACCAACCTTCAGTTATCTTATCATCAGTCTCTCCTCCCGCCCCGCCCCGCCCCTCCCCTCCTCCAAAGAATGCTGCTGCTGCTGCTGATACGGAATTGAAGTTGTAAGGTAATCTTGAACACAGTGGATAATTTTAGCAGGTAGGCGAGGAGGTACAATCAACACACCAGAAAACCTAAACATGGCTAGATTTATAGGTGGTATAGGGGATCTTAACCAATACTGTGGGGTTTGTTGCCTTTTATTTAGCGGATTTACAGGAGATAATGGGTTTCAAAGCTAATTTGAATGATCCCCCGATTGCTTTTACAGTTAGCAGGACATTTTCCTTGGCAATTATGGAAAGTATTTTTGGAGGATAATAGCAAGAGAAATATTTCTGGAGTGAAGAAAGTAGCTGTCTTTCTGCTCCATGACACTTCCTTGTACCCTCCTCACTAGTCTGTTGGATACTTTCGGGTTGTACATCCCACTCAGAAATGACATGGTGGCACAGTGCCAGTAAGATAAGCTCGGTGACCAGGCTGGGTTACAATGCAGACATGACAGTGCAGGTGAGCAGTTGCAGCACAGGTAGGATAGAGAGCTTGGCCAGAACTTAGGTGTGCGGGGAGGAATGAGATACTTATGTGCCAAGGGTTTCGGGAGACAGCAGGTGGCTGAAATGAATAGGGTGTTTTGTGTGGGAAGGGCTATGGCTTCAAACTGCTATTCATTTTGTACCCCTTTTCAGAGTTGGTCATCAGTTACAATTACAACCCAGTATTAATTACAATCTAGTATTAATTATATTTTGGTTTAAAACAGCTGAAAAGCCAATCATTATGTCTGAAATCTGGTCCAGACTATCTGTGATGCAGAAATGGCTATGCAGAGGAGAAATGAAGGATGGGGGACAGAGAGGAGAAATAAAAAAAAATGCAGCTGTGCATGTTGTTAGATCAGCCTGAACGTGTTTGTCTCCTACTTCTCAGTTCTGCAACCAGCCAGTACCCGGCATAAATGAGAACAGCCTCAGGATCGTATTGCCACAGCATTGTGTGTGCTTTGACTAGTCGACACTAGAAAATCACTTTAATGATGTTCTAACTTCTGCAGTATTAGAACAAACTCGAAAACTCAAAATATACTGTGTTTTCAACTACCACGGGCATCTTTGAGAACAAAATCATCTAGGTTTTTTTTTTTATTCCTACTACATTTTTCTATAGTTACCAGTAAAAGTGAAAAACTTCGGAATTTACTGTTTCTTATTTGTATTTTGGCAAGCTAGGGACCAATATAAATTTGATTTGCATTTTTCTTAACTCTATTAATTTTATTAACTTATAGCATATTTCTATAATGTTTTTTCAAATTGTCATCTCTGCAGTAGCAATTCCATTACCTACAAAATTTATATGTTAGTATTTCAGACATTTACTTTAATAGGAGTTTAAAAAAATGATTGTTTTTGACCATTTTTAATATCGATTACAGCAATATTGGCCCTATTTAAGAGATTTTAATGTAAATTCTTTTGTTTTTGAGATGTTGGCCACTATGGCAGAAGGTATTTTCATTCAGCTTATTTTCCTGTGTTCAGAAAAGCATATGTGTCAAATAAAACTGGAAGTCTGGGATAATATTTACAAATTTCTTAAGCAGAAAATATTACCATTTGTCTTTAGTGTTCAATTTTTCCACCTGCAAGCTTGTCTAAATCTCAGGTTTTGTATTGTAGTAAGCATTATTCCTATCTTTTAAAGATTGTGGGGGGGGTTTATTCAGGATTTTTGTAATTTGGAGAATGCAGTGTCAATTACTAATTCTGGGAATACTCTTTTCAGTTTTATGCTATGATATTAATTTGTCACCCTAGTCCTGTGGAGCATTTTGTTATAGGCCACTAAATGCAATTTACTGTAGCTTCATATTAAGTTTGTTAATTTGTCTTTTGATTTCTATGTACTGTTGCCTGTAATAGTGTACCCACAAAAAGAATAACTGTATTTTCCTCTATAATTACACAGATATTTTGGGGGACTGCTAATGTATTCGTCCACAAAATATACTTACACTGCATTGGATCAATAATTTTAAATACATTAATTATCTTTTAGTTGTTTCTAATGAAGTTCTCCTTATTTTCATAGCTAGTGTTAGCTTTTACCACAATGTTCCGCAGTTATCCATATTCTTTAAATCCCTGTAACGGTGAGTCCCTATACAGTTGAATGGTCCATTTAATGGTCTCTGTGAGGATGATGCTATTCTGATACACAGTGATGATGGTCTGGGGCAGAGGAACTGGATGCTTAGCACTGTGAAGAACTTTTTATTCTAAACAAACCAATTCTATGCCCATGTGAATTCTCTTCTGTTCCTCCCTTTCGCTGTCACAGTGCCCCCAACATGACAGTCTCCAGCTCTATCCCCACTTTGCAAACAGCATCCCTGTCTTAGTGGGGCTTCTGAAGGATGATTTTCTTGCACTATGGCTCCAGCTGAAGTGCTAGAGCTCAGATTTATTCTCAGAAAATGATATTTCCTACTGTGAAAAAGTTATTGGAAGGTGTTACAATTATCATAAACTCCTTTTAATGAGATAAATTTAATTTGCATACTGCTTTATTGGGGTATCTACCCAGATAACCTAATGACTGTCAATGGCAGAGACATCTGCTTAATATGGATAGGATTAACATAAATGCCACTTATCAAAAAAGCACCAAGGTAGTGCCAAGAGGTGCTTAATTAGAGGCTAATATATGCAACTCTTGCAAAAGTTGCCAAATAAAAACTGAAAGGAGAAGAATTTTTCTTTTTCTTTCTGATTAATGAACGGTTCAATTAATGTCAAGCTTTTGTAACTGTATGTGTGTTCTTGGTGGGAGCAGGTATTCAATTGGGACATAGACTGTTGTGTGGAACACTGTTTAACAGCATTTATTCCATTTTTTATTGGACATAATTTGTTGAAATCTGTCTATATTGAAGTAACTTTCTATCATGTAATTACTTCAATTCTGTCTCTGATATTATATGCTATTTTTGAATGGGCTTGTCAGAAAAAGGTGACACAAGAAGGTATTTTTATGTTGTGATCTCATACTCTAGACATGATGAAAACAATAACGCACTGGAGTGCCAAATTTCAAGGAATATGCAGTCGTTACATTTAGAAATGCCAACGATAAAGATTCCAATTTCAATGGCCTACTGAGTGACTGTGCTTCATTTAGATAGTGGATTTTCCACTTGCTATCCAGTCCTGCACTAATCTTAAAGTCAGTTAGCCAGAACACATAAAGTTTTAAATAGAGGAAAACTATTTACCAAATTACTACTACCTTTTCTGCATACATTGAACTACCTTGTATTGGAAGAGGAATTTGCCGTCAGTACATTAAATAGATTGCCATAAGCTACTATTCAAAGTATTCAATTTTTCAAAGTATTTAATTTTTTTTTTAAAGGACATCTTTAAGTGTATTCAAAAAATGCACTCATCCCCATCTAATCATGTCTTAACTACTTTTGTTACATGTGCTATGTAAAGGAGAGCTAGCTGCCACCTAATTTTCAGTTTATTTATGGTTTCCACTAAAAGAACACATGTGTAAGAAAAGCCAAAGAGGGGTAGAAGGAATAGGCCCAAAGAAAAAGGGTAAAAGCATAGGTTAAAAGGAAAATAATAAATCCATAAATGGGTGATGAGGTAGGAAACTAATAGAGCAGTAGGATAAGTGTTTAGAAATCAAATCTGTTGCTTTAAAAATAGTTACATAAAATCTCGATCCATCAATGCATTTTATTGTGATCGTAACTTTAAATACTTGAGGGTTTCTATTCAAATAATTGTTCTCAATAGCAATTCAAGTTATACTTAATGTCTAAGCGCTTTGCTGGACTGGCTCCCAACATTTACTATTGTCTACAAAAAGCTGGCATCTCAAATTCCAATTCAAAAGAAGAGACTGCTTCGCTGAAGTGTACACAGGAATGATTTGAGGTTAATTCTAGTGCTGAACGAGCTGATAATATCTCCTGTGAATCACTCAATCTCAGTGAAATATAAAAAAATAAAAGATAAAGCAACATAGTCCTGGCCTGCCTGGAAAAAGCCTTTGGAAATGCCATCATGAGACAAGTCTGTTTCTGATACATTTCTCATTTGTAATTAAAAATATGATGGAAATCCATTCTAGTGCAATTTAGAAGCAGGGAGTGCATGGAATCATGTCTACCATCTGCTGGAATGCTGATGGCATTATTAAGATTGATGACAAACCCCCTAACATGACTATTACAGAGGAGTGCTAATAACACCTGCTGCATCAACTCTATGAAGCCAGTAAGTAAACCGTTGAGACAAAGCCACGATTCTTGGTTGATTGTCTGCAATGCACCACTTCACTAAGACAGAATTTCTCAAGAGGCTTTAAAAAAACCCTCTATGGCTCCCTGGAACCTACTCATTCATTTTATCCCCAGACCAGCTCCAGAGATGCTTATCCTTTGCAGCTGTTACAGACAGTTTTAAAATAAGACAAGGTTTTCATTTGGAAGAAGGGTATAAAATAACTCTGCTGTATACATGGAACAGAGGCCCTGAAAACAGCTTGTTGTCAACCTGAGGAAAAAGATCTATTTGCAGAATTGCCATCTCAGAATGGGGCTCTACAGCAAGAAAAAAACATTGAGGAGCTAGATTCTGCCCTGAAATGCCTGTAGATATCACTCTTAATTACAAAAACTCCCACTGATTTGCTATTTATCACAATAGCAAAATTGTTACAGGATCCCTTGTCTTACTACTTAAACAGAAATGGCCTAATTATTTGAGCCAAAAAGGGAAATTCTTTTAATTGTTAAAAGGGTTTGGCATACATTAAATTATTGAGCTGTTCAGACTCTGCCCCATGGAAGGAATATCAGTTATATGCAGCTCATTGTAATATGTTGATTTGAAACTCTATAGCAGTTTTCACATTATGATTCACAGTATAATGAATATTTGTGCTAAATCAGTAACTGGACAATGGATTAAACAGACAACTATAGGACATACAGTAGCTACAGAAACTTCCGTTTCTAAACCAATACTGTGCAATGGTCCATCTCTACTGGTATTTTTGGAGGACAAAGTAGTTGTCCATTTTAAAAGCACATAAGGAAGCCGAGGCCACAGTTAAGTAATTTGGCAGTGACCCAACATGTTCTAGTGAGCTTTTTTCAAGCATGCAGTGCTACAGTGATTGAGTAACATCATTTAAAATAGGCCAGCTAAAATATCTGTAAAAAACTAAATCAACATAAAATTTATGAAAACTGCAAAATGAAAAACTTGGTAGAAGTAGATCTTACTACAGCTTTTAAAAGCAAATTGAAATAGAATCACATACAAATCAAACAGAATTTATACTAAGTTAGTACTAGAAGTCTATCTAAATCACTCGTAATACATTGCCAGCAAAACATGCAGAATAAGAAGTCCAGATCTAAGACAGCTGTGTTTAATATGAAATATATTAGAAAGAACAGCAACAGAAGGCTGGAGAGGGTACAGGCAGCATAGCTTTGTAACCAGCATTAACAAGCTACAATTTTCAGGCTTGGTTTCAAGTCACATGAAACTGTTTTCTAAACCAGCGTGATTAGTAACCAAGAATAACGTCAGAGTTCTTTTTACAAAATCATTACCTGGGGCAGCATAAAATGCTATTTCACCACATAGGAGGCACAAATTAAGATTTGAAACACAACAAAAATGAAACACAGTAGCTTTCCTCTTCTTTCTCCTCTTGCCTTTTTCGCTTTTTTATTTACATACGTGTACCAAACATTTCAATCAAACATTATAACTTGTCCTTTCTACTTATATAATAATTCCAAAGTAACTGGGAAAAAGTTTTACCATTTAAAAAAACCCCACACTTTTGTAAATAATCCCATTGTGTTTTAGCACAGTAAAGTTTTATTTAGAGCTTCCAAAATAAACTTAGTACCCTCTTTGCATTGCAATTGGAAAAGGAATGCTGCCATATATTAAATTCCTGTGTCAGCTCTAAGTTTGTACTTCTGTTCTTTATTATCTTTTTTTCTCTTCCAATGAATATTTAGGGATTTAAACTCTCAGTGTTTTCACCCTTACAGTGGACATTTAAGAACCATTATTTTATCAGTGCTACTGTTAATTGCAGGTAAGGGACTGGCACAAAAATGTTATTTATTTGGAGTTTCATGAGAGCATATGTATGCTTGTGGTTTTTGTTTGTTTCTTAAATTCACTGACAATGTTTGCGCTTTTTTTTGCATGCTCTCTTGCTGAAATTTACTTAGATTTAGAGGTGTATCAGTTCATACCTCTTAACATTCTTAAAATTTCTATGTGTGTCTCTGCCTTTAAGAAAAACAAAATAATGATTTTGAAAGTGTTTTCTAACATGATCGTTTTGTGTCTAGTATTGCTGCAGACATTTACGTTCTTTCTGTTGTAATTTTCCACAGTCATTTGCTATTTCATGATTTTTGTAATTATTTTAAATAGCAGGAAATTAGTAGAAGTATGTTGTGCGAAACGAAAACCAAAAATAACAAAGCAGAAACAAAAGTACTGGCAGAGTGGAGAAGCAAATGACTGACTTACAAAATGACTAATATTTCCAGTTCTTGGTAGGCACTTTCTTTTAGCCGCGCATTCTCACATACACCAGTCTTCACCCTTGACACTTGACTTCGTTTCCTTCCAAAATATTGCCTGGCTTCTAAGATTTGTTAATTTTGCAGTAATACTGAGCATGCTAGTTCCCAGAGTCCACTGATACCACCTTTAGAAGCAGGACAGAGGAAGCATTTTCCTTAGTTGTTCAAGCAACTGAGGCAGATCCCTCTGTTGTAGTCAAGAGTAAAAAGAAAAATGCACAGGCTTAGTCTAACTAAAGACAATCTCTCCCTTAGAAAGAGCTCCAACTAGTTGACACATTTCAAAGTCTTAAATGTGTTTATTTCTGTTAAACATATACTAATTTTAAAAACCTAAACATATGGTGCATTCTCTGATACTGCTTCCAAAACTACAGTAAGTAATATGTGTTCAAGTACCCGTAATTTTTTGTTTATTCAGTAATAATACCGGGCACATCAAGTGAACCTTCTAAGTCATTTGCGCTGCACATCGCCAGAGAGATACATGCTGTGAACTTTTAGTGAAGTCTACAGATCTCCTGAATTTAAAATTCCTTGTAAAGTCTTTCTCAGTGAGCTAAATTAAGATTTACCCCACTTTTTTTTTTTTGCTTTTTTTTAATATAATACTTATATGGGCTCAACTATCTTAAGCAAAAGCTTTTTTATCTAATATACATTGCGTGTTTTTTAATTAGTTTTTTTTCACGTAATATTTCTATCTAAAAAAGCTAGTAAAATTATGTAGTATCTCCCTTCCATATTTTTAAGAAGTAGCATTTTCTTTGGTCAGATACTGGACTGATGTTTGAAAATGACTAATAAGAGAAAATGAAACAGATATTCTACAACAGAAGATTAACAATGAGCGTATAAAGAGGGTATTACGTAAGAGATGTAGCTACAGAGAATTCAAGATGAGCCATAAATTATGGTAAATGTTGGAGACTCTGAGACAGTGGAGATTCTCAAAAGTAGTATTAGTAGACCGTTTTCATACCCATAGTCCAGCAACAATATTTATTATCTGTGACAGAACTTCATATAATCAGCTTCAGAGAAAGGCAGTGCATAGCTTGAACACTCCTGGGTATACAAAGTTCACAAACTGCCTAATCCTGAGTAACATCTACAATTCTAATCTTATTAATCAAGTTTTACAGTTGAAATAAACATACCATCTCACCATGACACAGAAGAGAGAAAAAAGAAACAGGATTAAAGTACGGCAATGGTATTTTCTTTTCATTTTTGTTTCCCATTCACTAAATGCCTAGAGATTGCTCAGCTTTAGGATAACGTGCCCTGTTACTTTAAATCTAGGCAACAAACATCTAAAAAGGATCCCATCTTTACAGAACTTTTTTGGAAAGAGACAACAGAGCAAAAAGAAGAGCTGACAAAAGGGAGAAGACACAGAGCTAAAGGAGCACAGAAGCACACATGAGAGATCTGGTTTGTGAAAAGGATCCCCGAAGGATCCCTTCTATTAAATAGCTGATGTAGTCAAGTGTATTTAGTAGGTCATTTGTATCTTCTGTACTATAATGGCCCACGCTGGCATCTACCCATATACTGGTGCTGCCTGTACCTTGGCCATATAAAGATGGATTGTATTCCATGCTGTACTTCTCTTTGAAAACCCAGGAATTGTTCTGCTTTCATGAAGATTCAGAACAGCAGCAGAACAGAAACTCCCGAGTATGGTTATTTTGGACCCATTTATTTCAACGTCATGACAACAACTTCAGAAAAAATGGTGAGTCCATTTCTCTTTCTAATAGTTACTGTCAGAGAATAACAGAGTTGTTTGTTCTCACAAACATTATACAGGTTGGAGGAAAGATAACAGGAATAGACATATTGGGATTTTATTGTACATATTTAATAGCTTATTGAAATAGTCAGTGATTGTGTGTTTTGGTGCAGGTGCTTATTTGATTGTTAACTTGAAATTGTTCATTTGACATATTACACATTGTACTCTGCAAAAGCAAGTAATGTCTCTTTCATTCCTGTTTAATTTATGGATCTGCTCTCCCCTGCACACCACCACACGTGGATTTCTCAGACTTTATGTCACAAGCTTATTTCCTTCCTAATCAACTTAACTTAGATGTTATGTTTCCCTCCAAGTGCTGTGTCCCCAGACATGCTAGTAATGGACATATTTACTTCCCATCTTTCCACATCACTTTCATGCTTCAAGAATTGATTAAGATGCCACAGGCTGGTAAATTGTTCCATATACCAGGAGACAGAATGACAGCGAAAATGTTTAAAAGATTCGTTGGTTTCTGCCACAAGTGACAAATACTTAAGAAGAAGTTAGTTAGGATAAGAAGGATTGTCTATAAAATATTGCAAACTAAAATGAAACTAGATGTGGAGATGAAGTTAAAGAACATGTTATAAATGAAACATACTTTTCCAAATGTCATTTTCTGGCCACTGACCGTGGAAAGGAGCTGTACCTTTCCAAGTGCTTTATGGTCAGTTTGCCACAGAGGTTATCAAGCTCTGATGCCGCTGCCTAATAGGTTGGAAACCATACAACAAAAATATACTTGGGTAAAGCAAGGTGTTTACTGACTTATGTGTTTGGAAAGAGAAGAGGCAATTTTTTTGATGACCCAGAAAGCATAATTCTTCACCCTCAAGATCAAACTGTACAAAACTCAATAGACATCACATAAAACAATCTGTGATTCTAAATTTCTAAGTTAAAAGGTTTTAACTTCACTGATCTCTGGAGATTTTAAACTGTTAAAATCATTTCTACAATACCAAATTTCTGGGTCATTTCTAAGCAATCATATCTTTAAAGGAGAACCCTTTCATGACTTTTGTGCGTGTGCCTTTCAAAAGAAGCCCTAAGGAACATTTTCCTCATGTCTCTCTCTTCTTGGTGTGCTTGCTTAGTAGCACACAGTCAGATTAGAGATAGCATCTGCACATGGAAGGCAGAACTTCTCTGCTTTTCTCTGTCTTCGGAAGACTTCAGCCAAAGACTAGTCAGTCTGCTATAATCCTGAATTTACAGGAAGGTAATTTCTGCTACATCAGGCCCTAAAGAAATATTAAAAATATCAAATCTCCTGTCTGTTCAGAATAAAATTAACAGCTTAAAAAATGAAGTTAGTCAGATTCTTTCAAAATACAATTTCTTCTTGTAACCACTGCAGCTTACACTCTGAAAAGGATAAAATAAAAATCACAATTCCCTAAATGCTCCCCAAAAACATGGAGGGAGAGCAAAATGAGACAACATTGTATTTATTTCCATACGCATTAGTGTTCTTTCATTGGTGCCATTTTTAATGTTGCATATAGAAACACACGGAGACACTTTTATTCTGCTGCTACAAATAGCCTTACATTGCAGTATTAGAACTTTGAAAGAAAAACCTAACCTGATGCTTTTAGTTCTTTCAGTTTTCCTGAACTGAATGAGATTCTCCTCCATTTACTCCATTTCCAAATTACAGGCTCAGCTGTAGAACTTCAGGTAGCACAAAATAATACTTCTGTTTAACTTCACTGGTCTTTACTGAAAGAACTAAAGGCAAAACAACGCCATATCTGCAGTGATAGAGGTAGAAGTCCTGACAATGTCTCAAAAACTGTCAGAAGCCCTGTATTACTAAAAAGTCTTTTTGGCTATGCACCTTTCTCACTTTTTAGACTTTTACAATACCTGTTAAACTGCTGTGTATATATGCAACTTTTGACATACATCTGTTATCATGTAATGATGGGAGTGTGATTGTGTTCAACAGCATAAAAAAAAATCTGGACTTAATCTTGTAGAGAAAATGTGCTTTGTGTTTTTTAAATGCCTCTATTTAAATGCTTCCATTTAAATGCTTCCCCCAGCATCCAGAAAGAACTTTCAGATTTTTAGGCTGCCTTCCTAGGAAAGTCAGTCATCCTAGGAAGCAGTGTTTGATGCGCTGTCAAACTCATTTTTTCTGTTAGCTAATTGTACTCCACAAAAGGGTCAACTCATCATAACGGATGAAAAATGCCTCTTTAAATTAGAAATACAGCAGCCAAAAACCCAGTCAAGGAGTTTTTTTAAGAGTGAGGCAGAAAGAACATAGGGAATAGACCCAGACAATAATCAGACAAAAAGAAGACCTGCACCTGAAATCACAGCAATTTGCTGAGCACAAAAAAAAAATAAAATAAGCCACCCTTATCTGCAGCACATGACACAGGATGAATGTTTGTGGATTCTGAATAAGCAGTAAGCAGCAAGAACATTGCAAAGCAAAAAACCCATATCTATTAAATCTCAGCACAAAGGAGGCTTCCTTTGGAAAGTTTAGTTAAGAGCACATGACTATAGTCCATCCCATCCTGTTCCTCATAAAATTGTACTCTGCTCAACAGTACATTATATATAAATAAGATTAAATCCAAATTTAATTTCTCATAAGGCGGTGCAGAAGTTTTAATTTTCCAGCTGATCTGTCCCACTTTTTTTCTAGAAAGCTTCCTCGTTACTGTAGTTCAAACACTTAACATCTCTCACTATGAGGAAAAGTGGACTATTCTACCCTTTTAAGGTGAGATCCTACTACACATTGTTTCCTGTGCTGTACACAACTCCAAATAAAGCACAAAAAATTGTAAAGCTGAATTGAGAGCAGAAGAATAAAAGAGTTCTTAAGGGTCTGTTAAAGCAAAATATTCCATTTTGTTATTTGGAAAACATTCTACTATTTGGCCTAAGTATACTAAGTTACTTAATAATTAGGCAAGGCACGGGCCACTAGAGAAACAGTTAACAGGTGAGTGGCAGAGAAGGTAGTCTGAAATGTTGTGATGAGTGTGAATCGTTTGTGTTGATTTCAAATCCAGTTTTGCATAACACCTTGAGGAAGGCAGGTGCACTCTCCAGAAAATAGTTACTTCTGGGTGCATATACAATGAAAGTATAACAGCGTAACTAACACAGAGAAAATAGCTCAAAAGGACTGAAGAACTGCAGGTGATGCACTGCGATAGAATGTGAATCACTGCCAATTCACTGATTAAACAGGAAGGAACGGCAGTACTTTATAGAAGACCTTTATATATATACACATATATATGTTCTTGTGTATATATATACACACACTGTACTGCAATAGTTCATGGGACTGTTTGTGAAGAACGGAGCTTTGGAAAGCTCCATTTCCACCATTGGAACAGCTGCTTTCCCTGGTGTAAGATATTGTAGAGATCAGTGAGAACTCTGTCAACACGTCCAGTTTCTAGAAAGGCAAAAATGTAATACATCATCCAAACTGTGAAAAGCCAGTCCGGTTCAGAGATGACTTAAATGAGAATAACCAAAGCGGCAGGAGGATTGTTTCTTCAGATAATATGTATGGTGCCTGTAAAGAGCGGGATATACTGAGAAAGTAAAAGCAGAGAAGAAAACTTTTCCTTTAAGGAAAAGAAAGAATGTGAATTTTTACCAAAACCTGTTCTTCATGATCTACAGTTCAAGTCCCGAAGACAATGTGGCCTTTCCTTGTTGTGGAATCTTTTGCCATTAGAAAAAAAGTTCATGAAAACAAGGAGGAGGAATGCATTGTGTCACAAAAAGAATGAGCTAAGAAGGAGATGAAACCAAAATCCGGAAGGCTGATCATAAAGCACTCCCTTTAATATCAAGGTTTTCAGCAAGGGTAAGTGTTTGGCCATCCCGTGCACTCCTCACTATCCGCTTTCGTCCATCCATAACAAAAATACAAATGATGCGAGTGCTAACAGGGTACAAAACTGACCTACAGTAGTTGTGGAGTTTCTGTTCTTTCTACATTTCACGGCTATGCTAAATTAAGAGAAACGTTTCTGAGAACGTTAAGGGAAAAAAAGATGCTGCTGGTTTAAACAATTTTAGTGAAGGTCTAACCTTTTACATTAAACATCTGTTCCAATAATTTACTTTCTGGCAGCGGTTCATATGTTTTATGCAAAGGACACAGTTTAATGAACGTATACCAGACTATTTAAGTGAATCGTTTTAATGACTTCCTTGAATAGGTTTCTCCAAAAAGTAAGCATAAAATTACCTTCTCAGTTGGGATACTTTAACATATTTTAAGAAAAACATACATAATCACTTCCCAGCAAACACAGGCCTTAGTTGTGTAAACATTCCAATGCCTTTGAGTACTAATAAACTGAAGTAGCTGTTTCATGGGAGTGATAATTCAGTACAGTAAATTGATGTTTTAATATACTATTAATTCCTAAGTAACAGTTTTTTCCTATAGAAAAGGCAAAAATACTTTTCTTTTTATCAGAATGGGACATCAGTTTATTTCAAAATAATGGAAAGATATGGACTGGCCTGATACAATAGGCTTTCATTAAAACGCTCCACCAACATATGTAATTATTAACTTATTAATACTCCTAGGAAGGAAATACATCCAAGTTCCACTTGGATAAACTCAGGCAAAAGTAATTTGACTTCACCAAGTGATTTATCTTCAAAATTATTAAACTTAGTCCCTGACTCTATTTACTGTTTTTTGTATTCTCTTATTGCAATATGAAGTGTTACTTCCATTCTAATTATTTGAATTGGGCATAGTTTACCATGTAGCCACCAGCAAGAAAAGTATGCCAAAAGTCTAAATACATTTGCAGTTGCCTATAATAATGTCTTTCACTTTTGAACCAGCAGAGGGTTCTTTATATGATTGAACTAATTGTTTAGAAGTCACTTCATGGTTTAACATTATTTAATTGCCTATAGATTTTGTACATATACAAATAACAGCATTGCAATAGAAACGCAACTTGAATGAGAGGTTTTAGAATTTTTAATCAGCGGTATTTTGCCTTTTTAGAATAAACTCTATTTTTCCTATGGATAATGTAATAAGATGGGCCCTGGTCTTGAAAGTCTGATTAGTCAAGAGATAGTCCATTTAAGCAGGGTTACAACAGTTGGCAGTCTTTTTCTGAGCATAAGGCTAATGAGCACATTCATTTATGCATAAATAATATATGTAATGTAATATAAATGTAATACAGTTAGCTGGCACTGAGCCTTAGAAGACATTTTGTTTAAATTTAAAAAATTCCACTGTGATTTCTATGGCCTTGACTTAGTTTTACATATAGCCTTTTCTAACTTTGATCTAATCTTCTCTATTGCTCTGGGTGAAACCACTACAAAAATGCAAGGAAAATCCATGGGCTCATTCCCCATTCTTCACTCCTCCTGCCATGGAAATGTACCATGGCTGAAAAAGATCAAATCTTAGGCAATCGGTTTGCTAAAATCTTTGTTATATTGTGATATAAGTATTTCTTGTATCACTGATTACTTGATAGAACTATAGTCAAAATGTATCTTCTGAAGGCATACCAAATTGCTGTTGTTTCTCATGACAAGTATCTTATCTCATGGTGTAATATTTAACTACTGAAATACTTAACATTCATTAATATTAATAAATGCCTTTGTCACCTCTAACATCTAGGGTCCTTATCATTAACCAGATACACATTAAATGCTTAATATGCACCTTTAAATACCTTCAGTATATTACTTTAAAATATGGTACAAAGTCCAGGCTTTATAAATGCAAAGCCTGAGATTGCTGTGGATCATATTTGTCTCGCATGATTTTGTTTTTTTTCATGCTTATTCACTGTTATCAGTGGAGGAATCAGGAATTTCTACATATTTTTTGTGCCATTGTTAGCACCAGCAACAGTTTAGCTCCAACTTTTCATATTACTGAAATAATCTGTCTTTTCACAGAACTGCCGTGCCTATGTAGTTCACAATTTTTGAAATCTTGTCAGTCCTACTTTTGGTCTGTGTTGCCAAAATTTGTAAGTGAATGACCTAAGTTTAAGTATCCATACTTCTTCAGCATCAGAAGCCCTTGGTATGGATGCCTGCATTTTTTATAGACTCACTTTCAACTTTTTAAGTAAAAACATTGAAGTAATGCTTACATTGTGAAGGTCTTATATGATCCAGATTCCATTCTTCTACATTTCATATTGATTGTATCTTGGAAAATTAAGATGTTTTGCAATGCTGGGGAAATAAATCCTCAAAGGTGATATAAATCTTATTTTCTATCCTGAACAGGATAACAGAATTCAAGCTTTTCCACTTGAATTCTGAAAAAAAAGGCCTGTTCCTCATGCTTTTCCACCCCTTGTCACTTCCCAGTTTATGAGCACCATCTGCTTTTCGATGTTCTTTGCAAGATACTGATCTTAACAGTTGCAATTCCTGCATGAGTTCCAGTGACTTAGCAACAAGGCTCCGTAGAGAGTACACCTCTTTTTTCATTTCTGGCTGACCAGAGAAAAAAATTGATTTTAACTGTACTCAAATACATTTCATATGCAGTGCCCTTGGCAAACAAATGATAAGGAAGAGGAAAGTAACACTTCCTGGACTCTTTCCCCCACCTCTCACTCTTTTTACTGAGCTTTTGCTTCTCTTTTGTATCAGAAATAAATTTTCACTTGGAGGAACACCCAGCAAGAAGAGATATACTTGGAAATAATTTTTTAAAGTATATCAGTGAAATAACACTACTAATGGTCAGATTCTAAGCCACACATGAATTCAAAGCATTTGCAGGTGAAGCAGTAGCAAATTTTGCAAAGAACCCCTAACAAAGTAATATTTAATTGGTGTAACAGTTCTCAGACTGGGAGTAAGGAATTCTCTTACTTTCTTGGTAATTATTGTTTAAATAAAGGTCTGCAATCCTGTCAAGTGAAGAATGCCGTTTAAATCCAAAAAAATTATTCTTTCTTTCTCTCTCAATAAGGAGCTCTTTGTATCAATAAGATTAAAAAAAGCACCAATATGTTCATATGGGAATGATCATGTCTGCAATACTGAATGTAGTGCTTCATAGGAAAAGAAAGTTAATTTTGCTATTATTAAAAAATTACTAAGTTAGATCAACCAAAATGGTCTCCACCTTAAAATCATTTGAGTATGCCACTTAGCAGCAGTCTATGACTATTTTATGTGGTCTTTGAAGTGCTCAATAATCCCAGAAAGTTTTAACCTTTATTTTATTGGTATCTCCTACTTTTTGTTATGTGTCTAAAGCCAATGAAAAGATTTTTCATGAATCACATGAATTTTTATTTTACTGGTCACATAAAAAAGCTTTCTAATATCTTTTAATAGCGGGGTTTTGTGTACAATTTAGCATGCATTATTTTGAACTCAAGTTCCTGGACCAGAAAGTTGTGTTTAAATCACTCTGGGCATTAAAATTAAATGGGTAAATGACTGACTACATGGACTGGCAGGGTTATCCTGCAGCAGTCAGATGGTGGTACAAGACAGAGTTGTGACATCAAGTTTTAGTATATCTTTGATTGAGAAGTGGGGTGAAAATTATTCAAAGGGGAATTTTTATTTATTTATTTATGGGGTTTTTTTTAACCTGATAACTGAACAAGAAGTGAGGAATTACAATGTGGAAGGTATAAAGTATTCCATCAGCAACCAAAACCTGAAATGACATTTTAGTTTTCATGCTTAAGGGGTAAAGCATGGTGAAAGACTTTTTAGCCACAAAAATGAATGAAGTTGCCCTAATTAATATTACTTACAAGCTTTTCAGTATCCTGTGTTTCTCTGAAACTGAAACATGTTTTTAAGCTTTGGAAAAGCCTAGTTTCTCCCCAGATAGTCCAAAGAAATCACAGACATCCTCAGACAAAAATCTAATGACAAATAAAGGTTGCAATTTGTCTAGGCCTGTCATGTTATGCCAGTGAAACCCAATGGGTGAAACGACAGCAGGTTTCTCAGTTGAAAGGGAGTCAATACTGTTCTACAAATAAGAAGCAATTGCTTCAGGAAGTTTTAGAATGTTTGCAAATAGTTTCATTTGGGAATTCTTCTCTCAGGCCCTAATGTCTTGATTTTCTGCCCCCCTAAAAAGCACTGGCCAAGCACAATTGCACACTAACTTACTGGACAGGCTGGCAGATGTTGCCAGTCAGCGTACTGATCCAGATTGTCCACAGGACATCAACGGGAACTGTGGCCAGCACTGCCCATCCCCGGCGACGCACAGGAGAGGAGCGGTGTGAGGCTGCAGAAACCGCCCTGCAGCCCTGGGGCCCATCTCCATTCCCTTGAGGTGTACGCTTAGCCCAGGCACTTACCTTCTTGCCACCCAGGGCCTCAAAGTGGCTCCGCAGCTCTTCCACAGTGATGGGGAAGTCCTCCATCTGCTGAGGGCCACCTAGGGTCTCGTTGTTGAACATATCCGCCCTCCTGCTGTCTGCTGGCACTTTCTCCACGGTGCTGCTGCAGCTGATCTTACCCGGCACCAGGGACTGTGGGGCTGTTGAGCACCGGAGCATCAGGCCGGGTCTTGTAGCATTGGCAGTCTCCCATCTCTGCTTGAGGAGCTCCACAGAGCCCTTCTCCAGGGACAAGTCTGCCAGCTCCAGCGTGCCCTGCCAATGCAACATGTACCTAGGGTCGGAGACAGACAGCACCGTGCCAGCAGAGACCACCACAGGGCGGCTCAAGAGCCCTTGTGGGTTGTGGGACAAGCTGGGGCACAGGCTGGCAGCTGGGACAGAAACCACTTCCCAATGGAAAGTGAGATCTAGTAAGACCAGATCCAGTAGGAGTTAGTGAAGGGGTTCAGTGTGTTCATACAGCAGCAATATGTTAATTAAAGAGTGAATTAAGGCTGGTATTCAGATATTTTATTCTTAAGCTTGCCAGCAGAACTGCTGTCTATCACGAACAGAAAAGCAGCAAACACACAATTAGGGAGAATTTCAGACAAAGCGGGGCTAATGAATGAGTGGCTGGTAAGCAGTGTGTACTGCACTGAGAGGTGTTGTGACAGGTGACTGCTGCTTTCTTTTAGATTTGATACAGCTGTCAGTAACGTATAGTGAGACACAGCATTTTAATGCAGCCAGGAGACAGAAGGGCTACTGCATTAGCTGTGGAAGTATGAAATACATCCCAGTACAATGCTCCTAATTGCACTGTAACTCTTCTGGCAGGTAAATTACTAAGTGCTGAGATCAAATCTTTCTGATCAGTTGACTGTGTTCTCACAAAGGCTTATTCCATCTTTCTTACAGTACACTTGGGAAGGAAAATTGCCATTCCATCATTTTGCACCAGTTGCTGAAATCTGCTACCCTTTTCCTGAAATCAGCTCCCAAGAGGTTTAAGATTTTCTGCCCTGTAGCAAATAGTCAAGTGTAAGTTTTAATCTCTGATTCAAAAAGAGTTTAAGTAGAAAGAAAATGCATTTGAAACAGTAAAGAGAAAAAAATGTTAACAAAAACTGAGACCCAACTACTAGCTAAAATCTCCATTCTTTAGCCCCTCCCTTCTTGGCAAGAGGGTTTGTGATGTCTTTAACTGTCCTTTAACATGCTTACGTTGTATCAAGCTTAAATCTGCATTGTTGGGCCTGGGGTTTTTTTTTCAGTCAGTTTTTAACCAGAATTAGTGTGGTCTGTAATATTTTGCTTAGGAGGAAAAACCACTGGAGAAGCACTTTTTTTTTTTTTTTTATGCAGTCCAAGAATAGTTTTAAAAGGAAACTCAAGGTCCTTGGACAAAACACAAAAGAGTTTCTTGCCTCACAGCTTTCACCTTCTTTCCTACAAGAAATTGGCCCAAGACCTGTACCTCCTTTAGCTTTTTGGCAGTACCAGGCTGTGTACTAGTAGTAGGCTAACATCCTGCTAGTTCCCCTTGACTGATGCAAGCTGTCTCATATGCTCTCCTCTTCCTGCAAGCAAAAGAATAACACCCTTCCTTCCTCTACAATGTGCACCTGTTTTTCTAAGCTATTGGGTTCCATGAAAGATCCTAAATTGGTCTGACGTTTAGCCCAAAATGAAGAACAGCTGTTAAATTCACTAGTCAGAAGAATGTTCAACCCGACTCATAGCTGTATGTTAGGAATACTCCTGATTTACACTGCATCTAAGGATTGACTTTAGATTGTGAAACAGGCTTTTCCTAATTCAGGTGAGTGTGCTTATGCAATATCTACTTTCTCCTATGTTTTGCTTCATTGCTAGTGGGTCCTTCTGTTGGTTTCAGTAGTTTTCAGGGTAGGTGTTATGCTGTCATTCAAAAATAGTCTGAAGTTTACCTCCTTTATGGCTCTCAAAGTAGATTTAACTAAGCATGGTAGCTTCTTTTACCCTTGACTAGTGTGGGACCTATGGCTGCTAGACAACAGGCAAACCAGACATATTTGCTTTATTTGCATGCACGAATTAGCTTGTATGAGGTGGAATTCAACAGTTATGAAGTTGGTGATTTGCTGCACTTCACCCCACCCCAAAAGAGAGTTCATTGTAACATCGGGATTTGTGTCAGGAACAAATTTGACTGTAGGCCTAAACCTGACTTTACACCATTTCCTAAAGATATATTTTAATGAAAGTCTCTCTCTGAAACTTGAGGAAAAAAAAAAAAAGACCCCAAAACCCAAACCAGAATCTGGTGTGTCCCAGAGGTCGTTTGAGGTTTTCCCATTTTATTACTGTTATCTCCAAAACTGGTCTCAGATCTTCTAATTTCCTTCCCTACCTGTTCATGGTAGTTTAAATCACTGTAGAATACTAATGGAAATTTATTTCAAGTAAAATATTTGATGATACTACATATCTAAAATTTTCAGTTATTTTAATTGTTTCCTCTGCTTTGTAAAGCCTTAGCCTTTATGAAAATGTAGGAAGAAAACAGAGGAAAGAAGAAAAGCATAAATTTGGACTTTAACCTAAATCACTATGATAATTTCCTACTGACTCTGCTGGATGTAGTTTTTAACTTTTACTGGCCAACTGTAAAATTATCTTATTTAAGTGAAGGGGAGAACAGGTATTGTTGCTTATATCAAATATCTTTTTATTTCTTTTGTGTCTGGTATTTTTAGCTCTCAGCTATATGGCTATATTTGTCCTGTGGCCTATTCACTTCTCCCCCAAACTTATCTTGATTTATTCTCTCATAGTGACAATAAACTTACTACACTATCCAATTTGCTGAAATTGTAGGCAAATTCACACCTGTGGGTCCGTGACTATCCTCTTTGCAAGAGCTGCAGAATAGGAGCCTGCCCATGCGTGGGACATGTGGCAAGACAGAACTTAGTCTCTTACACTCATGTTTTCAGTCCCATTGCACCAACTCCCTGCTCATAGTAGTCACATAACAGCCCATAAAAATGAACAACATATTTAAAAAAAAAATTATCAAAGTGATAGGATAAATGTTTCAGCCAAGTTAAAACCTTGCAAGGCGCATTGCCATCACATTTTCCTTGGTCTGGGACACTCAAGTGTGCTTCTGTGGCCAAAAGCGATGTATTGGAGGGAGGAAGACTGCAGTACCAAACAAATTAGCTAGTGAGCAGTCATTCTGGCAGAAACTATTGGTGGATTTGTTGTGAAAGAACTACCTAAAATGCTATATATCCTTCAAAAGTAGGTCTTTGTGAATACTACCTATAAACCTTTTGCATGAATGTGTTTGTTTTATGAGGCCAGTGATAGTACAGCATTCAAACACTGCAGTCGAACTGTAGGTTTTTACTTTTTTCGTGTTTCTTCTCTGGGATGTTTAGGATCTCTCTCCCACCAGTTTTATAAGGGGCCTACAGTAATTCTTCATTGCATGTAATAAATCTGATAAATGTATACTTTTCCTGAGCTATTGGAGCGCCTGTAGATTTTGTAGACTCATGAATTGCAGATACCCAGTAAATTTCAGTGTTTTTTTTTAAACCTGAATTGTTGATAAATCTGTCTTCGCAGTGGGATCATTGAAGTGGTATTTTTTCTTCTTGTGCTGTAAATGAGGTATGCCTCCTTCCACTTTTTGCAGACTACTTATTCAATTGGTGTGCGAATATATTCATGCAAGTAATTAAACGAGTTGTTGAGAAAACCTGTATCAGTTCTGCTGCATATTCCTTTTCCAAAATGGCTACCTGTGTTTTCATAGTATTCTTGCTATCTTAAATCTTCCTTACATGTAAACTCTATTATTTGGTCACTAGCAAACAAGCAAATAGAAACTGTAAAAATAGTAACCTGATACAGTTTATTTGTAGAACTATTTGTGAGTAGTGTTGCTCTGTTCGTTTGGCTGTATCCCCATGGGATACATATTGTATATATGCCATACATATTGTACTGGTGAGGTCTCTCCTGACAGTAGAAAACAGCCTGTTGTCAAACAGCTGCCATTTGCTGTTGCATATTGAGCTGGATTTCCTTCTCAGCAAGAACAACGAGAAAACCCCCAAAAACCCAACAAACCAAACCAAAAAAAACCCCACCCCTAAACAAAAATCTTTTGAGGGTAGGACTTGAGAAGTCCTTTCCATGATCTCCCATACTACTTCATCCAGCTCTTGCCTCTAACAACTTCTACCCCACCCTGGACACCTGGTTTCAGTTAATCTTCACTGGAATCCCTGGCATGAGGGTCCATAGGCCACCTTGGGATAAATTATGACAGAAGGACCAACATGTTGCAAATGAAGACTGTATCTCATTCAACCCAATGCATTTTCCCAGCCAGTGAAGAACAACCTCACAGGGTCCAGTGGTGGCTACAGAAGAAAAAGCAGTTGACCCCTTAGTTTATGGCAATGCGGGGAAGGGAGGCAGGGGGGATGAGAAAGAGGATCAGTAGCTGCCTAAGTTCTCCTCTAAATCTAGTCAATAATAGAATAAAATAGTTCAGTTGGAAGGGATCTACAACAGTCATCTAGACCAGCGGCAATATTCACTGTCCACTTTACTAAATAATCTCTTCTCCCCTAAGGACTGTTTAAATGTGCACATGATAGCTAGGTGCACACTTCTGACACTGTTGCTTGAAAAGCTTGCAGTTTCTTCTGTAGGTAAGCAGAGCCTCAAGTATCTGTAACATTTCTTCAATTACATTTCAGGCACTTCTTAACAAAAGCAGCTCAGACAAGTTTATGAAAAGAGCTAAAAGAGTTCTTGGTTACTACAAAATGTAAAGCAATTCCAAATTCCTAGTCACATTTTGAGAAAATAGATTAATTTGGCCTTTCATTTAACATGCCATCCTTTATCCTGATACAAATAGGTGTAGCTAAATAATAAAATTTAGAAATGTTGTTTCAATTTTAAATTATGGCAGACCCCTATTCTAGCAAATGTACCAAGGTTCCAGTATTTTGAGGTAAGTCACACTTGGACACTAATTCTCATATTTTACCAGCAAAATCAACACATTTTCTCATCTAGTAAGAGAGGACTAGAGAGTTCATTATTCATATTCATAGGACTTGAGGAAAGACATGCTTATTTTTTTCCTTTTATCCCCTCATTCTCATTTATTACGAGAGCGGTATCAGGCCCCACACTAGACAGCCTATTTATTTTTTAAAAAAAGCATTAAATTGTGTATTTGTACTGAACTTACCGGCTGTGTTCTTCTCAGTCAAGTTTTCGGTTGTGACTCTGCCACGCTCGTGTGCGTGTTTAAAGGAAGACAAATTTAAATGTTCTCTAATTCATTGGTCTCATTTGACTAACAAACATGAAGCTTGATAGACACAGGTCTGATAGAAGTTACAAGACACCAAATCTCTTACGTGCTTGCCTTGCCAATGTATTATTTAGTGAGGCATGGAGGTAAAGTATGCTTTCTGCCATACCTCTGGCTGTGCTGCGTGTGCTCACCTTACACTGCTTAGCAGTGGCAAAGGCTAGAGGCAACAGCTTTTGTTTCAGTGCTCTTTGGCAGGAAACAAAGCATCTTCCAGTAAAAAATAGTTGGTTTTTAAGTACTAAGGAAAGGTTTGGAGAAGAAGTACAAATAATAAGTCATAAGTCGAATGGACAAGAATTCAGACCACATAATGATAGCACATTCCGATGCAGATGCTTTTCTAAATAATAAACATAATTGCTTTTCAAGGGTTTCATTGTGGACCAAAAGTACGTATTATAAATCATACAAGAAAAAAAGGTAGAAGGATTTTCAAAGATCTTACTCTTTTGTTTTCATCTGCTGTGTTACCAGGCTGTTACTTTTTCTTCCACCCCTCTCCCTACCCCAAATCTGTAATCAAATTGTTTAGATTAATCTCAAGAAGCCTTTGATCTTTCTAACTATTTTTCCCATCAAGGGAATTACTCTAGCATAGGTGCTAGAATTCCAATATATACTGCTTTTTGGCTAGAACAAATTGATTCAAAGAAGGAAATACATGTAAACTGAATAATTTTAAATCTTAAACTTGTTAAGTGCAAGTAACTTGGCAATTGAGGAAGATACTCCTGCTCAGTTTAAAAAAAAAAAACACCAAAACTTAGAATCTGATGCATGAGCCGAGTGTCTTACAAAGACAATGCTGACATCTCTTTACTTCTGAATAGAGAATGGTAACTGTATGACAAATGCTGAGAAACATCACTTTCCACTAATGGCAAGCTGTGCATTTCCATCCCTTGTTACCTGCTTGTGGAAAGTCAGACACAAATGCTTACAGGCATATAGCTTCCCCTTAAAAAGTCCTCTTTCAGCTAATCTTAAGTGCCAGGAAAATTGGATGGGTATGACACACCAGCGTTTGTATTACAAACCATAAGTAAATTAAAAAGTACTTCTAGTTTTTAAACCTTTATTCAATTCTGACTGTTGCTTCAAAATCCCTTTAAGCAACACTCAGTGTCTCTGACACCATACATATGAATACCAAGAACAAATGTTTACAAATTCTTTTTGTGGCTCAGTTTAGAGTTGCAGAATAATTCTGGTTGACAGGGACCTCTGTAGGTCCTGTAGTCATAGAATCATAGAATGGTTAGAGTTGGAAGGGACCTTAAAGATCATCTCGTTCCAACCCCCTGCCCTGGGCAGGGACACCTCCCACTAGACCAGGCTGCTCCAAGCCCCATCCAGCCTGGCCTTGAACACTTCCAGGGATGGGGCATCCACAACTTCTCTGGGCAACCTGTTCCAGTGCCTCACCACCCTCACAGTAAAGAATTTCTTCCTAATATCTAATCTAAATCTACTCTCTTTCAGTTTAAAACCGTTACCTCTGGTCCTATCAGTAAACTCCCTGATATAGAGTCCCTCCCCATCTTTCCTGTAGGCCCCTTTTAAGTACTGTAAGGCTGCTATAAGGTCTCCCCGGAGCCTTCTCTTCTCCAGGCTGAACGACCCCAGCTCTCTCAGCCTCTCTTCATAGGAGAGGTGCTACAGCATTCTGTTCATCTTGACTCGCTCCAACAGGTCCATGTCCTTCTTATGTTGGGGGCTCCAGAGCTGGATGCAGTACTCCAGGTGGGGTCTCACCAGAGCGTAGTAGAGGGAAGAATCCCCTCCCTTGACCTGCTGGATACCTACCTCCTTTTTTTCTCCTCATATACAGGTGTGTCTATTCCCAATTTACATGTCTCTTCATTATCTTTGAGAGAGTCCTCAGTCCAAATCTTTCACAATCACATGTTGGCAGGGGAAGCCTGCAGTTAAGATGCTCTGCCTTCCAACCCGCCCATCATGACTGTGGGCAAACACAGACGAATTTTAGGGGTTGCTGGGCCACCATCTCCATGGGTGAGAATATGCAAGTCAGCATAACCAGCCTGGCCTCCCAGAACTCCTTTTCCAAAGAGACCAGCCAGGAGCATGCAGGGAGAGAACGTGTTCTGTAACCTCTCACCAAATGACTTGGTGTCCTTAGGGACATGTTTTTGGGTGGACTAGTCAGCAGAGAATAAAAATACCCAAACACAGGAAGCATCTGCTTTTCACTGTTACTCTCGACTACTTGGCTATCTTCAGATTCTCTCTTATAGCCAACTAGGCAGAAGGGTTCAACCAGCTCAGGCATGCAATGCTTCATTTTCTTTTGTTTACACTTGTTTTTTTTCTCTCTTTCTGTAGTATAATGGAGACTTTTCTGACTTTCAGGCTAAACCTCCTTGTTCAATAGAAAGTTTAAAGGAGTCTTCAGCTAAGTACAGGGTACTTTAAGGGTACCCTCTTGCATCCACTCTTGTGCCATGTTTTGTAACTCATAAAAATGACATGAAATCTTACTTTAAAAACTGCAAGCTATGAAATATACAAAATAACAAACTCATTTAAAATACCCACAAAATACTATTTTTTCACCCTGCCTTTGAAATAGTAACAAAGTTTATACTGGAATAAAATTTACTATCCTGCAAGTTGATTATACATGATCTGTGCTTCAGTCTAGCATTTAGTGAAAGGTGGTTAAATCTGTGTGCAGAATCTCCTCTATTCTGCCTTTGACAGTTATTAATATTTCTGTGTAGTTGGTACACAGGATTGCCAAATCACAATGCAGGTTTTTTACCCCTCTGAAGTTTGATCATGGCTAAACGACTACAAGGCAACAGAGAATTAGAAACCTTTGTTTCACGGTGTTTTAAACTGAAGGTTTGGAAAGCTCATGGCAAATATTGCTAAGCATGAAATCCTTGTCCTGAGGCTCATCCATCTAATTTCTACACCTCCATAATTCTCACTGACTCCCCCAGTTCTGTCCTTGTGAACTGGTATAATGCTCATATATACTTGTAAAGTGTCTCTTAAAACTGAACACTAAAGGAATTTACGGTATTTAGCTTTTGCTTCAGAAAAATCTGTTTAATCTCTTCTAAACCTTTTTTTTTTTTCTGCAAGAACTATGTTTTAAAATGAGAATTTACTTGATCACTACCTGCTTATCATCATTGCTGATAACTCTTACTTAAAGCACACTCATTGTGAGGCTATTTGATGTACATTACAGTCCCCTGGAAATGGCTTTTTTTGGTTAACCTATTCTTTGTAGATGGGAAATTCGGAGGGAAATTCTACATAGACCTACATTGCTCCTTTAGAAAGACAATTGGGAAAAGGAGTTGAAAGTTTGTAATTATGACATAACTGGAATTAATAAAGAAACTTAGTGCTCATGGCTATGTTAAAAGGTGATCCAGAGATGCACGTTTCCTATCTACATTAGGGTGCCCTCTGTTCTGTATTTGTATACGACTGACAGCTAACAAATGTCCTTGGGAATACATTGCAGGGGAAGGGCACAGGAAAAAAAGATTTTGATGTTGAAGTTTAACCAAAGACCTGTTGCTTGAGATGAAATAATTATTACTGAGTTAGATGATGTATTTCAGAATGGGTTTCTGCTTCTTTTTTTTATACATAGAGCCAGTGAAATGAAAATAAGGATTTTATAAACATGTCATTTTAGCCAGTGTTCTGGGAGCTCTGAATTGCATCTACATGTAACTCTTATGGCTCCATCTTGTCAGGAATATACGAATTAGAACAGAAAGCGGTATCGTTTTGTGAGTGTGTGAACAGAGCAAGCCTTGGCAATACACGTTAAATGTCTGGGTGAAATTCCCAGGATCACAGTGTCATTCACTCAAATTGGATAACTCTTTAATTGGTAAGTTATTTTCAAATGGAAAAATTGCATCCGGCTAACTTGTTGGTAAGAATGTGTTATGAGTATGTTAATAATCATTCCATTATTATGATTCACCTAAAATAACCCTTAAGTGATTTCAAGAGACAGTGACATCCATTAGAAACACAGCTGATGACAGTGGATGGTCAGCCCTCTAACTCTAGAGAGCAAAGATCACTGTGCTTAATCAGTCACCCTCCATTACAGAGACAAAAATTTAGGATGCCTTAATCTTGCTCTTTATGTCTCTCAAGAATGACTGGTGAAATGCCATATGACATGCTTTCAGCATGATGAATTTTTGCATTATACTGCTGTAATAAGCCAGCAAGGAGCTTCATACTGGAGGATCGTGAAACAAGAATATTTCAGTTATGTCTGCCATCTTTCTGAGACTATCACAAGGACTTCTGGTCAAGTTTTCCACATGAAAGACAGTATTATTAAAGTATATTGTTTAAATTATTTCTGTTCTTCTAATAGGTAGCATTTGCCGTATACCTTCATATAGGAAAACAAAGGTTTCAGTGGAACGGTTATGATTATTGTGAATATATGAATATTTCTTATTATTACATCACATTATTATTATGAACATAGGAGTATCTCCTGGAAGTCTAGCCATTTTGCATGTGTTCTCCCTGTAGCTCATTATGTACTTGCTTTCTGGGCAATATTAAATTTACCTTTCTTTCTTTTACTCTGATGTGGTATACTAAGGGTCATTCTTTTCTTGTTCTACTGTAAATATTATTTTCTTGCTTTGTGGCCGATGTGCATACAGGCAGGAAAAAGCATTTGAGAGGGCAACAGCATGTGGGAACTTCAGTGTGTTATAGAGTTCTGCATGCTGGAATCAGTCAAGACCATTGGCATATGTAGCCTTGGATGTCCATTTTGACAGTATTAATTTGAAAATGGTTGGGTGACTTCAAATTTGATACTATATGTGAAACAGAGTTGAGAAAGGTCCCAGTTTGTTGAGGGGAGCAGAGATCAAACCAAATGCATGGACAAGCGCTGATTTGACCTAAGCAACTCACAAAAGCTGAGTACAAAGACTAAGATGAGTTAGTCCATGGTGCATAGGATAACAAGCGAGCAATAGAAAAACAAACTGAATGAAGTGTTTGTATTGACAGGCCTTAAAGGCAAAGTCAAGGAAGAAGGCAAGTGCTGAACGGCTGAACCAGTACTTTGAGATACTCAGTGCACAGAAAAAAGGAATAGCCTGACTATTCACTATAGTGAATACACGTGGCAAAATGTACCTAAAACTCACGTTAAGCGAAAAAATTAATGATACAGAGAAAGCATATCTGTTGTTGACCATGCTTGTGTTAGGAGCGAGATATTTCTACCTTAGTGTTGACTGATGTAAAAGGTACATAATCTGATTCACTTTTGCTGCCACTGCAGTTAAACATAGGGAAATATCTTTTGACTTATGATCATGAGAAGGTAAAATCTTGGTAGGGATCACTTCAGAATGGTATCTTCTGAAATAAGAAATATAAGGTTATTATTTTTTTCCTCTCTTTTACACCTAATTGATCTTTTTGTCTCTCCACTAGGTATTTAAGGTGAGAATGAGAAGGCTTGAGAGTGTCCATAGCAGTGATTGGGGCCTTCCTTTGCTCCCTTCTAAGTACAGGAATTTCCCACTGGGAATACTATGTGGAAAAAGAAAAAATTTTTTAAAAAACGATGAAGCAAGGTGGGGTATTTGGGGGTGGGTGGGTATTTTTTTTCCTTTTGTTTTTGTTCCTCCACAAAACAGTAGGAGCACTGGAGTAAAGACCTATCTTATTTTCAATGAAGTCTTATGCCCAAGAGGCAAAAATAGGTTCTGTGACATTATTATTTCAGTGTGTAAGCAACAAGCCTTACAAAAAACACTAAAATAGGAAATTTATAAAATATGAAACATGTATGCCTGAACCTGTGCTGTTAGATGTACTTACTGTGGGACCTCATAGAATAGGATATTGTTGTAAATGTATGCAGGTCTTTACAAGCGACTGCAAAAGGTTAAGGAGAAAGACAAATGGAAGCAAAGTAAGGATGATAGAAATTCTCTTCTCTGATTGACACATTCTTGCCTATGTACCTCAAAGATTCACCAGTGCATACACTGGAGGATCTAACAAATAATGAATCTCTACAAAAATGGATCTGAGATGAAATTTATACTGAAAAATACGTCTGTAAAAGTTGGGATTCTCCTGGTTACACTGTAATTTTCCAGACATCTTCAATTTCTACTTTTGAGGGTTCGTGTAAGATTCTTGCACTTTTTGTGCATTGTAATCAGTACATCTTCATAAATCAGAATGGTTGAACCCTGATTTAAAGGTGCTAGATGATTAACTGGGGGCAGGCATCTTAATAAGAAAACATGATAAATAAGTTGTTACGGTTTTAAAAACACTGATACTACACTAACTATAATGAATAAAAATCCTATATCTGATATGTGAGGACAGTCTGATATTAGTACACTCAACTATAACTGATACTAAAGAAAGATGTAATTTTGCTACTGTGAAGAACAGTAAGGTAAAAAAAACCTTCAAGCCTACCCTCCACACAAACAAAGAGACTTAGGCAAAATATCTCTTCTTTCTTGTAGAGAAGAAAAGTAGCTGTGGGTGTGGGCCCTTTGGGAACAGTTGTAGAGTTGTTAAGTTTCAGGGTTGGATAACTTTTCTAAAAAATCTTTGAAATTTAAGAACAAGATCAGCTGAAAGGATGCTCTGAAGTTAAGAGACAGTTGCATACTCCAAAACCTCCTGAGCTCCAAATGCTCCTTGATATTCACAGATTCTCTCAAGTGCAGTGATTTTTTTTTTTTTTTTTTGGGTGTGCAGAGAATTGAGGAGATACTAACTGTTGGGATGTTTTTCTCTTCCTTTTTTTTTTTGCTCCATTCAGGTGCACATCAATTTACACAGTTTTCAGATAGAGTAAATGATGTGTTCTCTCTTTTTAAACCTTAGAAATAATAATGATTTTCAACATAAAACTGCAGAGCAAGCCCAGTTGCTTTGTACTAGCAGTGGATTTTTTAAATAAAATTTACTTTATGATATTAAAGGGCATTCTGAAAGAGAAGCTGCTGAGAAAGTTCAGATAACTCTCATCTGCTCTTCTACTAGATGTGTCAGAAAACTACAGCCCTTTCCAACGTAATAAGCTTAACAAAGATAAGCCTTACTGTAGGGACTAGAGGCAAGAATTAGGATGCTTTAGTCATGGGACAGGTTTGTAGCCTCAGGATTGACAAACAATGACTTGGAAAAACAGCTGTTATTTGAAAGATTTAAGTATTCAGGATTGCTGACAGATTTTAGGTTTTAAAGTAGCCCGGAACAGCCTTGGTCTGCCGCTTTACTTCTTTTTCAGTCTTATGAATGCAGTTGCTGTGTTCTCCTTGAAACAGCAATGCAGGCTGCCTTTACCTGCTACCAGGGTGTTCTGCAAGGAACCTCGAACCTCTCTCTGTCAATTGGATTTGCAAGAGCACTATCAGAAGGAGATGACAGCATTTAGTATCTCATATAAATAAATCTCCTCTGCAAGCTTGACTGCTTGATTCTGTCATCTTCTTCTCTTTAGGCTGCAGTTCTCACCCTGACAGTGGAAGAGATTTCATTACTAATAGTAGCAGAAATATTTTTTTTTTTCTTGGAAACAGATAGTGCCAAGACTGTCTAAAACTCTGAAGAGAGAACAAAGCATTTCTTGATACTTTCTCAGATGTACTGCTGAGTAAGCAGGAAAGAAAAAAAAAAAGGAGACATCATCTTTCCAGATGGTTTTTATGAAACACCTGAAGTCAAAATTAAGCTAGAGTGAAACACAAGATTTTTTTCAGATTGTTACATTTGCATTCAGATGCATCCTTATTGTACTGTTCAGTTTTCAATTATGTACACAGAGAGTCAGTAGGTTGTAGGAAATTACTGAATCTTGTGAAAGAAACTTGGCAAGAAGTTTTCAGAGACTGAGTAAGACAAATTCTAGAGGTCAGAGTAACAAGCACATGTAATGGGGCATTTAGAAGGAAAAATTGAAGGAAGGAAGGAAGCCATTTCAAATACCATTATCGATGGGGGGGGGGAAAATCAACAATATGAGTAATTCTTAACCTGGAGGAGTTCTACTAAGGAGTGAAAATGACATCACATAACTGAACAGAAAAAGCCATAGCTAAATCAACTCTGAAGAATTCTTGTTCAGTAGGACTTTATAGCCCTACAGTGATGAGCTCCTGGAAACAGAGTTAAAATCCTGACATTTAGAGTCAATGAAAAGCATACATCAAGCAATCCTGAGTAAAACACATGCAAATCACTAATTTGTTCTGTTGTTGTTGCTGGTGGGTTTTATTTAGGTTTCTCTGTCTCTTCCCATAAAATTTCTACTATAATGGATGAGGTATAGGTAGGTGGTAAAGACTAGCACTGGGAAATAAAACATAACTTGCATTTTTATTTAGACTTCTTTTTTAATCTATGTTGTGCCCAGAAACATAAGCTTATAAATCCAACAATTAAAAAAAGAAATTAAATATTCTCATCTTTATTTGAACAGTTTGTGGAGCCCTTCTAGTGCACTCTTTTAATTTCTTGTCCTAGCAGAGAGGGGCATTAGACCTTATAACATACCTCTAGTTTTTAAACTTGACCATGAGAACTGTAAAATCAGTGAGATCCTATCTTATCTGAAGCAAAGTTTCCTTCATTTTATTTAGACACTGGGTAGTCACATTGCTCACACTGCAACTGCAATTTAGGAATGTACATCTAAAATCTCAGGTTGATTCAGTACAAATGCTTGTTAAGGTGAGCTTTCATATAGAAGTACAATGCTTTTTATTGAAAATGTCATTTAAAAGCAAGAGGACTCTTTGTGTGCAACTTGAAGTGCTAACACGAATAAGAAATTTTAACAAGTGTTGGTTTATTTTGTTTGTTTTGGTTTTGCCTGGAGAGTACTCTTGTGAGGCTTGAACTGATTTACCCATGTTCTTGTGGCTAAATGTGTGAGCGACTCTCTTTGCTTTGTCTCTATCCATGGATCTTTATGACAAATGACTTTACAAATTTTATTATATCCATGCCATAGTGCTTCTTCCAACAAGCTTTAATGGTAACTAGCTTTTGTCTAGAACCAGAGCAATCCCACCACCCTAACCCTCAAGAGGAATGTTTCCTTAGGCACAAAGGCATCTAGTTTAATTTGCTTCATTACTGAGGCTGCCTGACTGGAAGTGGTGAGCACCTTCTAGATGGTGGTGGGGAGATTATTATTTGATCGCTCTCTTCTAGGTCTTTCCATTAAACTTGCCATGGGAAGAAATTTGAAGATTGAAATGCCACTGCAGTTTCACTTTCCTGCCTCAGTGAGGCATTTTCCTTCCTTTCACTTTCTTCCTCATTGAGTAGTTTCATCATGAGTCACAGTATATTCGTTATGCTGCTATTGCTCTAACAGAGGACCTGTTTTCCAGTATATGCAATGATGTAGGATATTGTTTCTGAATGAGTTTCATTTTTAACTTCAGTAGCTGCTTATACTCCTCTCTCAGTTAAGCCTGATGTGTTCTTATTGTCAAGAAAAGCAATCATAAATTTTGTATTCTGTCTTTTAATACAGCAGGACAAAGACTTCTTACCTATTGACTTAAGAAGTCACATTCTTTTGTGATTAGTAATCAAAACGATGGCCAATTGACTTTTGTTATCTCACCAAAGAAATCTTGCAGTTATACAGAATGCATATAAGTAAGGTGCTGGGAAGGGAGAAAGAGCATGTGCTCTGTGAGCCCCTACAGAACAGCCTCCTCGGCCTCTACAAGAAAAGGACAATGATGACAGGAGATGGTAGACCTAGGGCATGACATATGTCTAGGGCCTGCATTAGAAGACAAGTGCTCTCTTTGGCCTGCAGACCAGACCCACTCCTTAGGGAAGTCTGCTCTCTCCCTGGGGCCTGGGTTAAAGATGTAGCGAGAAAACTTCCCACCCTGGTACGTCCCTCGGATTATTATCCATTATTGATTTTTCAGGTAGGCAGTGATGAAGTTGCAAAAGAAACCCAAGGGCAATCAAGAGAGACTTCAGAGCCTTGGGACAACTTGTTAAGGGATCAGGAGCACAAGTAGTGTTTTCCTCTGTCCCTCCAGTTGCAGAGAATGATGAGGGAAGAAACAGGAAGACCCACCAGATCAATACCTGGATCCAAGCCTGATGTCACTGTCAGGACTTTGGGTTTTTTAATCATGGATCGGTTTACACGACACCAGGCCTGCAGGCAACAGATGGGGTACACGTGTCTCAAAGGGGGAAAAAGATTTTTGCACAGGAGTTGTCAGGGATCGACAAAAGGGCTTTAAACTGGATTTGAAGGGGGAAAGGGATAAAACCGGGCTCACTAGAGACAAGCCTGGGGGAGGCACATTAAAGTTTTTGGGATGGTGTGCTAGTGAGGTCCTTCAGCCTGCCATCCCAGTGAAGGTAGAGGATGGAGTGCCATGTGATAGCAATGATACAAGGGATATTGACGGGCTAGAAATCATGGAAGTGCCTGGGAATGGTGAGGTAGGAATTAGGGCTTGTCCCCCCAAAAAGGTGATGGGATCAGTAGCACAACTGAAGTTCATCTACACTGATGTACGCAGCATGGGCAACAAACAGGAGGAGCTAGAAGCCATTTTGCAGCAGGAAAGCTATGATATAATTGCCATCACAGAAACATGGTGGGATGATACCCACAACTGAAGTGCTGCACTGGATGGCTATAAACTCTTCAGAAGGGATCGGCCAGGTAGGAGAGGCAGTGGAATGGCCCTATTTGTTAGGGAATGGTTTGATTGTCTACAGCTTAATGATGGTGAAGATAGGGTTGAATGCTTATGGGTAAGAATCAGGGGGAAGGCCAACAAGGCAGATATCATGGTAGGAGCCCGTTATAGACCACCCAACCAGAATGTAGAGGCAGATGAAATATTCTATAAGCAGCTGGGAGAAGTCTCACAATCACTACCATTTGTTCTCGTGGGGGACTTCAACTTTCCAGATGTCTACAATACAGCAGAGAGGAAATAGTCTAGGAGGTTCCTGGAGTGTGTGGAAGGTAACTTCCCGACAAAGCTGGTGAGTGAGACAATTAGGGAAGGTGCCGTGCTGGACCTGTTGTTTGTGAACAAAGAAGGACTTGTGGGTGATGTAATGGTTGGAGGCTGTCTTGGACATAGTGATAATGAAATCATAGAGTTTTCAATTCTTCGAGAAGTAAGGAAGGGGTTAGTAGAACTGCCACCTTGGACTTGTGGAGGGCAGACTTTGACCTATTTAGGAGCCTGGTTGACAGAGTCCCTTGGGAGGCATTCCTGAAGGGCAAAGGAGTCCAGGAAGGCTGGACATTCTTCAAGAAGGAAATCTAAGTTGCAGGAGCTGGCTGTCCCCATGTGCCATAAAACGAGCTGGTGGGGAAGACCATCCAGGATAAACCGAGAGCTTTATCTGGGACTCAGGAAAAAAAGGAGAGTTTATGATGTTTGGAAGAAGGGGCAAGCAACTCAGGAAGACTACAAAGATTTCATGAGGCTATGCATGGAGAAAATTAGAAGGGACAGAGCCCAGCTAGAACTTAATCTGGCTACTGCTGTAAAAGACAATAAAAAATGCTTCTATAAATACATTAACAACAAAAGGAGGACTAAGGAGAATCTCCATCCTCTATTGGATGTGGTGGGAAACATAGTGACCAAGGATGAAGAAAAGGCTGAGGTACTTAATGCCTTCTTTGCCTCAGTCTTTAATAGCAAGACCAGTTGTCCCCTGGGTATCCATCCCCCTGAGCTGGACGACAGGGACAGGGAGCAGAATGAAGCCCCCATAATCCAAGGGGAAATGCTTAGTGACCTGCTACACCACTTAGATGCACAGAAATCTGTGGGCCCGAATAGGATCCACCCAAGGGTACTGAGGGGCCAGTGGAAGTGCTCACCAAGCCACTTTCCATCATTTACCAGCAGTCCTGGCTAAGCCGGGAGGTCCCAGTTGACTGTAGGCTAACAAATGTGATGCCCATCTACAAGAAGGGCCAGAAGAAGGATCTCGGGAGCTATAGGCACTTTGACCTCGGTGCCAGGCAGGGTTATGGAGCAGATCATCTTGAGTGCCATCATGCAGCACATACAGGACAGCCAGGCAATCAGGCCCAGTCAGCATGGGTTTATGAAAGGCAGGTCGTGTCTGACTAACCTGATCTCTTATATGACAAGGTGACCTGCTTAGTGGATGAAGGAAACGCTATGGATGTAGTAAAGCCTTTGATGCCATTTCCCATGGCATTGTTCTGGAGAAACTGGCTGCTTGTGACTTGGATGAGCGTACACTTTGCTGGGTTAAAAACTGGCTAGGTGGCCCAAAGGGTTGTGGTGAATGGACTTAAATCCAGTTGGTGGCCAGTCACAAGTGGTGTTCCCCAGGGCTCAGTATTGGGGTCATTTCTGTTTATCAGCAATCTGCACGAGGGGATTGAGTGCACCGTCAGTAAGTTTGCAGACAATACCAAGTTGGGTGGGAGTGTTGATCCGCTTGAGGGTAGACAGAGGGATCTGGATGGGCGGGATTGATGGACTGAGGCCAATTGTATGAGGTTCAACAAGGCCAAGTCCTGCACCTGGGTCTCAACAACCCCATGAAATGCTGCAGGCTTGGGGTAGTGTGGCTGGAAAGCTGTCTGATGGAAAAGGATGTGGGGGTATTGGTCAATAGCCAGCTGAGTATGAGCCAGCACTGTGCTCAGGTGGCCAAGAAGGCCAGTAGCATCCTGGTTTGTATTAGAAGTAGTGTGGTCAGCAGGACTAGGGCAGTGATTGTCCCCCTGTACTCAGCACTGGCGAGGCCCCACCTCGAGTACTGTGTTCAGTTTTGGGCCTCTCACTACAAGGAAGACATTGAGGTACTGGAGTGTGTCCAGAGAAGAGCAACAAAGCTGGTGAGGGGACTGGAGAACAAGTCTTATGAGGAACTGCTGAGGGAACTGGGATTGTTTAGTCTGGAGAAAAAGAAGCTGAGGGGAGACCTTATCACTCTCTACGACTACCTGAAAGGAGGGTGTAGTGAGGTGGGCGTTGATCTCTTTTCTCAAGTAACAAGTGATGGGACAAGAGGAAACGGCCTCAAGTTGCACCAGGGGAGGTTTAGATTGGATATAAGGAAAAATTTCTTTACTGAAAGGATTGTCAAGCAGCAGAACAGGCTGCCCAAGGAAGTGGTTGAGTTGCCATCCCTGGAGGTATTTAAAAGTCCGTAGATGTGGTGCTGAGGGACATGGTTTAGTGGTAACTTGGCAGTATTAGGTTAACTCAGTGATCTTAAAGGTCTTTTCCAACCAAAACAATTATATGATTCTTACACAGAATGAATATTTCTTTGGGGACTTGGGGTGGAGGGAATAGCAGGCCTATCCTTTCAGCAGCACTTAGGTTTTATGCTCGTTTAACCTGGTCATAAAACAATATCCACAGTCTCAATTGATTTTCCATAAGACATCCCACCTCACAGTTCTGTATCCAATTTAAATTTTAATTTTTTCAGTTGTATTTTCTTATTTCTTGTAATAACAGTTTCTAAAAACATTATCATTGTTGCTCAAATCTGTCCAGTACATGTTGACCATCAGTTATATATCTTCTCATTCATCCTTTAGCAAGACTACAAGCTGCTAGGTATTTTACATTTTTTCTCATAAATTCGTTCCTTTCCAAGTATTTAATGATTTTTCCTGTTATTTTCTTGAAATCTCTGGCCCTTTTTTTTTGGAGGGGGGAGACAGGGGGGAAGCCTACATCACTCTCGCTACTTTCTCTCCACTTCTGAATAGAAAAATTGTCTCATGCATGACTCAGTGCAGTGAATATATAGGCTTGAGTTAAAATTTCTTGGATCAGTGAACTCATTTTGTGTGCAGAGGTTCACCATCTGCTTATTGGCATTTTTACTGTGAGTCCATGGTATTTTTGCTTTCAACTCCCGCTCTGCATTTGCTTTCCTGGAGGACAAATATTTTACAAGAAAGCGATACGTTTTCTGCAGTGTGTTAATAACCACAGTGGAGCCAATGGTTTTGCCAGGATTCAGAATTATTTTAAAATTCAAGGACTGATGATTAGAGTGCATGGGGACATCATTTCAGGCATTGGCATTACTTTTGGTAATCAAAAGGAAACTTAAAAATCATCAAAGAAGTGCTTAATATCAGGATCATTTTTTTTTTTTAGTCTGTATTTGATTAATTTATCTCAGAGCTTCTCTTCTGGCCCTTCTTTGCCTTCCCAAGCCATACAGAGCAGTGGCAGTATCGTTCTGGGGCAGCTGTAGTTTGACCATGTCTCTTAAACCTTGTCAACTGTGGTAGGCAGTCCTTACCACAGTGCCTATTTTGTTTACTTATTGTTACAGTCCCTATTTATTTACTGGAAAAATAAAATATTGTTGGCATTCACACAGACCTATTACAAAATACTTACAAATTGTTTCCTTGGTTTCCCTTTTAAAGTTTTATGTTCAGAACGCTTTTCCAACAAGGAGACTAATAGGGAAAATACTAAATATATTTAAAATATTAATAAGGAAAGACTAATAATTCTGTCAATATGTCTTTCCTTTCAGCTCAAGGCATCCTGTTGCCCAGCTAAATCACAGGCTGGGATATGTAAGCTACCTGAGGATTGTGGCAGGGAGGACAGACCAGAGCATTTCTCTTAAGAACTTTTAAATAGAAGTCTGTTTTATGTAACAGAATAAAGTTTTTAAAAGAGAAAGAGCACTAAGGCATTAATATGCAACATTTTCAAGTGAATTTGGTAATGTGTATTACATACTCCTAGTTCTGTATTTGTGTGACCAGCATTTGCCCTATTAGGGGCATAGTGCAAACTGGCAATCAAGGAGCTGCAGATTTTTAAATGAAAAAAAAAAAAAGACCCTACCAGCTTACATATAAATAAGTAAGGCTTATTTATAAGCTTACTTATAAGTAAGATCTGGAAAGCCCTTCCCCTACTTACACATGGGTCTGCCATTTTATGGCAGGACACCACCGTTTTGTTCTCCATCATATATGTTCACCACATCTCTTCTGGTGACTGGCTGGCAAGACTGGCTGCCCTTACCCACACAGGACTGGCACATCAGGAGAGGAAGCCCCAGTCCCCGCATCCAGGGAAGCCACTACTTTTGACAGCGTAACTCCCCACATGGCTTTGAGTGGTGCAGAAGACTTTTTGTGTAAGCATTATTTGTTTTTTAATATACATTATCCATCCAGATTGGGATGAAGACCGATTTGGTATTTGGCTAAGGGGTTTCATATAAATGACATAGGCTGCCTTGTAAGAACTAAACCATGAAGGCCCTGGGAACAGAGCACCTCATCCCCTCCCACGTGTACAGGCCCCAGCGCCTCACGCTAAAGCTGTTCTGTTAGCAAAGACTGCTGAAACACCCACATCTGCAAAGCTGTTGGGAATAGAATCATAGAATAGTTTGGGTTGGAAGGCACCTTTAAAGGTCAGCTAGTCCCAGCCCCCCTGCAATAAGCAGGGACATCTTCCACTAGATCTGGTTGCTCAGAGCTCCGTCCAACCTTGAGTGTTTCCAGGGATGGGGCATCAACCACCTCTCTGGGCAACCTGTGCCAGTGTTTCACCAACCTCATTGAAAAAATTTCTTCCTTGTCTCTGGTTTAAATCTCCCCTCTTTTAGTTTAAAACCGTTACCCCTTGTCCTATTGCAACAGGCCCTGATAAAAAGTTTGTTCCTGTCTTTCCTGTAGCCTTTTCATTAAGTACTGAAAGGCCGCAATAAGGTTTCCCCGGAGCCTTCTCTTCTCCAGGCTGAACAACCCCAACTCTCTTAGCCTGTCCTCATAGGAGAGGTGCTCCAGCTCTCTGATCATTTTGTGGCCCTCCTCTGGACCCGCTCCAATAAGTCTGTGTCTTTCCTGTGCTGAGGGCTCCAGAGCTGGATGCAGTACTCTGGATGGGGTCTCACAAGAGCGGAGTAGAGGAGCAATATCACCTATCTTGACCTGCTGGCCACGCTTCTTTTGATGCAACCCAAGATATGGTTGACTTTCTGGGCTGCAAGCGCACATTGTTGGCTTATGTACAGCTTTTCATCCACAAGTACCCCCAAGTCCCTCTTGGAAGGGCTGCTCTCAGTCCCTTCATCCCCCAGCCTGTATTGATACCGGGGGTTGCCCCAACCCAGGTACACGACCTTGCACTTGGCCTTGTTGAACCTCATGATGTTCACATGGGCCCACTTCTCGAGCCTGTCCAGGTCCCTCTGGATGGCATCCCATCCCTGACAATATCAGGTGTGTCAACCGCATCACTCAGCTTGGTGTCGCCTGCAAACTTGCTGAGGGTGCACTCAATCCCACTGTCTGTGTCATTGATGAAAATATTAAACGGTACTGGTCCCAGTACAGACCCCTGCAGATGCCACTTGTCACCGATCTCCATCTGGACATTGGGCGTTTGACCACTACCCTCCAGATCTGACCATTCAACCAATTCCTCATCCACAAAACAGTACACCCATAAATTCCATCTCTCTCCAGTTTAGAGAGCAGGATGTTGTGGGGGACTGTGTCAAAGGCCTTACAGAAGTCCAGATAGACAACATCTGTAGCTCTTCCCTTGTCCACTGATGTAATCAGTCCATCATAGAAGGCCACTAGGTTGGTCAGGCAGAACTTGCCCTTGGTGAAGCCCTGCTGGCTGTCTCGAATCACCTCCCTGTCTTCCATGTGCCTTAGCATAGCTTCTAGGAGGATCTGTTCCATGATCTTCCCAGGCACAGAAGTGAGGCTGACAGGTGAGTAGTTCCCAGGGTCTTCCTTTCTACTCTTTTATAAAATGAGTGCAATATTTCCCTTTTTCCAGTCACCAGGGACTTCACCTGATGGCTGTGACTTTTCAAATATCACAGAGAGTGGCTTGGCAACTACATCAGCCAATTCCCTCAGGACTCTGGGATGCATCTCATCAGGTCCCATAGACTTCTGTATGTTCATCTTCCTCAGGTGGTGACGAACCTGATCTTCTCTTGCAGTGGGAGGGACTTTCCTCTCCCAGTCCCTGCCATGTGGTCCATCCACTCAAGCAGCGTGGGGAGAGAGGTTGCTGGTGAAGACCGAGGCAAAAAAGTTGTTGAGTACCACCAGGACACTGACCCCATCCCTACACAACTGGGCAGCGTCCGTATACTCTTCCCAAGATACCTGTCCCTGCTTCCAATGCCCATGCATTTCCTTCTTGCCCTTTAGTTTCACCAGTAGGTCTTGACTCAGCCATGCTGGTCTCTTGCCCACCTTTCCTGATTTCTTACACCTGGGGATCAAGAGCTCTTGTGCTCTGTGAGAAGCATCCTTAAAGACCTGCCAGCTCTGTTCTGCTCCCTTGCCCCTGAGGGAAGTTTCCCAGGGGGTTCTATTGACTAATTCCCTGAAGGGCTGGAATTTTGTGGGTCCTAACTTTACTCTCTGCCTGGCCCATATCCCCCAGCACTGTGAACTCCACCAGTTCATGATCACTGCGGCTAAGGCTGCCTCCAGTCTTGACATCACCAATTAGCTCACTTACTTATGTTGGTGACCAACAGGTCCAGTATCTCATCCCCTCTGGTAGGGCTGTCTGTTACCTGGCTGAAGAATTTATCTTCAATGCACTCCAGGAGTCTACTGGATTGCCTACAGCTCGCCGTGCTACTCTTCCAGCAGGTGTCAGGGTGGTTGAAGTCCAGCAGGATGAGAGCCTGTGAGCGCGATTCTTCCTGCAGTTGGAGTAAGAAGGCTTTGTCAATAGGCTCCCCTTGATCAGCCCTCGTGTAGTAGGCACCAACCACATGGTTCCCTTTGTTGCCCCAGTGTCTAATTCTTACCCATAGGCTTTCAACCTGCTCGTGGCTATTCTTCAGAGACAGGCTCTTCACACTCTACCCACTTCTTGTTGTAGAAGGCAATGCCTCCACCCCTCCTTCCTTGTCTGTCCCTCCTGAACAGCCTGTAGCCTGTGCACTGATAGCCGCACTCCAGTCATGGGATTCATCCCACCAAGTTTAGGTAATGGCAACTATGTCGCGGCTTTCTAACAGCACAGGGGCTTCCATTGTTGCCCATGCCGTGTGCATTGGTGTAGAGCTGGGATTGTTGTCGGCCCAGAACTTCTCCACTTTTAAATGTGGAGAGTTTGAGTAGTTTAAAATTAGTTCAGTGAAACTGTAATCAAATCCATTTATGTCTGTCTGAATAAGTACTTTGTTTGCCAGGCTTGAAAGCAGTTAGGCTACTTACAGTGTGTGTGCCCAGGTCCTCTAGGAGTAGAGTATTTGATTGTAAGCTGTCTGCCCTGGAGATTGCGTTTTTGTAATGTTTGTAAAAACCCTGATGCAAAAGTGCTGTAAGTTTCCTTGGAGTTTCTGGGATTTGCTGTTTTTGTTTTTTGGGGTTTTTTTTTTTAAATGAAAAAAATAAAATGAGACTGATGAAATGTGAAATCTAGGGACGAGACTTTTTACAGGCATTGGTATTAAACTTATAATTCATAATGTAAACATGCCATTAGCATGTAAAAAAATCTGCTTAGTTTCATCTGAGAGATGCACAAACAGAAAAAAGTTGCCTGCAATATCTGTTTTCCGTTTTATCAATGGATAGATAGTATCCATTTTTTCATATTTGTCACATTAGGAAAATTCTTACATAAAAGAAAAAAACTGAAGACTGGTTATGTGTAGGTAGTCTTTTCAAGAAAAAAAGAATTCTCAATTTGAGCACCTGTATTTAGATAATTTAGTGGGAGAGAAGGACAACATGAATTCAGAATTTGACTTAAATATGCCTTAGAAAAAGGACACTGAGGAAAAGAGGGGTTTTTATTAGTTAAAAAATACAGGATCTTATGATTCCTGTGCCACAGCAACATTTTTTAATAATGCAGCTGTTATTGACATTAGAACTGCCATACAGTGATAGAAATAGAATATTATACTGGTCTGGTGGAGTTGTGCATATCATACGTTATGCTCTGTGCATAAGCCCCACTACTTGTGTTCATTGTATGCTGGACTTGTCAACATCCTTAGCAGCAGATTTATGTTAAACATGAGGTGTAACAGGTGCTTTTTAAAGTAAAACTTCATAAAATTATTTTTCTAAATTACAGTGCTTTCATTTTTGTGAAATCTCTGATTTTTCAGGGACTCCAGAAATTCTCTGAAATAGCTCCCGGAGTTGTTGAAAGTGAGAGACATCCTTCAGGCAACAATATTGTAGTACAGGTTTCTGACAATGTCCTTGAGCTCTATCATCAGCAGATCACTTGAGATGTCAGCAATGTTTATGTTTTCTGTGTAAGACCTCAAAATATCAGGACTTTAGGGCTCCTTGAATGCTTGAAATTCAACCCCATTAGTAAAATGTTGAGCTGGTTATGTATGCAATAGAAGTATTACGGAATCACGGAATCTTCAGAGTTGGAAGGGACCTCTAGAGATCATCTAGTCCAACTCCCCTGCTAGAGCAGGATTGCCTAAAGCACATTCCTCAGGACTGCATCCAGGAGGGTCTTGAAAATCTCCAGAGAAGGGGACTCCACAACCTCCCTGGGCAGCCTGTTCCAGTGCTCTGTCACCCTCACTGTAAAGAAGTTTTTCCGTGTATTTGAACAGAACTTCCTATGTTCTAGCTTGTGCCCATTGCCCCTTGTCCTGTTGCTGGGAACCATTGAAAAGAGCTTGGCTCCGTCCTCCTTAAACCCACCCTTTAGATACTTGTAAACATTAATCAGGTCCCCCCTCAACCTTCTCTTCTCCAGGCTAAAGAGTCCCAGCTCTTTCAGCCTTTCCTCACAAGGGAGGTGCTCCAGTCCCATAATCATCTTGGTTGCCCTACGCTGGACTCGCTCCAGTAGTTCCCTGTCCCTCTTGAACTGGGGAGCCCAAAACTGGACACAGTACTCCAGTTGTGGCCTCACCAGTGCAGAGTAGAGGGGGAGAATGACCTCCCTCGACCTACTGGCCACAGTCTTCCCTATGCAGCCCAGGATGCCATTGGCCTTCTTGGCGACAAGGGCACACTGCTGGCTCATGGATAATTTGCTGTCTACCAGGACCCCCAGGTCCTTCTCCTCAGAGCTGCTTCCCAGCATGTCCGCCCCTAACCTATACTGGTGTTTGGCATTCTTCCTTCCCAGGTGCAGGACCTTACACTTGCTTTTGTTGAACCTCATTAGGTTCTTCTCTGCCCAGCTCTCCAGCCTCTCCAGGTCATGCTGGATGGCAGCACGGCCCTCTGGAGTGTCGGCCACCCCTCCCAGCTTGGTATCATCAGCAAATTTGCTGAGGATACACTCTGTCCCCTCATTTAGGTCATTAATGAACATATTGAACAAAATTGGACCAACTATTGACCCCTGAGGGACATCACGGGTTACAGGCCTCCAACTGGAACCTTCAGTTCTGCATCTTCAGTTGGAACCTTATGTACAGCTCTGTGCTGTTGTTCTCTTCACTTGCTAATCCTTCAGTGGTGAGATGCAGCCTTTTTGCTAAAGAACATTCATGTTTCAGCCTGATTAAAATCTTTAAAATATTCATGAAAGAGACCCAGAAATTTTGCTGACACTGTTTTTAGAAGAACTAAATGCTCTAGAGCACATATTGAATTGTATGTGACTGCTGTGGTAGAAAAAAGCCACCTGGAGACTTCTTTTTTCTGGGCTCCATGACAAATTTTACGTCCGTCTGCACTTTAGTCTTACAAGAACATAAATATCAAACTATTTTAACTTGCACCCAGCTGGAAAATATGTACTTTATGAGAAGAATGACATTATTTAACAGTACTGTATTTATAGGTTATGGATCTCATGTGAATAATAAACTTGAACCCTACACCACATCCAGTATTACATTATTGAAAAACGTGTCTTTTAGAAAAGTTTTTAGCTTGTGTCCTTGCTTTATGAAGAGCTCAAAAAAGGACAAAGTTCACCTCACATATGCATGTAGGTAATACTTAAAAGTTATCTGGATTTAGAAATTATGGGTTTGTTTCTGTTGAAATATTAATTATCTGTTTATCCGCGTAGAGCATGATATAGTTTCAGGGGACTGAGAGGAAAACATTCTATCTCTGGGCAGCATTAATCATCCTTACTTCACCATTAGAGCCATCAGCTCTGGGGTTGTCTCTGCGTCAACAAGGAAAGTGTTTCTTTGTAATACAAAAAGTGATCCCAAATCATTTCGTGTGGCAAAACGATACTAGTTGGAGAAAAATAAATAATTTAGGAAAATACAGTTTAACAAGGGGGGGGGGGGGGGGGGGAAGTGAAAAGGACAATAGGAACTGTTCAAATATAGAGAATAGGGACCAAGAAAGGAAGGTCAATTAATGAGTTAAAGACAGGCAGCTGTCAGTGCTGTGGGATTCTGTGATTTCTCTCACATGCTAGCATTCTTGTGAACAGCAAAGAGAGGTAGGGCTAAAGTAAATGCCTGTTTAGAAAGTGGAATGTATTTTCAGTGCAGAGATAAAATATGCCTTCATTGTTGTTGCGTCCCCCACTTTCCCGCAAAGCAAAACAAACACTAAATTACAGAAATGCCTCAAGCAAAATTTTACTGTCAGCATTCTAGGAGTCATGACTTCTGCAGGCAGTTTCTGTTCTTCTTGCTGCAGTTCATACTTTTTGTGTATGATCATTGCCTAGGAAAAATATTGTGTGGCAATCTCATTAGTTCTTGTATAGTCTTTTCTCCTTCCAGATGTTCCCATCTGCCTCTATGTTCAATGTAAAATCCTCCTGTCCAGCTCTAGTTGCATTTTACCTTTGCTCATATCAAACTGAGTGGTTCTTCTCCAGCCTCTGCTTCTATAATAATGACTCTTCTGAGTTTACTTTGAGTGTATTTTAACTGTCCTTTAAAAATAGAAATCATGTAAAAGTCTGCAGCACAAGCTCTCTCAGGCTATTTTGTCTCTTCAAATGTAGGTCAAGATATTTTCCTTCATTCTGGGCTGAAGAAGATAATAATTAATGGAGTCTAAAGGTTGTATTAATGCAATGGTAAGGACTCAGATTGCCTTTGAAAGACAGAAAGTTCAAAATGTATGATTCTTAGGATAGTAATGTTGTTACATATGTAAAGGTAGAGTTGTATCACAGCAAAAAAGGTAATGTCATGTCAAAGTCATTGGAGTGTATATTTGAGAAATAAGTATTTCTGATTTATTTCATATAACTCTGCAGTCTTAATGTATCATTAATACAGATTTTCACATTTAAGCTTTCCAATTTTTAATACATTGAATAGGAACAGGCTAAAAGACGCCATTAAGTTTCATGAAGGGCTTAGGGCAGCCTTAAATGCGTGTATGGAATTAAGTGTAGAAGAAACTCATTTTATCTATCCTTATTAAGTATTTCTAATGGATTTGTCAGTCTAGTATGAGTCAGTGTGATTAGGTAGCATTAATAATGTCTTAAAGGGTCTTTTTTCTTTTTTTTGACATTCCTTGATTTCAGATTATCTGTACAAGCTGAATGCCAAAGAATTCTGCTTGGGTAGATATTTCAAATACTGTCTCTTTTACATTCTTTATTCTTTATTAATTGTTCTTCATGTCAGCAAATAAAAACTCTGATAATCTGATTTTGTTTGCATTATCTCTATTTAATTTAACCCTCTTGTAAGGGTTCCAGGGTGAGAACTTGGACTTGCCTTTAGCTTCTCCATCCACATCATTTTTTCTGAATAATAACTATCTATGTATGTTTTGAAACAAGGCCCTGAAAATCCTAGCTCGCACAAATTTAAGATTTTTATTAAAAAGACTGGATGTTGAGACTGACATGAAAGCGTCATATGACATGACAGTTATCATATGAAAGTGATAGCCCAGATCTTCCTGTGCTTGATACGTGGATTTGCATCCATTGTAAGAACTGCATTTTCCCTGCAATGTTAGCATTCCCCTCAGTGCGATATCAGTGTTCTGCTTTGTGCATGATGGCAGCATGTGGTAGAGTGGCCAATCTCTTCTCTAAGGTAACGGACTCTCTTCTGGTCCCACCGTCAGATCATCTAGGGTAGATTCAGAACAGTGTTATTTTCCTCGCAAGAAACAGTCCTGCCTAATCACTACAGACTTGCTGGGTGATTAGGACTGTGTCTGACCCTGACTTTAATCTCTAGCCCTGACCTACTACTTTACATCCTGGCTTTCGTTGGTGAAGCTGAAATGGTGCGATTGCCTTGCAGATAATGGGGGGCACCAGCACGCTCTATCTACATAGAAATAATTGTTGCTGTATTTATTTTTCCATGTGCAGTTATTAAACTCAGAAAGCATTCGTCTTTCTGCCTCTTAGCCTGTGCTGACAGTGAAGATGTTCTAGACATCCATGAGTTGATTCTCTTAGAGCTGGCTTAGCTACCAGCACAGTGAGCGTAGTCCGCATGAAGTGCTTTGCTGCCACAGGCAGATCGCATCTTCTAATGTAGCATGCTTTAGAAGAAATGTGGCTTCAGTTCTTCCTCTGTAAAATAGGAATAATGTTAATTCCCAGACACGTGGAAGTGGCACTGTGAGGATTAACCAGTTAATATTTCTGCAATACTCTGGTGTTGAAGGGATTGTGCATAATGTTATTGGCTGATAGGTGTGATTCCAAGCTGTGACAAATGGCAAAGCACAGTTGTTATTCCCACATTGCCATTAGGGATGAATACATTATTTTAACATGTCCTTCATCCACAGAAATTTTTCAGTCTCTTTTAATTTACATGGAGACTGGCATTGTAGTAACAGCTTTTTAGGAAAATTGAGAATATTGGGGAAAAAGAAGCTTGGTGCAAAAGAATCGTATTGCATTGCCAGCCATGTAGCATCAAAATTGCAAGTTAGAAAATGATCTAACTATTAAGGAGTTAAAAAAGAAAGTAAGCATCTATTTGAAGGATGTGCTACAGACCATTATTATTATATATAACTGCCAGTCTCCAAGCCAAGCAGTGTTCCAGTAGGAAGAAGGGGAGGAGTTCAGCATGTAGAGATAGAAACTGAGAAAAGATGTGAAGGTTATCAAAGCTTGATAAAGAAAGTATTCTCCAAGTTTGCTTGGCTTGAGTGAACTTAAAGCTCAAACATGGTGGTTTAGGGGGCCACCTAATCTATTTTCCTTATTAATATTTGTCCTTTGAATGAAGCCAACTTGAAAATTCACAGTAATGAAGAACTTCTGTATTAATTCCAATATCAAATTCTCATATACTCAGAAAGCATGGGTTTGGAAAATCTTGGAAACTGCAACATGAAAAGATATTGAATGAACAAAAAGTAGAATACATGATAACTAATGGGGCAAGACTGAGCAAAAAAATGAACAGTTGAGTTTTGCAGTCCCATTTTATTCCCAAACTGGTTTTGTGCCAACCCATTATAGCTTAGAGCAGTCTTGGAGATATTCTAAAGTCTTCCAACTGGCCTCTAAATAGCTGCCTGCCAACAGAGAAGAGAGAAAGCCCAGCAGTGCCCCTTGTGCTTCCTGTACTGGGGCTGGGAGCTGGAGTAAAAGTGCCAGCTTTGTGTCTGCCAGAGGAGCCCTGTACCAGTTCTGCAGTCAGAAGGATGTTCTTGGCTGGGGAAATTGAGTTGCTTTCTGGTCTCCATGTGTCCAGAGCAACACAAAGAGATCCAGACAAACTGGAGAGACTGAGATTTTTATTCTTGTATATATATTTGATGCCTTTTGTGCTATTTTGTTTTGAAGTAAATCCAGGCATGTACAGAAGGGAGCTGGTCCAACATGACTTTCTTGCCAGAGCTCCAGCAGCTTGCTTAATACTGTGTAACATTTAGTGAGTTACTGACAAATTCAGTGGTGGGGTTGTCACGCTAACCATATGGTTGCCTTTAGAGGAATGTACCAGTTTCTTTGTTGGACCAAATTTTTGAATGATTAAGACATTATTGGTTAGCTGAGCTTTGAGTTTAGTTATTTCAGAAACTGTTCTTTACTAGAGCAGCTGCCAGGCTTGCAGTGTCAAAGACCTGAATTGAACTTAAGTTCAGGAATTTACCTTAAAAGTGTCAAGTGAACAGCTGTATTAGAGAGATCTCACTGTGGAGATTTCACTCATCTCCCTGGTGAATATGCTGGGATGGTGGGATGTTGTTGCGGTGTGCTCTAGAGATATTAGAGACTTGGCTTCGGGTTTAACTGTTTTTTCTTTATCATCCTTCTGTGGTAGTACATAAGAGGACATAACTTACACAGTGTGTCAAAACATATTGGATTTATTTTGACTGTCTGATGTGATGCCTCTGTAGTTCCTCTGACTTAGCAGCATTACTGTTCTGACTACCATTTAGTCTCCTAGTAAGAAGAAAGGATCAAAGACTTTTATACCACAGCTTTTCTTCTTGGTCCTTACCCATTCTGGCACTCAGGCTATATGCAAAAATGGGAGTGATGCAGACCTTGCACTTGTTCTGTGGGTGCAAGGGATTGCCTTTTCCCCTTCCTCTTCTCTCCTCTCTGGTGTGTTTTGTAGACGCATCAAAGGGTGTGTCTGAGGGCTGCTGCAAGTTATGTTATTTTTCCCTCTACTTTTGGACCCCGAGAGAGAGAGGACCATCTGTGTAGTGGTTACCAAGAATGATTTTTACATAAATTGAGAACCCTGTGCTATTTGATATAAATGGCCTTAACCAGCTATCTTGGCAAGACTTTATATTTAACTATTTCATGAGCAGCAACAGCTTTTCCATCACTTGTAGTGTTCTGTAAACTCAGTGCCGATTGCCTTCATGTTGTCTGACAAAACATGCACAAGGCATTGTATTCTACTGTATTTAAGGATGTTTTGAGCTCCAGTGTTTGTTTATTGTAGGCAGGTACTACTTCAATATCAAAAGGATTATAATGAAAATTTAAGGTATTTTTACAAGATACGGTTGAAACCTCGGACAGCTGAGGTACATTTAAGATAAAAGGTGTTTTCAGTTGGCTGTAGTACAAGTACTGTAAGAATCTCCTAAAGTAGTACTATTTACATGAGTGAACTGTTGCCTCGTTTTGGCAATGCAAAAATATCAGTAAGATGTATATTGGGAAGTTAGATACCATGTCACTTGTGAAGTGTCACTTGGCACTCCTGGAAATACTTGGAGATCTGCTGATTTATTAATATATTGTCTGCTGCTGTTTATATGATCAGTTGCCTGCTCTCCTTGAATGTCTAACAGCCTTCTGGGAATTAATGCTATGTTTTTACTCATGCTAATCAAACGTCGGTATACAAAGTATTTCTGCTGTCAAGGGAGCTATAGCAAACAAGAAACACTGAACATGATGACCTGTTTCTGAACCAGCTTCTCTTTTTCTCCTTGTTCTTCTTGTTTTTCTCCCTCTATAACAGTAATCATCACACAGCAATTCTTCAATTAATTATTATTTTAAAGCTGAAACAGGAAGCAAATGTTCATTCAGAAAGCAAGGACAAGAGGCACTCTTCTCTAATTCCTCATCTGAAATTTTGACACTTTTCTGGTTAAGATGATTTTTTTATAGGCACACAACAGACTGCAGTTATTTTCTGTACAAAGAATTCACTGTTAATTCCCTGCTTCATGGTGCTAATTATTAAAGCCCAAGTACTGCTTTTTAGCATGCTGTTTGTCCTCCAGTTATTGCTCAGAAACTGAAGTGTCTTGGATAATTAGCTTAATTCTTCTTTGATTGTCAAGACAATTAAAATATTCTTAAATTTTTTTTTTAAAAGTATACGTAGCTCTGCCTCTCATGAGGTGTCCCAATAAAGTAATTTTTTATTATTTTTCAATCCTTATAAGATGATAAAGTGAGCAATCCATTGTACATAAAAATGTCGATCTACCAGCTAAATAAAATAACATATATTTTAACCCCATGATGATTTTGAATGAGAAATGGCAGTAAAGGGAAGATTAAAATACCTCTACAAACATGGAACCATTTTATTCTCTGGTAAATAAAACTGCCAATTTTATAATTGTAAAAAAAACCCTCAACAAACAAAAACCCAAATCAACAAACCCCCCCAAACTACTAGAAATACGAACAGAAATATTTTCTTTCTTTCTTTCTTTCTGTTTTTTTAATAGCTCCAAGACAGCTGTGTCCTGAGAGAGAAAGTTGCATATGACACTTGAAAATCTTGTAGTCTGAGCTGAAGATCATGAAGGAGAGAGTCAATGGAGATCTACAGAAAAATGACACTTCTTGTAGATGAACTACTGGCCCAGGCCAAGAAGTCTTACTGGAAAACTCTTCTTCTTCTTCTTCTGTAGAAAAAAAGGAAGATGGAAGTTCAGTCTGACCTCTGTGAGAACAAGGTATGTATTCTAACAAGATGCATCTGACAAAACAAAGTGGTAGAGGTTTAATACTATACATGCATGTGGGCGTGTGGAAGAACTCGCCCAAGTATTCATGGAAATAAAAAGAACATTTGATACGCATGTACATGTATGTTTGTATATGCACGTGTGCCTGTATGCTTCATGTGTAAAAGCAGAACTTTTTAGGCAATTGGAAAAAACAGAGTAATAGGTGATGTGATGTATCTATAGGAAATATATGAGGAAATTCATGGAGTAGGAAGTAAAACTTTAGATCTCAAAATTCACCAAGATATGAAGTTATTATTTGGCAAAATTCATGAGTCACTACAAGCAGGGTAGCTGATAAATTATAAGAGATTTTTTTACAGTTGTACTGATCTCTAGGCTGATTTCCTGCGTCTGAGTGAATCTATCAGGAGGGTAATAAAGCTATTTAGGTAGGTAGAGGAGATATAGATGGATAATGGGATTAGGGAGCAATGAAAGCATCATGACTCACCAGTTCTCACTGAGGTCTTACAGCAGGAGTTATACACTAGGGGCATTTCACATTGGAACTCACCTGTAAAGAACAAAGACATTTATCAGACAGAAGAGCTGAGTCTAGAATGTAGTTTCTAAAACTGTTGATGAAACATTTTAATGTTTGATTCCCGTACTCTTTCATATTCATTAATAATAGAAGCTGGGGCATGCTAAGAGACAGCCTGAAAGCACTGTGCATAAAAATCTGAAGAAAGGGGATTGATAGCTTTTCTATTTACATCTTGTATACAAATGAAATGTGCAAGATGTTTGCATATCCATTCAGCCTAAAATTGGTTCTTGTTTGTAGGTGCTTTCCTTCTCTTACCACTAAAATACAAGTTCATCTCATCTTCCATATCATATCAACAATTTAAATATTTCTTGCAGTTATTGAACGGACTGTGTTCAATTTGTCTTGTACGGTTGACATGTGATGTGATTAATGGTGATCCTGAGAGCACCGTTATGAGGTTAAATTCAAATTTATATATATTTACTTCTTTTTTGTTTTGTTTATGAATCACAAATATGTCCAACAGGTTTGATTTAAGCCTCTGAAAGGAAAGAAAGGGAAGGAAAGAAGGAAGGAAAGGAGGGAAGGAAGGGCCTTTGGAACACTTCTTTGGGACCCAGCTATGTTGTTTAGCAATTAAATTTGATTTTAGAAACTGAAGGCCAGTTATAGGAACTCGTCATTGTAGCACTATTTGGGATAAAAATTATTTATCGTCTGAAATATTTTTTTTCCCTTTGTATGTGGCTATATTCAAGCAACCAGTGTTTGTGTAGCTTAGCAATTCGTCAAACTCCAGTGAAAAGGAGCCACTTTAAAGTCCCGCATGGAACAATGCTTTGGTAAGATGGCAGCTGATTTTGTATATAACTCATTTTGTACCTCAGATGGCTGAACTGTCTTGTCCCATTAATGGTACCTTAATTAGACATTTCCATTACAAAAATTCTACCTATAGTTTTACAAGCATTGTGTTCTAATTTGTCTTTGAAGACAAATATACATCCCAATTACTAAATCAAATAAGGACCTGCTGAGTGACTCATGCCAAATATAAAATGCTCAAACTTGAATATTAACACTTGTTTCTAAAAATAACTTAAATTTGAAACATACTACAGATTAGGTGAGTGTTCTATTAATCTCTGTTCATCAGCATGCATTTTAATACGTAGTTTTGCTAATGTGCTATGTTTGTAAATATAAATTATTTCATTTGAGCCAAAGTTTATTTTAGATTATATATCCAAATTTTCTTTCTGAGGCAAGCCACACTTTGGGTTTATGGTTTCCTTTCTTTTCAAAGGCATGGTGCTTAAAGGTATGTGATCATTAGATATAATATCTGTCAATTCAGAAACAAACATCAAAGATTCCAGATGGCCGTCACACTTCCTGACACTGGGAAACATGAAGAAATTTAGTTTATATTGTTTCTTTAATAGCTAAGCTTAAAAAGAAGAGAGATTTTTCCACTGAAGAAGCAAATCTTAACAATTTTGCAAATAATTATGAAGTGAATACTACAATTACACAATGGAAATTTAAAATGCATACTTTGATTTGAAATGCAAGATAGTAAAATTACATCACTTGCATACAGAGACCTAAATAATTTACATTGTCATAAACAGGTGTTGGAGGTGTTGATGGAATCATGCCTCCTTCAGAAAAACTAGTAACCAGATAATGAAGGATATCTTCCCTTTCTGCTTTCCCAGAGTTATACCATAAACATCCAGGAAGATGTTTCAAATCCAGAAAAATTTACTTTGAAAGTGAACTTACTTTTTCTTTTTTTTTTTTTTTTTAATTAGATAATATATTACACTGCAAGTTACTTTGCATACTCACTGTATGCCTGTCCTGAAAGGGGGAATGCAGGGTAACAAATGTGCCACCTCCACATGTAGCTTGCAGTCATGTGCAAGTACAAGTCTTGAGTTCTCTGGAGCAGAGGAATTTCTTTTACAGCCTGTAGTATCAGGCCATTTCCATATGCCTTCCATTTTTTCTTTTGAGTACAAGAAGACTGAAGAGGCGTATGGAAATGGCCTTACAGTACATGTTGGGAAGGGATGGATTTGTAGAGGTGCAGCAGCATTGATACACTTTTGATGATAGCTTAGTGTGAATGTGGAAATAGGAAGTGAAGTAATACTGCATGTTACCCCATAAGGTAGGGATAACAGTTACTGGGAGCAGGTGCAGAAGACTACTGTTTTCTGTCTGATAAGCTGTCCATCACTATGCTGTCCTGTTTGTTTCTGAATGAACTTGTGAATATACTGTCATGACCAAGTCTTCAGTGTTGCTAAAGACTCCAGAGGGAGAAAAAAATCATGGTGTAGTGAATTCACTACACCACATTGTCCATGGTTTGGGAGACAATGAAGCTGTTAGAGGTTGAGTAACTTCTTTCCTGATATATGTAACTTTCTTAGAATGGGACAGATTGCTTGGTTCATTATGGCTCCTAGTAGTTTGTTTTTTTTGAAAGCGGTCACTATGTGGGTTATCCCAACAGCCAGGCCATGTGTTCTTTAACGGGTCAGACATGCTTGTGATCTCCAAAATTTCTGCTTTGTTGATCAGGCTGAACCCTTCAGAAGGCAAAAGTGCAAGGAGTTTGCTCCAACATTTGAGGCAGCTTATCTGGCTTCTGTGAGGCTCCCTTGCAGATCTAAAGGGCTCACTGCACTTAACCTTCTTACCTTCCAGTGCAGTATCAACACTGGCACAACAGAGCCTAGAGAAGTGTCAGTCATCATAAAGGCATTTTGTCCATGTAGTAGTTAGTGTGTATGTTCTGAAATAGTGATAATTTTTCTAGTGCTACTATTTTTGCCTACCGTGCACTATAGATACTGTTAGACAAACAATTTAGTCGCCCTCCCACTCAGTAACTATTCAAAATTCTGGTTTTGTTCCTACTTTGATGCTGTCTTATTGGCATTAGCTTTTCTCTGCTGTAGCAGAATGCAAGGATTCATTAAAAATTTGTTATTTTATTCTGATCAAAACTGGTATACCAGTAGACATATTTTTTTCAATACTAAAATAGTCTAATAGTTAAATTACTGTGAAATAGTATTTTTTTAATGTTAATTATGTAGAAATAGGTTCACCGTAACATGGATCACATCTGTTGTTTTTTGTATTTTAAGATCAGTCTTGAAGCCCTATGGTCCCTGCAAATTTTTTTTTTTCTAGCACTATTCAGTGTTTGGCATTGTCTCAGTGATAAACCTATCGCTTATGCAGGTCGTATCTTGTCTGTTGCTACCTAGATTTGTAAACACTGCTCTACTACAACACAGTCTTACCGGGTGTTTTGTATTTTGGAGTTATTTAGCCACACCTATGGAACACGTAAAATCTTAGTCCCCTACGTGAAGGGGGAACTGTTTAAAAAAACAACTTAAAAAGTAAACTTAAAAATTTTACTATTTTTCTCTCTTCATCTTGTATTTTTTGAGCTGTTGCTCGTCATTGCAAAAAACAAAAGTTTGGTCTAAAGCTCCAGCCTAAAATTTGATATTGGCTAGAGATTGCATTCAGATTCCAATGTTAAATTTTAATCCATATATTATGACATATGACTCAGAAAATTATTTCAAACTGTAGTTAAGCATTTTAATAAATCCTTAGTCAAATGGGTTCAGTTCTTGCTGAGATGTTTTGTGTTTGTATTTTTTTTTTTAATATCTTTAAAGACTGTTTCCTTTCCTTCTCTCCAGTCTTTCTTACTTCTCTTTTGGCCACTGTGTGAAGCAGAAAAAAACCCACTTGACAGACCTTTTATTTGATCCAGGATAGTTCTAGGGTTTCTAAGTATTCTGGATCTCTCCTGCTCTCTTCCTTTGGCAAATGGTAGTTTTTTGAGGCTTTTTCAATATTACTTTACTCATTGGATGTTGGGAATACATGTAACACAATGTTGTGCATGGAGTGAGAAGGGGTTCAGTGATCATCCTGTCCAACATTTTTAATACCCATTTTATATTTCAAGGGATGAACTTAAAATATTTCCACCTTGGCCTGATGATTCTCACAAGTTAGAAGTCAATAGTGTGTCACGGGCCTTTGAAAGTATGGTTATTTTTGTATTTATGCCATCCAGTCAGTATTTTTGGTTCAGTAACAGTAAGTCAACTTTCTGTCAGTAAATAAAAATAGAAGTGTGTCTCATTTGTGAAAAAAACCCTGTAGCTTCCTTTGTCAGTTACTGCCAATTAGGGAGTTTACTGAATTCAGTTTAGGGGTGTCATAAGCTTTGACAGATACAGAATCAGACCTTGATGTGCGATCATGTTTGTATTTGTTGGTCAAGAATAAATTTGGGCAATAAATCAGAAAACAGTTTCTGACTGTTGTGGAATAGGTTAAGAGGGTGAGGAAACATCATGGTCTTGCATCAGGACAGAGCTTGCTAAAATGATGAAAGAGATTGGAGCTAGGAGATATACACATATCTAGATCTCACAATAATTAATAGTAAATATAATATGGGCTGTGTATGTCATAGACTTATCTCCCTTGTACTTGATTTTAAATATATGGCTAATTGACCTATAGAACTACTTTTATATTAAAAGAACAAGCATATGATTATTTATTATGCCTTGCTGCATAACAGAAAGAGGGCTGAAGACTGCGCAGTATCAAATGCATGCTGAGGCATGTGCAGCCTAGTGGCTTTTAAAAGCATTTGACCAATGCTTGGATGTTAGTAATTAAGGCAATGTAAGGCCAGTGATGCAGACCACCTGACAAAAACTTGCAATGACACATACTAAGTGCTTGCAAAATAAATGTTTGAAAAAAGGCACACTAAATGGAAGGAAATGACTACTTATTAAGTTAAAAACAAATTAGTTTGGCAATTTAAAAGGCAGAAAAAAGTCAGCAGCTTTTAACAAGAATCAGAAAGTAGAAACCCTGTACTGTGACAAAAGAGATAGGTATAAATGTTTAAACAGAACCATTACAAAGAAATGAAACATTGTTTACATTATGAAGCAGAACTAATTCTGTGATTAAGGCAGTTTACAGCACATACCTTTATAACAGAAATTCTTCACTGACATCGGAATAGCAGTTACATAATGAAATGACATAAAATGATACCAAGAAAAGGTTTACACCAAAAATACACAAAATTCAGTTACAATTTACTTTAGATTGTATACAACATATATTCTTATGAAAAAACCCTTTTAGTTGTTTGGTCTACACAGCAACTGTAAAATGGGAAGCATCAAAAGATTGTACAGTTTTCTCATCTAATTAATCTAGAAATCAGAGACCTTCAAACTAGATTTTCAAGGGACCATGAGCTCCTGACAAGAAGAGAAAGTAGTTGTTTGTAACTGCCGCTTCAGTTGAATCCCTAGGAATAATTTTTACCTTCTTGAGATATACTTTTGTATGCCAATGTTCAGAAAACTTGGTACATCAGAATATATGTATTGTACTCTAGAATGCTATATTGGAAATAGTCTACCCTGCAGTTTCTCTCCTGTTGAGCAAATTCCCGCTCTTTTCTACTTAAATAATATGGTATTGGAAGCTGACTTTCATTTCAATGCAATTTTTATTCATAACAAAGAAGGTGTTTGAGGTTCTTTTTCTTCCAGTAAAAGAATCATCATTTTCTTTTGAAGTTCTTCAGTTTCTTCCTTTTTTTCAGAGAGAGTTGAGACGTAAAAATAGAAATATATTTAATGGTGCAAAGTGCCTAGAGGCTTACAGCCTGCAATTTAATGTTTTATTCATAGTTTTCCTCAATAATTATAGTTATTTATTGATCTTCATACAATTCTTTTCAATATTGCTTTGAATTTAAAATTAATGACATGAAATTTTTTTCTGGAGTTTCAAGATCAGTTTTCCAGTCATAAAAACAGATATCTGTATGCAATTCACAGTGAGCATTTTTTTTGCAAGGCGCTCAGCTATATGAATTATTTAATACTTTCCTTCTGTTTCTGTTGCAAGGACTGTTCCCTTTCTGTAGAGACAGTAATGCCCTTGATTTGCTTTTCATACATACTTAGTCTAACTTAAGGGAGGTCACAAAACCAGTATCTAAGTTGAATGATGAACAGAATGACTGTGAAGGTTATAAAGCAGAATATCCCTTTGCAATTTAACCTGCTCTGCGATACTTAGTTTCCACTGGACTTTCCACTGGACAAACCAAATAGCGTTCTGGTGCAGACAGTGAACCGGTGACTTCTCATGTTCACATGGCACTGTTGTCTGTGCATCTCCTACATGCTCTTATGCTACACTTCTCAGCAGAACTCACAAGGCATTTTAGTCCACTGAATTCTTCCTTGAATCTACAGAAATATAACTAATTTTTTTTCTATTTCTGATAAGAGGCCACAACATACAAATCTGATCACTACAGTTAATTGCATAATGTACATCAATTTATATCAATTTGATCTCTGTACACTTTTCCTGATGCAATTTATTTCCTTTTTTGTCTTGCAGAATGAAATCAGTCTTTCTCATCTGCAGATGGTATATTTCTGTATAGCTTTTCTTACATTTTATCTTTGTAATATTCCGTCTGCTCATATTGCTTGTTTATGAGTGTTTTTCTGCTGTGTATCTTCTTTTTAAAATAGCCTATTAATTTCTTCAGTCTGTCTTTCTAAAAGTTTAACGTGCCATTTGGGCCATGCAGTTATTTGGGTGTTCCCATTTACAGCTGGTCAGTAACAGACTTTCTACTAGACCCTCTAGTTAGGGGTGCGCTTCTCTGATCTCTGATTACTCTTCAGCAGTACCTGAATTCTACCATGGGAGCTTGTTAGTCTGTTCTTCAGTGAAGACAATAGTTAAACCACCTCATCAAGCAAGGTAAAATATTCTTTTACTTAAGTATAACACACATTTTATGCTGCAAGCATACCAGTTAATTAATCAATTGCACTTAATACATATTTAATTGTGTATCTTTAGGTTTGGTGAACAGTCATAAACTGTCCTGTTTAGTTCAGCAGGAATGCTTGGTTCAGCAACTTGCTCCAATATGTTGAAGGGCATCACAATTTCAATATTAATATAGTCTTTAAGTGCATATGGTTGTAAATTCAACACCAGTAGCAAAATAGTCACTTAGATCTGCCAATGAGTCAGAATCTAAGTTTAGATGTGCACATTTAGATTTTTGCAGCTGAGCAACAGAAAGCCCTCCTGTTAACTTTAGTAAATTTTGGATCATCACCTAGAAGATTTTTCATGCACTGTTACTGGTTCTGCAGTACATCAGTTTAAATTGGAGTGATAACACACTCATGTTTTTATTGAAAATAAAAAAGAAAACATTTCAAAAGCAAAATTGAAGAATTTGTCGGAGAAGTTTGTTCTAGTTGCTAATAAGAAACACTGAAGTCACCTGTTGCATCTTTTAGAAAATTCAGCTACTTACAAACAATGAACTGAATTGTTGAGAGACACCAAATAAGTTGTACAACCTGCATAAGAAATTCATTTTCCTCGTCAGATATAAATTCATATTTCATTGCAATGCAACTACCTTAGCTCAAGAACACACTTACTTGGATGGTAAATGCAAAGTGATTTTCAAAAAGAATTCTTTCAGAAGAGTCTGTGTTTCCATTCGAGACTGGTCAATCTTATCACTGTGCCCATGAGATTTGTGTCTCTTTCTGCCCTGATCTAGCCTTGCTATTATCTGCAGATAGACTCATTTTTGCAGTCACTTGCCGTCCATCCTATTTCTGTTTGTCTATTTAGCCATCCATTTCATCTGGTCAGAATTGCAGACAACCAGCTCTGCTGGGCACGCCAGCTCACGTGCCATTTCTCCAGCAGCTAGGATATCCTAGGTAGCCTAGGACCAAGAATCCTAACTAAAGTCGTGAAACATAATTGTAAGGTATTCTATGTGACTGTCAAAAATAATATTTTACAACTGATAAATGTTAAAATATAACTTTTATTTTAACTGAATATCTGAATATGTTGGAATAACAATATAAAAGGAAAGTATGAAGTATTGAATAACGAAGCTAAAAAAATCCATATACATTTTTTTGTCGGTCTTAGTAGCAATGTTCTTGGGTTTGTGCTGGGCGATACCTTTTCAAGAACACCAACATTAAGAATGCATTTCTTTGTCATGGGCAAGACTCCATATGTACAATGAAAGAACTTCCAGGCTTAATCTCCTCTTAGAGTCACAACTGAGTGAGGATTCAGGGAAAAGACTTCTTGATGATGGCAGAACAAATCATTCACACCACAGAAAGACTGGGATGCAAAGAACTTATTTATCTCCATTTTAAGAGTGTTATATTTGGGTAGGGTGGGGGAACTGGGATATTAACTCTCCTTTTCTGTGCTTTTAAATGGTTGGTTAAGCAGAATACAATGTTAGCAGTTAGCCTTGATCGTCTTTTACAGACCAGTTTTGTGTTTGAAATTATAGCTGTTTTTTTCTGGATGCACATTCGATCATCTTCACTGAACTATTCTTAGAATTGAAGATTTTAAGGAGAGACCATGATGATCAGTTTCTATGATGACTTGTGTAACATACAGCATATTTTCCACATGAGCACCATCAAACTGTAGTAAAAAAACCCTGTGCAATTACTTAGAACAGTTGTTTATCTTAATATTGACACAAAATTAGCTTATTTCTATCCCTATAAAATTTTTTGTTTCTTCAATATATGAATTATTAACAGTTATAGAGAGAACTTGTCAGACAGGTGCTTTGGCACAATTTAGCTGAAAGAGCTACATTATCAGAACCATGTCATTCGGAGGTGAACTGCAACAGCAGAAAGAACTGTCAAGGATAAGGAGAATTTGGTACAATATCGTACATGAGATCTTACATCAAGTAAAGATGGGATTATTATTATTTAATATACAGGTGTTTGTGTTTTTTTTCCTCTTCCTTCCTTCCCCCTTTCCCCTTCTTTTCCAAGTGTGGTAATAGTGAAGTTTCTTGTTATTGAGATGTTGAGGATGCTAAAGCTGAGGTGGCGCAGGAAAATTTAGCTTACGTGCAGATTATGGTTTCAGTGAGTTGCGTGGGACTTTTTTCACTGTTATGATTATGGAATTATTTTAGCTCTGTGCTAAGTATACAGTTCTTATATCTCTGCCATTCCTGAATGGAGAAAATTAGGACACAAGAATAACCTGCCATTCTGTCTCATGGAGTGAAGTGTATCCTGGATTTTGGGGTTTCAATTAAATAGTTGGTTGTTATTCCTGTTTTGTCATACACAGTTCCTTGTTCCTAACTGGAAGTGAGAAAGTGAGGTTGAAGGTCTTCCCTGAGAGGAAAACACATTAATTAATCTAATGAGCCTTCTACATACAAATACTTTGTACAAAAACTGTTATGAAATCTAAGGCTAAACTGAGCCATATAATATGTATACAGTGTGGAAAGTAATCTAATCAATGACCTATTCTTTCCCTGAGAAAGCATATTAGGGGAAGATCAAGGAACGTATCAACACTTAAGTTCTTCCTGGGTTAGTCATAGAATGCATTTCAAAGTACCTTTAACAATTGATTAATGGTGAACATATGGTAAAAAGAGAAACTAATCATAACAAGAGTAAATACTGAGAATATAGATTGGCAGATAATTTGAGAATGTAAATACTATGTCACTCAAACAAAACCAGAAAGTATATCTTAAAATATCAGCAGGAGAACTTCAGTGGATGTAAAATGCAATTTGCTCCATTTTCCCCAGAGAACCATAAAAATATATCTGAAATCTGGGAGATGTTTTATTAAAATGCAGCATATCCCTCTTAAATTAAATTTTGGTATAGGAAAAATGTCATCGTGAGCTTCATATGTGAAATTTTACTCTAACTCATTCCTAACAGCAGAGCTATAAACCATACCAATAACAGATTCCTCATCTTAGTACAGCTTAGTACAGCTTTCAAAATGGACAAAACACACAACACTGCCTAATTTTGTGATTAATGCAAGGTCTTTGTGTTGTCTTTTGCACAAATACTTCCAGAAAATGAAGTAATTACATAAAGTAAGATGTGTACAAAGACTTTGTAGGGGATGTGTGTTTACATGGTAGAGCAGTATAAATTTCTGCTCCTACTCTACATTCTTTCTGATAAAGTCCCAAGGGCTAAGACAGATGTGTAAGGGCTATTTACTCTCATATGTTATATTTGTACCATGAACATATTGAATATGTGCGTGATGTTTTGTTACCGCCTGTTTTATAGGGGAGGGACAGAGAAGTAACTGTAAAACTTAAGATAGAATCTGCTTATCTTTCCACTCGGGCAAGAAACTTCCCCTGCCCATGTGAAACTGCTGGTGCCAAGGCAGCTTCTGGTTGTGTTCCTTTTCACATCTGTGGTGGAAGTGTGTTTTGATAACTACAGGAGGTGCTCTAACTTTTTGGTTCTGCTCAGATTCCTCAGATTTTTTTTTTTATTTATTATCTTTTTTAGGTTGTATGTCACTCACAGCTTGCAAAGGTCAACATTTTAGATGTTTTGGGATGAAGTCAGAGTTTGAATCTCAGCTAGAAAATAAAATGTTTATCATTGTTTCATTTATTGGCTTTTTCTCTTGGAGGCTGCTATTAGCATAGCTGCAGTGTCCCTGTACTTCTGTGAAATACATTGAGCACTCTAAAAAGCATGAAAATAACTTGTGGCATTAAGGATGTGTGCAGAAAGGTATTTATTTTTAAAGGTCTGTACTGCACAGACAGTGCACAATTGTTTTTTCCATTAAAAAATTATTTTAAGAATTAACAGGTTTTCACTAGATATCATAAATTGTCATTGAAATTATTGGTTGCAAAAGCAAATGAGTTGCAAGGGTGCAGCATTTTATGTAGAATATTTGCAACTGTTCATAAAGTGGTAACAAGATAACATTGTTCAGACTGTAATCTTTTGTGTTCCCAGAAGCACGGATAGAAATTTGATATTATATTTCCTTTGGGCTTCCCTATACTCTCTGACCTTCAAGCTTCTGTCCTTTCTGCTTGTGGCAGCACACACTTGTGAATGGAACTGATGTACTGATGGCAACAGCAGTCAATCTCTCTTTTCAGGTTGTTTTACTGGTAGTAAGGAATGTAACTAAAAAGAATCTATTCCCATTCCTAGGGATTAATTGCTAAAAATTGCTAAATTAGGGATTAATTGCTAAAAATAATGGCAAAGAAGCATTAGGAAATGATAAATACGCATATCATATGTGACTGGCTGAAGTGCTTTTTTTTTCAGCCACAAACTGCAATAGCATCAGGGCAGGTGTTCATTTCCTCTCTTCATCTTAGTGGGAAGCTTTGAAGCCAAATTATCGTGTACAAGTGACCGTAACATTCATAGAAACATGAATGGAATAATACAATCCAATTTAGCTGAGCACTAGAATTTGAATTAGGCACTTTGGCAGAAGAGCTTAGATGACCCTTGTGACCCTTCCACTGATGCTTTGACAAGTCTGATATCATTCTCAACCTCATCCTTACCCTGTGCTGCATCTCTCTTAAACTCTCAATTTTGCATTTATCCTAGCGATGCAGAAAGGCAAAATCAGAAAATCCATGTGTTTTGTCTTGTGATAAGAAAACTATTTTGATACATTTTGCATGATACACACTGTCAAGTAGAGTTACCAAGCAGTGAGTACACATTGATTTAGCTGAAATCTCTATAGATTTCAAATTGGTAGTGAAAAATTGTCCAAAAAGTAAGAAACTAGCAACTTCTTTGCTTGGTATTTAATTAATTCTGTTATGAGTTACAAAACTTTAGTACTCCTTTTAAACTTCTGCTACTAATACCATTAAGAATCAATGACTTCTTTGAATTTTTTTTGCAAATTATCCTGCATGTAATAAAAGTTAAGGCTTTAATAAATTATTTTGTTAAAGAATTGTATATACCTAATAGGAACTATTTACTATACAGCAAAGGAGCAGTTATTTGCAAGGCTTGTAGTACTTGAGTATATAGATCTGAGATGACCGATGCTGTTAAGAGCATGCTCAAGCCATCTTTTCAATTTGGCAGAAAGGAAGTAGACGTCAGACACTGGATTTTCAGGGTCCTTATCTTCATGGATATTGTAATACAGAGGACACAATGAATACTGTTTGTAATTATCCAGAGAGACAGACACAGCTGCAGTAATGATATTTTGTTTATTATTATTGGTTGTTAGGAAATAGCCTTTGAGCAAACTGCTTGGAGTCCTCAAGACTCCCCACATTGTTTTCTTCCCAAGCAAGTGGCCCAGGGAGGTATACTACAGAAAAGCATTTCCCTTCCTATTAAAAAGAAAAAAAAAAAAGAAATAACAATCAGCATGTATAAAATCAGAGATATGTTGTTTGAAACACAACGAATGCAGAAGGGATAATCAGTCCTTTGTGGCATTTGTGGGGCACTTCTTGTGGAGGGAAGAAAACCTCTGGTATATAACCCAATTTAATTGCCCACTATGCATCAGTACGAGTCTGGCATTTCATTTCATTCACAGTCATATTTGATGCTTCGTTCAACATACATTATGACATAGGTAAGTGTAAACAGAGTTAAAATTAGGACAGGATTGCTGGTTTTGTAGAAAATAAGAATTATTTAAGGGTTTTATGACTGGATATAGTATATTCAGAGAACACCAGCTTATATAGGAGGACCCAAGTGATTGCTAGATCTCTATTTTAATTGCAGCTGAGGAACATTAGAACAAGGTGCATAAAACCGATGCTGTCACCCTTTCACTTTCATCTTTCTGCTTTTGGGCTGTGTTGACTTCCATGTGACAGCATAATTGGGGTCACTGTAAGGCAGCTAAATTACATGATTTTTGGCCCGCACAAAAGATTCAAGATCACTGTAGAGACTGATCAGGCCTAAAAATCTCTCCAGGGCCCCCCTAAATTGTTCAGCAATTAGTTGGCACTGACATACGCAGAATCTGTAGCTACCAAAGATTATCATTGTAATGGTGATTTTTTCATGTTAGCACAAATTTTTTTGCCTCTGATGGAACATAACATCTGTAATATATATGCAAATGTGTCACGTTGTTGTTTGGGGTTTTTTTGTTTTGTTTTGTTTTTTCTTGAATAATATAGCTATTTGATGAAGCTTATTGTTGGGAATCAGTGTAGACTTCTTAGAGGTTTTAGTAATAATTTTTAATAGTACTTTCAAGTTTCCCATAAATTAGGAAATAGTAAACCCATGAAAATACAATTTCAGTAAAGTGTTATATGTTAGAAAATAACTTTTCACTACATTTTGCCTACAAAGCAAAAAAAGACAAAGAAACAAGTTTTTGAAATCCTAAGAGATTTGCAACTGAATGACAATAATGTGTAAATTAAAACTCTATGTGTACTTTGGATTTAGTTTATCAAATCACAGCATAACTTCACATGGAAACAGAGAGGTCTTACTTATTGCACTGGCAGTAACACATAACTACTTATGATAATCTGTGTCAGAACAATCACTAAAAATTAAGTGGGTTTAACTGTAAAGCAAGCTAGTGATGCACAGATAAAGCACCTAGTTAGAGCTAGTTAGAATAGCAGTTTAACAGTTGTGGCTGTTATAGATACATCTTTGTCCAACTTCATGCACAATGTAAGCAGTGGTATTCACAGGCTTTAGGAGGTCGAACTTAAAAGTAGGGCTAGATCCTCATATATGGGAAGGACAAACATTGTACTCCCTTTGAGGATGTTAATGTACGATGCAGAAGTAGTTCAGCAAGACTATTTGCCTTTTAAGTTCAGTAGATAGTAATAAAAACCTTTCTGTGGGTTATTGCTAAAAAGTATATTTTTTCAGGGGCACTTGAATAGACAATGTACATTGATATAGTTGCAGATGAGTATAATCAAAGTTTCCTAAGGGCAGGTGACCTTAGGAATCCAGGCATGGCTCAAGGCATGGCTCTTGTTTGAAACCCACTGTTTATGAGGCAGCACATTAATTGTTATGACAACTACAGCTTGGATGACAATCAGATATAACCACTCTTTCTGTTACTATTTCTCAATGGAACTGAGCCAGCCAATTTAAAAGCTCAGCTCTAAGTATTACCTGCTAGTTTTTCTGCTTTCTGTGAAAATGTGAGGATGGATTACTCTTCCCCATGAAATCTAATTTATGATAGATGCAGTCTTCTGACCACATGCTTTCTCTTCTTCCTGGTCTGGTAAGCTTGACTAGAAGCTGATCTGCATTGTAGCTGATCAAGATGCTTTGCTTCACCTCCCTTTTGTCAGCGTACAAAAGCTCATGTCAGGAAAGCTTTCAGAGGTAATCAATCCAGAAAAATAGATCAGCAAAAGGAAAACATGGTGAATAAATATTTCATTGCACCGTGTAAGCCTGTTGTTTTAAATAGCAAAACAAACAGGTTAGTTTGTTTTCTTTACATATTTTAATTATTCATTTATTTTGTATACAGACAATGTGTGTGTGTTTATATGCAAGTATCATCCCAACATTTGGGATGATTTGTGCAGTATTTGGGAGCATACAAGTTCCTTGACCGTATCATGTTTTGGTAACTGCTTCCCAGAATGCAGTGATATGTCATCTCAATGTATTAATGTACTCTCACTGGGGCATCCTTTTCCGTTAAGGATTATTATGGCTACAGCAATTTGTCCCACTTTATTGAATTTAGATGAGGCCATGGGCTTAGCAACAGTGGGACTCCTCAGGGTTATACAGTCCCAATATTCTAGATACTATGGTAGATGTTTGAAACAGCTTTTCAGCTGGTTTATACTGCTAGGAATATCACTTTCAAATTGGGAATCATCTTTACAGAGCAGGGTTATATTGACAAAGGCAAATGGTAAACATGCACACACACAGCGCCTGCCTGATGTTTAGCATAGACTTTTCTATGACCTGTGGAAGATTATTGTGCGGGTCTGCAACTAAGTGGAACATATATTTCCCAAGAATTTAAAAGTAAAGTGTCACACAGTGAGTGACATCACAGTAGTGTAATCTGCACATGGCAGTAGCAACTATGAAAGTAAAAATGTAATCAAAGTGATTATTAATGGCTGTGGAATAGTGGCTTGTGGTTATCAGCTACATGTTCAATGAGAGGGGAATCAGATCTTCTAACTGTATAAAGACAGAAGTTCTGAGTTGAGACAGTCCTTTTTTTTCCTACAGGAAAACATGAAGTAGATGCACACACATTCTCCTTTTCCACATTTTTATCAGATGTGTTGAACATTTTTACTGTGTTCCTATGAGCAAGCCACTAGGCATAAATAAATTTGCAGTGAACTGCAGGCTTTCTACTCATGAATCTGGAGTAAGAATAATTAAAATGAGTAGCCCTGTACCACACAATGTGGAGTTAGATCCCCACAGGCAGCATTTGTGACTGCGTAGCTGCACAATTGTATATACTGTGATGATATACTGTGAGACTGTTGTCTTGTCCTACCCACTGAGGAGAACTGGAGCCATGAGTCCTTTCAAAGGTTACAACAGTATTTTAAATGATAAACATTAGATTTTAGTGTAAATATTCTGGTGGTTTTAAAATATTTTGCTATTTTCTAACCACATTTTTCTGGTTTGTATGTTGTATCTCTATTTTAAACTAATATTTTTACCCTTTGCATAATAATATTGGTCCAATCGGACCAATAATAATTGGTCCAAATAATGGACCAACTTTTTTCATTGAGATGGATGCTTTCACTTCTGTTCAGTGATAATGATTTCTTCTCCTGCTCTTGCCAACCTTCTCTTGAGTTACATTATTACTGAATAAAGGAGAGGTATTTCTAATTCTGGTTTTCGGAAAGAGATTAAATCATTTGAGCTTTCTGTCTCGATACTCATTTCATGTCTCTTTTGATCATTTTGTGTTATAGCTACAGTAATTCCAGACAGGCTAGGAGTATGTACAAACTCATTTGAATTTCAAAATTGACTCCAACTGTACAACTGTACTTGTTTAAACATACATAAATTAGAGATTGACAGGTTTTTTTCCGGAGGTATATTTCCATTAGTGTTGCTTTGTTGCTAACAGAACCCTTGTAGAAACTCCTATAGAACGAGAAATCTGCATTTCTAAACATGAAAAGTCATTAAATTCGGTTGTTTATTTTGAAAGTCTATTTGTATCTAGAAATCACCAGGAAAATTTTTTAATTGAAAGGAGAGGACGATAGAAAGAAAAACATTTTACATTCCTAGAAAAAGCTGAGGTGGCTCTCACATCCACACCAGCTGATCCATCAAAATGTTAACTAAACCCTGCATGATCTTTTAAGCAGCTCAAAACCTGAATTGATGCTTATATTTTGGCAAGTCGTAGGGGTAATCTTGTCTGCTGAAATTTTCAAAGGCTTTGAAAGACTCAGCTTTTGCTTTGCAGTGTTCCGGTCCAGCTGTTTTTCTGTTTGTTTTAGGATTCCTGATCAAAGGATAGTATTAACCTTGGGTCAGGACAAAGGTGGTATACGAAGTATGTTGTGTATATAACTAGTATTTGTGCTTAGAGGTGAAGGATTCTACCTTCTCTAAATTTCTGTGATAAAAAATACAGGATTTTCTTGTTGCCTACCAGTGTAAATTGGCACATGTATTCTCGTCATGTCCTCCGGGCCACTTTAGAAACATTTGCTTGCTTGCTGAGTGGGTGGAAATAGGATTTTATGGTCATTTGAGGAGCTCTCCAAATACTTTCATTTTCATGTGACTTAGTCACCCAAGAAGTGATAAGAGCCATTCTGTTAAATAACACTGTATTTCTGGCTTCATCTGCTTTCATTTTACTAAATCTTGTAATGTGAATTATGTCGAACATCCAGTGGTTCTAAGAAAGTGGTTTCTTCCTTTTACAGCATAAGAAGTTTTAGGTGCCACATGACTTGATTCCTTACAGAAAGTCAGCAGATTCTACTTTGGCAGAAGTTGTCAGAGCAGATAGTTTCAGCATGGTTTGAATTTCAGCAAGGACAAATTATCTGCAGAAAAACAGTCTAAATCCACAGTGTTCATTTATATTATTCCAAATTCACAGTATTTTAGCAGAGTTCAGTTTTAACATGTCTGACGGGAATGAGTATTGAGAATACCAAAGGACCAACTTGATGGATTGATTTCTGAAATTTCCCCCAGATCAAAAAAAATCCAGCAACTTAATTGACTTCCACAAACATGATACTTTTTCCAATGCTTAAAATATACATGCAGCTGAAGTATGCATTCCATAAAATATGAAATTCCTTCACATTTGAAACATTATATTTTCTTTGCCATTTTACCATCCAGTTTGAATGAACTCCCTTCCAGTATGTCTGACTGCCTTTTCAGAGTCAGAAACTATTTCTGAAATTCTTCAAACCATCATCTACTGCGTTCCTTTATTTTGTCTTGCCTCATGAAGAATATATGATACCATAAATTCAAGTTTTGGCTACTACCTCAACAGCTTGTTTCTTTTGTGATACTGAGGGGCATCATATTTTTACGTACAAACTATTTTTTTTGAGCCAGTGACTCTTCGGGGTTAGCTCTTCCTCCCACTAATTGTCCCGTTGCATTGTGCAAGAATTTGTAACAGTGTTATGTTAACAGCATGCCTAAAAAAGGTATCTAGGAGTGGAAATCTTTATTTCCCCCCCTGTTCAATATCTTCCTAGCATTTTACTGCAATAATATATGCATGTGCCTTGAAAAGCCTGAATGCAGTCTTTTCTACCATTAGCCCTAAAAGGAAACTATTTCTTCTCCCCTATTGGCATTCACGGCATAGTATGTTGTTGATGGTAGATGCTCGTGAGGAGTTTGGTGAGTTTGCAATGTTGTAAATAGTACTGGCTGCTTATGAGTATTCCGTGAGTGTTTTAGGGCCTGCACCTGTACTCCAATGCCATAACTCGTGAAACCACTATCAAGAATACTTGACAATTAGGTTTAGTTAGGAGGAAATCAGACTGTGATCTGAAGAGCACTTGAAGGTCAAGGATTCTGTTTGTGAAGCTGTTGGTAAACCAGCCCGGCTGGTGCTTTGCACCTGGGGATTCTTTCATGACTTCCGCAAGGACAACGGTGAGACTTTTCATACGTAATTGGAAGCCATAGATTTTTAGTGAACAGAGTAGCTTACACTTAGCCTCTGTGAGGTGGAACTGAGAGCTTAAAGACTTCATATCCCCTATTCCTTTACCCATGACTATCTCTTAGTTCCCCAACAGTTTTATGGTGTGCCTGAGGGCTTTGATCTATGCTGATGTGGACCTTGTGAGTTACTTCAGGGCTACAAGGGCGCTCTGTTTAGCACCGTTCTTGGAAAGCACCCAGTACATCAACATACACAGCGTATTTGTCCAGTGGAGTTACCCATCCTGAGCTTATCATATCAATCGCTGTATTTTCTATCATCTGCTGTTTTCATCCTCCTCCCTTTTACTTCCAGGTGTAGCCCAGTGCACTTGCTACACAGAAGGTCTTTGATCAAAGCAGCTAAGATATCCTGCACAAGCTATCACACTTGTCCTGAAGATGAACTTATACATTATTCCCACTAGAAAAACAATTGTCTCTGGGAATTATTCCCTTTTCTGGACCTTAAGTTCTAGGGCTTCACAGACTTTAGGCTAGAGTATAATTCCTATCTATTCTGTCACTTAGATTGATTTTTAAGTGATTTAACCAGGAAGTGTTAAAGAAGGTGAAATTCTTATTGTCAGTGGATTTTCCAAATGGTGTAAGATGATCATGGGCTTCAGTGATCTGCACTAATTAGAATCTGTATGTGGGTAAACAATAACATGAAAATGTTTGTGAATTCCCAATTATTTATGCAGAGAGGAAATTGCATTCTTTTTTCTGTTAGAATATGTCTAGGCTTAGCATGACAAATGATTCTGCTCACAATTTTCTTATGAGACTGTCTGATACAGTTAGAATTTCTTCAGAGAACATTAATACATTTATCCTCTAGCAATACTGAGGGGGGAAAAAAGGATGAAGAAATCCTAACCAGAAATTGATATCCATAGTTAAACAATGGGATTTATTCTGGTAACCAAAGGGTGTATAACTGTTCAAAATTCTCTACTTAATGACCATGGGAGGTGGAGGGGAAGGAAATCTTCAGAAGACCTACGGATGGCTAACTGTGCCCTAAATCACAGAAACTCAAATTCTGTCAGTTACTGAAAATGAACTGTCCCCAGGAGTGAGGAGGTGTTAAATTTGTGGTTCAGTTGCTGAGATGTGATGATCCATTTGAGTCTTAGATAAGGTATTGTCTGAACAAGGACTTTATGCTATTTATCATTTGTGTACAATTTGACACATTTGAAATCAGGTCTCCAATTCAAAGCCAAGAGGATATAATTGCCTAGTGTTGCTAAGTGTTTTCAGAACATTAGTAGACACCTCTCTGCATCTTCAGTTGGAGGTTCCAACTGAAGATGCAGAACTGAAGGTTCCAGTTGGAGGCCTGTAACCAGTGATGTCCCTCAGGGGTCAATAGTTGGTCCAATTTTGTTCAATATATTTATTAATGACCTAGATGAGGGGACAGAGTGTATCCTCAGCATGTTTGCTGATGATACCAAGCTGGGAGGGGTGGCTGACACTCCAGAGGGCCGTGCTGCCATCCAGCGTGACCTGGACAGGCTGGAGAGCTGGGCAGAGAAGAACCTAATGAGGTTCAACAAAAGCAAGTGTAAGGTCCTGCACCTGGGAAGGAAGGAACCTAACTAGTATAGGTTAGGGGCGGACATGCTGGGAAGCAGCTCTGAGGAGAAGGACCTGGGGGTCCTGGTAGACAGCAAATTATCCATGAGCCAGCAGTGTGCCCTTGTCGCCAAGAAGGCCAATGGCATCCTGGGCTGCATAGGGAAGACTGTGGCCAGTAGGTCGAGGGAGGTCATTCTCCCCCTCTACTCTGCACTGGTGAGGCCACAACTGGAGTATTGTGTCCAGTTTTGGGCTCCCCAGTTCAAGAGGGACAGGGAACTACTGGAGCAAGTCCAGCGAAGGGCAACCAAGATGATTATGGGACTGGAGCACCTCCCTTATGAGGAAAGGCTGAGAGAGCTGGGACTCTTTAGCCTGGAGAAGAGAAGGTTGAGGGGGGACCTGATTAATGTTTACAAGTATCTAAAGGGTGGGTTTAAGGAGGACGGAGCCAGGCTCTTTTCAATGGTTCCCAGCAACAGGACAAGGGGCAATGAGCACAAGCTAGAACATAGGAAGTTCCGTTCAAATACACGGAAAAACTTCTTTACGGTGAGGGTGACAGAGCACTGGAACAGGCTGCCCAGGGAGGTTGTGGAGTCCCCTTCTCTGGAGACTTTCAAGACCCTCCTGGATGCAGTCCTGAGGGATGTGCTTTAGGCAATCCTGCTCTAGCAGGGGAGTTGGACTAGATGATCTCTAGAGGTCCCTTCCAACTCTGAAGATTCCGTGACTCAAATATCTAAACACCTTTGCGATGTTGACTCAAGAAGCGTATGTGGCTCTAGGTGACGTTGAGGGTAGAGCTGGGAACAGACCTGAGATCATTCAAGTCCCAGTCCACCGCATCAGCGCAAGTCATCCTTCCTCCTGAAATTTATCTCAGCTGTGCCACAATTCTGTGCTCAATTTATTTATTTTTAAAAACAGGTACTATCTACCTTAGAGTGAATTTAAGATTTAATATCTTATTATTTATTGATCACATTGAGATCTTACTAAAAAAAACTATAGTGCCCTAAGTGTGCCCTTAAACTTATTTGAAACAAACATGTTTATGTGACTTGGCATAGTTACTCCCGTTTTCTCCAGTGAGAGAGAAAATTCATATCCAATAGGTCTAGTGTTATTCAGACACCTATGATGTACTCCATTGACAACATTTGTAAACAAAAAAGTACAGGAGAGAACATTTCTTCAGACAAGACAATCTAGTGACACCAGCAATAATTTTCAACAAATGCACATTCTAAGGCAGTGCAGACTTCCACAGAGGACATCCATGCTTTAAAAAAAAAATCTGACGACATCCTATTTTTACAAGTGTTTCAAAGTGTTTCACCTCCTATCTTCATGCTTTCAGGGTTAATTAGAATGCCCCTGATAGTCTTTTCAGTATTTTAAATCTCCTCAAAAAAATCTAAGTACACGAAAGAGCATTGTTTACATTACTACTGTTTTCTCAGGAAAAACCTTTTGTTTAGAGAAAAGTAGACATAATTAGGTTCTGACTGTAGGCAATCCATAATAAGTGTTACTGAAACTGCAACGTGCATTGCAGATTCATTCATTGTGATAATAGCAATCTAAAACCCAGATATAAAATTAAAAACTTGTGTTGCCAGGGCCAGGTGATAGTCCAGATTCTGTTTTTTATTAATTAGTCAGTCTGAATGTCTAAAGCAAGAATAAAGACATTGTTTCCCTGCAGAATTAAACATTCTAGCCTAAACTCTCCAGGACAATGTTGCAGTCCTGTTGCTCCAGGGATAGGGAAAGTTTTATAGCTGGCACCTCTCTGGTTCTCAAGAGAAAACACAGTAATTTCACAGTATTGGAATTACCATCTTAACAAGTGTTAATAAATGCCTTAACGAGACTCATGAAATTGTTGAAGGAATCATGTAAAGTTCTTCACAACAGGACATTAAGAGATACCCAAGACCAGGAGAAAATTCTTGTTTAAAAAAAGACAAACATTGCAAAGGCATCAAATGTGGTAAATTTGGGTAGGTTTCTAATGAAAACCACAGCTTAATAAAGATGAAAGATTGAACCAATTATGTATCATGGCTTTATTTGATGTAACATGCATTTTTATAATGGATAATATATTTTGTTAAGTCTATATAAGTTATATATTATACTAAGTTATATATTTGGAAGTCTGAAGGAGCAGTAACATAAAATGTTACATATGTACATTTGGGGAGAACTTATTTTTTCTTTAATAGACTAAGTTGTGGAGGATTTCCTTGAGTATTAAACGAAATTGTGGTTTCACTGTCAATTGCTGATGGAGTTGGATCAAGACTGCATTTGTCATAAATGGCCAGCTGTTCCCCCCTCTCAAGTTCCCGGATGCTTCTGTGACACAGGAGCTTCTTGCCTGATGATTTTGAGTTTGAGTCTTCTAGGACCACAGGGAGTTTTTTTCAAGCTGGATAAAACATGTGCAGCTTGCTAACACTTCCTTTCCTTTTTTTCCCCCCCAGATCCTTGCCTGATTAAGAAGGTGGTTTTATCACATAAGATTTTGTGGTTAGGTGGAATCGGGAAGTTCACTTGTGGAGAATGTGAACATCTGACCCTTATTTCATTCAAACCCATCCATTAAATTTCTTTTGCATTTTGGCTGAAAAATAATATTGATTTGAAAATGTGTGTGTTTTTTTTTTTAAACTAATATTTTGTTTCTCCCCCTTCCTGTTTTCAGATACATTCAAAACCTGAGGACAAGAAAGCTGGATATTTTTAGAGGCAAATTTACAAGTTTGGGGGGTTGTTTTAATCAAAAGTAGGATGTTTTGGAATTTCAGTGCACTCTAAGGAATTGCAGAAGCATAGACTGGGTAGTGCTGAATTAAAGTGTCAGCTCTATTGTCTTCTGATCAATCAGATACACTAAAGAATCCAGAGAGACTGATGGAAAAAGAAAAGTAAGTCATCTAGAGAACAACACTATAAATGCGGCAGTCGTGACACTGTAAGTACAAAGCCTGTGAGCAGAGCTGCAGAAAAAGAAATGGAAGCAGAAACAGCGCATAAAGAAATAGTATTTTTCTATTGACTGTGCCATATGCCATAACAATGAGCAATGAATTATTTTTTCCAGGAATACTAAGTAGGATATAAAATAGCAAGTAATACTGAATGGTTTGATGGATGTGAAACAAATGTTTAGTGAGACAAAGGATAGTAAGGAAGGGTAGTATATTATGATGCTGTTTTAATAGCCTATCAATGACGGGCTATAGTAAGGCCATAGCATGCATTTGCTGGTGGATGCTTCATCTTTTTGGTTTTTTTTAGGGAAGAGAATATAGCTGGATGACTCTTGACTGTTCTTGTCAGTACTTAAATGTAAACCTTTTCTAAGTATCAGTAAGAAAACCCTCTGTCCTTGACCTTTCTGTACATTTTTCATTTAATCTTTTTGCAGGAGAAAGGGGTGGGAGGGAGTGACAGGAGAGAACAGAAATGGAAGGGAAGTATATCAGAAAAGGAGATGGTATATTTCACAGATATTAATTGAGAAACCAGATCTTTTTCCTGTTTCTGCCACTAAACTGAAGCATGACTTTGGGCAAGTCAGCTCATGTTTTGTGCTCCAATATGTTGGAGTCTGTATCTTGAGGATCATTTTCCTCTAGGCACAAGAAGTACAGACAGGATATAAATATGTTAAAATTCGTATTTGTAAGTGGTTTAAACTAGATTCTCTCTACTGGCTGCCCTTGTAGATTGAAATGAACCTCTTCTGGGTTCTGAATCAGCAAAGTCTGTAATTACATTGCCGTCCTCAAGCAAGAGTTGGGTTCAATGGGTCCATGTCTAAAATTACAGGTATGCCCAAATGAATGGCTGAATGACAGCCTCACTAAGGGCAGTAGCCTGGACACACATTCTTTGAGTATTGGTAAATGTTAGTCATCTGAAATATTACCACTAAGGTAAATGACAAATTATGTTTGGCTCCCATAATCTCTGACGTCCAAAGCAGTATATAAGCTAATTTTGAAGTTCTTATGAGTTTCAGGATTTAGTGAGTCACATTTTTAATAGTTAATTTTTTTAGAATTAAAGCATTTGGTTCCACCTTGCATGTGAAACAACAAAAACAAAACCCCCATACTATGCAAACACATTTTATGATTCATATTTGCAACAATACCAGCAAGGAGAAAAAGACTGTAAAAAATTAAAGACAATGATACGTGATGGGTAAGATTTTTAAAAGCTTTGCCAGAGTGAGAAAGAACTGAAAATCCCGCACTTGATACTTAATGATATAATCCTGGCTCAAGTGCTGGAATTACTTTTGCAATATATTTGTAATGTTGTTACTGGAAAAATATAGCTGTTCTTTTTCCCAGGATCTGCATTACCATGGTAGTTTTTTCTGTTATGCATATAGGACTGTTCTGAATTTTAAGAGTTCCGAATTTGGCTGAGGATGAATATGCAGATGTAGTCTGCAAACGCTCTTCTTGTGACTTCTACGGGAGGTCACAGCAAAAGAGAATATCTGATCAATCACTCTGTCACAAACCAGCCACAGGAAATCATTGCTGCTGGTATGTCTGGGCTTGACAGATGTCTATCTGATCATTGTGTATTACTATTTAAACCTCTTTGAAATTTTTAAGATACAGACATAAGAAGCAACACAAAATGTCTGACAAAGTGACACTGTTTTGTAAGATACAGAATAACTGAGAAAGTGACATGAGACAAGAGCCTTCAATATTTTTTCTTGAAGGTTTGACTTTTCCATATGTTAATACTTCAACCTGTTACCTGCAAGCCAACAGAATGAGGCACTGCTTGATGTTAGCTACACAGAACAAACATGGAAAGCAAAGCACAACAGTGAAGACCCGTATCTGACTTTACGGGCCACAGTCCTAACTTTTAAGGAACTGGCTCTGTAGCTTATCTACATCTAGATGAATGATCGCAATGGCTCAGCTGCTGGTTTTAGGCACCTCCTTCCATCCCAATAAATTGTGTGGCTGCTGTTCAGAGCCTTTATGCAACCAAACATAATTTTCTAAGTCTAGGTAGAAGACTGGTCTTAACATGCAAGATGGTTCTGATTTTGGTAATAACAGTAACTACAGTATCAGAGTGACTGTATTACACAACATGGCTTCATAAGGCTTCATGACCTTAAAGCCCCTAGATTTGCTGATTTGCCACTTAGCATCCCAGGATCCCTTTACAATGGTAAGTACTAATCTTCATTTTGCACCCTAGACAGCTCAATACGCAGGAGGCCTAAGAAAATGTCTTAGCATTGTCCCTTGACAGTGGAAAAACTGAAATACTTTTTTTTCCTACATTAAAGAGGTTTTGTCACTTAAACTCAAAATGCGAACACCTCTTAATGACTGTGAAGGAAACACTGTAACTCAAAGCTTAATTTTCTGTAACTTGAAAGATAACACTGTAAGTCATCGGGCCCACCAGAAGCTAGGAAGCTGGTTATTTTTGTGTTAACACTTGCCCTCACTCCCTATGACATTTATTTTAGCTAAATTCATAAAGGAGAAATATGATTCAGGATATATTTCTTTTAAATACCGAGGAACAACTATGAGTTCATATGTACTTGTAGTAGTCTTTCTGTCCTGTTGGCCAGTGGGCTTAAAATGGATGGGACAGGAAGAAATAACTGTATTTTTTCTTTTACAGTCTCCACTGGGAGTCTTTTACAGAGTGACACAGAAGAGGAATTTTAATTTAAATAGCAAGGCCTATATGAAAAAACTAAATTACTCTTGCTGTTAGTAGGCCTGATGTGTATGGATAATTTTTCTCCTTAATGTATATTCTTAGAGATATTTGATCCCTCCTTTCTCACTCTCCCCTCTGATACCACTGGGAACAGATTATGGCTAGAATAAGAATTTGAATGAATTCTCGTTTGCCTGCACTAAAATCCTTACAGATTTTTCCATTATTTCTCTTTCCCTCTTGTCCCTTTTCTACTTGCACCAAATGCTAGTTTGTAAAGAGCCTTCCTAGCATGCTCAATCCCTTCTGCGTAATGATTGAATTTATGAGGTAGGATATAATTTTAAGTAGAAGACTCCTGAGCAATACTTACTTTGTGAGATCCCTAGAGGTCTGGGGAAAGAATAGGGCCTGAACTGTTCAAACAGGGGTATCAAAGCAAACAGCAAGAACTCAGACCCAGCACACTTTGCACGGTTTGAACTTACATAAATACTGAAACAACAACAAGAAGCAGCAGAGGCATGAAAGACTGCTGACTTTCCTGGCTGAGTAGAAAACCTTCCCAGTAGAGGAAGAGTATCATTGATGCAGCTATCTGAAAAAAATGATTATGGCAAATCTGAACTTCTGATGACCCCTTTATTAACAAGGTGTTCAATGCCTTTGTTTAAAATCGTAAACCCCACAGAATCTACATAGCTATAGCTGTACATTTTTTAATCTGGAAAAAAAAGCTTATACATTACCATACAATGGTAACATGGCAACGTATGAACTTTATTTCCAGATGTTCAGACATCTAAGTATTTTTCCAAATCACTTTCAAACACCTGCGTAGTAGAATTAAATGAGTATAATAGAGGAGAAAGTCACTTAAATTCAGAGATTGAGACTGTAATTTAATGGGGAAAAAAAAGAAAGAAAGAAAAACATTTGAAAGGGGAAGCGCTATTCCCTGGCTCTATTATAGAACAATTACTGAGAGAGGACACCTTGTGGCGGTCGGTGGTTAAGTGCACAGGACTGCAAAAAGAGTTTCCGTAGCTGCCGCTTTGTAATAAAAGTACTAAGAGCCCTGTGGTGCTTTTCTCTGAAAAGATCAGATTACAGGTAAAGTCAATTTGTAATTAAAATATAAATTACCATTGCACGACTTGCCACTGTTTTATATTCGGTCTTGTTTTTCTAAAATTGAACTTTCTTGTCAATATTTGTCTCTTAAAATAATTTTCATAAAATTTAAAGTCATTGTTGCAAGCTCAGGAATAATTCCTGTTTGAGCGAGAATTCACAAGAATGGTTTTGATCATGTTTAGCTTTTTTGGTAAACACTGTGTCTTGTTATCCAAAGATCCTTTGTTAATATTTTCTGTGCTGTTTTTTCTCAGTTCAACACAGAAATACCTAAGTTGAAGGTAATCAACATTTAAGTTGTGACTCTTGCTTTGAGAGTCCTTCATAATGTGCGTCTGGTGAGATCATGGCTTGTTCAAACTGGGAAGGTATGTTTTCCTAACAGTTTTTCGAGTTAGCATTTAGGATCATAAGATATTGAGGTACACGCTGTTCTCCTTAAGGTGCTCCTTCACCCAGTCATGCAGTATTTCAGGCCTGTACATGCAATACTGAAACCTGAGTAGCCAGGATTTATGTCTGGTTTTGTAGATGGGTCTGGGACCATCCGTAATATTTAACTTCATCCTATGATCAGTTTTACTCATTTTATGACTAAAAAAAAAAATCACTGACTTAATTTGTGATGCAGATACATACTCCCTGTCTATGATCTTCAGTTGCAAAAGACATGCTGAAGGGTAGGAATCTCCATGTACATACAGACATACAGGAAAAGAACACTTCTGGGAGTCTCGAGGATTTTCACAAAAAATGTACATCATTCAAACAAAATTGAGGAGTTCATACTGTAAATGTGTTCTTTTGAGAATTGGATCATGGCAGGAATGTTTGCTGGGAGGCTCTGAATCTCAGTCTTACTCATTAGCTTATGAAAAATGATGGTATTTAAAAAGCTCAACTGTTTTTTAAAGATATGTAGGGCCAGAAAATCAATTTGTGAATCATGATAAGTAATGGTAAGTACCATCAGCCTGGCACTTTGTTGAAACTTCATTTTTTTTATACCTATGTTAACAACAGGGACGATAATCTCAAATTCACACTTTTGGTTCAGAACTCGATTTCCTCAAGTTACATATCTATAAAACGCAGAAAGAGCACTTCTTCCCAGGTTGTTTGGCTGTGGGAAATTAATCCAAACAAACAGATTAGTGTTACGCTCCCATTGCAGTGAATTTAGTTAATGAATATGACAATAAGCTGAAGCACATCTAATCAAATTGAAATGAAATTATTACTAAATGGTAGTGTATATCACCAATTTTTAAATGGAATGGTATCAAATATTAATTTAACATAAAAAGCAGGGGGAGTTTCTCTTGGAGCATCCTCAAAGATGAAGCCTTTCTGTTTTATTATTCACTCCCACTAGAAGAGCGTCAAAATTCAATCACCCTTTTGTTTTATTGATAGCCAGAATTTCATTAGCCCTGGTCAGGTTGGAGGGAAGATGAAACATGCCAGCTTTTTATCTCTGTGTTCATGCGTTTTGCAAGTAAAAGCATAAAATGGGATTCTGCAAACCTCCTTGGATATCTTCTCAAAGACTGCTGTCAGGGTTCTAGTATGCCTTTTTACAATTTCAGCTGCTAATCTGCTCTATGTGATCATTACAGTTACAAATGATTGTTTATATGTTTTGCTATTCTAGGCCAACGGCATGTGTACATATACACGTTTTTGCCCATCATTTGATATGGTTCTGTCCTAACAAATCCAGCATTTCATTGTGAAGAACAGGCATTCAAATCCTGATATAATCATGCTGTTCAGGTAAAAAATCTTCCTTTTGCAGCTCTGGCACCTTGTTTCTGATGACAGCACTGAACCAACGATTACTGATGTACTAGAGACAGAAATAGATATATTAGGTAATGCTGCTGAGGTTCAGTGTAGTCAAACAGCAGGGATTTATTGTTGTTATGATATGGAGCACTTGTTATACAGTATAGTGTAATGTAGGATAAGTCAGTCTCTTTTCCATGGGATCTAAGTTTTTTCTAATTGCTCGTGTTTAATTTTTCCTTAGGTGGTTAAAACACAACCTAACACAGCTTTACAGTTTGGACCCAAGATACTGAGATATTTTTCTTTTTTTTTTTTTTTCACATTTGGAGATCTTTTTTGTAATTAGGAATTTTAGTTAGTAGGACACGCTGCCACATTAAGTAGATCACTCTGAAACCCAGCACCCCAGCACAGTTAATGGAGGCAATTATAAGGATCCAATACCGCAGAAACATCTGAAGACAAAGGACTTCAGTGGATATAGAACATCAGATAGTAATGTTGAATCAAGTTGGGGTTGGTGTTTATAATTTGTGTATTTGGTGCCCATGTTGTCATAGAGAGTGAGCAATACAAGCATGCTGATATGCAAGAGGAGAATCCTACTGCCAGAGAAAGTAGCTCTGTCCGTACAGCCCTGCTTCTGGCTCTGCAACGCTGACACCACCCAATGGGCCGAAGGAAAGAACATGCTGGAAAGCTTTTTCTGTCCTCTTTATATCTCTTACCCTTTTTAGTATTACTTAGTTTTAGACTTAATATTGGACTTCCATATTTAGTAGATGTGGAAAAGTGACTGAACCACTATTTATTTAAGAACTGAAAACTATTTTTGATCTCTCACCTCCAGTAGAGTGTTTAAAGAATTTTCAGGCTTAGAAAAAACTTAAACTTCTAATATTGAGGTCATGGCACAACCAAATATTCAAAATTATTTTTTCTTTTTAAATATATGAATTACTGAAACTTTTAGATACACACACAAAAGATGTATCTGAAGTATTACAAGAGAAGTATCCACTCAGTGTGTTGCTTTCACATGACTTTGACATAAATATTTGAAATCCAGATTTCTTTGTGTATAGCAAGAACACTTATGTATGCTTAAGAAACAATAGCTGTTTGCAGCTTATGTAAAAGAATATGCATAGATAAAAATACATATTTTTCATCTCTCATATCATATCCTATCCTGAATACTCAAACAAATTAATAATCAAGAACAATGTGAAATCAAAGGACAGTGGATGAAATTCTGAAACTTCTTAAGTCAATGGGAACTGGGTTATTGACTTCAATGAGGCCAATATTTTACCTGATATATTGAATTTCCAACCCTTACAAAAATGCAATAGGTAGGTCATTAATCATAACCATGTAGAGTTACACTAGTACAAAGCTGTACATTAAATTCTGATACGAAAAGTTATTGTTTTCTCTGTACCCAGGGGAGAGTGTTGGTGATAGTACTCACACAAATGAAATTCAAATGGGGCATCTTATTCAAAGTGGAAAATATATGCTGATTGCAGCAAGAAGTACTTGGTTTTTTCTTTTTTGAGAGAAACACAGTTATAAAGCACAGCCTAAGCCTGAGCCTGAAAACATTCCCCTGATGGCTTTACATTTTCTTCAGATGTCCTACAGCTCTTCTATCAACAAGTCAAGGTTGACACGTGCAACACTAGATACGAAATTAATATGGATGATTTGAAACAGAAAGGTTATTTTAAATTACCACTGTTCACAAATATATTGAATCTTTAAAATCAAAAGTGTGCACTTTTGCAAAAGAACTATGAAATGCCCTTAGTAATTTGGAAGCACTTCCCGCTGACAGCCAAAATATCACAAGTGAATGTTAAATAACTTCTGAATCATTGCGTTCATTCTTCATCCTCCTTTGCAAATTTTTGAGGTACAAACTAAATGATTTTCAGTTTCAAGGAAGTACTTAAAAATGCTTTATTGGATGCTGACAGCAATTACAATATTTCTGTAACTACCAAACTATAAAGCTAGGGGAATAATAATTAAAAAAATTAATCCATGGGAAGTTAAGAGTTTGTATCTCACTAGTTTTTCTAACTGAACTTTTAATACACTATTTTTCAAATGAGTAGTCTATAATTGCTTTTACTATTAAACAGATTCTTAGATAGTATGATAATCAGACTGATATAATTATCCAGGATGAGAGACTGAATTTTGAAAGATGAGGATGGTTTACATAGTATTATTTATTTCCAAACATAAAATACGAGAAAATCTCAAATACGGTTATACTTTGCAGGCTAAAAAGTTATATCCTGGAGAATAATATTTCTGCTATTAAACTGGGATGGGAAAAGTATACTGGGAATTTAAAAGGAAGTTCTTCTCCATGCAATTGTAACTATTTACAGCATTCTAAATTTTTTAGAACATTCATATGTAATAATCTCATTGACTGGAAAAATATTAAAGGTATGTAAAAGATGTGAATTGTATCTTTTCATATATCTTGAAAATGTTAGGTCACTTTTGAACTGGTGCCAAAAACGTGAGGAGACTGTGTTGACTTATTCTAAGAAGGCAGCCAGAAAAAAACCCAAACTAATCCAGTCTAGCTATATGAAACTCTTTAAGGGGTAACACACAACCAAATACTATAGGTGACTACTCAGTCAAGAAAAATATATTTGGCTGTTAGTCTGTCTCCAGATTCATCTAAAGTCTTCATCACTCAGCCTCTTCACTTAAATACATTGTAAAAATGGCTTTCGGGCTGAAGCACTGAAACAGCTGGCACAGCCAAAAGAACAAAATTTGCTAAGTGATTCTACCATTTTAAAGCAATATTATGTATAATTCCCAAAATCAAAGGAAGGAAAGCCATCTTCTTTATTCTCCCCCACTTCCTTAGGGCAGTAATACATGCTGTAACTATCCAAATAACTCAGTCCTTTGTTTTCATTTTAAATTTATCTCTTTGTCCTGTAGTTTACATACTCGCATTTCTGCTACAAACAAAATGGTTGCACAGATATTATAGCATCATGCCTTCATTCATAAATATAGATGTAAGACTCGTACTGCCATCTCAAGTACAAAACACTTTGGCCATGAACCCATAGAGGAAGATGCCTACAGTTAAGAGAATTTTGAAACGTGTCAGCAGTGTTTCAGTATGGCCAGACACATAATGAAATGCCATCAAGTAGGAAGAGTAAGAAGCAAATAAGGTATATTAAAGTACCGAAAATAACCTGTGGGACAAAAGTTATTTTCTATATATGTAAATATGTATGTTGCTTCTTTCCCAAAATGTTACTCCTTTAAAAAAATGCATGTTATGGTGATGATGGCTGAAGGGATAAAAATCAGGCAGAAAGCACCGTTTTAGTTTTTGTGCAGGTGACCCGGTCCCTCCAGGGTGTGCTTCTGCTCCAGTCCAGTTCAACTCCCTCTTTGTCACGGCGCTCCGACAGCTTGTGTATCCTGCCACTGCATGACTGCCATGCTCATCAATCAAACTCAAGGAAAAGACCTGTGAGATTTGAAAGTCTGCTAGCTTATGTGCAGGCTTCAGGGATTTGGTACAGTCCTTAGGTAATGTTATCCTCCTCTGACACATCAGCACAATTACTTTAAAATGTATGTAATTATTTAAACATTTTTATGGATGACCATAAGAAGTTACGCAAAGATATTGCAGTGTTGTGATTCTGAACCATGGCATTGCCCTCCTAAGAGAATTAGGGTAGTTCACATACCACAGCATATAGAGGCTGCCTCAATCTTCAATTCATGCAGGAATTACAGCATGATAGCTACACTGGGAAAAAATTCGCTTTTGTATTTTTTCACTAATATGTTTCAAAATAGTCTCTTATGAAATGTTCTTTCTGTTGCTTCCTTGATAGTTCATTTTTGGATTGCTCTCTTAAATACAAAATAGGCATCTGCGAGATATGCAATTAAAATGAGGACATAAATGGGGATTAATTTAAAGGAGGATTATGAGGGGGATTCTAAATCTAACTATATAAATAAGGACTAGAAATGTAACCCAGTGCATTCATTAGTCTGATTGGCAGAAATAATTTAGCAGCCAGCTGAGAAATGACATTGAAATTCTTTTCTTATGCTATGCACTTTATCAGATGTATGCTAAAGAATTCCAGCTCTATCCAAAGTGTCACCTTGACCAATTCCATATTCCACTTGCTGCAAAGGGAAACAAAGTCCCTCCCGCCCTGCTATGTTGGTGCAACTGGCCTGAAGAAAGGATATGTGGGAAGTGAATGTGCCAGCTTTGTTGTAGAAAATCTGACCATCTTTCTATCCCTCATTTACACACATATGCTGATAGAAATAGGACAGACTATGAATAATTTAATAAGTAATCCAACTAATGATCTAATAGCTTTGGATTTCTTTCTGTTCTTTCACATTATTTCATCCCTGTGTATGTCCATGCCATCTCCTCTGAAACTCTGGGGATACAGGCAGCCTCCCTATGTCTCTCTACCTTGCCTGCTTTATCTCCCTGAAGTCATGCCATTAGTAAAAGGCAAGAATTCACAAAGATGGAGTTACTACTACCGTAGAGATGGACATTGATGACATCAATCTGTGTAACAGGTTTTGAGTACATGCTGTGGTGAGGCAAATGCCTATGCATTTAAAGTAATACTGGAGGAGCCTCAGCTGAATTCTTCCTATGATCTAAACCCATTTCACTGTGCATTTGAATTGCCCATCCTGCAGTTCAGAGTTTATGTCTATTTAAAAGATGAGGAAAGAGGACTCTCATTGATTTCAGAGGTGTATTTCAATAGAACTGGCCACCCATGTCCAATTTGGAAATCAGGCTAGCCACAAAGACTGATTTCTTCCAAGCGTGCTCCGGTCAGGAGAGGACAGCCTAAGAAACACTACACTGCTATTTATCAGAACCATGTGCTCAGCTGGAAAAGCATTGAAAAGCAAACTATGTGTTTGCTACGCCTCTGTGGGAAGTAGAAGGCAATAGCTGTTACCTTTGAAAAACCTGACTTAGGAAGGGCAACCTGAATAGCAGACTTGGAAGCAAAGTATTTGATGAAATGTCTTTTGATTTCTATAATGTAAATTTGGAGCTGAAAAAATGAGCTTAAAAATATAACCAACCCATCAACTAATGAGATACAGGAATCCACCTGCTATCATTGCTACCCATGTTTTGCCTGCATTCTGGCAAAAAGATTGGCAAAGCCTTTAGTTAGCATTAAATTCAACCGGATAGTTTAAATGACACCATGATGATTAATTAGCTCAGGACTCATTCCAAACCTTATGCAAGCGTGAAACAGTTGCATCTGAGGATGAGGATTCCCAAAGCAATAAAAGTAATTTAATCCTGACATCCAAAAACATGGAAGAGGTCTATTCCCAGAGACAATCTCCTAAACAGCACAGTAGTTGTAAACCACTGTATTCTGTGGATTTGAAACCAAATTTTCTTCCTCTTAATTGTTACACAGCTACAGCAACAGGTCATATAGAGTCTTTCTTCTCTTTTCTTTGATGCCTAATAAGCCAGGATATATTTACAGTGATGACTTATGTGCCTACGGAGACAGCCAGATCACTGGGGTGAAACCAGAGCCGATGGAAGATGGAAAAGAAAATGGTATTTCCAGTTGTCTTTCTTTTTGTGAAGATTCCTCTCAGAAAAGGAATCTCAGGCCGTCTGTTTCATCTTGCACTCCATGCGTACAAATCAGAATTATCTGAAAAATTATCATATGTTTATTTTATGTGAATACTTAAATACCTATTGCCATGTAAAGCATGTTCAATATATGAAAAAGCTGTATAACATCTAAGGGACATTTCCAGTAGTTTTTTTTTTTGAATAATGGAAAGAATGGAGCCTAACTTATTAAGGCTTTCTATATTATTTTGCCTTTGAATGAGATACAAACTTTAACTAAATATTTGTAACAGTTCTGTCCCATCTGGATGCTCTGATGTCTAATAACTCTTGTGCCCAGGCTCCAGTCTTTCTCTCAATGAGGCCACTAATAACATCTATCCTTTCTGCATACCTGTTAGTTGCCTGAAACTTTTAGACCCTTTAATAGCTAACAGGTTTACTTTTATCCAGTCTGGCAGAGATTAGTCAATGGGTTTAAAAAATCACTGGGAAGAGGGCAGGGAAGCAAAAACTCTAGTGAATAGTATTTCTTAATATCCTTAAGAAAAAAGCCTGAAAACAAAGGTGCTAGCAATATGCTTTCACCTGTATTTCCATAGCCTATACCTTACATATGATTATTGACTCATGGACTTCCTTCTTTGTGGAAATTTTATTCTTGGTGTCTTTCAAAACTTTTCACGTTTTCATCTTCTGGTGACCACAGGAATCTGTTCTTATTGGCTTGCTCGCTTGCTCAGCACGCACTGAATTCTGTCTAACCTATGAAGCTGTGCGACTAAGACTTGGGAATTGCAGGTTTGAGAATTCCTTTCCCCCTGACCCCACCTCTTCCCCAGTAGGGCAAGGACTACTCTTTGAGAAGGATGCTTTTGGGGGAGTCTGTGACTCTGTCTTGTTTTCAGATTTTTTTGGTAAAGGTTGAAGGTTTAAAAGGTTTTCTTTTTAAAGTTGTTTGTTTGTTTGTTTTTAAAAATAATGCTATGCATTTAAAATAACATGCATCTTTATTTTTTACCTTGTGTTCTCTGGGTGACACAGCCTTTGTGCAGTGCAACTTTCTTGCATCACTACAGTCTAACATGGAGGTTAACACCCTGTGTCTTATGTTGCTGGAGGCCTCAGTAATCTTGCTAACAGCTGCAGGAGAAAGGAAGTGATGCTTTTAAACATTTGTTGTTGACCGCTATGAAGATAAAGTATCTGATCTACTCTGTGGTCTTTCAAGATGTAGCAAACTTGAGCAAATTCCCCATGCTACTTGTCCTGCTGAAGACAAGGACTCCCTTGAAGACGGGAGATGAAATTCATTTTCCCGGCAGTTCCCAGACGAAATTGGAGAAGAGACTGAGAGCTGGGTGACAAAAAACAGGACCACAATATGAAAACTCCTCGATAACTAATGACCTTGGAGGAACAACTTCTGCATACATGTTCACTGAAGCAAACATTAACATTGGTCTGCAGTTCACAGGATGCTTTCCTATACTAGATAGAAATAACACCCTTGGGTCTGTGAAACTCAGTCACTTTGAACCGAAGTAATCTGGGCATACGAAGGAAACTTTCTGTGTGAAATAAACACTTGCTTAAACAACTGAATTTTATCTTGCCTTCCTGCAGGGATTTTCCGTGACTGGACTTAGATAGTATCAGACAAAGGAGAAGCCAGCAATGGTCTCCCTACTTTTCCGGTCAGATGATAGTCTTTTGACAACACAGGATACCCGTTTCCACTTCAACCTGTAGATTTTTATAACTATAGCACCCTCCTTATCCCTCTTATACCTAACAGCTTCTGCTTGGAAATCTTTACTGCAGAGATCCTTCATGTCCAGTTATACCAGCGTGAACTTTCTTCTCAGGCAGGCCATGAGCTACGAATCTTCCAGTGAATGGTGATGTATTTCTTCAAGTGGTGTTTCTTTGGTAGATGTGGACAATGACCTAAATTTTGTCATTTTAATTTTTTACTATTCATCTGCCTTACACTAAGAACCTCATGTATGTGAGCAATTTCTAAACAATGTGGGTTCTGCTGTCAGAATGAAAGTTAATTTTTTTGCCATAAAGCATTGTTTCTGCTCATGTAGGAGTTATAAAAATTTTCTGTGGCAAATTCTTGCCAAAATTCTACTGGAGACCGACAGTCTCATGTGACGTTCCTAAACATGCTTGCACATGTCCTGCTTGTTTGGAAAGTCACCAGCATGAATAAAATTCCTGTTTTAGATGTGTGATGTGCTGAAGTTACTGGAAATCTGCATGTGTATAAATATCAACACCCAGAATTTTTAAAATAAAGCAACCCTTTAAATGCATGAATTCCAACTGAAACCATATGTTAGTCTACATTTGCAACTGTTTTTCGTAAGACCATATGCAGACAGATATCCCACTTAAAAATGTAATAAGAAATATAACTTTGTCCTTATATATCTGCGGTATTATAAACAGCATTTTTGGTTTATGTCAGGTTTATCTTTCATTCTTGCAGTGTGTTCTCCAGTTACCTCTATTTTTATTCTCAAAAGGTACCAGTAAATACAATGAAGAGCTTTTCGTTTGTTTTTTTTTTCTACCTGTAAGTAGGCCATGAAGCCATGGGGAGACACCCTGTCAAACTTGTATCAAATTTTTGTGAGCCCCTGGGATCCTGGTTCAGAAGGTCAGTGTTGAAATGCTACTTCATTTCACAAATGTATGGCCGTATGCTGCCATCTGTCTGCTCTGCAGCTGGCAGTCAATAGTGCACCATTAGTTTTATGCACCAAATTGCAGCTGTTTTGTGCACTTCTGAAAAGCTGTTAAGACTTCTGATGTACTATTTACCTCATTTCAAAGCATTTTCTTTTGGTCTGCTTTGGCTCTTTATGGGAAAGCAGATTGCAAGGCTGAAAGGTTTGACATTATAAACAGGTTCTTTTTCTTTGTCCCCCAAAACAATGCCGTTCGTATCATCTTTATAGAATGCAAAAAGAACCAAATTAGCGTTGTCTGTGATATCTGTGATTCTCACAACTATTACTGTGACAAGGTGCCACCATATTCCAACATACTATATGAGATCTGAAAATGCTAATTCAAGCCAAAGCCTATGATGGGCTTTTTCGTAACTCATTGTTCATAAAAGCCTCTGAGACTGAATTGGGACTGACTGGCATCCTACCAATTCTGGATGTTAAAGACTCTAACACCTCATTATTGTGACAAAGATTGTAAGGGGAGAACGAAATGGCACAATATGAATTAATTCTTTTCTCATAATATGATGAGACTGGCACTGTAAGTTTTATAAATTCATTCCATTTTCATTGCAGATCTTAATATTTCAGTCTTCCCGAGGAGCCATTGTGTCGATTTGAAGTTATGGAGCAGACCAAGTACATAATGAATACAAAGTACTTTCTATATCTCACATCACATCCATTTGACCATGCCACCAATAAGAAACAATTTGACAATTTCAAATTAGGCAAATTGATAATTTGACAATTTGACAAACTTTGAAATTTCTTAATTTCAAACTTGAACTTGTCAATATTATCTTTAATATTCATTACTTATATTGTATTTTATTGAATACAAGTTTTAAAAAGTAAGAAATTATATGTATTTTGTAGGCAAGAATACTAGTCTTTATGCAGATTATGCATATTAGAGATTTTCATTAATATTCCAAGGTATTTAATCTAAAAAAATGTTATTAAAATACTGAACATTTACAAAGCTTCAGTAGAAAGTCAGTTTCTACATGGCCCATTTATTGTCCCTATAGCTAAACCCTAGATAACCCCTTCCAATTAAAAGTAAAGATATTTGTTATTGCAATAATCAGAAAGAATAACAGTTACATTTTTTGAAACAGAAAAGCAATTTAACAAACTGTGCATATGTTTTCCATGTAGTCAGCCATTTCATGACAGTAAAGCAAATCAAGAAAATATATATTTTATAAAATTCTGTTTCGTTATTATTTAAACTATAATTTTCCCAGAGAAACAGAATTATGCAGTACATCCATATGCAAAAACATGTAAAATTGAGTGATTAATGGAGGATCATCATGTATATCAGAGAGTAGGGGAATTAATTCTGTATAATTATGTTCCTGTGAGGAATATGAAGGTAATAAAACCAGCGTTTGTTCTGATTGTTTTCAAGTATATGTGCTGTTCCTAGTGTTGGTAAACTTAATACACAGGCTGTTTCCTTAGCTGGTTGTGAGCTTAGTCCTGACCTCAAAGGAGAAGACTAGTCTTCCTAGTTTCTTCCTTCTCTTGCAAGATTCCCTTGTCAGGTTATTTCACTACATGTCAAGAAACATGAAGGAAGCAGCCCTGCTAAGTAAGGCTTAATGGAAGAATTATGATGGGAGAAGAGAGGGTAAAAGCTACTTTAGCAGCCTGCCTCCAAAAGATATTTGAACATAATCACCAGGTAATGCAATCATGCAAGCTGAAGTCAAGAGCTGGCTTTAAAAAAAAAAAAAACAACAAAAAAACAGGAAAAAGGAAGATCAGAAATGACATCTAGAATTTCCAGAGTGGACTTCAAAACATCAGAAATGCTGAGAAGTTTGTGCTGAAATTTTTCATAATTCTGTTCTTTATGCTCTAAGCAAATTAAACAGAGTTTGTGACTTCAATTTCTTTCATGAGAAATATCAACTGACATGAATGCTTTTTAGTGAAGACTGGTTTTGCTTCAAAATAGTTGTACTTTCTGCAAATAAGACAAGGAAATTATCAAAGCACCTTGCATATTACTGTTCTGGAAGAATGTCACACCATAAGCAGGGTAAAATCTAGTGAGATTGTTGTTGTTGCTTAATATACATTTTTTTCTTTCCAAGTAGATCGTGTCCCTTACATTTCCAATATAGGCATTATGAAAAATTCACAACAGAGACCTGGAAACCCTGGGGAAAATGTTATCCAAAAGAGACTAAAAGTGTATAATTTTTTCATAATTTTTCTCCAAATCATATTTATAGAGGTACCCATCCTGTAACTCTGTCTCAGTACGTATGTTTCATGAAAATCATGTAAAAGACACAACTTCTTTCCTAGTTAGAGTTTGATTCAGAATGCTGTACCTCTAGCAATAATGGCTTAAGCAGTCACTTGAGTGCCTTCAGCGTTTAAACAGCTGCACAGTCAATTTAACTCAGTTTAAAAGTATCCATCATCATATAGTCCATTTTGGTTAAATGGACAGTAGATGTTATGCAGCCTGAATTGCTGGGGAGGTGAAATCTCATCATCAAAATGTGATGCTAAATAATACGGCTTGTAAGAAACTGGTTAATCCTATCTTCTGAGGCCATTGTAACAAAACTGATTATTATATTCTGCTTATCCGAGCTATTGAGAGTGAATTAAGTTGTACTATTTTCTTCAGAGATTGGGGGCTTTTCCTTTGTTCCAGGTCTTATTAGGTAAATCTGTAGGTAGATTTGCATTCTGTCTGCTCAGTAGATTCTCCGTGTACCACTACTTAAAGTTACTGCAAAAACTCAAGAAGAACTTTTCCAGCATAAAAGGCTGAAGCAGAACTTTTAGTGTTTGGAGGATTCCTGCTGCCATAATCTCAGAGTGAAGACTCTTGCATCCTTAGCCTTGTCTTAATCTTTTGTTCTCCATGTCTAGACTGCCCTCTTCACAGTAGGTGTCTTAGTACTCTTCCCGGTGATGTGGTTGTAGTTGTAGATGCAGTGTTCTGCAGGCTAGGGATCATAGCCATACTAAGAGCTCAATAGTGCATTTTTTCCAGGATCAGAAACTCTGCTAGTAGATTTTCATGGGTGCCAGGAATGAAATCAGTAGAAGGAGCTTCAAAGATGGGATAGGATAGAATGAAATGAAATGAAATGACATGACATGACATGAAATGACATGAAATGACATGAAATCAGACAGCCTAAATTTCCTACCCATGGGAAGCTTCACAATTTCTGGGTTTTTCCTTTGATTCAGAATGAAAACGTTCCCAGCAGAATGCAGTTTGAAAAGTCTGACCAGATCTATTTTGAACTCTTCTTCAAGTGTGCTTTTAAAACGGCTCACAATTACATGGATTTTTTTTTTGATTTCTCATCTCTTTCCTACAAAAAACATTGCTATATATCACTTTCGCTTTCCTTCAAGTCTTCCTCCTGGTTTGTCCCCTCAAACTTGCTCCATACAGTTTGCTTTCTGCCAAAGAACTGCAACTTGTTCTTTCTTTCATGATGTAATCAAATTTTCATACTGTATTGAAAGCATGATAAATAAGTGATACTGTTTAGTTTTATATTCTCATAAATGTGTATAGTTCTCTCTGCAAAAATAATACTATTTCACTGATCAGAGAAATTTATCATCTAGTACCAGTAAGGGAACTCTCTGATTTGTGTATGACAGAAATCCTCAAAACAGATCAAAGATTATTACTGTTCTGTTCGGAATGCTTGAATGCAACTTTCTGTACAATAAAACAAACAAAAAAAGATCTGGTTTCATCTAGCTGTATCTCAGCAATCATAATCCTTTGATATTAATCTGGATGCTCAGGTAAAAGCAATCCCCTTTGAAGATCTAATTGTCCTTATATTCATAGTGCAAATGCTCTATTTTTTCAGTTTGGTTTCAGCCTCTGAAACAAAAGCTAGACTAGAAAGCACTTGCTGAAAAGAAATTTCCTACTGGAGAATGACTGCTAAGAAATAGTGTCTCATTAATTTTCCTTGAGACTTTCATCCTGCAGTTACTAGCAGAAAACTCAAACCAGATAACAACTCTCCTACACTTAGGCCTTTAAAAGCATAGTCCTTTTATGAAACAGACTTGGTTGCTCTTGCTTCCTTTAATGTGAGAACCCTCTGTCTCACGGCCTGCAAGTCTGCTCTTCATCTATTTGTATTGTCCTCTTGGAAAGCTTAAGACCAGGTTAATAGTAAATGAGTGTACTTGTCCAGATTTCCAGTTGCTGAGAATCCCTAAAAGCAAGGAGGGATGGTGTATGGATGAAAGCTTAGATCTGCTATATGAAAGTGAATATCTTGATAATATTGAATGGGCTGGAATAATTACTGCAACACACAAAAATGTCACAGTTGTACTTTAACCTAGCTAGAACCAGAATGTTTGTGCCATCAACATATGTATCTGGTGATACGATCAGAATAATTAGTCTTGTCAATATGTAATATAGTATACCTGACAGGCACATAAGAGAAGGTAGCGTTCATATTTGGTCAGTGAAGCCTCACAGGTACTATTTAGCCAATCACCCTGACATATGGCTTCTTGTCCTACTGCCTGAATTGAGTGGAACAAAGTGAGAATTTTGAATGTTCAGTGCTGAAGAGAGGAAAGCCATAAGCTGAGGAAGGGGCTACCTCTTCACTGTCTTCCTTCTTACACCTTCCCCCAATTCAAATTTTATAACAATACTTTCATCTCACCTATCAAGTTCCTGTTATTTTTATCTGTCTTGCTTATGTAGATAAGGCAAGTCATCCATTTTTGCTGCTCGAAAATAGGATGCTACTCATCTCTGTGTAAGTAGGTCAATTCTGGCTTTTTAGCATTATTGACATTCTCCTTACGGCCCCGCTGTTGTACTGTTGTCAGCTGTAATGCATATGTGGAAGCACTCAGGGTAACATTAAAGATAGATGGGATAATCTCTGCAACCTGCTGCTGCATTGAGAAATGTAGCGCCACTCCTTTTGCAGCGCAGGCCAGCTTCCAGTGGACACAAAAAGCACCACTGCCATTTGTATCTCTGATCTCTGGTTAGAATGAGTGAGTATTGAGACTAAACTATATGCCTCCCCAAGGTCCCCCCCTCATCCTTTATCCTTGAGATAAGGAAAGCTTGCTTTGCTCTAAATCAGAGTTTTCTATCTTGGGAAAATCATTTCAATGCCTTCCATGACTACTCTAAGCTCGGTGGAGATAAAAGTAAATGAAGTAGATTATCAATTGCTGTCTGTTGGCATCGTGGGTAACTTGGGTATTTTGCATGTTCTTCTGAATTCTTTCTTCTTGAGCAAAAGTGAAATAAAAAACCTGGATAACAAATACTTTGTTTCATATTTATAGTACTGCTAGTAGTAAGTTCATTAGACTAACAGTATTTATGTCCTGCTAATGTAAATACTGTATTACACATGTGGTTGTCTACCAGATGTAAATACTCATATTTTTTCATAAAGGTGTAACAAGGAAAATGCTGGAAATAAAATACACAGAAGGGAACAAAATACAGTATGTCAGCTACTACCAATTCTCCAATCTTGGCTGTCAATTGCTGCTGGCCTTATTCTTGCATTGTACATATTTTTTATAGTTTAAATACTTCTTTAAAAACTCAGAGTTCCCTAAAAACTTACTTATTTTTGATGCTGAAAGGACAGCCCTAGCTTGTATATTATGTATGCGTATGGCAAAGAGGGAAAACTTGTCAACCAGTCTAGAAAAGGTGATAGTTTCAGAATTAAGGGAACAAATACACACACATAAATATTAGTACCAGTTTTCTCTAACAAACAGAGTTGCGAGTTGAATCGTTCCAATTTTCACTTTGATTGGATTTGGGCCAGTTAAAATAACTGATGTGCATCTTGAGATCTTGTGCAACTCTACTAATGAGAGTAGAATGTGAAAAAGAAATCGGGTCAAGTAAAGTTTGAGGCAGAAAAAAGTAGTTAACAGTACTCTGCTTAGAAAAAAACAATAAATTTAAAAAAATGATAAAAGGTAAAACAGGCATCTAAAGAAAGTGTTGCTTAGCTCAACACAGCAGGGACATGAAGTTCCTTTCAGATTTGACAGATTTCCTGGCAGTAAATTGCAGCTATTGGAATTAATAATGCTTAAGTAAGATATTAGCTTGAACGAAAATGGTTTTCCTTTGGAAATTGGTAATTTTATTCCTAAAATCCAGCAGAGACAACCTGCATCTTTTGAAAATAAGTACAAAATAATCTGTGACACCAAAAATTATGATTAAAAATTAATTTACAATTCAAGGTCAAGTCATCCAACTTTACCTTCATTCTTATTTAAAAACAATTTTCAATACATTTACTGTTCTATTTACATAGGATGTTTAAAGTTTCCTCTCTTGTGAATTATGTCTGTGACTTAGGGCGTGGAAATGACTGTCTTTTTTTTTTTTTTTTTTCATTGTATTCTTCTTAAATTATCGATGTTTTTCTTTGAACTACTGCTATTAAACAAAAATGGTTCAGGGGGTGATTCAGATTCAGAGAGGTTCCCCTTGGTATTTCATCAGAATGGCTGAAGTCTCTTCATCTTGTTAAACATGTCTCTTAGATATGACCATCTTACTGCTGTGTCAAGTTCCACATTCTAGACGTAATGGTATTTCACACATATTTTGCCTTTTGAAAATATGTGATGTGTTCAGAACTAGTAAAATGAGAAATTGAAGTGGATCCAGCACAGGAGTTTTTTAGAACAAATTCTTTAAAAGATAACTTCTGTTTTTTTGATATATAGCGGTACTTAATGGTGTGTTAATATTTAAATAATAAACATCTTTGTTAAAGATTCAGTAACTCTATCTTTTTAAACATAGTACATTTTCTATATGACAGTGTTTCTCAATCTTCTTTCAACCATTATTGCAAGTAAAAATACTATGGAGATGATGAGTGATAATGTAATTTATTTGTGTTTAAGTTCCAATAGGTTGTCAGAAAGGCTGTAGAGGTATGTGTGAAATGGAGGACAAAGGTTTTCTGGAACTCCTGTGATCATTAAATCAATCTGTGTGGTTCATCCACCTAAAGCAAAACTTCATTAATACTTTTCAAAAGCAGCTGTTAAGTAGGTGTGCGTGGGCACAAATTAGATCCCAACCACTATATTTAGTTATTCCTAGTCCTCTGATTCAATGTCTGATAAACAGCCATTGCTTCATCCCCTCTGTTTTTAAAACAACAGAACAAAACTTGTAAAAGCGATCATAGAACTTGTACTTTTTTTCAAGACTTTGTGTATGAAATTTTAATATAGATGATATAACTATGTTATATTAAAGCAGTGCAAAGTAGAGGCTGGCAATGTGGAGTAGATGATGCCAGGTATTGCCGAAAGAGGGAGAAGTCTTCTGCAGAGAGTAGTTGAATGCTACCCCGGGGAACTGGATTTTTCTGTCTGCCGCTGGCACAAATTTCTAGTGCAATGCCTGGCAAATTTTCAGAGAGCAACTTGTGTCGCCTTTTTTTTGTTTTTCGGTTTCTGAGTGGATGAACTGAGACCTACAGTCCGCTTTGAAAAAACGCAGAGCACTTACAGCTACAAATTTTCAGTGGCCGCATACAAAGTACGCAAAGCTGCCGCTTAAAAAAGCCGCTGTTCACCTAATTTGAGTGGATCCTCAGAGACAAAGTCTGCCCTGCCTAAATTTCAATTTCCTTTTCCAAACCATGGTTTTCCAGAGAAAAGATTCTGCCAGACTGCTTTAACATTTAAAAACACCAACAGTCTTCCTCCTGGCTAAGACGCAGTTTCGAAACAAGTGTCCTACTACCAGTCCAAGCCACTGTACCCAAACTCTATCTTAAGTAACCTGGTAACAAAAGAGAAACCTAGAATATGTAAAGGTCAACAGGGGGAGCTGGAACCAGTGCAAATTTCTTGTAAATGGAAATTGTTTTGTTATCAGTAGTAAGGGAGCAGATGAGTGAAAATGTTATAATTTCTTGGCAGAGCAATAGTATTTTGCAACAGACACACACGTAAGTACATTTCTGACACTTTTTAATGGCATTCATTTCTTCTGGACACCCTAGCAATTGGATAGACATCTTCATGGCAATTCAAAGATGACAATTTATAAATGAAATAATTTTATCCACTGTTTACAGGCTTTTCACCATGTAAATGCTACCACTGACTTCATCACAGACATCAGTAGTAGCTGAACTAGACATAGTAGCTAATACTCTTGTCAATATTGGCTCCCTATCAACAAAATTGGAAAACTTGACCTTACTGTGGTAAGATAGAAGATAAAACAAAGGGGGTGGGGGAATGTTCTTCTTGCTTGAGGAAGTGTTAGCTAGACTTGATTGTTCCTGATAGCAAATCTGTCTTGGTTAAATAAATCTATTTTACCAGACAATGCTAAAAAACCTTTGTAATTCTGGTGACCTAATTACATTATTTTAACTTTTAGACTACGAGGAAATTTCAACAAAGTTGTTCTAGGAAGACATCGATATAGAGTTAATGCATGCTTTAAGTTAGACTTGCCTTATCAGCACTAAAATGACAATTAAGATAATTTAATAGCTTTGTCTCTGACTGAATTCTCCGTAGGATTTTCTCCCCTCCTAAAGCTTTGAGAGAGGCCTTTTTATTTTTTTATTTTATTTATTTTTTGTATAAAATTCAGTTGTTAGATAAGGCTGCCCTCTTATGGAGATTGTGGGCACAAACTCTTGTTAAAGTTTTCACGATTTTTTTAATGGGCTTTGTAGACATGCTTTTCTTTACATGTCAACATAGTGGACAGTTAATAAACTACAGTAGGTGCACAAGTAAGAAAACATGTAATTTAGAAAGTAGAGACCGTCTTTGAAATAAATAGTTTCTTCATAGTACACTCCTATGAGAATCTTTCTCCTTAGGGCCGTTTTGCCTTTGACTGCAACAACAATTGGATTTCTCTTTCAATCACAGATAGAAGTCTTGCAAGTACATGCAAAACTTTCAGAGAGAAAAATTAGTCAACCTGCAGGAAGAAAACATTTAAGAAATGTGAATAGCTGATGAAAGACTTGATTTAAATAAATAAATTTTTAAAAGCACCTAAACTCTGCCCGCATTCATTTTCAATATTAATTTAATAACAGTTGTTTAGGGCTTAAGTCACAATACAGGTATACATTTCATATATGTAAAGTAGATCCAACTTCATCTGTATTACTGTGTGTGTTTTCTTCTTGAAAACAGATACATGCTTGCATTAATGTGGTTGTGAAAGGGAGATTTAGGCAAACTATTTTAGTAGAAATATTTTCTTCATTTCCTACTAAAAACTTTGTTATTGTTAAAAATATATTTACTTTCTTTCTTTCTACTTAAAAGTGCTTTTTAAATGGCAATTAAACCACTATTAATATTTTTCAGCTATCATAGAATCAAAGAATGGTTTGGGTTGGAAGGGACCTTAAAGATCATCTCGTTCCAACCCCCCTGCCATGGGCAGGGACACCTCCCACTAGACCAGGTTGCTCAAAGCCTCATCCAGCCTGGCCTTGAACACCTCCAGGGATGGGGCATCCACAGCTTCTCTGGGCAGCCTGTTCCAGCGTCTCACCACCCTCACAGTAAAGGATTTCTTCCTGATATCTAATTTCTTCCTGATATCTAATCTAGATTTACCCTCTTTCCGGTCTTTCATATTCCATCCTCACAGGTATAATGGCACATGCAGCAATGCAGAAGTTTTGTCATGTGGATGTGTCAATATAACGTGACTGGGAAGTACATGCAAAATCCAAGTCATATCCAGCTGAGATCTGATGCTGTAATGCAGGCCACACTGATCAGTTATGATAGAGAAAAACTGTAATAATATTTCTATTATTATTCAAAATTAAGCAGAATGGTTTAGAAGTTAGTGTGCTAATGAATTGCCTACCCAAGGCTTAAACATCTTTTAACGTCTATATTCACTGGTAACATTGAAAGTATTGAACATTGAAAGTAAGGTTATATTTTATTAATATCTAAAGATTCAAATAGCTTGTGTCCAAGAGTAAAAGGAATTGCCTGAGGAGCTCTTTGAATCACTGATGTTGTATTTTTTGTTGCTTGTCACTCTGTAGCACATTTTACCTTTTACTTTATAAGAAGGGAAATAGAAAGCTGCAGTTGGAGTTACTTTAACAAACAAATGCAGTTTCAGTGAGACCATTTGTGAAAAAACAGATCTACTGCCCCCACAGCTGGAAGAGTTAGCAAATTGGAAGGGGGTAAGAAAACAATAGAACTAATAATTTGAAATGTGGAAAATACATGTGATGGTAAGTAGATAAAGAATTGTCTGTTGAGCTTGTCTAAAAGAACCGCTGGTCTACAGGTATTTACGATTACTGATAATAATGGCTCTACTTTGAACAGACAGAATGGGGGGGTCCAGTCTTCAAATGCCTGGGTAAGTGGAAGTTATGACACTTCTACAAAGTACATTTTCCATCCACTTCACCTGTTCTGGCATTTATAATGAAGTGGCAAAAAAAATGTGTTTCCAATGTAAAACTGATAAACAAATGTTGCAAGAGTCAAGCAGTCCAATGAGATTTTGCACTAAATCCTTAATCTCTACAGTGCTGGCTCAGTCACTCATATTGAGACAAAAAAAGCACTGCAAAAGGTTTTTTAGAAATATTAATTTTCTTTAAAACTTCTTATAGTCAACAAGAAGTTGAAGTCAACCTTCTGTAAACAAGTTGCATTTGTGGATGACAATTCCACTAAAATAAGAGAAAAAACCCAATATGCAAATCTTCAGCAAGAAGTAGGAGACCACTGTTGGTGGACTGTCAAAAGAGGGTGAAAGAGTAAAAAGCAGTACATTAATTCCCTTAATGAAACTCACTGTCTTGAAGCAGTGTTTTCTGTATAGCCTCCGAGCCTAGCGACACTGTAGCCCAGCGAGACCTTTCAGATACTGCTTCTAGGTTGCTTTGCACAGCAAGAAATTAAGTTTTGCTTAAACGGAAATGGATGTACTATAGGAAAAGTTTTAACTGCAAATTTTGACTGCTGTTTGATTTTTCCAGTGTGGTTTGTTTTTTTTTTTTTTAATTAGATAATTTCATAGCCATATTCTAGTTCATTAGGAGATTTTAAAAGATCTTAATGCCTCAGTGATAATAGTCCACTAGTTCTGTGGCACAAACCGATGGCAGATAGACTGTGGAAGAGCAGAGGAATTGCAGAGCCAGCAAGATATTACCTTCTACAGTCTGATCCAACAGCAGTTCAGAATCAGTTGAAGCTGGACCTGTAGTTCATGGGGCTGCTGCAGCAGTGTCTCATGACATGGTACTTTTGGCTTTACTACAATATTTATTTAAATACTGCATATTTTGGCATGTATATTTTCTATGCTAATATTGGCTCATACCATCAAAAACCATCTTGCATTAAATTTGATGTTGAATTCTTAGACCACCGTCATGGCAGAATTAGTTCATACACATGACGATTCTCCTGTAGGGTGCCATCTGAATGGCTTATCTTAAATACAGAAAAGAAACTACAGCAAAGAAAATCCAGAAGAAGGTAGACAATATAATGCCAGGAAGAAACACCTACCTGGACAGTGCAAGTAGTGAAGTCTGATGGTACAATTTTTAAAGAAAAATTACAAACATTGACTAAGAGGAAGGGAAGATTAGTATAAGTACACATTAAAAAAAATCCAATGAAAAATTAATTGTTTCTGAATGTTGACAGGCATTGAGGAAGTTGCTGATCTTGGCTTACTGCAGAGGCACCAGTGAAGCAGCTCCTGAGACAGCAATATTTCATGACTGACAGAAACAAGGATTGCTGGAGAAGAAAATAGGATCATTTTAATTTCACATATATCCAATCCTTATGAGGAAAACGTCACATTAATACAAGCATTGTGACTTTAACATGGCCCAATGTCAAGCTGGAAATATGATGCAAGAGGCTAGACTTTCTGAAGCCAATTATTGACCGTCTCCTGGCTAATCATGTCCGTGAATGAAAAGTTAGCACAGTAATGCATTATATGGTATAATGTTATTTGGCAGGAAGCGTGGGCAGAGGGTAAGTCTGTTCTGTTCTTCAGGATGATCTATTGTAAGTAGGAAAGTAGATAAGGAACTAAAGGACTAAATGGGTCAAAAATTCTTTCTTAACTTTTGGAGAGAAGATGCTGGTAACAAACGGTACTGATTTCCATTCTGTTAATACTTCCATTTGGCTTGTTTATATCATGATAGGTACTAGACATTTTTCTTCCAATATGTTTATATTCAGCAAATGTTTGTATCCATGCTTTACTTCTCTAATGGTATATGTAAAGTAAGCTGCACATTGCCATATGTATAAGATTAATGAGATTATAAATAGTACGATCACTGCGTTGCTTCACATGGCAATGCATCTGTTAAGAAATGTACTAATTACAAAGCTCTATCCAGTCTGAACACTGAGCGGTGCTACGATATTAACTATTGCAATTCACTCGATCTTCTCCCTTGGAAACCGGTTGTACGATCTTATAAACCCCATCACTTTTCACTTATTCATTAGCTATTACAGTTATCATTCTATTACTTGTATTAAATAGTAATAATGACTTTATTATTATTATGGGGTGTGACTAAGACTTTGTCTGCATGAAAACAGGGACCAAATAAATAAATTAGCTGTAGTCTGTGGGACTCTAGCACTGAGTTAATTGCAGCCTAGTAATGAATCCAGATCCCATTGCAGTAGATGTTGTTATATACACAGATGAAAAACGCCACAGCTGTGTGGGGATGCTTTTAATGACCTATTTCATTTTAATGTAACAAATTACTTATTTAATATTAATTTAGCATTCTGTGTCACAAGGAAATCTATTGGTTGTATAAGACACAGTAATTTTTACCAGCACTGTCATTGTTAGCCAACTACGTAATCATAATTATCTGGAATATCACAGGCCTGTCTTGTCCCAAAGACAAACATGACTACTCCAGTAACATTGGATACTGAAATATTACAGATTTCAACATAGTAATTCAGAAAGCAAATGTACCACAGCAGTAAAATGTCAAAATGATAAGGAAAAGGAAAAAAAGAATATAGTGAAAAAGGGGGGGGGAAACGCCCCTTTATTTGGGCTGCATTTTGAGAGAGGAGAAAAAATAAAAATAAAATTTTCCTTCTTCCAGTTTAACATTCAACTTTAAATGCATACAGAAATCTAAAGTGTTTCATTTGTAGTCGCCAAAGTCAGGTAACAGGTCTCCTCTGCTAAATTACAGCTTCTTAGAATGTATGTTGTTCGGAGCAACCAGACTGAAGTTGTCAAATGCCATTACTATACTGCAGGGAGTAAGTGCCATTTTTAATATTTTTAAAAGTTTATTTAAAATGAAGAGAAAGCTGGACACAATCAAGAAGCTGGTTTCTGGCAGGCAGACAGGACAATATGGACACTGTTTCATGCAGGTTCCATGTGGCTGGGGGCTTGTACCGAATCTGTCACAACTTGGGGAAATGAGTAAGTGTGCCAGAGAAACATGTGACCTGTTGTCATGGTTTGGGCTGGACCGGCCGCTAGAACGGACAACAGATGCTCTCTTTTACCTCGCTCCCCTTCAGAGAAGGAACAGCATCTCCCTTCAGAGGAGAGGAGAGAAAATGAGAGGAAGAGAGAAATTATGGCTTGAAAAGAAACTTTAATGAAGTATTAATAATAAAATAATAAAAAGAAAATATAATAATACTAATAAGAACATAATGAAATATATACGATATATACAAAACTATATCAGGTTCCCAAGATGACAGTCACCAGCAGGCACTGGGAAAGTCCCAGACTGGACTCAGCAACAGATGGGAGCTGAACTCAAGAACTGGATTCAGGAATGCACGGGTCGGGATCAAAGGCAGATGAACAGACAGAGTCCTCCTTGGATGCCGGCCACTGAAGGAAGAGGCCTCAGCTTTTATACTGAGCACGATGCAGATGGGATGGAACATCCTGTTGGCCAATTTGGGGTCACCCGTCCTGTCCGCGCCTCCCCCCCGGTGGGACCCCTCTACACTTTTCTGCTTCCAGCCCTCCAGTGGGGCACACACCAAAGTGAGCTGACCTGGGCTGTTATAGCAGTAAGTATAAGCGGGAGCCTCTCTGCATAGCATTCCTTGGTGTTCACTATAAACATCAGACCTTATCTGCTAGAAGCGGACACTGGCTGAAAAATACACCGTTAATTTCAGAGAGTTAGAAAAGGCTTAACTGCAAAGGAAAATTACTAAAAAGAAAAGTGATTCTGCTTTACCTCAAACCAGGATACTTGTTTTCTGTGCTAAAATGACAGAAGCGAAGAGTACACCCTCTTCACACCTCTTCCTCCCTGCCGTGGTGTGCTGGTGCTTCTCAGAACAAGTGGCAGACTTTGGGCAAGCGAATGTGACCACAAAAGACAGATCACATACGAACATTTTCAAGTTTATGCTTCTGGGTTTTGTTAACGTATTTTTCTTAGTTCTAAAGGTGAAGATTTATTTCTAAAAATGAAGAAAACAATTGATATTACTTCAATTATTATTCTGTTGTGACAGGTGTATGCTGAATTTTCATACTCTTGACACCAAAACTATCCCATGTTGCCCTTCCCTGCTCTGAAGCAGCAGGGAATTCGAGATCCTTCCAGTGACTTTTCATAGTCTTATTCTATGACCACAGACAAAAACTACAGATACATCTAATTTATGTGGCCTTCTAGGTCCACTGAGGTTTTGAGAACATTAGCACACGGAATTGGTGCAGTGAACACACCCAGGAACATGAAGCACGGATGGTGGAAGTGCTGAGCAGCCCAGGTGGGCTGGCATTTTAACTCAGGGGCTAAGCCTTTTAACTGGCACTTAGCTGGGTTTTTTTTGGTCTCAGCTAGCTACCCGTGATGGTTTTAGATACACACTGTAAGAAATTAGAGCTGTAGAGCCTCAATGCTCAGTGCTCTTCAGGTGCCTGTTTTCCCCGAAAGTGCTGTTGTCCGCACCCAAAAGCACGGAGGACATTTTTACTGCCTAAGCAAGACACGACAACTCTGGGGCACCTCCTTGAGCAAAACAACACGCAAAACCCCTCTTCTCGCACTGAGCCGCAATGATCGCTTCCTTCCAAGAGCCATCAGTAGAAAAAAAACGCACCTAAATATTTTTAAAAGCTCGTTAGCGCCCCTCGCTGCGGGGCAGGTGGAGACGGCGGGCACCGAGGGGCGCAGGTCTGCGCCCCTCGGTGCCCGCCGTCTCCACCTGCCCCGGGGGTGGTCGGTCCCTCCCGGCCCCACTCGCCCCGGGCCACTGGCCACCTCCCCTCCGGCCGCCGCCCCCCCGCCGGGCCCCGCCCGGCCCGCGGTCTCCGCCAGGGGGCGCTGTGGCGGCGGGCGCGGCCGGTTCCCCGGCGGGGCCGGGCGAGGCTCCCGGGGGGCGGTGGCTGCGGAGCGGAGCGGAGCGGAGCGGAGGAGGCGAGACGGCCCCGAGGAGCAGCGGGAGCCCTGCAGCGCGGAGACAACACCTACCTGTGGCATGGGAGAAGTGAGTATTTTCTTTCCGCCCTTTTGTTCGCGGGGGTTTGCCCGGACTTTGCTCTCGGCTGCCGCTCGCCAGCCCCTCTGCCCCCTCCTCGCCTGGCCTCGCCCCGGAGGACGGCAGGAGCGCTGAGTAAAAGCAGGTACTGTATTCGGTTGCTTCCCTTGTCCTTCTTTTGCTTTCCTCTTCCCCATCACTGTCGTGTCTGCCTTTTTTTCTTTTTTTTTCTTCCTTCTTCCTTTTTTTTTTCTTTTTTTTTTTTCTCCACACTGGCATTCACATTTGGGGAGCTCTTTTTTTGCAAGTCTCAGGTTCTCCTAGTCTCTAGCTTGTTAAATTCTCCCCTGTACACCCCCTGAGGAAAGAAAATTCAGTTCACACCAAGCTATGTCTGAGGTCCCGCTTGGTTATCTTTGAGGCAACAAAAGAAACGCATTCTTCTTAATTTGCCGTGAGAGAGAGTTTGGAGCCGCGGAGGTGGAGCAGGGTGAGCTCTAGATGGAGGATTTTCCTCTGTGCCATCATGTCCCCTTGGTTGCTAAGCAGTGGTGACCACATCTGTAGAAAGATGGAAGAAGCGCACAGAGGAGAGAGTGCAACAGGAGAAGCCAGGAAGAAGAGCGTGTCCTCGTCTCAGGCAGCCTTATCTGCCAGCTGTTTGTGTAGAAAACAAAAGCCTGATGCATTAATTGTTCTTATGTGCCTTGTTGCCTTAACTCTAAACTTCTCACATCCCTTCTTGTACTCCGGGTGGAGCAAAGCTCTTTTTTTATCCAAATTGGTTTGTTGTGATTTTTATACAAAGAGTAGTAATTCAGAAAAGCACGCTTCGTGCTTTCCACAGAGTGGTACTGCTTCAACCTCAAAAAAATTTTGGTAGGAAAACGAAGAGTGGGAGCAACCCTTACACAAAAGTACATGGTTGCTTTATGAAAAGTCATGCAGTGGGAAGCTTTTCCTTGAGAAGATTAATTTCAGTACACTTTTCCTGCACTTACATAAATTCAGCTTTTGCTGTTTAATTTGAGGGCTTCAATCTATATAATGTTTCCTTGTTACTGAAATAACTCATTGTTTCTGGAATAGATTAAAAAGAGATTAAAGAGTGGGATGTAAAAAGTGAAATTAAGTAGTGGAAGAGAAAATTTAATTTATTTTTCCCCCCCAGATGAACTTGTTTTAGAGCAAATACATGCGTGGGAGTTTGCAACAAAACCCTCACCTTAAGATGAGTTACTTTAATGACATGTTTCCTGTTTGATGCGTAAGGTGTGACTTTGCCTACGTAATGAAAGACAGTCCTGACGCTGCCATTTTGATGTCAATAGTTGAGCGTGTGGGAAATGCCTTCTAGCTTCGAATTGGACTGAAAGTCTACTTTGTATTAGAATCTGGTCAGTTGCTGCGTTGTTGGTGTTTGCCAAACGCGGCTGTTGCAGGCAATGAGGAAGAATCCCCCCTGCGTGTTGGCTCCACTCTCTCTGTGAGAAACGCAGCAGGTCCCAGGCTGGTGCTGCTGGGGAAGGGTGTGTCGGGGTGGGAAGGCAGAGCTCTGCTGAGCATCGCGCAGCGAGGCTGGGGGCGGTCGGAGCCGTGCACAGCCTGCTGCAAGATTTGCCAAGCGCCAGGCTGGCCGTCAGCCAGTCCGAGGGGTTTGGTGTCATCTTCACCCACGCTCCATCCCTGTCACCTGTCTGTGCTCGGGATTCAAGAGGATAGTTTCATCTAGCATCCTTGTTTTTTAATTCTTTATTACATATTTTTAAAAACGGTGTGTTTTTTTTTAAATGGTCTTCGAAAGGTGTATTTAGCTGAAGTTCAAACCAACACAGATTTGACGACAATACAAGATTTGCGTCAATCTTAGGCATTGATAGATACTTTTACATTATTCCTAAGAGACACAAAAGCAAACATTGCCCCTTCTGTATTTAAAACATTATTTGGTGTTTGGAGCTGAAGTTCAACAGAGAGAAACCAAAGTGAGCAAAACAGATTGTTGATTTTTAAATACACACATTGAAAGAAATGCAAAGTGCAGATAAACAGTATGAGATGTGAAGAAATTCCTGGGCTTTTAAACAGATTTTGTTAATCTAAGGTTTTATTACCAGCAGTGCAATATAGATATGGACAGTTTTTGCCTTCAATATTTTATTTCAAAACTCGTTTCTCTTGTTTGAGGCAAAGATGAAGCTTTGAGGCAATGCTGAAAAGATAAATACTTTGTTTTTCTTCATATAAGCAAATTTAATTTGTTGTTAATACATACTTACTACTAACAAGGCGTGATAGCATGTAGAAGACATTCCACCTTATTCCGGTCCAAGGAAACACACTGTGCCTGAATGCAACCTCTTCAGCACATATGTCCTCATTTAATTTTTTTGTAGGGACAGTGAGTTGGATGTCTCCTGCAGCATGTCCTTTGGGACGGCATATGTGCATACAATCCAGAACACAAGGAGAGAAAACTATAATTTAATCATCGAAAAGATTTTTCCCTCCTGTTGAAATAAATTGTCAACTCAGCCCAGGACAAGGATGTAGTTATCAATAATAATCACAGGTGTCACGCTCCTTAGAGAGTTGAGTCATTCTCAACGTTGAGTGGTTTTGCTGGTTGACGCAGTTGTGTCCAAAGCACATTGGTCGGTTACCAGGGAAGATTTCCCATTAATTGTCTTACTCCTTTTGTTAAGGTTTTTGATACTGTTAACTAGTTGATTTCCAGATAGGAGATAAACCCTTTCTCACGTTTCTAAATACAGGTTGTATTTTCTTATGCAATGTAATAAGTTTTGTATAAATAGTTTTCTTAAAGTCTTGGAAGAAATCTGCTGTAGAAATTCAGTAGCAAAGCAGAAGTTTAAAACAAAAATTAAACCATCTTGCATGCAGTTGCATTCTGGGGGAAAAAAAAAAGCCACAACAGAGATTTGAATATATTTTCATATGCAAGCAGGTAAGTTTAATACAGTTATTCCCCTAGAAGTTCTGTCAAATTCTCTGTCAAGATTGGACTCTTTCTTTGAAAGTCACACTTTGAAATCTTGCTTGCCCGGAGTTCAACAAGCTAAGTAAGGGAAAACAACAACGCTCCAGCAAGCCTCTCTGAGTGCGCGCATTTGTGACGTATTTGTGACAGGTATTAATTGGGAGTTCCCCCTGTGTCTGCGCATTTAGTTGATCTTCTTGGGTTACTATTTTGTTGACGAGATTATTGACATATAGATGTAGTTTATTTTTCTTTCATCCTAAAATGGTATCTTTCTCAGATGATGCGTGTGCAGAATCACCCGGTGTTATCCTGAACTTTTGGACATAAAATTCTTGTTTAAAATTGCCATATCTTGGACAGAGTGGCCTGAGTAGCTGAGAAACATAAAGTGTCCCTCGGGGGCCGTTGCAGTGTTCCCTGCTTCTGTTCCTTGCCTCCGGGAGCTGGCAGCACTGGGGTGCCACAGGGACTGGTACCATGCCCAGCGTACGTGCCAGGGTATAGAGATTGGATGCCATTTATGCTGCACCCAAAGCAGCAGCAGGCAGGTTGTCTCTAATTTTGGTCCCTGTTGTGGGTACTCCTGAGAGACTGCTGAGTCTTGCCACCTGAGTTCCCGGAAAAAGCTAGGCAAGCCCATTGCATTTGACACACTGTTTGGCTTTGTATCTGTATGATTTACAGTACAGATTATCCTGGTATGAAAATGAGTTGATGATACAGTGAGAAGATACTCTTGAGGAAAAATATAAAACCAGCAAACTTCACCATACTTTTACAGATATTGATTTATCTTGCTACAACGTCATTGACAAGGGGTTTTTTTTTTGTGCCTTAAGTATGCAGTTTGAAATCCTACTGTGTTCTTTAATATATCTCCAGGTTTCCTGAACGTATGATGTATGTCTTGGAATATTTACAGCATCCCTGAGAAGTGTTTTGCCCAAGTATTTTTACTGTGTATAAATAATGTCTAGATCAGTGGATAGGCTATTACAGAATGTATAAAGGCTGCATCCTCCCCTTCCTACTGCATTTGCTAGACGCAGTTGTGCAGCTCTGATGCTGGCAGTTTAACTGCATGTGTAGAGGAAATGTTTGATGTTTGATATTTGATAGGATGGCAGCCGGGAAGGAGCTCTTTATTTCTAGTACCCAAATGCGTTATTAATATGTGTATGCTTCTTGATCATCTGGCTAGCATGAAAATACTTTATAACAGTGAGAAATGTGCCTTCTGAGCAGCTGGCCAGCCAGTGAGGAAATGCTTTTTTGGAGGTCTGCCACCTAGTAGGGACTTGAGCTTCTTTGCCCTAAATCATAGAATCAGAATTGTTAGGGTTGGAAGGGACCTTAAAGATCATCTAGTTCCAAACCCCATGCCATGGGCAGGGACACCTCCCACTAGATCAGGTTGCTCAGAGCCCCATCCAGCTTGGCCTTGAACACTTCTAGGGATGGGGCTTCCACCACCTCTCTGAGCAACCTGTTCCAGTGTCTCACCACCCTCATGGTGAAGAACTTCTTCCTAACGTCCAATCTGAATCGACCCACCTATAGTTTTAATCCATTGCCTCTAGTCCTACCATTACCCGACATCCTAAAAAGTCCCTCACCAGCTTTCTTGTAGGCCCCCTTAAGATACTGGTAGGCCACTATAAGATCTCGTCGGAGCCTTCTTTTTTCCAGACTGAACAGCCCCAACTCTCTCAGTCTGTCTTCATAGGAGAGGTGCTCCAGCCCTCTGATCATCCTCGTGGCCCTTCTCTGGACACATTCCAGCACGTCCATATCTTTCTTGTAGTAGGGGCTCCAGAATTGGACGCAGTACTCCAGGTGGGGTCTCACGAGAGTGGAGTAGAGGGGGAGAATCACCTCCCTCGACCTGCTGGCCATGCTTCTCCTGATGCAGCCCAGGATGCGGTTGGCTTTCTGGGCTGCAAGTGCACACTGATGGCTCATGTTGAACCTCTTGTGCACCAGCACCCCCAAGTCCTTTTCTTCAGGGCTGCTCTCAAGCCAGTCACTGCCCAGCCTATATCAGTGCTTGGGATTGCCCCGACCCAGATGGAGGACTCTGCACTTGGTCTTGTTGAACTTCATGAGGTTGGCATGGGCCCACCTCTCCAGCCTGTCAAGGTCCCTCTGGATGGCATCTCTTCCCTCCAGCGTGTCAGCAGCCCCACACAGCTTGGTGTCGTCGGCAAACTTGCTGAGGGTGCACTCTATGCCACTGTCCATGTGGCTTCTCTGGTACCTGCTGCCTGGGAGCTGGACATTCCTCAGCAATGAGGTTGTGGTTGGCCAGCAAGTGGTGTGCATTTCTGTGCTTGCTCAGCTCTTATCTCCATCCTGATTCTATCTGGGAAACCTTCTCTTATAACAAGGTTTATATTCAAGCAGAAAACCTCAGAGGAATTGAAATGAACTAAATTTAATGATTTGAAGATATGCACTGCCTTCAGAGTTTTTAATATGTATAACTGGATTAATGGGTACAGGCAGAGGAAAGCAGTTACAATATATTGTATAGCTACAATGTGTTTATAAAGGCTTTGCAGCATTTTGTTGAAAAAAGTTTCTCATTTCTTTACTGAATTTATTTATCTAGTGCTCAGGGTGTTTTAAAATTATTTTCTTTTCCTAACTAGGCAGTTGGTGGGGGAAGAGGAAGGTCATTATTCAGGAACTGAAATTACCAGATAGAGTGCTTCTAGTGTTGGTTGTTTTTGAATACATACAGGCCAACCGAGCAAAGAGACAGGAGACAGTGGGGCTCTGAAAACAGTCACAGTGAGGTGATACTTACTGAGGAAAATAATACATGGATACACTGCGTGGGTAAACATGGCTATAGAAAGAGCAGTGGCGGTGAAAGAACTTCATGTTTGGCATCATCTCATGTTAAGGGTGCGATGGAGGTGGCTGCCTTCCTTAGCAATCCATCAAAACCTGAAAGATCTCTATTTAAAATAGAGACCTCAGGTTCAGCACAGTCAGAGGGATCTCGTCCAGGAACAGAGCCATTTATTGGGTGTGAGACACTGATTTTCATGGAGTAATCTATTTTTTCTTCTATCCCAGTAAAAATACGATTCCTTTTCTGTTGCAGTACTTCTCTCTTGGGACTTAGACTCCAGCTTTTGTGTAGAGCAGTGGTGGTGGTGGGTTGTGTTAAACTTCTGTTCTCTCATGATCTGTCTTAGAGGACATAAGATAGTAGTTTGCTTGACCTCTGCCTGCAGTCAGTCCTGTCACTGCTGGATTCAAAATTCTTGATCAACACAGCCTGTATTTCATCTGTAGCCTGTGCGTGAGATTTCGAAGGACGTCACTACATAACACAGTGGACCATTGTGTTAGGTAATTTTGAGCTCTATATTTTATACCACATTTATTCAGAAAAATATGTTAACTAACTTGCACTTGTATTAAATAATAGATCCTAATTCTCAGAAACTTATTCTTCTGTTTGCAGCCTAACTGATGTATTTTTAAGAAGGATTTACTATATTTTCCCATGATAAAAAGAGCATACAGCTCTTTTTACAAAAAGAGATCTCAACTTACTCTTGAGTTACCCAGTTCATTAATAACATGACCCTGAGATTTAGGTGGGAAAAGATATTTCAGAAATGGAGTGATGACTTTAAGTACCTGTAAAGAATATATAAGTAAGTAAAAATAATGAGAATTGGTATGATTTTTTTTTCACCTTTATAATCTTAAAGACTTAATTTTATTGTATGTCCTTCAAGTGATGTATTAATTTTCGGTTCTCTTTTTGTAAAACGAAGACTGTCATAGAGAAGATGTGATATAAAGCTTTCAGGCTGTAGATACTTGTCGTTAATACTTAATGATGTTTCAAAGATGATATTTAATAATATTTTGTAGCAGTTTCTGTGGCTTAAAAAAGATTATTTTGTTAATTAGATTTAATAAATTGAATGAAAGAAGAGTCCATTTGTCTGGAGCACCAAATAGCCATGATCACTTATTTTGTCTGTCTTTCCCTCACTCTCCTTCCGTCTCCCGATCCCTAGAGGCATATTTTATTTTCATCTTGCTGTGTCTTTGTCCTTTCACTGAATTCAAGCAGAGCTCTTTCCTTCCATGTAGTGATGATGTACTACTTCATTGATGATGAAAAGGAGTGAAGTAGTGACTTCCGGAGGCTTTGCTGCACTAAATAATCACAGTGATTTTCTGTTTAAGGATAAGACGCATACTGTTTTCATGAAACCTGTGCACCAACATATCTGAGATGATAATTCAGAGAAGTCCAGAATCTTGAAATGGACTTTGGTGAGGCGCTACAAAAATAAGAGTGTCTCTTTTTTTCTCCGTAGAAAGTTGATTCAATTTGTGATGAAGTCTTCAGACACTTGCTTTCTGAGAAGTTTTATCTATTATGAAAAGGGAGTGCAGAAATTATCACAGCCTTGTGCTTTTTTCACCTTTTTGTTTTGTGGATACCAAAAGATTTCCAGAGCCCTTAAGAAATACTGCTTCTCTGGATTGTTGTAAATTATGCACTTTCTGCTGTATAATGCTTTACTTACTTTTTGTGGATTTCTTTGAGTTTGACACAGTGCCAAATGGAGCAGTGGCCCACAAGATTCAAACAATTACCTAATAATTTAAAGGCATGCAGAGGGTGGGTGAGAGAGTGTTTCTATTAATATAAAAAAAAATGATTTGACCACTCTAAGATGGAATAGGAATTACTTTAAAATTAAATAGTACTGCGTGGATATGCAGAACAATTGTCTCAGAATTTTGCTGAGGGACATAGATGTAGAAGTAGGTTGTTCTGCACTGGAACTAAAGTGACTCTATTCTAGAAATTAGTCTCAGGTTCTTATATTGTAAAGTGTTGTTTAGGGTTTGTATTTGGGGATGTGGGGTTTTTTTTGTGGTTTGGTTTTTTTTGTGGGTTTGTGGGGGTTTTTTACAGCCTCCATACCATACTATTATCTTTCACCGTAAGAAAAAAAAAAAGTAAGTAAATTTCTAGTTCTTGGGGGAGTGATGACTGGTTTGTTTTGCTTTTTAGAGAAATGGTTGACAGTGTGGCAACTGAATCACAGAGGCAGATGAAACAGAAAGCAAATAGCATCAAGCATTTATAAGCCTTAAAACAGCAACTCCCATTCTTTTAAGCAAATGCCATCATTTCTAGGTGTATTGTATGTTTAAGAGCAGTACTGATAGCTTTTTCTTTTCCTCAAGCTTTTACATTGTTAAAACACTTATTAAAAACTCTAGAAGTGGGACAAGGGTGTCCAACAATGCTACTGCATCTGTATTTCTTGTTTATGAGGATTGTAGTCCAGCTCAAATGGAATAATAAATAAGGATGCTTTTTAAGTTTTTCTGTTTAGAATCTGCCCCTGTTCAGTCAGATTGATGACAATGTTCCTCCCATTTTGGGGAAATGTGTCAAATGACAGTAGCGCTTGGTACTTTGTAAGTAATTTAGAGACGTCAATATGTTTACCAGCAAATAAACTGGCCACAAAACCCACTGCCTTTTCATGGTTTTGCATTATGGGGATGTGTGCTCATAGGTATCTTTTAGAAGGAGATGGATGTTTAATTTTGGGGATTGAAGAACTCTCTGGTAACTGATTTTCTAAAGGTGGTGTTGTTTTAGTGCCATTCTTCTAGTTTCTTGTTCAGTGTGAATTTTCTGGTTCTTTTCCAAAAATTGTAACATTCTGTTTATACTGGTTCTTTACTCACTTTAAATTTTAGAAAGCTGTGTGTGAATTTGAAGATACTTGGAAGTTTCTTTATTTCTTAAATTCATAGAGCTTTTTTTTGTTGGCTAAGCTATAAAACACACATATAAAAAGAAAGACACACACTTCCACGTCATCTGGAGTTCTAAGAGATGCAAGGAAGTGAGGGGGAAGGAATGCAGGCACAGACTAATAGGCTATTCCCCTCTCCTGATGAATACTTGATTAAATTATTTATTCCTCCTGTATGACTGGGAAGGAAGGAACACGGAAGGTTTTGAAGCTGCGTGTCATTCCACAGTGCTGATAAAGTACAGTGGCTCTGGTGGTCTGGTCTGAAACAGCTGCTTTCTGTTTGCCTGAAAAAGAAAATGGTGGTGAATTAAAAAAAAAAAAAAAAAAAAAAAAAGAAAGAAAGAAACCAAGAAACCATTTTTTAAACCAAGTGATGCAGTTTTGTATAGCACTTTTTAAAGAAAAAATATTTTCTGTGAATGTCTTGTAATTCTGTTTTAATTATATTGCAGTTGCGCAATATCATTGCTGCTTTCTGCAACAAGGTAGCACTCCCTTGTTTCTAGGGGACCATGTACTACTGCATATTAAGAAAGGTTGTGTGCCTACGTCAAGGAGCAATAGATTATTCCATGTACCAAATTACACTGATGGGTTTTGGTTGGTTAGGTTGGGTTTTTTGTTTGGTTTTTGGGGATTTTTGTTGTTGTTGGGTTTTTTTTCTTCACATGGCCGTCTAAAAGGATGTCTTCCTGTGGGGCTGAGTTTTGGCACTTTGCATTCTGAATTTGACACCATTTATTTTCTTCTTCATACAAAAGTTACAAATGTGCTTCCGAGTTAGGTAATGGTAGTCATTACAGGAAGCTTTAGCCAATAATACAATTCTCTGATGCCAAGATACATGCTGGCAAATGCTACGTTGCTGAACCTGCAGAAGTGTATGTTTGAAATCTTCACAATGAGTTTGTAAAAACTGTTTATAATGCAAGTATTTAATTTTAAGACTATTTTCACATGAAGAAAGCGTATTATGATGATTTCTAATAGTTTCCTTTAAATTTCATGTTTGAATCCGCCCAAGAACTTTTGTGGATATGCAGTTTGCCCTCCGCATTCTCAGCTTTGATGTAGGGGTTGGGGCAGAGATACAGCCACTCAAGCCCTTCTCTTTCCTTCAAATGTCGCAAAAACAAAAAGCCCTCAAATTCCTTGGTTTATTCCATATTTACTCCAGATTTTATAGCAAGACCCTCTAATTCAGTTGCATATTTGCCTTAGGGTGATTCCAGAGCCTCCCTTAAAATGATAAAATTGCATGAAAAATGAATTTGATCCAACATTGTGGAATGGGATACCTGTCATCTCACCAATAATCCTTTACCTGGAATATCACTTTATGTTCCTCTAAATTATCATTTTCTTTAAAGGCATGTTGTGATATAGCTCCCTTTTCCAGTTGCAAATCTGAGTTGGAAGAATTGGGGGAATGTCTGTTCCCTATATGCTTGTGACTACTTTTAGTTACTGTTGCTGCAGGGATATTTTCAAAGATCTACCTGTAGGTTTCCCGTATTCATCTGGCGCCTTGTGCTGCAAGGTAAATGATTAACAGGTGTTATTTCTAGAGGTATTTCTAATGGCTCTAGATTTGATAATGAACAAACACTGATAACTATCAGGGAAATCAATTTGGATATTTCCCTTGCTGATCATGCTGTCTTAATAAAAGCGGGACTCAATGAAGTGCTTTCATGTGTGTGAGGTGGGGCCTGTAATGATCAAAAGGCTATTGTCTTCCACATTGGAGGCAGGGACACCTTTCAGGCATGGACAGGCAGACAGGCCTGTCATCACAGGCAGGCCAGGACACCTTTTGCTGGATCGGGTTGCTCAAAGCTCCATCCAACCTGAGTTGTTGAAGCACAGCAAGTGCCCAGGGTGGGCTTGTTCAGAAGGGTTGTGAACCACTGTGTTCAAGGCAGGGGTAATTGATGGTTCTGTGACTTCTGAATAGGCATTATTGGCAGACATGTTTCTATGTTGTTTTTTTTTTCTTCTAGCAAGTGTCAGACCCTGATAATACAGTGTGAACTTGGTGAGCCTTTTTTTTAAGGTAGTCATGCAGCTGATACAATGACTCCAAACATTTTGAATATTTTAGAATTTATGAAGAGCTAAGTCAGTAAAATATCAACTTCATCTCCTTAGTCTTAATCATTGAATTTTTAAGCATGTTTGGGAAAATATGGATATCTCTCATACTAGCATGAGGTGAAAAAAAAAAATTTTCTTTTGAATTCTTTTTATGTTGTCAGTGCCCAGAAGAGTGGATTGTACCAGGACACTATGTTTATCTTTGTCTACAGATTATCATGAAATAGCTTATAGAGGTTGATCCTTTTCTCCCCGATCTTCAAGAATCTTTTATACTTACTTGCTGAAAGTTGTTTCTCATTGCACATAGCAGTCACATCCTTTAAATTAAACTCAGGTAAATTGGCTGCAGAATCCCTAGTTTGATTCTAATATTACCAACAATAATGCTTCATTAATTACTATCAATATTTCAATATTTTTCAGCAATCCAATGTGGTATAGTGTTTTACTGCTGCCTCTGATTCATATATCAGCTGGCAATCGATACCAGCCAGTGCAACCTTGATTTTGAAACTAAATTTAAACGTGGAGGGCAAAACATAGTGGAAAGAAAATAATTATGAAATTAAATTACTACTTCAAATTTGCATTTCCTTTTTCATTCAGCATATTTTGTTTTCTTTTAGAGGATACTGTCATATCTGTTTATTTGTTCATCATTTCCCCTGCAGGTGCAAGGGTAGCACTAATTTCAGGGGTTTGTTTTAGAATAATTTACCCTAATCCAGTTAGTTTTTTGCTGTCCATAATTGTTGTTTACACAGTCTAGAACAGGAGTAATTTTTCAAAAGCAAGTAAATAAGAAAAGTAAATGAAAACATGAGACGTGTTTCCAGATGTCCTTTAGAGTCTTCAGTAGTGTGGGTTTTGTACGGTTTTGTGCAAGTGGAGAAAGGTTTCCTGTTGTATTCTTGCCAACTGGTTGGACTGTGAGATAAATTTTAATGCAGACCTGTCTCATAATATAGAGCCAAATAAAATAGAAAGCCAAGAAGAAAAAGGGATGAGGGAGGACAAATACTCCAGAAAATATAAGGACTTTGGGATTCAAGCTCCACAGAAAACGACTGCCAAAGCTGCCTTGAAGTTCCATTGTTCTGGCTTATGATCACATGAATGTCTGAAAATGACTGATAAAGCCTAAATGCATTAACATTGTTTACAGAAAAGACTTAGTGGTCATAGGGAAAAATTTTCTTTTAAGAAGAATTACATCCCTGAACAAAACTGAGCAAAACAGACAGAGTGTAACAAATGCTTATTTGATTGTGAAAGAGACCTGTGGTTATCATCCTGGTCTCACGATAGTGTTTTCTAAAGATTAAAATTCAAGCAATACGTTTTCCAAGTTTCTTTCACAATCTTTTTTCCCTTTGTCTTTTAATTGTGCCATAAAGCAATTCTGTAGTGAAATAAGTCTGACATGTAGAAAGCGTAAGAAAAGCAAAGGAAATGCTTCCTATATCGTTACTTCAGCCACTGGCGTAATACTGGAAATAGTTTAGTTAACATTGGGGTTAAAACAATGATGACGGGGGTGCCTATTTTTCTTTTTTTTGTGATAAATTTGGCTTGAGGAAGAGGGCCATCAATGCTTCCTCTCATTCCATTATGTCCCCTCTAACTGCTGTGCTGTTTGTAATGTGTTACCACGTGCAGGTTCCTACATTGCTCTTTAGCTGACATGTATGTATTTTCTGCTTCAGCTGAAGGAGTTTTTTGAATATCTTAACACATTTTGAATTGTCTATACCCTCCTGGCACCTTTGTCTGATGGGCATTCCTGTGGATATTCCATAGCTACAGTGTCACAGAGAAGGCGCAATCTTACATTAGTATTCATATTTATAAAAAGTAGTGCATTTTGTAAACTCATGGAAATGTATGTAAATGTAAGTGAATCTTTGCTATTACTGTGCTGTATTAATTGAATTGGTTGGGACAGAATATGCAGATGACAGGATTGATTCCCTTATATTTACATATTTTTGTTTGTAGATCATACTGCTTTTTGATGGTAAAGCTGGAGTTGAATGTAACCCTGATTTATTTTTTTTAATATGTATATCATCAATAATAGTAAAATACTGTAGAAAGAGGAGGAAATAATCTAGATCTGCGTTTGATCAACAGTTCCAGCTTGATAGAAAATTTTAGTAGAGTCAAAGGCTGTGTTCAATAGGTTTTGATTCAAAATACCGATTTAAATTCAAACTAAAAAAAAAAAAAGTGTTACAATGTATACAAATAGCTATTGCATTTATTCCATTGTGTCTTATATTTTGGACTTTTAAAAAAGTTAGTTGGGTTGTAGATCTGCTAATTCAGAGTTGGTGATTGGTTTCCAGGCTTGGTTTGCTGCAAATTTCTGCCTCTTGTATGTCAATTGGTGTTCCTATACATCTGTGAATATCTGTTTTCTTGTTCAACTATGTAAACGCTTTTATTTTCTGTTTCAAAAATTATATAATTGATTAATTACTAAATTATAAGTGAGGCGAGGTTGCAGTTTCTAGAGAAAAAGCTAGCTAACCTTTTTATCTTGGAATGAACTATCTAAAAGGATCACCCAGGACTAAATGTCAAATAACGTTCTTTTCTGATGTTACCAAAAATCTCAGAAACTTCAAAGCCTAGGCCATGTTAAGGCTTAAATGTGAACTCAAATATTTTATCTGCCAAAACAAGATCTTTTTACTAACAGATTAGCAAGCACTTCTGTGTTTGTCTAGTATTTGTACTATTTGGAGGAAAACCAGCATTATTGATAGAGTTCCGTCCGGCTCCTGTGTTCTGGCATTACTTAGGGGGGACAGCTATTCTTAGGGCACTCCTCTGTGAAGAACTGAATGTGAAACTCTTGAAGTATGCTAGTATTTTCTTGGTGCTGATTTATTAAAAAAGGGCATTAAAAACTGCATTTGTTCTGGAGTGTGTTGTTCGGGTTTTTTTTTTTAGTGCAGATTCAAATATTTAGAAAGTAAAGGTTTCTATGTACAGAGTGGCATTAGCATCATTCCAAAATGTCTCATTATTGTGGGCAGAACTTTTAGCTGGAAGTAGGTTAGCAAGGCTTTGTCATGAGAATGAAGTTTCTCTTACATGTCTGCTTTGGACTTTACCTCCTGTGATTTCCCATCATGGTGTCAAGATTTTTCTCTTTCCTTCTCCTCCTCCCATGTTCCTTGGGAAGCAGATAGTGAACTTTGCCAACGTGGTTGACAGCCTCAGAATCTCTTGTAGCAACACAGCACTGCATTTTATGCTGTTGAACTGAAAAGAATAATTGGTATTGAACTCTCATCTCAATTTTACAATCTTACTCTGTTTCTATGGCTTTTTAATGGATGTAATGAGTAAACAGTTTTTTTCTGATACTTATAAAAATTCAATAATGTACTGGAGGTGCTAAATTCTTTTCGTACCTAACAGCTGAACTTTTTCAAGAAGAATATCCTGCCTTACATCTCTGTGATGATGTATGCTGATGCAATTTTCCATTTTCAGTGTTTTGCACAAAGACATAGAATGTATTTGGGAATTTTGCTTCCGTACCACTAGAACCCGAGCCAGGTTTTACTGATCACCCCCAGTGTGTTTCCATTTGCAGAACAGCAGCTGAGCCTCACTAGGAAATTAGACAGGCACAAAAAGTAGACTCAGATTACACTAATGAGCCCATTAAGGGAGGTATAGGGAGCCTGTCTGGCCAGAATGAGAAACTGAAAGAGGTCTGGCTGTACTCCTTGCTTTATGTCTCTTACATTCTGTAGCCAGTTTTTACCTTCTGGGAGGGGGAGGTAATTGCTTTTTTCTCCCCTTCCTTCTCTCCTGTAGTCTCATATTTGCAAAAAGAAAATACTGTCTTACTCTTTTCCAACATTTGAGGGAGAAAATCTGACCCCATTGGTGTTTGCAGGCTATAAAGCTTTTGACAAAGCAATAACAAAGCACATCTACTGCCTGTAATCTTTCAAATTATATGTTCAGTTTTGCTCTCTGACCATTTTACAGAACTCCTCATTTACTACATAGAAAATCAAAGCACAAAAAAATTAGTAATTTTTAAAATAGTCATTAGAAACACCTAATAAAATCCCATCACATTTACTATGTGGTGACAATGTTATCCATAACAGCAAATAAACCTAAAGATTGCTTCAGAATTTTAGCAGTTTTCAGTTAATGGAAAAATGTATTTTGTATTATAGGTAGACATGTGCTTTTCCTAAAGGAAACAATAATGTTTTGAGCTTTGTGGTAGATAAAAACCAGGATCCCATTTTAAGAATTTGAGAATGTTATTTTTTACTGGTTTAAATCCAGTGAAATACAGGTTTGGGTTCTGCAGTATGTATCTTGTTAGTTTTTGTTACGTTTTCTCTATTTGTTTGTTTTTTTTTCATTATTATTATTATTCAAGAGGACTTTCCTAATATAAAACAGTCCTCTGTTTTTTAAACCTACACTTGGGGTAGCTTAACGAGTTCATTCTCTTTCAGTTCCTAATTTGTTTTCGTTGTTCATGAGGGGAGTTTTTTGGGAGCTGTTCTGGTTTGACATCATTTATTGCTGTTACTTTGCAGTGGTGACTTGTGTTACTGATGGCCCAATATTTAAGCAGAAAAACAGAAAGGAGAATTTGGTAACAGACCAGCAGAAACCTGCAGCAAATATTCCAGGGTTCCACCTGGTAGAACACAAGCTGGAAAGCTGGAGGGGCATTAGGTGATGAGCGCTTCTAGAGAGCTGGTGAAAGGAGCTGGGGCTTGCAGGAGGAGCAACTGGGAATATGGTGGGTGGAGGATTTACTGAGGCGCCTTGGGAGATCCTGGAGAGAGGCAGTGGAGGGGCATGGGGAAGCAACCTGGAACAGATCCCTTGAACCTACTGAGTCCTTAGTGTAAGCGATATAATGTAGGTAACCTTAGCCTCGTTTTCAGTTGAGTTTGGACTATCTGACTTCCAAAGGTGCCTCCCAAACTATTTTTTTTTTCTCTGATTTCTGTAATCTTATTTTACACAAGTGATTATAAATACAGTACCAAGAATTTTATCAGAAATTGACATATTCTTTTCTTCTCTAGCTGCAGTTGAAATAAACTAAATCTTCTACTTCAGACATGGCATACATGTTCCCTGTGTGGAAAAACCAAATCCAATGTTTTCTTCTAACATTCATGAAATCGGTCATAATTCACAATATTTCTTTCTGCATTGGTGAAAGTTTCATTGGTGTAAAGACATTGGTATAGTCAGTCAGAGCGATTCCAATACATTGACTTTAATCTGATAGAGGTAAGGCATTCCAGAGAATTTTATTTTTAAATCAATTTTGCAGTAAAGTTATCAGAATGATAATAAAACCTTGAACCATGTGACAGTCTAAAGTCTAGAAAATTTATAGCCGGTGCTGCACCTGCATGAGTGCATCACTTGGAGATGTTTCTGCAATGTCTGAATATCACGTACAAACTTTAAGTAATTTACATGGAGCATTCTGATGTACCTTGCTTAACAGATGACTTTTTGATTCCATGCTTATAAGAGCCAATCTAATGACAAATCCCATGTACGTGGATGTGTGCAGTTTCTTTGTTGTGCACAGTGCTTATGTACTTTGTAATATAGTGCGCATATCATTTATTTATTACTGTATTAATAATTCATTAGTACTAAATTATGAGGTTTGAATAAATTGTGGAGCAGTTCTGATTTGTTGCTGAGGCAGTCTCTCTGGATAGTAAATGAACTTTGAGATGATACATTTAAATGGATCAGCAATGGATTCACTGAAAATTCCAGCACGTAGCTATAAAAAGACAAAAGAAACTCAACTTCTTTCTTTCTTCCCACACCTAAATCCTTTAACTTGTAGTGAAATATCTTTAAAGGGAGGATTATCTGTTTATTCTTATGAGAGAGAGAACTGAATCTGAAATTGTTGTTGGGTTATCTAATTTTTTTCTATCATCAAAAGCTCAGCACAGCTTATTTCTCTAGTAAACGTTTTGTGTCCCTTGTAGCTATGACTGATTCTAAGAATTTTCTTCCTTCCTAAAAACTGATAAGTTTCACAAAATCCAGTGAGTTGCCCTCAAAAAACCCAGAGGTTCATCTTGTGTACCTTAGTCACTACTGACAGCGTTTCTGTTGGATGTGGGGGTTCCCACAGGCGCCAGTGCAGAGGCTCAGCCATATGCCTCCAAGAATTCTTTCTCAAATAGCACCCTTAATGGAATAACTAATTTATCTGAGGCATTTTCCTTCTATTTGTTATGTCCAGCTCCTCCTGTGTAATGTCTTTTTATCTAATGATTGATAAGAAGGACCAATAAGTAAATTTAGATTGTCTTTCAGGGTCACAGGCAGAGCTCTGTAGATATTAGTATGATGATAATACATTGCTAACAACGTGAGGAATATATGTCTTTTATAAACAAAACCAAGAAAAGCCATATTTTTGTTTTAGTCAGCTCTGTGGACCCCATTAAATTTTTGATGATTAATGGAAAAATATATTTGTTCATAAAAGGACATAGCCATTAGCAGTACCACTATATAACAAGGAAAAAAAATAGCTAATCAACAAAATAAGTTACTGAAAACTCATACTATGTTTGATGGTCTTGCCAGGCTTTAATTAGACTAGCGTATCATGTGTAGTAATATGAAATAATACCCTTTTGTTTAAGGAGTGAACGCAGATAGTTGAGATAGGCTCACGTCCTTTCAGTCACTGCAACGTGTTTGCTGGCATGGTGTGCGGTATGACCTAACTCCACCTCCTAAACTTACTTAATGTTGCGTTCTTCTCTCATGGGGGACACTCATTTAGAAGTTCAAGTCATTTAAAAATTTGGGTAGATCATATATTGTTTAGAAAGATAATTAATTGCTTGCTTGCTTGTGTTGTATAGATACGAAGTTCCAACTGCAGGAGGTAAGAAATTCTGTGTTTGTCTCTCTGAGGAAAAGCAGAATATGGGTAATTTAAGGCAGTGGCCTGTTTCAGGGGAAACAATATCCTGAAGTGGGAAGTCATAAACCTCTTCTGTAATAATAATTGTTTGGATGCAGGGATCATTAGATTTGTTATTTCAGATACGGCTGCTTTTTGCTCTGAGACCAGAAAATTCTTACCTGTCGAAAAGTAGAGAAACTTCTATATGCAAGAAGAAATGCATGTTCCTTATGTCTAAGCTGTTTAAAATAATCCAATTGCCATGGTTTGTAGATAGACTTGCCCAGAATTAAAGCTCTCAACAAAGTGGAGATGTTTCAGCACTTCTTTGGTTTGATCGGCTGATTGCCTTTGGTTGCAGTGTATCACCGACCTTCTCTGTGTGACTTTGTTAAAGGTGGTAATTTACTGTAAGGCTGACTGATGCCTCGAGATTTCTGATGCTCAGCTTTTTTTTCAGATAGTTTTTGGGAAGAGCATCTGACTTACTCAGTCATGTTCCATTCTTAAACAGGGTGTTTTCAGTCCATCACTTTTATTCACAGCCTTGATTTTTGGGAGATTTAACTGAAACTTTCTCCAATAATGTAGTGCTGGACATAGGACTGGTAGAGTAGCTGTGGTTTTGATTTCTTTTCTTTGGTTTTCATTTTACAAAACAAAAGTGACAAGGATTTCTGACAACACTACAGTTTACACACAAGCTTAAAACTGATTTTGAATGCAACATTAATATATTTAACATTCAGAAGTATCATGGCTGTGGTTTTGCTTTGAGGCCTTTCACAACAGAATGTAGATGTTAGGCCAAGTGTTATGCATCTTCTCTCTCTGTCCACTTTATTTTGCAGGAAGTTTGCATTTTATGCATGGAAAAATGCCTCTGCTTTTCATTTAACACGTCCTCCTCAAAGCACATCACTTAATACGTTAAAATATATTATTCTGGTTTTATATGCAACTGTAATACAAAGCAAATTCACCACTTCTGAAAGTTACCATTCTGCCATTAATTCAGAAGAGAAATGTTGCTTATTGTCTCTAAGTTTATAATTTCCAAATGTAGTTTCTTTGTAAATTTTCACTCTCGATAACAAAGACTATTTGAGAGACCTTAACCACTTTAAACATAATGGAGGGTTTTTTAAATCTTCATATGTTAATAGAAGTTGCAAGTGGCTTTGGATAAAACTAATTTAACATTAGTCATGTAACATAACTCTGTATGCAATTATGCTTACTCTTCTGCTGTGCAAGAAAGCACAGTAGCTGAGTGCCTTACAATAAATGGTCCATTACACAAGGAGGATCTGCATAATCAGTTTTAGACATTATGTTAAAAGCTTCGGTTCTCATATATGTGATAAATCAAATAAGAATTTTTGACTTAAGAACTTGGACCAAATTCTGAGTCTTAAGTTTGTTGTAATGTAGCATTTGACAGATAATAAATGAACTTGTGAACTTGAAAGAAACGTTTTTCCAATTTCTAATAGTGCAATTTCTGGATATCTTTGTACATGTATGTGAATATTAAGCTCTTATTCTGTGGATCAGAGTCCTGCTAAGGATCCCATTTGGAAAAAAAAAAACAAACCAAACCAAAACAAAAAACCCAAAAAAACCCACAACAAACTCACTTTTATTTACTTCTTTCTACTTCACAAAAAAGAAAGATTATTCCTGGAAAAGTATTCCTTTCAAGCAAAAAGATTATTTTTTTTTCTTTTACTCGTTTTAAAAATTGCATCATCCAAGAAAATGTGAACTGAGCAAATGTGTTGGTGAGGATGCCGTGACTGCAATCCATGAGAATTTCATAAATGTCTGGATTTTATGTAGGCAGAACATTTTAAAGAAATACTTCTGCCTATTGTGGCAGTTCTTCTCTTCAGTTTCATTTCAAGGAAACGTGCCTTTCTTTTTCAGCTGGCATACATTCAGTGAAGGTGAAATCTGAGCCAGAGAGCTTCTGAAAATTTAATCTAGAAGTACTGTAGTACTTTCATCTTTTCTGAAAGTGTCACTTATTGACTTCTTGGAATCACTGCAGCAAATCTGTAATGTAAGAGAAATCTAACTCTGAAAAGTAACTTGCAATGTTGTCATTGCCATTCTTGGTTTTCTTGTACCTTTGAGATCTTATGCTGTAAGTGAGGCCAGAGTTAAAAAATCTGAAAGATCTTTTTTCTTAATTGGAGTTTCATCTTTTTTCAAACGTTTTTATTCCTTCCTTTAAATTTGAATGCTTAAGGAAACAGATACCCTCCTGGAGAACTGTTTCCAATTTCCTTTTAAACATCCTGCTAAACCTCCCTTTTCTAAATGTCATTTTCTGTCTTGTACAAGAATACAAGTTCTTTTTCACTGTATTTTCACTCGCTTCTCTTGGTGCAAAAACTTACAGGATTTAAATGACACAAGATCAAGTCCATATGATTTCTGATGCCTTTTGGATTGTCGTTTGGGGAATCTCGCAGTTACATCCTAAAGAGTTCATATAGCTAAAGCAAGTTTAAGTGGTGTATTCAGTATTGCAACTGAACACAATTATTATGTAATAAGTACTCTGTGTGAAGAAAATAAATTTATTCTGTATGATGGTTGCCCTTCATTCATACTGTCTTTCAGCTAATGAATACAAGCAAACTAAACACTGTGCAAGTACCGTGATTATTTGAAAATACATATAGAATTGTTTCAGTATTGTTTCATAGCTTACTAATCTCTAAGCAGCTGTATTTTATTATGTAGTATCCATGGAGATATTTAATTTTTCTATTTGTCTTTTGAGCACCAAAACAAGGAGTTAGATGCATGCTCATTTAAATCCACAGATTGAAATATTATTTAAAAGCTTTGATGGTTGTCTTTGCTGTGAATTTATACAGAAAAATTATCCAAACTTGTAAGGGTAAAGTTCATAATGTAATTCACTTGATGTCATCATCTTTGGTGTCATAAAAGAGCAGTATGTTGGAGCAAAGGTCATGCAGCACACATTATCAGTGCTATTTGTTGGAAACTGCATAGAGTCTTATTTTGACATAAACTGGTTTAATGACATGTAAATACAGCACCAAATTGAAGGAGGAATCTGGAGAACTGAGGAGAAAAACAACCCCAACACATTGATAATGAAAGCCTGCAAGACCGAACACCAGGATGTACAAAAGCAAATCTATCCCACAAAGTAACATAAACACAAAAAATGTAAAAACAAGTTTCAGTGACTGGTATAATTTATTTGACTCAAAGAAAAGGTTCACTGAACTAATAACACCAGATGAAAATTTAAGAGATGGGAATTTTTACTGTAAATACTGACAGGATATTGAAGAATAGCCTTAGTGTTTGAGAAAATCTGATATAAATTTGTCTTTAGATTGTAAAAAGAATTAACAATTTGAGGAAGCTTTAAATTAGGAGTATTATCCAGAGACTTGGCTACATGGCTCATTCAGACCTAACTAGAAGCCGTGTCTTGAAATTTGAGAATTATTTCTATGGTCTGGAAAAATGTCACAGTAGTCACTCATAATCGATAAAATAAAAATATGTGCGTGTCACATTTCTGACAATGTAAATCATGTTTTTCATTGGTTTTAATTGCATTGCCAGCAATAAAACCTTCACAGTTTTGTATTTGCTCTGTGTTGGCTCTATTCCAGATTTTCTATTTGATACATCAGTGATTGGATTGCTTGTTTGTGAGGACTGAATTTCCTGGATGTGCACTTGATGAATACATTTTATGACATGAAGGAAAGAGGCAGATCAGTTTGCCTAAGTGGTTGCAGATTCTAAAAATGGACTTATATTAGAGAAATTTTTTTTTTAAACATTTTTCTTTCTTGCAATATTAATATTTTTCAGATATCTTCCGAGTATTACTATGAATTCATACATTGAAATCAGTGGTTATTGAATTGAAAATAGCTAGTTTGGAATAACTTTGGTTGTATAAGGTGAGATGGATATGAAAAATTCAATCCCTAGATCTGAACAGATATTCGGTCTGTATTCCGTTGGTGTTTGTTTTAGTCTTTTACAAGCTATAGAGAAAGAAACAACTTATTAATGAAGGATATGGCAAGTTTTCCCAGTGACTAACTGTTGTATTGCCACAGTTTCCTGCTGAGAAGTATCAGGGGTGAAACGTACCATAGGTCTAATTTATTCAGTCTCAGAGCTATTAATAATTCAGAAATGTTTCAGTTCTTATTGATGTTTAACATTGTAAATGGACAAATAGTGTATGTACTGTTAGTGTCTACACAGGAAATTACTTGAGAGGAGAAGGAATACTAGATTTTTAATTGTTGACTGGAGCAGATGCTTTCTAGATTAACCCATTTTCCTAAGAACTTTCTAGATTTGTATTATAGCCTGCTTCTTGTTTTGCAAACAATCAGAGAATAGTAATGTTGAAGTAGCAGGGATAAAACCTGCTTATTTTCTGTAGAAACTGTAACAGTATGAAGGCTGCATCATTGAATAATGACAATATTGTAGTTAATAATGTCAGTCTTAATTTATATAGTAAAATTCAATATTCCTAAAAAAAGACATATTCTTTTATATACACATGTGCACAAAAAAAGAACATAGCAAAGAAAATATTTGTAGATTTGCTTATGAGTCATCCAATTTGATCATTTGCCTAATTGAATTCACTGTACATCTTAAGCCAACTGTCATGGTAGTAACTTCTTATTTTTAATTTATTTTCATACATGTGAGACTTATATGGCTAGTCAGACTTCTTAGTAATTTCATCTGGCTTCTTTAGTATGCTGAAAACTTTTTATTTAAGTTATTCATATAGCATTATGAAATGTGCCATAGTACGGAGATCGTTGAAAACAATATTGTAAAAATTCATTTTTATGTTATGGAATATAGAGTAGTGAGAGCAGATGTGTTGTTTCTAACTCTAAAAAATATGAAGATAAATATGCTATGTCTGTGTGGGAGACATTTCCTCAGTATTGAGGGTTTGTTACTGTATGGCTTGCGTCTAAGCTTGACATCATTTTTTTAAAAGTTAAAATAAACATTTTATAGATTCCTATAGAAAATATAAATGTGTTCATGCTTTTCTTTTTAAGCCCAGTGGACTTAAGCTGAAATACTCAAACACGTACATGTAAAATAATGTAGGATTAGATTTACTACAACTTGGTGGAGAATGTATTGGAGCAGCAATCTGTTTACATGTCAAATGTAGAAAATGGAGTAATAAAAGAGATGTAGTGTTTCTAAAATGACGTAAATATGACCCTGAGGCTTTTCTTTGTATACATATTAAAAATATATTTTAAAAGATCATTTACAAAGTATTTTTGCTCATTCAACCATATTCCATAAGAATATGTTAACATTTACATTAGTATCATGTTGTTATTGGCTCATTCCTGGACCCAGGAGTTTCCTTCTAGTGCTGTGCTACTAGATAGTCAGTGGTATGCAGCAGTTGTCTGTCATCTTTCATTTATAACTTGCTTTTTCTGTCCTGCTTGATCGAAAGAGTCTCTATTCAGGCTTACATGCACAATATAGCCATGTTGGATTAGGAGCCTATTTCTTAATAGCAAGCTGAGAAACAGGGTTTTTTTTATGCGTTGTTTTTTACTGTTGGTTGTTTTTTTTGAGGGAAGCGCATGGGAGCATATAAAGACCTTTGTGGGGTGTTTTTTTGGGGGGAGGGGTGTCAGGTTTAGTTTCTTCAGGATTTATGTTCTTTCTTGTTTTCTGATTTTGATTTGTTATTACCTCTTAGTTCGTAATACAGAAGCCAACAAGATTGCAGAAAAGAGAGGGTGAACATTTAAGTCATTAAACCAAACCATCTGTCTTCGTAATTTTTTTTCACTCCACTTCTTTCTTGGATAAACTGATTTCCATGAGGTAATGATATAAGTGGTATCAGTTTGCTCCACAATACTACAGAGTTTATATATTTGCAGTACTTCTTAAAAGTCATGACAAGAAAATATAGTCACTGAACTGCAACTCAAGATTTGTTTAATAGGTGTGGGGTTTTTTCCAAGCATGTGTCGTGATTAGGCTGCTAGGGTAAATCATTAATAGGAGAGATTCCTGTTTTGATTGGAAGAGAACTTTTTTCTGTTTTATGTTAACACTGAAAGATGTGCTGCAGTCATTGGCTATGGTGTTTCTAGAGAGAAATACTGGAGTTCATCTTAGCCCTAAGGATGCCACTTAAGCCTTGCTGAATAAACCAGTGGAATATGAACATGCAAGCAGAAAGTTTGGTGTTCATTCTGATAGCATCGGTAACAACTCAGAAAAACTGCCATAAGGCCATAGTGGTATTTTGTAAAATGAACAGTCATGAACTTTTACATATTATAGACTTCTGAAGAGTAAATTTAGCCTAAATGCATAGACAGACACAACAGTTAGTGACATTTGTCAAGTACATGTTTGATAACAAGTAGTTTCTGCAGGCATTGTATTCATCACCTTCTGAGTCTACATTCATAAAGTTGACTAGAAAACTATTTTTCAAGTTTTCTAAAGTCTTTCTCTAAGTAATGAGAGCATCCTCCAAAAGACTAGCTGCCTTGTCTTATTCTCTGGGAGTGGCTCCTCTTTCTTTTTGTTGACATGTTTGTTTCTGCCTATTTTGTTTCTGAAGATAGTCATCAAACCATGAAGTTGCATGAGTATTTCTTAAACTGCCAGGTATGGCCCTACTTGTTCATAGGCGTGATGGACTGGTCAGTGTTGTGGAAATGTGCTTAAAAACCTGTATTGTATTTAGCCAATAAAAGGCAGCATGACTGTAACAGGGCAGCATCATGTGTACAGCTCCTGTTATATTTAATTTTAAGATAGATGTTGTTCTAATGGCTGTAGATCTTGCTCTCATCTCTTCAGACTCTAGAAGAGTTTGTGCAACTGTCTAACCATTTTAGATGATAACCGAGTGTGTGTAGCCTGACTACATATAGCTGCATATGTATTAACTGTTTGCATAACACAATACAGAAAAGGCAGATTTTATAGAAGTGCAGTCCTTAGACTCTGTTACAACACAGACAGTATTGGTTAATATACCATACAGAAATGGGTTCTTTGGGGGAAACCTACTGTGTAATTTAATACTGCTATCACCTTGGTGTAGGAAAAAGCCCCTGATAGTAAGAACTTTCCTTGACTTGGAAAAAAAACAGACATGACTGCTCACACTAAGGAAATCCTTGTGAATTTTCAACTTACAAATATAAAGAAGCAGATAATAATTTTTATTTCTGAAATAAAGAATTTATTTCAGAAAAAATTTCTCCCTCTGCCCCCCGCCTTTAATTTCTGAAAAACAGATGTGTAAGGTAAATAAATGACCTAAGGGTACCAAATAATACCTGCATTACTTTAGCTCTTAGGTAAAAATGTACCTTATGGAAAAGGATCCTGGTGTCCTTCCTTGTAAGACTGACCTCTCTCCCTTTTTGCTGGTGCATCTTCCCTGGGTATTTAGAGCCACAGATGCTGTCCAGCTTCTGAAGGAAAAGTACCTGTTGAGACACAGCGGGTTCTCAGTCCAAGCATGGCTGGGCAGATCCTCAGGGTCACTGGTGCTATGGATTTGAGAAGGATTTGCTGGAGAAGTCTAAACAACAATCATACCTTTCATTTGAGAATGGTGAATCGTTTTAAGGTGGCATGGGTGAAGTTATTCATTTTTTAATAAATAAAGGAAGACTTGGCATTCTCAGGCTTTCTATTCCAGAGAAACAAATTTTATGTTTTCCTAAAGTGCTTTGTGGCTGACAGGAAAAATGCCTGATTGCTATAGCTATTTATTAGGAAATTTCTCATCTGTTCACTAGCCTTTGCAAAGACCCCTTTTTTGTATCTTTTATCATAGTAAAGAGTATTTGTTAAGGACTCGGAAGCTGTTGAAGCTCAGCTGAAAAAGCAGGGATTTGAAGTCAGTGCATACCCTTGAGTAGCTAATTTTGAGGAAGAGATGGCTTGTGTAATGTTAGGTTGGATGTCCATGAGCATTTAGTTTCTGTTGGAAAATTGTTAAAAAATAGAAAATTTTCTCAACTAACATTAAGTTGATGTAAAAATTACCTAGAAGTTAACATAGAAGAGGTAGATTTCTGTGATTCATGGTGTCATGTGTTAATTCAAACTGACTTTGGAGCTGTTACACTTCATGAAAAAGTATGTCACCAATTTTTTTTCCCTCCCAGACAACCCCTGCTATTGAGCTCATACTGTCATCAGAAAAAAAGTTGTGTCTTTAGCCAGCTCTCACCTCCTGTGTAGAACAGGTGCAGTCTGTGACATTTTTGGTGACAGAAGCCTACAGCCAAATGGAGCACCTTATCTACATCTGCTTCAGTGTTTTTTCTCTTGGGAACTGGGACTCATGGCACCCTGACCAGTATTCACAATATTTCTGTACTGGCTGTCTGTGGCACCACCTGTTTTGGTCAGGGGGCTGCAGGGGTGACCTCTGTGAGGAGAGGCCGGGGCTGCCCCGTGCCGGACACAGCCGGTTCCGGCCGGCTCTGACGGACCCACCCCAGGGCACAGCTGGGCCCCGCAGCCAAAATGGCGGCACCTGTGGGAAAACATATGCACAAAAGAACAAAACACCACATGTCAGTGTGAGGAAAAAAGTGTGAGAAAAAGCCCTGTGAACATCAAGGTCAGTGAAGGAGGAGGGGCTCCAGGTGCTGGAGCAGGGATTCCCGTGAAGCCTGTGGGACAGGCCATGGTGAAGCAGGTGTTTCCCTGCAGCCCATGGAGGAACGTGCCAGAGCAGATGTGCACACTGCAGCCTGTGAAGGACACAGCGCTGGGTGGGTGGGTATTTCGTGAAGGAAATGTGGCATGTTGAGAGCCCATGTTGGAGCGGTCATCCTGAAGCCCTGCAGCCTGTGGGAAGGACCCATGCTGGAGCAGGGGAAAAATGTGAAGTGGAAGAAGCGGCAGAGAGGAACTTCAGTGGTCTGACCTCAGCCCCTCATTCCACATCTCCCTCATGCTCGGGGAGGGAAGAGGTATAGGAGTTGAGAAAGAATGAGTGAAGTTGAGCCTGGAAAAAAGGGGCAAGGGAGGGGGGAAGTTCTTTTAGATTTTGTCTTTGTTTCTCACCATCCAAATCTATTGTAATTGGCAATAAATAATTTTTCACTAAGCCGAGTCTTTTTTGCCCGTGACAGTAATTGGTAAGTGATCTCCCTGTATTTATCTTGACGCATGCGCTTTTTCACTTTATTCTCCCCTACCACATTTCCTTTGGAGGAGCAGGAGTGAGAGAGCAGCTGGCCAGACGTCTGCAGCTGGCCAAGGTCGACAACGACTCCAACACTTACCAGTGTCAGCAAGCAGGACTGGGTTCCATTTTGTCTCTGTTCATAAAATTGGTCTGTTTTGAAGATAACTGCGCCCATGGGTGTTAACTACACTCTCACTGTAGAAAATAGAAGCCTAAAAAGAAGTGATCTGTTGGAAACTTATTATTTGTTGTAATTTAGTCCGTTTATTATTTTTAGGTCTTTTGAAAATATATCTGGCCTCAGAGAGAGTACTGTAACTTTGGGGAGAGTATGCTGTGTTTCTTGTACAAATCTAAACCCCTTCATCCATTGTAACTGCCTTAATTTTGGAACGTAGCACCACCAAAGTTACAATTGAAAATCAGGAAGACGCAAGTCAGGAAAGCCAAAAAGGGAAAGACTAATCTTCAGTGCAGTTTCTTTCTGCTTGTGCATATGGCTTCAAATACAAAATTCATGTATGTAGTACCTGTCCAATAGTGTAATATAAACATGAGTTCAGCAAGCATAGTATAAACCACCAGATGGAGTAGTGTTGCCATCAGAAATGAAAAGAGTGATAGAAAGGGCATGTTTTTTCTTTCTACTTTTGTAAAATAAGTTGCAGGTTTTTTTAAGATTCTATGCCAACTTGATGTATAAATCCATATGTCAGAACTTGTAACCGTTGACTGCAGTACACAGCTGTGTTAACATGTTTCTTTTTCACAATACAGTGTGTTTAAATTTAAGGTTTAGGCTAGGGAAAGCGAGAATGTTATTCCTTTTTTCTTGTTGTGAGGTTTGTATTAACCTGAGTTCACAAACTGTATGCAAATTTGGTCTTTTTTTTCCCCTTTCATTTTTTTCTTTATCTCATAACTGGTATCTGTTTGCTATGTCATTACTTTAGGAAAGCTATGATATCTAATTTTCTATGAAGTATCTGACAATTAATTTAAATACTTCTTGCTACAGTGTTTTAGAATTAGAAGAGAGGCAGATGATGACTATGCCAAAAGCTTTTATTTGGATATTTTTGTTGCTGTTGCCTTCTATTTTCTGTTTCTTTTTTTCTTATGTTCTCCTAGGATCTTGCACAAGAGCATATCAACATTTAAAATTTGCAGAATGAAAAGATGGCACGGGCAATGCTGGTACCACCGGGATCTGACAGCTTCTTCTATTTCACCAAAGAATCTCTTGCAGCTATTGAAAAACGTATTGCTGATGAAAAATCTCATTGTGACAAAGATGAGCATAAAGATGATGATGGTCATGAAGACAATCACCCAAAGCCAAGTAATGACTTGGAGGCAGGAAAGACACTGCCATTTATATATGGTGATATTCCTCCAGGAATGGTGTCAGAGCCCCTGGAGGACCTGGATCCATATTATATCAATAAAAAAGTAAGTGTTTTACTCCTCTTGAACTATAAAGTGATAAATACTCTGTTGTGGAGATAGATAGAAGCCCTGGCTGAAAGTATTATGCAGTATGCGTTAACTAGTAATACGCTATGAATATCACTGTAACTCTTCTGCTTAATTCGCTTTTTTTTTTTTTTAAAAAGAACTTTTCTTTTAATGTCTAAGGATTCCTTATGATGATATTTTGAGTTGGTGGATTTTGCATTAGATGTCCTTTAATCTCTTCAAATCTGATTGAATGCTGAAGCATTGGAAAAATTCCTCTGTGTCTGGCTACTCTGTTCCTGAGGTTTCTAGGAAACATAGACAGTACCTGAGATCTAGTTTAGCAGGGTAGTCTTTGTACAAAGTGCTCGCTCAGTCATCTGCCAAAACAATCGAGTGTCAAATATTCCTTGAAATCTTATAGAAATGTATGTTTTACAAAAAGTTAAACGTTAAACTCTATTTGACTAGGGAGGAACATAAGTAAAAAAATAATAAATTATTATTATCACATATGGCTCCAAGTGATATGATTTCTGTGAACTGGTAGCAGCTTGTGTCACTTACAGATATGAATTTTTTATGCTAGAGTTTGCTTCAACATCACTGCAACTGTTCTGAGTCTCATGGGAAGGATTTGATTTTTCTGGCCAGTTACAGTTTTCCTGATATTTTAGTCATCAGGATGATTTTAATACCAATTCATAGAATCATAGAATGTGTTGGGTTGGAAGGGACCTTTAAAGGCCATCTAGTCCAACCCCCCTGCAGTAAGTAGGGACATCTTCAATGAGATCAGGTTGCTCAGAGCCTCATCCAGCCTGGCCTTGAATGTCTCCAGGGATGGGGCCTCCACCACCTCTCTGGACAACCTGTGCCAGTGTCTCACCAACCTCATCGTAAAGAACTTCATCCTAAGGCAAGCAAGGAGAGGCGGGGGTGTGGCCCTGTATGTTAAGGAGTGTTATGAATGCTTTGCACTAAATGATGGTGATAATGAGACTGAATGTTTATGGGTAAGAATCAGGGGCAGGGCTAACAAGGCGGATATCGTAGTAGGAGTCTGTTATAGACTGCCCAATCAGGATGAGGAGGCAGATGAAATAGTCTATAAACGGCTGGGAGAAGTCTCAAGATCGCGAGCTCTTGTCCTCGTGGGGGACTTCAATTTGCCGGACATCTGCTGCGAATACAATATAGCAGGGAGGGAACAGTCTAGAAGGTTCCTGGAACGTACTGGGGATAACTTCCTGACACAGCTAGTGAGAGAGCCAACTAGGGAAGGTGCCCTGCTGGATCTGTTGTTTGTGAACAGGGAAGGTCTTGTGGGGGATGTGAAGGTTGGAGGCTGTCTTGGGAACAGTGACCATGAAATGATACAGCTTTCGATTCTGCGAGAAGCAAGGAGAGGGGTCAGCAGAACTGCTACCTTGGACTTCCGGAGGGCGGACTTTGGGCTTTTCAGGAGCCTGGTTGACAAAGTCCCCTGGGAGGCAGTCCTCCAGGGCAAAGGAGCCCAGGAAGCCTGGGTGATTTTCAAGAAGGAAGTCTTAAAGGCGCAGGAGCAGGCTGTCCCCATGTGCCAGAAGACAAGCCGTCGGGGAAAAAGGCCGGCCTGGCTAAACAGGGAGCTAGTGTTGCAACTTAGGGAAAAAAAGAGGATCTATGGCCTCTGGAAGGAAGGGCAGGCCACTCAAGAGGACTACAAAGAGGTAGTGAAGCTATGTAGGGAAAAAATCAGGAGGGCCAAAGCCCAGCTGGAACTAAACCTGGCTTCTGTTGTCAAGGACAACAAAGAAAGTTTCTATAAATATATTAGCAATAAGAAGAGGACTAAGGATTATCTCTGTCCTCTAGTAGATGGGGCCGGCAACATAGTGACCAAGGATGAGGGAAAGGCTGAGGTACTTAATGAAGTCTTTGCCTCAGTCTTCAGCAGTAGGACCAGTTGTTCCCTGAGCACCCAGCCCCCTGCAGGGATGGGGAGCAGAATGAAGCCCCTGTAATCCAAAGGGAAACGGTGAGGGACCTGCTTCAGCACCTGGAGGTGCACAAATCTATGGGGCCGGACGGGACCCACCCAAGGGTATTAGAAGAGCTGGCGGAAGTGCTCGCCAGGCCACTTTGCATCATTTATGAGCAGTCCTGGACAACCGGGGAGGTCCCAGCTGACTGGAGGTTAGCAAATGTGACACCCATCCACAAGAAGGGCCGGAAGGAGGATCCGGGGAACTACAGGCCAGTCAGTCTGACCTCGGTGCCTGGGAAGGTCATGGAACAGATCCTCCTCAGTGCCGTTACACGGCACACGCAGGAGAACAGGGTGATCAGGCCCAGTCAGCATGGGTTTGTGAAGGGCAGGTCATGCCTATCAAACCTAATATCCTTCTGTGATAAGGTGACCCACTTAGTGGATGAGGGAAAAGCTGCGGATGTTATCTACTTGGATTTTTGCAAAGCTTTTGACACCGTTTCCCACAGCATTCTCCTGGAGAAACTGGCTGCTCATGGCCTGGACAGGTGTACTCTTCGCTGGATAAAAAACTGTCTGGATGGCCGTGCCCAGAGAGTGGTGGTAAATGGAGTTAAATCCAGTTGGTGTCCGGTCCCAAGTGGTGTCCCCCAGGGCTCGGTGCTGGGGCCGGTTCTCTTTAATATCTTTATCAATGATCTGGATGAAGGGATCGAATGCACCCTCAGTAAGTTCGCAGATGACACTAAGCTGGGCGGGTGTGTTGATCTGCTTGAGGGTAGGTTGGCTCTGCAGAGGGATCTGGACAGGCTGGACCGATGGGCTGAGACCAATGGTATGAGGTTCAACAAGGCCAAGTGCCGGGTCCTGCACCTGGGTCACAACAACCCCATGCAGCGCTACAGGATTGGGGCAGAGTGGCTCGAAAGCAGCCCGGCAGAAAAGGACCTGGGGGTGTTGGTTGACAGCCGGCTGAATATGAGCCAGCAGCTCATATTGGCTCTTGGCCAGGTGGCCAAGAAGGCCAACAGCATCCTAGCCTGTATCAGGAACAGTGTGGTGAGCCGGACTAGGGAAGTGATCATCCCCCTGTACTCGGCACTGGTGAGGCCCCACCTCGAGTACTGCGTTCAGTTTTGGGCCCCTCGCTACAAGAGGGACATTGAGGCGTTGGAGCGTGTCCAGAGAAGGGCTACAAAGCTGGTGAGGGGTCTGGAGGACAAACCTTATGAAGAACGACTGAGGGAGCTGGGGTTGTTTAGCTTGGAGAAGAGGAGGCTGAGGGGAGACCTTATCACCCTCTACAACTACCTGAAAGGAGGTTGTAGAGAGATGGGGGCTGACCTCTTCTCCCTGGTGACAAGTGATAGGATGAGAGGAAACGGGTTCAAGTTACGTCAGGGGAGGTTTAGATTGGATATTAGGAAACATTTTTTCACTGAAAGGGTTATTAAACATTGGAATAGGCTGCCCAGGGATGTGGTGGATTCACCATCCCTGGAGGTGTTTAAAAAAAGGGTAGATGGGGCACTTAGGGACATGGTTTAGAAGTGGCTTTTGTCAGGGTAGGTTAAAGGTTGGACTCGATGATCTTAAAGGTCCCTTCCAACCTCAGCAATTCTATGATTCTAATGTCTAACCTAAACCTACCCTGCTCCAGTTTAAAACCGTTGCCCCTTGTCCTATCGTTACATGCCCTTGCAAACAGCCCCTCCCCAGCTTTCCTGTAGGCCCCCTTCAGGTACTGGTAGGCCACCATAAGGTCTGCCTGGAGCCTTCTCTTCTCTAGGCTGAACAACCCCAACTCTCTCAGCCTGTCTTCATAGGAGAGGTGCTCCAGCCCTCTGATCGTCTTCATGGCCCTCCTCTGGAACTGTTCCAACAGGTCCATGTCCTTGTGCTGAGGACTCCACAACTGGACGCAGTACTCCAGGTGGGGTCTCACGAGAGCAGAGGGGCAGGATCACCTCCCTTGACCTGCTGGCCACAGTTCTTTTGATGCAGCCCAGGATGCGATTGGCCTTCTGGGCTGCAAGTGCACATTGTTGGCTCACGCCCAGCTTTTCATCCACCATCATCCCCGAGTTCTTTTCCGCAGGGCTGCTCTCTATCACATCATCCCTCAGCTTGTATTGATAACGAGGATTGTCCCGACTAATTCCCTAGCAAGCAGTCCCTACCTGCACTGCCCCATGAGGAATGTGAAGACAGTACACTGGTAGGACAATTTGAGGTCACATGCTCTCAATAATAGTATGTGACAGAGCAAGGAAGTTCTTGAAAGTTTCTGCATTGTTCCTCTCAGAATCACTTTAAATATGCATGGATGCAGAGTTTTCCCAGAAATCTTATATAAATGCTGTGGTTTTGGTTAATGTAAAAGAGGATTTGTGGCTCAGTATCAGTTCAACAAAACGGTATAAAAGTAACATTCGTGTGAGTAGCCCCACATTCAGTTCTCACATAGGACTAAGTGTAAAGACTAAAACTGTGTACTTTGTGTTTCAATATTGTGTCTCTGTTATAGGCCCAGTATAGACTTGAAGACAAAGCCTGAATTTATATATATGTACTGTAATGCGACTCAGTTTCTTTTGTAGATGTAAGGATAACAAAAGGAGAAAAGGGCAAGGATGATGACTTTGCCAAGTACAGACAAAGAAATGATGTTTTTATGTAGGCATGAGAAGTGGAATGATGTTCAGAATGAAGGCAAAATTGGGTTTACATTAAAAAGTCAGTACAAAATAAGCAGTGAGTTGTTATTTTATTGTGTAAATCAATAAAGTTCTTGTTGAATTAAAAACATAGAGCAGGTTCTTGAAATGAAGTACTGGATAATCAACAGATTAGTATCTTGCATGTAAGTGAGCGACCAAAGAGCTATATTATCTCTCTAAGAAGCAACTAAGTTGAAGCAGTGGGTTTCTTTAGTACAGAATGTGGAAGACTTCCAATCAGATGTAGTTTTTTCAGTTATTTTAGTTTTTGTTGTTTCAACTTCACAAACACTACTGTCAAATGATGTATTTCCTTTACAATAGAATATCATTAGGTAACAGAAAGACTCAATGTTAAAACTTGTTTATTTGCATATATTTCCAGATATTAGATATATTTTGGGAGATAATAAAAAAATAACAAAATGTAGATAGAATCAAGGTTTCATTAGATGACATTTTCATTGTGTGTTGTTCTAGTCAAAATCACAAATGATTGCAAAAATGGTGCTAGTCATAATTGTGCAGGCAATAAAGGCAGAAAGCCTTTAAAAGACAAGGATGACATAAATCAGAAGCAGTTTTAAAGAGCTGAAATGGTTAAATAGTTGCTTGTAAGTGTCCAAAAATGGTTAATTATGCGCTTCATTTTCCATTGCTGGGTTTGATCTGAAGTACAAGTAAGGTAGCTGGATTAATTTTTAATGTTAAAAATGACACATTTTTAATTATATTTTTAATGTAATTACATAATCCTGGCAAATGCTAACATGAAGATGTTTAAGAGCACAGAGACAAAGAAGGTATGGTGCTCGGTTTTCATTGCTCAGGTAAAAATTTAGAATCTGATATTTGCTTTTATAATTCTACTGAAAATAAATTTGGCTACTTACATCTGTGTAAGCGCAGCCTCCATTTATGGCATACATATCCTTAATTCCCTATTTCCTACCCCCCCCTTTTTTTTTTAAAGACATTTATAGTATTGAATAAAGGGAAGACAATCTTCAGGTTCAGTGCCACACCTGCCTTGTACCTTTTATCTCCTTTCAATATTATTAGAAGAATAGCTATTAAGATTTTGGTGCATTCATATCCTTTTCAAGTCATTTGTCAAAAATTATTACTGTTTTTTTAAAATATTTAATAGTACTGTGTTCTTTGGTTTAGTGTTTAAATGTGTTCCTGCCCTTAATTCTTTCTCTCAAAATGAATCAGAGCTAAGATTTGTCACTTTAGCCCTCTGTTTAAATTCAGAGGAAGAGATGCACAGCATGCATACCTAGATTACAGAGTTAGTGGTATAGCCATCGTTATTGTGAAACATCTTTGCATTATTTATGACGTTGCTAGTAATAGTAAACTGATTTGTATCATATATGTTGTCAGTATTCTATAGCCCGGTCAATGCCTCATGTTTTGTGTGATGCAATTTCAGCATTAAAAAAGAGTGTGTTCCTTAACTACAGTCAACATTGTTCAGCATGCTCATTATGCTCACTATTTTGACAAACTGTGTATTTATGACATGGAATAACCTTCCAGAGTGGACAAAGAATGTAGAGTAAGTATACTTAAATTAGCTAATAATTTTTTAATGGTTTAAAAATGAAAAGTAAATTAAGAGACAGACGTGTAGTTTTACTTACCCTTGTGGGTAATACCAGTATTCTCCTTTTTCTAGTCTGGAGTTTGATCCTAGCTGCAAATCAAAGCAGCGTAGACCTGCAAGCTCTAGGAAGGAGAGAAGTTGGGATACTGTTAACCTTTTTCTCTGAACAAAACTCTGATTAATACTCTTGTTCAGAATGTTTGTACAAGTAATGTTTTTATGCCTTCTCCCTGTTGAGCTGTTCCTTTAGCATTTAAAAAAGGGGGGGGGGGGAGAAAATAGGCATTGAACCCGAAACTACTGGTTTTCAGTGTGGAAGATGCTTTCTGTAGTCCTGATGAAGTACCTTCATTTTGTGTAACAAAATCTAAAAATGGGACACGGATCCTCTTTAAAGAAAATACCTCTGCTGAGGACTATTGTTTGATATTCTCAAGTCTACCTGGTCAAGTAACTTTAGTAAACACTAGGTTTCACTTACCCATGAATTTTATTTCTGACATGTTGTATCATGGAATGACAACCTTTCACTTTCGTTTGGATGTTTTCTCATAGGTACACTTTCACTGGAATTTATACTTTTGAATTTCTGGTAAAAATCCTTGCAAGAGGTTTCTGCATAAATGATTTTACTTGCCTTCGTGACCCCTGGAACTGGCTTGATTTTGTTGTCATTTCCTTTGCGTAAGTATATAATTTTTTTTAAAGTAAATAACAGAACATTTTTGAACCTGTAATGATTTGTTTGGGTTATCTTAGCTCATTTAAAATGAGTTGTAGTTGAATTATGTTTCAACTTTTTCCATTTTAATATTTTATATTAATGTAGCACACACCAGAATTGGTGGTCTGTCCCACAGTACAAAAGAGAAGTTACCACTGAACAGTCAATTTTAAATAGTATTTGAACATTAAAAGCAGGGGAATCCATTTCATTTTTAATTTGCATGCAACGGAAATACTTAAGGGTGTGTTTCTTAGGGAAAACTTAATTGAAACAGGAAAATATGAATGCAAGTCTTTCATTTAAATTTGCCCCTTCCAAAAAAAGTAGTCTGGATTACAGGTCCAGGTAAGTAGTATACACTATATGTTAATGCTGAATAACTGTGATTTAATTCTACAGGTATATAACAGAATTTGTAAACCTAGGCAATGTTTCAGCTCTTCGAACTTTCAGAGTATTGAGAGCTTTGAAAACTATTTCTGTAATCCCAGGTAAGAAGTAACTGTGTAAAATGGTAGGCCCTCTACATCACCTCTGTTTAATTTTGTGTGTGCTGTCATTGTGTTTGTGTGTGGAATCCCTCACTACAGATATGTGACAGAGTTTGTGGACCTGGGCAATGTCTCAGCGTTGAGAACATTCAGAGTTCTCCGAGCTTTGAAAACAATATCAGTCATTCCAGGTGAGAGCTAGGTTAAACACTGAGGCTGACTGAAATTCCACAGAAGCTGGACTCATATTTTTAACAGAACCATACAGGTTTTAGCCTTAACTTCAATTTGATTTCTTTTTCTAATTCTCTAAAGTGCTCAGCCTCAGAGTTTAATACATTCTTGCATGCGAAATTGAATTACATAGCCTGTGTATATTTCCATTTCATGATGCCAAATTTTCTCTCCCACATTAAGGATCAAAATTAATTATCTTTTCACTTTTCATGTACAAATGTGGATGTTACTATTTATTGAAGACATTTGGGATTGAAAATTTCAGTCTGTTTAAAAGTTGAATCCTTGACAAAAACAAAGGAACAAGATAATGAAGAGTAGCATGGGAATTGCATGGTGTATTTCTTACCTTAAGATGCCTATCTTCACCAAACCCCACCTCCAGTTGAATAGGATGCAATAGAATGCAATCATTAAAATTTCTACTACAATGCAATTGTGTTCTGTTTTTGTTTGCTGTTATAGAGACAATATATTGTGTATTGGAATAGAACACTGGCAAAGGTTTGGAGCAAGAGGCATCAAGAAGAAAATAAAACGAACAATTTTCTTTACATGTAGTTTACACGTATAGAGAGCATGAATAGAAAGTTACTTCTTCATTTGAAGAGCAGGTGCTTTGGAATGTGTACCATTCATTCCCATTCATATTTTCAAATTAATTTTTCAGGAACGATGAGACTTACTGGTACCTATTTCCTTTGGAAAATATTTTAAGACTATTTTTGTGAAGCTATGCATGATATTTAATAGTGTGTTGGAGTAGCTCACATTGCATTTTAGCTTAGGTAAATATTTAATATTATAATAAAAATCTGCCTCTGTTTGCAGGCTTGAAGACTATTGTTGGAGCCTTAATTCAGTCTGTGAAGAAGCTCTCAGATGTAATGATTTTGACTGTGTTTTGCCTGAGTGTATTTGCACTAATAGGATTGCAGCTGTTCATGGGCAGTTTGAAGAATAAATGCTTGTTTTGGCCATCAGAAAATTCAACATCTTTTGAAAAACACCTAACTCCGTACTTTAATGGTACAGCGTTTGATTGGACAGCATACATTGAGGATGAAAGTAAGAAATACTGTTGTTACTTGTTAAAATTTTTTGTATATAAACACACACGCACAGGATTACTATTTCATACTGTAGGCTGAAGATAAAAATCAATCAAATAGGATGACAAATAGTAGGGATTTTTATGTATTGCATCCCAAACTCACGCTGACATGATTGTTCTTTCCATTAACTGCACTTAAAAACATATTTATAGGGTTAGGTTGGTTTTAGAATCACAGAATCATGCAGGATGGACAGGTTCTCCCCAGCTGTCCAGACCAGCTGCTACTCAGCTGTAGGTCCAGTTAGAGCAGACTATTCAGTGCCATGTTCAGTCAAGTTTTTAGTATCTCCAAGGATTGAGATACCACAGCCTCTCTGGGCAGCCTGTTCCAGCATTTGATGTGTGTCACGGTAAATTTTTTTACTATCAGTTGAAAATTTCCCATGCTCAAGCTTTTACTAGTTGCCTGTCCTTCCAGTGTGCACCTCTGAGAAGAGGCTCCCTCTTCATTACAATCTGTTGCTTCCCTCGCTCTGCTAGCTGGGCTTCTGTTCATGCAGCCCAGGAGGCTGTTGCCCTTCTTGGCTGCCAGGGCACGCTGCTGGCTCACCTTCACCTTGCTGCCTGTCTGCCAAGACCCTCAGTGCCTTTTCTGCAGAGCTGCTCCCCAGCCGGTCAGCTCCCAACCTGTATCATTGCAAGGGGCTCTTCTGTTCCAGGTCCACAACTCTGCATGTGTATTTGCCAAATTTTATGTATCTCCTGTCAGCCCATTCCTCCAGCCTGTCTAGGTCCCTCTGAATGGGGTCTGCCCTCACTCATAGCGACTTCTTCCCCAATTTTTTATCATCTTTCTGTGTTCTTTTTTCTTTTTTTTTTTTCTTAAGGACAGCACAGTTATTAATCATTAATAACAAAATATATTGCTTTATTTCTGAAGGCTACCACCTTATAATTAAAAGAAAAATTTGTAAATTTGTTTGTAGCAAGCAGGTGTTGCAACATTGGCATTGGAACGTCCATCTTCCTTTTAGATGCTACCTTCATATTCTCAGTCACAGGATGTGCTAGTTAATCTTCCTCTAACTTCAAAACTGTTAGCCAATCATTGTAAATAGTTCCATTTTAAATAAGATAGGCTTAAATTGGTTGATTACGATCACCTGCTGAGTTTTAAGCTTTGTGCTTTCTTACTCTCATTTATTGAACATCAGATTTTGGAATGATACTCAGTGTTTGCTATGATTCAAGAACAGAATATGCAATTTATGTTTTTCTAATCATTGTTCTAGGATTTATTTTTACATTGTGTTTTTATTTTATTCTTTAATTTTGCAACTTTACTTACCAATATGGATATGCCAGTATTTGAATCCATTATTGGGAAAACATGAATGGGAGATTATGAACATTCGAACCATGATAACTTGAACATAGGTTCATCCTTACAAAAAAGCCCCAACTCCTCCCATTTATAATCATGTCACTTCCTATTTTTCCTTTAGGTCATTTCTATCGCATAGAAGGAGAAAAGGATTATCTGCTTTGTGGCAATAGCTCAGATGCAGGGTAAGCTACACTGAAAATTACATACTACCTGTCTAAACAAAATGTAAAAAATATCACTCTAAACTTAAAAAGCTAATTTACCTACCTAACTTCAGAGTCAATAAAATGTGGTCATGGTTCATAGTAAGTAAACACTTAAATAAGTAAAAATGTTAAATGAGAAAATACTTTGCTGTAATTTCTTTTAAAAACTCTAACGTAACTAGACAATTACATTTCAGCAGGTAGATATTGCATTATCAATGACTTAAGAACATACTTTTTTATCATGGGTTTCATGCCCTTTCTCATCTCTAAAAGAGGCATGGGGCACTGGGACTTAAGACCAGCTTTTGGGAAGACATCTGCAGGATTCTTCCCTCTGTGGACTGCATGCATGGCACGGTCTTGCTCTCTCTTTGTGATAATTCTTTGTACCAAAATCACATAATTCTATATTCTAATGATCTCTCAGTCCATCCCTTGTTTTTGGTTGGTTATGTCTTTAAAACGGGTATACTTAAATCTTTCTTTTGTAAACATTTAATGCGTATATGTAAGTAACTATCAGATAATTTTATGTATGTAAATATGCATCTAATATACACCACATATATGAAGAGAAATCTTTATAGTGTCTTTTTGTGGAGGTTTTGGAGGAAAGAACCTCTTCTACCTTTCAAGAACGGAATAATAACTGAAGCAGTGTGCCTACAATTGATACCAAGATACCTACTATCAAACTAATGTACAATTTTAGGAGATAGAATTATCACTATGATGGTTATTTGCTGTTGCGGAATTAGTAGAACTTGTTAATTTGACTTGAGTGAATCACAAACCAGAAGAAAATAAGAAATCTTGGTTTCTATGCCAACCCTGCTGACAGACAAAATTCAGCGTAAAATATGCATACTGACTTTCTTGTTCTTGCATGGAAGTATTCACCTTATGGAATCTCTTTGTTAAGTACTGTTTCCATTGAAAAGGTATCTGCAGCGGTAATAACAAAATGTTGGGACTAAGTTTTATTTTGTGTATAGTGGTGAAAGAAAGCAGGAAGAAATATTTTTCATTTACTCGTTTGCTGTTTTCTGACTTTTTTTAAAGGACATTCTTTTCATTTCCTCACTAATTTTTAAAATGTTGTAAGCCAGAAATCATAGAATCATACAATGGTTAGAGCTGGAAGGAACCTTAAAGATCATCTAGTTCTAACCCCCCTGCCATGGGCAGGGACACCTCCCACTAGACCAGGTTGCTCAAAGCCCCATCCAACCTGGCCTTGAACACTTCCATGGATGGGGCATCCACAGCTTCTCTGGGCAGCCCGTTCCCGTGTTTCACGACCTTCGCAGTAAATAATTTCTTCCTAGTAGCTAATCTAAATCTCCCCTCTTTCTGTTTAAAACCAGTACCCCTCGTCCTATTGCTATGCTCCCTGATAAAGAGTCCCTCCCCATCTTTCCTGTAGGCCCCCTTTAAGTACTGGAAGGCTGCTATAAGGTCTCCCCAGAGCCTTCTCTTCTCCAGGCTGAACAACCCCCGTTCTCTCAGCCTGTCTTCATAGGAGTGGTGCTCCAGCCCTCTGATCATCTTCGCGGCCCTCCTCTGGACTCGCTCCAACAAGTCCATGTCCTTCTTGTGCTGAGGACTCCAGATGGGCTCTCACAAGAGCAGATTAGAGGGGCAGAATCACCTCCCTTGACCTGCTGTCCCTCGACCTTATCCACCAATGCTGTAGCACCATCGTAGAAAGCCACCAAATTTGTCAGGCATGGTTTGCCCTTAATGAAGCCATGTTGGCTGTCACCAATCACCTCCTTATTTTCCATGTGCCTTAGCAGAGTTTCCAGGAGGATCTGCTCCATGATCTTGCCAGGCACAGAGGTGAGACTGACTGGCCTGCTGTTCGCTGGGTCTTCCTTTTTTCCCCTTAATAGCAGCCCTGTTCACAGATTATATCTAATGAACCTTCATTAGAAGCTCAAGGTACAATAATTTTAAAAGAATTTTAGTGTTATACTAAAATTTTTTACATACGTTTTTATGTGCATTGCTTTTTTTTTTTTTTTTTTTCCTAGTAAATGTCCAGAAGAGTTTATCTGTGTGAAAGCTGGTAGAAACCCCAACTATGGATATACTAGCTTTGACACGTTCAGTTGGGCTTTTTTGTCACTATTTCGACTGATGACACAGGACTACTGGGAAAATCTTTATCAGAAGGTAAGTATATTGTAAAAATTGTGGTTAGTGCCTTAATGTCCCCAAATCAAATGTGGAACAGCCATTCGTATTTATATTACAGACCATTGCTATTGTTAGCTATTGAATATTAACATTATTGATGAAAGGAATCAAATTCAGTTGCAGGATTAAGCAGACGTGGGCACTTACTATAGAATCTACTATGATTTCTGAAGAGGCACAGAAAGTTTTTTTGATCCTTTATTTTATTGTTACAGTGTATATTTCATTTTGTGCTTCATGATAAAAACTTATTTTCAAAATCTTTAATATTGAGTTTAAATTGTAAAAATACTCTGTGACAGCAAAATCTGAATCTTAATTTCTGTAATTTGTATCCTGTTTTTGATAACTAAGAATACCAGTCTTGATGTAAATTACTTTTCTTACCATAGGTTTTCATTATATGTTGTGTGAAAATCTGTTAATTATAATAAATACTGTCTTTTAATTATTTAATTGATTGTACCATCTTTAATTCTTTTGCTTATTTCAAGGGGAAGGCATGCTAATACATGGTGAGCATACTAAGTATCCAACCTGTGATGTGTGATTAACATTAATTACTCTGACCGCACATCCTTTTCAAGATTATTAGGCATTAAAAGAGGTTTGTCTCTTAGCAGCATGATCCTTAAACGTGTTTTTCACATACATGAATGCTCCCTTTATTTTGATTACTTTTTAATTAAGAAAGCTTGTATGATCTTATTACAGAAGGAAGAACAACTCAATAGTTTTGCACTTTTCAAATTTAGTAAATGCTTGTGAACTGCAGAACTGATGCGTGTCTTCACTGGATAGATCATTTCTCCTCTTTTCCTATAGACACTACGAGCTGCTGGCAAAACATACATGATATTTTTTGTTCTGGTCATTTTTCTGGGTTCCTTCTACTTGATTAACTTGATTTTGGCTGTGGTTGCCATGGCCTATGAAGAACAAAATCAAGCAACTATGGTTGAAGCAGAACAGAGGGAGGCAGACTTGCAGCAGATGCTTGAACAGCTGAGGAAGCAGCAAGAAGAAGCTCAGGTATTTTCTAAGTGTTAGAGCTTTAGTATATTCCCTTGCCTGCTATTCATTCAAAACAAAACCAATAATTAAGATAACATATTAAAAAGAAGCCATTCTTTTACATACCTCACAGGTATGTAAAAGTAGTAGTTTAGACTGCTTTCTCTATGACTTTTTATTGCCTTTTAAATGTATAAGGTCTAAAGCGTTAATGAATTTCTGAACTGAGAACAAAAAGTACTCCCCAAATCAGAAAAATAGTTTTTAAATAAATATTTCTTATCTAGGGTTAGTATCCAGTAACCTGTCATGATGATTTTCCAAATTCTCAGCTTATAAGTAATTGCAATACTTGTGAAATACTTTTGAAGCCTTTATTAGTGTTTAAAATATCTTTATCCATCAATTTCTGACTAATTTTTGCTACTCGTGTCACCACCAGCAAATCAAGGTCTGAAAGTAGTATCTCAAAGTTTTTTCCTTAGAGCAGCTTAAGGAAGCTGTTAATTACAATAACAGTTAAAATTAGTTTACTCAATTAATATAGACTGAAGTATGACACTGTTTAGCTCACGTTTGCAATTGCATTCACTCTAATTAATACATTTTTTAATTGTCAAGTATTTTCTAATTAATTTTGTGGCAGAATGCTGTGCACAACACAGGTCGACTCCATGATACAGATGCAAAGTAGAGCTCTGTTTGAACAGCAACTTTCATAACTACCCATTACAGAATTCCATTATGAAGTTTTGCAGAAGTCCATCTAGGCTTTTGTCACACATCTAGAAGTAATTTGATATAAATCTTAGAAACAAGGACTGTAGCTTTCTTTCAAAAATGGTGTGGTTTGTCAAGCATCACATAAAATAATTGCTGTGGCAGGCAATAGCAGCAGCTGCAGCTGAGATGACCGAGTACAGCGGTGAAAGTGGGATTGGTGGACCCTCAGATAGTTCTTCAGAAGCATCCAAGCTTAGCTCAAAAAGTGCCAAAGAAAGGAGAAATAGAAGGAAGAAAAGAAGGCAGAGGGAGCTCTCTGGAGAAGAAGATGACATGAAGGATGAAAAGCTTCCAAAATCTGAATCAGATGGCAGTATCAGAAGGAAAGGTTTCCGTTTTTCTTTTGATGGAAACAGACTTGCTTATGGGAAGCCATTCACATCACCCCACCAGGTACTGTGCATAGTGCAGTTGTTATTTTGGGGGTTTCTGAGATAACTGTAATATCCAACAAACTTCACTGCAACTTTGCAAAGTAATACAACCAAGGAAAAATAATGTTGCATTATTTTAAATGCCAACTTACTGTTGGTATTATTTTCTACAGTGTACCTCAACAAGTCTTTTGATCTCTCATTTTATTGTTTAGGATATGGTGGGTCTTAACATACAAAACAACATTGTATTTTCCTAGTTAATTTGAAATAGAAATCCCTTTTTAATTCATATAAGGAAAATTTAATTATAAGGTATCAATATAGAAGACTAAGGGTATTGATATCTTTTAACATAATGCATGATCTATGTGGATCATCAGAATTTCTATAAGTCTTGATTTTTCTCCTTAATACAGAGATGGAAACTACTGTGGCCTTATGCATATTAACTTTTTTCTCACCAGTAATTTCTTTAGGTATATTATAAGTTTACCCATTCAGATGACTGTGGTCTCTAGTGCAGACGTCTGAAATGTACCTAAGGCACTGTATTAAAAATAACACTGACAGATTCCTGGGGAATATAAATAATTATTTTTTTAATACATAGACATGCATTTTGTATATTTAAAATCTTCAGCCGGTCATTTTGTTTATGTTTCCTTTGCAGTCTTTACTGAGTGTTCGTGGCTCCCTGTTTTCTCCCAGACGTAGTAGCAGAACAAGTCTTTTCAGTTTTAGAGAATATGGAAGAGAGATAGGATCTGAAAATGATTTTGCTGATGATGAGCACAGCACATTTGAGGATAATGGCAGTAGAAGAGGTTCTCTCTTTTTGCCACGCAGACATGGTGAACGGCGCAGTAGTAACATTAGTCAGGCTAGTAGATCATCAAGAAGGCTGACAGCGTTTCCAGTGAATGGGAAGATGCACAGCACTGTGGATTGCAATGGGGTAGTTTCCTTAGTGGATGGACCACCAGGTCTGTTGTCACCTACTGGACAGCTTCTGCCAGAGGTGATAATAGATAAACCGACAACTGACGACAATGTAAGAAAGTTTTAAATTACTCCAGGTTTCATGATCTTTCTTTATTGCACCAGACAATGTTTTAGTGGAATGAAACGCTTAGAAAATGGTTAGGAAGGTGTGAATGCTTTTGCATATCTTGCTGTAATGAAATGTGTTTACGGTGATTCACTCAAAAGTGAGAGGCTGAAGCATGAAAATGAAAGAGAAAAAAGTAGCACATTTTTATATACCTGCAGAGCAAGGATACGCATGCACCTGCGTGGTGAATCGAATCAGTAATGTTTCATTGCTAAATCTGTTTTAAAACATAAAATAGGGTGCTCAGCTTTCTAAACATTCTGCATATTATTGTGTTGGTTAGACTTTTTCTTTATGGTTTTAGCCTCCCTTTAAATTTATTTCCTAATTGTCTATCAGTAGTCTACTGGTTCTACATCTTCGCCTTGTCCATATATTTGGCATTATGCAAATGTAGAATAGCCTATAAGATTATGTTGACATTTTAGAAGCTCTGAAAGTTTTTTTTTTCCTGGATCTCAGAGGCAATCTGAGTTTCTCACAGCCTAGGATCAGGGTATAATTTAAAAAAAAAAAAAAAGTACACACAAGTTCGTCCATTTCTCCCTCTGGTAATTTTTCCCTTTTCCCTCAGTCTGCTTTAGGAATGCAGCAGAGGGATCCATTGCATTTTTTTTCCTAGGAACCTTCTTTTATTGAAACAAAAATTTTTTACACAGGTCACAGCATCTGAAAGTTCATCAGCCAGATTCCTTACAGTTATCAGCCAGATTCCTTACAGTTACAATCTTGCAGTTTATTATACTTCCATTTTCATTCATTTATTTAATTTACTGAAAAAAATCTGCCCATGCTCATACATTCAAAACTTGATAGTTGAGGTGTATTCGATGATATAACTGTAACACAGCTTTGAAAAAAAAGAACTTCTTTTTTTGGTCAGTTAAGTCAGACTTCTTTTGTTTCTTCAGTTGAAATTCATAAAATAAATCAGAGATGATAGCTATTCAATGTAAAAGATATCCTTTAAATTAGTTTTGAATGGGTATATAGATCAAGACTGATCTATAAAAATTACTTTTAGAGAATAATTGTTATTGCAGAAGAATTCCTATCATAAATCATATATTATAAGTATCTTGTCATTGAACTAGTTTAGAATTGAAATACTGGTAGAGAAAGCATGGAACTGGGAACTGGAATTTTTTCCAATTCCAGTGCTGCAACAGTCTTGGCGATAGCCAAGGAAACAAACCTTCTTCAAAATTTCTTTGTGTCTAATGTGGAGTTAATAGTAGTTAATTATAATGCAATCGTAAACTGGAAGCTAAATATAATTTGTATTTCTTTTAGCATTTTCTAAGTATTGATGGTATTCAGAAGTATAACATGCAAATAGCCATTTAAAAAACATACTAGGCTTATGTTGTATGTATAATGTAAAAAAAATCTGATGTAACAGCACTTAAATACAAAGTTTTATATATTATGAATTCATTGAAGCTGAAGAGTCTTTCTGATGCCTGTTTTGCAGTATTTCTAAAGTTGCATTTAATTTACGCCCCTCTTTTTTTTTTATAGAGCACTACTACAGAAATAGAAATAAAAAAGAGGCGTACAAGTTCATATCAAATACCAGTGGAGTTGCTGGAGGATCCCAATTTAAGGCAAAGAGCCATGAGTATAGCTGGCATTATCACAAATACAATGGAAGGTGTGTTATAACTGCGGATGCGTGACCTTTCTTGACATAGTCATAGACTTGCTTGAAGGTGCAAATACAAAAGACAAAAAATATATAGCCATTGCAAAAACATAAACTGAATAATAGAACAAAAGTACACGTACGTAGCAGAAAAAAGAAACGAAGGAGTCTAATAAGCAGGCTAAACTAAGAAACACATTCTATTTAAAATAGATAACATGTATTTTGTAGTAGTTATTCGTGTTTAGCAGTACAGTTATTGGAAGAAATGCCTTGTGATAAATTTTCCACTAACTATACTGTAAAAATGTTACAGAAAATTAAAGATCAGGCCTTAGTTAATTAGGAGAAGGAAATCTGTAGTAGGATTATTTGGAACAGTGAAATTACTAGTGAAAGTCTTGAAAAAGCTTGAATAGTTTTCAAAAACGTATTCATGGTGAAATTAATCTTATTTTTCTGGAAAATAAATAATTAGACATTTGAGAGGACTGTGAAGTTGGAATTTTTACTGAGAAAACTATCTCTAAATGTAAGCAAAAAAGTTTGGGTTTTTTTGTTTTTTTTTTTTTTTTTAAACAAGATCATATGATACTAAAATAGACAACTTTTTCAATTACTAGCTCAAAACTCTTGAGGTTTTGCTTCTAGTCTTCTAGAACCTTTTCGGTCATCAACAATAGGTTAAGTTCCTGAAAATATGAGGAGGCTCCTCCAAACGTCCTTAATGGTTCCAGGGATAAAGATGAAAACCTGAAAAAGCAGATAAGGATGTGTCTTCTCTTTCTCCAAAACTTATTCACTATACATTTCTTTTTTTCCCAGAACTTGAAGAATCGAGGCAAAAATGTCCACCTTGCTGGTATAAGTTTGCCCACACTTTCTTAATTTGGAATTGTTGGGAGCCCTGGTTAAAAGTAAAGAATGTAGTTGAACTTATTGTAATGGATCCACTTGTTGATCTGGCTATCACTGTTTGCATAATTTTAAATACAGTGTTTATGGCCATGGAACATTATCCAATGACTCCCAATTTCAATAATGTACTTAAAATAGGAAATCAGGTAAGTCTATCAAACTATATAATTTGATACAGTTGGAACCTGGTTTCTCTCTGAAATAGAATTACTTTTATTATTTTTATTATCATCCCATAAAATAGACGTTAAAGTTTAATTATACTAAAAATAGTCTAAAAAGTACAATTTTAGATATGTTGTATTAAAGGTTGATTTCTGTATTAAAATGTCTCCAGATAGACTTTTCAACAACCAGAGTTTGAATGACACAAACCCAAAAGAAATCTGAATTGTTTTTGTTTAGTGTTAACAAAAACAGTAGGAGCCAAATTAGATCCTTTCTACTATAGCATTGATACAGGAAGAGTTGGATGCTATTTTGGGCTATTATTTTGCACTGGGTTTTTTTTGTGTTATTTTTGTATTTCCATGGAGAATGTTGCTTTGATTGTTCTGTAACAATTTGGAAGGCAAAGAATGTGTGACTTATTCCAAGAGTATCTGTTGATACAGCTGTGCTTTGTTCTCTAATGGACAGAGTCTGTAGGTCGGGTTTGGGGTGGTAGTTGTTTTTTTTCTTATAATGGCAATAGTACAGGTAATGTTTTAACCTATTCTTATTGTAAGTGGTAATTCTGTTGATTATGATGTAGCAAAATAATAAAACAGTTTGGTTATTAGAATATATGAAATTCTGGTACATGTTGGGAACATATTCATGTTTAAGTCCAGAGTTGTTAATGTGTCAACGTTGAAATAGTATGCTGATATTTTTAGCCAATACATAGTTCAATGTTTTCACCTTAGCCTGGAGTCAGCAATCATTGTCTGTGGAAGATAATAATGTCACATTGCTGTTTAAAATAGATTCAGGGTGTATTTGTGGAGAAAGACAGGTGAGACAAATAGGTGAGGATCTGCTGTTGCAGAGGCTTATCTTGTGATCATGCCTGCGTGCTTTACCCAGGAAACACCACCATTTTTTCCTTTCCTACTTAATGAAGTAGCTTAATATTAATGTGGTTTTGAACTGTGTGAGTATAAGTGTTCCTTCGTGCTGATAAGAATTTCTTTTTACTCCCAGTCAGCTAAAATGCCACTATAATACACGTGTAGGTTTGGCAGTTGATTTCTTGCTTTTTGAACTGTGTAGCACTATCTTTTAAAGACTCAAATGCTCCTGATGTTTTTAGAGGTTGTTCATCTTTCTAGTAAAATCTGTAGATACTGGTGTTCATACATCTACAGTAAATACAATGAGTTTTCTCCCTTTTCAGAGGCTTTGTTTGCCTTATGCTTCAGAAGGCATCAGAGGCCTTCAGAGGCAGAAAGGAGTTTTTACTTCTAGTGTGAGCCTTGGCATAATTCGCCTTTTTTTTGGCAGCTGGAGAGAGAAGATATGCCTACTGTACCTGTGAGTTCTCATGAAGACTTCATTTAATAGCACCTCTCTCTCCAATTTATGATCATTTCATATTTTTCCACACACCTTTGTTAAAGCAGCTTCTATTGTGGCAAGAGCAACTGTTATTATCTTGCAGAGGAAAGTTCCTTTAATTAGATGGACAGCAGATATGAGGAGCAAACAGGAAGCCTGTTAGGAATAGTTTATTCTTCACTAGTCACTAAATGTATCTCAGGTTTAACTAAAGTTAACAGAGTTATGCTACAGCTGATTCTGATGTTGTCTCTCATCTTTGTGAGGTTCAGCTTGTGATAATATTCCTTAATGACATCCTTCTCTAAGAGGGTTGTTACTTCTTTCTTATGTTGTTCTTTGTCTGCTGGTTCAACTTATTCATGTTCATCCATAAAGTAACAATAAATGTTCTTCCTTCAGGTTTTTACTGGAATTTTTGCAGCAGAAATGGTTCTTAAGATAATTGCCATGCATCCTTTTTATTATTTCCAATTTGGCTGGAATATTTTTGATAGTTTTATAGTTACCCTTAGTGTGGTGGAGCTTTTTCTGTCAAGTGTGGATGGATTATCCGTTCTCCGATCATTCAGATTGGTAAATAAATTACTGATAATAATATATTTGCATTAAGTAGCGCATTATGTTTGTATTTTAACTGTATTCATATAAATAAGACACATTTTAATAATATTATGTATATTTTTTGCAAAGTGTCACAAAGATATTTCTGCAAGCATGTTTTACAAAGTTATGTTATCACTGAATAGTGCATGCCTTTTTAAGGTTCAGAAGCAACTAAGTATTTCTTCAAGGGAAGGAGCTGTAATTTTATTGTAATTGTTTTAACAGAGATGGGTAAAGCAGAGTGAAGTGTACAATTTATTTAGTGCATATTGAGAGAGATAAATAAATAAAATATTTGTAGTCTTCTGTCTACTTCCATATCTGGAAATATTTGCAAAAAGACTAGATATGTTCTTTTAAAATGTAGGAAGAATGAATTTCATATGTTTTAAAATTTAAAATAGATTGATTTTTCCTTTCCCCCTTGGCAAAAAATAAATGCTTTATTTTATTAGAAAAACATTTTTATTTTAAAAATGAGAAATGAACTATGAGACAGTCTTTCTGTGTCGTCTCTTTCCATTTGGTATTTCCATGTTTGTTGTATCTGAAAACAAAAAATATTTAATATCTTTTCATTTTGGGTGAGTTATGGGTAAGAAAGAGTACGAATTGTACATTTCCCTTTCATAAGTTGAAATGTTTGACTTAAGGCTTCTGTTTGGCTTTTATTTCCACACTGTGGGTCTACCTGATCCATTTTAAATTTGTTGGAGGCAATATTCTTTTGGAAGGTCCCATTCTTTAAGGATTTCATAATCCTTTATTTTCCTTCAGTAGAATCCTGCTGAGCTTTATTGGGATTTTAATTTGTTTCTGCACATAATGGTTGAGATGTATGCCATGTTCAGAATTCACTATTCAAACAAATTCAACTAGTGTACTGTTTGTTTCATGTAGAAAAGAATACGGATATGCTACGCACACAAAAAAAGAGCAAAGTCTAAAATTTACTAAGCTTTAAAACTGTGGATTTTATGCAACTTCTGTTTCTGTGTCAGTTATGGTTGTTGGAATCATGTTGGAGTTTCTTTTTTATTGCTGAGAGTCACTAGTTCATAATCTGTTGTTTATTTCTGTAGCATTTTTGTAACTACTGCAAATAATGTCTCTGTATTTTTGTTTTTCAGTTGCGAGTTTTCAAACTGGCAAAATCTTGGCCAACTCTAAATATGCTGATAAAAATTATTGGCAACTCAGTGGGGGCTTTGGGGAACCTGACCCTGGTGCTGGCCATCATTGTCTTCATTTTCGCTGTGGTTGGGATGCAGCTGTTTGGGAAAAGCTACAAGGAATGTGTCTGCAAGATCTCTAAGAACTGTCAACTTCCACGCTGGCACATGCATGATTTTTTCCACTCTTTCTTGATTGTATTTCGAGTGCTGTGTGGAGAATGGATAGAAACGATGTGGGACTGCATGGAGGTTGCAGGCCAACCCATGTGCCTTACAGTCTTCATGATGGTCATGGTGATTGGAAACCTAGTGGTATGTAGACAAAATAATTTGAGAATTGATTTAGAGATAGAATGGTAACAGAACCAGCTAATGAAGCTTTTAATCATTATTGAATGTGTTATTTAAATATCTTTTTTATGATTTTGAATTTGTTATGTGTTCTGAAATAGAGTTTTCTGTTTGTTAGATTTGTGATCCTATCTTGGAGAATGAGCCCCTTCAGGGGTCTGGAGTGCAATTCAGGGTGAGAAAGAGAAGCGTCCTGTGTTCAGGTTTTTGTGGACTATTCCTGGTTACCTAGAGAGAGAGAAAAGAGCAAAGGTGCCCCAGGTTTTATGCGCCCAGGATGGGAGTTCGCTCTTTGCAGAAGAGGATGTAGCAGGGCCTTTTCTCCCTAACTGATTGAGGCATCACTTCCAATCACCCGTAGCCAGGTTGTTTTTTGGTTTGTTTCTTTTTTTTTTTTAACGTTTTCAGCTCTCTCCTGTCTAAAAGACTGCTCTAACATTCTTAGAGTCTGAAATTTAAGCCATTTTGAGCCCTGCTTTCTGCAGAGCCAACTTTTTACACAAATGGGGAAAGGAAACTTGAACTGGAAGGCTGCAGAAAAAACAGATTCAAATACTTCACGTTTTCTTTCACCTCTTCACCTTTTTGCTTCCAATTCCTTAAGTGCTTTTTAGAGAATTTCTAAAGCATTCTGTATTATATCTTTTTTTTTTCTTCTCTTTCAGAGAAAAGCATCAGATCTGTACCAGTTTGTACATTACCATGTATATATTTGTCTTCTAAAATATGTTTTATATTTATTAACTCACCAATATTTGAGGCCGTGATTGCTCTGGCTTTTGCTCTGCTTTTCTCATTGCCTATTGAGTCTTCCTCTGTTATTCTACATCTTTTCTTTAGGCAACTGTCAGTAGCAAAAGAGATTTAAAATTAGCCATCCTAAAGGCATTCTTTAGGAATGAAATTTCTAACACATGAATAAGCTAATTATCTTTAAATCAGTCATGCACAGCCTCTTGCTCCAAGATTTTCTAGAAATCTATTGTCTTATAATGAAGAGAACTGTGAAATTGTTTCACTAAACAAAGCATCCTCCTTAAATAGTTTTCTAAACCAAAAGATAGAACTTTGTGGAATGAAGTATCCATCTCTGTGAATTTTTCCCGTGGTATTTACTGTATTCTGATTTTATACCATACCTCTAGTAGAATTTCTTACATGAGTAGACAATCCCTGCTGTATATTCAGGGCTATGTTATCCAGTTCTCTTTCTGTATTCCCAACATACAGTTTTACCCTGTTGTCTTCAAAGTTGCATAGAAGAGCTGATATGAAGGCTTTAAGAGTTGATACTCTGCTTCTTTGGCTATCCTAGTACCATTTGAGCTCCTCGTAAACTGGGCTTGTATAACTGATATCTCTTCTATGTTCTGTCTTGCTCTGGAAAGAGGATGACTTGGGGGTTAGGAAATGGGGTGTGCTTCACGTTTTTTAAGTTATATACAGCAAAATATTTGTGTGAATTTGGACCAGCAGTAAGAAAGCTGTTTTCTGCACAGATCAGCTATGTCTCCTGTTGCAGAGTGCTTCCCTGTTCCAGAGAAGTAAGCATTTTGGATCTGTTTAGTCAGTACCAAAGAATCATTAATTTCTGACCTTCTATAAAAACAAGCAGAAGAAGAATTTCCAAGAGACTTCATAGTCACACAGCAATGCAAAACCACAAAAAAAACCCCAAAAACCTGCATTGGGGGATAGGGCAGGTGTTGTGCTTAAGTTGCATTTGCATTTCATTTACTGTGTAATTTCTGGAATTGTATGCTGCAAAGGAAAACATGAAGTCTAAGTTCGTAATGCATGATAGAAGAAGCATGTGAATGAAAAATTAAGTGAGAAGATTCAGCTATATTGTCCGGTTTTTGTTTGTTTTTTTTTTTTTAGGTATTGAATCTTTTCCTGGCCTTGCTGCTGAGTTCATTTAGTTCAGACAGCCTTTTTCCTACAGAGGATGATAATGAAATGAACAATTTACAAATTGCAGTTGGAAGAATTCAGAAGGGAATAGATTATGTGAAGAAAAAAGCAAGTGAATGTGTCCATAAGACTTGTTGGGGGAAACAAGTTGTTGTAAATCAAAGAACAGCAACCGATCAGTTGAAAGATGAGGGAGACCATTGCATTTCCAACTGTACCATTGCTGAAATAAGGATAGATACAAAATACCACAAAAATGAGAATGGAATGGCCACTGTTATAGGTGGCAGTGATTATACATCATTCATAAACAACCCAAGCCTTACTGTTACAGTACCAATAGCTGTTGGAGAATCTGATTTTGAACATCCGAATACAGAAGAGTTTAGCAGTGACTCGGATTTGGAGGAAAGCAAGGAGGTAAGATTTAAATATAAAATATTTTGTATGACTGAATCACACCAATTGTATTTTTCCATAGTATGGCTCTTACTGCTTAGATATAGGAAGTAATTGTGATTTGAGGTTGTTGGACTGTACTGAGAGTAAATAAACTGAAGCGGGAAAGTGGAGCTAAAGAGAGTAGGAAATCCAGGCAGAACTATACAAGCATATATGAACTCATTTATAAAAGGTATTTGGAAAAAAAAGCTTTTCCAAATTTTTAGTTGTCTAGAAAAACTAATATTTATGTGTAGAATGAACAGAAAAAGACATGGTTTTTTGCATATAATCATACTGTTTCCATGAAGTAAGGATAAAAGTGAACTGCTATTTAAAAAGACTAGAGGAGATATTAATAAGGAATATTAATACCCTTTGCATCTGATTTTTAAGGCTCGCTGAATTCTACAGAAATCAGCATTATTTGTCCTTAATAATCTAACAGAGGTGCTAACTCAGGCTAATGAGAGCAATAACAACAGTTTTCGAGTTCTGAGGTTAAAATGATGGGGGAAAGCCAAGGGAACAATGTCAGTATTACAAGTTAGTATGTCAAGTAAACATAATGAGAAAAAATAGAATTAATGAATGAAAAAATTTTGATTTCTTGCTTGCTTGTGAGTGTTTTGAACCAGTCACTTCAAAGACAACTGCCTGACCTTAAACTGGGTCAGCTTTAGGAAAGTAGTTATTTGTCAGCAGCTCCAGACTGAGGGGGGAAACAAAATCATGGATTTCATCAGGATCCTGAGAGACACTTTGAAAATTCAGATTGCCGTGGCTCCAGTGGAGACTGTATCTAGTATCAGCATCGCTGGCACCTGAAGACATGAGGACATTAATGGAGTGTCACTGCTTGTGCAGACCACTGTATTCCAGCCTGGATTGTTTTGTCTGGCTTGTGGTTTTTTGGAGCTTGGAAGGGTTTTTTTATTTAATTGGTTGTGGGCTTTTTAGGATTTTGGTTGTTTTGTTTTGAACTGGCAATGAATTTGCCCATGATCTTTCCAAATCTTAGAAAATAAGTTTGTTCTAGCAAAGTGTAGTTAAACTAAATTTGAATTTGAAAGATGTAATAAGGTGACTCTTTAGGTGTTTCTTTTATTGTAGAGCGCAGTATTCAGTAGTATTACACTCATTTGTTATTTCAGCAGCTCATTTCCTGACACTTGATTTGTTCCATCTACTTTTTGGAGATTCTGTAACTCCATATATTATATTCACCTGTCAGTAGAGAAGACCTTAGGTTACTAAGAGGCCTCTTAAAAGCAAAGCAAACAATATTTATAACTTGTTTTAAAGTATTAACTGCTCTTCCTGAGGAAGCTATAATATCTGCTGAACAGCTGTTATATCTTTTTGCATATTATCAGTCTGAGTAAAGGATACTGGCTTTCTTAGTGTGTTTTAATAAAACTTGGTTTTGTGGAAGGAATATCTGATGAATCCAGGTAATTTACTCTTGCTCTGATAACTGTTAAATCTAATCCTTACCTGGAAATTATCCAGCAATTGAAGACACCTGGTTCTTCACTATTTTGTATTTAACAATTGGGTAACAAAATCCATGCCTTCTCACCTGTGATACTCAAGATTAAACATCAGCTTTTACTGTTTATAAGATACTATTATCTAGTATTAATTTTAACCCACTCAGGTTTGGAAAAGTGAGTAAGGATTGGCATAGTTGAAAGACAACCATAGGAGATAAGTAAATTAACAAGAAAAAAAAAAAAAGTCATGTATACCAGTTCATAGTCAGTAACGAAATTGTCTTTCATTTTGTAGATTATCTCAGCTCTTTCTTTCAGACTTTTCCTTTAAATGGGAGCAGTTTATCTTAGAGTTGTTAGATAGCTGCATTATTTGATAAGCCTTTGAGAAGTCATTGGTGAGAAATGAGATTACATTTATTCCAGAAGATTTATAAAAGATAGAGGTGAGGTACTTGAGGTTTATTGCTAGGCATGGGTTTTCATTTTTAAATTACTATATATCTGTTAAAATCCATAATGAGATATATTTCTGTTATTTTAAAGATCTATTTACTACCATTTAGAGGATGCTTAAAGCTGTAATACACATAATGTGGGTGTATCTGTCTGTCTGTCTTTTTGGTTTGGGGATGGAGGCGTTTGGAGGGGCGCTTGTTTGTTTGTGGTGTTTTTTTTAGGTTGAGGCCCTCATCCAATATACATCTATGAGCTTCAGATATTCTGCTAATTTTACCTCTTTCAGTATGTCTTTGGATATGCTTAAAACTCTAATCAACAGCTATAAATGTTATGTTTTGCAAATGTGTGACATCTCTAGAAAACACATTTTTACATAAGTAGGAATCCATACTTCTGCTGTTTCCAGAACTCAAACAAACTAAAGGGTACCATGTTTTAACTTCATCGCGTACCATTCTTACTTCTCACAGGAGTAAAATCAAGCTGGATCAGTCAAGAATGCAGATCTGGTGCTTTTTAACCAGGCAGAGCAACGTGTCAGCACATTTACACAGGTTACCTGAACAAATCATACATATATGATCACTTTTGAGATTGATTGGCCTGCATGCTACTCAGCTACAATATATTTTTCCCCATCCATTGCAATGTAGTGGAAACATGCACAGGCACTCTGTAAACTTGAGTCCCATGACTAATGTCACAGCATGGTTGTGGGCAACCCCAACATGTTCCTCTCTCCTTGTTACATCTTTGGTATTTTCTGTACTACTTCTGTGGCCTAACTTGCATGCTTTGTAGGTTTTTATTATTGTTAACTGAATTATTAAGCACCAAGACTGTTCAAGTTTAAAAGATCTTAACAGCCTGTAATTTTATGAAAATGGAAAGGTAATCTTCACTTGACTTTTTCTGTTCATGTGTTGAACCATGCTTTTAGCTGTCATGTAATTGTGAACATTTTCTGATCACGTTCATTTGACCAATGCCTTTGTAATATTACATGTATACAATTACTTTTATGCTAAAATATTTATATCTTTTGATATAAATTGTTTCATGTTTGTTTAAAATGTTTTTATAATTTACATTGCAGTTTTCTCATATAGGAAAAGCTAAAACAAAGGATGAAAGATACACTCCTGGAAACAAACATATCTTTTTTTGTAAATATGCATAGTCTTTTTGAGTATGGATGTAATAATGTAGTTATATTCTACTTATGAAGTTTGTGTATGTCTGTAAGATTGGAAGTTAGGGAATCATTTATATCAGTTTTGCTCTTCATCATCAATAATTGTTTCTTTATGAACTTAATCCATTTGCTTTATTTTTAGAAAGACAAACATAAAACAATTTCAGGCTAAAATTCTATGTAGGATTCTATGTAGGTGTCTAAATAAATCTGTGTGTTTTAAAACACTATAAATAACGAAGTTCAAGCAAGAAAGGAATATAAAAATTAGGAAAATCCAGGATAAGTCTAAAATTCAGGCAATTGTTAAAGAGACAAAATAGGAACTAGTATCCTCCCAAACCTCTAAACTCAGGAACTCAAGAACTGTAAAATAGACCTTAATTGTACCAATCCATGTGGTTTTTATTCCTGGTCGTCCTTCTTAATAGCTGGGCAGTTCTGCTCCTTGCCATATAGGGATCATTAAGGTATTCCTTTTTCAAATACAAATTTTGTTCATGTGGTTTTGTTGTGGAATCCTGCATTGTCTTTCATGTATTCTTTTGCACTGTATTATATATTAGAAATATTTCAGGTCTCACTTTTGTGCCCAGGGGGCCTGTAAGCTATTCAGAAAGGTGGAATGGAAAAATATCTTTCCAAGCATCTTTCCAAAGCATTTTAGAAAACGCACTTGAGTAGAATGTGGTAGCATCCTGTCCTACTGGTCCTGAGTATGGGAGTATGTTTCTGAGTTGGTGAATATTGTTTGTATGACACTGCTCCTGCCTCAAACTTCTGCTGTCATGAATCTGGACAGGTGTAGAACGACATGCGAAATAGTAAACCAGGGGCTTGTAATCATTTGACTGAAAAATACTTGAATCTTTTTAATTTGGATGTCACATTGACTTACTCTGACCTTCCTTGCATAATAAGATGATGCTTTTTTTTTTAATGGATATGCATGCCTTTTTTTTTTTTCCTAAGCTATGTAGAGTAGGAGAGGTAGGTTTTAGTTTAGCTTGTTGAAAAAAGCCTAAGTTTTTTCTATGCACAATACTTTTGCTTTCTTTAAAAGGTAAATAATTTGCAAGCCTTATTTATGGACATACTTATTTTTATTCTTTCAGAAAGATAAACAGAAAAGATAAATAAGATAAAGTCACTTTTATTGGGATTTTTTTATTTATCTTTACCAACTGTACTTACACCAAAGAGTACCATACTCAGTGTTATGTTAAGCTGGTGTAGTAAAGATGATGATTACAAAAAATGTGCTTTGCGTCCTTTTTGTTGTTTAATTAATAGTTGAGACTAAATGAAAAAATGAGATTGTTTTTATTGAAAAAGTATTTCCTGCTGAAAATAGATGTGATTAAGCAGGAAAATATTAAACTGCTGGAATATAAGCGGCGTAACACAGGTGTGCTGAGGTTTTCTGTTGCCTTCCTACATAGTAATATTTTTGGATGCTCTTTTCCTGAACGTACTCTCTGAAGTGCTGTTATCAGCAATTATCTTTCACATTTTTCTGCAGTTTTTTTTTTACATCCTTCTCCAGCAAAACCAGACTCAGTCTACTTAAATTAAAAAGGAAAAAAAGAGAGAGAGAGATCGATCCTTAATATATGAGAAGATGAGAATATGCAGCACAGTCTTCCTCTGGGTTTGTTTTCGTTGTTTTTTTTTTTAATTACACAAGACGTTTCCCTCTTATTCTTTGTACGAACAGCTGTATTGCTGGTCCATTTGTTAGTTGCGTTGGAGGTTGGGAAACATCAGATTTTCCTTTACTATTTGAATATCGAAATGTGAGTGACCTGTAAGTTGAATGCACAGTAGGTTGCAGCATGTGGCCTACTTCTTATTAGCTCTTATTATGGAGTTTTCTTTGAAGTCATTATCTGCAATTTTGTGTACACTTTCATTTATCGTTTTTAAGATGATGCTTACTAAAGATTGACTCTTTACTAATTACCTCAAGTAATCCTAAGTGCCTTCAGTGGGACAATAATTATAGTATCATTATTCTTGCAAGTATTTGTGCTATCATACCTTGATTTCTTCAGGAAAAAGAAAGATCATGACCTCCAAATGTTGACCTTATAACAGTACAATATATATTTGTATTGAAAAACTTAATGTATTCAAAATCTGAATAGCATTTCATTGCCAACAGTGTGAAAAAGAAAAAAGGTATTACACTGAGCAAATTTTCTCTAACAAAAATGTTTTAGCTGCCGATTTGCTAATGTCAAGGCAGCTAATCAAATTTTGAGTACATGAGTTGACCCATTCAATACAATGAGGCCTTCCTACCCTAGTTTGGTAAACTTTGAACAGCAGCTAAGTGCCCTGGAAGGTGAAGGATGAACATTTCTGTCTTTTCCTAGAAGTTCTGTTCCTAGAGTGATTCACAAAATCATTTAGATCTCTGTGAATGTCATACATAGCAAAGAAAATAACTGAATTTTTAATTAGAACAGGAAACTGTTCTATGCATATTGCTTTGTACCATTGTATTGCCACACCATCATATTGCTTGATACCTTCATCTTAGTGAAAAATATGAGCACCCCACTCATCGGTTCTTAACCAAGAACTGATGCTTAATTAAATCCGTAACTCTTCAAGCACAGGATTATATCCTACACTGTCATTAGAAGAAAGAGGGAACCAGACTACCTGTCCTTTATATAAAAATAGGTCACTGAGCCTCTAATTTGGTTTCTACAGTCAAGGAAATTGCCTTTATTAACTAAAATTAAAAAAAATTCTCTAATCTCTGATTCTTCTACCATATATTAAATGAGATATATAACTTCATGTTCTAAACGCACTGATTCTTTTCAGTTTCTTTTCCGTTTATGGTTGTTCATCTTGTAATGTTGTTAATTCGTAGAAACCTGTATTCTTTCAGTTGAATTCATGTCATCTGCTCAAACAGTGTACTAAGTAGCTTACAGTTCAAATGACCCAGAGTACTTCATGTTGTTTTTATTTTTTATTGACAATATGACTTAAAATTTCCTTACTCTTAAAAAATACATATTTCTAAAATTATTAATTTGATTTAGAATTCAGTTCATTATTTCAGTTTACCCACCACTGCTGCAACATTTTGCAATATATGTGCTATGTCATGGAATGATGAAAGCAGCATATTAATAAAATGATGGCGGTATATAGTGCTATCCTTAGGTTCAGTAGAATTAGTGATAGGAAAAAATGTTTGCTGTGAATATTGGTATTTTAAAATTAATGCTACTAAAAATGAAAAGAGGTGTTTACATTAAGTATGAGTAATCTGGAGGTTCTGTTCCAGATAATCAGCTTCTAAAGTAGTAGCAAAGTAGGCAATATCATTGAGCCATTTTTAATGAAAGTTAATGCAGAACACTGGGTTACTTTTTCTTATTAAATTGTCTCTGTATTCTTTCACAAACACAAACAAAAAAAATTTGTTTAGTACTTAAAATAATTTTGTCCTTTCACATTTTGCAATTGAGGTGTAAGTATGGCTTTATAGGATAGTGCTTCTAACTTGTTTGCTTTTATATCTTAAATGTCTCTTAATCATGCAAATCTAGCTAAATTAATGAAAATTATGTTAATTCTAAAAAACCGAGGATGTTTTACAAAGTGTGCTTACATCATTCCCTAAAGACATTTAGTTGTGTGAATTCATTACTGATGTTATACACTTCTTGATAGTAACATTGTAAAATGTCAGAGAATGCTGTGACCAAAACTGCTTTGAATTAGTTTGGTACTCATACTCAGATTAAGTGTACAGGACACCACATCTTCCTTTAAAATCTCCAGACTATGGATTTTTGCAACACATATTCAGATTACAAAATCAAAAAGAAATAAAGGCTTATTCTTTCAGTAGTATTTTTTTTGTATTAATGTGAGTTATGTAATTTTAATTATTAAAACAAAACAAAAAAGGTTCGTTCTGGGTGTTAACTGTACAGGTATGTGTACCAGAGTAATGGGTAGTTTCAGGATGCACAATGTAATGCATATGTGCATTGGCAAAAAAGAATGCAAATTAATGCCAGTTGAAATGTATTTATCATACTTTTTCCTTTTTGCAATTTATCAGTATATATGAAAAAGCATAAAAAATGTTCATATGGTACTGATAATTATAGGTTAAGATAGAACAGGCTTAATTTGTTTTATGTATGTGTTGAGAGTAATGATCAAATTCACATCTGAAACAAGGTTTCTTATTAATCCTGATTTTACTTTAGCATTTTCCAATCCAGATCGTAAGAATGATCTTAAAATGAAAAAACCCACTAAATTATCCTATTCTAGTGGAAGGTGTCCCTGCCTGTGGCAGGGAGGCTAGAGATAGATGATCTTTAAGGTTCCTTCCAACTCTAACCATTCTATGATTCTATCTGTGGTCAAATGTCACCAAATTTTATTATAAATTGGCATATATGCCAGAAGTGGTTAGCTTGCATCATACTGATATTTAAGATGCAGGTGAAAAAGAACTGGTAATTAATTTCCTTTATTGTTATACTATGAATAATTGGCACTGAATTAAAATCAGTCCTTAAAAATCTGCTACATTTTCTCCTTTGGACAGTTTAACCCTGACAGTTCACAAGTTAAAGTTTTTTTGCTGTCAGGATTTACTGTCTTCAGGTTGAGGAGACTGCTCTAGTGAAAGTAGCTACCAGCATACATCAATTTAAAGCATACAGGATAACTAGTGTTGGTTTAAAATGTAGCAAGAGAAATTATTGTAAGAAAATAACAGTAGAAACCAAAATAAATAGAACATGTGTCAGAAACTCTACCTGGTAGTAGTATACTTTGATGAATGATAACATTGTACTATATTTAGACCAGAAATTCTGAAATTCCATGAAAGATTACGTGATGCACCTAGCAATCTCTAGGTAGAAAGTGGATGATTTATGCACATTTCAACAGCATTGACTGTTATGTGTGGATGTTTGTGTGTATTTCTGGTGACAAATGGTGTTCTTATTATTACTTGCACACAGTGCTGCATGCTTAAAGTTAATTACAGTTCTAAAAATGTAAATATTAGTAAAGTATAAATGTTGCCAAATTTTACTTTCAGAAGCTAAATTTTTCCAGCTCATCTGAAGGAAGTACAGTTAATTTAGCTCTCTTTGGAGAAGAAAAAGCTGAAACTGAACCAGAAAAAGCATCAGAGCTACAGGCATGCTTTACAGAAGGTATGTTTTACAGAAGGTATGGAAATAAAATTTGGGGTTAGCAGTTACATTTTGGTTGTTTGCAACAAGCAAACGGTTCAAGGAAACAGTTCAAGGAAGCAGTTCAAGGAAGCTATCTGTTACAGCAGTCCCAGATCCTAGTTTGTCAAGTCTTGTGATATAATTAATTTTGCCTGTTGTAGATAGTTGTACTGAAGTCTATGAAGCCATTTGTGTGATGGAAAGTTAAATATGTGTGTATGTGATCATTTATAGTATTTTTAAATAAACACTAGGTATAATTCTATAAAGTGATTCTCAGCAATCAGTGATCCTCTTGGTTTAAATGATGTTCTCAGTAGTGAAATCTGCAAAACCAAACCCTACACCGGGTTCACTCCACTGAGAAATTTAAACCGGAATCATGTGATTACCTGCGGTCCCTTCATAGTGCTAGAAAGCAATCAGTGGATGATTCAGCTCTTGGACAGTTTGACTCTAACAATGGAGTTGTTATCTTGATATTACACTATTAATGGGGGTAGGGGGCGTGTAAATACAATGGGGGATGCAACAGGTGAATGAGATCCTATGTTTTTATTCAAGTAAACAAGTCTTAACACCATACTTGCACGTCCTCAGAAGTTTCCATTTATTTACTTCTGTATAGCTGTATCCTTTAGGGGACTACTGAAATTTACTGTATAGGAATGTATTTCCCAGTCTCGTGATATTACAGATTTTACTTTCTTTTAAAGTCATTATTAAAATCATTCAAACCAAAATACGTACCAGGATTAACTGTCCTATCCTATCCATGCTTTTTGATGTACTGTTATGAAGACACCTTTGACTTAGGCTAGGACTCTTGTCCTTTGAAATATCATTTCACTCTTTAAAAAAATAAAATTATTTTGGAATGTGGGGCTATATTGAATAGGTCTTGATTAAAAAAAAAAAAAGTACTCTTTTCAAATAATTTCACATTGTATTACAATTCTTCCTTATCCTTACATTATGTGATGTCTGTCAATCCTTTGGCCTGAGATTAATTTTTCCATAAAGTAGGCATTTTGAGTAGTGGAAGTTAAGGAAATCATGCTCTTCACAGCGGTAGCTGTTTTATCTGAGCAGATGAAATATAGTGTACCTTACTTGTAACATACGAACTTAATAACACTCACAGGAAAACTAGAATACTGATTTTGGAACCCATTAAAATAATTTAAACTTGATTATGTTTCTATGTGATTATTCGTTTTTAAAGAAATAAGGAGACAACTATTAGCCAGGCAGGTACTGAGGTTCATTGAAAACTATGCCTTGAGGCCACATGATATGGTAGGGAGCTCTCCAAGGTGAGGCAGGATTCTGTGGATGGTTGACATAAATCTGTACCACACAGAGAAGCTCTCACAATCTCCAGTTAAATGAGTTGTTTATGTCATGAAAGAGCTATCCTTAGTCAGCTTTTAAAGCAGAGGTCATTCCTCAGTATAATAAAATAAAGGGTGTTTACACCTGTGTAATTTATTTGAACCTTAACTGAGAGACAAAAGTACTTTTACAAGAAACTGCAGTACTCTCAAACTAATTCATGTGGAAGTTGCTATGTGTTTATACTCTTTGTTTCTACTCCCTGGCAATTCTCATATGTTCTCTGATTATATAAATGAAAAATAATTTTTAAAAATGTGTTTATAAATGAAAATTAGCTCAGTTAGATGACTTCTTTTGATTCTAACCTTGATGTAGCATCAGGGTAGTAGAAAAATTGTGCACATACAAGTTTTCCTAGATCTGAATTATCAAATCAAGAAGGTAAAGATGCTTTGAGTAGCACAGAGTAATATGAAGCGCAGACTACCTCAAGAAACAAGAGCTAGTTAAAAGTGATTTTGCTTTTTCAGAGTAATGAAAAAACTACTGTATAACAATTTGTCATTGTTTGTATTATTAGGCTGTATACAGAAGTTTAAATGCTGTAGAGGCAGTATGGAAAGCACAAAAGGAAGAATCTGGTGGAATCTTCGAAAAACCTGCTACAAGATAGTAGAGCACAACTGGTTTGAAACATTCATTGTCTTCATGATTCTTCTCAGTAGTGGTGCTCTGGTAAGTAGAGCATACACCCATAGAAACAGTAGCTATAAAAATATTTTATCAAAGATAGTATTAAAACACATCTGTGTTCTTTAAAAAAAAATACAAGGTTAGCTTGAAAGAGAGCTTGGAACTAAATTCCCAGAATATTTGGGTAGTGCATATAGAATAAGTACTTAAATTTCTTCTGTTAAATAACATTCTGCGGGTGAATTTTTGATGAATACAAGGTGATATGTGTGTGCTTATGAAAAGAATTACACTAAAAATCTTATTGAAGAAATTATAAAAATCATACAAAATGAATTGTATGCAATAACTGAAACAATTATTTTACTTTAAAATTGTCCACAAAAGCAGTACAGATACTGAATTAATCGTGTTCTGTTAATTTTTTGCTTTAGTTTTAGTTTCGGTATTTCTACGCTGTTACATAGAAATCCTTTAATTCCTTTATACTATTCTTAGTGACATTTAGTCCTTCACACAGCTACTGAGTATTGGGTTCTTTTTGGTTGTTGATTGACATATGATTTGGTTTATACTGTCATTATCTCTGCTCCAGCACCTGAAGCACCATGTCCCTTCCTCCTTCTCTGTTTGCAGGGTAGTGTCTCTCACTTTTTTCTTCAGTCCTTACACTGCCACGTGGTGGTTTCCCAGAGGCACCACCAGCTTCACTGATGGGCTCAGCTGCTTTCGGTGGTGGGTCCGTTGTGGAGCTGGCAAAGGGCAGCCCCTGGCCTTTTCGTACAGTAGACATCCCTGCAGCCTCCTGCTACCAAAACCTTACCACCAACACCCAATATTGGAATTCAGCAAAGATCAGCAGCAACATAATATTTGGTCACTGTAGCTCATTATTCACTTTTGTTATAGAATCGTTGAATTGTTTAGGTTGGAAAAGACCTTTAAGATCATCGAGTCCAACTGATGACTTTATTATAACCGGAAATTTGCCTTCTGACTGAGCCTGACTGGGCTTTTCAGGGTGACAAATTGTAATTCTGTGTTAACTATTACTGAAATTTCTGAAAAGCTTTTTGGCAACTTCAGTCATTATATTGTAATTCCATTATCAGGCAATGATAAAATCTGAAACTCAGAAAGAACGTATTTGTAATCTCTGCTCATGCTGGCTTTTCAAGGTAAAACATCTAAAATTGAAAGTGATTTTACTTTGCCATTTTTCATTCAATTCTTCTGGCTTAATTTGTAGTTTGCGAAGACCTATGAATATCTAACTTACATGCAACCTGTTTTTTACAGGCTTTTGAAGATATACGTAGTGAACAGCGCAAGACTATAAAAATCATACTGGAATATGCTGATAAAATCTTCACTTACATCTTTATACTGGAAATGGTGCTAAAATGGGTGGCCTATGGTTTTCAAACTTATTTCACTAATGCTTGGTGCTGGCTGGACTTCCTGATTGTTGATGTAGGTACCATAGTTTCTAAGTAGCCTATTTCTGTTGTTTAGGCAGGTCCTTTTATGTAACTCCAATCTAATACGTATACATAGAGTGAAGAATATAAATTGGGTTTAAAAGAACAGGGAATGACATACCAGTGAATTTGATTCCATTGTAGTTATTCAGTGAGTAACTAATTATGCCTTTATATTTATGCTATCATTGATTCCATGTGTTCTTTCTGTGGTTTACTGTGCTGGGTCCCAACCAGTGAGTGAGGACTATCAGCTGATTAGACTTCAATCTTCTGGATTTGGTGACAGAGAACAAGGAGCAAGCAGACATGGAATGGAAAGGGCAATTTAAGTGAGCACATGGGGTTGAGGTAGGACAGTGGATCCTGGACTTATGAATCACTAACAAAGAAGTGCAGGGGAGAATGGTGTCAGGAAATCAAAACTACAGCAAAAGTGGAGGGGTGGGGGCAAGGCGGCAGTAATAGGAATAACGGGAAGTATTGAGGGAAACGAAAAGTGATGGCCTATGGGTCAGTACAAAAAGGTGGAGATCGTTCATTTGCAATCCTCATTTTGATTGTTATGGGGCTCACTGTATACTAGGCTGCAAGGCTAATTTCAGTGCAACTCTTCCACTTTTCATTGACACATGCCTTTCTAAAGATTCTTTTTTGGAAGGTGAAATTATTTTGGTTTTGTGGCTCTGTCTCTGATCATAGAGAATGCTTCTTGTTGCCTTATAACAGAAAAAAAGCCAGGTTTTAGATGACTGAAATTAATGTTTTTCAACAATTACAATAAAAAGTAGTGCTGAAATTGCAAAGAAATCAGTGAAATTGATGCCATTGCATGTTATGTTCTCATGAAGGAGTTCTAGCTCTTTGCATAGACATATGAGTGGAAATGCAACAGATGGACAGGGGAAAACTCTAGTAATCAAATGGGATCTGAAATCTAGCACAGAAATTTTGTCCCCTACCAATGGAACTGAAACCTACCTTATGCTCTTTTTTCAATAATTTTTTTGAGGGAAATGCAGAAATAGTGTTTGTTATATGTGTTCCTCATTCAACATTGCTTCTCTTTTTAGCATCAGTTATGGAGCAGGGGCGCAGAATCCCTATTCTGAAAACTGGCCTAACTCAGTGAAATGAGATATAACATATTTTTTCTCTGCGGCATGCAATTTGTAGCTTTCTCCTTTCGTGTCCTCTCCATTCCTTCTGTTGTGAACACCCAATATATACTTATACATAACTACAAAGTCAACATGTATTCCCAGAACAGATGTATTGATCTCGAAGAAACTTTGTAAGTATGAGAAGTTCTCCCCTTTCCTTAAAATTAAATTCTGCAAAGCAAGATACCCTCAACAAGGCAAAGGAAACAAAACTAAGACTGTCTTTGAGTGAGCCTGGGTAATATTATTATATTGGCTTTCTTTATTGATGCTTAGACTTTTAGGTTTTTTTTTTTGTTTGGTGGTTGTTTTTTTTTTATTGTAGCTAAAATGTTAGATGAAAAAGTATGAAAAATTCATAATTAATGGGAAATCTGCAGCAACCATCCAGATGGATTTTGTCATCTTTGCATAGAATTGTTGATGCTGTGCTCTAGTCTCATTTTCTGTTAGGATTCCAAGACAGTATATTTCCAGAATCTTGTGATACTTAAATTTGAATTTCTATGTGTCCATTAGAGTTGTCATTTGTGGAAATGAAAGAAAATAATAAATAAATGAATAAATGTATAACTATTTAAGAAGTATGCAGAATTAGTATCTTTGTACAAGCTTGTATTGTGAAAAGTTGATCTTGAATTGTGTTTAAGATAAATTCTTCTTAATAAAGCGTACCGTATCTTCATATGGATAGGTTTGAACTATTCCTTTTTGTAGTGATTTCAGTGCTTTCATGTAGCCATCTTCATCTCTTGCTTGGAATGCCTACATCTTATGACCCTATAGCAACAGATCATAGAATAATTTAGGTTGGAAGGCACCTGTGGGGTTTTTCTGGTCTAGCTCCTTGCTGAAAGCAGGGCCAGCTTAGAAATTAGCTCTAACTTTAAGGTTAGATTAGGTTGCTCAGGGTGATACTCAGTTTTGAATGGAGATTCTGCTGCCTTACTTGGCAATCTGTTTCCGGTGTTTGACCACCTGTATTGTAAACCCACTCCTACCCCCTGCACCTGCCCATCCTCCTGAAAAAGTCAATGGCGCTCTGCTTAGCTTTTTTCTGATTTTATTGCCAGATTTACTTGTTATTGTTTTCAGCTAGTAGCAAGCAACTTTAACTCTTTCTCTTACTGCTGGCATTTTACCCATTAGTTTAGGTAACAGGAAGTGTGCTGCCCTCAACTGTTTGAATCTATCTTTGCTTTATCTTCCTGTCCTGTGCCTTTATCCAGCTAACGTTGAACAAATCTGCCATACCACTACCAGTCTTAAGTGTTTCAGAGCGAGGCAACATTTTACAGGATCTTCTTAGGCAAACTGTTCTATACCCATTGGTGTAAACTCTGTTGGGGAAAGAACTTACAGCACACAAACAGAAATTCTTCCTGATTGTGATGTTCACAGTGTTTCCAGAAACAGATAATTAGCATCAAAACAAGTACAAATGCTGGTTTTGTTCAGCCTTCCATGTGTAAGTTCAAAGGATATAATGAAAAAGAACAAACATGTGATTGTATAGTGTTTAACAGCTTGCTTGAACTACCCTTAGAGGAAAGAAGTCTGTGTAAGGGTTCCTCATGTGTAAATGCAACAGGAGACAGCCATCTGGAGTAGAAGATTCAGTGAGGACACAAGTCATTGACTCTCACCAGAAACAGCAGGACAATCAGGTTTTGAGCTGTTAATCCAGCTGTTCTGAAGGTTCCAAAAATTCTTGTGGATTCCTGATGTTAAAAGAGGAAATAAATCTCAAGGTACATTGATTTTCCAAAACACAATCAGTTTAACAAATCCAAAGTAAGATGTTTCGGCTTTACATTAACAATGTGCTTTTCTGCAAATGCCCTATTTGGTAGTTACAAGAACAGAAAGCTGAAATGAAGCTCAGGGTGGATTCTGCCTCACATGTATTGTTACAGCTTGTTTTTTACATATCCCCTTCTTTTTGTTACAAGACACCTTTTGAATTTATTGTATTGGAGAAAGTATGTAATGTTATTTTCTAATATTACATCACAGAAATGTTACAGTTAGCACTTCTATATGTGGAAGAAAGTTCAGAGCTGGTATCGGGAGTTGTCCAAACCATGATCATACATAAGGAAGAGGGGGAAATTATTTATTAAAAAAAACCAACAACAACAACAAAAAACCAAAGAAAAAAGAAAAAGTACTTGTATGCACATGCACACACGTCCACAAATGGTAACAAAAAAATTAAGCTTTAATTGCCATCAGCACCATGTGGTGAGATGAACTATCCTCCCTCTCCTTTTTCCCCTCCAAAAAAGAAAGCAGAAAAAAGCAATGTATTAAATTGTATTTTAGTTTCCTAAGAAAGATAAAATTATGGCATCGTTAAGTAGAGATGTGCTAATCTTGCAGGAAGAGGATTTCTTGAAAATGCAAATATGCAGATATAACAACTGCATTATTTAAGAAAATACTGTTATCTGACAGGAATACTTGAAACAGATTTTCTCCATATCTTCTCTAGAATTATAGAAGTAAGGCATAATGATCTTAAGGTCTTGATGGATTCATATGGATTAATGCTTTCTGTGATAAATGTTTGTCTAGCATTTGAATTTAAAGAGGGAACAGTCTTCCGAAACTAAGTATGATAGTTGAGTTTGTATAGGAAATCAGATTGGTGGCATAAACGAAGGTCATTCCACTCAGTGAATGTGTTCTTTTTCTGGATCTTCTCCTAGTTTTCTTTTTCCCTTTTTTCAATGAAATTTTCTTCTCTTGAACTATGTGGTCTAATTATAGTTACTTCAGCAGCTGAATTATCTAAAGTTTTAGATGGATTATTTAATAAATACAGGTATATAGTCATCCATGATAAGGCACTGTAGTGATCACTGACTCATATTGCATATATTGCACAGATATTGGATTCCCTGAGTTAATTTGGTTTTATCTAGTTTGTGTGACTTATAAAAAAAAAAAAAGTCTTGATTTTTTTTAAAATCACCCCTGATTTTATTAAAACTTTGCATGCTATGTTTAAATGACATAAGAAGTTAGCCATTTTCTCCACATTGTCTATGTATTTTATAATGTGCCATTGTTCAACCCATTTCGATACTCTGAGGCAGATAACTCTAAAACACATCTGCCACTTCTTGTTCGTTCTTGGACTTAGAATTTTTAACTTCAGTTATGAACTTCAAACACCAGAAACAGGGCTCTTTGCCAAATGGAGGTTAAATATAGATTTTCATCTGGTACTTGATAAATGTTTGTCTAGCAAACATTTTTAAATACCCAGTATTCTGAAGAGACAACAAGCCATAGCTTGCAACTAAATTATTAACTCTGGCATAACTCCGCTTCCCAGGAAAGTGCTGTCTGCTGTTCCATGCATTTGAGTGCATTGCTTTTAGGTAATTGTATTGACATTGGTATTTCTTTCTGTCTGTCATACAGTTAGGAGTCACTGCTGTCTGACTGAGTATATACCACTTCCAAGATTGTCATCATCTGCAGGCAATACAAATTACTAGTTATTCATGTATCTGCTAATATGTGAATTATTTTAAGTGCAAATTAGCAGAAGCAAATGCTGCTAGCTCACTTTTTGTCATGGCTATAACAATGCATCTGTAGTAGAGCACAGTTTAGTATTGTAACATGTCATGTAGAACAGGTTTAGGTTTTCAGTACATTTCTGGCTTTGGAATTTATTGAGAAGACAAGCTTTTATTGAAATTCATTTTATCCAAATTGTCCTTCATTTTGCACAGGTATGGTGTGCGTTCTTCTAACTAGGACTCTCTCTGTGATGAAAATTCCAGAGATTAAGGTCTCCTGTTGTTTAAATTGTTCTGAAATTTACACGTGGTGTTCTGTTGATTTTTTTTTTTAAATTTTTTTGTTCTTTTTTATTTGTTCCTGTTAGAAACTTAGGGTCCTTATGAACTTTTTTCCTCTAGGAATTACATTTGTATTGTGAGGCTATTAAAAAAAAAAAAAGTTACTTTGTTTTGTTTTGTTTCCTCTAGGTCTCCTTGGTTAGCTTAGTAGCTCATGCCCTTGGTTTGTCAGAACTCAGTGCAATTAAATCCCTACGAACATTAAGAGCTTTGAGACCTCTAAGAGCTTTGTCACGCTTTGAAGGCATGAGGGTAAGAAAAAAGAAATAGCATGTAGAACAAATCCATAAAAATATGCCTAATTATAAAATCCTGGAGGATAGCTGAACTGCATGTCTTTTCAAGGCCAACAGTAACATGTTTGATTGCATTACATGTGTTATTCCTTTTCTATTGGCTTTGATTCAATGTATTTTACTATTTTACCTTAAATCTTTTGCTGTATTTGGAAAAAAAAAGGTAATCTTTTTACTGCTCTATATATTGTTTTTTAAAAGTTTCTTTTTCCTGTGTTTATTTACTAGGTGGTTGTGAATGCTCTTACTGGAGCAATCCCATCCATTATGAATGTACTTCTGGTTTGTCTTACATTCTGGCTAGTTTTCAGCATTATGGGAGTAAATTTGTTTGCTGGCAAGTTCTATCACTGTGTTAACACCACAACTGGTGAGCAATTCACACCAGAGGAAGTCAGTAATGTAACTGTGTGTAAAAACCTTGCGATCACTCCTGGGAAAGTTCGGTGGAAAAATGTGAAAGTAAACTTTGATAATGTTGGAGCTGGTTATCTTTCTCTGCTTCAAGTAGTAAGTGTATAAATTTTGATAAATTAATTTTCCATTATTAAGTTTTGTAGCAGTAACTCTTAGTTCCATAATTTTCAGTGTTATTTTAAAATATATAAATAGATATGAGATTTGATTTTATAATTGTGTTCTATGAAGCTAATTAATATTGCTTATGGTAAAAATCTGATACATTCTACAACCATCTGATACATTCTATAGCCGTCTTGGAATACTTAAAGCACCTAGGATTAATTTTCTTTTATTTGCTTGATCTACTACGGTGGTAGTCCAGTAGATACCGGGGCTCATCTGATCTACAAACAAAAAGAGAGCCAACTGTTGATTTAGAAAAAAGTTTTAAATTCACTTTTTCTTTCTGTTTTTATTATTCTTATGAGTCCCACTCCAGTCATTGTCTATTATTGTCAAGTGGGTTTTTTGGAGATAGTTTTTAGCTTGTTTTAAAACTCTAGATGAACACTTGTAGAATTTACTAGTTGGGTTTGCTTGACAACCTGCTTCTGGGAAAATATTTATAGTCATAAGCACTTGGTAATTATTCTCGACTTTAAAAGTCTTTAACTGGTAGTATTTAGTAGTTAGTATTGTGCTAGCAGGCTACCAGCTCATTGCTCCAGGAGGTAACAGCTATTGCTAAATAGCACTAGGCAATCGCATAGATTACCAGTGGAGAGGACAGCAGTGCTTTTAGTTTTTGTAACATGTCTTGCACAGAATAGTTCAGCTGTGTAATGTTTCCAGTAAACATACCATTCTTACATTGTTTTTACATAATATCATAGTTCACAGGAGTAGGTTTGATGGAAGGTCCACTAGATGGCTAAGGAATTGGCTGGATGGCTGTGTCCAAAGACTTACAGTCAGCAGCTTAATGTCCAAGTGGGAGCCAGTAACAAATGGTGTCTCTCAAGGGTCTGCGATGGGACCAATACTATTTAATAGCTTCATCAATGACATAGTGGGATTGAGTGGACCCTCAGCAGTTTGCAGATGACAGACACCAAGCTGAGCAGTGCAGGTGATATGCTTTAGAGGAATGGGATGCCATCCTGAGGGACCTTGGCAGGCTTGAGGAGTGAGTGAGCCCACATGAACCTCATGAAGTTCAACAAGGCCATGTGCAAGGTCCTGTACCTGGGTGAGGGCAATCCCCAGTATCAGTACAGACTGGAGGATGAATGCATTGAGAGTGGCCCTGCAGAGGAGGACTTGGGGATTCTGGGGGACAAAAAATTGGACATGAGCCAGCAATGTGTGCCTGCAGCCTAGAAAACCAATCATATCCTGCACTGCATAACAAGAAGCATGGCCGACAGATCGAGGGAGGTGATTCTCCCCCTCCACTCCACTCTCATGACATCCCACCAGTAAAAGAAAGAAATGGACCTCTTAGTAGAGCAGGTCCAAGGAGGGCTAAGAAAAAGATCAGAGGCCTGGAACATCTCTCATGTGAGGAAAGGCTTAGACAGTTGACGTTGTTCATCCTGGAGAAGAGAAGGCTCCAGGGGGATCTTATTGTGGCTTTTCAATATATAAAGGGGGCTTATAACAAAGAAGGAGAAAAAAAATGTTTACCAAAGTCTGAAGTGACAGGACAAGGTGCAACAATTTTAAACTGAAAGAGGGTAGATTTTTATTAGATGTAAGGAAGAATTATTTTTTTTTTTTAATGGTAAGGTGGTGAGACACTAGAATAGGTTGCCCAGAGAAGCCATAGATGCGTCATCATTGGAAGCGTGTGATGAAGCGAAAGATGCCCTTATCCATGGCAGAGGGGTTGGACTAGATAATCTCTAAAGGTCCCTTCCAAGCCAAACCATTTTATGATTCTATTATTTTCTTAAGATTTCTTGGGACTACTTACCTTTTGGAGTTTCTTCTAGAACTACTTGCATATTCTGTCTGGAAAATGCCAACCCATGGTGGTTGATTTTGGAGTCATCCTCCAGGTTTTGGTAGTCAGTTAGAGTTGAGAGCCTTGTTATAAATTGCAGTCTTTCTGTTATGCTCAGATATTGGTTGCTACTCATCCCACATAGAGTTTATATGAATTTGCATGAAGGTTAGAGTTTATTCATTGTTTAAGTATTAGGGAGAAGTAAAATTACTTCCTGTGAATACCTCACTTGTACCAAACTTTTAATATTCCTCATTATTTTCGTGGGTGCAAATACATTGCAGAGGACAGTGTTCTATTTAGAATGTTTACAAAATTGGAGCTTTGATAGAAAATATTAACAAACTTTGTTTTTAGGCAACGTTTAAAGGATGGACGGATATCATGTACGCTGCAGTTGATTCTAGAGAAGTGAGTGCAATATAAAATTTACTGAGTGAAAAAAATATGATTGATGTAATGCTTCTTGAATGTCAGTTGAGATAAAGTAAAATGGAAATAATAAAAATGTAAAACCTTGATAAATTTTCTATATAGATCTGTACACTATAAAGTAGTTAAGTGCATATAGTTTTAACAGGTAAAAAAATTATAGCAGTAGATCTACATAAAGTATTCCTAGTTTACTAAGTCATCTGTAAATAAAAAAACTAATGAAATCTGTTTTCCTATTAGTTTATGTTACTGAGATCATACAGATTAGGAAAGAAGTTTTTTCTGTGTGTCCAAAAATAACCCCAATAAACAAGTGACAGCACCTGCAATAGCTAATCCAGAGCCTGCAGACTCTGGCGATCTCAAAAAATAAAATGGCTGAAGTTTGCCTGTTTTTCTGTTAATGCCAGTATTTGTTTGCACCTCTCCTCTATCCAGCTCCTGATTTGCATAAAGTCCATAAGAATTTAATTGAGTTGAGGAGCACTTCTGTCAAATTTACTAGGAATTATATGAAACATCAAATGTCATTAGAGAGGAACTGTCAGACAGAAAGGGGAGGAATGGCTGGTCTGTGTGTGCAGTTACAGTCACTACTATTAAGCAGATTTTCAAGTTCAAAGATAAGGCAAGTCTAGGATATGCTCCAAAATGGCTGTTTTGCCCTGCTTGTCAAGGAGTTGCTGTCCAGCCAGATGCAACTTCTGTTTCTGCTCAGTATTCTATAATTTGTCTTAGCTGTTATTTTTGATGTATTGCTGTTTTTTTATGTTATGTAGACAGACCAACAGCCCAAGTATGAGGACAACCTCTACATGTATCTTTACTTTGTTGCCTTTATCATCTTTGGATCGTTTTTCACCTTAAACTTATTCATTGGTGTCATCATAGATAACTTCAACCAACAAAAAAAGAAGATAAGTATCACATGTTTCATTTTCACAACACCTCGTTGTTACTGAGCATTCAGCAAATGTATGCAAGGTTAAATATGAGTGTCTGAAATTTCTCATAGTAATAGAAAGAAAAAAAAGAAATCAGCTATTCAGATTTCCTTTTATTCTATTCAAAATAATGAAATAATAGTCTTTGCTTTTTAAGGCATTTGAAGTAATTTAAACTTACACCGAGAGTCTGAGTGTTCTCCACATCACTGTACGGCCCAATGATGTGTTGTACATCAGAAAGTTGTGCATTATTTTTCACTTACCCTTACAGTGCTGTGGCAAAGCTGTGTGAAAATGCAGATGACTTAATTCAAGCAGATGACAGGGAAGAAGAGAATATGCAAAAGTACAAATATCAAAATTGATAAACAGATAATGTATAGTGATATTGTGAAGGCCTTCTCAATTACAAAGAGACTAATACAGACAAGTTAAATACTGGAACTACTGCTCCGTATTGTAAGATTAGAGAGGACTGGGAAACTCATGAATTAGTAGTGAATTTGCAAGAGAAAGAAAATTGTTGATGTTTGAAAATGTGTGGTTTTTCTTTTAAATTTAAATTGTTTCTGTGATTCAAATGAACACAGGATTGTGTCAAGAATGGCAAATTATGATGGCAAATTAAATTCTACTTGCTATTTAAACTATAAATGCTGTCTAAGGTCTACAGTAGTCTTATTTTTCTGTACACGTTTGGAGCAGAATCATACCGGAATATTGATTTTTTTTTTTTTTTTTTTTTTTTAAAGTGAGCTAAATAAGAGCAAGGCAGTACATAATTTCTTCATTTTTGATTCTAGATGGTTTGTCAAGTTTGATTCATTGTACTGAAAAAAGATAATGCTAGACTTACTGCAGTGGAAACTTCCAGTAAATCTTTCCACTTGAGATTGGAACATGCAGTTTCATACGTTGCTGCTTCAGATCTTTTGAGTCTCTTGTCTGCAGACCCACATAATAGAAAGGATGAGTTTGTGGTTCCAAACCTGACAATATCTTCAGTTTCATATGGCAAATAAACAAACATTAGTCACCTGTGTTTTGAAATTATAGATGCACCCATGCTCATAGAAATGTGCAGATCACACAGTGTGCGGCTACCCAGCAGTATTTTTCTTGTCTTTGTTCTGCCTTCACATTACTGAGATCTGTCCATTTTGGGCAATGTTGTTGGGATATGATTGGGAAAGACCTCATGCCATAATATACTGTCCCTGTGTAGTTAAACTATGCATTTCTTTCATCCTTGTGTGCATCCTACTTGCAATACATTAGTTCCCATGGTAAAAACAAATGTTCCACTGTCAAATTGCTAACCATTACGGTCCTCAAAGGCATATGAGGTGTATCTCATCTTGAGGCCACTATTATCCCTATGGACAGCACACTGAGACAAATATGACTTGTTCGCTCTTGATAGCCATTACATCAATGAGGCAGCAGAATAAATCCCCAGTTCAGTGCCAGTTTCTTTATAGCTTCCTTTTTTATTTCCCACTGGGTAGAATCAGCAAATTCATTTCTTGTTTTTCTTCTAAAACCATTGTTCTCTAAGAATGGAATTTTACTTGAATATTTGGCTTATGAGGAGAGCATGCTAAACAAGGTCTCTTTTGAATTCTAAATCTTCATGTCTAAATGTAGCAACAGCTGAGAGACTCAAACACATCTTCATACAGATTCATCACTACTTTCTCATTAACATTGACACTGCATTTGACATAGTCAGTGTGATAATGTCACAGAATCACCTATGACTCTGAAATTCATTTCCAAATGCTGCTGCTTTGGCATCATGCATACCTGGGATGTACTTACAAACAACTGCATGAAAGAAAGAAGAAGTTACTTGTCAACATAAATTGTATTTCTGACAAGTGTTTCTGTATATGTATTATAGATATCAGTTTAGGTACCCTTTTACTCAGACAACTATCCTTTTATTCAGGCAAGAAACCCCAGGGTAAGCCCATGCTTTTGATTATCTCTGCACGGTGTAGGGGGATGATCAAGCCACACGTACACTGTGGAAGTATTGCTGTGGCAAAAAACCATCTGAACCGAGATACCTGTACTCACATGATGAAACGTGCATCCTGAAAAGTAACATCAGTAACTTCTTTTTCCTCATATGGTTCCCCTGTAGGCGTATCAGCTCTCAGTGAATCTTTCTACACTTGAAGCTTTTTTATTTCTGGTTGATTGATTTGCAGTGTGGAGTTTATGATGTTAGATTTATAAGTATCTATGGAATATATATTTTGTAAGTGTTTTTTACGTATTTAATTGTATTAATCAGGTATGTATTTTTTTTTTAAATAACAAATAGATAAAAGTTCTGGGGTTTTTCTCCATTCCTTAATTTGTTTTATTTTTCCATCAAGACTTGTCAGAGATTTTAACAATCTTTGAAATAATTACTATATTTTTGTTTTAGTAACCATGTATAAGAATGAATACATAGTTCATAAAAAACATGTCCTGCAATACTGTGAATTAATGGATTTAAAGGCTTGGTTGTAATCCGTTCTATTTTTATTATTTTTTACCTCGGAGGTCAAGACATTTTCATGACAGAAGAACAAAAGAAATACTACAATGCAATGAAAAAGCTGGGATCCAAGAAACCACAAAAACCTATACCTAGACCAGCGGTAAGAAAGCGTGCTATTCTTTCATCATCTACATTTGGGAAGAAATTGCAACAGTTACATTAACTGTCAAAAAATTTCTCCCTTAGCTCTAAAATAGTTGAGGCCTAATTCAAGTTAGCCCTTCATTCAGAATGGAAACGTCTACGTATTTCTGCTCTGCAGGAAAAATCTCTCCCATTTGTTATGCCTGAGGAAGCAGTGAATCAAAGAATCTGAAGAAATAGAAGCCTATTGGGTTTTGAGGGGAAAACTTACAGCTGGCAAATAAAGAAGTTACTGGACAGTGCTTTTCTTAGATTTTTCAGCCTTTTGCTTGGTTGCATATTTGGCGGGGGGCGGGGGGGAAGAAGGAAATGGGAGGGAGGAAAAGGGGATGTTCATTACATACAAGATACTATCACCTTTTCTTTTTTCTCCCCTCAGAACAAATTGCAAGGTCTGGTGTTTGATATTGTAACAAAGCAAGCATTTGACATCACCATTATGGTTCTCATCTGTCTTAACATGGTTACCATGATGATAGAAACAGATGACCAGAGTGAACTGATGCAAAATATTTTATACTGGATTAACTTGGTCTTTGTTGTCCTTTTCACTGGAGAATGTGTCTTAAAAATGTTCTCGCTCCGTTATTATTACTTCACCATTGGCTGGAATATTTTTGATTTTGTGGTTGTTATTCTTTCAATAGTAGGTAAGAAATTCTTATATTCAATATGGAATATAGTAAGACGTATTAAATGCTTTATCTCTGTCAGGTTTTGCAGGTTAGAGGAAATACTTAATTTCTCCTGTTTATATATGAAATGAAAAGCATACTTTGTAGAGTAGTAACTTTCTTAATAATTCTGTGTCAATTTTAATACTCCTTTTCTCAACAGTCTTAGGAAAAAAAAAAAAGCTAAAATTACCTTTATCAGATAAAATTTAACTCCAGTTATACTTTCCACTAATTGCACAGTAAAGTTGTTCTTTATTCATATTTTGTTCTGCAAAATGTAATCTGTGATAAAATGTTACCATTTTATTTTTATCTTTCACAGGTATGTTTCTTGCTGAGGTGATTGAAAAGTACTTTGTGTCCCCCACACTATTCAGAGTTGTACGACTTGCCAGAATCGGTCGAATCCTGCGTCTCATTAAAGGCGCTAAGGGAATCCGCACTCTGCTTTTTGCTTTGATGATGTCTCTTCCTGCTTTGTTCAACATTGGTCTGCTGCTGTTCCTGGTCATGTTTATCTATGCGATATTTGGCATGTCCAACTTTGCCTATGTTAAGAAGGAAGCTGGGATTGATGACATGTTCAACTTTGAAACGTTTGGCAACAGCATGATCTGCCTCTTTCAAATTACCACATCTGCTGGCTGGGATGGTTTGCTCGCCCCAATTCTGAACAGTGGGGAGCCAGACTGTGACCCCCATAAAGATCATCCGGGGAGCTCTGTGAAAGGCGACTGCGGCAACCCTTCTGTTGGGATCTTCTTCTTTGTCAGCTACATCATCATCTCATTTCTGGTAGTGGTGAACATGTACATTGCTGTGATTTTGGAGAACTTCAGTGTTGCTACTGAAGAAAGCGCTGAACCCTTGAGTGAGGATGACTTTGAGATGTTCTATGAAGTTTGGGAAAAATATGATCCCGATGCAACACAATTCATAGAATATAGCAAATTGTCTGATTTTGCAGCTTCTCTGGATCCTCCTCTTAATATACCAAAACCAAACACTGTTCAGCTTATTGCAATGGATCTGCCCATGGTAAGCGGCGACAGAATTCACTGCCTTGACATCTTGTTTGCTTTCACAAAGCGTGTTTTGGGGGAAAGTGATGAGATGGATGCCCTCAGAATACAGATGGAAGATCGATTTATGGCAGCCAATCCTTCTAAAGTCTCCTATGAACCAATTACAACCACATTAAAACGAAAACAGGAGGAAGTGTCCGCTACTATAATTCAGCGTGCTTATAGACGTTATCTTTTAAGACAGTCAGTAAAGAAACTTTCATTTATGTATCGCAAAGATGGGGTTGATCTGCTTATTGAAAAAGACATGATTATTGGTAAGCTAAGTGAGAACTCACCTCCAGAAAAAATGGGTATGTCTGCATCTGCCGCATCTCCGCCTTCTTATGACAGTGTAACAAAACCAGAAAAAGAAAAATATAAGGATGACAAATCAGAAAAAGAAGACAAGGGGAAAGACAGAAAAGGAAATAAAAAGTAAAAGACATAAAGAGCTTTTCCATGATGAATGTTCACAAGCCTGAGAAGATGTCATTTTTATCAATAGCACTCTTATTGGAGGATTATGCCAAAATTACAAGTTTTTACATATTTACCCACTGCTACAGTCAGTGCCTGTACCAAGACAATGACCCTTCACTAGCAAACTCTCAGTCTGTAACAGGTAAACAACCTTGCCAGAAGAATAGCTTTTATTATCAGCTGGCACTAATGGAAGGGAGACACAAAATTTCTACTTGGACTGTAGGAACCCTTAATGGAGTGCAAAATTACCAGTCCTAATAAGTCTGTATTTTTGTGGAATAAGTGTATCCACTGTGTACATTTCATCTCCTGTGTATATTCTATGTGTGTCAATTTCTTTCATGATCTCATTTGCTTTAATTCACATACTGCTACTTACAATTCTGCTGTGCTGAGGAAATAACTGAATACTCTTGCAGAGAAACAAAAATGTCAGGAATATGTAATTACGGCACCATAACGTGAACATAGTTCTCTTCAAGCCACTTCTAAAAGCAGAAAACCAAGATTCCAGATTATTGAACCTCAGGATCTAGATCAAATGATAAAAATGATCAAATGATAAATGATCAAATGATAAAAAAGAGCAGAGCGTAGAAAGAGAATTTATCAGAAAACAAAACAAGGGAATCTTTTTCACAGAAAAGAGGTTAGTAGTTTAGTCTCTTGGTTTTAATAAACTTATGTTTAATACTTTTTAGTAATTATTAATTTATTATAAAGTTAATTTCAGGTACAGTGATTTAAATAAATGATGCTACACACGCAACTCCTGTTTGAAAAACATAGTACTTTCAGTGTCCAAAATATCTCGTAATTCCTGAGAGATTTAAACAGTTCTTTTCGTGGAAAAGCTATGAGTGTCAAATTGTGCCTACAGGGAATTACTGAAATAAAAAAGTGGTAGCCTTTTTCTAGCTGTAGACCCTGTAATTTCATGAGTAGCTTCCATACTTCATTCCAAATTCTGTTTACACACTTCTTATTTACATGAATATATCCCACTTAAGACAATCATCGAAGCTACGCGTATAAACTGATAGCAGAGTACCTTCTGGGACAAACACTACCTTAATGTATACCTCAGGCTTAAATTTCTGTACTTTGGAAGGATGGGTCATGTCAGAGACACAAAATACGTACATCAGAGGTGGTTTTGACCACCCATGGCACTTCAGTCAGGTTTCCACTGTATGAAATGCAATCTTCCATAGAAAGCTCCGATGACCAGAAGGATGTACTTAAATCAGCTTTGTCCTGCATTGTGATTCAGATGACTTATTTTTATCATCAAGACTGACACTATATATGTAAGTTAAATATCCTGTGTTATTTAATCAATTGTTTTACACAGTGGTGTCTGTTTGAACAAACAGACAATGACTTAAGTACTGTATTTATTGCATCAAATATATACCCTAGTAAGTGTAGCTTATAACATTTCAATAGATAATATGATATATTCTGTAATACTCCAAATAATTTGGAAGCTTTAACTAATGCATGCTTGCTGCTATTATCCCACAGCTATTAAAGTCTAAGATGGGAAGACATGTGAGTGGTAAAAAGAAAAAAACTGTTCGATGAGACCATCATTCCTCATACCAGTAAGCAATAGTTTGCTGCTATTACAGATTTTATTTTGTTTGAGTTTTGTATTCAGCAAATATGCAGTAAAGAACCAGAACACATGGGATAATATATTTGCTTAAAATGTGGGGCTAGAAAAAACTTTTATAATATCTATTAATCTATTCCTGTTATTTTAAAATTATTTTATTTTATAACATTTTATACTTATTATAAAAAAACCTACATGTTGTTAGTAATTCTTATTACTGTCTATCTGTGACACTTCACTATTGGGAAATCTAAGATACAATGTGAATTCGTAGTCAGTTTCTGCTAATTATATTAGACATATTTTAATATGGAATAATTTTAAAAGAAATGGACAGTACAGTTCCTTTTCTGATCAGTAGGTAGGTCCTTGTATGTGAAACAAGGTAGAAGGGTTTCTTTTGAAATTATAATCCTGTCTGACAATTTTCAGGTTATTCTTAGTCATAGAAACATTGCTTTTCCCAGTTGTTAGTCACACACTGCTTTTCTTGTTGATTCATACTGCAGTAGAAGCACTTTAAATATAATTTGTTATTCATAATCTTTCTTCATGAGAATGAATAGTGAATTTGTGCAATGGACAGTGGAATACCTTGCATTTCTTACAAAAGAACTAAAGTATGGATGGGCTCCTGCTTTTATAGAAAATACTGGCTCATAGTGTACTGATGAACTGCATGCAGGAAGTTGTTTTACCAAAAATAACTACATTGCTAACAACCCAAAAGAATAAAGATAACCTTTTTATGTACTTGTTTTAGTCTTTGTGTTTTTATTGTATTAAGTTTGTACAGATTAGCAAGTAGTTGTTGGTAAAATTAAGGGGGAACACTCTTGCAATGAGGCAATGTGTTTTAGACATCTAGATCACATGTTGCTTTATGACTTTGATCAATATCAACTTGTCACCATCTAGTTGAAATGGAATGCTTATGTTGTCCTGACCAGAGAGGTTTTTCTAGAATTCAGAAAAGAATCCCATTCCAACTATGTGATTTTTTTGTTAGAATTTTATGATTTGCCCAGGAAGAGCTCCAGCGGTGTTCAATGGAGGATGCCTCCACCACCATCTTGCTGAGTAGTGGATCCATCAGACATTGCTCACCCTGGGATGGGTGGTCTGGGATCTGTCACTGAAACAGCCCCACAGGGGGATAACAGAGTCACTTCAGTCGCATTCCTCCTCTAAAAACTCATGCTTGCCAAGAGAAGGGAAAAGGACCTGTTAGAGGTGTTAATGGCCACCCCGCAGCTGTCTTCAGGAACCAGTGCCTTTACAGAGTCCCACAGGCATGGTCCCTGGCAAGACATTACTACATACAGGTAACAGGATGTGGGAGAGGGTGTGGACAGGTGGACCTGTGCATGGAGTAATTAATGCATTTTATTCTGTTCTCATTTCTATTGTGAAGGGTAGCTGCTGTATACTTGAGACAATATAGCTAAGAGGAAAAAACCCTCAAATGCTTTGAAGGACAATGTGTATGTTTTTAGTAACTGTATCTAATTTGAATTAAAACTATTTTTTTAATACAGAATAGTTATTGTTTTAATATCTTAATTGCTAGCAATAATTATACAAAGCAATATTGTAAATGCTTAAAAAATTCTTGGGAACTCTGTTGCATTGCTGTTTAAAGAACAAAATTGTTTCAAGTCAGTGCTGGGTAGGTACATAGTTAACTTAAAAATTCTATGTGGACTAAGCATGAAACGTGTAAGTAAGAGTTTTTCTACAAATTTGGTAGTGTGCAGAAGTATATGAGGTCATTTATAAGATCATTTTACCCTATAAAATTTCTAGCATCGTTGAAGTTATGTTTATTGAAACCATAATCAAACTGAAGTCACTGTACATTTTTGTTGACTCAAATTCTAAACCTTTTGGTTCTTTGCAAAAAGAGGAAATGTTTGCAAAGAAAAATATTTGCAGATTTCAAATGTATATAATTGAATAGACATGTATCCTTTTATATTTCTTTGAAATTATTCCGATATACGTGGAAGTTATTTGCATTTATGGAAGACACGGTTGACTTCCAGTCTTCCTCCTTAACATGCAGGTATAAAATATATTTAGGTATTAATGTTGATATAATACAGATGTTTCAGTGTAATGGGTCAGTTATGTATCAGTATGCAAAACACTAAGTAAAATTCGCAGAACAGGAGGACACTGCACTCTGTTACTGTCCTGGTTCACAGAGAATGAAAAATTAATGAGAAAGGCTCCCTTAAAATTTTCTCAGAAAAGAGCTTTTTTTACTCTCTCACACCCACCCAGGAAGGTAAGTATATTTTATTTTATTTAATCTAGCAATTTTTGGAGAGTGAAGGTGCCATAAACCCTCCCCCCCAAAACCAAAACAAAACCACCACCACCCCCACCACCCCCAAAACTATATTAGGAAATAGAAGGGGGAAAATTCTGGGTTTTTTCTGTTTGTTTTTTGTTTGTTTGTTTTTGTTGTTGTTTGTGTTTTTTTTGTTTTGTTTTTTTTTAAATCTTGGCCTTACTCAACTGCATAATAAAAATGTAAAAATAGAAAAGGGAAAGATGGCAGGGGGAAGAGACAGGATATGGCGGGTTTTTTGTTTTTTTTTGTTTTTTTGTAAAGAGGCCAGAAATACAGTCTGGGGGTTGTTTGTATTATTCTTAAGCAGAAATGCGTGTTGCTGAGTACCATATATACATCAGATTAGTAGAAGAACGTCTCTGCTCTAGCTATTAGTACAGCATAGGATTTCTAATAAATAGTTAAGCCTGACTGCATCCAGCAGAGGGCATAAACACCTGCCAGATGATCATGGTGCTCTGCCTGGTGTCTTCAGCCACAGAAAGAATCAAGAAATACACAGAAATACAACTTGCAGTCACAGGCCCAGGGAATAATTTACCGCTTTTCAGAGAATGTATAGATTTTTGTTTTGTTGTAGTGAACTAATGAAGCTACAACATTACAGTTCAACTTGTTGTGTAAAGATAGCTTTGTTGGTAATATTTTTTGACTGGACCAGCAGTTTTTGTGACTGGACCAGCTGACGCCACATTGGTTAAGAACTGCCACACTTATCTGAGCTTACTAAAATATAGCTGAAGGGTGTTGATGCTCTGATCCATGGATAGCTTTAGCTTTACTTTTGTTAATAGGCATTATTCATTTAATTCTTGGTGCATGTATGAATCAGCCACAGCCTTCTAAAAGAATCACGTATGAAAGTCTGTCTCATTTTCATAAATAGTCATAAATAACATGAAGTATTATTAAAAATGCAATTTTTTTTTGTATGTAGAAAGTTCTTATGATACTCATTCTATAGTACATATTCAGAAAGGCTTACTTAGCTTCATAATGCATTAGGAGAATACTCTGAAATATCTGCAGTGTAGGAATATTTAATGGCTCACAAACCTCTGCATTAGCAGCATTGTTTTCAGTGGGGGATGGTACCGATCTCTTTCATTCTCTGAGCACAGCTAGGTTTTGTCGATGTGATACAGCATGCAGTCTCTGTTACTTAGCATATTTTATTTTCCCTTGCTGATCAGTGGGAACTGTTGAAAAGTGAAACAGATATATCCTAGCGCTTGCCTTAAAAAAAAATACATAAAAAAAAATACTGCAGTGTAACCCAAGCAAAGTAAACTGCGGCACATTCTTATCCCTCTGGAGAGGGAAAATTGCATGCTGAAGCACACATGATCTCTACTGCAAGAAAAGCGTTTGATGAAAATAAGGAATGACACTTCATAAACAATTTATAACAATCAAAACCAGCAATGCCAGACGTGCTCTGTGCTTGCATTTTCTATTGTCTTGAGAGCATGTTACTTTCTCTTTAACAGCAATCTTGATAATAATCTTTTAGAATCTGACAAGTGATTCAAGAACACCACAACATATTTTTCAGAAAATGTATATCTGAAACAGAATGCAGTAAGCCATTTCCATTTTTAAAGTAGTAACTATCTGTGACATTCAAAAATGGTCAGAGAATTACATGCTGTATTTGCAGGATTGCTTTATAAAACTGTCGTGCTTGCAGATACCATAGCAACCCCTGTCATGTGGTACTTTTTAATTGCCAAAATATACAGTAGCTTTATGCCCGTATTCTGCAGCAATATTTGCATTAATATCTGTATATAATGTTTAGTAAATACTGCATCTGTGTCCACCAAATAAAGCAGTGATGATGATGTTCATGGTCTCAGGCAGGCAAAAAGTGAAAATACTCTCTCCAATAATAGGCATTGTGAATCCCTGTAACCTTTCTCTTGTCTTAACTTCTTGATGGCTCTCAAATGTGATATATAAAAGTTCATGCAGCATTGCTGCAAGTACGGGCATATTTGTTTATATAGATGGAAATCAGCTGCTCATGCTCTGACTGTATAAGATTGGAAATTGGATGTGATTTATGTGGTGATGAATAGGTGGGCAGATAAATGCTGATAGCCTCTATCTGGAGCTGAATCCAAGAAACAATACTATTTTTGGAGTGATGGTCGAGAGCACTGGGAACTCAGAAGCTTTACGGCTCTTGCTGTTTCATTTATTTGAAAAGCATTTACTTGAAATTTCATTTATCTACCATATTGCAACAATCTCCTAGAATTTTGTTACTGTTGTATTAAAATTAAAAGAACAAGGAAGTGAGAATGTTTGTGTTGAAAGGATAGCAGCCAATGGCAGACATGGAGAAAACATAGTAAAATGTTTACATGATTTTTCTACTTGTATTTTAGGGTTAAAACTTTTATTTCACAATTAAATTCTACCCCATGCAAGGAGAGCTTCAAACATGGAAAATTTCAAAAGGTACATAGAAGAACTGATGACAGGAAAGGAGATTACAGTGCAGATATTACTGAGAAGTTATTAATATGAAATCTTTTGCAGAAGTTAATTGGAAGTTGATGAACTCTAAAACTAAAAGATTGTACCAAAGAACATGGCAGTGAGAAAAGTCTGCAGCAGAGTATGATTAGAAATGGTTGTCTTGGCAGAAGTGAATCTGTTTTGCTTCTGTTATCAGAGAGAAAACTTCATACTAAATCCTAGGATCAAAAAAAACCTTTATGCATCTGTTAGTATCCAAAACGTATCTACATGTATATACCCTAATTATTCATGTTTATTTTTACATAAACTTCTTTAACAATTTTGGAGTGTAGAAATCCCCTCAATTTTACTAAGAAAAAGAAAAGGGGGAAAGGCGCAATAGGAGGGCTTGCAGGATCCACTTTTCTGTATTTCTTGGTACTCCAAGAGCTCCAGCTTTTCTTTTCCTGTTCCACTATCAATTCCTTTGCGTGACATGAAGATTTCACATGACAATTCAGACTGAAGTGGTGTGAATGAGTTCTTTTAAATATTCATGATGAAGTAAAAGTAAAATGCTTTTCCTCTCTGAAGGACAGGGAAAGGTTAAGTTTTCAGGCCTTCCTAGCTTTGTCAATAAGATACTGTCCAAAAACCACTTGCTTGTGCTCTTTCTCAGCTTTTAAAAACTTCTGGTCTGTTGAGTCAAAGGAACTTAATCTGAAAGGTTTCCTCAGTATTCCCCCATATCAACAGTGTAAAAAAACCAAAAAACAACTAACCATTATTTAGAGCTGCATTTAGTCTACAGACTCTGACTCCTTTTCGCCATTGTTCCTATGGAAGTATCTTTGTGGAAGTCTCAAGGAAGAACAGGTAAGTAGTGTCCATGGTAGGCCATGACAGCAGCAGTGGCCATATGTTTTCAATTATGCCTAAAAAAGAAAACTAATTTCTCAGGATATCCACTTCAAACATTAGATCTAGATTGATGAAAACTACTGAAAACAACGGGTCTTATGCAGCAGCTTTCCATAGAGTTTAAATCAAACCCATACTGATTTAAGTGTTTTCCAGTTACGGATTTCCTAAGAGAAATATTTCTAAATTCCCTCTTCTAGCTCTGTAGTCTAAATAAAATGACCATTAGTCTTTACCTTATGGCAAAAAGGTCGCTTCCTTGTTGCCTTGTCTAAGGAAGAGTACAAGACATGCCTTCAAAAGTATGATATTGGGGAAGGACATTAATTTTTCTCAAGACGGCTTTGCCAAACGAAGACTGGCAACATATGCCATTACTGCTCATCTTTTGATGTAAAACATATAAAAAAGGTTACAGATTTAGCATTATTATTTTGCTGAAGATAAGTAAGATTTATAATCTTGTATATAATATGTGGATTTCTGCAAGATTATAAATCATTAAAATCCATAGGTTTGCTGCATAAAATACAGCATCACTAATAGCTTGATTTCAGTGTACTTTCTGGATTTATTGTCAATTCTCTGACAAGATAAGAGGAGAAATGAAAGCAATTACTTCAAGTACATGAAACCCATCTTTCCAAAGCAGTATTTTAGAACTCCCTCTTTATAAAATAAATAGACAGTTAAGGTGTACAGAAGCAGTACTGTGCTTTTTCTAATATCTACAGTTGTCCCTATTACTCTTTCAACAACCGATGATTGGGACTCTTTCAAATGTAAGATTTCTTAGATAAGGGATTTCATTTTTTTTATCAATGGCTCATTTCAAAATCTTTACCAGCAACTTTTTAGGGGATAGAATTATGTGCCACATACTAGAAAGAGGTGTTTAATTCTTTTAGATATTATCCTAATTTTGCTAATATTTGTTTTGATACTGTTTCTTTAATATTAAAGTATGTCAGTATGCATCAACAGTTAATTTTGACGCTGCTCTCTGTGATGGTCAAGACTAAGACAATTTGTGTGTTGTCATCACATTAGTTAGATACTGGATTATGCATACAGCCTGTTCTACTGTCTTGCCTAGTTTCCTGAATATTACCTTTTATCGTTGGCAGTGATCTCATATGTACTGGAAATGTCTGAATGTTTAAAAAAGATTTCCTTGAAGCCTGGGAAGCCAGGTCTAGGGTTTTGTTAGTCAGGGAGCTCAAAAGTGTCAACTATGTTGAGATATTTTTGAGGAGCTGATGTCTGCACATTATAAAAAAATCTAGAGATAGTATATATAAAAACTTATTTTTTTGCTAAAAAGTAAAAACTGGAAAAATGTTAAAATACAATTTAGTTGTATTTTACAACAATATAATCTTATTGTTGACTTCTTATTTCTCTCCCTTATTGCAGAGTAGTAGAATTTTTCAGAGAACAACCACCTGATTAAAGCCCAAGAGAAATGGAGATGCATGAACACAAGTGAATATTAAAACTTCTCAAGAGGCTCAGGCCTACTCATATAAGAAAGTTTAAAAGTTGAGTATTCAGAAATTCCTACTCAGTTTTATGGAAGTGCTTTATCTATAAAGGCAAGGGTGGCAGATGTGCATAGGTGGTGTAAGGTTCAAAAAAACTCGTAAAGGAAATATTTTAAAGTATTTTAACACCCAAAACCAAAAAACCAAAAGCAGTCATCAGGGTCCTGTGTAAGAATTTTATTGGAAGCGTGTCATTCTCAGGATGAATTTTCTCACAGGCTTCTGCTCTAAGTTTCTGTTTGGGTAGGTAAGACGTGTTTGAAATGCGTGTCCTTTCAGTTGAACGCGGAATTCAAACAAAGTATAGCACTTTTTGTTCAAATGCTCAATGAGTAGCCTGTGTTTGGAGAAAGTGGGAGTTGATATACCACAGCCTGCTGCATCTCAAATCCTATTTCAGGTGCCTAAATTCTTCCTAGTCCACAAGTTTTCCCAAGCATATCAAGTACAGTGAAAAGATATATTAGAACGTGAACTGTAATTGAACCAAGCAATGGACTGAATTATTTAATACAAGTTCTCTATCTTCCTTGTTACTTGATTTCAGTGAGGGGATTCTTTAGGATAAGGGGTGTTGAGCAATTGCATAGCTTTCTTTGTATTTTATAAAACATGCATGCTCAAGAGTTTCTGGTCAGTTTATGTATTAAAGGGATTACTGCAAATTTGTCTAAAATCATCTAGATCTATTACTGTCGTTTACACTGACACATCATGATTAATTATTACTGTCACAGTGTGGTGTCTTTCAGTTAGAATTCCAAATCACTACCCTTTCCTAATCTTAGTTGTTCTTAGCTAGGAGAGGAGTTGGGTCACCTCATTGGTGTTACCAGCGTGGTTCCCTAATACTTTTAGAAACTCCATAATTGTTCTGGTTCTCCAAAGAAGATTAAAAACATGGGGACATTTCTATTCCCATATAACTGAAGAATATTATAAGTGTCTTGAGAAATCTGCTGGGATACACTCTCAATTTAGCAGTTCTTTCACAATACAGTTGTGAAAGGCATTCTGGGAAAGCCTTGTCAAAGTGTTTTTTGAAAAGAATTTGTTATAGTGGTGTTAAGTATTTTTAAGGCTCACGGTTTATGTAATGAGACTTATTAACACAGCTGCTAGACAGTGAATGGAACACAGAGAAGTTAGGGTCAAATCTTACCAAATAAGTGAATTTTCCTGAAGTCGAGTGATTTAGGAAGAAGATGTCATTCTTTGCATATTATTAATGCAAAATTATTCTCTTATTTTATAGACTGACATCAAATTATTTTTCAGTATTACAGTTTCCTTCCTTTAAATGTAATGAATTAATCTTGAATCTCCTGATTCAGTGTGAATATAGTATGAGTAATACTGACAGCCATAAATTTTATAAAACTGGTTATCATACAATCATCATTTCATTTAAGCGGGTATATTTTGTACATCTGTGGCTTTCTCTTACCCTCCTTAAAATTCTTGATAGCTCTTTGGTGAGTAAGATCTGCTGCTGGTGACTCACTGTGATTGTTGTTTCAGTAGCACTTCTGACAGCTGACATTTCTGTCTCATCTTTACTAATTGTCAAGTAGAAAGTCTAAATTAGGCCATAGTTTCACAAACATATTTAACTGCCATAAACTGTCAATGTAAGTGAAAGAAGCAGCCCAGCCCTTCCCTTTTCCCTAGGTTAGCACAAGCATTTGTGTTGCCCTACAACAGAGTAGATTGGAGAACTAAAAACTCAGTGAGAGCAAAAAAAAATTACCATTAACCTAGATAATTTTCCTATTCAATTCAGTATACGACTGTACAAATGCTTGTACTAGACAAAAGGGAGGTGGACAGCAGAAAACGATGTCCTTTTATGCAAATTTGGTATTTGTGAAACTATGGCTTTGGATATCTCTTGGTGATCACTCAAGCTAAAGCCTGGATGTTTTCCTTCCCTCTTAGAAGAGAAATAAAATTACAAACTAAACAAGAAAACATCTATATTATGAGAATTAAAAATCAGGATTCAGGCCCCCTGGTCATATGCCAAAATGGCAATGTAGGCCAAACCCAAGCCTGTATATGTTCAATTTACAATACTCTATACCCTTGACATAGTCTGTTCTTAAAACCAAGGAATTTGTTAACTAAAATTAGTAGCTTTTCACTTTTGTAATATGTATAAAAATTTCAGGTTTATCTCTATTGAACTTCACTTTATGTATCAAATTCATTTTGCCAAAATAGAACTTTTTCATATCAACAAAGATAATAATCAAAATTCTGAAAATACTATTTGGTTTGAAACTGGTATATGATTAATTTATTTTGAGCTCTTTTGTTTAAAATGGTACGCAGTTGCCAGTTAAATCCACTAGGAAAAACTCAGTGGAGTCCAGAAGGTGTTGCCTCTTAAAGCAGTGAGGGGCTGTTCATCAGTATGATTTTGCCAAGATATGAGGCAGCAGCTTCTGAGTCCACAGTTCAGCAGAGGCCAGATTAGGTATCACTAGTTAACCTGCCTCTCCATCCTCTGGTCCTGTGATTCCCAGCGCGATGGCTGCATACTACTCAAAATCCAGACCCATGCTATCTTTGCCTCTATGCAAATGCTTGCTGACTTGTAGATTAAACATCAACTAATATGGCTTGTTGTTATATTTTTCTGAATTATTTATCTCAACCATAATTTCTGAGTTATAAACTGATGGTCATTAAAAAGAAAGAAAAAAAAAAAAGAAAAATAAAAACCAATCCCTAAACAAAAACAAACCACAAAACCCAAACAAACAAAAAACCAAGAAGAAATTTACGGACACTCAGAAACTCAACACAATTGTATTAGGATTTCCGTGCTTTATGACTAATGACCAACTTGTCTGTGGACACCTAATATTTCAAATTTTATTATTTAACTTTCTGTTCCTGCTAGGAAGATTATGTAAAAAACACCATTGTCTGTTACTGTATTGCTATAAGCTATCTCGGCAGTATAGATACGTCCCCTCGTGGCAACCCTTATGTTTTTCTCTAAGTTTAATCACAAAAATTAAAATATAATCAGGAGTAGCCATAGCTTTATTTCCCATGCCTTCTGCTGCAGATAGTTTTATAGCCTCAAATGTGTGATGAAAAATTTCTTAATTGTGTCTTTCAATCATTTTACTTTCATTACAGGAATTTTTTTCTTCAAAGATTTTCTAGCCAGAAAACTACATTCTTGTTCTTTCAGCTTCTTAGTCACAGCATTCCCTATATTTGTCACCTCCAAACCAGACTACTGGACATGTAGCCACTGATTTATCAGCCAGTCATTTTGTCTACCCATAAGAGAATTAAAAGATGTGTAGCCGATCAACTTCACTTACATTTGAGTGATGATTTTTAAACCTCCTTGGGAGTTACCTCCTCTTACCCAATTTTGCCACAAATAATTAGACAAAAGTATGACTACAATGCAGTCCATAAATAAAATACAGTGCCACCTCTTAGGATGTGCTCATGGTTATTCCAGTTTCCAAAAACACTGAGTTTTGACAATTAATGTTTAGAGGGGCGTAGAGGTAGAGAAAGCCAACACAGGCTACTTCCATTTTAGAAGAGGACTTTGGTCCAGTTCCAAGCAGAGGAATTTAATCTATTACTCAATTATAATATATACAACTCTATTTTTGTCTGACATGAAAAGGTACATTGGCTGGGGAACAGTGAGTTGGCAGCAGGGTGGGTGAGTTAAGGCGGAGGCAGTGACCTAGGGAAGTAGGAGGAGAACCCATCCTGCAGCTCAGCTACAAAATATCTGGGAGCAACTGCCACAGACAACTGATGTGACAACTTTGGTATGTGGTAGTTGTATAAAATCCAGGGTCAGGGATAAGGTGTCATCCATTCAGTGAATTTACTTTCACTTTTGAGTTGACCTTCATCTTTTAGTTGCACCTCCCTGTGTTATTTATTCCATAAAGATCTGTGAGTTTTTCGACTCATTTTAAAAAAAAAAAAAAGTGTTAGGTTGGGTTCTGGATTTTGACCGTGCGTAAGAAATGATTGGTGAAGAATGCATAGACTCTGAGGATTAGCATGATTTTCTCTTTAGGATTTGCATAACTTGGAAGTGCATCATGCTTAACTATCTTTGCCGTAGCCATGTTTTCCAGGGATCAGAAGAGATTTTTTTTTTTAAGGAGTTTTAATCAATTTATGATAAGTCTTTGAATTCCAGAGATCTTTTTATGAAGCAAAATGTCTCCATGGCTTTTTTGTAAAATGAGTGTGTACACATTTATTACCATGTAGTTGATTTCTTTTCCTTTTTTTTTTTTTTTTTTAATTTCTACACTAACTGCTCTTAAGGTATTTAGAGTCAAAAGTAGAGATTTGTATTTTTTTAATCACTTCTTAACGTCTGACAGGACAGATAATAATATTAAGACCTAATGTTCCATGAAGTGTTTTTCTTTTTAGAATCTTGCCACCCCACCTCTAGTGACTTTTTATCACTTTTGGCCACTTCAGCCTACCAACCTGAGTCATGCCATGAGGAAGCAGATTGTACCTAAGTCGAATGCAAGGATTCCCAGATAGTGATTTTTTTTAAGTCAACCTGATAGAGTTATTGCACGTTTGTGAGGAACTGTGAGAAATTCTCCCTCCCTCAAAATCCCTATTAATCATTCAATTTAAGAAATTCAGCTTTTAGCAGCAATAAACCTGTTGATAAAAAACATGCATAAATTGGCTCCCTTGAATAACCATTTTTTCCAATATGAATATCTGAGCCATGCATCTGAAAATAATTGATTAACCTAATTTATACATTTATCTAGTAATTACATATGCCTCTTAAACTAATAAAAGACTAAAAATATATTTTCTTAGCTTTAAAGGATTTAATCAAACCAGTACTCCCCTATGAATGAATAGAATCATCCTCCCTCATCTTTGAGCGCTTTGCCGAGATTCCTGAGCATGGCAAGAAAAGTAGACTGAAGGCTTTAAAATTAGATCTTACCTGTCTCTCCACAAATGCTAAGAAAATGGAAAAAATAAATCACTTGGATGCCAGGCTCAGTAGATGTACTAAGATTTTGTGGGCTAAAATGGTGTGAGATTGGATTAATTCTGCAGCATACTTGCTGAGCAGGGGGTTAGATTGCTGAAGCACGCAGCCAGCATGCTCTGCGGCAGTTTGCAGGTGTTGTTAAGACAGCAGCCTTTTACAGTTTCTGCTCTCAGAAACCCAGTGATTTTGCTGATGCCTTTTAAGACAATATTGAGAAATTCCATAAACTCCTGGTTCCTTGGAAGGTTATGAGCATAAAGGAACACTATGAAGTCTAGAGCCAAGAACTGGCTAAAACAATGTCTTCTTCACTATGCAGGTTCAGGAAAGTGACAATGTTATTATAACAGATAATAAAAAACGTGCTAGTGCTATTGACTACATTTGTAGGAACAGAGATTGGTAGTGACTCTTTAGCTTTTTTGGGTTTTATTCCAAGTGCAGAATGTAAACTGATTGAATAATGAATGTCAACATTAAAAAAAAAAATAATAAAAGAAGCTAATATTCACTGTAGTGACAGTGACACTGTGACAGTATTTTTGGGAGTAAAGGGGAGCACAAGAGAAACAGAATAGTGCCTGTGAATTTATTATTTCAAGGGGAATGATAGACACGTGCCTATTAGTTGTATTTTGATGACTTTTTTTAGGGCAAAATTAGAGCACTGATTACATGTACCATCAAATGAAATGCTAGCACATGGTAACTTGAGGAGCAGCTAAGAATGGTGGCAAAAAACCTGCAGGCTGGTGGCTGATGTAGTGGGTTGAAGTCATTCAGTACTGTGGTTGCTACATGATTATTGAGCCAAGTGTGAACTTACCAGCATGTAAACAAAGCAGACAGTCATTACTTTGAGCCTTATTTTATTGATAATTAAATAAAAACATAGCAAGTCAACTGTAGGGGAGTTCATTTCTACCTGCCAGATGGTGAAGAAGGCATGGAGGGTTCAGAGAGCCTTAGAGCCAACAACTTCTATGTTATAAAGGGCTTGTTCTCTAGAAGTGACAGCTATGGGTAGGGGGCTATCAAGCAGTACAACATCTTTTCCTAAAAGCTGTCTAGACAAGCCAAGTGCTTTCAACATTTGGTGACATATTTAGACCTAAATGCATTTGTGCCATTCTGTGCCTGAACCAGTTATACTCAGAGTACACAGATGCGGGAGCAGGTCTGGAGGACATTGTTTCAGTCAGATTGATGTTTACTCTGCCTCAACACCAGCCCTCTCCTGGACTTAGTGCAAAAGCAGATGGGTACCTTAACAGAATGCTACCCTACTTCTCCCATTTTTTCCATTATTTGGTTAATGAGAAAAACAGTGCTTTGATTTTGGTTACTGTTATAAGCCTGATTTGCTGCTGCTTTACTAATTACAAACTGACTGATGCAAAGTTGAACCTTCTCTTTTTAATTCTGGACAGCATGAAGAAGTTCCTCCTGTCTCCTGACTCTGCCATTCAAACAAGTACTGGTAAGTACAACACTGAATGAAGTATTCTACTTTGTTCAGGTTTTCTTTAAAAAGCTTTTCTTACAGTGTTTTTAAAGGGAAATTCAAAGAGGATGATTAGATGTTACCTAGGAATTTTACCTACTGACAGTTATACTATGCCTGTGTTCCTCGGCATTTCAGAAAATTACAAGACATTCTAATTAAAATAAAAATTATAGGGCTAAAATGCAAAAAAAAATATACATTTAACTCACTTATTATGGCACATAAACATAAGCTGGCGAATAGTGGTTCCTCTAATTCTATTTGCAATACTTTTTGGTGTACCTATCAAAAATTTCATTTACTGGAGTAGTGTTATTCCAACTAAAAATAACGGATGCTACTTCATTCTGGTGATTGATAATGAGATACAACCCCCACTTCTAGCTTTAGAATGTGAAGCCAGCAGTCTAAATCTCTCTAGGATTTTAGTGATTGTGAGCAGTTAGCATTTGACAGTCATTCAGCAGCCTATGTGAAATGCATTAGTGATTTGTGGGGCACTGTAAACAAGCCTGCATTGCTGCTCTGCCTGTTCTCTATATAAACAGACAGGAGAATTCTCCAGAGATGTCAGTCTGGCACCTCTCACAAGCTTTGCATTTACTTACTATTCATTATTAATTGTTAAGTGCTTGCAGCACACTTGATATTGTAAAAAGTACAAAGATACAGTCCCTGCCTGGAGGAGCTTACTTTAGAAGATAAGCAGAACCAACTCATTCTTTTCCTGTACAACAAATACAGTTTTCTTTGTGTTTTGTTCAAATTCTCTAAAACACAGATAATATGGACTTCAAGGCAGGTTATGTAACATTTCTTTACTGACTTTCACATTACCCAGTTCAGAGTGAAAGAACTGTCAGAGCATACTTGGCTATATGCAGTGCGACAGATTTCACCATTCTGAACAACTGGTCCCAACTGCACTTATTTCTTACTTGAGGTTTCAAACCATTTTTGAAAGCTATCAAAGTTCATGTTAATCTCCTCAGGAGGATAAAGAATGAATATCTGAATGGAAAGACAAGCCAGAATTGATGCATAGCAGGAGAGGCGTAATATTACTTGGAAGGGCTTCTGACTACTCTGTGTTCCCTTCTCCACAAGGCAGAAAGTTTTATGATTTTGCTGCAGGGTGGTGGAAAAAGGGAAATAATAGCTTCAGCAAAGGTGGCGTTCTCTTGAAGTAAAAAAAAATACAAACACTACCCTGCATATTATAAGTAGAATGCATATGATTTTATTTGTGTGTTTTTTCCTCCAGAAGTAGTACATGACACATTTGGGTTTTTTATGTCCACAGTTGTATTTGCTCCATCCCATTCATTTCAGAATCCCAAGCATAGTCACAAATTTTTGGAAGGCTTCATAACTAGTTACAAAGTGCTAAATGTTAAGACGTGGGTGGATGCAGGGGAATTTTGTAAGGAAAAAGAAAGGATAAAATGTAAGTAAAAAATGGACGACAGGAAGTGGGTGACCTGAAGCATGCAGAGAAAGAGAGAAATAAAAATATTCTGGAAAAAGTAGAGATCGAAGAAAAACCACAATCTAATCACGACAAACACAAAGCATCTCTGCAATAGTTTCTGAATACTGTATGTTTTACTTGTAGTAGGCTGTTCTATGAATGAGTCAGTTGTTTTAATTGGACAGCAGATTATAGTGTGAAAAAAAAGGGGGGATTGGAAGTGGTCAGTCTGGGGGGTCCTAACTGGAGGGCGGTTGAGGTACCAGATCAGAACAAAGGAGTCGGAAGACTCGGGCTACAGGTCCCAGCAAAGATAACCCGGTGAGCCAGTGCCTGGAGCTTGTCAGGACTATGGAGCATGGGCTGCAAAACAGGGAGAATGTCTTCTAAGAGGGGTGGTAGGTGTTTGGAGCTGTTCAACTTCATCCTATTCAGTATATAGGAACATAGGGCATCTTGAGATGAGAAGTATTAGCCAAACAGATACTCCATGTATACTGTTCTAAATCTTTTCCCTGTTGGTACCTTATTCCTCCTGTTAAATCAGAGCTGCCTAGTCACTATCCACTCATCAAATTCCCAAATGGAAGACCTGCAGATGTCAGTCTCAGCTGTAATTGGGTAAGCATAGTTCAGAAAAATTAAGACACAGCCACTCAACTTACTATGATTTCACTTTTCAGTTCAGCGTACCAGATGCTCCTCATTGACATTACAACGCTTTCTGTAACATTCAGACCCTTTTACAGAGAGATATTCAAGTCTATCTATCTATAATCTACTCTGAATATTCTAAAAGCATCACAAATATCAGCATATATTTTGCGATAAATGTGGTCCAAAGGGATTTTGACAAATTCATGTTTGTTTTAAGGAATAGGCCAGGAACACCACGCTGATCCAAGTATAGCTTCTTTCGAAATGTGGCTAATGGGAGGTGATCAACTGATGAAAAAAAAAAAAAAACGAACTCTGAAAGTGCATTAGAATAAGCCACAGAAACAAATAACAGGTCTAGGATCGATATTTCATACACTTATCAGCAAATTTAAGCAAAACTAGCTTAGATACTGAATACTAAAGACAACTTCAATGTAATGATGAAAACATGGATAATTGAAAGTATTCTCCATGTTTGAAGCTCTTGACTGCATAGTCAATTTTAAAATTAAGCATTCTGGATACCATCGCAGCACCGTAAGTGGAAAGTGAGGAGAATGAATCTTACTTTAGTTGTAACCACTTAGACAGACCACTGAAAAGCAATCAACATCTACAGAGTGCTATAAAAAAGGGTTTTGAAAGGTGGCAATTTGTAAAATTAGGCCTAGGCTTCACTCCAACACACAAAAATGTTTTTTAAATTCCACTAATATTTATACATCAAAATGGTTAGAGAAAAGAACTTTGGGCATGATGGTCCATGAAGCCAGTTATTTTATATTTGCTGACTGAGATTTTGAATAACAATAGGCTAAGATCTTCTGAAATTTCCTTTGCTTTGATTTTCAAATTGCTGGAATAGTAATGTTTCAATCTTCTTGAAAATAGAAATATAGATACCAGGCACATTTGAAAGATTTGAATTCTATGATTCTATGATTTGAAAGAAGTTAATTATGGTAAATAAAACAGCACGCATATATGCTTTCCTCTAGAGACTCTCCTATACAGAAGCCCACACATATGCCTGTATTGCAGCTGCACAAAATTTCTGTTTCTGATCAGTTCTTATTTCTTGTGATCAAAAGAATTCCCATTCCCGGAGTATCTCCCATGCTGTGTTATCTGGATATGGCTTAGACAAGTTTTATCGCCAAATCATTTGGGTACAGTCAAGGAAGCACCAAGAGGTAGGGCCGTAGAAGTCCTTCCTCAGCTTCTGTGTTCCTGAACTACATCATTTGCAGGGAAATCAGGCTTTGTAATCCTGAACTGTAACATGTAAGCATAGAGCAACAGAGAAATAACTATCTAGATGTGAGTACCTGTCACATGAAAAAAAAAGTTTTTGCAAAAGCTGGTTATTTAATTATCCCTTGTAAAAAAGGAACAATTTGCTCAATTTGGAATGTCTGCTCCCAAACATAGTAGGTGCCCAGCTGTACTGGTTAAAAGAATTGTTAATGTAAGCAAGTAAGCATATTTCATTCACTTTCATTACTGAAAATCATTGTGCTCTTTTCTGCCAAATTGTAGAAAAAAATAATAGTATAAAAATTATGCTTGTAATGGCTTCAGACTTCAGCCTGCAAATGCAATCCAGAAAGTTAAATGCAGCAGTAACAGTAGGCAGCTCCACACAGGTGCACACTAGGAATACCTCAAGAAGCAGTTAACACTTCAGTGGCAAAACCTTCAAAACTGAAATGAAAACTGAGCCCCACCCATGTAGAAAAATTCATACATGTAATGGTATTTTTGTATAATAAACTCAGGAATTTTAATTTACCAAACCCAATACAACTCTAAGGTTTAAATGCTAAAATTTTCTACTATATTATAGATTGCATTTTATTAATCTATTTATTCTGTTTTTCAAAAAAAAACCCTGATTTATTTGGGGAATATAATTTTTTGCCACTGGACAGATAATGTTTTAGACTAAAGGTTTTACTATATTTTAAAAGGTCACTATTTTGTTTTCTTTCACAAATTTAATCACTTGTTCTGCACTTTGCTTGCAAGATTTTGGTTGAAAATTATCTAAACCATCTTTGGTAACTATTTTTCTTGTTATTCTTACAAGCTTAAGATCCTTTGGGAGATTGTCACATTATATGTCTATAATTATTTCAACTCCCTCCTATTTCTGTTCAATAAAATATTAAGATCAATAGCTCTTGGCACACAATAGCTATGCAGAGCTCCTTGTCTCTGCAGGCAAGAAATGCCAACCTATATAAACAATGAATTCTCAGCACCACAAAAGCCTGCATTAAGTTGTCTATTATTCACCATTCATTCAGAGATTGTGTGAATCCTCTTTCTCTAATAGTTACGTATTTATAGCAGAGAGACTGCAATGATATTTGGGAATAGGACGAAACTATTCCCAGGAGCATGCTGAAGGAATCATGGAAATGTTCCATAAGCGTAATGTATTCTAGTGGCTATTCCTAGCCAAAGAAAATGGTGATGCTAAGACCTCAGGCTCCTGTTGAATATAAAGTATGCAAAGCAAGGTAGATAGGCTTTTGAATCAATGTAAACATTACTGATGCATCCTAAATTGTTAGAGGAGCTGTGCTTTGAAGTGTGATGCCATCTAGGAAACAAGACCACCTTTTAGACTGCTCTGACTAGTTTTACAATGTGGTTTTGGGGTATTTTTTGGCACCCTCTGGTTGTGTTTTGGACTTAAGGAAATAAAAAAAACAACTTGCTGCTCTTATGCAACTACTGGGATGCACAAAAAAACTGCTTCAGTTATAATCCAGTTGCCTTGACAAACTTCACCATCAAATTTTTATGATGTCAATGTTCAGAATATTTATTTTTCAAGTGTTCGTAATAGGTCCAGAACAACACATCTGCATATTTTTTCCCAAAGTTAAGCAGATCAGAAAAGAACTGGTTTGTTCAAAAAATTATTTGTAATGAAAATTTTAAAATTTGAAACATTAACAAAATAGCAACACAATTACAAATGGGAAAGCAGATAATCATTTATCTCCAAATTATGAAGAGTCATGTTATGACTTGCACAGGCCTGCTGCTGCTTCTTATTTCCCATTTCAAACCTCAGTTAAAAGATTGCTAGAAGTACAGAAAGTACTTTCCTACTATTGTCATCTCAAGAAACTGCCACATTTCACTTAAGGAAGTTATACAGTTCTTAGTAGGGTGGCATGTAGGGAGCACAGGCAGCGATTTCACCCCCAAAAGTTTGTCCCTATAAAGAAATGAGCTCTAAGTACATTCAAAAAAAGGTTTGAGAACCTCGAAGTCGTCTGTGAGAATTTTCAGTATGGTCCAAAGGTGGGTATGTGAATACACACTCAGTGTTCAGAGCACTAACAGTAGTCCTTGTGACTGTTTAGGGTAGATTGCGTTTTAATGGAATAGCTGAAGAAAGATAAGCAACACATTGTTTGCATGAATGAGAAGAAAAGGAGAGAAACAATATGTAATTTTATCTTTGATATCTTTGGTATTCTGAATGCTGTCTCTTGATATATCAGGCATGAACTCAATTTTATGACTATGTATGAAAAATTGAAGTAAATGAGATTAATCAGTGAAGGCTTGATGAACAATAGTAATATTCATTATTGCTAGCACAACTAACAGCAAGCCTCAGAAAATGTGACATTCAGAACACTGGAGGACTGCCAATCTTACTCCAGTTTTATAAACACTAGAAATGGCATTTTGAAGAACTATCAATTAGTTATATGGATGTCAATTCCAAGTAAAATTCTGAAGATTTTTGGACTTGAGCAACAAAAAAATTAGAGGCTAAAGTGGTAATTATGGTAATCAGCACAAAGATAAGCCTTGACAAATTATTCCTTTTTTTGACAATACCATAGATCTATTTAAAAAGGTAAATGTAGAAGCATAGTTGGGGTTTTTTTTAAGGCACTAAATATCATGCATTCATTAAACGCTTACTTTATTTGGAAGTAATAGAGAATATATTAGGTGGGCTACAACCGGGGATGATCAATTTTAAAATATTGCTAATGGGGACATGTAGTTTTTAAAATATTGCTAACGGGGAGATGTAACTGTGCGGAATTATTTCTAGGAAGGACCTTCTATGAGTAAGTTCTTTATCTGGAGTAATTAGTATTTTTGTCAGTTATACAAACAATACTGTAAAGTTTTCAGTAGTAGAGTTTGCAGATGACATGAAAAAAGAACAAGGTTAGTAAGGTTGCTATTTCAGGGCAAGCTGGGCAGTCTGTTTAAAGATTTGAGTTGAAAACACTATATTTGAATATAGTAAAATGCAAGGTACATTGGGAACAATTAGGACTTCAGAATACAGCATAAGAATGTTCATTTTCAGAAGAAAAAAGAATCATAGAATCGTCTAGATTGGAAGGGACCTTTAAGATCATTGAGTCCAACCATAAAAGATTTAAAAGCCAAAACCACCTCAAAGTGAGTGGTCTGGGAAAGAAGACTGATGTGATCCTGTGATGATTGGAATGGGGAGCAGGGACATAAGCATGTTATGATTTGGGACGTGTTGCACCCATGAAGTTTCTTTAGGGTATTCTGCCTTTTGCTCAAGATAGATTTTGAACTTTTACTAACAGACTGTGGGAGAGCCACAAAAGTGTTTTGAGGGACTGGCAATGAGATTTAAACCAGGCTTAAAGAACTCAGCTTATGAACTTGCTGAAGAGAAAATTAAGAAGCACACATGACTGCTGGAGAAGATATACTGAGACTTCCCAGCATATCCAACAATGGAATAATATTACCTAGCAACCAGCCATTGATAGTAGATAAGTTCACCTTGTAAAATACAGTTTATTGTAAGTAAGTGTTGGTGAGGCTACATCTGGAGTCCTGTGTCCGGTTCTGGGCGCCCCAGTTCAAGAAGGACAGGGAACTGCTGCAAAGGGGACAGCAAAGGGCTACCAAGAGGATTAGAGGACTGGAACACCTCTCTTATGAAGAAAGGCGTTTGGGTCTTATGAAGAAAAGATTTGGGTCATTTTAGTCTGGAAAAAAGATGACTGAGAGGGGATCTTATCAATGCTTATAAATACTTAAAGGGTGGGTGTCAGGAGGATGGGGCCAGTCTTTTTGCAGTGGTGCCCAGCGACAGGACAAGAGGTAATGGGCACAAACTTGAGCATAGGAAGTTCCACCTAAACATGAGGAGAAACTTCTTCACTCTGAGGGTGGCAGAGTCCTGGCACAGGCTGCCCAGAGAGGTGGTGGAGTCTCCGTCTCTGGAGACATTCAAACCCCACCTGGACACGTTGCTGTGCAACCTGCTCTGGGTGACCCTGCTCTGGCAGGGGGGTTGGACTAGATGATCTCCAGAGGTCCCTTTCAACCCCTAGCATTCTGTGATTCTGTGAACAGCTAATAAAAAAGGCAGAGAAGTACAACTGGCCTGGGCCTTTAATTCAGATTCAGAGCAAATAAGATTTAAGCTGTTTACTTCCATCTTGGAATTTGTTAATTTAGCAATTCCTCTTTTCCCTTCATCTTAAAAGAGTATTTTCCTATGACTAATAGGAACAGTTCTGCTTTAAGACTATTATGATCAAGTGATGTCCTTTAGAGGTCATGAAAGAACTTCTCCTTGATGCATGAATTAGTCAGATGTATTCTGTTTATTCTTTTTTCTCTGAATTACTTTGAGGCAGTATAAATTAGCCACTGGGGATCAGGTAGTTTTTGGGATATACCTGTAGTCTGAAGCACTAGTGGGAATGAGACAGCTGTATCTTCCCCATGAACTGAGCTTTAAAGTGGTTGTCAGGCTTTGGGCTACAGTTCAGATCAGCAAAAAAAGGTTTTCAAGGACTCTTCCCTCTCTTCTGCAGTGCAGGAAATCTTGATATATTTCACCTAGCAATCACTTGCCCGCAGAGGCATTTGCAGCGTTTCTTTCTCTTCATTCTGTGCTCTTTGTCACCAAATTATTTCATCTCCTCCTGATTTCAGTCAAAATATATAAATTTTGGTTTCATCAGAGAGGTAACTGAGCTAAATCTAGTGGAGCAAAGCTCAGATTAAGCATTCTAGCCTGTGAGGCCCGAAGTTCTATGAAACAATGTGGCTTATATTTTCCAACTTTTATTGCTTCAAATCAATTCCCTATCTGAAAGTGACTGCAACTGAGTAAAGTCATTGGGAATTAGCATTCATTTCTATATTGCTATTGAAAATGCGTAAGATTAGCTCTCAGCAATGGCAGTTTGTAACATGGTGTTCCAGTTCAAGACTGACATTGCTACTCTAGCTGATTCAGGGTAACAAAAGGTGGGGTGGGGGGTGTAGAAGGAAAATATAGCCCTACAACCGATACCAGAGTAACCCTGCTTAGGCTTTAGGTTAGGGGAGCAGCAATTATACAATTAGTGTCCTCAGAGAAGTCCTGTGTTAAGAAGGGAAAAATAAAAAATTACTCGATCCTGTTCTCTCAGTCTTGAAGGAAAGGGTATGGAAAGTTCAGTGGAAAACCTGTTGTTTCCAGGAAGCTGGTGAATCAAAATAGAAATCCTGGAGGAAGGTTCAAGACCGCAGAGCTGTGGTTATAGGCAGAAAGTTCTATTAATGTTTCTATTTGAGTACCACAGGGATCCTCACATCTCCTGTGAGAGAGAGTTCAGTCTCTTTCCCGAATGACTCTATTTAGACCTGGAGCTTTCAGGTGGCTTCAGCCAGTTGTTCTTAAGCAAGAGAAGAGATAGATTTGCATTGCTTGGTTTCCTTTGCAAGTTCACCTTTAGACACAAGGAGACCGAAATCTGCATTTTGCAAGGCAATGATTCAAAGTTGACATAAATTGAGATACCAGTTCCAGGAGGAACATGGTCTCTGACAGACCTGTGGTAGGATCGCAATACTGCACTTTAAGTGACTGAAGAATGAAGAGTAGAGACATGTCTTTCTCAAGGTCACATTGCTACAGCTTCCAATAAAAATGAAAAACTGTTGAAGAAGTAAATAAGCTGAAGTAAAGAATTTTGCTTCTTTAAAGTGCCATAAAGAATAGAATTTGCTGAATTAATCTGAGATGACATGGAAAAAGGGAAGAGAAAAGTATTTTCCCTCATTGACCTCTAAAAACATAGTGATTTGAGTATAGCTATAGCTGAATCTTGAAGAATGACTCACTAGGAGTGGTTGAAGAACGCGGAACTTCTGCAACAGATTTTTGTGAGATCTCATTGTTTTACACTGTGGAATCAGTCCAGAAGAGATTAACATAAAGAGCTAATATCTTCAAAAGACAAGGCATTTTATGCACTGCTTTGGTCAGTTTATGGTTAATTCTTTTTTACTCTGCCTGACAGCAACCCACAGTGGCTTACAAGGACATTCAGTTTACTCACATAAGGGAATGAAAAAGAGACAGCTGTGTCAAAAAGATGAGCAAAATAAGCAAAAATATGTATCTTTTAAAAAATAACAGAGGATTTTGTCTTTTTGTCCTGTAAGCTTCAAAATACTATTTCTGATTATACAATTCTTGTGTTCATTGTTTTTAAGTTGAGAGTTTACTTAAATGAAAAATCAATTAATAGCCAAATAAAAACTTACTCTAATAGGTAAAACAAATGTTTAATAAAGAAGACATTCTAGGAATTAGTGAGTTTTCTTTAGATGAGATAGTGTTCAAATCTTTTTTAAGGCTTATATTTAGTGCTTCTAAGCTCAACATTAAACATGGTAGCTCTTGAACTGTAAGTGAAATGTGTATTCAAGTCTAAGTATATGAAGAGAGTTGGCAAGGATATATCTTGCTATATAAATAAATAATACACTGCATATCAGTCAGCCAAGCACTGAACTGGAGAACCTCAGAACCTGGGAGCTGCAGAATGTAACTGACAGCTGACAGTGCCCTGAATCCTCCTGCTCTGCAAGGGACTACCCTCAACTTACAAAGAAGATTTGGAAGATCTGGCATGTTGGACTCCTGTGTCTCTCAGCATTCACTACAGGTTCTGCGTTTAGGTCAAAGAAAGACCTGAAAGATTTGTTTCGTTCTTACTAGTCTTCATCTTTGGGTTGGTAGAGAAGAACTGAAGACAGAAGTGTGCTCTGACCTAGACACCTGTGCATTGTCCACATTTAACTCTCTGGATAGTGCAAAGGCTGTAGTCTTTTGCCTTTGAGTGGTTGTAGTATGCAAGTGCAAAGTTTGGATGTGGAATATATAGCCTGAAAAGCTTTGATTAGTGCTCAGTAAGTCCTCTGTGGAAAACAGCTATCGATGATAGAGACCTGAAAAGTTGCCAGAGACTCAGGCTCCTTTTTTAGGCAATTGTGAACTCTTATGTTTTAAGCTGTGCCCAAGTGACTAGGAACCTCCTGGGGAGAAAAGCAAGAGACCAAAGAGAATCTGTGTTATTTCCTGGAAGCATGCAAATGATGGAAGTAAGAGAAACAGAATACAGAAGGTGGAACATTTTCTTTGGTGGGAACCAAACAGATCTTTTGAAAGCATTTAACAGGTCACCCACGCCTTTGATACCCTGCAGTTATTAAGGATATTTCCAAAATTTCTGGAAAAAAAATAATACAAGAAGTATCACTTTTCTATAAAGAACCAAATCTGAATTCCTTTTATCTTTTTTTTTCCTGTAACTATAGGCATTTCAAAGAATTGAAAAGAGATTAAAACCTAATGAAGGCTAAATATAGTTTGTTTGACAGGTCCAGATCCCATGAAACTGAAGAGAGACAAAATTAAGCTACTTGGATTCAGAATGAAATTGAAGTGATGAATTTATGCAATGAGTGCTGATTGTATCTTCATGTGTTGCTAGAAGGGATGACCAGTCTTGTGAACTTCTCCATTGTAGTAGGCCTTTCAAGATTTTGTGTTAGGCAGTTCTGTGCCTGTGTTGAATCAATATCACAAGTGATGCATGTTGTGGGCTATTTTGGGGAAAAAAAAAAAAGAAAAAAGAAAAGGCTTCTTATTGCTTTTAGTGCTAATGGTACATTTATAATGCTGAACCGTAAATCTGTTTTGCCTGACATTGTTCTTAGGCATCAATAACTCATGGCTTGGAGTTCAAGGTACTACTACTACAATTTCTAGAAAAGTTTTCATGGATGACTTACGACTTCAACAACTTAGTCTCCAAAACTAAGTGTGGATTGTTTCTTGCTCTTCAGTTGACAAGAACTAGTTCAGGGAGATACTAGAAAAATTAAAATCTAAATTCAGCATCCTGGAATAATTGACAGAAGAAAATTCAACAAAATAGCCTACCAGTACTGATTATTTTCAGTTGATAAAATCATTAATTTACTCAAAATAAATAGGCATATTTATTGAGTGCTTAATTAACTGCTTTTTAATTTTAACTTCTTTCTTTTCTCCTATTTTTGCCATTTTATTTTAGCATTAATATGCAAAACAGCAGATGGGGTTTTTTATGAGATAAGTACAAAAATAGTGTCTTGGGAAATCAGTTTATAGGCACTGTCAGAGGTATAATAGGCAGCCATATAAATCTTACAAAAAATCTCGGAAAGGAATTAAAAAGGCTATCGTAGCTAGTTTTATTGCAGAGGAAAAGATGTCAGAGAGAAGTCAAAGAACAGTCTATGAATGTTAAGATTACTGTGACCTTGACCTACTCAATGTTCATAGTTTAATTGTAGAAAATTTTTACACTTATTTGGGTTATAATTTTTCATTTATTTTTTAGGATAATGTATAATATTCAGTATCAGAAACTACATGTGTATACAAAATTACAAAATTAGTGATACCTGTCTGAGGCATTTGCACAGAATTTGGGAATTCAGTGTTCATCTATCATTGCTGTAATACTTGAGCATTTGGAGGAAAATCAGGGACCTTCTTGTAAATATGTAGAATACTAAATATTGTAGAATACTAAGGAAAGAAAACTTGAAAACACTGACACATCTTACATCTAAACCATACAATTTACTATGTTTGGAAATATTACTACTTTTTAAGATGCTCTTTAATGCAGTTGCAAGATGGTAAGGTATCATCTAAGAATGAAGAATATTTAGAGTTGTCCTGCCTATTTGAATGTTGGCATCAGTCAGACACTCCAAGAAGTCTAGTCAATTAGAGGAGAAAAATCTTCCCTTTTGATTAGCCCTCTAGTGATCCTCATTGTGATATGACTGGGTCAAATAATAAAAAATACACGTAGAGGAAATTTAGGTCTTGAGCTGTTAAATAATACTCAAAGAAACAAATCAAAGGCTTTTGCTCCCTGTCTCAAAAAATGAAATATGAGGTATGCCTTTACTTTTTTTGCTAACGGAAGTAGCACATACATAGAAATGGCTAAAATCTTCAGAGACACTTGGGTCTCCAGAGAGACTTGGGATTCGTACATTGACCCCACCACGCACACATTTATGAGTATGTGATATCAGGTCTAAATACAGGGTTCCATTTGGTATTGGGTTTTATTTTTTGAAGGCTTTGAGCCACTGTTTACACATTTCAGCATGAATCACTTGTGCAAATTGTTCAGGAATGCAAGGGAGAAATTATTTTGAGAAAAGAAAGCAAGGTCATAGAAGGACGGAAAAAAACAAAAACCTGCACCTCAAGATATTGTAGACGTCTCTCCGGTCAGTGATACTGGAGCATTTTAATGTTTCAGCAAATCCCAAATGGCATCTATCTTAGTATGAGCAAACCTCAAGTAATGATTTATTTATGTGCAAGGCATCTTAAGAGCAAGGTGTCTAAAAAAAATCGTCCTGCTTACTCAAGGTTGTTGGCAGGAGTAATGTCTATGAGATACTGCTTCCTTCATTTCAGCTTTCCTTCAGAAAGAAGCTTGTGGACATAAACTAAGAATATAAGGATAATTCAGTGATAAGCATTGTTAACTGCTACTGCCAAATTTTCCATAAAAGAAAAATTCCAGAACTTGTTTCATAGGCTTACAGTCTTCTGTAAACATCATTAGCATTATCTTGATAAGAACAGGTATAGCAAAAGTGTCTAGATTGTTTTGTACTCCTCATATTAAACTCTCAAACTTTCATATTTTCATCCCTTTCCTGGTGTGAGGGGTAGTCTAGCCCATTCTTCTTCTTTTCCAGTCAGCAGCTTTGTTCTACAATCATTTGCAAAAGAATACAATTTTTAAAAGATTTTTTTTTTTAAACTGCATTTACTTTATATACTTTGACAGAAATCTTTCAAACTGCTGTGGCATCAGAATAATTAATTTGGTAGTTGAGAGTGATATATACTTGACTTATTTTCTTACCACTGTTAAGCATCACGCTCTACTACTCACATTATCAGTGCAGCTGGCTCCGAAACAGTCTTTCATGGAGTCCTACGTGTCAGCAGTTTCTGTATCAATTTGTGTTAAGATAGTCTTGGTTTGCCAGCAGATCAGGCCAAGTTTATCCAGAGCAAAAATGTTTATAAGAAGTATTGTAAACCAAAGTTTTGTGGCTCAATGGAAGGAGAAGGTGGCAAATACCTGAGAGAAGTAAACAGTTTTTATCTCCAGACAAAAACTATGTCTTGCAGGCATATTCTGAATGACAATAACTTAATGTTTACAAATGATTACTTTGTATTTACTTATCCTCATGACAAAAGAGTATAATGAGACAGTCATTGTTCTGCAATTGGACATACAGTTTATAGGCAATATCATAGAAAAGAAGATAGGAAAAGCTTTGAAGGAATATCTAGTTCATCATTTTGCCCAAAGATGGAATTGGCTCTATCAAATTTAGACAAGTTTGCCTGAACTGTAACATCAAGCAAACTGCATATTGCCTTTGCAATGCTGACAGTCGAGTATGCTATTCTGTTCATTTAGGTAGCATTTTCGACTCATTTTTTGTGTATTGGGTTGGCTTGCCTATCGTTTACCTATAAACTGTATTTATTTTTCTACCTGATGCAGTCAACTTTTGATAATCTGTAGGCAGATTATCCTGGTGGCGTATGAACTGTGCCACGGCTGTGGAGGTTTCTGAGCTGGCTTTAAATGAGTAGTTTGGCTGCTTTGCCGTTTTGGGTGCTGTGGTCAACAGAATCGCCAACCTTTTCTATCGTCGTATGTTCTCATAGCCTAATACAAGTCATGATATTTTAATCTCTTGATTAACCAGGGTACAGTATGTGCATAGTTTTCTTGTAAGCAAGTACTCTTATTTAACACTTGAAATACCAAAAGTAGAGGTTGGTACATATAAATTATATTAAGTTTTAATAGGGACTCCTCGTTAACAGTCAATACCAATATGTGAAAGAATAAATGCAGTGAGATATTTTTAATATTATTTGCTAATGTGGTATGAATAAATTGTGCTGATTGGACAAAAAGTTACTGATTTCAAATACAGCAATAGTTGTTTAAAAAATCATTGTCACATGATATTTTTTTTTGTTTGTTTCCACATTATACTTTAGACCTACAGCCAGTATATCCTAAGTTATTAGTGATCTACTTTTTGTATCAACTGCTTCTGCTCTTTTCTTTCTTCTTTTTTTTTATTCTCAATAAAGCAAAAAAAAATCATTCAAAAGGGGACTAGGAAAACATATTTCAAAAAACAGTGACACTCAAGCATATTTTTTTTAACCTGATCAAATTTGTTAGAAAAGTCATTGTATGCTTATTTATAAAAGAGAAATAATAATTTAAATAGATTTTTTAAACAAAAATTGAATTATTTTTATCTCTTTCACCGTCACCTTGATTCTCCCATTTGAGAGCAGAGCTCAAATCATGTTTACTCTGCTAAAGGCATAACTAAGTATAATAGTCCCTGTACCTAAGCTGACTTCCATAAAACCCAGCCAATGTTCCACTTTGATACTAAAACTTTCAGTGAGTTTAGTGACCTGTCTTTTAATGTTGCTACAGTGATGTTGCTGAGTTCCATTTTACTCTTGTATTTAACGCACCCCAGGATTTTAACTTGGCAAATTTCAGATCTGTATTGAATACTACGTCCATTAATTCACCCAAACCCATTTAATTTAAACAAGAAGGACCATCAAATATAGCAGTACTTTCATAAAATGGAGCATGGAATATTATTAATGATACTTTCTTTATCTCTCAGTTAGTATATTCATTATCAAGTGATATTGATCTGTGACATTAGGAATTTGTGTCCAGTTGCATTATTCTTGATTGTGCCCAATCAAGCTGTCTCAAATATAACTAGAAAACTTAAGATGCCCCATCTCAGTGAAACCTTTGCCTTCTTTTGTAAGGAGAAACTGTATCACTCAAAATATTAATTCAAGAATAATTTGTATTTGCATTATCAGTAGTTAAGGCTCTTTAGTTACTATTCAAATATTCAAATGAAACACAATATGGAATACAAGTTGCAGTGATTTTAATTCATATAAAACTGTTTTTTGTAAAGGACAAGGTTGTGTAGGTTTCTAACTGCTGGCTAAGCCTGGATACTTCTGTCTCCTCTTGTGCCTTCCACAGAGGAAGTGCTGATATGACCCAAACAACAATAAACTAGGAAATATCCCAACGCTTCTCTCCAAAAATTAGCAAAGAAATACAACAAATGGCTGTAAACATCTTCACAAGCAGGAATGTATCTTACCCATCATTTTCTTGAAAATATCAAAATCTCTGTAGTACAAGCACTTTATCCTCTTACACCAGGTAAAACAGGTAACAAACGGTAATTTTTTCAGAAACTTACTTGCATGCAGTACGATTTATTTCAAAGGGAATAGCACTTCCCTTTGGAAATTAATCCCAGTATTTTATTTTATACCATTGCTTTTCTTCTACTCACCACAATGCGTAATGTGTAGAGAAACATATGCAGCAGCAGTCTGTGTCTCTCCTTCCTTACTTTGCTTTGCTGTTGCTCTCCTATTAGCTGTATCTATGCAGTCGTCTTGACACAGTGTGACAGGAACTCTGTTACCTTGATAGCAGGTACAGATGCCGCTTTAGTACTTGCTGTCTGCCTCAGGTTTGTAACACCCCTGCTCCTTCCGGTCATTCGTTCCAGGGGAGGAATGACACCAGCATTTCTGAGCTGTTCTTGTGTTTTCTCCCAGAACACTCAGGGAAAGCAGACTTCGTGATCTCCATGCTAACTACCAGCCTGCCTGCTGCCAGTTCTCCCTACTTCTGATAGCGATGACATTCAGCTTGCTACTCCACACAGGATACAGCACTGATTCCTCATTATGTAAGGCAGTCTAGGTCAAGTGTAGGAGAGACACTGCTGGCCTGAGCAAGCAAGTGGATTGCTCCCTCAGCTTCATGCTTCATGGGGTCTGGAAGCTGGATCCTGATCTTTGCTACATCTTCTCGGGTAAATGTTTTTGCATGATCTAAATGGTTACTGTGCTATTTTTCTATGCAGATAGATGTCAGCCATGCTGTGAATTGCAGAGAGAATTTGCTAGGTGAAACCAGCTCTGTCAGCATGATTGAATTAACAGAGTAGTAGTTCTTCTAGGCATCTCAGCTTTAAGACACTTTACAAATAAATTAATCATAAATTGGGTTTGTTTAACAAACATCCTTTCTAACCATAGGGGGATTATTGTTAATTTGACTGATTAAACAGTGAATGAAATCCATTTGCTTGAAGGTGGTGTGGGAAAGCATTATTGGATATAGCTATTAGCTCTGAGAGGTTTACTGCAGTTCCTGGCTGTTGCATTGTTTCAGATGTGCAAATTGCAAATATGCTTCTTTTATTAAACAAAGCAAAATGAAAACAAAAATTATTTAATTGTGTTTAATAATCTTTGGTTATTTTTCAAAGTAGCAATTGGACTCAGGATGCTATTTGCTATTTACTGTAGGAATGCGTGAATCTATATGCTCTGAAATATGTAAGATGAATCCTGCAGATAAAAGCACATTTAGTGATTGCTCTGCAGAATGCCTGAACAGTACATATTAGCTAGATTTATATTAGAGGGTAGCTTTTTTTCATACACAATTCATACACAATTCAAAGAATTTTTTTATATTTACACCTTGCTAAAAATCAGTCTGTAACAAAACAGAACAGGTTTGTCCTTTAACGAATTATACATACTGAGTATTGTCAGGTGCTGGAACGTCTGCTTGTACTGGAATGCAGCAGAAGAGGCCCTGGAAAGTAACAGCATAGCACCGATACTGCAGTATCATGTAGGGAATTTCAACAATGCTAGCTTGCTTGCGAGGGACAATTGCTACATAATAAAATCGAAAATATTTTTAATGCACTTGAGAGATTAATTAGAAAATGCATGTTTATGCTTAGTACCTTGGAGAGCTACTTTTCCTTTTGTGGTACTGTCATCTACTTCATGGGAGTTAGCAATTCGTAAAAATTAAATAATACAAATGTAAGATACATTGATGAATTCCAAAATGTAGGGGAATTTACAGTAAAAACACCTGAGAGAAACTTTGGTCAGTATTATAGGAACGAGCTATATTTAAAAGCTTGCTAGCAAGATTTCATTTAATATATTATCTTAAAAATAGTGATGTTTGTATTGAATTATGTTGATGAGTGTCAAAACAGAAAATTAAAAATGCAAAATTATTTTCTATTGACAATATGGCATTTATAGAATTTTCATGTCTAATATGTAACTGCTCACTCTAAGAATAAATATCAATGTCCCTTTCTTAAATCAAAATAAGATTGAATATTAGTATAACATTATGTATTAATATCAGATTAAAACTAATTTTGATGGGAGAGTGGAAGTCCTTTAAATGGGTTTTTTCCCCCACTAGAAACCAGTGATTCTTCACACTGTTCTAGAAATAACTGGTAGAATTTATTTTCAGCATTTGTTTGTAAGTGAGGTGAATTGTTTTATCATTTTCTTATCATCTTTAAAAGCTCTCTTTCTCTGGAAAAGAACTGCCAAACAGTCAGTTGTTTCTTCATCATGGTCTTGCCTTACCCATTACAAAATTACTTTATGGTTTTTTTGTTTTGTTTTGTTTTGAAATGGCAGTCATGTAAGTCTATGCTTTAGTAGAAATACCAGGCTGGTGCCTTCATTAATGACACTGTGAAAGAAGTTAGGGTCAAGAAAACGAAGTCATTTTTGGTGTCTAGAAAACACCTCTGTTGCAATGCAGTATATTACCTTGTATAATATTTTACAGAGACCATTTTATACTTCAAAATACAGAACTACATCTTGCAAACAAACTTAAAATAATAGCGTAGCATAGGAACTTAGAACGAAACTGCTAGGTACCACGCATTATTGTAATGATGTACTTCAGATTCTTTGTTTCTTGCTGCCTGAAGTGTTCTAAAATAGTTAAGCTATTATATATGAGTACACTGTGTTCCATCCCATTTCAAGTGTGGGTGCTTGAAGTATTTTCTTACAGGCTTAAGGAGTATTAATAACCTATCTATTGAATTAGAAGAAAAAAAAATAACTTACTGTCTTTAGATGTATGGTGGTTTTCTGGAACTGTTATTTTTATTTTTTGCGTCACAGTTCATAGCAGGGCACGCGCTGTACTTCTCAGCATAGCAAGCTGCATATGTTTCAGTAGGATACAAACTGTTAGAAAATGGTGCTTCCTATGTCTGTTTCGATATCCTATATTCTGATATATCACTTTGGGTCTGAGAAATTGAATTTGAGCTGTAAGGTATGTCCTGAACCCACTTCAATGCAGGATACGGACCATTAATGGTCAGTGCCTCCTCCTGGTATTTTCCTGTGGTTTACTGGAATTGTCCAGTTCTGATGGCGACATCAGAAACCTGCTTTCAATATTCTGTATATTCCCTCACATCACAATATGCAGCTTGAGTTTCTGATAAACTTTTCTCTTCACTGTTTCTCACAGTACTAGAGTTTTCTGTCCTGCAAGTGAGTTTCTTTGCTCTCTTCATAGCCATGGAAATGTCTCTGAAACTGGAAACAATATGAAAGTGTGTGAATTAAATTATTTTAGAATAATGTGTTTAGCATAAACAATGGTGAGACCAGATTTTGTAATCCATAATGTAACTAAAGTATAGGCGTATGCATTCAACTATTAGTTTCTGTAAAGATATCTATATCTCAGATTTTATCTGCTCATTTTACTTGAGTAGTTGAGATATATCTTGTGATGATTATCATATACCAAATTAGTAATAAATAGAAAAAGAAAGACTACAAATATTTGTGGTTTAGTTTATCTTGTGTAACATCCAAATGTAAGACTGTAATAGTATCATTCACAAGCTTTCCAGCTAAGCTTGGGCTCACAAATGCAGATTGTTCACTGTCCAGAACTGCAAACTTTTATTTGCATCTAGTACACAAAAAAATTACAAATGCGACAAAAACTATTGCTGTAGAAATGGTCTATATCTATTCTGAAGATACCCGTTCAGAAGCTGGCAGATGTGCTCTGTCCCTTGTGCAAAAAGTTATTCTTTCTATTTAGAGGTTTTCCTCACTTTTCATTGAAACTAGTTGGATGGAATCTTCTGTTCTGTGTAGCTACAGTCCATGTCATTTTTCCAGGTCCTCGTTCTCCACCATGATGTTTTTCCATCCTTAACTGCTTGTATAGCTCTTCTGTGACTGCAGTACAATTGCTTCACAAGTTTAGAAAAAGAAAAAGCCCCCTGGATTATCATGTTCACCTGCTTGTCCATGGAGGATCTTGGATGACTCCTTACACATTAGATTATTTACTCCATTACCTGTTTTCCACACCCACTGCAATTCACAGAATTCATTCCTGAAACACTAGAAGGAGATACTGTAAAGAATCAAGGGGGTTTTCTTAATGTTTTGATAAATAAAATGTACCTCAGACACTGACATTAACACATATATATATATATATACACACACACAATGAATAAATTGTTAAGAGAAATATGTATATATATATAACACACTCTACTGCAGTGTTTCTTGCATGGTTTACTGCCATGACAGAACATCTAAGCTTCTAAGGTTATTTTTAAAAGTTTTTCTAGATTGTACGAAACTATAATATTTGCAGCACAAACGCGAAACAAGATAGTGACAAAAAAAACTACATTCTCTTTTTCTTCAGCTGGAGTTCATTATAGGTCCCTTTCAGAAAGGGAACTGCGTTGCAGAGGTTTACCAGAGAAGGATTTCCAGATGAATCCTTTCACGTGCTGAAGAAAACCAGAATCTCCCAGTACCTGGTGATCACTAAAGGTGGGAAGTTTGTGGCACTTGAGCCAAAAACTTACTGGGATGTTCTTCACCAGTGCTTTGAAACATTTGTACAGTAGTTCCTGAGGCAGAGCCAAGAGTAGGACTGGTCAAAATTTGTATGAGGGCAAGTGAACCACAAATCTCCGTTAATGCAAAGTTACCAGGTCTGCAGAACCTGAGATCTGCAAGATTGCATGCTCAAGGCTGCAATGGAAGTTTGCCTGGCAACTGTGTCCCTGCTGTGCAGGGTATGAAGGTGCTCTCCTTTGGGCCTATTGGATGATTGCTTCAGCCCATGCCCACTAGGGTGATTGTCCCTCAGGCACTTAGGATGGGAGAAGTTGTCACCATACCTGCAGGAAGTAGTCAAAAATTTCCAAAGTAAATACAATGAGTATCCTAGGCTTTCTTGGTTTTGAATATTATTTCACTAGCTCTTAGCAGTGTCCCGTTTGTTTAGAGACAGTAAAAAAGGCAAGTTGGATTTTTGGGGGAGAAGGGAGACCATGTTTTATTTACTAACTTTCTGGTTTTCTTAGTCTTGGAGCAGCTGTGATTGAGAAATCTATAACTTTTTTTGGTTTCTGCAATTGTGGTACAATATACCAGTTTAAAACATTAAAAATATAAGAATTCAAGGGATTTAGCTCTTTAGCAGTTGAAAATAAGTTGCTGGTGTATTGATAAAGTCTTCTCTCTCAAACCCCTTATCGGATGACAGTCTGGTTCAAGGAGCCACCAAAGGAGCTTATTAAGATAACTACAAACCCTATCAATTTTCCTGACATTGTAAGCTGGTGGAGCTGAACTTGAGCACCTGGTTATACCAGTGTGGCCAGTGAAATCTGAGCCATGAGAAATGCTGTTTACAAAAAAAAAAAGCTTTCAGTATTCTGTTAATGATACTAGGAGATTTCTTAAAGTCACTGATCATATTAAGCATCCTACGCTGAACCTCTACTGATGATTTAAGAAGGATGGTTTAGGACTATTGAGAACTGTATGCTTTCATAATACGTTAAGCTGGGGGAAAATTCTGTGTGTTCAATGTTATGTTCAGGACTAAAACTGTAGGTACTGTGGTATCTCAAAGATTTTTACTACCTGGTATTTATTGTTTAAGCTATCCAGATTCCTAGTTTATTGTTTTCTTTTGTGGTATTTATTTCACTTCAAAATGCAACATTTTGAAGGAGTCATGCCTGTAAAATGTCAAATGCCCAAACTGTAGCAAAGACTGGAGGAACTAATATTAAAACTTCAAGCTGAGTAAGTATTCTGCCTTTTAACCTAGTGATAAATTTGTATTTATAAACGCCAGGCAATTAATCATTTCCAGAAACATCCTCTGTAAACAGAAATATTTCTGGGAATGATTAATTGGCATCAGCAATAGTATATGAACGTTTGTTTAGTATTTAAAATTCTAAGGATGATTCTGAGTAAGGGGTGTTAGTAGCACTACAAAGTAATTCATCACCTGCAAATGCTCTTCATGACCCCAAAGAACTTTACAAATATATGAAAAAAAGATAACTCAGCTTTTACAATTATATCTAAATAAGAATCAAACAGTTGAAGAGTGTATTACCACCTGATAATGATAAAATAATGGTTTGTAGATCTTTCTGCCTCAAGGTCATAGAATTGAACAGCATTTGGGTAGTGGGGACCTGCCTGAGGTATGTAGCAGCCTACCAGTAGTGCCAGCAGAAAAGCTAAATTCAAAACTGGTGATAATGGAAGCAGTGAAACATGAAAGCATGGGAAGTCTTTCTAAATTAGTGCTCAGGCATATGCAAAGGGGAGTGGTTGCATAGTAGTAGCCAGCTTGGTCTTGCCCTTTGTATGTCAGCATTTGAGTATTAGTATTTGGATATAGTATGGTGTGTTTTAACTAAATATTTAGTGTCATAAGGTTGCTTGCTGTGTTCTTTTAATCACTGTAATATTTGCAGAGAAAATATTAAAAATTTATGAGATTTTATTTCATTGTTAGAAAAATTGTTCATAATATGCTGTGTTGATAAATGCTTGCAAATTAGGTATTACACTGAGAGATTCCAAGTGCTTGTTGTGAAGGGCCAACCATGTCAGGCTACTGCTGGGAGGTGGAGAAATTCAGCTTTCCTACCATACTGCATGCACCCCCCTCCAGCATGGCGGACACCAGGGTTTTTCAAAAGTGTTTGCCCATGGCCACCCCAGTTCCACTTTTTTTTTTTCTTTCTTTGTCAAGAAAGCAAAATGAAAAATATATAACACTGTCTGATTTAGCTCAAACTGGGGCTGATCCAATGCAGCTGGAGTTTGTTGTATTACCAGTTACTGTTACTTAGCAGTCTGAATTTTAAAAAGGATCATTTTTTGTCTAGGTTCCATATTTGGCTGCACAGCTGTCATCTGAATACACGTGAATGTATAGATCTGACGTGGCAGTCATGTACCAGGCTGTGAGATTGGCAATGCAGACAGTAATAGATTGACATGTCATATGACTCTGGCACAGGAACATTTTTTTTTTTTTTAATTGAACCTATGACTGTAGACATTGAATCTACCACCGCTACTCAGTGAGGAGGTGTAAAACAAGGCAGAGGACAGGTAACATTTAGTTGTGTCATGCCAGGGGCTCATCTGGAAATGTTTCTGGTGCTTTCATAAAGGACAACCCAAAGTATTTCCTTCTTATGTTTCAGAGACAAGTAATTAACAGAAAAGAAGTGAAAATTAAAGAAAACCTTTAGTCGTTTAACACTGGATAAAGGAAATCTACTTAGCAGAACCCCTGCCCTTTGTTCCTTGCTGAAGGAACACGGGGCTGTAAATTTTCAGACTCGTTTAAGTCAGAAAATCTTTTAAAAAAGCAGTCTTTTACAGCCGGTTCATTTCTTTTGCCAGTAGATGGGGCTGTCCTTTAAGGTGATAGCTCAGTATCTTTTTATTTTCCCTTTTTTATCTTCACCCTTCTCGCTGTCTCTCTTCCTCCTCCTCCCATCCCCCCTATTTTTTTTTATTTTTTTTATTTTTTTTTATTTTTTTTTGCCTGCTGTTTGCTGATTTGTATTAGGTACCATAGAGTGAGCATCGGAACAGGAAGCCGAGAATGAAGCAGAGAGGATACTGCAGAGGTCTTTTTTTTTTTTTTTTTTTTTTTTTTCCTTCCCAATGAGAATGCAGCAATTTATAAATACTCGGTAATCTTTTGGAACTGGGAACCTGAACAAGTTTATTAGAGAGCATTTCAAGCATTTCATCATCACTATCTCTTGGGTTTTGTTGGTTGATTTTTTTTTCCCCCTCATAGTACATTTGAAATTCATGTTTTATAAGGTAAGCCAGCAAGATGTTAAATCCTAGACCTTAATTCATTTATGTTAGCTGTCTGCATGGGGTGTGTCCGTCCCCCCCCCTTTTTTTTTTATTGTTTCTGAATGCTTGCTTTGTAGTTATTGTTAAGCATGTTATTCAGGAGAAAATCCAATTTGCTGTTTTTAAAAAATGTTTCAAAAGCTACAGTCAGGTCTTTTGACAGCACAGCATTTTCTTACAAGATGGATTTCACTGGCCTTATATTTTTGGGTGTTTGCCAGTTTGTTGGGGGTGGGGGTGTTTAAATTATTATTCAAGATTTTTACTCTGAACTGTTTAGAAGTTAACAGAGGTCATGTTGTTCCTTCACAAGGAAAATGTATTAAGGGCTAAAACAGGCAATGGTGTAGTCAAAATCCTAGCATTGCAGGAGTGTGCAGGTTTCCTTCCCAAAGAGAAATTCTGCTTTAAGGCTAAATGCTTCACAAAAATGCTTGATGTTTACTGAAGGAAGAAAGAGCTCCCGCTTCTTTTTTTCTGTCCCTCTGGTTCCCCTGCCCTTAGCCTTTCTGATCAGGTACCCTGCTAGAAGCCCATACTTTAATTTCCACACTGATCAGGACTGGTTGTGATGCTGTAGGTATAACTCGGTTCATAATCTGAACCGTCTTGCTTTTTCAAACAGCACAAGAAATTTGCCAGGTGGACATCAAGCTCTTTCAGCGTATTTTCTAACATGGATTTCTTCTCTGCTGCTTGTCTGAGGTATGTGCTTAAAAGACTCCACTGAACTAATTTACCTGAGGTTGGGCTGTCTGTTCAATCCACTCACCCTTCATCCCCCCTTTGAAAAAGTTGTTGTTGTGTCTTCTGCAATATTTGAAAATGGATTGGTGTTTGCTATCTCTATCAAAAACCTGTTCGTTTGTACTTATTCCAGAAATGCTTATTTTGTAGTTATGGTGTCAAACTCCTGAGCTATATTGGCTGATGTTAGTATTGCGTTCTTGAAGTGCTCCTACTTTTCTATTGTGTTTTTCAGGCTTGACCAATCTGTTAATATAAAGTACAAAGGAAAAAAGACTGTGCTAAAAATGACTCTGAAAATCTTACGTGAAACAATAACAGGATGGTTGCTGTCAAGACTGACACCCTGTTAGTTTGTTCTGTTGAGCCTGGTTTGTGTGATCTTGAATATTTGCTGAAGTATTTAGACATAAGAAAGCAAGATGGAGACAGGCAGCCTTAAACTGATTGTCCTCAGTTTGCCAGGTAGTCACAGAAAGTTCTCATTATTTTAAAGAAAGTGTCAATGATGGGAGGGGGAGAAAGTAAGACTTTTAGCCTGCCTCAAGGGATGTCAAGTTTTTATTGCATAAGGCATACTATAATCAGTATAATTCTAGGGAAATTCTAGGAGAACAACAGCAATTTGCATAGTATCTTGAACCAGAAAGAAATAATTTTAAAATTCTGACTATAATGACTGACAAGAAAATTATATAGATGAATGTATATCATGGAACTCTACATCCCATCAACTGCTTGAAACAATACTTTATATCAAGGGCAAGGGTACTTTATTATTGATCACTGAAATCAGCATTGAAATTGTCGTATTATAACCTAAACTTGCTTTGAAGTTTCAGAAGTAGTAAATGTCAACACCTGAGATAGTTGGGAAGCTAAAATAAATGACAGATTATTTCATTTTTTAAATGAAGGTGGCCTTGAACTAGAAAACCTTTAGAATGTCTATCAATATGACTCTTCTCTTTGAGTACTATCCCAAAGCCAAGCACTTTAAAGGACAGATGATTGTTGTCTCTTAAGGATGGAATCACTGCTACTATCCATACCACACCTCATCCTTCCAACATGTGAATTCTACTGTGAGATGTTTGTAAATTAATGACAGAAGCAGATATACTTAGGGAAGAAAACCACAAAGCTTAGCATTGGATTTTGTCTCTTAAGTGGTATTTTACTGATGCTTCTCTATCATTTTTGGCTACCTTAAATTGAAGAACTGGGATTAAAGGAGTGTGAAGGTTTTTCTGCTCTTGGTTATGAGAAATATTGTGGCAGTAATCAGGAGAAGTGGTACTTTTTTTTTGCAAATTTCTTTTGAAAAGGGGCAGAAAGCTTGCTCTAATTTGTGTGCGTATGTATTTAGAATTGTGATACTCTTCTGGATGAATGTCTTTTATTTCATATTATTAATTTTCTGAACTCCAGTACCAACTCACCTGTGGGAAAACATGTTAGGTCTGTTGGGCTAAACATCCTGAAGAGATCTGTTGATTCTCTTCCAACAGCAGCAACATATGCTACCTTCTTTTTCTCCTTCGAAGACAGATGACAGGAGGCAGTAGGATTCCACAAGAGTGAGAGACCTGTATTTGACCTGTAGACTTTTTGTTGATGACAAAATGAATACAGCAGAAGAATTTAGCAAACTAAATTAAAATTTGAACAATATATATGCACACTTGTAAACTGAGAAAAAGAAATGTTATGCTGTCAGTAAGACATACTAGATAAGGAATACCCTTTAGGCTTTTTTTACCATAATGTTTTAGAGCACTTAAGAGACCAAATTGCTCAAAGAGAAAAAAAAAAATCATAAAGTTGAAATATTCTAAAATGGAAAAAAATGAACATTTGAGTAAATTTTAACCATTAAAAGACATAACTGATGTTTCTGACTGAGCCTAATATTGGAGGGAGATGGGGAGTATCGTGCAAGTTCTCCAAATTTTTTTCTCAAAGCTCAGTAGTTTTGGCATGTTACTTCCATTTTTCTAGTTGTAGGATTATTCTTTGTAGATTCCTATCCATGAAAATACAAAAAAGTTGGATGGAAACAACTGAAAGTTTGGTATGGATAAAGTAATTAGTTAAATGGCAAATGTAGACTCAGAAATCATTACCCTTTCTACAGTGGGGTTAGTCCAATTTCTGTAAAATGTACCCGTCTTTTATTTTTCAATATTAGTAATATTTATTTAAAGAATCACTTCAGTGTCTTACTGAATGCATAGGTGGTCAGTATTTTCAGTCTTCCTGTCTTTTACTGATATTGTGTCATCAATTCTGTCTCTTCCATTTCCACCAGTGTGTGTGGTTCCAGGTCCCCTTTCACGTTCTTCTAACATGCTATTTGGCTCTGACAAAAATAATTGATTATATTTTGCACTTATTACCAAAATTCTGGGTAGCACCCTTCCCTGCCATACTAAATGTCACTTGAAAAAATACATTTCTGACTCAGCCACCATTCTATTTAATGTTTGCATTTATCAGCCCCAGAAGCTTGCTCTCTTCTTCCTCTTTGTGTTGGGAAATTCTCATTTCATTACTTTTTCCAAATGCGAGTTTACACCCCTTTCTGTCTCAGCAGTATCCAGTGCATCTCTGACCATCTTTCCAGTGCTCTATTTTGAAGTGTTTCCATCCTTCCTTTTATTCATGTCCTCTTTTTTTCACAAGTCTCTGGGAAAAAAAGGACGTAACCTCTCTCTCTATTTTTAGTCTCAGAAACATCCAGCTCAGTTTGTGCTTTCAAGCTTTATCCCATCTCATGCCTTCTATCTTGGTAACTTATTTCAGTACCTTGCAAACATGCTGATCAATCTTTTTTGTCTTTCTCCCACTCCTTAAACAGATCCTCTAACCTTACAGCATCCGATGCTTACAGCATTGGCTTTTTTAAATTACCTCGTAATACAATTCAAAACACTGAAGATCATCCTCCTGGTAAAGCAAAACAAAACCAAACAAAACCCCAAATCCTGTCAAGGTCAGAAAGAAAAAAATACCAATAAATGCAGAGGCTTTTGTGACTTAAATGGGCTTTATTTAATAGTGGTATTGGTCAAAGATGACAAAACTAAGCAGTAGCTACAGTACTTTTTAACTGAAGTAACGTATCTGAAGGAAGCTTTGAAATGCTTGGTTATTTAAGTGCATTTTAAGCCAATGACTTGACTGTGTTCCAGATGTATTTTCCTGCAGTGCTTCCGTCCTCTCATCCCTCCCTGGACTCCATTTTCTACTTACTCTTTAATGGTGTTTCCTTCAGAGTGAGATCTTCCATTTTCTTTAATGATTTGAAGTCTCTAACCATTTTGTTTCAAATTATTGTTGAATTTATATGCCAAGAGGAAATCATGTCTAAGGTATTTCTGAGGCAGAGAGACACTCCTTCTAGGTATGTCTCAGCAGAGCTCTTTAGTAGCTTTGCAGGATTCCTGGCGTAGGTCCACAGATGAAGAAGGAAGGTAAGAGGCTGGTGAATCATTAGAACCTGAATAATGAAGATGAATTCTGTTCTATACATCCATAGTCGGTGGGACAAGAAGTGAAGACTGAGGAAATGGGCTCTTCCAGGTGACATATGGGGAGGAGCTTTTCTAGTAGAGAGGACAGTGAAAAGCTGCAATAGAGTGTCAAGGGAAGCTGTGAAATTTGTCATAAAGGTCTGAAGGAAGAGGTTAGATGAAACATCTGTTGAGAAATAGATATAGTGATCTTGGGAGATGAACTAGGTGGCCTCTGATCATTGTTTCCAACCCGATTTTTCTGTGAGTCTATGAAAAGAAGTAGATATCTGAAGTAAAACAGACTTAAAGAAAAGTATATCATAAATTATGTAGAGTTCAAAATAGACCTCCTAAGAACTATCTTTATTAGGATTTACTTTAAGTATATAAGCATCCCCTCAAAACATTTATTCTATGGTCTATTCTAAGTATGTCTTGATAAATATACACTCTGCAACACTTCATATGTATCTAGAAAGAACAGAAAATATGTCCTTATTTCTTAGGGTTTCTTTTAGACTAGATAGGCTTTACTGGTTAACAATAGCAAATATGTGAATAGAGGGGTAGGAAAAGGATATTTGGCAAATCTGATTGATTTTTGCTTATTGTTAGGAGAATACTGTACATTTAATGAAAAAGACTTTTTAAATTGATAGTTTATCTTCAGCAGGGAGAACTAGGACACTTCAAAAGCTGATTAATTAAAGTGACTTGTACCAGAGCCATTTTGATGTTTTGTATTTTATGTTAACGTTCAGTATTTCTCACAGCTGAGAAACCCAATCTGATACATTTATTTTCTGAAATGAAAGCCTATCATCTGAAATGTGCAGTGATGGATAGAGATAGAGAACTTTTCAGAGCTCCATACTGGCTATGTTAACAATGCTTAATTGAAAAAGAAGTTATCAAACAATTTTTTTCTATTTTTTTCTTAAACATTAAATATGTGATCCAAATGTTAGCTGGAAACCACACCTCTGAGTATTTTTGCCTTTAGCTCAACTTATTTCTCTTAGACACACACTGGGGAAGATAGACCAGAAAGGATGACCCTTTACTACGTTTTCAGGACTTCATATTGTCTCAAAATAAAATTTATTACAAATCTACAATTCTGAATTAATAAAATCTTATTTCTGAAACAAAAACTTTGCGCTCCAAGGATAATGATCTATATATTAAAATAATTTTTTTCTTAGTCATTTTGGCTCCATCTAAGCCAAGAGTAACTGGCATTGAGATACCTTGTGTCTGCAAAGGGTCTTGTCCTTAAAAACCTGGAGGCTGTATGCACCCCAACAGGGTATGCCTTCTGATGTGAGCGAACTCTTGAGTCATGTCCCCAGACTCCCTGGGAAACTACTAACTAAAACAAATTAAAATTGTACCAGGGTCATCTCTTTTTTACAACAGAGGTGATTGTGTCCTCAGATCCAGGAGTATTTCTTAACATTTATTAATGCATTGACTTCTAAGCTGTAGAGCAAACAAAATAAATATTGTTCATACAAATATATATTAAAAAATATATAAATATATATCATATATATTATAAAAGTATAATATATATATTGTTAAATATGTATATCTTTACTTAGAATGAGGTAATAGCATTTTATTGTGCAGATTTTTTTTAGAGTATTGCTTTAGAATAAGCTAAATAAATTCACAGACTGGAATAACAGGTTAATTGAGTAAATATAAAATATTTTAACTTATGAATTAACGATTGAAAAGGAAACAGAACAATATTGCCTTGAGTGTCCTTTAGGAGCAGTTTATAGTTGGAAAAAAATAAATTTGAAATGTATAGTTTCTTTTTCTACCATGGAAGTCAATGTTACGGAGAGGCATCTTCAGATGGATTGTTTAACACTAATTAAGAAATTTAAATTGTAGTGTAGAAGATTGTTAATCAATACTTACAAGAAATGCAAGAACAATTTAGAAAGTATCTTGCTAAATCAGATGCCAAACTGGACTCAATTCAACCCAAAACTTGTTTCATTTTTTTTTATTCTGAATACTTGCATGAAAACCAGCGTTCATGAATCATTAAAAATACATTCCTATTTAATGGCAAACTAAATTGATTTTGTTTAACAAATGATGGGTAAGACATATATAGGGTCTGAGAAAAGGAAGATATATCAAATACACTTAACATCTGCTGCAAAATAGTATACTTTACTCCATAGAACTGTTTTCTGGGACTGGGGAGCTTTGCAAAAATCTATTTACTGAAACAGCTAGATGAGGAAGGCTTGCCCCATGTTATTTCAGGATGTTTCTGTCTGGTTTTCTGTCTGCTTTTTGATGAGCAAATATAAAACTGCATGTAACATCTTATAGAAGCAGAATTTATACCCAACTGGCCTAAAAATGTGTGAGAGAATTTTGCAAAATATCTTTATTCTAATACAAAAGCTCATCTGCAGAGGTTCCTTTCCACCTCAGCCAGTCTGGGAGTCTGTGATTCTGTAATACAAAACCACATCCCAGGAGTGCAGGGTGGAGGATGTCACTAGCATATTCATCTGTAATAAGGAGCAACTATGCACCAAAATACAAATAATGAGAATATAGATAGAAATATAAACTATTAAAAATTTAAATATATTAAATTATAAAAAAATTTATTAATAGAAATATAAATAGAAAATTTGGAAATGCTAATGTATACACAGTCTTGCATCACCAGGTATGAGGACTGTACCTGCTCTGAAGAGAAAACATTGTCATATTACTTTTATTCAAATAATATTTTTAGGGTTTTATTTTTGGAATTATTTTTTGAAAACTTTTCTTTTGCAACACTAGTAGCAGTGGCACTACCATTTTGTTTAGCACATGAACTTCAGTCCAACCTAGAAAGAACCATTGTTTCCTTTGGTTTGCTAATAACCACATTTGCTTAGGTTCACTATGATGAGTTGAAAATGAGCAACAGCTTAGAAGGGCATACACATTTTGTTGTTTGGGGTTTTTTTAATTGATAGCTGTTATATATAATGCCATTCCCAAGGATTCTTACAGTTTATGGTAGTTCTAGGGCTGCAGCCTGGTGAAAGAAATTCTCATATCTTTTAGACAGTACGTCTGGTAGTTTTGACTCTAGGTTACAAGCTGCCCAGCTGCTGCACAGGCTGGCTGTGAGTCTGTCGCTTGTGGGCATTGACCTCAGACTTGCCCTCTATTTTCCCCTCAAGACAGGTTTCTATACATCTGCGAAGTTTAAGTTCAGACTGATCCTGAACCAGCACTAAATAGTATTTAATGTCTCTGCTGGGAGAAACAAAAATGCATACTGCTCAAGAGTAGAAAATGATGAATTACGGGACAGGTTAACAAGAGAAAGCAAAGTAGCTGATGCCTGCATGCCTAATGCTTAGACAATAGCTAGCATTGAGTTTCTTGGGGAAAAATCAAAAAGAAAAAAAAACCTGGGAAAATATGAATCAATTAATTTTTAAAAATGTAGCAGAGTAGTAAACATTCAATTTTATTTTTAAAAGCTATTTCTCTGTTCGGAACCAGGTCTGTGTTCAGTACATTAAGTACTATTTAACTGTCTAATAGTAATAACAGTGTTTTATTCAAAAATTTCCTCTCCATTTTTCTTTGACCTCTTTGCTCCTAATATTTCTATGGGTGTCTCAGCAGTGACATTTATTTCTCAGGGTTATATGCTTTGTAGGATTCTGAAATGTGGAAACTTCTTGGGTTTGGCAATAATTTTTTTTTCTCTTCTGTGATTAAAGATTGTGATATAAGGCTGAAATTTCATAAGATAGGTCTAAGCTTATGTATGTAATTCTATATTTAGATGCTTAGGCAAAAAATACAATGTTCCAAAACAGAGTGACAAGAATTTCATATTGACTTTTGTGTGAATTCTTGATTACTTAGCACTTTGGAAAAGGATCGCTTATGCCTTTAGCTGTCTGTTCACATAAATTCCAGATATAAAATATGAGCCATTTGCTCTCTTTTATGTGAGAAGAGATTGTGAAGATGGTTAAATAATGGCTGTGGGTAGTGAAACTGTGATTAGCGTTATTCTGAAGTCCACACAGTAAGCAATTTTCCCTTCTCTTTCAAGGTCTGCAGGTCTGCCTTTCTCTGTGTAATGCTTCTAATTCAGGTGGTTTTCCTGAAGCAGTAATTATTATCTGCTTTGGGGGATTAAAACAAAAAATATATTCAAGACATTGATGTGTTATCTCAGTTTAAATACCGTATTGCAGTGTTGTAGAGCATATTTTTACTTCTGGAAGTTTCAGGAAGTTTGTTCTTAAAAACCTCCTGCTTTCTGGCTCTGTCAGGCTGTGGTTCTGAAAGCATTCCTTCATATTACTCCCTCAAGTACACCATCTTGAACTTTAACACCTCTTAAATTCTAGATTCTTAACACAAATTGTTCTATTTCAGTTTGTGTCCAACATTACCTGTTGCCTTGCATATGTATGGATATTTTTATATGCCTATAATAGGCAGGTGTTCCTGTAGGGAACCTAGGACACCAATCTGTACGTGCCATTTAAACACAGAGAGAAAGCGTGTTATTGCCCCAAGCAGTGTACAATCTAAGTACAAGGAAAAATGCTCAGATGGCACAGAGAGAAAGACCTTTAAGGTGAAGGAGTAGTTTTGGTAGCGGAGCAGCCTAACCACTGAAGAGTTTTGGATGGTATCTTGAAAAAGAAGGGAAGGCCTTTGCAGGTATTTGTGTCTCATAAATGTGACTGGGAATCGTCTTCAAAAGCACAATGTTGATGTAAATTAAAAATTTGAACAGTGGAGTTAACATCTGAAAAATGGCACTTGGGATAACGAAAAAAGGCTGCAAAGACCCTCTGAGAGGTCGTCTATTTTCTGAGAATTTATACAGCAGGATAACAGAGCCTAAGCAACTAGTTAAAAAATCATCTTGGATATGGGCAGGCTTTGTTTGATAAGGTCAAAGAAACTTTCTTATAAACATGATGGAAAACAGAGTCTTGTTTGACAATAATAACCTTGTGGATGGCTAAGACTGTATCTTAGGTATGTATGGGGAGGGGGGAAAGTACAGTAAGACTTAGACATAAATTCCAAAACTTAGACGAGGACATTTGACACACGTAAGAGATTTATCATGACTGCTGGTAGCTCAGATACCACTAACCTCAGCAGCCCTTACACTTGGTTGTTAGCCTTTCATGTGCTGTGTTAAGCAGGTGTAGACTGGGATGAATCACTTCACCTAGAAATTGAAAACACTTAGACCAGCAATGGCAGTAGAAGGAGGTCTGAAAAAATTACAGCTTGGGTCAATTGGACCTTATACAGGATGTTTCTGAAGGGAGCTTACAGACCAAAATAGCTACAGCCATCCATTCTGCTTGCTTTCAGCAGGACCCATGTGGTTTGGAGAGCTCTGATGCTATTCTGAAAAGGTAACCTTCAAAGGTGTGTAAACCCATTTACCTGCAGTGTGAACACCTCTTGGCTGTCTGTTGTTCAGGGCACAAGAGCAAAATTAACTCAAGAGATACATCATCCTAGAATATCTCAGGTATCTGCTGCTACAAACTTGGAGATTTGCAAGCAACCTGCCTCCCAAATCCAGAAGGAATTCCTATAAAAGGCAGCATGTACAGGTTAATGTTGCCTCAGGAGCAGCTTGTGACAGAATGCAGTTTTGGCTGCACAGTGTCAAATATAGTAGAGATGTAACCTGAGAAAAATAGGTAGTAAAATTAAACAGAATCTTAAAATTTCACATTGCTGCTGATAAATCTGTGTGCTTATATTTCAAAACAGGAATCTTAAGATTTGATACTGTAATATATCACACATTTTCACTGAGGTCCTTTCTTCTTAAGGGACATAGTCACTAAGGGGACAGGCTGTGTGGTACCTATTTGCAGTGTTATGCTTTGGCCATCTGTTATGTATCAGATTGTTGTGTTCTCACTGAAAAAAATGCCTCTTGCTCTACACTCATTTGTCTTTAACTGTGTTTTACAATGGTAATAGTTTGGATCTGTATCTTTTTTGGTTTTGCAATATTTTGGAGATGTTCACTTCTCCCACTTTCTGGCTTGCTCCAAGCCTCTGCAGTCAACCTTCAGTTCACCCAAGAACTCCCTCATCGCTCAGACCAGCAGAAAGCCATCTTCACAACCACATACCTGAAAACCCAGCCCCGATCCGATCCAGCTCAAAATGCTCCTCATGTAGCACTCGGCTTCCAGCAAGCCTGGCTGCCTGGGAAGACTGGAACAGACAGGGAGGGAGGGAGTAGTAATAGTACTTCTAGTAATTTATAAATACAAATATCTCTCACTCATATTTAATTTTTATGCATTAGTTCTACAGCACTGAAATATCAAAATATGTTCAGAAAAAGAAACTGCGTGATTTTAGCACATATGAAAGTCAGCTGGTAAAATTTCAGTATGTAAAAGAAAACTAAAGAGAAGTATTCCCCCAGGCTGAAGTGCCTCTGCTTTAAGGTAAGACAAAAGAGTTTGAGTTGAAATTACGTTTTTACCCAACACAAATCAGAATTCTTCTTCAAGATATAAATCAAAGATATCAATTAGGTAATAAAAGTTACCTGTGTGAATGAAGTCAATAGCGTGCTTTGAGAACAGCTTCAATAGGATCAAGAGTTCATCTGTTACATTAAAAACTTACATTCTGATGCAATTTCAAATCATAGAGAAAAAACAAGAATTTTAAGAGTAATAAATACGTAAAACTGGATAGGATAAACAGGCATAACAAACCAACTCCTACTCAAAATTCTGAAAATTGCAGCTCTGAAAATTCTTCTACATCTATACTTTTCATAGGCTTTTTCCTCAAAAACAAATTAAGATTGGTTTGATGTCATTTCCACATGTGAATATTAAGTCCCCAATTTGTCCTTGCCTCGTAATCAATGTAACACTATCATTTCTAAGCTTCTTAATTGTGCATGTTTCCCTCAGACTTAAATGTTCTTTGAGTCCTTAGAGCCACAGCCTGCACATTGCATTGTTGTCTTCTCTGACAATGTTCATTGTTCACATACTAAAGACTTGCTTTTCATAACTGGATATTTTTATCTTTATGCAGTGCACTTATTTCCGTTGTGCCCCCTCTCAAGCGCGTTGAAAAACGGTTATAAAAAAAATGAAGTTCCCTACTTTGGCTTCTCACTGTAAGCGTGTTTATACAAATGCATCCAGGTTGTATATATATAACACCTGCAGAAACATCATTCAGGTCTCAGAGCCTGGTAGGAAATAGTGCCCTGTCTTCAGACACATTGATCAGACAAGAAGAGAGGCATGCTGAGGAATGCCTCTCTGCATTGTTTCTCAGCTGGGTGTATTGTAAATCAATACCTGACCCTGGGAGCTTGAGTGGCTGAAGCTTTCTCTCATCTAGTAGGGCTAGAACTAGCTTTGACACTGGGTCTGCTATTAGCGAAGTGAAGAGTTATGGGACAAAAATGACTAACCTTGTCATTTATCTTCACATTATTTAAGATATTGTCCTGGAGACCCAGTGCCAAAATAGCAGAAGACATTATAACTCACTACTAAAAACTGAAAATTACTATTCAGAAATAGCATTCCAAAGGAATTTAACCTCTGTTACAAGATTAAAAAATGATGATTTAGAACAGCAAGAAGCAGTTCAAGTCACAAATGCAAGAGTACTTTCAGTCATTAAAAAGACAAATGTGTGTTTTTGAATGAGAAGAATAGCTGAAAGTATTTTAACCACTAATCACTAATTCCTTAAAATGAGTAAACTGTCATTTCCCCATCAGAAAAGCTGAGGCTGAAAGAGGTGTGTTTTGCCGTTAGTCAAATCTGCCATTATTTGCTGTGGTCTCCACTGTACTACGTTGCTGCTCCCATTTGTGTTCTCATGTTACAGGTGGATCCACATGAACAGATTCACATGATACAGAACTTGTAATCTATCAGTTTCAAATCAAGAAAGAATGCAAGATGGAAACCTTTAAAATTATTATATGTTTTATTACTTCATTATTTTCATTAACATAGTTTAACTGCACATTTGATGTGCACTGAATGATATTTATAGGAACTGCAGATCTCAAGCCTCTTTCCTTTTTATATTTCTGTACCGATATTTGAGAATGGTTTCTTTAAAAAATAATCACTAAATGTGTACTACAATGATATTTTTAGCCACATAGTTCAATACTTTATTTGATAAAGTAAATGTAGCCTGCTTTTTAGTAGTTGATCTGGTCTTCAGCAAAGTACCAGAAGTGGCTCAGAATTTGCTGCAAAATTTGTTATCATTTATGCTAGTTTTCAGTATATAGCTATATTTCAGAAATTTCTGATGAATCGTTTTCTGTTTTTAAATTTAGCATGGTATCCAGTGATATTCCCTTAGTTCTGCTAATTTTTAACTTTGTTGTCACCTGCAATATACATATTTTCTGTTTTCTCAGCATACTTAATGGTATTAAGTTCATTAATTTTTAAATATTCTGGGCTGTTGAACATTTAAAGTCTCTGCACATAATATATTCTTATTTATTTTAAAGAAGCACATTTCTCTAATTTTTCTTCTTGACTAACCATAGGATTAAAAACCCCAGAAAACTCACAAATCCCAATATTGCTAGATTTCATAGTCTGTAATTGTATAACTTCTAGCTTTTGACTGGATTATTTATTATATCTTTACATTCCTTTATTTTCAAAAATAAAATTAACATCCTGAATATATACTGTAGGGTTAGAATATAAAACATTAAATGACTGGAAACTCACCAGCACCTCAAAAGAAAAAAAGGTGAAATCTTTGCTTTTAAATAAAAGTCAGCGTGGCTAACAGTCTTCATTCAGTGGGTTTCAAACCACTGCTTCTGCAGAAATACTAATTCCCAGGCTTTGCCTTTCTTTGCAAATCTGAAGCTTTTCCCAATAAGGCATTGCTCAAAGAGTGTGGCAGAGGGAGCAGAGGCTGTTGCTGCTGCTTGTAGTTAACCATTGAATAGCAAAAACCATTTCATTGCTTCTAGGAATTTTAAATTTTTTTTTCCTCTTTATGCAATTGAAAATATCATGTAGGACCTTTATAGATCTCAAAACAAGCTAAACGCTGGAGGAAATAAATGAGTGGGGAATCTTTTATACACAAAGCCCCATTCAGCTGGATCTCTTAAATCCAACTGTGATTACTTGGAATTATGCATTGCGGCTTATTATTCTGAGATACTTCCTTCTTTTTATGCCTAAACTCTTATAATTACCAATATTATGTTTTAATTCATGCTTTCTGGGCTAAGATGTTCCATGTCTACACAAAATGCTCTTACAATTTATGAAGTATCTATGTGAACCTCTAGGTGGATGCTGGTGCTCACCAAGAACTATCGATCTGAATTCAGGCTGCTTGCAAATCCCTAGACACCTTCTGACAGTGAATGTCGTACCTTACCTCTGCCCCGAATCAGCTGTGTGGAATATCACAAGGGCAAAAATGGATGGGAAGGGATGGATGGATGGATGGATGGGGCAGGTAAACATGCCTGAAACCCACCCACACCGGAAGTCAACACACCTTTTAACGTACTCTAGATTTAACTCACTTTTAGCAATTCTTTCTGTGGTCTTGCCAGCTGGGTCACCCCACAGCTAGCTTCCAGGCTGCCCCACAGGGAAACAGTGCAAGCAGAAAGCAAATCTGACCTTTAGTTTTGGTCTTAGCATTGCTTCAGTAAAACAATTGAGATGTAATCACAGGATTACAGTTAGCATGTTTGTGAATGACAGATGACCAAGAAAACTCATTCTGGTAAGTAGGATGATAACTAAACAGCAAATTAGTGGATAGATTTTGATGAGCTGGTGGGGATGACCAGGTGGTCTCCTGATGCAGGAGCTGGGAGTAGTAAAAGCAAGAGGTTCTCCTTGACCATTTTGAAAAAGCTTTCTGCGTGAGACAGCTTAGATGACAGACCAAACCACAAAGATTAAGCTAAGATTTACTAGGAAATTCAGAGAAGTAGTAATGGAGGAGTGTTTTAGTACTTTTACTTTTGGTTTTGTCTCTTTTACTCTGTTCAGAGTAAAGCATATCTGTATCAAGGACTTCTGAAAAGTCTCTGTGTGACTTGCTTCAGCTGCCGCTTTTCTAAGCGGTGAGCTGCACACCAGTGTCAGAAGTATGAAGCTTTGGGATGAATCTGTTACGATATGGTGAGTGTGGGGATGAGCACTGGTGCTGGGATTTTAGGATGGCTGCTGAACTGTAGGTGCCATTTGTAGGAAGGTTAGTCTTTGCCTAGCAGATGTGTCAGAGAGACTTACCAAGGCAATGTGTAACCTACAGGGAGTACATCACCTCAATTGCAAAAGGCAGAGAGATGGAAAATAGCTCTAATGTGCTTGCTTACTTGAAGTACTAGTAGCAATAATTCATGGATGTTAGTGTAAATTACTTTATCTAACATTCAATAGAGTAAATTAACTGTGCAAGTGTACTGCCTCTAGGCACAAGGTGCCAGGGCTTGAGCCCTGGCAGGTCTTATGACCACTGTCATGTATAGCCGTGCCTGGACACAAGATTGAGACATGGTGGCCTCATGAATATCTACTTAATGATAACTTGTGCAAAATGACATTGGACTAACATTGTTAATGCAGATTTTGTTGAAAATCAGTTCAAAGCCAATCAGGAAATAGCTGAGAGTTGTTTACTTGTTTATTTTTCACCAGGTCTGTGTTTTGGAAGAAGTCTCTTTACAGCAGTGATGTGACTTTTTTTATTCATTATAATAAATTTTGAGAGCTATCTGTATATATAAAATAGTTTGTGAAGTAAAATAAAGTTGTATCTGCAAGAACAGATACTAATTATGCTACTGTAAAGAGAAATTGTTAATCTCCTAGTAATAAGCCATTTCTCACATATTATTATCAAATTATTAATAAGTTGGAAGCAGCCTACTAAGAAATATCAGAATCCTCTTACTGTTGGTAAAAATCATTGCTTGTTTATGAGTTCAGAATCACGAAACTGCAGAGGGACATGTGGGGAGAGCTGTAGATGTGTGGCTTTAGCAGGATCGGAAGCGGCTGGTAGAAAGGATACATTGCCTTGCCCACATAAAGAGCAATAAAAATGCCATGTGTTTACAGGCATGTGTTATCTTACATGTGTTACATGACATTAGCACATAACATACAAATTATTTTGACAAACACTGGATCACATGTAGCCCAAAGAGAGTATTTGTTGCATCTCATAAAACCTAAGATATGCTGACAGCTGCGGAAGGGAATGATGAACACAGGAGCTATACAGAGGTCTTGCAGTGGCAATAGCGCTTCCCAGGCTGCAGCGTGGGTTTGTGGTTTGAGCATCTCCCGTTCCTTGAGCACTCCCTCCTTTCAAAGACAATTTTTGAGATGGATCCCTCACTTTGCGTGCTGCAATGCACTGACTCAGCATATAATACCCTGTTTCTAAAACAGAGCAGTGGGGCTGTTATTGCCTCTGCTCCGCACCATGCACAAGCGTGTGCTGAAACATGCCTGGAGTGCACAGTGAGTGAAAGCAGCGGGATAAAGTGTGAAAACTGGTTTCTAATATTTAACTGGAGAAAGCTGAAACTCAATTCTTCTACCTTTCATATGGTGTCTGGGTTTACTGGTTTCCTGTGCATTACAAAAAGTATTTAAAAGTTTCTACAGTTTTGGAGTTTTTATCACTTCATAGAAGTCCAATCATTTTACTTGAAAACCAGCAATTCTTTTGGTTTCCTTAATTAGTGTTGATTTTTTTCCCATTACCTTGTGTGTTAAATATGTTCCTGTTGTCCCCTCATCCGCTTCTTTGATTCAGGGGAACTTCAAGAGTGAAATCAGTGCTTGCTGTTCTGTCTGTTTGCAAGAAAAATACACACATAACTAAAACTGTCAGAAAGTTTTGAAAATGTAAATACTTGCATTATTACGTCTTTAAGACTTCTGGTTATGAATTCAAAGTGCCCCTTGCATTGACCACATGAGACAGCAAATACCAGAATACTGTTAATGGAGTTAAGCAATCCACAAAGCTCATAATTTGGTAACTTTTTTGAGTATGGAGATGTCTTTGAGTTTGTTAGCTCTGTAAATTTGAGATCATTCCAGGGTGTGGAGCAATCTGTTTTCCATCAGCTTTTATTTCTTTTTTCCCAAGTGTGGTAATATGCCAAATCCAGAACTTAAATCTTGTCTTAAATTCAATTTTACTTTAATGTAAAATGAATCAGTAGCATTATATAATTTACACTGCATAGCCTACGTTGCTTTGGTTTTGTTTTGTTTGTTTTTTGTTTTTTGGTTTTTTTTAACTGAAGAAAGGTGCTGTTATGTTTGCTAAGGTAAATGGAAACAGATGTTTCAGACATTGCGTGAGAAAATTAATCTTGAATTAGTAATGTAGATTGCCAATAGAAGGGATCCCTGCTTTGATCAAATGAAAGAAAGCAGAAAGATTGCTATTCATTTGCTGCACAAGATACACTGCAGGAACACAGTGAGCATGGAATTCATTCAGCTTGGTAGCAGTCCAGTAGTTCTAACCTATTAAATGTATTTGCTCAGATGGAGTAGTAATGCAGATGCATTGTGACTTGTCCCATTAAAATATTTTTTTTTCTTTCTATGGAACTGCATAACTAATTTTGTTTTCTCAGCTTTCTAAAATAGAAATGACTTGGTTGCAGTTAATGGAATTAAGCTAGCAAAGCTGTAAGCAGAAGCAAGCTATTTATTTTTAATCTAAAGCAAAGCACATTAGCAGTATTTTGGTTTATAGATACATTAGTTAAGTTTAAAAATGTAATGAGAATAGCAATCTCAACAATGCATACATATATACTAATAGTGATGAGTAAAATGCTGTACCCACATCATGTGGTCTTCTGATTTACTCTAACCAAGAAACAGGGATAGAACTAAGAATCTAGGTATTGGGGGGGAAAAAAGGCTGCAGCTACACAAAAGTCTGCTTTGACTGCAGCAGACAACAGTTCCTAATACAGATAGCTCACAGGGAGCATTCTTGTTTTTCCAACATGGGGGTTTTGCTTGGTCAGTTATTTTGTTTGGGGAGGGCTGGCTTCTTTTATTTTGTTTTATTTCATTTTATTTCTCAAAACTGAGGCTTCTTTCTGAATTGAAGAAATTAATTGGGAGTGAAAACTAGAACTAAACCCTCTTTTCCTATAGGTATTCCTAATTTTTTTCTTCTCAGCTATGAATATACCTCCAGCGGTTTTCAACTGACTCTTCTCAAGTGAATTTATTAGATATAATAAAGAAATAGCTCTAGGAGCAGGGATCAGAAGGCATGATTGCCTTCCCAAATGAAGGCTTACCATTAGAATGCCAAGTTCTTGTTTCCTTACGGGCTTTCCTTCTGTCCCATTAATGTTGATTTCATTCCTGTATAGCAATGGCAGAGCACTGCAAGGAGAGATCAGATGGTCTGTTGCCCGTGGTAGTGTAAGAGTTTTGCTGATTGATGGGAAGTGTGGCTTTGAATTCCCTGATGAGGGAGTTTAGCATAGATACTCATGTTATGAGATGTAAGCTAAGCAATTATACAGTAGCGTGGGTATCATAGACATTAGCTATATTTCCTGTCTCTCTGTTCTGCTTTCTGGCTATTGGGCAGCATAGACTGGGCTACTAAACTGCCTTCCTAAATGCTATAGCTATCCATGGCTGTTTGCAACTCTGTGGCAAACCAAATAGTTGTATTTTCCCCTCATCACACCCCTTCTTTGACTCTCCCTGCGCCAATAACCTTGCTTTGTGTATCAGCTTAGCTAATGGAAATCTCTGGCTGCAAAGCATAGACTTTCACTTGAGGTAGTATATAGCATTTGATTGCTTCCAATATTTCAGATACTTCATTTATAGCTTGGTGCATATGTTTGTACCCTATTCTGATGTCTGCAGTATTAATGTACCTACCCTTTATTTAAGATTAGTATGTATTAAATAGTTAGCCAAGTCCAAGTAATCTAATGCAAACAAGTCCTTGTGCCCAGACCTGCATTATCCGTGCCAAGACAGAACATCAAGAAGATGGTGAAAAAAGATATGGGAGAATCCTATTATCAGTCTGGTAATATGCATGTTTCCCTTATAAGGCTGTCCATGAGAATTAAATTTAATTTTATATACGAGCTAGAGGGAGTCATAAATAGTTGCAGAGTCCCAGTATTCTAATCTGATTTCTTTCCTTCTGCCAAATGTGTTGCTTTGGATATCCTACTTGCCTTTGCTACCTGTAGTAGCCCTAAAATAGAGATAAACAGACCAGATACAGGCTTGGTTCTATGAAGAAAGGAACAGGAGTTTCTCCTTAGCTAGGGCCTCACATACAGAACTGCAGTAGTTGGCCATACCTTCCTTCCTCTCCTCCCACAAATCCAAACTTTGAGGAAGGTAATTTATATTTATTCTGTATTCTGAAGACAAGAATCCTAATGAGTAGTTGATATATCAAAAATAATGAGAAACTGCCAATAAACAATGAGAAGTAGTATAACATTGAGATATGGGCTCTGTGAGTTTACATGTAGATTCACTGATCTATCTTTGTTTTGTCATAGCTGTGGTCTGTTAGTTGTGCCTTGAATCAGCCAGATGTCATTCCCTGTGCATATCACCGATCTCCCACTAATACCTAGTTAGTGTCTTTATAAAAAAGAAATTACTACTGTTACATCATTGCATCTAGAGCACTTCAAAATATTAATGCTACTGTTTACTACTCTGGTGCTTTTTCAAAACACTTATGCATGATTTTTAATAGAACTGATTAGTTAGTTTATGCCAAAAGCAAAAACATAATGTGTGTCACAGGGCAAGGGCAAAGTGAAGGGCAAAGATTAAATTCTGCTTACTCTAGCAGAATTCTCTTGCCTGAGTTTTCCCTTAGCAATCAGTTTCACAGTGCTGGAAAGTACAAGGAAACAGCAATCTGTGCAGACATTTATGGGTGCCTTCATGAAATGCAAAGGGAGATTAACCAGGCACTGAAAACAGTCCGGTTTCATTTCCTAATTTCTTAATATTTGATTCAATTTAGTGTCATTTTTATTTTCTATTAGTCATGAGAGGTGACTTATTTCTTATAGAACTAAGTGTAACAAATCATATTTTTTGATGTATATAATGAAGAGTCCTGTGAGTCATTAATTCTGCATTCTGGTCTATTCACCATGTCTGTACATTAGAAGTACATTCACATCACGCAGCACCTGTGGTGTTAACCACAGAAGAAACTGAACATCTATGTAGTATGTTCTAGAAACCTGGCACGTTGCTATAGGGCAAATCTGAGAAGCTCCAGCTTTTTAAAGTTAATCATATTGCTGTGCTAATTGAGCAAAATGAAATACTGACTAATATTTAAAGCTGATGAGAATCTTGGCACCTGAAGGATGGAGGGAAAGGCAGGAAAAAGATTGTTTTTCAGAGATCACATTTGATTTCAGCATTTTGATATAAAGGTAATCATGGAAGGCTTTAGATAGGTGTTTATGTAAGTGAAAGTATGAAGCTCAACCAGACAAACATTGTTGGAACTGGGCTGTTATGATCAAATTTCTAGAACATAGGGTCCAGTGGAACTTCAACATCTCAACATTCATTGTATTCTGTGGCAAATGGAAGCCAAATTTTAATTAATAGGTGTGGTCACGGAAGATCAAACATCAAAGCATGTTCCAGGTTTAGATTTAAGCGTATGGATAATATAAAGAAAGTAGCTTGCTAACTGACTTCTTCAAAGGCTGGTGTGCAACTGGTTTGGAAACGCTGTTAGACAAGGCACCATCTCTTCATCTATTTGCCAACATGCCCCTTTATTGTGCCTAGATTTATTTAGGTGAAATTTGAAGCCTCTAGAAATTTGTAGAAACTCTGTGGATATTTGACAGCTTGAGTTATTCTGTAACTATGTGTAGATCTACAACTATACAAGGTGTACAGTAGATCACATCTATCAGGGAAGTGCTGAGCCAATTGCATGTATGTTGCCCAGATGGTCAGCGTGGGCATAGCTAATCCAGTGTAGTTCTGGATGCTTCAGACTTAATATATGTGGGCAGATCAATTGTGCATTGTGCAATTACATGGATGCAGTTGAATAACTTCAGACTTATTCTGCATGTGGTTTACACATGGTCCATGCACACAGAGTATATTGTGTGCAATCTAGAATTATCTGGTTTAAAACAATGTATACTACAAAGTATACATGAATATATTTTGCCTGGGAAATTTCAGAAGAAACAGAATGATTCTATTCTTAAATGTTCTGAGTACCTTATTTTCCAAAATTTGAAATGTTTTGCCAACTGATACACTGCTCATAAGAAAGTCACTCAAACAAAATTGGAGATGAAGAAGGAAAAAAAATCTTGTTCACTCCAGAAGGAGAGTAGGAAAGAACTTAGTAAGAAATCTATATTTTGTGTATTCTTATATTTTTTCCTCTGTTGAATTACCAGTGTTACGCTAAAGAAAAAAAAAGTCCATTTGGATCCTGTAAGCAATATGTAGTTATTAAATTAATATTTAATAAATCACTTGATAGAAAGCGGAAGGGTATCAGGTGATTAACTGGCCTGGTATCAATTGTTGTCCATCCCCTACACAGATAAGTGAGAATAAATTCATTTACTATAATAAAGAAAATAAAAACCTTTCACTTAACCACTGTGATATGACAGATGAAAGTGATTTGGGATTAAGAGTATATTGAATTCTGTATGTATTTAATATTGACTTAAATTTGTAGAAGACTTCTGTTTGCAATTCTGAAGCCTTATGATCATGGAAATGCATGAAGAAAAGGAAAATGTATCTGGAATATCATCCTCTAATCTGTTAAGTAGAGGATAAAAAGTATTTAATCTTCATAAAGTCTTCTGAAACATTTTGTTAAGTACAGCCTACATAGATTTAGATACATTAAAAGGTATATATCTGGCTAGCTCCATGTACATTTGAACAGACCTGAGAGCATTCTAGGATTAATTATACAAAAATAATGTTCCTTTCTACAGAAAAAATACAGGTATCATTAGAAAAGCCCACAGCATTTGCTGGTTTTAAGCTTAGTATGTAAACACAGTAGCTGAATCAAATGTATTTGCAACGTGAAGTAGCTTGTTTCCATGCACCTGCAGGCAAATCCTGCAGGCTGGCTTACCTCCTTGTTCTGCATGCCAGTTCCGGACGCTCAGCTGAACTCTAAAGGTGATCCTGACGGAGCACCATAGGATTTCAGAGCTCATCTTTGCTGACTGCTCGCTGCCTGTTTCCTTCCTCTTCAAAACATGAGATTGCCCTTGCTACTGTCCAGCACTTCCCTCCCACTGTGTCTCGACTCATTTGGCTTGCTGTGCCCTCACTGGCCACCGTGGCAGGGAACGCAGAGTGCTGTATACAGTAGGATTTTCGGACAATGAAGGGAGTTTTCAAAGGAAAATTCGCAAAGGGGAATACCAACCTCCTGGGTCTCACAAGGAGGAGGAGAAGGAAAGGCAGACTTGACTGCATATCATCGTTTGCTGGTGCCCCTGGGGATGATACCAATGCTGAGAGAGAAGCAACAGAAGAGGAGAGAAGGTCTTCATCCCTTCCTTTGCCAAATAAGCTGAGCAGAGAAGAGAGCCTGACTGGCTCTCTTCAGTCTCTGTATCTCCCTGGAGCCCACAGAGCAAATGGGATCCACCTACAGCTGTGGCTCCCATAGTATTTGAATAGTGTCTTAGTACGAGGCTTATTTCCCAAATTACGATGCCACAAACGGGGATCAGTTTGGGGATCAGCAAGGACAGTGGTGTGCCAGTGTTTTTTTCTCCTTCTTTCCCAGTATCCATGAGGTGTGACTGAACATTAAGAAATAACGTCAATGTACAAACTGCGAGTTTATAACTGTTCAGTAAAGAGACAGAACAGTCAATTCCCAGAAGTAAACACAACCATGAAATGGGGAGCTGGGGGATGTCTGGAGGACGCTCTCTGTGTAGAGGAAGGGAAAATTTTAAATCCTTGTTGGCTGAGATACGCTTTCTTACATCCTTTTTCCCCTTGATGGTGAAAAAACAGGACGATTCCAACTCCTTTCAGGATGAGAAAGAAGGGAAAGCTTTAGAGAACCAGTTTTGACATGAATCTACGCTCTGTGTGGGTCAATACTTTGTGTTTTGATAGGAGATTAGCTCCCTTTAATTTTTCACAGTGAGAAATCTGCCCCCTGAATTCTTTAGAAGTCATTCCTCTGATAGTGGGTGATGATTCTATACATCTGGGTGAAATATGTTTTTTTAATTTTTCTGAGAAATCAAGAAAATTGGTGTTATAGAGCCCATAAGCACTTTGACTTCTCTGTCTTATTTTATCCACTGTATTCCACTACTCAATACATATGTGCACTTAAGATGTTTGTGCTCACCCTGGCACTAATGATCTAGAGGATTTGGGGCTTATTACTTAAAATATTTTAGTGACATTCTCTTTCATTTCCCAGCAGTGTTTTTCTTTCTTCTCGCTTTATTTGTCATCCAATTTCTTATTCTCCTTATTGACTTTTCCTTAACAGAAAGTTTAACCCTATCTATATTTGCTTCTCACTCCTGCTCCTTTCCCAGTATTCTGTTCTTCCTCCTACTTTTCTATTTTTCTTTGTTTTCATCTCTGCATTTTTATACTGCTAATATTGCAGTCTTCCTCTTTTTCTTCCCCACATTCTTCACTTTCTCCCCTAATTCTTTCTACATTCATTTGTGGTCTACCCCTGTTCCCATTGTTCGCTCTACTTTCTTCATCGTTTTCAGCTTCTTTCCATAATTCCTGGGGGGTTTTGTCACATTTTCCTTTGTTTTTATGTTTTCCCCCCACCATCTCTTGTATTCTTACTTCTTTGTCATTCCATATCTCTAGCTTATTTCTGTAAGTACTGACCCGCATTGACCCCTAAGTCTCCTGAAAGGCTGACTGATCATTTTGCAAGGACCCCAGCCATGGGTGGAGATTGCAAATATCTGTTTATGTTCAGGCATGAGGGATATATGCGTCATTGTGTGCCCAAATATATATTTCATCTGTATGTCTGATGTCATCAGAAAATTATTCAGCAGCATGAAAGATGCCAGATCTGTAGTTTTAAGTGGACTACCTTTTTTTTTTTTTTTTGGGTGGGGAGAGGGTATTTTCTCAGTTGCAATATGTAAATATATATGTATCTTAGAATACTTCCAGAATTATCCAGTTACAGCTATTGAATAAAGAACCATATATATATTAATGGTTAAAATTAAATAAAAATAGGCAATTGGTCTTTTCATTATCTAGAATAACTACTTGTACAAAAACTTACTTGGAACCAATACTTTACCACCACATAATACAGAAAGTTGTATTTGGGTTTGGGTTTTTTGTTGTTGTTTTTTTTGTTTATTTGTTTAGTAGAAATGTTTTTCTTTTTTTGTTTGTTTTCTTTTTGTTTATTTGTTTAGTAGAAATTCTGATTCTACAGTCCTTGTTTTCTGATACTCTTGCTGAACTCAGTGGAAATTTCTGCATTAGCTCTGATGAACTGTGCTATTTATAGTTCCCAATATAATCCTGATTGATTCCAGAGGAGTATGAGGTGATTTTAAGATAATTAGAGTTATGAGGAAAGAATGTATCTGATTGTTCTTAAGTATCATGCTTTTGCGTATTTGGAGTAAACAGAATTGAGAGTAAATAGAGTTGAGAAATTATTGCAGTTTATGTAACTAGCATAAGAACCATGCCAGGTGCCTCATTATTGTGTATTTGAACATTCCAACATAACGTAAACAAAAGCATTTTAAAAAAAATGTTTTATCTTTCTTTCTTGGTGATTTTAACATGTTTGCTTAAATTTTATTTTCTGCTTTCTTTTAGTATTTTCCTATGCAGAAGAATAAATGGTAATTAAAATGTGCAGGATGAAAAGATGGAGCAGTCAGTGCTTGTACCACCAGGACCAGACAGCTTCCAATACTTCACTAGAGAGTCTCTTGCAGCTATTGAACAACGCATTGCTGCAGAAAAAGCTAAGAATTCTAAACAAGATCGTAAAGACAATGATGATGAAAATGGGCCAAAGCCAAACAGTGATTTGGAGGCAGGAAAAACACTTCCGTTTATATACGGCGACATACCTCCAGGAATGGTGTCTGAGCCTTTGGAAGACATGGACCCATACTACATCAATAAAAAAGTAAGTCTAATATCAATTCTGTTCATATGCCACCATTTGGAGTGTCTGTTCATTTCATTTCATTTCTGTGCGGTGGGTACTATAGCTTGTTACTTTGGTCTGATAATTTGCAGCCATGTGGAAAAATGTCATTCTAGTTATGTAGAAACCGTTGAGCATTGCTAAAAGGACTAGGTGTACAACAAGAGCAGAAAATGTTTGATGCCAGCGATACATATACACGCTACCTCCCAGAAAGTTAGTAAATAAGTATGTAATATCTTCTAGTTATACAAAGTTGATTTAGCTAATGTCTGGTTTTAGACACATTTACCCTGGTGTGCTCTTGGCACGTTGGTCCTCCTACTTTACATAAGGAGGAATTTTGCAGTAATATTTTTAGAATTAAATGAATAAAATTGGCAATACATGCAACATTACGACTGATTGTATAATACGGTTGCACATTGGATGTAGCAGGGTATAAATAAGTAGTGTGAAAATCTAGGCTTCTGTTCATTGCTCTCTTAGTCATTAGTGACCATCCTCTATGGTACAGGACAGTATCCATCAACCTTAATGGTCACTAACCTTTCATCCTTTTAATTTAAATCAAAATTTATTCCTTTGATATAACTGAATTTATATCAAAGGAGCATTTATATTGAAGCTGAAACATAGCGTGTTGTCTTTGATGATAAGCAATATATAATCGCTATACAAACATGTATACATAACAGATTACATACCTTGCAAACTTTAACAACGTGAAGATATATTGAAACTGAGTACACCAACACACCACAAATTCTCTAAGGTTCTTCAGATTTAAAACTGACAGCATGAACCAATGTGTAGCACATTGTGTTCCCAGAAATCTGCTTGATAGCAAATTCTTAGGAAATTTATGGAGTCAATAGAGAAACACACAGATAAGCAGAAACTATCATAGAGTGTAAAACTGAATTAAAAGTTTCTGGTGGAACTGGCCTTGAACAGCCCTGGAGTCCTTTCAGGATGATTCTGTTGCACAGCCCATATACAGCAGAAAAGGTTCACAGTTTATAATGATAGCTAGCTTAGGTGATACTTTAATTATTAGATACTGGGATTATGAAAACTCTATAAATATCAAGACAGGAGTTGTTTTGATTTTCACAAAGTGCTGTGTTCTAAGTGTCTTAGCTTGCAAAATTTCATGTGATTTATGAGTCCTGTTTTGACAAGAGAGAAAATACTATGTGAAAGAACAATATTTTTATCTTTATTATTTGATGCCTCTGAAAGAGCCTTTATCTGCCATTCACAGTGTATGAAGGTTTATCTTTAAATCACAGTTCTACTTTTACAAAGATAAAAGATGTGTTTCTGTAAAAGCAGGTCTTGTAGAGTTCTGTACTAATTGTGTCTGTTTATGATACAAAATCACATATTATTATAACCCTACCTGCCCACAGGTCATCCAGGACCTTCATAGTCAAATCAATCTGTTTTGTGTGTCTTACAGTGGAAACAGATACGTGATAGGTATGATCTACAGGTACACTTCTAGAGCCCTTAGAAATGGAAGACCCTTTCAGTCCCTTCACAGGTGGAGCTGAAAACTTACTACATCAGCCAGGTCTGATGGTAGAGTTGCAAGAAATGGAGTGAAACCAGCTTTCTGTACTATTTGAAGGGAGGAATCTTTATTTGCAAACTAAATAACTTTTACTGGCAAGTCATGCACCCGCTGGGATTCTCTTCTTTGTGCTGACAGGATGTCCACACATATCTCTATACACGGGCTTTAATCTTCTACAGGACAGAAATAGAAACAGCCCTGTCAGTCAACGACAAGACAAAAATTTCTCACACACTATAATTCTCTCCAATTTTTTCTTCCTTCTGCAAAAGGAAAATAGACTTTCCTAACAGAAATTCCAACATCTATTTCTATTTTACCTCAGTAATTTGACATTAAAATATCTAATTCCCAGATTTTCTTATCTATCTGTATGTGAATTCTAGAAAGACTTTTATCTTTTTTACTTGTCTTTTGAGAGCATTGGTAGCACTTGATGCTTCTGCAACTCCCTGAAGGAGAAATAGTTTGAGAAAAGCCTGAAGCAGAGGGGAACACCTGCAGGAAGAAGCGAAGACTGCTAATGCTCAGCGCATTCACCTCCATGCCATTTAACATTTCAGCTTTCTCTTTACCCCTCTCTGAATTCCACCTTGTAAAGCAAAGGAGACAATCAGCACACTCTATCCCAATGTAATGGTCTGACAACTGCTGCACAAGAGATTTTGTATTTCTGCCCGGGGAAGCATTTATCTGAAATGATATGTGTCTAATGAAAAACACTAGAATGAAGGAAAATACTTATTTGCAAGAAAGGGTTAGGACAAGTGTATGCATTAGCAGATGCCACTGTTGTTTCAGACCTCTATTAACATCTCTGCATAAACTATACCTGCTTTATTGACAGGAACTATATCAGTTTGGCTTCCAAACTTTCAAATAGGGGATAGAAAAGGTTACTCACAGCACTGATCAAATGATACCAATGAACATGGTGAGTGTTTATTCAGGAAACCTGTACAAGAATTTTAGAAATACCTTTTTTATTCCAAATTTGGGTCATGGGTGAAATCATCTATCATTTGTCTCATATGCAAGTATTGCATCCCACTTGCTGAGGGTTTTTTTCCTATTTTTGTAGCAAGACTGAACAAGTTCACTGAATTTTTGCATGCATTGGATGTTGGAACATCATCTAGAGTGTTTTACGTTTCAGCTTTGGGACTTTTTTTCTAAACCATAGGTTTGTACATGCCATGATTTGATATGGTTTAATGCAGAATAAGACAGGAATAAATAATGTGTTGAGCTTATGCGACAGCCTTAATTTGTGGATAAGGCAGCCCTGAGATGAAAAGTTAAAAATGCAAAAGCCTGTTAAGAGAAACAAAAACAGATAGGTGAGCTAATTTCATCGTTTTGTAACTGTGCTTCTATGCAAAACTGACAACCATAGAGGACATATTCATGTCCAATATTAATCTGAAGTTGAAAGGAAAAGAAACATAATTATTTTGTTATAATATAACACAATACCTGTTCTTATATTCTTATGGTTTTATTATAATGAAATGCTGCTGACTGTGGTGGTCGATAATGCTGGTCTTTAGAACTGTAAAGTTTAACATCCTAAATGGTTGCAATGCTCTTTTTTTTTTTTATAATCCAAAACTGAGTAAAAATGAACTTGGACTTTACCCATTTTGTACGTTCCACTTCTGTGTAAGTGCAAATCTGTGTGTTCCCAGCATAATAGTGACTGCCTGTTCATGCTCAAGCTGCCGTCACAAAGGATCAAGGAGGTTCATGTTACTGTCTATAGAGAAAGGATCAGCTGGAACCCCCTAAGATCCCGACCTGCAGGCATGCATCAAAAGTGGTCCACTTGGTTTCATACTTTAAGGGCTGGCTATTTTCTCTTGAACCTAGGCTGAAACATTAAAAAGGAGGGAAAGAATAGGTGGAACTAAATTGGTCTTACTTCAATTTCCTCCTGCTATAATATAGCATTGTTGATTGCCGCTCCATGCCCTGCCTCTTGCCAGAAGGATGCTGAACCATGTCTGTCTGGCAAGGTCCCTACTTTTGTCCTGGGACTTGGTAATATCAGTCCCTAATCTGATCAAACCACTAGCTCCTGGGATTCCCAGACTTGTTTTAGATTGCAGAAACAAAAAGATTCTGTAAAATTGCTTTACTTAACGTCTTTACATCAGAAAAGGTGAATGCAATAGTGATCTTAGATATTTTTGATAGTTGTAAGTGAAAGAATTTTTAACTGAAAAGTTCTAGCAAAGCAAAAAATTAAGGTCTTGCTAGAAAACATTGTTTCAAAAGATAACTACAAAAAAAAAGAAAAAGAAAAAAGAAATGCCAACTTTCAATATGCCAGAAGTCTCTTGTTCCAGCTGTGCCTGGGGCTTTTTCCAAGAAGCTAAGGACCTAGCTCAACAATGTGTCACCTCTTGCCTTTCAGAAGGTCCTATGAGGTTTTAGATAGTGTTTATTTTATTTAGGAAGTGGAAATGCAAAGGAGTAGCAGTCAGCCTGCTAAACGTAACCTTTGAGAAACTATGTTTAAAGCTAACTGGGAGGAAGGAAGGAGAAGTAAGGTTTTTGGGAACTCTCTGTCCCAAGAGGTTCTTGGAGACCATGTCTTTGTTCAGTGTGGACTCTTTTTCCCTCTTACCTGCACCTTCTCAAAATACTCCTCTTTCTTCTTTGCCCTGCTAAGAATGCAGTTTCTGGGTATATATCAAATATGGCAGAAGTTACAGAACTGAGATCCAGGTCACAGATGCAAAAGTGGCAAATCAGAGACTTCTCTTTAGGGATTTCTTTGAATTTATATTCACAGCTGAATACTTAGAGTGTGAGCGGTTTTCCTGCCTTTATAAAATGATTAAAGCACTTTATAAAACCTAAGCCCTGAAAAGTATACATAATCCTTCATATACAAACCTTAATCTTAGAATTTGTTTAGAATTTATTTAGCTTTCCTCAGTGTATGTCTACTTTGTCCTGGCAGCTTTGGGTACAATACTTCGTGTTCATCCACACTGCCTACGCATTGGCTTGCATTTGGGTTGAGACTGGAGTGGGATGTAGCAGGCTTACCGGGGGGGAAGCTTACACAGGGGTTGGATATCAGCTGTTATCTGTATTATTTTTTTTAATGAAAATTCTTCAGAGATAAGATACAATTTCAGTTAATGTTTAAGGCTAGAAGTGTGAGGACCAACAAAGTCATTCTGAAGGCCCCAGTCACAAAGATGCTTTGAGTGAAAAATTAAAACTGAGGTAGGGAATTTATGTCTTGTTGCTTCTGCTTTTGCAGGGCAGCAGAAAGTAGAACAGCTAAAATAGCAGCAGCTTCCAACTGAAACTGGAGCTGTGCCAGCCTGCTGTTATTTTCCATAAGGCATGTTAGAAAAGAGATGTATGTTTAATATGCTTGTGTTCAAAGATATTTTTTTTAAATGTAGGTTGGCTAAATGTGGGTGGTGTAGTCTTAGATACAACATTAGTAGGCAGTGTGATTTTTAATATATTTTGTCAACTACCTCATAGCTACAAAAGCCGAGAGCATGAGCTGGAGGCGTTTTAGCTGTGAGTCCTGGGGATTGGGACAGACCTGGGAGGGGAAACTCACCTTCCCCCTTGGGGTGTGAGGCTTTATCACATTGTGCCAAAAAATCATTCATCTGCTTGTTTGCTTCAGTAGTTAAAATGAAAGCCTCATTTAAGGTCAGGTCATCTGCAGATACGCTTTGAAGGTTGTTGTTATCTGTAATCCATAACTGGAAGTGTAATTTGGAAACATTAGCTCCAGCTTTATCCCGCTGTCCCTAGTTTCATACAGTTTTTCCATTTCTGTGCAGAAGTGGGGAAATCAAATACACATCTTATACCATGCCTACACATCTTGAGTTTGTACTCAAGACAATATAAAGTCTCACTATTAATGTTCCTTACTCTTAAGGGGTTTGGTCTGTATAAGCTGTGCCATGCAGAACTATGATGGAGAGATAACTCAGGGGAGAATCCAGCAAGTGAGATGGCACTGGGACAGCTTTTCCTCAGGGCTTAATCCCTGCTTCTCTTCTGCCTTCAGTACTTGGTATCTGTCACAGACTGGTGGAAACCCTCATCTCCATGTCTCTCTCCACCTCCTGGGTGCTCCTAGAGATTTGTGTCTGTACTCCATGATCTATACATAATAAGCTTCCCAAATCTAAACACACTGAAAAATCATCCTTCTTGAACCTCCTCGGCATATTTTCTCTGTCTGCCAGCCTTGCCAGAAATAGCCTTGTAGTCCATTTGCTTACAGTCTTGAAGCGATGCTCAATGTCAAGGACACCAGAAGAGACCAGCATACCCTTTCCCACCCTTTCACTGGCATTCTAGTTTACAGCTCACTTGGTCAGCAACATAATGAAAAACAAGGAGGCTTTATCATAGCTTATTTACAAACTATGTAACTCTGACCAAAGCAAAACAAGCAATTTCGGATATTTCTGTTGGGCAAGTTCTTCAATACCTTTAATTCAGTTTGAATTTAGGCTAAAATCCTTGCATCATCCCTTCCACTGCATGCAGCTTTCTTCTGAGTTAGTGAGCCTTCCTTCTGCAGTGTTTTTCATTCTTTCCCGATTGATCTTGCAGTTGAAGACCACCTTAGTGACACAAAGAAACCTAACGGTCCACATTTGCTGTGCTGTAGTTTAATGCTATTGCAGCCATGATGGCCTACAGTAGAAGCAAAGAAATGTTTGTCAGGTTTGCTCTCGTGCCATTTATATTTGTCTCATGGATTTATTTGAGAAAAATAGACAAGCTTTCAGCCTACAGAGTCTTCTACAGTTCTCTGAAGTAAGGCTTGCATACCTTTAAGTTTCTCTAAATTTGATAGGCTCTTTAGCTGTTAAAATTTAAATTTAACAAGTCTTGTATGTTCTGTGAAAGTTTCACACCTGCAAACCACAATTGTGCACCGAGGTCATCTGGGATGTATCTCTTGCTCTCCTCTGGTAAGGTGTATTCAGATGCCCACAGTCCTCAGAGATCTACCTAATCATGGCTATATGTGTTATTGCTATTCCCTCTCTCCTTAGCAGAAAGACAAAGAAACAGACTACAATAAAAAAAAAATTAACAAATGGGTAGGCTATGAAATCAGTTTCTGTAAGGATTTCTCTTACTAACACATAATTAACATCCACAGGTAAAGTTTCACTGCTTATGGTATTCCAAACAGGAAGAGAGAGAGAGTTTTCTATGGGAAAGTATAAATAAAATTATAATTATAGTTAATAATTTCTGCACCTTTTTTACAAGAAACACATCATGTAAATGTATCATATTACTCTATTGAGGTTTTTTAATGAAGAAGTATTATAAAAACATTAATGCATTGAATGTTCCGTATTTACAATTATATTTTCTTATGTCGGGCACATCAGGTAAGTACTGGAAATAAGTTTTATTTAAAAAATCAGTTGTGGGTTTTGTGTATTAGCTATTCAAAAAGTTACAATTTTGGTGATTGTTCACTAGGAATAATTTTAAAATGAGCATCGACAGTGAATACACACTTATAAAATGTCTTTTCTTTCTCTTTTTCAGACCTTTATAGTATTGAATAAAGGGAAGGCAATCTTCCGATTCAGTGCCACCTCTGCCCTGTACATTTTAACTCCCTTCAATCCTCTTAGAAAAATAGCTATTAAAATTTTGGTACATTCATATCCTTTTTCAATGGTGGTTCAAAACGTTACACACTGAAATTAAGAAAACTCATAACTTTCTATTTCACTGTAAATAAAGGTTTTCATTTCATAAAGGCTGATAATTTTATTTTTATTTTACAGTGGAAGACATAAGGTAAGGTTTTAAAAATACTAGAAAATATTTATATATCTTATAGATAAATTTTAGCTATTGTCTTGAATCTCAATACTTCTGCTGTACAAATCTGCAGATGGATTTATGACTCCATCTTGATCAGTTTTTCAGAAAAGTTTATTCAGATTTATTTTAACATTGAAATTTTTTGCATCCCAGATTATTTTTTGCACTATGAAGCCTGGTCGTAAAATAATTACATCTTAAAAAAAAATATGCAGTTTGTGCTCACAAATTCCAGAAGAGCTCTCTGTTTTGCAAGCCATTAGGCAGATATGCAGCTGCTTGGGAGCAGCTAACTCAGGGGTACGTTTGTATTTCCTTTCAGGGATCCTCCTGAGGCCACCCTCAAGACCAGCCTTATAGTCTGTTGCAGCAATGTGCCTGGAAGCCTGGTTCATGCACGCTGAATCTCACATTCCCAAACCTGCCCCGTTGCACCATAAGCCTCTGCCAAATTTAATACATTGCCAGAAAGCTTAGGCAGCAGTCCCGCAGGCAGTTTGCAAAGCATCTGTATGTGCAGATGGTGGACAGATTGGGGGACCATAACTGATGGGATGGTGCACAAGGTAAAGTTTTAGACTGGCGTGTGGGATTGGTGCCCGATGTCCATAACTGGTTGTTGGGAATTTCTAGCGGGCGAGGTTTTTGGTTCACTTTTCTTGCAAAACCCCAGGACTGGGAAAAGTAGTCACCCAATGAAAACTTCAGTGTGACAGTAAGACATTTAACATTGAACGGTTAGTCAAAGGCAGAAGGTTTATTATTAGAGACTGCTGGCAGAAACTTCTACGTCTTTGGAAAAAGGAAGAAACAAGGCTGATTGCTGATAACTCAGAAGACCTTTTCCTCTGAGATTCATGGAAGTTAAAGTGGTGAGAGAAGCGGAGGAAGGTGTGTGGAGAGGAGTCAGGAAGCATTTGGGGACAGTAGATAAGGGACCTGACAGAGATCTATAGACACAGTGGTGGTGACGGTGAGAAAACATAGACAAATACTCTCAGATTGGAGCCTCTAATGAATGCTCATCCATTCAAGTTAGAGACTCTGATTTATAATACCTTCCAACTATTCATCTCTGCGAGTTGTGGGTAATGTGTTTTACTGGGGTACTGATAACTGAGTTTGGGTTTGGTTTTAAGTTCCTCCTAATTGTGTTCAAACGTATCCAGCTGGTCTTGATGGCAGTCAGAACAAAAGCAATTCTATTAAACAATATGCAATTCCAATATTTTTCCTTCTGTCTATTAAATGATTGTGTGATCATGCAATTTAGCTCTATTATAGGAGGAGGTTTCCTTTCAGTATATGGACTGATTTCTTTTCCGAGCAGCCAACTATGGAATGGCCTATTTTTATCTTAGAAATAGATGTAGGGTTCTTTCGGTTTTTTATCTTAAACATAAGAACAGCTGGATACGTTCTTTTTTTCCTTTTTGCTTTTATTCAGTAAAATAAAAACACTGCAAATATGAATGTGTTTAACTAAGAACCACATAATATGTTCCGTAATGCAATTTAGATTTCAGCTGCTTATACAACGTTAGCCACCTATAAGGAAACGATTAGGGGGTAAAGTTGCTTTGTATTTTTAATAATATTCTGACTTTTATTGATTAGCTTTACTGCCCTCATGTTTTGAGGTGCATGTTTGGCATTTTGACCTTTCTAAGAGAACAGTGCCTTTCACTTCTAGTGTGAAAGTTGTGCATTGAGCACAATGCAATTGGCACAGTGGTTGGAAAACCTTTATCTGTTCGTCCTCCAAATTCTCTGAACTTCTGTATAAGGTGCTCTCATCACGTCTGCCCAAACATGTGGTCAGATAATGCTCCCCCTGCAAAGAAACAGCGTGTCTCTTTCCAGTGCTCAGAGACTTTCCCTGCAATTATTCTTTCTCACTGATGGTGCGTAATGTAATACCGGACACAGGAACTGGTAACAGCATGAACTTCCCTCTCGCATGCTCTGCTGACTCACCTCCTGGTATTCTGCTTTTGTTTTTTTCCCTTTTGCCTGCCTGACTCGAGTTAAGGTAGAGTGTGGAACTGAGGGGGCAACACAAGAATGACGGGAAATGGCCAGACTTTGGAAATTAATAGGAAAGGATGAAAATGTAAGAATAGGTGGCGGGTTGAGCAGACAAAAAAAGGGAGATGGCAGTGGCTGGAGCTGCAGAGTGCAAGGAGTTACTCAGTGTGGCCTGACTGCCAGCAGGTATCTGTGAAACCAATTGGCAACATTTTTTATTTTTTCCAATCCTCATCTTCCACCAAGTCCACACAGGCAATAAGAGACTTCAGCTGCTTCAGTAATTGAGTAGCTTGAGGCTGTATAGTGCATCTAACCCTACTGCTTGCCTATATAGGAAGAGCATAGAAAAGAGTAAATTTCCATTAAGAAGTCATCACATATCAGAATAGTTTACCTATGTGTATAGTTGAATTATTATGGAACATAAAATTATAGAACAAAAATATTGTAAAACATAAATTATAGAACAAGGGAACATTGAGGTTGTAAATCAAACACTCAAAATGTGGGAGAAGAAGCAAGAGAGGCACGGACATTGACTGTGTCAGTTATGTTTGAGATTCCTATAAGGGAAAGCATGGCCAGGGTTTAGATTTCAAAGTATGTTAGCCCTTATTGAGCATCTGCTCCCTTTGAGAGTGAACAGCACTTTGGCTATGTAGCTCACAGATGTGGCGAGTTATGTACAGAGTGAGCAATGTGCAAGGATCTACCTGTGGCCTTTGTTATGAAGGATACCCAGGTGTAAACACATAACACACTGCATGGGGATAAAACCTCAGCTCTCCTAAGAGGACATTCCACTTTAACTGTTTTAGGAGACTACTGAAGCTGCAGCCAGGCATCTGCAAGTTTTTCAACTACCAAAATGGATTCTCTTTATTTAGAGTAATTTCCCAATGATATTAAGTCAGATTCTTTAGACCTGTCTGTGGACTGTGAGGACAAGCATTGTAAGGCATTCTAATAATTTATTCTAAGCCACTGAACAACAATTTTAACTGTACAGCGCTTGTATGACAACGTGATAGTCAAAGTGAGTTAAGTAACTTAACGAAACATATCACAATATTCATTGCTTGGTCAGGCATTTAGACAAAGGTCACGGACCTATCTATGGGAATCAGGCGGCTAAATCCTCCCCTGTGATTTGAACGAAAAGATGTGCTCAAATTTTAATTGTTCAGCAGCTGTAAGCGTTGATCTTCATGTTTACACCAATTTTCTGCAAAGTTTAGGCTGAGATGTTACTTATTCCTCCTTCACCTAGAGTGAATGGTTGGGTATTTTGGGTTTTTTTTGTCCGTGGCATAAAAATATATTCCAAACAACAAAATGCTTTATACTTGATTTAAAAAAAAAAAAAAAATCCTGTGCTTCTATATACAATTTTATCTGTAAATGGCCTTCTTCACTTTAAGGTACCTTCTTTGCCAGTTATGTTGATGCAACTATTTTTAAGGAACACGTCATCTAGAAAGATGACTAGAGGAAAAATGTGAGGAGAGTTAACCATTTAGCATAAACATGTAGAGGTTCTTATTTTTTGCTGCCATCATGTGGCCATATTGAGGCAGGTTTGGGTCTAGTTTGGTTACTTCAGTATTTCCAGATGTTTAAATAACTGAATTTACTTTATTGCCATGAAAAGGGAAGGGCCGCACTGTTTGCAGAGCCAGTGATCTTGTAAACCAAGAACATCGCATTGGGTGTAATGAAGCCCCGGTGGACTGTCCCACTGCCCTATCGCAAGCCTCTTTGAGCTGTTAGTCTGGGATTCATAGTCCCAGAATACCTAATTATTCTTTACTGGAACTCTAAATAAAAATTAATTTTCATTCTAATCTTCACCAGTTTTCCGTGCTTTTCAAGCAATTGACCACAAGGTACTGTTGAACCATTTTCAAGTTACGGCGTTGGTAGAACAAGAGATGCTTCTTTTGCTGCTAACGTGTTTTGAGGGAGCCCTTTAAGCTCTCTATGGATTTCTGTTTCACTAACTGAAGCATGTACTGCTAAGAGAGTGATAGGGAAACATGGAATGCAGTCACTTCAGCAATTAAAAACAGTATTATGTGGTTTTTTCTGTGTTTTTGACAGACTGGCTGTGCTGGGTGCTGGGATGGTGTGTGCTTTCTCTACAACTCTGACTCATGATAAATAGGATAATTTTTTTTTTACCTTGCATATGCCAGATGTTGAGTTTAGTACCAAAACTATAGAAGTGAAAGATTAACACTTATTCAGTCATGTCAGGTACTTAAAACAGTATTCTTCTGCGAGTTATTTCGGTTTGGGCTGTTACTCAGCACACGTTACTTCCAGGCATGTGAGAGCCTTTCAGTACAAGCTGAAAACAAAACGTGAGGACATCAACAAATCAACATCAGAACATCAGCAAATCAAGACTACTATTAAAGTTTAATGTGCTAAATAGAAAACTACCAGGTTAAGCAAAATATATGTGATGTTTACCAAAGTCTAAAAGATTTGTGTAAGTGGCAATATTTTAATGTACTTAAGATATATGGCTGATGTGGTATTGTATGAATTACTGTTGTGTTTTCCTTAACTATATCTACATTATTCAGCATGCTTATCATGTGCACTATTTTGACCAACTGTGTATTTATGACCATGAGTAACCCTCCCGACTGGACAAAGAATGTAGAGTAAGTTGCATACATTATTTAAAGATATCTTTGACTGTTCTCCTAGGGGTCAGCACGCTAGTAACTGCAGCCATATGTGCTGGCCGGAACTATCATGAGACACTACTACTGTTTTCTCTCTGAAATATGTAGAAATGCTGAATAATTATTTAAATCTCTTTCCAGTAGAACGATCGTGTAGGAAAAATGAAAGTTGTTTACACGTAGTAGTCTACTGAGATTCCACTAGTTTTCTCTCATCTTCAGGGTTTAGCATCTACTCAATGTTTTTACCCCTCCTTTATGCCACTGCATTAACAGCAGAACCATGGCCATCTATTGGTACACGTCAGTTAAGGACAGCAAAAGTATTCCTAAAGTGAGAATTTAGTGCATGCTTCCGTTCTTCCCTTTTTGGAGTTAATACTAGAAGTTAGTGAAACAGACAGTATTCAGTAACTTATGCTTACAACTTTCTTGGTTAACAGTAGCGGATCTAGTGTTGCACACTTTTGAAGTGTCAACAATAAATTTTTAATATATGTCATTTATTTGATGGATTTATTTATTTTGATTTATATACAAGTATGTACTTCAACAGCATGTCACAACTAATGCATATAAATATACAAGTATATATGATGAATATAATGCATTTTAGAGAAAATTGCTTATTTACTGTATTTCTTTTCCAGTTTTGAAATAAAAAATTCTTTCATTTAATCATCAGGTTTCTATTGGAATACCAATGTAAAATGTTGCTACATTTTTTGATTAAATTTTCCTATATTTTCCAGGTATACGTTCACTGGAATTTACACATTTGAGTCACTCATAAAAATCATTGCAAGAGGCTTTTGCTTAGAAGATTTTACTTTTCTTCGAGATCCATGGAACTGGCTTGATTTCACTGTCATTACCTTTGCGTAAGTTTTTGTTTTTTGCTTTTTCTTTGAAAGTGAAGGACAAAAAGGGCATGAAATTAGTATCAATACATATCAATTTTGTTAAATGGAAATTCTTGTATGGATTTACTTTTGTCTAAAAAAATTTTCACATTCTAATATGCATATTTTAATGTAAACATAATTACTGCAGAAGCCATTAGTACAGCTAGTATTAGAGAGGCTAATTTCATGTCCTGCATTTTTTTCTCTGAGCAGAAAAGGAGCATCCCTTTGACTTCATTCTCCAATCTTACCAATCTAGTCTAGATAAACTTTAGGCTTTCAAAATTAAATCACTGCGATTCACTTCAGAGACATTTAATTTAACTGAAGGCTCTGAAAGCATATTAATGCAAGGCAAACTGCAGTGAAAGGTAAACCTCTGACTGTTGCTATTTAATTTTTTGCTAAAAACGCCAAAGCGGTCTTGATGAAAGACCCAAGTAAGTAGCATAAACTTTGCCTAAATTCTGAATAACTGTGATTTAATCCTACAGGTATGTAACAGAATTTGTAAACCTAGGCAATGTTTCAGCTCTTCGAACTTTCAGAGTATTGAGAGCTTTGAAAACTATTTCTGTAATCCCAGGTAAGAAGTAACTGGTGTAAGGTGTTAGGCCCCTTGTACCTCCCAACTGTTCCTTTTTATCCTGTCATTGTGTTTGTGTGTGAACTCCCCTATTACAGATATGTGACAGAGTTTGTGGACCTGGGCAATGTCTCAGCGTTGAGAACATTCAGAGTTCTCCGAGCTTTGAAAACAATATCAGTCATTCCAGGTGAGAGCTAGGTTAAACACTGAGGCTGACTTTAATTCACTGAAACAGAATTAATATTTTTTAAACATAAGTCTTATTTCTTTTCACAAAAAAAAGCAGGAATCGGAAGATATTAGAATTCACTGAAATCTCTGATTCATTGCTTTTTAACATGAGCTTTTTTCTTTTTAAATCAGCCTTTGAGTTTAACAGATTCTTGCATGAGACATTGCAGTACACAGCGTGTGTGGTTTGCATCGTATGATGTCAAGCTTTCTTCTCCACATTCAACGAATATCAGTGACCCTGAAGTTTTCTTACCCATGTGTATCTTACCTACATGATGTTATGTGGTATTTGTTGTGAATATTTGTGTCTAAAAAATGAACTGTTCAAAATGTTGACTTAGTAAGAAGATGAAGGAATAAGATAATAAAGAATAGCATGGGCATTGCATGGGGGATTTATTATCTTAAAATTCTACGATTTTCCAAACCATCTCCAGTTTTATAGCATTAAATTCTAATCCTATTTATTGTTGGAACAGGCTTTTTACTACTGTCTTCTAAATCTAGTATGTTATAAAACTGATAGTAGCAAAGGTTTGGGGCAAGAGGTATTGACAAATAAAAAGAAAGAAGACTTTTATGTGAGATTCATGTATAGCATGAGTAAAAAAAGTCACTTGTTTTAGCATTAAAACAAGTGTTTTGAAATATATGCAACTCATTCCATCCACGGTTTCAAATGAACATAAATTTCAGCTATTTATTCATTTTCACAAGTGAAAAAGCTCTTCACAGAAATGTTATTTCACAGACATTACAATCATTTATTTGGGCTTCTGCATGGAATCTATAACTTTACTGGGAGACACTGTCATTTTTTTTATGCTTTAAAAAAAGTTTTGAACATCAAAATAAAAATTCCTTTGCATTTTCAGGCTTGAAGACTATCGTGGGAGCCCTAATTCAGTCCGTGAAGAAGCTCTCGGACGTTATGATCCTGACTGTGTTTTGTCTGAGTGTATTTGCACTAATAGGGCTGCAGCTGTTCATGGGCAACTTGAGGAATAAATGCCTGCAGTGGCCTCCAGAAAATTTTACTCTGGAAACAAATATCACTTCCCAGCTAAACAGCACCATAGGTGAAAATGGTACATTGGTTAATTCAACAGTGACTCCATTTGACTGGAAGGGGTACATTGAAGATGAAAGTAAGTATTGTCAGCATAATTCTTATTGAAGTGATTTGTGGCTGACCCAGTTCTTAGAAATAAGGAGGGGAAGGCATGATGCATTTAGTTAAGATGGAGCAGGAGAAGTTTTTCTCTCTCTCATAGATCAGCTCCGCAGGCCAGCATGGCAGAGGGAACAAGGAACACGGTCTCTCTACTTGATACTGCTCTTTTTCTCAGCTCCCTCTGCTAAATCCACGTCTCCCTTGAGACAGAAAGTGGTCCAAAGGAGTTCTTAAAGTTACTTAAGTTCTTAAAGTTACTTAATAGTCTTAAACATTTTCCATTCCCGTACTCCAAAGAAGATCAGCACCAGGCTGCTATGTTATTTCCAACAGATGTCAGAGACTTGTGACATTCAGTGAGGACTCCAGTGATGGAGTCCTCAGTATTTTCTTCATTTGTCAATTCTTGTGCTTCACTATCCTCATTATTAGAAAGGGTTTTTTTTTTTAAAGTCTAACAAATTTTAGCAATTTAAGCTAATTTTTCTTATCAACTTCACAGGCATCAAAACCAAATTATTCCCTATAATTAATCACTGTGTCTGAGGTATTTAGTACCAATTCTTATGTCACCATGTCCTGTTCTCTCCTCTTTCAGTCTTCTTTTTGTATGCTAAGGAACCCAGATCATTAACGTTTTTCTCCTACAATTTATTTTCTAGATCTTGATCTCTCATCTGGATCCTTTCCTGTTCATAAACATCCTTCTTAAAGTGCAGTACTGACATCTAGGCATTTCTCCTCCACATGAGGAGCACTAAGTGGAAAAGAAGGATTATCTGGTAGCATAGTAACTTATACTGCTGGTTTATATATCCTAGGCTAGGACTTGCCATTGTTTACAATTGTAACATCGTTAAATCCTGTTCAGCTTGTGGTCTACCTGCCTCTTAATCTTCTACAGACTTCTACCTCATCAAGTTCCCACTTTGTATTTGCACAGTTCTCTGTTTGAGCCTGAACAGCACCCTATTTTTTCAGCCCCTCTCTCCAACTGTCCTGGATCTTTTAAAGTGTAATTGTTTCCTCAAACTCACCACCATCCTTATCAGCAGTATAATTTGCAAATCTGATAAGCATTCTTCCATCATCTATATTATTAAAACCTTGAATAGCAGCAATCTCAGACAAACCTCTTCAGAAGTTTTCTGATGCATCTTTCCATTTCAATAATTTCCCAAAGTATGATTTTCCAACCACTTTTGCTGACATAGACCAGTCTGGCAAACTGAGAACAGGTAGAAAGAAATGCATTTCAGTACAGCTGAACGTGAGGTTACAAATCTAAGATCCCTAATACTAAAAATCAATGCTGCACAGTTCATGTTGTGACAGGTTCACGTGCATAAAGACTGTAGCTAATGGCACAAATGATCTCTAACAGTGAAAGTTACTTTTGGAGAAAAATAAGAACAGAAAGGGAGAGAGAGGAAGAAAAGGGAAGGGGAAAACTGACTACAGTAAGCAACTGCGAAGAGAAGTGGTGGGGTTCCCGAGGTGAGTCTCCTCCCCTGGGTATCGTTTCCGGTGCAGCAGTGATCACTCCATAATACTTTTCCCATAGCAACCGTGTGTTTTTCATTAGCATCTTTTCTAACTCCCTACAGGTTGTTCCTGCTTACAGTGCTATTAGCACTAATTGGAACACACTTTGAATCAGGGAGGGTGCTGCATGTCTGGTTGGTTTTTAAACTTGTACATGCATGTTATTAGGTCACCTAATATAAACCAAAAGCTACAAGCAAGGAACAGGAAAAAGGGGGAGAAAGAGGGGTGAATCTCACACTACAGACCATTGCTTCCCATGATACCTGCTGCAACAATAATGTGTTTGCAGGTGTAACGTCATGAGAATAACAGCAACATGAAAAACGGCATGAGAACAAAGGAAAAATAGTGCCATGGAGGCTTTAGAAAACACTGCCCAGCAGCTTACGTGAAAGGTTGCAGTGTTGCAACTGAGAGGCAGGATATAGAAATGCAATTGGAAAGCTGTTAGCAATAGAGAGGCTAAGGCACCTAAAGCACTGTGGAGCAGCCAGGACCGACAAATGAAGGCTAGAACTCTGCAGCCAAAAAGCTAAATAGTATCCTGTTCGCATAAATAAATTATTGACCAGGAAGGCAGTATTACCCCTGTATTTAGCACTACTGCAGTTGCTACCGGAATACTATATAAAGTTCGATTTAGACAGAATGTTGAAAAATTGGAGGATGTTCAGAAAAGAGCAGAATGATTAAAGGGTTGGAAAACATGCTTTATACCAAGATAGACCAGCAGCTCAACCTACTTAGCATATCAAAGAGAAGGTTTAAGGGGTGATTTGATCACAGTTGCAAAAAACCTCACGGGGAACAGAAATTTCATCATAGACATATCTTTGATCTAGGAGGAAAAGATATAAAAGGTTCAATAGCTGCAAGTCAAAGCCAGACGGATTTCAAATAGAAGACAGACAGCTTCTAACTGTGATCACACAGCTGATCATTGACTATGATGGATTTCCATCTGAATTTCTTAAATGAAAATGCAATCTTTTTGTGAAGTTCACTTTACTTGAACATGTGAATTCATGGAGATCCCATGCCCCAGGGTCTCCTAATCAAGACCTAGACTTCAAAGTCAAACTTAATTTTCAGCTTTTTTTAACAAAGAATCTATAAACTCAAGCTCTGATTTAATTTGATTTAAAGAAGACCTGAAGCCCCCTAAAAAACAAAGTGAATTCAATTAGTGGCAGAAAGTACTTTATTGAATGGCTACTTGAACCTTTAGTGTATTTACACAGGATTTCATGTATATTATGAAATTTATAATTAAATTATGAGCTTATTATGAAGTTAATAAGCTTGTCCTTGCTTACTAGCATTTTCAAAGAGAAAAATTATCTTGTCTCAGCTTCCTGCTCCATTTTTGCAGGTGGGCAGACAGGATACAGAACTGGTTCTCAAATCAGCTGTGTCACAGGGCAGTAAGAAGGGACTTACCTGGAGCTCAGAGCAGTGCAATAGCACTGTCTTTTGTAGGAATTATAAAAGTTTTTATGCCGGTAGTCATGTATACTATGCAAAGAAGGCATGTAAGCCCTAATTTTGCCACTGAGCTCATTTTTGGAAATACAATTTAGAGACTTTATGTAAGCACTCCTGGCGTTAGTGACTCAAGTGGTCTTTTTTTTTCATTTTTCTTTTTCCAAGATAGCAAATCTGATAAACTTAATGCTAGATAAGTTTAAGTTTATCTTGGCAAGCTTTCCATAAGCAATTTTTTTCTGGTTAATACCATCTCACAATCTATTTTGTGGAATAACAATTATTCTCAGTCATTACCCTAGGTTTACCCAAACAACTGTAATTGTTTGGGTAAATTGGGAATTCTCTTGAAGTAAACTACTCATCCACCAGGGATTTTTTCCCATTTCCCAATCAAATAAAGGGGAGCCAAACATACGCCTTTGATGCAGTGAGGGAACCGACACATTACTTTGGTAAAATACAATTCAGAGTTTTGCATCTAGTTAGGGGACACATGCTTATACCGCTCAGCTCGTGTTGTTATAAAAATTTTCCTATTGTGACAGTGTTTTGAGCATTTGTCATGGTTGTAACCATGCACTTGGAGATAGCCTGGGTGGCTGTTATTTCCTGTGGAGCTGGCAAGTACAGCATGCTTACAGGGCACGTCTTGTCTGAATAACAGAACTTGAATACAAACCCTATTTTAGCAGTTCAGCTCAGATGATGCAGTACTGATCAGGACTGACTGCTCCATGTAAACCATATCAAGTCAGGTTTGCATTCTTCCCAACCAGCTGTTATGTTCCAGCGTGTTTTAATCATGATTAGCTGACACAATCCAGAATAAGATTTGCCTCATAAGGGTCAGCTGTGGTCAGCGTCATGTCAGCTACCTTTACTATTTGCAGCTGTGTTTCAGCACAGTGCAGTTCTGCAATGCATACCAGCCCAGAATGACAGCAGCTGCTCATAGGGTTGTGCACTTGCACAGTATATAGAAGTTTGCAGATGATGCCAAGTTGGGCAGGAGTGTCGATCTGCTTGAGGGTAGGAAGGCTCTACGGAGGGACCTGGACAGGCTGGATCAATGGGCCAAGGCCAATGGTACGAGGTTCAATAAGGCCAAGTGCCGTGTCCTGCACTTGGGTCACAACAACGCCGTGCAGCGCTACCGGCTTGAGGAAGGATGGCTGGAAAGCTGCCTGGTGGAAAAGGACCTGGGGGGTGCTGGTCGATAGCTGGCTGAATATAAGCCAGCAGTGTGGCCAAGGGGGCCAATAGCATCCTGGCTTGTATCAGAAATAGCGTGGCCAGCAGGGCTAGGGAAGTGATTGTCCCCCTGTACTTGGCACTTGGTTAGGCCACACCTCGAGTACTGTGTTCAGTTTTGGGCCCCTCCCTACAGGAAAGACATTGAGATGCTGGAGTGTGTCCAGAGAAGGGCAATGAAGCTGGTGAAGAGTCTAGAGCACAAGTGTTATGAGGAGCGGCTGAGGGAACTGGGACTGTTTAGTCTGAAGAAAAGGAGGCTGAGGGGAGACCTTATCGCTCTCTACAACTACCTGAAAGGAGGTTGTAGTGAGGTGGGTGTTGGTCTTTCTTCCTAAGTTACAAGTGATACAACAAGAGGAAATGGCCTCCAGTTGTACCAGGGGAGGTTTAGACTGGATAGAGGGAAAAATTTCTTCACTGAAAGGGTTGTCAAGCATTGGAACAGGCTGCCCAGGGAAGTGGCTATGAGTGACCATCCCTGGAGGTCTTTTAAAGAGGTGTAGGTGTGGTGCTGAGGGACGCGACTTAGTTGTAACTTGGCGGTGCTCCGTTAACAGTTGGACTTGATGATCTTAAAGGTCTCTTGTAACCAAAGCGATTCTGTGATTGTAAGATGCAGGTGTATCATTAGACACTGAAATTGAGTTCTTCACAGAGTGTCAGAACAAGATCTACATACGGCTTAAAACATAACTTTTCCAAATAGTGAATTTTGCTGACAGGATGGAGAGAGGCAGCTGGCCAGGGTACTGTGACCCTTCTGCAGCAAATCAATGTGCAGAGCCAACAGCTTTTGACATCTCCTCAGATTCGGAATTCATTAGCTTATGTAGTAACGCTGCCTGTGCAGCACAGCCACAGTCAAGTTTAAACTCATCTGTGCTGGTAGCATTTCAAATTAAATCATTTTAAGGGAATCTAAAAGGCCAGTTCAATGGAAAAGAAACCCAGTGGGGGGTTTACATCTTCTCAGAAAGCAAAAAAGGTACCACCTTAATTCTGAAGTTGCTGTACTTCAGAAGTATTGGAAGCTGGGGGGGTGCTCGAGGGAGTATCACCATGTCCCTGCCCTGTCCTTACAGAAATCCTGAGGCAATGCCTTTGGTCTCCATCGGAAATGGGATACTGGGTTATGCTGTGTAAATTGCAAGCTTAAGCCTGTGACCAAATGCCAGATCCTTACTACAGGAGGAAGCTCCTCCTATGATAATTCTTCCAAAATCAAGAGCTTAGCAACTGTAGGCATCTGCCTTGAGGGGAAAAAGAAAGTACTTCTCAAGGATACAGTCAAAGTGAATCTTAATAAGTACAACTTTTTGTGTATATTGTTATATGTTATATAAACATCTCTTTATTCTTCTAAGAATAGACAGGTCAGTGTCTTTGGTGTTTAAACCATCTAAAATTTCCTTTAAATACAAGATTAGTGTACAGGTTATTGGATGGTTATCTACAGGGCAAGTTGTTGGAACTTACCCAATTTTTCTTTCCTAAGGTGATCGATAATTTCATCATATACTTCTAAAATCCTACCTACACAAGTTGGTGACTGTCGCAGTAACTCTGTCCAAGTTAAATTTAGATATATACCAGGGCTTTCATACCAGTCAGAGAGCTAACTGCAGTGTGCATGAACCCGTAACAGTTAGACCTGTTGGCAGCTGGGTGGTTTTTTGCAGAGCTCACATATTAGATAACTATCACAAGTGTTTGTAAGTGACAAACTGGAACCCTTGGCAATACTGATCAGAAAGTTTGAGATAAATTACCAGTATATTTTTTTCAGATACAATTTATTTATTATAATAAATAACTGTAGAATATAATTTCATGAAGTGTGATTTAGGTCAGTGATCAGACTGAAGGGAGAATTGTACGTTTCATCTACATCCAGCAGCATTTGACAGGATTTTTCGTACATTTTGGGATTTTAACAGTAAGTGCTGTGAGTGATAGCACTTGCTACAATTCATATTGTCATTTACTCTAAAGTTATGGTCATGCTGAAAAAATAATACTTCTTGTGTAAAATTGTATCTGAAATCAACTTAACACTTTTAGAGGGGGACTATTTATTTCATAGACCTGTAAGAAAACTTTCATATTCAGAATTTTATAACTTTTTAAAAATTTCTTTTCTAAACAGGTCATTTTTATTTTCTGGAAGGGCAAAGCGATGCTCTGCTTTGCGGAAATAGTTCTGATGCTGGGTAAGACCAAATTTCATTGAATTATTGCACCGTGTACAAATTAGATCCACATTCTTTAGGGGGAATGTGTGTGTGTTGTATTTTGAGTGACCACTTTCTTTCACATAAGAAATACTAGGATTTTACACTGGACTGAGGATTTGGGTTCCTTGTCAGAGCTCAGTGGATTGGTTAGATGAGCTTAGTCTTTGCACGAATGAATCAGTAATTTGGTATTAGCAATTTGGTATTAAATTGGTATTATGAATCTGTAATTTGGTATTATATTGAATGAGAAGTAACAGAGGCAGTAGCTGGAAAACCCGTGTTATTTTGCAGTTCCAGCTGCACATATGAGTACTAGCAGGCTCAGACAGTAGGAAACACAGACATTGACATTAAAGTTACAACATTAATAATTAAAGAAATTATTTGGAATATTATGTTTTAGAAGCTTAGATTAAACTTTTGACACTAATTTTATGTGCCTTTCCTGCTTATTTTTTCTAGTGTCCTTTAAAATAATTTTCTATTAAATATCACAACTGCTATTATTTCTAGTCTGATTAACTAAAGAAAAATCCACTTTATAACCGTAATCTTCTCCTGAACATTCCAGGTGATAATATTAAAATAACTATATAAGGTAACACCCAGTTTGTCTTTGTAGGCAGTGCCCAGAAGGATATACATGTGTGAAAGCTGGTAGAAACCCCAATTATGGCTACACAAGTTTTGACACCTTCAGCTGGGCTTTCTTGTCACTATTTCGCTTGATGACTCAAGACTTCTGGGAAAATCTTTATCAATTGGTGAGAATTACTTAATGCAAAATAGACCAAATATGTTTGTACCAATAATGCAAGAGTCTTAAAGTAAATTTTCTTATGTTATCTTAATTTTAACAACGTAAAAAACAGAACTTTTGTTAAACTATCCTTGCTTATAAATGTATTCTTATTTCCAGACACTGCGTGCTGCTGGGAAAACATACATGATATTTTTTGTTCTGGTGATTTTTCTGGGCTCTTTCTACCTGATCAACTTGATCTTGGCTGTGGTCGCCATGGCCTATGAAGAACAGAATCAAGCAACCATGGAAGAGGCAGAACAGAAAGAGGCAGAATTTCAACAGATGCTGGAACAACTGAAGAAGCAACAAGAAGCAGCTCAGGTAGAATCTATGGTGTAGTAATGCAGAAGTGTAAAGAAGTCATTTTACTAGACAGATTCACCCTCTGCTTTCTGAATTTGGAGTTATAAAACACCCTGTTGGGCTTTCAACAACAGAGCTAGCTCAGAGATTTTCTATTCTGCACTAAAGACATTGTACTGTAAACGATCCAGCCATAATCGAGAAGAAATACTCAAAACTAAGTATACATTATTCATTATGTTTTTCTTAGTCTAGTGTCATTAATACGGTCTGTTAGACTTCTGCATTTAAAACTACTCACGAAAGATGGAAGAAGGCTATGACCAACACATATCTTGAGTCAACTGAGTAATAAAAATTAGGAAAAAAATAGGCAGAGGACATCCTATGGAAAGTGTTAAGATCCAGGGTGTTTGGACTAGAATTTATGGATAAGTAAATTAAAAAAAACAAACCCACAATGTCATGGTTTGCTCAGTGACACAAATTCATTCTGCATCATGGCAGGCAGCAGCAGTGGCAGCAGCAGCAGTAACAGCATCCGCGGAGTCAAGGGAGCCCAGCGCTGGGGGAGAAGCAGGAGGGCTCTCAGAAAGTTCCTCAGAGGCATCAAAACTGAGCTCAAAGAGTGCGAAAGAGAGGAGAAACAGAAGGAAAAAAAGAAAACAGAAAGAACAGTCTGGAGGAGAGGAAAAAGAAGAAGATGAATTTCACAAGTCTGAATCAGAAGACAGCATCAGAAGGAAAGGTTTCCGATTATCTATTGAAGGCAATAGATTGACATATGAAAAGAAGTATTCTTCTCCACATCAGGTATTGCATATAGTTTAGTAGAAGCATACATTTAAAGCTTCCTAAGCTATTACAAAGCTACTTTAGTCTTCCTGGTACTGTAATATGACCCTACTGCCTAAAGAAAGGGAACACTGAGATTTTCATTAAACTTTATTATTGTTGCTGGTGCTTGAGAGAAAGTGCTGTAGCTGCTAGATTGTCTTGTAAAACACCACAGGGACTTAAGTGTAACCTCATATCACTATTCTTGTAATAGGATTGTTTAAAAATCATATTAAAATATTCTCTGATTGATTCCGTGGGGGTTTTTTAGAATGATTATATATTTATATATTATCTTACTTATTAAAATGCTACATTATTTTTCCATTATGATACCCTCATATTTTCATCCTGCTTCAGTGATGTTTGGAGGTTGGTTCAATACATGGAGGATACTGCATGCATGAAAGAATGTTCATATATATGCTCCCTTTTTTGCTTGATGGGTATCGTACACTACTCTATTCAGCAACTCTAACTGACATTAGGAGAAAGGGGTGCTCAAAATTGGTTTTGTCTTAAGAATCCATGAACAGTGGTATTTCTGTCTGCAAAATATAAATATGATTAAATACATACAAAAATTTCACAGCAGCATTTAGCTTCTGGGAAAAATGGTTACTCTCGTATAGGAAAAAAAACACCCTATGCTATCCTAATAACGCTAAGTTTGAAGGTTTCAGCTAATAATCAGAATTTTTTTTGCCTGCAGTCTTTGCTGAGCATTCGAGGCTCCCTGTTTTCTCCACGGCGTAACAGCAGAACAAGTCTTTTCAGCTTCAGAGGTAGAGCAAAGGATATAGGATCAGAAAATGACTTTGCTGATGATGAGCACAGCACTTTTGAAGACAATGATAGCAGAAGAGATTCTCTCTTTGTGCCGCGCAGACATGGTGAACGGCGCAACAGTAACATTAGTCAGGCCAGTAGGTCATCCAGGATGCTGGCAGTGTTTCCAGTGAATGGGAAGATGCACAGCACTGTGGATTGCAATGGGGTGGTTTCCTTGGTTGGTGGACCATCTGTTCCTACATCGCCTGTTGGACAGCTTCTGCCAGAGGTGATAATAGATAAACCAGCTACTGATGACAATGTAAGAAAGTTTTAAATAGCTTAGGCATCGTGGCCTTTTCTTACTGCACCAGCCAGTGTTTTCTACAGAATGGAACCCTTGGCAATGCTTCCTGGTTGGTCAAGCTGTGAATGCTTCTGCATCTTGTAAAATCTTTAATAAGTAAAACAGCTAAGATAGGTTTGCAACCTAAGCATTTACTTACAAATTTCTCATAACTAAAAAATACAATTTGCAGTTTCTAAGTGATAAAATATTAACTTACTTACACATTCATAAAAGCACTATACTGTATTACTGTGCTATACTTTACTTTTACTGATCTAAAGGTCTGGCTATGGTCTGCAAAACCATAGTTACTGTACGATTGAAAATAGTGTACAAAAATCTTATCACATAATGGCAATCAATATGATGACGCTATTACCACTTTATCAAAATTAGCATTATTAGTTAATTTTGATAACATTCTTTCTTATCGCCCCAGTTAAAAATGTAAGGAAGTTGTCACTTCTTTATTATCATTTATTTCTCATTCCTATATATTTTCCATCCATTGCTGGTGCAGTTCTGTAGTGTAGATAACAAATAGTTCATTGGAAGATCGCATTTCAATACATACTTCCAAAAATACCAATGCCTGTGTGAACATATGTGCAGCATATATTGCTGCAATTCTCTTACCATATACAAGGTAAGAGAAGACGTCTCAAAAAATTTCTTGCTTAGTTCAAAGTTGTCTACTCACGTTACTAAAAAAACACTAGCATGAGGAAGCATGAGGAAGTCAGACTTTTCTTACTTGCTACAGTTTGCCTAGGGGAAGAGACTATTATGTTACAAACCCCGGAATATTCTGACAACAGAAGCAAGGAAAAAAAATACAGTTTGCAAAAAACTTATACAATATATTTAACCCAATCCTTTTCCATTTGTTTGAATCATTTTTCATAGCTTGAAGGAAAGAAATGCAAAAGTTAAGTAAATAAACTCTGTCTTGAACAGTAGATAACTATTGCCTGGTATCTTTTAAAAAATATTTAAAAGATACGAAAAAAGTAATAAAAGTCTGACATGATCAAAATTGAAGTGCACGAAGCACGTATCCAAGCTAAGACATTAATAACAGGGTTCTATATAGTATTTGCTTATCTTATTACTCTAACATGGTCTCACCTATTATTGTTCTCTGTATAGGGCACCACTACAGAAACAGAAATGAGGAAGAGAATATCAAGCTCTTTCCATGTTTCAATGGACTTCCTTGAAGATCCCGCTTTAAGGGAAAGAGCCATGAGCATCGCTAGCATCCTCACAAACACTGTGGAAGGTGTGTGCTGCACGTTTCTCAATGGACTTCTGAAAATTTGAGTATAACTTAAAAATTGATTTAAAATAGCTTAATTAACAGATACCATCCCACAGACCAACACATTTAACAGTAAGCTCAAAGCTCTTTATTCATTAAGGTTATTACATAAGTAAGCATTTCTATCTCATTGCTTTGCCACCGTCTACCTCATGTGGTCAACAGTACTACAGAGTTATTTTTGATGGTCATAACCGAGTGGGTCCCTATGCATATTAATTTAAAATATATTATTGGACACAAAAAAGCCATTGAACATTTTTCAAATATAAGCATCCATTGTTAAAATATATACGTGTTTTTAGCAGTTATGTTTATTCAGTGGGTCTTTAAAGAAGTGCTATTCTAGGTGATACTTTTTTTTTTCTTGAACTAGGAACAAAAATTATATTGAAAATTTTTACCTAAACACCACGATTTTCAAAATAAAAATATTTACATAATAGAAAAGTAAGTGGGAGGAACAGGCTGAAGTGTAATCAAGGAACAATAAAAGACATAATACAAATAGATGCATAAATTGATACTGATCAGAATAGTGATCGGAATACAAAGAAGTTGTGCTTGATAGGTAAGCTTTGAACAAAATAAATACACTCGATAACAATTTTTCAAGACTCTTTTGAAAAGCCCTGTAAAAAAGTATAAAGGGCATGTTTGCAGGAGGTTAATCACTACCGGTTCAGACTGACTACCTGACTGGTACAATTCACATAGGATTGAGGAATGTTACAGCAATCACAAAGTTACCTGTGTGTACTTCCTTTTCCCACAGAACTTGAAGAATCAAGACAGAAATGCCCACCATGTTGGTATAAATTTGCAAATATTTTCTTGATCTGGGACTGCAGCCCACATTGGTTAAAAGTAAAACATATCGTCAACTTAGTGGTAATGGACCCATTTGTTGACCTGGCTATTACAATTTGCATTGTTTTAAATACACTCTTTATGGCTATGGAACATTATCCAATGACTGATGAATTCAATAATGTACTTTCAGTTGGAAATCTGGTAAGTCTATTGGGTTTTTATGTTCATGATTTGGAAGGAAGTATGTCTAAAATAACTGAAAGAAGGAGTTTTAAGAGCTTTTTTTTACTCTTTAGAAAGTAGATTTATTGGACATTTATTGGTCTCCAGATATGACTCTATCAGAACATTTTTTAAAATTTCACTGCCAACCCTGGCTCATGTAACTATGGATACTGTAAAATCAATATATGTGTTAGTGTCCTGCAGAAGCTGATTTGTCTAACTACTAAACCAGGAAATGCATTACTTGCATGAAAAAGAAGCTATGCAAATAAACGAAGTGATACTTTTTCAATCAATACAGTACAAATCTTTAAATTATGAATGTGTTTTTAATTGCTGTGTTTCCTGAGCACAGGTTTACAGTAGCTAAAAGAGCCATTTAAAAGCATTTATAGAATTTTCTTCTGTAAAAGACTTGTATCGATCGTTTTCTTTATATGCTTTATGTAAAACTATGATAAATATTCTGCAATACTTTTTCCTCTTATAGTTTTTATATTTTTTATCATCAGATAATTAGTAAGATATCTTCTCCTCATGTTGTCAGCTATGTTTTCTCCCTTTTACTTCAAAAAGATAAATTATTAAAGAATTCAGGAGTTAATTTTTTGTAGCTCTGATGCTTTTGAACTGACAGGTTTGATCACATAGAAGTATCTGCAGCTGCAGTCCTACTTTGTCTTTTATTTTAAGAATTGATTTCTTATAATGGGATTTTTAATAATCCTTGCTTTATAATGAGGAAAAAAATATCTCAGATCATGTAAATAACTACAGGATTTAGAAGGGAGAATTAATAGATATATGCATAGCTGGTTTTCATATACTTAAAATAAGGGAAGCCGAATCTGAGTTTCCTAGTAAAATATAAAATCTTGTATTTTAGCATTTTATAGGTTTGTTTTCCAACCAAGAAAATGCCATATAAATCTTGGTGTACATCTGACTACAAAGAGAGTGGGAGACAACCTGGCCATAAGCACTATGCTCTTCCAGTCTTAGGCTCCCTGACATAAATCCCTTCTGCAATATAGAGGCCCTCAGGGTTCGCCTGCTCCAGTAGTTCCACTTTAAAGTGCCTTCATGAGCTCCCCACCCTGATTGTTAGGAACCTAAGTCAGCATTTCAAACTGTGTTTATTCATTCCTAACTCTTCCTCAGTGGTTCCAATGCTGTAGCCAACAAAATAGTAACCTTTCCCTCTCCATTGTTTACATCTGGAACGTATGAAAAGACTGTAATAAAATATACTTGAGCATTGGTGTTCCTTGGCAGAGCAAGTCAGACTCTACTTGTCCATCTCCTGATGATCCCAGCTAGACTATTCTCTTTAGCTGTCCCATTTTCTGTTCAGCTTGCTTGAAAATGGGTTATCAAAAACAAAAAAAAAAGAAAGCATTTCAGACCAGGGCTCAGGCAGCCTTTAATGGTGGCTTTAGTACATTCCTATCCTACAGGAAATTCTAAAACCTCTCTCAAAGCTACTCAGGGTCACTACCTTGGTGGTTCCTAAATACGATTCCTACTTCATTCAGCATAGCATCATGATGAGAAACGATTGCCAGAAATATCACATTTAAAATGCATTCTTAAATGCTTTTTCATTCCTGACATTAAAGTGGTTGAGCCAATCAACTTCACTGAACTTACTGGCAACACCCAGCTTTCAGGAAGTTACTGTATCTCAGTTGATCTCCATCTGGTATAGATAATCTTATCTCTGTTGAACTGAATGGGATTATGGCAGGATATAGCAGCAAAGGAATGGCCCCTCTGGAGTCTTATATTTGGCCTCATTCATGCTGCTTTATAATGTAATTACTATATCAAGAAAGATGTTATACCATATAATTTCTTGGAAAGCATTTTGGTTTATGTTGTGAAAATCAAATTTGGGATTGTGTTTGTACAGTACAGGAGAAAGTCCATATCCTGATAGAGTTGAAATTGGATTATGAATGTTATGAAACAGAAGCTTATATAATTTGTTTAGTATAAAATTTAATTAATTGAAAAAATTACTTGGTTTGTATGACATTTGGTAAGGGAAGGTGGGCAAAATAAATCACTACAGTAGCAAACTATTTTTCAGTATCGGTTTTGGATAAGACATTGCAGATATGTAGCTTGAATTAAAAACCTAGACAACAGCTAAATCAGTAATGTTATATTTCACAATGAAATAACAAACTGTATTTTGAATGCAGGTCTTCACTGGAATTTTCACAGCAGAAATGTTTCTCAAGATAATTGCAATGGATCCTTACTATTATTTCCAGGAAGGCTGGAATATTTTTGATGGTTTTATTGTAACCCTTAGCTTGGTTGAGCTTGGTCTTGCAGATGTGGAAGGACTGTCAGTTCTTCGATCATTCAGATTGGTAAATATATATCAATTGCATTGATTTTTCAGAGGGGCTTCATTAAAATAATACATTTTTTTGCCCTAAAAATCTGCTTGATGTTTGCCATGATGCTGGTCCTGATGTCTCTTTCATTAGTACAAAACCTTATTACTTGCAGTATCTTACTGTCTTCAACGGGAATTGATAGAGATCCAAAAAGACAGCAATGGGTGCCCTGAGCTGATTTCCAATACACTTATTGTATATATACATTTTAAACATCCCGCTATGCAGAAACAAATCAACTCACTAGATGTATTGCGCTCTGATTGGTATCACAGGAATAGATCTGCTCTACAAATGCCAGTAGAAAAGTGGCCCAGGTGATTTTAACAGACGAACCCTAGATTTTAAATTCCATCTAATGTGACTGGTAGCTTCTTTGACCTTCAGTAAAAACTATGCTTTGAGGATATCAAGCTCAAACTTCACAAAATTTTGTTGACTGAACCTTCCATCTTTATGCTTTTAGACAAGAGGATACCCTCTGAACAGCCATACTCAGGGCATATTTTGCAGTAATATCCTTCCACAAATTAACTTTAAAATATCTTTGTGTCTTTCTTGCTAGTTGTCCTAACAATATTTTTCTTTTCTTCCAGTTACGAGTTTTCAAATTGGCAAAATCTTGGCCAACACTAAATATGCTGATTAAGATTATTGGCAACTCAGTGGGGGCTTTGGGGAACCTGACCCTGGTGCTGGCCATCATTGTCTTCATTTTCGCTGTGGTTGGGATGCAGCTGTTTGGGAAAAACTACAAGGAATGTGTCTGCAAAATCGCAAGTGACTGTGTTCTTCCACGCTGGCACATGCAAGATTTTTTTCACTCTTTTTTGATTGTATTTCGAGTGCTGTGTGGAGAATGGATAGAAACGATGTGGGACTGCATGGAGGTTGCAGGCCAAGCCATGTGCCTTACAGTCTTCATGATGGTCATGGTGATTGGAAACCTAGTGGTATGTAATCAAAGCATTAGCAGAAAATTATGTGGCAATAAAGTTGGCTCAATCCTGAAGTGAATTAAGTGCTCTGGCTCTGCTTCAACAAAGCACTTAAGCAGGTTGTTTCAAGCAATGCTTAAATTTAAGCTTAAGAGCTTTTTTGGATTGAGAACAAAGTATTCTGCAATATCAAAATCCTAAAAATGTTAAAGTGAACACTTAGTCACATTCTTAATTTGTCTTTTGGGTCTTTGTAAATATTTTGTGCTTCAAATAATTTTAGTTTATGGGCTCTTCATAAACTATTTGCTGGGGATTTTTTTATTATTTCTCCTGTATGATTAGTCATCTAAATAATCTACTTTCTGATGTGTGATGGGATAAATTAAAGTTTTTAATGATGCTGAATAGCAAATCTGTTATCTCCATTTTTGGATTACAAAATTTTGCACCAAAATATTTATATACTGTGGGTATTTAAAGACACATTTACAGATATGAGTTAGTTGTAGGAATATTTTTTAATAATGAGCAGGATCTAAGCAAAATTTAAAAAGCTTAGGTTTTTATGGAGAAGGGAAAAAGTTTTGAAAAGGGATTTCAGTCTTCGATGTCACTTACACAACAATTTTTAATAAAATAAATGTTCTTTGTTGGGATAAAGTCTAGAATGTCCTTTTTTTATCTTTCTGCAGGTACTGAACCTATTTTTGGCCTTGCTGTTGAGCTCATTTAGTGCAGACAACCTTGCCGTTACAGACGATGACAATGAAATGAATAATCTCCAAATTGCTGTAGCAAGAATGCAGAAGGGCATAGACTATGTGAAAAGAAAAGCACGTGAATTCATCCAAAAAGCTTTTGTTAAAAAACAAAAAGCTTTAGATGAAATCAAACCACTTGAAGATTTGAACAACAAAAATAGCTGTATTTCTAACCATACAACTGTGGATCTAAGCAAGGACCATGACTATATTAAAGATGTGAATGGAACAACTAGTGGCATAGGCACAGGCAGCAGTGTGGAAAAATACATAATTGATGAAAGTGATTACATGTCATTCATAAACAACCCAAGTCTCACTGTGACCGTGCCCATTGCTGTGGGTGAATCCGACTTTGAAAATCTAAACACAGAGGAATTTAGCAGTGAATCAGACCTGGAAGAAAGCAAAGAGGTATTTAGATAACTTGTGCATTTCTCTCTGTTCTTTTGAGTATTTTTATTTTTTTTTCAGCATAAGCCAGTGTATTCAGATCTTGATCATTTGTTATTTTGACACATCTTTGTACACGGACATAAATGAGTGTATAAAGGAGAGTTTAATTCTTGATGAACAGAAGTGTAAGAAAGGGTTAAAAATTACATTCTCCAGGAGGAGATAAGCGGCCAGGCAAAGGGAGACCAAACTAATCCATAAGAACTGTTTACGGTCCATATGGTAGTTGCAATAACTGGTAGAGCAGAGCAGTGCTTTAGCTCCATCCTTATTCCACCAGAAACTTCTGTTTGCCTCCTGTAACAAGGGTCCCATGAGGCATGTTATACATATCTCTGCCACTCAAAAAAATCCCCCTCTGTGGGATTTTTTTGTGAGCAGGTATAAAACAAAACATGGAGATAGTTTATGTATTTCCTGTAGACACTGGAATTCTTTTAGATTTTAAAATTGTCAGCACTTCTAGACCTGGATTCCCATAAAAAGAAGTTTTAACCATGGACTCTTTCATATACTTCAGATTCATTTAGTTGTTAAAACTGAAAAATAGTATCAACAGACAAAAATATCTAAGGGAATGCCAAAGCAGACTATAGATATAAAGCCTTGTTGAGACCTGTATTTTTTAAAAATAAACTAAGGCTACTGTCTGTGGCTACTTTTAAAAAATAATTTAAATCTATTTGATAACGTAATTTGAAAAACAACTGCACCCTCGGTGACTTAGTTTGTTGCCATTTTAGTCAAATCAGAAAATTATCTTTCTAGACACTTTAATGAAATTAATTTTCTGACTTGAGGAACCTCAACCTTAAAATAGCTAGTTTCCATTCTGGTAGCAATCGAGTTTCTTTGTGGGATAGCTTATCTTCCCCTGCCACTGTTGTATTGCTAACAGTATTTAAGACACCTAATTTTAGGTGAGCTGAATTCTGTAGTGCCATCACTTGATTGTGTATAATCCCTCTAGTGCTCTCCACAAAAATCCAGCGTTAAGCTAAGTGCAGTCTTTGGATCCTCCCCTGAGAAAGGAGACCCGTACAAAACCGCCTCTCCCTATGGCAAGCTATTTCAGAGACAGTGTTGTTCCCATTTCCCAATTAATATCTGAAGTGTTAATATTTAATATTAGCCAAGATGTCTTATAATTTGCCTTTGACTCAAGCTTCTGAACTGGTGCCACAAATAGAGGTTTTAAGAATGTATTTGAGCACGTGATGAACTTGCCCGAGGAGGAAGAATTTATAATTAAAACAACATTTAAACAAAGATCCATTGGAGAAAAGCAACCACTGCTCATCTACTCTCCCCACAACTACCTTAATGCTGGCCAGTCCAGTCTTCCAACCCATCATACAGCAGGCAGTCAAGTGGAGTGACACAAGCTGGTTTATGACTGATCAACAAGGCATAGATTCAGTTTAGGAAAGCTTTCTCTAAATGTACTACTACCTGTAGGAGCAGGGTTACCTTTTGTCACGTTGAGAAAGTACTATGACATTTCTGACTTCCTCCAGAAGCTTATGAAAAAGCAGCTCTGTTATATAGTTTTCCATGGAAAATCCATCCAGCAGTGCTGTTTTGGATTTGAGTCCAACTCCTTATCTTATATGGACTGTTAGTATAATGGGACTGTAGAAAAGAAATGATAAACACCAGAACAGCAGAGCCTTTGAATTAGCTGCATTTTTTTACGAGATCCCACTTACAAAAGACTGTATGTATTCTCTACTTCTCAGGCCAGAGGGCACTAAGAGGCGCGTTCCAGCTGGCTTCAGACCAAATTGAGTTTTTCAGCACCATTCCTAGAGTTTTACATTGCTGGCCACGATCTTTTTTTGCTGATAGGGTCAGCTTTAAAAGTGGGAGGTTTCCATGGGGGTTTTGTTTGCTTGTTTGCTTTATTTTCCTTTGTTTTGTTTTTCAGTTCAGTACAAAGTAACAAATTAAATATCTTAAAATTACAAATTACACTGTTAATTTCAAAGAGCTTTGTTTTAGTGTGCAAAAAGTAGCTGCCAGTAATTACAGAAAATCTGCTTTTTAGAAGAAAAGAGAGCAATAAAATGAAAAGGGATTTTTTTTCCAAAAATGAAAAAGCTTTGGAAAAGTTCAGAAAGGTATTTTAAAAATTATTTTGAAAATTGGTAAATCATACTGCAAAGGATGATTTGTGAAAATTGGATTACTAGAAGTATATGATATTTTTGTAAAAATATCAGAGAGGCAACTCTGTAATGTAATTTGGAAAAAAACCTCTATGAATTGATTCTTGTGGCAAATAATGACAGAGCCTGAAACTGGATACATCAACCCATTTTCCTGATAAAGTTGAAACATTTTTCTTCCAATCTCTATAGTCACCACAAGATGAAATTAACTAAAAACTGGCTACTTAAAATATTACAAATTTTATTAAGCATCATGCAACTCAATGTCAATGAGTCCTAGAACTGTTGCTGAAAAAACGGACTGGCTACTGCTTTAATAAGAGTTTTGTTGTTAGGGTTTGGGGATTTTATTTTTTTGTCCTCAATAGCAGAAAGCCTGCTGCAACCTAGCATTGATGAACCTATCTTGCATTTGCTCCGTTATTTTGTTTACCTCTACCTCCTTAAATATGTTTTCTTCACAGTTTTTACCCAATCTTTAGCCATGACACCAACCAGCTAATTGCAATCAGGTCCCGTCTGCATGTTACTGTGGTTTCAGAATTTTTAGGATAGAATTAGCTAAAGTGCATTCAGTTTTTTAAAATTTGGTTTCCACCTTCCACTCCCCTCTCTTTACACTCATGATCTTAGGTTTTGTCATGAACCTATGATTTTTCAACCATGAACCATGAACAATGAACCAAATTTCATTAGGTTAAAAAACACAGTCTGATGTTTTATGAGCCATCATTAATCTACCTCAGCCGTATTGTATGCAGCTTCTGCTTCACGCTGAGCTAGAGTTTCAGCAATTTTAATCTGGATCTGCTGACCTCTAAAATATAGCGTTCTCAGTGCTTTTTTCCCTTGTTCCCCTTAGCTCCCACCTCATTTAAATAGTTATATTTAGACTCTTACCTGCTTTTCAGTAGATGCTACAGATTCCTGCATAAACTTGAACTTCATTATTTCGATGTAGGTCAAGAAATCATTGCTACTTATGGTTGGTTGTGGTCATAAATCTTTGCAGGCTTAGCATCTTCATTCTGATTTTTCAGTTTAAAGCATAATTTTGTTTGAAGCCTTATCAATCACTGATACACCTTTTAGATAATGTCTCCATACAATGCAGAAGGAAAACAAAAGATTGTACAAATTTCACATATGTTTAACAGCAATTTACTGATGTTTAATACTAGAACACTCAAAAACATGACAGAATTATTTACTTATTCTGAAAACAAATAATATTTGCCTTAAAAATATTTGCTGTGCATTTGTGATGCTTTTTTGTTCCCACCCACCCCCCCTTTACAGAAGTTAAATTCGTCTAGTTCATCCGAAGGTAGCACAGTTGATATCGGACTTCCTGCAGAAGAACAACCAGAAGCTGAACCCGAAGAAGCCCAGGAGCCAGAGGCCTGCTTCACAGAAGGTGTTTGGAACAAACATACTAATAATACTTATTCATGCAATATGAAATAGTTATCTATTCAAACTAAGTATCAATATTCGTGTATTGAATTACTCTTTTGTTAATGTTTAAATCATGATTATTAGTGGTAGTACTTTTAGACCATAATTTACCATATGGATACTGATACCACAATTATACTATGTATCAGATAAGCAATTAAGAAAACATTTTATCAGAAATATATCATTATCGCTGAAAGTTTTATTTTAGTATGAATAACTGTACTTTCTGAGTTTAGTTAGTCTTCTAGGTAATAAAATAACACACCATATTTATACCACTCTTCACAGATATCTACCAAAGTGCTTTATAAAGTATACATCATTTAAATAGATGATGAGTGGTAAATAAAAACTGCACCTTGATGGTTTTGTGCAAAACGCTAAATGAACCTTTTACAAATTGGCAAAAAGAGAAGGAAGAGCCTTTGTGCCACCTGGGGCAAGAACAGTCTCACCGGGTGGACTCATTCATCTTTCATGCTTCCTTTTATTGGCCCTTTTACAAAACTCAATAAAACAAGAATCTGATCATAAACTTTATTTGCAAAGGCATTTCCTTCCAAGAAACGTTATGGATGTGTGCATGTAAAGGAGGTGGCGAAAGGAATAGGTTTAAAACAGTAATGTAAGGATACAAATGCCCTTTATGTTATCTGTAAGCAAAAGCTACATTTAGAGTTTGGAAAATAAACACTACGGTCAGTGCTAGGGTTGGGTTATTTCTGGACATAACAGACATTTCTTTAGAAATTTACACTGAACTAGTAAGAAGTAGTACTGTAACAGACTTGGATTTGGCAAAGAAAATACCATTATTGATTACTTGTATTTTTCTACCTAAATGAAAGAAGAAACAAAATCAAGTCAGCAGCTAAATCATAAAACTTAAGTAAATTAAGGGCACAAGTTAGAGATGTTAGCTGGTGCTGAAAAGCTCAGAACTCAGATAGGAGGCTTAGCGTTTTTTCATACATTAAATGTAACATTGTCTGGATTTAGTATCCCAAACAAAAGAAAGTACAATTTAATAACACTTATACATATCTTACTACATAAACCTACTGTACATTTGGATGACTATTTATATTTTTAGTCCTACTTTGTATTTTGCAATTTGGCTTCTTGTTCCATGGACTTCTATCTTTTTGCATGTGCTGTATTGAGCACTTAGTTCTTGATATATGAGAAATACTTTCTTCTCACTTCTTGATTTAATTGTAAATTTCAGTATTCCCAGTGTTAATTTTTTTTGCTTTGGAGAAAAAGGTGGTCATCTAGGTGAAAATTTATTGGGTTTTTATAAAATAGCACAGCTTCTAGAAAGGTAGCATTGTATCATTAACAGAATGAATAACCCAAATTAATGCAATTCAACATCATCTCTTTTTTTCCCTCCTCTCAATATATACACTGTTTCAAAGGCTGTGTACGAAGGTTCAAGTGCTGTCAAGTAAGTATAGAAGAAGGGAGAGGAAAGCAGTGGTGGAACCTTAGAAAAACCTGCTTCAGGATTGTCGAACACAACTGGTTTGAGACTTTCATTGTCTTTATGATTCTCCTCAGTAGTGGAGCTCTGGTAAGTAAAACATGAACAGAGTGTCACAATGTTGTCAGAAAACTTCTTAAAAGTTGGCTCTTCAAACATTGTTTTAACTTAGTTTTCTCCACCTGAATGAATACATAATTCAAATGACAGGACTAAACTTTAGTCAGGCCTTTGAAAGAATGGTAGAAAATGTCTCTTCTCAACAATATGTCAAAAAAGAACAGACATAATTGATTAGAGAGAGCTTAACACCTTTGCTGAAAGTGACAGTGATACGCCTGAAGCAGGGAGAGGGACAACATGTGAAGAAGAGAACATACTTTGTGATTTGAGTTTGCTCTCTAGTTTCACTGGTGTTTACTGATATATCTCAAGCAAAAGAACTGTCACTGATGGAAAAAAGAAAAGTTTGGAAGTAACTGTAATGGCATAAAGAGCTCACAACACCTCACAAGAGCCATAGCTGGCTTATAGAGTCTTATAAATGTTATGTGCTAGAACAGCAAGAAAGATTAAGACTGTGTAATTATTCCTTTCTAAGAATAAGAATTTATTATTTATGCTTCTAATTCAACTTCTATTGACTCATACTCATGTAGACTAAAGCGATATCCGTAAAAACATGAATTTGCTTTAAGGTTAGCAAGTATGTGAGGGCAGAATAAAAACAAGCCAACCATAATATAGATCTATAACAATTAAAGAAACAAAACATACCAATAATATGTTATTTCACAAATACAAAGAATGACAAAAAATAAAAAAATTGAAGATGAACTGTTAAATAAACGTGAATCTGAATACATACTGAGCTGAAGTTTCTTAGGGAAACTACTAGCCCTGAGATAGTGTAGAGTATATCTAGCATCTACCCTGGTGGATGCAATTACCCTTTGTAAATTACTTAAGTTCCTACATCATAAAACAAAGTTGTGCTGCAAAGTTGTATTATAAACTCTATAGACCACCCCCAACACTTTAAAATACTGTTAATGATTAGAGGTTTATGATTATACCTATCATTTGTTTCAGTTAAATCTTTAAGAATCGTTCTGCTTTTGTTTGGTCTAGTATCAACACAACCACCAAATAAGCAACTTTTACTCACCACCATGTGACACCTTCCTTGTGATAACCTGTGATATTAAAACCCTGAAATAATAAAAGACTCAAGTCTATACTATTGAATTTTGGTTCATGCTACCAAGTGGAGAAAACCTTTAGTGACAACGATTTAAACGAGAGAAAAGTACTGGCAAGAGATCTGGTAAAGGTGAATTACCATCATTGTATTTAGAGGAAGTTTGAGATACGTTCCCACAGCGTTAGCATCTCATGCTTGTGAAGGTGTGTGTCATCCACAGAATATTTATTTTGTGAAAATGCACCAGAGACCAGGGACTATCCCACACCTCTGGATGTGTGAGACCCTGCTCTGCCTTCAACTTCCTTTGTGATAATGAAAAGGTCTCTTTGGACCTGGACTGTAACCCATGTTCACCCCAAGGCCACACTCCAGATGAGCGTCACTGTCATTGACACCAGGAAGTCTGACAGGCACAAGCACACTGCAGGCTGCCTGCAAACCCCCACCCTAGGGACATTTAGGCACGGAGCAGGCACGCTTCCAGCTGCCAGGAGCACTGCTGGCTTAGCCTCTGGCATACTCCCATCCAGAAAACAAAAATGATATGTGTTGACTCTCCCAGTTTTGTGTGATTAAGTTTTTAGTGATCACATATGAATGTCAGGTACCATAGTGCCTGATCTAAGTATCCAAAATTACTGACACAAAGATGTTAATTTGATGACTGATAGACAAACACCAATCATTTGAGTAAAGTGATTCAAAAGCAGGTTGGGTAAAAATGAATGTTAATATCAATAAATAGCCAAATCGTTGCAAGCTAGCCTATCATTCCAGTTCTTTCAATCCAAGAAAATCAATTATTCTCCATAATAAATAATAGCAATAAAATGTAAAAGTAATTAAGGGGAAAATTTCTTGGAGGACAGGAACAATTTCTGAAAAGTAGAAGCTATATACATTTTCAAATGTCTAAAAATGAAAACACAGAAACAGTGTAAATAACATTGCAAAGATCTCAGAAATTTTATGTATCATAAAATGTGAATAACAGTAATGCAAATATTTGATTTAAATATTTTTTTTAAAAGAAAGGAAGAACTTGTTTTATGATTTATTACTTAAAATTTTCAAAAAGCAACAGGACTTAAAAGAGATGTCCAACTTAAAAGAATTAAAAGGGACTTAAAGAGACTTAAAAGTCACATCCAACAGGACTTAGATACATCCTTGTCCCTAAATTAGAGAGATATGGGTTTTATGGATGGACCACTTGGTGAATAAGGAATTGGCTGTATGGTCGCACCCATGGCTAGTGGTCAATGGCTCCATGTCCAAGTAGAGACCAATGACGAGTGGCGTTCCTCAGGGGTCAGATTGGGACTGACGCTATTTAACATCTTTGTTGGTGACATGGACAGCAGGACTGAGTACACCCTCAGCAAGTTTCCCAATGACACCAAGCCATGTGGAGCAGTCGACACACTGGAGGGAAGGGATGCTGTCCAGAGGGACCCAGAGAGGCTTGAGAGGTGGGCCTGTGCAAACCTCATGAAGATCAACAAGGCCAAGTGCAAGGTCCTGCATTTGGGTCAGGGCAGTCCAAGCACAAATAGATAAAAATCTACAACCAGTGGAGTGGTTGCTGTATAATAGCTGGTTCTGTGTCCTGTGAGCTGGAAAATATAGTTCCTATGCCTTTTTGCGAAGAAAGATTGTTTCCTTTTTTTGTTGCTCTCTTTTTTTTTTTGGTTACAACCTGAAGTATGTACAGTTTCAAAATGGAATAACAAATATCTTTGAATGTTTTTACTCACAGGCTTTTGAAGACATATATATTGAACAGCGTAAAACTATCAAGACCATGCTGGAATATGCTGATAAGGTCTTCACTTACATCTTCATTCTGGAAATGCTGCTGAAGTGGGTGGCCTATGGCTATCAAACATACTTTACTAATGCCTGGTGCTGGCTGGACTTCCTGATTGTCGATGTATGTAGTGTATTTCCTAGGTGTTACTTTTATATTTATTTTATCTGAATTAGGGTTTCACAAGGAATGCAAGATGTATCTGTAGCATGGGTGGTGTGGCTTACTTAGTATTAAAGTGCAATAAATATTACTGAACTTGCAGTCTTCACAGCTGTGTTTGAAACCAGGCTCAATAATCTTTCCTGCAAAGGTTATCTAATAGTTATTACTCTACTGTGCTGTGCTGTGAAATGATGGGGACCATTTCTTAAGATATTGATACAATTATGGAGAATTTAAGAAGTAATGTCCTAAGCAATCCCCCCTTCAGAAAACCTCCCATATGCAGAAATGTTTCTGCAGTCTATGAAGTTCTCTGTGTGAAACTAAAATACTATGTTTTACATACTTATGAAACCACAATCAGCTGCTCCATTTTTAGACAGAAATTTCTGGTAAAACTTATAAGAAAAACAAATATTAAACAAGCTCAATTATAAAATCAAGATGCATTTTGTAACTTACTTTTGTAACTTAAGATGCATTTCAGTAACTTAGAAACAGACACTGAATAGATAAAAAGTGAACTTCCTAAGCAGTTATGGACCCAAAGAATTGCTAAAAATCCAACAGTTTCTGAATGTGTTCCCAGCATACAAGGGCTAATTAAAGCAGTTCATTTTCTCAAGCTTTTTTTTGTGACTGGTGCCTACAAGCTTTTTGATTGGTGTACATTTTGGATTAAATATATCTAGGATTTAACTTTACATAAACAGCTACAGATAACCATGTTCAAACACAGTACTCATACAAAGAAAATATCCTTTCTTTGGAAAAAAATGTCATTCTTTAGTACCTATATTCTTCTCAAAATGGGTACTTAAGTGGCACAAAAAAGCCTGAAGAAGCTTGCAAGCAGAAGCAACTCCCATTTTCTAAACTCACTTTTACTAATATTTGAGCTTGTTTAAATCATAATATCCCAAACAGCCATCTTCTGAATGTGAAAATTTGAGTACTTCTTTGTGGGAAGGTATAACACATATTCAAGCATCTGAATAAGCTCACAATTAAATCCTGGATTTTAACACCTGGATATTTTCTTTAATTTGTCTGTAGATTATGGCAGCTTGAAAGCTAAAAGTTTTCAGTAGTATGATGGATGTGCTGGAGAAAGAAATTCAGAATTCAGAAGAACCTAGTTTTGCGGGCTGCTAGAGCTCAGGATTGACAAGTACAGAAAAGCTATTAAGTTTTAAAAGCTAAAGAACTCACGTATAATGTTTGTTTTTAAATATGGTTCATAAAGAGCACTGTCCCAGAGTTCTCTTTACCTGATGCATTGTTCTTTGTAATGAAACAGTACATGCGACTGTTATGCTATTTTTGTCCCAGTAAATAGTTAAGGAATTAGAACAGCGTCATGAAGGAGCATTTAGGGGAAATGGGAAGAACAGAGAAGGTATTATTTTGACAGGAGCCACAGTAAATGTAGAGAATATAGTATTCCTCACTGTGACAATGTAGGGACATACAATATATAAAGGCCTGTGGAGTTCTGCCACCTATGGAACTGTTCTTACAAGTTCTTTAAGAAACAGCATAATCCAGGTTACTGTCAGCCTGTAGAGCACATAAATTCAGCAGACAGGCAAAATGATTAGTCAGTGTAACCTAATATAGAAAAATTAATGCTTTCTACCAATTTCCAGAGGAGCAATGTTGCTCTGTGACCCATCTGTTAATTCAAAACAGGCTTCAATCATTTCCCTTTCAGTTTTGGGCAATCAAATTGGCATTATCAACTATAATGACTGATCCCAACAGCACTGTAAAACAAAGAAAAAGTGAGAGCCATACCTAAATTGGTAAAAAAGAGAGATTAATTTAATTTGCTTTTTGTGGTTTTAAATGCCCTCAAATCACTAGCAAAATATGAAATTCAGAAGTGTTTATGTTTCCAGATATTGTTACGTTGTGATATTTTTGTTTGTTTATTTACCTATCCTACTCTTATTTCATATTGCTTTTTTTTTTTATTTAAAAGACTTCCTATTCCTGAAGAAAGTGGTCCAAAATTAGATTCTTCTAAAGAAGTTTATATCTCACATCTATGGTATGTAAGGTAGTATGTACAATGTAATAATTTTTACTTTCCTGTTTTCGTATAGGTCTCTTTGGTTAGCTTAACAGCAAATGCATTGGGTTACTCTGAACTTGGTGCCATTAAGTCCCTTAGGACACTAAGAGCTTTGAGACCTCTAAGAGCTTTGTCACGATTTGAAGGCATGAGGGTAAGACAACATGAAAGAATCTGAAAATATGCATGCATAGAAAGAATCCATGCATGCAGAATAAGGAATGACAAGTCCATGCAGAAAGGCTGCACTATCTTTTTATCTATTGCATATCTTTTACTAACAGATAAGCAAAAAGCTTCATCAGTTCACCTAAATCCATATGCAGTATCTCATGGAAGTTACATTCATTAAGGTTACTTTACTTTCTAGCCAATCTCAGGAGTTTTCCATATAAAGCTTTGAAATTACCAACTACGAACTCTCTTAACAGATACTATACAATGAATAAAATGTAACAAGATTTTATTAATTTGTTACTGATAACATATCACAACATTTTTACAGGAATCTGATTTAGCATTAGTTAATGAAGATATTTTCTGTTAGTAGTTTAAATCCTTAATTTTTCTTCATATTTGATAAACCACCTTTGGTCTAATCCCACTGAATTGTACTAGAGATACCTGCTAGTGGTTTAAATCTATTTCTGAGTTTGGCTGACATTAAAAACAAATCAAGTTATTTGATTTTGCTATGAAATTATTCTTTTTGTAAGGTAAATGCTTTTCTTATTTCAACAAATCTGTATTCAATATTCAATACAATGTATATAAGGTTATTTCTTACTTATTGTGAGTACCTTAAAGGCCCTGCTTACTATTCATCTCACTCAAGAAAGCATTTTAACTTATTTTTTCATTTGTTTATACCGTCTGTTCCTTAAAGCCACTGAATACAAACTAACTCTATATGCATGTCACTGAAATATGTTTTAAGACAATGCTTTTTGCTACTTCATGGAAACATAAGAGGAAACAATGCACTAATGAATTTCAAGTCAATTATAAACCACTGGAATAGCCTGGAATATACTGTATGAACAACCTTTAGATACAAATCTAAGCTTAATCAAGTCAAACCGAACCTTAGAATTCTGTTCCTTAAATTGTATTAATCAGGCTCATATCTCTACTTCGGAATGCATCAGAAACATATATTCCTAACCAATGATGACTAGATAGCAAATTGGCTTTTAACAGCTTTCTCATAATTTGAAATTCATGAATCAATATTCAGCAGGGTAAAAGCTGGTCAAGTACTACAGAATGTATGATTTTTCCTTCAAGTTTGGAAGGATTATTTGATTTAGCCATTTTCTATTTCTCTTTCTTTGTACTTACTGTTCATGAACATTCAGATAAATGTGGTTTTGTGCAGAGAAATGTCGGGAAATTACTGTCAGCTTTACTTTTTTAATAATGTTCTGGTCAGCTGCAGGGGGACTGGGAGACCAGTACAGAAGTTACCCAGGGACAAGAAATGCTGCTCTTTAGATGACGTTGGAAAAAACAGATCATTTCTAGAAAGATAATGACAAAACTGATTGTCAAATGTTTATTCCATTTTTCTGTATCCTTATATGATTGCCTTAGTATATTTCCCACTTAAAAGCTTTAGGATCTTCGTGCTCAAAGAAAAGTACCTGTTATTTGAAATCTATTTACTGCTTTCCCTTATTTCTCACTGAATAACTATGAAATGAAGCCAGAAGCCCAATCATATGATAGAATTTCGGATACACAACATGAATAATTCACAAGTAACCTACTGTGTAGGAATCACAGAAAAGCCTGGAAAAGCAAAAAAGGTTGCAGCTCTGTCCTCCAAGATTACTGATAATCAATGAAGTACCTGATTCCAGTCGCTTAGCAAGTTTGACTGGCCAACTGTATAGGCCTTATCTTTACTAATAGTTACGTGTACTTCTGAAAATGGTTTTTCCAAAGCACTTGGAAAGTATTCACAACAGCTTACTGACAGATAGTAGCATTACTGTATGAATGACTCACGAACAGTAAAAAGATTCAAATAACAAATAATTGACCAGCTCATGGTAAGACTATAGTCAAATTACAGTCTTCTCAGAAACTGAGTTCATTTCATAAAAATCCATAAAAACAGAAAGTAAAAATAAATCAACCCTCTTTGCTTTCTCATCTTGTCTATACCTACACTGAGCTGTGACAAAACAAGCTGAGTTTTTATTCAGCATGTATTTCTAATTTTAATGGCTAATCCCATGTTCAAAACTGTGGAAATTTTGCCCTGAAAATATAAGAGATCATATGTATTCCACAAAAGTCCCTGTATGTAAAAAGCTCTCCATCATTTTGTAAAACAATCTGCTAAATTCTGAGCTACTTTAAATCAATCTTAAATAAGTTTACCATTCTGGTGAATTGGAGGAATACAGTGTTTTACATAGTCAGTTAATACCAATAAGTATTCTGTTATCCCTAAATATGAAACGCACTTCACTTTCTAAGTTGTATTTTTACAAGTCTACAGTTCTACTCTGCCATTACAACTTAATTTTGTAATTATGCTGTTTCATAAATGGGACAAATTCTCTTCCCAAATTGAATGTAAGATATATGAATCACTTGCACCGAAACAGGGTACAAGCCGTCCGTAGCCTGTGCTTGCCTTGAGCACAGAAGTGAATTCTGCCTTATTAAAGGCATTTAAAATATCTGCTAGTATACTGAATTCTGAGAAATTTTAATACTTTCTGTAGTGAATCTCAAAAACAACTCCACCCAGACGCTGGAAGGCAAAGTAAAGAATTGCTTTAATTTAATTTAAACTTCTGTCTTAGGGTTTATATTCTCATCTCAATTAGTGTGTGTACTGAGCAGAAATATCTGCAGCCTGAGATTTGAATATACCCATTGCTTTTTCTTTAGCTTTTTAGTAGTTGCAATATAATGCTTTTGCGCTAGTTCTGAATTGATATGCTACTTGTAAATGTAGAATACTGAGTATACATTGCTTTGCTGAGTCAGAGAATTAAGTGACAATAAAGCATGCATTTGTGTCTAATTTCACAAAATAAAGCATGTCATGCCGTGCTTGATTTATTTATTAGAGAAATAGTAGAAGGCAGCAAACAATCTGAAATCCACTTGCACTTTCAGTTTTGCATGCCTTATGCATATTTCTGGCTGATGGCTTTAAACATTTACTGTATTTCAAATTTCCAGTCCAATTTCATAACTTGTAAAACTCAATTAGAGTATTTGATGTCTTAAATATCCTCTAAAATTCAATGGCTATTCCTTAGATTCCCTTACCCAGAAAGTGATAATGAGGCATTTTCGAGAGTACTCCAAACTTCATTAGCAGGGAAGAAACATTTCTCATATGACTGAGTTATAAAACATAACATCAAGTGTCTGTCATTACAGATTCACAACTAATAACAGGCTATATATTTCTATTTCATATAGGATAACCTTTCTTCAGCTTGGATGGGGTGGACCACTGGTTCCTCCCCTTATCTGTATTATGGGTACAGTATTTCCCCCTTTTCTACCCTTAATGATTACATTATGACTAATCACTACATTGTGTATTTAGGGTTAGAAGGAGAGACAATCTTATTTGAGAGTCCCAGTAGGAGCAAAAGTAAATTACATATATTCACCCTATACCCCCTTCTTAATTGCTTTAAATCTCTGGAAATAATCCTTTGAAATTTCTGATGTTAAACAAATAACTTGAAAACTGAGTTCTTTTTGCAGGAGAAAGGTACCTCAGCTATTTTTAGAATTTTAGATGCTTTTTGAACTGAGATAAAAATGGCTTTCTTTAAAAGTATGAATCTGGCTTTTAAATTGTTTTGGAAAGATCCGGGCTTTACTCTGTTACTCTATTTTATAGCTACATACATTAAAAAATATCCCATAGAAAGCTTGACTGTTACTTATAATACATTAAGCACACACCAAAACACTATGAATAGTCACAGCTACTAATACTTATATAACTGCAGTTTAAATTTTTGCATATTTATAAACCCTTGTATGTTACATTAAGTAAATCACTCCAAGTGTATATAGATAACACAGGACATCATATAACATATATAATCCTTTCTTGGAATCGGAATTAAACCTTCTTTGGACTGTGTTGGAAACTATTTTTTGTAACCTTTTATAAAATGCTAATAACACTATTATTTTTGTAGTATCTTTCTTGGGGTTTAGAAATGTCCTGCAGGAGACATGTCAGTGATATAAAAAATTCGCTTTCGCTATCAGATCCTTAGAAAAATCCACTTCTTAGACTACAACCCTTGCAAGCACCAACTGTAGGAGAGTATCATTAGTGCAGGGGTTTTTATAGATTCAGTGTAAATGATGTATCAACATAAACAGCATTTACTGTAAATTTAGCATCTTACCTCACAGTTAAAAATTATGTGTTCACTCTCAAGAAAGTGTATTCACTATCTTCTGCAACTTTCTCTTAAATATAGAGGAATATGTTTTGTTGATCAAAAGATTGTGCACTTTGAAGGATTTTTTGAGGACCGTGATCTTATTCATTACCTTTGAATTTTAAGGAAAATAGGAAATATCTTGTATTTTGAGATTTTTCTTAGACTATAATTCTACAATTAGAAGAGAACTTTTGAAGGAGTTTCTTACATAATTGAAGCTGATATGATTTTGTGTCCAGATTTGTGTTTGTTGTATCTTGAAGAAAATCCTTCCTTTTAGGATCAACTTTAATTGAAATTTGAATGAGATATATTATATAGTTTACATTTTAATTAAAAATGTTCAAGAACACATAAAGGTCAATAACATTTCATTTATGCAACAGGAAGACCAAAATTTTTTTTTTTTTTAACTGCATCTGGTGAAATTTGACGATACCGTTCCTACATCAAATAATTACTCTGTTTTCATGCTTGTGTGTATTTACAATATTTACCAGGTCTTCTCAAACAAATGCAGACATATGATTTATTGCTTGGCAGATAATTATTGTATTTCATCATACAGTTGGTTTAATTATGTCTTTTCTTCTGTGTTGTCTTCAAAAGTTTTTTGTCGTATACTTGATTTCTGGTGAGAAACAGAATCAAAGCTCCTCTGGGAAGCTCAGTATTTTGTTAAATCCAACAGTGTAGCTTGCTTTTTGAAGACTGTTATACGACTAAGAAATGCTTCTGTTGCTACTTTAATCAAGTTAAATTTTTTTGTGAAAGCTGGGACAGAACTGCGGAATCATTGAGGTTAGAAGGGACCTCCTGAGATCATCTAGTCAAAACCTCCCTGCTAACAGTTCTAGCATTCCAAGATATAAACTCACCACCCAATAGTATGAAATTTTTCCAGTACAAAGTGTTATAAAAACAGCTTGTGCATTGTTTGAGAAAGTATTTTGCTTTCTTTGAGGATAGAATTCTCTATCAGAAGCGTTCTTCAGTCAGCCACACTTCTCCACACTTCTAATTAAGGAAAAGTAGAAGAGACTGCAATTGTTAAGGTAGTGATTTTCTTTTCATCTGAGATCTTTTGTCTCTTGCTTCAGCTTTATTTGTTCATTACTGTTAAGATTAAGATTTAGTTGTACCTCATTGTCAGGTCTCTCTGATTCTTTCCATCTGCCTGTCTTCTCTTTGCATACTCTCAGTTAAATCCAAATTTTTCTTTACAATTGCTGCTTTAAATGATATTTTTCTAATAATCTTCACCCTATATTCCCAATACAGTCTCCATTTTCCTCAAAAATGGAAAACCTTGTCATAAATCTTGTCATAAATACTCAAATTTTTTCAATTGTTTCACACGTGAGGTACTTCTAACATAAGTTCTAACACTGACAAAATGCATTCATTTCTTTCATGAAACAACCTTCTGCGTTTTTTTTATTGATTTAAATAACATTCTAGTCTCACTATCATAATTTACTTTTACATACTTTCTATTTGCTACTTTGTAGTGATCCTGAATTAAGGATAAGCATTCGTTTTCTAGACTAAGCTTTCAGTGAGGTGTTTTCCTTTGTTTCTAATGTTTCTAAACATTTTTCTAAATGTGATTTGATTATGGGCTTAAATAATTATAGGTCACGTAGCTAAGATTAAGTTATGTATACGTACATGGCATAAAAGTAAACTGTAGCAAAGGTGGCGATATTCTAGTTCTTTTACTAGGCAAAATCCATAAAATACCTCTAATTTTCGTTGGAGGATAGACAGACAAAGCCAGACTCTTCTCAGATGCGCCCAGTGATAACAAGAGGCAAAAGACACAAGTTGGGTTATCGATTATTCTTATTTAATATAAGAGTTTCTCACAGGAAGTCCATTAAGATAAAACAGAGAGGAGTAATTAATTGAAAATGAGAAGGTTTGAATAACTTGACTGAATCTACATTTTTAGATTCACCATGGTTCCTTCCTAGAATCATTATTTGGATCACGTCAAGTACATTGCACTTTCTCTCCCAGAAATATTTCTCATCCTCTGTTCTCCCTAAAGCCAGTTCATAGCTGATCGTCAAGCATATGCAGCATGCTTCTTCCCATTGTACCCGTTCCAAGCTACTCAATGAGAACATATGTACTTTTGAGGTGTCGTCTTAAAGTATGTATTGGCAAGTAAAAGAGTTGTCGCAATCTCTCGTTCTCTCTCTCTCTTCCTCCTTTTCCTTTCTCCCTCCCCCATTCTGTCCTCATCTGCTAGGTTGCATTGTCAGATATGTTTTACTACCTGAACTAAACATTGGAAAAATGTGATAAATTTTCTTTATTATCTTTGAATAAAAGCTCTACATTACTGCTGTGAGAACATTTAGTGAGAATGTACTTTATCCCTTCAACATAAAGAACTTTGAATCCTTATACATCCAGACATGACAACCCTCTTCTATCCAACTCCATGGATACACTCAGGTGAGACAGGTTATCTTGTGTGGGAATATTTTTCCTGTACTGCATCATCAGTTTTCTTCCTTAATGGGCACCTCCAAACCTCACACTAAGCAACTGCGGCAAAGAGCCCAAAGCCTCCACTGAGGATCAGTCCTAGTCCTCTGCACTGGGCGGGGAGTGTTTGCATTCTGTCTGCTGGCCCACAGGTCGGGTACTTCCATTGCCTTTGTGAGAGGAACATTTCCAGCAGATGTAGCTTCTAATTTAAGCCCTGTACCCATTTCCTCCAAACCCACTGACTTTCTGCCGTGTTATGACTTGTAGAAGTGTCTCCTCTAACTTAGAGAAAGACAGTTTTCATCACCTGTTTTGCAGTACCAGGGAGAACAGGAAGCCATTATTACAGCATTTTTGTTACTATGTGATCGGAACAAAGGGACTGGCCCCACCGTTTTTGTCACACTGAGACCCCTGCTGCCTTACAGAAGCTCTCAGGTTGCATGCGGGAAGGGACAATAGGAGTGAAGGCACTGCTTTCACATGTCATTGCAGAAACAAAATAGTCGTTGCTTTTCATCAGGGACTGTAAACACACAAGCAGACCGTGTACTATACTGCTACAAGATGTTTACATTACATGTATACTACACCCTGAAAAAATCAGTGATTGCTGATAAATTATTTCTCGGAGATTATTTTTTTAAATTTCTCTTTTTATTTTAGGAAAACAAATTGCTCCCAAGCGTCGTGTTTACTGAGTAAGAAAATAGTACATTGAATTTTCAGGCTTTGGGGAATTTTGAGATAGTAGAAATTCAGATGAAATCCCTGTTTTGCTGTTCAAGTGCCAGTCCCTTCAACTTTATAACTTGTCCTAAATTGTTTGTGATGAAAAAGGATTCCACAAGGTTTGATTTTTAGATGGTAGATGTTAGGTTTAAAAAGGAGAAAAAAATGTTTTCTTGTGCATACATGTGTATACATGTGTATAAATCATCATATTTGGAGTAAAATATCAGCAGAAATCTTCACTTGATTTTAACAGCTATATTTCACTGTTTCACAAGTTCAAACCAATTTCCTACCAGTTAAGAACCTCTGCCTATGAGAAAGAATTTGGCCTATTTTGTTGGAGATTGTTTGCGCTTTACTTAGGGATAACACAATGATGATCATGATCTCAGTGCTGTCTGTCATAAGACACTCTCAAGATGAAAATGAACTCAAATAGTTATCATCAACTGGGCATCTTCCAACTGAATTATTTTAAAGATTTCACAATTTTAATCTGAATTATTTAAATGTTTAAGATCACCTTCACTCTTGTTAATCTTTGTGCAAACCTGGATAGTAGCAAATTTCATCACTGTACTGGTGGATGATCTCATAATTCGTGAAAGTTGTATTTGCTGAGATTTTTTGGTTGTTGTTGATTAAGACTTTATCACCACTGAATACCCTGCAGGTCCACGCATTTCCTCTTTTTACCTGACAAACCAAATGAGAAAATTGAAGTAATTGCACGTTTCTTAAGGTACTTCTCTTCTAGAAATCTAGTGCCGTGTTTTACACAACACTGCCTATCTACAAGGTCCCAGATTATCTTTACACATACAGTTTTAGTAGTGAAATGACAGAAACTACCATCTCATAAACTCAAAGCCACCTGTGATCCCCAAAGTGTGAAAAGCTTATTAAGAGATGCTCTGCAAGAATTTCACCATTCTTCATAGATACAATCATTAGATGAATTTCATCCCTGGGGACTGAGGAGCTGTTCAAGTATTTTGGGGGGAAGGTACTTAAAAGAATTCTTGGGAACCTTTTGCTCTATACTACCTATCTTTGTGTTTCTACGTTCTACCCTACCTCTCAAAAGGTTTTGTCAGTAGGGCAATTGATATTTTGGATCGGGTTTTGCTGTGCAGTTAGCAAAATCCAGGGGCTTCTGGGGTTTGGATTTTGTTTGTTATCTTTTTCCCTTTGAACTTCTTTGATGTAGGGGTCTTCCTTCTTATCACATGGACATAAAAGAGCAGAATAGGTGCATATCTGTCTTAAATTTGGTTTGCATAACAAATTTTTTGATTGCATGTCACCTTATGAGCACGTCTGCTTTTGTAAGCACCAGTCTTTGGAAAACACCATTATTTGCATACAGAGAAGTTCCTATTATATATTTCTGACTTGTCTGATAGGAACATGTGTCCACGCTTCGTGATGGGTAAACTAGAAAATGCATAGTATACATACAACAGAGGATCCAGTCATAATGGAAAAGCTGTCATTTAAATGTACATGAAGGAGAGCCATATGTTGAATTCAAGCTGCTGGACAGCTGATCTCGCTGTGCTAGTGCTTGGCCTGTGAAGGTCCAGTGGTATGCTTATGCTGCCATAATACGAATACATCAGCTGATGCCCTGGTTCTCTTATAGCTGTTGCTTCATGAATGGAAAGAGCCAGGGATGATTAATTCTCAAGGCAGAGGTTTATTCCAATGTATCCTTGCATTGGACTATCAGACAGTGCTAGTCTTTCTGATTTAGGTATGGGCTTTCTTCATGGTTTCACTCAGATGCTCTTTTGATCCCCTGACTGGGAAAGTTACTGTGTTCCTTATGTCTTTTCCTCCCTTGGCTCAACTCCTCCACAGTTTAAGAGAGAATACACCTGTTACCTGATACCAACCACCTAGTCAATTCAGTGTGGTTTCAGCATCTTCTAGTCTTCCTTGTGTGATGTCTTCGAAGTCCTTCACTATTGAGAACATGCTAAACTCAGATCATGGATGTCACCAGAGCCTCCATTCCTGTCCACTCACAGCATGCGTACCTGCCCATTACAGCAATCTTATCTCTGTGGTGGTCCAAGAATCTAAACCAATGGCTACTTGCAGCTTTGCGTACATCTGGACTTTGGCCAGTTAAGCAGGGGAGATTCATGATCTTATGGTGGTCGTTCTTACCTCATACTTCTTCAAGACAAGGTGGTACTCATAGCTTACTCTCAAATCCTGCCCAAGGCAGTGTCAGTGTATCATTTGAGTCAGGAATTAATTTTTGTATCTTGCTTTAATGTGGCTTATGCTGCATATGCTATCGTCAAACTTCCTCTGCGTGCTGCTGTCTTTGAACAACTGGTTCTTCAATCTTTGTACTGCTAAGAGAGAGAGGAATGGCTTTTGGTTACAAGCACCATCTGAACACTATGACTGTGTGACCATATAGATAGTCAATTAAAGAGAAGGAAACTATATTTTTTTTCTGACATATGTATTCAAGCCCACAATTTGTTTCTCTTCCTTGGATTTCCTGAAGGCTTTCTCAGGCTTTCCCAGCTATCAAAGAACTGAGTATGGGAGGAATGTGTCTTATGCTTGTTAGGGCCATATAGCATGCACAGAAGATAAGGTTTGATTTCATCCTCAAAGGTCCTAGTGAAGTAAAAATTATTTGGCTTTCTGTGCTTGTGTATGTGAAACTTATGTGACAATGTACACGCAGAAGAAAATATGAGGTAACAGTTAAATAACCTCTCTACTCTTTGATGGACTCCTTGGAAGGACTCTGATATGAGATCTGGCACATCAAATCTTTGGGAAACTTTTCCTGTTTAAGCCTAAAATTATCAAGTTGACAACTTCCAATGTGGAGGCAAATAAAGTATTTTGTCATTTTAAGTAGGAAGAATGTTCCCAACATAATCCTGTAATCTTCCTTTCCGTCCCAAAGATGGTAACTCCTCCTCATTTGCACCAGGGACAGTTTGGAATTTCTTCACAGAAGCTGCAAAAGTTACAGAAAAAATGGATAAGTACTACTGAAGATTGTTCCTCGTTTGTTTACAGATTTCAGGAGGCCCCAGTATATCCATTAGTCAGGTCCAATGTAGGAATTCCTGGAAAGCCTGTGGCTGCTGAGATGCCAGGATCTATTGAAGCTATTTTGCTGAGGGAACTACAATACATTTATATCTCGCTATGTGTTTCAGGTATGTGTCCCACAGCAAGGCTGACTCTGGTGAAGCTTCCTTATATTCTACTCATACAGCAGGGATAAGATGGTATTTTGCATAATCCTCATTCTAAACGTATGCACAGCTCTGGTAGAAAAACTGGTGGGGTTTTTTTCAGTTCCATTTTGCTGTCTTCTTTGGACAGTTGTCCAAAAAAAGATGGAAACAGCAGCAACAAAAAGCTACTGGACTACTAATTTGTATTGACGTAATGTCATAGCCAGATGATAACACAGACAATTAGCATTGCAGTAATTCTTTTATCTTACATATATATCTGATGTTGCAAGATAAATGTTATGAAAATGTAAACATGAAAAAAATGTGTATATATATGAAATACTGCTTTCTTCTAAAGACATGGTTTTCCACAACCTTTTTTCTTTTTTTCCTGGATGAATATCAACTAAGATGTAAAATAGTCTATAGCCCATTTGTCTCTGTAGGTGTCAGGTGTTCCTTCTCACTTACTCTTACTGGTATTCCACCTACCTGAAACTACAGGAAGGTGAACGAGCAGAATCAGCTTGGGCTTTTGCAGCTTGCTCACCGGAGTCAGCCTGACCAACGACATCCCAGCCTTGAGGAAATGCAGAGGTAATTTTAAAAACCAAAAAAACTACTCTGCAAACATCTTTTTCCGATTTATTGACATTTTATTCTGTAACAAGGTATAACAGAAAATAGGCCCATAAGAGCAGCCCCTTTTAAAAGAAACAATATATTTAGAATCACATACATCTGATCTAGATTTGAAGAACAAACAAAAATAAGAGCTGTAGTTGCCAACATTCTTTTAACCCACTACAGACTTTTTTCAACAAGAAGAGATTGACAATTTTTATTTGATAAATTTTTAACTCATTAAGAAATGCTAATTGATCTCTTTTCTGCATTCAGTTCACTTTTCAATTGTTCTCACTTTTTTCTCTCCATTTGCTGTAATTGATGTGCGTAGATGTCACGTGTGTATGTATGGGTGCTGTCTTGGATACATATTATGTAAGCTAATGTCCTGGCTATCCCGATATACCTCAGCTATTCGTAAAGCAAATACTGAAAAAGTAAACAGAAAAAACACTGATAAATCAATTGCCTCTAACTGTATGTGTTGAAGAAATTAAAGACTTCTTCCTAAGGTGGACTTTACAGTCAGACAAGCATCTGACCAGCATGCAAAAATGCAGTTTTAGATTATAAATATGATAGGGCAAAGGCTCAACAGTTGTGGGGGAAAAAAATCAAAAAACAAAACGCAAACAGCAAACAGCTTCTAAAAGTTTTAATTTTCTTTTCTTCTTTTCTTAAAAAACCTTCCAGGGGGACTGGATAGCTCAAGGGGTTGGTAATAGGATACAGAGCCTTTCATCTCTAGGTCACCAGTTCGCACCCAGGCCAGGTCAGTAGTGACCAAAAATTGTTACCATTTGATGGGTTTTCAGTGACCTATATGAAATAAGTTGTTGGAACCGTTGTTGGAACAGTTGCTGGAAGCTGTTCACTTCTTATTCAAGAAGATGTGGCTGATCTTTTGGCAGTCTCAGTAGCAAGACTGCATTACCTGTTCATCTAAAGATGCAAGACACACAGATGGCATTTTGTAGAAATCTTTCTTTCTACAACTATTATCAATTCATAATTGCTGTAAAAATTACTGTAGCTGTTAGTATTCTGCTGCCTGTTCTGGATCTGTGCTGTGGTCCAATGGATCTCAGGGTTGTTAAAAAGGTAATTGCTACAGGCACTCCATTCACACAAAAACATTCTTCATGTGAGCACAAGTAACCTTAATTTATTTAAGTTGCAGAACTAAATCCGCATCTTTCTTTCTTGACATCTTTATTTTCAGGTTTTTCACCAAGACTAAACAGAGGAATTCAATCAGTATAACAAATGCAGAACATTTTTATGGGTGAAGAAAAAAAAAAGAAAAAGAAAAAGATAAGACAAGTACTAGCTGGCCTAGAATTTCAAAGCAGCAATAACATAATACAGTGTCAGGTCAGACTTGGAATAAAATCCAGAAAAACTGCATTCATAATTTTTATGTTTTTCTCAGTTCCATCAAGCTAAGTAGCAACAGATTTCTTCTCCCCACAGGATAGTAAAAAAACAGTTCCCTCACTCCTTTGAAAATGGTTTCTTATGTTCAGAATATTACTGGGACCTTGTTAGCTTTTTTAAACATTTTTTAAAATGGCTAGTTTATGCATACATCACCTAGATACTTCACATTTTCTGTAATAAAAATCTCAAGAAGCAAGCATGCTTCCTTTAAAGTTATCACCAAAAATAGATGCTGCCAAGAAAAGCTAAATTTTAAAAAATTCATGATTTTATAGAAGATAGGGATAATTCTCAGTTACAGGAAGGTCCCATTTCTACTATCTGGTGATGGAGGAGGCCCTTAAAATGAGAAGAAAATATGCCCTGAAATAACATTTCTACCTAAGATCTCTAAACAGGTCCTAATTCCTGGCCATAACATTTGGGAGGAGGAGGGTGCTGAGTGACGAGTAACACAACTACAATACTCCGCTTCCAAAGGCCTTCAAGAGGTTGTGAAATACAGGTAGTAAGATTGAGCAGCTCTGATCTTGCTCAGAATTATGTTGGTAGTGCAGAAGATCCCTCTGTGTTGCAGAAAGTAGGGACCAAAGACAGACTAAGACACCTTAATACACCCCAAATATCCACGACAATCCTTTCCTCTCTTACTGCAGGAATTGGATGACTGAGAAACAGAGCCCTACCGTATATTTCATTTTAACTTCCTACAAGGTCCTAAAAGTTTTACAGAGGAAAAAAAAATCAAAATAAAATATAACTTGTAAATGAGATCTGGTATTGGATACTTAAGGAGAAATGATTGCTCAGCTATTAGCCAAACAAATACCACAAAAGTTTTCATAGCTCTGACAGACACATGTGATTAATTACTGTATATATCAGAAAAAGACTCTTTTTGTCCACATAAGTAATTATTGACATCTTGCCTGCAAGGGACTGAGAAGGCAACCGGCCAAAAGTCATTCAAATGCAAAATCAAAACCCCTAAATGTGTCTTTGATATATGACCTTCTTTAGCGAAACGAAGGGTATGACTGACTTAAACTCAATACATGAAACAATAAGACTGGAGCTTGAAATAAATTATGTTGATTCAAGTAGACACATATTGCAAAACTGTCTTGCTTTTCTATACAAAGAAATAAATCTTTGTTATAATCTTGCATGGAACAATAAGGCAATAAAGATATGTATTTAATTCCTGCATAATCCTTTTAATGTAGAGCTTAGTTTCTAGATTCATGGCATTTGTGTTTTCAGCTTAAATTTCAAAGCTATGTTGATCTACAGGTTGCCATTTTTCTTTAATGATTTTAAAGCTATGATTTGATGCATTTTTAGAATTTTATTATGTCTGTATTTATACTTAACACATTTGTCTTTTTTATATAGAACACATCAGTGTCAGGCTTCATCTTACTACCACCAGGTCTTCTCTTTTGTTTTTCTTCAATTATTTTAATTTTCTCACTTTTCCTTTCATTACATGTTCTGATGTTAAGCATTTAAAAGAACAATGCAATGCTACAGTTATTAATGTACTGCTTTAACATTTATAGTATTAGTTTCTGAACAAGCATTTATTAAGCATTGGTAAAACAGTATACAAACTTTTATTGCTGTAAATATTCTTACACTCTCTTCTTTTTCCCCCTGTATTTGTGTACTAGGTGGTTGTGAATGCCCTTTTAGGAGCAATTCCATCCATCATGAACGTGCTTCTCGTTTGTCTTATATTCTGGCTAATTTTCAGCATCATGGGAGTAAATCTGTTTGCTGGGAAGTTCTACTACTGTGTTAACACCACAACTGATGAAAGGTTTGAAGTCGACCAAATCAACAATTTTAGTCAGTGCGAGGAACTCATAAAAAACAATCAAAGTGCCCGATGGAAAAACGTGAAAGTAAACTTTGATAATGTAGGATTTGGGTATCTATCTTTACTTCAAGTAGTAAGTGATCACTCTTTATATACCTCTTACTGTTTATATGTAATAGTGAAAAGCATTTCTAGCCAAAAAGACAGAGAACTTAGTTACCTGATGATTTTTATCTGTGTCTTAGTAATACCGCTGCACTGCTAACTGACTGCTCTTTTCATAGTAAGCAGCAAGTAGAGCCTACTAGGATGAATAAGGAATTTTTAGGACATCTGACAGAACAAGTGCTATTCTTTCTATTTATGCTCCCTTAGTCCTCCAGCCCCTTCTAACTTTAAAAGTTTCTAGAAGTACCTAGGAATGGTGGTATTCAGCTATCTGAATACTTCAAGTTTTACTGTTGCTGAAAATCAGAAATCTGCATTGGTGTGATTAAGTCGCAGAGAAGAGTTCCAGGTAGGAAATCCCATCTCGGTGATGTGACTGCCACCAGTGCAGACTTAGGTGATCTAAGAAGCAATTTCTCATTCGGAAGAGAAATAACAAAAGAAAAATATCATTAGATACTATAACTGATGAAATATTTTCCCTGCTATTTCTGTGCATAACCATCTTGTGGAGTCTATGTAGCAAAACCTGAAGAAAAGAAGGAAGAAAATATATGCAGAAAGATAGTATAAGGTTATGTTTTCACTAGCCAAAATTGTGTCCTCAGAACACTATCTTTGTATTTTGGAGTAGCTAACAATCTGACGCAGCTTTAATCAAAAAAATGCTGGACTCTAAACTATGTTGTGTGCATTCAGCAACCTCTCTGTTTTTTTGAGGTTACTGTCTAATTCTGCAGAATCTTAGTTCTCATTTTTATAGTTTTTAAATAGATTTATAGCTTTTATGTTGGCATAAGAAATCTCAATAATGCAAATCCTTAACATGATGCAGTGGTACTGACGAGGTCCTGCACAGGGTCTAAAACAATAGTTCTGAGCATTGCGAACCGCCTCTCCCAGCTAATACAGCATCTCACCTGTGTGACTGATAACTCTAACAATTTAAATTTCACTATGATTAATTATTTAATTTACTTTACTGTCACATCAGGAAAGAGCAGAGAGGGACCGTCAGTATTAAAGAAATTAACTACTGAATACAAATTGATTTGGATAAGAAAATTGGATTTTATGGAACAACTTTAAATCTTTCTTTTCTCTGTCTTATTTTTGAAATCCACTGGCGTAGAATCCCCTGGGGGTTGGGGTAGGGGGCAGAATGCTTTATTTAACATGTTCAGGAGAAAACAGACATCAACAAAACTCTTTCCAAGTGGTTTGCAACTCTTCTTCCAGTAGTAACCTAGTCCCTTGTGGGACAGGGATAACGCCAGGTACCTTTGTTTCTGGCTTTCTGCCCACAAACATCACCCCTCAGCTATTTGCAGTCATGCATATTTCGGTGTCCCGGCTATGCATAGCTTATTCCGTCTTCTCTTCATTGAAAAGCAACAAATATTTCTTACATGAAGACTTAGATTCTTAAATTATTGGATTGTTCTGGGAAGAAAATTGGGAGAAATTTGCCAATTGTTTCCACGCTTCCAAAGGAAAAACAAATCTAGAGCTACCATGGAGGGACCTAGTTCTCATGGGAGGACAAGCCAGTTGTTTTTGCAGTATCTACAATATGAGATTTTGCATCAATATCAAAGGCTTGCCTAATGGATGGGGTTTTTCTGTGCGAGTAGAATGCCAGTGACAACCCCACTCATCTTTTCTGTATTACTGAAATGCTTGTAAAAGTTTGACATACCAGAAAAAAATGGGGCACTTCTGTCATTCCACAAAACAGACACTTGGCCCTGCATCTTTTAGGGTTTGGTAAGTAAGCTGCTGGTAGTGATTTTGCAGTTATGGGATGATAAAAGCCCTAGGGCAGAGAAAGCAAAATATCAGCTTGTTTTTCTGTTAATGCTTTAAAATATGCAGAAGCTATGTTTTTTTCACCTTGAAGAACACAAGAAAGGCCAGAATTCATAAATGTTTCAGATTCTTACATCACTTTCTCAATCAAAGAAGGTATTTATAAGGTGATTTTCTATTTGATATATAAAATGTTTTTGATGACAATCTAGAACAGGATTCTAAAGCCATTGTGTTCAGAAGAAATATGAGAAATGAATAGGTATGTCACAACCCCAGATTTCCCTCCCTTTCCTAATCAGGTTGTAGTAACACTAAGGATAAATAAATACAGAAATTAGAGGTATGCATTACTATGTCAGAAACAAAAATAAAGCTATTGAAACTGAGTATTTGGTATAAGGTATTAAGCCTGAAAAATCAGAATCAAAAATCATGGTTGCAAGTGGGTATGTTTTCTGTGCACCCAATGTGAACATTAATGGCCCTTTTTTAACACCGTAATGCTAAGTTGGAATGTCTACTGAAGTCATTTGTTTCTCCACCTTAACAACCTCAGGCACAGACAGGTTGTGATGGATGTTAGAAAACAACCCCACAGAGGTCAATGGGGTTTTTCTAATGACAAAATCAGTGATAAGTATCAATGCATGACTTACAGATACAAGGTCCTTTTTTCAGGAAGCTAGAAACTAACTACAGAAAGCTGCCTCTTACAATCTGCTATTATTTCCATTCCCCATTCTACCCTCTGACTCATGTCCTTTGAGCCAGTCAAAGAGGAATATTGTAAATCCCTTCAGCTTTTCTGGGTTATAGGTAATACAGGATTAATCTTTATTTTCTGCATCACCGAGGTTTTCTGTCCAGAGTGAATACTACTGGAACTAGTACCATTTTCCTGCCAAGAAAAAATCCAAATGAAAACAAGCCAAAAGAATTCCAAACCCTGGCACTGGGAAAGATGTAAACGAGTCCCATGAACAATTTTTGGTTTGAATCATGAAAAGCCTTTTCTGGTAGTATATGGGTCTGCTCATCGCAGAAAAAAACCCTCTTTTTTAAGAGTAATATAGAAAAGAAACATAGATATTTCACACAGAAATACTCAAAAGAAGTGGGGTAATTTCAGAAAGAAATATTCTATCCTTAAAAAATATACAAGAAATGTGTGGCTGTGGCTTTTTAAGCAAAAAGAACTCTCTGAGAAGTTCTTTCCTGAGTTTCCTTGGAGATGATGGGGAATGAATTTCTGGAAAGAGGGACCTAAGAAAAGAACATAAATTAATTTCTTGGTTTGCATATTGTATTTTTTTTTCTTTGGGGGATGGGTGTGTGTGGAAAATCTTTAGTATTGTTACCAATGTTATAATTCTTTCTGCCCCAAAATACAGGCTAACAATATGTGCCATTTACATAACCAAGTTTTATAGAATTTGTTGCTCAAAGACTATTTTCCAAAATTCTTACATAATTTGGAGTGTAAACATTCATGCCATTGGTCATATAAGTACACATTCTCTCTAAGAATTTTTTTCTTTTATGATCCAGCGTAGCTAATGTTCGTCTATGTGGATCTGCAAACTTCTTTTTTCATTTCTTGGTCTGAACTTGTTTGAGTATTTCTCTGTCCCTAAAGAAAAGCATGAAAGCAGAGACAGATCTGCTGGAGAAATTCCTTTCACAATTTTCATGCATCAATGAGTGAAGAGGAAGAGGTTGGTGTACACAAAGAGATGTGGCATCTGCCCTGATAATTTTATGGCCTTATGCCTTTTTAACTTGAGCGTAATGTTTGGATTCTTTGGTAAGTAAATCTCATGGTGGCCTGCTTTTATCCTTGCTGGTGAGCGTATATCTTGCCTACCAGGATAAAAATGTGGCAAACCAGTGGGTCTCAAAGCACAACGTTATTTTATTCTGCTGTTGCTAATATAAACAAGAAAACATATCTTGTGAATTGTAGGGTAAAAAAATCAGAAGCTGAATTCTAGGGCTATAAGATTAGGGCGGCTTCAAAGTTCCATCAGGTTAGCATTTTAAAAGCAAGATGCTATTTTATGTCCAAAAGGGAATGTGAATATTCCTGGTGGTTATTCCGGTAAAGAAATGGAGTCATAAAACTCCAGCATTATTTATAACTTTATTAGAAATTATTCCTCAGGGAAGAAAGTCCATGTACTTTTAACAATAGTAAAGTAGATTGGGGAATTTTTGTTTTGTTGCTTTTTTGAACTACATTTCAATCTGCCTTTGTATGTCTTTCAAATTGCCTCGGGGAAAAAAACTTTTGGAACAGATGCTGATTTCAGTTACACTGCTGTAATCTTTGAAATCAATGAATTACTCCTGATTTAGTGTCACTGAGAATATACAATATATTTTTATATTTGAATATACAAAAAGGAGACTAAGAATTTAATCTCTTAGTCATATTTCTGTGATATTTTGTATTCGGTATGCACAAATGCCCAAATAATACCTTATTTCTGTTAAAGAAAAAGTGTTGCAGATAAATTTAGGCCCAACCTCCTACTGAATGCAGTAGAAATAACACTCTTTCACTAAATGTGATGCCTTGACACTGAACCTCCAGTTCCATTATTTGATATTGTTCGAGCAATTTATTTAAAAATTTCAAGTTCTCCTGCTGAACTGATGCTTCTGCTTTGGGAATTAAGAATCCATTTTCTCACAGCTAAGTTCTCAACTAGTGTAAATGGTTTTGCATAATGATGATTATATTCCCTGATTCTTACTGATTTTCAGGAGGGATTTAGAATAAAACAAGTAATACGATGAGGGAGTATATTTTATTATTAAAATGACTTAATTTTAATTAGGTTTTGGGATTGTTTTTTTCTTCATTTCTTCAATAACAGTACTATCTTACAGTTTTGTGAAACTCATTGTGGAAAATACTCATATTACTTTAGGTATTTTGAACTGCAAGATAGTAGTATGTTTTATTTTTCCACCCCCATACTCTTTTCAAGTTGCCTTTTTAATAATATGATAATTTTAATAAAATGATAAGCATACAACAGCTCAGTTCTTCAGATCTTTTTCCTAGTGCTAGCTGAAATGTAGTGTCTGTTTCTAATGGAGTACTTTACTGATGATGGTGGAGCTTAATATTTTAAAATTAGTCTGGTTTTTTCCACTCACTCTAGTTAGTCTAGGCTGCACCAATAAATTCACAAAACCCAATAATTCCACTTTGCCTGGAGGATGATGTACAAGATCATCATGTGTCTGAATCTGAGGCAACAGCACATGCTTTGCAGAAGAGCCACTCCATCATTTGCATCATCTTTTTGAAGTAAAAGTATGCCCATTATTTGCATTTAGTGTTTCAGGTTGAAGTGCTGATTTCAACCTAAGTTATGACATTCCAAAAAAATGCAAATAATGTACCAAGACAGAAACACAAGTAGCGTCTGTAAGACGTGAAGCAATCATCCTGCCGTATTTAGACCTTGTAAGACCTCAGCTGAAATACTGAGTCCAGTTTTGGTTACCATTTCAAGAGATGAACTAGTGGAAGAGAGCTCAGAGGAAACAAATGAGAATAATCGGAGTTCTGGAAAGCAAGATCTACATGGAAAAACTGAAGGAACAGTGATCCCAGCCTAAAGAAGAAAGGCAGAAACAATCAGTTTGAAAACAAGTAAAAGGTGCTGCACAAAGGATGATTAGTACTCCGTTCTCCAGATATGTAATGATTATGACAAGTGACAGTCTTAAACGGTGACAGAAGGATTTAGATATTAGGAAACACTGAAGACAGGTGCCGGAATAAATATTTTTATGAGGTTGTGGAATATCTATCATTAAAGGTCTTTGAGAACAGGTTAAACATGTATCAGGAACTGCATAAATAAAGCTGATCCTACCTCTCCTAATCCCTTGCAGTCCGAATATTCCACAAGGACTTTAAATTCTTCAGCTGAGACCTCTACTTGCTTCAGATTTATTGTTGATTTATTGGTCCTCTAATTCTACACTTTGATTTCACCATTGTACTGTAAGTTGCCTGAATTTCATATTTTCTGTGTTGGTCCCAAGATGTGAAAGTTGTTGCATACTGGATTTGCATCTCAGGATAATCATGCTCTTTTTAGTATTCCACTGTTTCAAAAGCGTAAAGGACCTCTTTTCCTTTAAGAAAATAATTCCTTCTCATTTTAAGTTCACTTCAGGATGGTGCCAACAGCTTTATGTGCTGCATAAGCAAAGCCTTTTTGAAACCTCCACTAGAAATGAAACCTCAAGATGATGGAGATGCAGCAATAACCGTGGATGAAGAGTGTTCCATCCCCAACTTGTTTCTGCAACTGGTCTCTATGGCAAGGAATATGAAAGAACCAATGATCTGCAGACTTTTTTAGCAAGATTATAACAGGGATCAACGACAGATAACTTTCTCACTTCTTTGTTTCATTCTGGGCACAACTGGATTAAAACCTGAGTGATTTCTGCTTGGAGATGTTGCCTAGTCAAAAGAGAACTAATTGCTACAACAGAGAAAATTACTTTCGGTTTGGAACACTCAGATGAAGCAATCTATACCTCACTGTCAAATATAAAAATTTACAGATTTTGGACAGAGGAAATAGCTATAAAAGTTCATTACATGCTGTCATCTATGAAGCATATTAAATCTTTGATGCACATAAAACACATCCTCTTCTTACCAGTTTATCTCAGAACATATCTGAGGGATCTAGCCTATGTAAAACACAATAAAATATATTTAACGTGAAAATAGAATTACTAAATCGGGTAAAGTCGTTCAAAGTATAGACAATTCCAAATTCTGATTGATAGGAAAATACTGTTTCTGAGCTGATCAAATTTTTGGTTCCCTTTGGTTGCCACCTTTCTGACTGATATGAGAGGGAGTGACTACACGTCATTGGTGGCATCTTCATTGGTGGCATCTCCGTTACACGAGGCTACTTCTCAGCTGTACATAGCCTTTGCAGCTGACGTGATTTGATGCAAATTTAGTCCACTGAAATGACACTGCATTCTATCATTTGTGATAATTAGAAATAAGTTAATTATGCTTACTGCTTAAAATGTTCATATAGAGACGAAATAGGCAGATACACAGCAGTGTATTTGATGAGCAGCTATGAAGAAAGCCAAGAGACAAAATTATCTAGAAATCTTATGTTATGCTAATTATTCCTGGTGCTGAACTCAGTTGCTGGAAATAATTATATGAATGGTCTTCAAGCTCTATGCTTAAACAGGTGTGTACTGTTTACAGGCTACATTTAAAGGCTGGATGGATATTATGTATGCAGCAATTGACTCAAGAGATGTAAGTACTGCCAATATTTTAAATTATCTTTTTTTCTTGAGGTCTGTCTATCAACAAGTGTGTATTTATATATCTTCCAAAAGCAATTAATATCCATACAATAGAATGAAATAAAGTAACTAATATGAGATTCTGCTGTACAAAATTGTGGAAAACTGAATGCAAGTGGCCACATGCTGTCAGTAATAGATGGAATGGACCAAATGCATTGATAAAAGTGACAGGAGTATTGTCCAAACACAAAATATTAAGGACATTTTGCCCAAGGTTGCTGTTTGTTCAGTTGAAATTTTCACATGAAATCTTAGGAATGATATTTCCCTCTTTTTTTTTTTGTTAGGTATTACAGCAACCCAAGTATGAAGACAACCTGTACATGTATTTGTATTTTGTCATCTTTATAATTTTTGGGTCTTTTTTCACCCTGAACCTGTTCATTGGTGTCATTATTGATAACTTCAATCAGCAAAAAAAGAAGATAAGTATTTTTTCATTTCTCTTCTAAAAATATTCTGAAATATTCCATTTTTGCACGTGCATGATATATGGAATGTACACCCAAGGTTTGTTCAAAATTGAAAAAGCTGAAGTATATTAGGATATAAAATCCAACAAATATGTAATATGCATTAACATCATAAGATTTTACATTGTAGTGAATGGGACAGACCCAGCTGTTTTCAATGTCCAGTCCAGTTTAGTCTTCCTCAAGTCATTTGCTTTTCCATGCCTAAACTCCATGAAATCTCCTTACATAATCAAACCCGTGATTTAGGCCTCTACATTAAAACACTCATAATTTCTTGATTTTTTTTCTGCTTGATTTGTAATGATTCTATCAGACAGAAAAAAAAATACCTGGTTAGGAAAAATAAAGCATTATTTCATCACACTACTACAGATGCTGTTTTAATGATCCCAAGTATTCAAGTTCTATTTTGTGGCACTGAACAATCTCTACAGAACAGGAGTGATTTGTAACTACCTCAGGGCCTTTTTTTATTGTTTCATAGTACAGATGTAGATAATCTTACTGGTAGAGACGGTCTGACTATCAGATGCTCATCTTTAAAATTATTTTCTGTAAGTAGATAAGGTAATGAAAGCCAAAGGACAAAACCAGCTATGAATTACTAGTTTCATTTTACTTTACTGGACTTCCATCACTTTCTTTGGGTTTATGTTACTAATGAGAGATGCTAAGATTTTTGGAAGCCGTACATGCTAGGGGCCTAAGAGGTATATGGTTAGGGAGCCTGTCCAGTGTATGGTGCGTGCATTCCCATGTCTTCAAGCTTCCCAAACACTCGTCCACAAAGGACTGCATTCAGTCCTGTGTGTTCATAGACATTCTTGGAATTAGAGATGTCTGCAAGTATCTTTTATCCAGGAAAAATTTACTTCAAGAGGTATGTGGAGTCTGATGGGCTTTCATTTAAGCTGTCTCTACAAGAAAGTTACTATGGGCAATGCATTTTGGTTAGGTTGCCATGAAAGACCCATAATTCTCTCTTTATCTTCACTGTCAGGACTCCAAAGGCCAGTTCTGGTTTTTGCTAAACAGAACTTCATTGAACATGGAAGCTAATAAAGATGAAAGAATTAAAAGAGAGCATTTTGCTGTTAACAGTATCAGGAGTGCTTCAATCTTCAGCTCAGTTTCTCCAAAGTCTGATAATCCATCTTCTCGAAAACCTTGAAGACTTTGAATCCCAATGCTAATGTTGTGATTGCTATAGTAGAGATACCTAAAGCACTAACTTACTCATGTATTGAAAACCTGACTTTGTTTGCTTCTTTTTTTTCACTAAAATCGCAGTTCAGAAGCGACAGTACTAAGCAGCCCAGACTATTTGAGCTTATTTCAGATGCTGTTTACTGTACCTCTTCCTATAAAAGAAGAGAGGTACTGAAAAGGATTTCTTGGAGTTCAAGGAAAATAACTGTAGAAAAACGCTGCATTAGTGTTTTTTGTGAGATACAGTACTGGATGTCCAGACAACTTCTGGACTAAATGCTTAGATTACAGACAGCTGCATTTGATAGATATGACATTTTTCCCAATTCAGTCTTCTTGATTTTTGTGAAATAAACAAATGAATCACATTTCTCTCTCAGAGTTTTTTTCAACACTGCATATAAATGTGATTATAACCAATTCTGATTTCATGTTTTTACTTTGGAGGTCAAGACATATTTATGACAGAAGAGCAGAAGAAATACTACAATGCAATGAAAAAGCTGGGATCCAAAAAGCCACAAAAACCTATACCAAGACCAGGGGTAAAATTGTTTATATACATCAGACCAATAGCTACTTACAAACAGCTCATTTTTATTGATAGAGAGACAGCAGAAATATGCCTTGTGAAAATTATCATTAACTAGTGTGTCAGTCAGCAAAAATGTAAGCACAGTAAAAAAATTTATTTTTCCCATGCAACCATTTTATGTGTTACTATACAAACAAAGGAGGCTGAACTAAACTGCTGTATTCACTTTAATTTGCCTACTCAAGATCACTAGTTACATTTTGATTGAAGTCTTATAGGCCTAACTGCATGTATTTTTCTTCTAACAGGAAGAGAAAAACAATTACAGTTTGTATTGGATGTTTCTTTTTTTCTTTTCCCCTCAGAACAAATTCCAAGGCATGGTCTTTGATTTTGTGACACAGCAAGTCTTTGACATTAGCATCATGATTCTTATTTGTCTTAACATGGTTACCATGATGGTAGAAACTGACGACCAGAGTAAAGAAATGGAAAATATTTTATACTGGATAAACCTGGTGTTCATTGTCCTTTTCACTGGAGAATGTGTCCTGAAATTAATTTCACTTCGCCACTACTACTTTACTATAGGATGGAACATTTTTGATTTTGTAGTTGTCATTCTCTCAATAGTAGGTAAGTCTTGGTTTTTTAAACTAAAAAGAGGGTAAAATGATTATAAGGTGAACTTTTACTCAAATAGAGCTATATGGTTGGCCTTTGCCATTGCAAGGTTTACAATTAAGTCACGCAACTTTTCATTTTATGTAATAATTTACCTAACTGTACCATCAAAACTGTTCTAATCATTCAATATATATTGCACTTACAAATATTATGTATAACTGATATAACAGAATCTACAGAACATCTTTAATTGCTACAAAGAACCACCAATTTTAAAACTATTTTTCTAAATTTCTACTATGATATAGAGACTAAGTGTTAATGTGTCTTGGTTTTATTTTTTTCTGTTTTAGGTATGTTCTTAGCTGAGATGATTGAGAAATATTTTGTGTCCCCCACACTATTCAGAGTGATCCGACTTGCCAGAATCGGTCGAATTCTGCGTCTCATTAAAGGCGCTAAGGGAATCCGCACTCTGCTTTTTGCTTTGATGATGTCTCTTCCTGCTTTGTTCAACATTGGTCTGCTGCTGTTCCTGGTCATGTTTATCTATGCGATATTTGGCATGTCCAACTTTGCCTATGTTAAGAGGGAAGCTGGGATTGATGACATGTTCAACTTTGAAACGTTTGGCAACAGCATGATCTGCCTCTTTCAAATTACCACATCTGCTGGCTGGGATGGTTTGCTCGCCCCAATTCTTAACAGTGGGGAGCCAGACTGTGACCCTAACAAAGCCCATCCGGGGAGCTCTGTGAAAGGCGACTGCGGCAACCCTTCTGTTGGGATCTTCTTCTTTGTCAGCTACATTATCATCTCATTTCTGGTAGTGGTGAACATGTACATTGCTGTGATTTTGGAGAATTTTGGTGTTGCTACTGAAGAAAGCGCTGAACCCTTGAGCGAGGATGACTTTGAGATGTTCTACGAAGTCTGGGAGAAGTTTGATCCTGATGCAACACAATTCATGGAATTTGAGAAATTGTCTGATTTTGCAGCAGCACTCGAGCCTCCTCTTCATCTACCCAAACCAAACAAAGTCCAGCTTATTGCAATGGATCTGCCCATGGTAAGCGGCGACAGAATTCACTGCCTTGACATCTTGTTTGCTTTCACAAAGCGTGTTTTGGGGGAAAGTGGGGAGATGGACGCCCTCAGAATACAGATGGAAGATCGGTTTATGGCATCCAATCCTTCAAAAGCTTCCTATGAACCAATTACAACCACATTAAAACGAAAACAGGAGGAGGTATCTGCTGTCATTATTCAACGGGCTTACAGACGTCACCTTTTAAAACGAACAGTAAAACAAGCTTCCTTCATCTATAACAAAAATAAAACCGAAGGAGGCGCTGGTCTGGGTCTGAAAGATGAAATCCTTATTGACAAGTTAAATGAAAACTCATTTACAGAGAAAACCGATATAACTGCATCAACAGCAGTTTGTCCACCTTCTTATGATCACGTAACAAGGCCAGTCAAAGAAAAACATGAAAAGGAAGATAAAGGTGGTCAGAAATAAAATCAACTAGCGAGCAAAATCATCTATGTGCAAAATAGTTCTAGCCTGTAAGGATCGTGTGTTTGTGTCAACAGGACTCCTGCTGGAGGTCTATGCCAAACTGACAATTTTTACAAATATACTGTTCATTAAAGGTCAGTGCCTATTAAAAGACAGTGACCCCTTGTCAGTGACTGTGACTGTGATATGGGGAAACAACCTTGACAGGAGGTTACTGTTCTCACTACCAGCTGACACTGCTGAAGAGGAGAGAAAAAATGGCTACTCAGACTGTAGGGACCAGTTAAAGGGGTGCAAACAAAGTATTTGTGTGTTTAGCATAAAACAATACAGTAACTGTATCCACTGTTCGCATTTCAACTGCCATATACATCATATTTTTACAAAATCTGTGTTGGTGGATTCATCTTATTTTTATTCATATGTTGTTTATTATATGTGACTATTTTTGTAAATGGGGCTTCTGTTGGGGAAGGGGATTAAGTACACCTTTACAGGTACAAGGGCCAGGTGTTCTATTATACAACTAGTATACACACAGAAATGATCTGCATGAAGGCATGCTGCACTTATAGATCATGCATGAAAATAACATTAAGTCACAAAGAACAAAAGATTTTTTTTAGCGCAGTGTTTCTGGAAAGGAGTAACAGAATTTGAGGTGCTTAATTAATGTATTCATGTTGTATCATGTCCTAATAAGTCTTGGTATACCTGTAAAGTCCCCTGTAACTCACAAGAACAGCAGAGACGGGTTATTTTTTGCACAGACCATTAAGTTTCAGAGAGTGCAAACTTCTTTCTAGGTCTGGAGTAAAGGATTTTGTCCTCGTCGAATGTCTTTCTGCATACAAATAGTAAATGAATCTGCCTCAGCCCGCCAAATTGATCAAAAAGATCCCTTTATAAAGTTGTTCTGCTTTATCCTGCAGTATTGTTTAGCCATCTTCAGCTCTCAGTAAGGTTGATGTTGTTGTACATGTTAATGAAAAGCCCTCTGCTCTGTAAATAGTAATTTTTAACCTGTGGTGCATGTTTGAGCAAACAGATAATGACCTAAGCACATTTATTGCATCAAATATGTACCACAATAAGTGTAGTGTGCAAGCGTTCAACAGGTAAAATTACGTATTATCTACCATTATAGATAGTTTGGATGCTATCAATGCATGTTTATATTGCCTATGCTGCTGTTCCTTTGAATGTCCAGGATTCTTAAATATGGGAAGCCATACATCAGAGCTAAATAAAATAAACTACTCAACAAGACCTCATTCCTCCATACCATTAAGCAATATTTTGCAGCGATTTAGGAGCTTATTTATTTTACATTTTTGAATTTTCAGTGAAAAGCATATAGTGTATATCCAAACTGTACAGACATGTTGAAAACTACTCAACCTGTTGAAAATAATGTTAGAATTTTATAAGCAAATATAAATACTGTAAAAATCATTTTATTTTATTTTTCAGCATTATGTACATAAAACAAGAACTGAATTTTATCTTCAGGTTGATGTCACACCACTTTTGTTACTTTCTGTCCATAGCACTTTTTCACAGAAGAACTCCAGAGAACAAGATATAACTAAGAGAAAGGATAGCTGTACGTTCTTATTTTTTACAATATTTGCAAACATGTCAATACTTTTTGCAAAATGAGTTCATAATTTGCTTCTAAAAATCTAAGTTTTTTTGCAGTTGGGAAATGGTGTAAAGTTCAAATTGAATGTCTAAGCAGTGCCTGCATCATATGTTTTCAGATACAACCTTTCTTTCACAGAAATCTTTTCTCTTAAGAGAAAAAGATCTTAATCTTTTCTCATCTTTACTCACAGATTTTTTTTTATTCATGCTGCATTAGAACTGTTCTAAATATTATCTTGAGTCCACAATATTTTTTCACAAAGAGAAAGTAGCAAAATTGTATAATCCAACACATCAGGACATTTTATGTTTCTTACGCAGGAAAATTAAATATAGATTACTTTTATTAAAATTATTGACTAATACTGTATTAGTGAACTGCATGCAGGAAAATGCTACTACTACCCTAACTGATGCTAAACAACATTATTAATACGCCAAAATAATAAAGATTACATTTTTTTATTGTATGTTCCTTTTGTCTTTATTATCTTACATTTATATTAAAAAGGTGTGCTTCTAAAAGCAGAGAATGGGAGGATACTGAAACCCTTTACAGCCAGCTACCCTGTTCTTCCACGTAAGCAAATCCTTGGGACTTGCTTGTTAATCACCGACTGGGGATTTCTAGTTCAAGGCATGTCAGACACTGAGCACGGTGATTCTGCATGTATCAACAGCACTGCCCTGAGTAACTTCACGAGTTCACGCAGCAGCTCCGTGCAGTGGGGTACCCAACCGTCAAATGCCAGAGCTGTCCTGAGGGTGTCCCAGGAGGCATTTACAGGAATGAGAACTGAGCATTCATGAGTTTACAAAGAGAAAGTGAGGAGTGAAGACAGTACTAGATGCTTGAAATTCCCCAACTTGGATTATGATAACCAGTGCATTCTTGCCGTTACTATTCACAAATAGGCTACGCTACATCTTGTATTCAAGGGCATTTCTGAAAAAAGTGAAGCAGTATTGGAGTGAATAACCATTGGTCTTTTCCTCAGGAGTTTTTAAGAATCTCTCTGGAAGCGCCATGTTCCTAGAAGCTATCATTTGTGGATACTGGTATGGAAAAAGGCAAGTGCAGCTGGAAAGTGGGCCTGTTGGTTATTCCTTACCAATTGCTTCAGTAAATTTCTGAAAATGTTCATTTTATACACTTACATAATTTTATATTGCACTCCTCTATAACTTACATTGAAAACACTCAGCGGTGAATACTGGACTTAGTATAGAACAAGTTTATGAGCAATTGTATTCTGTATGCCTGCTTGGTTGCTAATGCACAAATAAAATCTCGTAGCGTCTTCCCTGAAATTCATCACATATCTGTCAAGGGAGGAAAATGTTTCTCCTTCAAATTGTTCCGACATGCATAATGAAAAAAAAGCCTAAAAGTTTTGATAGAAAAGCATATGTATCAAAATTGAAAGATGAGTATTTTCAGATGAATATGTAAACAGTGTCTTAAAAGTTTATCTTAAAAGGTATGTAAATTATCCACAAACTGACAGGAATAATAGACTGCTTGAAAAGTAAGGTAGTAAATTGAATAATATTTTTTAATATTCTATACACAGCTTTTTTAAACTTTGCCTTTCTCAGGGAAATAGTTTTGAGATAAATGAAAACTATGCCACTGTCGCTGTAGATCACAGGCCATGGCCATGCAAAAATACTTGTTTCTCCTACCTATTTTAGGTTCTCAATGCTGCGGAAGTCGAAATGTTACTTTAGAACAAGTAGACCATCACTTAAACGTAACAGGAAATTTTGAGGACCATCTTGGCCAACGAGGGAAAACAAATATGCTTACTTACTACTTCTTTGGCACCTTCCTGACCCTGGGGATACGGATAGTGCCATGTGTGATGAATTTGTTAGGAAAGCTTGCTCTGAGCCCTCTCCGCTAGAAGAATCGGGTTCACCGACTAATTCAGTGCAAGATGGGTTCACTTCCTTCTACTAAATGGCATTCTTGATGGTTTTGATGTTGGACGGACAGCACAGCTGCTCTAAAGGAGCTTACCTTTAGAATTTACCAACGTTTGCGTGTTTCTGGTGTCTAGAAATGACGACTGAGGATGCTTTCACCTCCAGGGGGAAACCTGGATTGTACTAGTCTTTGCAGCTCTGTAATCCCCTAGGACGAAAGAAAAAGAAAAAAAGACACAAAAAAACAAACACACACCCCCCCCCCAAACTCTGTATTTGATTTTACCCCATTACTATTCCATTTCTACAGAAAAGCTTCACATACTTTGAAGCGCTCACTATTGAGATACATTATGAAAAATATGGAGTGTGCGCCTCCTAGTCTTGTGTCCAGCCAAAAAAAAAGCAAGAAAATAAACTAATTCTCAAAGCTTTCCATTCAGCATTCGGCCAGTGACGGACTAACTGATGTAAGGTCCCCGGAGGGAGGGCCCCGAGACAGCCCCTCTCGGCCGACAGGGGGCGCCACACCCCCCAGCACCGCCCGCCAAGGCGTGTTCAAACCCCGCCTCTCACCCAATGGTACGGGGCCTCCCCTCCAGGCGGTCCCGCCCCCGTCTCCCGAGAGCCCAATGAGCCGCCAGAGACATCCCGGCGTTTTCCATAAGTTTTTCTTCCCGTGTCTCTCCCGCCTCCTTTCCCTCCGAGCCAATGGCCGTGGGCGCTCCTGCAAGCCAGCCAATAGCAGCGTGCGGCTACGCGCTCCCTCACCCTTCCGCGGGCCCCCCTCAGCGGCGCTGGGTAGCAACCATGGACGCCGAGGTGCAACAGGTAACTGCTGCCGCCGGGCGCCCTCCCGCTCCGGGCCTCTCCGCGGGTGTGGGGCCGCGAAGGGGCTGGGGCCGCGCAGGGGCCCCTGGAGGGGGCGGTGGAGCCGGAGGCGAGGGCGAGCGGCCAGGCGGGACCGGGCCGTCCCGTCCCGGGGTGAAGCGTTTGCGCGAGTGACCAGAGGCCGTCTCTCCCGCAGGCCCTGCTCAATTATTACTGCCAAGAAGGCTACTTCCACCACGTCCGGGCTGCGGCGGATGAGGCGCTGGGGCGGCTGGGCAGCGATCCGGTGTTCCTTTTCTACCGGGCCTACGGCGCCCTGAGGGCAGGTAACGCGGGGCTGGAGAGCTGGGTGTTGTGTCCTGTCCCTTCGCCGCCCTCCTAAAACGCTGGTCTTCCTGGTGTCACAAAATGCAGTGTTTAGCCTGCTACGCAGAAAGAAACCAATATTACAGAGTCTGAATGTTTTCCTTGTTGAGACGATTGCCAGTGTTTCACGAACTGTCACACACACACACACATAGTTTGAATGAAACTGATGGAGACCACATAGTGCTGAAGTGAGAAATAATGAGTGTCTCTTTATTTGTTTCTTTTTAAATGGTTACATGAACGCGGCTCAGGTGAATGGGTTCCTTGGAAGGAATTTGAGCCCTGTTTAAATGCCCATTGCATTGTATCACAAAGGTAAATTTGCTTGTTCTAGCTAATATTTCTTGCTTCAGTGCAGCTGTATCTAACTTTATAATATTCACCTGCCACAGAGGAGCTGACAGTTAATACCTATGAGGAGGATCTTTGTGTACATTAAACAGTTTTGAGATGTTTACTTTGCTAAATCCATATTTCAAGCATGTCCCAGAATACTAACAAGTAACCCAAAGTGGGGGAGGGCAAGGAAGGATTGAAAAGATTTTGAGGTGCTGTATCTGTTCCCAAACTCACTGAATTTTTTTTTAGTCTGTTTTACGTTCCGATTTATCAAGATCTTGTCTCTTCTAATGGTATTCAAAAGATTCACACAAACAAGGCAAAAGTCCTGGCTATATAAAGAAACAGTGCCCTGTATAAAACAAATAATAAAGATTATTTTCATCTTTATGGCAGTTGGCAGAACTAGCACATAACTCCTTTCAAGTTCTCAGCATTGAGATGCTTTTTTCTTTCTTATGTCTGTTTGAAAGACTTGCACAAACAAGTGAAAAGGGATGTGTGAATAATGAAGGAAGTTATGAAGAAAGTGTTATCTAAAACACAGAAGAAAAGATTGAGGGAAAAATTTAAGTCAGTTTGAGGTTTTGATGCTGATATTCTTTGTCTTGAAAAATGTTATAGCCTATTCGACACTTGTTTTCACTAGGTGACATCCAAGAGGGTATTCGACAGTTGGAGTCTATTAAAAGCAAACAGGAGGTGTCACTTTGTACAATGATGGCTCTGATTTATGCCCATAAAAAGAGCCCTAATCCAGGTATGCTCATTAAGACAATACTGCTTTATGCTTTAAACAGCTGTGTGAGAAGATATGAGAGTTGTAGACTAATTCTATGTAACTTAAAAAGGTATGCTCCAGCTTTGCATTTGACATAGTATCTATTACTGAATTGAGGGATACTTGTCAAGATTGTAAACAAAAATACCAAAACACAAAACTGTAAAGAGTAAGACTGAATGTTAAAACACAAAAAAACCCCACATATCTGATTTATCTACCATGATGAAAAATCTTTGGGGGGGGAGGGGGGGGGAAGAAATTTGAATCAAGCTGCTTGGGATTGTTGTTCTGTTTTGTCTGATATGTGTACTTTTAAGCAGAACTGCAATTTAAGAAGTCACTAAACCTGCGCCATTTCTGTCTTTCAAATTACCCTGACCTTACAAATGGGGAAAAGAATTTTGCAAACATTGGTGTTCCTTTCTCCGGTCTAAAAAACGGGGTTATTTTGTTAAGTGTATATTCTCAAAAACACAGCTGATTTATCAGGTAAATGGAGTTGTCATTAAACTATTGGCTTGTTATCTTCCTGCCTGTGCAGATATAACTATTACTGACTGTTTTGTTAAGCGGTGTGATGTGAAACAGCTCTAATGACATCACGCTTATTTGAGTCCCTAAGGATTAATAGTGTAGGGCAGCAAAATCAGCATGCATTTCAAGACTGCCTGAGAAAGACATGGCTGTAAGAGTCAGACATTTGATTTTAATGGCTCCTAAAAAAGGACCTGAAATGAATGTGGGTAAAGAAAATATTTGGCAGTAAGTCCCACACACAAAATGAAATTTCTATATGGGGTTAACCTGATGAGAGCAACTGACAATAAGGATGTAGTGAGGATGTAAGAAAATAAGCTTTAGTGTTAAGAAACACATCACACATTTTCCAGGGATTCTGGAGGTAAATCATCTTGTGTTCAGCATTTTAATACTGCTCTACAGTTAAATGTAGATATTTGTGATATTTTGAGATGCTATCAGCAAAAGTTCTGAACAAAACCTTTTCAGATCGAGATGCTATTCTAGAATTGGATGCCAAAATGAAGGAGCAACGTAAAACAGCAGGACAGCAGGCTCTCTACTTTGCTGGCTTATTTTTGTGGCATCTTGGTCGTGAGGACAAAGCCCGTGAATATGTTGATAGAATGATCAAAGTTTCTGGTGGTGGTAAAGAGGTAACTTTTTTTTCCCTGTATAAAATAGTAATAGTACCGTGTATTCTGTGAAGGTAGACGTATTGCTCCAATGCTGTTTAGAGGTTTTCTTTAACTGCTTTGTGTTCTAATACTTTCTTTCTTAATGTCATACATTCATTTGGCAGGGCTGAGTAGAATTCCCATAATTATTACTTTGTCCGCCAAGTATTCATTTTCACTTAAGAAATGAGAGGGCTACGTTGACCAATGGAAATAATATGTAGTTATGCCAATTTTGCCACTTTGATACTGAGCATCATAATTCCTAGCGAAAACTAAATGTAGGAGTCTCACTAGAGGGAGACACCTGTTTTGAATCAGAAGATTTAAAAATACCCAGAGTATTGGGGTTTTAAATTTTCGGCAGTTGTTAAAGGCAAAATTTGCATGGGTTTTTAGTGAATGTGATTTATTTTAAAATATGTTTAAGTGTTGTCTGTAACAGTGTCTTCTGCATTTATATACAGACATCAAAATTGACTAGAATCTCTAAAGATTAAAGAGGTTTGTGAAAACATACTGTGGTTTTTTTAAAGGAGGTATTTAGCTTCAATTCAAGGAGAGGAAAAACCAAAAATAACTTTTTTTTTTTTGTCATCAGACATCTTCAAGGCAGAGCTGTTACTTGAATGCATAATTGTTCTATTATGACACTAGTATTAAACACAAATGTTTCTGAATTGTTCCTCTGTGTGGTTCAGTACACTGCTCAATTTGTAATCTACAGTTTTATGGTTTGTATGATGTTATCTGGGTTAGAAATCTGCAATTATTCTAAACAAACATTAATTGCTGAAATTACATTATGAATTTAAGTAATGGCTTAGGTTTTGAACGATCACTAATAATTAAAATGAGTAGTTATTTTAAATTACTGGCTAATTTTTACTAATTAAGAAATAATTAAGGATATCACAAAGCATTAATACATTATTTTCTAAATAGACTAAGGATATGCCATTTACTGCCTGGTAAACTAGCAGTATTTCTGACTTTGCTTATTGAAACTGTAGTAGTTGGGTTTTGTTTGCTTGTTTTTGATTTTAAGAGACATTGTTTGGGAATGTTGCTTAGTAGGAAATATTTCCAGCTGAAGTATTTAATGTATTTGAAATAATTAACTTATTTTTTTTACAGAGGGACGGGCACATACATAAAAATGTGCATTAGCATTTAAATACACAGAAAACAAATAGTTTTCCTTTTCTAAGTTTACTTAGACTTATCCCCTTATCCCTTTTCCTAGTTTGACAATACAAAGTTATGTGTACTTCAGATTTTTGGGAGGTGGTTAGGGGTGCTTAAACTTTGTGAAATATGATTTGCTTAATATATGCAGTTCGTTTTGATAAAATACTCTATATACTCCTTTTACAGAAGTAAAATAACTCCCATTTTTCTAGAATGCCTGAGTATATGAATTTCATCTGGTTCCTGTTGCATAATAAAATTATGACCCTGATGGTTAGCAATTACAAAATATGGCTCTTCTACTAACCTTTGAGCTTTAAATGCATGATTCACTACTTTAATTTTATGTTATGAAAGAGCTAGTGATATTTTATAGTTTAAATATTTGTTTTGATGACAATTATAATTTGTTTAAATAATGCAGCACTTCAAAATAGATTTGATTTACTTAAGCGATAATTAAATATCTGAAACGCATAAGAGAAATAAAATTCATTAATCACAAGTAATACTTTCTTCAATGAAAAGACATGCATCACCTTTTAAAAAGGTCTAAGTACTATTTTATTTTATTTTTTAATAATACTATTGGGGATTTGAAAAATGTCAGATCTTTGCCCTTCGCACACAGTTTTTTCTTTTTAATCAGACAATAGAAAAAAAAACAGCACCCCATGTGTTTCTCAGTATTTCGTATAAACAAAATCTTAAGAAAATATTCTGCGGAAATGTTTGCAGTCTTATGCTATCAGTTCTGCAAGGTTTTGTTCTGTCTGCTGAGCATGTTAGACTAGTTCAGTGCCATTGTTTCTTTTTTTAATCCTGTAAGTAAATATACTATTTGGTTAATTTCATGCTGGAATGAATTACTAATATTTTAGGCTATGCTGTAGACTGGTTATAATTTCAAATACATTTTTAATAGCTAAAAATAAGTACTTTAAGTCCTACTTTATTTTTAGGGTATTTCTACTTATTACTGTATCTAGTATACTTTTTTACTACCTAGTTAGCAAAGAATTCCAATTTATATTTTGTTTACAGGGGTTGATTTTGAAAGCGTGGCTTGATCTCACCTGTGGGAAAGAAACTCACATTAAAAAAGCCGTGAAATACTTTGATGAAGCACTGCAGGAAGGCAATGATGTTTTTGCTCTGCTTGGTAAAGTAAGTTATTTCATGATTCTAACGATTTCTAAATGTCATATTAGTCTTGTAGGGTGATTAGAGAGATGCTGAGAAGACTTGTCTATTATAAGTGAGCTTGTTCAAGGAGTAGAAATATAGCTCAGTCATTCTGGTTTTGTTCAGAGGAGACTAGGTTTTAGCAGAAATGAAGTTTGATTTGTAACATTGTTGAAGGCATGTAAAACAGTTATCACACAAATTGATTACTAGCACAATAGAATTATACTGACAGTTGTGTTTCCTGTGGTAGACAGCCCATTTTAAATATTTTATAGTTAATTTTAACAAGTACGGGGTTTCGTAAGACTTCTTACTTTGTAGATTAAGACAAAAGGGCATACCTGGGTTGCAGTTATGTACGCTGTGTCTGTTACCATGTACATAATTATGAATTTCTGGGGAGTTCTTGTTGTATTATTACATTTATCTATTATAAAACATTGGTGCAGTGGGATAGTACTTCACTAAATACAATGTATACCTTTGTTTTTCTTTTTTTTTTAATGAACTGGAGCTGGTAACTGTTTCGTCCCAAACATCTGTACGTCCTTTCAGTATGTTACAGTATGTTAAAATTATGTGGCTGGCTTTTTTTTTTTCTTTTTCCCCTTGGAATAAAATTTGCTACCAGATGATACTTTAGGCTCTGTTAAACAGCAGTGTGAAAGAGAAAGGTATGTGTTAAATACAATCAGTCTAAATGTATATTGAGGTTATGACTTTATTATATGTGCAAACCCCCCCGGTTTTATTCATGTGTTGATACGTTAGAAATGAGGTTTCAAATCACCTGAAAATATAAAAGTATTTGTGATTTCTTTCTTTTTGCACGGGACACCTATCCACATTACAGAATTGCTGAGTGCCATAGCAAAAAAAAAATAGTAGTTAAACATTGGTGTGATCATCTATAAATGTTGTTAACACTCTCTTTTAATCATCATTAGTCTGTTTCAAGTGCTTGTTTTGATTATATTTCATTAAGGGAATGGCATGAATTGTTTTTACACATTTTTTTGTTTCAGAGTATACTGCTTGTTTATATCACAGACATAGCTAGTTATTAATATGTCTATTTAATATTCTAAAGCTAAATCCAGAAAAAAATTGTTCAATGAAAATAAGACTAAAGTTCAGGAGAGCGTGCACAGGAGTATTTGATTAGGCATGTGTACTCAGCTGTGTGTGGACTGTTGAGTTCAATTACCAGTATATCTTAAATTTAGTTACTGCAGTTAGATTTTAGACAGACAGCTATCTTGCTATGGCTTAAGAAATTAACTCTCAGAAACTACTACGTTTGCACCATTTCTATCTCAAAAATATGAAATACAATGGCATGCACAGTCAGCTGGAATATGGTCAGTAAAATCAAAGCAAAATATAGGATTTAGGGCCTAAACTGATTTCTACTCAAATTAATTTAAAACTATGATACTTGATACTTCAGAAGTAATTATGTATTTAAGTACCCTGTAAATTGCCTTACAATTAAAGAAATGTTAATGCCAGCAACAACAGCGACCTACTGAGTGTGGATTTTTAGATGGTACGTACCTCAGGGCTTGAAAAAATGTTTCATCTGTGGGTTGTGTTCAATATCCTAAAATTATGAGATGCTTTATACAAAGTTATTTAAAACCTAATGAGACATTTTTACTCCTCACTACATCTCTCTGTCTTTTCCTTGCTTGTAACTGACTAGTAACTTGTAAACGCTGAACTGCAAATACCTTTGATACCACGCACCAGGTTTTACACATCATCTTTTACTATTTGATTGTTGCAGTATCTGTAGTTGTGGTTGATGCTGAAGTAAAACTATCACTTAAAGAAAGATTTTTCTCTCACTAGCTTTTTTTTCCTGGTTTCTGTATGAAAGAACTTCTGAATCTTCTCACCTATGTGAGTGTACAGGCTTTTGATGTGACTTCTCTTCCTTCCATTAGGCACAGTATTTTGAGGTCCGACAGAATTATTCAGGAGCTCTGGAGACTGTGAACCAGATAATTGCAAACTTTCCAAACTTCATTCCTGCTTTCATAAAGAAAATGAAGCTACAACTAGCCTTACAGGACTGGGAGCAGGCAGTTGAAACGGCACATAGGTTGAGTATGAAGTAGTGCATTGCTAATTATGTTTTTTGCCACGTTTACACCGTAAGAACACTTTGAAACAAAAGCAGATAGGTTTCCATTCATTTTTAATGAATTTGAATGTTAAATCAGTTTTTCCAAAAAATACATTTAAACTAAATTGTGTTATTAGAACCCAGCCTTCTAATTCTGTGAGAGTCCTACATCAATACGTGAATCCATTTTGGATGGAAGAGGACCTTTTCTGAGATAGGCCTAAAGAAACAAAGGTGTGCTTTCAGTTGAGAGCTATGACTTAAAGTAACTGTGCAGTACAAGTTATTTTATTCTCCTTCTAGGATAAAACAGATGATCAAGCAAAGGTTTTGTTTTGGTTTCTTTACATTAATCTTTTGTTTGGCTTTAGATTATTACAGAAAGATGCCCTCAATTTAGAAGCGATAAGAATGGAGGCCCTGCATTATCTGTGCAGGGAAGGAAATATCTCTGAGGTGAGTCTTCGAAGCAGCAGACTGTTGAGCATAACCCAGACTTTGTAGGGACTAGATCCCATGTGCTCTATCTTCTTTATCTCTTATTCTCATAAACTTTGGCTTGTCCTGTGCTACAGTATTTATCTGCAGGAAGAGGTATATTCATCTGTTCTGACTCAAATGGCTGTTTTAGTTTATTGTTGGGGCGTTCTACGGATGCCAAGGGAAATACAATTTTTTGCTTATCCAGAGAAGAGGAATCAAGCCACACAGAAGTCTTCTCTGGACAGTTAATTAAATCATGTTGATCTGAATCATCAAAGTAATATTTTATTATTTAAATGCTCTTTTTAAAATTCAGAAGATATTGTAAGCCTTCAGTTATTTTTAAGTATTTTATTAATTGAAGTAAGAGAAATAATGAGGTCTTATAGTAATAAATTTTTGGAAGGGGGTTAGAGTCACTTAACGACGGTCTGCAACGTTAGGTTGTATAACCTTCGCTTTGTTCCATCTTTTTTGACAATTACTGGGGTTTTTTTACCTCTAAGAATTCTCTTTTCCTTCTACTCCCAAGATAACTTTCTTCACAGGGCTATATGCATGTATTTTGTATATGTGGTGCTTGTGCCATTCTTCAGTAAATTTTAAAATACATTTTCTAAATTGTTAGGAAGAATCATTAAATATTTGTAATATATTTTTTTCTCATTATGCAAAGTTGCTGGTATAGTTTAAGTGGAGATTTAGCAAAAAAAGTAAAATGTTTTTGGTGTTTTGTAGGTTTTTCAAGTTCTAGAGGAAAAGATACTTTAGGAAGTTTAACACACTTTTAGTTATTGCAAAGAACTCTTTTGTCATTAGTGTAACAATTGCAGACTCCAGTTTAGTAAAGCCGTCCAGGAATGAAGCTTGCTGGACATGGTACCATGTAAACAAAAAATTCTGGGGTAAAAAGTCACATATGACTTAAGATTCATGTCTAGAAAAAACTTAAAAAAACAATGGAATTTATCCATGATTCAGTGTCTACATGTAAAATCATATTAAAAAAACCCTATGTACCTTATTATTGTAACCACAGAAATATCTAAAGTACCGTAGGTGGTTTGAGAAACTGTGATGTTAAAAGTCTGAGGGTCTAAAGCGTTTTGGTTCTGAGCATGTATGTTTGTATCACGGTGAAGCCGGAGCAAGATTCACAGATTAGGGATTCTTCAGACTACCTTGCTTCATGGGACACTTTCATTATATCAGGTTCAGCTCAAGTCTTTCATTATTTTTTATTTTTTTAGAGCGTGTAAAGAGGACATGTGATCTACTTTATTGCCACTTTACTATTTCAGAGTATTTTTCTAGGAATTCCAAAATAAATCTAACTCTGGGCCCTGAAAACTTCTGAGTTTAAATTTCAAGATATTATTGCATAGTAAAATATTTGATTAGTTTTTAGTGAAAACTGTTCAGTTGTCCTAATCCTTTCTTTCTATTACTTATTATGTTACTCCTTTTTTCTCCAAGGCGTCAGCAAGACTGGGAGACTTAATTAAGGCACTGGACAGGTTAGAACCACATAATTCGCAACTCTTCTGTAAAATGGCTTTAGCTTTCAGTAGAACAGTGAGTATGGTTTTTTGTTTGGTTGTTTTGGGGTTTTTTTAAGCAGCATACAACTAGCTTTATACCCTGATTTTTGTTTTACTTTCTGGTAGACAGATGTTAAATGTCTACTAAAAAGTAGAAGATTGGAGACAATTGAAATTACCTTGTGTATTCTTTGGTAATTACATTTTTTAAAGCTTTGCATTCAGTATGAATTACGATACTGAAGCCATCTCATTTCCAAAAATGTTTTTACAGCTTGCTTTTAAATGAGAAACAGATTTCCCATGAAAATACACTCAATTGTCCACCAACCATATTCTTTATGCAGGAAAGTGACAAGACTAATCATATAGACCTGAAACTGGAGGTTTCTTTAATCTTTATATTTATCAGATTAGTTTTAAGGAAGCATTGAAAGCAACCATTAACTATTCCTTCATTGTATGGTATTGTATATTTATGTTTGAATCCAGTACACTTTAATGTCACAATTTTTATAGAATTACTACAGATTATATTAGAGATGATGTTGTTTAGACTGCTACAGTGATATTCAGTGTGTTTTTCTAAGTGAATCTGAAAAATAAGAAAAACTTAAGGTTTAAAGATTATTCTTACCATTAGTGTGGTCGAAACCAACTCATCCTTCAGCATACGCAAACCTTAGTTGAAAGAGCGTCTGATTTGGCATCCGACAATGCAGAATTTGCTACTGAACTTGGCTACCAAATGATTTTACAAGGGAAAGTGAAAGAAGCTTTAAAATGGTACAAAACTGCTATGACACTTGATGAAACAAGTGTTTCTGCACTAACTGGTAAGGTCTTACTCTTTCTTCTGATTTTTTTACTGGTCTTAAGACACAGCTGATACTTTTTTTTTTTTTAATCAAGTTTTCCTACCAGTGCTACTAGGGAAATCTAGAACTGTTAGGAGTGTTGGGCAGTACTTCCTGGTTCATGTTACGATGTCTTCCCTGTAGCAACAGTTTCCCTTCACTGGATATATCTTTTGGCCTTCCTTTTGGAAATGAAACTGTTCTCTTTTAAATTAGAACTCTCAAAGTAATGGCAAGGACAGAGATGTGGCTGTATTATTATTATTGTTGTTGTTATTATTTATTATTATTTTATTTCTGTAGTGCCTAAGAACTAGAGAACTCTAGAAAAATAAATTCAAGGGCAGTTGATAGAGCAAGCTATCCATGTATGTGTCTAAATTAGATTGAAAAACATAATCAAGTCAAAACATCTGATACTTCTGATATACATGTTATGTTCTTTGGAAAAAAAAAATATTGCTCTTGCTAAAGTCCAGTTGGTGTCAAGAAAATGGAGAGAAAACATAGCATACTTGCATCACAGATTTTCCCCTGCATTTTTTTCTCCTTGACTATGCAGTTGCCTTCTAATCTGAAATTTCAAACATTGAAATGAAAAATTTAGGGGGTAGGAGTGGTTTGTGCGGGGAGTTGGGGAGGTGTGGGTTTTTGTGGTGTGTGTTTGTTTTGTTTTTTTTACTTCATTTTGCTTCTTGTACTTGTTCTGAATTTAGAAGCCAGACTTTGTGGTTCTTCTACTTAATCTAGAACCAGTTGAATTTACTGTTTTAAACTTTGTAATATAAGGGATGAGGTCTTTCCATGGAACTGCTTTATGGCATTGCATATATTAATGTATCAATCATTCATCATCTATCCTAAGTATTTCTTACAAAATCTGCATTACCATGAGTCTTTATCTATTCGTTCTTCTCGTATCCACACTTTATGAAGAGGTTGAGGGGAGAAAAGGTTAATTCTGGAAAACAAAGCTTGTGCTTGACTAGGAAGACAAATCTACAATAAAATACTTAAATATGTTACAGGAATTATCCGTTGTCAGCTAATACAAGGGCAATTAGAAGATGCAGAGCAGCAGTTGGAGTTTCTTAATGAAATTCAACAGTCCATTGGGAAATCTGGGGTAGGAGACATCTTGCTTCATTAAAATACTTTGATTACAGTCTGAATTGTGATCTACAAGCTACTTCATGTTCTGTATTTAAGTCACTTGAGCAGAGCATTCTTAATGGAATTTCAATTTTTTCTTCCTATCAACTTAAGTTAATGTGTTGCCTAACTCTGCAGCACAAGGCTGTTTGCTTGCAGAGTAAAAACATCATTGCCTTTCTGCAGTGCTTTATCTCTGAAGATAGGTTTGAAATGTCAGGAAGGAAGGGATATTAATTGTTTTTGGGATTTTGCGCTCAAAAAAATATAGAGCTTCTCACACAAATTAAAGGAATGCGTTGATATAATAATCATCAGTGTCACTTACAGTGAACATACTAAATGCCTTACAGTATGCCTAAATATAAAGAAGAAAGGCTAATAATAGTAATTATGTAGTATTGCATAAATAACAGGTGAATGTATCTGGAATATGGAGAATGCCTTATTTCTTTTTTTTTCTGTAGGAATTGTCTTTCTTGCATGCAGTCCTAGCTATGAAAAAACATAAGAGACAAGAAGAAGTTCTTGCCTTATTGAATGATGTTCTGGATACTCACTTTTCATCTTTGCATGGTTTTCCTCTTGGTGTGGAATATTTTGAAAAACTAAACCCTGATTTCTTGCTGGAAATCATTAGGGAATACCTTAATTTTTGCCCAGCACAGGTAAGCAGCTGTAGATTACGTCTGTCTGAAAATGGTAATTATTCATGGATTTAATTTTGAGATCAGTTTATCATGAAGCAAAAATTTAGAAACTTTTCACTCTTAAAATGTGAATTTATTTTAAGTAAAAGTGTGTTTTAAGATATTTGATCAAAATAACTATGAAAATACGTCTTTTGTGAAGTGAACGAGTTGTAATAATGACACGTGAGGAAACTTCGGATCTTTTTTTAATGCACTGTGTGTGTCTATTTGTACGTCTTTAGTATCTCTTTTGATCAGGAAACTGTAACAATACAGTGAAGAGAGCTATCTCCATATGAAACGAGGATGTTCACACTGACTATCCTATTCTTGAAATATTTTTGTCAGCTGAGGATATCTTTTCAACGTACATATGTTCTTTCTTTGTTTCAGTTTCTTTGATGTGTTGGTAAAAATCAGTGGAATGCTACCTTTTTTTTTTTATATTATTACTAATCTCAAACAGAAGTCTCACTTAGATGGCTAATTTTCTGTGACTGCAGTTGTTTGTGCTAGTTTTGGCAACAAAGGCATGTAGAACTTAATAAATTGAATGGGGACCTGACATCTCTAAAACAGAAGAAAAACATTTAAAGTTTCTTTAGAAAGTGTCTTCCTTAAATACGTTGTTCATCTGAAATAGCTGGGAGACAACTCTTGTTATCCTGTCATTAACAGATTTCTAGTCTAATTATAGAACCTTCACATAAATATTTGTTTATGTACAGTTTTAAAATCTTAACATGCAAACAAGTAGTTTTCCATTGTTATGATCTGTCCTACCATCTATAATGAAATGGTAAAGGTTGAAAGTCTAAAACATCAGTAGCAATGACAATTTCATGTCATGGATGCAGAAAAAGCATCATTCTGTGAGGTAGTGTCTTGTCTGAAGATTTCCTTGGGGTATATTCCAGAAGTACTTAGTGGTGATGATGGTTTTTAATTTGGAATGAAAACTGTTTTTCCTGTCCATATAATGATTTGTAAAAGAAAAGATAGGCTTTTCCTGAAGTTTCATTATCTCTTTATTGCAAAAAGGAGTTTGTGGTATTAGAAAGTAAGGAGTTTAGCCAGGTGGTGGATGCTTCCAGTTTGATAGTGGAGGATTGCTGCTTTCCCGGGACATGGGTCCTGTGGAAATGTTAGCTGTGAACAGAACAATCTTTAGATGCCTCTTCCTTTTTTATATATAACAGTTAGCAACTAGCTAAAGTAATAGAGGGAAATGAACAACGTTTCTGATAATGAGCAACTGAAATGTGGTACATCGTACTAGCAGTTTACATGAAACTAGATATTTCTCAGCTTTGTTGAGAAATAGTTTGTTGCTAGCAGTGTGGAATGAGGGTAGGAGGGACAGGACCAGAACCTTTTCTGACACCAGATGTTTATGGACTGACTCTTCAGCTTATGTCAGGTCTAACGCTTTTTATCATCCTTGAAGTCCAGGAGGCTGTCTTGTGTTCCTGCTGATAATGAAGAAGTTGCCCCCTTAAAATTAAAACATGTCTTTATATTTCTTCGCAATGACAGCTTTCGGCTTTTTGGGATGAAGAAAATAGCAATGATTTGCTATTGCTCATTTGGGTTTAAAGGGAAGCTCAGACTTAAAAATGAAATTTAAGTCAAAAACACGTCAACTGAATTGTTGCTTTTTGTTTTGATTCCTAGCCTGCAAGTCCTGGGCAGTCTCCTTCACCACTTCTCAAGCACTGTGCTTCTGTTCTTGAAACTGTGGTAAAAACTGTGCCTGGTCTTCAACAAGCTATCTTTTTAATTGCAAAAGTAAAATACTTGTCAGGTAATAGTTAAATGAATACTAGCTATCCACCTCTTTATTTTCTTTAATATAAAAAATTAATTTCACACTTTTAAATCATAATGAGTATTTGTCTTTCACTGCAGAACACTTGATTACAGCTAAGTGAAGAACATTTGCACTGCCTTTTTTGTGATTTGTATGAGCATAGCTTAATTGTACAGGTACATAAATATGGTGGGGTTCTTTTTATCAATTACTTCCAAAAAAGATTGCTTACTGAATGATTTACAGATGGAACAATGGGAAAATATCTTCCCTTTGACCTGGTTTTGATTTCATTCCATAGCCACATAATACTTTGTCTGCAAGTTTATTCACTAAATGCTCATATTTATTTAAAAAAAAAAAAAAAAAAAAAAAAAAAAAAAAAAAAAAAAAAAAAAAACACACAAAAACAAACCACAAAAAGCCACCCAAACAACCCAACACAAAACCCCCAAATCATAAAATTGGTGGATAATTAATAAATGCTCTGTGTTTAACCTCTGCATTTCATACCAACTACTCTTTCATGTTCCCTTTTTTAACTTCCTAGGGGATATTGAAGCAGCCTACAGTCATCTGCATTACTGTCTTGAAAGGAATCCTTCTTATGCAGATGCACACTTACTGATGGCCCAGGTGTATTTGGCTCAAAACAATACTAAACTATGTTCTCAATCCTTGGAACTCTGCCTGAGCTACAATTTTGAGGTGAGTTTACAAGTTTAATATCTAAATGTTTATATGAACATGGTATCTGAATATTTATCAATGAAATGACCATAATGACAAAACTAATACCTTATTACAACATTTTGAAATTGTTTTAAAGTACAAAAGAAATAAATGGTATCTTTTTCTCAAATCCTTACATAAATATTAAAAACATTATATAAACAATTTGTAATTACAGACTAACACCGTAAGAGTCTTTAAAAGCCAACATAGGACTTGAAGAGTGATCCAGTGTTGTTTCTAGACTTTTTTGCACAGATGTACAATTGCTAATGAATATATGCACAGATGCATGAGGGCATCAGGAGGGGTCTGTAGTTACCTCTTGACAGTTTGTGCTGCTTTAAGCACTCTTAAATGTTAAGAGAGTAGCCATATGCTATGCTCTCTTGCATTAATGTCACATCTTTGTTCATTGTTTTTCTCCCTTCAGGAGCAAATTTGTAAATTAAGAACTGTATTAGAAGACTTTCACTGTTTTGCAGTGGTCCTCACCAGTTTTATTTCTTGGGGCTAATACACTAAAGTATGGGATTTTTGATTAGTTGACATCAGTGGAACTTCATATATGACTAACGCTCCACACATCACTCGTTAGGTCTGAGTTCTGCTAAGTCTCTTGACAGCTTAGCTGAAAAGTGACAAACTACCATTTCCTTGCAAGCATGCTGCCATCTTGGTTCCTTCCTCGAGGTGATGCAAGAAAGATGCAGATTAACTACCTAGTTAGGAGACACTGAGGTGTTTGCGAATTAGAATACAGTTACATTTTCCTTATTGATATTTCCTTTTCATGTGAAGTATATTTTAAGAAGGTGGAAAATGGCAGGCAGGACTTATGCCAAATAACGATTGTATACCTCTTTAAATTAATAGCCTAATGAAGTGTGGGAGATGCTCCAAATCCCTTAAAATTCAGTCTAGTTTCAAATAATGCTGTAATGAATGTTTTTCTATCCCGGAGTCTCATCTCGTATTTTTTCTTTTTTAGTTAAAAGCTTACTTATTATTTTGCATACTCTTTGAAAATTCTAATATTTTCATAGGGAGCTTACTGACATTGAAATTGGATATATTTGGAGGAATAAAGGAACCGAGGTCAATGTTTGGTTGTTGTTTGGTTTTTTTGGTTTTTTTTTAATTGAAAATCTTCTTTCAGGGGATTTGAATACTATGCATAAAGTAAAATTTGGAAATTCCTTATCTTGTTTCTTTAGGTGAGAGAACATCCTGTTTATCACTTAATTAAGGCTCAAACCCAGAAGAAGATGGGAGAGTTATCAGAAGCTGTTAAGACCTTACAGATGGCAAAGAATTTGCCTGGAATGAGAAAATCTACACCTTCCTCAAAAACTAAAGGAAAAAGAATTGAAATTGATGCAAGTGACCGTGTGTCTGTCTTCCTAGAGTTGGTAGAAGCTCATCGTTTGAATGGAGAACCGGTAAGACGGCAAACTTGTTAAGATGTAATACATGCCTGAAAACAATTTCCGCTTCCCATTAACATAAGTGTCTATCCTTGTTAGTTCAGAATAGAAAAGCACCACCTCTTTTACCAAGAGGACTTGGTAAAATTTCGAAGATGTTAATAGCTGACTTGATAACTTGTACCTTAAACTGTACAGAGGAGAGAAAAAAAAAAAAAAAACCACAACTAATTGCAGGTGCTCAATTTTGAGTCTATAAAACCCCTTTTAATTTTGAGGAGTGAATAATGTTGATGTTCATTTTCCAGCATGTAGATTCCTGTTTTGCTGTCTAATGCTATTAGAAGTATTTTTGGATTGTGTCCCTATCTTTGTGTATCAGCATCCTTGCTATCTGCTGTATCTTAACAAGCAGTAGGGCATTACGTACATGTAAAAATATAAGAGAAGGCATACAATCGTGTCGTTGAAAGCGACATCTGGAGGTATTCCTGCTCAAAGCAGGACTTGTTAGTGCAAGGTGCTAAAGGCATTGTCCAGTTGAATTTTGAGCACTTACTTGTATATATGCAACACAAATGTTATTTTCTCTAGTAAAACTTTTTATGGTAGTTCATATCACATAAATTTTACTTACAAAATCAAGGGGGGGGGGAAAAACGAACGAACAAACTTTTGGTTGGTTTGTGTAATGCCACCAAACATTCATTTGCTTATGATGTCTTTATTTTTGGCTGTTCAACAACATGAAATACATTAATTCTATTTGGTTTATTATTTGCAGCATGAAGCTGCTATAATACTGCAAGATGCCATTAATGAATTTTCTGGAACTCCTGAGGAACTAAGAGTCGTGATTGCAAATGCAGATCTGGCAATTGCTCAAGGAGATGTTGAACAAGCCTTGACTATGCTCCGAAATATTACACCTGAACAGCCGTACTTTGTGCAAGCTAAAGAAAAAATGGCAGATATTTATCTTCAGTACAGGAAAGATAAGAAGTTATATGCTGGCTGCTATAGGTAAAAGTTTGGGGGGGGAGGCGGTGTCTGTATATATTTTCCTAAATGTTTAATGGTGGCATGGTGAGCTCACTTTTCCCCCTTTCCACTACAATAAGTCAGAAATACTTAGTGACATAATGAATTCATTTAAATAAATGTTGTAACATTTAAAACAGTAATTAGAAGTCCTATTTTGGAAAGATATTTTGGGGGTTTTTTTGTTTTATTTTCCATAAGCAAAGACAAACTAAAATCTGCAGAGGATAAATTTGTTGTGCCCTATTTGTTGTTTAGGTACCAGTGTTGACATGTTAACCATTGAGCAAGGTTCTGTCTTCTCTTTCCAGAGACCTAGTAGAAAAACTGCCAAGTGCTCATACTTTCCTCCTCCTTGGTGATGCATACATGAATATTCAAGAGGTAAATTCTTGCTAGAGATTAATAGATTGAGTCATTTGTTGACTTTGGCAAGTTCAGACAATGTAGCATGCTGACTCTTATTGATAGGTAGCTGGCAAACAGAAACTGCTTTAGGATTTAAAAATCATAATTACTGGCTATGAATGTAACTGGTCTAAGTTCAAAGAAGAAGCTGTTGAAACACATTTCTTCTGATAGCTGACCAAGTGAAAGTCAAGGTGAGAATTTTATCTGGAAGAACACTGACCATAAGACTAAGGAAAATGTAAAGTAAGGGGTAAATTAAATTTAGAAAGAAGTTGGAGGTGTTCAGAAGAGTTCTGAAACACATTCTGGTTTAGCATGGAAATGTAAATTTACATGGGATTTACACTTCCTGCAGTTTCATTGTGACCATTCTCTTGGAAGTATTGTAACTTATGAACCACTAGTACTTGGTAATCGTTCCTGGAGGTTTTACCAGATTTTGTTTTCTTCATACACTTTTTTCTTAATCCTTAGCTTCTGTGTTTTTGTCTTTTACTGTTGAAGCCTGATGAAGCCATAGAAGTCTACGAGCAGGCCTTGAAGAAAAATCCGAAAGATCCAACTTTAGCAAGTAAAATAGGAAAAGCCCTAATCAAAACGCATAACTATTCAAAGGTATTCTATAAATAGTGTATTAGGCTAATTAAGTACTGTGTCCATTATTGTGAACATGTGGGCTTTGCATGATTTTGTTTTCAGGTTGAGTAGAAACAGCATTTCACTTTAAAGCACAAAACAGACTTTTAATCCGGGAAGTAAGTTTTCAGATCCTCTTCAAAATACCTGGTCAGTCAGCTCTGTGGCTGTTGCACAGGACAGAGAGGGGTAGAAAGTATTCTGGGACAGCCTGGGAAAAGCAAGCAGGGCTGTAATGCTGGGGAAATGGTGTGGTTGTACCATTACAGGAATCTTGAACTTGGGTCTTTTATGTTTTTTTTACAACTCACTGAACCTTTTAATACAATGTTCTTAAATAGCATCCATGTTACCAAAAACACTTGACTGTTTTGTGCATATGTGCTGCGAAAGAAACAGAGTTTCTCATCTCCTTTTTTTAGAGGAAGCCAACATCTTCCCAAGCTGGCATGTACATTCTGTACAAATTGCTTTAGCATGGATTGATAGACAAGTTTAAATTGCAGAGGAATCAGTGCCAACTTCCTAACTTTCAGTGTCTGCTCTTTTTTCTAGTCATTTGTACTGAAATAATAAACAGTAAATGGGTACAGACAGTGCCTGGGAGACCAAGTAAGAGAAATGGCTTAGTGCTTTGTTTCAGGAGCACCTCTTCCATAAGTGCTTAGCACAATCTTCCTCTGTACTTATGGAAGTTATTTCAACTAATGGTCCCTTTATCTCTCTTGGACTTGGAAGAAATTAGGAGAAGGACCACAAAGATGACTGGGGGCTGGAGCACCTCCCCAGTGAGGACAAGCTGAGAGAGTTGGGGTTGTTCAGCCTGGAGAAGAGAAGGCTCCAGGGAGACCTTATAGCAGCCTTACAGTACTTAAAGGGGGCCTACAGGAAACATGGAGAAGGACTCTTTATCAGGGAGTGTAGTGATAGGACAAGGGGTAACGGTTTTAAACTGAAAGAGGGTAGGTTTTAGATTAGATACAGTAAAGAATTTCTTCCTAGTGAGAGTGGTGAGACAGTGGAACAGGTTGCCCAGAGAAGTTGTGGATGCCCCATCCCTGGAAGTGTTCAAGGCCAGGTTGGATGGGGCTTGGAGCAACCTGGTCTAATGGGAGGTGTCCCTGCCCATGGCAGGGGATTGGAACTAGATAATCCCTTCCAACCCAAACTATTCTATGATTCTATGAAATCTATTTTCTGCCTTGGATTCAGGACAGGATTCCTAGCTCCCATCATCACTTTTTGTCAGGCATAATACTGATTGAAGGTTCCAGTCTGAGTTTGTGTGTTACCAGTTTAGGTAAGTGATACTGCACAGACTCTTTCAAGCGCTGTACTAATGTGCCATCATCTTATCTGTTTAAAGTTGCATTTTTATTACCATTGTGGCAGGAGGTTGCCAAAGGAGAAAAGTGCTGTTGGCTTCATGGAGTTAACCCGAAGGTTCTCCATCTTGTGGGGATGTCTATTTAATAGACTTTTTTTTTTCCAGGCAGACTATTAATGACCAAGCAAGTTACCAAGCAGTGACTAGGGACTTCTGTTGCATAAAAATCCCACTACAGATTTCTTTCTTGTCACATTGGATGTGAAATATCCAGTGTGTTGCTGCAGCAAATAAACTGTTTTTAGAGTGACATATGTCAAACAATGTGATTAGTCAACTGCACTTTCACTGTTTTTAGGTTGGATAGAAGCAAACCTTTCACTTTAAAGCAACAGTCAGTCTTTTTTTTTATCCTACAAGTGAGTTCGTAGATCCCCTTCAAAATATCTGGTCAAAGGCACAGTAACACATGATACAAATCTGCTGAACTGTAGTTCTGATGACTTGCAGTTTATGTGGTTTTGGGCCTGCACTCAAAACCACACTTAATTACTTCTCCATTGACCTAGTCTTGTTATATCTCCTAGCCTTAACATTGGCTAGGAGAGTAGTAATAGAGGCTTTAACTTCTTATTCTAGGAAAACAAGAAGAAAATGTTTGGGTAAAACTTGCAGGAGGAAATGATTTTTTTGTTTGGTTGTTTTTTTTACTGGATTGTGTGTCTAAATTATTTAGTTTGCAATGTTAGAATTTTCAGTTGCTATCTTTAGGTCAGTTATTATTACAAGCAGCTCAGTGTATGATTCCTATCTTGCTCCATGATACTTTAGACCCTTTCTTTTTGTGTGTATAATAATATAATGTACTGTGAGGGTTTCTAGAGTTGCTGTAGAAAACCTTGTAGTCTATATGGTGACGGATGCTTTATGGACTTTAATTTTTTTATTTCTTCCTGTTTCAAGACTGTTTCAGTTGTTATTTAGAAGTGGTTTTTTAAACACTTACGGAATAATAGTTTATTGATCTAGAACATTGCTTTTTTTTCTTGAGTAAATATTTGACTTTTTAATTGATATGATTGGCAGTCTTTAAAAATGCAAAGACAGAAGACTCCTTTCTATCAGATTATGCTTAGTTGGGTTTTTTTTTTAAGCTTTTCATTACGTATTTTATGTGTTTTATCTGAACTTTATAGCTCCAGTCTGGCTGGAATTATACAACTTCAGCAGCTAATGAAAATGTAGTTTAATTGGCAGTCATCCTGTCAAAGATAGAACGCGATAATGTGGTTAGGCTGTGTAAATGCATGTTTATCAAAATGTGGGCTCTAGTTATTCATTTATGTCTAACTTGGCATTACATTTTTGGAAGCCTGAACTCGCAACTGAATAACATCTTTTTAATACACTATTTATTAGAAAGTACTTGATTACAAGAGCAATGAAAAAAGTAGAGAAAACCATGCATGTCATTAAATACCTAAGTAGCAAGGTGGTTGTCTTTAAATAATATTTGGGTTTTTGTTTCTTCCTTTTAGGCAATCAGTTACTATGAGGCCGCACTGAGAAGCGGTCAACAGAATTTCCTTTGCTATGATTTGGCTGAGCTTTTAATGAAACTGAAGCAATATGAAAAGGCAGAAAAAGTACTTCAGCAAGCTTTAGACCATGAGCCTGGTAGGAATGTTATTAATTTACAATAAAACATACAATTTCTACTGTTGTTTGTGTTTTCTGCATGATTCTGAGGACTGAAGTTCCATATAAACATTTTTTGAACTGTAAAACACAGGAAACTATTAAGTGATAAATGAGAAATGCACTCTAAAATAAACTTCACTTATATTTAAAGGTGCATTTGCCAGACTTTTAAACTTGGAACATCTGTGATAGATGAAGTCAGTAAATACAACAGCAGAGTTCTTTCTTTTCTGTGCTAACAAATGTTCTGGTTCTGAATTGATCAAGTATAGATGAGTCTGTTAGGGCATGGATGTTTAGGTGGTAAATGTAACCCAGTATCCTTCAGAGCAAAGAGATTGAACTGGTTTAAGATGTCTCTTAGGAACCTCTTTTACGTGTTAGGAATATGGGTTACAAAGCTAAAACTTTTGGATTTTTTCCCTTTTTTTTTTTTTTTTTGTTAAAAGGCAATTAAGAAGTTTTAAGATTTTTAGTGTGAGCTGTACCCTTAAATAAGGAAATCTTTGCAGTGGTTTAATTATATTTGTTAACTTTTGTGACTACCTGAATACAGAAACAGTTAGCATTATCAAGTGTTGTTACTCGTCTCTGTAGTCTTGTCACTATTTTACTGGTCGTTCATACTGTGCAGGGGAATGTTGGTTTTCTGTCTTGTTTACCTCTTGCTGAAAAAAATTCTCTGATTGAACGTTATATTCCTAACTTAGTTAAGCCTTTGAGGATCTGGCGACTTTAATAATCACACTCAAGACAGCTTGATCTTCTAGTGTAGAAAGATAAATTAGCAGTAAATACAGTTTGCCTCATGTACTTTAAAATCAACTCTTCCATCTTACAATGAAGTAAAAAGTACCTAAGCCAATATTCTTTTTATACATCTTTGATATACATGCATTCTCTACATAGAAAAAAAAAAAGTGTATCTCATTGGCTGATCAGGAAAAATATTGAGCAGTCTAGTATCTTTTTTTAGAAATGCTAAGATACTCCCCATTAGTGAAAGAAAAATGAAATAAAGAGAATGTACTGGATGGAATGATCTTGCATGTTTGGCTACATGGCCTAATCTCTGATTTAGAATAGCATGTCACAATTACAGCACTTTGAAGACAGTTTGCTGATAGAGTATAGCTCAATATAATTTTATTCTTTAAATTTTAATAAAGATAAAACATGGATTTTGGTGACCTTTAAATTTTAAGGTGGAACTGTGCAGAAGATACCACTTTGTCAATAGATTAAAATGAATAGAAGTCAGGGAGAACTTGTATTCTTCAAATATTATTTTATGCATATATATTTTAACTATTATTCAAAATCAGCTTTCTTTTTTTGAGTAGTTACTGAAATATTTAGTTAAAATAACTGTATTCATGTCTGCTCCAGACTCTAGCAAAAGAAAGGTAGTTTGAGGTCTGAGTAGAAATTTCGTCAAACAACCTGTACAGTAGCACTCATTTGAATTGATTTGGACATTTTTCACTGACTTTGAGGAGGATTTAGACAAGAAATTTCAGGAGTGGCTTTATTTCCTATCGACTTAAATCAAAAGCTTTTCTCTTATTTCTGAGAATGCAAATGGACTAGACAGTCACTTTTATGTGCTCCTTTTGCATCTTTCAGTGTCTTTGCCCTTAAATCTCACTCTGTTTGTAGGTTGTAATGTTTACCCTGCTGACTAACAACACACTAAGCCAAATTCACAATCCTAAATTCATAAGATTAAGCTCTGAATTTTTCACTTAAGCTTTTGCCTTCAGTATGTAGAGAGCGTCATCTTTCTTTGACTTTACCAAGATCAGTTCTTACAAGAATCATGTTTGTTTAATGCAATTCTTATAGCTAATGAACTGTCTTCTCTGATGGAAGATGGACGTTACCAGGTGCTTCTGGCAAAAATTTACAGCAAAATGGAGAAGATTGATGCAGCTATTGTTTCATTACAACAGGTAAAGGAGAAAACTAAAAAAATCTATGAAAGCTTGCAAAGTCCTCACTTTTATCCCAGATTCTAACCTAAGTACTTTTGTAAATGAGGAAAAAGTGTACATGGTAGGGATAAAATACCAGTAACTGGTGCAAAATGTAAAGAACATAAGTGATTAGAAAGACTTAAGCTTTTTGTGAGCAGCGTTACTTGAATTTTAAATCAGAATGCAGGCTTTTACTGGAAGCCTGCATTCATACTATGCCTTCCTTTGTGTATGGAGCATATTTTTAGCAGAGCAGGTTAAAACAAAATTGACTATGGGGACAGCTAGGTTATATATCTTTAGCTCTGCATTGAGCACCACTCAGACCAATCTGGAACAGCATTCAATGGCTACCTGACATTTTGTTGTACCGCTGTTTACTTTAAATAGCAGTAATAAGATCTCTTCATTCTGGAGTTGAATATTATCACTCAGACTGAGGCTTGAAAGAACAAAGTTGGAAGCTAGACATAATTTAATCCATTTAGAAGATGCTTTCTCAATACAAAGGTCAAGGAAGAGATCGGGTCAGTACGTTCTCTTCCATTATACCTCCACTCTGTTACAGAAACAGTAAGCCTTCGTAGCATCTTCTGACTAGCAAGAATAGTTAGTTATGTAGATTAGTTAGAAAGATAATCATACATGAGTTAAAATCCTACTGATATTGCTATTTAATATGTTGTTAAATTCTTACTTCTGTTTTCCTTATAATGTAGTTTTTTCTTTCTCAAAGATGACATTTTTTCCCCATTGATCTTTAGTAAATTTCCCCCAGTCTCATTCTCTTAACTGTTTTCTTTACTTCTTTAACTCTTTCAGATTTCTCACTACATCACACTTCAAAAACTTTGTGTCTCTCACCTTTCTTTATTTTGTTGTTGTTTTTATTATTGCCCTGAAAACTGTCCTCCTTTGTACACATTCTCTTTGAAATCTTTTCCTGCTCCTTCTTTAGCCGACACATTCATTTATACAAAACCACCTGTATTTTGATTACTTCAGTAGGACAAACTGCTTGGTCATGTTATTGCCTCTTCTTAAACAGTCTTCCCTTGGTTTTCAGGGTGATGTTAAAGTTCCTCCCAGATTTTACTTTGTGTTTAATTCTCCTTCCCTGATAGGCAAAATGTTAGAGGGGTGAGAAGAAACAGACTAATGCTACTGCTTCTTTCTCTTCAACTTGTGAACTTTTAAATGAGCGAAGCAGCTGTTCTGAAATTTTGCTTCAATGTTAAGATAGTTACAAAGCTGCTTGAGCGGAAAGGGGGAGTCTTTTGTGTCTTAATGGGCTAGAATTCCAGTTGATATACAAGAAAACTTATCAGGCATAATCAGAATTGGGCATAGCTATTTCCTTATCTGCCCTCTTTTGGGGCATCTGCTGTTAACAAAGAGCTCTACCGCTGTGCTTCTGCTAGACTTAATCACTCCCTAAATGAAGGACCTCAGAAAATAAAATTTGAAGGGCTTTTTGCCTTCCCCCTCCACACCCCACCCCCCCCCACACCACCCCCGCCAAGTATTCTGTGTTTAATAAAGGAGTTAAGTACATACATCTTCTGAGTGTTGGTGTTTGGAGTCTTTTTTATATACACCTTATCAAAAGCTTAATTTTAAGAAAAAGCAAAAAAGGAAAAGACACGTAACACTTCTATTGAATATTTTTGGTGTAGGAAGGTAGCTTGGAAACTAAGGAAGGTCTTAACAGGAACCTATGGAGATGGTGATAAAATTGTTCTAAATAAAACTGCAGGGCTTGTGTGTAAAAGCATTACTTTTCCTTTATTAATGAGGCTTTGTTCAATGATGTCCTGCACCAGCATTTTTTGTGATTACATCTCTGGCAGTAGTTATAGCTGGAACATACCCATTTGAAGTGGGGAAGATGTTAGTTATAAATAATGCAAGGCATAGAAATACGGGGGAAACTTAGACCAATAAAAATGCCATCTTTATTCAAATAAATATATTTGACCGAAATATTCCTTAGATGGAGTATTAAATAAGCTCATTCCAATGTCCTGTTCCATATGTTTCACAAAATACTGTATGTATGATTATCTCAAAATCATGTTCTATAAAGTGGAGATTATACATTATTGTATTGGCATACAGTTGTCATAAAGAGTATTTTAGAAAAAGTACATTGGGATTCTGTCTTCTTGAAAGTGTTGAACACTAGGTTGCTTTCCAGCAGGTTTTTAATGTGAATTTTGGGGAAGCAAGGCAGTTTGAGACAGGTTTTTGAGGGAGAGATACTAGGGGAAGGTTGTTTCGTTTCACTTGTTTTCATTGATGTTTTTTATAGTGGAGACATTTCTATCTGCTTCTTTACTATTTGGGGCTTTTCATCAATAAAATACATATTGTGCTTATTGAACCTTTAAAAATTTAATTAATTTTTTTAAAGTAGAAAATATAAAATTCATTCCTTTGAAACTTTTTGACTGTTCACTCCTTTCCCCACACTAGGCTCGGGAATTACAAGCCAGAGTGCTTAAACGGGCTCAAATAGAACAGCTGGATGCAGTTCCTGCACAGAAACAGTTAGCGGCTGAAATTTGTGCTGAGATTGCAAAACATTCTACAGCCCAGCGAAACTATGAAAAAGCAATTAAATTTTACAAAGAAGCTCTTGTTCACTGTGAAACCGATAAGAAGGTCAGTTCTCCCTCTGGCTATTTTGCATTCGTTTTCCATTCATTTTTGGTATCTAGCAATACATTTTTCCAATTATCCACAGTGTAGACGTATATTTGCAATTACTTCTGCTTTATGATATACGTAGAGCCTTGAACTTTCTCGTCTTCATTGCTATGATAGAATAGTTATATGTACTGCTAATTTCTGTCTCTGGCACAAACTCCTGATTCAAGTGGTGGTCTGCATGCACTCTTGAGTTGTCCATTAGATCATATAGTTGAGCCTGTCTTCATGTACCAGTTGAAGATGTGTAAGGAACGGCACAGTAATATTGGTGATGGCTTCAATCTTGTTGCCTGTCCTCTGGAATGAAGTCCCAGTGCTTTTGGTCACTTCAGACAATTTCTGTCTCTTCTGTATCTGTTTTAGCAGTTTTAGACTTTTATCTAGACTTGATAGGATTCTGATTTTAGTCACAAAATGTTGCTGTTAAGCAGTGATTATTGCACTGCTTCTCCCTTCCCTGCACAGTCTCTTTCCCCCACATCTGCCTGTTGATAAAGGGTGGTAAATTTGAGTTTATTTTTATCCCCCTCTTTCTTCTTCTCCTTTCACAGCCCTGGGTTTTAGAGATAAGAGAGGGAGAAACAAAAGGTTAAGAAATTTATAATAAGCAACAAAATTAAGTGTCAACTTCAGTGGATTTTTTAAATTAAAAATAAATATAATTTTTGTCAAATTTCCAGTTTTCTAGCGTGTGTTGTATATTTAGGTGTATGTGAGGACTTCTTATTTTGCTGTTTCTTATTGCACAGATACAGATTCACCAGCTTCTAAAATATATCACTTGGTTTTAATACTTGAACTCATGTTATGGTTTCGAGAATCTAGGTCCTTCCTAAATCTACAAATTCAGCATCTTTGAGACAGGCTTTCCTCAAGGCATCTTGTAAGAACAATGAAGAAGAAGAAAAATTGGGAGAGGAACAAAAACATTCTTAAAATATTCAAAGGAGGGTGACTTCCTTATTCTACTATTAAGAGCGAGGAGACTGCCTATCATAGTACAAGTACACCTATGGCTTTTGTGGTATGCCATCCCAGTAATTCAGTATCAAAGCCTTAATCTTTTTTTTTTTTTCTTTCACACCAGTATTGAAACACCAGCATGGCATTTCCCTTCAATTCTTGCTAAAATCCTACTATTGAGAGATTCCCCATTGTTACAAGATATGCTGTGCACTGACATTTAGACTGAATATCTGTTAGATGCACTTACTGGAGATTTTTCCTTTAATCCTACTTCACTAGCAACACAGAATACAATGACATCTTAGAAAAATCTAAGACTGAATTTCTGATTAAGAACTTCTTCCCTGCTTAGAGTACTGAAAGCAAAATACTTTTGGTTACCCGCAGCAAGAATAAATGAGCCATCCCACTCTATTTCTATAGGTTCAATGGATTAGAACTTGTTTTCTTCCCTTTGTTTTTAAAAACATTGCTAGTACAAGGTTGGAATTGAATTCTTTTAGATTACAAAATATAAATTTGAGCTGTTAAACACCCGCCTATTTCTTGATGTTTTCACAGAGTTTACTTTCCTTAAAATTATATATGGAAGTATTGGAAAATCCTTTGAAGCTATCTGTACCTTGTTTCTTCAAAACAGAATCTCTTGTATTCCAGCCAAAGTAACCCAAACAAGATTTGAAATGTTGCATCAAACAATGTATTCAGCTGAATGTGAAGAGGTGGTAATCCATGTCATAAGGGTTTTGGGTTGGGTTGTCTCGTTTTACATAGTTAAATCTGGTAGGTAATATTCTGCCTCATTTCTCTGATCAGATAAGAGGCAATACAGTTTCCAGATGCAGATGTGAAGTGGCTCACAGGCTGCGTCAAGCATATCATTTCACAGTGTTTTGGGTTGAAGCCGAAAATTCGGAGACTGCTTCCAGTCACTAGAATCTAGTATAGAAGTCCAGTGTAACTGACATTCCTCTCTGACTTGCCTAAGACAGGAAGTGTTCCTTGACTAGCAGACTGCTTTTCAGTCTTCCACTGTGTTATGCACATAAGAACAGTGTCTTGAAGAAAGCTTTCATAGTTAAAATTCTTACTTGCTTGCTATTTCCTTATCATTTCAGTGCTTACTCACCTGCCTTTCTGTTTCAGAATTATATAGTGTATGTTTGTGTATGTAAATAACAGGAAGTAGGAAGAAAGCAGTTAAACATTATGCAGGTAGCCTTCATATACTGAACAGGATGTTTGAAAAACTATTTTGATTCAGAAGTGCCTTTCACAAGTGTAACCAGAGAGAGGATTGTGATGCATTTATAAATGCCTCCTTTTTGAAAACAAAATCAAAACACCATTGAAAACTAGGCAGCAGTGGCATTGCTTGCTGTTTGTCTACTGCTAATTTTACTTTGTGATTGGTTTAACTCCTGTTTGCTTCAATGGGAGCTGATTAAATCTGTGGTAGCTCTTGTGTTTATAAAATTTTCTGTGGTATTTTATTCAGAATAGTCTATGATGGGACTTCATTCTTAAGGATGCATGCTTATGTACATTTCAGTTTGTTAATATCTATTCTGTGATTGCTTCTCAGAAGTGGATCCATGCACAGTCTTAATGGGATAGATTTGGAGAAGCAAATAAGAAAACTGTTTCTGATGGAATTTGCTTATATCCCAAAACTAATGGGTGAATGTTAATGAGGTATTTGCTTCTGTCAGTGAATTTAACACAACCCACTCTAACATTTTTTCCCAATAAAATTAGTCATACCAAAATACTGTAGTATTTAGAGCAATACTATTTCAGCAGCTCTATTTTCAGAATATCCCTCTGAAGATGAAAAGTTTTATCTGTTTTAAAGGTAAGGGAATGGAAATGAGTGATATTACTTGACCAAGAGCCCAGAGGAAACGACAGGGAAAACGCTCTCTTTAGAAGAGAAATACATTTTCCCTGAGACTATGAAATTTCAGGTTAATACTCACAGAACCTTCTTAATCTTTGAATTACATATAGTTAAAAATTTAATCTACAGGCAATGTTGGAACTTGCACGTTTATATCTTGCACAAGATGATACTGATGCCTGTCAACATCAGTGTTCCTTACTATTGAAGAATGACCAAGATAATGAAGCGGCAGCAATGGTATGTGCTATTATACTAATCCCATATCAGAAGTTTTTTGAAGTGTCTGCAATGTGATGGATCCATAAAACACTACTTCTTAAGAAAGCCTACAGCTTCTGATTTCAAAAAACATGTAAAAAAACCCAACATTGCAACAAAATTATTTTCTTTCTATGCTGGATGATGATTCAATATGAAGTTTCTAGCAGTCATAGCCTTCGTTCTATCTCAATGCAAAAATGTGTCTTTACTGGTAGAGAAAAAAGTAGTAGCTACAAGATTGACTAAAGCATGGCTTAAAACATGTTCTATTAACAATTGCCTAATGGTCAGGGAAGAAGTTATTTTTCCAGCTGGGATAGAGCTGACTTTCTTACTAGCAGCTGATAATAGTGCTCTGCTTTGGATTTGGGATGAAAATAGTGTTGGTAAAACACTGATGGTTTTGGTTGTTGCTAAGAAGTTGAGACCTTTTTCTGCTCCTCATACCGCCCCACCAACAAGAAGCTGGGAGTGCACAAAAAGTTGGAAGGAGACATAACCAGGACAGCTGACTTCAACTGGCCAAAGGAGTAGTTCCTGCCGTGTGACATCATGCTCAGTATATAGAGCTGGGGGAGGAAGGGAAGGCGATATTCATAGTTATGACATTTGTCTTCCCAAGTAACCATTAAGTGCGATGGAGCCCTGTTGTCCTGGAGATGGCTGAATACCTGTGTGCCAATGGGAAGCAGGGAATTAATTCCTTGTTTTGCCTTGCTTGCATGCACAGCTTTTGCTCTACCTATTAAACTGTCTTTATCTCAACTTCCGAGTTCTTTCTCACTTTTACTCTTCTGATTCTCTCCCCCAGCCCAACAGGGGGGAGTGACCAAGCAGCTGAGTGATCCTAGGTGCTGGCTGGGGTTAAACCATGACACCAGCACAGTAATATGTCCAAGTGGTGACCAATGAGGAGCCGTGTTCCTCAGGGGTCAGTAGTTGGACCAGTGCTGTTTAACATCTTTGTCAGCAATGTGGAGAATAGGATTGAGTGCACCCTTAGCAAGTTTCCCAATGACACCAGGCCCTGTGGAGCAGTCGACATACTGGAGGGAAGGAATGCCATCCAGAGGGACACAGAGAGGCTTGAGAGGTGGGTCCCTCCTAACCCCATCAAGTTCAGCAAGGCCAAGTGTAAGGTTCTGCATTTGGATCAAGTCAATCCCAAGCAGAAATGCAAGCTGGGCAGAGAATGGATTGAGAGCAGCTCTGAGGAGAAGGACCTGGGGGTGTTGGTGGATGAGCTGGCAACATCTGCTCACAGTCCAGGCAGCCAACCCTATCCTGGGCTGTATCAAAAGAAGTGTGGCCAGCAGGGCCAGGGAGATGATTCTTCCCCTCTGTCTGCTCTGGTGAGACCCCACCTACAGTACTGTGTCCAACTCTGGGGCCCCCAAAATAAGAAGGACATGGACTTGTTGGAGCAAGTCCAGAGGAGGGCCGTGAAGATGATCAGAGGGCTGGAGCACCACTCCTATGAAGACAGGCTGAGAGAGTTGGGGTTGTTCAGCCTGGAGAAGAGAAGGCTTCGGGGAGATCTTATAGCAGCTTTCCAGTACCTAAAAGGGGCCTACAGGAGAGATGGGGAGTGACTCTTTATCAGGGAGTGTAGTGACAGGACAAGGGGTAACTGTTTTAAACTAAAAGAGGATATATTTTAGATTAGGTATTAGGAAGGAATTCTTTACTGTGAGAGTGGTGAGATACTGGAACAGGTTGCCCAGAGAGGTGGTAGATGGCCTATCCCTGGAAGTGTTCAAGGCCAGGTTGGATGGTGCTTTGAGCACCCTAGTCTAGTGGGAGGTGTCCCTGCCCATGGCAGGGGGTTGGAACTAGATGATCTTTAATCATAGAATCATTTTGCTTGGAAGAGACTTTAAGATCATCAAGTCTAACCGTTAACCTAGCACTGCCAAGTTGCAACTAAACCATTTCTCTCAGCACTACATCTACATGTTCTTTTAAATGCTTCCAGGGATCGCAACTCAACCACTTCCCTGGGTACCCTGTTCCAATGCTTGACAACCCTTTCAGTGAAGAAGTTTTTCCCTCTATCTAGTCTAAACCTCCCCTGGTGCAACTTGAGGCCGCTTCCTCTTGTTCTGTTACTTGGGAGAAAAGACTCACAAGGTAGTTGTAGAGAGTTATAAGGTCTCCTCTCAGCCTCCTTTTCTTCAGACTAAACAGTTCCAGTTCCCTCAGCCGCTCCTCCTAAGACTTGTGCTCTAGACCCTTCACCAGCTTCGTTGCCCTTCTTTGGACACTCCAGCACCTCAGTGTCTTTCTTGTAGTCAGGGGCCCAAAACTGAACACAGTGTTCAATGTGTGGCCTCACCAAGTGCCAAGTACAAGGGGACAATCACTTCCCTAGTCCTGCTGGCCACGCGATTTCTGATACAAACCAGGATGCTATTGGCTGCCTTGGCCACCTGAGCACAGTGCTGGCTCATACTCAGCAGGCTGTCGATCAATGACCCTGGGTCCTTTTCTGCTGGGCAGCTTTCCAGCCACGCTTCCTCAAGCCTGTAGTGCTGCATGGGGTTTTTGTGACTCAGGTGCAGGACCTGGCACTTGGCCTTGTTGAACCTCATACCCTTGGCCTCAGCCTATTAATCCAGCCTGTCCAGGTCCCTCCGTAGAGCCTTGCTACCCGCAAGCAGATGAACGCTCTCACCCAACCTGATGTCATCTGCAAACTCACTGAGGGTGCACTCAATTCCCTTGTCCAGATCATTGATAAAGATATGAAACAGAACTGGCCCCAATACTGAGCCTTGGGGAACACCACTTGTGACTGGCTGCCAACTGGATTTAACTCCATTCACCACAACTCTTTGGGCCTGGCCATCCAGCCAGTTTTTCACTCAGGAAAGCATACGCTCATCCAAGCCATAAGCAGCCAGTTTCTCCAGGAGAATGCTTTGGGAAACAGTGTCAAAAGCTTTACTGAAGTGTAGACAACATCCGTAGCCTTTCCCTCATCCACTAAGGGGGTCACCTTGTCATAGGAGATTAGATTAGCAAAGCATGACCTGCCCTTCATAAACTCAATCGACTTTAAGGTCCCTTACAACCCAAACCATGCTCTGATTCTATGAGTATTAAAGCAAGCATCTAAAACAAAAAACTTCCAGAAGAAAAGAACTATGTACTTAAGGTGGTTTTACATCCTTATGTAATCATAGTAGGTCATATTCCTACTTAACCATTTTTAATCATAGCTGCAGATACAGGATTTGTATACTTCTTGGCTTAAAAGACAGCTCAATAGGCTGAGGAACTTTTGCTTTAACACATTAGGAGCAAAATGATTTTGAGATGGGAATAATTTATTTTCTCACAGCAGTCTAACATCTGGAATTTATTCTAGTATGGTGCAAGGACAGGAGTAATAGCACTCTTAATATATATTATTAAATCTACTTTTTCTTAGCTGCCTCTCAGTAGAAAGAAACTGAAATGAAATAGCTTGTTTTACTTCCACTGCTGAAGTGGGCTATCATCTTTCTTTTTTCCTGAACTTTAAACTATGCTTTTCCATGTGCTTAATCTGCATTTGTGGGAAATAAAATTAGGACTCAAACTATGCAAGTAAAAATGAACATATTTGAAAGGTACATCAAAGTGTTTTATTCTCTTTTAATTTATACCTTAAGTGCAAAATGGAGGTGTGAGCCTACACCTCCTCATTATTATCCTTTGTGTCTGTATATAGTGTTTATTTTCCAGAGCGTAATGGAAAACCCAAATCGGTTTACTTCTTGTGCAGTTCCTACAGCACTTTAAAGCTATAGTTTCATCTCCCCACTTCGCAGAAATAGAATTCATTATAAACGACAATTTGTAATACTTTGTTTTGTTTTCTCTAAATTGGTTTATGTTGTAGATGATGGCTGATATCATGTTCCGGAAGCAAGATTATGAACAAGCTGTCTTTCATTTCCAGCAGCTCCTAGAACGCAAGCCAGGCGAGTATTTAGCAGTGATATTTTTAATTCTTTCTGGTACATAGTTCTAATGAGATGGAGGAATAAATATCTAAAAAATACTTTGTATGATTAAAAAGAAATGTGCTACTTATCATGTAATGGATACTAAAGCCAAAGACCAAAACATAAAGCTATTTTAAGGGAAGATAAGAAAATTATTTCTCTTACATACGGTAATTTCCTTTGCTGCAATGTAACATGCATTGTTTACCTCAAGCCAAATAGAGCCAGGGTGTTATTCAATTGTAACTATAAAGCACTTTTTCTTGTGTTTAAGATACGAGTGCATGAACACAAAGCTAGCATTTTATTTTAAGATTAATAAAGGAAACTTCTCTTGGATGGGAGTAAGTTTCTGTTAGCATTTTGCAAATTATGACCAGAAAGAAAGCTACTAAAATCTATTAAAGTAGTACTATAATGAATATAAAGCTTTCTAGTCAACTTTGTGAAAGAAACGATGAGAATACAGCAAGTTTTTTTGTTTGAGTGCTTTTGAAAGTGAAGTACAATTGCCTTTATACAGGTTTTTATAGAAGTATTGCAAGTATCACTTGATTTCTTCATTCTTGTGTCTGTGGTTACTATGTAATATGACTTATGTATTACATCATATCTCATTTTTGTATGTTTTTTCACAAGGTAGGCTCTCTTTTTTAAGCTATTCCTATAGCAAATAACTAGAATTACAATGTCCTAATTATTTGTGTATTTAGATAACTATGCAACCCTCTCACGATTAATTGATCTGTTAAGAAGAGCTGGGAAACTAGAAGAAGTCCCAAGATTTCTTTTAATGGCTGAAAAACATTCTTCCAGAACAAAGCTTGAACCAGGATTTCACTACTGCAAAGGACTGTATCTTTGGTACTTGCAATTTTAATTAAGAAAAGGTTTATTTGATATGTAGTGCATATTTAAATTAACTTTCTTGTCATCCATTATTATTCAGTGCTACATGTAGTGTGATAAGTAATATAGCAACACTTTCCTAATTACTTAAGGTGCTAGGATTTTAGGAAAGGACTCCTTTTCCCTCCTGAAATACTTTCCAATTAGCTTCTCTTTAAAATGAAGCTGTTTTATGTCTCATATACATCTTTTGTATTTCCTACTTTCTAAAAGGGATGTTCTTGCTGTTCAATAATAGAATATTGCTTATTTTCAAATTTTAGAATTTGTCAGACTCTTTTTAGTCTGTAAAAACAAGTTCCTTGCAATAGTATGCATGCTGGTCAAACCTTGCGTTATCAGTATGTGCAAGTGTGTCATCTGTTTTTAAATTCTCAGGGTTCTTGAGATTTGGGTGGGATTTGGGGCAGTGAACTTTACTTGCCCAGCTTTAAATATTATAATTATTTGTCTAGGTATACAGGTGAACCAAATGATGCACTCCGGCATTTTAATAAAGCTCGAAAGGACAGTGACTGGGGACAGAATGCGGTCTACAACATGATTGAAATTTGCTTGAACCCAGATAATGAAACTGTGGGTGGTGAAGTCTTTGAAAATCTGGATGCTGATATAGGGTAAGTGAATGAAATAAATACTGCTTGGGTTCTTCTGTCATCCCCTTCCTCTGCCACCCCTTAATAATGTGCCTTAATTTAAATTGCTAAAACTTTGAGCTTATCTAATGAATATTGTGAGACACCATCCTAGACCGTGTTAAGTCAGTCTCAAGCAGAAAATATAGATTTTATCTGGAATCCTGGTCACTTGCAGTGTTAAAAACAGCTTGTTATGTTGGAGCTGCTGTTGTTACAGAGGAGAATCAATGTAGAATGCCTACATAACAGAGCTATCTTGTACGCAATGTCATGCCTTTAGCATGGAGTCAGTATTAACTTGTAATTAATTTGGTGTATGATAAAAAAATTAACTTTTACAAATACTTTCTTTCTGATAACAGTAATTCAACAGAGAAGCAGGAGTCTGTGCAGTTGGCTGTAAGAACAGCAGAAAATCTTCTGAAGGAACTCAAGCCTCAGACCATTCAGGGTCACATTCAACTTCGAATTATGGAAAATTATTGTCTCATGGCAACCAAACAAAAATCAAGTGTTGAACGAGCACTGAATACTTTCACTGAAATAGTGGTAGTTGAGGTTAGTAACCTGTCTTATTTCGTCAGCCTTCTCTTTCACACTTACTATGTTTTTTTAACTGGTCTCGCAGTTTACATTCAGGAATAGTGGCACGTGTTAGTGGTATTTGTTCTAAGCAATTTTTTTTCCTGCTAAATAATATTTTATATAAAATTTGAAAAAAAATACATGCTGAAATAACAACATCTTTTGGAAGTTTTCAATTGGATTGCAAATTTATAACTCAACTAAATGCTAATATTGCCAGTTACTGAAATGTGAATAGGCTTTTTGGTTTGAGTTGCTGGGTTTGCTCTTTAATTCCCAGTCTTGCCACAGCGTGTCTGATGTAAGTCCATACAGTACCTTCATTCTGTAAGCAAAAACAATTAAATATAAGCTGCTTTCCTGTAGTTCATGGCAATTTGACAGAATTTAGATTCCAGGGCAAGACTATCCATCTGCTTAAAATTCATCCCTATGATGGAAATCTTTGTTATTTTATAGCTACTTGTAGTAGCTATAGTATTAGTATAGCTAGTAATCCTAAACTTTTAGGATTAGTAACAGATATTCTTGTTACCGATACCTTTCAAGAGATCTTATTTAAGCACATGTAGACACATTTAGTTCATCGTAATGCCGAGAAATACGTAAGTTACTACTACCTATTAACTGTGTACTAAACTGCTGCTTGGCTGAGCTGAGTATACTGATGCCTATCTTGCATGTAAGGCAGTTCTGAGAATTACAAACAAGGTATCTCTCTGCCTCCAGTACTGACTTCAGAGTTCTGCTCAGGATTGATCTGATGTCCTTTGAATATATAATGTTTTCACATGGTGACAGTTCTAGCAGGAAGAATGTTCCAGTCTATCTAGTCTTCCCTCCAGGGCTGCATAAAATATGCAGGTTAAATCTCTTCAGACTTCAGAGGTTATTGTTCCATGCTAAGTGTGAGACTATTGAGAGAGAGGGGGAATGAGCTAGTCGTTACATGGAAGAGGGGCTTTTGATGGGGTCATTTTTTTTCAACCCACTACGGAAAGCCTATTTACTGCACAACCCTACAAAGAGGTGTAAGAGGCAGAATACCAATAGTGAGCCAGGAACACTGGGAGGGAGAAAGGAGCTTTTAAGTTAGCTGCTGATAGAACTACTCTCTGCATTTAGAAAGCGGTTTTGTGTTGTAAGCCCCATTCTCGTCTATACCCCGTGCAAATAAAGGCAGGATTTTAAAAATCACACTTGCTCCTGCACTTGAGGCTCTTGCATAAAATGGTGGCTTTTAAGAATCCTCTTTGTTATATGTATCTTTCGGATACAGGCAGTTTAGACTTATATTTTTAGGAGCTGTACACCTAGTTGTAGGAATTGGTGTCCCTGTTATTGACATTTGACAGGCACTCCTAAAAGTAGAAAATAAAAATACCACTTGTAATGTAACTTCAAGTGAGTTCAGTTTCCCTCTGAAGTGTTAACTTGTGTATCAAAAGGATAGCTCTTAATGGTATCAGAAAGTTTCTCGTTGAGATGAAATCCCTGTGGATGCTTTCAACGTTTCCTGAGCCTGAATAATATTGTTTTATGCCCAAACTTATATTCAGCCTCTTAATTATTTAACATGGAGTTTATCATAATTAGTTTTACAGAAATCCACTAGATGGAAATCATGTTTGTAAGATTGGATGTTCTATCTTTATTTCCTGAGATTTAGCTTTTAGTTTAGCTTTCAGATACCTGGTGAAAGTCTTCTGTAAAAAAAAAAAATGCTAAAAGCAAAATAAAAAAGCACCAAGTAGTCACTATGCTTTTTTACTGCAGAAGGATCATATACCAGCACTTTTGGGAATGGCCACAGCCTACATGATCTTGAAACAGACTCCACGAGCCAGAAGCCAGTTAAAACGGATTTCAAAAATGAGCTGGAATCCCATTGATGCAGAGGAATTTGAAAAGAGTTGGCTTCTGCTTGCAGATATATATATTCAGTCTGCAAAATATGATATGGCAGGTGAATTACTAAAACGATGCCTTCGTCATAACAGGGTAAGTGAATGTCCATTAAAAGTAATCTTAGTAACCTTTTATTTTAATTCATCTAAATGTTTAGTTTTTCTCTGAAAGATGATTTTGAAATTGAATTCTTTTTCCAGTTGCCTAGTATGTTGCTTATTAAGGAGAAATAGAATAAAACAATCAAGGAAACCAGCAACTTTACAGTGGAGCACAGTAAACAAATCTGTGAATGCTGCTTAGTTATTTTTATTCATATTCTGTAATAACTTGTGCAAGTTTTAGCTGTAGTGACACTAGAAGCTTAAGGTTTTTATGCAATGTCAGACATGCATTTTACTGCTTCTCACAAACCTGATGAAGAAAGATGTAGCCATAGAAATTTTGGAGACTTGCTCCATTTATGAAGAGTTGTTATCTTCATCTCTTAAAATACGTTTATAAACATTTATGGTCATAAGCCCGCTACCATACAGGATTTTCTTTTTTTTTTTATGCTAGCATTAGTCCTCTGCTTTGAAGATACTGTCTTGTAGATTGTCTGGGGACAAGCTCTAATGTTTTTACCTCGGGGTTTCTGAGCAAGCGAACTGCCCAATGCTCTGCTTTGGAGCTATAGGAACAAGCACGGATCTTAGTTCTTGTGCTTATTTTTCATTTTGTCCCGTTTTGCTGATAACGTTTTTCCATCTATACACTTCACTTTCTTTCACATGGGGCACATCCAGTAGGCTAGTCTTCCATAGATACTATGCTGCAGGTTCAGGATACTGTTTGTAGTGCACATACTTGTTTTAGAAAAGCACCTGTTGCTGTATATTTCTTTTTCTGAATTCATCAGTATAAAAGGTAAGGTTCATTATTCAGTCACATTTCTGCAGCCTCCTTGAGAGGTTGACTTATTTGAACTTGTACTCTTTTTGTTTTTAAATATTAAAATTAAGACGCAGCTACAATAGTTCTTGATATAATGGTATCATGTACTTCTGCACAGATACCTCTTAAAATAGGATGTACTCAATTTCATTTTTACAGCAAATTGGTTTGAATTTAGTTAAGAAAAAATTGTATATAAAGGTCAGTTGCACACTTGTCCAGATGTCCAAGGAAAGTTGCAAAATCCATACCACTGGAGAATAAACATGAGTCATCTCTCATTTCATACAAAATTAAATATTTAGTGGTTGGTGTTCTCTTCAGGATATTTATGTCTGTCTTTAGCTTTAAGTGTAAAATGATAATGTAAAACAGTTCCCAAAAATAAGGCTGTGAAAATACCTTTTTAAGAAAAGGGGAAGCAAACCATATTTGTGGAATATAGAACGCTTTCTGGCTGGACTTGAAATGTGGCTGCTGTAGGGTTATTATTAACTGAGAGAGGTATCGAGAAGGTTCCTGGAGGCTCTAAACATTTTTGAAGGAGTAGTTGCAGTGTCCCCTGTGATGAACTCTGTACTTGACTTGGAGTAACATAGGAAGTTGCTGTGCTCCATATAACTTATTTGTATTACAGACATTTTAAATCAAGACTATCTTGTCATCAAAGTTAGTACAAGTATCACGTAAGCTCTCCAGTTGTACAGATTTGAAGTAGTTAAGCAATTAAGCTGTCAGTACTATTGTATATAAGCTTACCTAAATAAAATTTTGAATTAATATTTGTATTTTGCAGTCGTGCTGCAAGGCTTACGAATACATGGGATACATAATGGAAAAAGAACAAGCATATAAGGATGCAGCAATAAATTACGAGATGGCCTGGAAATATGGAAACCAAACGAATCCAACAATAGGCACGTATATGTAACCTGTACAGATGATTTCAGGCCCTACAGTAGGAATGAAACAGCTACCCTTTATTGGAAAGACTGCTTTTAATTTTCCATAGATATAGAGTATCACTGGTTTTCCTCACATAAAAACCGCAGATGTTTACAGGTGTACTTCACAGTCACTTGGAAAGCCCCCATGGCAAGAGAGAGCAGCTTTATGATACTTCAGAAGTTTCTGCTTACTGTTTTAGTACAAGGTTTGGTCTGAAACAATTTTAGTTGCTCTTTGTGAGCAACTTTCTCTGTAAGTACAGTATTAATTTTTATTAATGTATTTATAGTAATGTAGTAGACTACTGTCTATAGTAGAGAACCTTTTCTAATACCCAGTATATATCTGATGGTGGCAGATCATTGATTTAATTATTTCATTTTGAAAATCAGAAGAACTATCTATTTATATGGATAAGGTTTTATATACATAAGGATTTTAAAAATAAATTATTTAAATGCCTTTAAATATATCTGGTTTAAAAATAATGGTTGACTGAAAACTTCGGGTAGTGCTCAAGTTCCAGTTTGGATTGTTGATTGAAGTCTACACTAAAATGTCACATTTTTAGACTACTGTAGGGAACCCTTTACAAAAGAGATACATGTAATAAAATGCCCTTTCTTACTCAACACCTAGGGTCTGGCTCTAGGTCCCAAAGCTGGTGGTTTACACAAACTCTGTTCCCAGTTTTGGCCTATGCTTATGGGCCCTCAAAAATACATACTTCTTGTGGTCTTGAATCTGTGGTCTTTTTCTGTGCCCTAGGTTTTTTTAGTGTTAGGATGAGATAGCCTTTGGCATCAACTGTAAAACCAGTGTTTTTTTAACAAGATTGTAACTGTTATGCATATGAGCTGCCATACGTTTTGTTTCTTTACTGTAAGTCCTGGATGCTGCAATAGTTTGGTTCATGATTTTATCTAATATCATCTGTAGATTAAAGTAGTATTTTATTAATGGAACTAAATGTTTTATGGTTTAGCTCCTGCTTTTATAACACAGTTGAAGAAATAAAAATGCACATTCATGGATGGATTGCCAAAACATGCATTATCCTATGTACTGCGAGTCAGATTAGGAGGGTCAAAGCAGAAGGAAGACTCAGATGTCAAAACAGAAATAAAAATGAGTGACAGAAATCAGACTAAGGTTTTATGGTAAAATCTCCAAGTATCTGAGTTTGGATGCAGGAATTTTACAAGTTGTTCCTGCTCCTGTAGACTGACCTGTGAATTTCTTGCTAAGAGATTACAGTTGTTGATCAAATAAAATGTATTAGAAAGAAGAAGTTGTAGTAGTAAAAAGGTGCGATTTCTGGAGTTTGTAGTGAACATGGATCAAGGCTTTCATTTTGCTGTTTTGAAACCCTCTAGATGGTAGGAATTGAACAGATTACAAAATCATTTGGTTGGTGTCTAGACAGGAGAATGCCTTTGTGAAATTAAAGAGTGGAATGATCTTGCTTACAAAAAGTGAGAGTATGATATTCAGGGTACTATGTGCACATTGATTTTTCTAGTTTTGCATACAGCATTGTGAGAATTGTCAAGGATTAAAACTAAAATGGTTAAAGCAGCACAAACTTCATCTGGCAAGTGAAACTGTATAAACTGGTATCAGATCCCTCATACTCATTTGCTAGTGAGGATAAGTTCATAAATGAAAGATTTGAAATTTCAAATTTTAGAAATTGCATACTTAGAACCTTTTCTTTTTTTTTGCTCAGTCCTCATCTCTGTCCAGGCTGATACACTTGAGCTATACCTTTTGTGTCGAAAGCATCAGCCTGACATGTTGCTATGCGACTTAGCTATTCCATGTGACTTTTTTTTATCAGTGGTCTGCTGACAGTGGAACAGAATAGCATTTTAATTCCCTAGTTTGTTACTGCTCTCTTTATTTTTTTTTCTTCTTTTGTCCTTTAATAATGGAATTGCCTTTACAGAGGGACAGTGTATTGTAGGTCACAGTGAGGAACTCTGTGGGGTACCATAGTAATTGAACGAGGACAACCATTCTGTGTTCTCTGTAGTAACACGTGCTCTCCAGAATAATGTCTCCTTTTGATTCAGACATAGCTATGAGTGTGTAAAGGACTTTTATTTACTACTTGAAGTGACTTTGAATAGCAATTTTGATCTCTACAGGCTTAGATGAGAGAATACTAGAAAACAAACATTCTAACTTTAGAAACATACGGTGACCAAAATTAACTTGAATGTGATATTTTCATTATTCAATACAGAAATTAAAATTGTTGCCTTTTTTTCCCCTTCTACTTACAGGATACAAGCTGGCTTTCAATTACTTGAAAGGAAAGAGATATGTTGATGCAATCGATGTTTGTCATAAGGTAGAATTTGTATATGTATTTAATACTTTGCCTACTGTAGCAAAGTTCTTTTGTATAATGATCCTGTATTTTGTTGAGTTTAAATTTCTAAAGTACCTGGCTTAATGTAAGAAAGATGCCCTATGTAATAAGTTAGATTAAATTAGATATCCTCTACATTATCTGCTTTAACCTGAGCTACTTCCTGGCCACCAGGTAAATAAGAGAGAAAGTGGCTGGCTATCATTTGTGAAAGCATATTCAAATGGCAGCACTTCTGTTTGCCCTGTGGTTGCAGCATGGTAAATCCATACAGAAGTATAGCTGAAGAAGTTAATCAGAAGACACTGTTAGAAAGTAACTTCCAGTATTATCTTTGTATGGTGCAAACATAGAGCAGATGCAGAATAAGAAGAAGGGCTACTATTACAGAAGCGGTGTGAACATGAGGAGTTGTTAATTATTAGTATTAGTAATGAAATAAATTATAGTTGCTCTTTTGAGAGGGAATTACAGGTAACTAGAAAGGATACATTAAATAGAAGGCTAAGGGAGAAGAGGGAATTAAAGGGCAAGAAGATGACGTGGGTAGAGTAGAGTAAGGAAGAGCCTGAGGGAGTGAAAATGGAAGAGCAGTTTATCATTGCAGAGAAAGTATACTTAAAACCTTGGAAATGTCTCCAGAGGTCGCTGTTCCGAATGCACGCATTTCAAGCCACCCAGAGACTTTAGCCCTTAACCCCTGTGTCTCTTGCACCAAGGTGACAGCGCAGCATGAAAGGGAAGCAAGGTGTCTTTGGTAAAGTTGCTCTTGACCTCCATACATGGTAGTTTCTAGCCACAGTTCAATATTTATGCAGTCTTAAAACAAACTTGTCATGTTGTTATTTTAGTTTTAGAATGCGTAAGCTCAGTGTAAGGGGGGTAACCAAACACAGTGTTCTTTCCTTTTAGACACAGAACTTTTGGGTTGTTTTGTCTTTTGACAGGTCCTTGAAGCACATCCAAACTATCCAAAGATCAGAAAGGAAATACTTGACAAGGCCCGTGCATCACTAAGAACGTGAATTTTTTGTATGGCCCATGGACTTGTTTGTTTAATCTGCCTTTGGAAACTATAAATGAAATACTGCAGTGACAGAGACCATATCAGCGCAAAAGTATTGTGAATATGATTAACTTAATTATATTAGAGATCTGGATTATTTTCAAGAAAAGTCTGCAGCCCTGAAAGAAATTGTGTTTATTCTTATTCAGAAGAGAATGCTGCGTACATGTGTGCTATGTAAAGTGTCGTCAAGCATCACAAAAAAAGTGTTATCAGCATTACAGAAATGTTTTAAAGCATTAACTAAGTATTTTGTTTTGTCCATTTGAAATAGGATAGGCTGTTGTTTTGAGTGCTATCTAGTGCAGGTGCATTGTTAAGATGCTGGATTTCAGTTCATGTAAACCATTTATTCATAATTACAGTGTAATCTTTATTATTACAGGTGTATTTCTAACGTGTGTTTTTATTATTTTAACATATATTATAAGCACGTTTTATTTTTGTAATCTTTAAAAACCAGATATATACATTGATCTCAACGAAACTTTCATCTTTAATGAAAATCTAATATTTAAAATTAAGATTTTATGTAAATATTTAGTAAAGGCTTTTATAGATCATGCAAGTCTTACACAGAATTTATTTTCTACTCATGCTATACCCCAGATTTCCAGGCTCTGCATTCCATTAACTTTTGAGCTGTTTGTCAACCAACAATGTGTCAGATTTCTGTGAAGAGTAATGTTTGATTTTTTTTTTTTTTTTTTTTTTTTTTTTTAATTTGGAGTGTTCAGTCTTTCAACATTGTATGTGTAGATAGTAACAGTCTCATGTGCAGAAGTTAGCACTCTTTTTTTTTAATCCATATAAAACACCTTTCTGGAGAAACTGTTTTGATTACAGGGGATTATGATCTTATCTCACATACAGGATGTACCTTTGGATCTTTAAGGAAGCAATGGCATTGAGGAAAGAGAAGGATCAGGGTTTTTTTCAGTGACACAGTTTTTTAAAGCCTTACAAAAACCACTGTTACGCTTCGGATTTGGTTTTCAAACAGCACTTGATGTTGTATGTATTTGACTAGAAAAGTAATGTTTTGGCATGAAAAGGGAATTCTTAATACTAGTAATTAAGTTTCTTAAAATTACCAATTTCAGCTTCATCATTAGGTAATTTTAGCTTTTTCTTTTTTATGACAATTGAATGCTAAGGCTACAAATGGGAACCTGTTTACAATTGTATCTAATCTTGCTTATCAATAACTAGGTGCTGTATCTTGGGTAACTTTATAGCCTTGTTTCCTAAATAGATTAGCGTGCATCACTTACGCAATGGTGCTACCTACTGGTGATTTTCAGGCTCTGCATTCCAGTAACTTCTGAGCTGTTGGTCAACCAAACTGAAATTAATTGATGTGTCTCAGGACTGTAACACTTCTACAAGATTTGTGTGAATATTAGAATATAAACAGCCTCTCCTTCCCTATGGAACCTTGAAACTTATGCTGTAGCCTTATCCCTTCTGTTTGAGCACTGTCAATCAGCGTGTACGTACATAACCGTACCAGGCACAGGACTGCTTCCCCGTTTTTTGCCTGCAAGTTGTATAGTGTGGTGGAGGTATGAGAAAGAAGATTTAGGAAATTGGTGAAAAAATGGTATGGGGGTGGAATGAGGAACGTGGAAGGATGTAGAAAATGCTGAGGCTGGGGGGAATTGTAAGGAAGCTGGGCTGTGTTGATCAGCAGACTATGAATTCTTAAACTATGCTGCTTTGGGTCTTTTTCCCCACTGCTAAAAGAATAAGTACGTAGGTCTTCTCAAGGCAGTTTCTAGTAAAACAGCATTTCATTGTACGCAGCCCTATTCATACAGGATCAGTGTGGTTTTGCTTCCTCTATAGCATTGGAATAACGGTTAGCTGAAGTTTAGAATAAAAATAGGTGGTTTTATATCAATACATGCAAGATGTTTTCAAAAAAGGCAAGACTAATCTGCATCTACATCTACTTTATTTTGTTTTTATCATGAGCATAAGATGGACATTACCCTTTCATAAGATGGGTAACAGATTAGGTCATGACAATGATAAGATACAGAAGTTAGTTGATAGCTAAAGTTGAGACTGAGCTTTTTGCGACTAACTTTTGGTGATGAGCTTATTTGTATACTATGCAGGTAAAAGATTTCTGAATTCCCTATTAGCCTTCTTGAGCCACTAGTGTCTTTTTATGGATGATGTCTTTAAAAGAAGAGTGCAAATGAGTTACATCTTTGGATTTCAATTAAAAAAAAAGGTGTCTATAAATAGTCCTTTCAAGAAAGTCTTGCTTTAATGTAGTATTCCCAGAAGAAATAAATGGCCTTTCCATTTCCCTTTGGGTTTATGTAAGCCAATTTGAAGTTTTTCCTCTCCTTACTAAATCTTTTTACCTTCTCTGTAGAAGCAATTTCTTGCTGCTTCTTTTTATTTCTCTTTACTCCAGCTAATTGAGACTGTTAATTTCAGCTTTCGTTCTGCTTTTACAGTTTCTTATTTTAAAAATGCATGTCCTGGTAGCTCTTTTTTGTTTGCCCCTTTCTTAATAAATGGTTTTGAATGGAAGAGACTCCTGGGATGGAAAAGAGTCAGTAGTGCTAATTTCAAAGAGCTGCAGTCTTTAGTGCGGTGTTGCTAAGCAACCCATCTTCCCGTTTTGCCTTTGATGAATAAAAGAGGAGAGTGGAGCTGTGGTTTCTATTGATTCATTCACTGAAACTGGGAATCTAAGCATCTTGTAGCTATAGCAACATAAGCCATAGGTGTCTCTTCCTCTCCTCTCTTGTCCCCCTTTCCCCTGCAGGTACATATTTTCTAGAGTATATGTAAACACTTTTGGTAACAGTGTACTAAATACTTTCATTTAAATTCCCTACTGCTTTTTTCAGATTTGTGCCAATACTAGAAAGATGGTCTAGAAAGTATCATTAGGTAAAATAACTGGTATAATTATTTAAAATAACTGAACTAGCAAGGCTCTTACAGAAAAATAGACTAGAAGTGATTTTCAGGTTTTTCCGCATTTTTGGACAAGGTTTGACTATTGGGGGTCATTTCTCAAATGTGACTACAGCAGTTTTTAGAAAGACTCATAAATCAGGCAACTCTGGTTTAGTAACCTAAACTGTAATCTTCTTAGCCTTTAGATGAGTGCATAGCTTTTACAGTGTTAACAGAATTTGTTGAAAATTTTCTGAATGAATTGTTTTTGAAAGTGGTCTAGGAGACGTTTCAGGGAAGTCTCCATAGTGGGGGTGGATTCTGGCTCTTCGGAAGTTGGTCATAAAGAACTCATTAGTGTGCTCTCTATACAATGCTGAACAGGAAAAAATAGGAAAAGAAATTAAGGAAAAATTGCACTAGCAATTACTTTTCCATCGGTGACTATCCCACTTTTTAAAGATCACTGTTGTGTCATTTAGGCTCCTTACAACTGTGATTTTAATTTCTGGCTTTGTTCGCTCTGGTTTTACCTGTTGTTTCATCTTGCCGTGAAATCAGAACCTTTTTTTTTTTTTTTTTTTTTTTTTGAAATGTTTAGAACTGGTCAGTTACTGCAGAAATCACATGCTTTTATCTCTGCGAAAAATGGGTTTGGTACTTGTGTGACATGGTCCTTGCTAAAAGAGGTGAATGGTCTCAATATTGTTCTGATGTACTTTCTTTTCTTCTTTTCTTCTTTTCTTCTTTTCTTCTTTTCTTCTTTTCTTCTTTTCTTCTTTTCTTCTTTTCTTCTTTTCTTCTTTTCTTCTTTTCTTCTTTTCTTCTTTTTTCTTTCAGAGAGTCAGTGTGCCTGTTAATGCAGGCTTTATTCTGGAAAACAGCAGCTTTTTCAATGTTCACGCTAGAAATTTGCCTTACTTGAATTTTGTGCTATAAATAGCTGAATGTTGGCTATCCGTGTCTCAGGTGATGTAGTACTTGCTACGGTTCAGGCCTCAACTTCAAAAGGCATAAGGAAGGATTTTCAACATGCTAGAAATAACAGAACATATTAATTGTGATTAATTCTGGTCTAAATCTTCATTAAGTGTTCCTGGGGAAGATTAATTCAGTCATAAAATACTGGTATTAACATTTTTGTCACTGATGTAGAATCAGGGTAACTGCTGCCCGCTCCCCGTACATTTGCTGAGCACCTTTAGCTGCCCGCAGTTGAGTGCGCTGAACGAAATCAGCTTTGAAGTGCTGGGCTGAGACTGTGATTGTGCTGCTTTTACTTGAAAGGAGGAAGAAAAGGAGACTATGCTATATTAAGGGAAATTAGGAGCAAACTTCACGGGATTAGTACTTTTTTTTTCCTCCCCAAAATTAAGCCATGCTTTCATAGAAAAGTGATTTTGCATCTCTCCCTCTGGGAAACTTTGCGTGGTGAAGGAAGGGAGCCCAGTGTGATCTCCTCTCTCTCAAACTCTGATCTCACCTCTGAGGGATTTGGTGTTCTGTTTCCCCGCCACGTCTTACACGACATAACACTTAGGTGATTGGAGGATAAAAACCCCAGCACCCCGCCGTGATGCTTAAACTGCCATCGGTACCGCGGGTGCCGAAGCCGTGCCCCGCTGCGGCGCGTTATGCAATTGTCTAAAAATTACATGTTCCTTCGGGCACGGAAGGCGAGGAGGGATGAGTGAAGCGTTCCTCTCCGAGGGCGTAAGTGGACTGAGTCCCTCCAGCAGCAGCCCCCGGGCCGAGTCCCAAAGCCCCTGTCTCCTCGCCCCCCGCCCCGTCCTGGGCCGTCCCGGCTCCCCAACGCGCGGCCCGCCGCCGCCTCGCGCACCTGGCCGCCAGGTGAGGGCGGGGCCGTGCGCAGGCGCAGGGCCGCCGCCCCCCCCTCCCCCCCGCCCCGCGCGCACCTGGCGGCCGCTGAGCGGAAGCCGCAGAGCAGCCCGCCTGGCTTCAGCCTCCTGGCGCTGTGGGCGGCCTCCCGGCCGGGGTGGGAGCAGCGCCGGGTTCTCCCAGTGCCTGCAGCCGGTCGCGCGGGCAGCGCCTTCGCCTTCCTCCCGCCGGACGAGGTGAGTAGGGGAACCGCGGGGCGGGGGCAGCCCGCTGGGCTCAGGAGCCCCCGCGCGGCTCCGCTCCTCCTTGGCGAGGGGCCGCGGCCGGCGGCGGGGCAGCGCCCGGTGCCGCTTCTCCGTTCACCGCCGACCGTCCGGGTGAGCGCGGCGCGGGGCGCAACAGGCGGGAGGGAGTGGTGACGTGAGGGAAAGGTCGTGGGGCGGACGTGGGGCTGGGGCCTGCCCGGGGATCCCCCTCAGAGGCACCCCCTCAGCCATCCTCTCACGCGCACTGCCCCCCCAACACACACACACACACACACACACACATGCACCTTCTCGCACGCCCCATGCACAGTGCCCTCAGATCGCACCAAGGCAGCCAGCCTCACAGGGGCCTCGCAGGGACCCGCGGCCAGCGCAGCCCTGCCTGCCCCGCTCTGGGCACACGTGAAACGGGGCGAGGAGCTCAGGCTTGCGGAGAAGGGAGCTGCTGCCGCCTGGCAGCTGGGCAAACAGGTCTCCGGGAAGTGCTGGCCACCAGCCGGATGCACTGTCCAAACCAAAAGTATTGACTAAGGGAGGTGTCTCTTGCCACGTACAGATACCGCCCGAGCATTTGTCCGCAGTACCGCACTGATTTGGTAACAGCACGGTGATGGTTTCATTGTGTAAGTTGCCAGCTTCCTCTGGTGTATTTCATCCTATATGAAGTGTTTTTAAGTTACTAGATTGTCTCTTTTCTCCATCAGTTTGTTAGTCTTACTTCTAGACAGCAGGCGACAGTACTTAAGAATATTTTCTTGGGTCTGGAGAACTGACAGAAAAAGTGAATTATAACATAGATAACCTTAGTGTCATGGATATTTTTTTTAACTTTGTGTAAAATAAGCTTGTACAAAGAAGTATTTATTAATAAGTTTTTATTGGTTAAATGAAAAATAACTTACTAGAAATATGAATTTTGTGTATGCACCTTAGTAGTGTTTTACATGTTAGTCTTCTGTTACAAAACAACATCTTTTGTTTAAAAAAACTAAAAATTAGATTGATTTATTCAGTCTTGACTAAAGCCAGTGTCATGCTGCTGAGCTGAGCAATGGAGTTAAAGACTGAGACAGAACAGACAACTCACAAGTTTTGGTTTCTTTTTTTAGCTAGATTTGTTCAGTGGCTTGGTCAGTTTGGCATCTTCTACTGTCATCTCAAGGCTTCTCAATAACATAGCAAAGTAAAAAATAAGTTAGTCACAGAGAGCCCAAATTACTATTTTTGTTTCACTGTGGGAAGGAGCAGAAGAGCAGTTTTCCTCATAACTACTATTGCCATTTAACTTTACCCTCTTTTTTGTGTGGGTTAATAGCAGCGGCAGCTTGGGTATCTTGAATTCTGTCAAAAGAGGAACAAGATATAATTGCCCTCTCTGTGACATCTCCTCAAAGTCTGTGGTTCTAAGTGACAATCTGCATTGCTTTGAGACATTCCTATTTGCTTTGCATAAATTTGCTGCCTGGCCTGTCTGTTCCAAGAGCTGATAGCTAGTGCAGGCTTCCCCTTTCTTTGGAATCAATGTACAGAATCGTGTTCATAATATGAATTGCTGGTCAGGTGCCTGCCAGCACCTGATGAGTTTCATCTCCTTATCTGTTCATTTCTGTGCTTATCTCCTAGAAGATTTGAAAGTGCCTCAAGTTTCTAGACTATGAAGTGCTAGACTTTTTCTTGCGTAAAGCATGGTTTTACTCACTTGCTGTCAGTCTTGCTACTGTCTGATTTTTCCTAAGATTCATTGATATCACGTGCTGTAGGAAATAGTTCTGCTTACAAACAGAGAAATCATGTTGCAAAACTACTGACAGTGATTTAGTAATGAAATTCTATAGTCAAATGACTATTTGTTGTTAGGTGAGATTATTCAGCTGTGAATGTTCCTGGAAAAGAATCAGTCAAGTAGGGAGAGGAGGAAAGTGAAGACACCTTTGGGAGATTCTGATCAAGATTAGTTTAGCAGTCACTGACCCAATAAACCTCAGTAAGTCTCAAAAAATCCATGAGGAGACTTGCTTTGCTTTACACTTATCATTTAAACAACTTAAAAGTTTAAGGCCAACTAAGGTGTAAAACTGTGATTTCAAACCCTGCACTTAATACTCAGATGTTTTTGTTATTTTAGAAACATTGCTACAATCAGGAAAACAGAATAAACAAACAAAAAATCCCCTTGGTTATGGTCCAGAGATTATTTTCTGGTGCTTAAGTGAAAATCAAACCCTAATCCTTCTAAGTTAAAACAACACTTTCCGGCTGCTATGGTGCTCGCTTGTCATCATGGCATTTCTAGGGACAGTCTAAAATTATTTTAACAGAGGCTAAACCCAATCTGGCCAAGAAAAAAGGAAGCTGCAGAGTTGAGTGAAATTTAAATTTAAGTTTAGTTCAGTGCATGTTTATAGTCCCAAGGCTATACAAATAAACAATAAATATTTTTTATAATGCATGATTACTGTATACTTTTAATATATTATCTATTGTCACAGGGTACTATCTATCTCTGCCTATCATGTACGCTGCTTTGCTGTAGAAAAATAGTAGCAGTGTTCATATTGAAAGAGATTTTGGAAGCACTTCTATTGTAATACATAGAAGGAAGGTTGGTTGGTTGTTTTAATCACAAAGAAACTGCTTAAGAAAATAGTTTAAAAGTTGTGTTCTACCTGAGTGTTCTGGGCTGTTGCTGGTCTGAATTTCTTCAGCCTATTGTGTTATCATCCAGTTATAGGTTCTGATTTTTCTGTAAAAATCACCGGGACAGATTACATCCAGTCTTCGCTAGAATAATCTGTGCCCTTGATGTTTCTAAAACTAAGATTCAGGAACTGAATATATTCGGTATTCCTCTTAAAACTTACCTTTTCAGGAGTAGAACCACATTTGCACTGTCTGAGTGTCAAGGAATGTACCCAGAGGAACAGTATCCGGAGTTTGTGAATCTCTATTTCTTTTAAGTATGTGTGTCCTACGTAGGAGTGTATTCAGTAGGATTTCTTAGTGGAACAGATAGGCAAGTGTCTTTTGTTGCAAGTGTAGAGATAGAAACTGGCCATCTGATTTTGTTTCTCCTTTTCACATGAAGCCTTAATCTTTAACTTCTGTACATTTCATTTTATAATTTGTTCCTTTTTTTTCAGCCAAGTGCTAACATTCTTGTAAACAGTAGCATAATCTGGTAAACTTAAGCAACTGTTTTCATTTTCCCCAAGTTATGAAGTGCTTTTGAATACTCTCGATTGTGTGGAGAGCCTTTGTATTCCATATTCAGCTTAACCTGTATGAAACATTCACTGCAAGTTGGACATTTCTTAGTCTGTCACAAGAGGTGGCAATGAAAGTAGATGTTCTTCTGGGACGTGCTTCTAAGAAGTGGAAATGGTTTTGTTCAATTATTTATTTTATTTGTTTTTTTCTGGTAGAAAAATCTCAATTTCCATGGTGGTAGAAGCCTAGAGCATCACTTACCAAAATGACTATTTCAGTAGATAATGTTTTAGTAGTATCTATATTGGTATTCATGCAAATAAAACAAAAAGCCCTGTCTAGAATTTTAAATCCAGAAATAGCAGTGGTGAAAGTAGCACTTCTCACAGGTAAAGTATCCCAACATGTGTAATCATGTATCTTTGGCAGACTTTTTCTAATTTGGTAAGAACAGTTGATCATGAGTGTCAAGTCTTTTTTTTTTTTTTTCCCGTAAAGAATTTGTTCAGTGTATCTATTCACGCACCCACTTTCTGATTAAGGTAACATTAAGGTCTTGATGAAGGGACTGTATACTTAGAAAAGCTTCTTAATAAGATTGTGATTCTGGAGTTACAGAAAAAATTAGATTAAGGGTCAAGCAAAGTTGTGTAGTTAAATAGTTGAGATTAGAGTCATTGTTAAGGTTATTTTTCTCCTATTTTTCTCATTTTAATTATTTTTCTCAAGTATTTTTTATTTAGTATTTATTTTATTTTATGTTCCATAAGCAACATTCTCAGGAAACATTATAACCCTATTTATCATTCAGATAAAAGAAAAGTCAATTTAAAAAGTTTTATTTGAAAAACTCAGATCAAGTATATTGTTGATACTCACCCCAAGAAATTTCTCCTACTGGCATGGTCTGAAAGAATTTCTCCTCCTTTGGGTTATCTTGACATTTTAATGTGTTTTTTTTTTTTTAAATGGTTGTATACAGTGTTGTTCAGACCAAGCTAACAAAAAGACAGAGTTGTCTACATGTTGGCTACTGTAGTGAGGCTTTCTGGTAAGCCAGAGTTTTTGCAGACAGTCTGACATCAGAGTTAGTGGGTGGCATAATGTAACATAGACTGTATTGAATTCACACGCTGTCCATGTGATGTGGTTTGAAGTAGTGTGGCAGCTGCTTTTTGGCACTTCTTAGAAGACTTGTAGTACATACTAGTTTTCTGGTTATTTTCTTCTTAAAAAAAAAAATAAATCCTAAAATCCAACTTCTGATGTTTAGGGCTAGTTCTTTCAAAGTGCTGTAAGAATACAGACTACTATTAGTGAAAATAACACTAATGAATAGAAGATTAAACACTTTACTAAACAGGCACCTCAGGGAGTTTAATCATGCCACATATTTCTTCAGCATGTCCTGGAGGATGGAACAGTAGCTTGGTCTGTGCTTACCGACGTTGCTATGCCATAAAAATGTGAGGCATTTGTGGGGAATAAAGATTGTATTTCTGACTACAAAATTATCCTGGTAAAAACCCTAAGGAAGATACAGCTTTCAAGACAAAAGTTCTCTGGACAATGTAGTCTGTGTTCTGGAAACTGCTACTATTTTGTGAGACAAAGAGCTCTTCTCTTATTGTAAGCAATAGCCCTATAAGGTATTTTGTCAAGAAAACTACACTCAGCAATTGTCTACATCAAAGAGTTTGCTGTATGTTTGTGGCAAATGAGCCCATGTTTGTCTGCTTCACTTCTGCTGCACATACTATCCCAAGGCTATCATTTGATCCTTTAGTTCAACCTGAGCAGCCTTGTATCTAATACAAGAGAATACGTTCTTAAAGACAAGTCAAAGTGTATGCAGATAAAAGTTAATAAAGTTACATAGGAAACCAAATGCTAAATGAATTGCTCTGTGTTCATGGTTGCTCATTATGTCTGCTTATTATAGTCTTTAATGACTTATTTATCTGAAGACAGATGTATGCAAAACACAGGTAGCATCAAAGCCAGCAGCAGCAAAAGTCTGAATTATGTGCTAAAAATCTATGGAAGAAATATTTGGTATTTTCCAGTCCATTTCTCTATTTTGATGCTGGAGACAATGAAGCCAAATTTCATGTAGAAAATATGAAACTAGAAAAAAAATTATGACATAGTGAGCTTAGCATAAGTAAATTTTGCTGCGTTAATTGAAATGTTGAAGATGGACAATGGAAATCTGACGACTGCAACTTTAATTCTCTAAAGTAATTGTTAAATTAGTTAAAAAATTTCTCTGGTACTAAGGCACATAACAGATATGTAGCCATACCATGTAATTTTTCTACCCTTTCTGAGTTGTCTCATGCCAGCTCATTAAAACAAAAAGAGACAGTTGTAAATATTTGACTCAAATACTGATTAAGTTCTCAAATTTAAGCATAATTTCGGCATAAAGCAGTCAATGTTGCTATATAGAATTAACTTCAATCTCTCTTTTCGTGACATATCTTATACCATTATCTTCATTAATGCTTAACCTTTCTCTTGTCATAGACAAATTTAAGTCTCTATAACAAGTGGAAGAGGCCTAGAGCAAGTTGGAAAGCATTGTTGCTTTTTTAGTGTTGTAAAAGAAATTTGAGGGCAACAATGTTTGGAAATAAATCAACCAGTGCTAATGACCCCCTCCCAGGGTGTTTGCCTGATTGACTATGCCTAATGCCTGCTTGTGAGATAAAGAAGTTGCCAGACCTCCCTTATAATGTTAAGTACCTCCAATATAAAAAAAAATGTGTTTTCTTTTTTCTGTTTGAGGAAGATGAATTTATATAGCTTATTGATTCCGAAGCGTTAAGATTTACTAATATCATACGTGCTTGTGCATGGTGCATTGAGGAACAGTAACATGATTTTCTATTTTACGGTGTTACGAAAATGTTCCTGGTTAACAGGCTGCAGAGGCTGTTAGACTCAGGCAGAGCCCTTGCAGATTTAGCAATGGTAGTTTTATAAGTTACAGTCTTCTTGCTGGGTGATGATCTGTACATATGCTTAGTGGTTTACATAGTGTATTGCATTTACATGGCAAGGCTGGGAGGTGGGGATGACTGCAGGGGTGGCTTCTGTGAGAAGCGGCCACGGATTGTCCCTGTGCTGGACACAGCTGGTTCCAGTCAGCTCTAAAACAGGCCCACTGCTGGCCAAAGCTGAGCCACCCAGCATAGCAGGTGGTGCCTCTGATAAAATATTTAAGAAAGGGTAAAAAATGCTGCTCAGCAGCTGTGAGAGAGAGAGTGAGAAAAATGTGAAACAGGCCTGCAGACACCAAGGTCAGTGAAGAAGGAGGGGAAGCACCAGAGCAGATATTCCCCTGCAGCCCATGAAGAAGACTATGGTGAAGTAGGTTGTGCTGCTGCAGCCCATGGAGAAGATGACAGTGAAGAAGGTATTTCTCTGCAGCCCATGGAGGACCACACTGGAGCAGATATCCACACTGCAGCCTGTGATATGCCAGGCAAGAGATATGCCCTGAAGGAAGCTGAAGCACATGCAGAGCCCATGCAAGAGCAAGATTGTGGCAGGAACTGCGACCTGTATATGACCCATGCTGGAGCAGTTTTTGCTGAAGTACTGTACCCTGTAGAGAGGACCCATGTTGGAGCAGGGGAAAAGTGTGAAGAGGAAGGAGCAGCAGAAATAAAGTGTTACAAGCCGACCACAACCCTCATTCTCTGTACCCTCTACACCACTTGGGAGAAAGGAGATAGAAGAGTTGGGAATAAAGGAGTGAAGTTGAGCCTGGGGAGGTGGTTGTCGTTTTGTCTTTGCTTCTCACCGTATTACTCCAATTGGCAATAAAGTAAATTCATCATCCTCAAGTCTGGTTTCTCTGCTTTTTTCTCTTACTCAATCAGTAAGTGACCATGCTGTCCTTATCTTGGCCCATGTGCTTTTCCATCTTATTTTCTCCCAGCTGTCATGTTGAAGAGAGGGAGTGAGAGTGGCTGGGTGGGTGTCTGGCAGCCAGCCAAGATCAACTCACCAGACACTGTAAGAAAACAAGGTGTTTTTTAAGCTGGCAATTTGGTAAATTGGTTGCAATCCTTTCACTAGGAAAGAAAGTTTTTATTCTTAGTCTTTCAGCGTGTAAGTATTGGTATTGTAATGAAATTTTTTTAGCACTAAAGAAAAATGGGAAAATAATGTGTACAACAGAAGTGGACTGGATTTTTTTCATAGGTTTTCTTGGAAATTTTGTGAGTCTTATGAAGGACATTTTTGGTGTATTTTAGTATTTATATGGCAATGATGTAATGAGCTTCCCCTCTGCATTCCTATAACAATAGCTCTATGGTAAAACTACTGTGGTTTGAATGTATGGATTTATTAAAAAAAGCTGACGTAAGCTTTGAAATATATTCTAATGTGAAAAAGTCCGTATACTTAACTTATCCTGCAAATTCTTGAAAGAAACCAGGTGAGGGGTTTTTTTTTGTGTGTGTTTTCTGCAGGTTGTATCTCTTCTCGAGTCTATGTTACTCCAATTATGAAATGCAGAATCTTTTTGTATTTCAAAGGATGAAATAGAAAAGTAGGTTTTGCAGTCCTGTGGTCAGTAGTTAGCAAGTGGGAATTAACTGTGGCTTTTATTTAGATGCTGCTTATTTCTTTTCTCAGTTCGCATACATGCAACTTACACAAAAATAAAGCTGTGATTTGAATTCAGATTGGTTGCTATTTTTCCCATTCTTGTAAACTGCCAATTTTGCAGAGAGAATTTAATTCAAATTACTTGGATTCTGGAAGTTCTCAAATGTTTTTCATAGTTCCTCATCTTTGAAAGCCTATGAATAATTGCTTGTCTGTGAAAAAAAAAATGATGGCAGAGTTCCTGAAAGAGGAGAGCTCTTTGACATGCTCTCTTGATGAGTTGCAGCAGTACATGCCAGAAAATGCAGTACAAGTGAATGAAAAAATATACAGAACGATTACTTGATCCTCAGGCTAAATTAACCTACTCCAAATTACCTGTATTAAATCTACATTGAACATGTATACTAGATAACTAAATTAATCTAAAAATTTCTCACTTGGAAGTCTGAGTACTTAAGTCTAATCTTGAAATGGAATTTAAAAAAAAAAATATTGGAAATTTCCAAATTGTTGAAATAAGTTGATCGAGAAGTCCTTCCTCTCTTTGTAGTTCACTTTTTATGTGGGTCTTTCTTACGCACAACTTGAACTTAGTGCATTGATTCCATCTATTTTCCTTCTATCTCATCATTGAACTAAGCCTCCCTGTTTTTAGAAGACTTAAAGCAACACTTTCCTCTAATTTTAAACAACTTAATTTTCAAGATTTGCAAGAAAATTCATGTGAAGTAATTTTGTGTAGAAATAGTGGTTTATTCTTAGTGGTGTGCCTGCTTTCTGGTTCTTTTATTTGAAGTGTATTTAAAAAAAAAACCACAAACCAACACAAAAACCAGGGAAAGTGCATTTTGGGTATCTTATAGATAGGTGACCTGTCTTTAAGTGATGGACACATAATGCTTGACAGTTGGGAGTTGTGAATTAATTCCTGCCTATTAATTTCTTGTGGGTTTACATTGTCAAATATGAGAGATGTCTAAATTTATACTTTTTGTTTTAATTTACAGGTGTTATAATTTGAAGAAATGCAGTGACGTATTTGAAGAGCATCATTCACAGAAACTTTTGTCTTGTAATAAATTTTTAAACCTAGAATGGCTCTGACAAAAACACCTAAAGTCTTCAAGAAATTAGTTTTTCACTGGAAACTTTGGAAGTTTAGCATTATTGTGTTTGTCTTTCTGGTATTTTTATTTTTATTACAAAGAGAAGTGGGTGTTCAAGATTTTAAAGATGAAGCAGGGATTGAGCCAGTTGTTAGAAAGAAAAGTCATGTATTAGGTCTCATGTTAAATGCTATGAACAATATGAAAGATGCAAGGCCAAAAATGCAGATAAAAGCACCAGTTAGGCAAACTAAGTTTCCTGGAGAGAGACACTGTTTGCCAGGACACTATACTGCAGTGGAACTAAAACCCTTTCTAGATCGACCCCTTCAAGATCCTAATGCTCCTGGTGCTTCTGGTAAAGCATTTAAAACCATCAATTTAAATTCAGAGGAACAGAAAGAAAAACAGCGTGGAGAAGAAAAACACTGTTTTAATGCATTTGCAAGTGATAGGATTTCTTTACACCGAGATCTTGGACCAGACACTCGACCTCCTGAGTATGTTGAAATGTTTATGTCCTCATAGTTGAAAAACTTGTCAGAAATGCAGACTGCAAAGTGATTTGAGTTCAGCATTAGGTGATAGTTTAGGAAAGTCTCCTAGCTATATATAATGATTGACTGTACGTAATGATCCACAGTGCCAAAGCCAAGAATGTTAGAAAGCCTCGCTTCTTTCATACTTTTGAATTCAAGCTAACCATATTTAAATAAGATTTTCTGCCTTTGCCTTTAAGCTATAATTTCTAAGTGACTTTCTGGAAGCCTGCTAAGTTTTACTTAGAAGAAAACTAAAAATGTGGTTTAAACTTTTTTCTATTTAAACACCATCTTACCTCCCCCTTTTTTCTCTTTTTTTTTTTTTTTTTTTTAGTGTTCAGTGTTAATAAAACCACCAGCAGAATGTAATAAATTAGGAATTGTAAACTGTTGAACAAGTCAATGGAACATCTCATCAATCTTGCATTATTGAGAAATTTTATTAATGAAGACTGTAGGACTTGGGTAGAGGGGCTTTTGGTCATGAGCAATCTCTCTTAGCGTCAGATTATATGTTCCCAGCTATCTGTGTCAGAAGTGACTAACCTCACTGAGCTGCTGCTGATAGTATGAGTATCACGTTACATGTGGTGCAGTTCCCAATAACCTTTGCTAGAGCGTAACTGGTGAGTTTTTGCCTGTGTATTTTGTGAGGCAATGGCTGTGATAATTACCCTGGGGAGCCTTCCAGTCTCTAAAGTTGACAGGTAATAAACAGTAAATGTGCAGTTTATGAATACGGAAGTGTTGTCATCTTGACTTGCAATTGGATTTAAAGTTCTGTTCAGAATACATAAATCTGGAAAAACTGTGGTTTTAAAATTGCTTCCCCTGAATGGGATATGCTGCCCTGTTCTTTATTCAAAAACAAAATTTTGAAGTTATGAATTAGATTTGTTCTATTTTTCCTTGAAAAGTCTGCATTCTTCTAATAAATAGTCGTCTTTGTATTTTTGTATTTCAACAGTAACGGTGACTTATAGTCTGATTTTGCAGCTCAGTATCTGCTGATTTCAATATAATAACATGGTACTGAAATGTACTCAAATGTTTGTGAGGCAGAAGCAGAACTGAGTCAGTTGTTCAAGTGGAATTCTTATTCACCATATTTTTAAAAAATATTTTGTACAGCTTCTTCAGTTGAACCACCTGCCTTTGCACTCCAAAACTGGGATGGGAAGTGGAGAAGCCGAAATATTTAATGTCCATGCTTATAAAGCTTTGTACTAGAAAGAATAGGCTTTCTTTTAAGAGTTTGCGTCAAAACTTTTTGTCCATCTTGTAACACTTGTAATGCTTTCTAATCTGTAGATGTATTGAACAAAAGTTTAAACGTTGCCCACCATTGCCAACTACAAGTATTATAATAGTTTTTCATAATGAAGCATGGTCCACTCTGCTCAGAACTGTTCACAGTGTGATGTATACGTCTCCTGCCATACTGCTAAAGGAGATTATTTTGGTGGATGATGCCAGTGTAGATGGTAAGAAGACTTTCTATTTTCTCTTGATTTTTTTTTTTTTAAAGACATGTTAGGATTACAGATTGGTTAATACCATTAATGTGTAAAATGATATTCTAATTGGGTTTGTTCCTTTCTTTTTCTTTAAAATATAAAATAGTTCCACCCTATCTTTTTTTCATAAGGTAGTTAAATATGAAATTCTTGTCCTCTAAAAGGTTTTTAAACCCCATTTCTGATTATTCTAATTCTAGTGCTGCTTAAACTGCATAACCGGTTGCATGACAAGTAGCTCAGTAATTTGTGCTTCAAACCAATTACAGTTTATAGAACAAAGTATCCAAGAATAAATCGGCTAATGCTTGTATCAGTTTGCATTTTATCATAGTGATTGTCTTTATGCAAATTAACTTCATTAATATGAAAGGAAATGTCTTTCCTAGAAAGTAAAATTATTTTATGGAAAAATAATCTTCAGTCCTCAAGCTGACTGCCAAAAATAATTGAATGTATACTGTGTGTGATCACAAATGCAAGTTCAAAAAACTTTATATGCATAACTTAACATGAACGTGTCTATACTTACATGCTTATATTAATGTATTTACACTTTTTGCAAGTCTGTATTTGGTATACTGACACACTTGGATTTGAATTATGTTTAGTAGTACAGTGTGATACTAAGGATGGGCAGAGGAAGGAAGATGATGTGGGATGTTTAATGAAGGATGTGGGGTTGTTTCTCAAATTTTGCACATTTAAAGAGTTTTGTATAACTTCTGTTGCTGTTGTAAATATTGTAGCCTTTGAAAACTGTGTAAAATGTGCCATCGTTATGGGGAAAATTTGCATGTTGTGCAGATAACTTGAGTAAGTAGGAATGTGATCTGTTTGCTCTGAAAATGGATTTTGAATTGATATTCAAACTGTTAATACTGCAAAAGAGATGTACCAGCACATGTCCTTTCTCTTTTAGAACACTTTTGGTGTTCCATCCCCTGCTCTCTGCTAGTCACCTCTTCCTACACCCCCCTACCCACCAAAACTCAGCCCCTAAAAATAATGTTCAACAGTCAAGAATTGTTTATGGCTTTGATGTTGAGGTCATTCTTGGGGTTAGTGTGAATTGTTAATCCTGTTAGTTTAGTAATGTAACATTTTAGGCAGTGACATGTATATACACCGACTATGCTGAAATTTATTTCTCTTTCTAGAATACTTGCATGATAAACTAGACGAATATGTGAAACAATTTCAGATAGTTAAAGTAGTCCGTCAAAAAGAAAGAAAAGGTCTAATCACTGCACGGTTGTTGGGAGCTTCAGTAGCAACAGGAGAGACCCTTACCTTTCTGGATGCTCATTGTAAGTGTAACCTATAACTATACCAGATCTGGTTTATAATGCTGTTGTCTTTGATTTAATATTGCAGATTTTTTTATGAATTATGAACATTAGCAATGTATCATCTTTCCTATTGCTATTTTGTATCATTGAAAGTGTAACTAGCAATGTTATTTAAGAGCAGTGCATATTGGCTTGCTGTGGGCCTGTTTAGATATTCCCTGTGTACTACTTTATAGCCAAGTAAAAATTCAGTGCTTGTTCCTATTTTCTCTATAGGTGAATGCTTTTATGGCTGGTTAGAGCCGTTATTGGCAAGAATAGCTGAGAACCCTGTTGCTGTTGTAAGCCCTGATATTGCTTCTATAGATCTCAATACTTTTGAATTCAGTAAACCATCTCCTTATGGGCATAGCCACAACAGAGGAAACTTTGATTGGAGTTTGTCGTTTGGATGGGAGTCTCTTCCTAAACATGAAAATAAAAGAAGAAAAGATGACACTTATCCAATTAGGTAAACATAATTGGAATAATATTTTAAATCCTTTAGTTGGCATGTTTTTTTCATTATAAGTAGCAGTTTGTAAATGAACCCATTCTTTAGATTAGCATGATCAGAAGTTTTAGCATCTTAGATGATTTTTGTAATGCTTTCTTTAAGAACTACATTGTAAATTTTAAAGCTTTCATAAAAATATAGCCTCCTTAAGACAGTAATTGCTCTGCATTACCTTTTTTCTACATATACTAGGAACATAATAAGCAGTTTCTATATATATATTTTTTTTCATTGTGGGGGAGGGAAAAAGGAGGATTATAAACAGTTCTTTTCAGAGACAGTACCACAGATTGTGGATCCTCATTCATCATCCTTGAAAGGATGACAACAAAGGTTCAGAGCACCAAAATACTAGACTATTACAGTAGTGCATTTGATGATAATTGTATGTACTTTGGCCTCAGACAGGTGACTGGTTTAGAGGAGTAATAACTTTGCTTGATATCTGTCATACAGGGAAAATATGTTATTTTTCCTGATGCCGTCTTTTATACCAGCAGTCATTAGTCTAAACCAGTTGTTAATAAGTGACAATAAAACTGTCAAATGAGACTCAATGTGGGCAGATTTAATTACTTGAAGTATTATCTATGCCAGGAAAATGTATCAATGTAGCGAAACACTGACAAATGCATGGAGACTTCCTAGAACAGTTAACAACATTTTTACATCTATATTTTAAAAAAACCCTACCTGTTTTGATCCTGTGTTCCTCAATAAATTTCTCTTTTTGCAGAACACCTACTTTTGCTGGAGGTCTCTTTTCAATATCAAAAGACTACTTTGAACACATTGGAAGCTATGATGAAGAAATGGAAATATGGGGAGGTGAAAATATAGAAATGTCTTTCAGAGTAAGTTTAGCTACTTAATTAGCAGTGGTCTCTATACTGACAGTGTACAGGATTTTTGAGGACAAATTAGTACTAGATCTTGACTTCTCTGCTGAGTCAGCCAATTAGGACATGGAAAATTAGTTACTACTGACCTATGAAATAAACTACAAACATGCACACGGAACTAATTTATTTTTTTTTTAAATGTATTTAGGGTTGATAGATGAAATGTACATTTTCAGAGTTTACCTGATTAGGAAATTCACTTATGGTATGCCTGATATATAGACTCTTGCTGGTAGTTTGTTTTTTTTTCTGGTGAACAATAATGTTGCTGAATTTTTTTTCCACCCCCTTAATTCTAATTGCAGCACACTTACACAAAAAATGTTATTATTAGGTATGGCAATGTGGTGGACAGTTGGAGATCATGCCTTGCTCTGTTGTTGGCCATGTCTTTCGCAGCAAGAGTCCGCATACTTTCCCAAAAGGTACTCAAGTAATCACACGTAATCAAGTCCGCCTTGCAGAAGTCTGGATGGATGAATATAAAGAAATATTTTACCGAAGAAACACAGAGGCAGCAAAAATTGTGAAACAAGTAGGTGGTGGTGGTGGTATTAGAAATCACGCTTGCTGCATTGAAAGTTTTGGTGAGCAAAAGTTATTTATTGAAAAAGTATGTAAGGTTTCTAGATATTTTAATGGAAAGACAGAGTTCAGTTTGCTTAATGCTGTATCCCCAACAAACATGAGAAACTTAAGTGTTTGGGTGATGATAGTGTTTTATGTGGTGGGTTTTTTTGATTGGTAGGATTTTTTCACACATTCTCTAAAATCCTGGGTTGTTTGCATCAAATGGCTACCAGAGCTACCAGAAGAGCATGTGAAAAACTACTGAGCACACAAAATGCAAACTAACTTGGAGTGAGAAACATGATGTCTCATTAGTCTCAAGTTGCTTAGTATTTTTACTTAAAAAGCAGGTTTTATTGTTCTTCATCTGCAGAATAAAACTTATTCAGGAGGTTTGGGTGTCAGTTTTTTGGTGTTTTTTTTCTTTTTTCTGTAACTTTGGTCTTTTACTAGCTGGAATCTAGAGTTTTCTTCAAGAAGATATTTTTTGTCCCTTTGTATGATAAATTTTTGTGAATATTGTATCACTAAGTGTTAGATTTCCTAAGCATGTTTAGCAGCTAGACAACTGAATTTTGTCTGGGAGATTCTGTATTGTACTGACTACTATGCTAATTATTTAATCAATCCAATTCATTATTTCAGCTTACTCGTTTTAGTGAGATCAGTTAGCTTTATAGCTGTCGTCAGTATGGTCTTGTTTGTACTTTCCCACTTCATGGCACTCTTAAAACCCTCTTGGGACTAAGGCTGTTTCTGTTCTTTCCATGTTGCAATGTATTTTTCTTGTACATGCTTTGAAATGCTGCAGGCAGGATGTCAGTGGTGTTATGATCCTGAAAAACAGACAGCAGTGACCATAGTAGTATGGTATTATAATCAACAAATGAGGTTTAAACCATAATTAATGCTACAATACAGAATATCATAGATTTATATGTACAAATTTGATATTAGTAATGTTTAGTATATTCCTTTTCCATCCTTCTTTACTTCCCTTCCTCTAACAGAAAACATTTGGAGACATCTCAAAAAGACTTGATTTAAGGCAGCGTCTGCAGTGTAAAAATTTTACCTGGTATCTCAGTAATGTTTATCCAGAAGCATATGTGCCAGACCTGAATCCTTTGTTTTCTGGATATGTAAGTTTGATTATTTTCTATAGTCTTCCATAATCCAGGAAGTTCGCTAATCTTTTGTGCTACCTTAGCTAGAGCATTTACGTTTCAGGTATCATTAATAGCTCAAGGGGTTTCTGTCACTACTCTGGACAAAGAATCTTCTGCGTACCTTGCTATTGGAGTATTTTATAGCTTTGTCAATGGTGATACAAAATTTAACCAAAGCTTCTTGATAGCTAACAGTATTCTTGCTTAATGGGATCTTGCAATCTGCTAAGATAAGCAACAGTCTGCCTGTCACAAACAGTTAAAATGACACAAAAGTACTAAGCTAGAGGTTAGAGATTTCCTCAATTATCAAGGCAAATTTTGCTTTATATAGTAAGAAGTCTGAAAGAATTTTTAGTTCATGTTGACAAGGAAAACTGGACAGCTGTTTGCTTCTCAGATTTAGGATGAGGAAAACGTGTGTTTGTACACAAATTTTTTTAAAGACTGTTGCTTTTCCTCTGCCAAATAATTTCTTAGACATTGCATTACTAAAACCAACAAAATATTAAACAACTAGTAACTCTTAGCTTGAGGAGAATGTGAATGTTCAGCTATGTTTGGCACTTCCCCTTCCTCCAATTTTGAATATTTTATGTGTATCTGTTCAACTTGTAATTTGAATAACAGTAACCTTGTATACCAGTAGCCTGATAATTCACAGTGTGGCTGTAGTCAACTATAACATAGTTGCTAGGCTTTTGGTTAGAAAATATTAACTCTGAGAGACCAGGACTTTTAGATTTGAGCATAGCAGAAAGTAAAAAATAACTAACAGCTGTAATTGTTGTTAAGCCAAAGGTTAGTTTTGTATGCTAGTGAGACAGTTTAATTATTTGTCATCCCCACTGAGCTTCCTTATTTTATTTTTTTTTCTGATAACACTTTTTCTTTAGTTAAAAAACATAGGTAACCGCATGTGTCTGGATGTTGGTGAAAATAACCACGGTGGCAAACCATTGATTATGTATTCTTGTCATGGACTTGGAGGAAATCAGGTAAAATATTTGATACCTGATTTTTATGATCTGTTCAGCTGATCATAAAACACAACATATTAAAGTTTTTCATTTATTTCAGAGAAATGGACTCATTTTTAATATGCAACTTTTCTCTCTTTTTTTAGTTAATTCCTATATATGTTTTTCAAGGAAAATGTCATACTGCTCTTCATGTTGTGTCCCACTTCTAACATTTTATGTTCAGCGTATGGATTCAGATTTTTAACGCAATTGAACTGCTTCATTTGATCTCTCCTTTACATGCAAAACTTACCCTTACTACTTTCTTGTAAGTGTTGTTTTCTTAATTCTTCCTTCCCTTATGCTTCCTCCTATTGCTTCTTTCTCTGCCACCAGGACTCGCACTGTCAAGGAAGATGTTGGTGGGAATCCGGCCAATGGGAGACCAAGTGGCCAGGCCTGAGCCACCTTCCCTATCATGCTTGCAGCCTCATAGTGTGAGGTCAAAGTGGTCTATCCTGTACTGGCTAATCCAAATGAATAATATGGTTGAATTTGTCCAAGCAAAGCTCTCTCTGAGGCATAGGTCTTGGGGGCAGCAATGGTGCTCTGTTTCTTGTACAATATGACTTGCAATAGGTGTCAGATACTGAATCCTTCAGGCACTACTGTAATACTAATAAAAGGAACATCTCCTTCCCTGCCCAGAAATAAACACTTCTGTGTTGCCTTAGAGAGTTATTTGGGGAATAAGGTTTATTAACTGTAGATCCTTAATAATAAAAGTCAAGAAAGGTTTAAAAGTTATTGTTAGAATATAGTTCTAATTTTTCTTTTTTAAAATAAAATCTTCAATCTTAAAAGCCATTCATTGATGGCACTGTGAAAACTCAGACACGTGATCCTAGTTAGTTGATGCTTTCCTAATCAATCGTTGTGGGAAATGGAATACTTCCTAGATTAACAACTACCCTATTACATTAGCTTCTTGCAGTATTGAACTTTTTTTTTTTCCCCCATTGTGGATTAATACTATATTAGCCTTTTTGCATTGTCACAGTCATTAATGCCAGAACACTGTACCAAGACATTGTGTCAAGAGATCTGCTGTCACCTGTCTTTCTAAGTTATCTTGGACTGTACTAAAATTCTATGCTTTCCAAGTTGCATTTTATGTTTTTCCTTCTGCTGTAAAGTAACAGTCTGAATCCCTTTAAATGCCAGCCTTCATAGAATTTTAATACAGGTTGTGCTGGTAATGCTTGAGAGATGTGCATATTTGCTTACTTAACCCTTCACATTACAACTGAAAACAGAATAATGTATTATGTTCTTTACCAGACCTTAGGCTGAAATTTTCCATGCTACCTGTCATCTTTGTCCATGTGTTTGAGGTAGGAGAACGGAGTGGAAGAGAGAACCTAGTTTTCAGAGTTGCACTTCAGTTGTTTATCATTATTCCTTCCAGAATATTCTGGGGCTGGAAATATGTCCGTTGCAACTCAATATCCAAAATTAATGAAGTTTTAAACCTAGCTTTCAGGTTGTATTTTCAGGGCTCACAGAGATACTGGAGTTCAAAAGTTAAATCAGAACAGATTAAGTCAGATTAACAGATTTAGAGCAAATTATTATGTCTGGGAGCTAAGTCAATAAGCAGGTCACTCCTCTCGGTACCTATTTCTGGGAGTAATATTGGGCGCAGAGACTTAAGACTGAGATGCCTGTTTGTTCTCAGTGCTATTCCTAAGGCAGTGAGGAGGCAGAAGCACAGATAGTCGAAAGCCACAGGGAGCTAACTGAGACTGGTCTTAATAGTGAAAGGAAAGATATGGTGAAGAAGGCTGACACATGGAGCCAAGAAACAATGGTAATGGGGCGCAATGATAGGAACTGTGCTGTTTAATGAGGGAGAAAATGAAAAGACCAGGATGGTAGGGTAGGACAAGAGGTACAAAAGGAGAGCTGTGTCTGTAACTGTTAGAATTAAGTCCCTGTTAAGACCTGAATTATAGCCTAGGATTCCTGAGCCTTAAGAGTACTCTACTGTCAGGAAACAATGGTAAAATTAACTCACAAAATACATGTTTATATTACTTTTCTAACGGCTATCTCACAAGAGAACATAACAGTATCCTATTAGCATTTATTGTTTAGATCAAGCAGCAAAAGCTGACGTATGACAATCAGTATTGTTCTGTCTGACAAATTTTTGGTTTTGGTTGCTCTAAGAAAAAACAGAATGCATCAACAAAAATTGAATACAAATTTTTAAAATTAAGAAATGCCAAAGTTTAGGTTATCCATGCAACTACCTCTTCTCAGTTTGTCTCCTTTAATTATTTATGATTCCTGGGGGAGCAGGCAATGAGATCTTGCATCATAATGCATACGCACCAGGTGTCACTTGCAATTTATACTTGCAATATATTAGTATTAAAAAATGCTTTTAGTTTTGTAAACACTTTTAAAGTGTGTATGCTCAAAATCAGGCAAAGAATTCGTAGTCTCAAATAGTTGAATAACAAAAGAAATTATTACTTAGTGTATTGGAATTTCAAAGGGTTAATTTAGTTTAATACTCTTGTTTGTATTTATTTATTGAAATTTTAAAAAATTATTTAAATAGTACTTTGAATATTCTGCGCGCCATGAAATTCGACATAACATTCAGAAGGAGCTTTGCCTGCATGCTTCTAAAGGACCTGTGCAGCTTCGTGAATGTAACTACAAAGGCCAGAAAACCTTTGCCATTGGAGAAGAGCAATGGCTGCATCAAAAGGTACTTAGACTGTACAGTGAACCGGCATCTTATCAGTGATCTTTTATACGAGTTATTTTTTGATATTCAATAAAAGAAAGAATCCAACAAAATATAACTCTAAAGCCAAAAAGGTGTAAGTCTATTTCTGGGTGCAAAATGTAGATAATTTCAGCTTTTCAGTTACCAGACCAAAACTTGATGATTTCACTATTTTAGATGTATGGTAGAAATGTCACTTATGAAAACAGTTGATATCCTTTAGTCTGTGTGTCTGGGCATCCACCTGGAATTCAATTTAAATATTTTGTATCTTTTAAAATATTTTTTAAAAATTTCGTAACAAAACAAGTTGGCACTTGCATACTACTCACATTCGTTTGCTAGCGCCTCTGCGCTACCTGTGTAACCTTAGTCTTTTTAACAACAATGAACTTGGGGGAAAACAACAAAGAGTAGGGGGAAATAGCATGCCCACTGTTTGTTCACTGTCTTTTATTTTTGTTTTTTTCTCCATTTTTATCCATTTTAGGATCAAACTCTGTACAATGCAGCTCTACACATGTGCCTTACAGGAAATGGAGAGCATCCAAGTTTGGCATCCTGTAATCCATCAGACCCCTTCCAGAAGTGGATCTTTGGCCAGAACAATTAAGACTTTATATTTATAGGCCATGAGCATTTTATTAAAAGATCCATTCTAAACTGTGATCATATACGTATACTGCATTTTTAAGTGATGCATACTTTATATACAAAATGTTTAAATGTATGTACAAAATGTTTTGTTTCCCTCTTATTTAAGTTGGATATAAAATGTGTCATCAGAGATTCCCTAGGAGTCTGTTATACCAAAGATGATTGAGGTCACAATTAAAAAAAAAGTTTACAATATTTCTGTGATAAGACTTTATATGTTGACCACTGATTCATGCATCCTGTAGTCCTGTTTCACCTTCGGGACTGTATGTATATTATTTCTCCACATATTTTAAGTACTTCTGAAGACAGACTAGTTTTCTCTGTAGAGTTACAAGAAATTATTGTACACTATCTAAAAAACAAGGTGCTGTATTTGTATTTTTTTTATGCTCAATTGTTTGACTTCATTTATTTTTTTTTAATAATTTACTTTTCTCAGTGAACCTTTCTCAGTATTTTTTAAATTCATTCACTTGAAAAAATTAAATATTTGATCTTCAGGTTAAAGCCAAATAGGCTAGTATGCTGTGCTCAGCTTTTAGCAAGTCAATTCTTTTGTAGAAGAAACAAATAAGTCTCACTGAAATATGTATGTGATTATTTTAATGGAAAATCTGCTTATTCTGATACTAATTTAGCCAAATTTTATAGGTTTTTTACATTTCATGAACTTTAAAATTTATGACAAAATTATATTGTAATAGATTTCCGAGCTGCTTAACATTAACACATTTTTTCAGCGTTTTGTTAGTTATTGCTTTTAAATTACAGGTTATCTACTAACCCCACTTTTTTTTTTAACCTTTTAGTGATTTATGAAATGTTTACCTAACAGGTTTCTAATGTTATCTGTATGTTGCATGTTGATTTTTTTTTTTTCTTGTTGTAGCTGTTTCCCCTTTTACAAACGACTGATGTCAGCTTTTTCAGTCCAAGTGAGACCTTGGCCTTCCTAACTATTCTGCTAGCTCTTTCAGTTAAACTCATGTAAGCATCCACAAATATACTTCAATAGATCATATAGAATCATGGCTTCATAAATAGCCTTCCTTTCATTAAGTATATAAAAATATATATCATAGAATAGTTTGGGTTCGAGGGGACCTTTAAAGGTCATCTTCTCCAACCCCCTGCTGCAATAAACAGGGAGATCTTCAACTAGATCAGGTTGCTCACAGCCCTGTCCAACCTCAACCTGAATGTTTTCAGGGATGGGGCATCTATCACCTCCCTGGGCAACCTGTTCCAGTGTTTTGCCTCCCTCATCGTAAGAAATTTCTTCCTTATATCTAGTCTGAATCTGCCCTCTTTTAGTTTAAAACCATTACTCCATGTCCTATCGCAACAGACCCTATGAAAAAGCCTGTCCCCATCTTTCTTATAAGGCTCCATTAAGTACTGAAAGGCCTCAATAAGGTCTCCCCGGAGCCTTCTCTTCTCCAGGCTGAACAACCCCAACTCTCCCAGCCTGTCCTTGCAGGAGAGATGCTCCATCCCTCTGATTGTTTTTGTGGCCCTCCTCAGGACCCGCTCCAACAGGTCTATGTCTTTCCTGTGCTGAGGGCTCCAGAGCTAGACCCAGTACTCCTGGTAAGGCCTCACCAGAGTAGAGGGGCAGAATCGCCTCCCTTGACCTGCTGGCCATGCCTTTTCAGTACAGCCCAGGATACGGTTGGCTTTTTCTTTGGTTATTTTACTGGATGCACAGTTGTTAAACGCTCTCCAGTTAGTCTTCCATTGCAATCACCAATCATGCCCGTTTTCTGACTGTGATTATTTCAGGCCTTCTTTGAGGAAAGTAACTCCTCTGCACGATGTCCTCTTTGAGAACAGATATGCACGCTTACTTGAAAGTGCCTACTTCATGGTATGAATGTGAGATTAATGACCATATCAACCTTAAAGCATCTAAAGTCACATAAAATTGCACTTTAATAAGGTAGACTCTATTTCATAACAAAATTTTATATTCTGATTTAGAGAAGACTTAATTGGCTTATGCAAATTATGGAAGTTTAAAAATAACCTTAAATTTGCATGCCTTATGATATGGGAGGAATATGGCTATGAAATTAAAATAATGAACTTCTTAGAAGGGAAGAAAGCAGCAGAATAAAAACAAGGAAAAGACTTACTGTTGTCTAGAAGTGCAAGTGTTGTTACTAAGTAGGGATGGGAAGCATCAAAGGTAAAAAGGTACTTGGTCTTTGCAACTTGTTAGAAGAATTGTGTTGAACGTCTATGGTATCTATTCAAATGGAAGAAAATAGCAGGTGTCATCGCAACCAGCTTAGTAATAAACTCTTTAATGATCTGAATCTCAAGAAAGGGGCACATAACAGGGGAAAGTTGAGCAATAAGACCAAGCCTAGTTAAGTGCAGCTAGTAACACAGTATTTTCGGAACAGCTTAGTATTTTCTTTAAGTGCTGTGCTTATGGGAGGAGGGAGATTTAGGAAAAAGTCATGGCTGCCAAAAGGAAAGAAAATTCAAATTTTTAAAGTGAAGACAAAGAAAAATATTTGGCTGCATGATCAAATATAAAACTGAGAATAAATGTGAAGGGGTGGGTATTAAAGGTTGAATAGGATAAAATACACTTATGATAAATTTTTCCTTTTTTCCTGGTAAATAAATAATACTCTTACAGGTAAATGCTAATTTATCTATAGAGTCTGATGGGTGGGTGGATGGATGATGTTGTGGGGTTGTTTTTTTTATTTCTAATGGGGGGAGGGAGCCTATCTTTCATTAATTTAACTCATGAGTTCAGCTTCCGAAGAAAAGAAAGAAGAAATTCTTTCAGTAGCTTGAAGTTATCTAAAAGTCAACAAGTGAATAAGCAAGACCAGCAAGAATTTGTCATAAGCATTAACTTAAGCTAATGTCTTTTTTCTGGCTTGATAATCATGCCTTTGAGTCACGTCTTGGCTTCTGTAAGGCTTTTGGTGACACCTGTGAGAATATCTTACGAAGTTAAACCTGTATGACTTAAAACAACTTGCTACAGTGTGGACATAAATTGTTGAAAAGACTGTACTGGGAAGAGTTATTAATGCCATTGTGAAACTGGAAGGCTGTGTTGAATGGCATTGCACCAAAATCTGCCTATGCCCTCTGATAAATATTTCCATTATTCAGTAATGGAATACAAAGTATTCTTATTACTTTTGCAGATCAAACCAATATTGGAAGAGCAAAAAATGGTCTTGATAAACTGGAAGAGTTGAGGAAAAATAGGATGCAGGTCGATCAGAAAATTGTTCAACAAACATGAATAGACGATGGGAGATTATGTAGATAGCAGCTGTGCCGTGTTGACCTCCTGGAAATTGAATGTTCAAGGAACCTGTTCTAGAAGACAAGGTATTTAGCATAACTGCTTAAAAGGACTTGAGTTCTTTTAGCTCCTAGTTCATTTTGTACAGCAAATGCATTATTTTTAATACCACCAAAGGGTAATCTCTTCATGCAACCTGTTTCTCTTAGAAGCTTGTCAGGTTGGAATTTGCATATATGAAACATCATTTGCGTACTCATCACCAGTTTTTCTTTTTAGAGGTAACATTCAAAACTTGCATAGAATTTAAATTGCAAGGAAGCAAGGGTTCTGTTACACTTGGAGATAGGAATCTCTTCATGAGCAGGAGTTCAGTGCTAGAGGAGTTCCACTCTCTTTTTTGTTTTTCTAGTTGGTAATCTAAGACCATATTACAGTAGATATAGCAATATATGTACTCTTCACTCCGTTTTCTACAAAGATTGGGTGTAGAAGGTCATCTAGTTATTATATTTTGTATTCAGTTCTAGCTGTGGAAGGGGAAAATTTATTCTGTGATTTAAAATTGTCTTTAACATTTTCCTTTAATTTTTTGAGACTTCTGGTCTTGTCTCTGCTATTGACACACTAACTTGTGTCAATAACCCCAAACCCGTAAGACCCTTGAACATAAAGTTTTTTAGCCATTGCTACTATTGCAAACGCTCTATTCTCTTTTTATAAGTTTACTATCTGTTCTTTAACGTATGAGGGACACTTTAGTCTATATTTTTGCAGTACTTAATACAACAGTAATTCAGACTTGGACTCCCTAATACCTGCAAGAAAAGAGGGAAACAGGTCTATAAACAGAGGAAGACATTAAGTGACTTTTTTGTTGTATTCTGTTCAAAGATCTGAAATTAACTTCTGTGTCTACACTGAGTATCACACTTCCAAATACGTATATGTATGTGTATGTATATATAGAGATACCATACAATTTTAGAAGAGCAATAGGAGATCTGTAAATATGATTGGAGATTTAGAAAATATTTTTAATTAATTACATTTTTAAAAAATTCCTTTTTCAAATGTAATAACAAAGCAGCAGTAAGAAAAATAGCAAGCAGTGCAAGTATTAGTTATTGTGCATCTTCTCTGAGCTTTTCTAGCATCAGTCTTTGATTTTTCCTGAAAAGTAAACTATTTCACAGGTATTTTTGTTAGAGGGCAGAAGCAGATGTTCTCCTTGTCATAACTTGTTCCTCCAGCATGATTCTCTTGAGTAATTATTGTGCATTCTACAGTGCAGTACTAACTTTTCTGTACTTCATGTTTTGCTGTATGCATTTCTTTAAATATGTTGAATTACTGTAACTGATAAATACATGAAACTGAAAGAACTTTGGGACACTGCTTCCTTTTAAAGAAGAGTCTTCCACATTTTGGGAATGAGCCTTATATAATCTTATGCATCGGATCAAGATTATAATATTAGATTGAGATGTAGGGGGCTTGATTTCAGTGGTTGAGTTGTCAGAACTATAGCCAGTCCTTTGAACTTCTTGTGCACAGATCTCCTTTAGGGTTGTACTTTCTATCAAATATGCCAAGGAAGGGACATGTAATATTTTCTTTTCTGTATTTTAATGTACCTCCTGAATTTTTCAAGTAGGGATTTCATTGCTAAAACATATTGTCCAAAGCTGCACTTTTGTCAAAAGTACAATAATATTTCAATTAGTAGTTTAATATTATGATGTTAAAAAAATATCATGGATTGTTATTAAAAAGCTTTGCTGCATTACAAACACTAACCCTTTACTTTAGGTTGCCCTCTTAAAAGTTTTTGAAAAGTATATTTTTAAAGTTAAATCTACAATATCTGATTCTGTCCTTTATAATGTAAATGTTAGTTTGACTTTATATTTTATAAGTGGTAGCAATAATAACTTTAGCATGTCTTGTTCAGTTTCTTCACAGTCTGAGGGAGAAATTAAGATTACCATTTTTAAAGGAAGAAAAAACCTTTCAAAAGTAAAGCATTATCAAATGTTGGAAAACAGAAGAGGAAAAGAAAATCAGAATAGGAAGGAGCTAGAAGGATGGGGAAAGAGCTGTATTGGAAATACTGCTGTCTAGACTGGGTGCCCTTCAGTTTTCGGGGGGAATAGATACAATGATTTAAAACTGTACAGCATTGCATACAGAGACTAAAATTATACACTGGCGTTCCCAGGCTCAGCAAGCAAAAGTAAAATCCCCTAAGAAGTCAATGTCATATTTCTGCCCAACCCTCTTCCTCATGAAATACTTCTACATGATGGAAGTTCTGGTTGATTGGTTTTATGATGGGAAATTGCATTTAAAAGTTGTTTAAAATCAGATTAAAATTATATTCGCACACTGAAAAGCTAGCAAATGACAATTCATCTTTTTTTTGCAAAATAAAACACAGAAATGCTGTATTTTCTGACAGGTACTGCGTCTGTTACATAAAAGAGTTTAAGGAATAAAAAAAGCTTGTGGGTAAGGAATAAGAATTGTTTAATGAATATAAACTAGCATTTACTATTAAAGCCAGCAACCCTACAAAAAATTAATCTCAATTACAGACGTTTCAAATAGTACCTTGTTCACTTGATATTTTAATTTTGTCAGGGTGTTTTGGGGGGTTTTGTTTATTTTTTTCTGTCCTAATTTAGTTTCCTCTTTGCTCATTTTAATGTATGTCTTGCATGTCAAGTCATTATTTTTCTTCTTTTTGGGTTAAAGCTGAGGGCAACATGAAAAAAAAAATGAAGGAATTAATTCAATTGGAATTAAAACTTCAAATAGATGTGATTTTTTTTAATATAAAATACCTTTATTCACATTTGATATTATTTCTGTCTGCAACTGAACTAGAAGATGGCAAATGCGACATATCAGCTTTTGTCAATTTATTACTAAAACTATGTATACTGGCTTCCCTTTTTAGATACATAGTTGATCTATTTTTCACACACTTCATTTAATAGTAGTTATATAATACTTCATTATATTATACTTAAGTGATGCACAGTAAAATGGCTAGTTGTTATGTATCTTTTTTTTCTTTTTTAAATTCCTGTGCTTTCTCCCTGGTGTATTTCTCATGCTGCTTTGTGCTAGAGTGCACAAAGCACAAGGAAAGCTTTTTGCTAAGAGTGGAGAGTTTCCTAGGGATAACAACCTCAAAACAAATATGGTATCCTAAATTATTATGTTCTCAGATATCGTACATGAAATTTTATTCTCAGTAACTTCCACAATTGGTCAGCCTACCTTAGGACAAGCCAGTCCAACTGAACTAACTGATGACTAAGACACTATGATGTGGCCTACCTGATTGATGTAGCTTAGGCATCATTTGGGAATACGAAATCCATTCTGATTCAATGGGTTTCAAAAGGATCCTCTCAGTCTTTTAGATAGAACTAGTTATCAGATCATGTAACAGGGTGACTGGAGAACTGGTTACCTTCATTAAATGGCTGAATTCTGGACTGTAATAAGTTGACTCAGTGCAACTCAAAAGCAGTGATACAAACTGTTGCTAGTATTATGTTGTTACTGTTAGACTGCTCCGAAGTATGTAGAGAGGGATGAGAATTAAGTAGTTCCTCTTTTGAATGTGAGTAGCTTTTTCTTCCTCCCTCCTGACAGTCCCTTTAACCTCCCAATATTAAGTGGACATCACTGTCTCTGCCTTCTCCTTACCATAAGCAACCTTAATCATCCACCTATTTCAGGGCAAAGGGAAGTCACTGCTATAACCAAGATGGCTTTTATGCCGGCTTTTGTCAGTTTAAATGCAAAGATAACCTGATTTTTAGATTCTTGATATTTGTTTTCTTTTTAACTCTGTTTAGGAAGTGGGACAGAATGTTGGTGCCACTGGACATATGCAGTAGCATAATTTCAATGGCTTAAGTGCTTTTTTTAATTATTTTTTTGGCAAAAATAGGAGGTAAGACAGCCAGACAGGGTTTGGGGGACTCAACAGCCATAGGTTAATACCTATGTGACGCTATGAGGTTTTTTTGGCTTGTTAGGATTTACTTTATCATGACATTGCTTTTCTGAATAAAATTCATAAAATTTCTGCTGGAAATGCCCATTATTATTTTTTAAACAATTTTTTTTCTTAGCTGGAGTCAATCAGGCATCTGCTCTGTTTCTGGTCCCAGGATTCCTTGACCTGGTTTTTGCATTTGTAGGGAGTTTGGCTTTAAGACTACCCACTGAAAGGTACCAGGACCCCTATCCCTAGTTAGCATAGTTAATGGAATTGCTCTGCAGATCTTAAAAATCTCAGCTCTCTAATAAAGATATATGGTGAATTAGCAAGAAATTCTTTCTACTGATGTTAACTGATTTTTTCTACCAATGTTTCACTGAATGTTCTCTGAAGCCAGTACAATTTTTGTAAAAATGCTTTGGTTTTAACAAATCATTATTCTTTCTCTCTTGTTGTTCTTGACCAACTCTAGCTATCATGTTGAGATAAGGCTAAACATTTTCACAGATTCTTAATCAATAGTGATTATTGTATTTTTTTCAAGCCTACATAATGGAATACTTTATGTGCTGTTATAATTTTTATGTACTGTTTTAATTTTATACCTAATATTACTAGACTCCAAAGACAGCCAAAGGTAAATTACTTGCCAGTAATGTCTTAATTATTGTTAGTAGGTGTTGAACTTCCAGGAAGGAGTATCTGATGCTTAGGTTCATGAAGGAAAAATACATATGATAATGTCTGGTTCAAGAAGGGAATAACTGCAGTACTATGAAGGATTGTGTGACTGAAAGGATAACAGCAAAGAGAGCAGAATTTGGCCAGGAAAAAGGCTTAGGGGAAGGACAGAAATGAAATGGAAGAAAACTCAGATCCTAAAGTGGGAACTTGGGCGGCTGTCTCCCCAGTCTTCTGTTATTGCTCATTTTGTTTCTCTTCTTTTCTTAGCTCTTTGTTTTGTCTCAAAATAAGCAGAAAGGTGGAAGTCTCTAGCAGTCTGAAATGCAGTAAAGAGACGTACAGGCCAATGTGTAATAGTCCAGTATCAATCAATAGTACGGTTGGTAATGTCCTGGCGATGCAGTTGCAGAAAGGATGATCTACTTAGGTGAATTTGTGGTTTGTGACACTTAGCAGTAGTACAGCTGTATGTGGTCAGATTGGTCAGATCCAGGTTCACTTAGTATGACTGAGGCCTGAAACCACTGCAACTAGTAGTTAAGTCCTGGGGAATGTGTAGGAAATGGAGAAACATTTAAAACCAGTAAATGGCTACAGTGAAAATAACATAGTAACTTGCATGATGTAATATAAACAGTTAGTGCTCTCTGCAAATGGCTGGTGAGGACAGCTGCAGAAAAAAGGTAGGTTACGCCTACCAGGTGTTAACTCATGTATAAGGAAGAGAAAATAATTTTCAGGCACATTCAAATCTCAAGGAAAAGGGGCCTTTTGCACATCTGATGGAAGGAAAAACTGATGGAGCCTGAAGGACCAGAACATAATATTGGAAAGAAGTCTTAAAGACAGAAAGGTAGGCGGTTAAATCAAGGACTGGGTGGTCTTGGAAAAGTGACTATGAGAAATGCTAGGGAGAAAGAGAGGTGGGAGGAAAAGCAACAAAAGTAGGGGTCAGGTTCCTCTAGGACTGAGTGTGGGACAGCAGTGCAAGTGAAAGGCAGTGAGAGCTTGAGGAAAAGATGAAAAAGTCTGGAAGGAATCTGGAATCTGTCATGGGAAGAATATTGTCAGAAATGGCATTCACATAGAAATATATGTGGGCATCTCAAGAAAGAACTCCAAGGTAAGAATCATAAAGTGCTGCTGAGGTTTCTTAATGATGATTTTCACCAAAGTTCACTGAATTAGTGATTCTTTTGAACTGCCTCGGTGCCTCCTGGAATATATATGGTCTGAGAAGTCTAGGTGCTTTCTTCTCCATTTGGCTAAACCTTCTATACTTCAAACATGCAGTGCTGTCAGGAAAAAGATAAGTGGTTGACAATGTGTATGCTATCAGAGAAATCATCACATGCCTTCTGACTGATAACTGGCCAGTCGACAGGCTGCCAGCTACTGGATCTGTTGCTGAGGAAGACAATTATGTATGTTTTTGTCACTTTTTAGTATAATTGCTTCTGAAGGCTGTTCAGTAAAATAACATTTCTCCACATAGATTACCTTGCATCTAATTAAAAATCTTTGCTTTAATTTTAACCTTTGCTTTGAAATTAAAGTATTTCTGTGAGATAGTACGATCTGTAAGTTAACAAGGAACAGCAGTTCACAATGACATAGCACATTCACCTAAATGTTGAACTGTGCTACTCTAGGACCAGGAAGAATTCACTGGATGTACTTGCCCGACTGTTAATCCAAGAGGTCTTGTGTATGTTTTCAAAAGGGACTGGAATGTGTAACAAGGGAAGAAAAGGGAATAAGGGAAAGAGAAAGCTACTGAGCTCAGGGCAAATCATGGCTACTGAGTCCCTGTTTAGATAACTGGAAATTAAGAGCTGAAGGACACCTATTGACTTATCCAAGGCCTGTGGTTAAAGCGTAGACTTGCAGTGTTTTTGCTGGCTGTGGAACCAAAACTGGTTTCCGTGGGTTGGCAGGGCCTTACTAAAAGCTGGACTTCTGCTTTAGCTCTGCCATGAGCTAAAGCAGAAGCAGCCCTAATTGTTGGCAGCAACGTGGAGCAAGAAAGATGGGAGTTGGGGAAAAATGGAGCCATGCAAAGGCCAAGCAAGATGAGGGGCAGCCTGCACCTTTGTTGTGAAAGGGAAGGAAAAGGCAGAGGTGTGGCCAAAAAAGGTAATGCGTGGCTCCTGTGTGCATTTCAAATACTTGCTTGGGACTGGAGTCAAAAGCCCAAGGGAAATGCTAGAATAAATAGAACTAAAAATGCTTTTTGCATGGTCATTTCCAGTATAAGTGGAAGAGCTCTTCTGCAAAGGCTGGTTTGCCATTATCCACAGCTTGTAGCACTGAAACCAGTTAAACACAAATGTGGAAATAAAAATGGTTTCTGCAGTCTACATACGTAGTGCATTTTGTGGTGTGCATATAAAACCAAGCCATACAAACAAAAGCTTGTGCGAGCTAAGTCCCATTTTAGTACCAGAAATCAAGAGTTATTTGTTGCATAATCCAAAACACTCTTTACTAATGACGTGATAGAGAAACAGTTCATTTATAGTGAAAGTAGTCCAGGGTGCTATATCATCATACCTTAACCATCTTAAAGTCAGCTGAATTTTCCTTTGGGCTACACTCCATTTTGTATCATGTCACCCTCCTTCCAGAACTCCATTCTCTCTTGCTAGCAAGAAATTTCTGCTGAAATACCTATTGAAAATACTTAGCTTTGTTCCCTCAGCAAATTCCTTCACTTGTCTTGCGGACATCATGGTTACAGTACACGCTGAAACATTTAAATCACAAGCCTTTACTCTCCTCTAAGATAATAAATCAAATGGAAGGATTTTAATTTTTTTTTTTTAATGCTGGATTACACGTCTAAAAAGCAACTAAAACATCTTCAAGTGCCTCACATTATCTACAGCTCTTCTGGATGTCATGTCAGAGTTTATTGCAGGGGGTTCTCTGGCTCTTTTAATGCCTTTTCTTTCAATGTAAAGCACTTTCAGCAACAGTATTATGCTCTCCTCTTCCCCCATGCAGGGGGAAAAAATAAATACTATTACATATGCAGCACGTAAAAACTCATATGTCAGTCAGATGGCTATGTAAACTACTGAAGGTTACCAGAAAAGCTAGCATCAAGTGTTAACCTCCATCTCACCATTCTCTCTTATACATCCAGGAAAGTAATCACACGTGCTAAAGGCTTCATTTCAGGCAAGGACAGCTCAGCCTTATTCCCACCAGGACAAAGCAGGTTCTAAATGTTCTGGGACTCCAGGGCCTGTGCATCTGGGCAGCTCCCACCCATGAACAAGAGGCACTACTGGTCCTTCATGGCTCCATCCGGTCATGACACCATTAACTGCAGTGGGCTCACCACACCAGAAAATTTTGTTTCATCACCCTCAGGAGTAACTGCTGAGTCACACTAGCGTGAGTATGAAATTACATGAGTACTATTAATAGATCAACTTAAAACTGAACCTTAGTGTTACGTCTTCTTACTTCTGAACTGGCATCCTGATGTCTTAAATTGGAGCGCTAGTGTTGAAAGCTGTTTTTTGTGTCAGTATTGCTTAGCGAGCCCCTGCAGCATCACTGTTAACCATAGCTCATGCCAATGCAAAAAGTGGTTTGATAGCAGATGTCAGTCTATTCCATTCTGTGTTAACTCCTAACAAATGCTACCTTAAATCCTGTGAGAAAATTTTTTTATAATCTAGAGAACAACATCTGATCTTTATCAGTTTTTGTAAATATATTTAGCCGTATGTAATTTGTCATTAATGCACGCTTAAGGACAACTTACCTTTTGCAAGTGTACAGCTCAATTTTATAAATACCAGAATAAAAAGATGGCAGAGACCTGTGATTCCCTCATTATGAAAAAAATTAACAATGTCGATCAGCAGTTTTCAAAATCAGTAAGCAGTTGACCTGAGATTTAACAGTATGCTTTATATGCCATTGTAGCCACTGAAATGTTTTGTTGTATAAAATTACTGGAAACTGTCCACCAGAGAGAGCTGTTGCAAAATTTTTTTCCAACAGCTATTGAAAACCATTCTTTCATTAACTTATAACAAAAAATTACTACATTCACCATGATAGGTGCAGATGAATCATGTAATAAACATGTATTCCAAAGAAAGTGTAGGCAGAAGTATCATTAAAGGGCAAATGGATATACCTAACAAGGCATTTCTTTCAATTCTTAAGTATTTACGTGCTGATTAAATTTAAAAAAAAAAAAAGGCAACAACCAAACAAAAAGCCCTCAAACAAAAACTGTTTCTCCTCATGCTATCAGACTATGAGGAATGGGAGAAATGCTTGAAATTTCACAGAGCATCTGCAGAGGGTCTGGAGGAGGAGGTGCAGCACTAATTCTGGCTCTGTTAGACGAGAGAGGAATGTCTAGTGACTGCATAGTAGAAATAAAATGCACAATGCGCTGGCAGCCATGATGTAACGTAGAAACCTGTTTTACTTCATTGCAAACAAATGGACAATATATATTGTACAATATATAATAAAAATACAGCCAATACAAGTGCCACTAATTAACAAAAAACCTAACGTTAAGACTTAAAAATGCTCATTTTTGTAATATATACACTGCAGTAATAAGCCACAATAAATACATCAAATTCCATATCATTCATAATAAATACCGAAAATATAAATACAGAAGAATACAGTTAATTTGAATAAATTATTACAACATAAGGTCTAGGTTAAGTTCTGTTGAATATTATTGTAGCTTATATTACCCTTTGGCATCTTTGATGTTACAACTTGTTTTACAAAAAAAGAAAGGAAATTAAGGAAATACTTAGTTCATGAAGCTTAAAATTATTTCCATGTACAGATTTTAAGATGAACTTTCTTTCCCTTTGCTTCTTCAAACAGTCTAAAAGCAGCAGTCAAATTAAATATTTGCTTTACTGTTGAGATTGCCATAATTTCAGTATGCAAGATCATCTGTAATGGAAAATGTTAAGTACTTAATTATTTTTCTTGAAAATTAGTAAAGTTAGAAGTAATGTACAAATTTTAAACAAATGGCTGCAATTACACCACAATTTTACGAGTCCCATTTGAATGGATTACATGTCTGAAAGACCATCAACTTAAGAGCTTTTGAATTCATGCTGTGGTGTATTATTTTTCACTTGCCAAAAAAAAATTTCAAAAGCAATTTTATAGTCTTATGGGGAAATATATATATATGTAAAATATATATATATATACACACACACAGAGAGAGGTGAACCTTCTAAAAGACAGGGCTAGACTAGACGGTGTAAATGTTATGTAGTTTGTTAAAAAAATGAAAAGACTTTAAACATAAAAAATGTAGTAAGTGTTGGTTTTGTTTGTGTTTTTTGCAAAATTGATACATATTAGCTGTAGATAGAAACAAATCAAAATAACCAATTGTCTTGTTTTATGTTAACAGGTATCAAGTACATAAGTATTAATAATTTTATTTGTAAAAGGTTTTTACACCAGACTGCAATTTAAGTTAAAAGACCAACTTTACTAAGACAATATTACAGGCTGAGGCTCTTAGGAATGGATTTGTAATCTACAGATTTTGACTATTTTTGCACTGTTAAATGTCTAGCGCTTATTTTACATCAAACACTTTTTTAACATGTTTCACAAACTACACTTCAGACGTATTTCCATAGAAGTGCCTACAATCAGTCAATTAAAAGAAGGACCCAGTTGTTAAGCATTGTTTACATGGGCATTGTTATGTGAGAACTGAAGTGGTGGTATTTGTGTGAAATGGCTTGAAAAAACAGCATGCTTCCTTCTGGTTTTGTTTTAAGAGAACCAGCTGCCAGTGCACACCATGATGCAATCTTTTCAAGAAGCTAAAAACTCGTGCTCAATCTGTAGATCAGAAACTCACAAAGAGATGGCTGGTTCGTTACAGTGATGCCCAGTACCCCAGCAAGGCTGACCTTCACCCATACTCCAACCCAAAAGTTCATTCTTAAGAACGTCTTTAAAAAGTTTAAGATGGAAAAACCTAGAAGAATTAGCTGCCATAATGTACTAAGTCTCACTTGAAAATCCCAAGCTCAAATGATAATAAAAAGGACACCTATTTATTCTTTCCTTTTAGTGTCTCTTGTTAGCTGAGAAACATGTTATATTAGAACATGTGCCTGGGAGCAGAGTTAATTAAAACGATACTGAACATGACTTTGCAGTTGGCAAAGATGCGATAGCCATGCTTCCAGGGTGTTGCTTTGCTTTGTAGTTTTTACCCCATGCTTTTGGATAAGTCTTTTATTTAATGTCCGCCTGTATACAACTAGTCTATCAAAATGAGATTTCCTGTTTGCACTGAGTTCATGTTTGGTTTTAAGTATATTAAACAAGAGAATTAATATTATGATCTAACATGGCCAAGCTTGTAGTGAACATGCATATACTTCTCCATCCTTGCTCTGGGGATATCTTAATTTCCTTTTTTCCCTTCCTTTTCTTTTATATATGATGTTTTCTTTTGCCCTTTAGAAGAAAAAAATTGTCCTCATCAATCTAGCTCTAGGCTTCACCCTTCTTTTCCTTTAAATTGCCCTTTCTGTCCTCCACTCATTCACTCCAGGGTGTATCCACCCATGCCTCAAGACAAAGGATTCTTGTGTTAGAACAGTGATGTTCATTTGTATCTTCCACCATTTTTCCTGTCCATCGGGAAAAGCTAATCCAGTCTTCATGGCTTTTTGAGAAGAACATACACAGGAGGCAAACTTCTTTTGACTTGGTTCTATTTGACATTCATTCATAAAATACCTAAGTAAAACAAAAGTGTCATTGCTAAGATCCCCATTAAAATAATTGTGTAAATAAATGAAGCTTGCCTTCTGACCTTTTTTTTTGTTCCCAACCCCAGCCCTGGATGAAGGACTATCAGCTTCTCAATTGAGAAGTGGCAATACAGAGCATCATTAATATGGTTCTCCAGTCAATAGGACTTTCTGTGTAGTGGGTACCATCCTATACAGCAGTACAGCAATGCTTTTAACTCTTCCTTTTTAACATCTAATTCATGTCTATGTTATAAAAGAGTGGTTTTAATTTATTATTTATTACTTATATTAGAAGAAAGAAAAAAAATTTTAACAGTAGTTTGAAGGAAACTTTGTGTTCCCCTAGGTGATGGTTTTCTGCTTTCCCTAATCTTGGTTTTTCATGCTGTACTGGGGGCTGTGCTGTATAAAGAATGACATTCTTCCCCTGGATCTACATGCCTCAGGAGACAACAAGGACCCCCTACCACATCTCTGCAGCCTGTGGGGTAGGTTTCCTTCCTATTTGTTTATGTGTATGGAAAGGGAGAGTCTATAGACCCCCACTGGCATCACTCCCTCATGACTCTCATATTCACAGCCAACGGGGGACTATTTTTCACCACAGTTCCGATCTATCTACATGCTAAGTGAAAAACAAAATGAAGTCTTTTAGCAAAATAAAGGACATATAACACGGAGGACACTAGAGTTACCCTCGTGCTCGATTTTAATCAAAAGCCTTACTGTACAGCAGACCTTTCCCAGAACAGAAAGATGAATGGGGGAGAAGAAAAAAGAACAAGCTGCAAAACAGATGTTTCATGAATTGGATGTTCTTATAAAAAGCAAAATTCTTGGTATCAGCCATTAGGGTAGCAGAAAGTTCTCAAGGATGTTATAACTTTCCTCCTTAAGTGAAAACAATACTCTGGCATATTTATTAGCAATAAAATTGAAAGCCACCTCTGATTCACAAGTGGGAAGAGACAGTGAACAGGAAGCACTTATGAAGAACTCAAGCGTGTGTTGACTCAGACGTCTTTACAACTAAATCGCACTTGTTCATCACTTTACAATGTTCATGCTTTGGACTTCACACTTCTTGGAGAAAATGGACAATTAGTAATTTGCACATGGACAGCGAGTACAGAAAACAGCAAAATTAAGGAATATGTTAAAAATTTGGAAACATTGAAAAGGCAAATGTTGAGATTTCTCATGCCAAGAACCTTGTTAATGAACTAGACTCTGTTTTGAAAATAACACTAGATTTCTACCATTTTAAAAAAATAGTAATCAGATTTAATATTTTAGAAATAAATTCCATAGAATATATTCTCTGAGTTAATTCTAGTTTTTCTAAGTATTTTACATCAAATGTTCTGCAACCATAATAAAGTAGATGACAGAATTACTCTTTAGTCCCAGTGGGAAAGCATAACACCCCTAAACACTTAAGGATGTTAACACTCCTCTTCTGTACCTGTTCCTGACTGCTTCAGGAAAATAAACAACTGGCACAATGATCATGAGTGTATACAACTCATGAGCTATAACATGGGAGTTTCTTATTTAGCGAATGCCTTTTAAAACAATATCATGGGTCTTTTTTGCTTTAGCTCTGAGTAAGGACGCCTGCTTCGCTACAGGAGCAGCATAGACAAGGAGTTTCAACAGGGAGAATTCAGCTGGCAAAAGAAGACAACATGCAGAGGAGTAAGACTGCCTGTTGCTGCCAAGTATGGTGTTGCAGGCAAACTGCAATCCTGCTGCTCAGATGTTATGCACTGCACAGGTAAATGCTGTATATTCAACACAGCTTTTATTCTAATTTTCACTGCGAACTTTATCGTTAAACTTTTGCTCATTAATCCAGTCCATGGAAAGGAGAGTTTGCTTTTGCTGTGTTTCACATTAGTGAGAAAATTTCTTTTCATTTTTGAGCTGGATTGGGCTTTATTGGGAAAGTGACTTAGTTTGCAGTATAAAAATTTAGCTATGATGCCAAAAAAAGAGGAAAAAAATGGTGTTTTGCCTGGTTTATAGAATTTTTTTTTATCACATTGTCTCTGAGTACCTTACAAACCATAGCATAGAAAAATGGAAGTGACACAGCAGGACAAAGGCAAAGCCAACAGAACCCAGGTCTCCTCTATCTGAGCCCAATACTCTCTATGCAGTATTCACATTTCTATCAAAGAGTCAGAAACATCTGAAATATTAAAAAACATAACACATGTTCTGTTTTGCATACAAATGTACGTATACAATCTTTAACAAACTAGCTGTGAAGATATCCTCTCGACTGCGAGGCAGGGAATGCTACCTGATCAGTTTGTTAGCACGTTTACCAAAATACAACACCCAGGTAAGATTAGAAACTGGATCTGGATCAGTCAGCAATCCAGTGATTAACAACGCCATGCAATTTCTGCAGAACTTAGACAAAAGACAGGATCGTTTTGTTAACAGATCAGTGAGCAGGCTGAACCATGTTTATAGCAAGTGATGGTACTATGGTAGTGTAATCAATGGCCTTAAAACAAATAAAAGTAAACTCAAATTATGATTCACTAGCAGACTTAAGTAAATGAAAAATATTAAAAACTTTACAAATCTAGAATTTTCTGATCAAAATGGCATAGCGCTCATCAAAGAATTTTATTTTATTTTATTTTAAAAGGAAAGAAATATTAGAAACTTTTACTGACCAGCTTTTATTTTTTAAGAATGGTCCAGTAGGCATGAGTTGTAGGTCTTAGGAAACAATTTCAATTGCTGCAATTTTGCCAGAAAAGCTCTAATTTTATGTCTAATGTCAGTTAAAGCTTTATATATAAACTTTAACAATGCATTTTTTCCAAGAGGCAAAGTTCACATTTTATATATATATTATACACACACAGTTTTAGGTGCTGTTCCAGGGATCTTCTGTGTGAAAATTCTGTTTTATTTTAACAGAGGGAAATGCTTTTGTTATGACTCATTTTTTTCTGAACTATGTATTGTAATTGTGAACTATCTACCCAATGTATTACCTGGCTTCTTAGGCGTGATTATCAGTAGCCAGGTATCTTGGGAAATAAAGCTGATATCACTAAAGTAAACATTTCCACAAATGATACACTGTGTCAATACAGAAGCAAATGCTGCTGTTTATCATTTAGTAACATAATACTCTTATCATGAAGAAATAAGATTACCCAAAAGGAAAGGACTGGTTATCAACATGAATATTAACCAACTGGGAAATGGGACGTATCATATATTAGCCCATAGTAGTATCATACTAGCCCAGAAAATACCATTAAAATATTTTCCATCGCATGATTTAGGTTTATTTTTCCTTATATGAAAACTACTTTTTTCTTCTAAACAAAATGTGAAAGTCTAATCAAGGGGTGGGAATCTTGACTCTCACTTGATTTCTACGGCCTGCTCCGGGTTTCACAGTTAGATTAGCCTATCTGTTTTGGTTGGGGCTGTGACTATGGCAGGTTTTTTGACTCTAGTCAACTCATACATGCTAGAAAAGGCCTTACCTTTGTTATTTGCTGGTATAGAATTGCCTGGGGAACACGTTTGGCCTATATTGAAAAAAGAGGTTTCTGGGTTTCTCTCTCTGTTTTCAGGCTTGTTGATATTATTAGCACAGCTACCAGGAAATCTCCGTGAATTTTAAACAGACTTGACTTTGTAACTTGTTGCAAGAACTAAACAAGATTTGTTTACTTTGTGTCCTGAGATCAAATCTTGATCACAAAACATCAGACTGGATCAAAAGAAAGGTATTACTAACTATCTAATCTACCTTATCACCAGGTAGTTCAGAATATTTTTTCAACATAAATCTTTATTCTGCACATTTTACTTTGTGACTCCCAGGAATTAACTACTTTAAGCCAGCAAATATAGTGTAGTGCAAGTTCTTTAAATAGTCACTGCCTTCTCTACCCTATCACAAGCTAGTGCATGTTATCCTATGCTGCAACCTTTAGAGAATTTAGCTGTATTCACCCCTGATGTCCCAATGGCACGGAACATACACATCAAAGTACTCGGAAATTTATACAGATGCTAATATTAAGGAGGCCTGGGGTCTGAAGCCTGTGCCAATGGAAATATTAAATAACTATCATCTCAATATTTTAAAGGTAGCTGATATGTATTTTATAAAGTTAATCACTTACTGTGCTTGCTGATATTATTAAAGATATTTTCCATGTGAAAGCACAGGGGCCAAGAAAATAACTTCTTATTGCTCGGTAAGGGGGTGAATAATGAAACAAAATATTTCATTTAAGTTTCCCCTGAGAGAAATACCCTGGTAAAATGTGCGTGATCCTCCAGTAGCCAACACACTCTGAGGTTAAAAAGCTGCTACTGATTCACAGCTACTGTCCCAGCTCAAGTAGAAAGGATTTGTGCTTTTGGTGCTGGTGTTGAGTGAGAGTGCCAGATTTAAACCTGTTGTTAATACAAGATGCGGATATACACGGAGGTGTTACATTTGCCCATAGAACATCCTAAACAGAATAATATTATTCTTATTCTTAGATACAGAACTTTTTATGAACTAACATGTTTCCCTTTAAAAATAAAGTTGGGAATTTGCTATATGGAACTGGAGAATACACGTGCTTACCTGGCTACTCGGCCTTTAGGGAAAGACTAGAGTGTTCTGTGTCTAAGAGGAAGAGAGGCTAAAGAACTGCTGAGCCAGATGATAACCACCATGACTGCACTTCCCCAGGAGATCGAATACGTTGCAGGCATGGAATCCAGTCCCTAGAGAATCAGGACTTTTCAATGCAGTTCATATAAAACATGTAGGACTTCTTGTGGAAACGAGTAAATAAAAAACCTTTCCAGCTACTACATGGAGTAAAAATATTTTGCTAATTTAGCATAAAAATAGGAAATCACTTTGCCCAGATTTCATATCAAAACAATGAAGTCAGCTTATTTTTTTTGAAAGCATATTTTAAACCTGTCAGTTTTTCTACTGGAGTACTGTACACAATGTCTTAACGAGCTTCTAACCAGAAGTCACAGTTACAGAGCTAAAATTTACACTGTGTTTACATGCATACTGTTAACCATCTAGACTTGACACAAATAAAAACTAAGATGCTGATCCTTATTTTGACAAACAAGACAGGGTTACATTTCAACCCAATTTTCATATTAGAAGAACAAAAATGTTTAAATAAACTTTGAAATCAAAGTAAGGCAGTGCAGGATTATCAGTGTAGAGAAACGCAGGTTCCTATACCTCCTTTTCTAGAAGAAAGCAAGGTTGGTTAATAAATTAAAGGTTGAGATACAGCAAGATACAGCAGGTATTTTAATTCCCATTTCATTTAAAAACAAATGGAGTACAAAGTAACAAATATCCATATGATGCACGTGCTAGTTTGCTTGCAAACTTTAGCAGATACAAAATTTCTGAAGCTCTTTCCTCGATGAATCCACTGGTTCCTAATTAGACCAAATGACTCTGTACATTTGAGATACAATCAGAAGTCCACAAAAGCCAGTCTCATATTTCATAAAAAACTGCTAAATATTTAGGAAATCTAGACACTTCCACATTTTTTTCCATGCTTCATTTAAACTTTGATCAGCAAGACTCTGCTTTTATAAATTACCTACTGACATACCCACAAACTGGCTTGGGAAAAACACACAGGTTTTGTTACAATGAATTTTAAGATCTTACATACACCTCAGACTCTGGAGCTATGGCATTTCTCCAAAATAATTCACAGTTCCCGCAGTTAATACAGTACTGCAAAATGGCACTAAAGTGCATAAGTATCTGAATGTTTGCTGGGCTAAAAAGGTGCTGTGCAAGCTTAAGCTAATGCTTTGCCATTATATACAAGATAATTTTTCTTTGGGGAGGGAATACTAGTTCTGGAATGCCACTGATTTTAATTTTAATGGAGGATTGTCTACCTTTCACCTTTCTAGAAGATGTAAATGCCCCCTTTCTGACTCTTCTGTTTGTCAAGAACAGTAAAAGAGAAAATAGTACACTCTAGCAATGCATTTCAAGATAATTTACCAGAAATGGTATTTAAAAAACAAACAAACAAACAAAGGAAGAATACATGGTACTCCAGATGAAAAGTGGACATGCTCTTTGTAACTAGCTATGGATCTTCTGCTCAAATGAACATGCTGTTCATTTTTATCAAAACATGAGTACTAAACTACCATAAATAAAATACATACAGTACAGAACAATTAAAACTTTTTTGTACAGTAGTTACTTTTACATTAAACTTACCATCTTTTCAGATATGTTGAAAATTAGGACTCTAAACATGATTATTTCAAAGTATCATTTTTAACAATCTTGCACAGGCCCGACAATCAAAAACACGAAGCTTTGATTCAGATAGCTTGGCAGGTTTCACATACTTTGACAGGTAGGCTACTTTGAAATATGTTGGGTGTGTTTTTAACTTATGTGTTATCAAAAAGTTTCATTATTTTTATTTAAATCTTTACATGAACTGTTTTTGTGCAATACCACTGCCAGTGTAGCTTTAGAAAACAAAATGTGTCTGGAACATTGACTATAGTCCACGTGTTGTCTACCTCTTAAAAAAGTATGATTCTAGGAAATCCAATGTGAGTGCATTTTAATACAGGCAGTCAGTCCTAGAATAATTTTAATATTAAACAGGTACCGTTTCTACCACTGGTGATTTGATGCACTCTTCGTGCAGTCTGCTCTTTTCTGGGAGGTTGAGCGAATTCTCAGCAGGGTGCTCTTGTACACAACTGTCGCCATTCAAAGCTGAAACAAAGCCATCTTGAGAAGGACCTTTCAAGTATGAGTGAAATTCCACTTGAGGGTGACTTGGCCTATGCTCAGTGTATAAACTGTTACATGGAGCACTGCTATCACCTTCAGAAGATGAGCAGCAAACAATCACTGAGGGATTTGCAGAAGGGTAGTGAGGGCTGCTAAAAGTTTCCTCTGATTGCCGTGTGTAGTCAACAAACTGTTCTGAAGTCATGTTGTAAGGCACCAGAGAAAGGCTACCGTTCTTGACAGCATCCCTTTCTGAATAAGTCTCACCGATCTGGTTAGCAGTGCCAGCAACATGGTTCTCTATTTGGTAATACAGATTTGAAGAGTTAGTATAGTATGAGGCATTTTTAGAGTGGTTTTCATGCACAGCAGTTCCATCAGAGTAGCAAAGCACAGAAGGAAGAGGCACCATATCAGCATGGGAGCCCATGCTTTCTACAAAATCATCTGCTTTTTCTTCCTCGTCATCTTCCTCCTCATCTTCCTCTTCCTCTTCATCATCATCTGATTCACTAGGGGCTAAACTCTGTGTGCTAGAATCTGTAACTCCACTACAAAAGCTACTCCCGTCTTCCTCTTCCTCCTCTTCCCCTGGGCAGCCCAAGTCCTCGGCTGCCTGAGAATGGATAACTGCAGCCGGAGGTTCTGTTTCAATCTCAAAATTTTCTGCAATTGAATATTCAGCCGGATGGGGTCCTGGACTCATAGAACTAGTGTGTGCACTTATCTCACTGTGGCACCCATTTAGTGCTGGAACTTGCTGCTCTCTATTTTTCTCCAATTCAAGTTTCATTATTGTGTGCAAAAAGTGAGTCCGTACACGGATAGGATTAAATTCAATTCTACCTGCTGTATTGCTACACCCTTCTTTAGTGCAACCGCATGGAAAAGACATACGATCCACCTTTTAAAAAAAAGAATACAGGTTAACAATACATAGCATAAGCCTGGTGCTATGACAGAAACTAGACAGCCTAGAGAAATACAATACTGAAGTGGGGTTCCCCTTGAGAAGTACTTGGAAGAATAGTGAAAGCTAACAATAATTCAGAGGGTTAGCCCTGGAATTTAGCACTGCTGATAGGAACAGTAAGGGACCCATACATGCAATAATGTTGCAGCGCAGGAAAAATAGATTTTTGTTCCCTAGGTGAAAGCATTACACAGTGGAACAAAAAATAGGTAGCTCTTCTATTTATGCATCTGCTACAGCTTTACTTCATGTTGTGCTCAAATACAGGCGAAAGCATAACCAGAAACAGCCTTAACATTTGGCCAAAAGAATGGAAACTAGAAACCTATTGAAACAAAATTAATTATATATAAAAACCTTTATAAAGTTCCCAATGGGGACACCTGACCACAGAACACAGGAATAAAAAACTCAAGTACATTTTACAAGATATTCCAGTCAATTGCAGATGCAATTGTGTAAGCTCAACAGATGATGGGCAGTCTATCTAATGACAGGCATCTTAAATTTCTAAAAATGTGACTGAGTCCACAAGTGGGACGGTTCAATTTGATAGCTTAAGGTGTGCGATTTTCAGCTACACTGTAATATCTAAACATCAAACACGATGCAGAGGAGAACCATATAACACAACGTAGTACATCTTCCCAACATGTGAAGATGAAAACAGGAACAGCAAAGAGAATATATTATTTAAAATAGCAGGGAAAGTTAAGCTCGGATTTAAGAAACAATGAGAAATGCATTCAGGAAGAAATCAACACAGTTGCATAACAGCAACTCAGGAGAATTAGTGGAAATGTCTTTTAGGGAACATTTTGGGACATTTACAGCTGTACCTAGGACACTTTGTAAACGTACAATATGAAATACCTTTTCAGTCTGCAGCAGAAAAACTGCCTGCTATATTAGCAGATGTATTTTTTATTGCCTACATGCAAATTTATCATGCATGTGTTTTAAGTATCATGCGTGTTAAATAAAGGATGGTACCAGAGAGTTTCATTTATTGATTCTCACTGAGTTTGGACTATAATTCGCATTTGGACAGTATGTAAATTGTCTCTAAAATAAAAGGTAATAAATATCCCTTCTGAAATCTGCAGGCTACTGATTCTTCTGTTGTCTGCATTTGCATATTTAGGTAAAGGCCAAAGAGGAAGACAAGGAGCAGAATATTTGTATAAAAACAAAAAAGAACCCCAAAACTAAACAATGTGTGTGCCTAAACCGATCATAAGATAAATAAAGATGTTTAAGGAGATTGTTTGTATTGCACACTAGATACTCCTAAATCTGGGCCTTAAAAAAACTGGTTTGAGATCCACAAGTGTTATCATTTACTAATTAATTTCCAGTAGTTATAACTTTAACAACAAAAAGTACATGCCTGTGCATGCACACACCCTCCTCCCCCTCCCCTTGATAGTTAAATAACATCAATAATACAGACGTTTACCTGACATTTTATGCCTGCAAGACTGCACGTGCAAGTTTCTGGATCACAGAACACACGGCAGTCACAGCCACAATCCTCCCTAGACAGGCGGATGGCCCGCAGCTCGTGTTTTTCTTCCACATCAATCTTCTTCACTCCAGAAGCTCGCAGCAACGCCCTTCGCTTTTTTGTCGGCAGGGGTTGTAGAAAGAAGTACTCATCTACTTCAGTGTTGTCTAGATCAATATCATCATCAGAAATATCATCCAGTGTCAGGGTATTAGCTTCTTCAGATTCCACTGTACCATTCTTTGTCATCTGTTGCACAGAATAATTAACAAAGTCCTTAAACTATACTCACACACATATATATGTCTCATAGCTATAAACATGTGTAATGCAATATGAATGTGGAAAGCCATATGTAAAAATGCTGCATGACTGCCAGCAAGTTCCAGAATACGATTACAGCTGGGGTGAAAAGGCAGTTCTTTCACATTTAACATAGGAATTAAATACACATTTTTAGTTTCATGTTTGTCATGAAGCTAATTTTTTTGTAAGTTTCTAATTTCTTATCTGTTCTTTATGTTCTTTATCATTTGTCATTGTTTGCCAGATGTCATCTCTTTCTAAAATTCTAGTCTTTTCTACATTGTTTCATAGGATAAATTTTGAGCCCTTAATTGATTCTAGTTCCTGTCTCTGGGCTCTTTGAAATTCTTCAATATCCCTTTTGAGACAGTAATTGCACTACCAACACTGTTTCAGGTTACGATGCAGCACAGATTTGTAAAATAGTCTATTTTATGTACTATTTGCTATCCTGTTCTTCTGTAGCCTGACAAGTTTTTTGATGTTTGTACAGCTGAGGTCACAAAGAAGTATTTCCACTTAATTGTTTGGGCAGATGTTTATATTTACTTCTTGAGTTGACAATTTTAAGCCTGGAAGTCACTTAATTTTGCCCCTTTCTACCTACATTACTTCACGCTTATTTGCAATATATTTCATAGCGCGGATGCACATAGCTGATCTGAAGTTCCTTCCAGTCCTCTTTGGTCCTGAAAATAATCCATTTAGCTTTAAATTGTCATCCATTTCAGTACTTCACTAACCAGTGCAGATTATTCTTAGGTAGTTAATGAACGAATAAATTTAGGAGAAAAAAAAAGTTGTTAACCTCTTATGGAAGATCTTGAGAGAAGTTTTTAGAGGATTTGTGCTCCTTTCCTAGGGATATGAATTTTTGAGCCTCTATAGATACAAGTATCCTGGCACTATATTATTACTTATGTATAGTCTAGCTCTCAAACCTTTCAAAAATTGTTTCAAAATTAAATAGCCATGAGCATCAAGCACAAACATCCAGTGCCACTTTCATAAGAGAGCACGGTTCTGTAGCATACTCCTGTAACTCATCTCATATAGAAAGGGGTTTATATATTCAAGAAGAAAAGAAAAAAAAAAAGCAAACCAAAAAACCCTGCACTGAAGGAAGGTTAATGTTCCCATCCGTGGTAGAGCTCGCTGGTTATATCTGCCAAATGACACAACTACAGAGTTTATAAAAGCTCTTCTACAGAGAAAATTGCTTGAGAATCAAAAGAATATCAAACATTAAAAAAACAAGTTTCAAGCAAGTGCAGTTATATGATTTATTTTCTCATATAATAAATCCTTTTTCTTATACTATTGTTCTATGAAATAATTTTGCTTAAAATGGAAAAACAAACAAATAAACAGAGTCCCAGTGTTCACCCTGCTCTATGTAATGTTCTCAATTGATGAGGCTGCTGATTTACACTAGCCCAGCATCTGGTGTCATACTGTTGTGACTAACACACGGTGCAACTATGTGATAACTACATACTGGTGAAGTCTCAAGTCTCGTCTGCGTTAACAGTATCATCGTGGGCATCACCATGACCTCAGGAAAATGGTCCCCAGTGAATGAGATTTGAATGTTTCTTACCTGAAGAAAAATAGCCATCCAAACTCTTCCTTAGTTTTCCCTTATTTAGTTGCAGAATATTTCAGGTTGGCCTGTTATTCCAAATAAATTTTTGGACACCAGTTTTCAATAAATACTGAAGTCACTAACTACTGTTGCTTGTTTCTTGTGCATTTCAATGTTTAGGCATTTAACAATTGCCCTTTAAAGGTAACTCCCCATTTTACTGCTACTAAATCTTGTCGTCTTCTTCCAGGTATGCTTCTTATGTGTAAGAAAGCAGTCATGAATCTTACCCATTCCACTATTTCTGCTTTTATTATACTCCCAACTGTTTTGTTTTCCCATTTATATAAACAGTTTGTCCTTTCTACAGTCTTTTGAATTGTAACTGTCATTTATGGCATTATTGAATTACTCGATGGTGAAACTCCTACTGACTGCTTACTCTTGTTTGTAATTGCTGTTTTGTGTTCATAACAACTGTGTAAGACAATCACAGAAAAAAAACTTGTAAAGTCAGGTTAAAAGCAATGCTCTTCCCTTTGAAGGAGAAGAGTCTCAGTGTCACGGCTGGTAGTCCTCACATACACTGTACACGTACACATTACACTGCACAAAGAAAAATTCTCCTGAGGTCAGTCATCATCCCTTCTTAGCAATTCAGCACTGTATTTAGTTCATGCAGAGGTGTTCTGCCACTTCCACAACTCCGCTTTAGGGGCATTATTGTTTCCTTCAATTTCAATGTATTCTCAATCTTTCTCCGTAACTGCAGCCTTCCTTTTATTTCATGTTTCAGTTTACTTGCCATGTCTGTTATCCCTGTAACATTCAAATCCCTTTATGTGCATACACTTCTAGCTCTTTCTTCATCTTAAATGCAGGCATTTTCAAAATGTGGCTCAAAATTCCTTCAGATTATTTTGTTGCTTTATTTTCTACTATTCGTTTCACTTCACAGCGGCTAGGAAAAGAGGGGACAATGGCTTCCTAACCAGTTCAGCCTGGCCCTGGGGCAACAGAGAGACTATTTATACCACGTATTTCAACGTATTAGTTCAGTAAGGTAAGAAAGACAACATTAGAAGGCATTCTTTTTCTGTAAAATCTACAGTGAGAGACAGGTAAATCCACAGAGTAATTAAATGCATCTTGACTTAGCTGTCTGAAACTAGTGGGAGGGAATACTCCACTGTACGTGCAACTCAGCCTGAGTGTCAAATCCAAAATGGCATCCTTGATTTTTTTATATATTTTTCATTTTTTTGTTAGCTAGGTACAACTAAGTGCAGTGTATTTATGCTTTTTTTTTTTTTTTTTTTATAATAGGAGAATGACCTACCTAAAAATTCTGACTTCTATAGTTTTAAATACACAAGGCTCAAACCACTCCTTAAGCAGATCCCTGTTATTAACTGCCTATCAGAATTTAAGTTTGAAACTGGGGAAGCGGAAGAATTCTAATCCCTGCTTCTATAATTATTTTAGTATTTTATTCAATTACTATTTAATAAAAATTAAGTTTCAGGGCTCTTACCCATGAGGTGAATGCTGTAACTTCTCAGCTTACAAAGGCACCTACAGAACCATACCAAATCTGTCATGTATTTCTCCTCCTCCTCCCGCAAATCTCAACTGCTTTGCTGAACAGCGGTAGGGCACTAAGGAACGGACTCCAGTCACGTGCTGAACACTGTGCGCATCCAGCAGCTGGGAAGTCAAATGCCTGGGCAGCAAGTGGGATTAGACAGCAGTCTGCCATTTCAAAGCACCTTAGGACTCCTTTGCTGGATGATTTCCTCGCTGTTTCCTCTGATTTTTTTTTTGTCAATTTTGTCACACAAAGAACAAATGAATTAATGAAATGAAAGATTCCAACATTGCTCAAACAGTTAATTGGGTAGCTACAAAGAGAGGAAGAACCATCAAATTACAAGAACCATCAAATGCACTTTCCAATACAGAACTTCAGGGGAACATTAGGTTCTCTTGATTGTCATAATATTGCTCATCTGAATTAAACTTGATATGTATATGGGTAAAATTTCTCTCATAAAGCTAAAGGTTAATGTCATAACAACAGGAAAAGGCAAGGGCCAATGAATACATGAAGCCTTTGGGTGAAATTCACTTCAACTCTGTAAAATGTAAAAAATTCAGGTTAGAAGCTTTTGCCTGAGCTAGCTGGAAATTATTCCTTACAATTTCACAAAGGAAACAAACTGTGTCCACAGACCTGGGAGCCTTAACATCACTAGGGTCATGCTAATCATTTTAATTGATCTTAATTTGAGGAGACATTATGAGTAAGCAACGAGGACTCTTTCAGCTAATTTATGGTGCTTACTCATAATGTTTTCTCAAATGACAACGTATTAAAGCAAAGCCTACCTTGTACCTTTCGTCTTGACACGATGGCTTTTATGTCCAGATTGCCATTAGAATTTTCACACTCTGCTGCTAACAAGTGTTCATGTAACTGTCAGCAGTTTTTACACCAAAGTGCTGGTGCTAAACGGCTAAAGTGACTTGAAGATTTTTAAAGTCTTTATCTGCTTTTAATTAAGAGAAGTTTCTTGTTTGGCTCTTCACTTTTAGCAAGTAAAATAATAAACGGTGCCTAATATTATGAAGACTCAATTCCAATATATTCCTGTACTTTTTTGAACAAATTCTACAGGATAGAATGCTTCCCACCTACAGACTTGCATATTTTTATCCAATGCAAAAAATTTAAAAAACAGTGAAACCAATTAAAAGCCACACTGAAAATGTTCCTTTCTGTTTGTATAATTTTTCAAACCGAGAAACCTTTTTTGAGCAAAGTTTGTCCTACTTCATTTTCTCATTTTCTTCATTTTTCTGTGCAGATGTACAGCAATTTTGATGCAAATCCTGATTAGTACATTTTCATTAAAATCATAATTGCTGACATATTCACCTTAGAACTCTACAGCGTTTCCTTTTTGTGTTCATTTAGAAACCATGTGAGTGACCAAGCAGCTTTTCCATCTCTGTAATGGGAAACCAGCAAGGACCAGTTGTCTTAAGCAAATAACTCATGCTCAATGCTTTACCATGACTCTTCACTAATTCAGTGAGTCCTGGATTTGCTTTTGTGAGAGAAAGTGCTTTTATTTTATTTTTTTTACTCCCAGTTTATAATCAGGAATGCAACTAAGCTTGAGTTTAATGAATTAATTCAAAAAGGAAGTTTTCTGTTCCCTAGGTTTTTACACATGCTCTAGAGTGAAGAGAAATATTTTACTCTAGTAAAAGATTTAACACTAGTAAGATGTTACCATTTTCAAGCCACTCTCAGGATTCTGAAGACCTAACCACAATTTCTTAATATTTGAATTGAAACTTTGGAGTCAGCTTACCAGTTTCAGAACATGCTAGTAAACTATTCCCGTACCAACTGCTGAGGATCAATGAAGAAAGAACCCCACCTCTACTGAATTAAGTGTAAGGGAAAGGACTTTTCTATTTAGTAAAAGGAAACAATTAAAATTAGGACAGAGGAAAGAATGCAAATCAGTCACAGTAAAGATTATCGCCCGCTCAAACAAGTGACTGGGGAGATGGAAGAACACGTTGTATTGGAAAGGGAGCAGAAAGTAGAGTCTATGTCCCAAAAAAAGAGGGGGCTGGAGTGAAGTATGTTAATGAAGAAAGGAGATCCACCCCAGAGAAGAGGAGAATTATGAAAGCACAAAGAGCCAAGCTCTAGTCCATAGAGATGAAGGGTAAAAGGCCTCATCCAACCTTTGGAGCTAAACAGGGTCTGTGATTTTTCTTGATTTACTTTCTAGCTATAAAAAAGACAAGGAAAAGTGAAATATTTGCATGCCTTGCTATTCTTTACTCACTCCACTGGGGATTCCTCTCTCTGAGCTGATTCCTGGAAGTCAGCCAAGGGATCTACACAGAGTCATTGGTTACACTGACACAGCTCGATTCACACTTGATGCTCTGAAGATCCTGTGATGCGAGACGTTTAGAGGTGTTTAGACTTACCACTAGATAGTGGTAAGTCAGTAACGCTCTTGCCTTTGGTTTCCAGCCTGTCCAAATATCTGTCTTTAGTATGCCTGTGTCCTGAGTGGTTTTATGTTTGTTTGTTTTCCTTATGACAGTTTAATGTCATAGTTTTATGAACTACTTAGGAATCTATTTAGCTATTAAAATAAAAAACAATTAGGAGACTGAAAAAAATAATTACAACAGTAAGGGCCATATATACTTCAGGAGTTCAGACATCGAACTCATGAACATAGTTCATTCTATAGGAAAAATGCTGAAAGGTATTTCTTTAACTTAGAGGGTGCCAGTTTGCTCTGGACAATTGGAGTAGTATCTGGAATAGAGATATAATATCACGAGAGAAGGGGCTATGGAGCACAGCAGTTCAGTTACAATGCTAGATATTGTTCACTTCTAATTATAGGGTTCATCTGAAAAAGAGCCCAAAATACATATAACGCAAGCCATTACACAGGAACTCTTTCATCCATTACAAAAACATAATAAAACCAGAAGATTTGCCACCAGTTTCAAAAAGGCAGAAGGGACACTTCCAAGAACACAATCCCCTTCTCTACTCTCCTCTACTCAAATACACAGTTCCTTCCCTCTCCTGTGCTGTATTTGAAAAGACAGCTTCAAAACTGTAGCCAAGATTTGTTCTGACTAGCTCAACTGATAGAGCTGGTTAATTTGTCTGACATACTTCTTCTTTAACACAGACATCCTTTGGTGAAATATTAAAGACACACAATCGTATAAATGGGCACACTGAAGAAAGAAAACACTTTTAGTATTACTGTTTCTTACGTTTTGCCAAATCTGCTCAAGTTGGCCAAGAAAATAAGTTGTTTCACTTTCTGTACTTAGGATGTTACCATTCCCTTGTCTGACAGGGCACTGTGCAAGGGCTCAGAAGACTCATTATCTTCCTGGTGCTTCCAGATGTCTAGTTGACACCCCGTTCAAGGCTAACTTCCACCACCCTCTGCCTTTGCTTTTCTCTCTGTACAAAACAGGCAGTAAACAACAACCTCCCTGTAAAGCACTTTAAGGTATACATCAGTAAGAGCTACAACAGCACGTGGTGATATTGAAAAAAAACCGTCTTCAGTAAAACAAAAAAATTTTAAAAAGAAAAATGCTATTGTTTTGATTGAAAATGGAATTGATAGAAGAAAATGGGTTTGTTTAACACACATGCATTGCGCCCATATAGCTCCGACACTGCTCATTTAAATAAAAGAGGCAAGGATCAAAGTCCTGAACAATTTTTACCTTTAATTTTAGAGAATTGAGTTTTTCCTCCCTTAGATGCTCTCTTAACATCTCTCGGTGAAGCCTCTCCTGTTCCATCGCAAACTCTCCGAGCGTGTATTGGCGCACGCTGTTGTGGCGAGTAGACATTCCCAGTGTGCTTCCCCCTTGGCTGGGAACACTGGTGAAGCCTTGCCTTCTCGTGAAGTAATACACAGTAACACAGTTAAAATGGACATTTTTTGTTCTCTTCCGCTTCTCCCTCTTCAGGATTGAGGAAGCTAGAACAGATGCAGATTACAGTATGAATGACAACAGGTAGTCATACAGCAAATTTGCCACTTTTGTGGTTCATTTACCTTAACAATCCCTGAATATGCACACACTAAAGTTCCAAGGTGCGCAGCCTAAATGAGAAGATAACATTAGAAATATTTACCGTATATGCAAACCTAGAAGCCATTACAAACTGCTACAATCATGAACACTATTGTCTACTTTAGAACAGAAATTCTTGGCCAGGATAGATGTGTTTTCCCACAGCGTTATAAAAATGTTTTATCCTTTTACCAAGGAAGCAAATAAATCCCAGCAAAAGGAACTTCTTTCACAGCGTCACCTCAAAGACAGTGATCCACTGACTTGCTCCTCTTCAAAACCCTGAGAACAGAACAACGTTGTGTATGACAGCAGTGAGAAGAACAGCAGACCCAGTCTCTCACAGGTCTATATACACTGTTACTACCTTGTCAGCAAGGCTTAGCTGTAGAGATCTGTAACCACATCTCTATGCATTGGATCACATTGGCAGAAAAGATTCCTACCTCTTACAATCTAAAATGTGATAAATTCGTGTTAGAAAAAATATAAAGGCAGTATGTTTAGTGTTTCAGACTGTCTCAGAAATTCATGCCATCATCATCCCAGAATAATATAGGAATAATGCTGATTAACAGTCAGATCCACTTCCTTTTTCTTTACCTCCATCCTTCTTTCTGCTGCCATCCACTGAATACATGTATGTGTGTGTGTGTGTACACATATATTCTAACGTGTAGAATTTTGACAAAAAATTAAATCTAGCCTTCTCTAATTCTTTTCTGATTCCCCTCACACTTTTGATCAGTTTTTCTTATACGGTATCACATGAAAAGGGTTTTTTCTAAAACAAATGCCAAAGTTCAACTGTTAAATATTGCTCTTTTTTCTACATACTTTCTGCTCCTGCCAATGATACTGATCTATTGTTTCTCACTGGTAACAGCAGTGAGCTTTTAGAGGTAAAAAAAAAAAAGAGACACAAACATTACAGAAAGATAAGAGACACTCCTTGATTTTTAAGATGAGCAGCCTGATTCATTTGATTTATTGCAAAACGGCAATAGGATGTTGAGAATGTAGACAATAAGTCACTGCTTTGCAGTTTACAGGCAACAATGGGGCAGGGGTGAATGAGAGACCTAACTGCCAGAATTCAGGCAATAAAATGATTTAAAAGGTGCCTGACCACTCCTGAAAGACTTGGAACCATTCCATAAAAGCAGTAAGAGCAACACGATGTACACCGCTAATCTAAAATTGCACCGTCTCTAGAGATTGCACGCGCTTGGCCTTCAGCCTTGGTTTCGTAACAGGTCTGGTTTACTGTCATGGCTAAAAGAAAGTTCATTTTCTAATATTATTATGTCGTGAAACATTAATCACCACAAATGCAAATACCCCAAACTTTTACATAAAGTAATTCAGTCCAAAAACCAGTATAATTTACCTACTGTATGAAAACCAAGTATATTAGAAAATACTAGTCCTGTAACCAAATTACAAACACTGTACCCTACTGATATAACCATAAAACTATTTGGGGCTTAGTAAAACATTGAAATAGTATTATTTTTCCTAAATACTGATAAGCAGCTAAAAGCATGGTTTATTATATAAATAATATGCACTTCTTCAGATACGCTGCAGGTATGTTAGATTAGAAACACAGAACAGATAAACAAGCTCAGGTCCTATATTCACTTACATGCTTTCAGTGAAGGGTGTTCCAAAAAACGTCTAGGATGTACACAGAGGAATCAAATTCTGTTACATTAAGCATGTTTAAACTTACACCCAAGTTTAAGCAAATCTCATGTCAACCGAGCCTATCAAAGATATTTATAGGAACCTGTTAGTGGGGGAAGAGGCTTATTTTATTAGAAGAGACTAGTTGATAGCAGTGTGTCAATTGTGCATGAGATTAAATATTGTTTTAACGTACTGTTCTTTTTCATATATGCCACAGTTTCAAAACAAAACTATCTTTAATAAAACCAAATTTTTAGACTTTGGAAGAGGGGGTAATTTTGATATCGTGACATTCTCTTTCACTTTATCATGAAAGCCAATACTCTGAGTCAGAACCTTCACCGCCTATGTGCTTTTACACACAGGAAAGTGCATATTAAAAAATCCTGCTTCTGCTGAAGGAGGTCTCTAAACCATTCTAGGATATATCCTATTTCTGATATAACAGTATTGATGTTATTTGGATCTCAACTGAATCTTGCCTCTATTTCAGAAAAAATATTGCCAGCTACTGAAGGGCAAGCAGCTTTCTTTTACCCAGTGCCGTGGTTTGGGCTGGGCTGGACAATCAGAGTGACAGAAGTGCTTCCAGTCTGTCGGTCTCTTTATGGAAGAGATACTACTTTCATACTACATTCCGTACTACTTTCTATACATGAAAAAATCAACCCTAAGTTTTATTCACATGCTACACACCAATATTAATAGTTACATGAAGCTAGGCGGAAGACTCTGAGATCTAATTACTTCCATCTGAAAAAAAAGAATGTAATCTATAATAAAAACTAGATTACATGAACGAGCTTTTCCACTATGTGGATTTTTGGGGAGGGGTGGGGGTGCCCATGTGTGTGCTGTCAGAATTTAGAATATGAATTTCAGACATTGCCATATGTTTATGCCTATAAGTTTGGTCAGCAGTCTCTCTCAGTAAGACTGCAGTTGTTACGAGCTGTCCTAAAGAACCCATTAATGCATTTCTTCAACTTTTTTATAGTTTTTATCACTTTTAGTAATAAAATTATCAATGCCACACCAACAAGGTTGTTTGTGTTCTTTAATATATCACTGACAAAAACTGTTAAAATAAAATCAAGCTGAACTTCAAGAAAACGCTGGCACACTGGAACTGCAACACCACCAGCACGATAAATCCAGCACTGTACAACTGGATGGAAGAAAGCGCAAATGCATTTGTTGTAAATGTCACTAAAGTTCATGGTTTTATTTGTTAACATTATAGTTCTGAGTCAGACAAATTCTATGATAACCTGGGTAAGTAAACAAGCATGAAAACATTCAGAGCCCTCAAATTACAGGTGATTATTTCTTTTCTGAAACACACCCTGTCTTTTGGGTTTGCCTCTGTCTCACCCAAGAGCTCATTGAAGGGAAGAGCGAAGGCTCTGTGAATGCCTCCATAGTCACTTCTTCACTGTCGCTGCTAGGAAGTAGTCAGAATATATTCATATTTAGGAGAATGTTGTTTACAAGAACAGATCAGGCAGGAACTGCAAAAGCTTACAGGATCTTATTTGATTACCCAAAAGCATAGGTTAGAGATGTCAGTGAGGGGACTGGAGAATTGCGACCACCTCAGTAACCAAGGACACCAAAGGAAGCAGAGTTGGCACCGCAAAGGCGTTACGTTCTTGCTCTACTGCACTTCCTAAAATCTCAGAGCACAGGGCTGCCTTAATGTGACCTCAAAAAAAAAATAATTATTAGATATTGAATGGAAATGTTGAACATTTTCCAACGTCAAGGACAAAGTGTCCTATAACTCATTCAGTCCTTTTGCTTCAAGACAACCAGAACTCAGATTCTCAGATCATCTTATCAAGAGTCAGGGGCATATGTTATTTTGCAAGCACTGTACCTTAAATAGTACGTTCAAATCAGTTTTAATTACTGCTAAGGACACTGCTTAACTCAAGACAGAGCAGAAGGATATACAAAATACATATTTTCTTACATATCGGAAAGCATGAACATATGCCCATACAAAATTTACTGACATTAATCAACTAGTAAGCTCCTTTCAGCATGAGGGACGCAGACTGTCGAAGGTTTGCATGCCTCTTTGGAGTCAGTTTCAAAAGTTTTGCGGGGAAGCAAAAGTTCATAATCTAAACAATTATCCATAGAGAGTGTAAACACCACACTTTTGCAGAAGAGCTCTAGCAACAGCTTCCGTGTCTGGTCACTCTCAAAAAAGCATTTACATGTTGCCATCTGCCTGTGTAACAAGTGATATCAGTGGGCGCCACAGTCATCTGTCCGGTGCAAAAAGGGTGATACTGACTCCAGGCAGAGTCTCTGTGCAGAGATGGGGGCTTTTAGCAGCTGCGGGACACACGCTGTCAACAGGAGCTAGAAGGCGGTTTTTGAAAATGAACACCACCATCTCGGGTCCAGCAGTTCATGGCGCGTGAGGATGCCAGAGGAACAGGAATATTCATCATCACCCAAAACTGTCCTATGGATCACACACGATCTTTAACACGTTTATATACTACCAGTCTGATATATTCCATGGAGGAAAAAAATACTCCATTCTCATGTATTTAAACAATTAATACAATTTTTAGTTCTGTGTTTAAAGATTTTATGGAATTAAGTATTTTTGACAGATACATAACTACTGTAATGCATAAAATGTATCAATTATCAGAGGGAAGGATGATACTCTTAAGAACATAATTACTGCTACAGAACTCTCTCTCAGGAAAGGTCACTATATCTGAACAAGGTCTTTAGCCATAGATATCCTCAAACAGGACTGTCGCAATTCCTCCTCTGAAATAATATCCACTGCTGAAATTTTGATTTTTTGGCATTTGACATCTGAGTGGCTCAGTTTCTGGGTTTAGCAGAGCAGAGCCCAAGTCAATAACCTGCTTGCAGCTGGCCTGCCTCCTCACGGACTCAACTGGGGCCCCGCAGGCGTATCAGCTCCTCGCCACGCGAAAGCAGCCGCGGCAGATGCAGGGCTGTGTCCGGACGCAGCACAGCCCCATCCGTGCAGCACTCGACCCCAGCTAACAGCCACGTCTCCACCACAGACCATTTACAGCAAAGCTGGCAGTTGACTGTTAACACAATTCCTAAAGGTGAGGCCAACCGAATTAAAGGAAAACTTTTAATAGCAAACAATTGTTTAACCCAAGCATGGCTAACACATCCTGGAAACACACCCCGCTCTTTGTGCTCGCCCTTTTGCTGTCTTTGTTCATCACGTTCCTGCACACACGCACCGTAGGATGTGTCTGTTCATCTTTTTCTCAGTTATTAACCTCTCTCCCTCGTAACACTCCTCTTTATCCACAGCAGTTATAATTTATGTCATGACTGCATACGATATTTCTGCCATTTCTCTTTATGCACAATTCCTGGCTTATGCACTTCTTTGTCTATTGAACATACAAGGCATCTCTAAGGTTTCCAAATTTAAAAACACTTGTATGGCGAGCCAGAGACCTGCAGAATGGCGCCATGCCTTAACGCTAGTTTTTTTATTATAGCCCTTCAGTTTTCAATATTTCAGTAAGGTCCTTTTTCAGTCATTGACTGTAGTACAGAATAGAGATAATTGTTCAGCAGTCATTCAAGAGATTGAGATCTCAGTGATTTATTCATAAGGTTACACACCGACATGAAACAAGCTTTGTCTAATTCAAGACAACCTTTTTTCTACACATCACCACCTCCCCACCCCACCACCCCTCCAAATTACACAGATTAAGGCTTGACTCAGTAAAACTGTTTTACCCAACCCGTGGTTTACCAGACGCAGGGAGACCAACTGCCAAAAGATTAAAAATAGAATAAACACACAAACATCATTATGGTTGTTCCCATAGGTGGTAAATTATACACATAGTTGAGGACCATCTCCTACAATGGGACACTAAGTCCTAACTTCTATTATCATCATTTTTATTAAAACGGTTGCAATTGAAAATGGTAACAAAACAAAAAGCACAATTTTTATCGCCCAGTGCCTGATGGTAGTGGCATACAAGATGGTTTAACATAAAGACTAAGTGTTCCTCAGATTTTTTTTAAGCTTATATGTACTTCATCAAGTGCATTTAATGGATTTTTCCAGACACAGTGCATCCCGTATGTCTGCATAGAACAAACAGGAGGCCCCACTAGTTTTTCAAAGATACTCTAAAAATAAAACGTTAAAGTCAAAACTGAAGGAAGTATCAATGTAAAAAAAAATACAGCTATCATGAAAATAACAATAGCCTTAAAAAATAAATCCGTTCTGTAAAATAGCTTCCATATCTGCTATTCTTTCTCACTTAGGCTGCTGTGTCACATAAGTCTCCATCACAGTGACGATTAATGGGAGAAGGGCAAATACGAATAGTGGTTTGACAATAAAACTTGCCTGTCAGATTCATCCTGGCTAATGTATGTTGTACAAAGCATTGGTCCATGCTGGAATTCTGTCACCAAACAAACACAGTAAGTGAGAAAATACTTTCTGGGTTTGGAAAAAGACTGCTCCATGAAGAAAGTAAGAAAACCGAGAGCCGTTCAAGGAGAGGCTAAAGAATAAAGAAGGGCCTTTGTTCATCACCAGTTAATAAAAGAATGAAGCAATTCACATGGCAGAAAAGTTTAAACATATATCTAGAGGAAGGTGTGAATAGACGAGGGTGAAGAAAGCTGTAGCAATATACAGATTTGTAACAAATCAGTGTCAATATTTTCATAATTTATTGTAATGTAACTAGAACACTATGGTTAGAGAGTGTCTCCTTAGTGTTGTATTTATATGGAAGAAACTACCAAGTCCTGCTGCTAGGCTAGTTTCAAATAATGGTTGCCATCACCTTATTCCTACCAACAGGCTCATATTTATGAGATTTTTCACACTTACCTTCTGTATTGCAAATAAAATTTATTTTTCATTTTATGTATTATTGGGAGACTGATGAATTTTTTTACTAGCTCATTTTCCACAGGTTATTCAAAGGCATGTATCAGCAGCTCTCTAACTTCCGAAATTGTGTGCCCTCCTTTCCTTTCCCTACACCGCACTGAGGTATCTTCAGAGCGCGGAGTGGGACGCCAGAAGCAGAGGGGATTCCCACTGGCCTCTGCAGGCGGGGGGGGGCTGTTTATCTGCCAGCCTTCCCACCCACGGGGACCAACCGAGCGAGGGGGTCCCCAGCCCAGAGAGGCGTAGGGGGAAGACACTGTCGGGTGCCACCTGCACCCAACATCCCCAGCCGCTGCCTCCTCCCACAGCTGGTATAAACTTCTGAAGCTGCTTCTGGTGTCCCTTCCTTCTCCACCTCCAGCTGTATTTTCCACTCTCTCCCCTAAGAATAACCATTACTTATCTATTTGTGAATTTGTGAAAAACGAAAGACGCAACCCCCTCCAACTCTTTCCACATTTGAAAAATTCAGGTTTTATCGTATTCATTCATAGTGTATTTCTTATGTCTTGCTAACAGATGTCATCATGGGCCCATCCAACTCCCAAATCCCAAGAAAAGTAATTTTCCAAAGGGGAAAATTAATATTTGCTCTAGCAGCCCAGTGTATCCTTATGAGAATCATCCGAGTCTCATCTGTATATGAATAAATTATAACTGATTAAATAGGCAAGCAACAGTAATAATGTGCTGGCAGGCTGAAACAAAGTCTTCCTGAATTGCTCTCACATACGGATAATGTGCTGTACAGCTGCAATTCTGTTCACCTTTGAACATCCTCACTTTGCTCTCTGGGCAGTGGAGCTACTGCCGTGTGAAACCTGTGAGAGACGAAGAATTTCCTTCTGCGCATTTAGCAGCCAAAACAGAATCCAACCCCCATCACATGGGAAGAGATCCCACTGTGGCCGTATCTGTGTATAAAACACCAAGTTCGCTCCCTAGTTTAACAAAATTCTGACAGGAATGACATCTTAAGCCCATCATGTTTTTCAAACATTTTTTACTGACAAAACTGGTAGTTCTTTGATTACGAAACATAAATAATCTCAGTTCTGGCTGAACTCCAAGACATAAGCACTTTCTTCTGCTGTCTCAGCTATTCTCCTGATGTCAAAGACAAATTAAAATAAATTTGAACCATATGGCTAGCCGGCAGATTACTAGCACTCTTGCATCAATGAGGGCAAAGCAATTCATTGTCACCAGTGCAGAAATATCTCAGGCACATGAAAATTTCAAAAGGCTGGAAAAAACGTGTATGAAGCAGCCTTTTGGATTAAAGCCCTATTTTATGACTGGAGGAAATGCTGCTTTTCCGATCCTCTACCACCCATTTGTCTGCTTTTTACATACTCTTAGTGCCATATAAACTATTACGGCAAGAAGGATTAACACCATTCTCCATCTGCTCCATGACTTTCCCATGCAATGTTTCATCAAGGTTAACACCACAGAGCAGCGAAGCCTAATCCATCACGGTAATCCAGGTCAGAACGTCACTTATAAAAGCCAGTTCGCTTCGCAGACTTCATAGAAAACAAAAACTTGGGTAAAGGTCCTATTCCAGAAACTGCTTTGCCTCTGACTCCTACTTCTCCTTCTATCCCACTGCTTCCCAAAAGATATTTTTCTAAGTGTCTCCATACACTACATTTACAAATTTTAAACCCTTAATGATGAAACGCTTCTCCCACATGCTGGAAATCCACATTAAGAAGAAATGCTGTGACATACCAATATACCCTCCCAAAGAAACATGTGGGCTTCAGGGCAGGCAGGTGTTTTCTGAAATAAATTCAAACCTGGAAATCTTGAAGGGAACTGCATACTCAGAAAGGCGTAGTGGAAATTAGACAGGACAAGGACAACGCTGTGGAACTGCAACACGTACCCTATCAGCGTTACACGCTCCATCCTCCTGGTACCTTCCTCTCCAGTAAAGCCAAAGCTAAATTCACCTCACAGGAGGGGCTCAATGGGAATGCTTGCCTAAGGCTATATTTATTTATGTCACATTTGAAAAGGTTTTTGAAAAATACTATCTCCCAGACAAGTTTAACATGAATAGGAGAGGTTTTTCATTCGTACTTCAGTTGAACGTTTTGCCTCACTGTCAAGAGCTTTGTCTAAAATCTCACAGAAATGTTAAATTCTTGGGATGCATGCTAAAAGCTGGAATTTTACTGCTGAAATTTCAGTGAAAGCTTTAAGTTTATTTCCTCAGCACCCTCTATCTCCGGAACGCTTTTCTGTGACGTTCATCATACTAGTCCACTTTCTCCATTCTGCAAATATAATCAGCCTGCGGGGAGAAGAGGAGACGCTGAACTGCTCTCTGCCTCACCATTCACCCTAAACGCCGGCTGCTGTTTTGTAGATGATTATTTCTGACCTTGGCGCCAGGTTCAAATAGCATGAGGAGGAAAAGCCGCTACCATGGATCCTCGCAGGAACACCCATGCATAACAACTGTACGTGCCGAACTCTCCTAAGGAGAAGTGTCTCCTTAGGACAGGCAGCCCTTTGTCGCACCTTCTAGGTGGCCTCTGTGAATAGTCGTTTGATATGAACACAACTACCCATTTAGCTGTCCCTGGCTTTGCACTTGCAAACATATTTTGCATATCTCTCATGAACATCTTCAACAAAAAAACTTTGTTTATATGTTATCTAAGCCAACAGAAAACATCATGTAAGGCAAAAACTGTCCCTCTGCTTGTATAGTGTATGAAATGCACTAATTTATAGGAACAAATGTCCAAAATATAGGAATAGAATTAATTGCACAAATCCTTCTAAAAACCAGTGGGAGCCTGCCTCCTAACCCCTCTTTACATTTTTAAAAACTTCCTCTACAATAGTTGTTATTCCAGATGACAGACAGCAGGCAAGGCCCTGTCATGGCATACCCTGCCCCCTCAGCCTGTACGAGCATTGGAGCGAAGACATCGCAATACATTTCACTGAATTTCTTTGCATTTCTTGTTTTTTACTGCCCAGATGAGCCGATTTATTTTAAGAATCAAAAACGATAATCTCTCAACCTGTTTGCATTTCATAATGCGAGTCAACAAATAACGACACGAATGTATTCCTCATTAAGAAGGAAATTCCAAGCCTGGTTGCAGGCAACAAAAATAATTGCAAGATGCCATGAAAAAAGAATGCCTGCATTTAGCTACACCTTCTAAGTGTTTTCCCATAACAAGGCAACATCACTACTTTAATTCATTTAGATTTCTATCATTAACCAGCAATTAAACACCCAGCTTAAGCTCAAAGCTCAGGTAATGCCTTGTGCTACGGACCTCGCACCAAATAAAACTTTATCTTCCACATAAAGATAATTTAAGAGTAGCTAGACCTTCCTATCAAAAGATTTGGTACCTTCTTCCAAGCTCTGCATGGCCACATAGATGAGGCAATCTCAATATGTTAGCGACTCCAGAATATTGAAAACAGTACTTTTAAGGGCCTATGGCAAGTAGTGCAATGGGGATGTAGTTCTATTTTCAAATTCCTTGTTATCTTTAACAGTAAAATCAAAAGATGGCGAGAGCGTTTAGAGACCAAAGGGTTTTCTCAGAACCCTCACTCCCCAGCCACATTCACAATGACCCTAAGGCATCCCATACTCTTAAAGGCAGTACCCTTGTTAGCAGAACGACAGGCCCTCTGATTATGGCTGGCTGCAGAATCACCCTGCTAATGACAGTGATAAAGTAAATGGCAAGATACAGATAATTGATGGAGGATATCAACTAGACTGTATGACGGTTCTACCTCCTGTCGATCACCTTGTCAGATGAGCTGGCACTGGAGATTTCACCTGCAGGCAGGTGAAGAGAAGCCCCTGCAATAAAGGCATTACTCCGAAAGTTTCAGCTACACTACACTGAAGTTGCAACGGCAGAGGAAAGCAGCAGCTCCCCAAAGTATGTTTCTTAAGAGATGCATCTGTGATTAACGCGATATGGGGAGATTTTACCAGCACCAAAGTGCAAAAGACAGGACTTGATGAGGTCTTCCCAGGTCTTTCAATTGCATGCAATTCTGCAACTTATATTTGGATATTTTTCTTTATCAGAAAAATAGATGGAGCATTTAGGGGCAGGTACCTCCACCACACCTGAGCTGGAGCGTGGAACCTGGTGTCCCTCAGCACACACCATCACAGGAACTGTCAGGGCATTGTACAGACATCTCCTGAATGGCAATTCCAAAGACAACGTGCCCTAGCTCAACAGGGCAATTTAGAGAAGCTGAAATGGCATTCAGTGTGCTCCTGCCCTGTATTCCACGTACCTCTACGGACAAAGGGAAAAAATATTCTCAGTCCCGACTAATACTGTATATGCATGCTTGGACTGCCACTTGAAGATGAACACCCCTCTTTCTGATACGGAGGAGGGGCCGTGAAATGGGACAAGTATGTGGTTAGTAATATGCTTTGGCATCCATTACAGTAAATCTGCGGTGTGACTAACAGCCCACTGAACCAAACTGAAACAACCTCAATAGACTGAGAAAAGTAAGTAAAAAAGATGGTAGAGATTATATCTGCCAATAGTAATGAAGGCATTCCATCATCATTTGATAAGACATTTAAAAATGTGCAGATGTATATACACACATACCTGACCAAGAAAATGCTACATTTATTTATTTTTTGGTTATGAACCTGGTAACAGTTGTCTATGCTTTACTGACTGTAATTTAATTTCCCGACTCAGAAAAAGATACCTGTAACTTAAGCTAGGGATTTTTTGTTGTGGTTGTTGCTGCTGCTGTCTTGATTTATTTAAATGGATATATTGTTAAAGGAACTCTGTACTTACCCCTGTATCGTAGTCACAACGGATAGCACTTAGGGACACCTCAGTCATGTATTTTCTGCCATCACACTACAGGGTTAATTGTTGAGATCAAAGCTATCCTCGGGTGGTTCTGATCACCTGAATGATCCACAGCAGCTGCGTGCCTCATTTAGCTGGCAGGAGAAACCGACCTTAAGGCTAATGGAGCAGGACAGCTGAAAGGTTCTTGTTTATCTGACCCAATGCATATTGTTTCAAGGGTTGTGTAAATGTACTGAGATGCATCAGCTATTCTAGACAGATTTATACGCAAACTGCTTGCTTGCTGAAGCACTGAAAGAGTTGTAGCTACCAAGTGATTAAAAAAGTTATCTCGTCAGGTCAATTAGAAAGGAAAATAAGACTTAGAGGACCATGTTAGGCTTTTTTAAAAGCTCGGTTAAAGAATTAACATATAGATCTTGGTGCTGACTACAGGACACCCACAACCTGCGCATTTCCAGTCAGTAAAAGAGAGTCTATACTGAACTTCAGATTTACTTATGTGAAAAAGGACCGTAAGGAAGACAGTATCCAGGATCTGACAGTTTCCCACAAAATGGACAAGAAAATGGCAAAACGTGTCAGGAAATGGTTTAGAAAGATAACCTCCATCAAGGAGGTACTGAGGCATGGAACAGAGTCGAAGAATTTGGCCAGCCTTTCTTCTGCACTGGCTCTTTTTAGTCTGTTTGCTGAAAAAGTCTCACAGAGCTCTTCCTTGCCATATGCCCTTGAAAGTATGGATTCAAATATTCAACGCAGGAAAGCTCTTATATTTTGGGAGATGAATATGTTTAAAGAATGAACAAAACACCATTCAATGTACTCTGTTAACAGTTTCGTTATTGTACAACACATCTGCACGTAGAGAGCATCACTTAGTAGCTCTGTAAAACACCCGTATTCGTGACATACGAACATTGACAATTTCCACATATTTTGCTTTGCCAAGACAGGGCCAAGTACCCCAGTAGGATCAGTTAATTTTTTATCACTTCCTAGAACTCAAACTACACTTTTTCAAATCATATTGTTTAAAAAATCTAAAAGTTAAAAAAATAAAAAAAAATCTAAGTACATACAAAGAGTACATACTCCCACCCTGGGGAGCATCCAGCATCACACACACAACGGATGTCAACCAACTGATATAAAACACAATGAAAACAAATCCTTTGTGTATAACAATTTCACCAATTGTCCAATTAAAACATTCTTTCCAGAATCGAAGAACATGAAGTCTCAAGAAAATGCAAGAAGACTAAAACAAAATAAAAATCCAATCTCAACAAAAAACCTGTTTTTTCTCGAGCTAGTCAGTTACCAAGTTAAACACATCTTTCAGCATTTGTCAAGTAACTTTACTCCTTTGCATTTATTTTAAATATAAACATGATTAATTTTTATTGTAAACACAAATTACCTTTTACTATCACACATCATCACTAAGACTCACCGTTTTAGTGCAGAGCTGCTCTTATATATAGCAGATGTGCCTAAGGCTACCTGAGTGGTTTTTCTAACACCGCTCAACTGGTAGATGGCGATTGTGTAAACATACAAGTAACTGATATGCTTTAGTATTAAAAAAGAAGAAGGAGGTGCAAAATCTCACTTGCAGCATTTTAACAGTAACAAAATTTGACTTTCCCATCAGGTGCAACATCGAGTGTCCTTGGTAAAGTTACAAAATAATGACGCACACTGGAAGAGAGTCTGGATGCAAGATGCAAGTAATCAGGTAGGGATAAAACCACCTTCCCAGTCTATACTTCATCTCAGCAGCAACAGCCTCTCTTTTCTTACCAACAAAAAACCCCACCGTTATCAAGCTCCTACAAGTACGCTGCATTACAGTAAGAGCAAAGCAGAATATTAGACACTGAAAGACGTCGCGTTCCAGCGGCACAGAAACTAGTCTCCAAAACTCTTGGCCTCGAGGACCTTGAGATTTGCCCATTCAAATGCAGCACCAACGCCACCTGTTCAATTATTTTCTTCCCAAACCAGCCTTATATATTATGGGATTATTCTGACCTGATTTCTTCAAATTTAGGCTGCTGCACCTATATTAAAGAAAATACTTCTTAAAAAGCAGTATCAATGCACATGCAAACAACTTACTCTATTTCCGTATCGCCAACGGACATATATATATTTAAAAAATGTAATATGTACAGTTTCTACATATGTGTGTGTGTGAGTGTGTACACAGGTAAACATTTATTACTCTGGCCACAAATATCTCAGTTATACAGATCATTAATCATAACGCTGAAACGCTATAGTTTCCCTCACAGATTTTATTAAAAAACTAAATTATTTATTGTGTCAACTACAATCAAAGCTTATTGTTACATGCATCTATTACAACTTCCAAGTTTGTCCCCTAAATTACGAGCCGCCTTTGTATTATCTGTGTATTCACAATAAAATTTGCTGTCTCCTATGTGGGTGGCAATGACTGTTGGATGTAAAAGGACTGCTTTCAGTCCATGATGAATAATCAGCCAAGTCCTTAAACAGATGCAAAAGTTAAAAGATTAGCCTGCAGATAATATTGTCACCAAGTTATTTCTTAATACTATCAAAGAGATTTATTTACTGGATCACTTACTCCTTTGTGGCATTTCAATAAAATAGGTTCCCTACTAGTACTGCATCTTAAATTATAATATACCACATCCAGATTGTCCCATGTAAACACATTTGAGAAGTTGTGCCTGTGTCACCCTTTGCACAGGAGTGTTCCATAGCAGAACAAAGAGGATTCGGACACTCACATCCAAACCCTAGCTCAAACTGCCTAGCAGCGTTTGGTAGATGAATCAGTTATAAGAACATTCATATCGCATGGGCAAACATGATTTCTAGGCACAATCTAAACCAGATAGTTATAAGGATCGCATTGGGTACGGGCAGTGATGAGGAGCCTCACCTACTCCTTGGCCCACAGTCTTAAGAAAACAGCCTTATAGCCACTAACTCCAGTGGGGAGATCTATATACAAAACAGCTGAAGGAGGCAAACCTCTGCTTTAAAAAACACACAGTTCACTATTAAAAACATATAACCACCTAAACCAAATATCATAAACTACAAATATAGACTGTAAATTCATTCTTCCTAGATATATATGCTGCACATATAGCTTTGCTAACTTAAAATCAAATTCTTGTCTTTACACAAAACCATTGCCTAGTACAGAGATACCCTTCCCTACGTGAAGAATAGAAACTATTGCAATAATGTGTCCCATACACAATGTTCCTCAATTCCAAATAGAAGAAAGCTTATTATTTTACTTGGAAAACAACCCTCAACAATACAATACTGCAGATAGCTGTCAGCTGCACTGTACTTATCTAAGGAAAATAAACAAACTTACCTAAAGCACCTTCCCTACAGTACCTGTTTGAAATACCTTAAGCACAACTCCCAACACTGACTACAAACAGCTACATAATTCAAACGGCAAATAGGTAGGAACTTCCAAGTGATGTTGAATTTTTACAATGACAAATAGTTTTATACAGTTTGCTAAGTCACTACGAGAAAGTCACACAGTGAACACCTCAGAGAGTCCATTTTATCGGCTGTTCAATTTAAAATCATCATCTTTATCTAACCATAAAATTTATTTTATTTTGAGGAACAGGAAGAATTCTTTAGATACACTGCTTTAGTACTTACGGGTAAAATGATTAGAAGTGGATGGATTGACACTATCACCACTGTCAGCACTTTCACTGCTAGAAATGTCATCATCTGATTCCCGCACAGAGGAACAAGGTGAGGAGCCATCAACTTCTTCAAACTTCCTCTTTAAAATTCCACTCATCGCTGCAATGCTGTCACATGCACCTGTAACAGGAACAGAGGCAATGAGGCACTGAAACATCCAACTGCAGAATATGCAGTCATAATCTCCAAAGTAATTTTTACTTAGAAGTACCAGTAAGTTGCCACTTCTAGTCTTAAATAACCATTTAGTATGAAATTAGATACAATTAATTAGGAGACAGTGAAGCCACAGGAAAGCAAAACGACATCAAAAGTCATACCCTAACTTGTCATGTATGGAGATTGTTATTTTGCTATAATAATGTGTAACAGATTGCTTTGAGGGAGTATTTTTCCCATTTTGATGTCAATAGAACCCCTGATTTCTAGCTTATGTCGTGAAATTTCAAACAAGGAAAAAATGGGAGTTTCTTTTCAAACACCCTCTCTTGGTCCCTCCCTTGGCTGCCATGGGAAGAAGAAATGTTCACAATCAGGGATGAAATTAAATAAGAAGAAATCATTCTGAACACTACAGTTCCCATCACCAAACATACGTGATCTAATTAGTGTCAACATCACCCCTATAAGAAATCCATCTGATAATTCCCACATTACAGACAGATAAAAGACAATGAAGTCACAAAGACTGTATAACAATTTAGTGCTCAATAAATGCCTGGAATTCAGAAATTCCCCACTCCAGTCAGAGACACTGATTGCCTACAGAACTCTCACCTTCCCACATTAAGAAATGAGATGCCTAATATACTCCTGAGGTTGAGTAGAAGATTATAAAGCAAAGTATTCAAGCAGAAATTTAGCAGCAGAGGTAGAATTATAACATAAATTGCACTTAATTAAGGAGAAAGTGTACCCTTAACTAACTGAGGAGAGATCAAGGACAGCTGGAGCTTGCTCAGAGGACACACAGCTGCCACCATGCCGCCCGCAGCACTGCAGAGGCAAGCAGTGCTGATACTTATCCAGGCAAAAAGTTTGTCTGGGATTGATGACGTGCTCAACTCACCAAGTAGGACACACAACCTACCGCTACAGACTTACCACAGGATTCTGACAAATCCCACTGAAAGCAAGAAAAGAAAAAAAAATTGCATTCCTCACCGAAACAGAACTTTTTACATCCCTGCAGCTACCTTTAGGACTCATTAATTTCAAGCCATCTGTGATCCACTCCATCCAGGAAGTTGGACTAGAAAACCTTCAGAGCCCGCTTCCAACCAACAATTCTATGGTTATATGTTTTAGAAAAAATAAACCTGTCAGGAAGCTAACATATGCTGGGCTAAATGACTACTAGTAAGTGAGATGAGGTTAAGGCAGAGACTCCAATACTGACCATACTGTTTTAACAATTAGCACCTTTCAGGGTTTTGGCCCAGGCCACCTCACACTCTCCTGGATAACGCAGGATGAAGCAGGTGCCAGAACCATTCCCAGCAGGCAGGCTGGATGAGGGCAGCTGGGTTTTGGCAGAGGGCTGACAGCTTAGCTACTGTGGACAAGCCAGAGAATGCTGTCCTTAGCCTGCACCTTTTTTATCTTTTTAATTAACATAGAGGTAGTCTCAGTGATGTAGCTGCTATGTTCCGACCCTGTAAGCGCAACACTTCAGCTGATCCTCTGGTACCTTCGCTCACACTTCGTTTAGTACCAAGTAGTTTCAATGTTTCCTACGCGTCCAAGCCCCAACACCTGTTTCCTTCATGGAAAAAACAAAGTGACCGAGTGAAGAGGTTTGCAACCAACTTTTGGCCTGATATGAAGCTAGAAAAGGATAAGGTATCTGAGAGCTACCCAAAAAAAATTGCTGAAAAAGCATTTTACATTGTCTGCCAACTCCTAAGCACAGCAGGAGGGAGTTATGGGCAGGTTTAAGGTTGCCTTTGTAAGTCAAAACTAGAAATTACAGATACGTTATACAACATTTTTATGATATTATTTAATTACAAGAACTAGAATGGAAGTTTTATAATAAGGGAGTTCATTCATCTCTTAGGAAGCAAAAGCTCTGAGAGGCACATACATGACTGCCCCAAGTTTAATATCCTGTCTCCAGCAGTAGTCAGTATTTAACGCTTCAGCGGAAAGCAATGGGATGAGAAATCCAGCCACAACCACTGCAGATACATGGCTCTGCTTCCTCATCCTTGCAGTCAATTTCCCCTAAGCATAAGGCTGAAATGTTGCTGTACGACAGTGCACAGCCTCCTATAAATTCATTTGACTTGCTCTCCTGAGGCAACAAGCTTCATTTTAGTTTATTGGGGGGAAAAAAACACAACAAAACACATCTCCCAAAACTATAGCCACAGATCCTTCAAAATCACAGCAGTTTCAGTCTTTATGGTATTTTGGACAGTAAACAGCAGCAGAAGCACGCCAGTGTCTAGCGGCATGCTACACTAGATAGAACTCCACATGTACAGGTACCCCCCGCAAAGTGGAAACAGCTGAAGAGAAGTCACTGAGGTCTTCTTGCTGTTGTATAGCGATATTTCCGTTTCAACCCCCAATAGCGATTCTATTACAAGGGAGGTGCAATGCATCTGCTGATCCTGTATGGAATTAGGAAATGCCTGTATACTTTGGGGGGGTGTGTGCAGGGAGGGAATGGCGATGGAGACGCAAATGGAACTGCAGCATCGACTTACTCATCCCAAAGCTGAGGAGTCTGTCCCACTGCTGCAGTTGCCGGAAAGCACCCGGCGTGTTACTGCCTGAGCTCTCAATCTCACAGCTGTGCAACCCCCCACAGCTGCCTCTGGGGAAGTCCCCAAAACCTCTTGTTGACACTGTTCCACTTCTAATGTGGTAACTAAAGTGTTCATCAGCCAGAACAAGGAAGAGAAAGTAGGCAAAAAACTGTGCAAGTCTGGAAACACTTGTGCACTCGGTTACCACTCAAACAGATTCTTCCCAATTCTGAGTTAATGATTCCCAGAACAAGACATGGATTCCCATCAGAAGGTACCCAACTCTTGACAGTAACGTACAGGTACTGATACAGTCCTGTTGAGTCTGCTCTGGGAACTGGTGCCAGATTCCCTAGGGCTACAAAACCAAAGCAGGGGGGTGATGTGTGATCTCGACAGGTACACATTGCCACGCAACACAGTACGGCCACCATCAGCCACAGCTACACATGCTCAGTCTACCCCCTGCAAGGGCACAGGGGCATACAAACGGTTGATCACTGACTGTTGACTGAGAAACAGCTCCCTTCAATTGAGGAAACAGTAACTTTTAAATGACTCCAATGACCTTGTCTTTGACCGATCCCCAGATCAAAACCCTTTTCCTAGAAGGCTCTTGCCCACCTGTCACCAAACTGTCTTCTTCAAAGGCATGTGAGCTTTTTCAGGGTCTCACTTTCTCACTTTGAAGTTCCCCTAGCATAAAGGCTGCTTCTGCACATACCCAGAAGTTACAGAGATTTGAGATGCCTGAATAACTTCATATCCAGGTCTCCCCGGGAGCCTGAAACTTGGTGTTCTTCCAAGAAAGGTGTCTAAGAACAAAAGGAAAACAGACTACGAGTGCAGAGCGTGTTGAGAAGGAAAAGGGCCAGAAAGGTCGGGCCAGGCTCAAACCCATGAGTGATGATGTACCTGAGCGCTGGTAAATACAGTACAGCACTTGGCACGCTAACCATGCACACTCTCTTTGCACTATGAATCTTGGCATTATTTTCTATACAGTGAAATGGTCTCCACCTAAGCAGAGGACTAGGGTGCTCTCTGCTAAGCTGTAGCTTAGAGGCTGCAATTACTGAATGACAGATTCAGCTCTCCAGCATCCTGGTGAGTTCCTTAGCTGTTAAAAATACTGTGTAAATTACAAGAAGCCCATTCAGCAGCAGATCTTTAGAATTTAAGAGGAAGAGCGACCTATGCTCTGTTCTTGAAAGAGATGGTTTACGCACCTGCCTTCAGGAGTGGGCACTGGACTGTGACTGTGGAGCACAGGGAGCTTTGATAGCAAACAGCTGAGCTGTGGTTCCACGCTGAAGGGTAACTGCCCAGATGCTGGGGATTAAAACATTTAACTCTCAAGCATCTAACCTCTAATTGCCTTCCTTCTTATTTCATTACCGGGATCTGACTTAGGGATTAATCCTGCAACCTTACTCGGATGTAAAACACCTGCAGCCCTCAACAACCACGGCCAACCCTTAAGAGATTAAAAAAAGAAGTAGAACTAGTTCAGCTCAAAGCGAGTCGTGGGAAGGATGGGGTATTTTACAACCACCTCGACACTGGTAGGGAACACACGCTCCTCCCCACAGTATGCTACTGGACCTCTGCATCAGTGAATGAGCTCTGCTGGCACTGTAATTTTGCCTTGTTTTCAAACACAATGATCAATTCTAAAACACTTTAAAAGGAAATATTTGAAAAACAAAGCCGATGTATTAAATAATAGAACCTCTGGGGGAATGACAGCTTGGCCTGTTGATTTTCAAAATTCTTTTTCTGAACATTGATCCCTCTCCCCTTCAACAAAAGGCAATTGAATTCCTTGAATTTATCTTCTGGCCACCTTAAAGTCAACTCGTCTCTCCTAACGCCCTTAATTATATCTTTAAAACATTAAGTTTCCATATCACAGCTAAAATAATGTCAAGATTACAATTTAAATATTTAGACAGGACTTCCTATAAGGAAATATACCTTATACTACACAATGCTTGCTTAAACTGAGAAAGCATTAATGCTTGGAATTAGAGTGACACAGTATTTAGTTGTAGCCTACACGCTTCCTTCCAAACATATTTCCAGCCATTATGACTTCAAACGCCGAGGAAGTGAAGTGTAAGTGTCAACAATGAGACTGCCAAGGGGATGGTCAAAAGAAATGGCTACAACAATTTAAATGGCTAAATAAATATAGGCTAAAAGTCAAGTCAAGGGTAAAGATATAAATTCATACTGCCTCTGGCAGGAATCAATTATGCTGGCTATTATGACCTCTAAATATGTTCTTCTGGGAAGGGGAACATGAAGAGCTTGCTCTTATTCTCCCACTTTTTGCCCATTTTCTCTCATCTCATTTGCAAGTTTCATACGTACCTTCATGTACGTTTAAACTTCCAAAAATATTTAAAAAGTGAAAAGGGACAAACTGTTTTATCTGTGTTAAAAAATAATAATAATGAAAAGAAATCTTGCAACTACAGTGGCTGAAAAGCATTCTCACTCCCGAGAACTTTAAGGAAAAGACTTGAAATCTTTAGTGGAGACAGCTCTCAAATGTCAAAGATGTGCTTGAACACAGGAAAGTTTGCCTGAATTAATCAGTTTTTGAGAATGACAGTAAGAACTGAGTAACAGCGCAATGGAAGAGGTAAATTTGGAAAGAAAAAAAAAGATGAGAAGGGACCGAAGGCTTAAGTAAAAGGTTGCAAAAACCCCTCCTTTCCTACAGAAGTTGGACTCCGATCCAAAAAGTTCAAGTTTCCTTCACTGTTTAAGAGAAATATAAATGAAATAGCAAAGCCATGCACTGTCATGATCACTAGAGGCAAGTTATAAAGGCAAAGGTAAACAAAGCAGATATAAAAAAATATGGTGGTCCTCGAAGTTGAGTGTTATCATGCAGCAGGTATTCATCTGTGCTATGTATCTGAACATACAGCTAAGGATTTGCATTAGCTCCGCTCACTTTGAACAAGCAGCACAATCAGCAGAAGCAGATCAGTTGTACTAATACGCCCAGCTTCTCAGCAGAACTGATTTGTGAAGCGGAACGCTGCCCTAATACAGTTACCATTTGCAGTAGTCTTGTGAAAGGTATTCTTAGCTCCAACAGCCATCCCTGAAGTGTAAATATACATTGTTTTGGATATCAAAATAAATACATGGTAAAGGGTCATATGATTGCAAAAATTATGCTATTTGCCAATTATTCATTGCTTAGTTCTGCAAATTTTGTTGCTCTACTAACATACGTTTTCTTTTGTCACACGCTGGTAAAACTGAATTGTGCATACATGTTTAATATGCCTTAACAAATATTGTTAATAAGAATTCATCATATAGGCAGCATGAAAAAATGGTCTTAGCTTATTATGCACCAAATCCTGAGATATTTAAGCACTGGCTGTGCACAGCCAGCAGCCATTTGCGTTTTCATATTGCTGCAGCGTTATACAATAGGCATGCTCAGCACGTTCCCTAATGGAGACTGTTTCAACTTTCCTCTCCTGAATTCAGCGTTCAAATTCCAGCTTGGCGGATGATTTTGTCCAACCCGATCCTTTTGTCTTACCACATCCACCCAAGAAAAGGCACAGCTGCAGGAATACCTTCTCCTGTGCCGGTGCATGCACAGACACAGATCTGGGAGCTCCAGGAGCCTCCAGATTTTCAGTGCGGGAGAACACGGAAACTGCTGTGGAGCCCCTTGTACTACAATGGTCAGATTCATGTTCTTCCAACTTCAATAACAAGTCATTTAAAGCTTACGGTGTGAGCTTGGTTCTTTGCATCTCACAACTTACAAGCAACCAATCGAAAGATTTGGGTTTGATGGGCTTTTCATTTTTTCCTTTTTCTTTTCTCTTTTTTTAAACACCAAAACCATAAAAATCTCCCATAACGTCTTGGTTTTATCTTTGTAATAAATGTTAAAATTAGAAAGAACATCACTAACCCAATTCTCTAATACCCTCATCACAGGGCTGTGTGCGTTTTTAAGATATCGAATAAATATTTGGCACAGCTATTAGTAGCAACTTCGTGATAGACCAACATCTCTGGTAGCCCAAAACACTTCCTGAAGAGGTTACTCTGTGGATTTTTTCTACTGGGAAGCTGAAAGATAATAGTAGAAACTAAAGAGCCGCTCATAAATACCAGAAAACCTACTATTTTCTTTAGCAGAAATATTTGAGGAAGACTGTATGAAACAGGCCCCTAGAAACAAAAACCATTTTGGTCAGCAGGAGCCAACATTCAATTGCCACCAATGAAATGAATATAGCTCCATGACAGGAGAGTAAAATCATGACTTCATTCAAGGCTTGGCCTCAAATGAAGCCAAAATTAGCAAAAAGATGTTTAAGTGCATGTTTCTCCCTGGAGAATAGAGTCAATAAAACTATTTGTGCTGGAAAATATAAATTATTAATATCTACTGGAAGGCTGTGATGTTTTGAAACTACTATCTTCAAAAATAGCTTTATGGCTGTAATAATTCAAGCTTTCCATCTAAATCAAGGACAATGCACAACTAACATATAATGTTACAATCTGCAGGCTTAATGCACACCCAAGACAGTCCTAAGTAGGCCCACAAAAAATGATACTCAAAAATAAAAGACATGAAATTAATATTTGTTTCTATTATTTGCTTTTTGACTTTTCACCATACATGGTGTATCTATTCAACCAGGAAAACCAATATGTTTATTTAAGAAACCCTGAAAATTTTTAGCAATAACATTATTTCAACAATAAACACTGATGGGGGAAATTCACCCAAAACCCCCCAAACCCTAACATGCACAACAATGCGGGAAATAGTGAATTTATACAATACAACAATTGATAAGATTCCTCCTGCCAGTGACACATAAGTAGAGCATTGTCAATTCACCTTCTCCTCTATGAACAGCACAAGGTAAAAATAAGCTACTCTGTTAACAGCTAGAAAATACAAGTAGAATTTCATTTCAAGTTTACAAAAAAAAAAAAAATTTGAGAAACGAACGGAAATTGCTTCTTTATAGATTCGCGTCTTCTGGATGGGATTACCTGAGGCACAGGAGGGGGTCTGGTTCACTGATGGTCTTCCCCAGGGTCGTGGTGTTTAATGCATTCCTCTATGTGGTTACTTTGATAATCGGGGATTTAGTCTTTGTGCAAATTTTTTTTTTCACTGCTTTGAACTAACAGTCTTTCCCTTTTTCCATCTCACCCCCCATATGCACAATACTTGAAGAAGATCTACTGCTTCTCTTTCAAGCTCAGATGAAATAAGGCAACAGGTTAAAAAAACCTAAAAAGGTAAATATGTTAGACATATCGGACAATACGACAGGCATTGAGAAAGCATAACTGCATAAGCCTAATTTCCTTAAGAAATCAGTCAAAAAGATCAGCTATACTACGATTTCGAACTCCCAAATTTAGTGACCACAGCATCCCAGAATGAAACGGTTGATTTTTATGAGAGAAACAAAACATGTATACTAAAACATTTCTCTGTAAGCCAGTAATTGTCTCAGTAATTTCAATAAGTAACAACCTAAAAAGGGAGGATTTTTAAAGTGCGTATTCAATTACAGCCAATCTTTCCAATAGTAACTTCATACTTTTGGCCAGCAAGAATTACACATAGGTCTTTCCCGACCTGTGCATGTGTACCTTCGTTTACTTGACACAAAGGCACACGAAGGAAGGGTATATGCTGTTATCACAACATGAATGTGTAAAGCTACAGACCACAATAAGCCTGACTATTCTATGATTCTCTGACCTAAAATTAGATCCCAATTGTGTTAAAATTGAACGCTGACTTCTCTTTTTTTAATACTGAAGAAAATCTGGAGTTTATGGCCGTAGTGACTTAGCATCATAATAAACATGTCTAAAATCCCTTTCAGTTCACTTTATAATTCAAAGCTGAAAACTCTTCCAGAAGGCTGACAGAAGAGCTGCGGGTCTAATAACAAGTATGTACCCATCCAATTCCCAAGGCACTCTTGTCACCGAGACAGTGATGAATAGAAACTAAGCAGCCAGCCCATTCCCATAGCATTGCCTGACTTGTAAGCACCTTATGACCATTCCCTGACATCTCAGCCAGAGGACTCTGCTGGGACAAAATTAATTATCTGGCCTACGCTCTCCTAAAAAGCACTGCTGGGAAGGTATGTGGCTTACACTTTCAACCCGAGGGGTTTTTTTTTATTTGATATATTTTATGATATTTTGCTTTAGCAGCATTCTGATTATCCTGTATTTTCCAGGGAAGCTGAGATGAGAAGGTTAATACTCCGCAATTTTCACTTTTCCGTTTTTTTATTAAAAGATGTTTGTTTAGAAATAAAAGTGTGTGAGGAGGCATAATGGTAAACAACTGAGTGACTTAATTGAAAGCTACAAAGTTAAACCTTGAGCTACTCTGAAAGCGAACGGTTCAATAAAGACTCTGGTACTACAAGAGAGCAAAACAATGGCAGCTCTGCAAGCGCTCCAAGTGCCCCCGGAGTCATGGGGTTTCCCTCCCCCCCAGCAAAATACTTGAAGACAAAAACGTTTGCTTGAGAATAGCCTGCTCAGCTGTCGCAGTTCATGCTGGAAGTTCATCCTGTCATTTGTTGTCCACACTAAAAACAATTAACAAATACATTTTGTGGCTTTTAACATTTTTTTTGTATATCCTTTCACCCCCGCACAAATGACATTTAGTAGAGATCACCATCGCTTAGGAAGTACAACTGAAAACCTCTACAATCCAGCTTACTTTTTTAACATATTCATGCTAATGCAACACATTAAAAGGAGGCTTTGCTCAATTACAATAAAGAACAGATTTAAAATCACTGGGAAGTTTGTTATCAAATTCAGATCCCTATTCAAAAAAACCCAGCCTCCTCCTGAAGCCACGGCAATGCCAACCTGTCATCCTCCCAGAAGCACCAGCCAGCTGCTCCTCAGGTGGGAGATGCCCATGGGCGCCGGAGGAGCCCCGGCCCCCACTCAGAGGCCGCCCGGGGAGGTGGGTTTGAAGGGGCAGCTGCCTTCCCCCGGCTGCGACCCCCAGCAGGGAGACGTAAGCCCCGGTGCTGGTCAGCCTGTCCTGCCCAGCTCATGTGGTCATGCCACAGCGGTTGCAGAGACACCACAGCAGCTCCTGCTGCTTTCAGCAGACGGGACTTTCATTGCAGGGGGCTACAGGTGGCCCCTTAGCTAGCTTTGGACCAGCTAGCCCAGGTACTGACACCAGAACAGCTGCAGCAGCACAGAGCTCAGCACAGACCCATTTATCCCGATTTGCAGCACGGATGAAAAACGTGAGTTACTTCTAGGCATGCACAGAAATAATTTGCCAGTTTGAAATAAATAAATGTAACATGACCCCAAATTGCTCTCGCTACCCTCAAAGGGGCAGCACGCTAATGAAAGCTACAATTACATGGAGGCTTATTTATTCTGCGGCCTTACCCTACAGAACAGCATCACTTGATTGCATTTCCTCATCAAAATCCAAGGACTACACGGGATGGTGAAGCTACCATCGGTAAATGATGTTCTAGTTCCTGCCCACATCCCTCAGAAAGACTGATGAGGGTCAGGCTCCATACCATGTAGCCCATATTTACTACTTCACACTAGACAATAAAATAAATATGCAAATCCCTGTTGTTCATGAAAGAGCAGGATACTAACCATCCCCAAATTGAATCAGGACATCAAGTTAAATATTTCATGAAATGATTTATGAAGTAGTTACTAAAAGCCATCTATCTTTTCATCAGAAAGCCTAAATGCAAGTGGTCCGATACATTTTGATGTTATGTTTTAAGAAGAATCATTACTTATATTTTTGCATCTAAACGTACAAAACCATGAAAAACTCAAGCAGCTCCTCTTCCTTTTATCCCTAATTTAGCTTTCAGAGAACTTACATATTGAGCGGATTTTCCACTAAATTTTTATGGTGATAGACATTTATGTTTCTTTTGCCATTTTCACTATTTCATTGTGGAAAAAAAAAGATATGAAGTGATGGAGAACTGAAGCAGAGATCCTAAAAATGCAAACTTTCTTGGAGGGTGGGGGATAAGGCTAGAGGAAGGGGAGTTGTTGGAGAGAATTATATGCAAATCTGAAAGAGGAAAAAGCCCACAGTTTTCCATATTACTTTTTTTTAGCAATTATTCACAACTCCAATTTATCACAGATTTCATTAGAATACTGTATCCATCTTTGTAGAGAGATGGAGAAATTAAAGCCATGCTATTTATCGCAGAGCTATTTTAACCTAGAAAATATTTTTTGCTTGTATGCATTTGTAGATGAATCATATCTGCCTTTTATCTACATTCAATCATTTTTTCAGGGTCAAAAAAACCCTACAAAAGAGCAACGAAGCAATAGTGATCAAAACTCACCAGTAGGACTTCAAACGGCATCAACATTTTAAAGATGCGATGGTGTTTGGTGATGTTTTACTGAGGGAATGGCATGCTTATAATTCAGTTTTTCGCAGCATCATAACTGGTTCAGAGCAAGGACAAAGACAGATACTGACAGATGACATGTGAATTTATCTTTCAGACAGCTTTACCAATCTTGTATGAGATTATACCTGTCTTGCTTCAGCCTGACCTTCCATCTGCTTGTTCAGGGGGAAAAAACACCCTAAACTTCAAGTTTCAGTTACTAGAAGTACCTTTTAAGATCATGCAAGAGTTTTAGATGGCAGAATCATCTGTTGCTATTTCAGGGAAAATATTTAAGCTCTGGAATAAATTTCCAAACATTTGCCTTTATGTACCCTAAACCATGACTTACATGTCTTCAGTTAATATTAACTTTAACTTTATTATTCAACTATCACATCTGTCCAAATCACTGTGTTTTTCAACAAATGCAAATTCCTCTTTCTGATAAACAAATGTGACCAAAAATCTAAGACACACAACAAACATTGTGCATGCTCAAACCAAAACATCACATGTCAGACTCAGGCTTCTGAGATCTAGAAGTAAATTAAGGCTAGTAGAATTAACACTGAACTTCAATAATACAGGAGATCAGAATCGTGTCTCTGTCTCCAAAATGTCTGATGCATGCAGAAGGATTTGGTTTTATTTACGATGCTTGAAGGAGCTCAACATGCAGCATTCAAATTGCAGCACCAAGTGCTTATATAAACCACAGTTTCAATGGAGTTTACATGGGGAAAAAAGTATATTTCAGAATTACCATAACTTGTCAGCAACACCAAACACCTGTTTGCTTCAGGAATTCTTTGGATTTCTTCTTTAAAGTTCTTCAAATGACTTAATACTGAGTGCATTTTATAACATGAAGATCCTGATCCACGTTTACATTTTGTTTCCTGCATGGAAAAGGCAGGAATCAAAGTTGTGATTCCATTATAACAGTGGGAATAGTGTTCCACAGGGATGTTGCTATTGTTGTTTCAGTGCACACTGTATGTACCTACTGGAAGTACCTAACTGCCTCATAAATCTAAACTTAAAATCCTCTGTATTCATTTTAGACAAATATAGCAAGTATATGATAATTGCACAACAATATGCCATTTAAATTAGCATAGAGTGACAAGTTCAGCGTATTCCATCCAATCTGATGGTAAATACCGGAAGCGTTACTATGATTTTACCAGTGCTGTCCATTTAAACAAATCTCTGGTTGCATATGAGCAGTACGAAGAAACAAATACTTTAACACATCCTTTTGAAAGCTAATGTCTAAAACACGAACAAGCCTGTTTTCAGAGACATAGCAAGCTACAGCTGGGGTTTTACGTAGAATTACTTTTTATATGAGAAATGTTTTAATAGAGTGATTGCAAAGCACCTTCCCTCGGTTTTACTGATATTGATAACTGGAAAATTCCCCACTTAAAGACACAACGGATTTCTGAATCTAACCAGCCCCCCGCCAAAGCGGAGCCACGCATCGCCATTTATGTGCACGGGCAGCTCTTGTTCCGCGCAGCACCCGGCACGGAGCCGCTCCCCCGCAGGAGCCCGAGCGCGGTCCGCCCGCGGCGTTCCGCCACCGTTCGCGCCGAGGAAGGAGGCGAAGCGGACGGACTCCCGCCGGGGCCGGGGCCCCGCACAAACCCCGCGCCCCCCTGCCGCGCCCGCCCCGTCCTGTGCACGGCCCCGCCCCCGCCGCAGGGCATGCCGGGCACGGCGCGGCCGGGGCCGTGGGCCCCCACCCGTGTCAGGCTGGTACCGGCGCCCCCCGCCCCCCCACGCGACGAGCCGGAGCCGGCCCGCCGCCGCCGTTTCCAAGGAGACCCACATCTCCCCCCACCCCCGGCTCTGCAGCCGGGCTTCCTTTTCCTCCCGTCCCCCCCCCCCCCCGCTTTATTATTTTATTTTTTTTTTAATTAAAGAGGGCAGGGAGTTCGTGGGGAAAGCGATGGGTCTAATTTATGCAGAGCTTGTTTCTGCTCACCCACGTGAATTAGCATCACGCACAGACACAATAGCGAAAGGGCAGGAACACAAGGGAGCGCACCCCGCTCATCAGCATTCATAACAGCCGCGGCCACTTCACCCCCACGCGCCCCAGCCTGGGGCTGCGCTGACATTTGTCACCCCTATTTACACAGGAACAAAATACACGGCCTTAAACTAGTCAAAGTGGCATTTGTAAAGAACATTTCCTGATCGAAATCGTAAGTTCACAGGAAAATGACATCCCGTTCTCTACGTTTTATTTTTTGTTTCTTTATTTTCCCCGATCGCTTTTCAAGGGCTCAACCTCCCTCCTGCGGAAATGTTCTCCAAAAATCAACAGATCTATTTCTTCGAGGCATCGCCAGCATACCTAGTTCATGATTTCTGAGTGCTGGAGAAGGAAGAAAAACACTGCTCTAAAGAGATTTATGGATTAAAACTTTTACGCCGTTAATTTCTCTGTGATGTGATATGACTGAGAAATTAAATGTCTACCCCCTGTGAGACAAACACAGGCCACAAAAATCTTTGGGGGCAGTTTTCAAAAAATAAAATATTATGTATAATTAACTAAGAACTATTATGAGAAATGAATACTTGCTTGAAAAATAATAACGTATTTTGCATTAATATCACAGCGAAATAAACGCAGAGGGCTACAATGTAGCATTCCTATGTGTATACAATTGCATTAAAAATAACACAAAACACCACTTTCAAAATTATCCAAGAAAAACGTGGAGGAAAAAACCAAATATAAGCGCAGTTAGATATGCTCCAATGTTATACTCTTAAACCAAACACAGACGCAACAAATTTCCTACTGAGAAAGAATTAGTCTCGAATACATAGCAGAATAATAGATTGTTGTTGCTAAATATTTTATGATACTGGTAAATGATCCATCTAGCACAAATTTAAATTTTACTTGCTATTCAGTTTTTCCATGCACAATTGAAGTTTGAATTGCATAGGAATAATAGTACAAATATTTTTACAATGAATCTGATCACAGAACTTACACAATTTATTCAGCTTGGTATCACATTGATGTGCATCCTTCCAATCCCACCTTACAAAATGCAAAAAAAAACCCCTGGCTTTACTAACAACAAGGAAATAGCAAAAACCCCGCTTATATTTAAAATACTGAAGTGTGTGAAGAATCTATAAAACAACTGACCTGTTCAAATTGTTGTTTTTCCCATCCATGCACTGTTTTTATTAATTAGGAACCAAACCAGATTGATCATCATTTTATAACGTTTGACATATTCACTGTCTTCCTAGTTCCAGCAGAATCTTCTTAAATTTCCCAGCACTGTGTTTTATTGCTGGTACCATATGCTTTATTGTTCAGCCACAAGAGCTTTGCTCTGCACAAAGACTCATTACCTACTGCTTGCTGAGCAGCTTCAGGCTCACTGAGGCTGCCTCTGTGATCACATGGGAGTTTTGTCGGAGAAAGCCAGGCATGCCACTGATTTCACCGGCTACGGATATTTTTATCAGCTGAGGTCTACTATGAAGAAGGAATAACAAATTCTGAAGCTTCTTTACCTCATTAAGACAGCAGTCATTACGGAAATCCCCTCAACTTTTTTTTTTTTTTAATTATCATTATTATTATTACTCCTATTGTAACACGAGTTCAAGTAGAAATTCAAGAGTTGTTAAAAGTAATTTTTTCTAGCGGGGAGTGGCAAAAACTGTGCATTGTCTGCATTGCTCGACACACAGCAGATGCTGAGATTAATATTCTGAAGAGGTAATATTTTGCCAACACTTAATCTGCCAGTGTTTATCCTTTACGTAGAGGACGAGCTTCTGCATGAAAAATTGTTCCTAAATAGCAGCCCCCTGATTTAAATTTCTCTCATCAGTCAAGGGCATTATCCCGTAATCTTTGGTCATAAAATTAGTTTTGCTGGTTTCAGTGAGACTACTCAGGTGAATAAGAATTGGCCATTTGAGCAAGGATTAGTCTCAAATCCAAATGACAAATTATATAGTACAATGAAGCCTAATCTCTTCTTGATAATAAATAGCTGGTGATACTCAGGGTTTGTCATTTTGTTGTTGGTTTTCTTTTTTTTTTTTTGGGGGGGGGGGGGGTGTTTAGTTTGGGTTTTATTTTGTTCTTTTAAACACAGAATTCTACATTGAAATAACATTTGATATTGGTTAAAAGCTTATATTTACCTAAGCATTTTATACTGGAATAAGTGAATATTTACATTCAAAATTACAAAAGCACTTATATAAAAAGATAAATATGTAACGATTTTTTCACTGATACATTCTCAGTATCGGGGATCCATTTTGGAATATTTGGAGATCGCTTAACTCCTACTAAAGAGTGATTTCCCAGAATATTCTAATTTAAAACTCTTAACATACAGCTAGTGATAATAAATGAACATCTCTTCTGTACCCTGAAAACTGCTACTGAACACGTAATTAACCATAATATTAACATTGCAAAGATGCTGCTATTCTATGAAATAGTCAATTATCTCTGGAATAATTCATAGCACTTTGAAAATATAAGATGGCAAAAGGAAACTGTTTTCGCATTAATATTCCACAAATGAAATACCTACTTATTCTGTTTAAGATCTCCCCCCATTAGAATAACTGACAGCTTGTTGCACATTGTTAGCATTATTCTGGTCCTATGAAAGTCCGTGGAAGTTTTGCCACTGATTTGCATGGAAGAAGGGACAAGCGTGACGAACACAGATTCATGCGCTTCACTGTGTCATCATGCAGATCAATGACAAAACTCCCCGTTTCTTTATTGTTCTCAGCATCTTGCTCATCATGTATTATTAAGGTTTTCTAACAGTTGATACGCAGTCTCTATTGATGACACTGAATTATAGAAGATGATTAGTAAAGGATTCAGAATTACCTCCAACTAAATCCAGTGATGAATATCTTCTAGACCCTCACATTCATTTTATTTAATAAAAAATTCCATTATCAAGTATGAGTGCATTTTAAAATGCCACCATTTTTATCTACCCAAAGACATGTAACGAGCAGATGGTTCGTGGCTGAGAACCTTCTACATCTCTTAAGCAGGAAACACTACCACGTATATATTAATGAGAAGAAATGAAAGCAGACTAGATGTGTTGCTAACGAACAGCTGGTTTAGCTACAGCTATGCATATTTTTTTTCCCCTGGCGGTATCATTGATGATGTCACAATGCTAGTGTAGGAAGACATAAACAAAAGGCAGGCATTTTTGCTGCAGCAGCAGTAGGGGGAAAAAAGAAAAAAACAAATATTTGACAGATGGAAAGAACAAAATCAGATCAGGGAAAGAGTACTATTGTCACATTTTCTGTGTGTCATTATATACACTGTGGAGCACTTCTCAAATCCTGAAAGGACGTTAGAGGAAAACATGTTCAAGGACACGATACAGTTAAACCAGTTAGCAGGAAAGTGCTGTTTCTGCAGGAGACAATAGCAGCAAGCGGTCTTCCTGCTGTAGGAAAGGCAGCCTCAGTTAATCAGTCTTCAGGGTTGGGAGGGGAGGTGGTAGGGAGGAGGGAAGCCTCAATCCTCCATAGTGGAATTTGGGATTTCCTAATTCTAATTTAACATTTTTAGGTAGCTAAATTATATTCCATCCCATACTCTCTTCTTACAGGTTTACTAAATAGAAGGAAGTCTTTGTGAGAGCCATTTTGTTGAATTTCTGCACAAACATACTATTGGGGAAGTGCCTTTTTGACACCATGAAAGGAGATAAAGATCACCCAACAATTTCACAGTAGCCGGAACCCAGACCTCCCTTGTCACAAATGAGGCAATACTTTCTGGTACTCCTTCTGTAACAGACAGGACTCCTCCAGGAGAATCCAAATTCACCTCTCGCTGAAACAACAGCAAGAGAATGATACGCAACTGCTTAGCAGTCTCTTCCACCCAAGGTCTCCCATGGGAGTCAAGGTAAGCAAGGGCTCTCTCTTCTCTAATAAAAGGTTCCTTGTGAATCCAAATGAAAACAGAATCAAGAACCTGCTGACAAACTGTAAATAAGGGTAAACTGTCACATCCCACATTTGCTTTGTAGGAAAATCAATTCACAGGAACATTCTTGTGCTTTCCCATTCCACAGAAGCTACAGCAAAAGGGAACCGCTAAGGAAATTCTGACTCTGAATCATCTCCATCATTAGTAAGGAATAATTATATAAAGTCTGGTTTATTCAACCCTATATGCATTTAAACTTGAGTACTTTTACACACGTTATGTGCACTGAAATACAGATCTTACACAGAATTTAAAAAGCAACAACAACAAAAAAAACCGAAACCAAAAAACCGCCACAACAACGCAAGATCAGCCCTATATATCACAAAACAGACTAAGCCTATGATTTGAACTTCAAATCATTCCCACCTTACACAACTAAATTATTTTGTTAGGTATTGCGTTTAATCTGCTGTTCAGTATTCTGTATCACAGGATCTGGATGAATCAGATATGAATCAAAACAATTATCGGGATAGCACCATTCAATTTTATGGAACAAAAAGGGGCAACTTGCACTCAAAGCCTTGTTATTCTAAAGGGCTGAATCCTGTACCTTTCAATAAAACGCAAGAGCTCCAGTTTCTCCAAGTGCACCACAAACGCAAGAACTTCCACACCAGCTGAGAAAAAGAGTGTCTTGCTGTAACTCTCTATTGCAGTCTAGTGACAAAAAAGATCTGAAGTCCCGGATTTATGAAGCGTGTCCAGTGGACCATACATGCTCTACTTCAGCTCTTACAAAACAGCATGCCATGGTTTGCATTGTATGACCTACAGCAGCAGCAACTCCAAACGCCTCAGCATTTGCTTTCAGGTTTAGAAATAGATGGTTTGTGATCACTCCTTGGTAAGATCTATAAACTTTGCACATGCAAACTCCTCTCATTTGAGCTACAGATGAGGCACAGCTGCAAACTTCCCATGGAACTCTGCCATTACAGTTGATGTTCTACAGAATTAAAAATGCATATCTATGAGAGAAAACGGCGCAATATTAATTAAAGCTCTCCATCTGAAGTTACTGTCAGTAACAATGGGGTAGGATAGTCCTAAGTATAAATTCTACATCTTTCTTTCCAGACCAAATATAATTTAATCAAATAAATTTCCTCACCCTGTCCCCAAATGTCTTGCTTTCTCTGGATACATCACAGTCACAGCTAAACTATCTTCAAGTAGTGCCACACAAACTACTCGGTTCCAAATAGTGGGGGCTTAATGGATTTCAGTAGCCTTTCAGAAAGAACAGCATACTTTGGGTTCCTGAGTTACACAAATATGAAAAACTTCCTCATTCCTAAGTGACATTTTCAACAAAGAAGTACAACCATATATTGAAATAAGAGTCTAGCCAGTGAAGTGCAAGAAAACAGACAAAAATCTATTTGAAAAGTAAGAAGACATCCTCAGATCAACAGATGGATGGAGAAAGCACCTTGTAACTGAAGGACAGGCCTGTGAGAAGCTGTTCTTATTTCTGGCACCTTAGCAATCCCATCTCCAAATTTCATACAGTGATCGCTAAGCACGTCAACTTAAGGCTGCCAGCTGCCACCCTTCACTCCTATTTCTGGCACGTTTGCCCTGTTATCTCAATTTGAAGGACAACACGCATAGTTTCCTCTGTTTCTGACTCATACCTCCCTGACCAGGAGTGACTTCCTAAGTCACGTGGTGCAAAGCAGGCACAGAGTAACAATGAATTCTCTTTACACATACTACGAGGTGTACAACAGCATAGCACTTCCTGATGATTTTTAGCACAACAGCTCTTGAAAACAACCTTGTTTTTAACAACACGTTCTTGCTACATCTTACAATACCTGCATTTTTCTAAGATAAAACAAACCTTCTCACCAGCAGCTGGTATAGTGCTGTTTTGGATTTGGGATGAGAATGGTGTTGATAGCCCACTCATGTTTTTGGCTGTTGCTAAGCGGTCAAGGCCTTTTCTGCTCCTCATACTGCCCCGCCAGCGAGCAGGCTGGGGGTGCACAAGCTGGGAGGGGACACAGCTGGGACAGCTGACCCCAGCTGACCAAAGGGGTATTCCATGCTGTATGATGTCAGGCTCAGGTGGGAGGAAGAGGAAAGAAGGGGGGGAACCTTCAGAGTGATGGCGTTTGTCTTCCCAGGTAACCGTTACGTGCGATGAAGCCCTGCTTTCCTGGGGATGGCTGAACTGCCGGCTGCCTGCCGATGGGAAGCAGTGAATGAATTCCTTGTTTTGTTTTGCTTTGCTTGCACGCACAGCTTTTGCTCTACCTATTATCTCAATTATTATTTTGCTCTACCTGTCTTTATCTCAACCCATGAGTTTTTCCCCCTCACTTTTACTCTTCCGATTCTCTCCCCCATCCCAGCTGGGGGGAGTGAGGGAGCGGCTGTGTGGTCCTAGTTGCTGGCTGGGGTTAAACCATGACAATGGTACTACACATTGGAAGAGCTACCATATGCAACAAAAATACTCCTCTGCAGTAAACATACAGAGCTTGTTTCTTCTTTCACAACGTTTCTCAATGCTGTTGGTTAACCACCGAAATCAAAGAACATATTAACTTTGGCAGGCAAATTAATGTACTGAAAGGTGTATAGCCAAGCAACAGAAGAATCTCGACTGCTGTTGCATTAGATGATGTGAATAATCAAAAGCAATTAATTTTGTGTTGCTGTAATGCTCAATACAGCCATCGTCCAAAACGCCAGCAGAGCATTGAGTTTCTCAAATAAAACAAAGTTCTATTTTAAAGAGCAAACTGCTTGCTATCTTACTAAAAAAAGAAAAGGAAAAAATAAAGACTTAGAAGAAGGAAGGTACTTTAAGAAGTGAGATTGCCTGTGCTGTCTTGTATGTGCTTCATAAGCCAGTTTTGCTCCAGCCAGTTTCCATGACAGCTCAGACATAGCAACATGATCCATGCCGAGGAGTAATTCAGAACTACACAGAGCTATGCCTGGTGCAGTTAGAAATTGCAAGACATAATGAGAAGAAACAAAGGTGCTTTTTTGTTTTTAATTAACTGACATACTCCCTACTCCATCCCTTTTCTCTTGCTTGGTTACTAAGCACACCTTTTCTCACAGTATCACTTTCCAACTTACAGATTTCAGTTGGCTGTTGACCAGCAAAACATTTAAAAGTAAATAAAATTAAGGGATATTTGAAGTAAGCATGATAGCTAGTATTTTCTCCTTTTCTTTTTCTCCAACTGGTTGGTTCTTCTAGTCCCCCTTATACCACACTAAACCAAAAATAATTTTCCTGAGTCAATGCAGTTGAAACAGGAGCAAAATCCTGTCAGGAGGAAGCAGACCACCTCTCCTCACTGGATTTGTCATCAACAGAACTTTCTAAAGCACCACCGTTGCTACACCAGCCACATTGCCTCATTCTTGCTTTCACAGTTTCCACAGCGGAGCAGACAAGATCTTTAGTTTTTATCTTCAACCAGAAGATGAATCTTTCATTGTTACAATCTTTGAATTTGTTCCTGTCTACCATAAACACAAGTATTTTAATTCTAGCAGAGACCTAAAAAGATATAATAGACACGCAGACAGATCTAAGCAGCAATGCAAACAATTTTTTACATTTTATAGCAGTTAGCAGTTTATGAAGCATCCCAACTTACAACACAAGACATATTCAATGCACTATTAGGAATAAAATATAGAGTAGACTTTTAATCTTATAGACAAGAAGGTATCTAAATTATAAAATCAGGTGGCTGTCTTGCATTGCTAATCATCAGTTTAGGATCTCATTCCACAGGAAGTGAATCCGCTGCAACACTTCTTCCTGCCTTTGTATGTCCCACACACCACCTCGGATTTGTCATTTAAAGCTTAAAAGGACACTGAATTTTAGGTTGTATGGTAACTTTTCACTCTTTCAAATAACCTTTAAAGCCTAGAAACTGATTCTCCTTTAATAGAGAATTATTAAATTGTCCATTTCCATTTGGCCAGCACTGATTTCTTTCCCGTATGTGTATTCAGCAGAGCTTGAATATAATTTTTTTATTTACTTGTTTGTGTACCAACATCACTGATAACATCAGCACAGCAAGGGGAATTCTATTGCTTATGTTGAGTCTTCTCTACCAGCAGACCACAACACATTTTCCCCCCATGTGTTCAACGGTAAGAGACTACATTAAGAAAGTAAAAGTATTTTGAAGGAGACCCCTCTCCTCATACCCTAAAAACATGGTAATGATTTCACTTCCCCTGAAATTAGTGTTAAAGAAATTAAATGAAAATTCCTATCATGTATTTTGGCATCCAAAATAAATTCTATAGCATATATAGAAGATTTTCATCAAGTTAAAACATGAACCGCTATATTCTTACAGCAAACTTTTTACTATGTCATTCTAACATTCTAAAGCTTCAGAAAGTAAGCCCCTACAATTCGGAAATATGCTTTCTAAGAAATACTGACTGACATTTCTTTCATATAGGAAGGAGATCAATTAGCAATATTTAAATAACCACATTCATATTAGCAAATCAGTGGACAGTTCTAGGATGACTTCAGTGGTCAAAATGGACTGCTGATTTAAAATTTGATTACACAGTTTTTAAATGGTGTTAGAAGACACATTATGTTTTCGGTCTAAATTGCCGAGGGGACAAAAGATAACTGCAGTAGTCACATGCCCTGAAACTGTGCAAGGATCAACGTTTCTGCAACATGCTCAAGTTTGTAAGTTCTTTTGCAGAATCAAAGAATCACAGAATAGTTTAGGTTTGAAAAGACCTTTAAGATCATACAGTCCAACTGTCAACCTAGCACAGCCAAAACCACCCCTAAACCATGTCCCTAAGCACCATGTCTACCCATCTTTTACAGGCCTCCAGGGATGGTCACTCAACCGCTTCCCTGGGCACCCTGTTCCTACACTTGACATCCCTTTTCGTGAATAAATTTTTCCTAATATCCAGTCTAAACCTCCCCTGGTGCAACTGGAGGCCATTTCCTCTTGTCCTATTGCCTGTTACTTGGGAGAAAATGCTGACCTCCACCTCGGTACAACGTCCTTTCAGGTAGTTGTAGAGAGCAATAATGTCTCCCCTCAGCCTCCTTTTCTCTGGACTAAACCACCCCAGTTCCCTCAGCTGCTCCTTCTAACTCTTGTGCTCATAACTCCCATCTAGCGCACATAACTCTTGTGCTTTAGACCCTTCACCAGCTTCGTTGCCCTTCTCTGGATGCACACCAGCACCTCAATGTCTTTCTTGTAGTGAGGGGCCCAAAGCTGAACGCAGTACTCGAGGTATGGCCTCACCAGTGCGGAGTACAAGGGGACAATCACTTCCCTACTCCTGCTGGCCACATTATTTCTGATACAAGCCAGGATGCTATTGACTTTCTTTGCCACCTGAGCACTGGTGCTGGCTCACATTCAGCTGGCTGTCGACCAACACTTTGGGCCTGGCCATCCATACAGTTTTTCACCCAGCAGAGTATGCCCATCCAAGCCACAAGCAGCCAGTTTCTCCAGGAGAATGCTATACCACAATGCTGTGAAAACAGTGTCAAAAGCTTTACTAAAGTCTAGGTAGACAACATCCACAGCCTTTCTCCCATTCACTAAGCAGGTCACCTTGTCACAGAAGGAGATCAGGTTAGTCAAGCAGAGCCTGCCTTTCATAAACCCATGCTGTCTGGGCCTGATCACTTGGTTGTCCTGTATGTGCTGAGTGATGGCACTCAAGATGATCTGCTCCATAACCTTCCCAGGCACTGAGGTCAGACTGACAGGCCTGTAGTTCCCCGGATCCTCCTTCCAGCCCTTCTTGTAGGTGGGCATAACATTTGCTAACTTCCAGTCAACTGGGAGCTCCCTAGTTAGCCAAGACTGCTGGTAAATGATGGAAAGTAGCTTTGTAAACACTTCCGCCAGCTCTCTTGGTACCCTTGGGTGGATCCCATCTGGCCCAATAGACTTGTGCGTGTCTAAGTGGTGTAGCAGGTCACTAACCATTTCCCCTTGGACTATGGGGGCTTCATTCTGCTCCCTGTCCCTGTTGTTCAGCTCCGAGGGCTGGGTACCCAGAGAACAACCGGTCTTGCTATTAAAGATTGAGGCAAAGAAGGCATTAAGTACCTCAGCCTTTTCTTCATCCTTGGTCACTATGTTTCCTCCCACATCCAACAGAGGATGAAGATTCACCTTAGCCCTCCTTTTGTTGTTAATGTATTTGTAGAAACATTTTTATTGTCTTTTACAGCAGTAGCCAGATTAAGTTCTAGTTGGGCTTTCGCCCTTCTAATTTTCCCCATGCATAACGTCACAGCCTCCTTGTAGTCCTCCTGACTTGCCTGCTCCTTCTTCCAAAGGTCATAACCTCTCTTCCCTCCCCACCCCCACCCCGTCAAATTCCAGCCAAAGCTCTCTGTTCAGCCAGGCTGGTCTTCTTCCCCACCAGCTCTTCTTTCAGCATATGGAGACAGCCTGCTCCTGCGCCTTTAGGACTTCCTTCTTGAAGAATGTCGAGCCTTCCTGGACTCCTTTGTCCTTCAGGAATACCTCCGAAGGGACTCTGTCAACCAGGCTCTTAAATAGGTCAAAGTCTGCCCTCCGGAAGTCCAAGGTGGCAGTTCTGCTGACCCCCCTCCTTACTTCTCCAAGAACCAGAAACTCTTATTTTGTGGTCGCTATGCCCAGGTCAGCCTCCAACCATCACATCACCCACAAGTCCTTCTCTGTTCACAAACAACAGGTCCAGCACGGCACCTTCCCTAGTTGGCTCACTCACCAGCTGTGTCAGGAAGTTATCTTCCACATACTCCAGGAACCTCCTAGACTGTTTCCTCTCTGCTTTATAGTATTTCCAGTAGATACCTCATAAGCTGAAGTCCCCCTCACGAACAAAGGCTTGCAACAGTGAGACTTTTCTCAGCTGCTTACAGAATATTTTGTCTGCCGCTTCATCCTGGTTGGGTGGTCTGTAACAGACTACCACCATATTTGCCTTGTTGGCCTTCCCCCTCATTCTTTCCCGTAAACACTCAATCCTATCGTCACCATCATTAAGCTCTAGACAATCAAAACACTCTCTAACATACAGGGCTACACCACCACCTCTCCTTCCTCACCTTTCCCTTCTGAACACCCTGTACCCATCAATAGCCACAGTTCACTCTTGGGATTCGTCCCACCAAGTTTCAGTAATGGCCAACTAGGTAGTAGCTTTCTAGCAGCACAGTGGCTTCCAGTTCCTCCTGTTTGTTGCCCATACTGCATGCACTGGTGTAGAGGCACTTCAGCCGTGTCACCTACCTTAATTTTGTAGAAGTGGTAATTGAGTAATTGCTTTATCTAAGAGTTCTACCTAAAAGGCATCAGGACTAAATAAAGACTTTTATTAGACCATTTTTATAGCCCAAATGTCTTTCAAGTTTTCACCAGTTCAGAAACCTTCGTGATTTTTTTTTTTGATTGAACTGATTGATACCTACCAGCTACAGGACTTAATGTTCCAGTTAGATTTTTGTTCACAGTATTAAGTAGATACACCTATCACACCTACTGAAGCACAAGGCATGGGTTGAGTACGTCAGGCTACAGTCCCTAAAGAGTGCAGTTTTTTCAGCCTGTTACGTTGTGTTACATTCTTTTCCAATGAATAGATAAAAAAATAAGTAAGACTTCCAACCAGGATTCTATTCTAATACTTTGGATAAGGTGCACCAATTTATGGCACAGACAAAACTTGGACTGTAGGGACCACGGATACCACTTGATAGGAAGTTGCATCATTTGACAGCTTCCCATGTTGCAGAAAAGAAGCGATTACTACCTCAGTGTGATTTTTGGCATTCCTGCAATGAATGTGGTTTCTCAACTAGATTTATCCCTTTGGCCCAGCATCTTTAGGCACTAAGGATAATATTATCTCATATATAATGTGTCATATATAATGACACAGTATTTTTCTTTTTAGGAACATGATGATCCTGTTTATTTCTGCTATAATAAGTGGAGATAATACACATCTTGCTAGATATTTAGAGGGAGTGTAGTCAATGTGCCTGTTTTGACGTTCCAGGTTACAGCAAAGGTGCAAGCTATCAGGACCTGCTGTCATTTGCTGTTAACAGACTTTCACTAGATCAACAGCTTCAAGCTCATAGAGGAACACACCAGTTTTGTGACTGAAGAGCAGGAAGTCAAGCTCCTTGGCTGTCTTGTTCCATCTCCTGGGGTGGGCAGATTTCAGTGACCCTACCACTGCTCTAGCTGCCTGCCTGGAACTGCTCTCCTCCTGCCCTAAGTCCACTGTCGGCAGCGGTTGTGTAAGCCTCCAGGATACAGGGTCATAAATGCAGACTTCAGCCATTTAAGATTTCATGAAGTATAAAGATTTGCCAGGGCCAACTGTCCTACTTTTCCAGAGCAAAAGACATTCTCGCTGCCCTGGATGTCTTAGATTGAGAGACAGGAGTGGCCCCATTTACATGCAGAAAACATATTTCGTATCACTTAAAATGGCAATGAGTTCATAACTGTGCATTGTGTATCCTGCAGTTTTCTTCTCATTATCCCCAGTCCTGGGAGAATCCCCGAAGAGTTGTCGTATTTAACTTGTAAAATACTTAAAACAGCAAATTGGTACATACTCTGTGCTGATCTTCTTATTCTTTTCCTGCAGTTGCAAACAACTCTTTAAAAAAATTACATTCATCATCATATTGGAACAGTCCCAGATAAACAATTGCTAGCCTTGTCATGACACTCAGCATGTCAAGCAATGACACAGGCAGAGTTTGTGGAGAAAAGCACTATCTTTAAGTAGACCAGCTGAGATGACTAGGAAACCTGAACCCTTTGAGGACATGAGAAGGGGGTCATGCACACAAAAGCCTGTCTATTTTTCTAACTGTAGAAGTTAATCTAACTAAAAAATATGAATTTCCCCACAAACCTTGCCCAGTGGTTATCCTTAGATTATCATACTACAATAATGACAGCATTAACAGCCTTAAAAGATATAGATGGCCTGACATACAGCTTTAAATGGCTCTCTGATACATAGCCTTAGAAGCTAAATATCTTAAATGTCAAGCAGGAAACAAAGGTGGATTCAAAGAGCTCGGATTGCAGAGAAAACAAAGAGGTATCACTTCTCATCTCATAATAGTTATTTTTACACACAGACTGAAAATTTTATACGCATAATGACAAAGGTCAGTTTTACAAAAGAATTAAAAAAAACTAATGAAATACATTTGCAGGAACTGCTCCAAAACATTAGAAACAGCATGGGAATCAAAAATTTTAAAAGTTGCCAATACTAATGAACGCTCAGAGGTAAGTGGAGAGGAGAAGACCAAGAAGAACTTGCCTCTATTTCAAGAGGCAAAGAATATACTTTTATGGCAGTAAAAACATGTGATGCTAAAGGGGATACAAAGAGACGCATCAGCAGGTGAAAGTAACATCAACTTCGAAGCAGCGTTAGAGATACATGAGAACACAGTAAGAAAGCATTTGTTAAGGCCAGGATTTTGTGATACCTGAGATGAAAAATGCTAAAAAGTTTCCATAAGATTTTTTTGCTTCACAGCTGAGTTCAGTTAATTATCCTGGAGGAGAGACAAACTGGAAAACAATCTTATCTGAGACGGATACATCTACTGTTAGCACAGACATCATAAATTAACTTCTTTTTTTTTTTAAGATTAGCTAGAAAAAGTACAGATGGAAATGAAAAGGCCACTAAAAATGTAACTGTATAGAAAGTAGTAGTATGGGGAAGGGAAAAACAGAGAGCCTTTTCAAAAATAAACTGAGTAGCAATTAGAGGATTGGAAGAACCAAGAGTGGGGGAAAAAGCACAGGCAAGCCAACATTTCAGAAGATGAAATATAGTAAACTCCTGAAGATGGGTTGTGGAAGATGAGGCCAAAATGTTTATTTTGAGATCTAGGGAATACATTTCTATCTAATGTATATATGCAGAAAATGAGGCACATGGGCCCTAAAGTAACTGAATGACAGAGTAAAGTAAATGAATGAGAATATCAGAAATACTCTGACGCTGACTGCCAACATTTGCTAGGAACATAATTTTATCCATTAAAAAGAAAAAGTAATAAAAATCAATTCCCTTGAATCCAAACCCCCCAGCAAACTCAGAGGCAAAATTCACAAAGTATACATGCACTGAGCAAAAAGTGTTAGATATCACTTGGCCACACAAAACCAGAGAATTTGGTGAAAATATACCAATGACCTCAGACTACTACGGATGGGGGTAGGGAAAGCCAAAATCCGAAATACTAGACAGGCTGACAGCTGAGTCAAATCTAGCCTGAACCAGAACTGGAGTGAAAATTCCTGCCTGTCCCCATATTCCATGTTTTGTTCAATCTAAGCATACAGACAAGGTGACTCTGCTAGTGGTAGGAGCACTGGAACCCTCTGTATCCAACACACAATGGCCAAAGCCAAATCCTCAGAAAACAAGGCTAAAAATTCAGAGGCCCACATATACATTAAATGTCAAATACAGCGTAGGGGAATTTTTATTAGACAGTGGGTAACCACTGAGGACTCTCAAGCCACAGCCTGATTGTGTACAATTCAACAGTAAGAATAAAAACTAGCAACAAATAGCACACGTTCTTATTAGAGAGATATTACAAAGAAACTGCCAAGCAGTTAGCATGTAGCAAACAAAGCTGTTATTCTCACTATACAGGTGTTATTAACACTTTAACTACTGGCTATATTTCAAAACATTTCTCTGGATTATAAAATGGAGAACCTGTCTAACTGCTAGCATTGGACTGGCAGCAGAGACCTGAAATGGGTTTCCATAAACAGTTAAAACCCTGAAAGCTGTTTTAATGAGTAATTTTGTGAGACCTCAAGCAGTTTAACTATTCCGTGCCTACCTTCTCCATATTAAAACTAATAAAAAAATTTCAAGCAACATCCTATTGTTATTAATCCCACAATTGTACTCTCAGTAATTAAAAGTAAAAGGTATTCTTCAAGAGTACCAGTTATAGAGAATGTGTCTCATTGAACAAGTCAAAATAACTGGGGGGGGAGGGAAATCAATCAGCAGTTATTTTGCATTATTTTCAATAACAAAGTGAAAAAAAAAGAAAAAAAAAGGGAAATTATAGTGGCAAGTCTGAAAATTTAAGCCTTATACAAACTTTACAATTCTATTTCTAAGTAATAGTAGTAAAGGGATGGGAAAGCACTGTTTCTTCTGATACAGGGCAATATCCTGTCATTTGAATTTACAAAAAGAGAATTCTTCAGACAGAAAAAATTTAAACCATCTAGCATTATTTTAGTACACACAAAGCAGTTAAAAGCCATTTATTTGTCTTCTCAAAGATAATCCCTACTAATTGCTCTAGTCGTGGAAATACATTCTGTGGGAAAGGATAACGAAGACTACTTGTCAAATTGGTCATGTCATTATTTTGCTGCACAACCCAAACAGTATGGCCTGACCCATTCCCAGCATGCTGAATATCAGCCTACAGAAAAGGACCCGTGCATAAGCCATTCTGACCTTTCCTGCTAGTTTCTTTTGACCTTTCTGACCTCATTAGACTGCTATAAAGAAAATAAAGGAGCTGTTGGGTACTCTTGATGGATTAGAAATAACAAGAACGTGTCTAAGACTTACTTAAGCACTACACTGGACCACTGAATTATAATGCTTTTCAAACAATCAAAATGATAATAGGGATGATGATGAAGAAACAGTGGTAGGGAGAAATAGATTGTTAAAATATTTAAGTGTGAATAATATGTTTTTAAATTGTTTATCAGTATCCTTAACCATTTATTGTGTTGTCATTTTAGATGGCTGGATTTTTAAGGCCTCATTTGAGTGAGAAGAGATATTAAAAAACAACAGTCCCAGCACAGTTATTCTCATGAATATAACTTAAGCACCTTGCTAAAAGAGGGCTTTAATCTCTCCTGGACAGATATATTTAATGAATTCTTCAAATTCCCACAGGAAGGAAACTCTAGAGCCTAGAATACCAGTCTCTGAAGTCCCTGTGTCTCATTTCAAACACTACATCACATTATTAACAAAATCTGCCTCTTCGCAGACAAAAGGGTAGAGATACTATGAAAGTGCTTATTCTTTACATAATACACACCTTTTCCAGTGAAATTACTTAGGGTTTTTAAACTGGTCCCCAGTCCTGAAATGGACAACTCATGCATTTTTATAGCTTACATAATATGAAAAACAAAATGTATAAATTAATTTTGCTCTCTAAATACTGGGTTTGCCATCCCTCGTAAATATATTTTTTTTAGCTAATACTTGTATCTGACCAAGACTCTCAGAAAGGAAACCACAGCCTCACAACTTACAATACAAGCCCCTAGTACTACAAGGGAAATTTTGCAGCAGTTGTTCTCCGAGTTGGAACACGGGACACATGCCTTTTAATCTTTTTATTCTGTATTTCTAACTTCGAGGGAGAAAAGTGCTATGAGGGGAATTTATAGTCACATAAATTTTCCAAGTTTTCATATATTATGATTTCTGATTAAAAACTCTTGCACTGAACCACTGGAAAATGTTTAAGGGAAGAGAAGAATTTTTCTTTATATGCTTAACTACTCCTAAAAGAAGACTCTAATAGGTAGGCTGACCTCAGACAAAGGGTTCAGGCTTTATTATGCTATGCATTAAAATGCAGGCACCATCACATAAAATTAAATTATGTCTTTTTTGAAAATAAGACTATGCTATTTGTTCCTGAAATATCCTTTGTTCAGTTGTCCTGCAGTTTTATAGATCCTGGCATGGGAAAATGTTGCATTTGTGATAGTGGAGATCATCCCCTTCAAAAATATATAGCTTTTGGTAAATCTCTGCATGTCGCGTATCTGTCCTGTGCTATGTGAGTACACATCATACGACCAAGACAGCACCACTGAGGAGGGTGTATTTATGGCATTTGTCCAGTAACTCTCACCAGGGCTTATCCCTACCAGCTAAAATGTCTTAAAGCAGCCACTGGATCCAGATACCATGACACAGCACATAGAGCTAAGTTAGACGACACAGTGGTTAAAAAAACAACTTAATCAGGTTTCCACTACAGATTTCACAGTTGCTATATCTGGGCAGCTGTTCCAGCACAATTACATTAGTGATTTATGCTGTCTCTCCACTCCCCTCCATTTAAAAGAGTGGATGGAGACTGGAATATGTACATTTTTCATCCCCATCCCCATTCAGACCTTGTAAATGCATAATTGTTTCGAGAGTTGTAGATGGTTCTTGGTTTGGGTTTTGTTTTGGTTTATTTTTCCGTTGACGAGGGCTGATCCACAGGGAGAAATTAAGTGCAAGTTGTTGACACTGTGTGGGAAGCGGAGTGTAGAGGGGGTGTCCACAAAGCGTGGAAAAGATAGGTTCCTGCCTAAGGAAGAAGGCACAGAAGCGACAAGGCGCTTGAACTGGCAGACTGTAGTCTGTCATGAAACAACTGCAGAATAAGCACATCTAAAGCTACTTTAAACTTAACTGGTTAACACAAAAGCCTTTGCAAAAACTTTTCATTTTAATTCTGTGCAAATCCCACCTATCGGAGGTTAAATTATTATTACAGCAGTTAACCCGCCATTTAAAAAGAACACAGAACAAAATTCCCCTTCACAAAAGGAAGGGCAAGGAGAAAAAACATCAAAAAAAATAGATAACTTCTGTTATAATGTTATTTATTTATGCTATCGTCTCAGGTATTAGATCAGTTACTGATGTTATTTACTAAATAAAGCCTGGGAAAGGAAACCCCGTTCAACCAATCTCTTAAATAGTCCAGAAACCTAATTCCAAGTACCAGAGGGAGAAGTGGGGAGGTGGTAGGACCTCTTCTCCTTCCTCCACTTCTCAAATCAGAACAATACAACAAAAGCTTGGCTTCACACTGCAGGATTACAATAGCAGATATAACCAGGAATTAGCAGTGGGCAGTAACTGTCTTCCAGTGTCTGATGATGACCCAGAAATTTAGGTACAATTGTATCAACAAGTTTTGCCAGTTCAGTAACATTTAGGCATCTAAGAAATTAATTGCAGAAATCTGACGCACTTTTTCATGCTTACTGAAATAAGTGAAGCATTTTGTTTATTAAAAAGGCAATTTTTAAACAAGTCTAAGATTCTTATCAAATCACATGGTAAGTCAAGAATCACATGTTCTCCTCTTACATGCATTATTGTGAGAATTAGAAAAACAGAAGGGAGAAAACTGTCTTCTCATCTAAATGTTTATCCATGGCGATGAATGAGAACACTAACTCCTGTACCCAGTGGCTGTGCGTTACCAGAAGGCAGGAAGACTGGCAGTCCAGACTGCTACAGGAATGGGGGGCTACCCTATGGGGGCTGCTTAGGGTCCTTCGCTTTAGCCACAGATTGGTCAGTGAGTGAAAGGCCCTCCTGGATGTTACCTGTACAAAAGCAGATAACAATCTTCCTTCTTTGTAAATGTTTTGCAAGCGACTCCAAAAGTTCAGCTCACCAAGTCTGAGACACAGACTTTCCACGCAAATGGCAGCATGGGGCCTACTTATCATGTGCAGCTGCATTCCACAAACAATCCCGCCGTTTGCATTTGGTCTAGGTTGCTTTTTTTTTTTTTTTTCTTATTTCCATGTTGAATGAAACAATAAATGCTAATATATGATAAGCAAGATCAGGGCAAGTATTATCTAGTAAAATGAGGTTATGTTAGACCTGCTTCCTTTACAGTACCTTTGAGCTCTAAAATATTGCTCTTACCAAGAACAGATTGAACAATGTGACACAATGTTACTTTACAGAAATTTGATATAAATACACAACTGAATGACAAGCCTTCATTCTGCTAAAAATGAGGCTTAGATTCCTAAATCATGTACTCTTAAGAAATCCTAATACGTTTTTCCTTTTACATAAAGATTAAAGATTTGAATCAAAATGAATTTTAATATGAATTTATATTACAGTTTGTTGACAGAACAGAACTTAGTGCATTGGTTTTGGCGATCGCCAGTGTTATGCTCTGGAGGAATGATGCAAAGAATTCTATATGTTTGCACAGCTAGTAATTGCCAGACGTCTTTACAGATTTGTTATTGCTAGTGAGTCCTCGCCAAGCCTCCTCTGATCCCTAAAACCCGTTAAGAGTTAATGAAGTCACCGGGGGAAGGGGGGAGGGGGGAAGGGGAGAAAAGGAAAAAAAAAATAATAAAAAAATCACCAGAACCCTGAAAAGAAAGTCACACATACAGCATTATCATATAGACACTAAGCCTCATTTTCAAAAGTTTTTCTTCAACAATGACTGTATGATTAGGCCTTATGTTGCAAGATTTATTTATATACATAATTTAAAACCACGTGAAGTTATTATACTGCAACACAAACATAACACGCTTCTGAAGGTTTTCCCAAGATTTTACATATATATCCTACCTGTCCAGAGAAGGGCACAAATTAACCGTGAGCTATTCAGGTTGCCTCAATGTAAATTACTCAGTACTTGAAAATTCCCCACACCCCCCTTCTCTGATGCAGCCACTAAAGGAATATTGGTCTATTTACCTTTCTAAATCACACTTTTAATTGCACCCAGCAGTGGAACAACAGTAACACCAAGGATCATTTGGGAAGTGTTCCTGCAGCATTACCAATCTAACTTAATAGGCCATCTCAAGTCAGCAATACTGATTTTTTTTTTTTTTTCATTATAGTTCCACCTTACTGCAGGCTAAGCACACAAATAAGAGGAACACACTTCACATCACTTGAGTATAGCAAAAGAAAAATATTTCAGTATCGAAAGTGTTATTCTTTCTTAAATGAATATTATGCAAAAATTCTAATGAATTAATCTTCCCTTATGCACTAAAGATGAGGAAAGTTGGGCCAAGTGAGCCTTCATTAAGCAGAGTGCATCTTCCTCTTCACTGTAGAAACTGATCAGATAATCAAAATCAGACACAACATAATATAAGGCTTAAGCTACTGAAAGAGAATCAACTTCCAATTGCCTTCTGTAATGTGTGATAAGGATAATCCAGATAAGGTAAAAAGAAATCATATACAAAGTTAATTTGTGTCAGGCTATAAAAACATTCAACAAGGTAAAAAGGAAAAGGAGATCAGTGACTATGTGGTCATGGACCACATGTGCATGTCCACGTGATGCTGTACATAAGCAGCATACCACTACATTTAGACCCACAGTCATTCATGAAAAGACAGGTTTAAGGTCTGCATTCATATCACGGTTAACACATAATCCAAACAGACCCTTCAGGATAAGAGTTAGCTACACTCCTGCTTTCTGATATTTCCTTCATCAGTACATGTAGCATTTAGAAATAACATTCTAATTACAAACACCTAAAGGATAATTTATACATGTTTTCCAGTATCCGAGCAAAGATTACAACAAATTATGAACACGTTATCCAAGAGAAGATGCTATCATCATTTCCTTGCTATTTATCAAGCATTTTAAATTACTTTGTGATGTTATTAAAATATTGTACTGATTACACACAGTTCTCTGAACACATTTACTACTTGAGATGTGTTGGCTAGCTCTTTGTGGCTGAATAAATCATATCCATTACTTCCAGCCTTTGGTAAACTTAAGTCACATCATGATGTGACAAGTTAAAATACAAGCTTTGAAAATACCTCTTCAGATACCTTTGTGTTTTCTTTTCCAAAATATTAGGCAGCTTATACTTTTGCAAGCAAGTGAAGAAAGATGCAAATGTGCAATAATTCATTCATTTACAAACACAAGCAACAAGTTAGGAACACATTTCTTGTATAAATCTAATTACTTTGGAAGCTGCTGATGTATACTAATCCAATGGCTTTTAGCTCGAATTTTAAGCATTTTTAAACATAAGGCTGCAGCTGGAAACTGGATTTTTTTACTAATGTTGTTCCAAAATTGCTAATAAAATCTCTGCAGAGATGTAAAATATAAGATCATGTTTTGTACCATTAAATGGTACAAAATTGAAATTGGACCTGCATAAGTGTATAGATATATGCACGTGAATAACTGCTACTGTACTACTGACCTTGTGATCTCAAAGAACGCCAGTTTCTCTCAGGAGATTTTTAGACCTCTGAAATCATGTTTTCAGTCTGTAGACATTTCCTTAATCTGTCCTTAAAAAAATGAAATTCACGTCTCATTACTGTTAAAATGATACCAACAAACTTTTAGAATTTCTATCAAAATATTGGCAACGCCTTATGCACACTCACAGAATAAACAGAAAATTCTGTTTGTTTGCAAGGAAACCAATTACCGTATTAGGGGAAAAAAGAGTCAGAACAGCATGTGAGTCACACGTATGAGTAAGCCACAGAAGTTATTTTACCAAAATATTTAATTATTGCAAACAATTATTGATTAACTTATCAAATAGAATTTTTTTTTTCATAGTGCTCAGAAGAGCAGACCTGACTTTTTAGTATAAACGATCATAAGACCTTTGAGCACACAGCCAGTATGCACATTTGGCTTCTAGTACACATGAGCTACTTCTGCTCTGACACAACAGGGAGCCTGAAAACCTCCGTGTATTTCACTGCACAGAAAAAATTCAGTAACAGCAAGGACAATTAAACATTAATCCTGCTTACCAAGGCAGGTGACAGACTTGCCATCTGGTGAAGTCCTTAAAGCAAGGTTTGATATCTTTCTAAAAGACATTTTTGGATATAGTTTTTGAAAAAAACATTTGATCCATACTGCACACTCGGGGACGTGGCTGTAGAAAAGGGAGAATGGACTAGTGGCACAAGGCAGTGACAGTTCTGGCTTTGCCATTACAGATGTCTGTTTGTGTCACTTTCGATTCTGGCCCTAATACTTGTGATCCTGCTTTAAAATAACGTCAGGATCTTATCTTGATTAGTATTTCAGCTCAGCTTGCAGAGGATCGGAAAGGAATATTTATTTCAACATTTCTGAATGGAGAATCTCATTTCTACACCTCGACTGATCATTTTTCACCTTCTTCTGTGGCACTGAAGATTGAGCACAGCTGGGGACAGGCTCATGGGGAGAAGAGAGAGAGAGACTTCAAACGTGCCTGGAAGGTATTTTGTGCCCACAGCTAGTTCACAACAATGTGATTACAAAGAAGCTTTGGTACAGACTCCAGTTAGTCCTCTGGCAATTTTCATATCCTCCTTTTGCACAGGCCATCACTCTCTGGGCATACAATTCCTACACGCCGTCTTTGCCATAACCTTGAGCATCAGTGGTGCAACACTTGCTTTTGCACCGTTCTCTATTTAAGTCATGCTTAAGATTTCTTAGGATCAAAATAATTTGGGAAAACAAAGGTTTTGATCATGATACAGGAAGTTTAGGTGATAATTGAAGTCTGCATCATAAAGATGATAGATCAATTCCCAAACGCATTTAGTATCGGCTGTTTTACACAAGTAATTAATATTTCTTGCCAATACTACTGCTGCTGTTCACATGTGTCACAGTGTAGGCAGATGGACGCAACGCATACAACTCGAGCTTTCTGGAGAGGGAAGAAGGTAACAAAAAATGTTTTATTTTTTGAGGTAAGCAAACAAATGAGTTGGTAGCTAATCTAATAACACATGACAGAAGTGATGGAGCATAGTGTGCCACACAGTACTGAGCAGGCTGTATGAACTTCAGAGCCATAAACAGGGCTACAAAAGATGCGTGGGCAGAGAAGAGAAACTAGGAAATACAGAGGAAATCGGGAGGTGGTTCAGCATCAGCTGCAGATGCATATGATCTTGTACATGTGAACAGTGAGGAAGGACTGTACATATGGGCAGTTATGGATCTGTATATCCCACCTCAGCCTCTAGAAGTCCCACCAAATGTCATGATAGACTCTGATGGCTATGAGAGAGGGTTCAGTAATTAGTAGGTGATCCATAAAGTAATGAGGGAAAATATATTTGGTCCCAAACAAGTCTACATTTTAGCTTTTCTCTGTCTTTAATTTCTGTGAAACTAAAGATTCCTTCACACTACAAAGTGTGAATAATAATTGAATAAGTGAATCATGAATAATAAGAAGCGTGAATAAACAATTCAAAGTAGAAGAGGGTTTTTACCTAAATACCAACAAAGCCACCCAAATTAAAAAAAAAAAATGTAAATGCAAATCTTTTCTCTGAGAATCTATTTTAACTATATTTTCTGAAAATCCAGGCCTGGCTCATCTGCCAAAGTTCTAGACAAAATCACAACATTTAATGACTTCATTAGGCATTGCTTGTCCTGATTGAGCCAAACATTTACCCTTCTGTGTTAAATCTCATTGTGAGAAATGTATCTTTAAAATGCCAACTGAAGCTTTATTTCCAATGTCACACATTGTCCTCTCCTCCAGCTGCTCTTTTCTCTAACAGTGTCTGCAGTATATTCTCATTTTTTGAGAAAATTCTCACTTCCTTCACGGCAACAAGCAGCTGAAATTACTAAATCCAGAAGCATTTTTGATGGTTACTCAATGTCCAATAGTTTGAGTAACTTTATTCATACAGTAGCCTACTGACTTGTAATGTTAGTCAAATAGGCTCAGTCTTGTTAATTTTTCTTTCTGCTGAAGCCATTATAGACCATCCGCTGCAGCTATATAAATAATACATTATTATTATGCACACTGTAATTAATTAAATTGTGTTACCTTCTTCCTAAGAACATACAATTAGATATGACAGCAAAGGTAACAGTTTGTGTTAATTTTAAATAGTAGTGTAACAATGAAATGGTATCTCTGCTCCAAGATTTCTGTGTCGATTCCACACTAATCATTCAAAACTAAGAATACTACTTGAGTAAAACAAGGTGTAAAAGATGAAAAACAGTAGTTTAAATCAATAGGTGTGCTTCATTATAAAAAAAAAATTAAAATAAATCACAGAAACTTTATCACTTTTTGGTAAAATGTAGGTCATGTACAGTTTCCATAGTAACCACTGCTGAACTGTAGCTCTACAGATGACCACTGCCTATGGCTCCCTTTTTTGCTAGCAGGTGATGTACAAATACAGCCATGCCTCAGTTAAAATAAGGAAGAGCTAAAGAAGCGCTTGGAATTGCCATTAGTTTACTGACAAACATAACTCAGGCTTTAACATTTTCAAAAGTAATCCCTAATATCCTTGCGTAGATAAACTACTCAGCTAACCAGTTGGAAACACACAAAACCTAATTTTCAGTACTAAAAATCTATCCTTGGTCTGCATCTCAAGCCTACAGTCTCCAAAATGGAGACAATCAACTTTACAAGAAGTTGCAAATAAGAAAAATATTTATATTTATACAGAGCAACCCAGTAACACAGAAGTTCAGAAAGCACTCACAGGTTAAGCTGCCTTTGACAAACACACAGCAAGTTCTCTGACAGTGTATTCAGTACATTCATTGCAAGTGGGAGTTAATGGGTTGGCGCAATATTATTTTGCACACAAGTACACAGTGAAACCCAGTCATGTAAGAAGGCTGGAGCGCAGCTAATAACAGTTAAAGCCTCACTTGGGAGGAAGTGGTGTAGTTTTCAGTCAGTCTGATGGTGAAAACCCCTTTCTCACCACTATGACTCTGGGGCATACATAGTTGGTGATGAATTCATTAAAATGCAAAAAGACTCTAATAGACTTTGATAGTGAACTGGGAAATAACAGGACAAGTCCATGTCCTTGACAACTGCTAAATGGTTTTTCCCCTTTAGAACAGAGTAATTTCACTACTATGTGAGTTCAGACTAAACCAGCTACTTATCTATTTAATTTTAGTTTTTTACAGGGATTATGAAAACTCTGAACTATAAGCTTCAAGGTCTGGATGCTACCCACACCTTAATGCTATTAGTGCTACAAATACATTGCAGTCGGGTAACATCAGTATTCACATACACAATCAAAACACCAACAAAAGTCTCTTCCAACCATAATGATTCTATGATTATATGATATTTAGTGAACAGAAGAATGATAATCAATAGTATTGAACAGCATCGATGAAGAATCATGTCCCCTCACTTGCTTTACTCTTACAAGCTCAAAACAACTGGTAGATGAACACAAGACGCCACAGCAAGATTGCTGGGAAGCCAAACAGCCAAGCTGTCATGGAATGGAGAAAGTTCTGAGAAAGCTGTCTGGTTTCCATCAGAGCTTTAGCAAAAATCAAACAATTGGTGTCACTCTTTTCACTTCACCGAATTGACAAATTCCAAAGAAATAATAGAGTGCGTATGTTCTCCTAACTGGAGCTGAAAATGTCACTATGATATTTTGGGGAGGACTGATAGATACTTGGTGTCTTTATATTCCTGTAAGGATCAGGATCTTCAATACGCTTCATACTTGGCGCACACCAGTGGATTGCCATGAGCACCAGGACATCTCAGCAAATGGCAAGACTATAATACATGTGGGAGATGAAGCTGGTGTAGAGAGGAAGAAGAAAGCAAGAAGCCAGTATAGCCTCCAGAAGGCAGAATACTTTTCTTTTTCTCCTAATGTTTCAATCAAAGTTCTTTAATTTTTTGCTTACGGGTCAGTAATTTCCATGGATCCATTCCTCCCTACAGTTCTACATTTATTCTATATGCTTGCTGTCTTGTAAGACTATAAAGTATCTGAGGAAGTCTGTCTGTATTTTCTGCAGATACAGGACTTCATCTTACAGGTCCAAGTCCAGGCCCAATAGGGCCAAAAAGTCCTAGTACAATACAAATGGCCCAATAAAAATCAGAATAGAAAACTCTTGATCACTAAAGGCTGATAATACTGAAAACACAGATAAGAAGATACAGTTGCATCTTTCTTGTAAGCATTAGAACAGAGTTTCATCATGAAGCACCAAGAAGAGACAAAACTCTTAAGTTCATCTGCTTGTTAATTCTGCTTGTAAGTACAACTGCTAGTCTATTAAAAAAAACAACAAACAAACAAAACCAAACAAAAACCGCACAGAAGACTGTTCCCAGCATACTGCTAAAGACTTAAGATCTCTTACAGCAGGGTCACACAAACAACAGTTTTGTAAGCCGTTATCAACTGATAGGGAAAACCTCTTGAACAGGAGCAAGCCACTGGATGGAGAGAACCTCTAAAAGAAGATCTACTATGAGTAGAACCTGCGCCTTTATGTCGCTGTCCTTCCAGCGTTAACTGCCCTCAGTCATGCCTACTGCTAAATCAATCGCTTGTGTGAGCAAAGAACAGCAGAGCAGCGTTCAGGAAGGAGAAAACACCACCCAATGGCTCATGTATTGAGGGTGGTACGTGCTTGAATTAATTATAAAGTTTACAGTAATGGACAATAAGACAATATAGTTTCTTAAAAGCACTAATTCTAACTAGGCTTTAAATTTCAAAACATCTTTAAAGACTGTAGTAAAAGCTATAAACCTGTATAAAATGCAGAATATGTACTAAATGTATGAAACAAAGCATGGCACTAGATAAGAGGATATTGTAAGAGTCTTTCTGAAGCTTCACTTGCTTTGTAAGAGCACATAAAGCAAATTCAAAGAAAGCTGCTGAAGGGACATGGGACTTTCACGGAATAAAAGCTAGTGTTAGGATAGAGCAGTCTTGAGAAAGTAAGCATGAAGAAAATTTTTCAGACAGAAATGAACCTATTAGAAGTTATAACCTCGTAACAGAAAAATCCATTTTTCCCTCCTTTGTGATTTGATTCATCAATGATTTCTCTACAGAAGCTAATATAGTGGTATCAGGCCACCCACACCTTTCACTGGTATCCAAATGTTGTCATAAAGCTTCTTCATGTCTGAAGAGCAGGACAGCTACTTTTATTACCCAAGACAGCTAAGGTTTTTACCCTTAGAAACACGTTTTAAAATTCTGGTATTATTTGCCAAAGACGATAGAGCAAATCTTCACTAAAATATCCCAACCTTATGGTTTCTCTGGAAAAGGATGTTGGGAAAAACTAGTTCCAATCCAAGGTAGAATTTAGCTGAAAAGAACTTCTGAAAGGATTTTAAAGACTGCAGGCTTACATACATTCCTCTTAATCAAGAGAGACATAGTCATCATGATTTTGTGTTTCTAAAATTGCATGCACATGTCACAGGTGAGAAAAAAGAAACCTCACATTCTAGGTCTATAAATTAGACTGTAAAGTTATTAAAATTATTTTGCATATTGTAATAGCATCTAGAGACATCAAGTGCAATAAAAAGTCTAAAATAGTGGCTAAGACTCAATCTGGTATACTATTACAATTGTGAATCTAATTTTTATTCTGCATCACAAATCAAGGACAAAATGCAACCATCATGTTTAATTTTTAGAAAATCTCACAGACAAGAGCCAATCAGTAAATATCATTTTATACATTGTCTTAACATCATACTGAACTAGGGATCCCAGATTTGCCTGCAAAAGCTGGTTCCAGACACGCTGACAGTATGTACTGCTGAATATGGACCAGGATTTATACATATATTCTTAGTGCAAGGGGCTTTTCTCTAACTAATGAATGCAGAAACGATCCGGAAGTGTCATAGAATCCCAACCAACATTACCCAGTCATTGTCTAATGTGTTTTTGAAATATGTTCCGCACACATCAATGTAGTGAAAAAGGATGAGTCACTTTCACTGACTAAGACTTTGCAAACTGCTGGAGCATTAAATTCCTTTGATCTTGATAAGCTGGCTCATTCTCATTCTGCTCATTAGCCCTCCCTCTTTTCCCAGTTATGAGCCAGCCAATCTGTAGCCCTTTCTGCAAACTGACATATTTACCAAGTAAAATCTGTTACCATTGCTTTCTTGCTCTTACTGAAAAACACCCTGTTGCTTGTCAAGCTCTTCTTGTCTCGGGGAACCTCCTTCTCTCTTTTCTTTCATATGTGACACAGCCAACAAGCCATCTTCCCACCCTGATCAGCTCTTTATTAGCTCCTCTCTGTATTTCCCCAGTAACCACTAATTGTTAACCTGTGCATTCTGACCCCCCTCTCTGTTCTCTTATAATCCAGTAAGTCATGTTCTTGTTCCTCTCTCTCCTTTTTTTTTTTTTGACTCCCACCTAATGAAGTTCTGTAATTAGTTCCCAAGTACCATTTTGCTGATGACTTGCAAAAATTGCCAAAGAATCTCAGAAAACAACCTGGTATGCTCCTTTGAGCCATGTCTCCATAAGTACATTTCTTTAAGGGTTAACATGGGAATGTAAGTATCTACGTGATTTGAAAAATGTTTTAAATTGTAAGTATAAATTATCATTAATTTGCCAGAAAGTTATTTGGCAACTGTAATAGGGCTATTTGCTAATCTGTTCTATCTGAAAAATTAGCGTATGTGGAGTCTGCCACAAACAGGTATCCACATTTAGGCAGCAATTCAATTACAATACTGATAAGCAAAAAATATCTTGATGTTTTCACTCTACTCCTTTGATGGAAAAATACTGTACAGTCCAAAAAAAAAAAATAAAAATCTTTTACCACTTTATTCTTTACCAATCAAAAATCACAGTTGCCATAGAAACTGTAAAAACTGAAGTCAGTCATGACATAACAGGATAATGGAAAATGTCTGCTGGGTTAGGTTTTCATGCTGGAAATGCTTCAGTGAATTTAACTAAGGAGTCAAGCAGGTCCCCAAATCTAACAAAGAATCTTACAATAACAGGTATGAGTATTGTTTTTAATAATCTTATCAGATTCTGTAAAGCAAGAGTATTTATTACTCCTGCTCTACATATTGGCTACATTAACAGCAGACAGACCCTTCCCAGAACATTCAGGACAAGTCTCTGCTTAAGGGGACTGAATTTCTTTGATTACATGTCTGAGCTACCCTGGAGGGACTTTTGGTCAGTGTTCTCAGTATTCCTGAGACCCCTTTTTTGGTATTTTAAACTGAGGCAAATCACTTTAACAATCAATATTGCCATTAGTTTCTGTCTCTTACATATGCTGTTCAGAAAAAGAATTATAATCTGAAGGCCTGTGCCCCTACCCAAGGTGGTCCAGCTCCACGCCAAACATTATTGCAGGTTCTTTCCCTATGACATGAAACTCAGTAAAATAAAACTCTACTCTTGACTAACAAAGGCTACAAGAGCCTTTCACTCTTCATCTCGCAGAGCCAAAGCACAGACCAACTCCACACATTGGAGTTCTTCCTGCCTTTCACTGGAACCACTTGACACTTCGTAATTACTAACTGACAGGACGGGCTTACTGCAACCATTTGCCCTTTAAGCAGAGGCCATCCTACTGAAAAGAAAATAATCGTAATACACAGGAACATTCTTGGGCTGGCCTCACTGCAGGTGAGCAAACTGAGTAGCTTAACCATGAATAATATGAAAAGCAGCAATGTGAATGTGGAAGTATTCAGATCTTAAAAAAAAAATTAATCTCAGAAGCCTTGAATTGAGTTTTATAGAGAAATTTAAGCAACTTCCTTTTGTTTTCAGATAGTTTCCTTAAGTTACATTTTTCACTTTGTTGCTTTAATGTATTCTTTCAAATAATTACGTACACATATTTTGAATATAGAGCAAACAGGTACTGGTGTTCCCTATGCTTTCCTAGAATATTTCTTAAATATAAAACTCAGTTTTAACATGATTGCACCTAGCAGTTTCCAGACCCGTTGAACGACTTCACTGACAGCCCCACCCCCCTGCTTTGCTTATGGACTATATTTAATGGCAGGGGTAAGCATAGTTGGTCTGTAACATGCTTCAGCAATCCACAGAAGGTTAACTGACATAAATTAAAGAAATTTTCCAGTTGCACCTGAGATAAAGTTTGGGCCACCATGAATTCACCTGTTAACTTCCCTAACCATGAATTTAGAAAAAAAGTTCTGATCTAAAACAAAGTGAAATGCTGACTCCAGTAAAATGACTAGCAAACAATCAACGAGCAAGAGTAAACTTTCGTCAAGGAACAAAGAAACGAGCACAAATCACCTCTCCTTAACATGAATGGCATGAATTAATTTGTTTCCTGCATATATCGTGCAGGCATCTGAGTAGAAAACAAGTGCCTGATTCACACAAATCCCTAAACCTTAGGGGGAGAGAGACAGATTAATTTCTTCAGTTACCGTGATTGGGAACCTAGTCAACAACACGTGTACAACCCTGTAGCTTCTCACTCTTCCATTCTGCAGCATTCTGTTACATTTAAAATATCATTCAACATTTCTGTATGCCATTACCACATTTACTGCACTTGTACGTATATATGTATACAAACACATATAAATGCTTTTTCAAATTACATATATATACACACACATATATAGTTATGATTTTTTCAAGCTCCAAATATATGTACACAGGTGTACACACACACACAGAACTTCATTTATTGAAAAAGGCACGTTCATTTCCATGGATGCCATTGAGGAAACAAAAGCAATATAATGCTTCTGTAACCATTTGACTGATTTGGATAGGCCTAACATTTATTTTTGAATAAAACATACTACTACAGGGAAAGAAATATAAAGATTAATGTAAAATGTTGAGTATTAATTATTAACAACAATCTTAATCTACATGCAGCTTATAAAATACTGTTATAATATTACATTCCACTATCACAAAGAATGACTGTGTACTGACAGGGATTACTGGAGCTCATGGCATAATAGAGGATTTTTTAGATTGCTGTTGTGTGTCTCAGCAGCCCTTTGGAGAAGCAACAAATCTGCACGTGTATTGATAAAGAAGAGTGAGAAGAATTTATATGAATCTTTTTAGATTTTCCTGAACAGCAGAGTAGCTGCAGGCACACGGTAGGAGCCCAGACTTCAGGGAACGTGCGTACACAATAAACACATTACTGCATACAGTAGGCTGAGGAGGAGAGAATTTGACACTGATCTCAGACGAGGCCAGAGCAAACACATCTTACATATTCTAAAAGCCTGCTGTTATGTGTATAACATATGCTAGTAAGGACAGAGTTGTCTGCAACAGAAAGGCATGTTTTCACGTTTTGCCCCGTATTCAAACACTATGCAACCCAATCCTGCAACTTTCTCACACGAATAATCTTTATTTGCAAATATTCTCACGGATTTCCATTTTACATCTTAAAGATTTTGGACTCTTACTAAATTTTTTATTTGGGTTTTGCAGAAGTAGACAACAAATAGAAAATAACAACAACAGAGGACAGGAATCTGAAAACCACTACTACCGTAACTCATTCAAAAGAAATTAGTTCTGATAAAAAATATGCAATACTAGATCCTCAGAAAACCTTTAGTAAGTAGTAATCTGTGGCAGTAATCATGCCAATAAACCCATTCTCCTCAGAAACATATAAAAGCATACTGCCAGAAAACAATGGACGCAAGTAAAATTGGGAAAATAAAACTGTTATATAGGAATTGCCAAATTTTCTTTGAGGTAGCAAACAAGAAAATACAAGTTCCTCAGCTAATTTACTTGAAATATTACATTTTCTTGCGCTACAGGTCTGATTCTTCACCACTCTATATAAACACCAATATAAAAAGAAGATGTGGCTTCTATTTTGACACCGCTAACTTGTAGAAGGTTCCACTACGGAGAGCCAAGCTCCTTAAATTCAATCTTTGTTGTTTATTTCTGTATTATGAAACCACTCAAACTTGTTTATTTACTTTGTGATTTATAAAGTCTGCTGTCACTGCAGTCAGGGATGTTTTGGGTCGTTTGTTTTTTTTTCCACAAAAATCTTACAAAGTACTTACCTAGACAGCTGCATTAGAAAATTACTGCCATTGCCTACAGAAGCATGAGCAAATGGAATGGCTTTGTCAAGAATGAAACAATGAAAGTGGAAAAAAAAAAAGGAAAAAACCTCAAAACCAAAAAACACATAAAAATGGAAAACAAATGAAAGCTAAGCAAAATAAATGTATCTGCAACATGTCCTGAGCCTATTCAGTAGACAAAAGCACTGGCAGACTGCCAAGCAGAAGAAATTCCAGGCTGAAAATCCCATTGCTAAATTTGGAGAGTTCAAGAGCCAACAGCAAGAACCTCAAACACAATCCAAGCAGGGTAATGAGTTGGGGAGGGGACAGCTCACATCTACCTGTGTCTCAAATCATCACAGTCTTTGTTCTTCCCACTAGAACTCTAAATTCAGCAAGAAGGCTACAGAAAATCTGGGCTTTTCAAAACCACTCAGTACTGGCTGCTATCTGCACTTACAGAGGTGAAGCAGCAAAACTGAGAGTATCAAATCAGAACACAGGATGCACACACACATTTGACAGTGGAAATTGGCAAACAGATACCAGAGTTAGCAGAGACTTGAGCTAGTAAATTGATGAAGCAAAACACAGTTCCCTACAGACTTATTGGAACAGGCCCTAAAGCAGTCTCCTCAAGGTTTCACAGCACTGTACAAACTGCTTCTGGACACATACTTGCTGCTACCACTCTCTGCTTACCCATGTACTCGGTTCTGGAACAAGAACAAGCAGTGCTACTTCAGGTGTCTTTCAATCTCTGATGCACGCAAGCCATAAAACCACAGAATAATTCAGTTTGGAAAGGACTGCAGCAGGCCTTTGGTCCAACCTCCTGCTCGAAGCAAGGTCAGCTGGGATATCAGACCAGGCGGCTCACAGCTTTAGCCAGTCAGGTCTGTCTTGAGAACCTGCAATGACAGAGACTACACAGCCTCTCTGGGCAACCTGTTCCAGTGGCTGGCTGTCCTCATGGTGAAAAGTTTCTCCTTACATTCAGTCAGAATGTCTCTCATTTCAATCTACATTTATTGTCTCTCACCCTCCCATCACAGACCACTGGGAAGAGTCTGACCACATTTTGTATAAGCTCCTTGTAGGTACTGCATGGTTGTTTCTATCAGCTCACCCCCACAGCCTTCCCCTTCTCCAGGATGAACAAGGTCAGGCCCTTCAGTCCCTCCTCCCAGGGCAAATGCTCCAGCCCCCTCATCATCTTGGTGACCTTCTGCTGAACTTGCTCCACTTTATCAAGGTCTTTCTTGCATTGAAGAGGCCAAACCTGGACAAAATATTCTAGGTACAGGCTAATGAGTGCTGATGTGCTGAGCTGAGGGAGATAGTCACTTCCCTCACTCTGCTAGCTGGGCTTCTGTTCATGCAGCCCAGGAGGCTGTTGCCCTTCTTGGCTGCCAGGGCACGCTGCTGGCTCACCTTCACCTTGCTGCCTGTCTGCCAAGACCCTCAGTGCCTTTTCTGCAGAGCTGCTCCCCAGCCGGTCAGCTCCCAACCTGTATCATTGCAAGGGGCTCTTCTGTTCCAGGTCCACAACTCTGCATGTGTATTTGCCAAATTTTATGTATCTCTTGTCAGCCCATTCCTCCAGCCTGCCTAATTCCTCTGAATGGCAGCTTTTCCCTTAAGGGCATCAACTATTCCCCTCAGTGTGATTCTCTGCAAACTTGATGCAAGTCACTCTGTCACTTCCTTCAGGTGATCGATTAAGATGTTAAGCAGGACAGGCTTCAGGACAGACTCCTGCAGTGCCCTCTCCAGGTAGAGTACAACCCTGTCAGCTGAACATCCAAGTCTGGAGCGTGCTTTTGAAAAGTCCACTCAAATAAAATCGGTACAGAGGTGTCCTTTACCCAGTGGAGCTTTTTTTCCTTTTTTAGATAAGGAGCTACACTAACTCTGTCACCAGCTGTAATTCACAAATAGCTCTAGCCTACCTTTATTGCATAGATGATAAAAAAAAAATTGAATGGAGACACTCTTCCAGCTGCTACATATGAATTGTCAGATAAAGTCCAGATCACTTATTGCTACTCATTTACACGCATAGTTTATTACAGATATGAGGCTTTATGTAGATTCCACAAATTATGTGAGTTTAGTAACTGGTAATCTCAACCTGAGAAGTCAAAAGAAGAATACGGTGCAAGTTAACTATCTGTATTCAGCTGGTCGAGTGGGAACAAGAAAAGGATTTCTGTTCTTCAAGTGTCTCATGGAGATGGCAAATACGAATCTAGCATCTTTTCAAGGAGTATTACACATTTCTTCTTCTATTTACTCCTAGAATGAGTGGAAGAAAGGACTGAAGGCTTCATGGTTGCATTGGCTCAGGTGGCAGAACGAATGACCCGAGAGATCAGCTATTCTGTCACAGATTGTGCAGGCTACTCTCAACTCTGGACACGCAGGGTCAAGCAGCAGCACTGGCCTTCAAGCTTTGTTACTGTTGATTTTTCTCCTTCCCCCAAATCATCACCCAAAATGGAAGATGGTCTCCTATATATTTAAAACATTTCATACAATCTATATATAAATGATACAGTATAAAAATGGAGTTTTCTCTGAAAATCACTCTGACATACAAATTTTTGCATAAAAAACAACTACCAGAGGAAACAGTTCTTTTTCAAAAAGACTCTTCCTCACAGTGTCAACACTTAAATGTAATAAAACAGAAAAAATACTTCAAAATAAATGCAGACAGTCTACACTGTTTTTCTTCCAAATAAGATGAACCTTTCTTAGCTTGTATAAAAGTGAGTATCATGCCTTACACACCACTTAGTACTTACGCGTAAAATGATTAGAAGTGGATGGATGGACATTACTTCCGCTGTCAGCACTTTCACTGCTAGAAATGTCATCATCAGATTCCCACACACAGGAACAAGGTGAAGTCCCATCAACTTCTTCAAACTTCCTCTTTAAAATCCCGCTCATCACTGCAATGCTGTCACATGCACCTGTAACGGGAACAGAGGCAATGAGGCACTGAAACACCTGCCTGCTGTCCAGGTCCTTCAAATTCATTTGTCACGAAGGAGTTCACGTATCAATCAGATACTACTGCCTGTAGCTAAATGGCTTCTTACCAAGAGTTTTAAACAACATTTCCAGGAAGGAGTTAAAAATACTTATTATCATCAATATATTTCTCATCTCACTGACTTTCTTACAGGCAGTCTTTTCTTCTTATGACAGAAGGCAAATGCTATCTGTGTTCTACCACTGCAGACAAAATTCTATAGCCAATCTCATGCATAAAAAAAATACAAATATTTTAGTTATGCAGCAAATTTGGGGCAAGTATCAAGTATATATAATCCAACAGAATTCAGTAGAAAAGCACCTTTATACAACAAAATCTTACTTGGCACCAAGAAACATTACATGACAAAAGTTAGTGTTCACTAATAAATACAGTTCAGAAAGAAAACGTTCTCTCTTTTGATTTATTTTAAAGGTCTGATTTATGCAATACTCTACTATTAAATGCCTACATTCTCAATTAGATTTGAGAGCGTGAGATACTTAGCATCTTTTCAGGCCAGGTCCTGCAAACACGGTTCTGGCTCATTTTGTCATTTTTATTTATGCAAAAGTTTCTTGCAGAGCTTTTGTGAAATCCAGATACAAGTACTGCCATACACGTGGACTATTTCCATTCACACAAGTAAAGTATCAAGGGACTGAATCCATCCTTATGAACTTGGCTTCCTAATAACACTGCCAAACAAAGCCAGAGTCAAGTTGAATGCTCCTTATTGTTTCCCTTTCATAGATAGCAGCTGATCTTCTTATCTCCTTTTATAGACTACCAAGCCAAAAAAGATCAAAATATTTTTAAAGCAATTCCTATACCATTTTAATGCATCCAATAGTCTGAAACAATTTTTTCTCTATCTTTAATTAAAAAAGATCTTAAAGTTTACTGTCACCATCATTACTGATTACATCCTACTGAAGACTGAAAATTAATTCTAAGATCTTAATTTAAAAGTTACAGATAATATCTACTCTCCGACTACACTAATCAGTGGAACGTTGCTGTAAATAGCTAGGGAAAAAAGGCTGCTGTTTGATGCTTTCAAGTGTATAGTATCAAAAATTCTCATTCCTCTGAATGCCACTTGCCTTCAGCTTGTTAAACTGCCAATTCAATTCATTTTATAACAAAGTTGTTTTCCTCCAGTAAGTTTCATTCTACCTATACAGATGTGTCTAATTTAGAGAAAAGATTTCAGTATAGATGTGAAATCACGACATAATGCTAAGAACAGATGCTGCATAAGATGATCTTCAGCACCAAACTTGTTTGTATGCAGAGCATACTAAAAATTAAATAACGAATATATTTGGTTTTAATACTGTCGGTCACACAGACAGCTTTAAATGCATATGCCTGTCATGATGCTCTCAGCTTTCTTACTATTTATGAAAAAAATGTTTTCCCGAAAGGGATTTCCTCAGGCTAAAGACATGACTTAAACAGAACGTGCTTAGATCTCAACCTTTGCCCTGTTGTCCAAAAATGAATTACTATAAACTGCAAAGAAAGCACTGTATTTTTATTCTGAGGGCAAGGAAAGGAGAATTTAGCATCCCTTTGTAATAACCTTTGCAAAAAAGGTAAGAAAGAGAAGAGCGTAAAACACACACGCACTGAAAACCCACACTAATAGAGAGGGGGCAGACCCCCCCCAAAAAACATTCAGAAACAACTCCTCTGACCTGCCCCCCACGTTCTCGCTGAATCTCTTGCCAACCACCTTTTCCACTGTCTCCTGCAGTGCTTACAGCACTGAAATTGTGAAATCACCATTATTTCCATGGCAACAGCCTGCAATATCAAAACCACAGGATTATAGCTTGACTGCAGAAGAGGGTAAAGAAGCAGCTGGAGTGTGAGAAAGAAAATGCTTACACTCAAACATCTCAGTGAAGAGAGTGATAAATGGGCTGACAAAGAGTTTATTGTACAAATGAGACCTAGGTCAAATCCATGCCCGAGCCCATTGAAATTGTGGCTACAGAAGTTGTAAAGTTCCAGGTCCAAAGAACCTCAGTCATAACTGCACCGCAAGGCAAACCTAATAGCTGAAATCATCACTAGTGTGCAGACTGTCAGAGAGCCAGAACTAATTTCATAGCCTGAGATGATTTCCAGACAAAAGCCCGTTTGTCAGACGTTGTGTTCTGCAAGGACATCAAACAGCCACTGGATGACTAGCCTGCATCTTGCACATCAGTAAAGTTGTGGCAGATAGTGAGAGTCTCAATACCCAGAACTGTTTACAGCTAGTAGCAGAAACAAGTATTTTTCACACCAAAGGGGTTTAAATTTGCTTGCATTTAACATAGCCTACATTTGCACCAAGTGTCATGACCTGGTAGTGGCAGAGCCGTTTCATTAAGAAGATTTATGTAATGAACCATAACAAATGATTCCCAGGATCCTTGGAAGTGGCATACAGGTTAGCTCTACACCAACTAGCTGATCAAGGAAAGACTGGAGGTATGGGAACACTGCAGAACCTGAGTATCACCACAACACACAAAGAAGACGTAGCTATCCATTATATATATTTAGTATCACTGTTGCCCAATTTTGTTCTGAATCACTTTGAGGAACCTTATCAAGAAGGTTGTTTGACCAAGTAGTCGTGATAAAATTCAGGCATTGCCACTTGTGTGAGATTTGTCAATTCTAGTCTCTGCTATCAAGTCTCCCCAGGAAAACGCTACACAGGGGAAAGGAGACACTTCCATTACTCAACAGCTTGGCTATCACAGAGATAGATTAAAGGGTATCTAAAACTGTTGGTACACACTGCGTACCAGCACGAGATCCCTTTAGAATAACATCTGTATAAACAGCTGCTGCTCCATAAGACAATATTCTTCAGAAAGAGGCACATCTGCACAGTAGCACATGAGGCATGTTCTATCTGATGCATTTAACCCACACCTTGTTTACATTGGCGTCCTATAGTACCTGAGTGAGATCCACATCTCCAGGATCTAGGAGTTGACAAGCATAGTGACACACAACCCAATACTGTTTATGAAAGTATTATTTTGCACTCTCTGTTGATGATATGATATATCCCTGTGGAAGACAGAGACCAATAGGAATAAGCAACAGTAAAACTTCTAACAACAAGGCCAAGAAGTTTGTGATATCTCTAAAGGTTCCTTAAGTCCAGAATCAATGAACCGGCACAGGGAACTCAAATCGAATTGTCATTCTTTTTCCTGCACCATAGCTGTGAACTGAATCAGTAATTTCAGATTTCGGGGAATCAAACTGAAGCAACTGCAGTCACAAAGAGATCAGAATCCAAACTCATCTGAACTGATGACTTTACAGGTTTAGGGGACAAGGCACCAAAGACATATACAAGTCAAATTTTCAATACAGAGATGGAAAATAAAACTATAAATAAACCCCATATCTGATAACAGGAATCACAAGGGTAACGTAACTACACAGTGGTACAATTTTGCTAACACAAAAGTCACTTATGGCATGCAAGACAGTACATCATATAGGATGGGAATAACCTCAAACACACAGAAGTGCTACAGTAATATATATATATATATTCTTAAAAAAAATGAGCAAATGTGTGTATTCCTGCATAGAATCCAGTGCACAAAAGTCCATGACTGACTACAGGAACCAAACACGACATGACTACGAAAAACAAATGCACAGAGTGGTAAGTCAATATTCTTGGACTTCTAGTAAGACACCAGTGAGGTCCAGCCTCCAAAGCCAACCACTGAAAAACAACCACCCACTACAGTTAGAGATCTGCTACATCGAACTGTCAGTTTAGGTGAAAAAGGGAGAAAGTTGGCTTGAAAGGTTCAATTAGAAGCAGACCTTTCAGGATGATTGTTAAGTAGCTGTCTAGTAGCTAAGATTGATTTGGAGCAGCATCCTGCTGATTCACACAACTGAGTAACAAGCAGTCACTGGACGCTTTCCTGTTTGTTGATGTATCCTTCACAACAAAAAGTCCTCGCGCAGCAGTGCGATACATCGTCCTCTGTCATGCTCCTCACCATGCTAACATGGCATTAATCCACAGCAAAGCAAAACGAAGTTGAAACAAAGGGAACAATATTAAAGCATGGAAGATCAGCCACACACATTGTTGTGAGGTCAAACACCAATTGCCTGACATAGTTAAGGATTCTTCAAGGAAATGGCAACTTGCCACAGCAGAAGCGTATGATAGATGTGCACTGGGAGAAGGATATATCTTTCTTAAACACCCCCCATCCATTTTTCCTCTTTTCTTTCCTAGTTTTCCTCCATGCTGAAGAAACTACTCCCACAAAGAGATCATTTAACCAGTTCTATAGCTGCAGGTACGCTGACTGGCGAAGCAAGTCCTCCTCAAAGCTCCATGGCAACAGGCTTTGCCTTGCTATGATGCCAGATAACTGGCAGGCACTAAACATTTAAAAAGTTCAGAGGCAACATGTTATTACTAGAAGATAAAAATCCCCATGTAAATGTGAGAAATATATTTAAAACAGTCACAATACTACCTGGAATCTACAAAGTAAAATAACGTAAAAGTTTGGCTGGATTGATTTTCGCTTGTACCTGAAAAGGCTGGCAATTTTAGAAAACCATGGTAACAATCTCATTGCAGCAGTCCTTCAGAAAGCAGGTTATCTCCAAATCCCAGTGAAAAGCTCAAAAAGAGCAATGTTAGAATTACTGAGTGGAGGGGCAAGGTGACAGCGCATCACCTGTGCTCCCAGGAGAAGCTTCTCCATAACACACTGCCAAACTTGCTCTACAAGACCTAACTTTAAGTTGCCATATCCTCAGTGTTTCACTGACAACCACGGACAGAAAAAAGTAAAACAAAAAAAAAATCTGCAAAATAAAAGCACCAGGACCACATTGGACAGGCACTACAGGGAGACATAAAAGCACTTCTCCTAACTTGTACTTCGGCTATTGCTTTGAAATGTTCTAAAAAATATTAATAAAACAGAAAACAAGCTGCAATATGGAAATAGAGAATCGACAAAATCTTTGTGCAGTGACAAAGAGAAAGCCAAAGATGTTTTCATCCTAGTCAAAATCTTCAAATAAATGACTGTTTTGCAAAATTCAGCATTATAATATAAATCACATGGGAAATTGAACAGGTATGGTACATACCTGTGAAGACACCAACATGAAGTATGTACCATATGCAGTAAACAAAACAGATATGAAACAATAAAATACAGGACCCTGCCTCAGATTATATATCCTCATGATTTAGAGCAAAGCCTACATCCTACATCCTCACTACAGGAATCAGTTATTGACTGAAGCTCAGGAAAAACAAGAGGAAAAAGCCCAAGAACATGCTGGCATTTGGGGGTGGAGGGGGAATCCAATTTATTGCTTCTTTCATTCATTTATGAAACTTATTTTGTACTAATTCCTTCTTGAGAGCTGATCACATATCATGATAAAATCTACCTGCACAAAAATTCTTATCCGAGAATAAAAAAAAAACAACCCCAAAGTAAAAGGGCAGGCACCAAACAAAGACTTGACCTATGTGTCACACTGCATTGTGCCTTGTCTCAAATGTATCAACTGAAAGTAGGGAAAAATTTAGACAAAGTCGGTAGTAGCAAATCTCTGTTGCTTCCAAACCAAAAACGCTTCTATGCAAATGACTGCAAACTGAACAGGAGGATGCAGAAAACAGATGTTACACATAAAACATTACTGCAAAGTACTCATCACAAACAACTCCCACCCACTGGCCAGTCAGCATGTACTATAACATGCTAGGGAGACTTGGCAAATAATTTCACAGTTAAATCATGAATATTGATGCTCACAAGCAGGGATGTTTGGATTATTTGTTGTGATTAATATTCTTTTTGAATTCAGGTCTTATTCTTAGCTTGCAAACAAAGCTTGGTTTTTTTAAGGTCATTTTTCTTACCTGCTGAATAGATGTCAGCAGCAGCGATCATCATGAACTAATCAAGGTGTTTGCTTGGTTCCACATATTGCACTTGTTCCACATATTGCACTTAATTATTTTGCTCTCTGTGTAACTGACAGTTTTAAACGGGGGGAGGGGTGGGAATAGTCAAAACCAAAAGCATCTACAGTGACAACGTCACTCACACAAAGAATATCATTTGCTGGTAAAAATGACTATTCATGTAAAGGACTGCATTAATGCAGACAAAAATCCATTTGCATGAATGCTTGCAAACAGTGAACAACAGAGGTACATGAACATGAATCAAACAGCTGTTCAGAATTCAAATTAATGTTTGCAATACATGTTTTGCTGTATTTGGCAGCTCTAATCACAAGTACCAGTTGCCAGAGGTAGGCTCTGATAGTTTCACTACTACGATCTGTAAAAATTAAAAACACATAGCAAAATAATTCCACTGAAGAGACTGCTCTGTATAGGCACAGGGAATACCGTTAGTATAATCTTACTCATGAATTTGTGCTTACAGCAGTGGTCAAGTTACACAGACATAAACTAGGAAAAGTCTTTCTCTGGCCATTTATTTCAGTCTAGCTAAATCCATAGCACTACGTAAATCCTGCAGGATAAGGCTGCACTATTCAACCTGGGGAATCTGTTCTGGCATTGCAAGCCAAATCCTGCCACGTCTGCTCTTTGCAGGGTTTCTATACCATCACTCTACAGCACTCCTGATTTCACACTTGAGTATTAATCCACTAATCTTCTAGACTGCCTACACATTGTTGTACACGCCAACTAGCTCCACTGGCAATGAATTTAGAATGCAGAAAGGATGTTGGCATATGCACACCTCCTGTCTCTACACACAGTAGAGATGCAGTGGTGGTAGATCTGGCTCCGGCTTAGGGACATCCTAAGGTCCTACATGCACCAAGCATGTAAATATTCCCCTTGCCATCATCCAAATAGAAAACTCCCACATACAGCAGCCGTGAAACAGCCTCCTGATCCCTGTGTTCAATTCCTAACTGTATCAACTTATGTCAACAGTTAAATGAAACGCTCATATAATTCAGCCAACAGAAGAAAATTTAGGCTAGTTCTCCTAAGTCTTCTCTCAGGATGCTTCCCAGAGAGCAGAATGAGATCAGTAAGAGGCAGCGATAATTCAGCCAGGCATCCAGGAACTTAGCGTTCGGGTCTCCAATGATGAAGGCACAACCTGGTAGAAGGGGATTCAGAAGCATTCAGTGAGAGGGCTTTCCTGTCAAGATGAGATTTGCCCACACAAGCTGTTTAGTTTGAGTTTGTGTTTCATTTATAATTGTCTAAGACTGCTGCAACAAGAGCTGCTCCTGCAAGAGTGAAAGATGAATAAATGACACTGAGTCCTAGAGGCAAACAGCAGATTCAGGAGAAAGTCATGCTGAACCTGCCTCACAAACTCAGGTTCGTAATGCCTAACCTCCATCTAAGCCATCTAGAACGCTTTTAGCTGGGCCTGTCATGGGAAGGACTGGGAAGTCCTTTCCAAAGTCTTCAGGTAACACTGCTGAAGACCTTATATTGGCCTCTTCTAGGATTTAAGCTTTGATGATGAAATTTCATCAACTAAAATCTCTTCATCCAAAATCTCTGTGGAAGATTTTCTCTTGCTTCTGCCTGAAGGAAAAAAAAAATAATAATAATAAAGTGCCATGTGTTTGGCATCTACTAAAGAAGTATCTGTGTCCCAGAAGAAATTTTTAAGTTTGTACGTAGGCTCCCAGAAAAGACTTACTACTTTTTAAACTGTATTGCAGGACTGCTTGCAGCAGAGCTCTGTCCAGGAGATGCCACAACTCTTCATAAAACTGAAATGCGAAATCAGAAAAATACTACCACCAGTCCTACTGACTTCTACAGATACACAGCCTTTTAAAGAAGAGTAATCATGCAAGTGATGGGAATAACTGGTCCATCTGCTATATGGAGATGGCACACATCCCTATTGTACCTCTTTGCAAAACGAGACCGAACATTTGGCTTGCTTAGCCCCTCCCCAGCAACTGGAGCGACATTCTGAGACTGGCAGTAAGTGTTTGCAGCATGATTTTGGCACAGCGGCTTTGGATTAATGATGCTCCCAGCTACAAGAATGGCAGTAGAGTCCGGCTCTGTAGTGGAGACTGGAAACGTCATCAACTTACAGACTTACAGCTGGAAATAAGTGGTCTTTAACATAAACTTTGCCCACATTAGCCCAGGTAGTAATATTAATTGGCACACTGCAACCTGCCTTCATATTATTTCAGTACTGATCTTCCACACTGTTCTTTCAGGAACATCAATCTTGTGTACTGGCTGCAGAGGAACTGCACAACGTGTTAGGATATCTCGTGTATCTCAGTATGCTCCTGCCAAAGTACAGCATGGTCAAGACTGGTATATGCCAAAGGGGCCTTCACACCTCTACAGCCCCTATACATACTACTTAGCTCCCTGCTGCGTGCTATTTAACACACAGCCTGGCTGCTCATTCACCATTGCCATCAAAGCCAGCAGAGAGAGCATGAATTCAATAGCCTCCCCGCTTCTACCCCATGATCTCTGCATCTTGACAGTGTTAGCCATTCTTCCTCTGATATTTGCAGTGTTTAACAGAGTTTCTCAAAAAACAAAACGAAAAAAAACCCACCAAAAAAACCCACTAAATAAAACCTCCAACATCCCCAAAACCAGAACATCTGAACTCCAAGAAGTGCAATATGAACTTGCGACACAAAAACGTAGTGGAACATACTTGCAAAAGTAACTCTGAACTAGATTTTCCTCTTTTATCTGAAAAGAGAGGAGCAAACTCTTCTAGTTTAATGGTTTACGCCTGGAGGGGTGTGTGCATGGGTCTGAGCAGGGGTCAGGGAGTGTACATGCAAATTTTACATAACAAAGGACCAAATCCTTCATAGCTTGCTCTTGCCATAATTATCGACAATAATGATACTACTTATATGTGACAAGATTAAAAATGTCCAATTTTAGATTAGACTTTAGAAACAAGACAAATGGATGGGTTGGGGGGGGGGGGGGTTGAGAGTGACAAACGTGGTAAAATAGTCTGTCTTCACATACATGGTCTGATATTAGCTGTATGGCACAGAACTCTCTTTCTTCAGGCATGAAAACATAACACTGAAAATTGCTGGAAAAACCCAGCCTGGCAGAAGCCTCAGCTCATCTGCCTGCAACTTGTTATAAAAAACCAAACCAAACCAAAAAAGCAGTACTTTCTCCATATTGTCATCACTATCTTCCACAACCCAGACATAATGACAGGCAATGTACAACAAACTTTCTCATTACTATTTTCAGCAGATGAGAACTTCTGCTACTATATCCAGAAATCAAAGGATTCATGTCAAATTGGCACAACTTCACTACTGCTGTAAAACACACGGATGCTACTTCCAGCAACTTATCACACCTTTACTTCATCAAATGATGTTTAGATTTACTTATTATCTCCACAGAATCTTAAACTACATACTATAGGAAAGGGTTTTTTTTTTAAATTAAAGCAATCTGGGTTTGCTCATCTTAATACAAAACAAATTATTCTCAATTAGAAGGCCTGCTATGATTAAATATTATTGTCCTCATAGAAGAGTTTCTGTAATCCATTTAATAATATGCCTTATTAATATGTTAATAGTCTCTTCTAGAGCGAAAGATACCGGGATCCTTTCCTCTTACTCATTTTAATTCATCAAAAACAAGTATTCAACTTTTACTTTTTATTACCTTTGGTACTTGTGTTGTCAGCTAAAAATAGATTTTAGTATTAATTTGTAGAGGATTTATTATTTATATGTGTAACAATACCTTGTAATATTTTAATGTTGCCTTTGAGACACTACAGAACAGGAAAAATGCCTCATTCAATAATGGAAAATTAATCAGTAATTTTGATCTATTCTACAACAAATCCCATATATACTAACAAAATAAAAGAATAAATAAGGTATATTTAGCTCACCAGGTAGCACTGAGGGAATGTTTGGCATTTGTTCTGTTTTCTGGGCATGAGCATGAAGCCATCCAATGCAAATGGGGATCAAAAAAAAATAGAACTGGTACTTTTTCATTTATACTGAATACCAGCTAACAACCAAAGAAGTTGTGACATGTGGAGGGAGTAAATAATAAAGAACTGGATTAAAAAAAAAAAAAAAAAGTAGTGGCTGCCCGTTCTTAATTGAAAAGAATTAATTCTTTAAAGGATGAAATTTCTTAGTAATGCTAAGTAATGTAATGCTATTTCTTGCTTACAAGTTCTTTAGTAATTTAGGGTTTGGCTTTTGTTTAAGGCAATTTAATATTTGACTTAAAATGGTTTATGTGATATTTCAATCACCTACACATACAACTGATAAGGAAACATTCACCAAAGATTCTGCAATAAATAAAAGACATTCTTTTATTTACAAATTGCTAATTTAAAAAGGCAGGGCTTAACCATACTCTTCCTACCATTGACTTCACTGGGAAAAAGCCTGTATCCTCAAATATTACACAACACATACCCACACCACTACCATGAACTTTTTTTCCAACTTTCTACCTGCTTTCAGACTGTTTGGCTATCCTACCTCCCACTCGCACGCTCCCTTCTCAGTAGGGTTTGCAACCAAGACTAACGAGCTTATCTCATTTCTACTGAGCTGGTGAGCGCTGGCAGCAGTTGATAGGGAATACTGGACAGAAAATGCAAATCTGTAGTTCACATAGAATACCTGAATCATTAAGGAACTTTAAAACTAGTGACAACACAGTAGTTTTATTCAGTATCTTTCATGCTGTCATTTTTAAGCGGTAGATATTTTTAGCCACCAAAAGCCAAATCCATCTGCAGCAGTGGCGTTTCCAAGGAGACAGAATAATTTAAATACATGTGGAACTAGATCTCTGTTTTCATCAACTCCTCTCTGTTACTGGAGCTGCTTTGAGTCAGATTTCTCATTTGAGGCAGGAAAGAAAAGTGATTGGAATATACAGATTTGCGATTGTAATTTAACAGTTGTGCTTATGCTTTCAGGTACATATCCATTCGCCACAAATAACAAATGTTAGGATGCAACTCATCTATTTTTCAGTCAGTATTATTTTCCAGTGTTCACATTCCAGTATTAAAAAAATATATAGTTTGTCATTTTTTTAGACTTTTTGTGAACCGCTGACATTTGCTGTAACATATTAATTTTTTTGATTGATTGTTTGTTTAGCAAACATATCAGGCTCCGTTCTCTGAAGAAACAGCTAGCAGATAAGGACACTGCTCCATATGCGTGCAGCTGGTAAGGTGTATAAATGAAGTGGACAGAGGACAAAGCTTCTTCCAGTCCTCTTTAGTACTCTGTAACAGAGTTTTGCTGACCTTGTCCGTTTTTTCTTTACTAACATCACTTTTTAATAATTTTTGGTCTGCTCTAAGGGCATTCACTCACAGTGAATACAACAAAAATGGATACACACGTTTACTGATTTTAATCTCTGAAATCTGTTAAAACTAAATTCCAGTACCTTAGCTTTATAAATATATTTTATTATTATATACTCTCAAACCAAGCAGAAAGCTTCTAAGCTTTTCCTTCATTTCAGTGCTGTATAAATGCGCTGTGATAACTAAATAATCCCATTATTCTATTTTCAATGCAGTATAAAAATGAACAAACAAGTAATTAAAACTATTTGTTCACAAAATAACATTCCCAGTTTTTCTATCAATGGATTAATTTAGAATACAGCATTCAAAAGACATGGACAAATATCACAAGAATTAACAACTGTTTTATATCATTTTAATAAGGAACCTCTTCCGTAGAACATATATACTGATAATTGCTTATAGATTAGATATTTCTTAACAATATATTATAATTAACTTAAATAAATTCCAGAAAAAAGGTCACATTAGAAATATATAGTGGAGTTACTTACTATACTTAAAGGAGCTACTGCAGATACTCAAGAGATTAAATACACCAAATATATAGTTATCTAAAACAAATTACTTCCCACCATAGTGCTATTTCCATCACCAATGTGAAATAATGCAAACGTCTGATTGCTTTTAAAAAAAAAACCAAACACACCTATAACATTGGCAACAATTTGTAACCACAGTTCATTTATTTCAATGATTTCTGCTTCAAAGGAGCAAAACAGGGTCCTGTACTATAACAATTACTTGCTACACATAAAACATAGAAATTAAATCAATAGAGAGCTGACACATTTAAATCCTTGCCCCAGTGAAGCCAATATCAAAATCTTTAATTCTTTCAGAGGGGGCCAGGACTTCAGCCTGTAGTCCTATATCCTCAAATAATGTGGCTTGATAAACAAATTTATTTTCTGTACCAAGCAAGTTGTTTGCTACTTGCCATCCCCAGTGACAGTGAACTACCACATGCTGATAACATGTAAACTCGGCAGAACAGGTTTCATACAAGCTATTTCAACAGTTTATTAAAACTGGTACGTAACTGCTGTATATACTACAAGATTTATGTCTTGTACACATAATTTAATTAAATGCATCATGTTTTTTCTTTATGACAAAGATAATTTTATGACCGAATTATAAACCACGTTCATCCCAAACCTAAAAATAATGCAAAAATCCACAAAAACCATTTAAGAGCTGCCCTGAGGAGCCATCCTTACTGTATGTTCAATACTACGTAAACCACAGTTTTAGAAGTCCTTTTCCTATCCAAACTCAAAGAAAACATTTTTAGATCTTCCAGCACTATTTTCCTGCTGGTAGCATACACTGTATTTTCAACAGCAAGTATTTCCATCACACGAAAAGCCTCTTTTCCTACAGCTTACTGAACAACTTCAGCATCAATGAGATGCAATGCCTATACTGTCACACGAGACTATTATCAGATAGCATCAGGCATGCCTACAATTTCACTGTCTATGGATCTCACATCAGTTGAAACCTGCTAGGCAGGAGAAATAATAACCCGAAAGGCTGCTTCAAAGTCGTTAATGAGGAGGAAACAATAAGATGCTTGCACTTGCATTTTTTACACCCAAGAAACGTTGTGGCTAGGATCAAGAACAGCTATTCAGAACAGGAATTTTTTTTCACCCTTACCTGTAAATCGGGTTTCTGTTTCTGTGTTTCAGCTTCCGTCAGTGCAGACTGAAAGGTTTACTCCTCCTTTTTCCATCCATCAGACAGCAGTCATCCAATAACTGAAGTCATCCTGGCATCCTCTGGAACATGCTCTCTCCCTTATTTCCCACTCCCCACCCCCATCTGCATGCTAGCAAAATGGGAAAACAGCAAGAAGAAAACAAAACAAAAAAGCACATCTAAAAAACAGCTTTAATGAGCTACTTAGTAATCAGTGAGGACGCTCTGTACTGGAAGGCAACGACAAAACGTAAAGACAAGAAAAAAATAAGTCTCTTTATTAATAACCTTCAGCTCCACTAGTGAATAGTAATTCTCCCTTTCAGCTCCTTTTTGTAAGGAAAAAACAAGCAATCAGCTGTAGGAACCTAGTTACTGCCTGTATACATTCTTTGTATGCTTTGTCTTGGCTATCCAGATCTTCAGTGAAGAGTGCTGCTGTGTACTTAAGAAATTTTGAGATCATCAAAATAACAGTGGTGCTTTTATAGAAAGCAAGAATCTGAAATCTCAATGTAAATTAGAATAATTCCGAGATCAATGCCAGTAATTTCCTACTAAAGACATTTTCCTTCTGTTTGAGGCAGTATTTATAAAATACCTGAAAGAGAATAATTACTAAATACTTCTTCTTGAAGTTCTACCTATATAAAACTCTACCCATATTATCAGTGCACGTGCGTTTATTTTACTGTATTTATAATATAGTAGCCAAAATCCAATGTGCTGCGTGAACTTTGTTCACACAAAACTTTCTATCTAAGTAAGAATTCAAATGCAAAAAAATGACTGGGTGAAAAATTTTTAATTCATGTGCCTCAAATATACTATTAAGTCTATTTGTAGCCTCTTAAATATAGTTGAAAAAATGTTTTTCAAGATCAGGGAATTTTTATTTTCTATTCATCCATATAAATCATGTGTCAGCTCAGCTAAAGACATCATCAGATTTATTTTGTGACAGTTTAATTAAAGTCAAAATCAAAGTCAAGAATGAATCTTCAGTTTAGGTAAGGTAACGTTTACTCACACATCAAAGCATTTGTACTCCAGGATTTCCCCTTAAAAGGAAAAATGTTACGCAGCAGAAGCCGGCAAATACCTTTGTGTTTACAAATTTCAATCTTCAGCTATGGCTTTCCAATAAAATTCACTGTGAATCCCTCTAAATAAGAGCATCTATCCTCTTCACTGAATTATTGATCTTTAACCACAGCAAGACTATACCAATTAGCATACTTTCACTATAAAGTAACAGCTGTTTTAGCTTCTGAAAAAATTAGCTGTCAATCTTATCATAACGAACTGCCAGTGGATCCTCTGCATAACATTCAGATTCTGTCTTAACAAGTAAAGTAGGTGTCTTTTGAACAAATTACTCAGTTTAACATAAAGCGTCGTCTTAGATGCCTAGAAAAATGGAAATCCGTTCCTGAAAGCATTAAAAAAACTAAAATAATTATTAGGTTTCAAATCCAGACAATCAATATCATTTTCTTTAGTGGGAAGGAACTCTAGGGAAACACAGGAAAATCTAAATAGACATTTTGCCCTTGTAAGCAACTGGCTGGAAGACACCTTGAACTTTATTTTCTTTTTTTTTTCTGTGAAAAGAAATTTGCAGTTGAGCACCAAGGCTTCATCTCTCAACCAGCCTGCCTGCTGAGGGAGAGGCACGCACATACAGAGTTGTAGTCTCATAACTGGATTTAATAAAAAACTTTTCAATACAGATGCAAGGTGCAGCACTGTTCCAGCCCTGAAGCACTATTAGTATAAGTAATCACAGAGAAATGAGCAGTACAAACAAGTAAATCAGAATGCCTTGCAAAATCTACTATGAAAAAAAGGAGGTTATTAACAACAAAAAAAAAGCCCAACACCTCTAAAATAGTCCCAGAATGAAGCAACTCTAATACAGTTGGTGTTTCTAAAAATAAAACACAAATAGCCTTGCTACGAAAAAATGATTATCATTAAGTAGGCTGATGTTCCAAGCGCTGCGCGCGCGAGCCTCCCCAGCGGAGTGGCGCCTGTGCCGTCTCCGCCACCTACGCTTGCCCGTTTCCTCACAGTTCCACACGACAGTCAGACAGCCCTTGTGAAATTTGCCTGGTGTTGCGCGTCAAAAATCAAGCCAATTGACTCGATTAGTGCATTTTTAAATATGCGAAATTCACTTCTGCTAGTATGTCAGGGCGCTGGAAGTCGGTCTTGTGCCCGGGGAGCCAAATCCCCCCACCCCACCCCACACCTAGGACTTGGGTGAGGGGTAGGGGGGATTTGGCTGCCTGGACACAAGGCCAACTTCCAGCCAGAGCAGCTGGTGGCTACCAAAAGGCACGCGAGCAGCAGCCCCGCTGCGAGCCTGCCCACCCTTCGCCAAGACGCCGCTTTTAAATTCAGCCTCTTGCCCATGGCCCCTTGCCCGAGCTACGCTAGCCGCAGCCGTGCCTGGACCTGGACAGGAACCCTCTTGACCCAGAGGGGCTCACCACAGACCTGTCTTCTCCACTACAGACTGACCACCAGGCCCTTGACTCAGCGTGGTAGCCATGCCCAGCCCTGACCCGCTCAGTACTGTTGGGCCACCCTCGGCTTCTGGCTCCTCTGCCCTTCCCAGGCCGCTGCCCGGGACGGCGCCTGAACCCGACCACCCCTTTCCAGAGCCAGCACCTGCAAAGTCTTAGCAATGCTTTCCAGCTCCAAAGTGCTATTATTGGACTAATTAATCATACATACACAGAGAAAGGGAAACTGGGTCTTTTTTGAATCCAGGTTTGTACCTGGTCCCTGCTGTGACTCAAGTGATTAGTGGGTGTGCTTATATTCGTTTGGCTATTTCAGCTTTTCTTTCTTTTTTTTTTTTTTTTTTAAACTTCTCTATACTTAATACTCCTACAACATGCACTTCAATTTTTTTCTCCAGAGCTCTTATATTGGACAAAATGAAGGCTTCATCAGGAAGCAGATTCCTGCAACGACTTTCTTCACTTCTCCTTTCCCTGATTATGTCCGTTGCTACTGAAATATTTGCTTCCATTTTCTCTGACTCTACAAAGAATGAAGCTGCTTTTGGCAAACCCTTTATGGAAGGATAATATGCTACAGAATCACGTCCTTCCTGAGAAAAGCTTCCAAGAAAAAAATTAGAAAGTGTATATAAATTACAACTCAGTAATCCACTCTGCCTTACCATAGAATGGTACTGATTGAGGAAATTAAAAGAACATAAGTAAATTGGAATCAGAAACAGTGAGGCTGACAGTGTCCGTTGACTAAATCCATACACCATGCCATCAGGGATGAAGGCAGTTCCTGACTTGGTTTGGTTCATTACAAACCATTCATGGATTCCAGTTCAGGTTTCACTTGCAACTCACAGCTCTTTGTAACATCCAGGCTTATCAGTCAAGATTTTTTACTTCCCACTCCAGAGTTAACAATAAGCTATGCTGGACACAAAGTTGAAAAGTGCTGCACAGACCCACTGGAGACAAGCAAAATGACACTCATATAGTACAAGTTATTTATGATGATGAAGCCATACACACTTCCACACTCAGGGATGATGGAAAAAAACATATACTGTTTATCTTAACACTTCAGACAACCCTGATTGTAAAGATCAACTGACACACTTTAGTAAATAATTAGAACCTCAAACAAATCTCTGGTATTTCATAACAGACAGTGCTAAAACTAAACATGATCCTTCCCACAATATCTGCTTTCAGTCTCTTCCTTTAGCAGAGCTAATTGTTCCACTCCCCTCCCGTGGTAGGCTTTATCAGTAGTCCAGTTATCTTTCTCTTTAGGCCTTATGCGGTTTTTTTACCTTTTGTTTTGTTTTAAATAAAAAAATATTTGCAGCTGTTCTATTTTATCAGACTTTTCTCCTCTCTCACTCCTTTATTCTGTCCCATGTCTGGCCCATACTTGCTTCTTTAGTGCGCATACGTTTCCTTCCTAGAACCATGAAGGATTTACTTAATTAAGGACAGGGGAGTTAAAATTCTTTAAGGCTGTATCAATACTAAAAACTGTTTGCAACAGTGTTGAAGATCAAAGAGGATCCTTGATTTGTTAAGTTCAGCATTCAGTTTTCTGGTTTTGGCCTTTATTTCACATTTGGGCGGGGGGGTGGGAACCAAACCAAACAAAGTACATAGCGAGATGAGGATGAGAGCTTATCAGTAACTGTAGTTGCTCACGGTTCACATGTATGTTCACTTCAAAGCTAGACCACGTTTTCTTTCTGCAATCTAATATACGACGTGCTGATTTCCCACCTGCTCTCATGTTCAGGATACGGGGTGGCACCTTCTGCACCTTTGCAGTGTCTTCTGAAATGCAAATCTTTGCAACTAGGAGCGAAGGAAAGGGGAATGATGGCCAGGGGGAAAAGGTACTTGTAGATTTACCTATATCAAAGAACTCCAATTGCTGGTAAGTAACACCTCTCTTGCTCTGCGCTTGATCCACGCAGGCTTCCATATAGCGCGTGACTCCCAGCAGCTGCCTCAGGTGATGTAACTTTGTGGTAGTTGATCACATAGCCCTTCATTAGAAACCAGTTACTGTAGATCTCTTCTGTCAAGCGTGAGATCGGCTCTTACATACTGTTTAACAAAGACATAGGTGGAGCTTGGTATTTATTGAAAGCTACCGGCAGACATTTGAGACTGGTAACAGTTTATTCACAGGCTACTGACCACAGGATCAGGCATTTAAGAAAAACAGTGGCTACTGTCTGGCTCAGAGCAAAAGAGCTATCACTTCACCTATTAATTGCTGGAAGAGGTCAGATCTCCCACAGCATAATCGCTGTCATGAAAGACAGTTACTAGGACGTCAGAACAAATTGCTCACGCGTCGTTTAGAAATAAAGATCTTATTCACCGTTCGTCTAGCAGGATCCATGGAAGATACGTCACATTCCACACATTAGATCTACTACATCTCCTGAATGGAGAGAGACATTGTAACACCTTGTTGCTCAGAATCCTATATGTCTGTGGAAAGATCCTTGAAGAGGGATGGACCAAGCTTGTAAGGCAGCAACAAGACTACCTGAATTTCACAGCCACTGCCAATTCCATGCGACAACTCAGCATCCAGTATCATTAAGAAATGGGCCAGCATGGTCTCCAAGCAAAGTAAACCCTGACAGAGAAAAAAAAGAAGAAAGCAAATGAATGAACTATGCATGACTTACTGGTGGGCACCCAGGGCTGCTGCCTGGAAAAATCCTGCATGGTTAAAAAAATGGAACCCACTGGTGTTTGATTATGAAATCCAGGCCAAGGTTTCCTTAATTTGAAGCTGATGCCACTGCAAGGAAATTACTTATGATTTATGACCCAAAAAAAAGTGGAGAATTGAGGTGTCCTCACAAATGGTGGACAGATGCCATCATCTACCAGCCTTAGAAATCCCTCAAGGCACATAGGATTCCAGTAATCTGAGGTTTAAATAGTGAGAAGCTATCAAACAGGATACGCGTGATACAGTTTCCGTGAGTCAGATATAGCAGCATATTGAAATGCAGAAGCCATACAACAAGCTATATTGGCTTCAATGCCCTACTGACTGCATTTAATGAAGCCTGAAGGGATGACTGTTCAGGTTGGAGAAGAAACTGGATAATTATGGTCGATGCACAGTGAAAACACATCACCCTATAGTTTGAAAATCAAAACTGCTTCAGGAAAGAAGAATAGGATTACTTTACCACAGCATTCATACATTTCTGCTCTTTAATAGAACCTAGAAGACTCTGCTGTCTCTGAAGCAGCTGTGCTGAACGCTGCTTGTTCCGGTGTAAAACAGCAGCAAACCAAGCCCTTTCTATACGGCACAGAAGGATGCTAGAAAGTGACCATACTGGTCAGTGGATCTGATACTTTAATACATGTTAGTTTAGGAGGAATTATTAAGGAGCTGTAAAGACTATTCTAAGATGGTGAGAGGGAAAGAAAAAAAAAGAAAGGAAAAAAAAAAGAAAAAAAACTACACTGCTTTCTGTGCAGCTGAATGCCGAAAGCAGAGTGTGTTAGTTCCTTCCTTGGTTTTAAGAGAAACAGTACTGCAGCACCTCTGTTATAATAGGTAAGTTTTTCTTTACTCCTTGATAAACAAAACCAAGCAAAACCAAAACAAGGTCTCCTTTCCTCTTTAAAAAAAAATAAATATATATATAGCTTGTATAAAAAACACCAGAAAGCTACCTGAAAACAGTGCCATGTGGGAACAAATCTCAGAGCAAAATTGAGAAACATATTCAAGGCAGACTAATTTTCACCTCTTAGAAATGCAAGTTACATAAACTGCAACTTCCTCAGACTCCCACCCACTTACCAATATCCATTTATATTCCTTCAATCAATTCAAGAGTACAGTCATCTGCCTTCAGTGAAACCAGAAGTGGTATAATATATGACACAAAAGAAAGAAAAAGTAAGCAAAGAACTTCTGCACAAGATTATATCTAGATTTCCATTAATTCCTCTGTGACTATCTTAAAAAGCAGCTTTCTAGCATGGAAATTATTTCCAGTTCTAATTATTTACATACCAACAACTAAATCAGGTAAGTTCTTCCCAAAATGAGGAATCAACTTCTCATAAATAAGTAACAGTACACAAGCCTAAAACATCAGAGTTTAAAATCAAGTTTCTTTTGAACCATAACCTAGACTTCGTGACTGAAAGGCAAAATTAAGAAAACCTGAACAAGTTACTAACAGCTTTTATTAGCTGTGAATCAAATTCTTGGTTTTTAGCCATATCCGCTCCAGTGAGGAGCATAATGCTGCCACAGCACAGTAAGAAAAAAGATGAGGCACTACCCCTTTTGGAAGGAACAGAGACACAGACTGACAGCCAGGTCAGGGAGGAATACCACTTTTCATTGCTATGACAGGCGCCTTATGCAATCTTACTTAGTCACCACAGCTGAGTACCTGAAAGATTAATAAGGGTTCTTTCTCTTCCTGCTTATTTTGCAGGTTAGACAAGTTTCTTCTTTTATTTATATTCCTTCTTCCTCTACTAATGCATTGACTTGATGAAACCTTTAAACTGATTTTGAGTCAAGCCATTTCTGATCCAGCTGGCAATTATGCATAAAGATGCCTGAAAAAAAAATACACTTCCATGTGTCCCGGGTTGCCTGGAGATTTTAATTCTTTTATTAATAATTACTTTGATAAATACCAAAGACTATACATGGAAAGTATATTTCCTCCCCCCCCCCCAACCTTTTAGGACCACGAATAAGTGATTTTATTGATGAAGGAATATTGGTCGTTAATACCTGTATTTCTGTCATGGGATCAAAGTTCCTATCCAAAAGCAAGCACGGTTTACATGGAATGCTCATGGTAACTGATTTCCACAGATGTTGCTACTGAACCTGCATTTAAAAATGCTTGAAATTTGATTTGAGAGATCATATGTGCATGTGCATGCATTCAAACATTCTTGGAAGTTTGTTAAATAACAGATATCATAATATTTTTTCTTTTTTGACAGACTTTAGTAGTTCTTTCAGAAATCTTCATTGCAAAGAGTACTAGAACATAATAAAAAGTCCAAAAACATAAACGTGTAAAGCCGAATATTCTAAGCCTAAGCAGCTATACTGCAGTTAGTTACAAACGTCTAATTCAGTCAGGAAAGGTGGAAAAACAAGAACAGGGATACTACCAAAATACATTTGCTCCAAATATTTGATGCTGACCCCACATTAGCATTGTGGGCATTTCATTTTTCAAATAACAAAATTTTAAAAATTAAAAATCAACCTAATTATACATCTGATATATTTTGCCCTGTGTGTTACCATCCTCATTTCACCTATATGCACAGTATCCTAGCTGTCTTAATTTGGTTCTTCCCTACAACTTTCTGCTCTCTCCACCCAGCCCAGCCTCATGCATGACTCTACAGCGACCCTGCCCTCAGCCTCACATACTGGTCACGTTCGCTTAAAAGCAGCCTTATACTCAGGCACAGTTACTATTGGGAGATTGCCCAAAGTAAGTGCACGTACATTACTAGAGCGCTCACAAGGCTACACTAATATCTGAAAGTCACCCTCACAAGGCTACACTAGTATCTCAAAGTCACCCTTCTTCTGTCTCAGATTTTGGATTTTCTGCACATCCATATACCAAACAATGATCAAAGAGAAGGGACCAAATGGTGAATCTGGTGCTTAAGCTCATTATACAAGCATAAAACATGTATTTCATAATTTCTGGTTTAAAAAAACCCCACATGCACATTTCTACCAATACAAGTACTACAATTTTAAGAACACTTGCGCAAAATTTAATTCCAGAAGCCTTTAAAGGAGTTCCTCCTTTACCTTATGCATACCTTTAAGAAAGTACTGTTGCTATTGATCGTAGTCACTGTTTTTCCCCAGTGCTGCTGATGCACAGCTCACCAAAACAGACAGGGAAAGAGACCATCTGAGGAAATTGTGTCCAGTCCATAAGGACATGTAACTAACTAGTACTGACCAGCCTTTCAATACTACTGCTTTCTGGGAGCCATTCTTTCACCTGTTCCATTTACGGTTTTTCTAGTACATATTTTTTTTTTAAACCATAATTGGCTCTTTAAGGTAAAATTCACCATTGTACATGCAGCAAACATTAAAGATCTTAATCTTAAGAGATGACCAGTACAACATTAAATTAAGCTAAGTAAACAAATGTAAAGCTTGTATGCAGCAAAGCTGTTAAAAAAAAAAAAAAAGGAGGGGAAAGGCCCTAAAAAGATCAATTGCCTTTTCAGAAATTCAGAAATCCAGTGGGTGCCCAATTTGTCATGCTCCTTGCAACAAGAAAGGTCATTATTTACCTTTTTGCTCTGTCATAGGCTAAGGTGGAGTTCAAAACATCAATGCATAGCTTTGCTGATAAATTAAATTGCACTCATTCCCCAAGTGACGTGAACTTCAGCCGCAACAAAGAAAACTGTGTTCTGCAAACAATCCACCTGTGTCTTCACATACAGATTTGCAAATGAGTTTTAGAAGACAACACTCACTTGGAAGGGAACAGAGACTAGTCCCTATTTTGGAAACAATCTTGTGAACAAGAAAGCCCAGATATCCTTCCGCATGACTGAATGACCCAATATTAGGTTAGAGAGTTATACCCCTTTTTGTCCAGTATCACCCAAAAGAAAAGACAGACCCCAGCTTCGCACTATCTTCCCCAAATTATTTTATAGCTTGTCAATTATGGTACATTTCTGGAAGATGCAAGTGTGGATTTGAACACTTTCAGGCTGAAGAAAGAACAGTAATCAAGTCTCTCACTTTCTCGGGAAGCACTCTCAACTACAACAGACAGTACAGTACATGTCTATCATTGGTAAAAGAGAAAATCCTATTACGTTAAAGAGTCCACCCATAGAAGAGGGATCAGTGCTTTGGATTTTCAGTGCACGCAGCTGCCTATATCCTAAAGAAGCTCAGAAATTCAGACATCCTACTGCGCTAGTATGTCCATTTCAGCAAGGTGGAAACCCCACTGAAATGCAAGATGACTGAATTTCTCTTTGCAAATGCACAAGCTCTATTTTCTGTGCTAAAAACACAGTATGTATTACTTTAAAAGTTGCAGCTTCAGAGAACCATCAAATTGATTTCCTGAGTTGCAAATGCCTTTTTAATCACCTTCAGTACAGCAGTAGGCCTGCAAGAAAATGCCTAGCAGAATCCCAAACTTCAAAGGAACCATACCAACAGAATGTCACGGTTGGCAATGAAAAACAGGACAGTAGAAAGAAAGCACCAGGAATTATTTTCAACAAATTTCTCAAGACATGTCAAACAAGTCCTACCATATCTCATATTGACCCTCTTATACAAGCTCAAACAGAATTTGTCTTAAAATCTGGCCAGGCAAATAGCTGTGTCCCATCATGACAGATGCAGTCCTTAAATGTCACTGCATGATGTAACTGGAAGGACAACGGGGTGGAAGAAATATGCCGTTGTCTGATGATCAGATAGTTTCTATCTGACAGTTACATGGTATGAATAAACAAAAGGTTGAATAAACAAAGATGGCACCAAAGATACACTTACACAGCTACAACAATAGGGAAAATACTGAAGGTATTGAACAATCACATCAGTATTTCTGCTACATACTGAATATGTAGCAATATAGTGTTAAGCATGAGTGAAAAAATGTGATTTGTAACCAAACTAACTTCTATTATGCATTAGCATTAGTATTAACACTTCCCCTAGGGTACCAGGGAATAGTGCTCCAAAAGGCCTCATTTGTAAAGAAATTAGATATAAGAGGGTAACATGTAAACATTTTTACCAGTCACCAAGTGGTGTGGGTTAAAATATTATAGGAAAAGTTCAGTATAAACTGGAAGATAAAGGAAAGCCATTTCAAGTATTTGCATTTATCAAGTTAATTACTATTTTTTTCAATTTTAACCTACTAATGTACAGTTCTCACCTAGTACTTTCACACACAAGCCAGAAAAAAACCATTTTGCAACAATTTAAAATTCTAGATGAATACTGACCACTATGCAGATTGACAAGATGCGTTCCCTAATTATCTATCAATTAAATTCTTAATACTTAGCCTAGTTTTAATCTGCCTTAAAATAGAAAAGCAAATCTAATATTGAGATGCAAGTAATATAAGATATTCTAATAAGCATGATATTTCATTCTAGTGACATGATACGGCAAGAGAATAAAAAGGTTTTCTTACAGAAAACCTGGCAATTTTAGCTACATTCATGCGGTTTTCCTCCACTTTGACTGACATTTACAGACTTGATCTTTTACACCCCTAAGGAAAACAATAGTTTTGCAAATAATTAAGTGAATGTGTTTGTGTTACAGACAATGTATCACTATGAAAACTGCAATTTTTCCACATCTTAATAGAAATTTTAGTCACATCCAGGATCAGCAGCTGTATCACATGGGGTGTTTGATCAGTAATACACCAGATATTGACAAGAAAGCTAGATAATGATTAACACAGGAGCTATTCTAAGACTTTAAATTACCTTTATTAAGCATAAAACTTCTTGTGTTTTTTAAATCAGCATTTTTATCAGACTGCTCCTAAAAACAAGACTGGATTAATGAATTTTAATCATTAGTTATTCCTAAATTTAATCCACACTACATCCTGGAGACAACACTAGGAATTTTCTTTAGAATCCCTGTTCGTAAGGGAGATACCACAATCATCAAAGAACTTCTCAGTCAGAACCTCAGTTCAGTGCGATCGTGCACTGACACCTAGTGAATACTTGCAGTTAAGAAATCCTGTTGCTTATCTTCTCATTGCCCATGCAGGACCAATGTTACCAATACATAAACGTTGACAAGATGTTTCCCATATGGACTATGTTTCCCTTCTTCTAATTAGAGAGACATTAGGATGTGCAGTATTGCTTGTACGCAAGCACGAGAACACACATACAGTATGCAGTATTGGATCTGCTCGAAAAACGTGTATGTCCCTGTAAAGGAGTCACTACCTCGTTTCATTTTTCATCCATAATGGCAGCCTAGTGACTAGTGCACAGAATGTCAATGAGACCAGAACGACAAGTTCCTAGAGACGAGACGTATTTTGGAAACCTCCATCTCCACTCAGGGAATCAGCTGGCTCCACACGCAGCACAACTGTTTTGTTTCCATTATGTAGCAGATGGTGATGGAGATGATCTGAAAAGCCCTTAAATGTGAAGGGCACATGCTGAGGAGCAGTGGAGACTGCAACCAGAGGATTTATAGCTGAGAACAATCTGGGGTCAGATTATGTCACCACTCTGTCACTCCTCCTAATAAGGCTCAACAGCGACGCAGAAGCAAGCTGTTTGACCTATTCATCCAGCTTCATGCAGAATCACCAGCCCCACATCTTTGCCATACACAATGGAAAATATCTGACATTGCAACTCACAACTCTTCGTATTCTTTAATTGCATTTAAGGGAACCCTTCTCCTAAACTTTGCCCGTTTCTCAAGCATAAAGCCCAAGCTAGCAACTCTCTTTTCTCTTGAATTTTCAGGGAGCACTGGACCAATTATTCAGTGAAAAACTGCACTGCCTAGTATTACAAGCAAAGCCAGAAAAACAAATATCAAAATAAACCTTCAATCTCTTACAAATGGCTTGAGGTTGTGTTGGGAGGCAGGGGAGGAGGTGGTACGCAACACACTGCCAGATGCTATCAGCCGCTGTAAATCTTTGCAGACCCTCGTTCAGAATTCCAATTTTCATAGCCCACCTTTCTTGAATTCACAAACATAAGGATGCCCCAAAATCACAAACAGCATTCTGAATGATATGCTACTGCAGGCTATAAGCTTTTTTTCAACGTTAGCACTGAACCAATTCCAAAGTTGTTTTTCATGAGAAGGGTGACACAGAGGCCTAAACTACACGCACCTACCACGTTCAATCCATCTCCTAGAAAGCCACTGGGGGTAGGGTGGGGGGGGGCAATAAAAATTTGTAATTTCAGAGCTTCTAGCTTCACTTGAAAAAAATGATACTGTTGCATACTTCAGTGCATCCAGGTTATTCATGCCTGGGCATAGGTGTGAAGCTCAATTTCTCTCTCATGTAGCCGTAAGTTATTTTGTCACAGCTGTGACATACACGGGTGACAGCACTAGTGAAAAATCTTTTACAACTGGGTATTTGGATGAAGTTATTGCCTAAATAGTACATTGCCCTACTCCTGTACAATACTTCTCTAGCAGTTTCATTTTCATGATTCCATAATAATCCTACGTGTGTGTGGTGTCAGTGGCAGGGGGAGACACAGGTCTCCCAGCCCAAATCACAGAAGACCAGTAGGCCACTGGCAGCAGACTTTACTTTCCAAATTCATTTTTAATGCATCTCTAAATTGCCTTTCAGATATCATGAAGATATCTTTCCTAGTTGTACTACTCAGAGGCTTTTACAAGATAAACAGCAATTGCCTATGTTGTTTGTTTCAGTAACTACATCATTCCCATTTCCTTTTTTAGCAGTTTAAAAACAAACAAAACTAACAAAAAAACCCAAACCTCCACACCCCCCTGGTGTGAAGGGAAATCAAAAAACCTGAACTGGCCTATTTTTTTTGAATGAGTGCTCAAAAGAAAAACAAAAACAACAACACAGAAGACCTATCTAATTTAGAAAAAATGACCCATGCCCTAAGCATAGCTTCTGTATCAAGGTTTCTCCTATAATTATTTGGTTCAGGATACATCCCAAACATCCCATACCACCCCTGTATTCATCTGAGAAGGTGAGGGATAGACACACACACACACACACACAAAACCAAGCAAGATTATTGCACTGTTAACAAATTCTAGTTTGTGAATCAGATACAGTATTTTGAGATTTTTTATTAGAATTTGAGATTCATTAGCAGAAGCAAATGCAAACCCTGAGCAACTTTAACTCTCATTACTTTCTAGACGCATATACAATGTTCACAAATATATACACATACAAACTTATATCCATATACGATGGCCTTCTGTTTGTCAAAAATCCAACTGGAAGATGACACATTTTCCATGCTATCGCTCCAGTAAGCCTTCAGAAATTTTCCACCATCTCATACTATGTCGAAAATTAGAACTGGTCACTGTATTCTTGTCAAATAGGAATTCACATTTACATGTAATCTTACGGGCAAAACACAGATTATTAAGAGGAGGGACGGGAAGGGGGGCCAGCAGGGTGCCTGTTCAGCTTTCACGGATCAAAGTTTCTTCTGTAATAAAGAAAATTTAACACCCCTCAAACCATATACAGCATTCTGCTTTGCAGCTGAAAAATCCTTGTTGCCATGGGAACTGCAAAAAAAGCCAGTCATGACATAGCAAGGCTATAACAGAAACATGTCTGCTGGGAAATTACCAGTAATCCAGGTTTTCATATCAAAAATGCTTGGGTATTTTCAACCTGAAAACAAAACGCTTCCTCAAATCTTACTTCCAAACTCTCCTTCCACAAATATTTTTGCAAATTTCCACTAAAACCTGCTCACATATATATACTGTTTATACAAAATAAAGTAAAGAAATCAGTGTTTAAAATGTACTACATACAATGCAAGAATACCGACTCATATATATATATATATATGTCTTTTCCAGATATACTTGGTACAAAGTGCACACTAATGATCTACACTGCTCAGTCCATCTACATATAGGACAAAAAACAGATTTAAAAAAAAAAACAAAACAAAACGAAAGAGACTACAGCACTTGATGAGAAGCACACAAATAAAAGAATATTGCATACGTCAGACTGTATAAAGCAAGATTTATAATGCAGTTGTTTAAAACAATATTTCAAGGTTAGTTATACAGGCAGTTTGCCCTTTGTATCTGTGTTTTCACCAGGTAACAAAAATTAATGTTTGATTACCAAAATAGAGTATCAAGGCTTTTGAGAAGGCAGTTGTCACTTCAAAGCAAAGTGAAAAAATCAGTGTCAAACCTGGAGCCATGCGATTCCCACTTGAACACAAACAGTTCCCAGAAGCGTGAACAAAGAAAACCAACACGCTGATCAAAGGATCCATGTAATAACACAGAATTCATACTATCAAACATACCCTTTTCAGAGCCCCATTATAATCTTACAGAAGTGCTAGATTTACATGGATATGATATAAAATGTCTCGAGAACACCACATGAAAAGTACTACATAGAAATGCTATTAAAATGATGTGACCTCTAGGCCATAAGCTGATTTGTAACACAACAATGAAGTTGGGAAGAACCCTGGAGAAGACAGTTTTGCAGAACAGTATCTACAAAAACTGCTTTTGCACATCAATGCAGACTCAATATATATTTTAAATACACTTTTCTTTAACATTAAAACTACTTAAGTATCAGATTATGACAAACTACTTTAAAAAGAAACCTTGGAAACTAAGTACAAGTCTTATCTGCAGACTGGTTCATGGTTCCAGATGGCTCTGCGGAACCGTAAATTAGGAAATACATTCTTTTTTTATCTGTTCTTAAATACATACTTTCTTATCTGTTCTAACGACACTTGCTTATCAGACAGCACATCACACAGAACATAGTACCATGGAAACCAATTAGTTTTGATTAACTCTTCATTTCATCACCCTCCCCGGAGCACAGATCGGGGCAGCTACCTACAAGTTAGCAATGCCCACTCTCTTTTCTGAGCCAGCCTGCACACCCTGGCAGAGAACTACACAGGTCCCGTGAAATGCTTTGGCAAGTCATCCAATAACTGAGGATACTCAGAGTAGAGGATGGCACTTTCAGTGGAGAGTGTACTCACCTGGGAAATGCAACAGGCTTTTCTTTTTTTACCTGTCAAAGCCACACAGTAAACAGGATGATGGTAGCTGAGGGGTGTGTGGTGCATATGATACCTGGATCCTTATTATGGCTTGCAAAAATTGCAAATGTATTTAAATTGGGCTCAAGAAGTCAAGCAATTTACAACAACAAAGTGAACCAGTTAAGTGTGCAGTACTTTTAAAGGTAAAATTGTATATTCATAATAGTGTGGCAGGATTAATTTGTCAAGTTTTTAAAATTAGCAAAGATATAAGTGTCTCGTCCTCAGAGGTGACTAGTGAGGAAAAAGGGCTCTGGAGTAAGAAAGTAACTAATATAATACAACAAAGTATACTACAAATAGTAAAAAACACAGGAAAATACTTAATCTCCTAGATCATTTTGTCTGCATATATCAGTCTTTCACTTAGCACTGCATCTATCTGATGAGTCACTATTTCAGTAATACGGACGCTCTGCATTTCTCAGGTTCACATAAACATTAGGCACATGTCTTTGCTGCCAGGGACATCCAGCTCCCTTTTTCCTCTGGCCCACAGTTTCTCTAAATTAGTCACCATCAATCACCTGTAGAAGAGTCCCCCATTTCTGTTCAGAGAAGAAACCAAACCACAGTTCAGCCCCATTCACCCCTCTCTCCACTTGGAACAAGCAGATCAATGTATTACATCAGTGCCGTAACACCTGTCTGTGGTTAAGGGAGCCGATACTTCCAGTACTGTACAATCAGTGTGACAAATACCAAACCAGGCTGTATTCTGATCTGTACCCTCCCTACAAGGCCATTTGTTTCCAAAGTACAACAGTTTACAATAGCGGATTTGTGTTGTAACAACACAATTACAACCTCCTGCAGTTGCTTATTTCTCCCCCAGCTGTTGATATGCAATCACAAAGGCAGAAAATAATTTTAAATTGTCATTACAGCAACCTAATAGGATCCGAAAATCTAAACAGTAAGGCACAAGACCTAACAATGATAAATTGACAGTAACATAACATTGCATGCTGCCAACGCTTCTTAGTCTACTATGCCAGTAAGGGTCCCCACAGAATGAAGAAGCCAGCCTACGTTTGAGTGCTTTATATTCCAGAAATCTGAGACTACCGAACTCAAGTTACAAACAGGTTTCTCTAGGGTCAACCAAACTTATGTACTGCAAAGTTCTATTTATTTCTTGATAAAAGCTAGATAGATCTAAAGAGCTCCATCTAAGATATCTAAGAACATTTTAAAATAAAGGATGCTTAGCCACAAACAAACATAAATAGAAACAAACTCCGTGAGTTCTCTGGTTTTCCTGCTCTTTATTGCATTCTCTGTCTCAAACAAATGACAGACGAGATTTTAAGTGACTCGCCCTCAACTAGTGAGGTATCTTGCTGAGCTAGCCTGTACTATGCTTCATACAATAAACACAAAAATAACATACTAAAACAAAAAACAGTGAAGAACAGGCATACAGAAAGGGCAGAGCTCTCCTTATATTCAGTTTTTAAAAGTGGTATTTTAGAGACCACAATTACTATAGCTTGCTTTCTTCTGGCAAGTACAGAAGCCATCCTGGAGTCACCCTAGGGTATGCCACTCCAGCAGTTTTGTCCTTGTGCCTTGTCTTTGCCACTTCCCAGAGTAAATATACTAAAATTTAAAAACTTCTTAGAGCTTTATTTTTTTCCACACATACTATTTCTATTTCTCCAATTTGCACACTGATGAAACAAAGGCAACCAATGTGGATATGCAGTCAGTTGAGGTGGACTGTAGTTAACAAATCCAGTAAAACGCATCCTCATTCAGAATGCTGCAAAATGAGGTGGGCGCAATTCACCGGTACGAGTAAACGAACACGGGAAACTGAGCATGGCTTTCATCCTGAAGCAACCTGTTTATTCTTTAGCTTTACTGGTCTGTGCCAGCCACTACCCCTGCCCAACAGTTTGTCCTTCCTGCCTACTTAGACCAGAAGTCAGGCAAAGAAAGACCCGGTGGTATCTGTTGCTCCAGAGTTAGCTGCGCTAAGCAGATTCAGAACGTAGTTTCTCCCACAGGACTAGCGCAGTCTTGCAGCAGCACAGGATTTATCCAGAACCACAAGAGTACACAGAAACCCCGTGAAACGTTTCCTATTTATTCCACTACCCCAGCGGAGGACCGTGGCTACACGGGCTATCACCAGCCTCCCTCACCCCACTCTGCCTCCACCCGTGTGGGCAGCCTCGGACGCCCACCCGCACACCAGCGCTCCCATTCCCCACTCTGGCCAGCACGGCCGCCCCACTTCCACCGAGGGGCTCCGAGCCACAGCTGGGGGCGAAGGTGCTGGGGCACCTGGGGAGCCGCAAAGGGGTGCCACCTCGCCTCACCCCTGTACGCCTCGGTGTCAGAAACACCAGGGAGGGCAGTTTTATAGGCCAGGATCCAGTAAAACTTTGATTTGCAGATAATTGCTCTCTCTCTCTGTGTAACTTAAAACCCCTCGTACTAGCGGAGTTTGTTCTCTTCCTCACTCCTGGGCTAAGAACGGCTGCACCTTCACCCCACAGCCTCCTCTGCGGTTAGGAGCACCCAGCGCGCCTACCGCTCCTCACCTGAGGAACCGGCATTTCGGCTAACGCTGCCACCGCCCGGGTTAACCAGACCTGCCCCGGCCCTTATGAATAACGCGAGTAACGGGAACGCCGGGCCCCAGCCCTCCATCGCCAGCGGAGGGCCTCGCAAGCGGCGGGGCTGGCCGGCACCGAGCGGCTCCCGAAGGCCGCCGCCTCCCCCGCGCCGCCCTCACCTGCCGCCGGGCCGGGGCCGTCGCCTCCCCGGGCCGCCCCCAGTAGCCGTTGGGCCGGGGCCGCCGCTCTCCACCTCCCCTCACCAGCCGTCGGGCCCGGGCCGCCGCTCGCCGCCTGCTCGGGCCGCTCGCCGACGTGCCGCGCGGCCCCCGCCTCCCGCCCGGAGCTCGCTGGCCGCCCCGGGGAACCGGCAGCCCTCGGTCCGCCGCCGGCACGCCTCGCCCGCCGCCGGCCCGCTTTTCCCCGCGCCCCCCTTACCTGTCCCCGGCGGCTGCAGAGGCGGGCGGGTCCCGAGGCCCCCCGATGGCGGCCGGGCTCGGAGCGGGCCCCCGCTACCTGCCCGCCCGGGAGACAGCCCCCACCCGCCGCTCCATGCCGCGCCGCGCCCGCCGTCCGAGCGGAGGATGGGGCGGCGCTGGCCGAGGCGCAGGGCGCGGAGCGGTCGGGGAGCGGCGCTGCGCCGCGTTCCGGCGGGCGGCGAAGAGCGTGGCGGCCACCGGCCGGTGGAGGCCGGTCGCCTCAGCAGCAGCTCCTCGCCCTGAGCTCGGGGCCCTGGAGAGGCCGCAAAGGGGGCCCGGCGACACCCGGCCTCCCGGAGCGCTCGCAGCAGGGGAAAGGCTAAAGCGGCTACTGGGACCCCCGTTGCTGGCGGAGCTCAGTCCGGCCCCCAGCGCCGCGGGGGGGAGCGGGGTCCCTCTGTGACCCAGTGGGTAAAACGGGGGGCACTACCGTGGTGAATAAACCTGCGTGTAACGGGGTGTCAGTGGGTTAGCAGGTGTTTTTAGTAAACCTACGGATATGTAGAACAAAAAAAGGAAAGGGGGGGGGGAGTGGGCAAGCAAAAACATACCTTCTTGTCTGTTTTGAGGAATTTAGATATTTTTTTTTTGTACTAGTCTTCTGTTAAGTATAAATTCCTGCAAGAAGCATTTTGATTATTTTCTGAATGGTCTAATTTATACAAATAAGTGTATCTGCATGTTCTTTAATACTTTGCCCTCTACAAAACCCACCAACTGGCCATATCTTTGGTCCTTAAATTACAGAATTTCACATTTTCTCACCTCTTCCTATCTTGGCCCGGACAACTGTCTTTTCATAGACAGAGGTCAAAAAAAATCTAATTGCAACACTGCAGCATAAGACCTTGCTACATTAGTATACCAATACTCGTTTTTGGAGTAAACAAACGCTTAGTTGTTGAAAACTGTAGAGAAGGGATGAAGGGCATCATCCTAGTGCTCCATTTGGAAGTGTTTCTGTAGGTCTGGGGTCCACACCCAAAGCTCGGACCTACAAATCACAGACATGATTGGGTACGTCTGGTTTTCCTGATACTCTACAGAGATATATGTCAGCATATCTATAATGATTATTAGTTTGTGCATGTTTTCCTTAGCTTTTAATTTGTTCAGTGTATCTAACTTTCAAGGCATTACTTTACGTATACAACAGAGAAAATTTCTAGAAATAGCACTCAAATGTGATTGCCACCTAAAAATCTGGCTCTACTGCTTTCAGTGTCGCAAATGCTGTTTTATTCAGAAGCCATTTTAGCATGTTTTACAGGATCAGAGATGATTTTGCAACAATGTACATGAAATCTCATTGTAATGCACTGAGAAGATAGTCGTATGTCACAGTCAAAAGAAAGCCTAATGACAATTTCTTGTCCCTGTTTTTCAGGAAACTGCTTTATGTCTCAAAGTATAGGAAACCCTGCTAGGGGAAAAAGAAATACTTTGATACCAGGCATTTTTTTCAGCTTACTTTCCAAGCAACTCATGAGGGACTCTGTAAAGTGGAGATAGATTGGGTCATTTGCATGACAAGACTGACACAATAAATAATTATTTATATTATTTCTCCCAAAATTCTTCTCGGTTCCAACAGCCACCTGCAATGCCTGTTCTACACCTACCTCCTGTATTCTGGCATCACCCCTTCCATGGGCAGGCACGCATCACTCGATGTGTGTGCCAGCTCCCTCACAGTGAAAAGTACGGTATGTAAATTCACCAGAGAAGTATAAAATTATAGTATTTTTCACATTACAATTGCATTCAGCACCCTAAGATTAAAAAAACCCCCTATGAGTTTGATGCTTTACCAAAGCTTCCAGCAAAGTTTCTGCTGACTTCTACCCCTCATGTCTTAAAGCAAAATAATGTCATAAATATTTCACAAATTACGTAGCAAATAAAATTTTTCTTATAACACATAGATAATCTTCACTTCAAATGTAAAATATCATTGAAATTATTCATACTGTTTTGCAGCCTTGATAGCTAGGGTTTTTTTAACATCTGTTTTTCTTATTGTCTCAGAATACCTGACATGAAAAAGGGGCTTAAGCGTCATGTACGCATAAACATTATCCTACTGTAGATAGTTTTAAATAGGATTAATAAGAGTGTGAGTGCAAATAATATTAAGGATCTTTCCGAAAGCATGTGCTTCATTTTTTTACTTTTTACAAATCTATTATTATAACGAGTTTTACTCACTACTCCTGATTTCTAACATTTTATATATTCCTATTTTATTTTCATAGCACCTCTTGATAGCCAGCAGTTTTTAGTGATGAAAACAAAGACAAAGAACAATTAAATACAATAAAAAATGAAAGTCTTTATTCTTTTGGCTCAACTGTAATGTGGTTTACTGTTCTTTATGGTAATAGCATTTTCCTGCATGCAGTTCACCGACACACAAGTCAATATTTTTGTAAAAGGAGGAGTCAACATCGAATTTTTGTTTGTGTAAGAAACACAAAATGTCCCGATGTGATCAATTATACAAGTTTGCTATTTAATTCCTGTGGAAAAAAAAACATTGTGGATCCCATATTATATTTAGAACAGTTCTAGTGCAGCATGAATCAACAAGAATAAGAATAGTCTATGTAAACAAACACTGGTAAAGATTTCATGAATAAAAAGACTACCTTGAAACTTCTGATGCAGGCAGTGCTAGAATTTTAAACAAATCTTTCCCACCACATTTCAATTACAAGTTATATCTATTTGGAAGCAAGTGCATTTTGGACTCAGTTTGAAACTTATTTCACGTTAAAATGTGTGCAAAAATACAGTACTAATAAAAAAGCAGAAACCTAAAGCTACCCCATTCTTTCCTTTGTTTCTTATTTTGTGAAGTTCTTGAATTAAAAAGTGCTATGGATAGAAAGTAACAAAAGTGACAGTGACATCAACCTGAAGATAATTCTCATTTCTTATTTTATGTACAAAACGCTGAAAAATAAAATAAAATGGTATTTTTTACAATATTTATATTTTCTTAGAAAATTCTATCCATGTATTTTTCAACAGATTAAGCAGTTTGCAACATATCCTGTACAGTCTGACTATACGCCGTACAGTAGTCACTTAAAATTTCTGAATGCAAAGCAAGAAGCTCTTAAGTAGCTGCAAACTATTGCTTGATGTCATGAAAGAATGATGACCAATTGAACAATTTGTTTCACTTAACCACTGAGATATGGCTTCCCATATTAGACTTTTAACAGTGGAAGGAGTAAAATTACAGCAGCAAAGGCAAGATAAACATGCATCAGTGATAGCTTCCAAACTATCTATAATGGTACAGAATACTTCATATTAGCTGTTGAAAGCTTGCAAACTACACTTACTGTGGTACATATTTGATGCAATAAATATTGTGCACAGGTCATTATTTGTTTGCTCAAACATGCACCACGGGATAAAATAACTATTTACATAGGCGGTACTTTTTTAATCAACACATACAATGTCAACCTTGCTGAGAGCAGAAGATGGCTAAACGATACTGCAGGGTGAAGCAGAACAACTTCATAATCCTTAAGTTTTGCGGGTTTTTGGTAAATTCAATTTTCCAAGTTCAGGTAAGCTGTTTTCTACAGAAGAATACTTAAAAATGGACTCCACGTCCCTCAGTAAATTTTTTATGCAGAGTTCGTTCAACTATAGTTAAATGACTTATGAAAAAATAAAACATCTGTTCTATTATTGTAGACTCTATGGGACTTTACAGGCACATTAAGATTTGTCTGGATGAGATACTAGATGGATACTGTTATTAAGCACCTCAAAATATAGAGCCACCCTGAAACATGGAAGTAGTCAGACTCTGCTGCTTTGTGCGACGTCATGTTTTTCCATGCATGAACTACAAGTGCAGCATGCCTTCATGCAAATCACTTCTGTCTGTACATTATAGAGAATCCGAGAGTAGAACACCTGGTTCTCATACCCCCTTCCCCAACATAAAACCCATTTACAAAAATAGTCACATATAATAGTAAACAACCTGTGAATTAAAAAATGATAAGTTCACCAACACTGATTTTTGTAAAAATATGGCAAATGTGGCTGTTGAAATGCAAACAGTGGATACAATTTTTGTACTGCGTGTTTCATGTTAAACACAGAGATTCATAGGTTCGCACCTTCTTTTTAAACTGGTCCCTACAGTCTGATTGGCCAATTTATCTTCTCTTCAGCAGTGTCAGCTGGTAATGAAAACAACAACCTCCTGTCAAGATGTTACCCTGTTTTACAGAGTTGCAGTTTGATGACGAGGGGTCACTGTCATGTTATAGGCACTGACCTTTTATATATATATATATAATTATATATATATTTATATATGTAAAAACTGTCAGTTTGGCATGTACCTCCTACAGGAGTCCTGTTGACACAAATACATACTTTTTCAGGCTGTAAACAGTTTTATCGCAAACGGAATTCTGTGTTACTTTTTACTTTCCCTGCTGTCTTTACCTTTATCTTCTTTTTCTGATTTGTCTTTTTCATATTTATCCTTGTCTGGCTTTGTTACACTGTCATAAGAAGGTGGGGAGGTTGTGGATGGGGTCATATCTGTTTTTTCTGGAGTAGAGTTCTCGTTTAGTTTATCCATAATCATATCTTCTTTCATGGGCAGATCATCCTCATCTTTACCTTTATCTTGGTTAAATATACATGAAACTTTTTTGACTTTTTGCCTTAAAAGATGACGTCTGAAAGCACGCTGAATAATGACAGCAGATACCTCCTCCTGTTTTCGTTTTAATGTGGTTGTAATTGGTTCATAGGAGACTTTAGAAGGATTGGCTGCCATAAACCGATCTTCCATCTGTATTCTGAGGGCATCCATCTCCCCACTTTCCCCCAAAACACGCTTTGTGAAAGCAAACAAGATGTCAAGGCAGTGAATTCTGTCGCCGCTTACCATGGGCAGATCCATTGCAATAAGCTGGACTTTGTTTGGTTTTGCTATAAGAAGAGGAGGATCTAACGAAGCTGCAAAATCTGATAGCTTACTGAACTCTATGAATTGTGTTGCATCGGGATCAAACTTCTCCCAGACCTCATAGAACATCTCAAAGTCATCCTCGCTCAAGGGTTCAGCGCTTTCTTCAGTAGCAACACTGAAGTTCTCCAAGATCACAGCAATGTACATGTTCACCACTACCAGAAATGAGATGATAATGTAGCTGACAAAGAAGAAGATCCCAACAGAAGGGTTGCCGCAGTCGCCTTTCACAGAGCTCCCCGGATGATCTTTATGGGGGTCACAGTCTGGCTCCCCACTGTTCAGAATTGGGGCGAGCAAACCATCCCAGCCAGCAGATGTGGTAATTTGAAAGAGGCAGATCATGCTGTTGCCAAACGTTTCAAAGTTGAACATGTCATCGATGCCAACTTCCCTCTTAACATAGGCAAAGTTGGACATGCCAAATATCGCATAGATAAACATGACCAGGAACAGCAGCAGACCAATGTTGAACAAAGCAGGAAGAGACATCATCAAAGCAAAAAGCAGAGTGCGGATTCCCTTAGCGCCTTTAATGAGACGCAGAATTCGACCGATTCTGGCAAGTCGGATCACTCTGAATAGTGTGGGGGACACAAAATATTTCTCAATCATCTCAGCTAAGAACATACCTGTTGAAAAACAAGTTAAATTAGTAAAGAATATTATTACATTTAAAAAACACTGCTGAAGATTTATGCTACAAACATTGTAGAACTTTAAGAATAGGATATTTGAACAGATTTTAGAAATTAGCCATTCAGTTGTTTTTACAAAACCCTTACTGTTTGGTATGTTCTGGTCACCCATAAAACCCAATAGAAAAAACCGCATCAATGACATTTCTAAGTATTAATTGTATGACTACGTATGCAAATGGACACACAAATACACAACATCAATCTTTTTTAGGACAAACTGGTAGCTAGTGTATGTAAATTAGCAAATGCTGAGACCAGAAGAATAGCTTTCTGTTTGACTGTAACAAAAATAATCTCAGTTAATCTGAAGATCATATTTATAGTAATATTAAAATGTCATGTAATCAAGTTATGGTATGCAAATATGTATGTTTGAAGGGAACTGCAACTTCTTAATCACACATGAAATAATGTGACCAGAAGTTTAGTATTAATGACACAGCAATTCCAAACATGAACAAACTGATAATAAAAAGGCTTCTTAGAACTCACTGAAAAGTAGAATTGAGCATTATACTGCATGCCTGAAAGCAGAAAAATAACTATATCCTGTTTCCATACAAAAATGTCAGAACCATCCCAAGAAGTTAAAATGACAGAATTTGTACTCAAGTTCTTTCACGTTTTCTGCTCTAGATAAAGCAAAGATTAGTGGAGCCATGTATTTATTACTGCATCTGCTTCAGCTTTGTTTCTCCAGTTGCTCACTGTAGCTCAGGAATAAAACCTCTCAGGATGAAACAAAACCCAGAAGGAATCTGAGGGTTTTACCCTGCTGTCTGGGGTGCTTGCATACTAGCCTAACGACACTCCCACACAGATTTTGCTGTGCAGATTTTGGACTGCTGGGCTCTTTTCCTGCAACTGTCACTGTTTAGTTTATACCAAAATTGCCTTTCATGTATGGGTTTGTTTCTATGCGGAGTAATTTCTACTGAATTCAGAATAAAGATCTAATTTCAACTAATGGAAAAGTGAAAGTGTATGAAACCTATTGCTAAAAAATTTCTTACCATGCTGTTCAGTTATTTTATGGATAATACAAAATCAGAATAAAGAAAAATTGTGGTCAGACTTTCTAGTGACAATGTTTAACCAAAATATACATAGACCTTACATGCCAAAAATGTTTCCGTTTCCACAGAATTAGCCATTTCATAAAAAAATGAGTTGTTCTTACCTACTATGGAGAGAATGACAACCACAAAATCAAAAATGTTCCAGCCTATAGTAAAGTAGTAATGGCGAAGTGAAATCAATTTCAGGACACATTCTCCAGTGAAAAGTACAATGAAGACCAGGTTAATCCAGTATAAAATGTTTTCCATGTCTTCACTCTGATCATCTGTTTCTACCATCATTGTGACCATGTTAAGGCAGATGAGTATCATGATACTGATATCAAATGCTTGTTTTGTTACAAAATCAAAGACCATGCCTTGGAATTTGTTCTAAGGGGGGAAAAACAAGATTCATTACAATATGCATCATGTAAAATTTCTTTTTAAAAATTGCTACCTATTATTTAAATCAAATATGAAGAGTGTTTCACATCTTCCATGAAGTCCTCCTCTATTTGTATGAATTTTCCAGCTTGTTCATGTAACACAAATTGAATAGAAATGCAACTACTGTGTTTATAAGCATTAAAGGGATGATTTCAAAATATGCATGGTGCATTTTTTCAAAGCTACAAAGGAGACTTTGCTGCCCTGAACTAGTTTGCTGTAACCTTTTATGACATAGACTATTAACTGAATGCTTAGTTGGCAAAATTTAAAAAAAAAAATGGGATGGGAGTGGGAGGTCGGCTAGGCAGGATGAGAGTTAATAGCACTTAATTTGCGAGAAAACTTGTCAAGCCCCGAGTTCAGTGGTCTTCATGCCACCAAAACCACCTTTAAAAAAAATCTTCCATTTTTCAGCTTTAGAGACCAGAATTTACTGATGACTGGACTTGCCACTGAGCGGGTTCCACAATTCGAAGTAGAACTGTGGAGCTGGAATCACTCTGCCCCAGCCAAACCCTGCTCTGTAGTGCTAGGGTAGCCCTGCTCAGGAGAGCAAACCATTGTATGGATTGTGCAACAGGAATGTGAGGGGCAAAAGGACTTTTTTTCAGGCAATGATACAGTAACTTGCCCCTATAAAGCAGTTTCAGAGTCTTCCTTGATGATTGAAAAAGCCTGTGCCCTAAGGCTTTCACATATTTTGACAAATACACTACCACATTTAATTGTTCTAGTCAAATCAGTGTTTTGAAAAAAATGTCACATAAAATGTCATTGCCATCAGCAGAGAGAAAATGAGGGGGGAAAAAGGAGAGGGTAGAGTCCTCCATATTCAGACCAGAAAAGTGAAAAAAATTGATTTCAGGTGAATAAGGCTTTTCTTACATCACTTGCTTTTTTAGCTTACAGCTTAATTCAGACTAAGGTATAATTGAAACAATCCAATTTTTAAATAAATGTAAAAATAAGAGTAAAGACTTTTATTCTTACTGCTGGTCGAGGTATAGGCTTTTGTGGTTTCTTTGAACCCAATTTTTTCATTGCATTGTAGTATTTCTTCTGTTCTTCTGTCATAAAAATGTCTTGACCTCCAAAGTAAACCAAAGAGACAAAAACTGGTTACAATCATGTATCTCTATTGATTACTTATAAACAAAGATACTGAATAGCAGTAATCATTCTTGTTCACATTCTCATCTGTGGGAAAAGTTAGGACAGACATAAAAATCCCCTTTTATCATGATTATTAGTACTTTGGTACTTTACATATTCCACTCTTAATGTTTAGGATGTATTTTTGAGAGGCTCTTGAACTCGCATTGTTTGTGGTAGACCTCTGTTTTTCATTGGGAAGAGAGGAGGTACAGAGGAAGGAGAGGGGCTTTTTCTTTGTTCTCCTAAATTCCATCACTTATGACAGAGGTACAAACTAATACAATATTCCAATCCCCTTCTCTTGTTTTTCCTCTAGAGTAAATTTTGGCAAAATTTCAGAACTGGCATCTATGATACCAAAGGAGAATTAGAAGGTATCTAGATGGTCATATTTCACAATCTCTTCTTCTCCCTCCACTGGGGCAGGATTTGAAGCAGGAGATCCTGGAAATACTATGTGGAACAGTAGAAAATAAAAGCCAGCTTCTCTCCATCTCAACCCATTTCAGCACATGGATCCAAAAGTGTTTTCACCATTCCAATAATACTCTGTGTAGCCAGATACTTTAGTTAAGTTCTGCAGCTGAAAGATCGATACTTTTTGAGGCAGCGTTGACAAAGTACGAAGACCAAAGAGTACAAATAAAGATAATACAATGTTTATTACTAGAGTTCAGAAATCTCAACTGCTGAGCTCTGAGGCATGAAGGTAGTATAGCGAAGAGGGTTTATAGCTACCTTTAGCTATTTCAATGGTTAGCCTTCTTATGAGTCTATTATAGACTCCAGCCCCAAATTCACATCTTTACAAAGATACATTGGGTATTTCACTAATCATGGACAGACATATATTGTCACTTGTCCATCAAACCCTCATAAAGCCAAATCATAAGCTTGGATTATTTAATGTATTTAATATGCAGAGCACATATTAATTTATCATAGAATGAAAACATAGTATTTTATGAATAAAGTTATTGTGTGTGGACCAAAAATAAGCATTTTTTTAGCTTTCTTTTCAGAATAATGATGAAGTACTTATCTTCTTTTTCTGCTGGTTGAAATTGTCTATGATGACACCAATGAAAAGGTTCAAGGTAAAGAATGATCCAAAGATGATAAAGATGACAAAGTAAAGATACATGTACAGGTTATCTTCATACTTAGGCTGATCCAAAACCTGCAAAAAAAGGCATAGAAACTAAGCCCTAGTTTGACTGGGGCAGAATCAAATATCTGCTGAATAGAATTTAGGGCTCTCTCACTCTGATCTTTGCTTCTTATGGTCAAGTTCCCACATACCTATGCCACTGATCTTCAATCTATGACGCTACATTCTTGAAAAATAACTTTGCTATCAAACTGGATATTTCATTTTAAAAAATTTAACTGGCCTATATGAGCGTAGAATACATACCGAAGACACAATTGGTTTAAACTAGTATAGTACTATCTGCCTGAGTCTATAGACAACCAGAAACACCAGCTCGTAAAGCTGCAAACTTTTCTGTATATCTCACGGGAGGCTCCTGATGAGGGCTTGTGGAGCTTTCACTGCTATAGGTACTTAGGAGACTGCCCTGGATTATGGAAGAGAGGCCTCCAAGCCATGTTGAGATAAAGTATATTTTCTAAGCATATTTACTATACTACAACAGGCGTCCTGCTGTCAGTATAGCTTACCAAAAAAGCTAGAGCTTTACTAGTATAGTTTATTCTGTTGTCTACTTAGAACTAGAGGACAACTTGCACCAAGGGAGCAAGGGGAGGGCAAACTGGTATGAAAATGCACAGGCTGAGTTAAGAATAGGAACTGTGCCCTGAAGAAAGGTCTCAGGCAGCTTGCACACCACAGTGGAAGTCTTAACTTTAAAAAAATATCAATGTTACAGAAAATCATCTCTAAGATGTGTATTAGTGTCTGTTTCCAAATGTAAATAATGTCTCAATGCACATAATGACAGGAAGAAAAGGCATTTCATGGCAATAGTTAAGTCTGCTGTGGAATTGAGGAAATTTGGTCTGATGGCACCATAGAGAACATGGAATCCTTTAGGACTACTTCTCTGCTTTCCTTGTCTCTTGTATTTTTCCTATGGTTTCCATTTTCTTTAACTACAAAACTATAAAAACAACTCGTTCTCTCATTTTTACTGTTATTTCTGAAAGATGTTAAAATTACATTCTTAAATCTTGGAGCTCTACAGTCAAAACAAATGGAGTCAAGGGACTATACTTACATTACGAGAATCAACAGCTGCGTACATGATATCCATCCATCCTTTAAAAGTAGCCTGTAAACAGAATACTGGTGTTTACCTCAAGCTTTTCCTGGAAAATGGCTTGTCATAAACATTGTTTAAGAGCTGAAGGCTAAGTGTCTTTAGGGCTCATCATAAACACCAGCACAGTGCAATGTTAATAGGTGACTCTTGCCTTCTATTGTATGTTTTATTCTTATATGAGAATGTCAAGCAAATTCTGACTATAGGGGACACAGCATGTATTAAGAACTTTTATCAATTATGAGTAATATCTGATATCTATGGGACCTGATGAGATGCATCCCAGAGTCCTGAGGGAATTGGCTGATGTAGTTGCCAAGCCACTCTCCATGATCTTTGAAAAGTCATGGCAGTCAGCTGAAGTCCCTGGTGACAGGAAAAAGGGAAACATTACACCCATTTTTAAAAAGGGTAGAAAGGAGGACCCTGGGAATTACTGCCCTGTCAGCCTCAGCTCTGTGCCTGGGAAGGTCATGGAACAGATCCTCCTAGAAGCTATGCTAAGGCACATGGAAGACAAGGAGGTGATTTGAGACAGCCAGCATGGCTTTACCAGAGGCAAGTCCTGCCTGACCAACCTGGTGGCTTTCTACAATGGAGTGACTGCATCAGTGGACAAGGGGAGAGCTACGGATATCATCTATCTGGACTTCTGCAAGGCCTTTGACATGGTCCCCCACAACATCCTTCACTCTAACTTGGAGAGATATGGATTTGATGGGTGGACTGTTCGGTGGATAAGGAACTGGCTGGATGGTCGCATCCAGAGGGTAGTGGTCAATGGCTCGATGTCCAGATGGAGAGGGGTCACAAGTGGTGTCCCTCAGGGATCCGTTCTGGGACAAGTGCTGTTCAATATCTTCATCAATGATTTAGACAGTAGGATCAAGTGCAACCTCAGCAAGTTTGCCGATGACACCAAGAGTGGTGCGGTCAACATGCCAGAGGGACAGGATATCACCCAGAGGGACGTGGATGAGCTAGAGAGGTGGGCCCAAGCAAACCTTATGAAGTTCAACAAGGCCAAGTGCAAGGTCCTACACTTGGGTCAGGACTATCAATACAGGCTGGGGGATGACGTGATACACAGCAGCACTGTGGAAAAGGACTTGGGGGTACTGGTGGATGAAAAGCTGGACATGAGCCAACAATGTGCACTTGCAGCCCAGAAGGCAAATTGCATCCTGGGCTACATCAAAAGAACCATGGCCAGCAGATCGAGAGAGGTGATTCTCCCCCTCTACTCTGCTCTCGTGAGACCCCACCTGGAGCCCTAAGCACAAGAATGACATGGACCTGTTACAGCGGGTCCAGAGGAGGCCCATGAAGATGATCAAAGGGCTGGAGCACCTCTCCTATGAAGACAGGCTGAGAGAGTTGGGTTTGTTCAGCCTGGAGAAGAGAAGGCTCTGAGGAGACCTTATAGCAGCCTTCCAGTACCTGAAGGGGACCTGCAGAAAAGCTGGGGAGGGGCTGTTTGCAAGGGCATGTAGCGATAGGATGAGGGGCAACGGTTTTAAACTAGAGCAGGGTAGGTTTAGATTAGACATTAGGAAGAAGTTCTTTACAACGAGGGTGGTGAGACACTGGAACAAGCTGCCCAGAGAGGTGGTGGAGGCCCCATCCCTGGAGACATTCAAGGCCAGGCTTGATGAGGCTCTGAGCAACCTGATCTCATTGAAGATGTGCCTGCTTACTGCAAGGGGGTTGGACTAGATCCTTGCATCAAAAGAAGCATGGCCAGCAGGTCAAGGGAGGTGATTCTGCCCCTCTACTCTGCTCTGGTGAGACACTACCAGGAGTACTGCGTCCAGCTCTGGAGCCCTCAGCACAGGAAAGACATGGACCTGTTGGAGCAGGTCCAGAGGAAGGACACAAAAATGATCAGAGGGATGGAGCACCTCTCCTATGAGGACCGGCTTAGAGAGTTGGGGTTGTTCAGCCTGGAGAAGAGAAGGCTCCAGGGAGACCTTATTGCAGCCTTACAGTATATAAAGGGGGCTTATAAGAAAGATGGGGACAAACTTTTTAGCAGGCCTGTTGTGATAGGACAAGGGGTAATGGTTTTAAACTAAAAGAGGGTGGATTTAGACTAGATATAAGGAAGAAATTTTTCACAATGAGGGTGATGAAACACTGGCACAGGTTGCCCAGAGAGGTGGTCAATGCCCCATCCCTGGAAACATTCAAGGCCAGGCTGGATGGGACTCTGAGCAACCTGATCTAGTTGAAGATGTCCCTGCTCATTGCAGAGGGGTTGGAGTAGGGACCCTTAAAGGTCCCTTCCAACCCAAGCTATTCTATGAAAGAAACAACGAAAAATTACTTTTTACTGTTACAAGTAAAAATAGAGATATAGAAATAGAAATTAAGGAGTGGTGACTTACCACTTGAAGCAGAGAAAGATAACCAAGGCCTACATTATCAAAGTTAACCTTCACATTCTTCCATCGGGCAGTTTCATTGTTTTTTATGAGCTCCTCACATTGACTGTAGTTGTTGATTTGGCTGATATCAAACCTCTCATCAGTTGTAGTGTTAACACAGTAGTAAAATTTTCCAGCAAATAGATTTACTCCCATGATACTGAAGATCAGCCAGAATATAAGGCAAACAAGCAGCACATTCATAATGGATGGAATCGCTCCTAAGAGGGCATTCACAACCACCTAGAGTACAAATGAAACCAAAGAAAGACTGTGTAAGAACACAGGCATCAGTATCTTACAAACACTTCATCAACTTTTCTTAAATGTAACACTTTATTTTAATTCTAATATCTGTGTTACACTTTTTTAATTGTTGAGAATAACAAGTAAGAAAAGCAGTATAGAGGAAAGATAAAATGTCAACATAACTAGAAGGAAAAACATAAAAACAGTAGCAAATGGTAGCTTTAAAGAATGGGAAAAAACACCAAACAGGTAAAATGAACTAAAAAGAAAAAAAAAAAACACCAGAAAAAATCAGCATTTATTAATTCTTTTTAGAATATTTACTTAATGTATATCTGCAAAACCATATCCATAATATTTCTAATGACTGACTGCATCAAACACAACAAACTTTTTTCTATTACATGTTTACCAGATAAACAGTCTGAATCAATATTGCTGAGGAAATTTTTAAAAGTAATTTTAAGACTTCTTTTAAATAAAAGAAAACTCAGGGATGTATGTACGTTCATTTCGATGGTCATATATAAAATCCTAAAAGCAGACACATTCAAACCAGGAAACCAGCTGAGTATCTGAACACAAAAGCTGGTAGCATTCAGGCAAGTGGCAGGTAAGACTTGAAGAAGGATGAGACTTGATTTAATTCCCAAATGAATTTTGGGGAAAATCAGTCTTCAGGAAAGAAAATCATGAAGAGTTCACGTATGATGATGAACGATGATTAAAACCACACCAGAATAAAAATAAAATAGTAAAGAAAATAAAATTAGGGAGAAAGTAGGTCCATTGTGAATGAGAATGATTTATTTAATGATTAAATTGATGAACTGCTAAATTAGTTAACTTGTATTTTAAATCTGTTTGTAAGTAAGTCTAACAATGTAAAATTTAATAACTATGGAGTCCTGCTGCCAATTTTGCCAAAACAACTGAATCAGATCCTTAAAACCTAATGAAGTTTTCATTTTAAAAATGCAGGACATAGGTATTACACAGATTAGATTATTTATAATTAATTTAGATTATATGATGTAGGTACTACAACAGATCCTCTAGCATACTGTGCTATTTGTTTCTATTTGGAATACAAATATGTAGGTTAAGCCTTTAAAATATTTTGGCATTACATTTATATCTACAATTAATAGGTTCCATAGAATCAATTACTTGTAAAATTAGTCATCTAGGTAGATCACCTTTCATTCCTTGCCATTTTACAGAATAGAAAATAAAACCTTTGAATGTTAAAGTAGGTGATGAACCACCACCATTCATACCACATAGCAGACTTGGTCTGAAGGAAAGGAGAAATACTTTTTTTGCTTTCAGGGCTCCATTCCTGCCAAAACAATACCTCTTTGGGATGATACACACTTTGGACAATATTTGATATCCTTTGGGACTTCAGTGAAATTGCTGTGATGTTACATTTAGGAGCTGGACCAAATGAGGTTACTTTCAATGTCAATTACTCAATGACTCTATAAAACCACAGGATAGATGATGAAGTCCAAAGCTTCCATGCTTTTTTTTTTTGCCACATATTTTAAATCATGTGTTGTATTAAGTCTTTATTTCTAATGGGAAATTAAAAAAAAAATCTAAATAGTTTCTTACTCATACTAAAAATTTCCTTAGCAATACCTATTATAAATCAATAAGCAGAAATAATATCGCATTTTATCACTCATCAGCTGGGTTAGAGGATTCCCTCACTAATGGATAAATCTCTTCTGACTATTTCAACAGTGCTGTCTTATGTTTACAGACCCGTACTCTCAGCTTTGTAATGACATGGCTCTGGAAGGCCATGAGGAGTAGTTTGACCCAAACAAATGAATAGTTTAATAATAATGCTGAAGTAGTTTAAATTGGAAATCCATTAATTCACTGATTTTAGTGGGAAGTTTGATTGGAATAATAAATGGCAAAATTTTTTCCCAATTTGGGAATATTTTCCAAATGTATATTAGTTTTTTTACATTATTTTTATTTATATATTATTTATTTATATTTATAATTTATAAAGTTATCTCAGTTTTTCTACTTAAAAATATAAGTAGATTTCTTAAATGTAATAATATCATCCAACAGGAATAATTATTGAGATGTAAAGGGATAGTTAATGAAGTGAAAATATTTGTCCTCGAGCTTTCAGTCTCATTACACCCAAGAATGCTGTTCCTCTTTCTGCTACAGCTGCAGGTCCCCTTATGTTATTCTTTCTTTGTTCTTTCTTTAATTGCTGGATTTCTACAGCTAACCTACTTTCTCTGTTTTCAGTCTGAGCCCTGAAGCTATAGGGGGACCAGCTTGTAATATGAATCATTTGAAGACACTGAAAACATACTGGTGAACATCACTGAAAACACTGATCCAGACACCTCCTAGCTTCCATTGGGAGTAGGGGTGTGAGAAAACAGGGCAAGGCCTGACAGCAAGTGAAAGCAGGGAAAGCATTAGAAAGACATTAAAAGCATCGTTTACTGGTTGAAAAAAGGTAGTATGTGCCTAGCACCACGTAGCAGTGAGTGATACTGCTTGGGACAGAGCATAGACAGATTAATTATACTCCCAAAGCCTGCTTTCCTGAAGCTGCAAGTGCAAATTAAAGTGTATTTGCCCTAGCAATAGTAGTGGTGGGAAGATGCAGGTGAAACATCATGTTTTCCACAGGGGTAATGTTTTCTATTAATTATTACTTTGGACAGGCACAAGTCCTGATCCTAGAGAATAGTATGTTGGATTAAAAATCTTAGATGTGTCAAATGGCATTTCTTGCTTGTATATAGGAAATATAATGCTCACTAGAAGTAATTTGGTGGCCAAGAAAGCATCGTGGTTTGTATCAAAAGTAGTGTGGCCAGTAAGACTAGGGAAGTGATTGTCCCCCTGTACTCGGTGCTGGTGAGGCCGCACCTCAAGTATTGCGTTTGGTTTTGGGCCCCTCACAGCAAGAAAGACATTGAGGTGCTGGAGCATGTCCAGAGAAGGGCAGTGAAGCTGGTGAAGAGTCTAGAGCACAAGTGTTATGAGGAGCGGCTGAGGGAACTGGGATTGTTTAGCCTGGAGAAAGGGAGGCTGAGGGGAGGCCTTACCGCTCTCTATAACTACCTGAAAGAAGGCTGTAGCAAGATGGGTGTTGGTTTCTTCTCGCAAGCAACAAGCAATCAGACAAGAGGAAACAGCCTCAAGTTGCACCAGGGGAGGTTTAGACTGGATATTAGGAAAAAATTCTTCACTGAAAGGGTTTGTTAAGCATTAGAATAGTCTGTCCAGGGAAGCGGTTGAGTGACCATCCCTAGAGGTCTTTAAAAGACATGTAGATGTGCTGCTTAGGGACATGGTTTAGCGGTGGTCTTGGCAGTGTTAGGTTAACAATTGGACTTGATGATCTTAAATGTCTTTTCCAACCTAAATTATTCTGTGATTCTATGATTCTAATTTTAAGTGCCTATCCAAATATGCGCACCATACTATATTGTCATATTTTCAGGTCATAGATGTTAAACACCAATGAAATTACTGTTATGAACAGATATCTTGAATTTCCATGTATCAGACCTTAAAATCTTCTCATACTAATTTCTTCACCAACTTGAGCTACTGTATCTTTAAAGACATTGAGCCTGAAATTAATTACTTTAAATAAGGCAAAATTCATTATATCCATAGAAAAATTTCAATGGTTAATTGCCTAACTCATAAAAATATAGGTCACATTTCTACTTTGAAGTTATATAACTTTATCCATTACTTTTTATTATATCTTTTGCTAAAGTTATAAATCTCTGCCTTATCTGGGTATTTTACAGAAAGATACAGTTAGCAGATCAGGATCAAATCAGCAGGTAAAGTTTACACCAACATGGAAGTTATAGGATTGAAAATTACCCATAAACTTTCATGACAAAGTGATTGCTTTTTCCTTGCCACATTAAATTACCACCTAAGCAATTTACTGTGCATATAAAATTTTTAGTATTTTGTATTCTTTTTTTTTTTTTGTTAATCATTCTCATAAAAAAACAAGAACTAATGGGGTTTTTTTTAGAAAGATATCATTGAGGTTTTAGATAGGCCTTTTACTGATATAAGCATTGCAAATTTTCAAATTCGCTTCAGCAAAGTTCTAGAAATTTGTTGGAGGCAAGGAAGCGGTATTTTCTATTTGAATTTATAACCTTTAACGAAAGCCTGTTTCCTTTTTGGTTAAGTCTTTTACTTTCCACACACAGAGCATCACATTTTCTTCAGCTCACCAATTTGTAGTTGACTCATAAATTTGCTAATCAGCTTATAACCTGGGGTGCCAAAGATCAGTGATTGCTGCAGGGAGCTCACACAAGGATCCCTTTTAATTACAGCAATAGGGCTTCAGCTCAGGTGCATCTGCTGATTAGAGCTACGGCAATATGTCCAAGGCAGACAGATGGACCCTGAAGGTGTATGTCAGACATTTTCTTGCGACTGGAGCTAGAAATATCGACCATCTCCAATTGTTGACTACTGCCCCTAAGAGAAATATTTCTAGAGCTTTCATGTCATAGCAGAATGTGTAAGGTCTTTGACCATTCCAGTGCACTAAAGAAGCCATCTAAACTAATCAGTCTGACTTTGCACTGGAATAGACTGAGAGCCCAGCTGCGCACCTGAGGGTCTCAGCTTTGCTAACTGATACAGCAAACAGATGGGGACGGTAACTTCTCAAATATACCCAACTCTGTCAGCAAAAGTCTTCTGATATGTTTTCAGCCTGCTTAGTGCTCTATAGATTATAATCAACATTTTAAAATCAATATGGAAAGCAGTAAGCAACCAATTTAGGCCAGAAATCATAAAACCAGCTCCATCTTTGATATATTAGAAAAGTCTTAAATAGAATGCAATAGTTCTAATCCGAAAGAGAGAAGGTATTTTAACACTGCCAATTTACTTATTAATATAGGAATTAATTACAAAAATTTTAAACTGTAGCAGAAAGTCCCGATTAATATTTACAGAATAGTAGGTTAAAAGATATTTGATAGACTACATGTGGTATTCTATACTTGTATGAAATACACATGTGCATATATATGTGTGTATATGTGCACACACTTTTATGAGGAAGTATTTTTTTAAAATTGTTCTGACTATAGCAGGACTTATTTGTATGGGATAAATTCAGTTTTGTAGTAACATTGCATAGATCCATGCAGTTGATAAATCCTTGGGCCCTCCAGGAAAATATGAAATAGGATGAAAGGCCAAGGAGCCTAAATAAGTGTAACAATGTGTGCAATAACACATGAATTCATATAAGCAGATGAAGCCTTTTGCTTATATGCTAGTGATAAATGTAAAATATATAGGATGATAGTGTAGCATTTCTGCATGGATTTGTCACTGATTATTCTGCATGCATTGTTTCTGCGTATGCATGCATTATTTCAGATTCTTTCATTTTGTCTTACCCTCATCCCTTCAAATCGCGACAAGGCTCTTAGAGGTCTCAAAGCTCTTAGTGTCCTAAGGGATTTAATCGCACCAAGTTCTGAGTAGCCCAAGGCATTAGCTGTTAAGCTAACCAAAGAGACCTACACAAAAACAGAAAGGCAATATTGCTCATTCATCTTGTATATCCTTTTGATACATATGGTGGGAATGATGTGTGCCCTGAACTTCTCAAGAAGATTCAAGGCTGGACCTCTTTCTCCAGGAATCCCTCTATAATGCAGAAAGATCTTTAAAGTCAGACAAAGTAGAATAAAAGTATATTCTAGGTACCTGTTGATGAAATCATGTTGGTAGAATGGTATAAAAATGCCTTCTAAATTCACATAAACCAGTCAACATTTGGTGGTATTTAAAGAAAGTGAAGTCACATGGAAAAAGAAAACTCCCAAAGGTTGGGTGAATTGGAATGGTCAATTTAGGTCAGGACTTCCCATGATATCTTCAGAACTTGATGAGAATGTAAAAGCTCTCAAAAACCACATCCACACCTGGCCTTTTGTCAAATGTAACTTTCTAGTGTCCATAAAATCTTATTCAACAGCCATAGCTATCAGTGCTGTTCAGATTTAACCAGACTAATCAAGACTGATAACCAACTGTTTGTTAGACAATGGCAGAAGCTTCATTGTTAGGCATATCCACACTTCATTACATTCCCTGTGACTCCTTTAACCACTTCATCAATTCTGGCTTGCATAACGCTGGTCTGGTCTGCAGGCAGATGAGTAAATAAACTAGAATAGCTGTAAAATAAATAATACAATTATCTTTCATCAATAATCGTTAGAAATCTATCTATAGTAAACCATTGGGAAGGAGTGGCCCTAGTAAAGAAAAAAAAAATAACCATCATTTATTTCCCTCCCTCCATTTAATGCCCTTCCCTTCCATCCTTAGTGTTGTCTCTTAATACTTTCTTTTAAAAATTAATCTTTTTGCTTTGTTATCTCAATCCTCTGATTAAAGATTAAAAAAAATGCATCCGAGATTAATTTTTTCCATTAAATAAATCGCATCAGGGTAAGGTTGCCATGAAAAATTAATGAAGTTCACAGAAGTAACTAAACCACAGATTACTGAATAAGAATTAAACATTTGTTGATAAATACAATAAACATAATGACAGTGTAAAGCCTTGTCCACAGTGTCTCTCTAAAGCTCTACTGGTCATAGCAATTTATATATCTGAAGATTGAGCCAATAAATGTTTTACAATGGTGCAGACTCAACCACAGAATACTAAGTGTGCATATAGCAACGTTTTATCATAGGATCTGCAATGCTGGTATGGATTTAAAAGCTATAATGCTTTCCAGGCTCTGCATAGTAAAGACTACATAGTCTATCATATCATTGTAGTTTTAGTGAGATACAGACATAGCGATTTCTACAGAATTCTGCTGCTTTTCTGAATGAGCAAACAAGTGATTCGAGGCAAATTCTTACCTTGTATTGCAGGGGAATTTCATATACGGAACTGAGAGATGCCCTACTAGCACAGACAGATGTAGTCAGGCTATTGGGGATGGAAGGAAAATGGATGTCTGCTATATGGTTAAAGATCTGTAGATTTCCATTTATGCTACCCAGTACTGTGCATACATTGTTGAGCACGTAGACTTGAAATTACAATGCACTTCTCACTAGGTCTCCTTCAGATACTGTATATCTGCTCCTTGGTGGTGCAGCCTTTTGAAAATCATTTGGGAACCCATTCCAACAGAGCTCATCTACAGTTCTCCAAGTGTCTCTTTAAGGCTGCCCATGGGATGCAGTGAAAAGTGCAAGAGTACTGAACAGTACAATGGAACTGAGCGTTCCTAGGAGTATTTTCCTTTCCTATTACATAGAGAAAGTGACAGGACACTTAAAGTAATTGATTAGAATGTCAGAAACCTTTAAATAAATTACTTTGAAATATTTAAATTCCATATACAGCAAAAACTGAAGAGGATGAACAATATCCTTTCCACACTGTGAAAAAAAATAGTAAAAAGCATAATTTCAATAAAGCGTTACAACGCCATAAAACTAAAGAATATCAACAAAATATCTCTAGAGTAATAAGTGTATCTAAATACTTCTTCTTTTTGAACAGAATTATAAACCATACCACAGCAACAGTTTTAAAATAGAGTTTCCATTGAGTAGAACAGAAAACTTATCCTGAAAACATAATATTCTGATTTTTAGTGCCTGTCAAACAGGACATGAAAAAGAATACATACATCAACAATCAGGAAGTCCAGCCAGCACCACGCATTAGTGAAATAGGTTTGAAAGCCATAAGCCACCCATTTTAAAAGCATTTCCAGAATGAAGATATAAGTAAAAACTTTGTCAGCATATTCCAGCATGGTCTTGATAGTTTTACGTTGCTCTATGTATATATCTTCAAATGCCTGTGAAAGAGATTTTTGAAGGTATAATTAAATGTCTTTACAATTTGCAGTGTGGTATAAAGTAGCCAAGAAAGAATTTGAATTGGAAAGATATATGTGACAATAAGGCATATATCCTTCTGTCAAGCAAAACTTCTGCTTTCACTCCATACTGTAGTTGTTTCATAAAGCTGGGTCCAAACACAATATTCAGCTTTTAGCTGAGCTGAACAGTGATTCAAGAAACTTACTGTAATACCATTCTCCAAATCTCATTTTCATTCATTTCCCTGGATACCAATGGCTTATTGACGTAAGGATTTCCTTTGTGGTAGCTACAACTGTATATCAAAATTATATGAGGTATTTAATAATGACTCTGCGATGCAGAATTTCTGAGGAACTAATAATTGAAACCAATTTATACACAGTAACACACAAAGCAATCCTGAACAGAGATTAATAATCAAAAAAAAATTCTACAGTGACAGTGAATCACTGTGCATTGACCCAAGTGTAGCAAGTACACTATAGTTTGCTCCTCCTGTGAGGATTTAATTACTTCAGTACTTACTCAGCACACTTGATTTAACATCAATCTGGTAAAATACCTGACGGAATCACGTTGGCATCTTACATCTCAGTTTAACAATTCACGTTGCTGTTGATAACTTCCTAGCTCAGCTGTGGTTTATTTTAAATGTGTATAAAACAAAAAAAGCTATTATCATCAATACAAAGACATGTGAATACCAGCCTGATATAACTAATTTCTTATTTCCCTTAACACGACATTTTGAACTTGCCAAACATTTTGTTTCATAGCCTATGAGCAAACTCTTACGTATCCTACAGTACACACCAAATACTTGTTGATATATGTTGACATTAGAACTTTTATGAATTGGATATTAAATTCTGATATGTTACCTGCAGCTATATAATTAACTGTAATTCTAAATGCTTGCTGCTTAAAATAGACACAATAGTTCCACACTGAATTTACCAGAGCACCGCTGCTAAGAAGAATCATGAAGACAATGAAGGTCTCAAACCAGTTGTGTTCAACAATCTTATAGCAGGTTTTCCTAAGATTCCACCAGATTTTCCCCTTCCCATCTTCTACACTGACTTGACAGCATTTGAATCTCCGCACGCAGCCTAAGTGCAATAATAAATTTTCAGATGTCAGAATAAGGTAAATATTTATTAGGAATCATGATGAACAGAAGTCATTTGGCTTATTTCAGTACTACTGGAATAGATGCTTGTAAATAAGTATCTCCTATTTGATGTTTATCATTTCAATATTTGAAGTTACAGCTTGGTAACTCTTATAATACCTTCCAAAGAGAGAGAGAGAGCGAGCAAGCAAGAGAACAGTACACCTATGGCAGTACCTCTGAAGGAGTTACTAATACAAATAGAAAATACAACTATAATCACAAAGCTGCTTCTTGATTTTGTATAAAAATAGAATCCAGCCCAAATCAACACGGTTAGGTCTAATCACCTTGCATATATTTTGCTTTGCCTACCTTCTGTAAAACAAGCTTCTGGCTCCAGAGATTCTTCAGGTTCTGCTTCTGGCTGTTCCCCTTCTGGAGGTAGTCCGATATCAACTGTGCTGCCCTCTGATGAACTGGAAGCGTTTAATTTCTGTGAATGAAACCCCACATAATTATTTTTTTTAATTTTATTTATTTTGAATAAAGTCCATGTCTGAAATGCATACCAAAATATTTTGCATGTATTCCGTGCTCTGAAATTAAAATAATTTCTTATCTACAATCTATTATGCCAAATTGCTCTACCACAGGTGAGGTCACAAGATTAGAAACTACATCATGTGCATTTTCCCTATTGAAAATATTTTGATATTTTCATACAAGGAATTGCTAAAATTATTAGACTACTATTCTGAGCCACACATAAGAATTCTGAAATGAAATTTCAGTAAGTTAGGAATGGGTGCCTTCCATACTTTGCATTGTTTCATTATTCCAATCATGTGGCTGCATTTTAGATTACACTTCAGATAGCATGTATTAATATAAATAATTTTCCAACGTCATGACCAAACCAACAGCAAGCTGCACAGATGTATTTTCATGTCTCAGGTAAATGTTTTTCTATCAAGTCTGTGAAATCTAAAAAGTGTGAATATAAACTTTTCTTTTTCATTGACATGAAAACACATGTTATGAGTTGTATAGGATAGTTCAAATCTCTTTATTTCCAAAAGAGCAGCACATTACTTTAAGAGCAGTAGCTGATATTTTGCATTCTCACTTGCCAATGCATTTTCTGAATTTATTGTGCATTTTGAAACTACTTATTACTTTGGTACAGTACACATACATGTCCGATCACAATAAAAGCCACAAAAAAATCTTTATTTTTGGAAGACTAAAGTGAAAACAAACACTTTTAAACCAATACTGTCATAAACCAATCCTGCACCAATGACTCATACTGATAATATAATCCAAATCTTCAAAATTATTCTTTCAGACCATCACATTATGTTGGCAACAGACAAATATGAGTACTATAATAAGTAAAAGTAGTTTGATCATGGCATTCTATGACTCTTCTAATGTTATCACTATGTGGAGTATAACATCAGTAAAATGGCTGCATTGATAAGTAGCTAATTTTAAAAAGGGAATGATGTAAGCAGATATAGGATACAGTCTATAGGGAATTAACATTCAACAGAGAGATAGTCCATGGTAACATTAAAGATACATCTTTGCTGACACTTAAAACTTAAGTTAGAGGCATTATTCCTTTCAAACATATTTGAGAAGCTCAAAATTCTATACAGTTTTTTTGTAAAGGAAATGTAAGCAACGTAAGTATGTGAATACAGAAAGTACCATAAGACTAATGGAATTTTACACTGCAGACAATATTAAGTATGTTCTTCAAACAAGAGGAAGAGTAATTCCTTTCTCCCCCACCCTGGTTTTATCCAATCACACTGACAATATATAGTGCTGTGATTTTGACATAGGCTTAACTTCGGTTTTTTGTGTAGCATGGTGCACTATAGCCCGCATTTTAGAGGAAGACCAAACAAATGAACACATTTACTGTAGGGTATGTTATGCACATAATTTCGGTGATATCTGCACACCCATTTCCTTTATGCTTCTTTGCAAATCCCAAAGTACATATTCATATCTCATGTTTGTGCATGAGGTTTAGCATCTATGAGGCTAGGTCCAATGTACAAAAACACGGATGCACACTTTTCTGCAGATTAGTGTTAACAAATTTCCCATTGCAACATACTCAAATTATAGGTAGTGCACGGCAGTTTGGTCATTGTGGAATACTGCCTCTAAAATGGAGAAACTGGAAAGTATGGGATAAATACTGTAGTCCTCAAGTAAGGACCACAGCATTTAAACATCAATGGAAGTCAATCAGTTTAAGAAAAGGCCAGAAATATCATAAACACAAGGTACATTCCAAAGAAATTTATATATGGTGTTAAAAACTAATGTTTATCAATACAATACAGTAAATTATTTTTAAACTGAGAAGTGACTATCTGTTTGTATTATGTAGAGTTTTCTTAAAAAGTTGCTTGCATCATTCCAATCTGGACAGCATTTCTAGCAGAATGCTGTAGTAATAGCAGAGCAAACAGAAGTTATGAACTGGTTAAACCATAAGTTTGAAAGACCTACTGTCCATTCATTTACAGGAAAATTAAAGAGTTCAGTAACTCAGGTATTACGCAGTTAGTTTAATCAGCACATGTTAATTTTAAGAAAGGGTAATGAATTCCAATTACTGAAATTGCATAAGACTAACAGTTAACTCAAGATGGAAGATTAGTGATATCCACTATATGGAGAGACCAAAAAGATCAGGTAGAAAAGGTAGAAAATGATCAGTAGAACAGTCCATTATCAGGAACATCAGAAAACCATCTTTATTTATGTGGGGCAGTACGTATGGTGAGTAGTATCTTACAAGTCTCTTCTCACTGAAAATCTGGTATGCTTCTTTTAAAGAGCTGTAATAATAATCACAGGAGTTAAGCTAAACAGAAAAATCCTAAATTGAATCAACAGCAGACGATAATTGAAACACAACAATTAAATGCCTTATATCCCACTGAGGATTCAGTTACTCTTCTGTTGTTGATGTAATGGAGTATTTCCTTAGCATGCTGTTCTATTATACCAGAATTTAGCCACAACCCGATCAGTATATGAAGAAGCATATTATAAAAATTATTCAAGAAATTCAATTTATAATAATCCAGTATCATTTGGGGAAGAAAAAATTAAAAATTTTCAACAAAAATAATTACCTCTTTTTTGTTTATTTATTTGTTATTTTTAATATTGAATTTATTGTATGGCATTGCATACAATATTTATAAAATTTAGTATGCATTACAAAGACCTAGGAAGGTTTTATGATACAACTTCTTAAGATTTTACCAAATCAATTAAGCTCAATATGCTAAGAAAACTTTTCAGTAATAATCACATATTTCCACAGCAAACTTCTGCTCTGATATAAAGCAACTGACCCAGGGATGTTGTACTGATTTTTATGTACTCAACACAAAATCACCTGGGAATAGACCATGTTACTGCTAATTATGTTTTGTCCATATACTTTAATACATAGGAAGACTTCTTCTACCACTTACTGTGACTTGCCAGTGTCCACACATATGGAATCCAGCTGGACAGCTAGACTACCCCTAACTGCAGACCCTGGTATGTTAGGAATGCAGCATATGTCCCAGTTCTTTACCTTAACATATCTCAAATTTACCTTTGTACCTGATAAATTCTTCTTTGCTCTCCAGCACTATGAAAACTGGATTTAGGCAATGCTACATACTTAACACGTATACAGCTTTTTAAAAAACTGAATCTGTAGAAACAAGATAATTATCAAACACAAATGTTATCTTTGATAACATAGTAAGTCCTTTTAAAGCCTTTTTTATACCATGGCTCTAGGTTTCAGAAGTATTCAGTCACCCTTATTATGAGATATAACAGGATCAAGTATTACACATTCTTTGAGAGTTACGATGCTAGATTTTTTCTGAGTAGTATGCTAAGGAAATTATTCTCAGAAATATCTACTTTTCAAAACCTCAGAATGTACATACTCCATCTCCTTTTCACAGCAGACAATAAGGGGACAAAAGTACTCACAGGGTTCTAAAGTAGCAATATGTTGATCATCATAGAGATATATATCTTTTACATCACATCTACCAACAGCCTTGCCAGTCATGCTTTAGTCAGCAATACAGTACAGTATGAGATACAGATTTTAGTTTAGCTTTCAAGATAGAAACTGGAAGTGAAAAGCAGCTTGCCTACCAGAGCAGCATTGCAAAAAGCAGCAGCCAAGATTAGGTCAGGAAGTTTTTGACATAATTACTTTCTGAGCCTCGACAACATCTCATAGATTCATACAATTCTGCTTCACTTACAGCCAGGCCACTTTGAGCTTCTAACATTTCTTTCTTTGTTTGTTTTCAAGATGATTATCTGACATTAGCTGTACAGCACTTTGTTTAACTTTTTTTAATGAAGCCTGAGATTTCATGATTGGCCAGGATGCCGCTAATAGCTGTTGAAATCATAATTTAGGGGACTGAAGGAGCAAAGAGCAGAAAAGACATAAGCAGGAAGATGGCGCCAAGAGAAACCAACAATTTGGTTTTGCTTTTAATTTCCTTTCCTCATAAATACCTATGAAAATATTAAATAATGGATGAAAATATTAAATAATGGAAATTATATTGTTTTTATTTTCTCAGTGCTGTGTGGATGTCAGTATGAAAATTAGATGTTCTGTGATATAAATGGCAATATTATATCCAAACTTATGCAGTCTTTTTCAGTACAGCTATATCACCTACAAAATTGACCAACTGGTAAATATCATTGTAGTTCCACTGGTATAATTAAGTGGAATCTGGATGGCACTCTTTCTAGTGCTTATACAGTCAGGCATAATAACTCTATCAGTTCAAAAACCCAAAACATTGTAAATCAAAGCAAAACAATTCTGTGATGATTATTGTTTGAAAATACAGCAAAAAACCCCAGGATTCCTAAATCATAGTCTGCTCTGTACTTTATTGCTATTCATAATTCCTTTGATCTACTTATTTATGAGCATTTCATATATGAAAATACTTGCAGGAATGCTGGATGAAAGCAAAAGCATCGTAAGTAGCAGTGGAAATATTTGCAACAGCACTCCCACTGGAAGGTATTTAAAAAGGCTTTTTAATTCACACAAGTAATAGTGAAAGGATATTTCTGAAACAGAGCAAGAGACTGCTGTCTGTAAAGTTTAATTAAGTGAACTCCAATTAACTCTAATAACAACTTAATATCATCCTCTATGAATCACAATATGCCAATATAATGTGACCAATTCACAAACAATCCAAAGCCTAAATTCTTCAGAGTATCAAAGGATTTTGAATAATGAATATTTTAAACCAAAATCTGACTTAGCAGATAAATTGCTTGCAAAATATAAGACAAAAAGATAGGCAGTAAGTATATTTTAACAACACTGATTTACCAAACTGAAAGCAGCATCATACAACTATGGTGTTGTAAATATTATGGCAATGTTTAATAGGTGACATGTAAATCATACTGAAGTTGGAGACCTTTTGGTCCAAAATCAGTAGCTTATTTACTAGACCACTAAACTTTATTTATTAGTGGTAAGATAAGAATAAGCTTAAGTTTCTCAGGGCAGACAATTTTACATGTTTGGGGAAGTAGCCAATTTGTAAGCACAAATTAAAGAGCTATGGTAAGACTGAATTGGGCCAGATCTTGCTATCAGTTTTCTCTTTGCACCTCTACACTTGTAAGTGTAGGCGTAAGTAAGAGCAGAACTGATCTCTGAATGTTTGACCAGCCAAATACCAGTTTTGTATGAGGTTTTTTAACCAAATGATGGTCACATGCTTTGACTGTGGAAATTAAATTAATTTCATGCTTAATGGTGCTTCAAGTACTGCATATTCATCTCCAAAATAACTAAATGCTTATACGAGTACTGAAGAAAAGAATTTCTAAGGAAAAAAATGTGAAAAATAAAAACATAAGTATCACGAGTTTGCAAGTTACCTTCATTATAAGCTAAAATACAATAGTATGAAAGTTTTCCAAAATAGCTTGCAGCTTTTCGTTATCAACACAATTTATAGATGGACTTATATAAGCTTCTGATGAGAAACATAGCTTACATGTTACATATCCTATCTTCCTTCAAAAGGAAAGAAAACCCTTCAAAAATAGAATCCTGAAAACTTTACCGTCAAGATTGGGAAAGGTACAAAGCATGCACTGCAAAATACTATTAAAATATCATGGAAAGTATAGCATCTGAACCACAGAAATATTGGGGCTGCCGATCTCGCCTGACCATGCTTTGATGCGAGTCCCACGACTCAGCAGAGAGCAGCTGTGCATGTTTGTACTTTATTGCAATGAATGGGACAGGATCATAGCTGAAGAGCATGCAGGCCAGTCAATATCCATTAAAAAGTGATTATATAGTATATACACATAGATGTATAACTTGCTTAGGTAACCTGTGTAAAATTGGTGACACGATGCTCTGCCTCGCTAAAAGGCACCAGAGCTGCCCGCTTGACTGATCCAGCTTGGTTCTACTCCTGTGAGAAGTAAGAATGGTAGGAAATGAAGTTCAGGACACAGCACCTTTGCCTTTTTGCACTGAATACTGCTTAAAGTAAAATATACATTATTAAGGTGTCTGCAACAGCATTAGGAGATCCCGTATTTTTCAAGGCATTTAAAAATATCTTGTAACCTGGTATATCTTGGTGTAGTTACTAGCCTAGAAGTTACACTTAGCATAAAAAATCTAATCACTATACAGCTATACATGCATTACAAAATTTTCTATATAAACCATCCCTGTAGTACTTAAGGACCTAAAAAGGAAAAATTATAGTTTCTACGCTGCACAGCAGTAATGCAGCTCAGGTCCATGGACCTTTATGTATAGGCCAACGGACAGTGTGGTCCCACATTTGTTAATGGACCTACTTCCATGGTAAAGTTTTATTTGGGATTTGTTCTCTAGTTCCCTTATTACATTGTATGCCCCCACTACCATTCTTATGGACACAATGTTCTCATAATTAATTCTGGTTTAGGTTTCAGGCAATTTTCTATAAAATTCCTTGTAAATTCACACTTACTGGCGTATACGATACTGTATGTATTGTTTCTAGAAAGGCATAATCTAGTTAACATTTACATCAAAACACTGGAAAAGATGTATGTTATAATAAAGAATTTACCTAACTTTAATATACTTAATTAAAACTTGCTAATAAACAATAATTACTTTGTAGAAGTTCAGCTTATTGCCCTACACGACAGTGAATATGTATTTGCATGTGTATACATAGAGAAAAGCAAAAGCACACAGAGAGGCACTCATTAGCATCTGGCTATCTTGTACAGAGTGTTCTCACAGTACATAGATGCCTAAAGTGCCTTTCATTTGGGATACTGCTAATTGAACGTGGTTTGGTGGCAGTTTCTAACTTCAGTTGTTTTAATGTGTGGTACAAGCAATGACGTGACTGGCAGATCAACACTTGGCAACAGCAGAATCATATAAATGGGAAACCATGAGAGGAAAGAAATGCAAGGCACATTATGGCATGACAAAAAGATGAAGCCTTGAACAAAAAGCCATTTTTAGTCATTTTTTTAATTTAAACAATGCTTTCTTTTCCTATAGATCATTTTCATGACAAGAGTGTGTGTGTGCTAATAAGCCATCATTCTCTGTATCAAAACCCATGGTGGATAAGAATCATCTAGTGAAGAGTAGGAACTAGGATTAAGATAAAAAATGCACTTTTGTGATTAAGATGTATCTGAAATTTAGGCAGTTAAATAAGAAATATGCTCACAATGTCTTTGCTTAACTGCTATGTCTCTCTTGAAGATGCTTGAAATTTGTGAACATTTCCCTTCAGTTTTTCACTTTCGACTTCTGTAAGAGTAAGAAATTTTTGCCCTGAATACACTCAAAAGAGTTTCAGGCTTGATCAGTCAAAACTGCTTGGCACTAGCTCATTCCTGACTGAATATGCATTTCTTTGTCTTATCGCCTGATCAGTTTGCAGTTCCTGAAGCATGATTAACACACACATTTACTGGATTAAATGCCTCCAAGAATGCAATGAGGACACTGTTTTCTTTTAAATATTGTATCTGGAGTAGAAAGCCTTTCTTTTATGGTGGAACCTTAAGGACTGGAGTTCATGTCTCAAATGAGGGATAATCCGCTTTAAAATTTCCCCTAAGGGAATTCAAACCAGTATTTTTGTCACCTTGTAGAATAACCCAGTTGGGGTCTTTCCATTTGGAAAAGGAAAGATTTGGCTAATGAAGACAGTCAGCAGTCATATCATCCTGTTATACAATGAAGAAACAGATGCACCATTGTCATTGTTGTCGTACTCAGACCTGCTAACCACCAGCCTATAGATTTGAATAAGGTACATCCTCCATCTCTTCTACTGACATAATGCTCTTGTGCAGTAAATAGTTAAAGATTGAGCAAGCTACAAAAAGAAGCAAAAGAGAGAATGTTGGTGATCAGGGAATTCCTATGGGAAAGTCAGGTTTTGGTCCCTATTTCAAGGCAGTTTCTGCATTTTAGCCACAACTGACTGTTAAAAACTATGAAGATATTTTGTAGCAGTGGAAGATTTTGTTCTCAAAACAGATGCCTTAATCATTAGGCGCTACCAAAAGTCAGACTGCTTCTTGCTACCACTGTTCAGTGAATCACAAATTATTTTCTGCACAACAATTGTAGCTTCAGCATAAGAAATGGAGAATACTGCACTAGTACAGAACAGTCCCATGATTACATTTTTAAAAACAGACTTCAGCAACTAATTAATCTAATAATCACTAATGAAAATATTTAAATTACTTCTTTCTTAGTCATTTTAATGACATACAGTATTTAAATTAGAAGAATCCAATTACACTTCAAAATTACGTTTTGCAGAGAAGATGCCTATAAGCATTATCAGAGCTATAATCTATTTTCATAAAACTTCAGTTAATACGTACATTAACTTCATAACTTTTAGAAAAGAACAATCACAGAAAAATTATATAGGACAATTTCAAACATGGTTTACTACTACCATGAGTAGTGGTAGTATCAGAATCAGTAACATCACCAGAATTAATATGATACAGGTGGAAGCACAAAATAAGAAGTGAAGAGAGGAGAGTTTTCCTGGGTGCATACTTTCCATCATACTAGGACTTCCCAGACATCTCAGACTGTATCTGTGTCAGAAAATTTTCTTTTAGTGTCATTCATACAGTAATATCATCTAAAGCATCATTGCCAGTTACAGTATATCTGCAGAATAAACTAACAGTATCTTCTTCAAACTTTCCAATTGAGGCATTTAGAAAGTTTTATGAAAAATGGTACGTTTAGGTTGACAGCACCCTTGAAACTGATAAAAATACTATACTAACTTTACAGACAAATACAGAATGACAGATGGGTATTTTTTACTCCACCAAGATAGCAATAAATATTTTGTGATGAAGAAATCCAAAGTATTTTGTTTCCTAACTTTAAATTAAGACACTTTATTACCAAACTTTCAGTACATCCTCTAGCTATCACTAGTTGCTAAGCAGGGAAAAGGCTGAAAGTGATAGATGGACTTGAACACGATTAGCAGGAAAAAAGAACAAACCCAGAAGGACCAGGCCTATACCAAGACACTATGTGATTTACAAAAAGACAGAAAAAGAACCTGTGCCATTACTGTCATATGCAATCACTACAGATGATCTCACTGATAGCAGTAGAATTTGCTGCTCCTTTGGCAGCAGTAAGTTTCGAAACAGTTAACAATGGGACAAACAATGGAACAGCAAAACAATGCAAAGACAGAACAATGCACTAGCCCTGTGCAATGTAAAGGTGCCTGAAGAAGATTCCTTTTTTTATCCTATGTACAAAGAAGAACAGAATCAACCAAAATCCTCCATTCAGACCAAGAAACTTTCATATAATCACCCTCTTTGTTACACAGAACAATTAAAGGTTAAACTACAACAACTGCTTTGCTCTACACTCAAGTCATGGTTTTGAAGAGTAAGATAAATAATAATACAAGCAATCTGAAAAAAAATTAAAAGAACAATAGACATTTCTGATAAGAAATGAGAAAATATGACTAAATGTGTATTCATTCTGTACAAAAAAGGATCTCAGCGTGAGAATTACTAGAATCTTATCTATATTTATACCTTCAGATTCAAGCACAAGGAAATCATTTATGAAAACCTTGATGTTAGTTTATATCTACGCCATAGCATGCAGTACTGTTCAAAAATACCCATGCTAATACTTAGTATTAGTAATACTAGTAGTTAGCATCAGTACTAAGTTTAGCATAGACTTACTCCGGTTGAAGTGGTGTGCCTCCACCATGTACAATTGGCAGGATAGAGCACTGGGTTAACACAATAACAATGGCTTCAGCATCCACTGTAACTCACTAAGTGCTGGCTCCGATATGTCCATTTGGCACCACATTGTGCCAGAAAGAGGTACATTTTATTATGGTCACAGTGGGTAACAGACTCAAATATCTTAAAGCTTTGAAAATGACAACGGGTAGCCATATGAAAAGATCTTATACTGAGATATAAAGCTTCATAACTTTTTTACCATAAGGCCATTATTTGACTTCTTCAGTGATTCTGCTACTATCAGATGGGTTATTAGTGATTTATATGAATTTGTTTAGTGATGCTGGTCCAGTATTCAAATGTACTTCTGATGTATCTAGATGTATTTTGACTATATAGAAAAGGTTAAAAGCATTAGAATGAACTGTTAATTTGACAGGTGGCGCTCCAGAAAGCAGACAAGAGAGTAAATAAACTGCACTGATGAAATAAGCATGGAGAAACTTGCATAACCCCCCGACATTTTGTAAGACTTTTGGTATCCAGGGCTATTAAATTGGTTAATTTTCCTGTTAATGATTTAACTAAACAAAATAGAAAAAAGGGTTAATTTTCTTAAAAATTGTCTTATGCATCTTGACTATTACTGTAAATGCAATACTTGTACTACCATCTCATTCAAAACCAGCAACCTTACATCAATTTACCTTAAATACCATTACAAGTTTCCATATGCAGTTATACAAGAATTAAATAGCAATTTGAATTCAACACTAGTAACCTTAGGAAATAAAGAAAAGCATCAGAGCATTTTAAATATAGAAATGGTCCTACCTCTTTGCTTTCTTCCAGGTCTGACTCGCTGCTGAACTCCTCTGTATTTAAATTTTCAAAATCTGATTCCCCGACAGCAATTGGCACTGTCACAGTGAGACTTGGGTTGTTTATGAATGACATGTAATCACTTTCATCAACAACATATTTTTCCACACTGCTGCCTATACCACTGGTAGTTCCATTCCCTTCTTTAAGATAGGCAAGATTTTTACCTATTTCTACTATTGTGTGGTTGGAAATACAGCTGTCTTTTTTGTTGTTTAGGTCTTCAAGAGGTTTGATTTCATCTAAAACTTTCTGCTTTCTAACAAAGGCTTTTTGGATGAATTCACGCACTTTTCTCTTCACATAATCTATGCCTTTCTGAATCCTTGCCACAGCAATCTGTAGATTGTTCATCTCATTATCATCGTCTGTAGCAGCAAGGTTGTCTGAACTAAATGAGCTCAGCAGCAAGGCCAAAAAGAGGTTGAGTACCTAAAAGACAGTAAGGAGAAAATATACTGGATCTCTTATTTTTAAGTCATAAAAGTAATTCCATTATGGGTTGTTCAATATGACATAATTTTTTTTTCACAGATAGCACTTTATTTCAACCCACCTTCCTGCTATTCTTTCCAGTCCATAATCCCTGTCCCCCATAGTTTATTATAACTTGCCAAAAATATTTGTAGCTTGTTTAACTTGACTAATATAGGTGAAAATCTGAGCTGTTCCTTGACTTTCTCCTCCACACTGGAAGTAGTGCAGGTCTGCTCCTCAAAATGAAGAATGACACAAGGAGGCAGGATACAACATGAGGTAGTAACATATGCAAGCTACATCCACTGTAGTGTTCATAGTCAGGGGAATACAGGCAGACTCCAGTCTTCTACAGTTCAACAGACCATAGTTTCAGTGTGTTTAATTCAGAATATAATAAACTTATATATTTGCCAAGAATATATCAGTCTAATTTTGTTTTGGGTAGGAAAACTAGCTAAGAGATAAAGAGTCCACAGATGTGATACACCTCAACTTTAGGAAATTATTTCAGACTTTCTTGCATGACGTTTTACAAACATACAAGAGAAATTTGGACTACATGTAATTATGACAGACTGTGCAAAACTGATTAAAAATCATATTAAAATTATATTTGTCAATTCTTCCTGTTCAAACATGCAGCATATTTTAGAAAGTATACCACAGGAGTCTCACATTAGTCTGGTTAAACTTGGTATTTATGCCTGTGGATAAGCATATTTATAAAATTCATGGATGATACCAAAAAGAGAAGGGATGCTAGCACTCAACAAGAAAGAACTACAATTAAGCATAACCATGGTAAATTGGTGAAATGACTCAAAATCAATACAGCATTTAATTCTGAAGCAGTAGTGTGGAAATTTTGGTTAAAAAAAATGAAAAGTACATATACAAAAGGTGTGAAAACTGACAAGGTAGAAGCACTGCAGAAAAGGGCATATAGACTGCATCAGGAAGGCAATACTGGTACAGAAATTTCATGTGTTATTTGGGGATGTATCACAAGGAATGTTCGGTGTAATACATGGAAGTATAATTATTCCACATTATTCAGTACTTTTGCCTCTATCCAAAATGCTGCTTGGGAGGAATGCAGAGGCCAGTATGAAAAGGGATAAGTAGTTTATAAATCATCATCTATGAGAAAAAACTAAACAGATAGGCTTATTTTGTTTCAGAAAGAAAAGACTGAAAGTGGAAACAGTAAGCCTTTAAGTGACATAAATGTTGTCATGAAGACCAACTGTTTTCCATCACTATTGATACCAGTCAGTTTAATGAAATTAATTACATGATCTCCTAAAGTCCTTCACCAATCTTCTCTGATTTCTAAATCGGAAAAAATAGGAAATATGTTCTAATAGTTTTTAAAAATCCCCACTGATTACATACCACTAGGTTTCCAATCACCATGACCATCATGAAGACTGTAAGGCACATAGTTTGGCCAGCAACCTCCATGCAGTCCCACATCGTTTCTATCCATTCTCCACACAGCACTCGAAATACAATCAAGAAAGAGTGGAAAAAATCATGCATGTGCCAGCGTGGAAGTTCACAGTCACTGGAGATCTTGCAGACACATTCCTTGTAGCTTTTCCCAAACAGCTGCATCCCAACCACAGCGAAAATGAAGACAATGATGGCCAGCACCAGGGTCAGGTTCCCCAAAGCCCCCACTGAGTTGCCAATAATCTTAATCAACATATTTAGAGTTGGCCAAGATTTTGCCAATTTGAAAACTCGAAGCTGCAAAACAGAAGAATAACAAGTAGTTATTCATGTTACTAATTGTAATGAAATTATTTCTATACATATTTCAGTTACCCTGTGTCCAAGTCACGTCTCATGTAACCTTTAGAAACTTTAATTACAAAATTTGTATTTCCAGTTCTTTCTACAATACTAGACATCAGCAGTCTTAAGTTCTGATTCAAGTCATAAGAAGTAAATAATACTGTCTCTATGCTCATTTCAATTACATTGCAATTATCACTAAGTCTCCAATTCAGACTTTGCGTCTTTTGGTGACTTCAGATGCCTATAAACAAGTTGTACTTTTTGGACAAGTTGGACAAAACAACCTTTCTCCTTTAGTTAACTCTAAGAGAATATTACTAAAAATAAACCAGCACATATGAAATGTGATCAGTCTGACAGGACTGTACGTGTACAGACACTCCCAGATCTCTTTCATCTTAACTGGCAGAGAGATGGAAGAAATGGTTTTCCTAGAAAGAGAAACAAGCTAGAGTTGTTAATGACAGGCATACAAGTTACTTGCAAGTATCTTTAACAATATCCTTTCCGTCATTTAAAATAAGAGTAACGTGTCTTACAAAGTTTGTCATACAACAGTGAGAAAAACAGACAAGGAAAGTGTTATATTAAAGTACAACTTGAGACAGACAAGAAGTAATTTATTTGGAAAGATACAGCAAGTGTTCAGACAGTTGAAAGAGGAGAACACTAACAGGAATCTAAATCTAAATATAATTTAATGGGATGAGACATTGATAAAATATATAGATATGAAGTTAAAAACATAATTCTATTATGGAAGGACAAGTCAGTCCAGACATATATTAGACTTTAGGCAAAATGCAATATAATGCTACACAGAGAAGAAACAAATAGATGAATTAAACCCCCTCTTTTTTAAAGTAAGTTATTTAACTTTTATCTTACTTTTTGCTTTATTTAACGAAAAATTTGAGCTTGATGACTAGGAATTCTATCTTCATGTCTCTTACTGTCTAGGTCTTTTCAGAAAAGGATTTGAACATCAACTTGCATGCTAGCCTAATGCTCATCAAGACTAAGGTTTTTCAAGTTCCTATTCATGACAGAGAGATCTAATAACAGACAGAGATACTGTAGTGACTTCCGAACAGAAAAGCTGTTAAGCAGCAGATAGACCCTTGCAGAGAATGGTAAGAGGAAGGCTGGTAGTGATGAAAAATCCCTATCCACCCTACTCTCTTCTAAAACTAGCCATGTAAGCAAACTGGTAATGGAAGTCTATCAGCTAAAACTGTGAACGAACTTTTGTTAACTAAACCATTATTTACTAAGCGATGTACTAATCTTCAGTCACAGGTAGTGAGGGCCTGTGGCTCTTGCATTTTTTATTCCCTTATCTATGGAGAAAATGACCCTAAGAGATACTGCCATCAAAAAAAGTTAATCCTTAAAGCACACTCACTGAATTGATGTTGACACCTTGAAGAAGAAATAGACGTTACTAAGATATGTAAAACAAATGACATAATAGATACATGCCATCTAGTGGACACGCAATTTAGTATTTTATAAGTTCTTATGAAAAGATCTTCTGTCTTAGCCAAATATATAATGTTTAAACGAAAAATGCGTAACATACATGCAAAAATACAAAAATATAATGTAGAAACATATTTTGTTTAGTATATTTACCAATCGGAATGATCGAAGGACAGATAATCCTTCTACATTTGCAAGGCCAAGCTCCATTAAACTAAGACTCACAATAAAACCATCAAAAATATTCCAGCCCTCTTGGAAATAATAATAAGGATCCATGGCAATTATCTTGAGAAACATTTCTGCTGTGAAAATTCCAGTAAACACCTGCAAGGAAAATACAGTTTCTTATTCCAGTTAAATGAGAAAATATTAAAATAAATAAAACTAACTATCAACTTTTGGTGAGTTATATCTTTAGCAAGAAATCCATTGTATATCTGAATAGCTTCTCTATATTGCCATACTTTGGAGTTAGGAATTAAATTCAGATTTGATGCTCACATATGCATCGCAATGTTTGGTTTCCAAAGAAAAAGATGTAAATGGGAAAAATATGGGATTTTCCTATTCTGCTAATATGCATGTATAAATACCGAGACAGAGAATCTCTTCTGATTTTAATGCTCAGCTTTTCCTCCTTAGATCTCATCTTTGCCCCTGGGACATCTTTTTGCATCTAGGCAAAAAGATAAGTTTATGAGAGGGAAAATTGTTTTATTAAGAAAAAAATTATACTGAAAGTTAAGCAGAACTGTTGTTCTTCAGAATGACCTGCAGAAGGCACTGTCACGCCATTTCACTGTTTCCTGTGGAGTTGCAGTATATCTGCCATGCTTACTGGGTCTTTCCCTCTACAATTCCCTGAACACCCAGGACCTCAGGAGGTGCTAGTGAGGAGCGGAACAGGTGTAGGAATCGAACTGAAAGTTCTTATGATTTGCAAGTACCCATCCAAGAAAAAATATTAGATAGATTCCTTTAACCAGCTTCAATGAAAGAAGCTGAAGGTTTCAAAAATCAAAACGCATATTGACTCAATAAAACTTACTATCTTTTGCTCCATAAAGCAAGAGTGGTGAAATCCACAAATGTCAAAAAGAGGGATTCAGTACAACTTAAATTTAAATTCAACTATCCCAGGCCTATAAATATCTGGTCAATATTTTCTTTTAAATATATATACACGGGCCACAGAAGAATTATTTAAGAAAAATGCATTTGACATACATGGTACATCATGAAATACTTACAAGGTTTCCTACTGAAAGTACACCACTAAACTGTTCTGTCATTGGATAGTGCTCCATGGCCATGAACAGAGTGTTCAGGACAATGCAGATAGTAATGGCTAGATCAACAAATGGATCCATCACAATCAAATTTACAATATGTTTGACTTTCAGCCAGGGAGTACAGCAGTCCCAAATCAAGCAAGTGTTAGCAAATTTATACCAGCATGGTGGGCATTTCTGTCTGGATTCTTCCAGTTCTAGAGAGAAAAATGAAAATAACATTTTAAACATATTTCTCTATTGCAGTATCACCTGGGTATTTCCGTGAGGCCTAAATGCTGTTTTCCAAGGTACTGTTGATAAATTGTTGATATTGTAGACCTTTTGAAACCAATGCTGCTGTCAGTCAAAATAAATTGCAATTAAAAACAACTGTCCCACTGTGTTTTAAATTTGATCTAAAAAGAATGCTAAATATTCAATAGACAAAGTAACCATTCACAAGCAAATGCTACATAGGACGTAAAACGGAAATTTGCCTTAGAAATCTGGCATACAGGATGGGTGATGACTGGATTGAGAGCAGCCCTGAGGAGAAAGACTTGGTGGTATTGGTGATGAAAAAGTGAATATGAGCTGGCAATGTGTGCTCACAGCCCAGAAAGCCAATCTCATCCTGTGCTGCATCAAAAGAAGTGTGGCCAGCAGGTCGAGGGAGGTGCTCCCCCTCTGCTCCGCTCTTGTGAGACCCCACCTGGAGTACTGTGTTCAGCTCTGGGGTCCCCAGCATATGAAAGACATGGAACTGTTAGAGCGGGTCCAGAGGAGGGCCACGAAGATGATCAGAGGGCTGGAGCACCTATAAGGACAGGCTGAGAGAGTTGGGGTTGTTCAGCCTGAAGTAGAGAAGGCTCCGGAGAGAACTTATAGTGGCCTTCCAGTACCCGAAGGGGGCCTACAGGAAAGCTGGGGAGGGACTCTTTATCAGGGAGTCTAGTGATAGGATGAGGGGTACTGGTTTTAAACTGAAAGAGGGTAGATTTAGATTAGCTACTAGGAAGAAATTCTTTACTGTGAGGGTGGTGAGATGCTGGAACAGGTTGCTCAGAGAAGCTGTGGATGCCCCATCCCTGGAAACATTCAAAGCGAGGTTGGATGATGCTTTAAGCAACCTGGTCTAGTGGAAGGTGTCCCTGCCCATGGCAGAGGGGTTGGAACTAGATGATCTTTAAAGTTCCTTCCAACCCAAAACATTCTATGATTCTGTACATAGAATGAATAAAATATTTAAAATTTTCCTCATGAAAGATAGACACTTAGAGCAAACCCTAAGTCAGACAACTATTTAGACAGTATTATGGTCCACGTGTGCAAAATTACTCATGATTACCTTCCCATTTGCTATTTTGGGCATAGTCATTTCAGCCTCAAAGTAATATTTTTCCCTTTCTTACAAGTAATTGTAAGTGTAGTTACAAGTGAAATAGCTGCCTTAAAACACCACTACTACTTAAAGTATCATATATTTAAGAGCACTTTATGGCCTTTTCATACAAAAATTCTGTGTTACATACCTTCCATTGTGTTAGTAAGCATGCTGGCTATACTCATTGCTCTTTGCCTTGCACTAGGATCTGTTAGGTAGTCCATAGGAACATGATAAGAACTAGACCGTCTCTTTCTTAAGTCAGTTTCTGTAGTAGTGCCCTGAAAATAAAACACTGATAAAATACTCTATTGATTGTTCTTTTAATAAGAATAACACTGTAAATTATTATAAAAGTATAATGGTTTAAAACACTTTACTCTCCTGCACCATGCTCTATTTATGTCATGGTTTTGCAATAGACTAACATATGCCTAACTTTGTATATAGCAAATAGCCAAATACATCAGTAGGATTGCTCTTATGATAAAGGATTATGGTTTTAAGTATTTTGCTGAAACAAGGCTGAGACATTAAAACAGATTTTAGACTATAATCAGTTTTTAGACTATAAAAAGTGCCACAATGCTTGTCAATGAGCTCTGCCATAAATATCTTTCTAATTAGGCAGTGAAGCCTTTTTCTAAACATGAAAATGCACAGCCCACACAGCTAGCAGTAAAAGCACAAACAGTAAATCTATTTTCTTAAGATAACTCTTAACTTAGAATACATTATCAATTTCCTAGAACATGTTTTCAAACAAAATAAAAGAAAAAATACTTAATAATGTTGACATCTCAAAAAAAAAAACCCTAGAAAAATTAACTATGTGACAGGAACACTATCACAACCCATGGAAGTTGTACTATCAGTGTTATATCAAAAGTTTCATATATGGTCAGCGGGAAGTTAAATACTCATTTAATATATTCCATTAAGTAGATATAATTTTGTTTTTCATTTTGATATCCTATCTGATATACGAATCTTCCAGTTAAGTCTTCAGTTAGCATAATGAATCAATGGGTATGAGACTACACATAGTACATTTATTCAATGGTTTACTATGCTATTCTGTTAATTCCAGTAAATTAGCATGAATTTTCAGTTTCTGCTTTAGCTTATAACTGGAATATATGAAAGGAGCATCCACAGAAAGGCCAGAAAGGGAGTCATTCCCAAGTGACTAAATCTGTAGAAACAGTAGCTGATCATACAGGGAGAGGACATCATGCCTGAGCTATTGCAGACTTTCTTACATTGCTAGCAGTGGCTGCTTTATCAATCATCACCTCTGGCAGAAGCTGTCCAGTAGGTGACATCAGAGCTGGCGGCCCACCGACCAAAGAAACTACTCCATTGCAATCCACAGTGCTGTGCATCTTCCCATTTGCTGGAAGTTGAGGGATTGTCCTGGATGACCTACTGGCCTGGCTAATGTTACTGTTGCGCCGTTCACCATGTCTATGAGGAACAAAGAGAGAATCTCTTCTGCTCTCATTGTCTTCAAAAGTGCTGTGCTCATCATCAGCAAAGTCATTTTCTGATCCTACATCCTTTGCTCGACCTCTGAAGCTGAAAAGACTTGTTCTGCTATTGCGCCTTGGGGAAAACAGGGAGCCACGAATGCTCAGCAAAGACTGTAAGCAAATAAAAACAGTGATTATCAGATGAAAATCCCTTTAAATATAATGTTTGCATACAGGGGAAAAAAACACAGTGTTAATATGTCTTAAAGGGTAAGGTCATCTACAAAGAAATGAACTGGTACAGCCCCCCCCCCCCCCCCGATATACTCCCTTTTGGATAGTAAACAAAGAGCACATAAGTGACAGACAAAGACTAGTTATTTTACTACTTTGGATATATGAAATCAATTGGTTTAATTAGAGTAAAAGAAACTGCTTGACAGAATTGTTTCCTCTGCCATTCTGCCTGTTTTATTGCCAACTGTTCATAAACTGAGCAAGCACATCTAGACACTGTTTACCCCAGGTTGGCATTAGTCTGACAGACTGAGTAAATAAAATTTTAGGCAAATTTCCCGTCACTCAGTCTGCACACAGAGGTAGCTCCTAAATACTTCCTAGTTTAAAATACATACATATTTTTTCAGATACTAGTCAAGTAGGCCACGATAAGGTTTTTCTTTCTTTTCTAAAGTCTTAGCTATTCTGAATATGTGAAGATATGCCTGCAATTTTATATGAAAAGTCTCACTAATTTTCATCAGTTTGCTCATACGAGTAAATGTTCTGCTATGGGAGGATCTTTTCAGGATCAGAGTCAAAATAATGCTCTAACGTTGCAAATAATTATACATGTTCTTAATTTTAATTCAGATCAGTGATTCCCTTTCCTTGATTGATTGGCATTAGCACCCAAGACCTCTATGAACAGCAGAGATGATACATAAGAAAGCAGTGTCTTTGTTTCTCTTCTGCAACTTATCTTTATGGACCTGAGCCCCATTGTGCGAGGTACTGCAAAATGCAGAACAAAAAGGCCCTCTGCAAAGAACTTATCATCTAAGTGTAACACAACAGATGGATACAAAAAGAGAGGGAATAAAAGGGGGCAAAATTGATGGGTATGATAAACAGTGGTCGTAGCTCACCTGAAGTCACTTCCCTGTCAAGCTTTCTGTAGGCAGCATGGTAAAAGAGAGTTTTAAAGAGGGATTTGAGGAAAGCAATGAAGTGTTCTGTGGAAACTCATGGGAGCTTCTTCCAAGCATGAGGGGCAGCATACCAGAAAGAACTCAAAGAAACTAGTTTGAAAATTTAACAGGAGGTTATGGATGCTGGCATGGGTCTGTCAAAGCTGGGACTTCACTTGTTTACTGTAAGTAGACAAGGTGGGTTGGGAAGAACTTTAGGCACAGTATGTTTTATGGTATTAAAAAAATATCTTTAGGTACTAGTAAATTAGGTAAAAGCAATGAGATAGGTTAGTGCTCTTTGCAACAACATTCTTGATGAATACATCAGTAATTGGGACATGTAAATAGGTCCAAGTTAAAAATGATTAACAGTTGTGGGCCCAGAGTAGAGTTTTGAGAGATAGAGAGAGAGAGGAAGAGAGACGGGAACTAGCAAAAGGCCTCATGGAAAACCCTTAGAAAACTGTCAAAGGGGTAAAAGGATCTTCTAAAGCACAACTAAATCAGGAGAATTGAGAGGAGACAAAATCATGAATGTACGGAAGAATAAGTTTTCAAGAAAAACATAATGGTCAGTTACATGTTACAGCAAGTGAAATGTCAAGGAAAATGTCAAAGATGAGACATAAACCTGAGTTTTGTCTAGGAAACGGTTTTTAAAAACTGGTGAGTGGAATTTCTGTTTAATGGCTAGAACCCGGAGTGAAAAGGAAGTAGGGCTGGAAAATCAGAGGGGAGGGGATTGCTAACCTGTCACAGTAAACAGCTGTAAATGAACTTGCAGATGAAAAGGTAAAAGCAGCAAGTTGTATGAGGAGTGCTTCATGTCAAACAAGATGGATGAATTGAGCTGCAGTTGAATAAGGCTGCAGTTTGAATGAAGACACAAGCAAGAATATGCACCTAAGGGATCAGGTGAGTCTTCAACATGAAGCTAAAGTCAATGGATATAGGTGTCAAAATTTGTAAAAGGAACAGGATGAGTCATGAACTAACCAAATTCAGCAATGAAGTCTTACACAGGCTATTTAGATGGTTAACATAAAATGGTGGCAGACGAAGGATGGGGGTGGGGTGGGGTGAGGGAGGAAGGATACAGTACTATTAAAAATGGAGGTACATTAGGAAGTAAGAGGAAGGAGGAGTTAACTTGGCAGAAATAGGAAGCCAGAAACATTATATTCCCACCACAGTCTGGTCGAAGGCGGGCAGTCCTTAATAAGAAAATATTGGATGAAGAGGTCTGAACTTCTTTGAGAATGGGAGCTGGAGAAAGTGATACACGAAGAGAATATGGATGCTCATGATCTATTTAGGGATGAAACAGGCTTTCCAGAGGCATTAATAGAAGAGGATTAAAAAGGAAGGAATTAGTTTAGTAATAGTGACTAAAAAGGGGGAGAAAGCAAGTTGTAACGACCAGGGAGAATCAAGAAGGTGGTGATAAAAGGAAGCATACTAAGGCACACAAAGGGGCAGAAAAAGGACAGAATGTATGTGAGATCTGGACTCGAAGTGCCGAGGGGAGATTTGGAGGAGGGCAAATGAAGAGGAGTTCTGAAAACTGTAGAAGGGATAACATAACAAAACTATCAAATGAAATAAATGTCTGGATGGGAGATGCAGATGGCACTCTGAGTCACTAGTGCTTCAATGCAAGAGAACACATGCAAGGACACATTGCCACAGATATTTCCACCTTCTTTAACATAACACAATTAATGGTCTCACACCAATTAATTTGTCAAATTTCACATGAACATTTATGCCATTTCTACTGGGTTTTTTGCAACCCAAATTGAGTACTTTTCTGATTGAAAATATGAAAATCCTTTGTATGTGTGAACCAAATTTTGAAGCCACTGATCATACTGAATACATCCGTCTTGATGGGGAGATAGGTCCATTTTCATTAAGAAACTTGAAATTCAGCTCATATTAATTAATACACATTATTTTGATTTTTCACACATAAATTCAGAATAAAAACAAAATTCTTACAGTTTAATCTTTGGCTGCAAGTATTAACATGATCATACTTTGATTTAAGATATTAAAGAATTTGTGGTACCTTTTGCAAGAATTGACCAAACTACTTTACAGGGGTTTGTTTACATGATGAGTAAACAACAAAGGTGTTTAAGAGGTAATAATACAATGGTACCTGATGTGGGGAAGAGAATCTCTTTTCATATGTCAGTCTATTGCCTTCAATGGAAAGTCGGAAGCCTTTCCTTTTGATGCTGTCCTCTGATTCAGATTTGTGAAATTCTTCCCCATCCTTCTCCTCGCCTTCAGATTGTTCTTTTTGCTTTTTTTTCTTTCTTCTATTCCTCCTCTCTTTAGCACTCTTTGAGCTCAGTTTTGATGCCTCAGAAGAACTTTCGGAGAACCCACCTATTCCACCTACTCCACTATAATCTCTGGAGTCAGCTGCTGCAGCTGCTGCTGCCGCCTATACATACAAGCACATATGCAATTTACAACATTTATACAAACACACACCACTCACTATTTTAAATTTATTGCCATTCTTAAAAAATTATGATTTTGAAATTAAAAATACGATCACAATTCAATAAACGCAGCGTACCATAAGAAGTGTAATTTGTGAAATACCACAGAAACCATCATTTGCCACTGCACCATAAACCAGGAACTAGAGCAGCACAAGGGAAAACTGCTGTCAGAGAACCAAGTTAACAAGCATCTGGTTTAGACTTGAGCAATAAGTTGCAATGGATTTTTCACCTAAAATATTATGTAAAAGTAAGGAATCAAGTGTCAAACCATAATCAGAGATTTGACTTAAAATGCAGGCTACTAGAGACCTGTTGCTGTTTGAAGTTTCAAACATTTGTGGAGCATTTGATTAACAGTTGTTTACAAGTTGTGGTTAAAAAGCACCACACAAACCAACTAACCAACCAAACAAAAAAACCCTTTTGCCAGGTGCTTATAGGAAAGACAGTTCAAATTCTGCTCTATGTGGCCACATGCCAAGCAGACATTATCAGTTATCCTATTAAAGATTTCTGAGTCTTCAAAACATGAAAAGGAATTTCAAAGCAGTATATAATCATGATGTCTGTACCACAGAAGCATTTTCTCCAGTTTCTCACTTTTTCGAGTTGTCTTTAAAACTGGAGCACTATGGCTTTCTGCTGTGAGAGCTGGGGAAGGAGTAGAAAAACCCGGATGTTGCTGAAGCAAAATATTTCTCCCACAGCACCTACAATAGTTTTGCTTCTGTTACTTAAATAAGTGGAATTCCTGGGCTTTTTCCCCCAAATCTCCATCTCCATTTCACAGCATCACAGAATAGCTGAGATTGGAAAGGAACCTCTGGAGGTCATCAGGTCCACTTCCCCAGCACAGAAAGCATCACCTAAAGCAGGTTGCCCAAGACAATGTCCAGACAGCTTTTGATTATCTCCAAGGATGGTGATTCCACCAGCACTCAGGGCAACTTGTTCAAGTGCTCAGTAAAAAAGTTAATTTCCACCTCCAATTTGAAAATCAAGTACTTTAGCTTATTGGTTATCATTTTGGTCACAAATTAACAGGTTCACTCAAGCCAGCAGAAACAATGCAAAGGAAAACATTAAGGATTGTTTGCAAAAGGAAGGAATTTATAAGACTGAAGGTAATATATTGTTAGGAATAGGGGAGTAAAAGTATTCTCATATGTGGACACAAAGCATCCGATCACAATCATGAGTGGAAGACGGAATTTTACTTTATAGGGATACCTGAGCTTCTTCCTGTTGCTTTTTCAGTTGTTCCAGCATTTGCTGAAATTCTGCTTCTTTCTGTTCCGCTTCTTCCATGGTTGCTTGATTCTGTTCTTCATAGGCCATGGCAACCACAGCCAGGATCAAGTTAATCAAGTAGAAAGAACCCAGGAAAATGACCAAAACAAAAAATATCATGTATGTTTTCCCAGCAGCACGCAGTGTCTGGGGAAAAAGAAATAATACACATTTTTAGCAAACTTTTAAACACTGTTGCATAACATGGTAACATCTGTGTTACAATCTAGAAATACATTATAAGATTGCTTTGGGTCAGCACAAGATGATTTAGTTACTTTTTCCATACACAAATAGTTTTATATCCTGGCTACATGTGCAAAAATCCAAGTTTTGTGTCTACTATGGTCAAGGTAAATAAGATCCTGTAGTTTGAATACTTCAGAACGTCTACTAATGAAAATATGTAGTAGCAATTGCTGCCCCCACTATACATCTGTATTATAGACTTTAAATCTAACAGTAGTGGGGCCACTAATCAGCATCTTACCTTCTTGTCTCATCAGTCCCAAACAATGCCACAAAGACAGTGCAATATACGAAACATCATGCTGCAAAACATCACTGTCCTTCAGGTTAAGAATACGTGTAGTTCAGGGACAAGATGTAACCTTTTCAAAGACAATATATTTGTACTAGACTGCAAATAACTTTAACTAGCATCTATTTACAGCATGTTTGGGCAAGAAGCTTTAACAACTTAAGTTCATTTAAGTGAAAAGAAACAATAATGCTTAACCAACTTTACAAAATAGCAGCTATTTCTTTTTATGTATTTCAGTGGTACACGGGAACCTAAATCATGAACAAGGTCCCTATTGTTTTAGACAGCTTACATATATGAAATAAAAGATGATTTCTGTCCCAAAGGCCCTAGGGACACGTGAATGAAAATAACTATGCAAATACTATGTAGTAATGGTATTGGTGATGGTGCTGTTTATTTTAATAAGTCCTCACCAGCTGGTAAAGATTCTCCCAAAAGTCCTGAGTCATCAATCGAAACAGTGACAAGAATGCCCAACTGAATGTATCAAAACTTGTGTAGCCATAGTTGGGGTTTCTACCAGCTTTCACACATATATATCCTTCTGGACATTGACTACAAAAGAAGAGGAAATGCTATTTTTAACAACTACTCTAAATTACGATATGCTATAGTAAATCACAATATTGTTCAGGAGTACCAGTTGCTAATGAAATTATGAACAAGTAAAATTTTATTCTACATACCTAAGATAAAAATATATATCTTATTGGTTTTCATTTTTTCATTCGATTTCCTAATGATATTTCAATGCTTTACTAATATAACTAATAGTAGTCTACCCTTCCCCACAATTTGTCATATCAACACATCTTAACCAGGACAAGAGAAGAATGTCAACTAGCATGGCTGATGATAAACAGTTGTCAGTAAGCTGGCAGTTAATTTATGCACATAGCACTCGTGGTTACTTTTATAAAATTAGCTTAAGATGCTGAAGAAAGTGCCTGTGTAAACTCAAATTACATAAGTTATATTTAGGTATAGTTTCAATTGCAAAACATTGGTAATTTGCAAATCTACAGTACAGTTGATACTAAAGTTGACCACCTGAGCTATTCTAAGCAGCAAATTCTTTTTTCTCGATGCATAATGAAAAATGATGACCGTTTTCTTACCCTGCATCTGAGCTATTGCCACACAGCAGAGCATCATTTTGTCCTTCCAAGAAGTAGAAATGATCTGTTTTAAAAAAAATAAAAATTAAAAAGGTGATGAGAAAGACATCATTTATACCTAATGGAAATTGAGCAACGTTATAGACTTTTACACTTCAAAGAAATAAGCAGAGCTAACACTTTAACTGCAATATATAATTATTAGGAATGAAAAAAAGCATGGAAAATACTGTTTTGACAAGAAAATATAGAGTCTTGAAGTTGGCCTTTCTTTAGAAAATAGAAAGGTAGTTGTACAGCTAATTCTCAGTAACCTACCAAAATGAGTAAGATACAATGGGTGGAATACTAAATGTGTATGTCAGCAAATGAGTGAACAAATACCAGGAAAACAAGACAAAGGATAAGGGTGATTCCCTGCCTTTGTTCATGCATTTTGATACATACCATTCAGTGTTATTCATTTATAAGTATTTACTACATACTATTTTATCCAAATATTACTTTAAAAAGTACTGAAATTTTTGCAGCATGAAAACGCAACACAACATGCACAAGAAATTGCTAATTGGATCTTGACTCGAGCAGCTGAGGGAGAAACCAAGCTTTTATTGTACATTACAAAAAATTACTACATGGAATTCTATAGCCGAGAAATGTACTTGAAGTACCTATATGTATTTTTTTAACAGGCTAACTATCAAAATGAGGTAAAATACAATTTAAAGAAATGGAAGTCTTAAAAGCCCCCAGCACATTCTTTTCTTTTCTTTGTTTTGCTTTGAGGCAGAAAGGGAAAAAAAATTTGCCATCAATTCCTAGTTTGGGATTCTTATGGTAAAATGGGACTCTCTAGTGGAGATTTTTGGGTCAGGTGGCACATTAAACTAAAGTTGCCAAAATTAGGTATGTTCTGGCTGTTCCCAGGAAGCAGATGGTTTCTTGAGATTCACTGCCAGCTGGCATGGACTAGCTTAGCTGGCATGAACTAACTGAGGGCTAATGCTAAAGAGACAAACAGGGAATTGCAACCAGTTCCTATTGACTGCTTCTACTCTGACACCACCAGTATTAGGAGAGAGACAGTATAAAATCTGCTTTTTTAGAAGAGAGAGAGAGATTATATGCATAATGTGCATCTGCAATCTATTCTCAGCTATCAGATAAGAAAACAGTGGATTTTCAGACATTCCAGTGCTCACATAGTCGTGCCCCATGAGAGATCTAACCCCTACTTTAAAAGCTTAAAAAGTTTAAAGATGAAGATGGGCACCAAGCTGGAGTTTCAAAATTATCTGTGGGCCTAATTCACATTTTCACGCGGCACAGCTCCTCCTCTGGTAAGCAGAGGATCCAGTTAAACTATCCAGTCAGCTCAACTCTCAGGCCACTATTTTTGAAAACATTCAAATTATACATTTTTCAATACAAAGATGATAATGATAAAGTAATAAAAATAGTCAATATGAGTTTATAAACAATATGCCATATATAAAACTATTCCTGTGTCCTGCCAATTTAATAACAGGACAACAGTCATGGGTACAAGTCCTACACAACACTTTCATAAGCAAATAAAGGAGATACGTTCTGGCTGCAATTCTTACAAAACACTAGAAAAAAAGACTCTCAGAGAGCAGTTGCCAGTGGCCTAATGTCAATTTCTAAGGGCAGCTTTCTGAAGATCCCCCAGGGATCTGTGCTATACCTGGTTTTCATAATGAGTTCATTACCAACTGAAGATGTGAAATAATAGAAAAAATGCGTCAAGTATTCTGAAGACATCAAGCTAGAAGAGAAAATGATTGAAATTTAGAATGACCTTTACAAACTAACAAGCTGGTCCAAAAGCAATTGGATTTATTTCAACAGAGACAAGTGGAAAATGCAACAGCTGACAAGGCAAAATCAAATACATAAATGCAAAATAGACAGGATCTGTCCACGGACACTGCTGTAAAAATGATGCAGTGACTGTCATGAACTGCAAGCTGACTGGGAATTAACAATACACTGCTGATATAAAAATAATGTCATTTTGAGATGTGTTAATAGCCATGTTGCATATATGGCACATGAGGTAATTACTTCTAATTTATTAGAGGATTAAGTACCAGATTAGAGCATCTCATTAAAAAAACCCAAAACGAAAACAAAAAACAAAAAACCCAAACAAAAATCCCAAACTAATTAGAAAGAATCCAAAAAAGAAAAAAAAATGTTAAAATAGGTATAGAAAATGCAAAACAAAATAGGCTTGCTTGGTTTAGAAAAGACTAGAAATAAAGAAGATAACAGTTCTAAAATACCATAAAGAGTAATTTAAGTAGGCTATGATTATCTTATTTCTAAGTCCACAGGAGTAGGAGTAACATATTCAAACTGAAATTAGGAGAATTCAGGTCAGACATTTAGAAAAAACTGTCTATTTGTGTGATTTAGTACCAGAAGCAGCTAAAGAGGAATGGAATGGAATCTGTTTTTCAGATGTTTTTAAGAATAGGTTATCACCCAAAATCTTCTCCAAGACTACATTTCTATGATACTACAAGCATGCTGAAATGATAAGTATATTAAAGGATTATAAGGCAATAAGACTTGGATCCAAAAGCATTTAGCTATTAAACTGAGGTTTCCTAACTTTCAGTGATACAGGCATCAGTTACAGCATTTAAACAGACTTTATAAAAAACGTAAGATTATGCCTAACTACAAAGTTAAAACCCTAAATACATGAAAATAAACTGGAGAGACTAAATAGATAAATTGGAGAGACTGAAACTATCTACCATTATGAAAGACAGAACAGCAATCTACTACAGATATGTCCAGAGTTGGACAAACACGCTAATTTCTTGATTTTCCACAGATAAGAAACAAATTAAAAGATATGTAATATGTCACCTAGTTCTTATTTTGCTAGAATAAGAAGCATGGGATAAATTACCAGTACTCTCATAAAGGCATGTCTGTGTTGTGCAAGGGAGTGGGGTGCAGAGACACTCAGGAAGTTCCAGAAGAAATATCACAGCTGCATTTACATGCTATGGCAGGATTCATGAGATAACTGACATTCAAATGTGGATTTATGATACTTGGCATTATCTGGCATTAATTGAACTATCCAATTTCAGATCCCATATTAGGACTGTGACACTATTTCAGGAGGCCCCACACTAGCACAGAAATTTCTGCTTTGTGCTACAATGTGGATTTACTCTAAAAGTCGTACTCAGTAAAAGGTAAAAAGATATTCTGGTACCCAGTAAAATATTATGAGTACGTTAAACTACATTATGACTGTTCTTTTATTTACTACACAAAATCAGTGCTTTTATGTCTTTTGGCCAGATTACACCATTTTAATTTCAATGAGAAAATACTGATGCTTTTATATCTGTTTAAAAAAAATTCCAGAAAATCAATGCAGTAGATGATATAATGAAGTCTTACTTCTGTCTTCGATGTACTCATCCCAGTTAAATATTGTCATTGTTGTATTAATAAATGTACCATTTTCACCTATAGAGCTATTAAAGTAGGAAATAACAGTTGTTTCAAAAGTCGAATTGTCTGGAGGCCACTGCAGGCATTTATTCCTCAAGTTGCCCATGAACAGCTGCAGCCCTATTAGTGCAAATACACTCAGACAAAACACAGTCAGGATCATAACGTCCGAGAGCTTCTTCACAGATTGAATTAGGGCTCCCACGATAGTCTTCAAGCCTGCAAAGAAAAAAGATTTTTACTATGATGTTAAACAGATACTAAACACACAAAAAATCATGTGATTTTTCCTGACAATGTAAAGATTTCATGCAAAATGACAACTAAATGAGTCTAATATTCGTGACACAATAATTTTCACGAAAAGCCTTATTACTTGTGAAGATGAATGAAAAGCTGTAAGTTTATGCTTATTTTATAGTGTACTGAAATAAAAAGTAGAAAATACCAAATACGTTGTTTATGCCAAAACAAGTGATTTTATTATTCATGCTATATCTCAACCCTACATAGAAAAGCATCATTTGCTTTTGTTGATGCTTCTTGCCCAAACCTTCCTTTTACGAACCTTTAAAAAAGTATTCTGCATTAGTGAACCCATTATAAAGACATTATAAGTGCATATTTGAATGATATCCTCATAATAATCTTCTTACAATATAAGAGGGGTGATGGTTTGGAGAAGAAAGACATCTTTAAAACAATACCCCATGCACGGCCCATGCTATCCTTCAGTTTAATTTTTTATACATGACTTAAAACTGCATTAAGTTGCTATATCAAGTGCCTGCAATAAATGATAAAATTTGCATCAGTATGAAAGCTTAAAATTAACTTATATTTAAAACATGTAAAGGAAAGCTTGATGTCATAAGATGCAAATCACATAGGCTGTTTACTGCAAGAATCTCATGCAAGAATTTGTTAAACTCAAAGGCTGATTTTTTTGAAAAGAAAATACAACTAATATAAGAAAAGCAAGAATCAATTTAAATAAATTACATGTCTTGATTCCTGCTTTTTTATTTTGTTAACAATGTGTAGCAAACAAGGCTTATGCTTTAAAAACGTGAGTACAGCCTTTGTGGATCAAAAGTCAGCCTCGGTGTTTAACCTAGCTCTCACCTGGAATGACTGATATTGTTTTCAAAGCTCGGAGAACTCTGAATGTTCTCAACGCTGAGACATTGCCCAGGTCCACAAACTCTGTCACATATCTGTAATAGGGGAGTTCACACACAAACACAATGACAGCACACAAATAACAGTTGGAGATACGAGGGGCCTAACACCTTACACCAACTACTTCTTACCTGGGATTACAGAAATAGTTTTCAAAGCTCTCAATACTCTGAAAGTTCGAAGAGCTGAAACATTGCCTAGGTTTACAAATTCTGTTACATACCTGTAGAATTAAATCACAGTTACTCAGAATTGAGGCAGATTTTATCCTATTTGCTTGGGTCTTTGATCAAGACCTCTTCACCGTTCACTGTATTTTGCCTGTGTTATAAATATGCTTCTGACCATAAAATTAAATTAAGTTTTATCAAAATAAACCAAATTGACTTGATGTTTGAAACCTAATTTGGTCAGCTTATAGGAGGAAGTCAAAAAGATTCCTTTAATTCTGGTATGCAGAAAGGAGACAGGATATGAACAGTTCAGGCTGATGGCATTCACAGTCCTAACGTGCTGGCACACAATGCTGGCCTCTGCAGCACATGCTTAGTTAGAAATACTAAAATGTGTAAAAGAGGTAGAAGAAACATATTGAAACCGCAGGAAGTCCAGGCTCCAAATGTTCTGGCTGACAAAATATGAGGCAATTTTTAGTCACTAATTTAATGCTATCAGAAAGATTTTCTTATTTAAAAAAAAGAAAAGATGACTTACGCAAATGTAATGACAGTGAAATCTAGCCAATTCCATGGGTCTCGAAGAAATGTAAAATCTTCTAAACAGAAGCCCCTTGCAAGAATTTTAATAAGTGACTCAAAAGTATAAATTCCAGTGAATGTGTATCTGAGGAAAATACGCAAGACAGAATTTATAGAAACACATAAATATTATCTTTACACATTATGCTCTCTAGTTGCTTTATTCTCATTTTCTTCTCTTTAAGTGGCACAAGATTTTAATGGAAGTTACGGCCAATTTTAAACATCTGCAGAATTTATACCGTAAGGAAGGAGGAATCAAGCTATGATTAAAAGACTAAATGCCAACCCATAGCTTAAATTCAAATTCTATAATCTATACCAACGACACAGTTGCAAAATTCCCAGTTACTTCATTGGTGCATGTTTTTGTCCAATTTGAATCCATGTTATAACAAAACACACAGATGGATTATGTTAGGATTTCAGAAGTTGCTTCCAGACTAAAAGTTTCTTTCTTCAATGTTATTTTTATGCTGAAATGCTGCTTAGCACCATGCGCTGGCAATGTGCCAACCCTCATCAGTCCTCATTGACTTTGTTACAGAGTAGGTGTATCCAGTACTTCACCTTCAGCAAGACAAGCATAGCACTGGAGAGAAACAACTCTTTTCAGATGCAAAATCCTGCGCAAGAACAACCAAAAATATTTACAAATGCCAATAACATTCAGCTACTCATTTTGGCTAAAAAATGTGGTTGAAATGTAAAAAGTAAAAATATTTAATTCTGGCATTCTGAGTCATTTCAATTTTCGATCTCCAAATGATGTCATCTTGAAATTTTTACTTTCATTTATATGTTTAACGGAAAAGAATTCAAATTGAACTGCTTAAAAGGCTTGAACTGGTTTTCAGACTTGAGCCAACCTGAAACCAATTTTGCAATGTAAATTTTTTCAGTTCAATTACTAAACCAAAAATTTCTTTCCTGCACAACTTTACTCAACAGATGAGAAGGACTTCTGTTGTATATCTAAATGGCACAACATAATGACATGTAGAAATATTCAAGTTAGCTATCTTTATTAATAAATATTTACTATATGCTACACATCCTGAATACATATATGTTCATTGAACTCAAAATGAGAGTGCCTCTACTGACTTTAATAGCCCTATGATTAACCTTTTGATTACTGAAGACTAAACAAGTACGTATCATCCAAAGCAGTTAGGAATGAAGAAGAAGCAGAAGCGTAGAATGCTATTGGAAAAAGGAAGAACCATAAAGAGCAGTGTTTCACACTGTGGTCCGCAGTCTTGGAACTATCACAAAATATGCACCAATTGTATATCAGCACAAAGTAGCTGACATCATATTGGACCTTTTCTCTTCCTATGGGAAGACTAGCCAACCACTTAAACACTTTTTTAATAGCTTATTTTTCATACAAGCTTTCAATTGTTAGATTGTCTTTGGTAAAGGAAAGCTGCACTGTGGTGAACACAGACATTCATTAGACGATCCCTTATCTGTAACAGTTATTGCAGTAGATGGAAGAACGTATTTGCCTGCATTCTTGCACAGACGTAACATAGAATGCAGTGGAAAAATATTTATAATCCACATTTTTGCATGGTCATAAGACTGGCTTCTCTTCTTACGTTCCCCATTTAGTACTGCAAACAGAGGGTGGACATTAAACAACTTGTTATGAGGCAAGTGTTGTAAAATATATGTATTTAATATTACACAGAATAAACTAGCATCAGAATAGCTGTTGAAAGGATATGCCAACAAGGTAGCTGCTGACAGTAGATACCAGCCTAATATAAAATCATTTACAGCAGTTTATTTCAGATTACTGAACATCATTCAAAGAAAATCCATTTAACTTACTCTACATTCTTTGTCCAGTCTGGAGGGTTACTCATAGTCATAAATACACAGTTGGTCAAAATAGTGCACATGATAAGCATGCTGAATAATGTAGGTTAAGAGTTAAGGAATGTACGCCTGAAAAGCTCATAAAAAGAGTATCAAATAACACGCTGCTTTGGTAGATTTCCACTATCAGGAGCTATTTATCCCTCCACTGCTCTGTTAAGACTTGGGAAAAGGCCCTGAATATGTTAAAGGTTCCGTAGTCACTGCTTTATAGCTAAAAGAGAACAATCACACACTAAAATTAGAAAATGTGAAAGATAAAAAAAAACCAAACAACTCTTAATTTTAAGACCTTAAGATGATATTTTCTTTTGAATAAAAATATGAGAGCTTGAAGTAGTAGCTTCAAATTTAGTGGAATATCACAAAAAACATTTGTTTGGGAAATCTGATCTACTTCATGAATACAAAACAGTGAAAAATACATTTTCTTCACTCTTCTATGTTTCACCATAAAATTTGGCATGTATCAACAATTTTGCTTATCATTATAATACATCTATTGAAAGCTAGTTGTCACATAGTAGGAGAGAGCATAGGGAAATTTTAGGGAGAGAATTATTTTATTACTATTTGCTTTATGTACAGTGTTTGTAATATAAATGTTGATGGAGGGGAAGGCACATTTTATTCTCAAAAAAAAAGAAATCTAAAAAGAATTCCAGAACAGGTCCAAGTCATAAATAACGTCATTGATTTTAACAGAACTGCTCTGGATCTACAACCTTTCACTCTCAGGACTGATGACATTCTTAGAAATGAAAATACAAACACGCAAATGAAAACCACACAGATGATGCACAAAACGTCCACATGATGGCACCATCACCTAAAACAAGAAAGAGGACAAAGCTCGATTTTGAGAAGCGGTTTAGCTTCTGTAACTAAAATGCAGGCTCACACGGTGCTCCTAAATAAAAATCCTGGTATAATGGGGTGGGAAATACTGTGAGGTGCCCCTCTTGCAGTTTTCATTGCATATCTGTATTAATGAAAAAAAACTTTCAAGCAAGAGTAAATACCTCTGCCTTCTAGAACTGTCAAACTCTGGCATTACACTCAACAATTCTTTGGGTCTTCTGCTCAGTAATTCTATTTCAAATCTTTTACTCAGAACCTAGCTTCTCATTATACAATTCATATATGAACAGAGCAGAAGAGAAAGAAAGGTATTTTAAAAACCATAAAAAATTACATGTTTTCATAAGAGTGTTTCACAAGCCTGTATTTTACATAGGCTTTCAAAATCCTTTTTGATTAAATGTCCTCTCAGAGTTGCATTCTTTCATCAGTGGAGAAATAACTAGAATATACCTTCCCACAATTTTAAACGTTTTTTAACATTCTGACTTTGGTGACTAGCTCTTCACCACTGTCTCAGTCCCATGATCTTCCATTATTCCATGATCTTCCATTATTCCATGTAACTGAATAATGCTCTGAAACATATTAAGGACTGTCAGATAATTGACAAATAATTATTTGTCATGACACCTGTAGCAAGCAAATACTAAACCAGCTATGTAGTGTCATGATTGATTCTGAAGTCATTTGTGGGCTAGGCGTTGATAACAACATCCAACACACAAAAAACATTGTAATTATCAGACTTCCACTATACCAAGATTGAAAAAAATCCTTTCAAGATTTATTCTACAGGATCTTACGATCCCTATATGTAATGCTACACAAAACTGCTTTCAGTGTGCTTATGTTAGACTCTTGTAAAACGTAAGTGTGCAAACATTTGTATTGGTTCCTTAAGTAAGCAAACTTGCTGAAGTATATAATGCCCTCATTGCTCGTATCAGCATTTGGCGTCAGTGGGATGCCTACTATAGTCAACTATCAAAACACTGAAAAAGACAAAACAATAGATAGGTCATGATGATCACTTAGCTTTGTAAATCCCTATCTGCAATGTGGAAATCTCATGACCTACTTGAAGACTGAAATTAAAACACCTACAGGATTATGAGTGCATAATGCAATAATGAACAAGCAATAAAACAGCCGGGTAAGATACATATAGGACTGAGAACGATTAATAAAATAAGAAACCTAAGCTGTTTTATCAACCTATCCTTCTGCAATTGTGATCTGAATCAGAAAGTGAAAAGGAATAATGAAACCATATTTTCGCTAAATATTCATGCAAGCACAAATCTGGGATCAAAGATCTGATTTTTAACACAAAGTGTCAGTGAAGAACTGAAAGTATTTTGAGCAATATATCTGCACTTCATGAAAAATGTGGAGGAGGGGAAAAGATGAAAAAAGATGTGATGATTATAGGAAAAATAAGAGGGAAGGGAAAGATAGGTGGGGGAAGAAAAAAAAAAACACAGGAAGAGATTGTAAAGGAGGATGACTGGTTGTCTGGCTTCTGATATTACTATATTAAGATCCAGCAATGAACACAAATGTAAAAAGGGAATAAGAAAAAGAACAGAAGACAGAAATAGTAGAGAGAAGAGGGACAAGGCACTATAGATCACATCGATCCTGGGACATGTGCTAGAGAATGATTTAAATACTAAGTAACATCTCACTACAGTTTTAGACTAACCACTTGAAAAGGATATGAATGTACCAAAATCTTAATAGCTATTTTTCTAAGAGGATTGAAAGGAGTTAACATGTAGAGGGCAGAGGTGGCACTGAATCGGAATATTGCCTTCCCTTTATTCAATACTATAAAGGTCTGGAAAAAGAAACACAGAATGAAAAATAGCATTTAAAATATAGCAAGTTACAAACAAGTTACGAGTTCAAACCCAGAATCATTTTCATTTTATCATTAATCGTATTTGGTCAAACTCTTCTTCCATTTACACCTCCCCCAGAATCACAGTCCCCTCCTCCAGTTCACACATAATAGATTCCAGACAAATTACTACGAATATAATTGCATTAAAACATTTTAATAAATGTATTTAGAAATCATAAGTTATCCTGATATTGATAGCTAGAAAAGAAAGACAGGTGTATAAGGTACAAATGTGCGTGATACTTGAAGAATTAGTATACTTTTTGTACCTTATAATATATACACACACCTTTAAGAAAAAGAGAGCCATTAAAACTTCAGCATTCCCTGAATCAAATAACGAGCATCAATTATCACATCAAAGTACTAATACAACAGTACTACAAAGTGATCTAAATTTCTAGAGTGATCTTCATGAAAATAAAGAAATTAAGAGTGTTCAATAACGAGTTTTTCAACATAACACTAATGTACTGGATAGTTTTTGCTGTACTCTAAGAAATAAATAACATGTTGCTTCTCTTTTCAACTATTTCTTGTGAGAGTTTCGTACCTGCAATTCTGTCTATTTTTCTTATGTCATGCTTTACTTTTACCTAATACAGAATTCAATAATCCATGTATTTTCACTCTCTCCACAGTTTCTGCAATAACTCATACATGCTGCCAACATTAAAAAAAGCATTTATAAATGTAATAGTTTTCTTAAAACCTGGGAAATAAAGAAGAATAAAGTCTTTATTTAAAATGCAGTAAGCTTTAAAATTATTTAGATTTCCATGCATTTGGGGAAATTCCCCTATATTTCTATCATCTCTTCTTTCTACACATGGATGACAGTTCATGCTCATTGAAGGTAAGCGGATCTAGCTAGCATTGTGGCAGCCCTAAAAACCCCAAAAGGAACATAAGCCATGCAAACCTGGAGCAATGCCAGTAGCCATGATCCGCCTCAGCTGGGATCACAGGGCAGCCTTTATAAAGATTATGCTCTACTTTCTGAGCAGGTGTGCTAAATACAGCAGCTGAAATCCCAAAAACACAATGCCTCCCCTGCCTGAAATCATAAATTTCAGCTCTTCCAAACTGAACATATTTGCATTCCCAGATACCCATTGATTCTCAAGCTGTACTTTGGTTCTTTATTGTACAGGAGAAAGGATTGGTCTGTAATGTACTATCTTTGCTACCATTGATTTTCAACTCTATTACTATTCTTCCTGGAGTTCAAGAAAACCTGCCCTCAAACCAGTTTTTCCTGTGTTTTCTGTTCCCTTTACTGTGACAAAACCTCTGATGCAGTACCATTTGTGCGATGCTGACTCATCAAGACATATTAAAAAATTAAAATGGAGCCTGACCTAAACAAGAATGATCAAAGATATGTAAAGAACACAAAGAAAAATAAAAAGGAGAAATTATGAGTGCAATCCACGTATAGCAATCCATGTATCTCCCACTAGAAACCACTATGCTTTTGGAAAAGATCAAGAGATCAAAAAAGTTGATCAAAAGATCAACTGCTATGCTTTTTTCAATCAGGAACAAGCAATTCAGCAGTATTTTACTTTGCACACACACTTAATTGGAGAATTACTTTTCTAGTCTCCCAAGCATGATAATACAGATGCTAACTTTAGTATTTCCAGCACTGAATTTAGATTTTTACTACTGCAGAACTGGGAAAGAAGGAAGGAAAGGGATCAGCACTTTGACCCAAATTCCATTTGCTTTACTTCCAGACTTCAACAGGGTAAGTCACTTGAGTAAAAGGAACAGAACGTGATATTTAATTGAAAACCTTGTTTTCAAATTTAACACAAATTTAACTCCCCATAGCATGAATTGAGTTTTAGAAATACTTCAATGAACATTTAAGGTACAGCCGATTTTTTTTGAAAACTGTTCTCTGTTTAGTTTATCTAAGTATGCCTATATTGTTATTGTTTCAACATATTAGTGATGAGGCATACCCCTAATTCCTGGAGGAAATATCTTCATTTGTATTTTTTTACCTAGGTGAAGGTTAACTCATAAGGATTCTTGGAGGTTTTATTCCTTTTTCTTTGATGTACTTTTTTTTGCTTTCATGTTTGTTTGGTTTTTATATGCATTTGTTTTTATTCACTGGCTAATTTCCACAGGAAAGAAAAGAAAGCACACACAAAAAATTATGAAGACAGAAAAATAAAAATAAAAAATCAGTAATTCCTTCTTCGCTGGTAGAATAACGATGGTGCAATACATATGATGCCAAAATCCCCCAGAATTCCAGGGACTGGAATTGTAACTGTAATTATTATTTTTATTCCAGGGACTGGAATTCTGGAGGAAACCCAAGGCCATCTGGTCAAAAGCCTAAAGTTCAGCTACTATTGTGCTTGGTCACAACCAAGTTGTGTCACAAGCACTTTAAACAAAAAGGAAATATGTAGCTTTATTTTTTAAAAAGTGAACATCTCTATAAAATATTTAAGTTATGTAACATTCTGTCGACACTCCAAGAGGAGCTCCTATCTCCTCTTTATTTATTTCCCTTTTTTAAACACACCTCCGGATATGAAAAATTTTTTACCCAGATATATGATGACTCTACAGAGTACAAAATGGGAGGCAGATCTTCAGCATATCCTGAGAAATTACCTTTACGTACTTCCCAGCAACAAGAGAATACAACCTAGGCTTTCCACATGGCAGTGAAGAAAGCTTGTGAGAAAGTGTTTCATAGTGAAGATCTGTTCCCTTCACATCTCCAATACAGCAATTAATAAAATAATAATTCTAAAGATAACCCCTGTGCTACTTCTTCAATTCTTGTGTGTAAAACACTGAAAGTTACGATTTTTAGTAAAATGCCAGGTATATTAAAACAAACCCAAATGCTTCTCTACCTTCAGACCAGGCCCCACAAACTTTCATTACTAACTTCTGTTCTTACAATTGAGAATTCTGCCAGTGAAATCAGCTGCTGGGAAAATGTATTATCCATAAAGACTGGCGCAAAAATACTGGAAATACTATGCCTTTGAGAGGATTTGCTGTATTTTAATCTTCTTAAAGTCTCATAGAAATATATAACACACTCACTTTTTTATTGATATAATATGGGTCCAGGTCTTCCAAGGGCTCGGACACCATTCCTGGAGGTATGTCGCCGTAAATAAATGGCAGTGTCTTTCCTGCCTCCAAGTCGCTATTTGGCTTTGGTCCATCTTCATCATCATCATCTTTGCGTTCTTGTTTGGACTTTTTAGCTTTTTCTTCATTGACACGCTGCTCAATAGCTGCAAGTGATTCTCTTGTGAAATAGCGGAAGCTGTCAGGTCCTGGTGGTACCAGCACTGATTGTGCCATCTTTTCATCCTGCACCTCTTAATTACTGTTTAACCTCTCTCATAAAAAAGTGCTAAAAATATAAAAAACACAGAAAAAAATTAGAGCAACACAAATAGCTACAATGTAAAAGAATATACCTTCATAGAATTTTCTGTGGGACATCTTGTTAAATTCAGTAATTATCATCCAAGAGAAGGCTGCTGTGAAACGCATTTTTTCATTTGTTTTTATTTCAAGAGAAACCATTTTCCTTTGCAGCTAGCCTCTTAGAGTTGTCTTGAAGGTGTCATTTCTCAGAACATTTAGTTTAAAATTCACTTAGTGCTTGAGACAATAGATGGCCAGTTCTATAGACTCTATAAAAAAAAGTCACATACAATAAAATATCATCTTCTTGGCTTTATCCAGGGTAATGCTATCCATTCCCTGAATAGAGTAGGGAGTATTTTCCACCACATTCAGTGTGAGGAATCAACAGTTCTGAACTGTTTCTGGTTCGGTGTTGAGGAGTGAGACTCCAGACACTTCACCTCTTTATTATCCTGAAAGCTGCACCTTGGACCAATCCTCCCTCTAGCTAGAAGGACCAGAAATGACTCCTAGAATCCACTACTGCCATGTAAGGCCAGAGGCATCAGTTGAAAGCAATGCGAGATGCTCCTTCTCTTTGGGTACAAATATGCTGCCTTTGCAGAGCTGCCAGCTCAGGAAACAAGATTCAAGCATAAGCACCTGCATTCAGATCCCCTGCATGGCAACACACTGTGCACTGGAAGAACTGCTGAATTAGACAAAAATGATCTTTAACCATTACGTACTGCACTTAGATCTTTTACATCTGATACAATATCAGTTCTATATATTTTTCACAATTTTCACTAAGAAGAGCAGAACCATCTCTTCTTAATGTCTCCAGTCAGTTCAGTTAAAAGAACAAGTGGAAAATATTCTGGTTTACTTTGATCTGAAATCATAATCAGGATCTCTGCCGCAGCCTTCAAGAATTTTTCTCAAGAGCCCTTCTCCTGAGTAAGCACATTAAAAATATAGCAAATGCAATAAAAAGTAACAACTTTTGAGTAAGACAATATACCCAAGAAACAATTATCAAATTAAAATGATATAATAGTTAGAATACAGTCAGCATGATCCTATTTTACAGTCTCGCTAAATACACATACTCCAGCACAGCTGCAACAAATTCATATTTTTTAAGCCTGCTAAATAAACTGCAACACAATGCTTTCTCCTTCTTTTCAACCATATGCACATAGCAATTTACACCTACACAGACATCCAGACACATCCCAACTCCTGCAGGTCTCCCTGTCAGCATGCTTTTCCATTGCAGGCAAAGGCACCTGGTGCATTCTGTCATGGACGGTCTGTAGCAAACTGCTGCTAGAAGCTGCACTGACTAGTAGCAGCGGAAGGGTTAATTAGGAAAATGAAAGTGGTCCTGCAGCAGAATCCTGTTAGATTTTATTGTTAATTACAGGGGGGAAAGAAAAAAAAAAAGCAGCAAAGAAGCATAATCCTGTTTTAATACTGCAGGAAACAAAAATTCATTACCAGTGAAGAATCTTGCAATCATGTGGGTTTGGAATGGCACCAAGGAAGACTGCAGCTAAAATTCCATCATGTCTTTTCCTTTTTCTTTTTTTTTCTTTTTTCTTTTTTTTCTTTTTTTTTAAATTCGCCTTCTACAGACCACACCTAACTTCCTGCTGAAGGATCCTGGTTATTGAAGTCAAATATGGAATTTCCTGTGCGAGCTTACTAAGTGCTATAACTCTTATTGCCACTAGATGGTATTGATATACATCCATAAAATCTTGTCAGAAATGGTAAAGAATTTTTGCATGCTCGTTTGCTTAAACTGAGACTCTGGGACTAAAATACACGATTTTATATAACCAGACGGGTCTCAGGATTTTCAAAAATTCTTTTGACTATATAGCAGCTACTGCTGATGAGACCGTAGCTGTTAAAACTGTGAAGGTGCCACAGAAAGAAAGTAGGAGGGATAGCAAAGTAAGAGAAATAGAAAAATGGAGGTTGCACAGGCAGCGTACAACCAAACCAATCCAAACTGGATTACTGTATTGTTGGCAGTCTGGATTATTTTAAACTGTAGCTTGTATCAGTTTTCTAAAATAAATTTATACAATATATTTGATGTCTATTCTTTCTAAATCTCGGAAAGCCAGCAATGAGAGGGAAGAATGGCAGTTTTGAGTGTTCGCTGCACTGGTGAATCCCTGTACAGCAATCACTCACTGTAGCAGGGAGCGAGACTAGATGATCAGGAGCACTGTAAGCCCCTCCCATGTAGTAAATCAATAAGACATCACATTTGGGCACCACTCCCCCTAAATGCCATCCTCCTTCTCACTCTCTCACTTTCTCTGTATTTCCTATGCTTACTGATTTTCGTACTTTTCCTCCCGCTGCACTAATAAAACTTTTTTAGCACTTCTCTTTCACCACCGTCGACCTTCTCCCCTTCCCTCCTTCTCTCACACATACCCAAATCTCTTTCAAACTTTTCAAGTAACACGTTCCTGTATCTATAAATTCAGACCTTCAGGGAGTCCTTTACTTCTGTCCCTCTGCCATCTCCTTTCCTTCAGCTGTGAAAAGGACTAAAGAAGCTGTGGAAAGTAATAAAGAGCAAAGGGTCACTCTAAAGTGAGTAAGGTTGGAGAACGAAAGAATACAGTAGCTGAAGGAATGCCACTGTAGGACAAATATTGATAATTTGGTTCTTTGGCAACTGTGGTGAGAGAATGAACAGTTTGACCAGATCAAAATAGTGTTTTTGAAATTTTCATCAACTAAAAAAAAAAAAGTGTTGAATGAGAAATATAATTTAATACATCAGAAGTATTGATTTGGTTGTGAATCATTTAAATATTACACTATTTAAAAATAATATTAAAAGCCTCTTTAGAAAAGTCTTTTACAGGGTTTTCTAATTTCACAAATGAATCAGTGAAGTGAATAGAAATTTTGCAAACAATTCCATGTAACCAATTTTTCTGTTGTTAAAAAGCTCTGGATAAAAACTTCTGGCTGGGTCTAATTAGGACTGTTGTTTAGTTGGAGCTGCTCTGCAGCCTCAAAATAAGAGGATTATGAGACAGCACAGATTCACAGAAGGGGTAAAGGAACTTCTATCTACAAAAGTATTTTGATTATTTATATGTGTGGATAGGTATGTATGTGTTTATGCAGCTGCATATGAAAGTTACAATAAACCAAGTACCTGAAAGGCTGGGCTAATTCACACAATATGGAAAAGGAACTTCATTCTGCCATTAATGGTATAGTAAATTGAAGTGTCTGATTATTTATTCCTTATCGTATGGGTCTGAAATTACCTAAGATCTCAATTTGATTTCCACCAGTGCTATACAATCTACATGCATAGTGTTAGGAAGGACAGTGTAAAGACAAAAAGGAAATTGCCGGTGGGACGTTGTATCCCACTGCCTTAGACGCTTGGGTCTACAGACTTACTAGGCTGTAAGGTAAAAAGAACAAGTATTTTAGAGAGACAGAATACGCAGGAAATGCAGTATGATCTTTGCAGTCTAAAAGAGAAATATATATACTTTTAAAAAGGAGACCACACTAGTACACCTAGAGAAGCTAGTACCAATCCTTGAAATATATTAAAATAATTAGATACTACATAGCTATAGTAAATGTAATAGATAAAATTAGTAGAGATAGGAAGGGAAAATTATCAAATCAAATAGTAAATATCAATCAAAAACCAATCCAACATAACCTACATTTAAAAACTATTGTTCAAACATGGTCAAAATTTACCTAAAATATAAACATGGAATGAGAATTCTGGTAATAGATAACTTCCAACTGCTGTCTAGCTTCCTACCTACAGCATGGGTACATTTTATGAGTAATTTTGTCACCAGTGATATCCACCTTCCCACTACTATGGCACATCTGAAAGCTTGAACCGGACTTTGTCTTTTAATCAGCTAGCGAAACACTCATGGCCCACATAAAGGGTGGAGTTGAAAAAGTGTTCAGTGTAACATGTAAAGAAGTTCTACATGAGGGTGAATGATTTTTGACAGGACAGAGCTGAGAGAAACTTCTGAGTCTTTTCCTGACTGTCTAGGAGCCTTTCATCTACAGACAATCGTGATTAATAAAATCAGAAGGAAAACAGATTACCAGCTTCTCCTTAGAAATCTGTAAAAATTAACTGTCTTTGTTCCATGTTAAAGCAGAGCATTACAATGCACAAGTGGCAACTTGTCGTCGTTCTGTGATCCTTTTACTCTCTAGCTGTGTGTTCCTGTATTATATTAGAATTGTCCCTAAGTGCATGACTTTTCATTTATAGCTCTGAATTTCATCTCATTCCAGTAACGCCAGTCATCAAAATCATCTAGTCCTTTCTGTATAATAGCTTGCTCCTTCTTTGACAATGCCTCCCAACTTTCTGATCGGAGCAAATTACATTGGCATATTTCCACTTTCTTTGCTGAAACAATTAATTAAATTTTAAATAAAATCTGTCCCAAAATTACAATAGTGATGAGCAACTTTGACCAAAGTATAGGTTACTGTGATATTTGTTGTAGTTTGCAAAATATGTTAATACTACTCTATGAACTTTAATCTTAACACAAATCTGAAGTTTATGCTCTAAAATGAAATAGTATTTTTTGCATTTAAAGAAAAAAGTGGGTAGAAGAGGGAAAAGGGAGCTTTTTCTTCTTGTAAATACTATACATTTAATCTTGTAAAGAGCATACATTTAATCAAATACACTGAATCTAAAGAAATTCCTGTCACTTCTTTCCCCCACGCTACTTAAACCGCTTAGTATACTACTAAAATATTCATGGTGATCTAGATGACTGAAAAACATGTTTGGTAGGTTTGCAGACGACATGAAACAGGAAGGGCTACAGGTAAACAGGAGGGCAGTATTAGAATTTAAAATGTCCTGACAAATAACAAAATGGTCTCAAAAAAAATGATGCAATTCAAGAGATACAAGTCCTAGGTTTTATATTTAGGCAAAAATAAATAACTGAAAAATTACAGGATGAGGAACAAAACTGCACCGCACCTATAGCTCTGCAGGAAAAGATCTAGAGTACTTACCGCATCACAAACCAAGCATAAGTGAAGACTGTTGGTCTTGGGGTGTGGAAAAAAAAAAGCAAGTACTTGGGATTTATAAACTTGTGAAATAAATGATCTTCTACTCTTCTATTTGGAGCAGTATGTCCAAGTTGGCTACTACATTTAAAAAAATATGGGGGCCACCTGGAAAGAACTGAAAGAACTCAGACCACAGCAATAAAAGCATAACTTATGACAAAACAGCCAAGGCATTGTGGAATTTATTTGAATTCTTTCTGTCTTAATTTTACATTGAAAAGATTGATGGAAGACACAACAACAGTCTTTATGTGTCTAGAAAGCTCCTCCAAGGAAGAGGAGGAATTTGTTTTCTATCTGGCATATAGGGAAAGAGGTTGTGGGGTTAAACTGAAGCGAGAGGGATTTGTTAGGAAAACCTTTTACCAGTGAAAATAAGAGAATGAATAGAGTAGACACACCACAATCATTCAAGGGCTTTAAGAAAGGCTAGGCCTTGTAAAAAGAAAGATCAGTGATGAGTGCGAAATTTGTAGCAAAACTGATCAGGATGAGAATCAAGAAACTTGTAACACTCACTGTTTTAGGGTCTTAATAAGTGTAGTTTCCCATTGTTTTGTGCTGCTCCATCTGTTGTGTTTCTCCCCACGCCTCAAGGGAGCAAGAGCTAATTGTTTATATACAGAGTAGCAGAAAAGAAACGGGTTCTGATTTCAGTCACTGTTGTCTGAGAAAATTCTTGAAGAGTCAGTGGGGTGCAAGATAGAAAAAAGTGACATCACATGAAGGAAAGTTCGAAGGACTTCTTTACAGAGAAGGAGATGAGAGCGCCTAAGGGAGCATTGGTGCGGAACAGGAGAGATGTGCCCCCAGTTTCTCTTTCTCACCTCTCTCTCCTTCCAGTATTTTCCTTTCCCCCTAGCCTGACAAAAAAGAAATTAAAACAATCAAGTTTAAAAGAACCATTTCATACTTCATTCACTTACTCGCACCTCACATCACTGCTATTCCTGAACACGGGTAAAATAGATGCTGGAAGAAAACCTGTTCTGTCTCAAAGGGCTATAGCCTTTCTGGATGTGTCAGCAGCCCATGGCACTGCATGAAAGATTGTATAACATGTGATCGCTCTGTCTGAAGGTGGAAGGTTTACAGCTGGTGTAGTATCTCTGCTAAGATTTATGGTTTCACCACTCCACTGCTGAAATTAGTAGACAGCAAATAAAAATCAATTTTACTTTGCTGGAGGTTTGTGTGTTTCATACTATACTGCATTGTACGTTCAGTAGTCAGAGCTCTGACAGAGGTCTCTTCATACAGTATCTATGTGCAGAACTGTGAGATTTGAACAGTAGGTGTTTCTATACAACAATTTTTTTCAAACAGCTCTTAGAAGAGCTATATAAAAATACAGCTTCCTACACATTGTCCAACATCTTAAATGGGTGTATAACTAGCGAATCACTTTTGAAAATGCAATTTCTGAAAATCTTAAGCCAATATGAGATGCCAATATGACACGGTCCTGTCAGAAGGGACAGACCCATTCTCCACCCACTCTTACCCTGGTCATTTCCCACTGTGCTGGCTTTGAGCACTTCTGCACCTCAGCCAGATCAGCTTGCTGGTCTGGATGAAAACTACAAATAAGTGGCTGGATTTCAGCCAGATCAAAGAGCTGATCCATCACACTACAGAAAAGAAGTTAGGAGGCTTAATATGTCCCCTCACTTACAGAGTGCAAAGGACTAGGTGACTACCTACAGTGTCTTCCAAATTTTAGTGCTTGTCCTAACTGCAAAGCTCAACAGGGTTTAAGGCACCAGAGTATGAATATATGGATCTTCAATGCTTGAATGCTGGAGCTGAACCGAGCTCTAACAGTTGTTGTACAGTCAAACAAATATTAGCACAGATCCTGTACCTGGTGCAGAACCAGTATAGGTAGGATAAAAAAGCAAAAAAGGTTTATTAAGATGCCCAAACAGTAGCAAATCTAGGGATCAAACTGGACTAGTGTTCTGTTACAGCAGCCTCAGGGGTGCTCTTCCAAGATCAGGAGGTGACCACAATCACCCTCTGCCTTTCAACATGGACATCTTGACATCAGGACAGCATTTTATGCAAAACGCGCGGCAAGGATCATCTAATGTGACGATAGATATACACAGACCTCTATTGGGAAAATTTGGAAGTTCCTTCAAATCAATTTTCTCACCCTCTTTAAAACTTACGTTGGGGTACTGCTCATAGGGGTATAGCATGATGTACTCCAAGGAAGCATGAAAAATATATTGGTAAAAATCAGTTGATCATTACAGTTAGCCAATAACTGGCAATGACTCACATTTGGTTATAGCTACATACTCTATTTTCCTCTTTTATCAGAAATGGTCTCTGAATGGATTTTCAATCAAATGTCAGTGAATAAACAAAAAGGCTATTTGTTTTTCCGGACAAGAGGCCCTTAAGTCCTTCTTTCTAGCATTAGACAATTTGTTTTTTTCACTTGATGAAAATGACGTTTTTTAACTTCTTTTTGTATACAGTGAAATAAGCTTTCTGCCAGATTCAGATGAGCTCCTCTGGTGTTCCATGACCATGAACAAACAAAGGGCAATTCACACCTGAGAAAGATTCAAAACAACAGTTCAAGTTTCCCTTTACAAAAAGAGAAATATACTGATTGTCTCCAAAGCAAACAGCAACATGGGAGACAAAGTAATGCAAGAAGAGCATTCACCAAATCCCCAATGAAGCTGGTTAAGTGATTAAGGCCTTTCAGCCATTTAGCTGAGGTGGGCTTTTCATCAAATCAATTTTTGCCCTGATATCCGTTGTGAGAAATGTATCCTCACAAGTACATTCTTGTGTAAGTGTCAGGCTAGAGATATATCCATTTTTAGTGTGTTTGTGTGGGGAGAGTGACTATACAATTCAAAGATGTAATGATAACAGAAGTGCCATATGTATGGGATGAGCTAGATATTTCCAGATGCCTGAATAGGAGAATGTGCTGACTACTTATGCTGTTAATAAAACATGCTGTGATTTCTTTCCTGACAAACCAGATCCCTGAGTTTAACATTCCCAGTATGGGCATTATGTAAAGATGTTTAGAATGAAATCTCCATTAATCTTAACCACAGCATAGCTACATAAAATTCAATCACATATAACTTCTATTCTTTTGGACAAAAGACACCAGGTAGATAGGAGATTTTAATATCCCCCTGACAAGTACCTAGCAGTTTTGGATGAACAACATAAACCATGATTCTCAACCTACTGACAAGTAATCGTGGAAAATACTGTGCGTTTCAACTTTTATAGCTCCTTACTGGCTTCCATTGCAAACACAACCTATGCACAAACCCGTGCTTTTCCGGGTACTCCTTACATAAGCCCAGGTCAGGCTCTGACTGTGAAGCTGGGCCAAAGTCCCCTCAAGTCAAGGACGAAGGGCCAAGGACCCCTCCACCTCAGGAAACTGCTGCAACCAGCTTCCCCTTCACTTCCACCTGCTCCTTTTCACCTGGCAGAGCCAACAAGCCGCTAACATGGGCATTGGAGAGAGGAGGGGGAAGGCCGGCAGTGCAGCGCGCAGGCCGCAGCGCCCAGCTCTCCCAGAGTGCCACCTCCCCAGCCCGCCCCCGCCGGCCGCACGCCATCAGGTGCCTCGTCACCTCCCCGTGCCACAGCGGACGACAAGAAGGGAAGACGGGCAGCCCGATGTCGCTCGAAAAGACAACGCCGAGTGAAAAGCCGGCCGGGGAGACGGTCGGGGAGCTGTCGGGTTGTGAAGGGAGGCGGCTCCGCAATGGCGGCGGGGCTCGCCGGCATAGAGCGGCGCCGAGGGGAGCGGGGGGGGAGGTTGCTTAGCAACCGGCCCGGCGGCTGCGGCACCCGCGCTGCGGCCTGGCAGACAGCGCAGCGCAGGGGGAGCGCCGCCGCCGCCCGCGGGCTGCGGAGACTCCCCGTGAAAACCTGCTCCAGGCAGATTGTTTTTTCTGCAGAAGGAAAGGTTCCCTTGCCTGCTTCAGCAGGGCCTAACGAAACGGGAGACGCAGGAGGGGCGGAAAAAAGCAGGCGTTTAGCGCGGGGCAGGGTTGCAGAGAAGCAGAAGTGTGCGTGTGGGGGGGTGCTGTGGAGAAGGGGGGCCTCGCTCCGGGGGGATGAGGTGAATCCGCCTTTCAGAGTCACCAGGGAGGAACAGCTGAGGCCCTGGGCCAGGCCCGGACCGGGCAGGGCGAGCTGCCCTCTGTCCCACGAGCTGAGCAAGGGACAGTACCAAATCCAGGCTTTGCCACCAAGGCGGGATGGGACAGGGGATCGTTATCCCTCCTTATGTTAAGTTTGTTTACCTTCTGTATTGGATACGGCTAGTCAGCCATACTGTCTGCAGTCAGCCAATTCCCCTTCTTCGTGTGGGGGTGTTTGGTTTGTTTTGTGGTTGTTTTTTTTTTTTTTTTTTAACCAGGAAATGGTGACTGTAAAACCATAGAAACGGACATGGGCAGTGGGGTGCTGGGACAGTTTTTACATCATCTCTGTTTTTAAAAGATGTTGTCCTTACTTCAAGCTGTTGTTATGTTTTTAAGGGAAAATAACCTCCACATGCTACAGCCCTGAGTTTAGGTTTGGTATATGTGAGAGAGCATCAGGAGGTACCTAGCTAATTTGTAACTTTCAAAATAAACAAAGAGAATCTGAATCTAAATGGAGTATTCTCTAAATAGGCCTGCAATTGGAAACATAGTTTATTTGTAACAAACACAACTGCCTCCTGAGGAGCATATTTTTAAAACCAAAACACAATAGACACGGAAAACGTGAGGACCATCCCACATGAGGGAAACAAACATCTCGCTGGATAACATATGAGAATTTTCCCCCAGGAACTGCGCTGCCGCCGACAGGCTCCCTACAGCTGCACAGCACCAGCTGCCGAGGGGATCCTGCAGGAGTTAATGCAGCTTGAAAGAAGCATTAACTCCCTGGATATCCATCAGCCTCCAAGGGCAGGATGCCACAGGCTGTGTTTTGACATCAGCACTACTCATGCCCCTACCTGCATGTCCTACTATGTAGCTGCGCCTGGTCTCCGAACCAAGGTCTCCGAAACAGATAGAAACAGCAAAAAGCACAACTACAAACAACTCCCTACCCCACACAGTGCCTTCACCAGATTCGCTCTGCCACTGGAATGGAATAGCTGGCTTTGTTTTAGGGAAGCACCACTTCAAATAAGCCAGAAGCAAAGTGGTTTCAGTGATTCTGGAAAGAAAGTCATAGACAAGGTTCCATATTTACTTTTAAATATTCTTTTAGTCTTATGATGGTTTATGGGTTAGCAGTTGTTACTATATCCTTAGGGATAGAGTGCAGATGGGTCCAAGCCAGCTACTAGTTACAGGTTGTCGTGTTTCATGACAATTATAGGTGGGGCTGGCAGTACTGTTTGTTACCAAGATGCCTGACCTGTCCTGTTTTCCTTTTATTTTTTTTTCCCTCCTTTCCCTTGCTTGATTATGCTAAACTTAAAGTGCTGGGGCTAAAATTTTCCATTTTTGCCTCAGCCAGATTTTTAGAGGAAAGCTTCAACTCAAATGATGCAACTATTTCCAAGAAAAAGCGACATATATATTTCTCATTAAAATTTTATAGCTGCCAATTTTCAAAGTATGACTATGAAGTCTTGCAGAACTTTTTGCAGAACAACATTCTGAATTTTGGACTTTTCTGTTGGAGTGATGTCTATAATACTTGCCCAGACTTGAAAAATTAGTTTGCATATATTTGGAAGAGCACCCTAGAGGTTTAACGGTGTGAATTCCAGAGATAATGCCTTTTCTGTTAATGTTCCAGTGTCCAGCTGAGGGGATGTTCCTGCAGCTGAAATCTGTGTCTCTGTGGACCATGCTGACCTAAGATTGGGAATGCTTTTGTCTTTGTGTTCTTAATGATCCTATGCGTTGGTTATTAAAAAAAAATGCAGAAGGAAATACAGAAGGAAAGGGGGGGAGCTAAGAAGAAAAGGAGACGTATCTGGGATTGAAGACTGGCATCAGAAAAAACCTCCAGGGAAATGATACGTGGAAGAACTGTCTGCCTGGATAAAGAGATTGTCTCAAAATTAGCTATAGTAGTCCTGGAGGCTGGCTGGAGAGAAAAGAAAAGCTCAAAGACTTGCAGGTTATTATGACCAAGAAAATCATCTAGGTTGATCGGTTTGACCTCACAGGAGACCAGGCTGGGAAAAAGCGAAGGAGGGTAGGGGGGGAGCCAGTATAATGGGGCAAGCGGAGATAAGATAAAGCAAAAAGCTTAGACTGAATGGACAAGAGAGAGAATAAAAAGTTGAGATGACTGGAATTAATTTGAAGGATGGACAATAAGATCTGAAAATGAGTTTATAGAGAAATATAAGGATGGCAAGTCAGAGGTCTGTGAAGTATGTGTAAACGTACATTCAGTAACTCCCAGTCGTTCATATGGATATCAATAGGGTCTCTGTAAAATTGTGTAGAAACACTCCAATAAAAAACTCCTATTATTGCAGGAAGGAGGACTCAAATGGCAGCATATGCTAGAACTGACATCTGCCTTACTTTTGTTCATTTATCAATAGATACTATAATGCAACATTCACCGTCTTCTGTAGTACATGGTATGGACAAGCTCTTAAGAGCTGTGAGATTTGTTTTGGAGGAGACTTCCTTGACTCATTGGTGCTGCACGTGGATTAGGAGAAGTGACTAGTTGGGAGGAGGAAAAGGACAATAACTACATGGACAGAGTGTACTGCCCTTTGTGTAAGGTCTGTATGCTGATGCTGCCTTGCAGAACTGGATGTTACCTCTGCCTGTGTCATGGGTAGGATTCACCTTCCCTGGCGTCAGATGTCTGTATCTGCAGGCACCCACATCTGAGCCAATCTGAACTCCTTTCATATTCACTGGAGAAAAATGGATCCTTTAAAAGGCAATTCTTCTGACCTATTTTAGATAGATATCTTATGATGAGGCAAGTTGTGCCCTAGAAGTGCCTGTTTCTCTCCACTGACTATAAAGGGAGAGAGAGGAGATGAATCCTACTCAGTACTCCGATATGATGGCAGCCAATTCGCTAAATCCTGCTTTTCACAGGTGGCTACAAATAATATGTCTGATTCCCACAACGTAAAGAAAATCTTATTTCGTTGTCCCATAACTGACTGCTTGACTCTGCCACTTACTAACATACTTTTAATGCGACTTTTTAAATGTGAACTATTTAGTGAAACCTTGTGCTTGCACACATCTTTAATAAATATCAGCCACTTATTTTGCACCTTTTAACGTTATTCCCACTTTACATTTTGAGAAACAGAACCATGTGTGGTTTTGGAAACAGAATGACATATGAAAATATATGTGGTTTGCATGCTGATACACATTAACAGAGGCAGGGTAAGAACTGAATATTCCTGTTATAGTACTTAGTATATATATTAATGTATTTTAATAGTTATGATTTACTACAGTTCTGCCAGCTGTCCAAAACTTCACACTACAGGCATCTCTACAGTTGAGTAAATACGTCTTTTAAATGAAGATGTCACCAGCATGAGGCACATCAGGCTGGATGTATATTGAAAATTTGGCAACCAAAAAGGAAAAATTAAACCAAACAGCATGAAATCACATCCCATTGTGAATAATACAGTTGGTGACTTGTGCAGAACAGAGCTGAGTGGTTATCTAGGATTTCCCAGACCATCATATAGGAATCATAAGAAAACTTAAGAGCTACAGCTTCATCCCCCCCAATGCAAAGGAAGACAGCAAACATCACCACTAATCCCTGGTGACCCAGCATGTTTGTTTCTCGGAGTAATGAAAAGCTCAGTCAGATATACAACATTAGGAAGCATTAAACAACTCTCTATTAAATTTAGAAGATTTTTTTTATCTGAAAGGAAACTGAGTAGTTAATTGGCCCACAATTAAATAGAAATGCCATTAAAAAAAAAAACCAAACAAACAACCCTGAAACAGCTTGCCAGGCCCAGTTTCTGCTTGCCTTTTATAGCGTTCTGATAACCTAGCTGTTGTATCAAGACATTAATTGAGAATACTCTGAACGCTATAAAAACATCTTTATGGATCAAGTTATCCTGAGGGACAAAGTGCATATGGCAGACATATGCAGTTAAGTAAGAGCGGAAAGGTAATATCACTATTCCATCAAGAAACTCGAAAGGCCTGAGGGAGCAACACAGATTCATAAATGTAGGATCCGAGATCATTATAAGTGTTTATTCTGACAGTCTGCAACGTATGCCTTATAACAGTCCCCCGATTTAACATGAGTCTCAGCTGGAACATACCTTTTTAGAATGCCAAATTTATGAGAATCCCTTAGGAGGTTACCTGATGGCAAAGTATGATTGCAATAAAATGGGTGCTTTATTTCATACTTAGACATCAGTTTCCTGGGTAGTGAAGAAAACTTCTGTACCGCTTCTCCTTTTAAATATGGGAATGTGCCAGAAATGGAAAGCTGAATAGTTACACCGTCTATCTGCCCCAAACTAATCTATTTTGTCTCCTGAATTTTTTCATAAGAGAAAAACTCATGAAACAAACCACAGAGAACCAACAGCTGTAAAGTTCAGTCAGTCTTTGAAAAAGCAGATTTAGTTTCAAGGTAACTTAAAAAAAAAGGGGGGGCGGGGAGAGGAGGCTTGTTCATTATAAAATCATTTTATAACTATGAGGAAAAGAAGGATTGCTTGGGATAATCTACAAGAGCCTAGGCTACTGCAGCCCATTATAGCTGGGTGAGTTGGAACTGTGATTTGTTCACTGGAGTTTGAAAATTTACTCGTTTGGAATAATTTCCTAACTGTAAATTTTTGAGTATGTTCCATTTGCAGTTGTTGGTACATACGAATAAAGCAAGGGAGCAGATGTTGAAAACCTCCTCAGGAGAGTTTTTCCTTTCCCACTATGTTTGAGCCAGCAAAACAGGTTCTGATTAGAGGGAATACAAGAGCTCCCCAAAGAGTTCTTGCAGGCATTCTTTGTGCACAGTTATCACCTGCAACCTGGAGCTGTACCACTGCAAGGAGGTCTTCCCACTGGAGCCATGCACACCACACTGCTCACCTCCGTACAGGAAAACGGATACATATTTCAACACTTGCTTTACAATGGGTTCTGCTTTTTTCTTGTATGAACTGAATTTGTGTACCCTCCTACAATTTCTCTTTCCCTCCCCTTCCTATATTCCATTGCTTTCCCCCCATCAATCTCTCTTCTCTAGATTCCCAGGGACTATTTCCTTCTCACAATTTCAGAGCCGTTTGCCCATCTTCACAATATTTATACCAGCTCACTCAATTTCTGCATCATATCCATCATTTTTCTCACTAAGGACAGATTATTTTGAGAATGTGTGAATCCTTAAACTAATTTGGGAGTGAGGTCAATACTGAGAAAAGTAATGTAATGCCTTTTCCAGCAATGGGGAATGCTTCTGGGTTCCCAGTCTCTGCCTCTCAGAGAGCAAGATATCAGCATGAGTGATAGCACCCAAGTGTCCTATATAATATTAAAAGGTCATCATCTTCATACCCTGAGGCTTAGATTCAAATTTAATAATTTATTTTTTTTTGAAGGATACTGGTAGGGTAGAGCAACAGATTTTTCTCTGTGCAAAGGCTAACCTGCCTTCAGCTTGGCTTAGAGGGCCAAAGCTTTGCTTCAGATCAAAGATCATGTAATTCATAAAAGCTACAGCTGGAAAAAGCAGAAATACCTTTTACAGTCACAAATCTTGTAAAAGGCTGTGGAGCGCTTTAAATGTTAACTCTAACTGAAAATATTGTAAAAAAGAAAATTTGAAACAATAACTCTTGAAAATGTTCTGTGACAGTTGCATATGTTTAGCCAACAAAACTACAAAAGCAAACTGTTTGCAAGATGTAAAATATTATTCTATTGAAAAGTGACTCTCATAAATGTGGCCCAGTAACACTCATAATCTATTGCTTCCTAATCAAATTGATTTCCTTAATAACTTCAAGATTTGCATCTTACCATTGCTACTGGCAGTAAAATTGGGTGCTTTACATTTTGTCTATTAGTATTTTCCAGAAGCCAAACGAAAATAAAACATTAGCTCATCCTGCATCCCAGTATTTTCAAAGTGTATTATCATTGCTTCACTAGGAGAATTATCGTGGTACCTAGGAGACTGCCTACCGTCAGCACTTCTGTGGTTCTTCGCCTTCTACAAAATGGAAACCTGCCCCTGCACTGCAAAATCTAACCTGCGCGGATGCACTTGCCATCAGGATGTTTGTGCAGCCATCAGTGAAGTCTCGATCTGGAAATAATCGTGTAGCGCTTGCCCCATGTCTGCTTTCAGGTTAACGCAACCACAGATGGAAGATTTTTTTCGTTCTGCCTGGTATCCGTACTTCTCTTTTAGTTTCCATGGTTTCATTATTGACTCTCAGTAAAGAGAAAACATATGAAGCTCTCGCACTCTACAAATACACCTGTTATGATCTCGTGATATGACCTTGCGTGCCACAGTCCCAGTTAGAATAACCTCTCCAGAGACTTCCAGTGGGAAATACAGATCTAACAAAGCTGGCCTTGTGGCCCAGGAGGTAGGATTTTCCACTGGTTTGCATTTGGTACAAATATTTACTAATAAACAAAATACAATGAGTACACTGAGAGATAGGCCGTCAAATTTCAAGTATCCAGGGCAGAGTACTTGTTTCATAGTAGTTGTGGTTGTATAGAAATTTGCCCTGTAAGTACACGGTCTGTTTAGATACTCAGGTGCTACTTCAACGTTCTTTTCCTTGGCACCTGTTTATGGAACTCATTTTTAAAGAGCAAATTCAAACAGTGTCTAGGAAAAGGACACTTCTTTCTGACCTTGCTCTATCTGTATGCAGTTTATGATGCATTAAACCCTCACCACTATTCTTTTCGAGATCACAGACCGTCTAAGTTTTCTGCATGCATCTGACTCCATTTTGAATACGTATGTGGAATCTGGCTCCCAATATATCTGTGATCCCACCAAGACAAATGGGTGAGCCTAGAACACGGTGTATTGCTTCAGAAAACTTGAGTCAGACTCCTAATTTCAGAGTGAGTCATTTAGATTTATCATCAAACAAAACTACATTGGGGTCAAAGTCTGCTGAGGATTTTGCAGTTACACTGAGGAGGGTGAGACATGGCGAGGATGGTATAGAAAAAAATAACATAGAAATAACACCTATTCAAACAGAAAGACTGTTTCTGCCCCGCTCTGAAAGCCTGCTGGTTAACAGTTTAACTGAAGCAAAATTCGCACTGTCAGAGGAATGAGCAGTAGATGTGGAAATATTGTAGCTTTAGTTTAGTTAGCTCAGTACCAGTGACCAGGACGCTATGGAGTGATAGGCTAGGAGGCCAAGCGAGCAGCCAAAATAACCAGGTGGGTTTGTACAGTTCCAAGAAGCACATACACTGCCTTTGAAACCAGAATACTAGGCTGAGTGCTGGCTAAAGCCGCTGCAGTCATGCTTTTTCAGTGCAGGGTTGAATGGTACCCAATTTTTTTGTCTGGAGTGGGTCATTTGACATCTTCTAAATGTACTCAAAAGCTGTATGTTACAACTCCATTTAAGACCAGACAAGCAGCGCCATATGGCATAAAAATCACGCATCTCCTGTCATACAACAGGTCCATGTTAGACCACTAGAAGAATATTTGCTATATGTTCAAAACCTGGACATCCATCATCCTAAAATGCATGTCTGCTAATGTCATATGTTATCAGTTTGTCTAAGTAAGGTAATGACACACTGCACAGAGCAATCATTATCTTATTGAACGTGTAGACTTCCTTATCAAGAAAAAGGATCGTTTTCACCACATAAGAGGTATTTGTGAGGATCTCTGGAAAGAAGATGAGTGAGAGCTAGCTAGCATTAGCAGGTCAAAAGAAGTCATCCGGCCAAAATCAGATTCTGCCCACATTTAAGGGAAGCTAAGCTAAGCACCAAGAAGCAACTGCTATCTCAATTGCACAAAACCTAAGAAAACTTTATATAGAAACAATCACTGAACTTCAGATAGAGAGACCTAAAAAATAAGTTCTTGCCAATTCTTTCATATTTTTTGAACTTTTTTTCTGTATACTATGAACAGAGCTGACAGAGTTTTGTTCACTTAATAGTTTCCATCATGAGAATCTCTTCACAATTCCTTCAGCTTTGCCAAACCTTAATTGTTGAGATTGAATTTGTTTATGCTGTTGGCCTCATCCTGATTTCTTTCTTTAAGGACACTATAAATGGCAAGATACTTCTTTCAATGAAGTTAAAAAGGAAAGAACTTGACGATGCACATCCATGCGTCTTCATGATACTTCTAATTTCTTTCAGCTTGAATGCTTATAAAAATAAAACTTCACCATTTAATAGAAAAAGTACATTTGTGGTCTGCTTATTGGGAAAAGTTTGAAAGTAGTATTAATCTACCAAGTTTAGAAACTAAAAGGAGAGAACAACGAATCTATGTTGTTGAGGTTTTTCAACAGGAAGATTAAAAACTATTTTTGTGATTATTTAATGAGTACGTTGGTAATACTGCAGTATTAAAATATATTTCCAGCTTTTTTTTTTTTTTTTTGAAAAATTTTACTACAATTTCTTTAGCCTGAATTTGGTCAAGTAGGCTGCTCAGGCAATATAAGAGTTTGCATTTTGTTGTTCCCGTTTAAATTTATTGAAATCTGGCCATTCAGTACTTCTGTAAAATAATTTCTAAATATGCTCAGAAAAAGCTTCTTAGCAGCTTGCAATAAATACTTATAGAGCTGCCACGTGTTGACTGTGTTTCTGCCTTGCACTAGCAGCCCATTCAGTGCAATTGATAACAATAGCTGCTGAGGCATCAAATGCTGCGACCAGCAGCAGAAGCAAAGCCCTTCTGCTGGTCCCAAACTGGTAAAAGGTAGAAAGAGGAAGCAGCCTAACTTAAAATCGTAGTAAGGGTGGAAAAAGGAACAATAGTAGATTCAGGAGCAGAAATAAGAGAGGTAAAGTTGCAAGATTGGAAACAATAGGAATTTGAACTGAACAACATGAATATAGTTATTTAATATTTCTTTGAATTGTCCTCTTTCAGTATTTTGGTCCCAGACCTTCCTTACTGCATATCTTCCCAAACGTGCAGTGATTACAGAATTATTAATTTCCTCCTTAGCTTTTTTAATAATTCTTATCCTTATGGTATTCAGTGATTCACAACATCATTTACCTCCCCTCATTAACACTTCTTTGAAATCAGATATATTTTTTATCTTTCAAAGACAATAAGAGAAGAACAGGAGATTCAGGTCACAACACAGAAATGTCTTTTAACCCAGCATTTCTCAGACTGGTAGGTGTCGGCAAGAGGAGAGCAAGGACAAGAAATGGATTCTTTCGAGTGGCTTCAGGAAGCCTCTAGAAAGGAGGCCTCCAGGCTCCCTGACGCCTGCTCAGCAAGCTGGGGCTGAGGACAAGCAGAGGAACAGGGGAGCTCTTATGGACGAGAGGCTGCCCCCACTCTGGGGGAGTACAGGACCAGGGTCTGCTGCCATGAAGGATCCACATTGTGCTCTGGAGAAGTTGGTGTGAGAGTGTGTGTGCCCTTAAAACAACGGAAACAACACAGTAAAAACCTTGTTTGCAATTTCATGCTGCAGCCGAGAGTTGCATGCATAAAGAGGGATTACAGTTGCATTCATTGGTGTCAAGTATGATTCAAGCAGATAGGATATATTAGATTTCAGTGTCCTCTCTTTTCCCTTGCGGGAAGAGTTGAGGGGCTACTTGGGGGTAGAGCAGGGCTGCAGGTAGTGACCCAGCAAATCCGTTCATCAAGGTCTGTGATGGAAGAAATCGAGCAAGCAGCACTGGCAGCGTAACTGCTGCTGGGCTCTTGCTCTGGCTGCATAGTGAGTCTGCTGGTCTCTGCTGTGGAGATCTGATGCTTATATATGTACAGAGTACACTTCAGTTAGAGTAATTCAGATGAGCAAAAATAACAAGAAGGCTTATAATTAAGGCCCCTAAAATTAAGTTTCACAAAAGGTAGGGAGGGACAGCTTTCTCTTAGGGTCAACTTTCTCTTGGACTCCTCCAGAAACATCTGACTTTAGCCATTGCTACTGAAAGGTAACTGTATCATGCTTTGATATGACATGGCCATTTACGTGTTTGTGTTTCCCAAAGACTAATATTCGCAATTAACGTACTCAAAAATCTGTAAGAATTCAGATTCAATATTTTCCTTCAAGGCCTGTAACAACTCAGTAGATTTTATTTTTTAAAGGTAAATCTGTAGCTTGTCTTTGAAGCTATATACTAGTTTGGCCTACTGACTGCATTTTATGAACACTGCAAAATCTCTTGGATTAAAAAAAACGTTATTCCCTCCCTGAACATTTGTGCAGTTTAAAAATCAAGAGAACAGAGCCAGGTACTTATCCACTTGCCTAATATTAAGAATGTGAGTCATCCATTGACATGCCTGTTTGTTGTTGAATTGGGGCCTATAGACCTAGGAGAGCATCGTTTATTTAATGCATTTGTCACTGGAGGAACCTGAAGATCATTTGGATGTGATTATTCATCTTTTCTCCAAATCTGTTCAAGAATGGATGATCCTTTACCGTTTAGTGAAGATATCTTCAGGCACTACAACAGCTGAGCCATACCCATATATACATACTGTAAACATTGATCAGAAAAATACAACTAAGCAGGCAAGACGCATAGATGGCAAGAATGCGTGTGAACCTTCTTAACATTTCACATATATTTAAGGGATTATCTAAAGCCAAGGTAGTATCTAGTATTCAAATCCCAACAGGCAATTTTCTGTTGCTTCACTAATCACTGCTAAAAAAAGTTTACCTTTATACAGGTGTGCGAAAATTTTGGTTCAGTGCTTTCCTACTTACTACCTCATAATAGAAAGCAACATGCATTTAAATTAATCACACATTCTTTTTTCTCACATACTGGCTACTGAGCCCTTTCTCTGATCTGCGACTGTGTAAGTCAATGCATTTCTATGGTGTTTTTCCCGACTAAATTATTGCTGTAATTAAGGGAAGGTAAGAAAAAAAACCACAGAAGATTTGAAAGAAGAGTCAGGGGGTGCTGCATGAGCTTCCCACCTCCTGAGTCATTCTGCTGTCTCTCCCAGTGTGTATCATGCACCTAAAAAAATACTGAAAAGAATATTTTTCTTTCCCTTGCAATATGGAATGATGTTTTTGAAATAAAAATTCATTCTCATATATATATATATAAAAAAAAACCACTATTCACAAGATTCACATGTGTTTCATATGATATCTGCAGCACTGCAAGACCATGTTTAGTCACAGACAAGTCCTCCATTCTGTCTTGCATCAGGGAGAGGCTGTTTTGGGAGATGAGGGAGGGGAGAATCCTGTAAATCTCCTATACCTCACAGGAAAAAAAAAAAAAGAGAATTTAGGAGGTAAAGAAAGTCTCTGACTGAAGACGGTGTAAAGAAGCAACAGCACATTTCTGCATTAAAATTGGGCGATCCCAGGGATGTATTCATATGCTTTAAAATACATTCCAATTTGTATTCTGGATAAAGCACCATTATAACCTCCAGTAGAAAAAGAAAATACTTGTGGATGACCACTTCAAAACATCAGCAACAAATTACCACAATTAAGACAAAAAATACAAACTCAAAAAGTAAATCTAATTATAAACATACAATCTTAAAAAAACACAGGGCCAGAGAACTCAAAAGAACAACATTTTCTATTATTGCGCTAAGACCTAATTAAATACTATGAAAAATCCATACAGTGGCAAAGATGGCTATTATATCCTCCCCTCTTGCTCTATTAATATTAATTGAAAACTAGGTGTGGCACCACAAGAGGAGAACCTTGGTACAAAACAACTGGAATTTGTTGCTTAAGCATTTTAATTAAATATCATGTTGTCTTACCTGATTAAAAGAGAATTACAAATCATGGCATAAGAAATATCCATACGCTTGTAGATGATGAGGCTCCTTCTACTGCAGGTTCAGGTTCCTGGGCAAAGAAGCTTGTAAAGTCTTAATTTCACTGAAATGAAAAAGGAAAAAAATGAAGGAAGAACCTCCCCATCAAAGCAACAAAGGAACCTCTGCAGTATTCTGTAGTCTCTTCGCCTGCTTCCTGTTCTGAGATTCACTCTTTGAATCCCAGCATCGATCAGAAAATTGGTTGTGGGGGGAAAAAAGGGAGGGGGGAGAGGAGGGGAGGGGAGGGGGAGGAAACAAGGAGGCAGCATATTACGTGCTAGCTCCACCTACTGGCAAGGAAATGAGCTCAGCTGGATTTTTAACACCCTATCAAAACAATTGTATTTTAGTTTTAAATCGCATATTAATTGCATATTAGTAAGTAGATTAGTTAGGACTAATAAATGATTAGATATTTTTAAAATTAGTTTGAGATATAAACTGCACAATTTATTTTTCTAATTAAGTATTGGATACATATGCATGCAAATAATTGCAGAAAACTCAAGGTTCTGCCAGATGTCTTTATTTTACTATGTACTAATGCACGTTATGTTTAAAAATAAAAAATTCATCCTTTATTCAGAATTCACCACTACAAAATAGTAGAAAATAGAAGTGCCTGCTTTTTTCCCTTTGGTTATTGGTTCTGCAAAATATAAATTATATTTATATCTTTATTGAAAGCCAGAGAAAACTAAATTTTTATGTAAGACAAAAGGAATGGATGTTTGTATTTAGCAAGAACTGTTACATTGTTTCTCAATAAAGAGGTTTTTGTGGTGATCTGCTGTACTTATTTTCATCCAAGTCTCTCTTCTGTATTTTATAGCACCTTGAAACTGCTCTTTGGCACTCTGGATGCTATTAGTTATAAAAGACTAATATGTAAATTGACTGCCCCACCCCAGTTACTTCTAGCCACCATCACCATGATGGCAACGTTGGATTTACTGTTACTAAAGAATGCCTTATATTGGAATGCGGCGTAGCTGAGTGTGTCTGCTTTTATCTCTCTATTTCCTTAAAAGTTTTCTGGCACTTACACCTGCTCTATCACATCAAACAGCTACCAGCTGCCTGCCTGTGGGGTGGCTCAACAATTCTCAGCTGTGGATGAAAATTTCATCGCACCAAAACATGGGGTTTGGGGGAGGAAAAAGTGAGAGAGTTAACTAGAAATGGATCTAGATGAAAACCGTGGTATTTTTAATTAGGATCCATGATCTAACTCATCACAAAAAACACTAATGTCAACACAGGGAAGTTGCTGGACAGACTGTTCCTTCAGTAGCAACTCTTACTTGTATCATCTTAAACCATTCATCACAGTTATCACAAACCCTTGGACTGTCAGTTCTTCAGGAAAAAAGATCAATTTATATGCTTATTCAATCCCTACAATGGGATCCTGGACCACGACAGAACTCCAAGGTACTAAAATAGTTCAAGGAATTATAATAATAGGTCAAAATACCTGTTGTGTGAGCATGGACTGAATGTTTTAAAAATCCTATTGCCACAAGAAGGTACACTCTCCTTTGACCTTGTTTTAATGAAATTTTGCTCTAAAATACAGTTTTATGTCAAAATAGTATTTATACCTTGTAAAAGGATTTCGGTGAAAAGTACAGACGATTTTTACTAACTTTACAGCTGCGTCTAAATGGCGGGGGGTGGGCGCTGTCCGTGGTGCTGAAGCGCATCTTGGCGTTCCGCGAGGACCTCGCCCTTCAAAATGCCCGGAGTCTTCCAAAAGTGCTTGTAACATTAAATACTTTTGAATATACTTTGATAACTTCGTATATATATGGAAATACACCATGAATCAAGATAGGCCTAGTATAGGCCTAAATCGGTGAAGCCGATATTCTGAAGCCTACTTTAATTAAGTCACTTACTGAATGTACTTTTCACAGAACAATAATTTCATTGGAATATGTAACATTAAAATTTCGAGTATTAACTTAACCTACTTCATAAACTAAACAGGAATTTCTATGCTATCTAAAAAACAAAGATCATGTGAATTAATATAATCTAAAATACAAAAACAATGAGATAAAAGTATTACAAGATACCTGGAGATTGTATGAACTTCATTACTTACAATAATACTAACATATAATTCTTATCTGTAGAGTAACCATTTAGTTAAAGGAGTACAGGGAAGAAACATGCACTTCAGCTCCATTATAAACACTATTTTCCTTCTCCCAAACTCAGAGAAACGTTTATTCCTTTTTTTTCCCCCCTGTAATCTTCATGCTTCTATAGTCTATCAGGCTCTCATTTTTTAAATCTGTATATATATCACAATTACATCCTAATGGTAAAGCTTATTGGCAAAGCTAGCTTGTTTTTCTGTATCCTCTGTGAAGGGTACAATGAAAATGAGATATGATGTCTAACATATACCACAATAAAATGCCACAGTAAGTCAAAGACAATAAAAAATTAACTTCTGAAATTCACATGAATTTTCTAAGTTTAAGTTTTCATACAAAACCTGCATTTGTCAGTGGCACAAACCTGTCCAGTTACAAGTATGTGAGAAAATAGTTTTTCTATGAAAAATTCATAAGAGCGCTGTAAGAACCAATGAATTCCAGTAAATCTCTCAGAGTGAATTTTAAATCTACTAAAGCTCCCCAACAACACCTACAATCATGGTTTATTAATGGTTTCATTGATCATATTAATAGTAATTATGTAGGAATTAAAACAAATACCCATATAATAAATCTCATTTTCTGATATTTTTTTAAGTCTCTTAAAACTAGAATAGCTAGAATAATCTTTCTGCTTATTCAACCATGCTGATAGAGCTCGTTTCTACCAGAAATTTCTCTTTGCCTCTCCGAGCATGGCTAACAGTCATCTGCATAAAAAATAACCATTCTATTAAATCATGCAGAAACATTTACCCAGAAGAGATGGAGCAGAAGGTCAAACTCCAGTTTCCACAGCACATAGGGTATTAAGCCTAAGGAGCAATGGCAGTAGCTATCCTGGCCAACAGACACTTATCTACGCCTGTCCTTTACATGCCTCAAAGAAATAGCTATTTCACATATTTAGAACGCTTGCTTCTCCTTTTTGTCATTTGTATCCATAAATCTCTCACACGCTAAAACTCTAGACCTGAATCTGTAAATTGATAAGGCAAAAGACAGGCCTGCAAAGTGAACAGGTTCATGGTTCCTTGATGTGTCATCTTATTAAAAGACATAAATCAATCTCAATCAGAAGTTATCAGCCTTTGTTATTTAGTTCTGATGAAATCATAAAGCCTATCAATCTTGCCTTTAAAGTCTGAGAGTCACCTTTGCAAATTACTCATCGAAGTGAAACTGAACTTTAAGATGATTCTAAATATGAAGCATATTTTTTCCCCTGTTCCAGAGTTACTTTAACAGAAATTACCCTGGTGACTACTAAACATCAGCAATATTTTAATTTTGTTACATTTTTTTCATACCTAAAATCTTTACATGCAAGATGTATTAGTGCAGGCTGACAGGTTTTTAGCTCCACCTAAGAAGAAAGATAGCTTTGGATTTTAAAAGATTTCTGAACATTTTTCTATGCAATGAAAACTATTTGGTCTTGATAATTACTTTTGAAGAAGGGAATATTTTAAATCACATTCATAATATTTTCAAAATGTAAAGCCAGTTATTTCTTGCCTGCCTGGGGCTAACACTGAAGTCACTTTTAATGACCAATGCTAAAGACAGATTTGAAAAGGAATGTGTACAACAGTTTTTGAAAGTACATATCACTTCCATCTTTGCTTTCTGAGAAATTAGTATGCCTATAGTCAGAACCATTAAAACATGAACTTGTGCTTACTTCATGATCCAGCGCACCAAACAGTTTACATGTTCTGTATCTTTATCATTCTTGGCCAAAAGCAGATCAAGGTAAAGTTATTTTTCTTTAACATATTAGAGTCAATTGTTTGAAATTTTGTGTCATCTTTCTCAGTGTAGTATATTTTCACGCTTTAATTCTAAAGGTACTATTTTCAGTGCGGATAACTGCCAGGCATACTGTGGGATGCAGAGAAACTTTCTAATGCAAAATCAACTTGGCAAGCATATGTTATTAAACAGAGCAATTCTTCTAGGCATTCCAGCTTTTAAAGACTAGCAAATAAATAAATCATAACTTGAGGTTTGCTTAACAAAACCTCCCCTCTCTCCAAGTGATGATTACCTTTCATCTGACCAATTAAACCACATGACTCAGTAGCAATAAATGGAATGAAAACATATGAATGCAATCTCTCTGTTGATAGGTGTCCTGGGAGAACGTTATTAGATTTTGTTACTAGCTCTGAGAGCACTACTGCACTTGTTGCTGAGGTATCATTTAATTCATTTGTCCGCCTCTTAAAATCTGTCTATCTGAAATTGTATTTGTTCACTCTGAAATTGCTTGCTTGCATTTCATCTTTGTTTATTTGTCTTGTCATATATATACAAGAGACTCTTTTGAACATGGTCTGTGTCCTGTGAATAAAATAATAGTGCCTAAAATAACAGCTTCCTAGGCCTTGCTGGCCTCTTCGGTCACTGCAAGGAATATTAAAATACTTCAGTCTTGTTCTCTACAGCACTGTTGGATAAAAAAATTAATTTATCCTGTAGGCCCTTCTGAAGTCAGGAATTATTATTCACATTCCATAGCCTATATTGATACTGGGGGTTTCCCTGACCCAGGTGCAGCACCCTGCTCTTGGCTTTGTTGAACCTCATGGGCCCACTTCTTGAGCTTGTCCACGTCCCTCAGGACAGCATCCTGTCTCTCAGGTGCGTCAACCACACAACTCAGCTTGGTGTTGTTTGCAAACTTGTTGAGGGTGCACTTGATCCTACTGTTTATGTCACTGATGAAGATACTGAACAGTACTGGTCCCAATACAGACCCCCGAGGGACATCACTTGTCACCCGTCTCCATTAGGACATTGAGCCATTGACCACTATCCTCTGGATGCAACCATCCAGCAAATTCCTCATGCGCTGAACAGTCTACTCATCAAATCCATCTCTCTCCAGTTTAGAGAGCAGGATGTTGTGGGGGACCTTGTCAAAGGCCTTACAGAAGTTCAGATACATGACATCCATAGCTCTTCTCTCGTCCTCTGATGTAATCACTTCATCATGGAAGCCAGTAGGTTGGTCAGGCAGGACTTGCCCTTGGTGAAGCCATGCTGGTTGTCTCAAATCACCTCCCTGTCTTCCATGTGCCTTGGCATAGCTTCCAAGAGGATCTGTTCCATGACCTTCCCAGGCACAGAGGTGAGGCTGACAGGTCAGTAATTCCCAGGGCCCTCCTTTCTACCCTTTTTAAAATGAGTGCAATGTTTCCCTTTTTCCAGTCACTGGGGGCTTCGCCCGACTGCCATGACTTTTCAAATATCATGGAGAGTGACGTGGCAATTACATCAGTCAGTTCCCTCAGGACTCTGGGATGCATCTCATCAGGTCCCATAGAATTCTGTATGTTCAGGTTCCTCAGGTGGTGACGAACCTGATCTTCTCTCACAGTGGGAGGGTCTTTTCTCCCCCAGTCCCTGCCTTGTGGTCCATTCACTTGAGAGGCGTGGGGAGAGAGGTTGCCAGTAAAGACCGAGGGAAAAAAAGTGGCTGAGTGCCTCAGCCTTCTCCTCGTCCATTGTTATCAGTCTTGGTAACAGTCTTTCTGTTGCCAGTCTTGCTCATCAGTGGGGTATGCTTTATTTGACCTTGCTTTTCTGGCTGACATACCTGTAGAAGCCCTTCTTATTATTCTTTGCATCCCTTGCCAAGTTCAGCTCCAGCTGTGTCTTGGCCTTCCTGACCCCATCCCTACACAACTGGGCAGTGTCCCAATACTCTTCCCAGGATGCCTGTCCCTGCTTCCACTGCCTGTGTGTTTCCTTCTTGCCCTTTAGTTTGACCAGCAGGTCTCGACTCAGCCATGCTGGTCTCTTGCCCACCTTTCCTGACTTCTTACATCTGGGGATCAAGAGCTCTTGCTGTCTGTGGCAAGCTTCCTTAAAGCCCTGCCAGCTCTCTTCTGCTCCCTTGCCCCTGAGGGCAGTTTCCCAGGGGGTCCTATTGACTAATAGCGTGAAGAGAAGTTTGCTTTCCTAAAATTCGGGGTCCTGACTTTACCATTCACCTGACCCATATCCCCTAGGACTGTGAACTCCACCAGTTCATGATCACTGCAGCCCAGGCTGCCTTCAATCTTGACATCATCGATTAGCTCACTTGTGTTGGTGACCAGAAGGTCCGATATTCAATCCTTATTGGTAGGGCTCTCTATTACCTGGCTGAAGAAGTTATCTGCCATGCACTCTAGGAGTCTCCTTGATTGCCTACAGCTCGCTGTGCTTCTTTTCCAGCAGATGTCGGCATGGTTGATGTCTCCCAGCAGGATGAGAGCCTGCAAGTGCGATGCCTCCTGTATCTGGAGTAAGAAGGCTTTGTCAGTAGGCTCCCCTTGATTGGGCGGCCTGTAGTATGTTCTATGGCCTGTTAAAATATTTTAGTGGTCAAAGGCTTGAGTTACTATGAAGTCCTTATACTTTTAAGTGATCCTATACAAACAGAATATAATGTTATTACTGATGATACAGCAAGGACGTGGTGTTGAGGAGTATCCTCAGGCTCCCCTTTACCCCAGGAAGTTCTGCAGTTCTGTTCTGTAACATTTGATTGCTTGCCACATTTTGCATTTTCTTTCCCAGTTTTGAAATTTCACATGTTCAACCTACAAGTTTTTTAATAAAATGAAACTGCAGGAACTCCTTTGCAGGCCTACCACTGATCTTAAATGTTAGACCAGATTCTTCCACTGCAGTTGAGTGCATTGCCTTCCCTAAATTCTACTTACCCTAAGCGACAATAAAATAAAAATAGATTTTCAAGTAAAAGGGGAGATTATTAGCTGGAAAGGCTCTATGTCATGTCAATGGCTTGCAAATATGCATTAGTAACTCTGGTACAAAATTTATTAAAAACAGGTTTTTTGATTCTGTGCTCTAGAGACAAAAAGGAGAAATAAAGAAAGAAACTAAGGATGAAAAAATATTTTTATACACTTCTATCAGCCAGTCTTGAACTTGAATTAAAGTCAAATCCATCACACTTAGCTAAATACTGCAACTTAGGTCACTTTCAAAGGCTAATACAGGTAAGTAGTTGAAGGAATAGATACGAAATTATGTCTTACGTGTTGGTGCCTTTAAGTATGTGTTAATTTGACAAATTATGAGTAGTGTAATGTATAGTGTTCACAAAACTGCCTGAGAATTACTAAAGAGCATTATTGTCCAAAAATTATTATATTAATGAAACCACATTTTTGATGCTTTTAGTCATATGGTTTAGCTTTATGTGGTACTACGAGGACCAGGGAGTTGGACTTGATGATCCTTATGGGTCCCTTCCAACTTCTATGATTCTCTGTTAAAACAAGCTGATGACTGTATTGCTGAGAAGTTACATGTGAGCTATGTACGGGCTTGCCCTCATATGAGACCTCATACAAGGGCTATATTTATTCATGTTTAACACTTCGAAATTATTTTTCTCTTTGCATCTAAAATGCTTCAACATTTCTGTTTCAGCTGTTTAGTTAAAAGTGATTGAATAGCTTTGCATTTATTCACGCATTATTGAGAGCATAACTGCACCTGGGGCAGGATTCCCAGAAAAACAGATTATTTAGAAATGTCAGGGTTTTCCAAGTTACATTTTTAAATGTAATTTCTGAAATGAACTTTCAGTGATGATTCATTAAAAGTTGTACTAATAATTTAGATTGAAACAAGTGCCAGGCTGGCATCATTATAAATTATGTTTCTCAAAGCAGTCTATTTGTTGTTGTCTTTTAAATGACCACTTCACATTTTTAGATCTGGCAGTTGACTGTTCAGTAGGATCTAGTGAGGCAGAGGAAAGGAGGGAGAAAGATTTTGTATACATAGTATGTGTACATTTGATATACATAGTATGTATCACACATGTATATATATTATACAGAGTTTTGGTGAAACATCGTATTTTAAATGAAATTTTCATGTTTAAAAATTCAGGGATGGTGGTGGTGGGGGTCGTTCCATATAGATGGTTTGATGTGTTTATAGCATAAACATGTATTTATGCATATTGTATAGTTATTTGTTTCTGCCCTGTTGTTCCACTGATAGATTAAAAAAGAGCTAAGGAATTCTTAAGAACATGATTCAAACTCTATTTCAGTAAATCAAAGACTCTGACTGGTTTCAATGAATTTGAATCACTATACAGACAATCCTGTACATTGATTAAAGAAGAATATGAGCCATATATGAGCCATATTCATAAATGAATATTTACCATGACTTTGTGTGGCATTATCGTTTCTACAAACAAAACTTTTATTTTCTGGATTATTTTTTTTAGTGTGAGGGTTGATAATTGAACTGCTTAAATCAGTGACACAACATTTCTCTAATATCAGACCTACACCTAAGAGAAGGCTTTCTTGGTATAGATGAATACATTATGTACAGTCATTGTGCCAAGTGGTATATCACAGAAGATTGCAATCAATATAAAAAAAAACACAAACGAGCAGTATTGGTGGTTCTCTGGCAATATGACATTAATCTAACCATCTTTTGGAACATCAGCACACAAAAATTAATTATTCTAAGAATACGTTGCTATAAAACTTATTAGAGAATCAAATCTCTGAACCAGCTCAGGTTCAAAACTGCTTTTTATATACTCCTTTCTGTTGGTATTAAGGACTATGTTTCCTATTTTTTGATGAGGTTGAAATAGTTTGTTATGTAGATTAGAATTTCTTTATTTTTCCAGGAGAAACATATCCAACATGGATAACCCACCCTTAACTAGGATGTTACAAGATGATGATTGCATTTGGACTATGACATAAAGATTTTCTAAAGAAAACTGCCAAAGATCATTAAGAACACAATTTAAGATTAAAAATAATAAATAAATGAAATGCAGCATGTAAGCAAATTAAAGTCCTATCCAAGGACTGGTTTGATTTTCAAAACACAGTACAGTTGCAGAACAATGTTTCTAAGCAGTTTAAAATCAAGACACCAGCTTCTGTTCATTCATGGGTTTGCAAAATTAACATAATCCTATGAAAGCAAAAAATGCTTTAGAGACAATGAGCATTTTTATTAAAAATACATTCTTCTTAACTTCTGAAAGTTTGAAAATGTAAATATTAAAATCAAAGGGAGAATCATAGAATCATCTAGGTTGGAAGGGACCTTTAAGATCATCAAGTCCAACCGTTAATCTAACACAGCCAAAACCACCACTAAACCATGTACCTCAGCACCACGTCTACACGTCTTTTAAAAACCGTCAGGGATGGTCATTTGCAACCACTTCCCTGCGCAGCTTGTTCCAATGCTTGACAAACCTTTCAGTGAATAAATTTTTCCTAATATCCAGTCTAAACCTCCCCTGGGGCAATTTGAGGCCATTTCCTCTTGTCCTATTTCTTGCTGCTGGGGAGAAGTGACCGACCCCCACCTTGCTGCAACCTCCTTTCAGGTAGTTGTAGAGAGCGATAAGGTCTCCCCTCAGCCTCCCTTTCTCCAGGCTGAACAACCCCAGTTCCCTCAGCTGTTCCTCATAACACTTGTGCTCTAGACCCTTCACCAGCTTCATTGCCCTTCTCTGGACCTGCTAAAGCACCTCAGTGTCTTTCTTGCACTGAGGGGCCCAAAACTGAACACAGTATTTGAGGTGCAGCCTCACCAGTGCCGAGCACAAGGGGACGATCACTTCCCTAGTCCTGCTGGCAACATTATTCCTGACATAGGCCAGGACACTATTGGCCTTCTTGGCCACCTGGGCACACTGCTGGCTCACATTCAGCCAGCTATCGACCAACACCCCCAGATCCTATTCCACCAGGCAGCGTTCCAGCCAGACTTCCCCAGGCCTGTAGTGTTTAATGGGGTTGCTGTGACCCAAGTGCAGGACCTGGCACTTGGCCTTGTTGAACATCATACCATTGGCCTTGGCCCATTGATCCAGCCTCTCCAGATCCCTCTGTAGAGCCTTCCTATCCTCAAGCAGATCAACACTCCCACCCAGCTTGGTGTCATCTGCAAACTCACTGAGGGTGCACTCAATCCCCTCATCCAGATCATTGCTAAAGATATGAAACAGAACTGGCCCCAATACTGAGCCTTGGGGAACACCACTTGTGACCAGCCACCAACAAATCTTTTTTTTTTTTTCTTATAAGACTGTGGTATATGTTCACGCCCTCAAAGTTTCCTTGAAATTAAAGGGGGAATTTGCTTGAACCGTGTGATCAGGAGTGTCCCCCTGCTCCCCAGTTTTACAAAAACATACAAGGAAAGTAATGCAGCTGCATTTGCAAGCTGGGGGAACAACTCTCTCACTTAATATATAGAGATTATTCTGTACATACAGAATACATACATCCTCTGAAAATGTATTTCTGTTTGGGGTTATTTGCCAAATTCAGGAATTTTATATTTATATCTCTCAAACACGCAGCAAGCTTAACTGAAATCAAAAGGGCTACTCACAAATTGACACAAATGCTTAAACATCGTGGTTTAAGTATGCTAATTGAAATGGGGATATCTGTATCATATTACAGATAAGGGACATCAGTTGTAGGCAGTTGTCACCACTACTGCTGCCTTGTGTAGTTGTGATTTGGTAGTGGCTGTCAGGCGGGATACGTGCTGGCTGCCCTGGGGTCTTCACTTCCAAAACAAAGTATGTGACCAGTGGCACAGAATGGGACTATCTCTAGCCGCTACTGAAGAGGTGCTTAAAGAAAATACAGATGCTACCAGATAGCAAAATATTCATTGTCTCTTAAACTCTTCTTTCTTGTTTTGTGGAATCACATTTGTTCATTAAATCCCAGATGACTAAACAAAGCTGGTAGCTTGATTTTAAATTAGTTGGGAACTGTAGTGGTCTCTAACCCAAGGCTAGGAGTCAATATATCGCACGTACTTGCTGACATTGCTCAGCGTTTCTACCGCTTGCTTTCCACAGACACAATACTCCTCAAACTGACATGCAGGACAAAATAATATGTTGCCTGAAGCACATTATTCACTCAATACTGTTGCCCGTGGACCAGGCGATGCTGGAGCTGCTGCTCTAATAATTCTTCCCAGGATGGCCAGAGGAATCCTAGGTAAGCAGATGAAAATCTGCACATGGCCAGGATTCCTGTCTAAGGGAAAGACTGAGATATGCTTTTAACATAAGCATACTACATTTTACGCACATAAAAGAAATTAACATGATGCCAAAAATGCGTGGTAGTATTTAATGAATACGACAGTATCAAGACAATCAGCAAGTTCAACATACACCAGTTAGGGGTGCAGTCAGCATCTATGCTCTCTTATTTACACATTCCTCCCTTCCCGTGGATTTTTATGGGAAACAGCACATTTAAAATGAAATGCTCTGCTGAATATATATAGATAACAGTTTTTAAATTTAATTATTTTTTGAAAAAGTCTTTAAAAGGGTTATTCAATAATCAGTGCCGTTTTTTGGTGTGTTCTGCTTCGTGTCTGGAGGAATTTACTACACAGGAGCTGTCTGAAGCGTAAATCAGAATAAACTAGGATAAAGACGCCTCGTAAGCTGATGCTTTGTACGTATTCATTATCTTTACCAGTAGGTGGAGCTGCCACGTTAGGTGCTGCATTTTTTTCACTTCTCCCCCTCCATTCCCCCAGCCTTCACCCTCCCCTTCTCCTAATAAGCTGTTTTCTGATATATGTTGGGTACCGTAGAGTGAGACTGAGAACAGGAAGCGGAGGCAGAATCAGAGAGGATTCTGGAAAGGTCTCTGTGTTTTCTTTTCCACTGAGAATACAGAAATTATAATTAATTAGCACAGCTTTGTGGATGGAAATCTGGACTATTTCAGGAGCAGACAGATATTATCATATTATTTTTGGATGCTGGGCTTTGCAGTGATTTGTCATTCTCTTTCAATCAGGTAAGCTGGCAAAACATTTAATTGTACCCATAATAAATCTTAGCAATATGATCTTTTCCACATTTCAGATCGGATTGTACCCTCTGGTTTGCTGTTAAGGTAGAGTCAAAGATGGAATGGGGAATTCAAAGCCATTTTGTACTGACTGATTGTGATGATGGTGTGATTTTTTCATTTTAACCTCATTAAATCTGGTATCTGGCCTCTCTTCCTCTTAATGTGATGTTGCAATGCAGTAGTCTTACTTGCAAAATCAGATCATTTTATAATGAAGGTATACTAAATTAATTCCTAGCATTTTATAAAGTGACCTTGTTTCCTAAGAAGAAAAATCTGGTGATTTTCAGGCTCAGGAACACCAGGTCTCCTAAGATTCTGAGCATCTCAGGCTCTGATGATCCAGGAATAAAATCTATGTGGTTTGTTACTGCTATTTTAAATATATATATATAGTATATATATACATATATATGTATATGGTATTTGAAGAAATTCCTTTATTAGCTAGATTTTGTAAAAGATATGTAAGGAAATATTTTCTTTCTGTGCCATTTTTTCCATGGTTGTGTGTCTGTGTGTATGAGAGAATGGGCTTACGAACTGTTAATTAACCAGAGGTCCACACTGACGATACAGTTCACATTCTGTCTGTAACATTACTGTCTACCTTAACATATCATTCTTAATAGGACTGTTTGAATAAATCAGCACAAAAATTACTATATTTCATGTTATTCTACATTTATCTATTGTCTCATTCATTGTTATCAGTAATAATTAAAGCAGACGGTTATTAAAGGTAAAAGGAAAATATCTATTGAACATCACTTTGATATGAGAATTATTTTTTCAGTAGTGGTTCTAAGACACACGTTCACATTAAAACAATATATGATATCATAGTATTAATTTGGAAAATATTTCCAAGAGAAAACAGTAGAAATGAAAAAAATGACAAAAAACCCACCGCACAACATGATGAAGAGCCCACTGTTTACAAATCACCATCTCAATGCATATAGGAAAAAGAAAGTCGGATTGCGTCTCAGGTGGTGTTCAGAGTAGCAAGTGAGGCCTGTACCTAAGTAGTGAAGTTTTTAATTTGTATTTTTTATGCTGCCAAATCAATATTCCTGTGGCGTCCTTGTGTAACTTCAAAATAAATAAATAATAGCAATTTTGATGATGTTTCTTTTAGAAACATATCGTGTTTGTGCTTTCGTAACTGATTTGTCAAGAAAACAGTTTCAGAAGATGACTTTGTAACAGTTTTAATATTTTATTTTTTTTGTCTTACACATCTCCATTTTGGGAGGAAAGATTGTTAAAGACTAGAATGTGAGCTGCTGCAGTAATCTGAAGCTTCACAGCACCTGTTAATGTTGTTTATTAGGCCTTGATATTTATAGAAACTATGCTTGTGTTGTTATCTTATGTTTTTTCCCTCTAACGAGCAGAAGTTAAGGGCCCATACTGATTTTCTTAGCTGTGCCAATTAAGCTCGGTATTGTTAAGTTCTGTTTAGATAATACTGGCTGCTAGGAGAGGTAGAGGCTTTCACATTTTCACTGGAGAACATGAAACAATTCCCCTGTGCCTTCTCAGGCTCTGTCACAGTGGGAATTTGGTCATTTCCCTTTATTACCAGGTAACTCAGAGTGGGGAGGGATCAAGGGAAAGGAGAAAGTATAGTAAGTATGGGGGTTTTAATTAACGTGCTGATGACACATTTTGTGTTTTCATCTCTTTTTCTTCATCAGATGATAGCATTAGATGAGTTAACTTGTACCTTATGAAGATTAGGCCCGGAGATAAATTTATTTGCCCTCAGAAGACTAAGGATTTTAGAAGCAAAAGGATGGTGGGATGTAAGATGGAACTTTCTGACTGATGGTATCCGTTTTTTTCGGCTGCTGTGTTCTCAGCCCTGTATAATTTGCTATGTGTATGCTATGTATTAATTACATTGCTGGAGTCCCACAACTTTTGATGGATCAGAGAACAGCAGATACTAAGAGAGTTCTTTGTGCAAGGAAAGAAAGTTGAGACCTTTTTCTCTAAAGTGCAAATCTTGCCCCTTTTTACCTGTATGCTGTTCTTCCAATAAGGTGACAAATGAAAAAATTGCTTGAATTCTGCTTGAGTTAAACCTAAGGGAAAATAAATGCAAGTTTCTGATATTTGGTATTTTATTTGTTAAGATGACCTATTTGTTGATCTCTGAAAATGGCTGATGAAAGTAAGTTTCAGGAAGTTACAGTTACTCTGTTCCTTATCAGAAAATTCTAGTTAGAAGTTAGAAACTTAACTTTGAAAAGTCTATTTAGCTTATTTGCCACTCAGTTCAACTGTTCTATATTTTTTTACCTTATAGCTGTTAATCAGTAATATAGACTGTTGCCATTTGCAGGATTATTGTTTTTTCATCCCCACTTGAGGAAATAAAAGGTTTAAAATAGCATAATAAAATTGATGCTCACTAGTTCAGACTGCTTACAGAACAAATGTACACACTCTGAGCTGTGGCTTCAGTGAGCCCGTCCAATCAAGTGTCAACCTCCATAAAATCCATCTCTAGGAAACTGCATCCTCTTCAGCAGAAAGTTGCTGTTGCTCATTACAGCTACCACTCCTAATTAAAAGCTCTGAAGCACATTGCCAATGGCTTCTCTCTCTAAGTTTGGTATTGACTGCCCTCCTATAGGACCTTGATATTGGATCTGGTATCTTACAAGCAGTTCATGTGCTTTCATAAAAATTTTCTTTGTGGACAATTGGAATGCCTAGGATATTATTGTGATAGTGTTATTGCTTGATTTTCCTTGTCTTATTATGAGGTAAAGCAGAGGGACTAGGGATAAGAGCAGCTCAGGCAGGGACTGTATTACATCAAAATATAAATATAGAGTAGGAGCACCATATGCTCTTGAGTAACCATAATGTGGGCTTACTATCACTGTAATCCTAAACAGGAGTAAGCAAGTTAAATTCTAGTTCACAAAAATATCTTGTTTCTCATTTGTTCATTATACATCCCAAAATTATTTCTTTCCCTTACAAAAAAAAAATGAAAAGAAACCAAAAGCACCAGCCAACCTACCCTAAAACTGTCATTTCAAATTGTTGCTAAACTTTAAAGTAGTCACCAGTCTTGGTAAGGTCTTCCTACAAAAAGTTACTGTTCACTTACTCTACCAACTAAGACAGATCATGGAATGTCTTTTATAGTAAAAAATGCAACTAAAAAGTTAAAATTTAATTAAAGAGATTAAGCTTTTATGAGGCTCTTTTCACATGAAAAAAACCTTAAGGAAAAGGTTACTTATGGTCAGATTAATTACTTGTCTAGTCATTCATTCTTTATTGTTATTGATCTCTTCTTACTGAGTAGTTTTACTTAGCCAAGTGTAATCATAGCGCTACCTTGTGCACAGGGCCCCTTTTCAACCTGAAATTGGTTTTCCTGCTACTTCTCTGGATTCCTGACTTGATCCGTCAACTTTCTGCATGTCATATATCCTTATCAAATGATCGCGTTTTGAATATGTATATATTGACTGTGTAGTCCGTATGCAGTGAGTCTGGCTCATCCCAGATATTTCGATTGCATACGTGCGGAGCTACCTGCTCAGCAAAGCTGATGTGTTTCACATGTGTTGCCGTTACTATATAAGTATGGATCAGCTGCACAGCACATACAGCTGACTCCCTATTACCTGCACTGCGTCAGGCACATCCTCACATTTCTTCGCAGGATTTCCTGAATGAAAGTATGAGGGGCAGTAGTAAATCTGAGAGGATATCACAGATGCCAATATGGAAAATGGCTTGGAAGAGTATCAGTACTATTGGCTCTGTGATCCCTTTTACGCTACCACGGTATAACCACTTAACAGGAAGATCTTTGGATAGAGAGACGTAGCAGGCAATTTCCATTTGTAGATGATTTATGCTTAAATTAGACACTGCTTATTTAATATTAGGCCCTCCTTTTTGATATGAGAGGGGAGCAATGTTTCTGGTCTTCTGGCAGAATTTATTTTAAGAACAATGTGAAGTGAGAAACTTCCTTTTTCATTTGTGTGTGAAATTTGGGGCTAGCATAAATTGTTGCATGGTCTGCCTACCCATAAAATATTATATATGATTGTATATAGCTTTCTAAGAAGTTACAAGTTTGTATTCAAAATCACTAGAAAAATGAAGATGAAGAATTTAAATGAGCAAGGAGTAAAAGGAAATTAATTGTTCACAGGAGAAATAGTTCCTTTTATATAGGGCAACCTAGCACTATGTGGCCTGGCTACAGCATTCATTGAGAAAAAAACTGCCATCATTTCTCATAAATCATGTCCTTTGACTGTCTGTTAGTCCTGGGATAGAAGTAGAGATTTCCTGAGCCCATGTAGCCTGAATTTGGGCCATGTCCCAAATTCTTGCCTACATAGGTTTGAGTATCCTGAGAAGTCTGCCTTTGTTATGTGCTATTGTACTATCTTTTAGTATTTGGACACGCTGAGGAACTCCAAATGTATGTTGGCTAAAAAAATACTCTCAGAAAACCAAAGTTCTTGGTTGAATTTTAAATATGCTGAAATAAGAAGTTTTCGGATGTTAAAATGAATGCACTTTCTTAGCAAACAACTCTCACTGTCTTCTTGAAAGCCAGTCACAAAGTACAATTGTGTAACTGTACCGAGACTTTGATACAAGAATATTTTTATCCCTTTTTATTCATATTTGAAATATATGTGTGGCGATCTTGGAAACCTGAAGATGAATTTGCCTGTCCCACCTAAAGCCACAGGATGTTTTTTTTTTTCTCAGATGCAGTTAACATGATGCCAGCTTGTTTTCCTTGAACACTGAGATTTCTCTACAGTAACTAGGGGTAAGAGCATTTACTTTTCAATGGATATGTTATTGTGCAGTGGTTAAGTCATAAGAATCAAGCTGGTAGACTACAAAATTAGGACGTTAAGTCATAGGAATGAAGACACCGTATACATTTCATAAAAGTTAACCTAACTTCACAGTGAAAGAGAGAGATTTTTTAACGACAGAAAAATTGTTCTTATTTGAACAGATATTTGAGTGTGTTCTCCATTGAAAAGCACTCTTTAGATGAAAAGAATTCCCTAAATATAAACTGGGTCCAAAAATTCAGATTTCCTGCGATAACTTTTATGTTACACGGAGAGAGAGAGAGCACTTTTAAATGATGAGTGAAGGCACATGCCTAACTTGCACTCTTGCACCCTATCAAGGAACGAAGGAAATTCCACTCATCACAAACAGCTTTGAATCTTTTCTAAAAATTCTGTTTCACTTTAACTCATGTATGACAGGTGAAAGCAATAGTGCGAAGTTTTACAGTAAGAAAGACAATCTATTTATAATGATATATATGGACGACAGAATATATACATATATATATATATATATATATGACAGAAATAAGTAGTTAATCTCAAAAGGCCCCAAGAGTCCAAGTTCAGATTGAACTGAAAGAATAGAGAAGGCTATCCTAATGTTTACTTCCATTCAGATTAAATGCCTGAAGAAAAGCCTGTCACTAGTATTTAAGGCCAAAATGTTCATATGAAAAAGTCTGACCTGAGACGGAAGTTCAGACCAAAAGCAATATAGAAAAAATTCAACCACCTGTGTTAGGAAGGAATTTCTTTCTACCAAGTGAAGCTGTAACTGAGTATTAAAGGAGTCTTCCTGAAAGGTTTTTACTGAAAACAGTTTAAGTTACTTGTCATGTAGGAAATACATCCCAAGTTGCTTTAGTTTGTGTTATAATACACCAGAATTCTAGTAGCTGCTATAACACTAGCTATCATTCTGTAGTGTGTTTCTTAAAGCTAAAGTCCTCTAATTGGTACAATATTTATTTAATATACTTGAATTTCAACATTACAAGAGACACCATTTAAGGAGGTGGTACAACTTGTACCTCATAGGCTCTGCTCCTTTGGATTCATTACAGTTGTGTAGTGACTAGATCAAAATCATACTTCCATAATCCATTCGGAAAACATTCCAAATTTAGAGTTGGTTAAGTTTTATTAGGCACTTCCATGATGCCTGAATGAATGCCTTGAAAAAATCCATGTATGTTTTTCATAGGCTGTGTTAAGCCACAGGTATAAAGTACGCTGTTTTCATGTTGACTTTCTGTGCATTTTCCTCCTTGTGTAGTAACGATCACATTCAGCTGAGAATTGTGTCTTAGCCTCCCAGCCAGAAGTTTCAGTTTTTTCCCTTTCAGTTTCATACACAACTGTCAAAGTCTAAATGCGATCCATTAATCTTGTGCTATACAAAGTTAATTCTTTCATATTTTGTATTGATTAGTTTCTGGGGCTTAGTAAGACTAGGAAAGTAAGTGTTCCAGTTGCATGGTTCTTAATGATTCAGTTAATTTTCTGAGTTTAGTTTGTTATTTCTTTTTAGGTTCATAAGCGATATTTTGTGTTGCAAATGCATTTGCATAAGTTTCCATAGAAAAATTTAGAAAAGAGTATTACTTTACAAACAGAGCTTTCCATTTTTTTTACAAAGCAAAATTGATACTGCGATGTACTTAGAAATTGCTAAATGATATTTTATTGTGACTCCTTTAACACCTCCACAGTGGATACTGGTGTACGTTCCAGTGTTTCACTTGTCACCACACTTAAATTTTCAGTACAAAAAGGATTAGGAACTAGTTGAACCTAGAGTAGGGGGAGCATGCAACAAATAATTCTGAATCTGGTCAAGTAGTTTTGTGGATAATGCTGTTTCTTGTTAATCTCAAAACAGGTTAAGATTTTTGTAATCACTTAACACTCCAAATATCCCTATAGTTGCCCGAGATTTCCATTCATTGTCTGGCATTTGTCTCTAACATGAGATTTCACTTACTTGAAGCCATCACTGGGGTATCATGCTATAATGATCTTTATAGGAGTGTCTAATTTTGAATAGCCCCATTTCTTTTCTAAATCACATTTCAGATGGAATCAACGTATTTTGCCATGAGACAATGTGACAATAATATGCAACTATCTTTTCCAGCTCATCATTACATTGAAAGGGAGCTCAAGTGCATGAGGGTATCATCTGGAACTTTTTTTGAAGCAATATCATGTCTCAGAATTTGAAGGATATTCCAACCACTCTTAAAATAAATGTTGATGCCATAGAGGCAGAAGAGTTCAGGAAAGAGTCCCCCAGGAAAGAATATATATAGTCTGTCCATCAGGAATCCCCTCTAACTCTGCCTGAGATTTTACCTATGATTCACTCTTGGAAGCTGAATCAGGATAATCTACCCCAAACAAAAATGATTTTGGTGAACAATATATCAGCAAAAATAATTCTCTGTCATCACCTTCAGCTCCAATAAAACTGTATAATCTGGACCTGCCTATGAAAATTTCTAGTCTTGGGGTGACAAACAAAGACACTAGATTAAAAAAAAGGCAAAACATTTCTTTTAATGTATTGCAAATATCTGCATTATACAGAAAAGTGATGCTTAAAACTGTAGGACATGAGTTATTAATTGAAATTCTGTAATGAAATTACTCTGACATGGCCCAGGCCTCTTATAAATTCGAGACAGAGGGCTCACAATTCTGCCAACCTCTTTCCTTCAATTTTTGCTGTGACTACCATTGATACTACTATACTACCAAGATGTATAGCATTAGTAGATAACACAGCTGCATCCCTTATCCATTGGAGACAGAGCCAGTACAAACAAATGCAGGATATAATAAATAGGGAGACGGAGACTAGGTGATAGGGTTACATGTGAAAAAAGGTTCTATGTGACTGCCTTGTGCCCTAATTCAAAATACAGATTTATTGAAATTACCTGCACTGCTAGTGTTATTAACAATTTTCACATTTAAGATTATTTCCTCAACACACATTAAAGATGACTTTCTCAACATTTTGCAAACTGGCAAATATTTTAACAACTGGATAGAAGCTACACCCCCTCTTTTGAAAATAAATGTCATATGAATGCTTAGTATTAGCAATTAGTCTTTTATTAGGAAGCTATAGTAGGGATATTATTTTAATTTATATATTTATTTCATATTATTTTAAAGCCTGCAAGCAACACCACTTACGCATTTTGCTTATTTGCACTGACCATGAGATCAGATTTCAGCCACAATGCTACTTCAGAGGCAGAATCCAGATGCACCCAATAGGCAAAGGGATGGGGAAATCCCCTATGTACCCCCAGGGAAAGCTGCATTCAGTGGAAAATATGCATTGGTGGATAAGTATCATTGGTGGCAGTATGAGAGTCATGATCCCCTGAGGGTAGTACTGGAGACACAGCTTTCAGATGTCTTCAGTGGAGCCTCTCTAGTAGTGACTCACCACAGTACGATGTGCTGAATCAGTCCCTTAGTCAAAATGACCAAGACATTGAGTTTGCTATTAGCAATCGTCAGGATGACTTTATGTTACATTATTAAACAAATAGAAGCTCTAATTGTGGTATCACTTACTGTATCTTTGTGAAAATGTAATTCTAGATTAATAGTAACTAGTACTAGGTAAATTCCAGATTAGTATTTTAAATATATTTTCTGTAGGAGTACTTGGAGAGCTTCTATCTTCATAAATAGGAGAAGCAGTAGTCTAGTAGAAAGCTTTCACTTTCTGTTTTTCCACCTTTTGTGTTCTCTTTGACCTGATGTGTGTCTACACAGTTTTTCTTTATTTTATCTAGAGTTTCTACAGCAGCTGCTCATTCTCACTACATGTGGAGAAAAGTATTATTAAGGGCTCCTTTGGCAGGAGCAGAGACCTAAAAGAGAGGGATGTCTTCTTTTTCTTTTCTTCTCTAGGAATAAAAACAAAGTAACAACATTAAAAAGTACAAAAAGTGCCAGAAATATATCTAGTTCAAATGAGAATAAATGTCTCAAAGACATCTCATCTCAATCTCAGTGGCTGAAGACTAAAGTTTGCAAGATGTAAGTAGACTATTTAAATTTAATGAACTACATGCTCATATTATTATAGCTTTAAAGACTGAGGAAGCCATAGCCAGCCTTGGTCAGCTCTTGTAGTGATGGAATTGAAGAACCTGGAGAAGAAATTATCTTTTTCAGCTATTACTTTGCTTGAGACAGAAGAAAAATTTTGTCACACAAAGAAAAACACTTATACCTACATTCTCTATGATAAGCAGAAGTATCCATATTTTCATGCAAATATAGATTGAATTAACTTCTATTCCTGGTTAAAGACAGTAAATCCAGTAGGGAGTAATGATACACTCTGAAGTTCCCTAAGTGACAGATGAGAACACTCCTGTTAACCTGAACATGGTTATCCTGTATCTACTAAAGACTGCACAAGTCATGCAATAATCTCAATAAGATCCATTTTTCCCTTTTAGTTAAAGCATGGAGGTAAAAGAATAAAGGAATTTTTGAAACTTATATCACTTAAGGATATTCTTAAATGTACTTCTGGTCTATGTTAGGTTTTGTGGATTAACCCATGTTCCATTCTGCTCTTTGCTATTAGGTTGGAAAAATGTGTCTATGTGACTATGTACTTATCTTTGTCTACCGCAATTAATTTTGAGAAGCTTTGGACACAGGAACAAAGAATGACAGAGTCTTGAAGAGATTTCAGTCTTGGAGAAGCTTCTGCTCCCAAGGAGAAAATTTTCTTACCAATTCCGTTTTCTGCTAGAAATGCAGCCTTTTTGTTTTCATGATAGCAAAAGATCCAGTAGCTAAATTCTGAGATTTGGCGTTTCTTAGAAAAATAAAGGTAAGACCATCTTTTCTTCTCAGCCAGAAATAATGTTTCATTTCATAAGATGGCCATTTGATATAATGCTATATGTCTTCACTAAAATATCAGTGGGAAAATGAAACTAACATCTTTAATGAGGTCTAGCGGTAGAAAATTGTGTTACATGTATTGTAGCTATTTTCCATTGGAATGTAAGGATCTTTAACATTGGAAGGTATTTGCAAAATATTAATAAAGTAGGTTGGGAAGAGACCCTTCCTCTTAAATTGCATATGGTTTTCATTTTGCCTTCTTCAGGTTTTTCCCATACTTCAAGTATTCGCGCTTGATCTCTTTTCACACCTTCTCAGAGGCAACTTACGGTGTTAAAGAAAATATAGGGCAGGCCTGCATTTAAAGACTTTCTAGAGGTTTTGGTCAATTTTTAAATAAATAGGTCAAACAATTTATTTTGGGGGTTCTACAACTTGCAGGTGTGTATCTGAGGAATCTGTGTTCATTTCTTTACATAACCTACTTATTTTTGATTACTCCAGTTTACTAGGTACAGCATAGATTAGCCTTGATGTAAGAATCATAAGCCACTATGGCCACTCCTAGGTAGGAGGAAAGAAGAAATAGGACAAAATTAATTCAAAAGCAAATGTTGCAGTGAGGTAGAGAGGGAAGAAAAGAGCTGTGTGTGGAATGGCAGTGGGAACAAACAGGCAAATAAGCCAGGGGAAAGACTATCCACAGCAACGCCTTGGTAAGAGAGAGCAGCGCCCAAAGATATTCTGAGAAGTAGCTCCTGGATCATTCGGACAGGTCTGAGATTGCTTTCCAGTCTCTAATCTAATCTGGTTTGAATGTTTTCCCATTTGCCTAGTCTTTCACCGGTGGGATTGAATGCATTATGTTCTGCCCAGATTTCCAAACTCTTGCAGTACTTTCTTTTCCTGAGACTGAAGTTCTTAAGATTTAGTTAACATGCTTTCACACCTTATTGCAAGTCATTATTGAGGACATTGAATAGAATTGCATGTAACATCCCTGAAGCACCACGTTAGTATTAATTCGTTAGTATTTCCTGTGTTTGCAGTTCTTTGGTCATGTTTCAATGTGAACCACCAATTCATATTCAGTCATATATCTCTATCCCATTCTAAATCTTTTTAAAGTAAGGTTTTCTTAAGGAAATATTATTTCTGTTACATACCCTTGTTAGTTGATTTAATATTCTTATAACAAGTAAGTATTTTTGTCTTCTGTGATTTATTAATTTTATTAATAAATACCTGGTGGTTATTTTTTATTTTGAATAGTTACGTAACACTAATGCCTACAGGCCACTGAGGCTGACTGTACCAATCCAGGCAAAAATTATAGTAATTGCTACAGATAAATTATACTCTAAAAAAATGACACGATAGATGAATGATAAATGTTGGAAGGAATGGAAAAAAGGAAAACAAATCCTACTTATTAGTTAGTTAGGATCTGTAAACACAAATTATCATAGTTTAAATTAGTAGATTACAGTTTAAAGAAGAGGCAGGTCCTGAGCAGGTGGTAAATGCTGGAGGCTGTTTTCAGCTTTGAGGAGGTCACTCCTTTCCTTGAGGTCACTTTCCTTTCCTTTTCCTCCTTTTGTGGAACCAACATTCGTGGCTTCCTTGGTTTAGGACCCACGGATATCTCTTTAGATATCTCAATTAACTCTTCATTATGTTGCATTTACCACTTTGAATTACAGCAGTGACATTTTGGGGCTTTTTTTTATAATTTTTGGAGTTTTGTTTCTCATTCAAATCATAGAATCATAAAATAGATTGCATTGGAAGGGACCTTAAAGATCATCTAGTTCCAACCCCCCTGCCACGGGCAGGGACACCTCCCACTAGACCAGGCTGCTCAAAACCTCATCCAGCCTGGCCTTGAACACTTCCAGGGACGGGGAATATTTTTAAAGCAGTAAAAAAGCAATAAAATATAGTGTAAAGATGCCAGGAAATACAAGGTAAATGTCTGTTATGAAAACATAATCTGTAACTGTAAAAAAAATACTTCAGAGTATTTCAGCAGATAAGGAAATTAGCCTCTATGCAAAAATACCATAAGAAATTTCAATAAAAATATTTTATTTTAGATTGTCTTCATAACAAACTAATATTTATCCATCCTTTTATTTTTAGGATGAATTGAATGCAGCATTACCCAATTTGGAATTTGATCAAAGCATAGTAGCTTAAACGTAACTTATCTTCACTTCCAGAAAAATAATACCTGAATATTGCAAAAAAACTTCCCAAATACTAAGAGAGGGAGTTAAGATGACTCATTTCTTTAGGCTCTTCCTGCGTACGCTCCCTCTGTACTCCTTTCCTTCTCAGGACAGTGGTAGTTTGAGTTGAGGTGATTTTCTGACGACAACAGCAGTGATCAGCTACACTTTTTACTTCTAAAGCTGCAGAAAATAATCTCTAGGTGATGCTGAAGTGGTGCCATTAGCGCTGTTGTTTCCGTCTCTCCTACCATGGGAGCCCCACCTTTTTGATTTGGACAAATATCTTTACTGGCCTAATGGGAGACAGCTAGTCTTATTAACACTAATGATTTAGAGCAGAGGTTTTTAATCCAGATTTTAGCATCTGAGCGGCTGTTGCTGTGCTCGGCACTGAGGAAGATATTATTCCCAAATTACAGCCTTTCAAATAAAAGATTAGCTTAAGAAAATTTTACAGATTCCATTTGCTAGCCTCGCACTTACTCCAACTCTAATCAAATACATGTTTGTGTGCCAGTGTTTCAGTTTTAATGGAATGAAAATCTCAGTAGTCAGCTTTGTCAAGGTTTTAACAGGAAAATAATTCTGATGCCAGTGTTATAAAAGCAAAAAACCAGCCCATCAGAAGAAACAAGGTTTCGTCTGCAAGGTTTGTTATTTCTCCACCTTGAAGTCTTTGAAGGCTGTATGTGGATTGTTTCATCCAGAATGCATATAACCTGTTAGATAACTTGATTGTTTTCATAAATAATTATAGTATCCACTTGGTTCTTACACCGATACTTTCACTTTTACCATTTGCCTGATTTAAAATATCATAAAAATAGATACTTAAGGCGACTTCTGGCTTTTTCAGACACACAAATTAATTTGACATTGTTAGCACAGATATTTCACTTACTTTCTGAGTCATCTTCTACATGATGAGAAGATAATTATATTCAAAAATAAAATTTAACAAGTTATCCATAGACATAATATAATTAACTGAAATATGCATAAAATTAAGAACATATGGACAGTGTTTATTGTTCAATCTTACTATTTAAAGGAAGGTACTGAAGGAAAACGGGATAAGGATTTATAGAATGCAATGCTCAAATACAACTAAATGGATTTACTTGGCAAAAACATGTCTTTAATAAATTGGAGCTTATCTTTTCTAATGAAATCTATTGAATTGTAGACCATTATACACATGGTATCTAGACCCAAATTGTATTTCAAATACTTGAAAGTATCAGCAGTATCAGGTACTGAGGGGCCTGGACCACTCAGGTCTTACATGTATTTTTGACAGTATTCCTTTAAAGATAGTTTTTTAATGAAAGCTATTCTGAAATTATTTGATAGACAGAATTCTTTGTCTGAATTCTGCCCAGTATCATTCATATCCTGGCAGTTTAGTCATAGGATAACAAGCAATTTTAAAACCAGTGAAGGAAGAAGAGGGAAGCTATCACTAAAATCCAAGTGGTTCATAGTTCCAAGTGCTGCCAAGAGCTTGTTCAGGGCTCAGTGCAGGGAACAGAATTACTGTTGTTTCATTGTTCTATTAAACTACTGCATGTATAGCAACAGTAATCAAACAGATATTTGTGTGTTGTTCTATTAAGCTCAGTAACCTGAACTAAAACACTTGGGGATGTTTAGTATAGGAAAAAACTTCTTGGGTAATAGCAGCAGCCAGGAAAGATATAACTGCACTAGACAGTAGTGGAGGCAGAACCCAAGTGATGTTTCCAACTTGTCAAGAAGGGTTTTTTAAAGAATGTTTTATGACTGTCTGAGAAATACAGTGAAACTTAAGTCTGCCAATATTAGTTTTCCCAGTCATTCATTGGCCCCTTTGTGGACTTCTAGCAATACAAATACATATATTTCTAGTGAGGACAATGTGTTTTGTTATAGCATTCATAACCATAACTGTTAACGGATGAAAAGCAGCCTAACCAAATGCACGGAACTAGAAAGAGAAGATGGACCCACTGATGACTCTAGGAGGGTGCACCTAGTAAGTCTAGTTTCATAGAAATGGTACCTAGATCAACAAGTTTCATAAAAATGGTACCTAGATCAACAACTTGAATCACAGACCTGTAAAATGTGTAATAAAGGGATCAATTATTCAGAAAGACCAAAAGGAAACCTCAAACATGTTCTTAGTTTATTAATTCTGGATGGGCAAAAGCAATAATCAAAGGAGTGTGGACTGTATCCAGAGAATGTGTGCTTTTAATTCTCAAATAAAGGAAAATGTTGACTTTAGGATCCTTATAATTGGGAGTTACATTAGTAAAAAAAAGTATCAGCAAAGGCTTCTGTCTTGTACAAACTAAAAATTAGTAGCAGAAGTTTCAGTACAGCAACATGTGATAAGGTTGCCTGCTGGAGGTGCTGGCTGATGTAACAATTTATTTTTCCACTTATACTGCATCAGTACCTCCAGCCCCTCCAGGAGCCCTGTGACTCCGTGGGTTACATTAACTCATCGTTCTCCAGACTCTTCCTTGAGAAAAGTTTTCTCCATGTCTACATTACAGTATATTTTATTTATGAATTTATGGTCAGGTACCTCGGTTCTGCTCTTCTGTTACTTAGATGCTCGGTGCTATAATCTACCGACTAAATTATTTCAATGATCTCAGTGGGGATTGTACACACTGATGCTGTGCTTTGAACCCACTCCAGAGATAAAGTCTTGAGGTGGCACAGGAGCAGGTTTACCCACCATGTCATTGGATTGCTAATTCAGATTTAGGAATACACAGTTTTATTTCTTTCCTCCAGTTTTCTACTGTAGATTCTTCAAGCGCTTTTTAACAGCCCCCTCTACCTTCATACAAGTTGTGATTTTTTGGGGGGTCATTTGAAAAGTAATCCATTATTTCATAAGATCATGACTTTGGCACTTTGTGTGTATGTGTGCAATTTCTACAAACTATTCCAGACAAGCAAGAAGCTTTAGGAGAAAGACTATTTGAGTGAATGCAAATGAATACAATATTTTGTCTCAAATCTAGACGTGGCAACTCCAGAATACAGGTGTCGCAAATTCATGAGGTAACGTAAGGAAGGCTACATGGCTTCAGGTACAGAAAACACAATTAGAACTCATTCCAGGCGCTGAAATTCACTCTTACAAATTGGTTTTCACAATCAAAATTATTACTATACTATGCCACAACCTTTTGCAAAGTAGACATCAAATCATCATTTCTTACTTGGTAGCACTGCTCCTTAACCAGATCTGCCTTCCTTCTGCCATTCCCTCCCTCCAGCCATTCAAACCTCTCCACTGTGCTGTACAGGGCATCAGTTTAAGCAGCTGGTCCTGCTGCAGAAGGACTTGGAAGAAAGAAAAGAACATTACTTTCAGCTGATGCGCTGCAGGCCTTCATAAGGAGACGTGTTGTACAGTGGAGATTTTGGTTCAGGCAGCAGGGACTACATCAGCCAGCACTGGCACCAAAGACATTCATAGGGAACCAGAGTCTTAAATTTCAAAGTAGTTTTAGTCTGAAATAATATTATGACACTTACCTTGCAAAAAATCATAAGCAGCATTCTTTTCCACATGGTCTTGATCATACAGCCTGTTTCTTTTTACTTAAAAGGCTTGTGGTTTTTATTCACAGCTCATGCACAGTCAATAAATGCAACCTAACCTGCTTTGGTACCTAACATTAACCTTCAGCACAGTAAACTGTCAGTAAGAAAGAATTGTGCTTGTTCCTCCCGTAATTCAGTTGCTGTCATTTAAGCAGCATTAATCGTATGAAAACTTCTTTTTCATTTAATGGAAGTGTTTGCTGTTATAAAGTTGGATTACTGATACATGAAAAATATGGGAAGATAAAATGTATTAACTAGTAAAATATAAGTTTACAATTTTCAAGACTACTTCATAGAATATGCATTTTTACTTGCTGTTAAAAGAAGATACACTGTTAAAACACTTGTATCATTATTTTCTAACTGGGAGAGTCTAAGGACATTGGCAGAGCAGTGTTTGTAGGCAGAAGTACTGTCTTTTCCTACACCAGCAGGAAAAAGCTGAAAAATAATTTATAAAATATGTAAATAAATTCTGAGGAATTGCTTTTAACTTTTATTCAGCTTTGAAATATGCTGCTTCTATTTCAGGCCTGGAAAGTGTTTCTAAGCAAATGTTGGGGTTTTTTTCTTTTGGTACAATCTAGTTTTCCTAAATTATCTAATTTTCTTTTATAGGTCATTCTTATGCAAGAGGCTAAAAGTAATTAAATTTGCAGGATGAAAACATGGCACAGGCACTGCTGGTACCACCAGGACCTGAAAGCTTCCGCCATTTTACTAGAGATTCTCTCGCAGCTATTGAAAAGCGTTCTGCAGAAGAAAAAGCTAAAAAGCCCAAGCAAGAACATACAGATGACGATGACGAAAATGGTCCAAAACCAAACAGTGACTTGGAGGCAGGAAAGACACTGCCATTTATTTACGGTGACATACCTCCAGGAATGGTATCTGAACCTTTGGAAGACCTGGACCCATATTATATCAATAAAAAAGTGAGTGAGTAATCTTTTGCTCAAAATAAAATATAATTTTCTACATTTGAGAAGTTTAATCACAAATATAATAGTTAGAGCCATCAAGCCACTAAATATATGGAAACATCCTTTAATCTAACAGAACTGATTTACAGTCTTCTATATTGTGACTCCTTCAACATCTGTGGAGTTACTTCTTATTTACCTGTAAGGAAGATCTAGCTTCCTTGAGCTTGCCTGAACCTGGGAACATGACTGAATTTTCCTGATTTCAATGTAGCAGTAAGACTGGATATGACAAACAAGGTTTTCCAAGCATGATTTTGCAGGGGAGATGGTTGTAGATAACCAGGTAGCATCCGCACAAGTTAGTGAAATAATGAACTCTCACCATATTCTTTGCTTCTGTTACAGCTATACAACATATGTAAACATATATCTATCTATATATGTACAAAATATATCTATATACATATATTTAGCATATAAAGACTCTGTGTAAATCTTGGGTCATACAGAAGTACCACAATGAAAACTGTTGCTTTCAGTGCTTGGGATTGCTATGATAGTTCTCTGCTGCACAGCTGTCAATTAGAAGTCTATGGCAGATACCAGAGAAAAGCTAGGTTTTAAGGAATTGAAAAAAAGACAGTTTTGTTGCTCTGAAGACTAACTGAGAGTTTTCATGCAGAACAATCAGAGCAAAGGGTTATGTGTTGTGAGAGAAAAGTGATATGCCTGCGTTTCGTATGCAAGGCTATAACACGGCTGGACCATTAATAGCATAGTTGTGCTCCACGAAGAATTTAAACTCCTAAAAGAGGTGTACTTCCCCTTCTGATTTGCACAGTCATACAAAGTCCTCATTTTCACGTGAACGGCAAACCAGGGACTTATAGAAAGGCTAGTTCAAACAGATCCATTCAAGTAAAAAGTTTGCCCCTTGACCTTTTTAAAAGTCAGGATCTGCAGTAGAGTATATGGTTTTTGATCTCACAGCAATGATACACACAATCTGGAAACAGACTACCTTTATATTACTTAAGAGAATGACAAGGAACAAAAAAGTGTATCTCTGTAGCTGGGATTAGTTGTAGACTGTGTTAAATTCCTCCAGGATCTGAAATAGTCCAGCCTGTGAATAATTAAAAATACCTTATGTCCTGCACAGATTAATAAAAGGTACAGCTGACAGTAAGAGCGGGTTCTGCTCTGTACTCTCTATCTGCTGATTTCTGCATGCTCCTTTAGCAGCAACAAGACGTTCTCCCAGTTCCTGACAGACCTGCAAAGTGTTGTTGGTAAAGAGAGTGAAGGAAGATGAAGCTGTGGATAATAACTCTAAATTCAAACATGCAGACAGTGTTTCTTGGACAAGTGCTTGGATTTATCTTTCCTTGTCTCTGAAACAGAGAAGGAAACGGACACAGTTGCTCTGATAACGATTTGAAGCATCCCAGCCTGCCATCGAGATAAGAAACGATGTTGAGCAACTATAAAAAAATGAAGACATAAAATATATTAAACTGTAAAGAAAGTTATTTTGTTTGTTAGGAAAAAATCATGCCAATAGTGCTCTGAATTTTGTGGCTAAATTTGTGGTTGCCTTTGGTTCGCAAAGCGGTTTTAAAAATTATGGCTTCAGTAATAGGAATGGAAAATAAAGGAAAATCCATATCTAATTGCATAAGCTGACAGTTGCCAAAGTTAAAAAAGCAGTGCTGTAGATAATACAAATATTAACGTTATTAAGGAAATTTTTAAAAATGAAAGCTCAGAGAGGGAGTGTTGCCAAGGGTTATTTTCATTTATATTGTTTTGGTTATATCAACAGCTCCATGAAGATTCTTGCTTACAATATAATTGTGTGTACTAAACCCTTTTCTTGAATAGCTCCAAAACAATTTAGGAGTAAAGTAGCATAAATAAGTCCAGGACTAAAGTTTTCTAAACAAGTCTTCTACAAATGAAGTATCAGAAAACCTGAGAAGTGCTGAAGAATACTTTCTAACCTCCAATGATCAGAAAAATCAGGCTGATTTTTTGGAACAAAAGTGTAAAAACTGAGGCTGCTGATGGACTTGCTAGTCTATGAGAGTAATTAAACAGCAGAATCTTTTGTCACAGGTAACATCTGTATTTATGTTACATACCAGCCTAATGTGCTCAACAGAAAACAAACGGACATCTTAAATTATGACCTAGAATTAGTCATCCCTCCTCCAGTTTATAGCAGAAACTATTCTTAATCATCGACTTGTCAATGCGGGGAGAATCACATGTGAATTGGAGTCTGTCTTCAGGCTCAGCTGCAGCAGTGACCCTGGGACAGGCAGCTTCTTTCTACCATTTCTAGGGGGTGAAGGACTGTAGGGAAGAGAGCAATGCCAGTGAGAGTAAGTCCACTCTCTGTCATCCTCAGTGCTACGCCTGATGTTATTCCGTGAACAGGCACCGGCAACACTCTTTACCTGTCTTCTTTCCCCCTGTAGAGAGGTGTGCCTTCTCTCCCAGAGACGGCAGACCAGGCCGTAAAGGCAGTAAAGGCCACAGAGAGGGCAGCATTTTTCTGATCGCAGCCCAGTTTTTACAGAGAATGGAAATCAACATGGAGAACAGTGATACGATATAGCTCTGCTGAGAGCATAACAAAGACTCTATTATGGTAACACAAAGCAGAGCCATTACCATTGACAAAGAGCGAAAGGAATGAAGAATAGGCATGCCCTGAAGAAATTTCAAACCGCGCCAAAGATGCAAGTAAACCTCACACACGAATACACTTGGAATAAAAATGAAAACACTTAGGCGATGACTGCCAACAGGAACAGAATGAAGCTGAACACGAACCATAGGTCAACTTTTAAAAGATAATAATGACCTAAATGTGGTGCTCGCATATAGGGAAAATAAGAGCATATTGTTAAAAGCGAAAACAGCATTTTTTTGAAGGAAAGATTTGTGGTTACAGGATGCCAAATTCTGGTGTACATCTGTCTCAGACTGCTCAGAATGATGTCAGCTGGCAATTTATTAATCCCTCTTATTTTTTCACAGATACATTTTTAGAAGATACATATAGTTTTTATTGGTAGCATTTAAAACTCTAAAATGAGAGCAAAATAATTTTAAAATTATGGTTAATTGTTTAGTGACAGGTGTTTATCCTTGTCACCATATATATGTGTACATAATTCTGTCAAGTATTTGTTCCAAATACAAACTGGCGTTTAGAACTGCCCTTTTGCTGTTTTGGTTTTGTTAGTGTTTGCTCACAAGGTAGAATGTATTTGATTAATTTGAAACTCTGACTTTAATCGAGGATTTTGTTAGAAATAAAATTGAAAATATTTTAGCCATGAAATGCCACATTTTGCCATTATTGATAAACTGGAATTGGTGATGATAATTCCCAGCAATTTTAATAATACCAGAATTCAGACCACAAGCTGGGAAATTTAGCAAATTGGAGAGTTGGCTGCGGAAGACTTACTCCACTGTATCAGTTATTTTCCTACCACAGGTAGACAGTAGAATGGACCTTGAACCTCCCAGTCACAGAATGGAATCCTTTAGAATGAGGTAAAGGTATTTATGTAGTCAACACTGGATTTTAATTTTGTATTTCTTTTTTGCAGACTTTCATAGTATTGAATAAGGGAAAGGCAATTTTCCGATTCAGTGCCACATCTGCCTTGTACATTTTAACTCCTTTTAATCCCATCAGAAAAATTGCTATCAAGATTTTGGTACATTCATATCCTTTTTTCTTAATGTTGATTCAAGCGTTGCCATTTAAAACTATTTAATTACCGAAATAATACTTTTCATACAGATATACAGATTATGTCTATGTGGGTGTACGATGCTAACTAAACATATGCTGGTCACACTTAAAAAGCAGCAATATCACATGTGAATTGCAGTATGATCTTCATTCCTACTGAGAGAATTCTCTACTGAACCACCTAAAGCTGTCAGAGTTTAAATATCAGGCTTTATATGCAAAAGGAGACCTGATCCCACACTAAGCCCTGCAGCTAAGGCCAAATTAGTAACAAACCATTGCACTTGAACATATCTAAGGTCACACTTTTTCCAAGACCAGTGGTACTATTCATGAGCTAGACTCACTTAGCAAGGACAAAAGAGCATGAGGAAAGAGCTGCTTTTTCAGGCGTACTTTTTCAGCATTGTGTTTTCAGCATTGAGGTGGGTGTCCTATAAAAGATCCAGGTCAGGATAAAGGAGAATATTTTCAAATATATTTCTGTCATGCCCAAAGAATTACTTGGGAGTAAACAACCACAACCAAGTTGCCTCTTGCGTAAAGATCTTTTAGAGTGATCCCCGTGGCTTCAATGAGTATTTATGTTTGGGTACTCATTTCATATTTTTACATACTTAAGGATGTGTTTAAGTTTCACTTAAATCCTAAACCTGCCATAATTATAAAAGTAATGCATTGTTTTACAGTAAGTGCACCATAACATGCCAGATGGCCTACTATTTAAAATAGATAAAATCATGTTCAAAGCTTTATTTTCAGATTTTATTTAGAATGTCACATTATTTGTACATATTTTTATAAACTTAATATTTTTAATGTGTTATAAAACTGTCATAATTTTTTGAGTTACATGCCTTGACTATAATCTACATTATTCAGCATGCTTATCATGTGCACTATTTTGACCAACTGTGTATTTATGACCATGAGTAACCCTCCAGACTGGACAAAGAATGTAGAGTAAGTTAAACATTTTTACTTCTTCATATTGATGTCTTTGGTTTTGTGTGGCTCCAAACAAGAAGCATTTATGGAAAGCTGCATGACTCTGGGCTATTCCAGAGTCATGAAGAATCAGATTCCATGAGATCATCAATATCTTTCTGGTTTCCTCCTAAGTAATTTAAATGGTTTAAGACTAATGCCTTGTTCTTTAAAATTATGTCTGAGGAATATCTGAACTTCTACTGTGAAGTACTAACACGAGCTCTTGTCCTTGGGTGTTCTGAGCCATAAATTGGAAAAGGAGCTCCGGAACTTCAAATGTGCATGTAAAATTGTTGCGTGTCATTGGTGAGGCCAGCCTTATATTGCTTGAGTATCCGTGATGTTAGCACAGTGGGACATTCAGTGTAGCTCACTGATGTGAACTCACAAGTGCCAGCCACAGCAAGCACACACAACACCCAAACCGCAAGAAACTCAAACCAATGAGGAAAGAGTCTTACCTGTGAAGGAGTAACAAAGAGCTGATAGAAGTAAGGAAACCACAAAGAACCTCTGTTTCCTTTCTTGTTCATGGTTATACATGCGTGTTTGTTCTCTAACAAAATACAGATGCACGTTTTTCTTTGAAATACTACTACTCATGAAAAACCTGGTACTAACCAGTTGTGGTTTCTTTCATTCCCTCCTGTTCTCCAATGGCCATTATTGATTTCTATTTATTTATTTCACTGCATTAAAGAATCTTCCCTGAATGCTATATTTAGAAACGGCACTAGTAGTCACATGTTCCCAGTCTGCTCAACAGTGACTATGGCTTTTTAGGGTTGCTGAGAGTTGGAAAGGAGAGCAGTAGGGTCTGTAGGTAGATTTCCTTTATTCTGGGGGTTCACACAGACCCATGTGGGTCTCAGGAAGTCCCTGCATTACACTGGTTATAACTGACTCTTGCATGTTTTTAAATCAATGGTTGTTCCCACACTCGGTAAATTGGTAATCATCTCCACACCTTCAAGAATAATAGTCTGGGCATGCTTTCTTATATTTAACGATTATTTATTAAATAAACCTGTATTATAGGCATGAGTATAGTTATTATCCAGAACTGATTTTCACAAAACTGTCTGATTTTGACATTAAAAAAAAAGTCTTCATTTTTTGGAACACTTAGACATCTACCTGATTTGTGAATGCAAGCAGAGGCTGCCCTGTGAGTGCCAGAGAATGTACATATAAATATCAAAGTCTGAAATGTATCAATAAATACTAGAATCTGAAATTATTTGCAAGCACAAAAACTGAAATTAAATCAACCTTTTATAAAATGAAGAGTATATATATGTTGGGTTCAAATTTCATCTACTGAACACAACTACATTCTTAAGTGTTGGGGGCAAGTTAAATTAATTATTTCCTCCTTTCACTTCTGAATAGTTTTTCTTTTCTTTTTTTGTAAGTCATCTTTGATAAAGAATGTCACTGTCTTTTGCGTAAATTTGCAAAAATCCATAATTCCTGCTTTGATGCTTTTCAGGTACACTTTCACTGGAATTTATACCTTTGAATCACTTATCAAAATTCTTGCAAGGGGATTCTGTTTAGAAGGTTTTACTTTTCTGCGTGACCCATGGAACTGGCTTGACTTCAGTGTCATTTTAATGGCGTAAGTTGTTCAAGAACTTTTTTAACTTTTAGGGCATGAAATTAGTGGCAAATTATATTATAATAAATATATTGATTTAAAATTATTTAGTTTCTGCAACCTGTGAAGTTTAGACAACGTATCACATATTTTAGTACTTAAATCAAATTAAAACATGGCAGGAGCCAGCAGAGAGTGTCGTCCACTAGTGTAATTACTGCTGAAGCACACTAATTTCATGTCCTACAGTTTTCTGCTCACCAGAATGGAAGCCATCCCTTTGACTTCATGTCACTGTCCTATTATAAGCTAACTAGTTTAATTAGCTGTTCAAATACAAATCAGTGAGTTTCACGTCAATGACATTTAAGCAAAATTGATGAAAATAAAGAATTATAAAATCGAGTTGTACTGAAGAGACAGGTAAATTTTGAAGTTTGATTGCTAATATTGCCACAGAGGTTTTGAAGACCCACGTAATTAGTATAAGCTCTGCCTCAATTTTGAATAACTGTGATTTAATTCTACAGGTATGTAACAGAATTTGTAAACCTAGGCAATGTTTCAGCTCTTCGAACTTTCAGAGTATTGAGAGCTTTGAAAACTATTTCTGTAATTCCAGGTAAGAAGTAGTTGGTGTAAGGTGTTAGGCCCCTCGTATCTCCAACTGTTATTTGTGTGCTGTCATTGTGTTTGTGTGTGAACTCCCCTATTACAGATATGTGACAGAGTTTGTGGACCTGGGCAATGTCTCAGCGTTGAGAACATTCAGAGTTCTCCGAGCTTTGAAAACAATATCAGTCATTCCAGGTGAGAGCTAGGTTAAACACCGAGGCTGACTTTCATTCCATTGAAGTCAAATTCACTTCTTTTGAGCATAAGTCTTGCTGTTTGCTGCTCGTGTTGCCAAAAAAAAAAAAAAACCAACAAAAGGCACGGATCATAACCCTGGATTATGATTCTTTGCCTTTCCAGCATTAGCTTCTTTTATTTGGCAAAATCAGCCTTTGAGTTTAACAGATTCTTGCATGAAACATAAAATATGAGGCCTATGGGTTATTTTGCTTTGTTTTTCTGCATTTTATTATAACAAGTTGTCTCTTTTACATTAAATAAGCTTTAGTGCTATGGCTTTCTTGATTTTGAATTTTTTCCTTTATTTTACCACTTAAAATTGACATTAGTCTTAAAAACAACCAAGTAAAAATAAAAAAGCTACCAAAAAGGAGATAAACATTGCACAGGAAAATTTATCAAATGCAAATGATTTTTTTTCCTCAAAATTACTTGCAATTATAACTCATACTATCTTCATGCTGTTGCGAAGTCATATTTAATATTAATTTTTTTTCCTCAAAATGACTTGCCATTCTATCTCATTCTATCTTCATATTGTTGTGAAGTCATACTTAGTATTAACTGGAAACTGAATTATTGGCAGAATATTAAATGCAGAGAAAAACTAAGAAATAAAATCAAATCTATATCAGGAAAGCATGATTGATAAAATTTCCTGCTTGAGAATAACATTATATATTCAGTTTATTGGACTATATGTTCATTGCATATTCATACAAAAGAATCTTTTTCTTTCATTCATCTTCACAATGTCTAAGGCTGCTCATGAAAAGCTTTACTTTTTGAGAAATAAAAAATAATTTAAGTGTCTGCATGATGTCTTAATTGTATGGGAAGGGCAAAGATACTCTTTGATAAATCTATGGATCTTTTCTCTTTGCAGGCCTAAAGACTATTGTGGGAGCCCTAATTCAGTCCGTGAAGAAGCTCTCAGATGTTATGATCCTGACCGTGTTTTGTCTGAGTGTATTTGCACTAATAGGGCTGCAGCTGTTCATGGGCAACTTGAGGAATAAATGCCTGCAGTGGCCTCCAGACAATTCGACTTTTGAAATAAATGTTATATCCTACTTTAATAGCACAATGGATGAAAATGGTACATTTGTTAACATGACAGTGAGCACATTTAACTGGAAGGATTACATTGAGGATGAAAGTAAGAATGATTGATATAACTATTTTCAATATATTCTTGGCTATAGTATGTAACAATTTGTGATCAAACAAAGAATATTGAACAGTTTATATTCCTGCCTTATGTGGAACTGCTTACAGTCACTGACTGACAGATATCAAATACATACAATAAACAAGTAAAACAAGCAGAAGGGTTCCTAAACAAATTACAAAGTGATCAGCAGCTAGCCACTCTGATTTTATTGCAATTTATTTTTATTTTACTTTGTAGTACTTTCAGGTTCATTTGATTTATTCACATATATTTCTAATGCTTTCTACACAGCTCATTTTTACATTTTGGAAGGACAAAGAGATGCCCTACTTTGTGGTAATAGCTCTGATGCAGGGTAAGACCCTTTCAAAAATCCTCTGTTGTGTTCTGTAGAAAAAGCAATAACATGGAACCTGTCCATAGTATTCACAACTCCATATTTAGCAGTGTTACAGAATTTAAAGAGTTTTGCTGCTAAATAATGATTTCTTACTCAAGTCAAAATATTTTACTCTCTGGCTAAACAAAATACCCATTAACAGCCTTTCTTCCTGCTTGATTGGAAAATTATGTTGGTGTTAATGATAAAACCTGAACTCTTGTAAAGTCTGTTTTGGAGATGTACTGATTGAAAAAAGTAAGATGAAAGCAAAGGTTAGAACTGAGAAAGAGAATACGTAAAATATTAAGAAAGCACAGTGGTGACTTCATAGTTCAGGACTGAATCTTTTTTTTCAAGCCTAACTCTTCTTCATTACTGGCAAATTCTGCCATACACATGTGCCCAGTTATGAGCCCAGAATTGTTAGCTGAACTTCGATACCTTACTGGCAACAGTGAAGAAGCTTATTAAAATAAAAATATCTCAGCATTATGTGGGAGATCCCTAACAGTACAATTGGATTTAGCTAATAATACTGTTTAATCTGTCTGTAACCTTAACAACATTTTAGCAATTATTTCTGCCAGGAAATTATTCATTTGGAATAAAGATTCTATTTGCAAAATGTGGCTGAGGAGAATTTAAATATTTAGGTCATTTCAACCAGTGAGCGGATGAAAAGGGTATCTTTCATTTACTGTGTTATTAGTTCGTTTCTTATGACTTTTTTTTCTGAACGAATTAAATTGTAATTCATGGATTTCCTGTGGAAAAATAATGCATATTCTTCCAAAAGATAACAAATATCTTCTAGAAGGAAATAAAAGTTATGACTAAGTAACCTCCTGTTTGGGTTTCACATAGGCAGTGTCCAGAGGGATATATATGTGTGAAAGCTGGTAGAAACCCCAACTATGGTTACACAAGTTTTGACACCTTCAGTTGGGCTTTTTTGTCACTCTTTCGGCTAATGACTCAGGACTTCTGGGAGAACCTGTATCAGCTGGTAAGAAATTTTTGTGACATAAAAAGTAAACTGTAGGTGACATACAAAATTATATAAATAGGCTTATTTGTACATGAGCTGAAAGCATAATGCTATTGCAGTATCAAAGATAAGTGGTGGAATAATATATAGATACACTTTCTACTCCCTAGACGCTACGTGCTGCTGGGAAAACATACATGATATTTTTTGTCCTGGTGATTTTTCTGGGCTCTTTCTACCTGATCAACTTGATCTTGGCTGTGGTTGCCATGGCCTACGAAGAGCAGAATCAAGCAACCATGGAAGAAGCAGAGCAGAAAGAGGCAGAATTTCAGCAGATGCTGGAACAACTGAAAAAACAACAAGAAGAAGCTCAGGTAATGGTGGAAATTGTACTTTCTGAACAGCCTTGGTGTGAGGTTTTCTTACCTGAAAGTAAAATATATGCAGGAATTTAGCTCCGTGAGTCAGAAGTCTCTCTAATTTCTGGACTGATTTTCTATTGCTTTTCATCTGGCATATAGTCATTTTCAACAGGACAATATATATATTCATACTATGAACTTTCAAACTATCCTTTCCTGCTGTAGAGAGATGTCTCATCATTCCTGAAATACTGGGCATTGAATATAATATGTTTTGCCGGATAATTACCAGTCATCTGTGTTACATAACCCTAGCCTCTTGCCATTACTCACACCACCCTTTTTTGTAAGCTTACAGCAGCCCATCAACTTCCCAAACATATCTTCCACTGCAGAATCTCATAGCAATCCCATAGCAATCTCCCAGACAGTTCTTTCTACAAAGAGTACTGGACACACTCTCAATTATTCCTTTATTTGATGGCTACCTGAACTGGTTTTCTTAATGAACTAAATCAGCTAGGCTGACAACTGTAGTCGAAGCTACTGGTCCTGAGTTTTGGGATGGCTCTTCACTCCAATAAGTAATCTCATCCCTTTCCATCAGAGAGGAAACCTAAACTTTTTCTTCTCTCTGGCTGCAGCAGCAACAGGCAATAAATGTACCTCTGTGTATCTATAACAAAGACCTAGAGTGCTGTTACAGAGGGAAATGTGGGAGGGGAAACATGAAGAAGGAGGGAAGGAGAGCATGAAGACTTGTCTAGATGGTGTACCTGTTGCCGGTGAAGGTAGAAGGAAAGTGAGGAGAGTGTCCTTGCTGTGAAGACAGTGAGGGAAGACTGGATTCAACTACTTGCAGGCTGCTAGTTGGATTATGATACATTAACTCTTATGGTGGATATTAGGGATTCATTTTCTCTGTAAGGACTCTGAAGGAATCAGCCAAATCGGAGCATGATGTGGGGCTTTTCTCAAGAGAAAATGGGGAAGCAGGTCTGAAATAAATGAAAAAGCCCTATGGTTATACTTTTCTGACTACCATAATTTTAGACCAGTGTCTTGTGCAGCCAGTCTTTAAGGAATAGTGATGCTATTGTTCTGCTGAAGTTGACGCTTCAAGTAGCTCATGCTACTAAACAATGAGGAGCTATACAACTCAATAGTTTATCTTAAGTTCAATTTATTTATATATATTTGCATACTCTAACCCTTGAGTAAAACCAGCAGTATTACCACAGTGATAATAAAAACAGTTGATAAAAGCCTATAAAATTGTTCATTTTTGGCCTGTTAAGAGTACTTTGCTTTGTAACCTGACAGGCGACAGCAGCAGTAGCAGCAGCATCAGTTGCATCAAGAGATTTCAGTGGTATAGGGGGATTAGGAGAACTCTTGGAAAGTTCTTCAGAAGCATCAAAGTTGAGCTCAAAGAGTGCTAAAGAAAGAAGAAACAGAAGGAAGAAAAGAAGACAGAAAGAAATGTCTGAAGCAGAGAACAGAGGAGATATTGATAAGTTCCCCAAGTCAGAGTCAGAAGATAGTATCAGAAGGAAAAGTTTCCGCTTCTCCACAGAAGGAAGTCAACTGACATATGAAAAAAGGTTTACATCTCCTCACCAGGTACAGCACTCTTTTTTTATTAAAGCATGTTCATCTACTCTCATTTGCTCTTGACTGACATTACAGCTCCTGTAGCAGCTTTACATATTGGAAGTTATGTAAAAGATGAGCGACAGTGTTAGTTTGATATGATTTGACCCATTCTATTAGCAAAGGGATAAAAAGAACATACCAAGGACAACAGTAAACTTAATTAAAACATTTCTGAAAATGTGTTTCTGAAGATGTATCTGGTAGATTGGAGAAAGAATCAAAGATTCTTTGATTAGTATTCATATAGATATGAATACTAGATTCTCTGTTCTGCATCCATTTCAAAACTATGTAAATATGTGGTTTTTTAGCAGACCCCATCGTCAAAATACCCTGAATAGGAAGTTACACACTGCCATTAGTTTCTGTTGCTTTCCTTAGCTTCTTTAAATGGTAGGTAATGAGAAAAGTAGCTGTAGTACTCCACAACAAAGACAAAATGTATAGGGATCATTTGGGCTCGTATTTATAAGAATTTAATCATACTGTTCTTTTTCATTAAAAATTCATTACACAAGATGGAGAATCATTGCAATCGTAGAAAAAATAGTTTAGGAAGGACCTCTGGAAACCATTTAATCCAAACTTCAAAGCTCTACCCCCTTAAATCAAAGGATCACTTCCATCACTTAAGGATACCTTTGCTTATTTCAAGTCTACACACAGTTATGGTATTTGTAGAAAAATCACTCAAAATGCACCTCTTCAAAATTATCATGTCTGGTCTCAGCTAACAGATGACATTTAGCTACCAGTACTACCCAGGTTTAACTGCCAATGTTTATCTTATTTAACGGTCATATCAAGCGTGTTAGTTTAGAGACTGATAAAAAATATGAGATTCAGTGGCAGAAACACTTCACACTGAAATACATGCACTGAGGGGAGGAAAGCTTAATTTGAGACAAAGCCTCTGTAATTAGTCAAGTATAAGGGGTGATGCCTGGTCTGAAAAAGATACATTTGCATTTCTAAGGAAGTGAAATAATGTTTATTATAATTAAGAAGAATGACCAGGTTGTTCTCTGGATAAGAAATTTTAAAAAATGTAAGGGAAAAATACTAAATGTAACTCAACTCCTTTGAGTAATAGTGTAAAAGTATATTTCCAGTCTAATAAAATGTACTATTAGTTTTGGGACAAAGCTGCTCCAAAAAAATCTTTCATTAATTGGAGTGGGCTTTGAGTCAGGCTGGTGCAAAGGAGCTGCAGCCAAAGATCTAATCTTAGACTGCACAGTTCTGTCTCAGATATATATATGAGTCCGTACCTCATAGATGAGGATGGTTGAGTGACTTGAGCGTGCTAAAGAGTCACTGACAAAGTCTGAGCAGAAAGGAATTTCTGACTGCTAATCCAGTTCTTTAACAACTTGATAATAGGCCTCTCTGTTGTCTAGTCTAAATTCCCAGATGCTCTTTTACATAGTTCTGGTGAAGAGATTGATTAACAATATATTATGTTTATATTAAATACATTTTTGGTGCACAGAAAAATTACTTAATATAGAAGCAGGTATACTAAGGGGAGGAGAAATTGAGACAAAGAGATTCCATAGACAGTAAACTTTCTGTAGCTTTATTAACATGCAGTAAAGCATTGTTGCATGTATTTGTTCATACTCTGAAACTCGCAGAAAGCTTTCATCCTGGCAATTGTAAGGAAGAACTGTGAAACTTCCACAGAAACTTAAGTAGCTTGGGAAAGCAAGGCACTTCAAATGACTTTTGATAGCATTAAAATGAAATGTGAATTCATGTTGCAGAATAAATAATTATAATCCATTAAAATCAAGTGAAAACAAATATTGTATATGTCTTAGATTGGAAAGAAAAGAAGGAAATGGTGCAATAGACAGGAAACAGCTCATCTTGAGACATCATGAATTACACAGCAGGGAGGAAATAAGTGATCATCTGAAATAATTTTTTTAAAATTAATTTAACATTTTAAAATACAGAGAGACCTTTATCAAGTAAATAATCTAAATGAGGATAATTTATTAATGAAAGACTGTCTGGGTAATTGTTTTTGCAGTTGTAAAAATGCTTTGGGGCATACATTGTCTGCATATAACTGAAATAAAACCGAGCTGCCATAAGAGTGGAAGGATTACGGGCACAAAATCAGTAAAGGAAGAGCTGATTTCCCTTCTTAGCCTTGCAGTTAGCTCCCTGGTGAAACAGGGTGGCAGAGCATGAAACAACACGGTAGAATGGTACGGGGAGATAATCTGCCCATTTGGGTCCTGTAGAGATTTTGTCCTTTGCTACAATACTCCATGTGCAAATGAATGATGCAGCCTGCAAAAAAAGCCAAACTTTCCTTTCATACCTTACTTTCCAAGAGCACATAGGCACATATATTTCTGCCTTTACATGTGTTAGAATTGCCATCATTTTGGCTTATATTTTTTGTCTCAATCCAGCAGGGACTTCCAGAGCAGGCATTACTCCTACTAAATCCCTGAGGGGTCTGATCCATTTAGCCATGCGCAGAGCATGATAACACATATTGGAAAGACTGGACAACAAACGAAACAGCAGCCATGGAAACATTCTCTAAAAAAACAAGGGTAGCAATGGTAGTCAGAAGAAACCTAGTGAATGTGTGATTTTTTTGAAGGACTGTAGGTTGGCCAAATACATTTACAAAGAAATGTACAAAGGGGGCAGTAATTAGTTTACCGCTGTCAGAATTCGGTGTCATGCTCTATAGCAGCTAGACTATTTTAGATAAAATTATCTTCAAGCATAAACAAAACAGCACTTTTTCTCCAGCCAAGTTTATATAAACAGGTTAGCAAACCCATTTGGCTGATACTCTTCAAGTAACTCAGCTTGAAGCTGACAGCCAGCATAGAAAATTTTATCCCAAATTATTAAAATTTGGTATAGCTGCAAGAGCAGAAAAAATACATCTCATAATGGTAAACACCCGCGAGTCTTTATAACCAGCTGAGCACACACATTATGTGTGTGTATGTATGTATACATAAATCTGAGTATGTATATATAGACATACGTATGTATTGATATATGTATATATTCAGAGTTTGGTTTTCACAGTATTAATATAAGCTCGTTATATAATGCTATATATAAGCACTATATATATATATAAAAATATAAAACTAATAATAAACTAATATAAGCTCAAAGTGTCACTTTCCCTTTAATTATCCTGGAATAAAACCCACTGCTATTACATATAGTACTTTCTACCTGCAAAACTAGTGAAAAATTGAGAATCATCTCAAACCAAGTTTTTGATGTACCAAGATGTGAAGATTTGTCCAAATGCAGAACGGAAGAAAGCGTAATGTAAGGTTTCTTTTTTCCACAATTAGCACTCATTTTATTTATTCATGAATGCTGTTAATAAAATATGTAGCAAGGGAGAAGAACATTCCATTAACCAGCTTCTCCTGTAATTAAAAGATGAATTACCAACAACCACTGATTTATTTTTCTCATTTGTAAGAGGATATGTTTAGGTAACTGTGTCCCTGGTGAATGCTTGCTTTGAGCTGCCTGATGGCCAAGTGGTACCTTCTGGTAGGTGTGCAGCCTGCTGTAGCCCCCAGAGTGCTATGCCCGAGTGCTACTAGTCATGTTCACACTGTACCACCAGGGCTTCCCCAAGCTGTTGCCTCTGTCTTCTAGTTTTAGAGTACTGAATTTAATACCAAACTTAAGACCACTTCTGCCTCTAGCAAACAGAATAGATAACAATGAGTTGTTATCCCTAGGAATCCAGGGAATGAGAGAAGAAAAGTAAAAGATTTTTAGCTCTGTCCTCTAATAGAAGAAGGAATAAAAGAGAAGTACCTGCAAAACCTTGATAGTGATGTGGAAAACTGTCTTCAGCACAGTCATGGGTCCATACCAATTCATCCTGCCCTCTCTGCTCAAAACTGTCCAACCTTACTCATGTCTTTTGCACATTTCCTCAGTTCGCTACATTTCCTTAACAAGAATTTTTCCCCGCTACTTCAGGTCCCCTAATGAGCACATTCCCCTGCTGGACATACTGATACTTTTGAAGGAAATAGTGACTATCCTTCCTCCAGCACTGTAACTATTCTTTGAAAAGCCAAGAACTTAAAACTTCAGTTCTAATGCTGTTATTGTTTGGGTTTTTTTAAATCTTTTACAGTCTTTGCTAAGTATTCGTGGTTCCCTGTTCTCACCAAGGCGCAACAGCAAAACAAGCATTTTCAGTTTCAGAGGTCGCGCAAAGGATATAGGATCAGAAAATGACTTTGCTGATGATGAGCACAGCACTCTTGAAGACAATGAGAGCAGAAGAGATTCCCTCTTTGTTCCAAATCGACACGGAGAACGGCGCAACAGTAATATTAGTCAAGCGAGTGTGTCATCTAGAATGGTACCAGCCCTTCCAGTAAATGGGAAGATGCACAGCACTGTGGATTGCAATGGAGTTGTCTCCTTGGTTGGAGGACCTTCAACTCTAACTTCACCTACTGGTCAGCTTATACCAGAGGTAATTATAAGTGAACCAGTAATTATTATAGTTTGGCTCTGGCACAGAATTTTTTCTTACTGCATGCCTTATCATTTCTTAGAGCTGTGTGAAATAACTTGCAATAGTTTCTAAATAACAGAACATAAGGGAATAAAAGTGCTCAACCTCCTATGTCTGAGTCTCAGTCAAGTATTATATTACCCTTTCAGGATAATCCTTCAGTAAGAGATCTGCACATAGAAAGAAAAAAACCCATAAATTGAATTTGACAATGTGTATATTGTTTCACCTCATCAACAAAGGTAGACATGTGATGTATAACGAAGGATATAACTTGGAAATATGTATAGGAAAACATCTGCAAAATTGAGGAGAATGCAGTTACTGTTCCCATGATAGTTAATAGAAGTACCCCTTACTGCATTTATCTTGGAAGAAATTTTTCTCATAACTTTCATGAGAAAAAGATGTACAGTTCCTATGTACCTTTGCAACTACATTACATTTCAGTCTCAGTTTCAGACTTCTGTAAACTAAGATGTTCTTTCAAACTTTAAAAAAAAGCAAGCTTTTCCATACATAGCATTTTAATAGGAATTCAGTATGGTATCTTGGTGGCTATAATGGCACTGTATTTAACCTGAAAAGTATTTTCATTATAAATAAGTATTAAGATTTCATTACTCTTACACATTTCTTTTTATTTTTGTTTCTCTCCTATCTTGATATAGACCTTCATACCCGAAATTGAATCAGATTACCTCAAAGGTTATGCGTATATAGTTCTATTTCAGAAATACATTCACTTGAAAAAAGATTTAGCCATTTAACTCAATTGTCTTCTTTAAAGAAACAGGACTAGTGAACTCTCAAAAATGTTTCTTCATCTTCACACTAAGATAACCTTGAAATCCTTTATGAGTTCTGCAGGCCTTTTTTATTCTTTTTCTGGATGGGGACAGAATAATGAGAAAAAGAGTGAGTGGTTTCCATGAATCACAGAATCAGTGGTAAGAAGGAACTAAGATTTAGGAAGTTTTTAATCCCAATCCTGTGTTTAGATCCCTAGGTCACACTCCAGAAGAAAAGCAAAGCAACTGTAAGGACACCTACATGCTACTGAGTAGTGACCTGTTAGGCACATTTAAATCAGAGCCAGGTATTATTGCTTTGAAAAGACTTTAGAAGCCATACAAAACATTCATTGCAAGCATATATCACAAATCCTGTATGAGCATTGCAGTGGGTGAGAATTAGATATAAGAAATATTAAAAAAGATGTGAAATTTTTTTGTCCTATAAAATTTTCCAACCATGCTTATCAGGTTAGGAATGCAGTACATAATGTTAGAGAGATAATTAATTCCTAGAATTATGTTTCTCGTATAAAAGTTACTTTCTTAAATAATAGTTCACTTCTTTCTGTACTTGCACTTTAATTATTTGACATGACTAGCTACTGGAAATTAATGTGACAGGTTTCAACTTTGATCATTTTTCCTTGGAAGAATAATAATAATCACTAGCAAAAAGATACCTAGCAAAAATTTTGTTCACTCAGTGATTTAAATGAGAACCAGCTTTGGTCCCACATTGCTTTGGTATTGTGTCCCCCAGTTGATTATTCCTAGCACTGTACAAAATTCCCACTGAGTTCCTCAATAAAGAATAAAGAAATTCCTACAGGAAATTACACAGAAACCTTCAGTGTGTAAGAAAAGTCTAGTATGCTGCACAAAGCTCATTTTGATTATCACTACAATATTTATACAGTAAATATTGTTAGTTGGCTGTTGAAAAGGATGGTTTAATTCCGCAGTATTTCATTTACAGGGCACCACTACAGAAACAGAAATAAGAAAAAGAAGACTGAGTTCTTATCAAATTTCCATGGAAATGCTGGAAGATTCTGCTGCAAGACAGAGAGCAATGAGTATAGCCAGCATACTTACAAACACAATGGAAGGTATTATTTGATGCATTTTATCTGACAGGCAGTTCAGTGAATTTCTGCTAACTACATGTACAGAGCAATTATTTACATAATCTCCTTTGTAAATGTAAAACTGGCCATGTGAAATCTCTGAACATCAGATACAAAAGGCTTTTGAGCATTTCTACGATCACGTACGCATTCTAAATGGTTAGTCATTTATTTTTCATGGCACCTTCCAAAATATTACTCTATTGAGTGGACTAACAGAGACAAAATAGTCATAGCTAGGGGACTGCCTGAGCCTCAAACAGAGAATACAGGGATTTTCTTCCTATAAGACATTAACAGGAAAAATCAATTAAGATACACAGGAATTGCTATGATAAAGGCAGTGATGTGCTAGAACAATCATTTCCCTTAGACTTAAAATACAGGGATAGACAACTGAAAATGGGAATGAAAATGATAGTTTTAAAGAAAACAACCAACTGTAATCAACCCATGTCAATGCACGTGAACTGCCTTCCTTAAGCATTTCTTAAACTTTCTAAGATATCAAAGATTAAAAAATAATGTATTTGCTATATGAAAAAAACATACATTGTTGTAACAGTTTTGCTTATTTAACGGAAACTGAGTATGCTCACACTTCATACATATGCCATTAAAATATTTTCATAAGCTTAAAAGATCTATCTGCTGGATACTGGCACAGTGTGATAGCTGTTATAGTCAGACAAACCCTGCAGATGTCCTGCAACACATATTCTAAAAGGACAATAAAATATCAAGAAAATTTACAGTGCTCTTAAGATTACTTTAAGAATTGAAATATACTTTGTGAAGTGTGTTCTGAAGCCCTTTGCTCTCAGGTAAACAAATAGATCCCAAACTAGTTGTAATTCAGAAATACAAAGTTCATATTGTTCATTGTCTTCTAGAAGTATTCACAAACCATTCTCGCAAACATGTATCTTTCTGAGTACATCTTCCTACTTTAGTGCAAGAGTAAACTGTTGGTACCTCTTGATTTTTGGTGTGTAATTCTTAGTTCTCCTCCCAGGTAGAGAAGATATCTCCTTAGAGAGTGCTGCTCTCTTCCTCCAGCTAAATAGTTTGTCCTTCTGTTTTTCTGGCCAGAAATATGTCAATGTAAATTGTATTGTCCTGATAAGGCACCTCCTTACCCACATCTGGTGTCCATTATTTCAGAAGTTGCTAAGTGCAAGCAGTGGAGTCTTCTGTGCCAACTCAGCGGCCAGTGTGAGTGGCCAATTTTATCCAAGGCCATTCCCATCCTACCTTTCAGCGTTCTGCACTACATGTTCATAAATTTGATTATTCCACCCAATGCATATATTCCTTTGGAAGCACTGTCTTTGTTATGGTTTATAAAGATTATAGAAGACTCTCGCTACTTATGATACCTTTCTCTGCGTGGAGGTGACAGTCCGATGTAGCGGGAGAGCTTGTTAGTTTCAATGAGTTTGAGAGCTGTGGCAACTGCCCTTTAACTTCCCGTAATTCCACCCATATATGACAATATTAGCGGCAAAAAGCAATCCACTGGTCCTCGAAGTGGAGAGTTTAGCACTAAATCCTTATTAGCAAATGCTGTAAAATGACATGTTTGTATTTTAGCAATATCACCCATAAGTGTCATGGTGATGGAGACCTCTCTGTGCTCTGAGGAAAACTAGCACCTCCCTGTATGTCTGAAAACTGGCAGATTTCAGATTTGGGTTGATGCTACTATACAGAAATGTTATTGAAACTATTGTGTCCGTTTCTTACATATTTTGTAGTCAAAGTATATCTCACTTAAGTAAATATCAATCTTCTTTCTGGCCTGTCCTCAAACTTCCCATCACATTAGGCATTCATCCTTGCTATTATTAACTCAGTGGAAGTTACTATTCTTCTGTAACTTCGACAATATTGACAGTGAAATGGAAGAAAAAATAGTTGGTAAAGATTCTAATTGAGAGCAGAGTTGTTCTGCTAATATTAACATTGTTGTCCTGTTTTGCAATTAATAGACACTGCAACTGTACAAGAAATTTTCAAAAAAGTTAAATGATAATTTTTAAAATGAGAAAACAGACATTCTGTATATTAAAAATATTGACTTAAATAAGTAATGATAAGTACGCTCACTGAGTCATTGATCTGTTACGATATTGTACTGGTTCAGTGTAGTGGCAAACGTAATACTTTTAGTACCTGAAATCAAAACATGTATGCATGTTACATAACAAAAAAATTTTATGTTTTATGAAGCTTATACAAATCATATACATCAGCTCACTGACAATGGAGTCATGTTAACTTTTAATATCCAAAATTAAGGCATCTGCTGTAAGCAAGTCAACTAGACTAGACTAGACTGTCTAGACTCTCCCTACTGTCATGGGAAAGAGACAAACACATTTCTCTGTTTAGATAGATGTCTGAGATGATTCACTCTTCAGAGATAACTTGACTGTCCACTGGTTGTAGAGGAGCTTAAATAAATTAGATGGTTAACTTTAAGATGGCTAAATATAGGTGAGGGAAATCCCGTGTTAGCGTGAGCTGTTTATTTGAATGCTTTAATCTTTTTACATATTTTAAACAAGAACTTCCAAAGGGTATAAAGGGAATATTCATTATTTGTTACTTGTTTCCTATTTTTTTTCAGAGCTTGAAGAATCCAGACAGAAATGCCCACCATGCTGGTACAGATTTGCAAATACTTTCTTGATCTGGGATTGCTGGAGCCCATGGTTAAAAGTAAAACACGTCGTCAATTTAGTTGTGATGGATCCATTTGTTGATCTTGCTATAACTATTTGCATTGTTTTAAACACCTTATTTATGGCCATGGAACATTACCCAATGACAGAACAGTTTAGCAGTGTCCTTTCTGTGGGGAACCTGGTAAGTGGTTTGTCATGCAGTACGTGGTGTAAAAATACCCTTTTCTAAAAGAAGAAATGCATTACATTGATTATAAATTTATTCCAGGTTGGTTTTTATAATCAGTTTAGAAACCGTATATATGATTTTCATAGATAAAATGATTTTTGCTGGAGCCTTTAACTTTCATCAACCTGTTTTGTAACTACTATAATTAAAAAACTGAATATGTGTGGAAGTGCATTCTTCACTGGATTCTGGATTTTTTCTATAAAATGTTAAAGTAGCTTATCTAATTTTTACCATGGTACTGGTATTCCATCACAGAAAAAAAATTTCTTCTGTAAGAAATTGATGAAATATTCAGATGTCGTAATTTCTCTTTGAATTTTTTGCAGTTACACTACAGTGAAAGTACATTTCTAAGAAAGGCATATTTCTTGTTAGCAGTAAGTCCTTGCCACTTTAGGTAACTAAAAAATACATAATAAACTAGAAGATTTTGATTTATTCTCTAACAAAAAGCACCTTCTATCTGTAAGTTTATTAGTAGTGCCTTTCCTGATTTTAACCTGATCCAGACATTTAGGGTTACATATAATTCCTTTTCTAAAGAGATACCTAAATGTGGCATAACACTTAACGTGTTCTTGTGTGTTTCTCTCCTGAGCCTCAGGAAGCAGAGGACTGAACCTTGCAAATGTTTGTTTCAGAAGATTCATACATTTTTAATTTTTCGCTAGGTCACATAACTACCATAGTTTACGCAGGAGAGGTCTGGATTGACTCACACAGCATGCAGTCCTGAAAATCAAAACCAACCAAGTGTTCTGAACTAATCACTCAAAAAGATTAGTTTTGAAAAGTCTGCTACTATTTAAATGGAGCAGTAATATATTTCTCAGTCAGAGTATGTTTTAAAATCTGAACATCTTCCTTATACTGGTAATACATCCTTCTATGACTTGCGTTCTTGTGTGCATTAAGGTTTCCTTTCTCCTGGACGAAGATTTAATTGCTAGCATATTCTTATATTCATCACAGATTACAGAATATTGTATTTTAAAATGTTGGTCTGTCATATTGTTGAAATTATTTCTTTCCAATCATTTATACTTACAAGGTCTTCTGCCTTTTCCCATACAATTTTTTTTTAGCCTAGTAAAAGTCATATTTTTAACTACCTTTATAACAATCCAGTATCCTCAATTAGGACTATATATATGCAGTGAATACAACTCCTGCTGGTTTCAATTAAATTCTCTGTTCCTCACTGTATTTATCTATTAACCTTAATTTTGTGATTTCCATTCAAAATATGTTAATTTACTCTTTGCTTGTGACATCACGGTCTGTTTGATGATAAATTAAATATGACAAATATGACTCTGCCTTTTCTGTAGCATTTTAATGAGAAGGAAGAAATAGTTCTACGACACAGTGATTCATTTTCATAATACTAAAATTCATCCAGTATTCAAAAGTCCTAAGTAATTATAAGAAAACTTGAGTTTACTTCTGTTAAAATGGGGGGGTTTGCCTATTTGCAGATGCAGTTATGCTCAAGAAAAAGTTTGTGGATGGAATGGGTTATTTTGTGAAGGAAATATTTTAAAATGAAATATTCTTCTTTTTTTTTTTTCAATTATTTTGACAAATATGAGTTTTGTCAAGAATAATCTTCTTTGCTGCGTTCTCTTTACCGTACATAGCAATATCTCTTACATTCTTCTGACTATATGGTAACGTCTCTTATATATCAAATTAATAGGATAGTGTTTCTTGCTGTATTTCTAGTTTCTCCAAAGTATACACATTTTAAAATGTTAATATTTACATTTTGGCAATCGTGAATGTTTCCCCAGCATTATATCCACCTCCTAATCTTCTTAAATTGAAAGGTAATCATGAGTGTAGTTATATAGGATTGTAAAAAGTCAGCTTTGCTTCCATAAAACTTGCTGAAGGAGGACTGAGAACAAGCTGTGTAAAGAACTGTCACAAGGCAATGGCAGAGTACTTTGGTGTACTTTAGTAGACTTTTGGATCATCTAGCATATCCTTTGAGTGTTGTGCAGAATATTCATATATTTTTAGGCATTTTGCATTATGCTCCAAAACATCTTTATTATGCTGCACAAACCACTGATCACTACTCGTAACAAGAAAATGCTGGGTTAACTACTGGACTCTAAAACACTAAGAAGCATTGGTAATTCCACATTTGCCACTTCCAAATATTTCAAAGAGCATTGTCACCATGAAGTTATTTTTCCCAAAAGGAAATAGCTATCAGGTGGAATAGTAGCTGTGTGTGAAACCTCTATATCTTTACAAAAAGCCCAGTGTAAGAAACTCCAACTTCCCCTGTCTATTCCACCCTCTGACCTAAAAGACAGACCTTAGAGAGAGAGTGTTCTTCTAACACTTCTGATTAGACTGTGAGCAAGGGTGAAAAAATGCTGTCAAGTCTTCTTTTGCTTTACTGGGACTATGCTCTAGAAACAGGACTGAAAACACTGGATCATATCACATCGTCTGCTGGATGGATAGTCCAGCAGGTGTCAAATCTGAACTGGAGCTGAGCTGCTGACTGGTTTTATAGGCGTATCAAACCTCTGCCCCCCTATATCTGTCGTGATTTAGTAATTTGTTATTAATTATCAGTTTTCAGTGTTTAGAAATACTTTGATGGCATTTGGAGATAGCAATCAGCTGGTTTTTATAATAACAGGTACAAGTAACAGGTATGAGAACTCAAACCGGATAAGAAAAATTTACTCAGCTATATAAATTTCTCGTAACAACTCAACTCATTAATTACATTTTGTTTTAGGTATTCACTGGGATATTCACAGCAGAAATGGTACTAAAGATAATTGCCATGGACCCTTATTATTATTTCCAAGAAGGCTGGAATATTTTTGACGGCATTATTGTTAGCCTTAGTTTAATGGAGCTTGGTCTTGCAAATGTTGAAGGATTATCTGTTCTTCGGTCATTCAGATTGGTAAATACCTTGCTAATGAAATATTTGCATGCAATTGTTTCACTCCATGTCTGTAATAATTACCAGTATTGTAAAGATATATTATATACTTAAATTGACTCACACTGTTTTTCATATATGTCTAACTCGCAAGCCATATTTGATAAGTACAAGTTTAAGGTGTTTGTCAATTGATATCCTTTGATATCTTTTGGTATCAAATTATCCTATTCATATGCTATCCTACTGATATCCTTTGCCAGCATAAGACTAACTGCTACCTTTTGAGATTTTGTAAATCTTCATTGTGCTGATTTCATTAAGATTCATCAAAGCTGAATATCTGTAAAAACATACATATTGCCACCAGCATAAAGAATCGTAACATTTTACTCTTTATATTGTGAACATTACTTTTTGTTACTCATAAACCCCCAAAGTAGATCCTCTCTTCACAACATTTATTTTAATGGCACCAAAAATAAACATTTAGTAACTCCATTACATATAACAAAGAGTCATAACAGTCTGACTTTAGGATAACACTTAAATTGAAATATTACTGAGCTTATATTAGAAATGACTTTTTTATAGCAAATAGTATTGTACACAAACTAATTTACAGGTATGTTTACTGGAGGCACAATTCATGATTTAAAAGTAATAGTTATCACATTACTTGAAAACCTAGGATACTTCCTGATATATAGAGGAGGAAGTCATGACTTAGTTTATTGGCACCAGTTGCAATGGTACCCAACTTCACATGCCATAATTTGATTACTGAATATTATTTTTAAGTTAGTGTTTATGATTTGAATGACATCACAATATCAGCATCAAATTGTTGCTTCACAAATTGTCCTCTAACTAAGCCTGGAAGACCTAATGTGGTGCTGAGGGAAATGTGTAACCAAGCCAGCAAAGAGGGTGTAACAAAGATGATGAAAATAGTAAAAAGTTCTCAAATGTCTTTAAGAATTGTTTGGTAATCATCTGTAAGTGGATGTTCGAAAATATTAAAATCAAACGTGGTGCAAACAGAAATTATGGGTTTTTTTCTATGTGTTATCACTAAGATGAAATGCTGAACACTGCAGTTTAGGCACCCACCAAACTCCATGCTCTCTGCTTTCCATTAAAATAATAATGTGTTCCTACTGAAGAACAAATTAATCTACAGAAACTGATATGCTCTGATAAACAACTTGGACCTAGCTTCTATTTCATAACTAAAACTAATGATTCCTCTGCCTTTTTGTTTTTCAGCTTCGAGTTTTTAAGTTAGCAAAATCTTGGCCAACTCTAAATATGCTGATTAAGATTATTGGCAACTCAGTGGGGGCTTTGGGGAACCTGACCCTGGTGCTGGCCATCATTGTCTTCATTTTCGCTGTGGTTGGGATGCAGCTGTTTGGGAAAAGCTACAAGGAATGTGTCTGCAAGATCTCCAGTGATTGTGTGCTTCCACGCTGGCACATGCATGACTTTTTCCACTCTTTCTTGATTGTATTTCGAGTGCTGTGTGGAGAATGGATAGAAACGATGTGGGACTGCATGGAGGTTGCAGGCCAAACCATGTGCCTTATTGTTTTCATGCTGGTCATGGTGATTGGAAACCTAGTGGTACGTGATGATGAAAAATTTTTGAACATTAACTCTGATGCAAAATGTACATAACTTACAGCTAGGCAATGAGAATGTTTGTCATACTTCTGTTTAGAATTAAACAATAAATCTGAATGTGCTAGATTCTGAGTAAAAATATATGATGCTTCCCTTCTCCCCCTTTTCACTCATTTCCATACACTGAAGTACTCTCACTACGGGTCCAGGAATTAAGGAATACATCAAAATGTCAAATCAAACACCCTATCGTGGGAGTGCTGCAGCTAATTGAGAGGTGCTGTTTAAATCCAAATGTCTTCCTAACTGCTCTTGAAATAATAAAGCTTATGCTGCACCAGCTCCTGGGCAGCTTCTTCTTTGGAGGAAAAAAATCTAAGACTTTCTTACACCCATTACAGCTAATTCCAACACTAATACTTCTGACTTAATGAAAATAAAGTATATTGTAGATTTTCTTATATAGAATCACTTGAATTTAAGTACTGAACTTTTTGGCGTGTTTAGGTGTAAAAAACAAAAACGAAATACAGAGTGATTGGACATTCTAAAAATACGATTGAAAGTTTCTAACTCAAAACTATAGAAGAAACCTTTATAGAGAATTTTTCATTCAAGATGACAAGTTAAAATACCAAAGGTTCAATATGTACATATTTCATTGGTGAGAAACTCTTAGAAATCAGGATTATAATTGGAATGCATAATTTTTTACACTTTTACTTTAAGTTTCTTTTACTGTTGACCTTTGCAGTTCATTATGATTGATATGCATAAAACCCGTATTTCGTTACTTGACAAAATTCTCTTCCTTTAGTGATATATTTTAATGTGATTTAAATTTTTATAAAATAGAATTCAAAGTGTTCGTGTCCTAGTTGTTCACATGACCTTGCAATCTTGGCATTATATCAGCAGAAAAGTGCAGAGCTCCAGAAAGTTATTTATGATCAGTAACCTACTCGACTATTTTTTTTAGTATTAGCTTCAACATAGAAATACTGTTTCAGATTCATATTGTCTTCTTTCTTCCAAGTGTCTTTTTACCTTCAGGGTTCTTTTCTGGAATTGTGAAAGTCTGCAGAATTAAATCTCATAGAGAGTACAGATGAGAGACGTAACACAGTTAACTATGGGGAAGTTTGTTTATGCCATTTTGCCGTATCATGACAACTTTTGATGCCTGGTGGTATATCAGACCGAAAGTATGAAATGATTTAATTGCTTGTAAGCTTTAGTGATATAGCCACAGTTTATAGGAGATTATATTAAAACGAGAGTAATGATGTTTGAATTCTGAGGCAATAAACCACAGCCCTCAGGCAACACTGGTGCGAAGATTGTTGCCTGCTGATGAAAGAAATCCAGTTCATTTTTAAATTAAGAGCAAACAAAATTTTCACTTTTTGCCAAGTGAAAAAGGAAAAAAAAATCCAATTACAAACAACATAGGATTATTATAAATAATAGGGATTAAAGTGTAAAATTAATTTTTAAATACTCCTTTTATCCTTTTATGACAAGCTTTATGTAATTTAAGGGACAAGCCCAGAATTAACAAAAAATCGCAGTCTCATGGTATAATCTTCCAAACAGTAGTTTGAAAGTGTAAGTAAGTAGGTTATTATAGCATTAACTGATACAAGTTTCTAAAATACCTGCATCATAGAAACCCATCTAATTTTACGAACCATGTTTAATTCTACTTAAATTCCAGTGATTTTAAGTGATTTAGACAGAGGCCTTTCAAACCTCTGATGAATGTGTATAGCTAGAATTTTTGTAACTTTTTTTTATTTTATAGTCTAAGCAACCGTGCTGCTTCAAACAAAGACCAAAAAAGTTTAAAATAATTATGTATTAGCTTGTCTGTTTTCATCTTCTGAGTGAATACTGATCAAAACAAATAAGGAGATATTTTGTAATTTAAGGTGCTAAGTGGTTGTCTAAAATCAGTGAATGTTGTTTTTCAAAACATTGTGTGCTATTTGACAGTATCCTGTAAAAATACTCACTTCTTATATGTATGTATTTACTGTACAGCTGTATTCTCTCATCTTTTAGGTATTGAACCTGTTTCTGGCCTTGCTGTTGAGCTCATTTAGTTCAGACAACCTTGCTGCTACTGATGATGATAATGAAATGAACAATCTCCAGATTGCTGTGGCAAGGATTCAGAAAGGAATAGATTATGTTAAAAAAAAGATACGGGAGTTCATCCAAAAAGCCTTCGTTAGAAAGCAGAAAGCTTTAGAAGAAATCAAAGCACTTGAAGAGCTAAACAACAAGAAAGACAGCTGCATTTCCAATCATACTGCTGTTGAAATAAGCAAAGATCTGAATTATCTTAAAGACGGGAATGGAACCACCAGTGGTGTAGGCACAGGCAGCAGTGTGGAAAAATACGTAATCGATGAAAATGATTACATGTCATTCATAAACAACCCAGGCCTCACTGTGACAGTGCCAATTGCAGTTGGAGAATCAGATTTTGAAAATTTAAATACAGAAGAATTTAGCAGCGAATCTGATATGGAAGAAAGCAAACAGGTATGATTTTTTGTATCTTAATGATTAAATTGTAGCCATGCATTTACATAGTTCTTAATTACATATTTAGAATTGTTTAAAAAACTGTCTTATCCCATGTAAATATATTTTATATTTTATTATTTTATGTAATTATAATTCAAGAAAAAAGTACCCTAGGTGATGGCATACTAGGGAGTCCTTAGAGTTTACATCTTTAATACTCTGTTTATTAGCATGTGGACGATGTATAATTTTAAATATATCTTTCACAATTTTATGAGGTTTTAGGACTAGCACACATTTCATAAAGCATTCTTTCTGTAGTACCTGTAATGTGATCAAGAATTTATGGAATAAGAGTATTGCAGAAGGCTAAGGAACAATCAAGAGTATGCAGCTTTGCATATGCAATCAAGTATAAGTGGAGAAATATATTTTTTTCTCTATCTAGGGTAGTTGTAAAAATGAACCCAGAGACATCATAAATCAGTGATGTATTCAGTTTTGTGAGTAATATTCATACAGATTTTGGGTTCAGAGACTGTGGCTGGCGGAACTGAAGTAATCCAGATACCAATCAACGTCATGGTAATGTGGTATCTCAAGTTATCCTCGAGAGCAGAATAATCTTGTAATATAGATGCATGTGGAAACAGTTTACTTGAAAGCCTTATGCTATTGTTATTGTGCAATGAGACAGCAGTTGGTGTAAAAATCAGAAGCCACGTGCCTCAAAATATAAGTGGCTCAAGTACCAGAAGTGATCATGAAGAGGTGATAATGGTATTCAAGGTAAACTTTGTATGTTGGGGTAATGATCAATGACAAGCTAATAAATGCATTAGCAGAATATAATTCTATGCAATGCCACTAGAAATGTAGGAACTGTGAGGTTTAAGGGATCAGGAATCATGGGTAAATATGTTTTCAATTAGGTTATATGCTATGATGTTGTCTGATAACTCATTAATACAAAAAAGTTTGTTTACCATAAAGAAAGTTCATGACTGTATCATCGCTATACGGCTGCCATATTTGCAAATAATGCTGTATTCCTCAGCAATAACCAAACTATACCGCATAACATTAATGGAAAGCCACGATCCAGTTAATCATAGTATGGGTTTTTTGCTAAAGAACATAAGGGAACATGAAGTGTGTGTGTTTATTTGCAACTGCAAAGAACAACTCTGCATAACAACTGTAAGATTAAGAGCAAGATATCCTATCAGTCATCTGAGTTGCTCAGTTATGTGACAAAGATTTTTTTCAATGATCACCTATAAGATAGTATTGCAGTGCTTATCCATGCAATTTAAGAATACAAGAGATTCAGGAAGTGTAAAGCGATATGATTTATGAGATCAACTAGAATAAAAAAAAAAGCTTTCAAAGTGACTCTGGGTCTGAGAGCTAAGTATCTTTCACGTAAGCTGATCTAATAAAAATTAATTGTCTTTTCCAATGAACCTTTAGCGAAGTCATCTAAGTCTTTTCATATATTCTGATATTCTTAAAATGACATTTTACTATAAATTTTCTGCTTTCCTTGTGGTTAGTTTTGATAAATACAGTGATAAATGCCTTCCTAGTAACTTTTTTCATCTTATTAAGTTATGTGCCTAAAAATTTCCTGAATATGTTACTTTTTTAAAAGCTTGTAATATGCATTAGGAAGTTGGGAGGCTTATAAGCTGTGCAGATGTTAAATGTGTGGTTACGTGACACGTTAGCCTCAGCAGCAGAGCTGGCTTGGGAAGTTCCCATCCACACCTGGGCTCCTGATCCCCCGGCAGTCTTTACCCCTTTCTCTGCTGCAGTGCTTGTGGCTTTGCACTGTAAAGAGTGTCGCTGGAGCGATGTAAGTTAAATAACATCACCCCATAGGTATTATTTGTTTATTTCTTCTTTAAGATAGATCGAATGGTTCAATTTATAGTGTACTGCCATATATGCTATCAGAACAGCTGACAATAAAACAAAGTGCAATGCAAAGGCAGAAGCTCTTCTGCTTTCCAAGTGAATATATGATGTAAGTACAACCCAAGAAAATGGAGTAAGAGCCCTTGTTGTGCCGAGAAATTCTGAATGCTACCAACTTCAAGGTGACTTTCACAAGTCAATTGCTCTGTTCATTCCCATCTTTGCTTGGTTCGGGTATCATGCTTTTTTCCTCTAAGAAGTTGTTTCAGGACCATAATAAATCAAAAGGGATCTTGCTGTTTTTTATGGACTTTAGATGTATCCGTATGTCTTCAGGAAGAGAAATCAAATCCAAAAGTCTGTACAAGCAATTTGAAAGTGAAAATTTCACATGACTGTGGGAAATCCGCCAGTAAATGATGGTTGGTGTATATATTAAGAACTTGTGGAGAAATTTACAATGGAGATAGGATAAGTTTAGGACTTCTGCGGAGCCTCAAGATTTCCATAGAATGTAATAATCACTACCATTGCAAAGCTGGAGCAATAGTGCTTCCCTCAAGTTCTGCTCACACACAACTGTTTAGCATTCAACTGTTTGACATGTATTTGTACAGTGCGAGTCTGCATATTGTGAACGGTATCTAGTAAGATAGGAATTTCTTACCAGTGCCCTGAAAATTGTGAATTCTATATTAACTGCAGTTTCTGTTCTGAATTCCTTACTCCATTCCTTCTGGATGATTTTTAGGGAAAGGATAAAGTCCCTTTTTTATTGTGTGTATAAAAATCGAGCTTCTTTGGTACTATATGAACAGATGTTCTGATGTGTGACAGGAATTTGTGAAGATTCCCAATCTATCAAGTCAACAGTACTGTTGAATCTTTTACTGCCTTCTGATTGTCTTTTGAGGAAGACGAAGAGTATATTGGCACAGTGTTACCTCTCTAGAACAGTACACCATAATTTGCTTTATTTTGCCTCTCAAGGGATACCACTGAGACAACATGCATCCTAGGAGAAGGCCTGGTCTGCAAAAGGAGGGGTACGAGATAGGGCAAAACTTTCCCTGCCTTAACTGTGGCAGTACTTAGCACTTAAAATACTCTCAGGAGGTATCCCCTTTAATAACTTTTTATTTAACAACAGAGCTGTGGGAAGCTAGATCTGCACAGGAACTGTGAAATGAATCATTTTTTTTCTGGTGTTTTACTGACTGCCACTGATGTTAAGAGCAGAATAATTATTTAAAGTCTATCAGCAATAACAGGTCATGCTAGAAGTGGGGCAGGGTCTGTGTGCCCCTGAGGAATATGCCAAGAGAAGATCATTACTTAGTAATTGTAACTGCAGGTGAATGAGGAACAAATCGTAATTTTTCCTATTTTTATTATCAGATATACTATAGTACATAATTAGCTACCAAGTTTGTTTTGGAAGGCTGGTTCCTTCCTCCCCTTTCCCCTCCCCTTCATAAAAACACTTTCTAATTAATTTGCTAGTTAATAACTTCATAAATCTGTAAGAATCTATTCTGGAACCTGGTTGCAAGTCCCAGACCTTAACAGATCTTTCTAACACATATCACTAAAAATTTGGGGAAGTCTCTGTTTGAATGAAGCATAACGATAACATTTATTACATTTAAAAGTTACCTACTACTTTAGAGTAGTAGTTGGCTGAAAGTACCTGAAAGAAGTGAACATTTATTGATACTTTGAAGGAGGATTTTGTCAATATCTACTATCAGAAAATAGAGGTGCAATAACCACTGAAATAACCATCAGAAATAACAGATTTCTGCTCTGAAATAAAGATACTTGAGATAATTAACTTTAAAGATAATAAAGTAAAAGTAACTAAAGGGGATAATTTAGTGCTTTTTAAAGTTAGCATGGTGGATGCTGTTTCTGTTATAAAATATGCCTGCTAGTCAGTGAAATGAATGGACTGTGTTAATCTTACCAAATGTAAGACTCCTAACTATTGTATTTCGGTACCACTTAACAATTGTTCATTATATATGAATCACAACTTTATTAATAAAGTTTTGAATTTCAACATGGCAAAGTAATTTCAAAGATATTCACAGTTATGGAAAGCTTATTTCACAAGTAAAGGAATACATATACCTACAGGCCTCTATCATTCAGAATTCCAAAAGCCTTTATATCTACAGTATATTTATAGTAAGTACAGGCTGCTCAATTAACTTCTGAAATCACAACAGATGGTTTTAATAAAACTAAAACTATTCTTCATCATCTAATCCACTGAATTTTCAAAACAAGGAATAAGTTCATTTTTTTGATCGGCTTCACTAGTGCCTTTGTGACTTGGTGAAATAAAAAGAAAGGAACACAGTTATTGCATTCCCAAATATTAAGCATTGCCATTGAGCTTCAGTAAACTTCTTAGCCAAAACATAACCAGTAGAGATTTGATCAATTTGTTGATGATTTTTTTATCACATTTCTTTTAAAATATCCAACAATCTAAATTCCCCTTTTCTAAAACTGACCAATTCTGGGACAGTATCTTCAAAAGTCACAGATTCTTTAAGTTATGGACTAGCTGTGGATAACTAACGAATGACACCGTATCTCTGGATACACTGATGGGCCACTGTCCAGACACCAATCCAATCCTGTTTTGGAACAATTAGAGAGAGTTTATAGAGTCAGAAGTATATAGCACACTAAATCTAAAACTAGAAACTTAAACAATATGATACTTCATCACATTTAATTTGAACAGAAACGAAGGAGGTTTGCTTTTATTGAGATCTATAAGTTCTACCACCATTATTAGAGGATGAAGGAGGAATGGGAAGACATACATCTTCAAAGTATTTTTGCTTACTGTATGTACATCTTTTGCAAACAAAAGAGAGAATCACATAGTCAGTTAAATGAAGACTAGAACATTAAATCAAAACAAACCTTAAATTTTTCATTAATATGCATTAAGCACTATATAAATACTGTAATACTTTCCAAATCTGCTAACCATGTCTTTATTAATTTAATTCGTTGTATTTTTATTTATGAATCACAATTTCAGAGTGCGTATTATTAGGTCTAGCTTCTGTGTCTCTTATTTCTCTAAAATAAACTAACAAGTTCTGTAGAAAAGTTTGTTGAACATTTCAGGTGGTATGTATTTCCCTTTTTGCCAACTGATCATAAAATATTTAATAATTATGTTTTAATTGTGTTAAAGCCATGTTTGAATTAGAGATTCCAAAAAGAGGAAAACCCAAGATCCTGTGTCTTGAACTTCACTACCTACCATTCTTACTTCTCGCAGGGGTAAAACCAAGCTGGAGCAATCAAGAATGCAGCTCTGGTGCTTTTTAACCAGGTAGAGCAACGTGTCACCACTTTCACACAGGTTACCTAAGCAAGTTATACATATATATGTATATATATATATAATCACTTTTTAATGGATTTTGACTGGCCTGCATGCTATTCAGCTATGTACCTTCCCTATCCATTGCAAGACAGTAGAAACATGCACAGCTGCTCTCTGCTGAGTCATGGGACTCACATCACAGCATGGTCAGGTGGGACTGGCAACCCCGACATACATTTTTTAACTCTGCTAATGATTTTTCTGGATAATTTAATACAGTATTTAGCAATAACTGCATGCTCTACAGGTTTTGAAGTATGGATCATCAAAGTACTGGAATGTTATACGTTTAAGAGGACAACGAAAAAGGGAGCATGCATAGTTTTTAAAAAATAAAAACAACCCTTTTTGATTCAGCCCTTATAAATGTAAATATTTAATGAAATGTGTTAAGTGATTTATGTAATGATTACTTCACTTCCTTAATGAATAACATTTAAACTATCAGTAGCTACTTGCATAAAAATTACACTGTTATACTTTTAAATCTACAATGCACTGTAATGCAAATCTTCAAGATGCTACACACTACAATCTTTATTCATTTGGGCAGTGCATATCTTGAGTTTTATAAACTGTAAGCAGAGCAAATAGTTTCATAATTGCTAAAATTATACTTAGGAAATAACCCTCCTTAAAAAACTCTCAAAGCAAAGCATTTTACAAATACTCTTTTCTTAAACTTTAAACTCCTTCATAAATTGTGGTATCTTGGAATGTGTTTCACGGTAGCAGTCTGTGACTGAGCTGGGGGACTCGGTGTAAATTAGAAAGACTATGGAGTAGTTGGCATCATTTTTATAAAATTCCCTGCATATTTACCGTAGGGTTTTTTTCATTATAGGCAAGTATAATCTCCATTTATGCATAATTGGCAGAGCCTTCAGGAGTAGGGACAGCAAATACTGAACAGAAGCCAAAGTTACATGAAACTAAGGAGGTCAAATTATCCTAGTGAAACTTGGCGTCAAAAATTTGCTGCGATTGAGATTTCAGTCCTACAGCAGGATTCAAAGCTGTTGCCTTCAGGCAGAGTCTCGCTGGCTTCAAAAGGATAACCAAATGGTTGTTTTGTACCATTGATTATAGTATAGTATGATCTATTTATATTATATCATAGTATAAATTGCCCAGAGATTACAAAAAAAAAAAATCATATTGGTGTTTATTCTGAAAATTGTCAGATTGTACTGATGAAATTTTAAACCAAGATATGCTTCAAACATCAAATAAAAATCTAAGGAAAGAGATTTTTAAAGTGGTTTACTTAATATTATATAAAAGTCAAATATCATAAGGCCTGAGATTTAAAGTCAGTTTAGAATACCTTTGGAATCATTGATCCCCGTTATTATATATTCTGTCACTCGATTACAGTGCAGCTTTCAAGATTCAGAAGATAAAACCACGTGGCTGAAAAGGCAATTTGTAATGGCTGAATCCCTTTATTTTATTGTCACTTGAATCATGAAGCTGTTTGTAAAGCTTAAAATTTTAGTAGCCTGCTCTTGCTCTTATTGAAATCTAGAGTAAAATAAGAGCAAGACCGGGTCTTAAGTGAATGCATTTTCTTGTAAATGGGCACATTAACATGCTGTTGGTCAAAGCTTGTTTTAATGATCTAAGCTGTTGAAAAGAGATGCACTGCTCTGAAAGGACAGTATGGAGGCTGATGATATGTATATTAACCAAATACTTGGGTTGGTGATGAAGCATTTTTTTTACGTTATATTCTATACAATAATACTTGTAACACTATTTTCAGAAAAATATAAACTCATTGAGGTAGTCGTATTTTTTATTTTATTTGTGTGTGTGATTTCCACAGTATTGCTCAGGCTTCTGCTCTAGTCAAGCATGTTGTTTTGCTGATTCAGGCCTTGAGAATGCTGCATCATAAGCAACTGCTTTCAAATGTATCCTTGTAAAGGAAAATGTGTTATCACTGAAGATGCAAATAAGCATTTACAGGGCATGGCGTGTTCTAGAGGCTGATAATCACATTTATGAGGTGAAAAGAAGATTGTGTTAATCCATCATGTATCTTGAATTTCCTATTAGTTTTATTGCTAGGAAAAAAAAAAGATCATTAAAGTCGCCTTATTTAAAATGCAATGGTTCTTTCCTAATTTAGGGTCTTGAAGCAAAGAAGAGGAGTTTTATAAACTTAATGAGGTTTTTTTTACAATGCAATTGTTTGAGATTATTTGAAAAATAATGAAGAGAATGGTTTATGTGAAAAATAATGAAGAGAATTATAGTAGGTTTTGTTTATACCGATTATAAATTGCACTTCTGTCACTTGGTTTTTAGCAACTATGCTGTCAGGGCTATCTGCAACAGTTTAGAAGAAGCAGTAAAAAAACTGACTGCCTTTTAATTGGCACTCACAGAGATTAGTAATTGACACTCGCTATGTACCTTTATCTTGCTACTATTAAGTAATTGATTTAATGAAGATGGATCAGGCCATGAATTAGTTTTAATTTTCCTAACTTGAATGTGACAGATGATTATTTTCACAATATTTGTCTTTTATTTAATGAAGAAACTGCCTATAATTTCAGTGACAGGTTTCAGACTTCTTATTTCTTTATATTACAATGATATATAATAAGAGAATTAATTCACAAATCCTTTTTCCTTTTTAAAAGACAGCCTTATGCGTGGATAATAGGATGGTGTGCTAATAATGATGCTTAATATAGTTACATTACTGTGCATTTTGGTCTGTAAATGTAATACAGAAAACAAAGTTTTCTCACTATATGAGGGACACGGTATTTTATTTCAGACTTACTGATCTACATGACCAGTAATAAAATGATTCCATTTAGAGGCAATATGGCTGTAATTATTTTACATACATAATTTTTGGAAATCTTAGAGGAAGTGCAGAATCAAAAAGGGAAACACGTTATTTTAACATGTTTACTAAGCAAAAACTAACCATTGGGAACTCCAGTTCTCAATGTATTTATACAAATGTTTTCACATTTGTCAGCATGATTTTCCATGTATGACAGGTCATAACATTTAAAAAGGGAAAGAATGGCTTTCAAACTCATACCTCTGTTCTTGTTAGGAATCTTTTCTATTATGCACTAAGTTAAGTCCTTTATTTTTGGTTATAATGCAGTAACAGCCATGCAGCCTGAGGTCTAAGGGACCCTATATTGACTACATTTGCAGGTGTGTGTGAAGGGCAGCTTCTTGAAACTTAACCCTGAAATTATCCATCACCCAACATGAATTTTTTCTAAACTTCATTCGTCTTATGTAAGAGTTGAATATGAGGAAAAAGTTGCTTACCAAACTATATAAGGTTATACATGTCATTTACTTAATTTCTGGTAGAAAAAATCCCTTAGCCCCCAGTGCATTTTCGTGAAGGGACTGGATTTTAACTGAAGAGTTAAATAACTAGTTTTAATTTGCAGCAGTGTCTCTGAAAGAGAGAATACATGGAAATACCTCTTTAAAAATTATTGTTTATTATTTACTGCAAAACCATTCAAATAATCTGTATAGTATTTTTTTATATATTCTAAAAATGTTACTATCTTGAAAGCTAAATGTCAAAAGTACTTGGTATTAAGCATTTTCTCAAAAAAATTTGCATAGAAAGGTCTTCATACAGGTCAGATCTGCTGAGCTGAAACCACAAACCTAGTCTGTGACCAAATGCTCTATTACATCAGTGCCTGTACGATTTAAAGTACTTAAGTTAGAGGTGCATTGCAGATCCCTCTCGAAATTCCTATGTATTACTGCTCTGTGGTGTAAACCAGGCGTATTTCGCCGCTGTGCGTGTTTTAATGTTGCTTTCTGATTACAAGCCCTATTTCACAGTAAAAGAGAGTGTATTTTCTATGAAAGCAATTAAAGATGCAAACAGTATCGACAACTGAAAACAACTTGCAAACTCTGTGTCTAATTACTGAATTAGTTGTGTGCATCTTTGGCAGGTTTGTCCTTTCAAAATATGCTTTCTTAAAAGGACAGAATTATGGGCAGTCTTGCATGACTGAAAAACAGCTTGACCTGATCCAAATTCCAATGCATTTGGTAAAAAGTTACTTAATTTCAATTTCTTGATATCAATCTCCACTTCTTGCAGTTTTCAGATCTAGAAGTGCTTTTACTGTAGTAAGGACTGTAGTACTTCACTGTACACAAAAGTAGTAGGATCATAGAAAAATTTGGGATGGAAAAGACCTCAGGAGGTCTCTCAATATGCACAGAAGACTGGAATGCAATGAAGAGATTTCAGATCTGGTAATTTGTGCTTTCTGCAAAAATTAAATTGTGCAGAAATTTGCCATTAAATGCCATTAAATTTACAACACTAATCAAGATATGGTGTATGTTTGGGAAAACGTCATCTGTAGTGGACATGAAGATATATGTGGAGCTTTCTGTTAGTTCATTTCACTGAGAAAACTAAGACACATTTTCAGTGTAATCCAATACAGTAAAGCAAATGAAATAACTCGAGAGCGTGGTACATGCAAGCTCTCCTGTTTTAATACTACTGAGAATACTCCAGAAGTCTTACATATGGATAAGGTTAGTAGCAAAATTATATTGTATTGTTCCTTATGAGAAGATAAACTGGGAAACAGAACTATACAATGTACATCTCATTACTGTTTTCACTTATGGTGATGCGTATTTATCAGCATAAATGTAGCATTCTTCAAAAGTCAGAGACTGGCATGATCTGATTCAGTACCATTTTTTAAATAATATGTATCTAATGAGAAAAAACTTTTCTGTGGAACTTTACTTGCAGAAAATAAATGCATCCAGTTCATCAGAAGGCAGCACAGTTGACATTGCCCCTCCTGGAGAGGGCGAGCAAGCAGAAATTGAAAGTGAAGAAGCTCTTGAACCAGAAGCCTGTTTTACAGAAGGTTGTAGAATAACTATTGACTTCAGAGATGTATTAGTAAAATGGCATTATTACTAGGCATATGTAAGTGCTTGAGACTTTCAAGTCTGGTGGACCTTCATGACCTCAACAATTGAAAGAAAATACTCTTAGCCTAGAATGCTGAAACTCAGATACCAAAACACGGTTTCCCCAGGCTTTGAGTAACTTTATTTGCCTGGCTACTGCATACATCTTGTAAATAAGAAACTTCATTAACTTTTATATTCTTAAAATGCTTTTCAGTTATTTGAAAGGGCCCTTGAAATTTGGAACAAATTGATTTTTGTGAGACTCCATCAACAAATGGAACAGTTACATGCCAACAGTCAAAAATACCAATGTTTTTTGGATTGAGATTACTCATAATTATGTGTAGCATTGTCTGTTTTCTCTCCAAATTACTTATCTAAATTCAGATATTCAGGATCCTATAAAAGAGGATTCCAGTGTTTAATTTAAAATTTATTATAAAATTTGTTAAAGTTTCTAAGAGCATTTACCACAGTAAATACTGACTTTGAAATAATTTGCTTTTGGATCTCTTAATCTAATGCAGGTTGTGTGCAGAAATTTCCATGTTGTCAAGTAAGTATAGAGGATGGCAAAGGAAAAATATGGTGGAATCTTAGAAAAACCTGCTACAGCATAGTTGAGCACAACTGGTTTGAGACTTTCATTGTCTTCATGATTCTCCTCAGCAGTGGCGCACTAGTAAGTAGAAAAAAATTGCATATGCTGAAATATTTAAATATATCCTTAGAAGCAACAGCAAAATTCAAGTTTGCTTCAGAAAGAGCTGTTTTGATTGGCACTGTATAAAACTACCTGATTCCATCGTTTCAGGACGGAATGAAACTTGGCCCAAACTGGCAAAAGTTTGTTAAATTTCACATGCACTTTTTTAGTGATACTTTTGGTTTACCACTGTAAATGTGGTGCAATTTTATTTAAGCCAGCATAGATGTTCAAGTTTTAAATAGTCTGCCAATTTTCAGCATGTTCAGCAAGGGATTTGAGTACAAAGGACCGTTGTTAACTGTGAATATATAGCTATATGTATGATTTTAAGTTCTTAATTCCTTCTAGGCTCAGCCACTTCTTGGATTCTGCTTACAAAAGACCATACAAAAAATTGAATAATTACTTAATGTTTTTCCTTTTTTGGAGGCAAGAGATAGGGAAGAGCGTGACAGCAAGTTAAAACAACCACTTTCCAATAAGATTTACATTACCCACCTTTCCATCTTTCTCAAGTTGAATATTTGCTAAAGTATCGATGTGCATAGTATACGTTCTAGCAAATACATTGCGCTTTAATTTGACTTTTAGACATAAGTTTGATTGATGGGAGGATAGAAATGTAATCTCCCTAACTGCTTTATAGAATGGAATAGCCATATCTGGAACAGATTTTGTATAAGAAAGGGGGTTTTGTGTGTATGTGAAAGTTTCTTAACACCACACTGTACGAAAATTCGTGCTTTGAGTTTATTTCTTCGTTCATTGGTAAAATGAGATATATTTATTCTATTCCAGACAGTGCAGAATACATAAAGTTGCTTGAATTTGCAGTATGGTTAAAGGTGGGAAATAAGTAAAATAAGAGGATGCAGAAAAACAAGAGGAAAGCTCTGACTTCCTTACTTTTTATTGATTTCTCCCTTATTTTTTACCATACATATTCTGTGAAACATTAGTAATTCCTGAATATATATCTTTTCATAGGCTTTTGAAGATATATACATTGAACAGCGCAAAACTATCAAGACCATGCTGGAATATGCCGACAAAGTTTTTACATATATTTTCATTTTGGAAATGCTTTTAAAATGGGTAGCATATGGTTTTCAAATATATTTTACTAATGCCTGGTGCTGGCTGGACTTCCTGATTGTTGATGTAAGTACACAGTCTTTAATATTATAAAATTCACTATAGTAAAGTCCTTTATGTTGTAAAACTCATTACTACTAAGTAATCTTCTTATAAACGTGCAAAAATAATTCACATTGTATAGTTATACTGCATTAGCCACAGCCTGCAGTGATCTGGATATGTTATTTAAAGTACATTTATATGCCAGAAGGAAAAGGATGTCTGGCCATCAGTTTGTTCATTCTTCATGGTTAATAATTGTATCAAACTTGAGATTTTATGAGGAGGAAAGCTAATTTTGAAACATGCGATTTTTAATGGACTCTGATCATACTACCTTATTCCTTTGCAAAAAGACACTACATTATGCAAGTTTCTTCTACAAACATCGCAGCTTTGCAAGTGCAACAATACATTGGGTCCAGATTTCATCTGATTTCTCAGTACTTCATCCCCCCAAACTATACTGTTATAAATTTTAGTAAAAGAGAAAGACAGTGGCTATTTGGTCTAAAAATTAATTAGTTTTAATGGGCTGACAATCTGCAATAGTTAAATCAGCTATGACTTGGCAGGGTTTATGATAGAAGAGAATACAAGATTTCTTGGCTGCCTTCCCAGCTGTGATATACTTCTGTGCAAAGGCCTTGCTTATGTTGTCAGAAGGGATCAAAGCTGGTTTTACTCCCAGAATATTTTGGTCTCTTGCCTTCACACATTACCTGACCCAGTTCATTGGCTATACATGTCCTCAGTGTCGAACGAAGAGATGGCATCCCAGGGTAAACGTGCATTTATAGTAATTTCTGCCCAAGCTGCCGTATTTCTTGAGAAGTTTTACATAAATCCTGGTCCCATGAATACTTGTTCTTTATGAATATAGAATAGAAATGTATCAAATTTGTGACTCCCAGAGGAAAAAAAACCTAGCTAGATTGCCCCATAACTCAAAATGGAAGACCTTCTCTTTTTTTTTTTAACCTGCTCAAGTTAGTTTTGTTATACTGTTAATCTCTAGCTCTGTCCTGGAAATGTACACTAGAATGGAGCAGTGTAAATGGTTTTCTTAAGATGATGTTAATGCAGAAGACAGATGCTCCCTTCCAGGATTATGTTAAGAATGGAAATTTTTTTTAGATAAACTACAACTCATGTTTTAATTATTCTTTTTGTAACATAAACCTAAACAGATTATTCTAAGCTATACTCCATGGTTTCTTAGTAACAGTTTAGCCTCGGAGATGCTGTTATCTGAGCAGGCTTTCAGAATTATAAAGAACATCATCATAAGTAAATCAGCTTATTTTGCTAACTTTTTACCCATGATTTTTTAATTTAATAAACAAAAGTATGACTAAACAAGGTTGGAACCTTCTACTTTTGAAGAATTATATTCAATGTTCCAGAAAGTGGTAAAAAATGTCTTACTGTGCCTAAGGCTAATTCAGCAATTCCTTTAGCACCACCAGACAGCACTTGAAAGAAATGTATGAACTCATGTTATCTTCCTATAGAAAGCAGAGAATCTACACTGCTTTAACCCTACAGGGGAAAACCCTATCCCGAAAGGGGGAAAGGGTACTAGGCCAAGAGTTAGCAAGGCTCATAGACAGGGCTTTAAACTAGAATCGAAGGGGGAAGGGGATAAAACCAGGCCCACTAGTAATGAGCCTGGGGATAAAGGGCCAAGGAGATGGGGGTGAAATCGGTAGCCCAGCTCAAGTGCATCTACACGAATGCACGTAGCATGGGCAACAAACGGGATGAGCTGGAAGCCATTGTGCAGCAGGACAGCTATGGTGTAGTTGCCATCACGGAAACATGGTGGGATGACCGTCATGACTGGAATGCTGCAATGAATGGCTATAAGCTCTTCAGAAGGATAGCAAGGAGGGAGAGGCAGGAGTGTGGCTCTGTACATTAGGGAATGTTTTGGTTGTATAGAGCTAGATTTCAGTGATGATAAAGTCGAGTGTTTATGGGTAAGGATGAAGGCGAAGGCAAAAAAGGGAGCTGTTGTGCTGGGAGTATGCTATAGACCACCCAACCAGGATGAGGAGACAGATGAAGTATTCTATAAGCGGCTGGCTGAAGTCTCGCAATCTCCAGCCCTTGTTCTGGTTGGGGACTTCAGCCTGCCGGATCTGCTGGAAACATAACACAGCAGAGAGCAGGCAGGCTAGGAGGTTCCTGGAGTGCATGGAAGATAACTGGTAGGTGAGCCTACCAGGGGAGGTGCCTCACTAGACCTACTGTTCACAAACAGAGAAGGACTAGTGGGAGACGTGGTGGTCAGAGGCCGTCTTGGGTTCAGTGATCATGAAATGGTCAAGTTGTCAATTCGTAGTGATGTAAGGAGTGGGGTTAGCAAAACCTCCACCTTGGACTTCCGGAGGGCAGACTTTAGCCTGTTCAGAACACTGGTTGAGAGAGTCCCTGGGGAGATAGTCCTGAAGGGCAAAGGAGTCCAGGAAGGCTGGACACTTTTCAAGAAGGAAATCTTAAAGGCCCAGGAGCAGGCTGTCCCCAAGTGTTGCAAGATTAAAGGGCAGGGAAAATGGCCAATTTGGAAAATTCCAAAAAGTAACTTTTGATAGGACTTAGGAATAAAAGGAGGGTTTACCACCTTTGGAAGAAGGGAGAGGCAACTCAGGAGGAGTACAGAGATCTTGTTAGGTTATACAGAGAGAAAATTAGGAATGCAAAAGCCCAGCTGGAGCTCAACTTGGCCACTAACATAAAGGACAACAAAAAAGTTTTTATAAATACATCAACAAAAAGAGAGTCAGGGAGAATCTCCACCCCTTACTGGATGCGGGGGGTGAAAGTTGTGATTAAGGGGGTGGAATCTTCTTGGCAGCCAGTCCCCAGTGGTGTCCCTCAGGGCTCAGGTTTGTGGCCACTTTTGTTTAATACCTTTATCAATTATCTGGATGAGGGGATTGAGTGCACCCGCAGTAAATTTGCAGATGACACCAAGCTGGGCAGGAGTGTTGATCTGCTTGAGGGTCGGAAGGCTCTACAGAGGGACCTGGACAGGCTGGATCAATGGGCCAAGGCCAATTGTGTGAGGTTTAATAAGGCCAAGTGCTGGGTCCTGCATTTCAGTCACAACAACCCCAAGCAACACTACAGGCTTGGGGAAGAGTGGCTGGAAAGCTGCCTGGTGGAAAAGGATCTGGAGGTGTTGGTTGACAGTCAGCTGAATATGAACTGGTGGTGTGCCCAGGTGGCCAAGAAGGCCAACAGCATTCTGGCTTGTATCAGGAATAGCGTGGCCAGCAGGAGTAGGGAAGTGACCGTGCCTCTGTACTCGGCACTGGTGAGGCCTCACCTCGAGTCCTGTGTTCAGTTCTGGGCCCCTCTGTACAAGAGGGACATTGAAGTGCTGGAGCGTGTCCAGAGGAGAGCTACCAGGCTGGTGAGTGGCCAGTAGTAGCCAGTAGTAGAGTCAGGAGACCAGGTCATATGAGGAGAGGCTGAGGGAGCTGGGCATGTTTAGCTTGGAGAAGAGGAGGCTGAGGGGGGACCTCATTGCTCTCTACAACTATCTGAAAGGAGGTTGTAGAGAGGTGGGTGTTGGCCCCTTCTCCCAAGTGAATAATGACAGGACCAGAGGAAATGGTCTGAAGTTGCAGCAGGGGAGGTTTAGATTAAATATTAGGAAGAATTACTTTACTGAAAGAGTGGTCAGGCACTGGAACAGCCTGCCCAGGGAGGTGGTTGAGTCACCATCCCTAGAGGTATTTAAGAAACGTCTAGATGTGGCACTTCAGGGCATGCTCTAGTGGCAGAGATTGTAGGGGATTTTTTTTATGGGTGTATGGTTGGACTCGATGATCTCAAAGGTCCTTTCCAACAAGTTTCTATAACATGCAGTTTAAACAGGTGTGATTCAGTGGCATTGTCCCACTAAGAACACCAGTGAGCCCTTCTTCATTAGAAGTGACTAAAGTTAATCAAAGTGTTTAATTCCATCCTCTAAAATTATTCAAGAGTAAACACTGATAGGCCTTTAGGGCTTTGACCTTTAATATCTTACATACCTGAGTCTCTCACTGTGAGAAATAGCCATAGTTGCTGTCAGTGATTGTGATCAAATTAGATTTTAATAATTACACAAAGAAATTGCAATTTTTAGCTCTGTCAGTTTACAGCCATGACAGATGGTACATCTGGCTACCTCAGTTTAAGACCTTATCATGCCATCTCTGCACCCCACTCTTCTGTTATGTGCAACAACATCTGTAGCAAGGAGACGATATTTGGGTGGAGTGCCTTATCTACTCAAAATCACAATCTGGTAAATTCATTCAATTAGTTGACATTTATCAGTGGTTTAAGCTAAGAGACTGAATTTTGGATGCAGGGACATATTAGCTTTTTTTGGAAGACTAATTCTGGCAGAGGTATCCAGTAAAGGCTTGAGACAGCAATATATTAACCCAGTGCAACTAGATGCTACAGAGTATGTCATCCTGTACCTTGGTTTCTGCTCTCACCCCTTTTTCCAGAAGCCATCAGTCATGAGTTTATTATGTCTAGATTTTGATGTAGAGCTGTAATGACTCTAAGTTCTCTTTGCCACAAACAAAGCTAGGAGACATGACATCAAGGAACGAGACAGGGAATCTGGGAACACCCAATGAGTTTGTCAGTTATTAAATTTGTTTGTGTAGTTTTCTACTATGATATGTACTCTTAGATAATCTTAAGTGGATACTGGTTTATGCTGTATGTTTTTGAACTTTATAAGGTAGTCCTGTAATTTGGTATAGACGCTTTATTTCTAAATTATTGTGTTAATAAATTGTACTTGAATGAATCGGAAATAGGTAACTTTAAAACAAATCATGTATTTGCCAAATACCATGGGGCAGTAATGAATTCGTAAGTGGAACGAAATCTTTGACCTTCCTGAAATTGCTCATGCCTGATAAAAATTCAATGGGTACAGTTTTTGAACAATGAAATAAATGTAGCAAAAAACACCTCCAATTGGCTTTGCCGCATAGTACATTAAAAGTTAGTCATATTGATGGCTTATATAATATTTCTTCATATAGCTAAAAATGTTTCATGTGTTTTGTTAAAACAGTTAAAGTAATTTAACTAAACTGTGCCCTCAACCTTTTTATTAGCTTTTCAGAAGAATTAGCTCATCAGCAACATTCCGGAAAAGATCAGCGTCACATTATACTAATATACTATATGCTGTATACACAGAGTAAGAGGCAACTGCTGCCCTGACAACTTCATAATAAAAATAAGCAGAAATAAGAAGATGAGCATATTGATATTTTGGGAAATGAGATAAAGAAGATGTCACTGTCTTCTGAGGCAGTCTCATATGTCTTTATGTGTATCCTAACATGGTACACTACGATAACATTGGATAATCCAGAAATTAGTGCAAGTAATTAAGTCAAAGGGATATTCAGATGATATATGCATGAAACCTAAGGCTCTTGTTCAGTGAGTTAGGGAACAGAATCATAGCTTGCAATTATGCATCTAAACAAAATGAATTTTGAACACTTGCCAGTAAAATAACATAAATTAAGAATTATTCACCAAGTACATAGAGAAAAAATATTATTTTAGCATAGGACCATAACATAAGAAAGGGTACATAAGGCATAAGAAAGGCTATATTGGGTCCAGTGTCCTGTCTCCAAGAGTGTCAAAAATGCCTGCCCGGAAAACTGGTAATATAGTATCTATCTATCAAAAAATAAGAAAAATCATTAAATTCTCAATAGAAAGAAAAATATTTGGAAATTTTTTTTTCAAATCTTGCAGTTTATTTTTAGTTAAGTGTAATACCTGAACACTTAAACTACATGAGAGATAGGTTAAGCAGCACTGGAAGTGAGGAGGGCCATATGCCACTGAGGACCTGGAATCCAATAACATAAATTAGCCACATCACCAAGTAGCACAGAATTCATATGGATTAAGATTTTAGGCCTAAATAGAAATAAAGTCAATGTGGAGCTGTATGACCAATGATCTGACTTGGATGACAACCCTGACTGAAGATCTTGAGCAGGGCTAATTGTGACTGCTAGGTTTCAAAGCATTTTTTGCAACAGATTGTATACATTAGAAACCCTGCATTTTTCGGAGATGAATGTAAAAATGTAAAAATTCTTTCCACCATTTTGAGTTCATTTTCGTTTCTTAAAATTACTGCATCTGCATGCATTCCTGTCTGAAAAGAAAAAAAATTAATCTATTTATCAGTGTACAGAGACATTTATTTTCTCACCTATTAGCAAAAACCAGGTGTAACAGATGACAGAAGACCAAGCTAAGAAGACTGAGAAAACCAGAGCAGTACAGAACAGCTGTATATACTTATGCTGTATATACAATAGAATTAATATCAAAGAATTCCAAGCAAATCTTTGCCTCTTGGTTGAACTGTCCTTCAGAGGAAAACGTGTTGTTTACAATAGATCAAGTATTTCTCTGTGAACTTCAGGTTTATGATGTAAGAGCACTAGCACCATGGTAAGAAAGCTGCAAGAAGTTTGAAACAGAAATCACAAACTAGGCTGGAGAAAAACTTACAATCAGAACCTAAAAACTGCCAATATACCCACTGCCATTGAAGTTACAGGAGCTACAGCTATGTAACTAGCTTGTATGGAGTCTTGTTTGTGAAACATAGCTAAGGCACAGTGCTAGTTTGGGCAGAAAAGTATAAAATGAAGGAGCCATAAATGTGAATTCAATTTTGAAAGAGACGTCTTGCTCTCCCCGTGAGAGACATATTTTTTAATATATATTTCATAGGCTCTTTCAAATCTGTAAAATGTGCTGTCTTTACACTAAAGTTTATTGTCATGTCTGGGTATCTTGTTGATGTGAGTGAATCAATGAATATTCTTTTAAAAATATGGAGAATTCCATGTCTTGTCACCTCTGGAATATATTGAGTGGCTCTCTTACTGTAGAATCACAGGACAAATAAATTGTATTAATGACAATTATTAATAACAATTAATGAAAATAATTAATATAAAGGCAGAAATAATAATGTTATCTCTTGTAAGTGAACAGACCTCAGTTACAGACTACAGAAAATCAGTAAGATTTTCCTCTTAATATGCTTATAAATCACAGCAAGTTCTTTCACAAACTTAGCCATTACATAAAATAAGCCTTTCCTTTGACAAGAAGTAGATCCTGACATGTAATCCAGTTGAACGGTACAGTGATATGAATTCACTAAAATACTATTTTCTGTTAGATTAATTTACATAGCAACATACTAATGAATAACTGATTTCTATCTGCTCTTGTATTGTCCTTTTGAGACATGATCTCGTTACTCTTGTGTTTGTGATTCATCTAATTGTTCTTTATGGATACAAGTAACATAGGAAAATACCTTTTCAAATAATGGGTAAAATCTTACCACCATTATCAGTGAATGCCTGTCATTTCTCTACAGCCAATTATTTGAAGAAGTCTCTAGACTGAGGTACAAAAATATACATTTGAGGGATTTTTTCAAGGACTGAAATATGCCTGTGTTCATTTATGTGTCTTCTATGCTTTTGGTGGTAGAACTGAATAAAATATGAGTAAGGTATGATATTTCCCAGCTCCTGTCTCCAAAACTGCTCAAAGTAAATTAAATTCTTTCACATTAATGCTGTTCAAAACTTAGTTCCATTTGAGAAGCAAATTAATTGCTCCTTCCCAAAGTGGATTGGCTTATAATAAAATCGCCGTAACGTGAATCAGGAGCTAACTACTGTTGTAGGTAATAAAGCACTTGCTGTTATAATGCTAACATCTGTTAATATCTATCCCATAAGCATATTCCTATGCTTAGAAGAGAAAAAAATATTGAAAGAGCTGTCAGGCAAGTGAGATATATTGTGAAATACATGAAATATATTGACCTCTGTCAATATACACTTCATAGATACCCTGGCTATTGTTGCTATGAACTGAGTGTTTGACTTCGAAGTAGTATTTATAACAAAAGCTAATTAACCAGTACATTATTTAGCATATTAATAGTGATTATAGATATTAATAATATTTTCAGTAGTTAATAAACTATCCTAATGTATTCAGAAATTTAAATTGCTGAAGGTTGAACCTTAATGAAGTTACTGAAATTAGGACTATTTTGTCTTTAAATATTTGTGAAAGTTTTATCCTTCACCAGTAGTGCACTTCCATCAGACTGTTAAACCCTATCCAGCTATAACAGACATTTAATAGCATGTAGTCCTTTTTTGAACATGCCTTCATATCACCTCTTGCCTTTCCAGCAAGTATGAAAATTGTGGGATTGGGCCTCCAATGCCAATATAAGCAAGAATGGTGTTCCTCCATTTGTCACTGTTGATCTTTCTGTTGAAATTTCTGCTGAATATGTATTCTTTCTAAATAAAGTGTATAATAATTTGAATAATAATAATAATAATAATTTTTTTCCTGTATTTTTATAGGTCTCATTGGTTAGTTTAATAGCCAATGCTTTGGGCTATTCTGAACTTGGTGCCATTAAATCGCTTCGGACATTAAGAGCTTTAAGACCTTTAAGAGCCTTGTCACGATTTGAAGGAATGAGGGTGAGATAAAATGAATGACTCTGAATGAAAGAATGCATACAAAAATTACTGTAGAAGTGTGACACTCAGGCCTTCTGCAAAGAACTCCAGAATGGGAATGCATGCAAAAATGTGCGGAAAAAAGGCTTTCTGACATGTCCTTATATGCAAGATGTGTACAGCTTACATTTGGAGATCAGACCTTGAGCTCATTAAATTTGCCGGCTCACTGCTGCAGAGTTGTGTAATCCCAGCCCCCTGACTGTTAAAATTTCCACTGATTTGTGGACCTATATAGAAAAGTAAAAGGACATGAGAAATTTTAGAACAGAGGGTTGGGTTTTTTTCCTCCAGTTTAGCTGTAGTTAACTGTACCTAACTTCTATTCTCTGCTAGTTTGTCAGTGGTTCAGGATGGAATGGGATTAGCCAGAAAACAAAACAAAACAAAAAACAAAACAAGGTGAAGAAGGTAACAACAGTAACATACCAGAAACTAAAGCCTCCCTGTGGCTCCATCTACCTGTCTGGGGAAAAAAATCCCACAATAAATGCTGTAGTATTAGGGAAAGGTTCTCTGAACAAATGCCTGAAATAAGGATAGGGTTGGAAGTATAGAAGGGGAGAGATGCAAAATAATTTTCTCAGCTAGTGTCCTTTCCTTCATATGAATGCATCTGCTGCCATCTTACCTCTCCCCCTACACATCTAAATCATTGCTGTTGAGGAAATTATTCTTTTCATATTCTGCCAATCTGACAAAAAATCCCCACCAAAGTATCACAAGCTGTCTGCTGAAAATTTCCTGGAAAAAATGATGCATAAAAAATTAACACGGTAATGTTATTAAGAAATCTTTTAATCTTTCATCTCAAAATACCTAGACGCTGCAATCCATGTTTATAGTTTGGTGATAGGTCTTACGTTCCCAAATAAATAGTGTGGTTCCTGTCTGGGTTGAGGCTGCTGATATTCTAGAGGTGGCCACATTAGCCAGCGTAGGGGAGCATGTCCTGTGGCACATCGCCATTACTGCTATGTGTGACATGATTTGCATTGCAAACACGTAAGTGCCTATCTAATAAACGGGCAAAACCTCTATTGATCTTAGGCTACTTTCAGGCAAATTAGTGAATTGAAAAATACTACTATTTTCAAAACCATTCGCAAAAAACTACTGCAGTCTCGACTTGATTTGGTAGAAAATTATTGTCTGAATATCCGCGGCTTGCTTTCAATTCAATCACAGTAAGTGAAAATTTTTGTCAAGGGATTTCATCTGATCTTTTGCTGCCACTTGCCCATATAGAGTAGCTCAATTGTATTAAATGCAGCCAATTAAAAAAAAACCCTAATGGATAAGTGTAAAACAACTATAGTGAGACAGGTAATTTAAAACCAAGCCTTCTAGTAGATGCTGTTAATAAAAACTAAGTAAGATATGCTTAATTATGTTACATTGTATGTAGACGCTAAAATAAACTGGTGCCAATATATACATTAAGTTTCTGAGAATAAAATCATTAGTAATGACAGTTGCACATGCAGACATTTTTATTCAGTCTTCCACATCATCATTCTTTGATCTTTTTCTGGTTTATTTTCTATTTATAGATTTTGATTTGTATGGTTGGAATTTAACATTTATTTCTCTCTCTTTCTCTAGAGCACACAAATTCTAAGAATCCATCTTGCTACTAACAGGTTTTCTTTTGCTTTTTGAGTTTTTTTTCAGACTTTTGCATTGTCTTGGTTTCCATATTATTTTATTTCTTGCTTTTTGCAGTCTCGTTAGTGTTTTTAATGAATCTTAAATAACGTTTCCCCCATAAATTTTTAATGTAAAATTTTAACTGTCCATCCCACATTAATGCTGTTTTAACATTTTAAAAGTATTTTTATTTTTCTGTTCACAAACTAAGTGGCTATTTTGTCTGATTTGTTCACTAGGTGGTTGTAAATGCCCTTGTAGGAGCAATTCCATCTATCATGAATGTATTGCTGGTTTGTCTTATATTCTGGCTCATCTTCAGCATCATGGGAGTAAATCTGTTTGCTGGCAAATTCTATCACTGTGTCAACACCACAACTGGTGAGATGTTTGATGTCAGTGATGTCAACAATTATACTCAGTGTGAGGAACTTATAAAAAACAATCAAAGTGCCCGATGGAAAAATGTGAAAGTAAACTTTGATAACGTAGGAGCTGGATATCTTGCTCTGCTTCAAGTAGTAAGTAAATTTATATATATTATTTTTGCTCTTTTTAAAGCAGTCTAGGAAAAATGGTCAAGTTAAGACTGTTAACTAGCAAATGATTTCTTCACAGCGATGATGTACAGCTTACACAACTCTATTGCATTGCTACCTGTAATTTTTGTATTAATGATAGCAGAATAACTTTCCATTCCAAGGCTAGATAACACAGTCTCATCATGATGATAATAATGTGTAAATAATAAGCGAAAAAGGTACAAGAATCTTTAGTGGTGCACAATATAAATTTCAGGAATGCATTTCATGAGTTTTGCCATGGTGGACAAGGATCAGAGGTCCCTTTAATTATTAAAAAGGTCCCTCCCCTCCTTTATGAGCTCACTTATCTTTTAAGACAGGAGGGGAGATAGCAGCTTAAAAGAGGGCAGACAACCTAACTGACTGTCTGGTCTGAAGTGAGCAAATAAGGCCGGCCAATGCCTCCCACATAGTCTGTTCCTAGGTATCATTACACATCCACAGCAACATTCTTTCACAGTCAAAATCCATTAATCTAGGAACTTTTGACACTGTGAATAATTTTTTCTTTTGCCAACAGCCTGGTCAAGGTAGAGTGGATTTTTCTTCATGGCTGTACTCATCTAAGGAACCATTTTGTAAGTTAGATGGTGAAAATAAAAATATATCAACTTGGTGTCTCCAGTGCAGTTATTTGTTTAACAGGGGCTTGATTTTCCAGACCTGGAAGTGGGTTTAGGGTAAGGAATCATAAATAATGCAATATCTGAGATTGGGGCACCCAATGTTTCATGTAGCATGGAGCCAATTCTTTCTCTATTATCATAATATTTGTGTAAGAGGTCTGAAATCCTCTGAGAGAAGGAGAAGCTGCCCATGGGAAGAATATGGATAGTTACTGACACACAGATCCTAATTGAGTATTAGGTCTGATTAATCACATAACACTTTCTCTTGATGTTTGCAGATAAACAGCACTTGCTACTAAAATAAAAATATTTCATTAAGAAGTACATGAAACTACAAAGACATTAACCTGTGGGTAAAATAGAAAAATGTAAAATACTTTTATAACAAAAAATAATCTTGAATTATAACTACCATATTCCATTAATGCTTGTTAAAGATTCATTATAATATACGAAATACTGTTACTTATAGTATTGTCCTTGTGAAGTATTAGATGTTATCATATTGCATAGCACATTCATTCTATTAATTACTGCTATTTATACAATGTCTGTAAACTGTATTTGCCTTTCAAGTCCTTTTCCTATGGACTGTGGTATAGAAACGTCTTTCTTCTAGGTACTGAGCATACCTTTTATTTATGCCAGAGGAGTAAAGACCTTAGCTCTTTACAGGCCCCTTGGCTTAGAATGGAACTTCTGATAGCTGATATCTGACCCAAAACACAAGAAAGAAAGAAAACAATTATGTTTAGGTGATTGAACTTTGCAGAATCACTTGTCTGTAAGTTGACATACAGCTTCACTGTATGAAAAGATGTCAGAATGTCATGGGATTGTTACTGCTCTGATATCACCAAGTTATCTAAAAAGGGTAAGCTTGTCCCTTCTACCCCAGAGCAGGTCAGTATCCCTACCTGACCTTGATTCTCAAATTAGCTACCAGGCTTAAAATGTTTTGCCTCTAAAGGCAATGTGACTCTCATATGCTGAGTAGTACTGAATGATGATTCTAATTCTCTGACTTCAGATCTCATTGCTACCCTTATGCTAGAGATTAAAGTGAACCATCTTATTACCAATACTCGCCTCTGAAGATGTATAAGGAAAACTTCTAGTCTCTTGAAGCTGTGTCTAAATGTCATCTGTGTGCCCCATCCAGACAGTGTTGGTCTTTAATTACTACATCACTACTGTGGACCTTTAGTTCTTCTCTTTCTTTATTTCTTTTTCTTCTAATTTTTCATTATTTTCCTTTTCAAATATTCGCTTCCTCCCTTTACTTTTCCTGCAGAGATTAAAGCATCCTTAAGCATGTATCATGTCACCTCTTCAGCTGATTGCCTCTATTACCATCTCCCTCCATTCTTCTCCTATATTTATTGCTCTTATTAAACTGCTCATCTTCTAATGGTGCTATGCAAAGTGCACCAAATGCTTGTCAGTTGTCAAATGAGCTAGAAAGATGTGTGAAGCCTGGCTCCAAGCATACCTTCTTAGTAAATCTGTATTGCACTGCAAGATTCAGGAGGACGTGAATACTCCCAGAGTGCAGGTTTTCTCCTGTGAAAACTAGCAGCTATACCAAAGCACCAGAGCTACTTCTGGCAACCACAGACACAAATATGCTCCTTGGGATCGTTCCTCTCCTGAATATCCTCAGGAGACATGCTCTTTATCTGTCAATTTCACAGACTTTTTATCTCTTTTTTTCTTTATTGTGAATAAGCTTGGAAACCCAGGCTAATGAGCAGGCACTCACACCTTCAACTAGCATGTCACACCAACCCCTTGGTGTTCCTCAGAAAGTGGACAATCCCTGTCCATGAAAATCGCCTCCTTAGAGCAATGATGAAAGATATGTTTTACTCTTTATTCTACCTAGACAAGTCTCTGTAGGAACTGAGCGCAAAGTTTTATAAAAGTTAATCACAGCTCTTTCACAATTCACTTTTTGCTCTTCTGTAAATCTTACCCCTCAAGAACCAATGTTGATTATGAACAGAGTCTATTCATTTTAGTTACGTGGGATTAAAGAATTTCTAAAAATACCATGGCTATTTAGCCATAGAAAAAATATTCAGATGCGTGTTGGTATCTGTCCAGAAGCTGTATTGTTGACTCCATCAAATCGTGCTGTAAACTTGATAAAATGTCTGTCACCACCAGTGATTTCAGTAGATTCTCCCTGAACATCTCCAGCATTAATGTCTATCTGAGTCTACCATTCTTCATCTGCAAAGGAAATATCTGCAGCTCTAAACACACTGTGCTGTCACTAAGACCTTCAGAGCCTGATTTTCAATATTTTTGGAATACCTAAAAAATAATTTCTCAAAAAACCTAGTATTACTATGAAAAATATTTTATTATGCCTGTGGTTTACACAAATGTGGTTTGTAAATTTAGAGATGATTTCATTAAAAGTTAAGATCCAAATGCTGTGACCTAGTTATCTTCCACATTATGAATTTTTATAGGGAAGATAAACAATTGTACTTTATTTCTAGGCTACTTTCAAAGGATGGATGGATATTATGTATGCTGCTGTTGATTCACGAGATGTAAGTGTAAGACTTTCAACGATTGTCTGTTGATTATATTCTGATATCGAGTATAAAATTTAAACAGCTACAAATACAATGAAATTAAAATTATAATCAGCACCAATATATATTTTTTTCAGATACATTTAGGCTAGAAGGGAACTTTTATGTAACTTCATGAATCTTGGAATTTGTAGTGGAAAGAATTAATTCCACTTCCTTCTGTTTAGACAAATAAGTTAAATTAAGTTAACTGGACTTTTTTTGGAAAACCTAATGTTAATGAAAAAAACAAATAAGAGGGTTTTTTAACCACTTCCTTTGGTAATCATGAGTATGAATTAATTTAAGATTATATGATGTAATTATTACGTATTGAATTTATTAATCTTGTTTTATGATTTGTAACTGTGCATTTCATTCTTTCTTTAGGTTGAACACTTATGTTATCTAGCTATTTAAGTTCAATTAGATTTTAAGGTTGAAGACCATCTGCTAAGTTTTCTAGGGATTAGAATTTTATCTTGGCTACAAAAGTAAAACTACGTTTACCTTGTACAAAAAAGTGCAACACAGATGCCTGAACTAGTTCTATACAACCTAGGTTATAGTCACTCTAGTGATATCCATCATCACACAGTGCTAATTGTGTCCCAGAGTAATATATTCTGTTTCATTAACTTCAGCATTTCTACATCTAGCACATTGTGCAGTAGAAGTGCAGGCGTTGAGATGTGGAATCCGAAAGAATCAAAACAATAAAAAAATCCTCCTTAGAAATTTGCCTCAATTTAATGGATTTCACAAAACATATACTCACTAGAAATTTACTGAAAGCATCTGTTTTTAGCTGGATGTAAGAACACTCATGTAAGATCAAAAGAGTTCCAGGGAGATTTAGGCAATAGTAAAATTGATTGATTCTGTTGCATGAAAATATACTGAACACAATATAAAATATTTAGATTTGTGCTGTTAAAATTTTTAGTACTAATGACTGCTCTCAGTTGCACATTGCTTCTTCCTTCTAGACAAGGGACTTTGTGTATATATACATACATAAACATATCTGTGTGCACATTTACTTTAAAATTCATTAAAAGTCATTCTGTCAGCTTCCAGTTCTCCAAATATTGATTGTAATGGACATGTTGGGTCTTTTTAATAACTGAGAGCAGTTTATAGCTTTTCTAACTGATAGCATATGCCTATTCATAAATTATATATTGTTTTTTACATCTAGTATTCTCATGGGTAATAAAACTTTATAATATTTTGTAGGTAGAAGATCAACCTAAGTATGAGGACAACTTGTATATGTATCTTTATTTTGTCATCTTTATCATATTTGGATCGTTCTTTACCTTGAACCTTTTCATTGGCGTCATTATAGACAACTTCAACCAACAAAAAAAGAAGATAAGTATTTTAAATGTGTCCATAGTGCTTTTAATAGCTTATTTATGTAAAGCTAATAAAAATCAAAAGTTATTTCAAGTTCTTGAATAAAAATGTCTCTTTTTGAAACATAATCTGTGTAAAATTTGTGGATGTGATTTTGACAAGTGAAGAGGGACAAATGAATTGGTTCATAATAATTTGAAAATCGTGTAGGAGTTAAAATGAAGATGCAAAAAGGGAATGTGCATTGTTCTTTTGATTAGATGTAATATTGTCTGGCATGGAAGAGTTTCTTATTTAATTAACTTTAAAAAATTAAGATAAATTAATTTTAATTAATCTTATAAAATGTTGACACTTAATGAGGATACAATATGGCACCGCGTTCATGAAATAGATAATAGTTCTGAGACCTGATTAAACAGTGGGTTAAGAGTAAGTCCAATAGAGCCGAAAGATGAATAGTCCTAAAGATACAAGAAAAAATGTGTACGAGAGCTCTATTTTTCTAACACTTCTGTAAGAAATGAGGCGAACTTCTTAGACACATATAGAATCCATAATTTATTAGCAATAATTAAGCAAAGGTATAAAAGGAAGGATATTTTTTGACATAAAAGCATGTTTAAAGTAATTATATTGATAACGCATATAGTTTTATTTAAAAGAACTTTAAAAATCTAAAAATGTGAATAATCACATTTAAAATATTTTGAAGCCTCACAATTCTTAGCCTTCAACTGCCCAAAAGTACTAGAACCTCAGGATCATTCAAAATCTTTGTATGCTGTGAAAAAGCAGTTTCATATGATTTGGTTTTATCTGATCACCAAATAAAAAGCAGCAGTAGCAAACAGAATCTATGGTAAAAGTCAACCGGGAACTACAGAAATTTCTCCTTCTGGAAATATTCTTTAGCTTCTTAAAAGAGCCATAAACACATAATTCTTTGGGCTTTGATATCCAGTTTAGCAGTGACTTTGACATTGTGTTTCCATCTGACTTAGTTCAGACTCATCAATAATCACGATTTACGTTATACTGAAATTCGGGCAGTCAGTTGCACATCTGACTGGCAGCATTTGCATCTGCAAACAAAAGCTAATCTGAGTTAGTCAAGGTTCCAGTGGTGTTTTAATTAAGAATTTGCCATGGCATGATTTGGATTACTTTTCTTAAGTTTATATCAAAGGTGATTTTTTTGCTGTCTTTAAAGAGACCCAAATACTCTCCCTTGACACAACTTGTGCCTCAGAGTTACCCCACTTTTAGACCTGGCTAGCTGTAATCCTAAAAGTCCAACTAGAATTTAGGACATGTAAGGCACCAGTCAGGCTCCTATGCACTAAACATAGCCTAATCAGCAGGTTATTTAACAGCACCGGTATAGTAAGAACCATTTTAGCGATGTCAGCAAAAGTGAGCATGAAGACACTGGAAAAATGCAACTGTCAGCCTGGCAAGGCACCAGTAACAGGGGGTTTTGTATGTTAGGAATGCATATGAGCATCCACAGTGTAAATACCTGAAAAAATCACTTTTGTTATATAAATCAAATATGATTCTATGATTATTTTACAGAGAGACATACTGTAGTTAAGTGTATGTGTGGACATGACAGTAATTAGTTTTGATATTATTTCTTTACTTTGGAGGTCAGGATATATTTATGACAGAAGAACAGAAGAAATATTACAATGCAATGAAAAAACTGGGATCCAAAAAGCCACAGAAACCTATACCGAGGCCAGTGGTAAGAGTGATTTGATTTTAATACCCCTAATATTAAATACTCATTTGGGAATATGATTTTATCCAATAAGAGAAAGGTATAAGTCTGGAAAGAAAATATTTTTTCCATTTATTTTCTTTTAAGGATAGAATTTGTCCACTTTTTTTAATTCAGCATACTAGATCGTTCATATTTCATTTAAAAACATACACTCTGAAGTATGAACTATAGGATTTAATAAGGTTGATGAGATAAATTTCATAATTCCCTGCCTAATTCCTAGAAAAGTGAAGTTGATTGGATAATTTATTGGTTCTTGTTAACCATGGATAAACTTCATTTTCTGTTTTTTCTCCTCCCAGAGAATTTGTAGGAAATGGGGATGCAGTGGCCCTTGCTGCTGAAGACAGAAGGGGGCAGTGGTCACCTAATGTGAAAGAAAAAGACAGATGCACATAATCTTACAGAATAAAAGAATGCCCCAGGGAGTAAAGCATAAACTAGGATAAATTTGTCTCTAAGATAAGAAACTACTCTGTTATTTACTGAACTCCTACAGTGTTTGGAAAAAAAACTTGTTGCACCTTATGCACTGAGAGGTTAAAAATAGTCTTTCTAGGGAGAGACATATGGCAATAAACATAAATAAGTACTAAAGGAAAACTAGGATATTGCAGTCGTGGCGTATTTGAGACATGCAACTGCAATGGTCCAACGATCTCACCAAGCATAATTAGTTTAAGGAAGAGAGAGACATCTGTGGGGGTTAGTATTCTAAAACCATCTAAGAATAAAGATCAGAAAATGAGTTTCTATTTGGCTGGTACCCTTGCTGGGTATCGAGTTATAACACCAATAATATAAATTGACACTTTTATTACTATTATTATTGCACTGTTTCCCTTCTGTCCCTTCAGCCAACAGTGGTAGACTTTTTGATCCACTCTAACTGGATGAGACACAAACCAACATGGGTTTGGTGTATACTAAACCAACATGGGTTTGGTGCATTGTGAATGGGTCCTGCTGTGCACTCCTAAATCTTGCAGGGACTTACTTGCTTTCACATTTGGCATTTGTAAAGGCAAGTATTTTCAGGGTATAAACTGTATTCCATCTTTGTTTTTGCAGAACAAATTCCAAGGCATGGTCTTTGATTTTGTTACCAAACAAGTATTTGACATCAGCATCATGATACTCATCTGCCTTAACATGGTCACAATGATGGTAGAAACAGATGACCAGAGTAAAGAAATGGAAACAATTTTATCCCGGATTAACCTTGTGTTCATTATCCTTTTCACTGGAGAATGTGTCCTGAAATTGATTTCACTTCGCCATTACTACTTCACTATAGGCTGGAATATTTTTGATTTTGTGGTTGTGATTCTCTCCATAGTAGGTAAGAGCAATTCCCTTACAAGAAAGAACTAGTGGAAGGAAAAGGGAACATTTGTTTCAAGAATGTTATGATACTGAATATGAACTTTCCTGTTTCCTATATGACTTACATGTTGAAATGATGAAGTTAAGCCAATATAGTCCTTCATAAAAGACAGTGGTATTAGGCTCAGCTTCAAGAACTAATTAAATCTAAGACAGGAACTTCTCTTTCCAGGCTGCTTTAGGAATAACTGAAAGCTTAGACAGACACTAGCTACCTTGCCACAAGCAGTCTTCCTTCTTTTACTTATTTCCCTTCTCCTAGATAGCATTTCAACATAAGGAAAGTGCTTTCACCTTAATAACAGCTTTCAATAAAATGTAGCAACTTGTATGAATTTTTGCTATAGGACAGAATCCCTATACTGATTGTTTTAGAGATAGTGATAAATCAATCTTTCTACAGGTAAGGAATGAATAGATTTAAAACTATATTTTAAACATTCACTTCTTTTCTCTAGGTATGTTCTTAGCTGAGATGATTGAGAAATATTTTGTATCCCCCACACTATTCAGAGTGATCCGACTTGCCAGAATCGGTCGAATCCTGCGTCTCATTAAAGGCGCTAAGGGAATCCGCACTCTGCTTTTTGCTTTGATGATGTCTCTTCCTGCTTTGTTCAACATTGGTCTGCTGCTGTTCCTGGTCATGTTTATCTATGCGATATTTGGCATGTCCAACTTTGCCTATGTTAAGAGGGAAGTTGGCATCGATGACATGTTCAACTTTGAAACGTTTGGCAACAGCATGATCTGCCTCTTTCAAATTACCACATCTGCTGGCTGGGATGGTTTGCTCGCCCCAATTCTGAACAGTGGGGAGCCAGACTGTGACCCCCATAAAGATCATCCGGGGAGCTCTGTGAAAGGCGACTGCGGCAACCCTTCTGTTGGGATCTTCTTCTTTGTCAGCTACATTATCATCTCATTTCTGGTAGTGGTGAACATGTACATTGCTGTGATCTTGGAGAACTTCAGTGTTGCTACTGAAGAAAGCGCTGAACCCTTGAGCGAGGATGACTTTGAGATGTTCTATGAGGTCTGGGAGAAGTTTGATCCCGATGCAACACAATTCATAGAATACAGTAAGCTATCAGATTTTGCAGCTTCGTTAGATCCTCCTCTTCTTATAGCAAAACCAAACAAAGTCCAGCTTATTGCAATGGATCTGCCCATGGTAAGCGGCGACAGAATTCACTGCCTTGACATCTTGTTTGCTTTCACAAAGCGTGTTTTGGGGGAAAGTGGGGAGATGGATGCCCTCAGAATACAGATGGAAGATCGGTTTATGGCAGCCAATCCTTCTAAAGTCTCCTATGAACCAATTACAACCACATTAAAACGAAAACAGGAGGAGGTATCTGCTGTCATTATTCAGCGTGCTTACAGGCGTTACCTTTTAATGCAAAAAGTTAAAAAGGTGTCAAGTATATATAACAAAAATAAAAACAAAGAAGGAGATGGACCAGTTATAAAAGAGATAATTATTGATAAACTAAATGGAAACTCCACTCCAGAAAAAACGGATGAGAGTTCCTCTACAACTTCCCCACCTTCTTATGACAGTGTAACAAAGCCAGACAAAGAAAAATACGAAAAAGATAAAGCAGAAAAGAACTACAAAGGTAAAGATGTCAGGGAAAATAAAAAATAAAGATCTAAGAATTCTGCTTGTGGGACAACTTGTTTACAGTCTTTGAGAGTGAAGCATCAACTGGACTCCTGCAGGAGGTTTATGCCAAACTGACAGTTTTTACACATATATATGTGTGTGTGTGCGCGCGTGAGTGTGTGTGCGTATATATACATTATATATATACTTAAGGTCAGTGCCTATAACAAAACAGTAAACCTTCATCATCAAACTGTGACTCTGTGAATGAGGGTAACAAACTTGACAAGAGGTTACTGTTTTCACTACAGCTGACACTGCTAAGAACGAGGGGAAAAGTGGCTCCACAGAGAAAACGGAGCATAAAATGCGTGCAAAACGATACTTTTTTGTGTTTCACACATTGCAAAACACGTAGAACAGTAATTCTCTTCACTGTTTGTAATGCAACTGCTACATTTGTCATATTTTTACAAAATTAGTATTAGTGTATTTATCATTTTTTAATTCACAAGTTGTTTACTATTATATGTGACTATTTTTGTAATAGGTTTTATGTTGGGGAAAGAGGTATGAGGACCAGGTGTTCTGCTCTCAGATTCTCTATAATGTACATCTATAAGTGATTTGCATAGGCATGCTGCACTTGTCAATCATGGATAAATGAAAATATAACATTGCACAAAGCTAAAGATTTTAAGAATTTCCATGTTTCAGGGTTGCTTTTAAATTTGAGGCGTTCTAACTACACGTACAGCTGCATCCAGATTATGTGCATCCAGATTAATGTGCCTGGAAAGTCTCCTCTAATTTACAGGAATCTACAATGACTTATTTTTATGCAAATCATTAAACATGAAAAAGTTCTTGTTTTTGTTAAAATATTCACAGCTTAAAAAATATTGTGCAATTTCTGCACTGGAAAAATAGCTTAACCAAAATATACCTGGGGGTTCTATTGGTTTTGGGTTTTTTAACAGCTCAAATTTTTTCCTAGACTGTTCTTTACTTACTGTTTTCTCTCATTATGGCCAACATCCAATGAATCAATAAAATACCCTTTTCCATGTAAATATTAATGGTATACTGTCGTGCATATTTAAGTATAGAATTAAATGGGTAATTTGCAAGAACCCAACAGGACATGTTATATTCTATGTCATTATAGATAGTTTGGAGAGTATCACTGATACATGTCAATGCTTTTGCTGCTGTATCTTGCTCCTTCCACTGTCCACAGTCTCCACTATAGGAAGCCATGTGTCAGTGGTGAAGTGAATCAAATTGTCCAACCAGGCCTCATTCTTTCAAATCATTAAGCAATAGTTTGCAGCTATTTATGAGCTTTTTTAGTTTTGCCTTTTAAGTTTGAAGTGGCTACTATATGGTGTAGAATCAGACTATACAGGCCATATTGCAAACTGTTTAACCTGTTGAAAATGTGGTTAGCATATATAAATAATGTAAAGAAATACCATTTGGCAACAGTTTTGTATATAAGAAAAGTGTCTTCAAGTTTAGACCACTGTTTCTTATATTTCTTTCCTCATTCACTTGGCTTACTTTCTAACCACGGTAATTTCAAACTGGCATTATCACACTATGAGGAAAAAAATGAGTATTTGTAGACTATCTTGTTTTAATATTATATTTGCATATATTTCAATGTGAAGTAAATTGTGTAAATCTGGAACCCAGCTTGTTTCCAAATAGTTATATCTGGTAACAGGACATAGCAAGGAAAGTATTAGGGGAATGTGCGAATTTCTAGCGCTGTTTGCATCAGAAGTTCCAAGATAGTCTCATTGTTCATGAAATCCTTGCTATCTTGCAGTGTCTGTTTACATAGCCTATTCTTATTCTTTTTGGATCACGCTGCACTAGACTTGTACAAATAGGATCCACAATATTTCCCAAGAACAAAACGGCACATTTGTAAAATCGAGAACATCAGGACATTCTGTGTTTCATACACAAGCTAACATTAAATGTAGATTTTTTCTTTTACAAATGCTTCTGACTTGTAATGTGTTGGTGAAATGCATGCAGGAAATTGTTATTATCATAAACAACGTAAACAATATTACAAATGAGCCAAAAAATAAAGATTTCATTTTTTATTGTATTTATTTTCCTTTGTCTCTGTCCTTCTGTTGGTTAAAGCAAGATAAAAACTGGCTTTGGTACAAATAAAGAATGTTTTCTTTATCACTAGAGCTAAATACCTTATTCTTCACATTTGACCTTTTTTATGTAAAACAATTTTTAAAAAATCTGAGAACTTTGACCACACCCTATTGATTTCTACTTCTTTGTCACCAGCATACTGTCTGGGGATAACACAGGACATCTAGACATTCTGGCCCAACAGCCTTTCTGTTAACCCTCAAGAGCCCTTCTGAACCATAAAGGCACCGCTCAGTATCTAAGGTATTGTTTTAGTTCGCCACACTGCTGCTACCAAAGCTGCCCACGCTTTATGAGTCTTAAATGTGCAAACAAACTCTGCAAAAAAGTTGTTTGTCTAAAACATCCAGCTAAAGGGCTCATCAGAAACAGACAGAAGTTGTTTTAATTGTACAGTGATTCTTTTTATTCCAGTAATTTGCAAAAGCAATAAATACCATTTCACTTAATCTCACAAGACAGGGACCATACTGAAACTCAGCTGTGTTAAGTAGTGTTCACAGTCATAATATCCAGATGTTACATACTAGAAGTTTTGACTTACAATGGATGTCTTGATGCTGTTCAAGGACAGAAAGCTATAGTACATTGAAACACAATATTATCTTACTAAATTTAAAATATTATATTTCAAAAATAGCAGTAAGTAGAATATTCCTGGAGTTTGCTCACCAGCATGCTTTCAGTTTTTTCTTCATCTGTGGATATTATGCCATGTTAGCCATATTTTGGCCAAACCCTAAATTGGTTGGATAGCTATGAAATAATTGATGAAATATTAACACTACAATCTATTAAAATCTGTAATATGATGAGCATCAGCAATTGCTGCAGCAGAGTCTCTGAGTTGGTATTCCATGCAATAAGGAAGCCATATTTGCTTACAGGAATGACTGTACCTACACCAGAAAAAATGCCTTACCAAGAACACACAGAATTGTCTAGCCTGCTCATACCATTAGTTCCTGGAGCTGGTCCCTGTCCCTCTTAGAAAACAGGGTTAAAGCTCAAGACATGGCCTCCCACAGTTGTCTGGGCATCCTTACAAGTACCTGGCCTCCAGGCCCGAATTAGAAAATCCTCTAATCACATTGTGTTAATGTCAGTATGTAAATCCTTGAAGTCAAAGTTATGTACATTATTTATTCCAGCACTCCTCTGAGTACCTTATCTAACCTCATAAATGATTCAATTTACTTCCAGAGACTTTTGGAGCTCTTCTGCCTCTTTGGTCCCTGACTTCACATCTAACAATTGCATTTTACTCATACCTATTCATATTAGCTGTTCAAAATAGCACCTAAAATCTGCAGAACTCATGCTCTGTGAACAGGTTGGCAAGTGTTCTGATGAGGAATGACAGTTCATTTTCAGGAGCCTGGAGTCTCTTACAGTAGTCTTTCAAAGTAAGATTACTGTACCCAACTTCATTACCAAGCACTGTATTAGGGAAAATATCGACAATGCTTTCAGCCTGGACCAGCAGGAATGGCAGAGAGTCTTGTTTTAACCTGGACTGGAAATGGGCTCACTGCTTTGAGGGCATGTATGTTCCTCCTAATTATCCTTTGCTGCTTCTGTGAACTTCCTCTTCCTTTCTATCCCTTTTTCCACAGAAATCAATAGAGTTTGTATAATTTAAATCTCACGTCATACACTCCTCTCCTACACTTCCAGATCATTTGAACGGAAATGCCACTTGAAAGAACTCCCTATGTGGTACTAAGCAAACAATAGTGATGGCTATCCCAGTCAAGCATGGTTTTCTATTCCTACCACATTGTGCTTGGAGTCCCTTTCCACAGGTTCCAGTCGGCAAAGAAGGATCCCTTATGGCTACTAAAATCCCTGTTGTATGACTATACTGAGCCATGTCCATGAACAGGTGAATTTTCAACATTTCCAACCACAGATAAAATGCTTTCCACTAGGTATTAAACCTCTTATCTGTCACATATTGCCAAAATGAGAGTATTAGTAAGGCTGACAGTAGAGCTAGGTCACTCTCATAGTATAAGTTCATTACTCGCTGCTTTTATTTAATGAGTTTTTAGATTAAAAAATTTCCACATGGATGCCCAGAAAGGAGACATATTCAGTACATTGCAAATTAATTCATAGGGCAGCATAGCTTAATGCTGTTCCCAAGCAAGTGTTCCCAGAAGTCCTAGAGCCTCACATGAGCTAATGCAGCAGTACTAACATGTGCACAGTCATAAAAGAGTAATGAGCTTGCAGAATTAACTGAAGCTAATTCAGCACTGAAGTAATATTACCAAAAGAGGAAAGCTCAGCGTGTGGTGGCAAAAAAAAACATTTCCTCCAAGTAGTAGCAGACTGGCCACAATAACGATAAGCGGGACTGCTATTAGAGCAAGTTAGGATCCCCAGTAGTCAAATGTATTTACTGTGAAATTCATTAATCCATTAAAGGAAATTGTGAGTACTCAGAACTTTTTAGTCCATTATGAATTGCGTTTTGTATTTTATTGGAAAAAAAAACAACAGTCAATCATTTAGAAGGTAAAATTATGACGGGAATTAATAAAATCAAGAAAGCCCTCAGCCAAAGTGCTCATCTCCAGTATATGACTTACATGTTACACCCTTATTATTGCTACATGATTGTTACAATTGTGTGAATATTTTTACACTGAAGAGCTTAACTCTCTTGAAGTGCCATGTGTTGTGATTTTTATGTTCATCTCTTCAGTTCTTCATCTAGATAGACAAATTTGAAAAACCATAAAGAAATCCCAGCAGAAAAAGAACTGACAACTGAACTGACAACAAAACCTAATACTTAAAATGAGTTTTCATTATTTTCTATTTGTTGCCTGTTTGAAGAATGGTTATCCAGACAGAGATAGGACTCAGAAAAGAGAAATAACACTAAGGCTGAAAACCACAGAAATAATTCATTATAAATAGACAAAGCAAATAGTAACCACAGTTCATTAGTCATGTGTTCAAATTATTGAGCTAGTTACAATGGATGTTTTCTAAAAGATCATTATTAGTTCATGTACAATTTAATAACAAGACGGGACAAGGTAAAGGGGGATCATGGAATGCTTTGATCTGTTTCCACTAAACACCACAGAGCAGGGATGTGATTTGTCTTTGTAATGCAACGCATACCCTCCACCACTTTACAAATTAAATACTTCACCCTCACAGAAGAACACATGCTGCAACATGAGCCTCAGCTAAGCTAAGAAAATAAATTGTACTGCAGTAGCCTAAGTAAACTGAAGCCAATTACCATCTCTCAGGAGAGAAGACAAATCACATGCATCTCTGCAGCAAGTGCTATGTTTGATGCATATAAGAAAAGACATATCATGAACAATTTATAGCAGTAAAGCAGGCATCCATTCCCATGTACATTTCCTGTATAATAAGAACCATTTAATGTTTTTTTCTCATAACCTACATTAAGGGGAAAGGGGGAAAATGGTATCAGCCCTAAAACGTATTCGTTGTTCTTAGAGGAAACACATATAAAAAATAAAAAAAGCATTTACCAGATCTTACATGGCATTGTTTTTTAAAAAAAACCATAAGCCTCTCATGAGAATTTCAGTATCAGAGGGTTATTTGCTCTTTATTCTAAAACCCTTATAGCCTGTACATAGATCACAAACACTCTGCCCTACCAGCCTCCTAATGTAGAAATGTCAGGTTTGCTTTCAGAAGGCATAGCCCCAGGTATGTGCCTACAGCAAAGTACAAGCAAAGTACAGTCCTAATGAGTGAAATCGGCCATCCTAAATCAAAGTGGGTCATGCCATTTTTTCCCCTCAGTCTAATGCAGTGATATCAAATCCAGCAAACTAAAAGATGCAGTTTAACAACATGCCATATAATAGCAGCTATATTCAAAGGTAACATGCACAGGTTTTTTAATTATGTCATACAAACACTGTAAGTGGTTGTATTATGAGTTGCTTTCCCAGGGAACTGGAACTGATTGAGTTCAACAGCCACAAAAATTTACACTTCTTCACATTTTTTTCTCTTGTTGCTATTACAGGGGATGACAGTGATAGGTCTAATTTTACGACTCTACAGGAAGCTTAGTTCTGGTATACACTTCAGATCCCAGCTCTGATCTAAGGAAGGAAATTGATTGACCCAGAAAAAATAACAGCTTTTTGTCTCTGCTGAACACCAAAGGCCTTATCCTGCCTCTTCACGTAAATAAGCAGAGGAGGATCTGAGAAGTATGTGAAGGTATTCAACGGGAAAGCTGTATAAATTCTCTCTCTCAACTAAGAGACATTAAATGAAATACATAAGCACAAAAAGATACAGAAGAAAAAAGGGATGATAGCTTTAGTTGGCATAGTCAGATCCTAACATGTGGGACACATCATAGGTATCATTTATTCTTTGGACAGGATTTTGCTACTGCAACTCCAGGCACCAGGGAACAGCACATTCTTTTCGAACTCTGAAAGTGACAAGGGACAAAACTGGCAGAGCATATGCTACTTCCATGAATGTGCGCTGTGTAGAAAGGATGTTACTAACATCTCCCATCTGCACTAGGCACATCCTTAATTCATGTGTTGCAGAGTTTGTGCAGAAATGAGGACAAGCAATGATTTTTATTTTACCGTTATCTTTGTTTCATAATGCAGCTTTTTAACCCAGAGTCCATATTTTTAAATGCTTAATTTACATGTATATTTTCAATTATATGTTTTAGATATAAAAACCTTTAACTGCTCCATTTAGCACATTTTTTTTTTCTTCTCTTACAAAAAATGAGAACAAATTATCTGGTTCATCCAAGTTGTGCAATAGGAAATGCAGAAAGGCAGCAGTGGTATTTAAATTACCTGCATCCTCTGCCCATGCCCTCCAGGTTTCTGATACACAGCAGAAGAATCTCAAGAGTTCCAAATGGAGACGTGAAGTAACATCCCACTTGCTGGCCATATACATGGAAATAAATACTGAGGGCAAAGAGCCTTAAAGGGTACTCAGCCTCCAATGGACAGCACTACAGGGGAATTCTCAGTTCCCAGACCCAGCATGATTATAGCCTTTTGCATACTGTGATCTGAGTTCATAAGGACTCTGATGTTGACACCTGATAAGTCTTCATGATTGGCACGGAAGAACAAGTCCTAAAACATAGTAGGTAACACAAATACAAAGCCCCCCATTGTTCTATTAGTCTCAGAATACTTGCCCAGAACAAGTAATGCTTTTTTAGCCAGGTGATTTACGCTATTTAATTGTCAATCGACCAGGCAGGGCAATTTGATGGCTGGGCTAGTAAATTTTCAAAGTGATTTTGCAATCCTGTATTTCTGGTACTAACCATTCTACTTCTATTTTACAGTTTGTACGTATATACAAGAATGCTCCTTGTTGTACTTCAAATTAAAATATGTAACTGACAATCTTGGAAGACAATGCAGTTTCCTAGTATGGCTGCTCCCAATTCATCGTTCTGCAGAATGTGTTGAGCTGAAGCTAGAGATTGTAAATATTTTACAGTAAAATAATATTTCTATATTTTCTAGGTCACTGCTTCTTTCTGTTCCTGAATCATTAGGAGCAAACAGCAGACTGGCGGAACTGCTGCATCTGAAGATGGATACAAAGAGACCAATCATTCTCCGCAGCTCACCACTGCTCCCGCACTCCTCCACAGCACTGAAAACATACAGAGTCTCTTCCCTTGGGAAACTAGGATCCAGGTGGTAACTCTCATTCACTCAGCACGGGGACTTAGACACTTCAAGGAAGTACTAGCTGGAGACTTTTCTTACATTTAGCCAATTCTCTCTAATTAATTCTCCATTAAAAAGGCAGGGCTTCTTCCCATCTTTACTCTCCTCATGCCCTATACTCTCCTTCTTTCTGTCAGCTCACGTTAAATTTGAGTCAGGGAGACCTTCCTGTTGTCTGTGAACAGCATTCCTAGCTGAACTTTAGGCTGAAAATTCCAATGCTGAATAATATTAGTAACATCACAGATTACAAACTCTTTTCCACAACTCATCATCACCAGGTATTATATGTAGACATGTGCTGCTGTGGTGACACCTGCATGGGCCTTAAAAGTAAAATTTCAGTCATGTAGACACCAAAAAAAATCCCTTCTGAACCACAAGGCCAGCTTTCATTTAGCTTGTTCTGCCCTTTCAAGTCTGAAAGTCCTTTTCCATTTTTAAGTTTATGTTATTTAACTCTCTTACAACCCTCTCAAGCTTTTCTCTCCTTACTCAAACGCATTACTTCCTCCAGCAGCAGAGATGTTTACCTGTGCTGCTGCAAAGGAGGAATGGAACTGAAACGACAAGTATCCTGCAGCAACACCAACTCCAGCTGCGGTCTCAGCAGACCTCAGTTTAAACAAGGCCATGCCAGGTCAGGCCACAGAAAAGCACGTAAAGGGAAAACACTGGCAATTCACTAGGTGGCACTTTTTGAGACACTCAAATCCAAAGCCAAAGATGATGTAATCCCATTTTTCAGCTATAGCATCAACAAGGTCAAACCACATTTAATCACTGAAAATGCTATTAGACCTCTTTCACAAGCAAAAGCTGGCAGTCTGTGTGTGCTAGGCATTGTCCAGCTTCTTAATTCAACCAAACTAAATTGCTGGGAGGTACTGAGGGAAGACAGAGCTGAAGGACTTTTTCCATTTACTCTCATTAGCATTTCCCACAACGGCATGTATACTTTCTGTCACTAGATGTGGTCACAGCCACAGAGCCCTCCCTTCCCGTTCAGACCTAAACCACTAATGCCCTAAACCACCACCGTATTAACCTGCTTTCACCTCAGAACAGGTATACCTTTCCTTCTGAAGCGCCTAACTCTGGGAAAATCTATGGTCAATATAATGCAGAAGCTCAGGCAGGCTGACTGTAATGGGCCGTTTGCCTTTCTAATCCGTGTAAAGACTTTAAATGGTAAATGTGAGCAGCTCTTGTCACACTGTCTGCAGTGATGTATTCTTTCAGATTCCTGTGTTTCAGTGAGCATACACATATGCAACAGGGTAGGTGTGTAATCAAGCACAACCCATACAAAAGAACCCACAGCTAGAAGGAGTATATCTTGATGCCCTTCCCCCCATTCAGGAATTACTATCATCTTACAAGAGCCCTCCCTAAGGGCTGTATGTAGTCATGGTGACAGGACATCACCACCTGTCTGCCCCTGCAATGGAGGCAATGAGCCAGAACACAAAGCTTTGTTTTGCTGCTGCTGAATGCATACAGCACATTTCCAAATAACCTGATCCTAACAGAAACCAAAGAAAATGAAATCAGTTTTCAAAGTACAAAATCTGAAGTTCCAGATTTAATTGTAAAGGGTTATGAAAATGAATCAATAAAACAAACAGTGGTTTGAAAAATTACATAAATGGACCTATTGCATATGCTTCAAAATGCAAATTTGAGCATAAAATTATAACAGGGATGCTTTATGTCCAAAAGTCTAAAATGCAGGCATTAGAGAAACAGATTTTACAATGGGCTGCAATTGTTACAACACGTTGCTTTTCTTCCAGGGGAAATGCACATGATTATATACTGTTTGCCTGCAGTTAACAGTCTCCAGTTTTCAGCATTTTGCCAGTTTGTGAGACTCTAAACATCAGCTGACCAAAAGTCACACAGAAACCGGCTAAACTACTATCATGGTACCACACAGTGAAGGGAAGAAGTAAGCAGCATAAATCATTAAATAAGCAGGCAAAATCATCTCAGCACAGACAGGAGACAGCCTAAACAGAATGGGAGCAGAGGAACTCCTCCTTTTTATTCCTATATATCTAGTCTATTCCTCAGGTTATGCATACATTGTGGAATTAGGCAGCACCTCACAGTTCTCAGATGTGGGTGCATGCCCCTACCTTAGCTTGACCTTACACTGGGCAAGACATAGCGACTATCTCTTTTCTCTTCCCAGCACGCTGGGATTCCCCAGGAAAGAAATGCAGGCTGGTAGGGATTTGCAGTGTTCAACAGGTTTCCTGAAATGGGTGACTGGAGAGCCACAACTAAAAGCCAAGCTGCAGAATTCTCCATCTTGTGGTTTAGATTTACCATCACAGACCATACCTAGATTTTCCAGAGGTTGTGCTGCTGAATTGCATTGGGCCTCTATTTCCCTAAATGGGCAAGAGTTACTGGATACCTACAGCTCCTATGGATCCATTCACATGTGTTGGCTTTCTCAATACTGTGGACAACTTCTTTCAGTGTGGTAGACAGTGTGGAAGATCATAGAATCAGGTTGGAAAGGATCTCGAAGATCATCAAGTCCAACTGTTAACCTAACACAGCCAAAAACACCACTAAACCATGTACCTAAGCACCCCGTCTACATGTCTTTTAAAGACCTCCAGGAATGGTCACTCAACCACTTCCCTGGATAACCTGTTCCAATGCTTGATAACACTTCTGGTGAAGAAATTTTTCCTAATATCCAATCTAAACCTCCCCTGGCACAACCTGAGGCCATTTCCTCTTCTCCTATCGCTTGTTACTTAGGAGAAGAGACCACCACCCATCTCGCTACAACCTCCTTTCAGGTAGTTGTAGAGAGTGCTAAGGTCACCACCCTTTTCTTCAGGCTAAACAACACCAGTTCCCTCAGCTGTTCCTCATAACACTTGTGCTCTAGACTCTTCACCAGCTTCACTGCCCTTCTTTGGACCTGCTAAAGCACCTCAGTGTCTTTCTTGCCGTGAGGGGCCCAAAACTGAACACAGTATTTGAGGTGGGGCCTCACCAGTGCCAAGTACAGGGGGACAACCACTTCCCCAGTCCTGCTGGCCACACTATTCCTGATACAAGCCAGAATGCTGTTGGCGTTCTTGGCCACCTGGGCACACCACCAGTTCATATTCAGCTGACTATCAACCAACACCTCCAGATCCTTTTCCACCAGGCAGCTTTCCAGCCACTCTTCCCCAAGCTGTAGCATTTCATGGGGTTGTTGTGACCCAACTTAAGGACTCAGCACTTGGCCTTATTAAACCTCATACCACTGGCCTTGGCCCATCGATCCAGCCTGTCCAAATACCTCTGTACAGCCTTCCTACCCTCAAGCAGATCAACACTCCTGCCCAGCTTGGTGTCATCTGCAAACTTACTGAGGGTGCACTCAATCCCCTCATCCAGATCATTGATAAAGATATGAAACAAAACTGGCCCCAATACTGAGTCCTGGGCAACACCGCTTGCAACTGGCTGCCAACTGGATTTAACTCCATTCACCACCACTCTTTGGGCCTGACCATCCAGCCAGTTTTTTACCCAGCGAAGAATATGCCCAACCAAGCCATGAGCAGCCAGTTTCTCCAGGAGAATGCTGTGAGAAACAGTATCAATGGCTTTACTAAAGTGTAGGGAGACAACTTCCCTCATCCACTAAGCGGACCATCTTGTCATAGAAGAAGATCAGGTTAGGTGTTCTTCCACCCTTTACTACACCATTTGTAAACAGTAAACATTTTATCTTTCAAATAGTTAGCAGAGAAGACAGAGTTTTGATGAAGTTAGGAAGAATGAAAAGAGTGGTTCAGTGCTCTCAGATATGTTATTGGTTCAATTTTGACTTTCTACCACCGCACAAAGTGGATGTGCTTATGCACTCTGCCTATAGTCACTCTCTTTCCAACAGATACCCATTTAACAGGCAGGCAGAGGCTTTCTGGCATCAATAAAACATTAAGGCTTCACGTCTAAAAACAAAATTCATCAAATGCTGAAGGTCACATATGCTAAAGTTAATCTGCCATCTTGTGGGTATATACCACAATACACTGTTTTTAAATATCTACTATACAATTTATTACAGACAAATTAGTATCTTGGACTTGTATATTAACTGACTAAGAGTAGACAGTGAAAGATTTCTGAGTGAAAAGCAGGAGATACAAATACAATCTACCATCTGGTAGGTAAGACATACACAATGGGTATTGTACATCCTAAAGATGTAACCACAGACCAATATTTCCCAAGATATAGTACTAATTCTAGTTGGGGAGACACTCTAGGCTAGACTCTTGGTCACTCTCAAAAATTAACAATACATTTATAATCAATGATTTAACGACGTCATAAATCAGTGTAACTCAAAACAGAAAAAATAAGTCAGACTGTCTTCTAAACACAGGAAGAAAGTGCAGTCAAGAAAATGTGTCATCTCTTCAATGTGAGATGGAATCAAAACCTAGCAGTGAGTTTTATCTAGTAGTACAACAAGACTCAGGTTTTATTTTTGGCTAATAAACTTCTCTATTAATAAATTAAATCCACCTGGAACTACTACTGCATTCAATCTGAACACAAGTTGTAAAGCACATTTTCATGAGTTGCTGAGTAACAACTTCGTTACTGCTTTGGCTGCTGGTTAAATTGGATGCGGGATAGAGCAAGCATCAATGCAAAGGTAAAGTCACAGAATCACACAGAATCACAAAATGGTTTGGGTTGGAAGGGACCTTAAAGATCATCTAGTTCCAACCCCCCTGCCCTGGGCAGGGAACGCCTCCCACCAGACCAGGCTGCTCAAAGCCTCAAAAGTCCAAACAGCATCCGCAATGGTAGAAACGTCAAAAGGATTTCCCCATATATATAACTGTCAACAAATTATGACCATCAAAGAAAAAAATAAATTCACAAATGTGCTTAAATACTGCTCTAAAATGCAAACAACCCTTCTTTCCTTCCTGTGTTACATTAGGTCAAAACAATGTCATGAAGTTACATTAGTTTAATTGGTGACTAATTTCAACAGTGTCTTGAAATCTTAGTGCTTGGCAGGAACTCCCAAACTGCTATCACACCTCACGTGCATTAATATTTGTTTTCATTCTACTGAAAATCTCTCTCTAGTCATGACTTGTGGAAACTCTTTCTGAAATTAACAGTAAAACATTGATTATACTTTACATACAGATAATTTATTTCAATATAATCCTTCATTAATAGACTTTTCCTCATTTCTGATCATAATGACTGTTGCAAAGTCTTCTGTGGTGCTTTCATGGGAATATTTCTACTAGATAGGAGTAATAATCTAGTATTACCGAATGTCATGTGTCTAACACATTTCACTTTTTTAACACTTTGAAGTCAAACTATGATTATGTCTTAGTAAAAGTAGTTAGGTTGCTTTAACAAAAAGAAAGAAATGGACTCGAAGTACAGGCAAATAGCGTTTTAAACCATCACTGTTAGAGCCATGATGTGTGTCACTTGTGTAAGTATTGTGGAAGAAATTCACTTTTTTCTTAAGCAGGATTAAGGAATTAGCTTCATTCTTGGGTTAGAAACCTGGAATCTTTATGGGCTAGCTAAAGCAAAATAGCCAGCTTGACTCAGGAAAGCAAGAAAAAGGCTGAAGAAACAGCAATAGAAAGCCTTGCTCGATAGTTTGTTATATCCCTCCAAACAAAAAAATGCTATTCAAAAGAAAAAAGAAAAAAACAGAAAAGAAAAAAAATAATTTTGTCATGAACATTTGGGATGTATTTTCAGACTCAAAAAAAAAAAAATCTACAGAGCTTTTGGCTATTTACCCAGACAAAGATAACAACCCTAGCAGTAGATAGACATGAAGACACTGCAGATATGCTGCTGTTTTTGAGTCATTGAATGAATCTGACTGGGTATAAAAACTATGTCAGAGGGAAAACAAGGTCAGTAGAAGACCTCTTTTTGGTCACCTCTCACCTCCAGTGCAGCTGATTTGAAGGAGGGGGTGGGATAGGCCAATATAATAATATGCTTGATTTGATTTAATGATAACATTAAATATTTTCATGGCAGACTAGCTTGGTAGCCTGCTGAGTCAAAATTCTGCCTTACCCATGCAAAAAATGATTATACCCATCAGGTCAAAGACGACAATATCTTTTTCCACTTTTAAAAAGAAAGAACTATAAGAGATACAAATTCAGATATAACACAGATACAGCCGAAAGCGTGTAATTTTGTAATTTGTTTGTACAATCCACCTGTATTGTTTCTGCTCACTTTATGAGTGTTGTATCAGTTGGAGTATTGGTTAATTTCAGTTAAATATCATCAGAAATGTAAGTATGCCACAAAAGCAAGACATGGATTTTGAGCTACTAATCTTTCAGCGGAATTACTGCCAAGACTTTGGTTCAGTTCACTTTAAAATTAAGTATTGTTTGCAAATCCAAATTCTATATATGAGATGTGATTTTGAATAAAAATTCTTACCATATCTCTGTACCAGTCATGGCATCCTACATTGATTTTTGTGTGATATCTGAATATAAATATATTCTAAAAATGCTTCACACAATGACACTGAATATCAACTGAAATAAATTTCTTCAGTTATGTATAACTTTGTCTTCCCTTGTTATGTGCGTATATTATATACACACATACAAAATGCAGTTCAGAGAACTTCACATACAAGTATTCAGCAGTGTTACACAGACAAAAGTGACAACAATGTCTCATTTATGGGTGCAAGAGACTATGTGGATGTCTTCCCACGGTCAAAACAGACATTAAATCTGAATCTGTAACCTCAATATAGGGATTCTGTTCCTTGCCACCTACATGTGAGCATGCCTCATGCCGACCCATCAGAGAGCCTATGGATGTTTCTACACCATTTAGGACAAGTCAGATCACACCTGTCAAGAGTGACTCATACAGATAAGGCAACAGGTTTATCAAGAGATAGTTGCCATAGCAAACAGATAGTGAGTTCAGTTTTATGTGAATCAAAAGAAGAGAAATAACCTCCAAAATAGCTAGGCACTATCTTCAGTACACTATGTGGTTTTTTTCTTCTGCAATTATTGAGCCAGTGCTACACAAATCACCGAGTCATACCATATACCTCATAGATGCATTTTGATCAAAAGATACTGTAGTTTGAGTTCTAATACTGATGAGCTACCAAAATACCAGATGCCCCTCTCAAACACATTTCTTAAACATTGTTGACATATTCTAGAGACAATATGCTTGACAACATCTGGCACACAGAATTGGCAAACTATTTAGAAAAATAATTCTTTTTTTTTTTTTAAAGGAGAAAAAGGTATGAAACTGATGCCAAAAAAATTCTGAAACCAAGTCATCCATGAACAAGCCAGTGTAACAAACCTAGTACATGAACAGCAGTATCAAAACAGAATACCGTCAATTACTTTCTAATTTAATGCATTTTACATTATTTGAGAAATATCTGAGAATATCTGAGAAAAGGAATAAATAACACCACTACAGCTGGAAAAGAAAAACCAAGATGGTTCATGCAGTTAGCTAGTTTTGGCCCAAAACCCAGATATTCTGCAAATAGAACCAGCAGTAAGAATTACAGTACAGCACATAATACATTGTCATTAACTATTAACTACTTTGATTTCAAAGGACTTCAGGGGGTCTGTGTGTGATACACACACTCAAGACACATAGTCTCTAAAGCAAATCAACTGTATTATAAGAGGATAAATGCCATCAAGAATATCTCTGCCAGAACTGTAAGTAATTAACAAAACACCAAAAAATCCCAGCCTATTCTTGTATTTTATTTGCAAAAAATTAATATGCAATACATCAAAAGATGTTTCAGATCAACTTGAACAACTGCAAACTTCCTCTGAAGAAATGCCTTTAAAATTGCACGAAAATAGTATTGTTGCTTCAGTGCTTGTTACCTATATTACATTTACTCAGACTGCAAATCGAGTAAACTGAAGTAAATCATTCACTAAGTTGTGCTGTTCTGTGTTTCCCTTTCCTTCCAAATTCAAATTCCAGAAACAGAATTTGAAGGTCAAGCTATGTTATTTCTGGCTTTCCTACTAACTCTGATTGAAACATGTTCTTGTCCCACAGGCTATAATTTACCCATCACTCTGCCCAAGTAAATGATCACCTTGGCACCTCTCTGCCCTGCTTATATCCTCCCTCTCAGCTTCACTCCATAGGAACCAGCTATCTCCTTTCTCATATAACCTGAGATCAATTATTCTCAACAGTATTTAATTTTGAAGTTTGTTGTTTCTATTTCAGATCCAAAAAAGGGGCTTCTGTGACCAAATGACACTTTGCCAACTGTACTAATTGTTCCAGGAAAACATATCACCTAGACCTACAATTCCAATCTAGCATCTGGTAGCTAAAACAGACGCAGTCAGTATTGTAAAAACTTCTGTGTAGTTATTTTAATAATTCAGAATGAGACAATGAGATGAAGAGATTATTGCCCCACTTTACATATCCTATCCAATTATGGCATTTCTGCAGACTGCATTGCATAGTCACTCACATCATGCAATGGAAATTTGTGCATAAATGAATAAAAGACATTACAGGTTAGAACTTCTATAAAGTGCTAGCAAGGGTTAAATCACGTCTAAATACTTCGACAGTTGAGTCACGTGGCTGCTATTGAATGTGCTCTTTGCCTTAAGCTTTTCCTTGTAATGTGTCTTGATCTGTAAAGGAGTGAAGAATAAAATAGCTAGGAAATATTATTTCTTTCCTCCTAGTGAAGGGGGGGAAAGAAGGGAGAGTAAGATTCAGTATGCATAGCAGACTATGTAGTGAAATCAAAGAACCCAGTGTACAAAAAGAAGTGAAAGCAGTGGCATCAAAAATGAAAATTATTTACTTACTAGAGTATTACTTACATTGAAACACATCAAATTTCAGCTGAAAACAGGACCCGTTTCATTTTTTAGTTATTCAGTTTTAAAGGAACTAGCCATTTGCCATAAAGAAAAAGTTTTGTTTAAAACCCAGTCATCCGGTGAAAAAACAGAATGCCATCAAGCTAGCCTTGTCATTTTTGCAAGTTTAATCTTAAATAATAAAATAAAGCAATGGTCTAAACAACAAAGCCAACTTCCTCCATTTTTGTTCTATCGCCCCACTGAGTTTAAAGTGCTAATGTTATCACTAAACCCCATACATTGTAAGAAAGTGAAGGAATCACTAAATAAATCAAAAATTGTACAGGTTCATCTATTTACATATATTCATGTGTTTCTAAAATAGAAGCAGATGGGAATATAGCAGGCAGTATGGGAGGAGGCAGGGAAACGGAGAGAGATAATCATAGAATGGTTAGGATTGGAAGGGACCTTAAAGATCATCTAGTTCCAACCCCCCTGCCGTGGGCAGGGACACCTCCCACTAGACCAGGTTACTCAGAGCCCCATCCAGCCTGGCCTTGAATACCTCCAGAGACAGGGCATCCACAACTTCTCCGGGCAACCTGTTCCACTGGCTCCCCACCCTGAGTAAAGAATTTCTTCCTAATAGTTAATTTAAACCTACTCTCCTTCAGCTTAAAAACATTACTCCTCATCCTATCACTACACTCCCTGATAGAATCCCTCCCCATCTTTCCTGTAGGCCCCCTTTAGGTACTGGAAGGCTGCTATAAGGTCTACCCGGAGCCTTCTCCAGGCTGAACAACCCCAACTCTCTCAGCTTGCCCTCATAGGAGAGGTCCTCTAACTCTAACATCATCTTCGTGACCCTCCTCTGGACTCAGTCCAACAGGGCCATGTCCTTCTTATGTTGGGGACTCCAGAGCTGGATGCAGTACTCTTATGAGAGCAGATTAGAGGGGCAGAATCACCTCCATCAACCTGCTGGCCGTGATTCTTTTGACACAGCCCAGGATACAGTTGGCCTTCTGGGCTGCAAGTGCACATTGTCGGCTCACGTCCAGCTTTTCATGCATCAGTACCCCCAATTCCTTCTCCTCAGGGCTGCTCTCAATCCCTTCATCCCCCAGCCTGTATTGATACCAGGGGTTGCCCCGACCCAGGTACAGGACCCTACACTTGGCCTTGTTAAACCTCATGAGGTTCACACAGGCCCACTTCTCAAGCTTGTCCATGTTCCTCTGGCTAACATTCCATCCCTCAAGCATGTTGACTGCACCACTCAGCTTGGTGTCCCCTGCAAACTTGCTGAGGGTGCACTTGATCCTACTGTCTATGTCACTGATGAAGATACTGAACAGTACTGGTCCCAGTACAAACCCCTGAGTGACATCACTTGTCACCAGTCTCCATTAGGACATTGAGCCATTGACCACTATCCTCTGAATGCAACCATCCAACCAATTCCTCATCGACCGAACAGTTCACCCATCAAATCCATCTCTTTCCAGTTTAGAGAGCAGGATGTTGTGGGGGACCTTGTCAAAGGCCTTACAGAATCCAGATAGATGACATCCGTAGCTCTTCCCACTGATGTAGTCACTCCATCATAGAAAGCCACTAGGTTGGTCAGGCAGGACGCGTCCTAGGTGAAGCCATGCTGGCTCTCTCAAATCACCTCCCTGTCCTCCATGTGCCTTGCAATAGCTTCCAAGAGGATCTGTTCCATGATCTTGCCGGGTACAGAGGTGAGGCTGACAGGTCAGTAGTTCCCAGGGTCCTCCTTTCTACTTTCTTTAAAAATGGGTGCAATGTTTCCCTTTTTCCAGTCACCAGAGACTTCACCTGACTGCCATGGTTTTTCAAGTATCATGGAGAGTGACTTGGCAATTACATCAGTCAGTTCCCTCAGGACTCTGGGATGCATCTTGTCAGGTCCCATAGAATTCTGTATGTTCAGGTTCCTCGGGTGGTGACAAACCTGATCTTCTCTTACAGCGGGAGGGACTTTTCTCTCCCAGTCCCTGCCTTGCGGTCCATCCACTTGAGAGGTGTGGGGAGAAAGGTTGCCAGGGAAGACTGAGGCAAAAAAGTGGTTGAGCACCTTAGCCTTCTCCTCATCCATTGTTACCAGTTTGCCAGTCTTGCTTGGCATTAATATGGATTTTAGCAGAAGCACTCTACTCATTTACAGTCTGAGATATATAATATGGAAAACTTACGACTAATGAAGTATTAACAATTTTTTCTCTTCCAGTTCTAGTTTTGCTTGGCACAAGACTGGAAACTAGCAGGGGTAAATGAATCACCATTCTTGTGCTGTTTACCAAGCTGACATAAAAAGCACTGAAATCTGATAAAATTTTCTTAATATCTTTCTTATTACTGTCATAAAGAGGCAAGAGATTCAGAAGAAGAAAACAAAACTGAGCTTCATGTTCACTAGAATCACTGGAACTGCAACTCACTAGAATCAGTTCACTGATGATATTGTCTGTGAACAAGCAGCATAGATAAGGTGGAGCAAAATTTTCAAAAATCTGACCATGCCTTTTGAGTGTTTACCTAAGTTTACCACATGCGATCCTGAATTTTTACTCTCTCTCAACAAATGGCAGCTCAAATCTAAGAAACAGCACAAGCTAAGTATGAACTGCTGCTAAGACACTAAACATCATTTTCACATGTAGTCTCCATATAACCAGTTGTAACATCAGTATTTTACCACTTACCCTCACACTTCTGACTAATGGTTAAATAATACGTTTTTGCAGTAAAGACAGGAACTATTACCCTATTTATGCATCACTTTAGCAAACTGAATGGCTTATTGGGGATATGGTATGACTAACATGAGGTGAAGGAAGGAAAAAGCTTCACGTCCCCATATTTCAAATGAATTTCATAGTTAAAAAGATGGTATGACTATGTAGTCTGGCATGATCCTGTTCTCTTCGTGGTCACCAGTCACAGGATCATAGAATCATAGAATGATACAGGTTAGAAGGGACTTTAAAGATCATCTAGTTCCAAGCCCCCTGCCATGGGCAGGGACACCTCCCACCAGACCAGGCTGCTCAAAGCCCCATCCAGCCTGGCCTTGAACCCCTCCAGGGATGGGGCATCCACAACTTCCCTGGGCAACCTGTTCCAGTGCCTCACCACCCTCACAGTAAAGAATTTCTTCCTAATATCTAATCTAAATCTCCCCTCTTTTGGTTTAAAACCATTACCTCTCGTCCTGTTGCTACGCTCCTTGATAAAAAGTCCCTCCCCGGTCCTGTGTAAAGTTACCCTACCAAGACAACAAAATTATGGAAAGCATTGGATCAATGCTGGTTAAATACCAGTCTTTGATTCGATGGGTTACATTTTCAGTGACGAATCTCCCTAAAAATTACTCATCCAGAGTCTGATAGTTAAAGTAAATCTAACTAAGTAAAAAACAGAATTACAATAGATGAGTAACTAATAAAAAATAATGGTTAATTCATGGCAGGATGCAATAAGGATACTCTAACATTCTTATTGACTTGCCTAATCCTAGGAAAATCCTTCTAATTTATTTTTATAGACCATCACTCTGCAGTACAGCAAGCAGAGTTTGTGCATAAACAAGATGACCTACTTTTCAACATCTGCAAGTCTTAGCTTGAAGCTTGTTTGTTACTTGAAAAAGCAATTAAAATTTAAACAAGTGTGAAAGAACAAACTCAAATTTTCCTTGAATTTCTGTGAAAAAACAGTATGCATTAACTAGCATGCAATAAGAAGTCACATCAGAATTCAAAATAACAGAGGATAATTAACAGTTGTATTCTTTGAGAACAAAACAAATCACAGACAGATACTAAAAAGTATGCAGAAATATACGAGAACAGTAGAGGTAAACATTTCAGGAGACTTGGTTGAGTAATTCCTTTCAAATCATAAACCATGTAAAGAAAGTGTAATTCCACAGAACATTCTTCAAATAAGAAATAAGCTCTGAGCTGATGAACAAAGTGACCTGTGTGAAATTTTGGATGGAATTCATTAAAAATCCAGGCACTCAAGTTGGAACAGACAAACACGTCACATGAAAAGTTACTTTTAAACATCAGGAAGTATTTACATAGGCAAACATATTCCTGTTTTCTTCTATTTGTAATTTTTTTTCATTGCATTTGCTGTTATTATTTAACTATATATTTCAGGACAGATTTATTGTTATTTATTGAGCATGTTACTTATTACAAGCTGAAAAGTGATTACACAAACCAAAACAATTTCTCTTGCAAAGAGCTTGTAAACCAGGCAAACACAAGGAAACAAAGGAAAAACTGTCAAAGGATCAAGGGGCATTACAGCACACATTTTTCAAGGACGCTGAGGAATCAGTCATTTATACCTCTCGGTGTCCTGAAAAACATTCTGGAAGACAGAGGCGCCAAAACATTTTATGTTAGTTATGCTAACAAACTATTCTGAGTAAATTCAGCTCCATCTCTGCCCCAAAGGATGGCTTTTTAGTTGAAGTACAAATGCTGAAATCAAAAGGACTATATTCTGCTACCAGCTCCTCTGCAGACCTTGAGACCTTTGTCTAAGACTGTTACATATTTTCTTTACTTCATTCTGCATGAAGCGTCCAAACGTTACCACTTACACAAAGGCACTTTAACATCTACATAAACAAGCATTCTAGACTTTTCCCAAGAAACTACTGTTTTAGGTAAGGCATACAAACTATTTTAATGACAAAATCTGGCATCCTACAGACAAGCACGTGATACTATGAACGCTTAAGATTTCTGCTTCCACAGACTATGGCATTCATGAAAGAAATAACTGATAAATTAAAGATGAGGGATTGGAAATAGAGCAATCACAGGAAATTAAATCTCCTCTAAAATTAAGTATACATTGCGATTCTTTGTGAACTTACTTTAAAAGCTCAAATATTATTCAATATACAAATAAATTATCTGATTATACAAATATCTGATCTTAGGTGCATTAAAGGAACATAGCAGAATAGAGGCTAAGGTTGCCATTAGTGCAGAAATGTCAATATTAGTACTTTCTCATTGTACATTTATGTACATTCCAATCCTTATATTTGTCTTAAATTCACTCTTTGAACTGTCCCAATTTCTTTATTTTTAGTTACAACCTTCTTTGGCCTTTTTGTCTTACTGAAATACAAAGGATGAAAGAGAACAGCCATGTAAATATATGCTGGTTACTTTGACACTAGTCCTGGATAAAATCATAGAATGGAAAATAACGACTGCAATCAGTTTAGAAATAGAGATGCTAGAGTAACTGATGAGCATCAGAACAGCTTTAGGAGAACTAAGTCTTGCCAAACACTGCTTTTTTCTGAATACAGGTTTATTTGATCAAAGTAACTGTATTGACATCAAATGCCTTGCAGAAGTCTGTTAGCAGGCTTATATGACATTCTGAGAAAAAAAAAAAATCAGTACTATGAAAAAAAATATGTATAGGGTCTGAAACCAATTATATCTATAAGTTACAGGTATTAAAAGGTAAATGTAAATGAGATGCTACTAATGCAAGGGAGTATTCCCATGTAGCTCCTATGTGGCTGGTTTTGGCCAACAGTAACACAAGCATCTTTATCATAGACCGGAACACGGTCTTGCATCACATTCTGTCATACTCACTTGAGAAGAAAAGAAAAAAAGTTGACAAACTGAAAATTATCGGGAAAAAAAAAAGAGTCAAGGAACAATTTTAGACCTTAAATAACGACAAATGAAAACTGTACTTCACGTACTAATTACTTTACCCAACTGAATACTGAAGCAATGTGATTATCATCTACATATTTTTATATGCAGAAGAGATTTCTTTTACATTTTTAAGATGTAAAGTGTTATGAGATCATATGGTTTGCATGCTATTCTCTTCAATACCATAATCTAGTAATAGATGCAAAGCCTAATACAGAGTCTTGGAATTCTTGTTAGAATACTTGCATATAAAAAGTTTGAGCTACAGCTCTGTAAAAATCACCCCTTTCCTTTAAGTATGATTTATATACCTTCTTTTACTCTTATAAGGAGGAGTTATTAGAATTATTACTAGAATACTAGGTAAAATACTATAATCAAAATTCCTGCAAGAAATAGGAAAAAACAAGAATTAGAAGTTTAAAAAAAAAAAATCACACAAACTTCCCTTCGGATTCACTGTATTATCGTGCACCTGAGATTACATACATAGGAATTCAAACTGCCCAGTTCCAGTATCGTTTTCACCATTAGTGCAGCTTTATATCTTAAAGGTATTTTTTTAAATCACATACAACCTGTTATTGAAGAATTCTGCCTTAGTGTGACTTATGTTTGGATTTCTTCTTTTTACCATTCCCTCATTCGCTTAGATAATCCATTTGCTTATGGTACCATCTGAGAAAAGATTACAGGTTAGCATCCTGGAACCTATTAGCCAGCAGACTGTTTCCCTTCTAGATCAGCACCTCTGGGCAGATGGTCTGGCAGGCCAGTTCGCTCCATCCCAATTCTCCCCAGACAGGGAGAAAAGTGATTCATCCCTCCTGGCAGATAAGCTGCTGACATTTCCATCTCTGTTTACTGGCTTAGCTGACAGATTGTTGACATGATCCTTTTTTTTTGTCCCTATTCTCTTTACATTAGAGCCGGGAACTTTAGCAGGTGAACAAGCACTTTCTGCTATAGTCTGGAGACGCCACATGGAGTCGACTTTACTAGTAGTTTCATTTTCAGAGCATAGAAGTTAAGCATGAATATTAAAAACCTACATTGCAAAACTCAGTTTGACAAAAAAAAGAAGGTCCTGAGAAAACAAAGGTATTGCAAGTCATGTGATAGATATTAATTTCACATACAGGTGTTATTTATCAAGAAAAGCAAAAGATTTTGCAAAGATTTCTTAAGGTAGTGAAAAACACTTATGAACACATCTTGCTCCATAAAAAAATTAAATCAGACCTCTTTTTTACCTTAAGTAACAAGCAATTAAATTCTATAAGCTAAAGAATTTTAAACTCAGAATTTCCAAAAGCAAATGAATATTTTAAAGCAAACAACTGACTTAAGCAGCTCCAGGAGTGTTAAGAGTCAGATCAAAAAGTTCTATCTAGCTATAAAGGAAGGATATATTACAAATTTTAATGATGCTTGCCAGATCCATAAATTTTAAGCAAGTTAATCTTGAGGCTGTTCAACAATACAATACACAAAAAACTTACTTATATAATAGCATTTCACAAATAAATCTTCCTAGACTGGAAGCTTACAAGTCCTATAGGATATAGAGAGAGGGAGGACAGGCTTAGATACAGGGTTAGCAGAATAAAAATAGACTAATAGTGCTCTAAGAAGCAGAGAAAGCAATCACTAACCACTCCTAGACATGGACCTATAAACTCCCAATGCCACTAGACTTCATGACATGGCCCACAAAAATGTGGAAAGCCATTTACTAAAAACTCACTAAATAGTGATTGTGTTCTAATATTCAAGAAAAAAACCCTATGTTTTGCATATTATTTCTAAATTATTAGGATACATTATAAAGGTAAAAGCTGACGGGATATTTAGCTCTGGATTCTTCCTTCTTTGCCCTCAGCCACCACCAGCTGTACTTTTATCTTTGAGCTCTGCCCACTGCTTTTTTGCTGTTGCCTCTCTCTCAGAAACAGCTCACACTTTTTTTTTTTTAATGTTGATGTGATGTGCTTCTTTAGAAATGCTAAGCTGGAGAACTTACATGCAGAAATAAATACTTAGTACCTCTAAGGCTAAATAACTATTTCGTCACATTCACCAGCCTCTAGGGTGCTTACTACTGTAGCATTTTTGCTGAATTAATTCAAAGTACATAGGAACTAATTCTAATGCCTGTATTTTAGATTTGACTGGTACCTGCAATCAATCCTGATAAAGAAGAAAAATACCCTAAGGAGCACAAAAAAAATATTCTTTCACTGGAGTCCAAATCTCCAAATATTTTATTTTTAGCTTATAAATAAGAAATTAGACTATACAAATAATTATTTATTGTATCAACATTGATCAAACATTTCTTGTGCCTGTGATATTTTAAACAGATATTTTTTTCCTAATTCAACAACCTGAAGTTGCAACAGAAACAATTCAAATATGACCCATTTCAAATACCCTTCTCCTATTCACTATTAATGATTTAAATCACCTACTAGCTCCTGAAATTTCTAAGAGACAAGAAAAAAATACCTTCAGATAATCATAACAGAAAATGGAAATAATTCTTATCAGCATGTTTTCAGTGATAGTAAGAGTGATGCTGAAAATCTGCCTCTCTCTCACCCATTTCCTGCACAATAATGTAGAAATCACTAAATACATGGGGAACATTTAAAAGGGAACGTGATTAAGCATTTCTTTTCAAAGTCTGTAGGATGGGAATTATTCAAAATAGGAAGGATACCTCAGATTTATAAACACAGAAATTAGTGTTAGACAAAATAAGATTGGGGGACGCCCCAGGAGACTGGAAAAAGACTACTGTCACCCCATCTACAAGAAGGGCTTAAAGGAGGATCCAGGAAATTACAGGCCCATCAGTTTCACTTCAGTACCTGGGAAAGTTACGGAACAAATACTCCTGGGAGCTATTGCAAGTCAGATGAAGCACATCACTGGGAAAAGCCAGCATGGATTCACCAAGGGCAAATCATGCTTGACAAACTTGATCATCTTCTACGGCAAAGTAACCTGCTCCGTTGATGCGAGGTAAGTGGTGAACGTTGCCTACCTGGATTTCTCCAAGGCTTTTGACACTGTTCCCCACAGCCTCCTCCTAGAGAAACTGATGCGTTACAGTCTACACATGTGGTCTGTGCGGTGGAGGGGGAACTGGCTGACAGGCTGCACCCAGAGGGTGGTGGTAAACAGCTCCTTCTCAAACTGGCAACCTGTCACAAGTGGGGTCCCCAGGGATCAATATTGGGCCCAATGCTGGTTAATATCTTCATAAGTGATCGGGATGATGGGATCAAGTGTACCCTGAGGAAGTTTGCTGATGACACCAAACTGAGGGGGGAAGTGGACATTTCAGAAGGGAGAGCCACCCTGCAGGAAGACCTGGATAGGCTGGAAGTGTGGCCTAACAAGAATATTATGAAGTTCAGCAAGGACAAGTGTAAGGTCTTGCACCTGGGAAAACATAATCGAGGAGTGCAGCACAGACTGGGATCTACCTGGCTGAGGAGCGGCTCTGTGGAAAGGGACCAGGGAGTCCTGGTGTACAACAAGCTCAATATGAGTGAACAGTGTGCTGCAGTGGCTAAGAAAGCCAGCAGGATTCTGGGTTGCATCAACAAGGACATCACCAGCAGAGACAAAGTCATTATCCCACTCTACTCAGCGCTTGTCAGGAAGTGGAATACTGTGTTCAGTTTTGGTCCCCAGTATACAAAAAGGATGTGGACAGGCTGGAGAGGGTCCAGAGAAGGGTCACCAAGATGATCAAAGGCCTGGGAAGCCTGCCATATGAGGAAAGGCTGAGAGAATTGGCTTTGTTCAGCCCTGAGAAAAGAAGGCTTAGGGGAGACCTTATCACCATGTTCCAGTATTTAAAGGGTGGCTACAGAGAAGATGAAGACTCCCTTTTTACAATGGGTGACATGGAAAAGATGAGGGGTGATGGGTACAAGTTGCTCCTGGGGAGATTCCAGTTAGACACAAGAGAAAAATTTTCCACAAAGAGAATAATCTCCCCAGAGAAGTGGTGGATTCCCCATCAGTGGACACTGTTAAGATTCAGCTGGACAGGCTGCTGGGCCATCTTGTCTAGACTGTGCTTTTCCCAAGAAAGGTTGGACCAGATGATCCTTGAGGTCCCTTCCAACCTGGTATTCTATGATTCTATGAAAGCACACTAGCAAAGGGTTTAAAAAGTAACAATAAAACAGAGTGCACAATATAAAAAACACCAGTATCAGACCTCTAAAACATTGGGTATATACTTATTTTTAATTATTTACAGAACATTTCTGAAAAGGTATCAACTAAACAAACAGATGGAGGATATAGCTAAAAATTGCCTCTACAGCTTCCAAAAGAAAGAAGTTTTGAAAGAAAGACTCATTTTTCTGTTCAGGGCTTTTGCTCTTGTAATTTATTGCTTTTCATTCAGCAGAAAAGAGTATTTTTCATAAGTTTCCCTTGAAAACCACTTTAGATAGACACACACATGACAAAGTACATTTGGCAAGGTATGTCCTTGAGTCACACTGATTTATCTGAACCTGAGTTGAGTTAGACTCAGACTGTTGTAAATACAGTGTATGGGAAAATGGACCTATGACAAAAAATTACAAAAAGATTCAAGTTTCGCAAGACCTGAGTAAGAGTCCCCAAGTGAGCTGGAATAGTAGTATAATGTTATTAGAAGTATATTCTCCTTTGCCATCATGAAGGAGCTGGAATAAATAATATTCTATCCTGAAATGGAGAACTAGAAAAAAAAAGTTTGAAGGATTTATCCATCTTATCATCCACGGTTTAGCATTACAGGGAAAATAAGACTGATTTTAGAAAATCTTAGTATCAGGAAAAAAATTCTGAATCAACAAGACTTCAAAAAGCTATGTTTCTTATTATTATTGCATCTGTGAATGATAAAGGCAAAATAAAAATCAAGTTAATTAAGCAGTGAAGAAAGTTTTCATAGCTCTGCTAAATATTTCCTCCCAATATTCCTAAATCACACAGGAAAAAAAGAAAAATCCCGTATTTTCCAGTTAGGTTAAATTACTTCACTGGAAGATGAGAAAACATCTACAACCAAAATACAATTCAAAATCTATGTTGATACTCTGTGGCCCTGTAAGTTTGATTTGCATACAGAAGTTCTACAGAGATTTCAAATTTAATTGTCTCCTCCCCAACTTCAACACAAACAATGCACTCTTTGTAACGAATAATGTCTATATTATCATCAAATACAACTGTACAGTACTTCTGATATTTTAGAAAAGCTTTGTATTATTTGGCCACTATTTAAGATGCATTTTCAGAATTTTGTGCAGATAAATTTTAGTACTTTTAAAAAATACTTAAATTCTAGTTTGCTGTGAGGACATCTGCAAAAATAAAATATTTTGTTACATTCTTATTATACATTTTTATGTTCATGATTTTGTGAATCAAAAATGCTACTCCCCTTTATGAAACAGATAAACCTTTTGGGAGGGTCAGCAAATTTAGTCATTTACAGCAAGAAAACATTTTGTTAAATTACTGAATTAAACAATAACCGATCTGAAATGTTTTCATATGACATAATCTACAAAATAATTGAACTACCAAGGAAAAAATGAATATAATTAAATGTTTAAAAGTCCTTACAATTTCTATTGTCCCGGTATGCCCTTAACTTCCTACTTAGTTATTCTAGTGCAGCAAATAGAACAAAGCTACACTGATACCAGTGTTTCATTCCTGTTATATGTAAATTCTGTCTCCTGAAAGAATGATGCTCACTCACTGTAAATTGGTTCACAAGATGTATTCACTCAATGTAATTAGATGAACTCAACACTGAAAAGGGGAACGTTTCCTCACAAAATTTTCTGACTGCTTAAATACTTGACCTCCTCCAGGGTAAGTGTCTTTTCCCTCCATTTTATTTACTTAAATATACAGCCAACCATTTTAAGATTTTACATAAGATATATACCCCCAGAAAGCACGTTCTGTCTGCTGACTTACTAAAAGGGCAGCTAGGCCATTTTACAGTGAAAACACATCAATGATCAAAAAAATACATTGGTTTTTTTCCAAAGAATAAAGCATCATCAACAAAAAGCACCATTTTGCACACATATTTATCTGACAAGGATGGTTAAAAACCAAGATATTCTGCAGCATCCTAGTACAAGACAAAACTCACTGCCTAAATTTTAACATACTCCAGAAATTCACAGAATTCCAACATGCCCACTTCCTACTCTCTAGGTTAACAGTCCCTTTTTTCTCTTTCTTAGACCTGAAAAAGCGCTGCTTGCGCACAGTGTCTGTAAAAAAGTTTATTAGCAATAGCCCCTGAAAATAAACCAAAATCAACTTACTCTGCTGAAGCACATCATGAGCTGCATTGTTTCTACATATCCTTAATCTCTTCCTTTCTCAGTGTATTTGTTCCTTGTCAGTTTTAATGGGAGAAGGTGGTGAATGGGACTGAGCACTGGACCCACCAAAACTTCACTATTCATGATGCAGCACCTAATGGGACAGTAGAAAAAAGCTGGTTTGAATAATTTAATGTAAAAAAATAAAGAGGGGGGGATTATCGTGTGAAACAAAAACAATCTTTGATTCCCACAAACTTCTAGGTTTGAATTCTACCTGTTTGTGAACACAGACTATTTGTGGTGAAACTGAAAGAATTAACTGTACTGAAATGGGACACAACTATTGAAGGGTAAACTAGATAAGTGAAATCTTGCTAAGACTATAGAATAGTTTAAAGATTTGAATCTCGTTAAATTCCATATTGATCAAAATTATGAACATGAATTTATTACTCAGCAGTCCACTAAGCTTCTTGTTTCTGAAAGATTTGCTAAACTTTTGCTGGCAAACTTTTTGCTGGCAAACTTAGAATCTAGAATCAACAAGAACGTTGATCCCAGTAAACTAAAGACCAGGCTACCGCAAGATACACAGGGAATTTGATATATGTAGGACCTTCTCCTCACGTCTCAGAGGTGGACATTCCATTGCACTAGAAATGAGTTGTTTCAGATGCTTGCATGAATGAAGTTGATTTCTTAGTTTTTACAGCATATCATGGTTTTCCACTTAAGAATGATTCTACAGCTCCCTCCCTGCTCGCCCCCCCCCCCCCCAGTATTCATCTGCCATATTTCACCTCATTTTTTGACAGGAAATAAGAAGGATTTTTCAGATTCAAAATGCCTTTCAGCTTATTTTAAGGAGACTTTAAAACACAAAACTGAATTGGGCAGAAACCGAACATCTTTTTATATTTTATAAAATGGAGACCTGCAAGTAAATTCAATTTGTGGTCAAAAGAGACACAATGTTTCCTTCAAATGCATGGTAGGATAGCTCAAAGTGCCTGTAAAATGTGCTCACTGATGCAAATGCTTAAAACATTATCTACTGCCAGTAGCTGCACCACTGGCAGTAGATTACAACTGCAGAAAATTTCTATCTACTATAGCAGAAAACTGACACTTTGTGCATGCTTACAACTAGGCAGAAAAGCCTAGCAAAAAGAAGAAAAGCATTTTTAATAAATATAATTATAAAAATCAGGTTTTAGATAAAAATTTTCATATACCATAAAACCTTATCTCACTGAGATGGTGCTGATGAATAAAAACATTTAACAAAATTATTGTTACTGTAGGTTTTTACCTATGTCTGTAAGAATGGGCCTTTAAAATCTGAAAAAGAGGCGACCTGAGATCTATAGGCTTGAAAGCAAAGAAAGCGTGTTATAGTAGCCACCTAGCTGTTATGACTGGTACAGTTCTCAGTTTTGAATTTCTCAATGCATTAAATATCTCAGATTGTCTGTAAATGTTTCCATCAAAGCTGCTTATATTAAGTGAAAATTGTGTTGTGCAAACATTTTATTAGGTCATTCTTTCTTTTTACTGTCACACCTCAGTGACAGATGAACATTTCCCATCAACTGCTGACAGACTGGGCCTATGAAAGCTGAAACTGGAAAATTTCTTTCATGGGTCTGTACAGAGCAGTAAAGTCCTGGTGGGAAAGATACCAGAATCCACTGGCCTAAGCACAATTGAATAAGTTTATGGGGAAGCACAGGAGCACAGGATGCATTGCTGCTCCAACGATAGATTCCACCATAGCTTCTTTCCACATTTCGATCTCATTCAGCACAATCACCCGAGATTCACGTACATACACAGCCACTGTGATAATTTTTTTTTCACCATATTATCTGAAGGTAAGAGAAATCACTGAATCATTTAGGTTCAAAGGGACCTCTTGAGACCATCTAGTCCCACTCCCTTGCGCACACAGGGTTGCCCAGACCAGGTTGTACAGGACCATGTCCAGACAGCTTTTGAATGTCTCTGCAGACAGAGACTCCACAACCTCTCTGGGCAACCCGTTCCAATGTTTGACCATCCTCACAGTAAAAATGGTTTTTCTTTTGTTCAGAGGGAATTTCAAGTGTTTTAATCTGTGCCCATTGCGTCTTGTCCTATCAGTAGGCACTAATGACAGGAGTCTAGCTCCCCCTTTTTCATTCTCTCACAGTAGGTACTTATACACATAACAAGATCCCCACTGAGTCTTCTCTTCTCCAAACTGAAAGTCCCAGTTCTCTCAGTATCTCTTCATATGACAGATGCTCCAGTCCCTTGATGATCTTTGTGGTCCTTCTATGGACTCAATCCCGGAAGTCCACATATGTCTCATACTGGGGAGCTCAGAAGTGGACATAATACTCCATATATGACCTCACCAATGCTGAATACAGAGGAAATGGATCACCTGCCTCAATCTCCTGGCAGTGCTCTTCCTAATGCAGCCCAGGATGCTGTGGGATTTCTTTGCTGTGAGGGTGCATTGCTGGCTCATGTTCAACTTGCTGTCCGCCAGTACCCAAAAGTCCCACTCTGCAAATCTGTTTTCCAGCTGGGTGGCGCCCAGCGTGTACTGGCAGGACTTGGCACTGCCTCTTGTTGAACATCATGAGATTCCTCTCTGCCCAGTTCTCCAGCCTGTCCAGCCCCACCTGAATGGCAGCACAACCACCTGGTGTGTAGTATTGTATAGGAACTCCTCAACATTTTTGCATTGTCTGAAAATTTGCTGAGGGTGCACTCTGTCCCATCATCAGGTTATTAACAAAGAGGTTGAACAGTACTGGTCCCAGTACCAACCCCTGGGGTACACACCAAACAGTGACTTGCCTCCAACTGAACTTTGTACTATAACGTTATTCTTCAGCAAGTAATGCAAGAACTTCAGTTAGTTTGCTTCAAATTCATTATTTATATTTTTTCTTGGTTCAACAAATTCCATAAATATTAATACACATGCTATCAATTAAATAACTTGAGTACAGTTTTTCTATTTGACCATCTGCAGCCAAAATAACTTTCTGCAGCAAAATGGAGAGGAAATCTAAGTACTACAAAGCCTAAGAGGACACGGATTTAAAACAGAGACTATCTAAAGATAGGTTTAAGTCACTGTGTCCTCAATCTGTGGCACCAATTTCTGAAGATGTTTTTATACTGTGTTGTCTTTGTAATATTAACAATACTGTGCATATTTTATCACCATTTCCCTTTTGACAGAACTAGGTCTTCATAAACACATACATATCTGGAAGCAGAGTAAAAGTGTTTGAAAACAAGCATCTCAAATGTTGGACAGCATATAAAAGCTAAAACATTATCATTGTTTTTACCATTATTGGCCCTGTATTATACAAGGAGGTTACGCTGGATTTTATTTTTTATATTAGTATCACAACAGGAAGCCAAAATTATAAGACCCTTATAGTCTGAAAGCAAAGGTGCTGTTAAGTTCTGTCACAAACCACTTTTTCCACTTAGAACTGCTAGTAAAGACTCTGTAGGCTATGGGACCCTTGCTATGAGACCAAAGAGTCTTACTATTCATAATCCCACATTTTACTTCATTTAGTTCATGCACAGTCACTGATTTTTTTAAGTCACTTATTCTTTAAGAACATTATCCAGAGGAATACTTGAAGTTTTTGATATCATGTTTCTTGTATCAGGATTTTCTGCAGGTAAATTCAGGTGCTCCAACACCATCAAAGTCTACCAGAATTTTAACTCCACTGAGCACACTTTAGACCAAGTAAATCTAAAGGTAAGCTAAATTTAAACAAACAAACAAAAACAAACAAACACACACCACCGCAAACACTCACCAACACCCCTCACTGGTCGTTCAGGTTGGGAATATGAGAGAGAAATTAAGTAACAAGCCACGAAATATCACTGTAAAAATAAGTATTTTTTAAATCCTCCATGGCTTAAGTGCTGTCAGGCTGCTCAGGAAGGACCAATCTCAAAAACTGGATTATGCTTGGTCAGCTCCTACAATACTAAGCAGAGTTCTTCTGTCAGGGATGTACTACTCAAAAGGTCTTTCATCTAGCTCAAGACAGAGAACTCCATTTAGTTGAGTCCAATGTATGCAATCAGCAGGGTAGAAATAGTGCGAGCTATACTTCTAGAGCCAAGGTTGCCCAATAACTAGATCCATATTGTATAAATTGATTTCTTGCTATATATAGATGTTAAGTGATTTGATCAATACCATACCGTGCATTTTGCCCATGTATCTAGCTGGGTGTTATTCTCTGCCCACTCAGAGTATTTATATCTATGCATGTACTAGATGTGTTGCAGTACTTCATAAATGACTTAACACTTTAAAATGCTCTACATACAAAAGGAAATAAAATTCTCAGAAACAGCTATTAAAAACAAAGCTGTCAATATAGAGTTTTTAAAATGTGTCATGTTAGATATTTGCTTTGTAGATTATTTGCCTACATTATTAAACATCAATTAAAAAAATGTAGTGCAGTGGAATGTATTAAAACACCCAGAGAGGTGCAAAACATCTATGGGAATTGTGACTGAAATATCTTACAATTTGAGAAGAAGAAAAGAAATGAAGTAACTTATTTTTTAAAAAACTGTATGCAAATACATGCACAAAATACAAATTAGACACAGGTAAAAAAACACTGAAAAGAACATTGCTCATGCATAACACCTACTGAGATAGTTTTAAGTCGGTTTCTCATTATTTGTAAAGAAACTGTTGAGGCTCTTGCACCTAAAGTTAGACTTACTATATCAGTTATGTTTCAATTCTTAGCTGCGACATTCTTTCAGCCTGCCCCTACACTGCACTCTTGTGAGCTAGTGTGGTAATGCAATAGCTGAAGATACTTGTTTCAACAGTATGCAGTTTCTTCAATACAGAGATGCGCAATGGGAAAGGAGTGATCTAGCAGTTGTATGCATGGCAGAGAACTCCTTGGCCTTAATTTGTTGGTGTTGAATGATTCAGCAAGAAAACCGGATTTAACACACCTGCAAGCATTCTGTAGATCACTGTAGGTACTGTAGATCACGACTACTAAATATTTATTTTGCAGATCAAACTGACAGAAGAGAAAGCAGTCAGACAAGCTTTTAATATCACATGCTATTGAAAAATAATTATTCATAGAATAATCAAGAAAAAAAGTATTTTAAGTGGAAATAATCTGCTGTAACTCATTATGTAATTCCATCTCTTAGGTGTAACAGGAATCAAGATACTCAACTCCTTCATAGCAATATGTGTATCTTGGCTTTAAGCATACCTATGCTTATCCGGCCTATAGTGACTGTGGCCACACTAGCACACTTCTCAACCAAATCTGGTGAACTGTACCTATAACCTGCTGCTACTATCTGGATCATGCAGACGTTTCCAATTTTATAATCAGTGTGCTTATGTTTTTAACGTAGCATCAGTAATTTTAAAATCATCTTTAGAAGCATTTAAATAATATGATATCTCTACTGCTGTGCCAGAAAATCAACAATTGAAAGCCTAGGCAAGGCCGTTCAGCTAGTTTTCAGTTATACAAATCACATGCTTATTTGCATATGTTATGTTAGTAAAAACACGTAGTAAGGAAAAGAGGAAAGGAATTGATGGAGGATCATCTTAAATAACTAGAACTACAATAGCACTAATCCATAACTATAACAATGGAAACTCTAGCTGCAGTCCTTTCTGCAATGTCACTAATGGTTGCTGTGGAAATAACAATGTCATTAATCCAATATTGAAAGCAGGGAGTGTCTGGAAACTCAAAGCCCAGCCTGCAGCACCTCCAGTGTTAAATTTCTAATGTTAAAATTTATTTACAGGATTGTATTTCTCACACATAAATCATATTCTCTCAATCCTCTTTTCTGCCTCCCACCCAGCTGCACCTCCACCCACCCTTCTTCAAGGCTGTACTGTTTGTGCAAGGTAATGTTCATCGCTGCATATAGTAAAATGATTCTACCTTCTGTTACCCAACAGTGCTTCTTTTCACTCCATATCATTAATAGTTAGTCATAGAGCTATTATTCATTCTCTGAACTCCTAAAATGAGATATCACTGATAGATTTATATCCTTAGCAACCGCACATAATGTGGAGAACTGTATTTTGCTCAGCTGTATCATCACATGTTCCTATTTTTGCTTGCAAACAGACTCTTGTTGTTGAAGAATGTGTGTCAACAACAGGCTTTAACAAGATATTTCACACCAGTTAATATTTAAAACATGTCTTTATCTTCCCAGCAACGTTACTAGTTTGAGTTACTGCAGTCTTTCAGCCCAAAAGTAGATCTCTCTGCCAGCTAGTACTAAGCCAGGTACCTTGGTTCTAGTATAAAAATATACACATGCATACATACGTATCTATGTGTTATGTATCTATGCATATGTATCTAGCCTTTAATAATACTGCCTCTTTATATGTAAAAGCATGGCAGATATGTTAAATTGCACTAAATTTTCACTAAAACAGTGACAATTATTCCCATAAACATAAATGCTGCTTTTTATTTTAAGACTATATTTACTGTATTTTACTCAAATCTCTCTCCACATACACAGTTGGGAGTGCCCCAAATAGAAGAGGTAAGATTGTGAAATCTCTTATAGCAAATTAAATTGTTTCAACAATCACAATCAAATTTTATATTCACTAGGAAAAAAGTGCAGGATATGCAAGGACTTTAAAAAATAATGTATCTAACCTTAGATACATGTTTGCATTAGCATACTTTCATATAATAAAGGAAGAGGTGTTGGAAGACACCTTTTGTTATACTAAGAATGAACTGGGTTCAGTGAAGTCAGTTGGTCTTTCAACATAGACCCAATCTGAATAGACCCTCTATCATCTATAATTTATCCATTTCCTAAGACAGTAACAATGTTCAGAAATGAGGAAAGTCATACGGTCAGAGAACACTACAGCAGTAGGAATACTTAAAAGGTGACATGTCTGAAATTCTCCGTTCAATAAGGAAAATATGTCTACTGTTCAAATCCCGTGTCTTGTTTCTGGATGGTTTTTTTGCCAATATTAGCAGCAGACTTCTTACAACCCTAAATTCCTTTTAGATGGACCGTGCTTCAAAAGCACTTAAAGGAACCCAAAAAACCCAAACTTAATACAACTAGTATCTCAGTACCCAAGGGGAACTTTTGTACATGCCATACTATAGCAACAACTTGTTCCATGCACAGAGCTGGTATGACCTGCTTCCCTTTTCCATATATACAACCATGTTAAAAACAAACAACAACCAAAAAGATTAAAAAAAACCCAAAAAACCTCAAACCACTTTAAAAATCATTTATGAAGTTACCCATTACAAAATAGTACCATTTTGCTCCATTTGGCCCTCCTGTTATACTTTTGCCAGAGCCTCACTTTCCTAAACCCTTCCAAAAGACATTCAGAGCCACAGCATTTTACCGTCAAAAACACTTTACACCCAAACCAGACAGGAAGAATGATTTGAATTTTGAATAAGGGAGGTGAAAACTACAGGGACTACTTTTGTTTCCCTCAGGCTCCAAAGACAGCCAGAAAAGCCCATTACCCACTTTCTCCAAGGATATTATCAACTCAGACAGCACAAGGAGGTTTTTTTTTCCACTGTAAAGTCACCTGTCCCTTCTGGGGTCCAACCACATTTCTTCTTACCTTGCTAAGGAAAAATAACTATTGTTCAACAATTTTGTACTTGTCCATGTAACCTCACAGTTCCTTCAGAGGAAGGAAGGCAGAAATGGGGGAGGAGGTAAGGCAGTGTTTCTAGAGGAGCAGAGGGTAAAGTCAGGCTTCTGAAGGGATAGCAATAAGAGCAATATGGGACTAAAAGGTGTGGGGAAGTATTTAATGCTTAAACCAGAGCATGTCTGTATGTACTTCCTTTTTTAACAAAGCAGTTCAAATGACAGAGGGGCACAAATTAAATAAATACAGCTGTTGTGTTACATGCTACCCCTACTTCTATCAAACAGATGTTCTCAGGTAAATTATGCACCTTGTATGCCAAGCTCTTCAGAAAGGTGCCGCTTTAATATCTCACTTAGAGAAAGTATGGTTTTGGTCTTGAGAGGGAGATGATACTTTTTAATACCTTCATCTGAATTTGTCTGTTGAACATAGATATCTGTATATATATGTCATGCATACATTCACACAGTTGCACACACACAGTTATCAACATTTCCTTTTCTTCCTCCCATTGAAAATGCTATGAGTGTTAAATAAGTCTCTCTCTTGTCAGTTATCTGTACTGAAAATAGAAAAAGATTGTTTTTATAAACAAATACTTTATTGTTATAATTGTCTAAGATTATCCTTTCCTTTAGTTAGTTGCTATTGCCAGTGGAGATGATTCTCAGTCTTTCCCCAGTGACGCTGTATTTGTCACTATTCTGGGCATTAATCCAAGTCCAAAGATAGGAATGAAAATTATAGGCTCTTCCTACATAGCTTTCCTTTTTAGCAACTTCATGCAGGCTCCACATTAGCAACTTCTAACTTCTCTCAGATTTATTTCTACATAAGTCACTCTCCAAATGGATCAAAAGTGAAACAAATTCAGCTCATTGCTATAAGGGAATTTATTCTTTAACTTCTTACTGAAAATACACTTCTTTTTTTCAAATACAAATAAAGCTAGCAGTTTTTTGTGGTTGTTTTCTTGTAGCATTTTCTATAGCACCTATCACATGAATACCTGAGGAAATATATTAATGGAATTTTCTTCACAATAGTTCTATAGAATGGAAAATTTCATTATCCTCATTTTAGCAGAAGGGAACTCATGCACAGAGGAAGTGTACTGCATATTCAACATCATAAGAGAAGATTATGCTGAAATCAGGAATACCTTTCTGAAAATACAATCTTTCTCATTCCTAATTTTTTCAGTATTTCAGAAAATATTTCTATATATTCTTACTGCTGTTCCATGATGATAATTAAATAGAATGCTGAATGCAATTTTTTTATTTTATCTTATTCATGATTCTACCTTAATGAGTAAGGGCCCCAGTCATCGGTCAGGATTCATTCTGCCAAAATGTTAAAAAACTAACGAGTTGGAAATGCTAAAAGTACTAACTAACCGAAAAAATAGATAACAAAATTTAATTGACTCTTAGCCTGAATTAACTGACAGCAAGTCTATTTTGAAGCAGGAGACAGAACTAAGGTGTCACTGATACCATCTGTCATTTATGCTTTGACACAGAAGAGAGACTTGTAAGGCACATCCATATCCTACTGCTAATGAAAAATCTCTATATTCAATTATATGGAGCCCCTACATAGCAGTAGGGGTGTACTCGGCTAAACGTTGTTCTCTATGTGTTTACCAAATCCCTTGGATCACATCACATAGATACTTTAAAACAGACTTACTGTTTCACTGAACTTTAAATGGATATATTGACAACACAACATTGGGTCTCTCTCCTCTTGAGACCCTTCTTCTTTCTTCACTTCTCTTTATTTATAATAATGAAAAGAGAAGGAAACCATATTTGCATGTAGCTCTTTAACCTCACTCTAAAATAAAATCAAGAACTGTTGCCAGTTCTTGATTCTCGGCTGCCTTTCACAATGAAATGTATTCATTTAGGGTTAAAATCAGCAATCAGATATGATTACAAATTGAATGGTGATTGGGAAGCACTTAATCACCTAACTAAGATAAAGCCTTACAAGTGGCAAATCAGAAAATACTTCTGAAAGAAAAATCTGAGAGGCTGCAAACACAATCAAAAGAAACTAAATGGCAGGGAAGTCATTAGCAAAACTGCATTTGACAAGCCCATTTGCCTCCTACTTATTTCTGTCCTACCATTTTAAAATCATCACTTCCCAAAGTCCATTCCTAGTTTTCTCCCTCTTTCCTCCTTCCCCTTGCTAGCCCTTCTGGCAAAACAAAAGCTACCTATTCTTCTACTCCTTCTCAGAACACATCAGTCTTTTACTTACTAACCCCCTCCAAACCTGGTTTGCTTTAGAACCTACTTCAGGATTTCATACACACAAACAATTCTGTCAAATATACCAGTAACAAAAACACACAAGAAGCATAACAAAATAATCCATTACATCCTACAGGTGTATGTAATTGGTTAGCTCTAATTCATACAATACCATAGAGCATTTAGGAGTTATACCACTGACTTCACTTTGTCCAAGTTTTCATCATTAATATTCTATCCATAAATGAGATTTTAAAATAACAGACAAACAAGAACTTATGGGGGGTTCACAGTTTCCAAAAGCATAGCAAAAATGTTCAGTCACTTGGTCCATCGTAAATAAACTATAATCTGTTTATTGCCTGTAACATTTTACACTGTATGTATCTTAAATACTTACATAGCCTGATTCAAACACCAACTTTCTTCATCAGATTTGCAGCATCTTATCTCCTCACCCTCTGCATAGAAACAAAGAGAAACATGAGTTTGAAAATGATCAAGACTCATAAATAGACAAACATCTGTAAGGAATGCCAAGTTAGTAAGATGGTTATGAACAAGCCAAGAGACAGAAGGAGTTCGACTCATCTCTGACACAATTATCACTTACTGTACTTAATTTTTGTCATGTTTTTATAATATGACACTCTCTTTTGAGAAAAAGAATTGGAACAGTATCACTTGATTTTATTTTTATTTTCCATCCCTGACAAATCTTTTCAAGCATGTCAAAATGCCCACATTGGATTCTGAGTTCAGGCACTGTTTTCACCATTTGTTTTCAATTGTCATTGTGTTTGTAGAAAACTTTCCCACTAGAGCCTGTATAAGCAGTAACTGAAGTGAGTGAGAACCCTGACACTGATTTCAGTGCTTACCACATACCACCTACATTAAGCTACATAGGTCCACAGCTCTTAGCGCTTTGCACTACACAACCAAAAGAAATCAAATATTGCCCCCTAGTGCCTGCAGGACAAAGCATGTCGTTTATGAACAGCTGACTTTTAACATTATGTCTTAAAAATACAGAGTCTTTTCATGGGAATTTGCCGCAGAAGCATGGAGGATTGCAATAATGCATAATTCCAAGGCCCATCAATAAGCTGTGCTCCTTAACCCTTGCTGGGCGAGTTCATCACAATAAAGCTCAGAAATGAGTTGCGTGTGTATACATCTGAGTAAGAACCACTCAGTTCTTCAAAGAGGAATTAAACACATCATTAGCAAAGAATTTCAGGAAAAAATTAATATTGTGTGTTAGGGGTATGCGTTAGGGGTATGTATATCAAAATATGAGGAAAAAGGGTCTTTTTATACTCATATATATATAGTATTCTTAACTAGAAGAATACTGAGTAAATAGATCTTAGTTTTTCAAACAAGCCCATTGCTTATCACATAAAAGGCAGCATTCTTTAAGCTACTATAGGCGTACATTCAGTTCACCATCTACCTCAGAAAACACAGAAGAGATATTCCCTAAAAAGCAAGGAAATCATGCCATTGATCAGTATTCATTCTGAAGACATTCAAGGATTAAAACACAAAACAGGGCCAAAACAGCAAGCGCTAATAACAGAAATTAATACAGTAACACCAATTTGAATCCTTTGAAAACAGAAGCACCTAAGTAGTAATCAAAGCAACCTGTTTTATTGCTGTATAGGATCTGTTAAGGCACTGGAGAAATACTATAGTAAAAGCTTTACAATTCTACATGGCTTCACGTCATCAGTGAATCACAAACATCCAGCATAATACCAGCACTTGCAGTATCATCAGCTTCTGCTACGGTTCAGAAAGAGAACTGAAGCAATTAAGCTAACCAACTGGTAACCACAATGCCATTACTCTCAGCACAAATCAAAACTATGCATGTAGCAAAGAAATTTAGCACACTACACAAAAACACCCTTTATACTTAAATACATGCCTGCCAAACATGTCTCTGTGCCCTTACCTTTCTTTTTGTGAACACTGAATGCCTTCAGGCTGGCTGCTGGCTAGCATGTTATCAGCCACTTGCACCTGACTCCTGCCTCCAGCTTTCCTACTTGTCTTTATTATGTCTATATTCTTTCATCTAAAATAATACTATAGTATTATGTTTTTATGTCTATAATCCTGTAGTCAGAAGAGAAATGTAAATAAAAAGCCTGAAGATCCCACAGTTCAGCTCCTCATGACAACACCCATTTCTCTGTTATTGCACATTCAGTAAGTAACCTATGGTATACGCTGTACATTATCATTCCTTTAAAACATTATCAGGACAGCAATCTCTACCATCTAGGAAAAAAAAAATCTGACATTAAGGACTTACAGTACAACAGAGATTGTTATAATATAAAACTAAGATCCAGCATAAGAGGAAAAAGACAGTAGATACTAACAGACGAAGCCTCTAATGAAGAAACAGGGTAAGCCATCCTACTTAATAACCCAAGGCTGTAGCCAAATACCATTGTCTCCATTTAGTCAACACTGAAGGGGCAGAAAGGGACACAACTGAGTAAGCTGATTTTATTATGGTTACAGCTTCAGGCAGCTACCTAAATCCGTTCTTATATGTCTTCACGAATTAAAATTGCTTTAATATTTTTTCCTGACAACTAGTCAACTTTCCCCACCAGATACCAGCATAAAAATTTATCTGCTGACTATGAGGCATATTGAGATAGTTTGTTTATATTTTTTGGTAGACCTGTCTGAAAAAAATGAAAATAATCTTACCTTGGCTTTTGAGACCAAAACCATTGCAGAAGAAACTATAAAAGTCTTCTCAAAAACATTCCTTTTCTACAAAACTAGCTGGTTTGTGGAAACCAATGCCTGTTACCATTTACTTCCAGCTCCAGACAAAACTGATAATCTTTGTATGAAACAGCAAAGTAAAATGGGAGGAAAAAATTCTAAACTGATTGACAGTTTGCCTCACCAGTTTGTCGTTGCAGAACACAACTCATCAATCACAGAACTCTTCCAAATGGTTCCCAACTTCATCCCAATTTATCAAGACCTCAGGGATCCAGACAGATTGTTTCTCTTTTATGCCTTGCTCACTGCTACCCAACTATACCGTTTGTTCTTCCACATTCATTCCTGGCACCAGACTCAGTGAACGCTGGCACACTTACTCTGGGGGACAGTAGGAGAGGGGAAGACTTTTTTCATACTCTGTCTTCCCCCAGATATTTTCTGCATTCCTGTAAGCAAAATGTGATAGACTTTAGGCATTTGATGAAAAGTTCTGTTTGTGAAAATTTCACAATCAGTTCATAGTTCAAAGTACCCTTCTTTAGGCTTTTTCCCCACTAGCAGATTTTATATTAAGTTCTATATTAAAACCAGAGAAATATCAAACTTTCCTATAACTCAACAGCCTTACTAAATAAAGTTTGCAAACTTCTTCATACTGTTAAATCACGGCCCTCAACGCCCTCCTTCATATGTTCAGTATCATACTATAGCGGTATGGAAAAGAAGTTTCTTGGAGACCAGGCAATATCTTTAATCTTTCTCAAAATTTACAGATATCTATGTAGCCAACACTCAGATGGAGGGAATTAGCAGGTGCAACAATCTCTAAGAAAGATTTACACCTATGTTAATAACATAACTTTGATAACCATACTACATTGTATCTTTACATAGGCAACAAGTTTGAGACACATGGAAAACAATTTCACTACTATTGTTATGATTTGTAAGGAAGTCTGCTCTGTTCAGACTGAGGATAAAAAATTTTTTTCAAGTGATGAAGGGCAATATTTGGCCTGCTTTCTCCTACCTTATCAAATCTGGTCAGGCAGCACAAAAGGAGATATCCAGACCTGCTACGGCATCACTTCAAGCAAATCTCAATTTTTATAACCTCCTCCACACTCAAATTCTAACTCATTCCCAGATAAATAATCAAGCAGACATAACTGGCTTCTTCAGCTTCTTTTTTTTTCTCCCAAGTAGTTGGTCCAGCAGGTGATACTACCTTCAGTCCTAAACCCTTAGGACAGTAAGCACAAGCACAGTTAGCTGCACTCACATGCTGTTCACTTAGTCATCTGAATATGAAGCAACCATTTATTCTCTTACTTGCTTTATCAATTTTAGTAAATAATCAACAGTAGAGCTACTGGGAGTCAAAAGTACACAAGGAGGACAAAAAAAAAAAATCCAAGTTCCAAAAAAGGTGAAAGAAAGATCTAGGAAAGCAGATAACTAGTTCTTTTTGGGCTCATACAGCTCAACTGAAAAGTTACAGGGTGGAACACAGCAAGGCAGTTCCCAATTCACAATCAGGAGTTCTTAGCACAGCTCTCTCACACCAGCCTGCCTGCTCTCTGGACTTCACTGGGGCTATTTTGAACCAGAACAGATCCCGTGAATTAATGAGTTGGAGAGAAATCACAAGTTTACATTTCAAACTTGCCATAAGAAAAAAACATATGTAAAGCTTCAAATTATCTTATTTAGCTGGGTTTCTGTGAGATTTAAATTAAATAAATAGTGTATTATTCATCACAACCAACTAGTAAGGCAGATTCAGTTGCTGTTCAAGATTTTTTCCCTCCAAATGCTTCTTTTGACCACAACTGTGCAGGACATGTTATACAGGAAGCAGAAAAATTTTGCTATCACAAAAGACTGAATACCCAGGATCCACATTAAGAACCACCAACAAAAGGTTGCCAACACTGCCTACACAAGATTTATCACCTATATGTTTAAAGACTCTATGTTTCTCCAAAACAGATTGATTATGGTAGCTACAACTCATAGGAGAGGAAAAGGTGTAACGGCAACTTCCAGCTCAGTTGTTTAGCATTTATCCAATAACTTCACAAAGATTGTGGGTTCTTATGAAGGCCAGGTTATAACTTTCAGAGTGTAAACATTTTCCTCAAACCATAATTCTTTTAAATAGTTTCTCTAATGCTCTAAATATTCCTCATGGAGACCAGGTGCTTGGTGTTTATTAATCTCATCCACTAAGCAACACAAGCAGACTGCTTACCGCTGTAACATTAGGAGGTTGCATGCCCCTGTAACCTTGACCATTCTTGCAGGGGTGCCTGATTAAGCTTTTGAGATTGCTTCCCTCCAAATGCTTCTTTTGATGACAACTGCGCAGGACATGTTGTATATGCATCTTGTTCAGACACATCACAAACGCATGTTTCTCAACAAAATCTTTTTTTTAAAGTGGTCATAATCACTTCTACTGGCAGACTAGTAGGTATCTTACAGCTAAATAAATTTATTGTTGAAAACAGTAGTTATTTTTTAGTATGTTTGCCTCATGGACAAAGACACTATTAAAAAGTAAAAGGTTACTGGCCTTTTCAGGAAGGACTGATGAGTCTGACATTAAAATGTCATGTGATTATAATAACCCCCTACAAAAAACCAAAATACTCTTTTTTTTCTGTTATATTAATTCATTTAAAGAAAGAGATAAAAGGAAATGAAATCTCTCTTTTATGTCAATTCACATCACATGGCTTTTCTTTTTCTAGGCCTGCTTTGTGGCTAATCTTTCTTTCATCTTTTATCTCACATGTTTTCAGATGATCTAGACCACATCCTTGGAGTATGCTAGGAGCATACAGTAGAGTTTTCTCTGTTTTTTTAATGCCTTGTTTGCTTTACTATATTTAATGCTGGTGAAAGATGTCAGTGGTTTTATTGGCATTTAGAAATTTAGTTCTCAAGCAGTAACACTAGCAAAGCAAAAGCTCTAACAGTGCAGGCTTCTCCACAAAGCTCGGCCAACACAGCTCAGTGCCATCTCATCCTACTATTTATTACAGTTTCTACTACCTTGCCCAGTGGAGATGTCAGGCATATTGGTATGCAGTTACCTGGATTATTCATGGAGTACTTTTAAGCAGTCATATTTATGTCACATTCACCATCTTCCAATACCACATAGTACGACTGATATTAAGCAAAAACTCAGCACTCCTCTTTCCCCAGCTACAAATTAATTTAGGATTCCAAGATGAATACATCTGATCATCCCAAATCATTATTGCTTATCTTTTCCATTCACTCTATTGATAATACAGTTTAAGGCATATTCTCTGTCTAGTCCTCCGTATGGGAAGAGTTCTGCTGTGTAACTCCTCACAAGATACTCTCCAGTGAACAAAAAAAATCCTCCTTACTTTATCTGGTTTTATCACGATTGCTCTTCCCACCCAGCCTTGATTCTCTGTGGATCTTCAGGATTCTTTTGCAAGATTTATTCTCACAAATATTAAAGTTACTAATATCAATTCCTTTTTGCTGGTTGTTGCTCTAACTCATTTTAGCCTGCCTTAATGTGTTTCCACATTTCACAAAGATTTATGAACCTTTCTGTTTCCTTTTTTGGACACAACTTCCTTTGTGTCCTTCTTTTTGGAAGATGCCTACATTTTGATAATTGCCCTACCCCTGTAGTTCAACTGTGTTGGCATCCTTCAGAGCTTAGCCCTCCACTGCAACCACAGGAGTAAACAATTGTACAAGCTGTCCTGCAGCAAACTCCCAAAGAACATAATGCAAACACTTGACTATGGACTTTCAGCGCACCCTGTAATTTTAATTCACAATCTCATTGCTAAGATTAAAAACAGCATTAAGCTTTTCATACAATAACCACATCCCAAAGCACAGCAAGGAGCACAGAACAATCCAAATGATCACAGACTACTCTCACAGTAAAAGAAAAAGACCCTCTACACAATCTTTTGGGAAGTGCTAATTCCTTTCCCTAATTCACTGCTGGAATACTGAATTAAAGCTTTTAAGTTTACAAACACTGCTCGGAATTGTGCCAGTGTGACTGATACAAGTAAAATTCTGGGACTCTTAAATAAGTAGGTGTCACATTCAGGCACCATCCCCCTCACATATTAAGAACTGCATAGTGGGAGCTTGACTTAATTTGTGTCAAATAAATGCCTGAAGAATGTATCTGATTAATAACAAGGACATGCAGGAGAAAGCATTTGCACAAAACAGAAATTATTTTCAGTGGTAACAAATGCATACTCCAAACTGGAATTAAAACAAAATCGCATAACTTGGAGGGACTATTGTAGAGCATGTGGGTCTTAGATAAAAAGGCTTTGTGAGGAAGTTGCTACAGTACTTAAACACAGAGAGCCTGGTAGAATAGTGTCATGAAAACCTACTATACGCTTTATTACGCTCTGCTTTAGAGCAGCTTAATTCCCTGCTTTTACACAGAATTCTTTGTACAGTGCAAGAAAAAAAATGTTACTACGAAATGACAGGAACTTTCTCTGCACCTTAGGCCTCTAAAATTTTCTCTGCTGAGTCATGTCATCTGACTGGTCACACAAGAATACATGTCAGCTTGTAGCTTGTCATGGAGTTGATTAAAGATTTTTTTTGAAGGAGCTGAAGCTAATGTGCTTAAGCTATTGAACAAAAAGGTCATATATGCTCTTTATGGGCACTTTGTTCTCCATATTAAATCATATGCATCATAGCTCTTTAAGGACAAAATTATTGATGCATAGCATATGCACTCCTTTAACCACCGCAGTTTACCCTAGCAAAGTATTATCAAATGTAAGAGTTCATAAGACTATAGAAAGGAAATTAGCATGCTCTATTTTCTTCTGCTATTTAGTTGTCATCTCTCAGGTTTTTTTCCCATAATGATTTAATCTTGTTGAAAATGTTGGGTCCACATTATATTGATGGGGCCCTCCAGTAACTGGACTAAGTTCCCAAAGTTATTTTTTGGCTCTTGTAGGCCCTAAATTTTATGTCTAGTAACACTTCACAAAATGAATGTCTCCAATTTTTTTTATTATTCCTTACTACTTCCTACATGTTTTTGTTTAAGATGTACGTTTCTTTGTGTAGCTTGTTCTATGTTTACAAAGCATGTTTTGCTGGAGGTTGCCTGGTCTCAGCTGAAGATAACGCATCTACAGAGTCTAAACCTTCAGCACTGTAATTCTGCATCTTTTAATTAGTTTGACCTCTTCCTATACTTTCACTGTAACCCCAGTACGTTCTTTATCTGACATATCTTCAAACTGGAAGACTTAGATTAGATATAAGGAAGAAATTCTTTACTGTGAGGGTAGTGACACACTGGAACGGGTTGCCCAGGGAGGTTGTGGAAGTGTTCAAGGCCAGGTTGGATGGGGCTTTGAGCAGCCTGGCCTAGTTGAAGGTGTCCCTGCCCATGGCAGGGGGGTTGGAACTAGATGATCTTTAAGATCCCTTCCAACCCAAGCCATTCTATGATTATCCTCGTTTTGCTGACTTAGCACTTGTTAGAGTAGCTTGCTCTCCCCTAGGAGAAAAAATGATGACTGCAGCAGCGAGGCCTCGTAAATAACATTGATATTGAAAAGCAATAACAAATAAACAGCTATGACACTGGAGCCAGTTTTTGCTATACACCCTACAAAGAAAGGTCTGACAAATAGAAGGCAGATGCGCTTACTTTCTGGCAGTTTCAAACGAAGGACGGACCGGAGGAGGGGCCGCCCCCGCCCCCTTCACGCCGAGCCGCCCCCAGCCGCCGCCTCACAGCCCCGGGGCAGCGCCCGCCCGGGCCAGGCCCCGGCTCCCCGGTACTCCTCCCAGCGCCTGACCCCGGCTCCACGCCTCTCTGTGCGGACACGGCGCCGGGACGGCCGCCGGCGAGCCAGGCCTACAAGTTCTCGCCTTTCTACAACCCGCGGGGGTGCCGCGGGACTCTTCCCAGCCCGCCAGAGAGGAGCCCGCCCGCCCGGGAGCAGCGGCAGAGCCTGCCCGCCGCGCCTCTCCGCTCCCTCCTCCGCCTTTCCCGGGGTCCGCGGGGCTCAGGCACCAGAGCTGCGAGGGAAGCTCCTCCGCGGCAGCCGTGATGGAGCGCGGCGGGACGGAGCCGCCGCCGGCCGCCACTCACCAGGTACCGAGGCGGAGATCGGCGGCGGCAGGGAGGGTTGAGGTGGGGGGCTGTCCGCGGCTCGGCAAGCCCGCCGACATTCCCCTGGTTTGTCCCTACTCTCCGCGGCCCGTCGTGGCGGGACGCTGGAGAGAATGGGGGTGTGAGGGGCGCCGCCGCCAGTTTTGGCGGGCTTTATAGCGAACTGAGGCGTCCGGGCGGGTCGGCGCTTCAGCCCCGGCTCCGCTGACGAGCTGACAGAAGCTACGGCTTTTTCGTCTTTCTTCAGCTTCCCCATAACTCGTATGAGGAAGAAAGAGCCATTGGTACAGGAGAGGAACAAATGCAATATGAGGGGCCTTTTCCTTGTGAGCGAGGGGCACTGTGGCAGCTTGGTGGGGCTAAAACTCAGTCTCACTTGAGGACCAGAACTCGAGTGACCGGTCCACTGGTGGGCTGCTGCTATCGATACGATAGTGCGTGGCCGTAGCTGTGTCATGGCCTGCAGCTGCTCTCTGGGAGAGGGGCAAGAGGCCAATGCATCCCCTTCACCTCTTCTGCAGCCTTCCAAGTTGCATAGCTCGTGAGGCAGGCATTCCCTCCTCTGTCCATAGTCCAAGCACACCTTCAAGAGTGCTAGTCTTCACACAGGGGCCATCTCACCTCTGTCACAGTTTCTGCTGCCCTTTCTTGTCCTTTTTGCCAATTCAGATGTGTTTCTTTCAAGTGGGGAAGGGACCAGGGTTCACGGTAGTGCCTTTGAGCTGTACAATTCACATCGTGTTCGTTTTCTTGTAACAGCTGAAAAGGGAACCGGACTGTTCTAGTTCAGTGCAATCTCACATGCACTGTGCTGTAAGTAGCAGAAATCATTAACATTTCAAGAGACAATGACAGTGATGCTGCTCAAATCAGTGGTGAAATAAAATGGAACACCTGTTAAGCCTAGATGAGAAACAGCTAAGGGAGCATGTTACAGGTAAAACTGTATGTGACATGGCAAAGATAAGTAGGAAGCGGTCATTGGTTTGTCTGTGATGATACACAGATTTTTTTGGGACACCAAGTGGAGCTGCTTAATGGCAGATTCAGATCAAAGAAGAGTAGCTGTCTCCATATGACGCATAATCAAGATGCGGAACTCATTGCCACAGGACATTGTAGATGCTAAAAATACATGTGGTTTCAAAAAAGGGCAAATTCAAGGAGCAATCCATTAAGGGATGTGATGCACCAAAGGGATAGCTGCTTTGGGAAGTCTGGCACATGCAAACTGATGAAAGCTGAGACAGGAAAGTTATTTGCTAACCATCTGTTCTTCATGTTCTTACACTTTTCCCTAGGCACCTCTCATGGCCACTCTCAGAAATGGGATACCAGGTTATACTGGCCTTTGATCTGAGCTACTGTTACTGTTTTTCTGTTAGTACTGCTTAAGGATTAAGGGTTCCACTTAAATATGTAGCTCTCCTTGAGGCACTCTTATGCTTGTCAATTTATACCACTATCTACAGATGACTTAAGATTTATCGGTCGTTTAATTTTTTTTTTCCAGGAGTATTAGTGACAAGCATCTGAGTTTGTAATACCTGCTATATATGTTAAATAAGCTCCTGCATGCATGAAATAGTGGTTTTGTTTTCATGGTAAGCACAGGATGTTTTGCTTTTGTAGAACACAGGCAGGCATTTTCTTCATTAAATGAATGTTCTTCTTTTGAATTACACGACTTCGTTTAAAATACTGGCCTTAAAATGAATGATTCTAAAATGTTCTCTGACAGCAGTGTGGTGATCTAAGGATAGGACCACTGCATGCTTATGAAGAAATGCTTTTTGAAGATAAGAACTTTAATTTTTGAAGCCAGTGGCTACAGATTGTGCTTTGAACTTTGGTTTGTACCAGACCTTCCCACAGAAACTTTCTGGGATTAGGCAATTTTATAATGTCATTAACTATTCATAATAAACCAAACGATTGGATGACACAGAAATATTTAAAATGCTGGATAAAATCTTGAATTAGAGCATCTTCAGATGTTGGCATACTTTACTAGTAACTCTTGAAATTGATTTCATTCTTCTGATTCAGGGGCCTATTTTTACTGACCAGTCATTTTAGCCAAAATATTTTCAAAAATACTTGATTCACGTTTTTGCCTTTGCAACATGACTAAAAAGCTCTTTGTTTAACAGTCTACCTCTGAATTTATGCAGATTTCTGTCCCTCCACTTTTTTTTTCTTCAGAGAAGAATTAATTACAGAAGATTATGGGTCAGGCTTGTAAAGGAATTAGATGCCTAACAGCCCTTTGATTTCTCACTGAAAAAAAATGTGATTTAGTTATCAAAATACCTCTACAAATATGAGTCTTTTTTTTTTTAATCTTGAATGGACTATATTAAATATGTGTAAAATCCTTGTTCTCACCTATTTTTCTCATGCGTAATGTTACCATTGTCTTTTTTAAATAGGTAGAAACAGATGACCAAACAGCCCTCGTTAGTAAGCCCAGGAATAAAGGAGGAAACAGTGATCTGGCTTCAGCTGGTTTTAACATTATCAATTCTATCATAGGATCAGGCATTATAGGTAAGCATACTTTTCTTTAGTATCCTGTGTTCAGCCTGGTTTATACATGCATGACTATCCACTTTGGAGAATAACACTGTGTTCTTACTTTCTTCTGATGTTCCTAAAGATTTTTCTCTATGTTTACTTGCTTACTACATGAAAATGCAGAGGTGTCAGCTGAGATCATGTCTCAGTGATAAATACCCTACAGCCTCTTTTACCATCATCATAGAATGGTTTGGGTTGGAAGGGACCTTAAAGATCATCTAGTTCCAACGCCACTGCCATGGGCAGGAACACCTCCCACTAGATCAGGTTGCTCAAAGCCCCATCCCACCTGGCCTTGAACACTTCCAGGGATGGGGCATCCACAGCTTCTCTGGGCAACCTGTTCCAGTGTCTCACGACCCTCATAGTGAAAAATTTCTTCCTAATACCTAATCTAAATCTACCCTCTTCCAGTTTGAAGCCATTACCCCTTGTCCTATCACTACATGCCCTTGTAAAAAGTCCCTCCCCAGCCTTCTTCTAGGCCCCCTGGAAGGCTACAAGCCTGGAAGGCTTGTAGGTACTGGAGGGCTGCTATAAGGTCTCCCTGGAGTCTTCTCTTCTCCAGGCTGAACAACCCAACTCCCTCAGCCTGTCCTCATAGGAGAGGTGCTCAAACTCTCTGATCGTCTTCATTGCCCTCCTCTGGACTTGCTTCAACAGGTCCGTGCCCTTCTGAGGGCTCCAGAGCTAGACACGGTACACCAGATGGAGTCTCAGCAGAGTGGCGTAGAGGGGCAGAATCACCTCCCTTGACCTGCTGGCCACGCTTCTTTTGATGCAACCCAGGATGCGGTTGGCTTTCTGGGCTGCAAGTGCACATTGCTGGCTTATGTTGAGCTTCTCATCCACCAACACCGCCAAGTCCCACTCCTCGGGGCTGCTCTCCGTCCATTCTCTGCCCAGCCTGTTTTTGTGCATAATGATCAGAGAGAACTGATGGGGCAGGTGCTGACTGAGCTTTACACCTAGGCAAGACTTTGTTCACTGAAAATAATCTTTCTTAGGTTATTAAGCATGCTGGTCCAATTTGGGAGATTGAGATATTTTTTTAAATCTGAATATTTCTTTATTTTGGTATTCAGCAAATAAATATTTGGAAAGGTTCTTCTATAATATCTCCTTTTCTTATTTACAGGATTGCCATATTCAATGAAAGAAGCTGGTTTTCCTCTAGGAGTACTGCTTTTACTTGGGGTTGCCTATATCACAGGTACTCTAAAAGCAGTTTCTATTGTAAAGTGAAAATTAGTCTTGCAGTGTTTAGCTGGTCTTGAGCTTACTCCTAGCTTAAGCAGGTATATTTATGACAATAAAAATGACAATTTTTTTCCTTATCTCACTAATCCCTTGAGCAGATTAGTAAAAGCAGAGAATTATACTGTACAACATATAAAGCTGCTTTTTGTGTGCATTTTATTTTCGTAAAGCCTAGTTTCTTAGGCTAGGTCAAGGTGACATTTGGAAGAATGGCTCTTATTTGTGCGTCATAATCACCTGTTTTAGTCCACTGTTTTTATCCTAATTGAGACTGACCCTTGAGTGGGTTGTATATCACTTTTTTAAAATAAACTGCAGAACTAAAGCCTTTGGTTGTACTATGATTTTGAATATTTTATTTTATTGTCATTCGTCAAGAAAATAACGAATTTACCTTCAAAAAGGGACAAGTTCTAAAATCACCTAATAAATTAACATAAGTAAATCTGTTGTCATCAAAGGAGAATTTTCATAAAGACTCTGTGGATTTGAGTCTTAAAACTACAAGACAAGTCAACGTGAGTGGTACAAATTCTGTTACCTGTATGCTGAGCAGCAACTGCGGCTCTTCATTGCTTGAAATACCATTTAAGGATCTGCGTAAATGATCAAGGTTTGACTGGAGAGCAATATAAAGTAAGGAATATGTTCCTTACTAATGGAAACTTTTCCTCTATAGCTGATGGCAAAATACATTAATGAAATCATATCATAAACATAGCTCAGAAATTTCAGTTACTTTTCTATAGGAAATCTACTTAGTTCTTTGCATTTCTAAGTATTTTGAAGACTTTATAGCCATAGGCCCAGAATTTGTGGATTAAACTCAGTCTTTTATTAGGCTAAAGATGTGACTCATTATATCTTGCATAAGCAAATTATAACTATAGTTACAGCTTTTTGACTTGTACCTTTTAAAATACAGGCTAAGTATGTAACACTAGCATTTATTTTCCATAGATTTTACTGAAAAATTGGCAAACAGCTGTTATTTAGCAATTTTCACTGTATTTCATTTTGGGGGGTGTTTTTGAATTTTATTGCGTGTAGTCTTAGATTGACAGAGAAATACAATTTTAGGTCATTGAACTATAAATCTTTTTTCAAGTCTTGTGGGTCTAAGATTTCTTGCTACAAAGACTTAATGTTTCTTGTACAAGATCAGCTCAGTATGCAACATAATTGATAATGAACAATTCTGTATTTCTGTTTTTGTCTGCTCCCAATTATAGCGTGAGTATATATTGTGTAAGAATTACGTATGCTCATGGGAATCTCTGGATTGGCTTTCATATTAACATACAGTAGAAGTCTCCTTTCTAAAGACTGTGAAAATTTCATCATTTTAGTCATCCCCAGAAGATAATAAACACTGATACTGTTCACAGAAAGGAACTCTTCCTATCACAGCATAGATTACAAGCTAAATGAAAGCCATATGAGGACTAGACGAGGTCTAGCTACTATCTATCAAGACATCTGCACTAAGGTAATAAATTCTGTGCTGTAACTAATCTGGACTGGAAAGTTCCATGGTGCTCCAATGAATACTAAAGCATAGTTTAACATAACAGCAACATTTTGTACTGTTCTTCATAAAAAGTTGAGGTTCAAGCTGGGAGTAATTCTGCTTGTGACATCAGGTGTCTCAAACCTTCGTGGTTTTCTAGACAAATCACTTTGTGAGTGTTTTATTTTAAAAGTATCCAATAAAAATGTTTTCAATATTTTTATTGTAAACAACAGAGAAGATATGAAATACTAACAAGGATTTATCTTTCACAAACTTAGCTAAATAGCACAGTAAATTGATCGAGAGTTCTGGCACTATGACACAGGCAGTCCTCACATTTTACTTGCTTTCAGGATACGATCAGATGCTCCATTCAGGACCACTCTGCATTATTAATTGAATATTCCTTTTTTGGTGCTCATGACAGTACTCATTCCCTTTGACCATGGTGGAAACCAAAGAAAATAAGTCTGGTTTTGCTGTCCCTAATCAGTATTTCCTTCCAGTATGAGCCTATAACTCCTGGTTTTGGTGAACTGAGATCCTTTGTGAGATTTCTCATGCCTGCTCTTCCCAGTTGCCACTGTTTTCCTTCTTACAGACTTCTTTTTTTTTTTTTTTTTCTTAAGGAGTGAAAAAGATGAGCAGTAGCCAATAACAAATTGCTTCATACTGTCTTTAACAGTAATTTGATATTTTAACAGATTATTCAATTATATTACTGATCAAAGGAGGAAACCTCTCAAGTACCAACACCTATCAAGAACTGGTCAGAAAAACATACGGTCTTGTAGGCTATCTAATTCTTTCAACTCTTCAATTTTTATATCCATTTATTGGTAAGATCACATAAAATATAAATTTTTAAGTTTTATAAATAACAAGCTTTTTTGCATTGCCTTATTCTTTCACTGGTTAAATACTAAGAGCTCTGTAAAGAATATACTGTATATGCCTCTTCCATAAAAACAACAACAAAAAAGAAAACTAAAAATTACTTGGTGCGTTCTGAAGAGTGACTGAGGAAGAATTCAATGAGTTGGAGGATCAGAATAATAGAAATGAACTGAAATGTAGTAACAGAGAAATTCATGATCACACACTTAAAAATAAATGACAAAAGTAGCTTTGAGAAATAGCAAAGAAGAGATTCTGTTCTAGAATGAGTAACAGAGCACAAATTCGATGTGCTTGAAACAAAAGGAAAATATGACTTTAGGAGTGTATTGAATTAATGTTTTTCCAAATATGTAGTATTGCTCTCATAGGAGAAGCCACTTATCAGATCTTGCTTGAAAATTACATCATTGCTCTTCAAAATCACTAATTCAGCCTCATACCCAATGAGCTGAATTTTTTTCAGGTAGCTGAGATTTTTAAGGGACTCAAGTTACTGTCACTGCAGGCAACAATGCTACACGTGTTGACTTAAAAGAGTATAATTACTACTTCATAGAGAACATGGTAAAGAAGTGTAGAGTTCTTGGCCCTTACCTGGGAACTAGTTATGCATATGTATGTGCTTGACTTTATTTCTGTAAGCGGTGGTAATGACTTACAATTTTACGACAGTGAATATGCATTAGGTAACGTCGATACCCATATGTATACTGTCTAAATGGTGAAGACCACATGAGTACATAAATATATGTTGCATGTATATATACATGCACGCACACATACTCACACTTCTAGTGTAGAGTAAGATAAGAATGAAATATGAATGTTAAGGCTCCAGTTCTTATTAATGAGAGGAAGGAATGGAAGTCCATATCTGTTAGCTTCAACTACTGTCTCCTCCTTTCTTCTGGTTTAAAGATTTTGCTAACTTTTTACATGAGCTAGCAAGTCCTGTGCATTTCATTGCAGGACTGATGATTAGACTAATACAGGAACATTACTAAATAGAGACAAGAATTTGAAAATAAACTGATGAAGAATTATTCTTAGAAACAAACAGTTTTAAAAAGCCTCTTTTCCCTTTTCTGAAGTAAGTTTATATGGCCAGACAGCACAATGGCCATGCTTCTCAGACCAGATTCTTGCTTAGATTGTTCCTGTTTAAAAAATAAAAATAATAATAATAAAAAAATAAAGGCAAGTGTTAAGAATTTGTTTGTTTGTTTGTTTTAAACCTGAAACTTAGAAGTTGTTGGTGCTAGCCAGAATTCATTCAAGAGGAATAGTGGCATATAATCCTGAAGTCTACAAAATATGTGTTTTAAATATTTATCAAATATTTCATATTTGACATGTACTAACAAAAAATTTTATTTTCTTTAAGCTATGATTAGTTACAACATAATAACAGGAGACACTTTAACTAAAGTGTTTCAGAGAATTCCTGGAGGTAAGATGCATTTAAAAAATTCAGAATGGGGAAAATGTATTGAATAGGAATATAGCATAAGTATTTAGGAATTAGCATCCTGTATCAGTCTGAAGTCCTACCTGTTACTTTGCTTCTGAATTACTCTTAAATATAGTACCAGTTAAGAACTTGAAGCGTATTTGTACGAGTGGTGTTTTGTGTTGGTTGTTGGGTGGGGTTTTTTTAGCAAGTTTTTCTGAAATACAAACTATGAATCGTAGTCCTTGGTTAGCATTGGACTCAGTGCCAGTGAAGAGACCGTGGGCTTCAATGAAATACTAAGCAAACAGAAGGAGTCTTCCCCAGTAGTATATTTATACGGTCATAGTATTTTTTTCATCTTTTTAGATACTTCCTATAATAATAATTTGAATACTGAATACATTATCTAGTGAATAATTCTGGATGACTTGCAAATAATGTAATGGATTTAATGCTTACTTAAGCATATCTGTAATAGTTGGTCGCGAACATGTTAATTTCAGTTCTCTTAGACGTTCACTGCAAAACCAGATGTGGTGGTTTGAGATTTTAATTCATGCACTTGTTACACTTTCTCTGCTCTAAGTTTTCACAGCAGAATCAGCGGAGCAATTTGTATACATGTTTGCCATCTGCTTTAGCAGAAAGCAGCTAAGTTAAAACATTCTTCACTGGCAAATTAAAATAAAAAGAACATGTCTGCAATGAGGTAGAAATTAGTATTTTTATGAACTGTTTGATTTCTGTAGGAGGACTGTAATTTTCAGCAGGTGAAGCCTGCAAGGTGTGGATGCAGTTTTAACTGCTACACTCTGTTCTTCTGTGAATACCTGATCAGCTTGATAGTGACAGTGAATATTTAATCATTTATATACAATATGACTTCTGTAATAGGAGCAACCGCTCGCATGGCACATCTTTCACCTGGCTGTTAGAATGCCTGCCTGAAAAGAGTTGGGAAAGCATTATAATCTCTCAAAGCAAAGAGGAAATTGAACACAGACTTTCTCTGTCAATTGCCAGTCACTTTCCAGCCATAATTATTCAGCAAGCTTTCATTCAAGCCTGTGATTCATGGTAGCCTGACTGAAACTGAGATATGTTTTATTTAAAATTGTCATTGGCTTGAAAAAAACCACGAGTTACACAAATAGATCCCAATGATTGCAGGGAATATTATAACATTGTTGTTACCCTCACATGGTAGTCTGTATTTTGCAAGTGGAAGACAGCTGACAGCAAGAAAAGAGGTGCTAAAAAAAAAACCTCAAAATTAACTTACTTGAGGGTTGTTCTTTACGAATTTGCTTATCTTTAACAGCCCAGTAATTGATGTCAACACACAGTGTCAAAAAATCCTTAAGGGTAAATGGCAGAAAGAAGTAGTAGAATGTTTTACTTCCAGTCTGCCAACATTGACCCAGGCACGATGAAAGAAATTAATACTAATTTATATGTGGAATATATATGTTCCATATATATGGAACAGACTTTCAAAGTTTGGTATAATATATTCCATATATTATGCCTTTGGTTTAAATTTGCAGAATTCTTGTGATTATGCACGTGCTGTTTACGGTTTCCTCAAGGTTAGTTAATGCCTAGTCTTCGTTTCAGTGTTACTTAGCTTGAATAAAGGGGTTGAAAGCCTGGTCAGCATCAAAGTTTGTTACTCCTAGCCTTTCAAATGTAACTAATCTGTTCCTCATGTCAGTCTCTTAGAGAAATAAATTATGTTCTTTTTTGCTTTAGTTGCACCAGATAACACCCTTACTGACCGTCACTTCATAATTCTTCTTACCACCATCATCTTTACCTTGCCTTTATCTTTGTATCGAGACATAGCAAAACTGGGAAAGGTAAATCAGAATAGCAGCTGATTTTTGGTTCACTTTTGTATATGCCATCAGAAAATAAGTGCCAATCATAACTTCATGTCTTTTAACTCAATTACATCTGTCTAGAGGACGTTAACTATTTCCATCTACTGCTAGTAGAACTCAAATCTTGTAAAGTTCTGGGTGACGTAGCCCGATCTTGTAAATGCTGAGCACCATCAATTAGAAATGTTTAAATGGGAATATCACTTGAAATTAGACAAATAGTTGCAATTGGCTGGTTACTCAAAAAGAATAACAAATCAAAAGATAATGATATAGGACAAGATTTCTAATTATAGATATTTGGCAAGTGATAGTTAGCACTTTACTTGGTTGTTAATTTTTTAAAGAAAAAAGTAGTACATTATGCTGCTAAGAGGACAACCTTTCAGCAGTTTACTGACTGAAGTAATGTTTTTACCTTTACAGGTATCTCTTATTTCTCTGATTTTAACCATTGTCATCCTGGTTATTGTGATGGTGAGAACAGTAACATTCAGTCCACAAGTGTAAGTATTCTTACACTTGCCACAAAGTGAATTTTTGATCATACGTAATCTGTTATTTCACTATTACATATATCTGCATAGTTTTGGAACGTGGCTGTTCTGGGAGAGACGGATAATTGAAAAAATAAATCGGTATTAATAGCAATACAAAATGAACTGCTAAGACATACTGTATCCTTTTTTTTTCTTTTATTGCACATAAGCAAAGTTAGAAAAAGTCTCCAAAAACTACAGATTAATTGGAAATTGCGAGTGATATGGCTCATAGCAGGTGGCTCCTGAATGGGCATGTGAGTTTGTCTGTCATTTGAGAAATCTTTAATTTTGTCCATTACTGTCAGATGGCATACGTTTACAATCTTAAAATAGATAGCATCTTATGAATATTTCTGTTAATATAATTATTTCATAATAAAAATAGAATAAAAATAATGAAAAGAAAAAAAGAACACAATAATAACTTTATTCTGTCATTTAAGAAAGCAACAATGTAAGCAAGCAAAACTTTTCCAGCATTCCTACTCTGAAAGTAGTATTTAACATTGGAGCATTGTAGACAATTTAGTAAACGTGAATGTATGTTGTGGCAATATTTTACAATTATATTGCAAGAAAGTGTTACGAATCTATTATCTTTCCTTTATGGCCTAGAAGGTCTGCTTTATTCCTTTTTCCTTATCCTTTAAATGTGAAGATATATTAATAAAGATGAAAAACTAAATTTCTGAATGTGCTTTTTTATTTATGGGAATAGTTTTATATAGTATTTCTAATGTTTCTGTAGGAATTGGATTCTTCTACCATGATTGGTTCAGCAGTGTTACACATGATTGTTCATTTGTCTTATTGCTGTGGTACATGGGTTAATTACAGGGCATTTGAATTTAATGCTAGGAAGATTGCTAGAATAGCAGCTTCTAAAGTTGTACCAGATGATGCTGTCTATCACCTGTAAAAATGATGCTCTCAGAACAGCGTGGGACTTCCTCCCCACCCCACTCCTTTCTGAAGCAGCATGTTTTTCATACTGTGTGTTAAAGGACTGTTTGAAAAGGTAATCTCAAAATCCCCTGTCAAAAAAAGAAGCAGCTATATATAATGGTTACTGATGGCCTTGTTACTATGGTAACATTTTTTCTCAACAGTTGTGAGGCACCAAAAAATACAGAATGTGTGGGTTTATTTTTTCTTAACGATAAATAATGTTGGGTATTGAGTAATTCTTGGGGTTTTACTTTTTAATTTTTTAAAGACTTCCATTTTTGCCTTTACACTTCTTGTTTTCAAAAACGCATCTAGCAAGTTGATAAACTATTAATCAGAATTTTTTGCCTCACAAAAAATTCTATCGATGTCTATTTTTACTCTTTGTATTTTACAGTTAGAAATAGATATATACTTTAATTATTAAAACCCTCTTCTAATATTTTGTTAATGGTATGATGGTATGCCATCTCTTTTTTTGCAGTGAGAATAAAGAACTCTAATATATTTTTATATGGTCCCATCACAGTATTTTAACAAGTGAAACAAGTAAATAACGCATTTACTGTGAATCCTTATTAAAGTAAAATAGAAGTTGGAGTTTTCAAAGAGATTTAAAAAAATCGTGTTTATGAAACACAGTCCTCGGATCTGTCATATAGGAAAAGAATTTGTACAATCCTAGATAAAGGCTTGACAGGGCCAAACCAGAATATTTAATCCCTATCGTTACATGGCAGAACTGATTGTATGCCTGTCATTGATGACAGGTGATTGTCTAGTTTGTTCTTGGCAATTCCGTGATTTCCCATTCCAGTTCTTAACAAGACTTTTCTTACAAATTCTTCCTAAATGTGTGTCATATGTCTCTCTTACTGCATTTCATGTTGGTTGCTTCTTGGCCTAACTACAGCAGATACAGACAGCAAACTGTTCATTCTTTTTCAAATGCTTAAAAAACACCTCTAAAGAGCTGTAACTTGTCCCCCTTTGCTGATTCTTTCTCTAGACTAAACAAACACGGTTCCTTTACTGTTTCTCTTCTTGTCATTTCCTGTACTACTGATCATTCTCAATGGCTGCCTTAAGTTCTCTGTGATTTACAGCAATACTGTGGTGCCCCAGCTGCCTGTGGTATCCCCACTGAGGAGCAGAGGAAATGGATCTTACATACAAAGTCTCTTGAGATCCCTTTCAACTGTATCTTTTGGGCATTGCCACGCTCCTGTTTATGTAGCTTGGTTTGATGTTTGCCTCTTTGGAAAATAGCTTGACGTGGTGGACGTGCCTTGAGTTTTCAGTCTAATAGAAGCACCAAGCCCTTCTCTGCGGAACTGTGAGCTGGCAATTTTTCCTTACTTTCACTCCATTTCTCATGAAGTTTGGGGGTTTTTTTGCTTGTTCCCCCCACCCTCTTCTTACGAAGCCTTTTTTGCTCCTGCATAGCTGTAGAATTTGTCATTACAGAATTGAATACTTCTTTATCAGATGATTTCTCCTTTTACCAACATATTTATGATTTTTGTTTTTCACCCTGTTCTCTACCATGCTTGTGTTAACTGCGCATTTCATGCTTTCTGTTAAGGATGCTGCTTACTTTTTGTTCCATCATTCAGGTTACTGCTGGATACGTTCAAAAGTGCTGGGCTCAGGTCAGGTTCCACTGGAATCCTGTTGAGAGATCTTCCCACATCAATAATAACTTTCTGAGTAGTAATCAGTTTTCGCTTACCTTTAGATTTTTCAAAGTGAAGGTTGCTTCCCTTTGAGAGATACAACAAGATTATGTAGGGATGATAAAACTGTTTTTTTGCTTAAATGACATCCATGTTCTAGTTGAAAATTATATGTGTTATTTGGACAACAGAGAATATTATCTTTCCTAGAAACCTTCTGCAATGTGTTAGAGCATCAGCGAAACAACAACATTATGACTGTTTTTAATGATTTGATGTGCTTGAAACTGTAGGCTGAAAAAGCAGTAATAAGTCTTTTGAGTGTTGCATTTTTATTTTATTTATTTTTCTAGTTGCTTCGGGAGTGGAGAAGGTTGTGCGGGGACATTATAGGAGTGTTATTTTCTTGTTTGTTCTCAGGAAAAAAATTAATGTATTTATCATGAGAGATTACTTGGTTTAATTTATTCCCTCTTATGACAAATATGCAACTGAGGTGGTACTTTTTTTTTTCTTCAGTTTTGCTTTTGATTAGTGTAATCCATGTGATTACCGTTGCCTGAAGAACATAATGAACCTGCAGATAAAATCCAGTGTTCTGGACCCAGTGTTTACTCTCAGTAGTTTAAGATGTTGCGTAAAAATACATTTTGATGATCTGTTCTTTACTTTATTTCCACCTGCTTATAGCTGGGTATTTTTCTGCTGTGATCAAAAAAAATGGGTTAGAATTATTTCAAACTGTAAATGTGCTGTATGTTAATACTGTACAAAATAACTTCACGCTTCAAAGCTGAAACTAACATTCATTGCTGTAAAAAGCAGTATTTTCTGTAGCTTATAAAGATGGATCATTTTGATTTGGTGTTCTTTTGGAAAGAATGTCATGTCAGTGTCTGCATAATACATAAATCTCTAGGAAAAACTTAAAGAGCATCTACTACACAAAAAATAGTATGTGAGAATTACTCAACTGGCAGCTGATCACAGGGGTGAAACGCCAAGTCTTCAGGAAAATAACTTGAAAGTAGAAAGTTGATTCTTTCCTTCATATAAAGAATCCAATAGTAAGCAAAGATAAACTTTATTGTGTGAAGAAAATAAGCTACTGTATATTTACAGAGCTGCTAAGTAATTCATTAAGGAAGACAGGGGAGTTAAAGCAGCCGTAACTAAGTAGGGCTGACGCATAGCTTTCCCTTGTCTGTGTTAACAACCAAGATCACTTTGATTAATATAAAATTCGAGGCTGATGTGAGCATTTCTCATTTTCTTTGCATTATATTGATTGAAGTTATATTCAGTATCTATTAAATTTTAAAATTCAAACAAAAACTAAAAAGGTATTTCACCTTAGAGTATAATTGAATTGAAATTTTACAATTAATTTCCTAAATGTCTAAATCATTGGATTAAACCTGAATTAATCTGCCATGTGTTCCTGGATTATTTTGATAACTGCTAGTTTGCACCTAAACTTGGTGGTTTGTCACTGATCTTCAGTCTCAAACAATGGAAGTCGTCTCATTCCAACATGTAGCTCCCCTGTCAAACATATGACTTTGCTTCCTCTCTAGAAATTAACTTTTCTTTTTTTTTTTCTGTTTTTTTTAAGTCAGTGTTACATACCTGCAAGCTGGGTTGAGGTCAGGGGTGTATGTTTCTCTTGCCCTGCTTAAAGAAATTTTGCTTCTGATGCACTCTGCTGCTGTATTATATTTGTCAGCATTTCTACATAAATGACAGAAAAGACTTTTTTGCATAGCATGGATCTTAAGATGGGGAATATTATACTGTAAATGTTTCACAGGAAGTAGAAGATAAGCGGGTTTAGACCGCCAAACGTATTTGCCCAACTTACTCATGATCTGGATGTGAAATGCCTTTTACCCTGTTAGGACATCTTAACCTTTGCCTGGTTTGTTTGTTCTTTTCGGTTTCCCCTGTTCTTATGTGGATAAACATGAGTATTTTCAAAACTTTTAAAAACTCACTAGTATGTTTGTTATGCTATTTTTTTCCCTTATTATGCTATATACTTTCCCTTAAGTATAGTGAAGACTGAGTAGAGTCTTATTTTCTCAACCGCTGGGCTTTCTTCATCGCTAGACTTCACTACCTTTCTATGGGCAGTTCTTATTGTCATTCTGTCTTACTGTTGTCTTACTTGCAGCTGAGACATTTTCCAGTCTGGGATCTCCCTTGGAACATCTTTGTATTCGATCTTTTATTATTTTTGTTCCAAGAATCACAGTTATATTACCTGTAAGCTTTTGCTTTGTGTTACAACTTCTGCTGTATATGATAGACAGTACATGTCTCAGCAAGTGCATTGAGTATCACAAGTGTGTGTTTTCTGTTAACTTTCATTGTGTTTCATCTAACTGCTTCTCCTTCTCCAGCATGAAAAAGACTTTGTGTTTATGCAGACATAGCATGTGTTTTTATACACCGAGTGAGGAACAATAAGCTATCTGGTTTTGTCATTCATGGATATTCGCAGCTACTGCTATTCTTGTATGAGCAGCAGTTAAAATCTGTCCCTAACAATTCCTAGCAAGAATGTAGGTCAAACTGGTCAGAACAAAGGCTGTTCTCAAAAAAAAAAAAAAAAAAAAAAAAAAAAAAAGTGTCTGAACACTAGCAGCAGGATTGAAAAAGTGGAACAGGTATAGTGTTATCTGGTATTCTTGTGAGACTTTCAGCCTATGTATGTATCTGCCTACACAGATGCACAATTTTCTCTTTCCCAGTCTGAAGTCTTATTTTATATAGACACTTTCGTGTCACCTGCACCCTTTTCCAGGAGCTTTGCATAAGTCTCTGTGTCCTGCAGACTGGACTTGGGGGGTGATTTGTTGTTGATAGGGTCAGAACTATAGAGCTGCTAACTCTAAACGCTCAGAAATGAAATTTCTTACTGTGTTGCTTTCGCTTCTTAGTTTACATAGCACATCTGTGTGAGATCCTTCTATTCCCAAGGTATGAAAAGGGTTTTTCAAAACACATGCAGCACTATATGACTTACTGTAGGAAAGAGCCATATACTGTTGCATATGTCACTGTACCAATGTGCATTTTATGATGTTGCAATCTGCTGGTAGCGTTCAAATTGTGGATCTGAAATTCTTCCTCCATACCACAACTAGAATGGAAGGGATTTATCTTCTTATGCTGCTGAATAAGCAGGATTTTGTTCTTTTGAAATTTTTTCCCCCCAAATAGTACTCCTAATCTGATTTGCCATTCATCCATAAAGCAAAGCTATATTTTGGTGTGTAGCTTATGCACTAGCAATATCCAAACACTGTGCTGGGGGAAAACTAGGTCCTGTGATTTTTTTTTTTTAATTGATTATTTGGCCACTTTATTAAAAATGAAATTAAATTCAACAGAAATTCACATGCTTTCTACACTCCATTTTTTAAATACCTATTTGTAGGAGTTTATAATATAGTTATACTGTTGCACAGGACATACCATTTTCACAGAAATTAGATGTGTTTCAGACAAAAGCATTCTTTATGTCTGTGCATTTTAAAAGATATTTTGCTTTGTAGAGTATTAGATAATCTAAGTGTTGATAGAAGGGGAGTAAGGGGGCTTTCACAAATTCTGTTGTCAAAGGATAATAAAACAAATTTTCATTCTGTATGTTTGATATCAAAGCTGACCTCTAGTGGTTATGGAATAGAACAGTTGTAATGTTAGCTTTCTATATTCTATTTTTATTTTGGAATATTACTGATAATTTTTTTCCCAATCAGATGTGAATGTTTTCTTGAAAAATAATACATTCGAAATTATGAATATGAATTGTCCACAGACACCTCTAGTGACTTGAAATCAGTGGTATCAAGGAAAGGGAGGCTACTCTATATGAGGAACTACAGCAGCAATAGTGAGTCGAAACTCCTATGTCACAAGACAAATGCCAGATATCTCTATTTCATCCATAGTATTTATTACATCTACATGCTGAGTCTGAGAACGTTTTAGAGGGGACATATTCAGCTGCTTAAGACTAGAGGCAGTATGTTACAGTAGTCAAGACAACATGCTGCATCTGAGGACAAAAAACTGAACTCGATTTTGATGCTCAGGTTCTGTGTGTTTCAAAGTGAAGCTTAGCAACCACAGCTTAAGAGCGGAAAAGGTGCTCCAAGTCTGAACTGAATGTGCAGTCGGTATTCTAAATGTTTTTTTAATATGGGAAAAGGAAGGACTGACTATTTGAAATCTCAAGAAATAGTAAGGTATGAATTCTGAAAGGGGAAACAGCTACATCTTTTTTTTGTCTTCTTTTTTTTTTTTTTGCTTTTTAGGGGGTGGGGGTGTGGTTTAAACATTTGAAAGCAATGAAACCTGGCATAGCATATGCCACTACGGCTGTCAAAACCAGCTAGTTATCACCAGATAGAGGGAGAGACAAAGCTGACAGAGACAAAGCTGTTTCTACCTCCACAGAACTGGTGTGAGTGTCACTGCTTTCTAGGGCAGTAGAAAAATGGCAGCTAGGGCTTCAGGTGGCAGCAGCTTTCCCTCTAAATAAAAACAGAGCAAGTTAGCAGCAGCCAACCTTTTAAGAGCAAGCTCTCTGTACGGTTTCTTTGTCTGTGCTTTAATATTACAAATGTAATGTTCAACTGGCTTGTGAATTTCATTTGATATTTTTAGCAAATTGTAGTTGTGGAAAAAGATGTTTCCTGTCCTTCCCCTTAGCTTCATTTTGACTGTTTATTTAGAGTTCATGCATCAGATGGATTTTAACAAAGATCACTGATGATTTTCTGGGGTCCTCCTTTAAGACTTACAGTTACCACAGGCCCAAAATTGTGGGCATATCACAGAGGAGCAGATGTGGGGGATACTACATTCTTGCCTGATCATAAAAGGCTCCATATACTCTTTTATACTTTATTTTATCACTCCTTTGGGAACTAGATTAGTCCCTTTACTATGAGGGCTAGTTGGAGCAAACGTAAAGACAAACCACCTCACTTAATTTGTAGCCTAGGAAAAAAGTGTCTCTAGAGTGCATGGATTACATGTGCAAATTCAAAGTAGGAAGAAATTGCCTCTAAATAGTCAGAGGAGATTTTGGGTTGAGATAACCTTAGAATCAGTAACAGCTTTTACCTTCCCTGTTGCTGTTTCTTGGTATATGATGACTTGAAAAGTTTCTTTACAATACTGGTTGCTGAAACAGGCTGACATTTTGGGCTGTAAAAACTGGTTACAGAAATACTTTAATCAAAACAAGGGAGGTGAGAAGGGTATCTCCCTAGTTTCAGCTTATTGTTGATGAACGCTCTGGCATACTTCAGAGAGTTCTGGAGATCTGACTATCAGTTCTGCATTACAGCATAGTATTTTAAATTATTTTTAATAACTGATTGTTGGAAAGAGAATAATCTATTAAAACAAATGTCTGTTTTAGACCCAAATCAGAAAATGCATGGATATTTGCAAAATCAAATGCAGTACAAGCTGTTGGGGTGATGTCATTTGGTAAGTATTTTTTTCTGTATTTTCAGTATTCAGATTAACTGTAAGAAATTACTTCATTTAATATTTTGGACCTCAAAATTACATATTTTTAACTGCATTTTTTTTAATATTCATGTTAAGCTGGCTTAGAAAAAAAATTAAGTTTATTTTGAGTTATCCATAGGTGAATTTAGTTGTTATAGTTTAAGACATTATCCCCATACATTGCCCATCTGTCCCTAGAGGCTATTGCCACTGTAGCAGAGACAGCAGTGTGTCATGTGAATGCAGCTCAACTGTCCAGGTCATCTTAAAACACCTGCACCAATAGAATTAGTCTAATTGATAAATTGAGGAGGCTGTGATCATTCTGCATTCTCTTCGATAACCTCTAACAGAAAAATCTTAGACTGCAATGCATACATTCGCTAGAGAGTGCCTGTTGTTTCCCTTTTCTCACAATGAACCATTCAGGTGAGTCTCAACTCACCTCCATTATCCTCATTCTAAAATCTGTTCCTTCCTGGAGGTTCTGGTATATTACTTCTTGTTAACACTGTGATAATCTGAGCCTCCCAGCGCTTGCTGCTGCCTAAAATGGATGTCATAGGAAGTCTGAAAGTAGCAAACTGCTCTGTGGATTTAAAAAAAAAAAATTGCAACTCAAAAAAACCCTGCAGTTGGGTTCTTAAGGAAAAGAAGAGCAGGAAGACAAAATAGAGGTGGAATGAAAGTGTGAAGGATGGGAAGCAGCATGGCATTTTAGGGTAATGTAATCAGAATCAGGATGAATATAAACCTTCATCAAATCAAAACAGTAAGTAGAAGTTCAAGCCATTTATCTTTGCCACTTGTTGCAGATTTAATGCTTGTATTTATTACTGAGGGGATTCAGACTGTGCTGTGTCTCTCTTACCTTGGAATATACACTCTGTGAATTTATTTTATATGCTTATAAGCATGAATTCATACATTAGCTTTAACTGTCATGTGTGTTTCAGCATTCATCTGCAACCATAACAGCTTTTTAATATATGGATCTCTGGAAGAACCCACATTAAAGAACTGGTCTCGAGTCACACATGTGTCTGTCTCACTTGCTCTTGTTATCAGTGTAGTGTTCGCTGCATGTGGATATATGACTTTTACAGGATACACAGAAGGTAAACTACTCGATCTCTCAATTTTGGTGCTTGCTGTAATCCTTACCTTTCCGCCTTTCTGTCTGACCTTTGCTGTTAATATCTTAGTGATTGTAAAAATGCCAAAATGACACTATGTTTGGACAAAAATAGTTAGGATGTTCCTTGTAGTTACACAACAATCAAAACAGGACTCAAAGATGTCAGCTACGTGCTAATAAGTGTCAGATTCCCAAGTGTAAGCCTCATCGGTGAAAGTCTCCTTTGAATACTCCTTATGAATACATAAACAAAATACTTCTGAGGATTAAACATCTATAATTTAGCTACACGGTCCACTAGCAGAGAGCAGTAAGAACAAAAATTGCCTTGATTTTTCTACAAGGTGCCTGACGTATTTTTTTACATTCTGCTGTATCTTTTCCTGTCTGTTCTACTATAGCATCCTAGCTCGAACTCTGAGATATTTCCTATCTTTACAATAGCTGTTCTGCTGTAACTAATCCTACTGTCACCTCTATATAAGTATACGGATATACATATAAATGTAAATAATCAGTGTTACATCATACATTTTAACATCATTTTGTTGAAGTGGAAAAGGTGCTTTCAGAAGAACAATGCATAAATTTCTTCAGTAAAAATACACATTTCATAAGCAAGCAGATTTTATGTTATTTAATAGTGCTGTTCCAAATTGTAGGAGAAGGCTTTGCAAGCTTTTTTCCTTTCCTGATGAGCAGCATGTAGTTGAGAACAGAGGAATTGTAGGATGGGGGTTACTGGTTGATCTGTCCTTTTTTCCTGCCTCTAGTGCTGTTTATGCAGAATAACTTACTGTCCTAGATGCAGCTGTAGCTAGACTAAGTGCAAATTGGCTGAGATGTTTCAAGTATAGAAAGCTCTGACTGCAGCTGTCCTTCAGCATATGACTCTGCTGTAAGCAGATTCCGTCTTACCTTCTGTCTCCCCTGCAAAATCTTTTGGCTGTTTTCTCTAAAGTACACCTTAGTGCTTCCTCAGTGCCATTGTGATCCTAAAAAGTAGTAAATCATAAAATAGCATAGTAATCGGGTAGAAAAGACCTGATAGATCAGCTGATCACTGTCTTGCCGTGTCTCTTGTAACTCAGAGATCATTATTCCAGATGCTTTGTGGAAACACTAAGAAAGATGATGATTTGAATTCTCTAGCAATGCTTTTGTTGTTAGATGTCAGAAGATTTGCTAGGTAATAATCCATCTGTTTATAATGGCCTTTTGGGGTCAGAATATTTGAAATTTTTCACCGCAGCTTACCAGCTATGATTAGATACCCTCAGGGAAATGCAGTTCTCCAGAGGTAACTCCCTAGTCTTCCTTGTGTAATTGTTGTTGTTCTAGGAATTACGTTTTTAAAGGAAATGTATCTTTTATATAGAAGCTTACTTTCTGAATCTGTCACATATTTATTCAAACAGCGTTTCATACAAAATCTGTGCTAAAGAGAAGATAACAGATGACAGATTCTAATGTGTATACGTTAAAATATTTTTGAAAGATAAATGCTGCTTGAAATAAAAACATTGCTACTAGTAGATAAGGTGAAAGTTCCTCCTGGGTGTAATTTGTGACTGTAACTAAAGATTCTTGATATGTGTTAGGAGAGGGGATCAGAAAGTCTCAATTACTACAGTAACTCCAGTAACTTACACTTCAATTTGCAAATAGGCAAATGACATGAAGTTCAAACTAACTGATGTTTTGCTATGCCTCAGGAGATATATTTGAAAACTACTGTAGAGATGACAACCTTGCTACATTTGGAAGGTTTTGTTACGGAGTTACTGTAATTCTGACCTTCCCCCTTGAATGTTTTGTGACCAGAGAGGTAAGACTTTATTACATTCTCCCTTTAACAATGTTGATATATATTAATAATATTCACACATTATTAGTACATATTGTAGCTGAAGTCAATGGTTGATCTGTAATAAATGTCAGCATATCCTATTCTGCTGCATGCAATGAGTATGAGGTACTAGTTGTACTGTTTAGATTCTGGCAATATAATGTTGTATTACATTTATTATAATATTATCCAATATTGTATTAATAATTACTTAATAATATCAGGACTGCTTAAAATTCCAAGTTTGGCATACATGCCGCTGTTTTTATTATGTTAAGAATAGCCAAAAATAGCATATTTATCATGCTTACTAGTTTTGCTTTATGAAAGTATCTCCATCTAGGAAATCCATCTGTTCAATAAGTAATTGTAAGTGTTTTTTCTTCTGTAGTGGGCAAGTGAGAAGAAAGTAGTTTCCTTCAGTTTCCTAAAGTTACAAGATTTGGACTAAGCTGTTTGCTAAGATAAAGAGCAAAATCAGGATTTAAAACTGTGGTTCTGTTTCAGGTGATTGCCAATGTGTTTTTCCATGGGAACCTCTCAACAGTTTTCCATATTGTTGTGACAGTAGTTATCATTGCTGTGGCGACTGGTATATCATTAGTGTATGATTGCCTTGGAATAGTTTTAGAGCTGAATGTAAGTGAACCTGTATATTCTTTTATTTAATATATCATCTTTTTATAAAACACTACTCTGAAAAATCCACAGCTCTACTGGAAATCTTATGTACTTCAACACAGTAGTCAGTAGAAATGTTAGTAGAAAAAAAGAAATTATCCATTGCTTCAAAATTGGATAATTAAAGGAGAAAGGAAGTTCAGGAAGTAAAGTTCATATGGTTGGGGATGGCTTTTAGAACAGTTCTAGAGATATGAGTGGCTGTGACTTACCAAATGTATTTAAACTGCAGTGGAAACCACTAAAATACTCATCCTAACTGTATTTCCGGACTGAATCTAGCATTTCTTTCTCTAATCTCTGCTTCTAGTGAAGCTGGCAAATTACTAAACACTGGCAGATTCTAATGACTGTCTTGTGCCAAAGAGGCAAAACACAAAGTGGAGGGGAAAAACACACACGCACACACACACACACACACACACACACACACACACACACACACCCACACCCACACACACACACACCCCCACAAAAAAAAAAGGACTGAAAGAACCAGAAGTTGCGAGACTACAAAGGTAGTACCTGGAATTTTTCCCAGCTTTGGGCTTAACAAGGAACAAAACTGAGTAATTTCATAACCTGAGTGTATGATTTTTAGGAGGAAACTGCTTTGTTTGACAGTAAACATTCCTGTGTCTGGTATCGCCTCATATCAGAGATGGAGCTTACCAGGCAGGCCACACAAGGCGCTTATTGACTTGAACCAGTTCTAACACATTTATGTGGCCTTTTTGCTTGGCTGGAACTGCATACAGTCTACTGGAATCCTAGACTACTAGTTACCAAAGTAGATTTACCAGATGAAGTCAGTCTGTTTTGGCACAGGATGTACATTTAATCAAAGGAAATGTTAAAAAAAAACAAAACAAAAAAAAAAAAAAAACAGTCTACATTTATGATAAACATTGTTTACCTTAACAGTTTACTTTCAATTTCAGGTCAGCCATTTTTAATAAATAAAGCAGATGTGGAAATACCACACCCCAGGATATAAAAGTTAGAAGGTAGAGAAAACTTATTAAGGGCAGCCTTTGCTTCTTTATAGAAATATTTTAGAATTACCTCCTTATGTCCCTGTCCACATGTATATTGCATGCTTATCTAAAACTGATGGAACAAAACGGAGGGAGTTGTTCTTTATGTTATGTGATACATGTACTTGTATGTATGTGATGGTACATGTACACTGTTCTGATCCACAGTGCAGTTTATCTGCTGACCGAGCGGTAATGAGTGATTTTGTAGCAGTGATTTAGCAGGTCATGTTTGCGCTAATATTACAGAACAGGTCTGAATGTTCAGATAAGCTATCCAATTACCCTCTATTTAAAATAATTACCTACGTAGTTCCTTCTCAGTTAATCCAAATTATAACTAGCTCAAAATAAACAATATTCCTATTGGTTTGGTCAGGATACATGTTTCCGTTAAAATCTCTCATTCATGGCATCCGTTGGTAATTTCTCTTTCATCTTTTTTCCCTCTATTTTTACATTACAAGTGTAGAAAATTCACCTGTGCGTGTATATACATGCCAATAAAAGGATTTAAATGTGTGCATACATACACACATGCCTGTTCCATCCAAAGATCTGAATACTGGTATAATGAACCTAATTAACTACGTGTGCCCATATATGTCTATATATGTGTATGTGGCTTACATTTATTATATGGTATAATATGTTAAAAATGAATTTACACCAGAGAGCTGCCAGTGAACCTTTCTAGCGTGAATAAATGTTTGTGATTCCTATTCTGTAATTAAAATTTTTAAATTAATCACTCAAAAGCAAACATTCCATCAATGCAATATTTTTACCAGAGAGGCCTAAGCAATTACTCAATAGTCAAGCTGATAACTTGATTCAGTTACAAACAGAAGTTGATAGCCAGGCATTTGAGTGGATAGCTCATATCTTTTGTTGGTTTTTTTTTTTTTCCTTTTTAAGAGAGAATTTGACAATACAGCTGTACACATTTCTTAGGTGTAATTGTGCTTAGAAAGATTGTTTGGTCTTGATATGCACCGGTAGAGGGGAAAAATGAATAGGCAGAGTTTTTACATGTGAAAGAAAGATGATCCGTCTTCTCAGCAGGCTTTCTGTCCAGCAGAAGAGCTGTCTTTTGGCTCTTCACCACAAATAGCATTTGCTGCTGTTTCTCTGACTCTGCTTACTTTTCCCCTGCTTTCTGGTTTTAAAGCACAACAAAAGTTATTGTGTTTGCCCTGTAGTAATTCCCTAGGGAAACCATTCAGTCATTCAGGAGTTAAGGGTCTACGGGTTTTGCTGTGCTATTCTTTCACTGGGATGCTGACTTGTGTTGCTTCACATACTTGAGTGTCTCAGTTTTTATGAAGAAGATACTTTGTGCATGTACCTCTTTTGATCTCTGTACTCATCAGTTAGCAGCTTCATGTTAGCTCACCATAATTAAGTTGAAACATAGTGTTTAAGTATGTGACAAAGTAAATGTTCAGAATTTCTGCATAAAAATGCTCTTTTGGCATGTAACTCGTATGTTAATCTGCAGTGGCTTTACTATAAAAAGCATTTAAGCAGGTGTTTTTTATTTGTCTCTATCTAAGAGAGCATTTAAAAGAGGAGCTGAATTTTTAATAAGAGGGGGCGTTTACTCTCTCAAAAGGAGCTTTGCTTTCATAGGGATGTCAGTGTAAATGAGGTCATAAATGTAAAACTTGATTAGAATTCTTTGAACTCCTACATGATGTTTCACTTTTTTTTAAGGCAGTATTATATCTACGCTCCTACATGGATTTAATAGTACTTGCAACATAAAATATTATTCTGTATCAGCAAAGCAAAAGCACTTAAATCCGAATTATTTCAAGTAATTTTACAGATATTTTTGCAAGTTATGTGTGATTTTGAAAAGAAAGTTTTCCATATAGCAACACTGGAAAAGGCCTCTATTCTCTGGCTTTATTGTTGCATCAATCTAATCACAACCATTTAAAAACGTAGGGGTTTGTTCTTTATATCTAAATATATATGCTTATGAGGGTTTTTTCTATTGTTTCCCACACACAGGGTGTTCTGAGTGCTACCCCACTTGTTTTTATCATCCCAACAGCATGTTATCTAAGACTGTCCAAAGAGCGATGGAACCATTCAGATAACCTCATATCCTGCCTGATCCTTGCTGTCGGTGTGCTAGTGATGACAGTTGGGTTTGTTTTGACTATCTTGAATCCCCAGGAATGTAGCCATGGAAAAGAAATGTTCTACTGCTTCTCTAGTAATGTTTCTTTTCGCAACAGTACACTTCCACCATAGGTCGCATGCCAGTCTCCAGACTAGATCAGGTACATCTCACAACAAGCCATACATGTCAGTTTAAACAAGAGTGGAACAAAGAGCTTTTATGCTTTGATATGCACTAAGAATTTTAAGCTGTGTAACAATATTTACATACTTGGTTTTATGCTGCCATCCTTTTCCAGGTAAGACTTAAGTTTTAGCTGTCGAAACAGAAATTCTCAGAGGTGCCTTTCAGTAGACGTTACTTGAATAACTTGCAAATCTATCAAAAAGGCTGCATTTTTTTTAACTTAGACTGCAATGCTGTTTAAAGCTAGAAATGAAACATGAATGTAAAGATCTCCCATGTTTCGTTGCTATCATTTAGTTTTTATTAATTTTACAGTCTTTTAATGTATATTTGTTAGCACACAATAGTATGGAGGTTTTTTGAAGTCCTGAAAAAAAGTATGTCTCAATCTCTCTCTCTGTATTAAACTTCTGCTGTTAAATGGAAAGACCTCTATTAATTCTGTTGTTGATTTTGCAATAACTCTCCTTTAGTGCTGAAAGCATCCCTTATATGGGCTCTTGAGTTAAGGGCAATTTTGTATTCTGACTGAACTGTAACTGATACAATTTAACTGTAACTGGTACAATTTGTGGTCTTCCAATTAAAAGATTTTCATGAATAAATCCACGCAGGTGAATTTAGAGATTCAAGTAAACGGTCTTTGTAAAAATGTCAAGATTGACAGAGAAGGTGACATGGGTAACAAACACAGCTTGATTCTTATAAAGCTATTTATTATCTCTGAAACTGGATTGAAACGTTGCTATATGCCAGGCACGTGCAGCTTGAGCAAATTGTGTAAGAAAACTTTCCAAACTTGGTTATCATTCTAATCCTCTGATTCTTTTCAATATATAGCTATTGATTTTGTCATGGTTTGTTAAATTTTGTGATTTGTTATGTTCTCCAAAATTCATTTAACATTAAGGATTCATGTATGTATATGTCCATATATACATATGTATATATAAAAATACACACACACGCATATGCCTGTAGCATATGAGTAATTTGAAGCTGAGAATGAATAATATGAGTATCCTCTATATCAGTGCTTGGATCTTTAAAATATTTTGTTGTCAAATCAAACTTTTTACTTTGAGTTAGTTTTTGCATTGTCGTGATCATTGTGGTTCCTTTTACCAGCCATTTCTTGACAACTAGATTCATGATGCTACTCCTTTTTTGTGCTGCTAAATGAGGTGGTGATGGTTTTTGTCTTCAGTTCATCCTGCATGACAAAACTATTTCATTGGAGACTTCTAGCTAAATAGATCATTAAGAAAGGATCGCTAGATGGTGGTAATACTCATAAGAATAACACTTTTTAAAAGCAGTGCTTTCATAATAGAAGTTTTAGGTATTGTTGGGGTTTTTTTGTGGTGGTGGTGGGTTTTTGTTTGTTTTGTTTCTTTTTAAGTTGTAAAGCTATGAGCACTGGGAGTGCTGTTCTGCTTTAATTCCCCTACATAGAGTCAGCTTTGAGGGTGATTAATTTATCTGCTGTCCAAGTACCTGATACTGTTGTCAGTGAATATTTTTCATCAGTATAGATCCAGCAATAGCTGATTTTGTCTTACCATGGGTGAGTAGTCATTGGGTGGATTCCCCTTGTTCTGTGCCAAATGGAGTTAAATAGTATTTCCTCATGACAGCTAATGAAATCTTTCTGATGAATCAGAAATCTCTCATGAGCTTTTCTCTTTTCTTATTTTTTTTAATTTCTTTTGTTGTTTCAAGTACTGATTATAAGCTATCCTTGCTTTAGAGGGTCAATGGAATAATTTATAGGATGCATTACAGTATTGCCTGTTCAACTTAAAGATTCTACTGAGGGTGTGTATATATTAAATCATGTTTACATGTCTTTTATGAAGAAGTCTTTCTATGCCTTTCTGCTTTATAAATGCAGATGTAAAGAAAATTTGTTTCATGCCGCTTTGTAATTTGAAAAGTGTAAAGTCTGAGGTAGTAATGGTCAGTTAAATGCTTCCATTGCTGATAAAGCTTCTTTTGCACTTAAAAGTTTCTTTTGCCAAAACTAATTGCATTCATGTAATCATATGTTCATTGGTTTTCATTCATGGATTTGTCAGGTGACAATGGGGCTCTCCTAACATAAGTATACTGAAAAAGGGAAGTCAGACGTCTTGAATGCCAAAATCTAAAGTTAACTGCTATTTGGCTTTATAGAAGCTATGGTTCCTTCCTTTCCAGTATTACATACTGTAACTTACCTTTATTGAAATGGCAAATAACACTAACCTGCTATATGATCTCTTAGGACCTAGGAGGTCTGAAAGAAGCACCTTTTTATTTCATAATAAAAATTGTGATAGTCAGTGTTTTTTGGAAACAGTTAAGACTCCCCAAAATAGAGTTGCATCTATCATCAAAAGCAATACAGAAAGCTTTTAAGGATATAAAAATAAAGCTGTTATAAATATGACAGTAGGTAAGGCTTGATGCAACAAAAAAGAAAGATAGATAAACTTAAAAGGAAACATTGCAGAAAAAGAAAGTACAACCACACTAAAGAATTACCAGCTAATATGCTTAATTTAAGCTTCAGACAGAACTGTCTTTCTGTGACTTAAAAAAATAAGGCAAGAGCATCAATTTACAATCTGGTAGTTTTAATGGAGCTCACTGAGAATGAATGAAAAGTAGTTACTCCCTGTGTTATGCTATTGGACAGACTTTTGCACTGAAGAGTAGCTTTAGATTTGTAGCTATAAAGTGGGTTTAGTTGGTAAGCTAGAGGTATTTAGCATTGCTTAACTACGGAACAAATCACAGCCTCTGGCACTTTATGTTTCAATATGATAAAGTTTTCTTTCTCATCTCAATATCTTATCAGATTTTTATCTTTGTTTTTGCTTGTTAACAGTGCAGTCTGGGGTTTGTTCTAGCTTTGTAAAATCCATGGGGGTGCTCTCACTGGCCTCAGCATGTGCACGATCTCACCGCTATCATAGTACTTAAAGCAGAGGTATGTTGTGCACATTAGTGGAAGGAGTGTGCTGGAAGCAGCGATGTCCCCAACTTCAAATGCTCTGTGGTGACAGGACTTCACGGAGTCCAGGCGCAGGGAGAATAGCAATGTTCCACAAGCACTTGCTGGCAGGGTTTTCACATCAAAGGCTGGTAGTGTGACTCGCTATTTCTTCCAAGTTCCTCTCTCCAGCTGAGAAGGCATTTCAGGACACCAGATGTACAGTCACCATTCTTACAGGAGCTAAGCAGACTGTAACTTTCTAGAGCAGTGTGCTTCTCACCAGTCACAGACTTAGGCATATTCATAAAATATTTTCTCCGGAAAGTTTGTCAGATGAGCAAACCCCATGTAGTACTATAGACTCCTTAGAGAATTTTCCTTCCTCCTCAAGTTTCTCTATGGGAGGGGGCCACAATGTCTCAGGTTTGATAAGTGGACATAATTCTAGATATTTTTCACACACAAAATCTTTATATCTGATATAACACATCTTATCTGGAGCTGATACAGGAAGGATATTTACTTAGTAGATAAACTATTTAGTATTTGTGACTTGGTAGCAGACAACTTAAATGTGGTGTGAGGATTTATTTGGACTATGTCTGGTGTAAACACTGAATAGAAGTTAGGGAGAAAGATGAAAAAAGTAGCAGACTAAACAAATGTATTGTAAGTGCAAGGCATGGGATTGAACTCATTCCTATAGCAGGAAGGAGGGAGAAATCAAAAAACAAACATAATGCACAGAAGTTTAATGTTTTTATAGTAGTTCTGTTACATGAAGATTTTTAAGCAATTCATGAGTTTCAGCCTAGAAACTGTGTTGCAACAGTTGTTGTTTGGATTTTTTTTTTAGAATTGGCATGAGTTCTACAAAGTGAAGGGTTTGAATTCAGGCCAGTGAAGGAAATAAGTAGTTTTCCAGTTTCTGTCATTCAGTGCTATTGGAGAAGATGAGACTCAGGTGCATGCTTAGTACAGATTCAACATTTGGCTCAAAACTCTTCATGGAGAGAAATTAGATCATTTGATTATTCATTTTTCTGCTTATTTTTCTGTTCCCTTTTAGCTAAATGTTGAATCTAGGTGCTTCATAAAACAAGACCATATGGAAAAGCTATAGATGCTGTAAAAATAACATGCAGCAGACATTCAAGAAGACTTCAGGAAGGTCTGAATTTTCACGTGTGGTTTCCTAAGGAGGCAATTTCAACACTGGAAATTCACAATAAAATTAATGGACTTACTGAATTCATACAAGTACTGAAGTAAGGAGTTGAAGACAAAAAGAAAGTTAGAAACGAGGTGAAAATTACTGTTAGACACTGTAGGAATAAATTACAGGTGTCATTCTGTAAAACCTGCATTAGGTGGGATTGTGCAAATCAGCTTTCAATGCCACAAGCAGTACACTTGGCAGGCTCAGCTGTAGCAAGTAGAAAGCTCTATACTGAAATAATTCCACACAGCCTGCTCCAGTTACCTCCTATTTTCCTTTCATTCTTCAGCAGTGTCCTTTGTCTTGATGGCAGCAGAAAAACTTGACAGTGGCAATACTGCTGTCTTGCCAAGACTTAGATTTTGTGGTGGTATCTTGTAAACACCTGTCATGACTGTTGTTTCTAGAGGCAGAGGCTATCTTTTTTTTTTTTTTTTTTTTTCTTTCTGTGTTCATATGCTGCTTAGTACAGTGGCTTCTGATTGATGACAGGGCCCCCTAGGTGCTGTAGTAACATAAGCAGTAACTATTGTTCTTTGGCCATATTGTGCTGTTTCTCTATTATTATATTTTGTCCCTATCATGAATAACAAAAATATGTCACTGGGTGACAGAGGGTCCTTTTGCTTTTATTTGTGGTTCAAATATTTTTGGGGGAAAAAAGGCTTAGAAGATGTCTCCATACTTGGTTCACTGCATTTTGTGGCTCTTCTGAAAAGGACACAGGTGTCAAATACCTTATTTATGTAGCCAAAGTGGTTAGTAGTTATTCTAGTTTTTGTAGTGCTGCATGAGAACTCTTGTGAAAAAGCAGTACCCTATTATACAGAATATGTTCAAATACAGGGCAGTCCTGGCCCCCTTGGAATGCTAATTAGCTCATCAAAGGAGGCATGGCTGGGGTCGCATGATATTTGATGAAGTGACAGCTGTCTAATTTTGGCCTTCTTTCATATCAGCTAATTTGGAAAGATAATTTTGAGAGCAAAAGACAAGTAATTTCTTTTAAAACTAAAACTGCTTGGATGAAACGTAAATTATTAAGATAGACCCTACAGGGCGAAAAAAGTTACATGATTACAGGGACTTATATTTAAAACTCTTTCCCTTATACTGAGCACTAGCTTTTTTTCCTTTCATCCTACCTTCATATATCATAGAAAATGAATGTTTCTAATGAACTTCAGCGAGTAAGTTTCAGGCTCTTTTCTATCATATTGCAAGAGAGATGTTGGCTGAGAAGAGGCAAATACAATTACCTTTCTATGCTCTTTGCTTTACTTGACTAGGCACTAACATTAAAAAAAAAAAATCCTGGAAAAGAGATGATAAAATGTGAGCATATTTAAACAATGTTCAGATCACATAAATTCACTTCTGCTCATTTGCTCCTTCTCTTTCCATCTTTTCTCTGTTTTATTTTCTCACAGAAAGTATTGTCTGTCTTTTGAATCAGGTCCATTATATTGCAGCTCAGAGCTCTGATCTGTGAAGCATGAAGTCTTTTCCATCTATTTTTCTTTATGTTAAAATTCTTAGCATTGATCTACTACAGAATAGTAATTGTCTTAAAATAACATGAGTTTTCGCTGAAGGATTATTACCTTCCCAGGACTATGTAGCTAGCTGTCTTCCAGAGAAGAGATAAGGCCCTAAAATTAAACTTTGACGGAGGTAAGGTATAAGACAATACTATAGCACAGTGTTTTGCAGCGTTTTAAATTAGTGGCATGCTGTATGCTGACACCAAACATTTGTAACAGTGCTAGTCTGCCTGCAGTGTGAGACAAATGATGCTCCTAGAATCCGTTCATGTATTTAACAGCATATATTAAATCTGTTTCCATCCAGTGACTGGGCAGTGGGATGAAAAAAAAAAGGTTGTTTCTTCTAATAAGACAGTTATTTTTAAACTATACAAAAAGATTATGGTATAGCCCGTTTTGTGCAGAAATCTGATTGTCAAAGAACAGTTTATAGCATGCTGGTCCTTCCAGAGTGTTCATAAACGATCATGAAGCCTTGCCTGGAGAGGTGGGACAGGTGTGAAGTTACTCAGTTACCACAGGATAATTGACATTTTTAGTCTTTCAGAAATCCATTGTGATTTAATCCAGGTTTTATAAAAGGGTAGTCGTCAATGTTGAAATGCGAGTATGTATTGGTGGGACATCAAATAGTTGCTGGCGGGCTCTGTTGGACTTGTCCCAACTCTGGGAAAAGCATGTGGATGCAACAATCTTAAACCAGCACGTTGGATAGAGGAAGTGGAGCTAGACCCTAGAGGTGTGAAGCACCACCAGTTTTCTTAATTTAGGTTCAGCTACCAAAGCAGTGGGAATCAACAGCATAATACACATTTCGTCCTCGTAATTCCTCTCCTCAGCCTTGTGTTCCCAGTCCATTGCATTAAGTCGTTCATGGGGCACTGTAATAGGAAAAGACCATGAGAGTGAGTGAGCTGGATCAGTGTTCTTACTTTGCAGGTAGAGAGATGAGAGTGTGAGAGGCTTTAACAGAGGGAATAGCGTGGCTGTCAGTCCTGCAGATCTGCAAGTGGACTGAAGACCTATGCTATTATACTTCAAGGTGAAGTAACTCATTGTGAAACTGGATAAGAGACCCTGTTTGTTTGATTTCATGCGCATGCAAAATGCAGATAACATGGCATAGGAAGTTTGTTATTTTAAAATAAGAACTGATACTTTCATCTGCTTTCTGCAAATATCCAATCTTGTATTGCCTAAGAATACCAAGGGTAAAGATACTAACACTTCTGCTTGCTGTAAACAAATTCAAACTTTTGGAATTTATTTAGTCGGCTCTGTCTACTCTGAAGTCCACTGCAACTATTGACTAAAAAATCAGAGAAATGCAGAAAGGTGCAAGGAAACTTGAAACTAGTCTTTCACTTTGGCAGTATCTGCTGTTATTAAACATCAGCTGAACCAGGAAATCAATATAAACATTTAAAATGCAAGTCTTCTTTAATAGATAGGAATACTGTTTCCTCTAATACACACATAACTCAATCTGTAACAGTAAAAACTGTGGATTTCTTAGAGCAGAATTAGCTCTAAAAGATTCTCAGAGTTCTGTTGCATGCTAATTTGTATTATTAATTGGTAGTCTGGTAGTCTGTTCCCACTTTACTTTATTAGGGTGCAGTTCTTCCTTAGATGGATGTTCTATTGTAATTTTTTTCCTTGGAAGACCGTGAAACTTGCAGGGGGCTTCCAAGAGGGCTTATATCTTGGAACTAAAGCAGGATGCAACAAGAAAAACATCCTGAAACTTTAGTAGGGCATCAAAAGAGGAGCGTTCTGGAACTGAGGAAGGAACATTGTTGAAAATTGCAAATACTCCCAACTGGTGGTTAATGGTTCCAAAACTAGAGCCAAAAAACCCCCAACATTGTGCTTGTTGTGCTATAGTTAGATATGAGCTGGGAACTCACTTGGGCCTCATTTGTAACATCAGTATTTTAACAATGTAAACTGCATTTCATTGGACTGTATTTTTAAATTGTTGAGATAGATAAGAATGTTTTGCAAGTAATTATTGCTTATGATGAGATTCAGTAACTTGTGCAACCACTTCTAGCCATTTCCTATAATAAGTGGGATGGTGCCAAATGTAGAATTATAAAATAACAGATCCCCTGCATCAGGATGTCACTAGATGCTAGACAGAGTATCATGGGACTGGTACGAGTTCTGGTGTGAAGAATATCACTCTGACCCAAGAGAAAGAAGTTGTTAGTGCAAAAAGATGCAGAGAACTAGATACAACCAGGCAACTAGATAAACTGTTGTGTTTAAATTTTTAGTTAACTTTCTTTCTCTATAGAACGATTAAATAAAAAGTTGTTTATGTATTTTCATCGAGTATATCTGCCCCTTTTAGAAAAAAGAAAAAAACATAAACCAAACCTTTAAACTGTGTTTTGCAAATGCAAAAATAATGTCTTAATTGGAATCTTAAAGGAATTGCAGAAACATTTCTGTTTATGTTATTGCAGAATCTTCACTTTTGGACTAATTCTACTGTCAGTATTCTTGTAAATGGAACTCTGTATCAATACCTTTGGGATTCCTGCAAATTACTAATAGGTGTTAAGAATTAATTGCACTTTCTCTTTTTAGAACCATCTTGATCCAGACTAACAACTTGGTTTTTTTTTTTTTCTCCTGTATGAAGTGTTAGTGTTCCTTAAAGTATTAATCACATTTCAATTCTGAAAGGACTCCATTCATGAACAGTAGTGTTCTGCGTGCTCTTTTACTTGAATGTAAATTTTTGTGAGCCTCCACAGGGAGGAGCTCCTGAACGTGTATGGTTAACTAAAAATGCAGAAGCAGTCCTATTTACTTCACCATGAAAAAAGAAAAAAGGTCTAAGTGTTTGGAATACTGTACGAATCAAGATGTTACTCTGACAACAGTCAGCTGTGAAATATTGACCATTACACAGAATATACCCAGATTGACTACAATATTCTGGGCAGTAGACAAAGCAATTGTGGAATATGAATAAATTAATAATTCAATTGGTAATTGTCAGTGACTATTCAATAATTCAGTACTCAATTAAATAACTGTTCAGCATATCAACGGACCGGCATTTTATATCTAGGTGTTGCAGGTTGTACCTTCAGTTTGATACTGAAACTAATTTTTATTTAAATTATTTGATATTAAAAAATACTTTACTTCATTATATGTGTTTGTGGTATTTGTTTGTCAGAAGCATGGGAAGAAAGTGGCAAGATTCAAACGCTCTCTTCTAAACTGGACATTATAAGGTAATTCAAACTGGGAATAAATTATCTTCAGCAGAAAACGAGTATAGATTTCTTATATTACAAAATATTTTGGTAAAATGCAAATTAATCAAATATTTATTTAGTGTTCTAGGGAGAAGGAGAATAGAATAAGGCTCCAGATTTGCTGATAGTTAACCCCATCAGAATCCAGGCTCCTAACATGGGACTTTGTCATCTTGTCCTAGAGGAAATGTCAGGTCTTTCTCCTTCTGGGATGGAGTAAGGAGAAAGACGGGAAAAACAGATGGCACTGTATTGCTAGGAGCAAGACGTGAGCAAGAAGTAATCATGATGATGTATTTGAGGGTGAGGTTCTATCTTGGTAGATTTCTCTAGAATCCTTTCCAGTAGTATCTGAGAATCTGCAAGAAATAAAAGATGGCAGTGATGCCTCTTCTTTCCTTGCTGACAAGAGTTGTGGTAGGGGTGACATATGGTACGTTAAGACTAAAACAGTGGCCAAGTTGCTTTCATTTGCAGTGTACTTTAGAAACCTTTTCAGCTTTTAATGGTGTCGCTGTGACAGGCTTATCTCAACTTATGTTAACCGCAGAGCAGCTATTTTAACCTTTCCAGCACATCTCCTCTATAGCCGTCCATTATTACATGAATTCTGTTATTTCCTCTAGTATGATGATAATGCATGAGTCATGGGAACTTTTAATAAATATATAACAAAATAAGTGATAAGTCAACACAGACCTGATCTGTATCTGGATGTCACCAGCATTTGAGAAATTTGGTTGTCGTTTTAGAAGCAGACCAGCAGATGGTGCTCAAAAATTAATCACAGGGTAACTGAGTTGCGATGATGCATTTTCAATTCATTTCTTTTTCTTTTTTGTTCTTTATAGAATGGTTATTACACACATTTCTTAATTAAATTCAAATGTGAATAAGGATGGAAGAACAGAGTGCACAACACTTCTTGGAAATCAATCTCTGAATGCTTACTATTTTTCTTCTAGCAATAATGTTGGTTTTAATTTCATAATTTATCTTATTATATTACTTGATTTCAGTTCAAATGTTAACAGTTTTATCTTAAAACTCTAGCTTTCCACCTAATCAGACTGAGATGGGTTGCCTTGTAGATTTAAGAATAATAATAATGATATTTGAAGGGGTGATGGAAGCTGCAGGTGATAGTTATTAAATTTAAAAAAAAATTAGAAAAAGTCCCTGCCTGAACTGCAGCCTAAGCTGCAAATATATACCTGTAATCGTAAGAGCCTTAGGACTTTTGCAAATCAGAAAATTCAATGCTAATTTCATATTCACAAAGCAAGCATTGGCCTGTGTTAAAATGCAGTAGACTTAACATGCTCTGCCATCCTGTTAAGTCTCAGTTTACGGCTGTGACAACCTGTCGACGTGCTGTATTCTAGATGCTGTGAATGATATGCCCAGGTACTTTGAAAGCTGGCAGCTTTTACAGTCCCCGCTTTCTTGGATATTTCACTTGCACACACCTTGATAAATACCCGCTTCAGTTTATGCAACAGAGTGTGAAAAGGAACCTGGCTTGGGAGCTTTGGTAAACCCCACTCAAGGTGTATTGTCTGTCTTTAATTAAATGTATTGGCAAGTTAATGAAGCTGGTTTGTTTGAATAGTAAAAGCTTAACATTGGCAGTAACTGCCTTGAGGTAGCTGTACTGGAAAGAAGAGAGTTTTGAAAAAGAATCAAATATGTGACAAATGGTATACTGGTGGTGGCGTTTTGTGAAGGAAGAATGAATTAGACTGGTCTTTGGCAGGACAGGATGTATACAGTGGTAGCTTGTGTATCAGTGGAGGCAGACTAGAGAACTCACAATTAATCTAAGAAATATCTGGCAAGTAACAAATTTTGGGTTATGTAAATTCCAGGAAAATACAAGTAGAGTACACGCTACAGAGGAGTTTAGGAAGTAGAAATTATATGTGTGTACCCCGCCCCCCCAACAAAAACAAAACCACACTACATTCTTTAGAAAGGAGAAAATGCAATTTAGAAACAGGAAAAACTTAGAAAACAGATCATTTCCACAGCATGCAAATAAATCAAGGTACTTGTCTTTGTCTCTTGCGGCTAAGCTCATTGTTATAGACTTGGTCTTAAAGATAAACTTTACATTAGTGTTTCAACAAATGCATCAGGGGAAAAAAGTAAAGACTTATCTGCTCTGCTCTCTATTAGGTTGCATGTAAAAGGAAAGGCATTGATATAGGACCTTCAAAACAGCATTTTCAAATAATCACAGCTCTTATAGTTGCTCTGTATAATCCTTAGTGCTTGGCACACCTGCAGCATCCATGAGAAGGGTGTCTCTGTGTTAAGTTTTCCGCTGTAAACTACTGAGACTGCTGCATTTCCAGCAGAAAAAAAAAAAAATTGCTAAAATATAAATTAGGATTCAATTGAAAACTGTGTAAACATACATACAATGTGATTGTCATGGACCTTAAATGTGACTTAAGATCTTTGATAGACTGAGAATGAGTCAGACTACCCAGCAAGTCCAAAGCCATATATATGGAGACTGACTGACTTTCAAGTCTGCCATAGACATGAACAGAAAAAGAAAGGTATTTTTGTAACTGCCAGTGTCACAATAATCCAGTTTGGAAGTTACATATGCTGTGACATGTCTTTGAACTCAAAGCTGATCAAACAGTTTTCTGCTCCTCGGTTCTTATTCTGCTGGCAGCTTAGGCTTCCGGATGTAGAACACCTCTCTGCTTTCTCCCATGTAGGAATGAAGTCGTTTGTTCATGTTTTTAGTGAACAGACAAGCTTTGTAATGGTGTATATTGATTTTGTCGACTGTATACATTACCTGAACTTCCATGGCAGAGTTAGGGACAAGTACAAGCGAGTCGTTTATCAATACAACTAGAATTTTTGAATGCAGCTATTACTCTGTATTGCGTATGAAGTTAGAACTGCAGCTCAAATGCAGCTTGAAATCAAGGCCATTTGTTAGAGTGAATCTAACCTGAAGCAAAGGTGTTTTGGGCATGTTCTCATGGAAGTGGTCAGGACCTCCTTTGGAAATAACAAAGATGATGATGACTATTAAAATTAAGCATGGCCATAGATTTTTCTTTGTCACTTTGCCATCCTTTCTTGGTTTTGATTTTTAGTACTTTTCTTGTTTTGTTACTGTTGTTGCATTTGACATTTACTGCGCTCCACATGGTGTCTGTCAGCCCTCTTATTCCAGTAAAGACTGTGTTTAAAAGCCTCATTTTCTGCTTTAAATTCATAATAGTTTTCAAACAGCTTTATTCACATTCATCTTTGGCTAGGGGATGAGATCATTCTTCTCTTAAACTGAGTGCGTATATTTATATTTTTGTTGATCTCATCCACAGTAGACTTGGCCAATCGGAAAACCAGCATGGATATGCTGAGATGGAGGTCATGGGGCCGAATGTCACAGAGTTCAGGCATGCGGTAGTGCTGACTGCTGTTTTTCTGTGCAGAATAGGAGATCACTGTGACAGAGGCTCTGAAACCTCTGGCAACATGTAGCAGACAAAGACAACTGTAGGTTCAGAGCAGGCATGTATAAGCCTGATGGTTTAGCATCTGTTTCAGTAATAGCTTCAACAGGAAGCTATTTTCACCCGATGCTTGTGGGCTACCTAACATATGGCGTCTCCCACACTAAATTGGCCTTTCAGGAAAATGCAGTATTGATTACCTCAAAACCTGGCTCTTGGTGTAGGTTATTAAGGCTTTAAAGAGAGGGGACAGGTCTCTAGATCAGAGGCCACATGGCACAGAACTGGATGTGTCCACAATACATGTCAGCTGGCCCTTGATGTCCCCTGGAGAAAATAAAATACTGCTCTGGCTCTAGGCATGATTTGTGTGTACATGCACGTGTGTGCGTGTGAGAGAGAGAGAGAAAGATATTTTTTTTCAGCTCAAAATATTTAAAATTATATGAAGGATGTGCAGCAGCTCATGGGACCGATAAACACTCATAGATAGCGTTATACAGAGGGTATGGGAAAGGATGCTAGCTGGTACAGGCAAACCACACCAGAAGTGTGGAAACAATTAAGCAGCATTGATGAACAAGGGCTCAGGGTTCAATCTTGCTCCACGTTTCTATACAATTCAGCAGTATAGACATATTTATGACTGGCGAAAAGTCTGTGATAGATTATTACCTGTCTATCAACGATATCAGAAGATACCAGTGTACCATTTACAATTTTCAGACAATGTCAGTAGAGGCTAATAAGGATTAATGTAGAGTTGTTTATTTAGTATCTACTTAATAAATAGACAAACTGAAATCAATCCCAGAATTATCGCGGTTTCTTGTTCTACCTGCAGAGGGCATTCATACTATTCAGTATGTCATTCCTCTCCAGGTGACAGTGAATTCAAGGAATTATTTATGGTTATCTCAGTTAAGGGTGCGTTAATCAGGAGCAGTGTGATACTTAGTTTAGTGAGCATACCTCTCTTCTGTGAAGACTCTGAAAATCTAAAGCTGGGGATATATGAAACAGCTGAAAAATGTGGTTGTGAGAAGAGTTGTAAGAGATGGTCAGAAATTTTTGTAAGCAAAAATACCATTTTGCTTGCTGAACTACTGTTTCATTTTAGTTGTAAAGTTTTTTAAACTATTGTTATTACCAACTTCTAAGCCTTTGCATTTTAATAATTTTTTGCACTTACTTTGTGCACAGTGCTAAACTCAAAATCCTTTTCAATAGAACTACTCTACAAAGCTTGCACTGAACTTGCAAAGAGCAGCAAAACTTGCAAATACAAATATTTTGAAAAAGACATAATGAAATCAAGCTAGAGCCTAGAAAGATGGTATTTTATTTTCTTGGAACCAAGAAGCGTAAGAGGAAAGAGATCATTATATCAGGGCTATTAACCAAAATATTTTTCAAAGCATTTGTTTCAGTTTTATTATGAAACTGATTATTGTAGTTTTCTTGAAGAGGGAGCATGCCCCTTTGGGAGGCTCAGGAAGTATCTTCGTAAAGGATCTCCCCATCCTGGAAGTGGTGAGGGCAAGGAATGTAGACTAGCTGGAAGAACAGGTCTGATAAATGGTAACCCAGGCCCATTGTACCAGACAATGGCAACTGCTGAACAAACACTGGCAGGGCAGTATTAGTCTGCACAAGAGAGAGCTGAAGCACAGAACACTTGAGATCCTATTCATGAGATAGTTGTTGATCCTTAGGTGCCTCTGGAAGGGAAGATGACTGCTAGAAAGTTAGCAGTCTACAATAGTTGAGAATAGAGCTGTAAGAAACAGAAAAAGAGAGGAACAGGAGTTTCTGCCCCTTTTTGAGACTAGTCATTCTACTTTTGGGCATTCATTCTTATCACAAGCCATAAGACAATATTCTGAGGAAGTCTGTATTCATTATGTCAAAGTGACTGTGAAGTATGTCACTGAGAATCCAGGGCACCGAGATGAGGATAAGGTGCCTGTCAGGAAGGTCATCCTTGGCAGCAGGCGCACCTGTATTGGCAGAACACAGTATCGCTAGAACTGCAGTTTCCTTTCATGTAATAATCCAGCGCGTATTCATGAAACTGAGAGTGACTGAATGCTATATTCCAGCTTCTAAGTGCCTGACAGCTCTCCCTTTGGATGCATATATTTCTCTAGTCTCTTTATACTGTCACAAGCTGCTTGACACACAGCTTTCTCCTCTGAACTCTCATCAGCTCTCTGACAAAGCTTATTGATTATTCCTTAGTGGAACTTACATAATAAATATTGAGTGCAATCACTGCAGATGGTGTGCTAAGACTTGCCGCTCTCAATCATATTTTTAATACAGAGGCCTTTCTGCTTATTCACACTTCCAGTAAAATAGTTTATGAGCCTTAACAATTTGAAAAGTCACTAGGGTTTCAGTGATTGCCAGGTGGAAGAAATTCAGGAAAGCTTTTCTTGCTGTCTGACACAGAGCTCTCTTGCTGTAGAATCCCCCCCCATCCTTACAATAGGCTCTATAATATTTTAGTAAATTATTTTTATGATGCCTAGTACATGCATTTAGGTATGGGAATACAAAAAATACTCTTGGGCCTGCTGGGTCAGATGTTGCTCAAGAGATTAAATTGCAACAGTTACCTGATTTTTGTATGCCTCTGGGTAGTGAAAGGGAGGACGGGAGGAGTTGTTGGAACTTGCTGTTCGTTCTAAATTTGGCAGGGGATTCTACCCGTTTTATTATTCCTCTTTTCTGTTTCATGTACTGCAGATTAAATACACGTAATATTCAAGCAGGATCTGCTGGTGCAGTAGGTCCTGAAGCAAAAAAGGAGCCAGATTTCTAGCAGAAGTGGGAAAAGGCATTACCACCCCATTCCTTTACCACCAGTTCCATGGTGGCAATTAATAGATTAGACTATAATTCCACGGTTCCAAATGGGTCCCATTTTTTGTCACGCCTGCTATGTAAATGTGAGGCCTGACTTAAGAGGTGTTGAGGTGACTTTTACAAATCAGTAAAATCGCTGTGTTTTTTCTTTGGACAAGGTGAAACCGTTAATAATCTCTGGAAAGTACATTTGGCCTTGATGAGACTTCTCACTTGAAAATGATAAATTGCATGCAAAAGTTAAACCATGTACAACAATCAGGTCCTGAGGTTTTCCTGTAACTTCCAGCATGACTTTTTTTCATAGCTTGCTTTTACCAGCTACTAATTTTCTCCTTCCATAAATGAAATCTTTTCTGTTAATCTGTAACTGAAGTAGACTGTTTGCAAATGAAATGCTACCGTTCTAATCAGATTGCTGTCTACTACGGCATTTTGCAATGTGTGGTACTTGCTGGTATCTGGCGCAGCCTGGAGAGATCTTTGGAAAGGCAGGTTTGCTGGATAAACACAAGGAGTGAGCTGTGTTGCATGGACGGATTTAAGAAATATTATTTCACTTTCTTCTTCTCAGCATCAGGTTAAAGTTGTCATGATTTAAGCACATTACAGATTCCTGGTATTCTCTGTCATATCATATTGAACTGTGCTATACTCTTGTTTTTTACCTGGATGATATTTGACTTGCGCAGTCATCAGATAAAGCTTCTGGATTTTAGTCTTTTTTTTTAAGGAACTGCATACAACTTAGATTCCTGTTTGTAAGAGTTAGCTACAGATAATTGCTACAGCTCTAAGAGAAGATCCTCTTCACAGCGGCTGCGATAATGAATGCCGAATGCTGCCCTCACTATCTCCCCTATTTTCTATTTTGCTGAAGATTGCAAAGTGCTTCTTTTCTTATCATAGGCCCCAGATTTCTAGGATTCTTTCACAGAAGTAACTTTCAGAATATATCTTGTGATTTAATTTGGAGTTAAGAGAGAGACTCAGTTAAAACTAGAAAAATGGACATGTGTAAGGATAAAACTTCAATATATTACAAAATTTTTGCTCTGAAATCTGCCCTCTGGCTTTTTTTTCTCCTTCAGCACTGTGGTTCAAATCTTTCTCTGAACTTAGACAAAACTGTGGAGTATGTTCAAAAATGAGTGGTGTAAATCTTTATGAACTAAAGTTTACTTTTTGTCAGTAAACTTTTATTCTGTAACAGATACAATTTTTATCATAAGAAGGATTAAAAATCTGTTATTTTATTGAAAAACATGTGCAAAAATATTTTCATTTATATTCAGTAATCATAGAATCATAGAATGTGTTGGGTTGGAAGGGACCTTTAAAGGCCATCTAGTCCAAGCCCCCTGCAGTGAGCAGGGACATCTTCAATGAGATCAGGTTGCTCAGAGCCTCATCCAGCCTGGCCTTGAATGTCTTCAGGGATGGGGCCTCCACCACCTCTCTGGGCAACCTGTGCCAGTGTCTCACCACCCTCATTGTAAAGGATTTCTTCCTAATGTCTAATCTAAACCTACCCTGCTCCAGTTTAACACCGTTGCCCCTCGTCCTATCGCTACGTGCCCTTGCAAACAGCCCCTCCCCAGCTTTCCTGTAGGCCCCCTTCAGGTACTGGAAGGCTGCTATAAGGTCTCCCCAGAGCCTTCTCTTCTCCAGGCTGAACAACCCCAGCCCTGAACCCACCCCTGAACAATTCCAACCAAAAATTGCAGTAGTCTAGGTAATCAGAAATTCAGTTGTCTCTGCTATTTTAGTTCGAAAGACCTAAATTCAGATTCACATTGACTACCTTTCAGGCTTACATAGGAATGATGCCTGCTTGATGAAGCTGCATTATTTTGCTTCCGTTCTTTTCATACATTAAGACAGTAACAAATCTGATTGCCTGCCTCAGATAGATAGTTGATCAAAGTCATTGGAGCAAAAACCTTGAAGAGTACCAGCGTTAAACTCGGTCACTCTTGACTAAGGGTGAAATCATGGCAAAATTCGTACTGCACTTTTCTTTATGGACTCTGCATTTTTTTCATTGGTGGCATGTGAAGTGGAAAAAAGGTGGCTTGAAAAAGTAAAAATAAAAAAAGGAATAGTTTATTTGCTAGAAATGATGACAAATAGTTATTTAGATTTAATTATTTAATAGATTAAAGCCTTAGTATGCAAGGTTAATGATCTGTCCAGCCCAAGAACATTATTTTTACTTGTGCCACGAATCTATTCCTGTACCTTTGTGTTTCTTAACCATGTAGTCTGGCCTTGCCGGACATTTTTACCTCTTGGTTCTTTTCGTCTCAGTCTTCATATTTTATGCTGAAAATTGTCAAGTTTCTTTTTAGCGTTGATAATCACAGTCTATGTTTTAAAACCATTTCCTTCTGCCATCACAGGAATCTATCTCCTGAGCCACAGTGCAGCTCTATCTCCCTGCTCTTTTTCATTCACTTTAAATGTTTTTAAAATTTTCTGCCCTTGGGCCAAGGATTTTTCTAAGGTGCATCTTGAATTGTTTAAAACGGGTTATGCAGCAGGGTTCTGTCTGTAAAATCAAGAGAGGAGTTAGTTCACTTGAAAAATGGTTGCGTGACTCAACCCAAATTGGTAACATGTTGGAGTCTACAGCTCATTATTTCTCAAATGCAGTTTCATAAGCAGTAAAATAAAAAAGATTATAAACCATTTAGGGTGACTCTCTATTTCCCCTTCTTTTTTCTCCTGCTTCTGCATTTGGGCAGCTCAACTCTGTTTCAATCTTTTCTCTTTAACTGTTTGGCCTGAATAGACTCTGATGCATTTAATTAGCATAAACGTGTTTATCTTTGTGAATCTTAGCTTGGAATGAAGCCCAGGAACTTGTATCTGACTATAATGGGCTGACTTTTAAGGTTCAACCAGGTCAATAAGCATTTCATACACTGCTAGGGAGAGATAAAACATCTCCTTGTCCCAGTGCTGTCACTTTCACACACACTGGCCTCAGAGTTGTTAATAAGGCCATTCAGCATCGCCACTTTACATAGAGCTTCTAAAGTCAATACCCAAGCAAGCCATTCAGCAGAGCTGTAATTTACCTTCTAACACCACCGAACTGCCTTTACCAGCTCTTTGAATGCCTAATGCTTGAAAGGTGTGGTGCATTACAATGTAAAAAATAGGACTGAAGGCAAAATCTTGAAATAATAATTACAGTAGGTTCAAAGAAACCACAGACATCTATAGCACTCCCTTACCTTTATTAAAAAACGAGGCCTTTCTGTTTTAAAGTCAGACCTCCAAATATATCTAAAGAACCTCAGAACATAGGAATGGCCTCTCTACGTCAGACCGAATGTCTTATCTGGCCTGGTATCCTGTCTCAGACAATGACCAAAAATGGATGTTGAGGGAACACTGTAAATGAAGGGAAAGCATATATACTTCCACAATTATTCCTATCATCCAGCAATCTGTGGTTCAGGAACTTCCTGAGCCAGAGATGGTGCTTTCTATTTAATAACTCTTGATGGATTTCTTTTTCATTAACTTGCCCAGTCTTCTCCAGGAAGAGATAGGGGAGATAAAACTGGTGCCCTTTTCATTTTCTAACCTTTATTTCTGGGAAAAACATTGGCCCCGTTCCACAAAGACAGAAATAGCTGTAGTGCTGTTATAGCAGCTGAGTGGCCTACGGCTCCAGAATAGAAGGACGATGGCAATTTCACATCTCCTGGCATAAATGTGTGACACTGGAGCTACACATTGATCATGGAGTGGGACTGACTGATGCATTCAAAATCTTTTTGCTGTATTTAGTTGGATTTTTTCTTTTCAAAGGAAAAGGTTAAAAATACCTTTAACGAGCTACTTAAAAGTTGAATCTTGAGCTCTTGTGTGATTGCACTGCTATGAATAAAACATTGCATGGTCTTCTAAATCTGGTATAATTCCCAAGTCAAATTGTTTGAGCTAAGGGCACATCTGTTTGCTGGTTCCATATGGAACATTTAAAGCTCTAGCCTATCTTGTTTATTTTTTTACTTTATTTTTAATGAAAATATCTAGACAATTTCACGCAACCTTTGTCTCTGATTAGTACACAGTACTTAACTAAACTAGAGTGAATTAATAGATTTTAATGTACAGTAAAAAGCAATGTAAACTGCTGCATGTATACGTAGTAATTAACACGTGAGAATTCTAAGCGTCATTATATTTGTTTTTATGCCATAGTAAACAGAACAAAACCAAACTAGATTGTTAAGCCTTTTTTTCCCTCCTGACTGTGTCAAGATAAGAATGAAACTTTCCAAGCTGTGCCATACTCAGTGGATAGTATGCAGTGACTTTAGCATAGCGGTTTGGAGGGAAGGAAGAATGAAATAGCAGCAGCTCTGATGCCAGGAAGAGTGCTTCCCAGGGTGTATAGACACAATCGCTCATTCAAAAAAAATGGGAAAACTAATGCTAGACAATGCTCCATGCATTTCTTAAATAAAATTAAACTTAGCTTAAATTAGAAGCATTTCAAGATGTTGAATATATACACTGCAGTTTGGTAAATCGATAGCAAATAGGCATGCATACAAGCTATGTTTTTATACAACACACACAAAGGCTAGACAGCTTTCTCAGTCCACGTTGCCATAGGCTTATTATTATGTATGAGACTATTTTGCTGCTTAATGACCATTTTTTGTTTACAGGGTAGATACAGTGATATATATACTGGTGCATCCGTACCAGAGAATACTTGTGCTGTCCTTGAGCTATCCTGTCCTGTGTGCTGCTGCTAAGCATAGCCAAAGAGATAAAGAATTTAGCTTCTATGTTCTCCAGGAAACCTGGCTCTGGAAATGGCCGTTAGCCCATGCTGAGCTTCACGCAGCTGCTAGTTTCAAACTGTCTTTGACATGTCTGCACAAGCTGTGTTGAATACACATAGATGCTCACTAACGAGGTAATTCTGTAAGGAGACACTGGCAAACTGCAGAGTCAAAGCTGGGCTTTGAAATTACTTGAAATTATTTATGCGAACTCTCAAACTCAGATCAGTAATAATTTTCAGCTAAAGACCTCAAAGAATTTCTGCAGCTGATGTTTCATCTCCCCCCCGGTGAGGCAAATACTAGACATAAAGTCACATTCAGCTGTAATACACAGCCTTGAGCTCCCGTCCGTGTTCATTCTTGCTTCTTAGAATCATAGCGATAAGTGATATACTTGGGAAACGTGTTTGAAAAAGTCGTGGGAATTATCACAGTTGGTAAACTCTGCCAGGTACTCTGACTGAAACCTTTATGTAAGTAGCTCTTCGAGACTTTTATTCAAACGTTTATTGGGAAAAACAATCCAGCTTTCCAAAAGATTAGAGCACTAATAATTTTTGGACCTATGAAGCGGCATATGTGCCTACAGTATGACTTAAATAGAACTTGGTGCAGTGTTGTATTCTTGAACCCGCCACCATTTGAAGGTGGGATGAGCCTTTTTTTCCAACAAATAGATTTCTCCAGGTCCCTAGAATTCACTGTATGCACATTTGTGACCAGAATTATCCTAGATCTGTCTGTGCTGAACATCTCAGTACCATCTTGTGTTTAAAACGGACACGATAAATACTTCCCTTTGGAGCTCTGTTGGGGGAGCTCCGTTCCAGCAGTAGGTCCCTAAAGCATACCTGAATAAGCGCAGAGCTTACAGAGAGTTCCAGAGGAGGAGCACCTCTTTCCTTTCTCCTCCCCGATTATTAAATTGTCTAATCAGAGCACACAGTTCATAACATCCGAGTTAAGTATTTAACCCCCTCTCCGTACTTCAAAAGCATCTTAACATATGGCACGAGATTCCACCTACACGTATGTAGTGCCTCAGAGGATGTCCAGAAAGCCTGAGCCTTATAAACTTACCCAGGCTAGTTCTGAGCGAGCTAGCTAAAGTACCAAAAGATACAAATTTGTGCAGCATAAAGCTTCCGGGCTAATACGTCTTGCTTTCGTGCTATAGTATAACCATAGCAATATAGCTTTCAGGACCTAAAATAATTCCTCTCTGATAGCTTAGTTATTGCTACATTTTCTGTATCTCTGCTGAGGAAATTCTCAAATCTCTTTCAGAACAAAGTGTATTTTTCTAATAGGAAAAGGAGATTATGTTTCTTGGTGTGTTATTTTATGACTCAATAAGACATAAACTGATGCATTACTAATCACTTGAACATATATTGTGAATGTATTTTTTTCCAAAGCTGTTTTTCTTCATAAATATTTTTAGTGTTTAGACTTCACAGACATCAGTGTTGAGGATTTTTGCACAACATACTTTCCTAGTTATATATGAACATTCCTAATTTGTAAATTTAGTGCATGATAGAAATTTAGTGAACTTGTAGTTCCTTCTAAACCCTAGGTAAGATTAACATTTAAATTCACTCTTATCTACCCTTCATTGCAACTATCGTGGTTAACATGATTTGAAAGCATTAGAGAAAGCTGTTTTAAAAAATAATTAACGTTGCAACAGGATACTTCAGGGCATATGTGATTCTGTATCTTAAATCACTCAGTACTCCACATCATCTGAAGCTTTCTAATATTACTCAAATGCAAAGTTATTCCCCATGCATACCTCACTAATTGTTATTTAATGCATTCCCCAAAATACTGTTCAACAAGCAAAATAACTTACAAATCATGACATGTAATGTGGTAAAACATTCACCTTGATGATCCAAAGGCAAAAATAGAACACTAGCAGAGTAAAAACAGAACGGTAGCAATGGGAATGCATCATAGGATCATGCTAATCTTAAATATGACACAAAAGAACAATGTATCTCTAAGAAAGTAAGTGCCCATAATGCACACATCAGGAGCAAAATATATTTGGGACGCTATTAATGAAAGAAAAAAATATTTTTGAATCTGACCCTGGATTTTCTATTATATGTAGTAGCAACTCTCAGGAAAACCCTTTATAAAAGGCAAAAATTACTTAGTCCTGTATCTGACAGTAAATGGGGTACCTTTTTGTGGTCTTATTTGTAGTTCATCTGTCAGGCCAACGCACTAAACAGAAAACTGCATTGCCTACAATTTAGAATAATGTGATCCGTCTCCTTCTCAGGGTGAAACCTGTCTTTATGTATGTAGATGGCCAGCATAGATATGACCTATGTATAAATTATTAAAATATAACATTAAACAGAAAGACTAAATGGCGCTATGTGTGTAATCCTGTTTAGGTTCATGGAGTCTGTGATGCTTTAATTACTGTAATTGAACTCCATTGCAAAGCAGCACACCAGTACAAACCCACCTGCAGGGTAATTTTAGTATTGCTTTGGGTCACATAGATAGGCCAGTACTAACTTGAACTATTTTCTACTTTCTCCTTGTGTAACAGGAAATAAATCATTCTTTTATATATTCCATTGCACTAGTCCAAGTGGTCAGGCAGTTGGACCAGACGATCATTGTAGGTCCCTCACAACTGAACTACCCTACCCTACCCTACCCTACCCTACCCTACCCTACCCTATCCTAATTTAAAAAATCAGTAGCCCTACCATAAACTGAATACAAATCCATCAACATATTGCATATGATGTCTTTATGCTCAGATGTTTACCAAATCCATGTCTCAGTACCCTACTTGGTAAGTCTCTGATGCAAATTTTGAGCCTACTCATTTAAAAACCAGTTTTATAATTTTCCGTGTACTTAAATATATAGCATCCACCCAGGCAGTTGCTTTTTATTATTGTCATCCAATTTTCTTTAAGATCATCTGCTGATGAGAGTAGAGGATACAACTAGTCGTGATATAAAGTAGTGCTATCCCAGTTGTGCTGTTAACTAGCTGTGATTTTAGCAAATTGTGTAATCTCCGGACATCGAGGTTATTAAACATTAGAAGTAGAAATAATAATTTTAACTTATTTATGGTGGTAATGTTTTACTATTTAGAAATGCTCCCCAAGAAAATGCCTGCTATTCCTTTTGTGTATTTATAGATGAGATGTGTATAGTGTTCTTCAATTAAGCACACAGTTTAGATGGGCACAAAAACCTGTCCCTCTGCCTACAGCAATACTTTCAGTGGCAGTATGCATGTGTGTGCACGCTTCCCAAAACCTCACCCACATGCTGGAATGCAAACACAGAACAGGCAACTGTTCAACAGGATGCGATGTAAGCCCATTGCCTGCTCTGTAGAAAAAAATTACATACAGATTTAGTTTTCATTTAAACAAAAGCAAGAGTCATATAATAATTCTTTGTTTTATGTTTACGCTATAAGGGTAAAAAACTGATTTTTATCATGTTTATTATACTGGCAAAATAAAGCAGCCCAGCTTTCTAATATATTTTAATTATGCATCATAAAATTAATTTAACAAGGAAAACACCCTTTGATTCCATATTCTATTTCACACCTACATTGCACAATATTATTCAAAACAGCTACTGTGTGATACAGTATGATTTTCTATGTACAAAACTACATTAAGAGAGCATTTGGGTTACATCCTTAAATCACGAAATGCCACTAATACACTGTTACATATGAATAAATTTAAAAAGAAAGCCCTTGTAAACAGACCTTTACAACAGTGAAAAATATTGTAAGACTCCTGTGGTCTCTTTAACACTTCTAATAGCTTTCACCACAGGCAATAATAGGCATACCTGTTTGAAAATCATATGGTCTATTACATTTCTACAGCATCTTTCATCCCAAAATATTTGTATTCCACACTTCTGGCACCCTCTTGAACTGAGGAGAGCAACCACCAGCACTGTCCTACCGTGTGGGCGGAGGCATGGAGATTTCCCCAAAGCCATCTAGGACAACTCCTGACTGTTATGAAAAATGCGATGGGATATTACTGCTTTTTCAGAACAGGGAGGACTTTGTTTTCAGTAATTTAACTTGTATGAAAACCCCATACTTAGTCAGCTGCCTGGAACTCCACGTCTCTACCTAAGACAGAGATTCTCCTTCAAATAGCAGTTGGAATTAACAGTTCTCGCTACAAGCTTAACTTGAAGGTTATGCTAACAGTAATCAGAACTGGGTATTAATCTGCAAACATTTATACGGAATATACAATAGCACCAAGTACATTCTCTGGCTGCAGCGGGTGGCGACTTGTCACGGAAATTAATGCCTCCAGCTAAATGATTGTTTTACCTCAAACCATGGACAAAGGATGACATTATTGCAACTGCAATTAATAACCTGTGGCTTCATTAACTGCTACAATGATATCTTCACAGATCAGCTTGAAAAAGCTAGGGAACTTTTCTTTAAGTGATTTTTCTTTCAACTACTCAACTGGAGAGACATGAATAGTGTATTAATAGCCAATTTACTTGGTATTCCCTCTTGCAGCCTTATGTTTATTGTGTATGAGAGTGACATGTACTTTACACAAGCAACATTTTGAGTTCGGGACAAAGTTGTGAACTTTTTAAAAATAGAAAACTGAAAAAAAAAGAGAGTTTGAGTCTGTTAACATCTTATGAAACTCTAACATGGAAATATTTCTATTGCTAGAAACCGAAGTGCCATAGAAGTCTAGAATTTGTTTTTAAAAACTGAGATCCCTAGGACAAATGGTATCTCCAGTATCTTGTAAAACTCTCTATTTTAAGTCTAGTCATAAAACTGTCACTACAGAACATGGCCTGCAGGCACTCAAGTTTAGAGCCTACAGTGTTTCTAGTGATCAGCATTTCAGAAGCGCTTAGTTAACAACTGCGATTTGAACAGGAGAAGTAGTAGTGTAAGAAGTATAACCTTTCCCCTCTTAAGTGAGATTGGCATTATCCAGTGAACTGCTTTTTTAGATAATTCCACAGTCTCTATTGGAAATTGCCACCGCTAACAATTTTTTTTAGGTTATTTCCCTGATGTCACTTTTCTCCCTGGCATTGCTGAGTTTCTGTTATTAGCCCCTGTGAGCTATTCCATAGGTTGTAATCTTCATGGCATTAGTACTTGCCAAAAGAATTAGACTATAGCATGTAGTGGTTTTCAAATGAGATTTTAAAGAGAATGGCACCACAGTTCCGTATCTGTTGGTGGTCCAGCAAAGTTTATTAGAAAGGATGACAACATCACACCAGCTTATGTAAATATTCTAACTAATATACAATCAGGTCTTCAGTCCAGTTGAAACAGCACTATAGTGTTAGATCTTCACACCTTTGCAACATGTGAGTTTAATTACCATTTAGAAGATGCAGTCACTTCCAAAGAAGTAGCTGGTTGGAAACAGGAACAGTCAACATACAAAGGAATTATAGAATTTGGAATCACAGAATTGGCCTAGGTTAGAAGGGACTCATCCTAACCTAGGCAGTAGCCAAACAGTTTGAGGAGTGTGAGAAAATAAAATGGACTGTCAAAAGAGAACAAGGATCAGAGACTTACATAAGGCCTTCAGTGGGATTGTTCTGGAGATTCTTATTGATCAATTTTTTGAACACTGTCTCTTTGAAAACTGGACTATAGAAAATCCATCTGACTCATCAGTGATTAAGTTTTGGTTTAAGAAACATACACAGATTAATGGGGCGTGCCTGATAATGGCATGTGGTTATTCAGGGTGTGAACAACCTCTACAGTCTGTCAAAACAGGCAGCTTCAGGGTTATTTAATCTCTATTGAAGAAAGAGAAAATAAAAGCAGAAGAAAATCTTTATTGAAGAAGCACAGTACAAATGAGAAGGGCATACAGGGAGAAGCACAATGTTATTAAAGTACAATATCTTATTATACTCTATACAGTATTGTACTAGACAATGTCCATACTATGAATACTATTAAAATAAATGGTCAATTATAATATTTTTCCCAGATATATAATCTTAGAAATAGTCAGAAAAAAGACATTTATACTAGAATGCAATGTTCTAGCTTTTCCGGGGGGGGGAAGATAAGTGCTTCGTCGTTGGCTGTTTTTCAACTTGTGTTAAGCACTGGCCAAAATATTACCTGCGTAAAGAGTTGTATTTTGCTGTGCAATACCCGCTGCCGGGGCACAGCTGGAACGCTGCTCTCCGCTGACTCGGGGAAGCAGCAGGTGCCGCCGGCTCTGCTCGCTACATCCTGCGGGGGAGCAGCTTGCCGCGCAGGGAAGGCTGAAAGTGCCGCCGTGCTCAAAGCGCAAACTGAAGATGTAGCTGAAATCACTCCGAACGCCTCCCCGCGACAGGGGGAGGTCAGCCTGTGCTCCAGCCAGCCCAGGGGAGCAACTGCAAGGAAACTTCAAAGCACGCAGGCGGGGCAAGTCCTCGTCGCGCTCGCCGACGGGCACACGGCGACCTGGCTTCCACCGCCGAGCAGCAGCAGATCCAGCACTGCGGGCGCCGGACCCCACCGCGTCGTCCGCCCGACGCCCGTGTCCCCCCCCCGCCTGGCTCTCGCTCCCCACCTGTAGGGGTTTCGCCCCGCGCCCTGGTGGCTGGAATGGGGAAGGGCTGAGCCCGAGGCAGCCGCCGGGACGCTTTTGCTACGGGGAGAGGAAAATTCCAGCCGAGAGGAGCGGCCCTGCCCCCGCTGGCCGTGACAGCCCGCGGCCGGGGCCGAGCCGAGTCCCCGCACCGGCCGGGCCGCCGCTGGAGGGAGAGCCGGGTGTGTGGAGGCGGGCGGGCGGCGAGGGAGGGAGGAGCTGGGACGGGAACAGGGAGTCTCTGTTTCTCCACGGGTGCCGGAGCGGGGAAGGTTCCGCGTTTCAAGTTTCTCGCCGCGAAGTTTTGTGGTGTTATTTTTTTTTTTCTTTTGTGGGTGTTTTTTTCCCCTCCGCCCAAGCTGTGGTTCAGCGAGCGGCCGCCCCGGCTCAGGGAGCCCGGCGGAGCCGTGTGCGTGGCCGCCGCCCCAAGCAGGCAGCCCCATGACCGCCCTGTAAACAGCGGGGAATGCCCGGGCTCGGGGGCGAGGCGGCGCTGGGGGCGGCGGAGCGGGGCCGTCTTCCTCAGCCCGCCCCGAGCAGGTGAGGCGGGGAGCCGAGGCGCCGTGCGGGCGGATCCCAGCGGCTGCGCCCGCCCTGCCCCCAAGAGCCGACCTGCGCTCCCCCAGCCGCCGGCATGGACGGCCGCGCTCCGCAGGCGGTCGCCCCGCCGCCCCCAGGGTAAGCACAGCTCACCGGACGGGTGGGAGGCCCGGCCGGCCCCAGAGGGGCGGCCGGTGGGGGAGCCGCGGTCCCGCCGGGCCGTGCGTGAGGCCGGGTGAGGTGAGGTGCGAGGGGCGGGAGGCCGCGAGCTGCGGGCGGCGTTCGGGCGGCGGCCAGGGCCGAGAGGCGGCTGCCCCGCGCCGGGGGGCCGAGTGCCTGTGTGCGCGCCCCTTCCCCCGGCGGCGGAGGGCGCGAGGCGGAAGCCCCGCGCGGGACCGCGGCCGAGCCGGGAGGCGGAGGCAGATGGAGCAGCGCGACCGTTAAACGGCTGCCGGCGCGGCGGGAACCGGCGGGCGGCGTGGCGTCCCCCGCGCCTCGACGGTACCTCGGCGGGTTCCCGTGTCTGAACAACGGGCTCTCTAGCGGGACGGCGGGGCCTGGCGGAGCAGCGGCGGGTGCGGGCTGTAGGGCCGGCCCTTGCCAGGGGCATTTCCCTCAGGGACGGGCCGTGACCCGCCTGCCGGCGTCGCCGTCCGCGCTGCAGTATTGCCAGACACCGCTAGTGCGGTACCTGTCGGGGAGCGCTTCGTTGTCGGTCTCGGCTCCTCTGGGAAATCTCGCAAAGGCGGTATTTACCGGCCTGGCCGTCTGCAAGGTGTGCCTGTGCCAGCGGCCGGCTCTCGGTGTGGGAGAGCCGGGGCTTCTCCGGGCTGTGGTAACTGCCCGCGTCCGAACAGGAAAAAAACCCCAACAAACAAGCGGCATCTGTTGTGAGAAGTAAAAGGGTTGGTTTGTTTTTAAAGCCTAGGCTCCTCCGACGAATTGCTTGTAGTCTGTCAGAAAATGTAGCTTTAAAGAATGTAATTTTAAGTCTTAGTAAAACTACCCCAGCTACAGATCGGGAGGAGGAGGGATTCCCTTTCGAGTTAAGTAGTCAGGTGTGTTTGAAGAAAATTAACTCACTCAATATTAGCTTAGTAGAAACTTTAGGGATTCAATGGAGTTACCTTTAAATAGAAGGGACAAAATACATGGTGAGTGTATTTTTTAACACCAAGACTTCCTTGAAACTTCCATATCGTATGCAAAAATGGATTAATTGGGTTTCTGACCAAATGAATACAGGATGAAGAGGTGCAGTTGATGGTAATTTACTGTAGTACTTGCAGTAGCAATCAGATCAGTTTGAAGTCATGGCTGTAGTGAATGTGGAAGGCTCGTAGAGGAGGTGTATTTATTCACTTAGGGTCTTGTGGCAATTCCACGTTTATGTATGGACATTGAGAAATGAAGTTCATGTTTTTAATTGATGTAGAACATATAATTACAGTATAGATAATTACTGCATATTTAAAACCTCGGTTATGTAAGCTCAGTTGAGAGGACTGAGCGTGTGAGAATAGAGCGTGATACCAGGTTAGGAAGTGACTAAAACAGTAATGTCTTGAAGATCCTCAATTTTACTTGTGGGCAAGAACATGAAAACAAGCGAAAAGGCACAGTTACAAATCTTGCTTGTTCTGACAGCTTCTCTGGGCCTGTCGCCTGCCATAAAGCTGTTGGTTATACTGAATTTTGGCTGCTGCTTGACTTCTCTAAGTCAGGAAGAGTCGTCTGTTCCCTTAATGTGACTTCAAGCATCTGTCAGCATTCACATCTCAGTTTTGAAAAACATGCGGCTAACAGCAGTACTCATCTGCCTTAGCCCTGCAGATATATTTTCAGGCCTTTTATCAGCTGTTCTGATATAATTTGGTACTTAGGAAATCAATTTACCATTCCTTTCTTGTTGCAACAAGAGTTCTTTATTGGCAGTCTTAATTATTTCCTGAAGATGGTCTCATTTGCTCATCCAAATGCTGGATTTGAGGGGAAAAAAAATCCGGATATACCAGCAAAACCAGCAACTCCCAGTTTACTGAAAATGATCCACAGATATGTTTTTTGAGTAGTGAGCAGTACTGTAGTTCTCTCTCTGAGGTGATAGGAAAAAATTGTGCAATCTGGGAAGAATTCAAGTTGAAATAGCAATTTTCTTAAAATGAATTGCCAAGTGATATGATACTGCATTATATCCCTTCTTAACCTGTCTAGCCAGGTGGGCAATGTTGTTAATCCACAGCTGAAAAAATTGTTTACCAGTAGATGTGTTCTTAAATCATTGTTTGAAGTTATGTGGTGTAATCACTGATAACTTTTCACTGTTTAGAAAGTCTGTTTATGCTAACTGCCAAGAAAGCTGGAGATGTTGAAGGTGTTTTCTGAGTTTTCGAGTGTTGATGCTTATTTAGCCTTGGAACTTCTATATAACTAAATCATCAGTGGCTCTTCAATATGGAATTTTGTTATCAGTTCTACGGGGACAAGCTTTGGGAAAGCTTGTAATTATATCCTGGAAGACAGTGTTTTTGCATGCAGGATTATGTTTTCCTATTGAAAAATTGTTTAGTAAAACCAGTTGGGGATAAAAATGTTTGCTTGAATTTGGGGAAAACATGCAGGGGTGTATGCCAGTGTTATTCTCATCATACAATCAAAGTCAATCAGTAAAGATTTTTAAAAACAGTCTCTGCTGGATTTTTTTTTTTTTAAATGTGTTGAACAGAAGGTGTGCCCAGTAACTAGCTGGAATTTTTTGGAATATGGTGAATAGAAGGTGTGCCCAGTAACTGGCTGGACATGACACATAGTTTCTTTTGGTAGCAGAAGAAACTTGGCTGGACCTACTTTTAAGGCATTTTATAGTTCATCTATCTTGCCTTGGGTCTGAGCAGCACTCATGACAGTGTGCTCTTGCCAGGCCAGTTGACACAGTCTGCTCCTGTTCATCACAGAGCTGAATTGGCTTTATGTATTGGCTGTGTTATGGGATGGTAGGAAAATGTGTGTTTTAATACTTTTAAAAAAAAAAAAAAAAAAGTGGCTGTGTTTGTTATCCTGCCTCTTGAACACAGTTTTCCTGCTGTTGCTGGATAGCAATCCTGTACCCTGGATTAAATACACTTTTGCATTACCAGGTAGGTTAAGTAGACTACTAAGTTTCACTAGTTGACACAGGCTTTTAACACGATGAACTGTGTTGTAAGTTAATATGCTGTTAAAATATTGGAGCAAATTTGGATTTTGGTAAATGAAAGATTGATTTCCTTTGAAATACTGGCATGTGCATTGAGGTCCACCTTTAATTTAATTCTAATAAGTTTCTGATAATTTTTCATTATTTTATTTTTTCCCTTAAATCATACTTAAAGCTACATAGCTACTTTCAAAATAACAGCTTCTGGCCTGCTTTACCTAAGCAAACCCCTTTGTTTTGTCATTTTCTTTTTGTGTGTCTAATGAACACATGCTTAGGAGATGCAGCTGCTCTCCAGGGGATGAAGATAGAGATGGTTGTATTGGGGGAAGGAGAGCCAAAGTGAGTTTTGGTTAGCTTACTGCCAGAAAGACTCCTCATGTGTGTCTTCATGCTCCAATTCCCTGGTTGCCTGGCCTGGTGAATATATTTGAAAAGTTCAATAAGAGGAACAGGAGGGAAGTCCTTTTTTCCCATGGTTAGGGCTGTCTGAGGAAGTAAGAGATGTTTTCAGAAAGAAGAAGAAATATAGCTTTTTTCTTGTGTGTGTAACCGTTGAGTTTTTATCAAATCATTTCAATCAGATTACAGATCTCTGGAGGCATCAGCTGTGGCTCAGTGTTGAGAAGTGCCTGGTATCAAGCTTAGAATACTGATATGACCTCTCTTCCTCTCTTTAACGTTGCTGGTTGAGTCGGTTCACAATATAGCCACAGGTTTGTTCAAGTATAAATGAAAGTCCTCCCAGTCGTGGGGTGTGGGATGGGACAGAAAGTGTAGCAATAGCTTCAAACCAAGCATTCTATTGCCAAGCCACAGCAGCAGACCTGGGGCTGTGGGGGGCGCGTGTGTCTGAATTTGCTGTTTGGTGAAACTTAGGGCCAAAACTACATTTTTATCTTGCAACAAATTAGCTGTTGCTGTTGCTCTGTATACTGCATTATTGTACACACTTGTGAATAAATGCAAGACCTTTTGTTCTTATGCTACTAAATGGTAGCACTATCTAGGATCAGATGTTAGGCTTGCATGGGTCTAACAAGCAGTCTGATCTTAGATGTGCTTATCTCTTAGACTGAGGACCTCAAGATAAATAGTTAGGTTATTTTTTTTTCTCACACCCATGACCCTGATGAAGATCAACTAATTGAGCAATAACGAAATGGAAAGAACTTGGAGAATTTGTGACTGTAGAGTTTGCTGGTTGTTTGAAACAGGGAGTTAGCTACTTCATGGGTGGATCCCCATCAGGAGCCACTTGAATGCTAATCATTCCAGGGGGTAATTTGCCAACTGAGTTCTGAACATGCACTTAATACTTCTTGAGGTGATTATGCTGTTCTTTTTAATGTATCTGCCTTAACCAAGGCAGATAGTCAAATAGTTGCATGACACAGTGGTGCCATGTACTGAATGTTGCGTTTAAAAGCTGGTTTGATTACTCAGAGTCTGAAGTCATAGCTGGGTGCCTATAGAGTAGTGGGTGGTAATGTTCGCTGTTGGAGTGTGTTGCTGTGGGAATGAGATCAAGGAAACATTAGGGGGTTGAGGAATGTGGATACTAGGGTGAAAAAATGTGTGGGAGGGTAATACACAAATAGAGAAATCAGCAGAGTTATTTGAAAGCTTTGTCCAAGTGTGGTGGGATCCTTCGAAAAGAAGAAGTGAGAGCTAGTCATTAGTGAGGTATCAAAAGCATGTGAGGGGAAAAAGTGCTTGAGACTAGAAGGTGGGTTTCAGTGTGATTTTAGAATAGATTCTTTTCTTTCTATTGTTACTGGATTTTTTTGTGAACTTTAAAGGAGATTACGGTGTTTATGTAAACCTGAAGATCACTGTTTATGTTGAGTCTGCGCATCTGTGTTGGGTAGGAGAAGAAAAAAGCCCATTGTAGGGGACCAAAAGCTTAGATTTCAGAGGAAACTGAAGATATTTACGGGATTCATGTCATCTAACAGATAAATCAACTCACTAGGAATATTTTAAAGTCACAAATAAATGGTTTCTCCTGTAATCTGGCAACATCTAAATATGTCTCCTTTCACAAAGTCCAGTACTGCTTCTGACTTTCTTGACTGTAGCTTGGAAGAAAGTTTATAAACGTGCAAGTTCTTCTAGCTTGACAGCTGTTGTTTCTAGCTGCCACTCTTGTAGTTTTATGTGTGCTGGGGAATAGCAGATGCCAAATTATCCAGCCAGCCATTGGAGTTGTAAGTAACAATGTTAGTACCTGCTCAGATGATTTTTATTTTTATTTTTTTCTAGACATAAACAAGTCAATATGATGAGTTGCTGTCTTAATGTAGTGGACGCAAGGAATGCCGGGTGTTCTCTTTCATGGCTGCTTGCAAATTAAAGCAAATCTGATTGTGCTCTTTCTTTCCTTTTCGCCTGGCTCTTACTTGCTTCCCCAACAGCTGACCTGCTGCTCTGGCTTAAGTTCACGTGGCTGCCTGCTGTTTGAGAAAGAGTTGCTCTTTACTGTGAGCATTTGCTGTCGCTGTGTACTGCTCTAAAACTCAGACAGTTGACGTCAGGGCATTAGAGGATGACAAGAAGCCGAGGTGTTGGCTTCTAGACTCCTGTAGAGTTCTGTGGCCATGCCCAGCATTAGCACAATGAAGAGGAAACTGACTGTGCAGCATACGACAATGGAGAGCTCAAGGGGGAAAACCACCCCTTGCTGTTTTGAGCTGTAACAAGCAATTAAAAACTTGAGGTTTCACCCGAATTCTCTCCTAAGGTAAGGTCCCACAATTAAAAATGCAGCTCTTTGCATGAACGTAAACATTTACTAACTGGGGTTCTAATAGATGCGTTCTGACTTAAAATCTGCATGGTGATGGACTAGTGCATTTTTGTCATAGTTTGACAAAATTTTTTTATGCATCAGAAGTGGAATACCATGGGAATCTTTACAGAATTAAGGGTTCTTGGATTTGCTTTTTATTTATTAAGAGGTTATCCAGTTCAGAAGGGGTATGTACATTTGTATGTATCTTTCGGTGGTTGTAAACGATCAAAGTGCTGTAGGTGGTTAAAGGATGGATCTATCTAGGAAATGTCTCCCTGGGGAACTTGAATGTAAGTCAACTGTGCTGGGAGACTAGGGTTGTCAGGATTACTATTTTCAGTTAAAGAGAATAGAACACATGAATATTTTTAGCCAGGCATAAGCCTTCTTCCGTGAGAAAGCATTGGTTTCGTTGGAAGCTTTAGTTCTACAGAAGTTTTCATTGAAGAAATAGCTTCCAAGCCGTACTTTCTTAGCTGTATTCTAAAAATCCATTGTGCACGCTTCTTTGAATTTTATTTCTATTTTGGAAATATAGTTACTTGGTTTGGAAAACATAGATCAGTCTTACTTAAAAACAAACCAACCAATCTTTCCTCCTTCCCAAGCAATGCAAATGATTATGCGAAACAGAAACATTGTGTGCTTGAATTTTTCTCAAATACCAGCAATGGTACAGTCTTTATTCTTTGGCCTACATCTCTCCCACAAAGTGATACTGTCTTAATTAAAAAACACTCACACCACTCTGTCTCAACAGCATTAGAAATGTGTGTATTTTTCTTTAAAATCAAATCCCTTTTCAATTTAATATTCCTGAGTATTGATTAACTGTTTTAAAAGTCTTGTTCTTTTCATGGGCCTTCTTTTCCTGTTGGGAATTAATTTTCCCTTTTTGGTATTTTACCTGGCTCTCATGTCAGACCTTCAGATGCGTTTTCTTCCAAAGACTAAGGCTCTATACGTGGGTTTTTAGCAGGTAACTTCTAAATGTTCTGCTATGGGAAAGGCATAAGGATCTCTTCCAGTTGTCCCTATAATACAAACGTATTATTGACAAAGTTGCCTGGAGGGACTGCTTTTTCTAATTTTTTTTGGTTCTTTTTTGTAAAATGAATTGTTTTTTTGTTATACGTTGCATCTATGTTGCATTTGACTCCTCCCCTACCCCCCCCACCTGGCCTCAGTTTGACATGCTGGGGACTTTGCTGAATGAAGTGGGTTAAATAAGAATGTTCCAAGGTATGGGACCATCAGTAGGTTAGCAGTGGAAACTTTGTGTTACAATTGCCCAGATACTCTTAATATGTAGGTACCCAGGTAATTAGAAGAGCAGTAGGGAAGAATATTGTGCGTCAAGTTTGGTTTTTGTCATTTACCATGTGTTTAAGTATCACTGTATTGCTCTTGACCTTTGTAAAACCTAGAACATGCCTTCTGTACTGTCAAACCAGACTGACAAAACAGCTGGACATGATACTGCAGGTAGAAGATGATCCACTGAGGTATCTATTGTTTAACTGTCCTTGTCACGGCAATGTTGAAAGCACTTTTTACTTGGGAGGAACAATGTTTTGTCTCTTGATCTAGTGAAAAAAATTGAGGAGACAAAATGTCTGTTAGTAACAAAGTTGAGAAAACAAATGTTTACAACTGGTCTTGCTGGGTTATAACTCCTTTGGGCAAAAATGAAGTACCTCTTTCTTCACCACTAGCTGTGGACTTAAGCCTTTTGTTCTTTTCATTAAAAATGCACGTTGTACAGAATAAAATATTAAACCATTCCGGCTTTGAGAACATAGAAGCTACTAGCATGGATGTATGGCTTTTTTTTAGTCCTCTAGTTTGTAGGACAAACAAGACCTTAGTTAGTTGATGATGATAGTGTAGTACATGGAACTTCTAGAGGTGGAATTTGTGGTGATTTTCAAGAGTTTGTGTAAAATCAGAAATTCAAGCCATGACAGAAATCTGGGCTTTGACAATTTTATTTTTTTTTTAATTCAGAAACTTTTAATTCCTCAAAAATCAGGTACTGCTGTGTTGAAAGTTGTCCCTACGTTCCCAAACTTTAATTTCTTAAGAGTTATTGCTTTGTCCATCTACCCTATGAAGTCTCCAGACATAAACTTTTCTGTATCCTCTCTTGGTCTCTGATTCATGATCTCTCACTTCCCCTTGCCTGCAATTTTGATCCTCTACTTCCACCCACGCTGCAAAACATCCTCACTAATTCCATCCTTGGCACCCTCCTTGAGCTATTTTTACCTCATTCAGTTTTTAAACTACTTACTACTTGGAGAAAGTCCTCTTTTGCTGAATTTTCAATGTACTAGTGCTTCTTTTCTAAAAGCCTTTCTCATAGATCATGCTTGGGAACTTTGAAGTATTGTAACAATTCCTAAGGCACCTTAACCACTGTGTTTTTTAACATTTGGAAGCTAAAGTGGTCTTCCCCATCTGCTTTTATTGGTGGCAGATACACTTGAAGACAATATTTGGGTTTTGGGTGTTTTGGGGTTGTCTTCTTCCTTTATGGGGGGAGGAGATTACTTCCTCCTATTACCTTAAACCGTTTTGCAATGTATAACCCTATCCTTAAACTCTTTCATAGACTTCTGCTTTGAACTTTTTGGATTCTGTTTTTGTGTGTTATTTTACATTTTGAGATTTAAAAAGAACCAGGCCCTTCAGCTTGGTCCTTCCATCTTTTATTTTTTTTCCTGTGTCCCTTTCTGCCTGTATCTGATTTCTCTTCCCCTGACTTCACCCTGAAATTATAGATTCTTCTTTTTCTAAATGTGGCTTTGTGTTCAAGTATTATGTACGACATTACTTAGGTTAATGCATCTTATTCCCTTGTATTTACATGGGCATGGAGACTATTTTCGCTACAGTGTTTAAGGGGAGAAAGGCTTCCCAGGCCCTTTTATATGGCACTTTAAAGAGGTCATTGGCTGTCCTTACAGTTGCTGTTCTTGTTCGCTCGCTTATCTACGGTTGAGTAATGCCTTAGACATCGCAGAACTTGGAGCTGAGATCTTAAGGCAGCCGTGATAGCTTGAGACATGAAATAGGATTTATTTTATTCTTTTTCTCCTTTCAACTAAGTCAGAATTTACTTATGACTTTGTTGGGCCAGTAGTAGTAATTTTCTTAATGTATTATATGCTGTCCTTCCTCAGAATTAGATGTATTTAATTTGATGCCTGCATGACAGGTTATCAGGACATTTGTTGTAGAAATGAACTGATGGAACTGGGTCAGATGTGTCTCTCTTCCTTCAGCTCCTTAAGGCTTGTCTTTTGTTTCTTGTTGGTTGGTTGGGTTTGTTGGGGGGTGGGGAGAAGGATCTGTTTTTCTTCCAAGTGATATGTAGAGGGATCAGAGGATTTTGAAATCTAGGTAACTTTTGGGTTTTGTTTTGATTGTTCTTCTGCAGTTTAGGACACATTTCCCCCCCACCCCTGTTACTGAGATAGTTTCAGCACACCAGGCAATGCCTGTTCACTTTTATAGAAAAGCAAGCTGGAAATCTAGAAGGTATGGAAAACCACAGCATTTAATAAGTGCTTCTTCAGAGATGATTGTCAATAGTGAGGGCAATAGGAGAGAATCTGAAGCAGCTTATTTTGGAAAAGTAATAAGGATCTGACATCATTGTCTGAGCTGTTGGAATCTTTGTCTTATTTCTAAGCATCTTTCTTTGACTGTTCTCATATTTCCACTGCCCAAACATTCTTACAAACTTTCCAGTCTTCCTCCCAAAATATGCTGCTGTAATGCTTCTTTATCCATAAATCTCAAATGAATAAAGGAGAAGGAGGGAAATGCAATGAACTGTAGATGTTAAATGAAACATTAAAAGTGTACAATGATTTATTTTAGAAAGAAAATGGGGTTTGGTGCAATGATAGTTTTAGAAATACTCAAACAAATAGATTGGTTCTTATGTTTTCTTTCTGATGGTGTTCTTTTAAGATACTGACTTCTGTCTGTCTTTTTTTTTTTCCTTCCTGCTTTTACTTACCAAAAATTTTTCCTGGATTCTGTAGCTCCAATATGTAAAGCCTGCCAGCTAATGGGTTTATGGGATTTTATTTTATTTTATTTTTTTTAAAGACTCCTTGCCAGCACTTAGTCCAGAGTAAGTTTTCATAGTAAAATTGAGAATGTTTGGAAATAACGACATATAACATAAATGCTGAAATTTCATCCTATACAATGCCAAGCAGTATTTTATATGCGTTGACTGTAGATGGAGATTTTAAAATTACCTGGTACCCTGACTGAGTGGTCTCATGGGAAGATCTATATGGTGTCAGTCAAAGCTCTACACCTCTGCAGAGCAGACAGACATCCTGCATGCTGTCACTACTATAGAACAACTTCTGGATTTTCCTTCACATTTCCTGAATGAAATCTGTCTATGCTTCAAAATGCTGATGCTGCCTCTTTCTGTTTGTGGTGCAGAGATCTGTAATAGGAAATGAAGTGCCCAGTGAGTTGTTTATTTTGTAAAGAAATGTTTATCAGAGCCACTTGGAAGAACTTTAGCAACTTAGAGACAGAAATACCCTTGCAAAATCGTACCCTGGTTAATTGAGAACCATGCAGTTCATTTGCCAACAACATACTCTCAGAAAGGAAAATGGTTGAGTATGTAAAGAGTTCTTCTGTTACATATGAACAAACGGACCAAGATTAGAAGTCATAATTTTATGAGTTTTTAACTTTCATTTTAAAATAAAATAAAAAGCCAACGAGATTTGTAACACTATCTACATTTATTGTCCTTTCCCACATCCCGTCACATCATGTTTCACATCTCAGTCATACACTGTTTCCTTGAGTCAGTTTGTGATGTGAATAAATGCTCAATATGGTAGAAAGATCTCCAGTATGTTTGTAAAAGAGCATGTGATACTATCAAAGATAGGAAGGGATAACTAAACATGGCATAGAATTTGTTGAAATTGTAAAAATTCAGTCATTAAGCTCAACCCATTAAAAAACTTGGCTTCCAAAAGTAAAATGTGATCTGTCAGAAAACGTGAATCACATCCTCAAACTGACGTAGCTGTACCAGTATTATGTACCAGTGTGTTTATCTGTGGCTTTGATTAACAAATATTTTCAGTTAAATATTTAAGTGGCAATGAGAAAGAAGTGGTTTGGTGACTCTTTATGAGAAAGACTGATTCATTCAGAGATCTGCAGCTGGATATGGAGATTTACTCTTCTCTCCCCTCCACGCTGTGTATTTTTTGTTTTGTTTTTTTGATAGTAGTCACATCATTAACAGAGGTGGCATACGTGTCTCCCTCCCTTATGGACAATCTAGGTGGAAGGAAGTTTCAGCGTCACCTTCTGAACTGAGTAGGTTTGCTGCTGCTGTTGTGCTGGTGGAGTAAGTTTCTTCCAGCTTCTTTATGTCCTTTTCTTCAGTTAGAAGTAGTCAGTGATAAGCTGTTTGTAATCAGGAAAGTCGGAGGTGATTCCTTCTTCTAAGGTTAGGCAAGGCTTTTGTTGCTTTGGGCCCTCTTCCCTTGCCTGTATTAACCTTAGGATATTCTTTTAGTTTGTGGATGTTTTTGAAGTGTCAGCTTCAAATTTCTGGACCCAAAGAGAGCCTTTCTGCTTTAAGCTAGCAACGCTATGGTAGTGACTTTATATCCATGTAATAAAAATTCCAAAAATTCAGGGTCGTTGTTATTTTATGTGTGTCAAAGGAACAGCTGGATGGCCATTAGCCACAACTTGAATCTTCTTTCCGATATGAAGCCAGGATTCTTTCTATGGATTTCCTCCTTTGGGCAGCATTTGAAACCCAACCCTTAATTATTGGGAGAGAGAAAATGTGGCACTTCGGAGAGGTTGATGGGGTTTATGTTACTGGCACTTAGAGTTTGACTCGGTAGAGTGAGGGTGAACTTCTCAATTTCACAGAGTTTGCAGCTGAATTTTAGCGCACTTTTGGTCATGTCTCTTTCTGCTCCTATAATCTATATAGATAACTGCCCATTAACTTTTTTTTTCAGATTGATGTCCTGCTCTGGTTTTCATCACATTAATTTTAGTTTTATAACAACATTCTGTGTTGCACTGATCTAGTACACTTAAGTTTGGGGATATTGGGTCAAATTTAGAAGATATTAGCAAATGAACTATCTGCAGCTTGTCTCTGACCTAGCTCCTGCCACTAAGCACAAGAGTAGAAGCTCTGGTCTAGGTGATGTTCTGATTTACACACGCTGTTACTGAATCTGCATTGGTGGTAATTTTGCCTATCCTTCCCTCTTCACCCCTACCACCTACCCCACACCAGGCCTTTTTTGGCCAGCGTCAGCAAATTCAAGTTTTTTTCTAGCGCTCTTGAATCAGGGTCATTAGTTTCTAATTAAGAGGTTTGCCCTGTATTGGTATTAGTAATTGTCCTTTGGTTTCCACAATGTTCTGCTGGCATGCTGCTTACCACTTGCTTGAAGAGAAATTGGTAAAAAATGTGGATGTCTTGTAGATATAATTAGCAATACATTCCTCATAAGTTTTTAGTGATTTACTGTATTCAACAAGCAACAATTTCTTCTAAAACTGTTTTGAACAAGTGCAGTGGTTAACAGTTAAGCACTCTTGGTCTTTCTATTTCTAAAGTGTGACAACATGTGAATGGCATCTTCATGAGTTACTGCATGGTTACAGAATATGAGCATGTAAATCATTCAAAATGCTATTTGGCTGGTTACTTTCATGGGTAGGAATGTGGAAAATACTGGATTTCTCACAGGATTTTGACTGTTGTCAAAATACAATAGGATACAGAATTATTAATTACTTAAAATCATCTGAGAGGTGTCTAATCAAACTTGCTTATACGTATATTCTTTTAGGCATTTTAGAGAGATTTTCTGTTATATTCAGGGAAAACTTCTAAATCCAGGGAGAACTTACAGAGACAGCTTCAGATCTCAGGAGTTTGTGTCTGGTTTAAGGGCTTTATGAGATCTTACAGTTTAGATCGTTCAAGCAGTATTGCTGTCCTTTCCTCTGAAAGCCATAAAGTAAGAAAATCCTTTTCCTCTGAATTTTCTTGGGTGTTTTTACATGTCTTTGTGGATAGAAGAAATGTGGTACTTTTTTTTTAGTTGATATGTATAAACTTAAGTCACGTTCTTTCAAAGTACCTAGTGTACATCTGTGTAGTCTATAGATCAGGTAGGTACCATATTCGAATTTCCAAAAGGAAAGAACCAGGAAGATAAAATGCTGCCACATCGGAGGGTGCTGTTTCTTCAACCGAGAAGGCACTCGGTTGTAGGAACTCTGATGAACAAAGCCCGTAGACAAACTGCCCAGCTGTACTTTAAGATGAAAACAGGATGTTGGTTGTATTGCTGGAGGACTACTGTATAAATCAAAGGATATGCTATTATTGCTGTGTAAGGAAGCTGTACTCCCTTAGAGTAGTTCTGTGTATAAAAGAATGGTAATTGCCATCCTTATCAAGGACTGGCAGTTCTCCTTTTCCAATTGTGACCTGGTGAATCCACCTCTAGTTCATGACTTAAAACAAAACGTTGCCAGTTATTTTAATACACTATTCAATAGGACAAACAGAATATGGTTATTTTTATCTCCTTATGGTTCCTTAGATTATACAAATAGAACCCCCCCCCCCTTTCCTATATTGAAGCCAAAGGTGGTTTGCTGAGAGGAATGTGGATTGTTTCCCCAGTGCCTGTTAAACCCTGCCAGTTCAAGTTGTGTCCACTTAGTCATGTCATCTGGAAATGGCCAGGTGGCTTTCTCCCCTTGCTGATGTCTGACCTTTCTTTCTCATAACTGTTTGGTTGGTGGTTTTTTGGTTTTGGGGTTTTTTTTGCCCCCCCCCCCCTTTTTTTTTTTTTAAATGTTCACTTATGGCCCCTTTACTTTTGTGTTTATTCTCACAAGGTTTTTTAAAGCATTTCTCTGCCCCTCTTCCACTCAGTGTACTGTTCTGCTGTTCCTCAATACCAGCTAGAGTGGTGTTGCCTTTAATTTTGTTTTTAAAATTAATTTAATAATTTTTATGCTTCCAAGCACTATATCGAAGTACACTTTCTCTCTTTAGGAAGGAGGTATGTCAGATTACTTTTCTGCTTTTGGTTTCCACCAGTTGATTTCCCTGAAGAGAAAAATAATAGGATCATAGAATTGTTTGGGTTGGAAGGGACCTTTGAAGATCATGTAGTCCAACCCCCACAGTAGATCGGTTGTACACTGTAGGATAGCCTAGATTGTTATTTAAGAAATATAAATAAGTTTCTTTCATGCAAAAGTAGCTGAACCTGGGACAGTAAGTATGTGGATAAAGGTTAAATTGATATTCCTGTAATATTACATGTGTTTTTATTGACAATTTTTTGGGATAAGTCCTCAAAACCAGAACTGTTTTGGTAGAGTGATTTTAGCATAGTAGTTTACACTGGTTAGTAGAGAGCTGTCAGCCTCTTAGTATTTGTACTCGAGTGCAGAGTTAGCCTCCTTGCAGTAAGCTTCTGTGAATCAGATTTGAAACCAGTCCATGCTGCTGGTGCCTGCATGGTAGAGGAGCAAAGAGGCTGATAAGAAAGTGAGAAGGCAATGGTGAGTCAGTTATGCAGAACTGTAAGGGAAGGCAGATATGCTTCACTCTTGAAGGAATCTTCACTCTTGAAGGTGTTACAGTATAAACTTAATATTTTTTTAATACTGATTTTACGTTATACTGAATTATAAATTAATCTTTCAAATTTATTGTTTTCATGAAGTTGGATATTCAGAATTACTTTTCTAATATTTTCCATTGCTTATCTACATTTCCCTGAAGGTCCGTGAGAGAAGGATGTTGCAGGAGCTGTTTAGACTTATGTAACAAGTCTTTGTAATACCTAAAGGAAAAATATATCTATAATACAATATTCCAAAAGACATGTCAGTCTGGTTGTTTTGATGGTAGCACATCTGAAATAGCAACTTCTTGAAAGGGTTAAATAGTGCTGTAATTTTTGAACATTTATTCTTACAAGTTTTCACAGTTGAGAGAACTGGTTGTGTTAGGTTAAGGTTAAACAAGCTACACTCCTGGTGTTTGGGCTCTTTTCTAAATCACACTTCAGTTGCCACATTATTTGCGTATACTAGAAAACTATTCAGTCAGAAGTCCTGGAGGTCAGATGTTCTCAGGGGATACCTAGTGGAGCACTTTCTTTTGGTTTTGTTTTTTTTTTTGAACATAAATGCTGATAAAATAACTTTAGATTTAAAACTGGAATGTAACTGTATGCGAATATCAGTTAACGGATGTATTTCTGAAGAAGTAAGGCCTCACTAATCTGCTTTCTGCTTTTTCACAGGGTTGAAATAGAAGTCTCAAAATCTTTGAATTTGTTTCATGTCTGTATTAAACAGTTGTAGGAATTAATCAGGAGTGTGTTTCTTTTTGTTGAAACACAATGAGTTCTGTAGTACAGATTGAGTTACATTGGATGTACTTGGGAGGATACCGTATTACATGTAGAGATAGGTACTTCCTATGGAGGGAGAACCTTTTCTGGGGCCAGAAACTAGTTTATTTAGAATCATAGGGTCATAGAATGGTTCGGGTTGGAAGGGACTTTAAAGATCATCTAGTTGCAACCCGCTGTGTCTATAGCAGCAGTTCATCAAATAAGGGTAGCTAATGACTTAGGATAGACCAGTGATTTTGGAAAATGCATATAACTTCTAAGTAGTCATGCCCTATGGTCATTAAAGATAAATTTTAAATTCTAGCTGTTCATATAAACACATGGTGTTCTTTAACAGGCCAGAAGCGTGGTTATCAGGAGACATGCCATGGAATTACCCTGATGTGACCTTGTAACTGGCGGATTTGAAAAGCATTAAGCATTATTTGAACTGGTACAGTACTCTGAAGGCCTCTTAATTATACCGCCAGTATTATTTTTCTTAAAACTTCTAATGAAGGGGGATGTACTCTGGAGGTCTTGTCTAAGTTATGCACTCACGCAGGCATGTGTAGTTTGTATTGTTCCTTAATGATTGTGATTTTATGTGTGTGTTTGTTTGTTTTTTAAATTTTTGAGCAAGTATCACAACTTTTCATCCACAAAGCAAGTAGTTATTGCTTTTGATTAGTAACTTAAAGCTTGGCAAGTATGTAAATTCCTCAGCAGGGCATTGGTTTTGAAGAGCTAATTATGTTCCAGTGAGAAATCTTTTGACCAGATTGTTTTAGAACATGTGATTTTAATTATTTTTTTAACTTTTTTTTTCCTGCTTCTGTACTACATTATCTGCATCGATTTACTCCTTTCCTTCAGGAAACACATTTGCATTAAAGATCCGGTCTCCTGTTTATTTAGTTCTTGCTGCTTATTTCTTCCATGGGGTCCTCTTTGACCTTACAATTAACAGAAAAATAACTGATATCCTGGGAATTAAATCAAGAAGAAATTAAGTACAAGGACCTGATAAATTCTGATGAATTCTTTCACTAAACAGATTTCCATTTTGATATGCAAAGATTGTCAGTAATAGTAATAAAAATAAATAAAGAGATTTAAAAAGCTATAAGGAGCATGTTTTTTATAGCATCTCTCATGCTTCATGGAAGGCTTTTTGTATCCCTACAAGAGTTAGGGATACCACTGGTTCCTACTGTTAAATGTTGGTTTTGTCATCAGAAAAAGTTCAAGTGTATTTGCTGGAATGGCCTGAGACAATTTTTATCTGATCTGTTTTGGCTAATTGCCTTTTAGGTAGAATATATGCATTGTGCAATAGCATTTCATAGTCCCAGCTGATGTACCCCGACTTCGATTTTAAATTGGTTTGCTGGTGTAAGGATTGTTTTAGACTCAATTAGTGAAATAGTAGTAAGTTTATGAGATCACTCAACTTGCTTTTAAAATTAATCACATGCCGCCAATCCAATGAAATAACAGTGACAGTTCCGAGATCTCCTTTGTTTGTTTCTTTATATTGTATAATATTATAATCTTACTGGAAATAAAGATGACTGGTGAGAGATAAAACGGGGCATATCAATGAATTAAAAGGGTTGATCATAGTGTTGTCTGCTTAATGTCACTTTAAATATCTAGACTTGCTAATTTGAACATAACAGAGTCATGTTTGAAGGCAGAGGATGCCAAGAAAGGAAGGAGATGATTTATATCCGTTGAGCTTCCATAAGTGTGAGTTTCATATTGGAATTTGACTATAAAATACTCAGATTTTTCAGAAACAGCTACATGATAAGACAGGATGGGGTACCAAGGCCTGTAACTGCATCCTTTGGCAACTTAGCTTGTATGTACCTTTTCCAAAATGTGGGAGAGAGACTGCTCTGTCTTGGCAAACAGCCAGCTTGTTTCAGTTTCTACTGTCTTGAGTTTTACAGTGTATTTACATGTTTAAAAAAGAAAAAAAATGTTCAAGCTGGTATCATAAGTTCTACTGTACATCTTGAGACTGGGTTCTCCTGCAACTAGCTCAGACTAATCTTAAATTCTGGTTACGTATACTTACTGACAATGTTTGAGTTCAAGCATGTTCCTTTGTTTTCTAGAGTTTAATCTTACAAGTTATGCATATTTTCAGATAATGATGTTGTATATGTTGTCACTGTTGGTAGTTGTCAACAGCAGAAATGATCTGCCAAACATTAAATGAATTCTGATTACACACTTTTCTTAACACAGCTTCTAAAGAAAGCAAAGTGTCTTGAATTCCAAGTACACAAACAAGTACACTCAATATATATATTCTTTTTCAGGGATCTGTGGTGACAGCTCTTACTGACCACAGGTTCACATAAGCTCAAGAAGAGCAGGAAGATTGTTCTTAGTTTCAGTTTGTGTTCTTGTTCACTTCCAGCCCCCTCACGTAAGAAGCATGGAAGGCTGGGACTTGTAGTCAGTGTTATCCAGTGGGATATCGCGGGTTTGTCCACTATGAGCAAGCGGGGATGATTTCCTTTCTTCTTTTTTGCATTAAAAAAAAATAATTAAAGGAATATGAACAGGAGTGGACAACATGAAGAGGCGGTTTCACCTTTCTAATGAAAAAGGTGAGGAGTTGGCAGTGTTAGGTTTATGGGTGGACTTGATAATCTTAAGGGTCTTTTCCAACCTAAATGATTCTATGAATTCTGTCTTTTCCTTCGCCAGCCACTTAGCTGCATCACTTAGCATTGGTTGTGATAAACTTAAGCAGCTATGTAACTGGGGCTAAAAAAGACCAGTAAAAAGATAAAGAAATGATAGCTCAGCCTAATGGTAAAATTTGTCTTGCAGTTTTCTCAGAAGCTTATGTCATTGTTTTAATTATTTGCCAGACTGTTTCCTCTGCCTTTACCTACTGTAATCCCTAATTTGACAGTAGAATTCTGGTATCTCCTAGCAGTAAGTCACAGCTTGTTTGGTCCTCTGTACATACTGAAGTGACAAATAAAGCCATAGCCTATTTTTCTGATCCCTATCTGGATGTCTGAGTCAATACTAGACCAGCTTTGTCTAATAAACTTAATTTGTGGCTGTCCCAACATTTTCAACACAAAACCACTTAGGTATTACGGTAGCTGCAGTTGCATGATTACATCTGTTTTAAGTGCACATTCACTACCCAGTTCTACTGAAATTGTTAAAGAAGTCCTCATGTATGCAGGCTACATCTTAAAACTGAGTAGAAATCCAGGGGTGGAAGTACCTTTTTCATCCACTAGATAATCTTCATAGCTGTTATTAATCTCTCTTTTAAATAGATGATAAAACAAATTTATTTCCCCTAGAAACATGCAGCAACATAGCACAAGTTTTAGTTATACGTCAGCAAGAGACAAAGACAAGACAGTCATAGTGTGGTGGGTCTTGTGCAGCATAGTTTTTGGACCCCTTCTGGAGTGATCTGATGATAATAATAACCTGTCTAAACTGCTAAGTTTTTAATTTTGCATAATTTGTACTTGTGAGATACTTCTGTACTGTTCAGTGAAACAGGAGCTTTGCGTGTGTTTTTACCTTATGCTGTCAAGCATACCATACTAGCAATACAGATATTTTTGTCTTTTCTGGATTTTTCTTTTTTTTTTTTTTGATCTTGCAGTAATTGGTTGCTCATATAAAAGGAAGACATTTGTGTTCTAAAAACAAATGACACACACACAGCTGTGTATCCAAGTGACCCAGTGAAAACGAGTTCCCATGGTCTATGTGTATGTGCAAGTGACGGGGACCAGAACTTGTTCTTTGTCCAATAGTTCAGTTGTGCATGGCCTCAAGGGAACGTGTGGCCATGCTCCTTGTACTGTTAACTTTCCATGGGAATGTAGGAATGTGTCTCACAGTGCTGGGTAGGAATAGTTGGGGGGGCGGGGATGGTTGTTATGCTTTTTAAAATTTGTTTACTTATATATAAATTCCTGTGGGTTGTATAGAAATTTGGGATACATATTGATTGCACTTTTGAGGAAGAGCGTAAAATTGTGTAATGCTGCAGTTGTTAAGGAGTGGACGTAAGTTTTGTGTTGCAGTGACAAAAGCTACGTAGCCATTTAATTTCTGCTCTTTATGTTTTTGAACAGATACTTCTGTTCTAGAATATTTGAAAAACGAAGGGAACTTCTTAGTCATCTGCATAAATAAATAGATACGAAGTTCTCAGATGCCTGAGATGTGAAAATATAGATTTATTTTTTTAATTATTATTTTTTATTTTTCTACAGTGACTGAGACAGGACTAGGATTGGCAGAATCCTTTCTTTGGCATTTGATTTTTGTGAATTAAAATTACAGTATTTGAATTTAGTTTTTTTTCCTTGGGGGATGTGTATGTGTGTAACCTCTCATCTGGAATTGAAAAGTTCTGTCATGCTGTATCATAGACCAAGTGCTGTTCAAGTTACTAATGACCAACTATGGAAGCTTAATGGATTAGCTAGTTCTGAAATGATGATTAGCAATTTGATTATTAGTAATGTGATCAGTAAAACTAGCAACTTAATTGAATAGGTTTCCTGGTGCCATCCTGCGGCATTATTCCAAACCTGTGCAAAATTGTGTAAAAAATTAACTAGGAACACTTCTCTGCCTTAAGTAAGAAAACTAAAAAGCAGAAGAAAACAGAACTCAAATAGAAGACATGCCAGTTACTTCCTCCATATATCTCATCATACACAGCTTTCTCAGAGGTCATACTTCTAAGAGTATGGGTTTGATGAATAAAGTACCTGCTTCCCCAATTTGTGCAGTTCGGTTTAGCTTTCTATTAATAATGTTTAGCTTTCTATTAATAATGGCGGCAACAGAAGTGGACAGAAATCCTATTTGAAGCACTGATAGATCGCATCTAGTGTGTCTATTTTTAACTTGAATAGTTTAGTTTATTTCAAACGAATGGAGCTCACTTCCATTAATTACATCAGCACATGACCTTACTGTGCTATATGTAAATAATATTATAGTTTACATAATTGATGAACCGGGAAGTTATTGTATGAAGTGTTGTAAGTATAGTTACTCAGTGTCTACAGGCAACGGCTTCAGGAGAAGCCATTGCTTTCCAAACTCAAGCAGTAATCAGTATTTTCCTTTGTGTTTTGCTGTTAGTGGGTGGTGTTTTTTTGGGGGATCTTAAGTATTGTTCTATTAAGCACATGATATTTAAGAAATACTGATTACAGGCACTGAGTTTTTGGTCCCAAAATCAATTTATTTTACCAACCAGGTCACTAACTTGTTAACTTAGTATTTGTCAGGCGCATGTTCTGAGATAGTTTATTAGAGTGCTTTAGTATAAGAGTCAGCAAAACAGATAAATAATATGCTCAAATCAGATTTGTATAGCTTCAGAAATCAATACTATTATGTAAATCATCTTTACCCAATGTTAAAGTCACTGCTATATTGGTGTATTTCTTTGCCAATATGTTAATGTCATGCTATCTAACAGCAACATAATCCCCACAGACAAACAGTTTAAGAAATGCAAGGAATAATCTTGTAGCAAAAAGAATGGTTTATAGTTACTTGGCAGTTTAAGCAATTACCAATCCACTCTTGAACTTCTCTGTCTGAGGGAATAAAAATTTCTGTTTTGTAGATTTCTTGCCCTCTGGGGTAGGAAAAATGACAGCAGATGAATTGGTGTTCTAGTTTATAATATGATGCAACTGAACTAAAATACAACTTTTTGCTTATTTTAATTTCTTACTAGAAACATTGACAGGGAAGACTGTTGCTGATCATACTTTCAAACTGAAACCTTAAAATGGTCTAGGACTGCAGGCGACTCAAATGGTCGTGCTTAGTCATATATTGTCTGTTAGTTTAGAATCTACTGAAATATCAGGTTTATACCTTGAAGGAACCTTTTGTTATATAGAGTGGAAAGTAACTGTTGCAATCCTGGATGACCTCCAAATCTCTGAAAATCAGTTTCTTCACTAAATGAACAGGAATAGCTTTTCTTGCAAATGTTTTGGCTTTTAACTCCAATGCCAGGGATTTGAAATTTGGGGAAGAAGAAGCCAACAAAGCAGATTAAATCGACTCCTAAGTCTAGCTTTGAAATATTGCTGTACTAGGTCTTCTATTTTGGATGGAATGATGTATGATTCTTTTATATATGAGAAGGAAATTGTTTTAAAAGGATGTGATAGCGTGGAATGCAGTATTAAAACTTTTCCACAGACTGTCATTCGCTTTCTCAGAAGTTAATACTGTCCATCCAAAGAGAGAACTGTTTAGAGATTCTGCCATTTTAATATTGATAAAAAGTCATGGTATGAAGAAAATTCTTTAGCTTTTGTATGAAAATGCACGTATTTTATGAAGATTTTTTCTTAAATTATTTCAAAATGAGCAGACAAACCCAAAATATGTATCAATTCTTAGCATATCTTTGCAATTGCATTCTTGTGTTATGCTCTTAAATACCGTTTAATGAATTTATAAAAATACCCTGATATCTCTGCAGTAGAGTACCTCTTTTAAAATGCGATTTGTATTCTGGGGATATTTGTTGCTGGACAGTACGGTGCTTGAAGAAAAACTGATGAACAAGTCTGCTTTATACAGATGGAATTAGATATGCTCTGATTTGCCTGTAAAAGAGTAAGAAGCCAAGAAGTTTTAAAATATAGCCTACCTGCAGTGCCACCCTGTGGCTTTTTTTTTTCATGGCTTCTCTTAAATTAACCCGTTTCTCTTCCCTCATCCCCAGCGGGAAGATTACTTGTGAACTTCTAAAACGTCTGTATTCCTGGCTGCAGACCTGGTCTAACCGGGATAGTACAGCACATCTCTGTGCCTAACTTCTGTCAGGCAGCATTATTTGTCCCTGCTGAAACCTGCTTAGATGGACAACCAGGAAGAGGATTTCTGAGCAATACTGGTTCATTCACCAACCGCATCAAATCACTAAGCAATGGCTTGTTTGGCCATTGAAAAGAAAAGATCACAATGGAGCTGGAAAGCAAAAAATGTGTCAATTCACGTAATAACTTGAAGGAGCATACTAATTGGTCTCTCGTGTTTCAGCAATGCTATGTGTGCATATAGTTTATTTCCAGATAGTCAGTCTTCTAGAAGATGGTTTCATTTTAAAATTAGGCTGTCTAGGTAGACACAGCATTTCTTACGGAAATAGTTGATACTATTTTGCATTCAAGACATCTGCATTTTCGTTGACTTTAATTGAAGGATGTCAGAGAGACTTTTTTCTTAAAAGAGCATTATGCTTTGAGGGATATGTTGTGCTTTGCCTTGCACCGTTTTAAAGAGTCGGTCAAATCTTGGTGGGTAAGTACCTGCAGGTTTAAGACTGTGGTTTTTATGTATAGGAATTAATACAATGTTGAGGATATTCCACCCCAAGCAAGCATATAGGAGGGAATTTACTAGCACTTCACTTGCCTGGCCTGCCTCAGAGAGCAGAACCTGTTTTCTTCCTCACGGCCAGCTTAGTCGTACTAATGTCTCTGGATAAAAGGCAGGGGTTTTATGTAAATATATTTTCTACCATTCTGGCAGGCAACAGAACAGGCTCTTTTGCCCCTTCTGCCTAGGTGGCAGCACTAACATCATCGTTCAATGCAGGAGCTTCAGCAGCGGTTCCCTGGGCTTACCACCACCGCCCAGCACCTCTCCCCAATATACCACCACCTGACCTGCCACTCTCCAGTCCAAGGGGAGTGTTTGGCTACACTTTTGAGTGTTTAAAATTGGTGCTTTTAATGTTATAAGAGTTTTTGTTGTAATGCTTTGAATGTGCTTTCAGTATTTTCTTGCTCCAGAAGTAGTTACTTATTAAAATAAAAATGAACGCTTGCTTTGCTCTGCTGTTAGCCTGATGGCGCTGCCTGGGTTTCCTTGCTTGCACAGAGCGCTTGCTGCCTGCCCCAGAGTTACTTGCACCGTGCGGAGGCAGGACGAGTGACTCAGGGGACAAATCGAGTCTAGGCTAGCAAAGCCTCGGTATGTGTTATTCAGACACCGCTGGGGTTTGGCATCTTCACTGAGGGCTTTGTATGTTTCTGTAATAGGAAAGTAAAATGTGAGAGCATGGTAAGTGTCAAGCTGTATATTTAATGTGTATAGGCTTTCTCTCATAAGTAGGGGCTTACATTACAGTCCTAATTACAGAAACTATACTTATCCTTTTCTAGAAAGCAGATACGTCTTTTTCTGAATTCACATATCTTGCTTGTAAACTGTAAGTAGGGGCATGTGAATGTGGGGTCTGAGTTCTTGGAGAATCTTAAAGCCAGCAGTAGAAATATCTGAAACTACAGTCTGTACCTGTAGGTTGTACTGTTTGTTATGTGGGGTTGGAAAGTCTTAAATAGTGAGAATTTAAAATGCGGAGTTTTTTTTCTTCCAGTGTTGGCAGAAGGATTTCCATTCTTTGATGCAAAGTGCAGCTTTTTTTTTAATTATGTTTAATATAAATGCAGTGTGTATCTAAGCACAATTATGAACAAAAGGTTTAAAAATAAACAGTTAAATAACTGTACTTTATTTTCATAAAACTGTTTTGAATACTTTAATACTTGCAGTTAAATACATCCTTCTGGAAGCCTGGATTTCCAGGTAGTAACAACCGAAAGTAGGAGAAGTGGATATGAGGGAAAGTAACAGAGAAGTTTTTGATTACTCGTATTTTTTTAGGAAGCTTGTTGTCCCTTTCTAAGGCATCAGGCTTCTGCAGCATTGGGGTTGTGTAAACTAAAGAGTCTGTGATTAAAGGTAGTTATTGTGGAATCTCTTCAGGCTGCTATGAATTGCAACATAAGGAACAAAGTTGTACTTTAGATCTTGTTTTTTGTTCAGTGGATGATTTTCAAATGACTCAAGCGTATGTCATGGACAATTATGACTATTCTTTCTTAAAACAGAATATTGAAATGTACATGTGCTTGTACATTCTTGTGTATCACAGTGTCCTTCCTGTATTAGAAATTTTGGCTAGCAAAATGTCTCACTTCATAGCCTGAGTCACAAAAAAAGCCAGACTTTTATTTTCAGAAAACATATTTAAAAACTTGTACACCATGGGATTCAAGTTGTGGTAAAACGTCAGCATTGAGAATAAAAGTCTGTTAGTGTCTGCGATGGCACTTTGTTTCATTGGGAAAGAAAATCTGTGCTTGCTGTTGTGAAAGTGAAATTTGTGACTGATCTGTATGCACTTCTGTATCTTCTTAATAGGTACTTTTGTTTATATCTTCCTTTAAAATAAAATTTAAAAAATTGACACATGAGCTCACCTATAAAACTTCTTATCTTTGGGAACCTTGATTAAAAGATGCTGTTTGGTTTTTACAAACAGCCCACAAGGGGAGGGGAAAACAAAACCAAACAAAAACCCAAACAAAGCCCCCTTAGTGTTGATGCATGCTGTTCCTTCAGTTCTGTGATATGCTGTGTCTAACTTGGGCTGTTTAATGTTTGGTAGAAAAAATTTTGCCAGAAATAGCCAGCTACCATAACCGTTTGCCTTTCTGTTGAAGGCTTGCAAAGTATACAGGGCTAAAGTAAAACACTGAATCACAAAACCTTGGTATATTGTATGACTAAGTTTAAAATTAGATAATATCAGGTAAGCAGACCAAATGTTCTGTGGCTTCTGTATCACTCTACAATAACATAATGTGTGTTTTTTAGCAGCACATCAAGACAAGACATCTAGAAACTTTCGTGAATTTCTTATGGCATAAGAGGCCTCTTGCTGCCTGAGTAAATATTTATTTTCCTTTTCTCTCTCCCCCTTTTTCTTTTTTCTTTTGATCCAGCAGAACTCATCTTCATTAAACTGTGCTGTTGGCGCTACTTCTTTCCTCCTGCTTTCATTCATTTTGTTCTTTGTAAGCTTTTTCATTTGATAGGATTCTAGAATTTGTACTCCACACAAACAGAAGTGTTTGAATACTTATATCACCTCTTTTTTTAATTTTTTTTCTGAATAGGTAGAAAATCAAGCTGACAGTCCTGCTCTGTGAAGAGCTTATAAGAACTGGGGATGTTTTAACATACAAAATTTTGTTAAGCATCTGTTTGGTGCTATTGCACGGAGGAGACGGGCTGCACAAGTGGTACAGCGCTGTGTGATGAACCATACACCCATGCAAGAAAGGGTGTTGTACCTAGTTTCTAGAATGTCTTGTTTATCTAGTAGCAATTTCAAGGAGCCTACGAGCCGTTCTTGAGGTAGCGCAGGGAGGTTTTCTACATTGAAGTGGGCGTTCCAGCAAAATATTACAATGGTGGAAAATGCATGGTTTTTTTTCCCCCCACGTAATAGCTTGTGGCAGGAGCGTTTTTCTAGGATTATACTCTAGATTTTCTAAAAAAATAAAAAAGTAAATTCCCCAATACTGTAACATGTGTAATAGAGACTGAGTATGACTGGAGCACTTGCACTTCTTCTGAACATTACTCTAGAGTTATGCTTTGAGGCAGACAAAACCAAACTTGAGACTTTTTTTTTTTTTTTAAATTTAAGTCATATTGGTGCAAAATAGCACTTCCAGGGTGCTAACCTGTTAACGTTTGATCTTCTTGGAGACTATTTTAAACAGTTTTTTTAATGGTACCATACTGTCTCTGCTATATCTAGAATGAAGTCTGTATTTTGGAAGACGTATTTTCTTTTCTTTTTTTTCAACTTCGTTGATTGGAGCTTTCTTCTTTTGAATGCTAGAGAGAATCCCCAAGCATGACTAGCTGCCCCTTCCAGAAGTTGTATGGTACACTCCCACTTTAGTTGTCCGTGATACTGATTCTGAAGATAGGTGCTTATCTGAACTAAGGAGCTTGTTTGTGTGCATATTAAGTAAGAAAGAACACTGTATTTTTCTTCCTCGTTCCTGTCTTAATGGGTAGCAGGGAACCTGAGGCATGTTCCTTCCTATGTGCCATCTTTGTGACCGTGGGCTTTTGCTTCCCAGATGGCTTCTTACTCCTTTGGAATGAAGGCCCTCCTGTAAATCAGTTTCAGCTCCTGTGAAGCAAACCCTGATCTGAATTATTTGATGTCATCATTAAAAAGGGAAGGGCTTTTCATTACAAATTTTAATATTGATCCCAGTGTGATTAACTGTAGAATTTTTCCATTTGTCTCATGTTTACTTGACTTTCAGGAAGTACACAAAACTTGCACGACAAAGTTTGTAACTGTAGTATTACGTTTCTTTTGTTCTGTTTGGGTGTTTTTTGGGGGGAGGGTGGTGTGTGCGTGTTTGATATCTGATAAGCACAGAACTCAAAAGATTAAGAGAATGCCACCAGATACAAAGTTCTGAAGAACTGAGTGAGAGCTGGATGAAGCAAACACAAGGTGTCCTTGCTTCACAAACTGTTTAGCATTGAAACATTGCAATTATTTTTAACTTTTTGCTTTGGGACAAGAAGAGTGAGTGTTACTATTACTAAACTTGACCAGAGGTACCGGTTTTTAAAAACAGCATTATACTACATGTAAACATTCAGAACAAGAAACTTGTTCAACTTATTAAAGCTACATCTAAATTCCTTACAGCAACAGTGCCAGAAAAAGATCTGTCAAACTATCTGTCAGACTGTTCTGTCAAGGAATGGATATGATTATGAAAACTTGTATGTGAAACTGGATCTGAAAGCTTCTGCATTAAAGCATGGGATTTTCCAGAGGAAAATCACTGTGGGAACTTTTACGTTGTCTGTTATTTTTTGATTAACTTTCTAGGCCTCTGAGAGCGATTTAAGGAAGCACAGTAACTCTGTTTGGAGCTGTAATTCTCAGATTTCCAAAAGCACTGCAGTTTTTTTTCAGTTGTTTGTTTTTGGGTACATTTGATTGTTGAATCCCATGGTGACATCTACTATTCCAGAAAGTCTTTGTTGCATGTGGCTCCCACTTCCTCTGGTTAACGAAGATAATAGTGTTTTGGTTCTCCTTAATGTTGTCTAAATAAATTGTGATGAAATGGGAGGGCTCCAGAATCTTGCAGAATAGTCATAATAATAATGTGTTTGTTAGAAAATCAAAATTCTCTCTCCCTGCAGCTCTCTGTCATAAGAGAGTATGGGGGCTTAGAAGATATTTTCAGCATTACAACTTTTACATCATTGGATACTGTCTCTTTTTAACTATGTAACTTCAGTCACAGGTCAGGTTTCCGCATTATGTTGCTTTCATGATGGCTTGGCAGTAGCTGTCCTCCTTTGAACCTCTAGCACTTCAAAAAAGCAGTGCGGTTGTTTTCCATTGGTCTTCGCCTGGTAACTCGGGATGTTACTGCTTGTACAAGACTGCTGCATTTTTCGCAGCGTAGATTTTTGATGATGGCCATTTAAAAAAAGAAAAAACCCAACAATAACATTCAATAATATTTTGGGAGCTGGTTCTGCCAAGCTCCCAGTTTTCTTGTGTCACAACACCAGCGCAGGTATCGGTTATCTGGGGATACGCCTGTACCACCCCGCGAAGGCGTGACTGGCGTGAGCACGGCTATTCACTGCAACTTTAATCTTTTAGCATAAGTAACTCGGTAATGAAGGCGCAGTGTCATCAGTTAGTAACTGGTGTGTGGATTACTAAACCCCAGAGGGCTTTTAGCTGTGAATACCACATCTTTCACTACTATTTAAATCATATGTTTAACTTAGAGCTAGCATTATGCCTGTTTGTGTTACAGCAGCAGCTTCATTTATGGAAATAACCTGAGTACAAGATTTGTGGTGATTCTTTATTTCTTCTCTTTCAAGATCCCAGATTTAGTGGTATCTTGGTGTGGTGCTAAGCATATGTCATATTTCAAGCTTTTGTGGATGCCTATAAACTGGAATTTTTTTTTTTTTTTTTTAAAGAAAAGAATGATTTAAACATTAATCAATGATCTTATGGTAACTTTGTAACCAAGAGCTGTTGATCCTAGCTTTTCTGTAGAGTGTTTGGTGTAACGCGTATTTGAAGAATTCTGTAAGTGTAAGTTGGTATCTCTAAAACAAAAACAAGCTGAAACTTCCCAGAGGCAGCTGAATTAGGCCTGTTCATGGCTTTCCTGCCTACACACTCTGCTAAATAAAATAATACAGTTGTTTCACAAACAGAGGGAGGGTTATAAAGGTAGCTTTACTGTGACATTAAATCTGTCTTGAGAGCTTTCCCAGAAATATGAATATCGTAATTATATGATTAAACAATAAGGAAACTTTTTGGGTTGTGCACTTCCTCAGGCTATTAACCTAACCACTAATTAACTAACAGGAAATTCCAGACCTGAAAGTTTCATTATTGCTGTACTAAACTGTGAAAATATAAGTGTGTTAATGAGGATTTCATTATAGCCATCTGTAGCTTGTTTTTAAATTGTGTCAAAGCAGGAAAAACATAATATACCATCTGTTACCTAACCATATCAAGTTGACATGAAAAATATTAGAAAAAAAATCCCCCAATGCACAGCCCCAGTTTTGTCTTATTTCTTGTTTTTTATTTGTGGCAACCACTAGTGCCACAGCACTCCTATTACTGTAGTAATGTGTCCCTTATACCTTAAATGATGTATTTTGTTTAGTTTACAATTTCTATATTATAACTTCAGTATTTGGGGAGGAAGAGGTGCTGGCTTTCCAAAATGGTAATTTCTGGGCAATTAATGACCCCTCAATTTCAGTGTCATATTCTCTCAAATATGTCTGAATCACCAAAACACAGAAGCTGGGGGTTGTCTTGCAATTTACAGTTCTTTTGGGTTTAAGTAAATAAAATTTTCTGAATAACTTCTATTAGTGTTCTCTCTTTCTCTGAATAGTGAGCATGAATTGAAGCGTTTTGCTCTTATCAGACACTGAGGTTCTTGCTGCTCCTTTTGCCCTAATTCTTGTATGCTTTTTTTTTTATGGATTCTTTTTCTCTAGTATTTCCTTGTGTTCTGCTATAGAGCTTCATCCATACAAACTTCCCAAAGTCCCTTGATACATGGTTCCCTTTGACCTTAAAAAGAAGGGAAGTTGTAATGTATTACCACGTACTTACCAAGAAATATTTTGGATTCTTAATTGTCAGATGTTTGTAGGCGTAATGCAGGCAGAACCTTAGGTGAGGAGGTGGTGATGGTCCTATGGAAAAAGTTACAAAAATTGCTCTTGGGAAGAGAATCGGTGCAGATGAAAACACTAAAACAACTGTGGGATAATGAGGCCGATTGAGATGAAATATGACTCAGTAAAGTCATAAAATGTGCTAATGTTTGCGTATTGCCTTTTGTGCTGAGTAAAAAGGAGTAACCTATGATGCAAAAATGAGGATAAAAGGTTGTAATTGAGATAGAGAGGTGGAAGGGTCATGCAACAGTTTAAGGGAAGTCATGCTGTGGACAGGCAGCCCAAAATATGGGCTTGTCCTTTTGTCCCCAGCAGTTTTCTGAGTAGGCATTCTCTTTTTGTCCTGAATTTGCACAGCAACTAGCACAGCTTTAGTGAGGGCTCTTAAGTACTACCTTAGTATTCACGACAAACTAGAAATTTGGTGGCTGAACTTATGAACATGGGTTTTTCTGCCGACTACGATGCAACAAGCACAGTGAGAATAAAATGAGGAACTCTTTGATATAGCAGTATATCTACAATGTAAATATCTTAATGCTGTAAAAATATAAAAAGAATTTACGTGCTGTGCTGACCAAATGGATGAGGAAAAGCTAGCTGTCTTTCAAAAGGCTTCTGCTAGTCTCTAACCTAAAGCCTTTTAGGAAAACTAAACAAACATGGCATAAGACAGTAGACCGTGCAAGGCTAAATAATTTGCCCAAAAGTAAGAACAGAGGTATGGTAAGTGGTCTGCTATGAAGGTGAAGGAAGGCCACCTTGGATTTCTACAGGAATATGTGCTGGAACTCTTAGTTCAACGTGTTAATAATCTAGAAAAGCAAATGACTGGTGAGGTGGCAGTTTGGTGACAGTAGAAAGTTATTATTCGTAGTAATGAGAGGAGACATGACTCTGAAGACTTGCAGAAGGATTTAACAAAAATAAATGAATAATAAAATGAGATTAAATTCAGTTCAAAGAAATTTAATACAAATCATTTTGCCATGTGTATTAGTAAAGGCATAGAGAAGAAAAGAGAAAACATGATTATGCCACTGTGTAAATCTGTAATGACAATACAGTGTGCAGTTCTGGTCTCTGTCATCTACACAAGGATATCGTGGAACCAGAGAAGATTCAGAGAGGATCGACAGGGATGGTCAAAGGTGTGGTATGGTTTTCATATAAGGGAGATAGTGACATGGTCTCTCTGCTCTCATGTTCTTATGTTTACCATTTGTACATGTACCAATTTGTTGTGTTCTAACTGTTCCAAGTAAGTGAAAAGAGAACACGCAATAGAATTGTCTAATGCTGCTGCATAAAATCCTTAAACCAAATGTTAATAATGGAAAAATAATTAAGTTTCCCTTAACATTGAGTTATTATACAATCTATAATCAACTTTCCTTGTTGATGTGTGACTTGCATAAGAAAAACAAGTTCTTGGTCTGTTTCCAAGCCATTTGGAAGCCTCTTGTCTTTGCTCTCTTCTCCAGTTCTTTTTGATAGAACAAAACTATTTGCCTTTCCCTGGAGACTTGACTGTGTTGAACAGTCACAGATGAGATGTCATTTCAGTAGGTACAAAGCAACTGAAGAAATAGAGTATTTAATAAAGCAGGAATTTTATCTGGAAGAATGCCTATTTTTAGCCTAGTAATCCAGGTTTCCTGCTATTCTTGCTGCTTTCAGACTTTAGTTTGTCATGGATATTATTTTAAAAAAAAAATAATCGTTACTATTTCAGGGTTAGATGAAATATCAGATAGTTTTAAAAAACAGTCTTTTGTTTATAACAATAGAGACAATAGGTTCAAAGAACTACCAATTTCACAAATGTGTCCCTTTGGGGATTTTTAAAAAACAGATAATAATTCTGACCAGCTTTTCCACATGCAGATAATTGATACGCATCCGTTGAGTTCTAACAGCCTACTGGACTTTTGGAGGTTTTTGTTTTGGTTTTTTTTTCCCCCCAGTGCAGAAATACTCAGTGCTCTGGATAATCACAGACAAATTAATCTGAAGGTATTAAAGATCTAAACCGGAATATTGGGAAGCTTTTGTTTTGCTGCCCTCACTAATATATGCAAGTTTTCGTATCCTTTTCTTCTTGAAAACAATTCTGTGGATTAAAGAGCATAAAACATCTGTACTGAAAATGTGACCTATACAGGGACCTCTTTAGAAAGTGTTTTGTATTTAGCACTGTACTCTCATTGCATTTAGCAAAATTAGATTGTTTACTTCTTTTAAAGTTTACACACAAGAAATAAAATAAATTCCATGTTTATGATCCATTCCCATGCATTCCCTTTGCTGCTGCTATCAGACAGTTGCTATTTGCTTTTTAGGGAATGTTTGCTAATACAGCAGTGCCAAGATACGAGTAGTTTAAGTAGATGCTTTATGTAAAAATGAGAAGCATTTTAAAATTCTAATCCTAAAGAAATTCTAACAAAATCTTTTAAGTCCATTCCCATAGATGTTTGGTTTGTGTGCTTGTTTTTGTTTGTTTGTTGGGTTTTTTTTCCTAATACCCTGTTTAAGCTTTCTTCCCACCCCATCTTTTAAAATTCTTGACATTTTACCTTTCACAAGCATTCTAGGAACTTAAGAAAAAAAATAATATAATGGTAGCCTATGCTGAGTGATATTGGGGGGGGGAAAGTAAAAGTAACCATGTGAGATGCAGGGGAAATGGTCAGTCACATACTTGCAGAAATGGAAAACCTTCCTTTCTTCACTTCTGGGTTATCTGAAATGTTGGGCATTTGCTTATCATGGTCGATAGTACTAAATTCCATTGGTGACTCCCTGAATGAAAACCACACCACCTGAAAACCACACCACCACACCATCTGAAAGCCATAGGAAAGGAATTGCTAAGTAGATAAACAGCAAGATGCCATTAGAACAAAAAAAAAATAATCTGGTATTTTATTATTGTAAATATTAATTGAATATTTCTAGCTACAGCCCTTAGACCCGGATAGTAATTAATGCCTCCAAGTGGAATTACCAAATGTTATGTCCTGTGTAGGACATACTAGCCGACGGGAACGTGTTGGTATTTTAGACAACATTGATAACCCTGTCTGCACTGACACTTTTACTAGTGGCGGTTTAGTCCTGCAAGTCTGGATGCGCCTGCATAATCGCTGTCCCCAGCTTTTCAAGCAATTAACATTGCTTCGAGGATTTCTGTTCTTTGTATGGTTACGGCTTGGAGCTTGGTTGCAGAGTGCAGTTGACTTGGAACACAACCAGCGATTGATCTGGCTGTTTCATTCACCCTTACGCACATTAGGTAAAACTGACTTAGATTTCTGTTTTGTCTGACATAATGGGGGATGGATGCTGGTGATAAAATTGTCTCGGGTAAGAGAGGCTGGATAAAGAACTGTCAGTAACGTCGCTCACTCAGCACGCATGCACTCACACAGATGTTACCCTCTCAGTGAAGTGGTACACAAGCCACTGCAAAACGCTATGTGGCCTGGAAGACCCATTTACCAATGACAGGAACCTGCAGGATGTTGCTGCTGATGGTAGCGCTTGCCTGAAAGAGTTTGTTGACTGCATTCTTCCCCATTCCCTGGGCAGACTTAATTGTAAGCTGTCCTCACGTGGCTGTATGCGTTAGGTTTGACTTTGGGAAGAGGTAACTGAATTGAGAATTGCTTTTAAGCAGCTTCTGTTTGTAATTGACAATGAAGTCAAGCTTCTGTAAATTATCCTACTTCAAATACTGCAAAGTTGGTTTTTTGTTTTCCTGATAGCATAAATATTGTACTTTTGTTTGTGAAATTGAGTCATAGAATCACAGAATCATAGGGTTGGAAGGGACCTCTGGAGACCATCTAGTCCAACCCCCTGCCAGAGCAGGGTCACCCAGAGCAGGTTGCACAGCAACGTGTCCAGGCGGGGTTTGAATGTCTCCAGAGACGGAGACTCCACCACCTCTCTGGGCAGCCTGTGCCAGGGCTCTGCCACCCTCAGAGTAAAGAAGTCATCAAGATCCTAAGCTTCAATAATTTTGTAGGTAGCACTGATGATCAAATTAACTGGGTGTAAATGGGATCTGCCTCTGCTGCTGAAGTATTTCCACTGATCACTAAAATTTGCTCCCCTGAACGGTTTAGTTGGGTATCTTACAGACAGAGAAACAGAGAAGGCTAAAAAGCACAGAGGGAAGGAAGAGTCCTAATTCTAAAACTTCCCATTAAACTTGTCTTGCAAAAATAAAAGGGGCACGGAAAACAGGATTGGATTCTTTTTATGGTATAAAGCCACAGAAGACATAACAAAGCTACTTAATACCCTCTCTTGAATTGGCTGAAGTAGATACGACAGGATTAATGGCTGTGCAAATCTCTAGATGTACTCTGTAGGCTGTTTGGTCAGGTGGTGGGATTATAAATAGGTAGGCTTACTGATGTCACCAGCAGTGGAAGGGAAGAGGGAGCTTGCTATGCACACACACACTCCGTCCCTTCCACCTGCATATGCGATTGAAAGAAATTCACTTGATTTTAATGGAGAAGAAAAACCTGTGTTGTCTTGGAGGTAAGCAGAAAAGTAGTTTAATCAATTTTAGCTATTCTTCTTCCCTCTCCTTGTCTAGCTGATCAGCAGAATGGCTTCAAAGTAATACTTGTATTATCTTACTGTCATACTAACAATAATTTTGTTTGCTGTACACGGATGAAACTTTGACCCACAGAACTGTTCTGGTTGCTGTAAATGGGAATTCTGGAAGTGTTTGTTGATGTAAAGTGACACATATTTTGCAAGAGTAAGGATGCAAATGTTGGTATTTACACAGCATTTCCTTGCTTGTTTGGTTGAACTTGTACTAACACCTGCTGTGAGAAAAAATATTTACCAACAATTATATATCTGCAGCAGCATTTGTCATTGCTCTTTGAGGGAAAGCAGAATTCAGGTGTAGGGCAGTACATAAAGTGCCAGAAATCAAAGGCCTGTAAAAGGAAAGAATTAATGTCTTTTGCCCTGTTTTCAGAGAAAGTATGTAATTCTTCCAATCCAAGGTACGAAAGCTTTTTTTAATCCCATTTCTGGCCCAAAGATGAGGGTGTATAAAGACATGTAAATTTATCCGTGTGGATGGACTGCTGAAATTTCAGTGGTCTGTTTCTAGGTATAGAAGCTGTTCAGTATTTTATTTTAAGTTGATAATTGGGGCCTAGAGGTTCAAATGGGGGTTACTGAGATTATTTTAAATGAGGAATGTTGTTATTTCATGCAGACCATAAGACTTTTCTGACTTTGCTTGTCTTTCATCTGATTTTGATCTAAAATTTTGTTTGTAATAACTTGTAAAAGTCAATGCCTTTAGTTTTTAATACGGTAGAGTCCTTGATGTGTATTCCTTGAATATTATATATCGCTTTCATTTATCATGGAAAGCATTAAAACAGAGTAAATAGACTAAATACCTGAATGACTGCACAATGCCAAGACATACTTCGCTTACAGCAACGAAGAAAGAATGTAAGAAATCTTGTTCAGTTGAACTTCTTGTAAAAGTCAGTATGCTTCTGGCACTGAATTGTAGGTTAATATGTTAAAACTCAGCAGCGAAAAATACCGGGTGTAAACTTGTGACAGTGAAAGTTGAAGACGTTGTGGGGGTGATACAGGAGTTGAAGTATAGTGGTTACAGCAAATTATTCATCAGCATAATTGTATAGGAAAATTTCTCTACATTCCCTGGATCAGAGTGCTGATGATGATTATAATTGTTATAAAGGTTAGTAAGAAGTATGCTTCTCCCTTTCCTAAAGAATTTTTTCCTACTTTATAGTTAATGCTGAAGCCCTGTACCCTTTGTCAGAAAGAGCAGAGACTTTCTAATGGAAGTAATGGGTCATCCAAAACAGCTTTGGTGTTACCACCATCCTGCAGGCAGCCAGCTTTCCTTGGCGAAGTATCTTCCTCTTCCTTCCTTGCTTGTTGCAAGAATCCAGTAAGAAATGGATCTGGGGGATTGTGAGCGTGCAGAAGAAAGAGGAGAAGGCCTAATGACAGCCCTTGTGTGTCGATGGGGATGAGTTTCGGGGAGGAAATAACGGCATTCATTTGGGGCCCTGAATTGCCAACCAATGAGGGAGTTTAAGTTAAAGTAGGACAAAGGGGAGGGAGCTTCCGCTCTTAGCAGCAGCGAAGGTGGCTATGAAAACTGCTGGTCAGGCTTATGCTGTGAAGAGAGCTGGGATAGGACTTCTGGCTGTGCTTTGTACCATCCATCTCCCCTCACACAGTGCATAAGAGATCAGGCTTGGGCTCCAGCAGCAGCGCTGACATTTGAGGAGCTAGTAAATGGAACTCTGTTCCTGAAGGTAAGAAGGTTTTAACTTTGCTTTCTGAGGAGCATGCAGGGAGGGGAGTGAGTGTTGAGGAAGAAGCTGTGAAAGATGAGCAGGAGAATCTGGTGGCAGGTGGGTACTCAAAGCATTTCTTCCTAGTTTGGCAAGGAGCGTTAGCCCGAGATGCTTGGTGCTTCTCTTTGGGAAACGAAAGCTACGTTGTTCATGCTTCGGGAGAAACCTCTTTATAACATCCTAGTTTTCTGGAAATTAACTGCCAAGATGGTTCTCTTGCAATCTAGTAAAGAAAATGCTTGTTTTAATACAATTTCTTAGCCTTAGCTTAACTTCTTTTCTTTCATTTTCCTCCCTGTAATGTATTACGATCCCCTGTTTGCTGACATGATTGTCTGTATAGGAAATCTCCATTCTTCGTGTGTCACATAGCATCTGTGTGTGTGTGTGTATATATATTTTTTTTTAATTTTTTTTTTTAACCTTCTTGCTCAGGATAGGAAACTTTCCCTGCTTCCTGTTCCCTTCTAATGCTTAATATCATGTCTGTTCTCCAATTAACTAAACCCTTGTATTTTTTCATTGTGTACATGTACGAAACACTTTGAAGATTTACCAGACTTAGGTAGCTGAAGAACATAACTGCTAAGAGAAGGCTTCTGGTGGCTGAAGAGCTTTCTACAAGGGAGAAAGCTTGTTCTGTTCCAAGCACCTGCATAAAACCTGGGAATTAGCTGCAACGCTTTCCAAAGTCTCTTCACTGTGCTTGGCTCAATTATTCTTCCTGTATCAGAGCCTTCAGCTGGGGAATGGGACTGTTGCAATTGAACCCAACCTTTTATAGCAGCTTAAAGGAAGAGGGAGTAAAGTTTGTCTTCCCTGTTGTTAGTGCAGAGCTTCCTAGCTGCTGTCCTGCATTATTTTATCTATTGCCCACCCACACCTACACCCATATAGCTACATTTGAGGGATGTGTATATGTGAGGAAAAAGGGAAGGGTCTGTATTAGTTGCTTTCCTGGCCACTGTGATACTGAGTGGTGATGCTTTTCTTTTCCTTACCTTTCCCAGCCTCTAAATCCATCCAGTGTTACAGCGCCTGCCTCCAGTGTTACTTCTAAAACATGATTTTGAACAGGAGAGAAACGCAGCAGCAGAAACGCTCAGATAAATTGACAATTCTTACTTCTATTGATGTTCAGAATAGCAGCTGAAAAAGCCATGAGCAGAGCTAGGTGTTTCATCTGCAGGCTTTGAAAAGACAGTGGTGTTATACCTGCTTTCATGACTAGGAGATAACGGCCACAAGGGCACATTCAGGTTTTGCTCTATTTGAGAGCCCTTAATTGAACTTTTCTTACTGGTCACGGGAGAAAAACATCTTTTTTGAGCATCCTTTTGTAGCAATTCTTGAAAAAAGATTTGAGGGTTTGTTCCTAGTGGAGGTAACATACGTTTCCTTGAGTTTTAAGCATTTGTTAGATTTATTAGTGTACCAAAGGTTAAGCTCCCCTTTTCAGTTCAAGCTGCCCTTTGTTTTCTTTTCCTGTTTATTCAGCCAGTTATATATTACTCAATTACTGTTACAGATTTACTGCTTTCTCTTCCCTGCTCCTTCCTTTCTGTCAGGCTGTTTTCATAACTGTAAATATAATAAAGGCTAAGTGAGTCATACGAAGTTTTAATAATTTTGAATGTCATTCAGGTTTTTTTGCACTTTCTTTTGAAAGTGAATCTGGGTTATTTTTTGCATTTTATACTTTGTGAAAAGGTTGCAAATAGATACAAGTATTTGCTTACTGCAGAGGTATGTTGCACGCGGACATGTCAAGTTTGTACTTTGTGTTAGCCCCATTTACTTCAGAAGTCTAAGTTCTTAACCTCCTTAGAAATAACACTGTTGGAACTAATTTTCAACTACACCTCTTCTTTTTTGTTTGTGGGTTTTTTTATTATTTTTATTTTATACTTCTTTTGGCACAACAGAACGTGCTGTAAAGCAACTTCTGTATCAGACCACATTCCTATAATCCCTCAGTAATAATAATAAACTTTATGCTAATTTAGAGCATAAAGTATTTTTTATCCTCTGTTGCCTGCTAAGATTCTGAGCTCTTGTCTGGCTTCCTAACAGCGAGGCAATTCTTATGCCTAGAGAGGAGCTAACTGTTTTGTTGGACGGAGTAAGACAACACTAAGCCAGTGGCTATCTGTGTTCAGCACTTGGGTAGTCTTTCATATGTCTGAAGTGAGCTTGAAAAGGTCATCGTAATAATAGTTATGATTTGGCTTTGAAGGGCAATGAATGAATCATTTTTCTAGAAGAGTTTTAAATTTGTGCTTGGCTTAATTATGTTACGTAAGCTTATATTGGAGTTGGTGCCCCTTTAATCCTAAAAGGGGCACAATTAAAAACATGCCCTTACCATAGCGATTTGTGTTTACATTGCCTCTGAATCTCCCCTTTTTCCTTGTAATAAGAGAAAACATTGCGTGAATTATGGCTCGAATACAGTCTCTTCTGTTTTCAAGACTACCACTGCCATGGGGACAGACAATCAGACGGGCAAGTGTCTGTTCCAAATGGTCTGGAGGGAACTGGAGGATTCATTTGCTGCTTTCTCGCTTTTAGTGTGAACCAGACGTCCGAAGATTCCATTAAGCTTTCACCTTACTGTCATGGTTACCGTCCCAGTCCTGTGATTTATTTCTCTCTAGGATAAGACTTTTTTTAAAAAAACTCTTTTCTTCAGAGCTATGAGGCTAGTTAGCGGGGGATTCCACACATCCCGTTAACTCGGAAAAACTTTCCTCTAGCAGGAGCTTTGAAAACATGCCTTGATTCCAGGGGTGCCTTGTTATCTTGATTGAATTTATTTATGGAAATAGAGTGGAAGTGTAGGTATTTTACATGTTTTGCTTTCGTTGAGGCAGCCATATGAATACAGGCATAAGTAAGAGAACATTTGCAGATGATTTGTTTTTGACTGGAACCTCACTGAGTTAACCCATAGAGATAATCTTCAAAGATCAGTTATTAATAATTTTATCACCCGTAGTATTACTACTGGCACGTCAGTTGGTGTATCAGTTGTGTCACACGTTTTTGTGTTGGGAGAGCTATTTACTCAGTGCTGCATTTCCAGTACCATCTTATTCTTATATAATATTTTAAAAATAACAGTATTATTTGCGGTATTGGTTTCCTTTCAGCCTTACGAATCTGTATTTCACAGTACCCTTCTCTATACCCCATTATCACAAAAGATTTACAAATTGTTCATGTTTGTTCCTCTACCTGGAAATTGAACTTCAAATGTGTTTCTGAACTTCGGGTTTTTTGGTAGCTATTGAGCCACCTGCTAGACACAATATCCATGCAATATAGTCTTAGAATCATCCCCAAATGACTAAGCAGATGAGTTTAGAACCTGAAAGCTCATATTTCTCTATGGAGAAGGAACAGCAAATATTTTTCTGTTATTTTGTCCTACATGTTGCATAAGCCTGGCTTGAAGGGATAACCTAAGAATGGACAGTGCTTGACTTTCATTGATCCATACCTTGATCATAACATCCAGCTGGTGCTTTTATAGTAGAAATAAAGAGATAGACTGCGTATCAAACAGTGATATTGATCTAGAGATGAAAGTCTAGTATCAAGGCTGATAGGCACGTTATATAGATGCTATGAGGCTGGTATAGCAAATACTCAGGCTGCTTAATGTAAAGGAAGAATATTAGAATACTACAGTATGTTAAAACTAACTTAAAAGTAACCTTTTTTTGCAGCATCTCTGGCAACCCAAATTTTGTGTAGAAACCTGTGTGCCTGGTAATAACATAGTCAAGATGAATAGAATGTGATATTTCAACTAGCCAAACTCCAGTTAAAAATTATTATTTTAAGTGCCACCAAAAAGAAAGGTGCTTTTCATGAGCCAACAGCAAACTGTTCTTTGAATGTGATTTTTTTTAAACGTTCTTTTGTCTTATATTCAGTTAGCTCTCATATTAAAAACCTAGTAATTTCAGGAGTGGTAGGGAAATAAATTCCATCTAAATTCTCATTTATTTAACCAGTAAGGAAAATCAGTAGGCCTACTAAACCTCAAAAACCTTAGGTAGAAGTAGAGGTGATGGCAAGTTAGAAACTTTGTGGAAGTTTTCAGGTTAATCTTAGTGTGAGAATGCCAGAAGTGGCGAGAAAGCTCCATTAGGAATGAAATGAGAATAGTTCTTAGATGAATTTTATGTTTACAATCCCATGTGTGTCCCTATTCTTACAAAACATCACCCACAGACCTAAGTGGGAAGTTCAGACATTTAGTTTGAGGGTGGGAAGAAGTTTCCACTTTAGAAACTGATCATTATGGTCTGCTGATACTTTAAAAATAAAATTGTAAGTCTTCTAATATGCAGAACAAATCTTAGTGTTTTGGAATAGCTTTTCTGTCATGTACCAGAAGTTGTCTGGTCTTAAGGATTGTGATTAAGAAAACTTTATTGTTTTAAGATTTTCATTAAAAGATAAATGTGGACAGTGTATTGCAGCATTAGAGAAAGAAGCAATGTACTGCTGAGGAGTCTCTTTTCTGTGCTCTGAATGCGGTTGTGTGAAAAAAAAGTAATCAAGGTCCAAAGGAAGACACAATATTATCAGTTTTGTGACTTTATTTTCTTTTTTTTTGGAGGGGGGGAGGGAGTCTTGGCAAGGAGTGCTGGAGTTGAAAGCAAAAGTTAAATTTGCCGTTCAGGACTACCTTCAGTGTTTAATTTCCTTGCATAAGAAAAATTTAAAGCCTGTAAGAAGGGAGGAACATAGAATTTTGATGGTGTATACGTACAGCTATAGATCTTAAGCAAAGGTAAAGATTCATGCTGAGTCTAATGACTGTATACCTATTTCATTAATTATAAAAACGGGGGGCCAAAGCTGGGAGTAGTTGTGATGCTTTTGGTGTCTACCATTCTATGATAGTTCTTCGAGGTGAGACGTCTGGACTCTTCAGTTTGTTCATCTTTACAACAGATACACAATGACCAGGAAAAAGTGGTTTCTGTTTTTTTCCTTCAAATTTTCAGCATTTTGGTTTCTTTGGTTCTTTGGTTTGCTTAGTTTCTCTAGGCTATAGTTTATTTCATGCTTGTTTCTTGACCTCCGTGCAGGTTGTTGTCGTTTGCTTTCCCAGTTTATCTGAGCCTTTTTCCCTGTTCAGGTGTTCATTTGTCTTATTCTTCAGTGCAAGACCCAAACACATTATGGGCTCTACCAGTTGACAGTAACTTTACCTGAAGAAAGGATGCATGTTCTCAAATGGCAGCTACTTGACTTGATCCATTGCATGGGCTTCTGCTGGAAACCCTAGACTCCACTAAGGGTAGTTTTCAGGAGTTGCCTCACTTCTATATCATGCCCACCTCAAGGTGGGAACTTTGTTCTTGAGGACCAAAGTCTACTTGTTGAGTTAGTTCTGGGAGTTCACCTTCATAACCTTATGTGCTTAGCAAGTTGTAAAGATTCAAGGAAATGTCTTTGTCATTTCATGTGCCTCTACTGCATAGTGCCCGTTTTCCACTATGGGATGGTGTGCTGGTTGACCCTGGCTGGACGACAGGTGCCCACCAAAGCTGCTTTATCACTCCCCTCTTCATCTAGACAGGGGAGAGAAAAAAAGCTTGTGGGTCAAGACAAGGACAGGAAGATATCACTCACCAATTACTGTCACAGGCAAAACACACTCAGCTTGGGGAAAATTAACTTATTACCAATCAAATCAGAGTAGGATAATGAGAAATAAAAGCAAACCTTAAAACGTCTTCCCCCCACCCCTCCCTTCTTCCTCAGCTCAACTTCACTCCTGATTTTCTCTACCTCCTACCCCTGCCCAGCGGCAGAGGGGGATGGGGAATACGGCTTGTGGTCAGTTCATCACACATTGTCTCTGCTGCTCCTTCCTCCTCAGGGGGAGGACTCTTCACACTCTTCCCCTGGTCCAGCATGGTGTCCCTCCCATGGGAGACAACTCTCCATGAACTGCTCCAATGTAAGTCCTTCCCATGGGCTGCAGTTTTTCCCGAACTGCTCCAGCGTGGGTCCCTTCCACGGGGTGTGGTCCTTCAGGAACAGACTGCTCCAGCGTGGGTCCCCCACAGGGTCATAGGCCCTGCCAGCAAACCTGCTCCAGCATGGTCCCCTCTCTCCATGGGTCCAGCCAGGAGCCTGCTCCAGTGCGGGCTTCCCACACGGTCATAGCCTCCTTCAGGTGCATCCACCTACTTTGGCATAGGGTCCTTCACAGGCTGCAGATGGATATCTGCTCCACCATTAACCTCCATGGGCTGCAGGGGGAAAGCCTGCCTCACCATGGTCTTTTACCATGGGCTGCAGGGGAATCTCTGCTCCAGTGCCTGGAGCACCTCCTCCCTGTCCTTCTTCTCTGACCTTGGTGTCTGCAGGGTTGTTTCCCTCGCTTATTCTCTCTCCTCTGCTCCAGCTGCTCTTGAGCAGCAGTTTTTTCCCTTTCTTAAATATATTATCATGGAGGTGCTACCACCATCACTGATGGCCTTTGCCAGCAGCAGGTATGGCCTTGGAGCTGGCTGGCATTGGCTCTGTTGGACACAGAAGAAGCTTCTAGCAGCTTCTCACAGAAACCACCCCTGTAGCTCCCTGCTGCTACCAAAACCTTGCCACGGAAACCCAATACAGACAGTCACGGTACAAATTCTCTTTTGTAGCAGCTTTAGGGCAAACCAGCACTGAACATCTGGAACTGACAGAGTAATTCTGAAGAAAATAGGAAGAAAAGTTGAGATGTTGTATTAGTCTCTGAATGGTTTATTTGACGTTCTTTATTTCAGAGGTTTTCTTTCCTCTGGAGGTGCTCCTGAAAGCATACTCTTTTCGGCAATCATTGTTCTCCATTAGATTTAACTGATGGCTTGATGTCTTATTTGGAGGAGTATTAGAGCTAAAAGAGGGACAATGCGACTGTAAGGTAGCAGCAAATTTAGAGACTTCCCATTCCAAGCCCTGATCAGAGAATCTAAGCAAAGCAGTGAACTGTAATTTGCCAATGAGTGTGCCATAACATAAAAGGTACTGTATAGAAGCAACTGTATTTTCCCTGGAGGATGATTTTGTGAGTGCTTGTTCTTACTGAATGTTATAAATACATAGACTTTTGCTGATACTAGTTAGTACTATTCAGTAAGTGAATCATAAGAACAATACAGTTGTGCAGAGAGTGTTTTAGTACAAGTATAGCGTTTTGACATCTTGTTCTAAAATGTCAAGTGATTGAAAAAATTCTAGAATTTTTTTCAAGCAACTTATAAGAAATGTGGGTATGGAGGAGGTAGAATGCAGCAAACAGCAGTGAAAGGCAGTTAAGATGTAGTGTAGGTAGTTACAGGTAACGTTCACACTTTTCTGAGTGTAACAGTCATTGAGGGGGAGAATCTCTAGAAGCTTATAAACAAAATGGCCTTTTCTGGTTTTGGAAAAAGCTGTAAGTGGTGTTTTTTGTGCCCAGTTTGACTTCCAGTACGTTCTTTTTCTGTCAGCTATAGACTTGGACTAGAATAAGCCAGGATGGGAATGGGTGAATCCCAAGATGTGAAAGGGAAGCCTCTGAAAATGAGAAAACCAGATAATTGTATTTATTAACGAAATAAATACCGTTTTAAAGATGTGCTAGCAAGTAGACTCATCATCCAAGAATTGCAAAGTGTTAAGATATGTGCTTGCAATAATCATGCGCATGTGCTGGTGTAGCTATATGTAATACAACACTGTTGACTTTAACTGATTTCATGCAATGTTTCCACATAACGATGAACAGATAATTTAGGGACTCGGGAATCTTCTGCTCTTTGGTAATAGGAAACAGGAAAATAGAAACTCGTATATTGTAGGATGCTAGCTGTTAATTAAGGTTTTGGTTTTAATTACAGATTTCTAATGAAGTCACTAATGAAAATAAATACATACCTTATTACACATTGGTCATTATTAAATTCTGTGGTTTCACTGATCTCTGGAAGAAGGTTCTTTTGCTTTAAGAGACTAGATGCCAAGTATCAGGTCATAGACAGGGAACAAAGCTTAATGTGCCTAGAAAAATCCTGTGCTCCTATACAGGCTATTTTGCTGTGCTGATGGGGAGAGAGGTGGGAAGAGTAATGGTCCTATTTCATGAGCATTTTCATTTCAGTCTATCACAAGGTTATGCAGAGTGGCTTTACAACATCTCTGTAACAAGAAGAGCCGAGTATTCCTGTTTTCAGGCTAAAAGAAAAATATTCTATGTGGAATAGCTATGTCAATGTGATTGTTAGTATTCAGATTAAGAACAATAAAAATGAAAATCGAGCTGCATTTCGCTAAAGGAAAGAAAACAAAAATATCATCTATAATTATACTGCAGATGAAACCGGCCTTTCAGACTGGCCCATAGACAATAGACACTATTGTAAAGTACTCCATTTTTCATGTGTTTGATTATGTAATTATCAAGTCTCAATTTGGGAGCTCCAACTTGGAAACTAACTGAAAATGTGGATTTCTGAACATCTATGTCTTATGAAATATTTCACCCCTCCTTTTTTTTTATTCTAATTAATTTAATTCTTAATTCTAAAGAATTTTAAAATTCTTTAATTCTAGAATTTTAATTCTAAATACATACACCTGAAACAATGCAGTGATTGCATTGATAACTTCGGTCTTTTGATGGACTATGATGAGTAGATGAAATAGTACTGCTGCAGTTGTCTCCAAGCTTTTTCCTAGCAAATAGTGTTTGACCTTGAAGATGTGCAGTGGTGATGCTGGGAAACCATAATCCCCAAAGAGGGAACTGAATAAACAGGGGGAAAGTTGGTACTTCCATGATTTTTGCTTAGTGTAGAATACAAATTTGTTCTGTGAGTATTAAAGATAAGTATTGGGCTGGGAATGCCTATAGGCAAAATTAAATATTTTGTATACCTGTTGGCCAAAACTAATATAGCATTGTAAACAAAACAAATTAATGTACTTAATGTAGGCCTGAACTCTTGTTCAACTGTTGTTTGGTTGAGCAGATGATGTGCAAGGTTTCAGCTGTCTGCTGCTGTGGTGTAGCAGTGGAGCAGCATTATTGTAATAATCAAGAAAGCATTATAATAATTGCTTGGGGTGAGAGGTCAAAGACAAGAAAAGCTCTAGAAGCAGCTTTAGTGCAGTGGCCTTCTTCCTCTCGTGATGTGGTCTGAGTAGAGCTACATCCTTCTCTGAGTGAAAATAAAATGAAGTGCTGCTTGTACTTTTGGCATATATGATTTTGTAAAGTTTGATATAAAATATTGTGTAATTGCTCTTTGTATAAAATGGTGTTCTTCATGGTGCCGTAAGTCAAATAAACAAACTTAAGTCTATCTGTTGTGCAGCAGAAAATTCTTATTGTACTATGTTTAATGAACTTTTTCAGTACCCGAGAGATGGCTGAATTGCAGGTGAGGTCCCTTATGACCTTTCCTGTCTTAGGTTGTTGCTATAGAAAACTTGAGATACGGTTCTGGTGTTGGAGGCCAGATCCAAAGTAATTTCAGTGAGAGGGCTATCAAGCTGTCTTTGTGTGTCATGTAATGGTGTTCAAGATGGGAAGTGCTGTAAACAATATTCCTTGATATCAAGATTTGAAGAGATGGGTTGTTTATGCGGTAGCCTTTAGTTGTGCACAAATCTAGCAGATTTCCTCCTTTTTTTCTCCATTTTTTTGGGGAAAGTGATCCTTATCAAGAGGAAGTGCTGGTGGGTAACTGCAATATCCAGGTCACTGTAAGTTCAAGTATTTCTCATTATTTTAGGTGCCATTCTCTGGATACTGATAGTTAAAAATACACTGCTTGTACCTTTCTAATAGGAATTGAAAGCTTGTTGGTTTTTAAAAAGGTTACCTCAAATAACTAGATGCTTTATTTATTTAATCTATTTATCTATTTATTTTTGAAAAGGGCTTCCGCACATTCAGTTCATTGACACTGTAATTTTTTTGGCAAGTAGGAAATACATTGAGATACAGCAATGACACTTTATTTTGTAGAAGAGGGATCTGAAACACATAAAACGTTGACTTTATGGCCTTGCCTTTGATTTTAAAAGGCGTATTGTTTTTGTTAACAAAAAGGTGAAATCTCCTCTCTGCATTGGGCTGAAAGAATTTTTTAATGTGTTTACACGAGTTATATTTTATCACAAAGGGTGGGGAGAATTGCAGGTGGGACTTCAGAAATTTAAATTTCTGAGAGATATGAATCAATTCTTTTGGGAACAATATAATCGCACAAGATGAGGGCTAGTTGAAAGACTTGGCATAAGCAGTGGGCTCCAGGTACACCAGTAACAAGGGAAATACAAACTCTCCCCAGGCTGCACCAGCTTGTGCTTGTGGGACCCTGTGAAAGCATTGTGGGTGTCCCTCTGTCTGCCTTTTCCAGGGCTAGGAAGAATCAGAGAAGAAAGATTATTTCTTCTTCCTTTTTTTTTTTTTCTTTCCTACTTAATGTCTTAAGATACTGATTAAACAGAAGATGACATTTGAGGTGTCGCAATGTAATAGGTAGCTGGAATTGTTTATCTGCTGATAAACAGTGGGGAGCGCATCCCTTCAGGTGAGTTGAGATGGGCAGTTTTAATGTCTGGTGTAGGGAAGATCAGTCCGTTGATGGGACTGGGGCCTGTGGAGACAAGGCAGGCGTGAGGACCCTCATTGTGTAGGATACTGCAGCAGTTTCCAGAGGAGTTCGTATTATGAGTTGTGGCCTTATTTGGTTAAAATTTCTCTTTTAGCTCCCTCTATGTCATAGCTAAATAAGTAGTTTTATATAAATAATAAGCTAAGTACAGCTAAATAAGCTGTACTTTGATTCTTGTGCAGCTTTCCTTTAGTTCTCTAGTGGCCGTGAAAATAAAGAGTATGTTTTTGAATGTCCTAACTCTTTCTAATATTTACTTTGAAAATTAGAATAGGTCTGCGTAGCTCCTAGCACACCTGGAAACTATCCTGAAGTGCTGTTTTTATATGATTGGGAATTTATTCTCTTTTTTATGGTTGTATTTTGTTTTACGGAAAATCAAGGGTTTTCTTCTTTTCAGGAGAAGAAACTACCTTAACTACTTTCTCTTTCTTTTTAAGCAAATTCATTAAAACCCAGCAGCTCTCTTTGTTTGCCGAGTACCTGGTAGAGGTGTGAAGAGGCAAGAGAGAACTGGGCTTTTGTTTGTTCTTTACAATGAATAAGTGTTTGAAATGATGGTGTAGACTTGGAGTTACTTGGATAATGCTGGCTTTCCTTTTTTATGTTTGAATAAAATGGTGTGTGCAGGATGCCTTTGTGAGAGAAATCACCTGTGTCAGCTTTTTGAAGGCTCCATGGTGCAAAAGAGGAGGGTTGTAGGTTAAAATTACCCCTGCGAGTGCATTTCCACCATCCTATCACTTGCCGCTCTTGCTTTGCACCGGTAGATGTAATCACGGTGACTTGCATTGTTCTTACGGCCCAATACCAGCTGGGAGCGCAGGGCTTCCGCTACCTGTCACAGCCTCTCCTGTGACAAGATAGAGACACAAACTCCAGAAAAGAAAAAGCTGCAAGAACCAATGTAAACCCTTTGGGCTAACAATGAGAGATGAGAGAATTGGTGAAAAATGAAGAAAAAAGAGACGTGGCATCTGAAAACAGAAAATGAAAGTATTGGGATCCCTGTTGTTTAATAGGAGGTTGCCAAAAACTCAGTATAACTTCTGAGAATGGATACTTGGAGATTTTTCCTCCTTTGTGTGGGGTGGGAAATGGAAGCACAACCATCCATGAAGAACATGCGGATGGGTAGGTTACATACCTCTGCAGTGGTGGAAGTGGAGGCTCGGACGACCTTCTTAGGCTGCCTGGCCCCGGGGATGGGGGGGTGTGTTCTTGTTTTTCATAAATACATGGAACTTCACCTGTCTAGCTGCTGCACACAGGTTTGGACGAGAGTATTTTATCAGTTCTAGCTCTCTATAGTGTAAGTTAGGCACTGGGTAGATAAAGCCACATTTTACTGATGTGGACCGTGCATCTATTGCTGTGTGTGATTAAGCGCTCTCTGGTCATAGTAGAGTTCCAGCAATGAAACTGCATTTGTCTGCTTAATGGAAAAGAGGGTTCAGTAGCATTTGCAAACAAATCTTTCTGTGGCGTGTAGTCTTCAAAGATTAAGTTCAGAATTCAGTTGCATTAAATATCATGTAACAATCACTGGAAGTCACTTAAAGATGTAAGAATGCATACAGAAGGGGAAAAGCAGTACTGCTTGACTTGGAGCTTGTGGTTTTTTGGGTATTAATGCCATAGGGTGAGTTTTTAGTTTTTGGGGTTTTTATTTTAATAGTTGTATTGATGGTCAATTGGCTAGTACTTTCTTTTTGGTGGTTATATGAAAGCTAAAAACCACACCAAAAAAAAAAAAAGAATTAGGGGAGGAGTAAAAAGAAGTTTGATTCATACGTTTTGCAATGTTCACGTAACCCAGAAACAACCCGGGCGAGTCCCTGTAGAGACCGAAGTTGAATTTGCAGCTAACGCCACGCTTCTCAAATCGTATGTGCAGTGCACCAAAACTAACTTAAAACATTAACAGAGAGGAGGTATAAATTTTGATGGCGAATCCTCATTCAGTTTGTTGGAGGTCTGCGAGTACTCCGGTTAGCCCGGAGAGGCTGTGAATAGTTAATTTCTTCAGCACGGAGTTCTGAAGTTCAAAACTCTAAGCACTTTCAGCAACAGATCCGTCATGTGAAGTCTCATTACACAGGCGTCTGTTGCGCTGCTGCTTTGGACCTTGTTTGCTCTTCATTGTGAGTGACTTTAAACTTTGTTTTCCCAAGAAAGATGTGTGTTTCTCACTGTTGTATGCTAGATCTTTTGTTTTAATTCTGTGGGACAATTATAGAAGTTAATTTCTTCGGTTTTGTTTTAAGTAAACAAACTTTGGGAGGGTGCCAGAATCTAGGTTGCAAGCACAGTTTTGGAACCTTTGTGCATTATGTTTTAAATGTATTTTAACCTGCTGTGAATGTGGCTCCATTCAAGCTTTTTAAAAGAATGTTTATAAGAAATTAAAAAGTTCTCATGAGGTAATGTGTTTACACAGTGTGTTCTGGTTTTGTTTCTAATGGTGAAGTTCTCAATAATTCTGTCTTTTCCGGTGACTATATTGATGAATTGTGTGAAGTTATTTGACTAAAAGGGGATGCTAGACTATATGTTGTAGGACATGAGTCCTGCCCTCGGAATTTACTGTAACGTAAATATATTAAGAGATGCAGACAGTTTTCTTTTTATACTAGTCTGGATTATTTTTTTTTAAGTGAAATAAGTGAAACTTATTTTGTGATCGCTCTTTGCATTCAAGATTACACTGGTTTTTCCATAAGATGGGAAAGGATGGCGAGAAAATTAAAATAGGAACTTAGCATAGGTGAAGGGAAAACACGAAGGCATAACGTGACTGAAATGTCAAGAAATTACAACCCAGTGGTATTGATTATACTGCTGTTTTGTTACCGTATAGAAGTAAATAAACTAGAGCTGTTTCAATGATTTTGATAATCAAAAGAAAAAATTGGGGAGAAAACGTGTGATTATTCCCTCACCTGTCTCTCCTGTATGTTAAACATACCGTCAGTGCAATTTGGCTTCATACTGTACGGTACAGTATTTCTGTTTATACTAATCCTGTAAATCTCTTTGGAGAACGCAAGCCCAGGGTTCTTTGCGTAATCCAAGGGAGGAAAAAAAATAATTAATTTACTCTTGTAATGTATATTTAAAAACCCTTTTTGTTTTGGGCTTGATGTTTATTGGGCCTTTTTTTTTTCCCCCCAATATGATAGATACTTTAGCCTGCTGTATCTTCTGTCACCACTGATCATATGTTTAAAATGTTCTCTTATCCCTTACTTGCACGTATCGCTTACACAGTCTGAGTGAAAAGAATTAAGTGTAGTTCATTCCTGTTCTGGGACTTCTTAGTTTGCCAGTATGGAATCATATGTATAAATAACATACTTGACTTTTAATTTTTATTTTTTAATTTTTATGTGTTTATTTCAGAAGAAAATCTAAAGCACCACCTCCTCCATCTGCAACAAAACCCATTGCTGTTTCTCCATTTGATGACACAGAATCAGCCAACCTCATCATGGAACAGAAAGAGAATGTAATCGATAAAGACATTGAACTATCAGTGGTTCTGCCAGGAGATGTGATCAAGTATACTACAGTTAACGGGAGGTAAGTTACACAAAATGATGTTTTTGTTTAATTTTCTGTTCTTGCTCTAGTCACTCACTAATATACATGAGTTGTTTAAGCCTGAACGTTTTTGGGTAGGTGTGGAAACGTATAGTTTATACATTTTCCTACTTTTTGGAAAAACTATATTTTGAGATTCAGAAATTCTGTGTGTTACCTGTCAGGAAGTGTAGCCATACCTGTTGTTCATTCTCGTCGCTGCAAATCTCTAGAGAAATACTGCTTTGTATGAGTCACTGAATTTTCCCACATAGTTTTCCTTGTTAGACCTAAAGATGAGTACCTGCATCCTATTTGGGCGCGAAGTCATGTATTCAGCACTTGCTCAGCACTGCTACCTATAGACTACTAGCAGTCCTAAAAAAAAAAAGTGTCATTGCTTCAGGCAAAATCTATAATGCTTCAAAGAAATAGTTTCTAGCTACAGCTTTGGAAAACCTTTTTTTTTTTTTTTTTTTTTTTTTTTTTAAAATTAAATATATTTTGCTTAGGCTGGTTTTAATTTGAAATACATATTTCATATTGCTAATCGGTAGTATAGATAATGCATATAACTCTCAAGTCACCTTCAGTTCTGAAAGACTTAGACATTGACCGGTGCTTTGAAAACATAAATCCTGGGACTTAAAATGTTTTACTAATTATTGTAGCAGGTCTACTAAGGAGGCTTCTGTGTAAGGCCTTGTATGGATCAGAGCAGTTAGGATGCCAGTTTGTTGCTTTCCTAAGCTGAAATGGAGAAACTATTTGTATATTGTACTTTCGGTAGTGTATTGCCAGTGTCTTTGCTACTGAAAGCAAGCAGTATGATTTATTTATTTATTTATTTATACCAGTTAATGTAAATGTGTAGTTACACTTCACTTCTTAATGAAAGCCTTTTGCGGCTTGAGTCTGTTTGCACGCTTTGTCATTTGCTAGAGTTCGTGAGGTTGTTGCTTAGATATGAAATACCAGCTTGTTCACCAGAGCTGCAATGGATGAACTTTTGTGGATTCCTCCTCCCCACCCCCCACTCCATGTGATTTTCAGGATAACTTAAATCTGAGGTAATATTTCTCCGAAGAAATTTTCTGAAATAATTGGTGATGCTATGATGCTTTATGGTGTTCTTGCTAGCGTGTTTACAGCAAGGATTACTGCTGCCTGTAAATATGGTGCCTTTCTCTTTTTTAAAAATTTCTTACAGGCGAGACTCCATGTGTACGCTGTCAGGCGTTTCTCTCTCTTCTTTTCACTGCCGTTGTCCACACTTAGGAGTACCGTGTGCTCTCTGTCTTGCTTTGCTCAGAACGACGTGCCAGAAAGGGATGTTGCATGTATCTTCCTTCACTCAGTCAGATTACATTGTGTGTAATTACTCAGTGTTCAAGACAGGCCTCACAGGCTTATCAGGAAGCGCACACGTTTCCCAATCAGTTTTATTATCCCTTGGTTACTGTTGTTTTTCGATCAATATACTGTATGGGATTGATTTCATAAGTGGCTCTCTTGCAAATAAGAACCTCTATTACCACCTATAGGGCTCACTCAGAGTGAGGGGAGATACAGAACGGGACCTGCAGCCCACTGTGAAACAAACCCTCTTTTCTTCTAGTTTTTTTCTGTCTTCAGTCATATTTTGTGGACAAATAGGCAGGATCTCTCTAGAAATGACATAAACAGATAAACTGCTAATTTGTCTCTTTCCTGTTCATAATCAGAGATGAGCAGCAAAGCTCCTGAGGAGAGAATACCTTTTTAAACCTCATACTAGGAAAAGCAAAACTGTGAGTTTGTACAGCCACGTGCGCAAATGCCACAGTCCAGCAGAAGAAACTTCGCTGCTGTTCTCAGATGAAGTTGGGTTGGTTTGCTCCCTGCTTTGGCACAGTGGATAGCAAGAGCTACGCAGAACAAAGCAAGGTGTTACGTAGATAAATATCCTGAGTGAGTAGGAGGAGGCAGAAAAGGATCAGAATCCAAAAGGGGTTTTAGAGAAAAAGATTACAAGAGAGAATAATTTTTGATCCTTCACTTGTCCTATGGGCAACTAAAACAAAAAACTGAGAGACTGAGGAAAGGAAGAAGGACTGAAATAGCTCATTCCTCATTCTGAAATGGGTGAATTCTTTTATTTAAGCCTAGACACCAATTTGTATTTTGTAGTGGTTGGTGAGCAATGAGCGGTAGGAAGTAAAGGTACGCTGTTCAGAGGAAGGAATGGGTAAAGAGCTTCACCCCCGCCATTGGAATGTTTTTCATAGCGAAGTTTCTGAATCTTATCTATTGATTCTAAATACAGCACAGAACTGAGTTTTCTGCAGACACAGAGAAAAAGATAACTTGAAGAACTATTTTATTTAGCAGCCTAATCATTTTAAGTTAGTTGTTCTGTTTTCCCACAAGGAAGAAATGCAGAGTTTGATAAAGTTTTCTCAAAATTGAATAACTAGTTTCAGTTGTATGCATCATTCAATGAACTTAAAGATTTCAAAGGCCATTTTGATAGTGACATGCATTTTATTTGGAAGTGGTGTGTCAAACAGAGTTTTGCAGGATATCATGTTCAGGGCTTCAGTTTCACATGCCTTTCAGCGAGCCCTTAGCTTTGCTGAATATGTTTTCTTAAGAGTCCTTTGTGAGTTCCCATTTGATCCGTTCTTGAGTATTTTCAGTCATTAGGGTATTCTTAATCAACTATTGGTTTAGCTAGTGAATAACATGTTTTGTGGTCTTTGTGGCCCTACTTTTCAAAACCTATTGTACTTACATCTGTTAGTAAGAAATTCTGGGGTCTTTGGTGGCTTTTTTTGTTGTTCTCCAGGAAAACAAATGACTTTTTCTCTTTAGAGAATAGGATTAGTAAATATTTTTGCAAGGAAGGCCATGAAGCCATAGGCTTAAGTAATCAGAGATCTACAGAAAGCCAAACTGTTTTGTTGTTGTTGTTGTTTTTTTGTTTGTTTGGGTTTTGTTTTTTTTTAATTCCATCCCTACCTAGGAATACTTCTGGTGGTTACTGACAGAGTTTTGTTTGTTCAGTGATGCTTACTGAGTCTCATGATGGGAAGACCTTGTTCCTGAAGTTTGATCATGTAAGAATCTCAACTTTTTTTTTTTTTTTTTTTTTTTTAAATAGCAAGTTTCTAGCCCTTATTTTTGGAGAGGAGTGTAGAAATTCACGTTATTTTTTTTTCCTTTAAACACTTGATCCAGTATTTAAAGTGGCACCTTTCACTGTTGGTTACACACATAATATGGTTTCATACGTTCTAGGTGAAGGTTCATCATTTAACTAACAGTTACGTCATGTCATGAGAGTGTGCTTTTAGCCACTTTTTGTTGTTATTTAGTCAGGCAGGAATAACCACAGGAAAATAGATGAGAGATGAAGGGATGCAGGAATATGTAAGTAAACTTATGATCAGAGATTTTCAGAAATCCAAGCAATGTAGTGAAGTTAAAAGAGTTGCAAATAAAGGTTTTACTGAAATTGGATAAAGGAGAACAAGCAAATGATGTACTCTGAGACAGCTGATGGCCACTTCTTGGACTTTTACTAAATATTAATTATGGAAGCTGTTAAATTTACTGTGATATATGTGTTTCTCTACCTGCAATTCTTGGAGGCTTCAGCAAAAAATAGTTTTGCAAGTTTTGGAGGATGTGATTACAAAAAAAGATTACTTTTTGTATTACTGTAGAAATACATGTCTAAAGAAGTTGTTGAAGGTGTCTTGGCCTCCAGTGGAGGGGGGAGACTTAGTCTAGCATCTTCCAGTCAAGCAGGTCATTTCTGGAAGTACCAATGGAAAGCAAATTTGCACTGAAACGCTGTTTTCATGTACTAATTTGCATGTACCTGTCTGTTGTATTTGAGCAGCTATGTTTCTCACTTATCATTCTGTCACTTCTTGTGACTGTGGTTAACGTGAGGGCTTGCCCCTGTCACCGTGGTGCATTTCCATAGGATGGCTTTCTGCGATCTTTGCTTGTGAATTCTCGTCCTGGTCATCTTTGGTGTTCTCACCCTTCTCCAATAACTGAAGGCCAGAGGAAGGGCAGCTTTTAAAGCCAGTCAGTGTATAAAAATGCACCAGAAAAAAAGTAATGTGTAACTTATTGGATAGACTGATAACCAGAAAGGTCACTACAGAAGTAGTATCTGCTGTTTCCTCTGGCTCCCTCCCCTGCCTCCAGTGAAATGGGGGAATGACATGATTTGTGTTTGCAGCTCTTTTCTTATTAGGGGGGGATGGATGGACTTGTTCTATTATGGGTTGGAAGTACAAGAAACATAGTAGTTCCTTCCTTCTTCTAATCAGAGCAGGTTGTGATATATATGAGGGAAGAATTGAAATAAGCTCTCTGGTTTAGCTATGTGAAAAGGAAGGCGTAGTTATTTTTCTGCAGTGCTTGGTGCATTTCTCATGGTATTCCTCAGGCTGACATACATCATCTAGATAAAGGCACAGGAGTATATTACGTTCTTCCATACCTCTTTAGACTTATCTGGTAGCTGCTTTTCGACACCTTGGAGCATCATTTGTGTATGTTTTTTGGTTTTACTGTTCCTCATGCCTTTGTCTCTTGAGGCAAGTATTCTGACACTTAAGCAGACAGAAACTTTCCTCTGGCGGAGCCGGGGGAGGGGGAAAGCAACAAGTCTGCAGTAAATATACCTGTCAGCCTTCAAACTGTTTCCGTCTTCTGGAAGTGCAGCATGTGCACCAGGGAGTCCAGCCCTGCTTCTAGAAATCAGTAGACGATTTGCTTAAGGAACGCTTGTTCTCCAAGACCAAGCGAAAACAGGAATGATATTCTAGGGTTAATTAAAGGGGGTGAAAAACAGTGTCCACGGTAATTTCTTAACACTGAGTCTTTTTACGGAACCATATCATAAGAAAAAATTTAACTTCCTACTTAACTGTATTCACAATCTTTATATTATCTAGAATTCTGCCTTGCTTGATGGCTCTTTGTAGAAGCTATCTATTTTCACATTTGGCTATGCTACCAGAATACTTCTGTCTGTTATGAGATTACATCTAGAATTTAAGATTTCCGATAAAGTTATACCAGTCAAACCCTATACTAATGTTCTCTTAGGCACTGCATTGTTTTTTTTTCAATGTAGCATTTGATTGCTTCACAGACTTTTAAATTATTTTCATAATACCCTTGTTGGACAGAGCAGGTGATAGATTTCCCTGTTTTGTAATTGTAACAGAGAGATGCAGACGGCGTCAAAATGAAATGCTCCTTGCAGATGATTACCCAACTCTAAAAATTATTGAGGAATGACCAGTTCCAGTGACCTGATAGGACTGTAACCTTGTTTGGTGTATGTAACATGCCAAGTTAGGATACTCTCCTCACCTTTGGTCTATTTAAACTTCTATGACACTTCTGTTTAAAGTACAGTTTTAATAAATTTATTCCAGTAGCAACTGGGAACGTTCACCCTATCTTACTACGTTATTTTACGTGTTCTTCATTGAGCACTGAGAGAATAAGGACATAGAGTTAGTGACTACATATGAAAAATTCGGTTTGTCATACTTCAGTGTGGAAGGGACATCTGTTGCATCACACAGAGCTTCTCAAGAAATTGCATTCAACTAATGTGCTGTCATTTAGCTTCTTTTCCTCTGTCTCTGTTAAACACCTGGCTCTTATTTTGGCATCCCTAATGCAAGAATGGAATGAAACTTCCTAATGGAAGGAAACTATTCTTAATGAACGGCAGGGTATTTATCACCACTGCTATAGTTCTCATCAAATGTCAAATGAATTGGCTAATCCACATCTCCTTGCTGACCTCAGGAAAAACATCACTTCATGCAAGCAAAAATTTCCCCCTTTGCTCAAGCGCTTGGCCTACCCTACTTTTGTGCAAGCTGGTTTTATTTTTTTTAGTGGTGATTTTTTGGGTTTGGTGCTTTTTTTTTTTTTTTTTCTTTCCTAAATGTCGAAGAGATTTAAAGTTGGTACCTGGCTGAGGAGAAATAACTGGACTCCAGACGATCCGATGTGAATCAACAGAAGCCGTTTATTAAGCACAGATCATCATCTTTTATACCCTGTGTTGTAGCCGTACACGCGACTCGCTTATTTCTGATTAGCTCGTTACACTGTCCACGCGCTGTCCATGCAGTTCATTCACACATCAGATTGGTTACAAGAATTCGCATAGTAAATTGCTTAGTCATTAGCACAACATGTTTTCTACCTTCTCAGTTCCCGTTTTTCCCATGTACTAATTCCATCTTCTACCACCTGTTTTGCTCTTAATCTAATCTCTCATAGTAGGGAGGCTGGCTCACATGGCCATTTTCTCTCAGACACATTCCTACACTCGGCAGTAATTATTTAGTCATGGAAGGAAAAGGATGACTTGGGTTAAATGTTTAGCATCACGTTTTGTTATAGCCTGCTTAATTGTCATCTGTTGTGACAGTTCCATTTGTCTTTTACAGGAAGCCCATGATGGACTTACTGATCTTTCTCTGTGCACAGTATCATTTAAATCCATCAAGTTATACCATAGAGCTGGTATCAGCAGAAAATAGCCAGATTAAATTCAAACCCAACACGCCAGTGGGAATGCTTGAAGTGGAAAAGGTGTTTGTAAAGCCAAAACAAATGGATAAGAAGAAACCTGCTCCAGTTATACCAGAGGTGAGAACTAAAATTAAAGTGTATTGAGAAATTAGAGTCCCTCTTGGATTCAACAAGTTGAGTTTGTAGCGCAGCCTCTTGTGTCAGCTTCTCCTGTTGTCTCACCCTCTCACCATGCACCCCTGTGAAATGCTTGGCTCCATGTTATTGATAAACTCCTGTTAGGTAAAATATGTCTCAGTTTGCTACAGCAAACATCTTTGCTACCAAAAGAAGGAAAAATTACAATATTATTTGAAATCCCACGCCTTACTGTCCTTTTGACAAATTCTGCAGATGAAGTGTGGCTGAATACGGCCTTCCATGAACTGAAAATCAACAACTTGTACCATCTGTCATGCTGTGATATATATGCCCTTCTGATTGTATGTTCATTTTCCTTTAATACATGCTGTACTTTTTTGTTGTTACTCGGCTTTTTTCATATACCCTTAAGAAGGGTAAGAAGTACTAAAGCAACTTCTGGGTGTTGCCTAAATCTCTCCTTACGCCTTTGTCTTTCTGCTCTATAGGAGAACGCTGTTTTTTAATTTACCTGAAGCGCTTACACAGGGCCAGGGGAGCTCTTCTGCTGCCCTTTCACCTTCATCCTACACACGTGTGCGCGCACGCACACACACACACGCTCACTCAGTTGTGGCTCATTGACTTCTACAGCTACTTGACGTAACCTAGTAGGGCATCTCTCTCCCGGCGTGTACCCTGCTGGACTGGCAAATGACAAATGCTAAAGGAGCAGACAGTTTCACGTGTTCTTTTCTTGAGTAGAAAGGAATCACAAAATAGTTCTTAGTTTGTCCTGTAAGGTTACTGAATCTATAACATTGGTGAAGTTGGACAGGAGAGGAATTCTTGTGATTACAGTAAGGCTGCTGTAAAACCACCAGCTGTTTCAGAACTTCTGCTGGTATTTATTGGAACTTTCTTCTCTTTAGCAAACAGTAAGAGTAGTGATAAACTACAAGAAGACACAGAAGACGGTAATAAGAGTTAGTCCACATTCACCCCTTCAAGAACTCATACCAATTATCTGTAGTAAATGTGAGTTCGATCCTTCACACACTCTGCTGTTGAAGAACTACCAGTCTCAAGAACCCCTTGATGTGACAAAATCTCTTAATGACCTTGGACTAAGAGAATTATATGCCATGGATATCAGTCGAGGTAAGATAACTTTTGTAAATTACAGTTATAGCAAAGATAATGACTTATTATTTCAATAACATATATGTTTTGCGGGGGTTTTTTACTTATGAAGAAATTGATTTCTAACAATTACGTATATATTCCATTTGTCTTCCATAAAATTGAAACTGGAACAAGTTTGCCTGCACTTCCGTTTGAGAAGTGCTATATAAATGTTTCATTTTCTAACAAAATGTTAGGTACCAGTGAAGGTGGCTAAGTACAAATCATCAATTAAAAGCAACCCCTTCCTTTCCTTCCCCCAAAATACCAACACTGCTGGATTTCCTTTAGCTCATAGAGAAGACATAGAGTCGTGATGAGCTGAAAAGAACAAACATTAGAGAAATTGTTTTGGTTTAAAAATATTTAAAATTTAAAAAACGTTAGAATATTCTGATGGTGTTTATGTATATTTCTGAGTGCTCTTTGCTAATTTTATAGATTATGAAGGAGTAATAATTCTCTTTTTAATCACGGTCCAACAGGGGCACTCTGAACTAACTTCCTTATATTTGTGCAGGCATTCCTATGCCTGGTTTTAACTTCAGCTGTAAGCCTGTCTTTTTCTTGAAGGGTTTATTGTACTGTGATTAAAAATTCTATACGGTGTAATTTATTCTCTTTCAGACACTTCTCACAGGAAATTTTACCACAATATAGAATGCAGTAATATTGGCTCGTTCCTGTTCTTGACGACTGTTCTATTTCCTTGTTTTTCTTCCTGCTCTAAAACCTGGGGGGGTTGGTTGGTGGGCTTTTTTTGTTGTTGTTGTTTGTTTGTATCTTTTCACCCCTTCTACCTAAATACGGTAACCTTATCGTTTGGTGGTTACAGTTTCAAGAGTTCTCTCAATTATTTCCCAAAGGCCAGTTATCTTGAACAGGAGAATGCCAGATTTGGAAAATATGTCCTTTTGCCATGGAGAAAACAAAACCGAAATATCTTTCCCTTCCTCATTGGAAAATGACGTATTTTTACTTGCCTAAACATGTAACTTGGACTACGTGTGCCCATCGTGCATTGTCTTGTTGGTTGTCTGGCTACTGCTCTCATCTACCGAGTGGCAGAGCTGCCTTTTGCACGGTATGACGTGTGCTTCATTTGAATCAAGAGCCAGACGTCCTTAGGAGAGAATACAAGGGCACACGCGCTTCCCACAAGGCAGTGCTGCGCTAGCCAATTTAGGTATACTTCAGTTCTCTTAACACAAAGTAGTCCAGCATTTCGATTTTGCAGACAACTTCTAAGCTCTGAATTTTTAGCTTTCTTTATGAAAGTAAATGGTGAGGTATACATTTACTTAATAGAATTTAAATTCAAATCTTATTTTATTCAGATTACATTTTAATTGTACATTCGTTTTCCAAGTTTCCAAGCCTGACAATCCAAAACTTACAGAAAAAACTAGTCTATATACTAGTTTTCCTCTTTCTTTCAGAAATATAAATGGACCCTCTCTCCTTATTTATAAAATTTTAGTCTGTGTTGTATGTCTTCAGGCTCAGGTTCTGAAAGGGCTTACAGCATTAGGTAGTAAAGATACACGTCCTTTTACTTCAGGAAAGTATCCAGTTACTTTTTCCTAATGCTGAAGATGCAGCTTGGCTTTCTCTGTTTGTAACTTATAACTGCATTCTTGATTCAGATTCACATTTTCTGTCTTTCTTTTTGTCTTTCTGTAGCCACATCACCAGTTGATTTAAATTTACCGTCTTTGCAAGGTACGATTTACTGAAATAGGCGGTGAAACTGTAGCACTTAGGTGACATTACCATCCGCTCCTATTATAACATCTGCTTAACTGTGACATGAGCAATTATCTCTGTCCTATCGTAAATGCATATTTAAAAAGATAATGCAGCAGTGGATATACCCAGCTATATATAAAGTATTTCTGTATATTTTTACCCTAGATAGATTGATTAAATTTACAGTCGTGTTTATATTGGTAATTGTACCAAGGCCATAGCGGCCTTGCTGATTTCTGTTGCTCATTACGTTTGCTTTCAATGGGATCTCTTTAAGAAAATTAAAGCTAGTAGAAATTAAGAGACAACCTTTAGGTTTACAAGCTGTCTGCCTGAATAAGACAGCATAAGGAGGATAAATTCTGCAAGATACCGGAATGGACTGCCTTTATGATGAGTGCCATGCAGTTGTGCGTGCAGCACCTATCAGGGGTTTCAGTGATCTTTCTCCATAGTCAGACCATGCGCAGGCTTGTGCCTGACTTGTCCCGCTTCACACTTTGCCATGAATTGAAGCAGTTAGGAACTGAGAGCTGGAGAGGCTGATGCCCTTTTTCCCTTTTACAGCCTTTGTGATAATGAACCATAACATATAACAAGTGGGATGGGCTGGATTGAGTGCTGGGGGTATTAACAGCAGCTGAAACTCATCTATTCCAAGTTCTGAGAAAGACAGGAAGAACATGGATGGTAGGAAACCTGATCATTTTGCAGTGTTTAGAAAAAGTATTAATATAGGTGATTTACGATGTGTTTTGTATATCCTTCCAGGAGGCTTATGACAGACAGTGAAATAGTAAGAATGCCGGAGAAATAATCTGTGCAATAAATAACATCTAGAATTACTGTTTTCTGTTTTAGACTCTTACCAATCTGAAAACTTAGATGTTCTGAAAGAGAAAGAAAACAAAGGATTTTTCAGCTTTTTTCAACGAAGTAAGAAGAAAAGAGAACAAGTAAGATGTAACTTTGTATAAGCAAAACTTCTAGAAACATGTTCTTATTTAGCAATCAGTACTGTTGGTTGTTTTCCAGAAAGTATAAGTAACTTGGCAGTTTTTTTTTTCTTCCCTCTCACCCCAAGGCTGCCAGTGCCCCAGCAACTCCATTGATGAGCAAGCCAAGGCCAATGTTTATCACGAGATCCAACACCGTTAGCAAGCAGTATGATTCAAACACTCTGCCATCTGAAATGCCGAAGAAACGGAGAGCTCCTTTACCGCCTATGCCAAGTTCTCAGAGTGCTCCCCAGGAACTTGCACAAGGCCAAGGCAGACCAGCATCTCATATTGTGAAATCCAACAGCCTTGATAGGAACGAACAGGTTAGTGACGCTTGCTTCACTTTGGTTAAATCAAGAAGTTCAGGCATAATAATCCTGATAATCCTGTTAATATCTGCTGAGGCTTGAAATAAATGGGAAATAAAAGTGCTTTTAAAAAAATTATTTTGAAAATAACTACAGAAATTGAAAGATGTGCTCCTTTTAAACTTTATATCCTGTATCCAAAGTAGCTGCTGTATTTTGAAAAGGCAAAATCAACCTCTCATATATGTTGGTATTCTGAGCGCCTTTTTGTTCTTTTCAGTCGTTTACATATTTAAATGTGAGAACATTGTCTCACTTTATCATATCTAGGAATTGATATTTTGATCTTTGCAGTAATTTTTAATGTTTTCATTACATGTGATAGAGTAGTTTGTTCTTTACATTACAATACTAGAAAAAGGTGGAAATCTTGGGAAGTCTTAACCTTCTTGTGCTCCCAGCAAGTTGAAGTAAGGTTTTATTTCAATCAAATAGGGATGTATTTAATTGAAGCTATGAGATGTGGGCTACATATGTAAGTAACCTATATATCCCATGCAGTGCAGAAAGTCTGCCAACAGAATTTGGGAGAATTGATGCATTAAGTATTATCCTGGTATTGCACATATTATCAATTGTGAATTCCATTTAAAGATCAAGGCTAAAATTGTCATTATATTTTTTTTTTAATTTTATTTCATACTTTGCTTTGAATGCAGTATCTAAACGTGGACTTTAAAAATTAGGTTATTGGCATGCCAGAAAAATAAAATGCAGAACTAAATGAAATACAAGTCTGAGGGATTAATTTTGTGTTAGGCTCAGGGACAAGAAATTTCAAACCATGACTTCCTTTATCTGTACACAATGATTTACTCTTTCATTAATGCACAGAACCACAAGAGAGCACTGTTTAACTGAACTTCTGAATTTGTGTATTGTGTCCTGCTGAAAGGCTTTATCATTTTAAGAAGACAAAGGTTTCTTTCTGTATTTCAATAAAAGGACCTTTGGAGGGGAAAAAATCATGATTTTTTTTTTTACCTCATCATGTTTGTCTTTTAATTGAATTCAAATTTTTTGAAAATAATTTATTAATGTCAATATGCTTTAAATGATTAATACCCTATTATGTCTAACAGTAATGTATGACTGCTGGGCTAGGATCTGTCACTCAACAAAATTGCTTAGATTTATTATTTTGTACTGACATTTCTTATTCATCTAAAGTGATGTGACTGAAGCTGAAGAGCTCATGAAGAAAGGACAGAAGTCCAGATTAAGTTATATTTTTGTCTGTATTTTCTATTTTGTACTACTTTGTGCAATTCCCTCAGAAGCCTTTGGCAGGTGTTTTTTAAGACGACTTCTGTTTCTTTCGGATTTGATTGCACAGTGATTTATCAGATAATAGAGAGCTTGGGACTTAAATGTGGGCATGTATTTGCTCTGTGGTTTGAATTTTATTAATTCATGTAAAATATTTTGTCTTTTTAATATCCACTTTCCAATATATACCATCCGATGAGTGAATTTGGACTGCACAGTACATATTGCTCAACTTGATCAGGGAACTCTTAGGAAGGATCCTATGAGAGACTTCCTTGGAGGATAAAGCTGCTCCTTGGAAGAGTGCTGAGGTGTTTTCAGAGACAGCCTTCCTGCAGCACAAGAGTGGTCCCATTCCCCTAAGTGGGAAAAGGAGTAGGCATAAAAATAAACAGTCCCGTTTAAATGTGCTAATGAGAGAGCTCGAGTGCAAAAATAAGCATGTGAGGGATGGAAAAGGGACAGAGCAATTCCCCAAAAGAGATACGGAGATACTTAGACATGCAGAGATGCAGTTAGGAATGCAAAGAAAGCCTGGAGCTTGAAGCAGCAGATGTCAAGAATAACAAGAAACTTCTATAACATCTGCTTGCCACTAACTTTTGTAAGTTCGTGGCAAGCAGAAATCCAAGGATAAAGGATGAGGTCATCTTCCGTTATTTTAGCAAGGTGTTTGTCACAGTCTGCCTCAACATTTTTTGTTGAAAAGCTAATAAGGTATGGACCAGAGAGACGAACCACAAGGTAGGACAAAAACTGGCTAAACAGCTCAAATGGTGGTGGTGGTTAATGGCTCACAGTCAGGCTGGTTGTCAGGTGGAGTTCCTGAGGAGTTGTAGTATGGCCTATGGCCAATAGGGATGCAGGAGACCTGCATGGTTGAGCAGGGAGCTTCTGAAAAAGCTCAAGTGGAAGAAGGAAGTTTACAGTAAGTGGAAGAATGGACTGACCCCTTGGGAGGATTACAAGAATGCCACCAGAGCGTGCAGGGATGAAAGAAGGAAAGCCAAGGCCGCCTTGGAATTAAACCTGGCAAGGGATGTCAAGCTCAACAGGAAGGGCTTCTACAAGTATATTGGAGGCAAAAGGAAGACCAGAGAAGTTGTGGGCCCACTGTTGAATGAGACAGGAGCCATGGTGAGGGAAGATGTGGAGAAGGTGGAGTTACTGAATGCCTTTTTTGCTTTGGTCTTTACTGCTTGGCCCAGCCCTCAGGAGTCCCAGGCTTTGGGGAAAGTAACAGTGAAAGAAGACTTCCCCTGGGTTGAGGAGGATCGAGTGAGGGATCAGTTAGGTCAATTAGATATTCACGAGTCCATGGGTCCTGATGGGATGCACCTGAGAGTGCTGAGGGAGCTTGTGGAAGTCATTGCTGGGCCACTCTCCATCATCTTTGAAAGGTCCTGGAGAACAGGTGAGGTGCCTGAGGACTGGAGGAAAGCCAGTGTCACTCCAGTCTTCAAAAAAGGCAAGAAGGAGCTGCCGGGGAACTACAGGCCGGTCAGCCTCACCTCCATCCCTGGAAAGATGATGGAACAGCTCATTCTGGGCATCATCTCAAGGTATGTAGAGCTATCAGAAGTACTCAACATGAATTCACCAAGGGGAAATCATGTCTGACTAATCTGATAGCCTTCTATGATGGCATGACAGAATGGATAGATGAGGGAAGGGTCGTAGATGTGGTCTACCTTGACTTAAGCAAGGCGTTCGACACGGTCTCCCACAGCATCTTCATAGGGAAGCTTAGGAAGAGTGGGTTAGATAAATGGACAGTGGGGTGGACAGATAACTGGTTGAAAGACTGAGCTCAGAGGGTAGTGATTAGGGGCACAGAGTCTAGTTGGAGGTCAGTAACAAGTGGTGTTCCCCAGGGGTCAGTACTGGGCCCAGTCCTCTTCAATATATTCATCAATGACATGGATGAAAGGACAGAGTGCACCCTCAGCAAGTTTGCTGATGACACAAAGCTGGGAGGGGTGGCTGACACAGCAGAAGGCTGTGCCGCCATACAGAGAGACCTGGACAGGCTGGAGAGTTGGGCGGAGAGGAACCTTATGAAATTCAACAAGGGCAAGTGTAGGGTGCTGCGCCTGGGGAGGAATAACCCCCTGCACCAGGACAGGTTGGGGGCTGACCTGCTGGAGAGCAGCTCTGTGGAAAGAGACCTGGGAGTCCTGGTGGACAACAGGATGACCATGGGCCTGCAATGTGCCCTTGTGGCCAAGAAGGCCAGTGGCATCCTGGGGTGCATCCAGAAGAGTGTGGCCAGCAGGTCGAGGGAGGTCATCCTCCCCCTCTGCTCTGCCCTGGTGAGGCTGCACCTGGAGTACTGTGTCCAGTTCTGGGCTCCCCGGTTCCAGAAGGACAGGGAACTGCTGGAGAGGGGACAGCAAAGGGCTGCCAAGATGCTGAGGGGACTGGAACACCTCTCTGATGAGGAAAGGCTGAGGGATTTGGGTCTCTTCAGTCTGGAAAAAAGACGGCTGAGGGGGGATCTTATCAACGCTTATAAATACTGAAAGGGGGGGTGTCAGGAGGATGGGGCCAGTCTTTTTTTGGTGGTGCCCAGTGACAGGACAAGGGGTAATGGACACAAACTTGGGCATAGGAAGTTCCATCTAAACATGAGGAGGAACTTCTTTACCCTGAGGGTGGCAGAGCACTGGAACAGGCTGCCCAGAGAGGCGGTGGTGTCTCCATCTCTGGAGACATTCAAACCCTGCCTGGACGTTGCTGTGCAACCTGCTCTGGGTGATCCTGCTCTGGCAGGGGAGTTGGACTAGATGATCTCCAGAGGTCCCTTCCAACCCTGTGGTTCTATGATTCTATGAATACTGTTAAACTGCTTTATGAACAACCTAGATGATGTCATTGAATGCACCCTGAACAAACTCAAAGTTGACACCAAACTGAGTGGAGAGGTAGGTACACCAGAAGAGCCACCACTCAGGGAGACAGTGGCAGGCTGGAACTGCATGAGACTTAAAAAAGATGTGTGTGGGATTAGAATGGACTAATCCCAAGCACCAGTACAGGCTGGGGTCTGGCTATGTGATCCACCTTGAATCCAGTGTATTTGGTACTTTTTAGGCCACTACTATGTCCAGATTTGGTTCCTGCAGTTCAAGATAGAGATTAAAAACAGGCAAGAGTCCAGTGGAGGGCCACCGTGATGTTTAAAGGTTGGAGAACATCAATGTTCTAGTGAAAAGAAGGCTACAATGGGATCTAAATGCATTCTTCTGATACCTAGAAGGTGTTACAGGGAAAGTAGAGGTATACTCTTCACAAGGATGCATGGTGACAGGAAAAGGACCGATAGGCACTAGTTGCTTCGGAGAAAATTCCTTTCACATGCAAGAAGAGAACTAGTCACTGTGAGAACAACTGAACATTGGAATAGGTCACTCAAGAGAAGTGGTAGAAGCTCCCTCGCCGGAAATATTCAAGCTGTGTCTTGACAGGCTTCTGCAATAACCTAATCTAAGACCTAGAGTTCAACAGAAGGCTCGTCCAAATGATCTCCAAACGTCCCTTCCAGCTTCGACTTTTCAGTTTCACATGGCTGAATCAAATCTTGATTTTCAAAACTGTATGCACATAATTAGGAGAACAGAAAAAATACAATAGGGCTTCATCACTAAGAGAACCCAAAAAATACTGGTTTTTTTGATGTGAGATCAAGCGCTGCTTGAGTAATGTTGGCAATGGGAAGATTTGGAACCTTGTTTCTCAGAGCTTCCACTAAAGTCTCTAGAGTAAGCAAAAAGGTATCTCCAGCTATTGAGACTTCTGATTTCACGTAACTGTAAAATAAAGGACGGTTCCCTTTAAAAACATAAGGTGTTAGGCAAGGGACAATGTAAAATAATTTTATTTAAATTTAAATGTCATTTACAGGTTTTGCAACTTTATAAATGAAATTGGGCATTATTCAAATACCTAGTAAGTCTTGATTCCAATAGTTAACATCCTAAATGCAGAATTTGAAATTAAACATGTAGGTATTGTAGAATAAAGTCAGTTTTGATGGTTGCACAGCATTTCATCATCTGTATCATGTGTATTAATGCTTTCTCAGCCCACGATGACCAATTTATACTCGTCTAATCCAAGTTCTCAGTAGTGCGGCAAGTACAATGGTCACACTAGACTACAATTATTTCATTGTAAACAATATAAAAATTTGTTTTCTCATATTCACCACTGTTGAAAATATGTGTCCTGCTGGTAGGATTTAAAGTCTTTTTCGGGTTGCTCACCAGGCTGATGGGTGTGTTTGCTGGGCTGTTTAGTATGTCTGGGAGATTGACTTTTATTGCAGTGTCCTGTTAAATTAATTTAAAAAAAATAGGATATACTTTTTTTTTTCCCCCTTAAGGGTTACTTTTTATCTGCTTTTGCCTTACAAGAAGCATTTCCTTGCAAATCGTGTTGCTTTTAAGAATGCCTAAGTTCTGAAGCCTGCCACTCAGTTTATTTGGCAGATTGGGTACATACTTTATTTCTTCTATGGACCGGGATGACCTTCTGCATGTGCCTTATTATAGACAAATCTCTTTTGTAACATCCACAAGGAAGACAAAGTGAAATGTCAGTTTTGCCTGGATAAACTGTTTGCCTGGTTTTGATAGAAACATGCCAAAGTAGTAACATCAGACAACACTGAAATGAGCCAACTTTAAGGGAACAGTGTTCTCACTGTTGTCTTTCTTCAAATTCACAGTGTATTGTAGTCCAATTTCTCACAGTATGAAAAAGGGTTTTAGTGTTTACCTCCTACAGCTTCTCCACGTCTTTTCCCTTAAAAAAGAAACTGCTTTCTCTTTATATGAGCAGTTACATTCTGGTATGAGGGTTGGAATTTTTCTGCTTCAATTTCAGAGTGATTATAGAATTAGTTTTGGAGATATGCTCCTATTTTTAGGGGAGAAATTAGTACAGTGGATGTAAGGGTAGCTTCTACAAGTTATTATGTAGCATGGTTTGCTCATTCTACATGAGGCTCAGAAGATGACTGGTAAGCTTAAATCGTTAATACTTGTCCAGCAAATGTCTATGTTAAATCAGATTGGAAATGCGCATGTTAGTCTCCAATATTGAAGTCCCTCATTTATTTGGCAGTTCTAATTTTGGGCAAGATGGCTTTTGCCAGAAGTATGTTTAGAACTAGCAAGTTTAAATACACTTGAAAGTAGAGTGGACTCGCAAGAGTTTTTGCAAAGTGCTTTTGTATAATGCAGTACATGTATCTTACGTGTTTTCATAAAAGTGTACGCAATTTTCTAGTAATAACACTTCTTCTAAAGAAAATTTATTTTAAAAGAAAAGCATTTGATTATGTCCAAAATGCCATTGCTGATTTTCTTCCTAACGCTTCATTTATAAAAACTAGACTGCGATATCTTCATTTTATCCCATGGATGTTTGTCTCTGGACACTGTTTTCGGTTATTGTAAAGGAGCATATGTAAACTATGCTTGGGTAGGAACAATTAAGTGGAGATTTTTAGTCAAAACATTTACAGTTTTAAATGATGGATAGAACTTCTCAACTGTAGAAATACTGCTTGCTCTTATTTACGCAACCCGAACTCCTAAAGAAATTGAAACCTCCAGTCTACCCTTTAGAAAAGAAAGGGAAAAAGAAGATGACAGAATGCATGGAGGAAGGGTGGGAAGCGACTAAACCATTAAGTATTTCTGAAAAGCCTATTAGCCCCTGTCATGCAACAACTTCATTAAGATTTCGGGGAGGAATGAGTTCCATGCTTAAGAAGTTACACCCAAGTGCTCAGTTGCCTGAAACTTGGTGGTCAGCCCTTTAAAGAAGTTGGGCAATGATGCAGCGAGTGCTACGAACGTCAGGGAGGTCTTGAATAAAGCCAGCGTTACCTGGGAGAAGACAATGCTCAGGACTACCTGTTTGCTCTTGCTGAAGTTTGCATGAAGATCATTTGATATGATTCTGATACCATTCAGAATTGGCGGTGAACACCGCACGCATCTACTTTTCAGTATACCAAATGCATAACCTTGTCCCCTTATTGTATGTACTTCAGTACTGGCAAGTATGTAGATAAATCATAGGAGAGAACAGTGATATTGGGTGTTGGGACAGAAGAACACCAGCTGAGTTTCTCCGAATATATTCTGTATGTGCTTTCATTCCAGTAGGTCAGAGATACATTACTTCCCCTGTAGTACTTTCACTAAGTTTAAGGATTTTGGGAAGCCTAAGTCGTGTAATAGAAATTGAGTGCATATGAGAGCAAATATGATCCGCCCCCCCCGTTATTCCTTGACCATACATTTGTCTGCGTACTGGTAAAAAGGGAAGAAAGAAATAGTAGCGATACGGCTAGCAATGTGCTTTGATATCCCAGTCGCCTATCTAGCTTCTGTTCAACCTGGTTATCTGTGGAGCAAAAGAGGTAGGTACTGGTGGTATGAAAACGTGTATCTAGTGACCCTTGGTGTGAGGTATGCTTTCCAGCACACTGAAATGCTCCACTACCACTATGTTTTTTCCCAAATTCTTTTTTTTTTTTTTGGGCCTGCCATTCCAGGTGCAAAGTTACTGTGGCTTAATTGCCTTTCCTTCGCTCTTTGAAATGGTGAGAAGGGCCAGGCCCCATGTCTGCCACAGCTTTCAGGGGCAGGAACTTGGGAAGCACTGGCCTCTACACATCTCTGCTTGGGGTGGTGTGGGATTTCGTGCTAAGTTTGTCTGTACACGTTTGAGGCGAAAAAGCTTCATATCCAACCTTGTTCCAGGATGAGGAGGGTGTGCAGTGTGTAAAAGTGGAACTCCTGCATATATTGTGGAAATTGTGACAGAGTTCAGTGGTGTTTCTGCACAGGCACGGTTAATTATTTTAGTGATTCTAACGTGATTATTTTTAATTTAAGCGTAACTGATAAAGCACTGGTTATCACTGGCAGGTGGTATGACACATGAACACCCAGATGTATATTCCAAAACTTTGTCAGAGGCGTCTTAATAACATTATTTTTTTTTCCATCTGTTTAAAGTACTATTTTCACATTACAGCCTTTGTTAGGATTTGAAAGCTCTTAATATTCATATGTTGAATAATTCCTGAGAAAATCTGTTCAACACTTGAACCTTAACTGGAACATTTAGTACTTTCTCGAAATCTCTCTTTGCAAATCGTTTGTTTCTTTGGATGCAAAGGGCAGTAGAAAGGCTTATAAAAATCTTCTAGTAGCATTTGTGCTCTTATGCTGAGAACATTATTTCCCCCCTACACACATACTCTGTCTGTGCAGGAGGGAACTCTGGTGACATCTGTTTCGCTGAGTGAGTGTGCGCAGAACTCTGTGCCAGCCAAGTCAGCTGAGGGAGCCTGTGCGAAGCAGATGAGGGTGCAGACCTCTGAACAGAGAGACAGTGTCTTTGTGCACAACGGAGGGGCTACAGCCTGGAGAGCAGCTACCAAAGAGGAGAAAAATGAAACTGCCCAACAGCAAGGAGGAAAATGATTTAACAATTAAAAAAGCCTCCTCTGGGGAAATAATATTAGATTTGACATCCCCTCCTGCATAAATTCAGATGCTGAATACTATTCATTCTTGGGGGTTTTGGTTTGGTTTTTCTTTTTTATATAAATATTTGAGAACTGTGGATGAGAAACTATAACAGTGTAAAGTGATTTTTGTTATGTGATGTTTTAATCTAGAAACTGACTCGTTTAAAAACTATTCAAGCATGCAAGTATTTTTAATTAGGAGTGGAGTGCTACGTCCCTGTCTTCTTAAAAGAACATTTTGCCTCGTGCTTTGTTTTTTCTCCTTAAAACCCTGAGTCCTGCTTTGCTGTAAAAGGTTTGAGTTGCTTGCTTTGGCATTGAAGCGATAGGTTAAAGTGATAGGTAGAAGAATTGTGTGAACGTTTTGGGCAGTGTTGCTCTTTACAGTGCAGTAAAGTACCGAAGGGATCTGTCACACCCAGCATTGGGGTGGGACAAAGCAGACGACTGAGTGTGCCCAGGGGAGCTCAGAGGATGGTTTTCACCATCCCCGTTCATTCATTCAGGTAGTCTATTGAGAGATAACAGGAGCTGCCAAACACTGCTTCACAAACATCTTGTGCCAGTATCTTTTCTCTTGTGACTAATTTTCTTTATAGTTTTGATTGTGTACAACCAAATACTTTAGCTTTTTGGTCTTTAGTATCCCCCTTACTGTAGGATTTGTATTTGTTCAGTGGTAATTTTCTAAAGGATAAGCATCTTATTTCATGGATATTGACACGATCAAGAATTCTGTTGTCAGTGATGTTTTTGAAAGGATCGTCAGTGAAACAAAATTTGTAGGTGCATTTATGCCACTTCTGTTCCTCGATGTTCTTTGTGAAGTGGGCTGGTTAATTGAAGCACAGAGGAGTTCTCTGAAGATGACCCCACATCCAGTCACTGTGCGGATCCTCCTAGCCAGAAATGGATGTCGCTGCTGCATTTTATTATATTGTCGAGTAGACAAGTGATAGGAATCATAATTACTACAGAAATAGGCAGCTGTGTCTAGTGCCGAAATACACTCCTTTATTGCTGGGATCCTGAGCGTTATCATAATACATGTGGAAATACACGGTTTCTTCTGCATAAGGCAAGCTGCAGTTAAGAGTGGCAGGCAAATTTTCAGCCACTCTCTTCTTGAGACACAGAATATATTTTAAAAACAATTTCAAATACAATTGGACTGCTATATCATAAAACTATGAAGTCTTCAGTAGGCAGCCTTTATCCTTTTTTTAAATGGTTTCGATTATTTGTGAATTAGGAAAATTTTTTGTCTTTTGCTACAATAACGAGGACGTTATTACAATTTAACATCAGTAGGTATTATAATTATTGCTATTACAACTTACTACAATTTAACTTCAGTATTATGATTATAAGACAGTTTTACTTTCCATGATAAGTTTTGAAAGCTGGCATTCAAAAAATTTCTATAAAAGTTCAGGTATTTCAAGTAGAGAAACAAAATCCTAATAATTGTGTATACAGCCCATTTAAGACTGCTGTTCAAGGAATGGAGAAGGAAACATTGCGTCGTGTCATTGCAGTGGGGTATAGTTGAAGCTTCTTTCCGCAGTGATTTTTAGCTACTTTTAGAAAAGAATTATTTGGGGTTTGTAGAATAGCCTTCGGGCATAAAAGAATTCAAATTCTCTTTCATAGTATATGTAACAACTGATTTTATTTTACTGCTGTATCTTGTACCTCTGTGAATATATTCAATTACTCTAGAAAAAATTTTTTTTTTTTTTTGAAAACTACTCCTTGGAGGAATTAAGATGAGAAACATATGTTTGGTAATAGGTATATACTCTCTCTTTCCCAAACGTATATTATAAATACTTTTGGAGAATAATTACTAGAGCTATTTTGCTGTCTTTCTTTGATTGCTGATAATTTTCTTCTTCCCCTGCCTCCCTTCCTAGGCCCCTCTGGGATTGGTACGGAAAGGTTCTCTGCCGCTCAGTGACACCGCTTCTGTGAACTCCTCTCTACGGAGGATGAAGCGCAAAGCACCCTCTCCACCCTCTAGAGCACCAGAAGATCAAAGTGAAAGCAGTAATGAGACTGGTAATCTTTTTATGCTGTTTAATTGGGAGGCAACAGAAAGTATGGCAATTTGGTTAAACTTTAAGGAAATACAACCTTAGGAGACAGGAACTTCAAGTAAAAAAATGAGTGCCGAACGTCTTCGGATTGTAAGGAGCGGTAATGCTGCTTTGAGATTGGCTCATGTAGTGTGAGAAAGTAGGCAGGTTCTAGGGCACGCAGATCAGAAAAAAAGCAGAAAATACCAAATTCATTACAGTTAGGTTAACTATAGCAATTGTGTTTGTGTTAATCAGATGGACAGCTTGGCGTGGGGAGAAAAGATTAGCTTCTCTGGATCAGAGAGGGAATGGACTGAGAAGAAGAATTTTAGAGAAAGTTTTATATTGTTCTTTTGTAATTCTTCTGTTTGAACAAAAATTCCGTTCCCATTGGTTCCAAAATACCTGAGAGTTGAGATGAAAATATCTGGGAAATGTGACAATGAGCACTGGGTGCTTACGAGAAGGTGCATTTTTTTGAAGAACTTGTCAGTCTGTAAGATCACAGTTTAACATTTTATCTAGAACTTTTCTTGGTGCAGAAATTGAGAGACAAAAAAGCTTGTTACTTGACTTTTTGCAGTAAGAGAGTCAACAGAATCAGCCTCTACTAAAGCGGAAGAAAGAGCCACTGAAATGCAGTCTGAAACAGGTTGGTTCTTTTTCCAAATGCATTGATAAAATCTACTTCAAGCAAGCTATGATAATTCACAGTAATAAATTATTGTATTATAGATGTGTTGTAAGTATAGAACTAACTTTAATGCTTCAGATCAATTAACTTTTCCTTTTGAAGTACAAAGATGGTTTTCTAACATAAAGATGTTTTACCTTTACTGTCCACAGAAATACATGTTGTATTTTGTACTGATCTCTGTGCTTTACATCTAATAAACTAAACATTATCCCTGTTTTCCCTCCTCGTTCACAAGTCGTAGACAAGAACAAGCCAGAACTTCTGTGATTTTTGTGTATCTCATAACAAGCCTTTCAAAAGCCAAAGCCTAGTCTTGTTTTCAGAACCCTGCCTTGTGCTGCCCACGGCCTGCATAACCAAGGGGTAGGAGCAAATCTGTGCCCGTCTTCCTGTTTGCATCTCAACAGCCTTTGAAAACAGAAGTTGTAAATATAAACTGTATGCAGAGATACTTGTTTATACATTAAATTAAATAATTTGTTGGGTGCTGTGGAAAAGATGTGTTACGTAAAAGTATACTGTTTAAAATACAATTCTTTAGCTGCTGAACATAATACTTTTTTAATTTATGCAGTTTGTACTATTAAGTACTGTTGCTTGTAAGCATCAGACTGTAGGGTTCAGATTACAAGATACAGCATCTAAGAGTCTTCTGAAATTTATAAAAGCTTTTAGAGTAATCAATGCAGTCTGGAAAAATCACTCTTCAGTGTATTTCACTAAGAATGAAATACATAAGCACTGAGCCTGTGGAGTGCCACTGGCATTATATGAGGCTAAACACCCAGTTTCTGTGCTAGTTGACAGGAGCTCTTAAGTCGTTTTCCAGCTGTTTTATGTGGGTTGCCAACCAGGTTGGTTGCAGTGGTAAAACACAAACGTACCACAAGAGCTGAAAAAGCCACCTGCCATCCTAGGTCTCTGGCAAAGGGGGTGGGGGGTGGGAATCGGTAATCAGTAAATTTGGACTTGGTTTGTGTTTAGGGCAATTTATGTAAATTGTCAGAAAAGACCTTTAATAGAAAGAACATGTAGCTTAATAAATAGGAAGTGTGAACCTATACTGTGCAGTCTGAGGTTGAAGAGGAAACGAAGCTGCAACCTTTCCTTTTCCTAGCTGTTGCAGCAGATGAAGGAGGGTAGTCATTCCTCAGGGAATGGCTGTTAGTGATGTTTATTAGTACTTAATTTTCTGCGTTGAAAACTGTGTTTATCTACATGTGAGGCGTCTAAGATGATGAGTGAAGTTATCATACTATGATTTAGAAGGTTTTTGTTTTATTTAGCTTGTTTCTATTTTAAGATTGTAGATCCATGCTAGAATTTCGGCATTTCCCATCACTGTGATGTCCGAGTCCTGCATGGATAAACAGCCCTGAACTTCATAGAAACGGCTTGTTTGCTTTTCCATAGATTTAGGAACCTCTGCTTGAGGCATTTGAGTTTTGTAATGAAATATTTTAATTTAAGCTGTAATGGAAAGAAATAGAAGAAAAATGTAATCATCTTCGCTGGACTTAGAACAGTCTGTGTTGAGCACTGGGATTTACCTCTGCAGTTAGCGACAGTCTTTGTTCTCTAGTTCTGCTGCTGCTGTCTTCATGCAATGTCCTTTGCTGAAGACTTAATGCAATGCGTTTGGTTTTTTTTTTTTTTTTTCAAATGCAGAGACAAGTCACATGGCACAGCTTCATTGCCCTTTTTTTTTTTTTTTCTTTTTCTTATGGGATACTGCTGCTTTTTGGTGAAATCTGAAACCGTCCTGAGTCCTATGTGTAAAAGGTCCTTTTAGCAAAGCCCATTGTGCTGTGAGAACCAATATTCACCTGCAGCAAAATCAATTGCAGTACACTTGTCCTATTCCTAGTCGGAAAATTATGCACACTTGGGTTTTGTTTTAAATGGATAAAATAGTTCAATATCTCTTTAGTTGCTAAATTGGACGTAATTTTAACTTTACATAAACTCGGTAGTTCCTTCCAGTTGGATTAATACTGCTTTGATTGTCAGGCTTCTGGAAGCATTGTGGGGTTTAGCTCAGCGGTGACTGGCATTCCCAAAGTAGTTCTGTTGTGCGTTGCTGCTTTAGCAAATAAGCCAAAAAAAAAGTTAAGCCGCAAATACAGAGTTACCTTCTGCCCCGTAATGAACCATTACAAATGTTCAATATGGTATCTAAGTAGTGCATAACTAACAGACACGTGTACATTAAGTGGAACTGTGCTATAGAATTTGGAATAGGCAACATTTCTGTTGTGAAATGACAGTTTTTCCATGGTGTAAAAACAGACTGTACCTTGACAAAAGTAGTTTGAAGGCATACATCTACTAGAATAAACATTGACAGAGAATTAATTTGAACATTTGGGATTATAAACAACAACTTTTTTTCTCAATTATGATTTTTGTTCCTCTTCCCAAAGTTTAATTAATGCTCAGTCTTTTTTTCTAGGGAAGAGGGTGAAATGATGTTTAAAAGAAATCATTTAAAAATTACAGATTTTTTTAATAATTTCCCATCAAACAAATCCCTTGATATCATCTTCTTGGTTACAGTATCTCTTAAGAAACTTGTTAAGGACTATAGAGTCAAGAGCAAAAACACTGGCAGATTTGCATGATGTAGTCGGGCTTTCTGGCTTTGGTGCTGGCAAGACTAATGGCTCAGAGCAGTGTCAGCCTGTTCGCTGCTGTGCAAAGAGTATTCTCACTGACCCAAAAGGAGTCTTGCAGTTGGTATGTCAGTCCTCTTATCAGGTATGTCTTCACAATGTCATCCTGTAGGTTTTAACAGTGTTCTTTTAGGGCTGATTAAAACCCGGTGACTAATGTTCATGGAGAATAAGTTATACACAGACAAAAATGCAATTTATATTATATATGGACTTACACATAGAGTATATAAGCAATAAGGCAACAGTATGTAGCTAGTATTGCCATAAGTACTTCCTAGTGGTATGTTGCATATCAAAACTCTTAAACTGAGGGTTTGGAAACAAGTCATAAAATCGGAACTGTTCCTGTGGGGAGTTAACTGCATGGTGTAAGTGAAGGATGGCTGTTAAATGTTCTATCACATGCACTCAGACTTGATTCTGCTGCAGTGATGGCCCAGGTCTGGAATGAGATCCAGTAACAGATGAAAACCCCCAAGTTGAAATTAGCTTCAAGCAAGGCTGGTATTATGCTGACAAATGAAGTAGAGCACTTTGGAAAAAGTGTGAGGGTCGTTTTTGTTTGGTATCCTGCATTTGTAGGTCAGGTTAGCCCACTCCGAAGCTCGGAAGGGTTCCTAGCTCAGCAAAGGACAGACTTTCACATAGCAGGAATGTCAGCAATGTCTCCTACCAACCCAAGCTAAGTTTCCATCCCATCAGTATAGATACAACTCAGCCTTTGTTATACTTCTCTCCAGAGGAAAAGCAACAGAGATGACAGCAGTGCCTGGGCACAAAGCCATTGCAACTCCAGAATGCTTCCATTTGTCTTGTCAGAAGTCCTGGCTGTGCTTTGTTGTATAATTCAGGTTTCCACAGAGTATTTAGATTGAAGGTCTTAGTCTTTGTTCCTTCAGCTGCTGATGGCTCAGGCCCATAATAGTTCTCATCCGTGAAGGAGACAGTGATCTTGAGAGATGGTTGTGGGCTGTGGAATAGTCTCAGCAGGTTGGGGTGTGGGGGAAGGAAGAGAAGGCCCTTACTAATAGTAAATTCTTAAGGAGTCTTCTTAATACCAGTGTGGCATATTGGTATGTACCTGTGCTTAAATCACATGGAAGGAGCCCTCCTGCGCTACTTTGCAGTCATGCCCCTCTTTCCGTGGGGATCTAAATCACCTCTGCATTCAGAGCTATGACACATGTTGACCACATTACTTAACATGTAACTACAAAATACAAAAATACCGTACACAATACAAAAAGCTAGAATTAAATAGTAAAATGTTTGGCTTTTGTAGTTGCTCTGTAACTGTGAATGAGTAACTTTGGTATTACTGAACTCTAAACTAGTGACCCTATTGGAAAAGTCAAAGTTTCTGTTCTGTACCGAGACTCTTCCCGATATCTACAGTCCTCTCATGTTTCTATAACATTGTACTTCTCTAGAAGTACTGGAAGCATTGTAGGATACCAGTCTGTACCAAAAGAAGTGAATCTAAGATTTTTTTCATACTCTGGGATCTGTTACTTTCCAGTATTGCTTGTTTTAAGCCAGTATTTTGTTTTCATTGTTAGCCTTGGTTTACGCTTAGAAATTTACTAATACAACTTAGAAAAGTCTGAAACCTAATTGCCCAAGTGCAAGGCCCGTGCCTAACAGGTATTGGTGTGTGCAGAGCTGGCAGGTATACCCTGGGCAGGTCAGGCAGAGCGCGCTGCTTATAGGGCTACAGTTGTTGCCTGTAGCCTTCCATGGCACCATATTGCGCTATATAGACAGAATTACTCTTGTCTTTATGTTATAGAACACAAGTTGCAAAGCCAAGACGTTAATTGTATGGTTTACTTACTAATATTTGAAAAATGTGAATCATCGTCTTGTTGTAGGAAGAGTACTGGCAGGGAGTGAAGCTAGAGATGGTTAGTCCCTCTGAAAATCAAAATAAGTGGATTTATTAGTTTAACTTCAGGTATGCTGAATTATGTGCGTTCTAATCCAGTAACTAAACCTTTTAGTTCAACTATGCTTTAGCTGAAAATTTATACCATTTTTATGGATTAACATTTTCCTATGTACTTTATTTTTGTCCACTTCTACTGTAATACAGGGTACTGCGCAAGATACATATAACTATGTTTTAATACACAGGATAATTATGGGAAATTTTTGATGGTGAGCAAACTTGTTCAAACCGTGGGCAAAATTGAGATTTGGTTTACTCTTTAGTCTGTGTGTGATGTGGGTATGTCAGAGATAAAAGGATATCTGATCTAAAGGAACGTGTGTTTTAAACCTCGTTGGAGAGCTAATGGAAGTATTAAGAAATCTGGGTAAAATAAACTGCCTCCGTGAAATTTCGGATTATTATATTGTTAACTATATTTTGATCTGTCCTAATCCAGTACTTGTGTTAAACAAGGAAAACGTTATGCAGTTACAGAAACGGACAGTGGCATGGTGATGAGTGTATTCTCACATGTAAAAAGAGAGAATTGGAAAGAACTAGAAAATACTGTGAAGTTAAAACTCTGAATTAATTGTGGGGTTTTTTGGGTAGTTGTTCCCCCCCCCCGAATATGAAGAAAAGTCTCCTGAGTTTTCCTTCGAATTACTTAGTCTGATTTCACAGTCCCTGTGTATCTATACCCTGCATTGAGGTTTGTGGGTTGTTTCATTTTGTTCTTTTTTTTTTTTTTTTCTTTCTTTTCCCCCCTCTTTCTGAGAATGTAGTTGTAAGGAGCACAGAATACAACCTGGAAGAAATTGATGAAAGGGAAGAAATGAGCGTGCAACAGACAGAGGACAGTGAAAGTGCAAATACCCCTCTCGGGACAGCAGGAGCGGTTCCTGCAGCCTTGAGCTCCGCTGAGCTACCACTGGAAACCGAAAAAAATAATCGTGCTTCATCAGCTCCAGTTCCTGGCAGTGTTTCTGTAGACAACTCGCAAAGCTTCAAGGAAGAAAAACAAGAAAATATGAGCACAGATGGCAAGTAAGTACGTTTTGTGACAAAGAAAGGAGCATTGGGGAGGGAATGGGGGAGGCAAATAAAACGTAGAGTGCTGTTTCATTGTGGAGCACAGAATAGAGAATTGTGAGAGAGGAATGAGCTTAATATGCTTAGCTTTCATCGTAGAACTCTTCTGTGCACAGTAATTCATGCAGCTTTTCAGCAAAAATGACAGTGTTCTGCAGGCTATTCTGTTTAAGCCTCACTTTCCTTACTACTCAAACAGCTGGACCCCAGAAAAGCTGAACCTGTCTCTAAAATACCCAGCGTATTTGCTAGAGCAATATGCTGCAAAAAAAAATAAATTGAATTGATTAGTTAAATGAAAATGTACAAATTCATTCTTACAGTTGGGGAAAACCAGGTAGATCAGCCATTTCTGTTCTGAGCACAGTTATCTGTTGCTTGTGTATTTGATTTGGTTTTAATTTTTCTTTTGTCTTTTCCTTATGTGCTAGCCAGTTGTCTTGACCTGTCTCGATCCATCTGCTCTCAGGAAAACAAGTTAATTCTTCCTTTTTAAAGAATAAACACATTAGTTTTCTTAACTGCTCTTTTTCCCTTCTGGTGATGCTGTACCTTTGCCCTTCAGCATGTTTGTTAAACTACCTGACTCAGCAGGTTTCCAACATGAGTTAGTGCCTGCTTGAAATAAATGTTGATTGTCCAGAGAAGTCCCATTGTGTTAATGTAATTCACTATTTCTCTGTTCCCTGGGGCAACTAAACTGGCTACTGTTCCCAATTTAAATTGAAAGAACTATTTCAATTATTGTACTGAAGCCAAAATGCAGCCAAGAGCTTTCAAGGTAGTATGGAGAGCTTTGACTTGTTTTTCAAGGGTCTTTTTTGTCAGTCCAAGGCCAAAGGGGGCTTTGCAAAAATCTCTGGTGCTCTGTCCTGACAAATACTGTGCCAGTTGCTTGGGTGTGTCTGCTCTGTGAGGGGCTACGAGGAGGAGGATCAGCCTAATGTTATTTTTAAGTTGTCTTGAACTTGCAAATTACCAGGCTTGTGTTATTGGGTCAGTGTAGCCAATTGTCCGGGGGTGTTTCTTTTTTCCCCCGCTAACTTGTAATAGCCTTTCATGGCCTATAATTCTGGTGAGTATCATTATCATTTGATATTTCAGATCTTTTATATAAGAACTAGTTACTTTGAGGAAACGTGTTTTAATCAAACCAGGGATACGTGTAATATTCCAGTCAAACCCCTGATTTCTATAATGATATTCTGTGGTGTTCTGTGGCTCTTGGGTTTTGTTTTTTTAAAACAGTTCAGCCTGTTGTGAATACTTGTAGTTCGGTCAGCTGTGTTCAAGGGAATGGAGATAAGCAAGAGTACAGAGTGCAGGACTGAGCTTTAACTTTCTTCCAATGATAATTTTGAGAGCATATGCTCCTGGTCAGTGGTTTATTGGACACTTACCGTATACTTTGGACTGTACAAGCAACATGAGGATGGATGGTTATTGAGAAATTTGTAATTTTAAATGATTCAAAGCAGATGTTTCCACTTAAGGCACTGATTCCTGACAACTAATACATTTGAAGTGGCAAATGAATTGGAATCTTCATAATGCCAGTATCTGTAACTACAGAAAATGCAAGTATCTTAAACAGAGATGTAAGTTTGAAGTTCTAATAATGTTTTTAAAAGAGAAATTTTTAAGTATTTTGGCCTTTTTCATTTACCTTTTTAAGTCAAGTACTTAATATTCCCCAAAAAAAGATGAGGGGGTTTTGCAGCATTTGTGCGGTTCTCTTGTCCACCGTGATCTGAGAACAGGAATTGTATGCGTTTGCAAAATGTTTAGTATGCAAGTAACATGCTTGATGCCTATTTCTTTGTTGTTCTCAAGACATTTCTCCAAAGGGACAGAAAAGTTTTCATTACTGTGTTGAAAAGTCCGTACTGCTCAGTTCATGCGTTCATATGCAGTTGGTGTCTCATGCAGCTTCCTCTGCATCATGTTGGGGTGAAAATCAAGGATACGTTTTAAATATCGGGGGTGTCAGAACGCTTCACGCTAGGAACACTGTTACACAAATGATAAACCATCACCTTTGTGGCTGCGCTGAAACTGAGTTGTTACTGGGAAGGGGCTTGTTCAAACTGCAGGAGTAAACAAAAGGAGGGGAAGAAAGGAAAGGAAAACTGATCATCTGCTTACACAGAGGAGAGTGAAGCTGCATGTCATTTCGGTAAAATAGCATAGCAGCGTTTCCTCTTGTTTTTAAAAAAACAAAATAATCTATTCTCTTGAGTACTCCAGTGTTTGGCAGAGTGATTCTATTTTGTCCATCTGTGTTTGGAGAATGTTGCCAGTTCTCTTGCATCGTTTCTTGTGTTTACTGAAATGAATGATACCAGCATATTTAATGAACTGTTGTGCTTTGCAGAGGACTACAGACTAACATGAGCAGCGAGCAAGCTGCATTTGAAAAAGACAGGAAGCTCAGAATTTTGGATCAAAATAAAAACGACGGTGAGTAGTTCCCACTCATTTTTAATACTGCAAAACAAGGCTGAAGAGAACTTCTCTGTTCCTGTCAAAAAAAAAAAAGAAAAAAGAAAATACAGTCAACTCTTGAATTGCTATCATCCGATTATTTTTTTTATACTTTCTCCTGCTCTGGTGTATCCTCTTTGAGATGAGGTGACAAGAATTGACTGCAGTTTTGTTTTTTTAGCTTTTCATTTTTAATATTTTTTTTTTTTTAATTACTTCCTATAGCAGTAGTCAAGTCTGCACCACACTGTTGTAGGGCAGTACGGGTGGAAAGGCCATCGGTTGTTCTTTGCTTCTGAAATTAGCATGAGTTTTTTGCATGAAAATGCAAATATTTTTAAATACAAATAGAACAAAGTGATACGCTGATTTGAAAAGAAATGACGACATCCTGTGCATCTAACGGATCATAAATTTTTCTGTGGATTTAGTGACCTGACTAATTTATTTCACCCTTTTGTGGCACTGATTTTCAGATCTATATACTAGGCCTTCCATAATCTTTTATATTCAGTATACCTCTGTTTATAAATCATAACAACATACTGCGTGAGTCCTGTTTATATGTGACATAAGTTTTATAACATACTTGAAATTAGGGGAAACTTTCGTCTGTCCTTTTTTTTTTTTCCCAAAATACCACCCCACATTATTTTTCCTAAAGAATTCAGTTTTTCCCAATATTGTATTTAAAACAATTTGACTGAAATATTCCTGTGTTTTGGAGAGATCTACATGTGTTTAGTCCAGGGGCAGAAAATGGAATTATTAGACCTGCTAAACAGTTGGAAAAATAGAGTTGGAAAATTGTATTTGTCCATATGTTTTCCAGTTGTTCTCCTGTACAAATACATAAGGTATAGTTGACAAATAACATTTGTAATATTAAAACTAAAGATCAGAAGCCACAAAAGCGTGGAACTAAATAAAAATTGTATCTAACTTAATATTCAATAGTCCTTGAGCTCTTGAGTCACTGATGCCTATATAATCAACTGAAATTCATTAGCACTTTTTAAATGATTCTAGAATAGATTTTTCTATTAAGTTGATGCATGGCACCAGTAGCTTGTTAATTAAGGAAGAATACCTGAGTTAGAATACTATTATTTGGCAATATTAGTAAAATATATCTTTAAATAGCCTTTAAAAGTAAGTGTTAAGGAAAACTTTAATACCAGTGAGGAGCCAGTTCTTGTAGTTAACTACATTGGATGTGGGGCTTCATGATGTAAGGGGGAAGGTGGAATCCTTTTGGTATTTGTATTAATTTTGGAATCTCTCTTTAACTTAAAGATCACAGTGATACAAAATTCCTTCCAACAACAGAAGAAGGGAAAGAACTTCAGACAGCCGAAATTAAAACAGTAGATTTTAGAGAAAATAAGAAGCTTGAAGCTGACAGACTATCAAACTGCCAGGCATGTAAAAATGACCTCTCTGTAAGTCATAGGACTTATCCTCAACTGATTCCAGAAAAGCAAGATCAGAAAACAAATCAAACCAGCTTGGACACAGTAAAAACTCAGGATGTTGCAATCCAGACAGGTCCATTGGATAGCAGTTTGGGAAGGACTACACAAAAAGAAATTATTGTTCCTCAAGATTGTGAATCATCCACATTCGGAGGACTGGTCCCAAAACACAATACAGATACAAACAACCCCCTTCTTCAAGTGATGCACGGAATACAAGAGGATGAAGATACTTCAACAGAACAAAAACTTGAGAAACAAGAAGTTACCCATGAAAAAGTAATTCCCATGAAAGATCAGAGTGACATTTGTGTAAACGGCAGTAATTTTGCTTCACCAGAAACAACTGCAAAAACTCCAGATGGCTCTCCTGTAAAAGCTTACCCTCTTTATAGACAGGACACCAAACCTAAGCCCAAACCCGCTAATGAAATTACAAGAGATTACATACCAAAAATTGGAATGACTACTTATAAAATAGTGCCTCCAAAATCCTTAGAAATAATGAAGAGCTGGGAGTCAGAAATTCCATCAAATTATAAGGATCAAGAGGTATCTACTTTGGAAAACTCTCTGAAGCGTGAAGACCCCAGAGAATTCATAGTGCAAGCTGAAATTCCTCATCTTCCAAAAAGTGTGGGTCATTTACAGACTGGTTCACAAAATGAACCTGCAGCGGCAAATGATCTGCTGCACAGAGCGAACAGCATTTCTGAACGTGTTGTGACGTCTGGAGCTGAGATTACTACTGAGAGCAATCGGACGGAAACAGTGTCTTCCAAACAGCGTGTCCCTCTGGTGCTGAGCTTGGGTAATACAAGTGCTTCTTCTGAGACTCAGGACAAGTCAAATGCATTAAGTCCTACAACAAAGCCTAGCTCTTTTTATCTGCAGATGCAACGAAGAGCTTCAAGTCATTATGTGACATCTGCAGTTGCCAGAAGTACCATTTGTGCTCCTAATTCCATTCAAAATGAATCTAAAAATACAGAGATGGGAAAAAACATCTCATCACCTGATCCACCTTCTTTACCTTTACATAAAACAAGTACTTCCTGTCCTTCAGCAAATTATGAAAAAGTTGATGATGGAAAAAAAATTGAATCCTCCACTTCTGTTCAAACCAATAAACCTTCAAGTTTTCCCTCCTGTCCATCAGCACCATTGAACCTAAGAACTCTAAGAAATTTTGCAGTTCCAAAGCCGTATTCCAGTTCGAGACCATCTCCTTTTGCTCTTGCTGTCTCATCCGCAGTCAAAAGGTCACAATCATTCAATAAGACACGTACAATCACTAGCCAGGCACCGAGAGAGGAATTCCCTGCGGAACTCTCCTCTGCCTCTTCGACAGCTGAATTCCCCTCAGCTACCTCTGTGCCTCGAGTGAACAACCCTTCCTTACAGACCGTAACAGTGGGGTCACAAAATAGTCCAATGGATGAGGTAAGCTTTATTTCTAACATTGGTTGACTGTTGATCCACTGTCATCTAGTGTGATTAGTCTAGAGGCTCGTTTCTGAACTTCTCCCTGATCAGAAAGAGCTGTATTCATACAGTGGTAAACACCTCGTGGTGTCCAGCAGTAGCACAGCATCATAATGACATACAGGATTACAGGGAATGTTAAAGTGAAAAAGCCTCATTCAAATTATTGGAAATAATTATTTCTTGCCATAATTAGCATCCCCTACTTCGAAGAACAGTAAATTCATAGAATCATAGAACACCATGTTGGAAGGGACTTCAAGGATCATCTGGTCCAACCTTTCTTGGCAAAAGCACGGTCTAGACAAGATGGCCCAGCAGCCTGTCCAGCTGAATCTTAACAGTGTCCAATGATGAGGAATCCACCACTTCTCTGGGGAGATTCTCACAATGAGATCAGCCACTGGAATAAATTTTCCTCTTGTGTCTAATTGGAATCTCCCCAGGAGTAACTTCTACCCATCACCCCTTGTTTTTTCCATGTGATTCCTTGTGAAAAGGGAGTCTCCATCTTCTTTGTAGCCACGCTTTAAATACCGGAACATGGTGATAAGGTCTCCCCTAAACCCTCTTTTCTCAGGGCTGAACAAAGCAAATTCTCTCAGCCTTTTCCCATATGCAGGCTTCTCAGGCCTTTGATCATCTTGGTGACCCTTCTCTGGACCCTCTCCAGCCTGTCCACATCTTTTCTGTATAGCAGGGACAAAAACTGAACACAAATTAAATAGAATCATTTATACTGTGTATATGTATTTTTATGTTCGGAGTACTTATGATTTGTCCTTTATGGTTCCGTGTGTTGATTTCTTAAATTTAATTCTGAGCAGTGTGATCAGTTTGGCTTCAAGTGATCATGGCACAAACAATCCCCCCTTGAACGGGGGGATAAAATTTTGCCAGCATAGTTAGCTGAGGGAGAAACTATGTGCTGTAGTGGAAATGTGGCTGATCTCTGAAATACTCAATGATGCAAACGCTACAACAGTGGCAGTTTGCTATGCAACCTTGTGCCAGTTGACTTAGTTTTCCATTTATGACTAATTCATGTTAAAAGGTGTTGTTTGGCTTTTCCTCCCACTTCCTTCCTTTATAGAAAGGCACCAATGTGAATAGTGAGCAGAAGAGTCAGGCGCAGTCAGGTGCTTCCACTGACCACCCACCCCCTGTCACTAAGAAACAAACCGCGATGACATTCCAGCGTTCTGACCCAGAACAGATCCACCAGAGCTTGCTGGCTGCCATCCGCTCTGGAGAAGCTGCTGCCAAATTGAAAAGGGTGAGTTTTCATCATTGCATCCATAACAATGAACTCGTGGTACTTCCTTCAAAATTACCATATTAATGCCTGACACTGAACGCAGTTAGCTTTGGCACAAAGTGCTGCTGGGAGGTCTCTTAACCGTGGGAAGGGAGGTGGGGAAGAGAGTTTGGTTTTGCAGAATAAACTGGTGAATGCATGTGCAAAGCTGCTTATGTCCATATTTTCAAATGGTACACATCCAATCAGAAAGATTCCTGAAATGAATTAGAAATCTCTACGTTATCAATTAAGTATCTCTTTCATAAAATCAGGAATATAGTCAATTATTTGTTTGTGTTTAGATGGTTTGAAGTGGTATGGTTGCAGACACATTCTAGCAGCTTCACCCTAGACCCGCAGTAGCTGCAGTCTTTTGCAGGCAGGAAACACAGAAGTTCTGAAGATTGTATTTTTCTATTTATTAGGCTCTATCAGGTCCTTAATTCTTCTCGCATATACTTCAAACCTCCTGCTGCTGTTTGGTATCATTAGTAAGATATTTCTCAATGTTTTGTCAACGGCCCTGGTAGGACTGTCCCCCACCCTCTCAGGTTAAAACTGTGGCTTAATTTTTCTTTCCCCTCAAATTCACCTGTACTTCTCTCATTGGGTAAAGTATTGCACACTTTAAAAATCTATATTGTTTTAAATGTGTAACCAGACAATTTAATGGTAGTCTGACACAAAGCTTTCTTGACCCAGCATTAGTATTTTGCATTCTGTATAGAGGAATAATTTCTCATTGCAGAAGGTTAAAGAAATCCAGTAGTTTTTGTTTCTCTTCCCTTTTCCACTTGAAACTTGAAAGACGCAAATGATGTGTAGTGGGCGGATGTGAGGGGTCTCTTTTTGTTTTTATGGAAGTCTTTGATTCCCTAGGGTCAAAATCTGCCAGTGGATGGTCAGATATTAGAACATTCCATTTCATGTGTAAGGCTTTGTTTCAGTGTAGTGCTGCAACAGCCTCTCTGAGACTTGCAGAACTCCCATCATTTCTTCATTGAATGGGAAGATTCAGTTTCCTGGAAAGGTTACAATCACGCTCAAGTAGTTTTTGACCTCTAGTCAGTAAAAGTGGTACATAATGCACCGGAGTATTACTTCTAACTCCATGTCGCTAACCACAGCCGCTTCAAAACCAGGAGAAGATTAAGCAAATGCTGTACTCTTCAGAGTCACTTAGGGGTCAAATCTATCCGTTCAACCAGAAATATTATATAGATTTTGTTTGCATGTATTTTTATTAAGGTGTTTTTTTTTTCCTTCCAATGCATAATTACATTCTGAACTTCATTTATTTTGCATAGTGTGTGAACTGTGTTTTATGATTCTATGGGAAATATGCATAGGCATGGCTGTTGGCACAGTAGCTTGTAACTGTTTTAAAAAATAAAATTCATAATGTGCCTTTCAAAATTCAAGAAGTCTATTTCTACTAGAAAGAAAACAAAGAAAAACTTCATTATGTGGTTATTCATTCTTTTCTAATAGAAATGTTCTTGGGGTACATTTGACCCATATAGTCTTTCTCAGTCTAGGTACAAGAATGGCATGGCGAAAAAGAGATGATGATTCAAAGTCCCCTTCCCCTCCCGTCCCTTTCTCTGCTGTGGGTGGGAGATGTTCTTTCTCAGTATCGTATCTGTTGAGGCTGGGGTGAGACGAGGGCTATACTTTTTAAGGAAAAACTATAATAACGAAGATGCTGTAAGCATAAAGAAAAGCATTCTGCAACACAGAAACCTGAAACGGGCTTCAAAAAAAAAAACCAACCCCGAAGCGCGCGCGCGCACACACACACACACACACACACACACACACACACACACACACACAAAATGCAAAGAAGAACCCACTGAAATTTTGCCAAACATAAAATTGTACACGCTGTTCTTTTCGCTCTTACCCAGAACACGCATGCTGTGGTACAGGTGTGTCTGACAGCACAAAGAGAGGGGTTTTGGCCTATGGCAAATTTAATGAAAACATGGTCTCATTTGATGTTTAACGTGGAGCATTGGCAGTAGTAGGACAGAGAAGGAAGCATTTCATATCAATAACTTATTAGCACCCAAAAGCGACTTCCAATATTGAAAGGACTTTTTAAATGCATGCACCTCCTAGCTTCCACTCTCGTGCTGCACCCAGTAAAAGGAGCAATAACCTGATCCATTTGAATTGTGAAAGAGGCTTGTCAGGTGCTTACTTCTCTTTTTACTGCTTACCATACTTCCCCTTCTTTCAGCTCTGTGAGGGAATCGTTAAAAAAATAAAATGCTGGCACCACTGGCCAAATTCTTTATTTTTGTCCCATTTTACTTAATATGTTGTGAGTATGCAATGCTGAGATCTGTGGCCTTTTGTATTGCTGGTTCTTTCTGTTCAGTAGGGCCCTCAGTAATTACTAACCTAAAATGGGTCAAGTGAGGTTTCTTTTTAACCATTTTTCTCTTCAGAATGTTTTCATTGTGCTTAGTAAACTGTGTGCTGTGCTGTGTGGTTCACGTGGCTGTGGAGCCTCCACAGCTCCCATTAACTCCAGTTGGAGTTGTTGGTTTATGCAACTCCCCTGAAAACCAGGTCTTTGCTATCTATCCTAGAAGTTATAGTTTGCTCCTGATAGCAGAAACATTACCATGGTATAAGGAAGCGTTAGAAGCTTTTGTTAGAGGTCATGTCTATTCAATATTTAATAAAAAGTGTTTGGTTTAGTGATGTTTTTTTCAAGTATTTCTTTGCAACCAGGTCTGGAGAGGGACTAAAACTTATGCCCATTTTGAATAGTTATACACAGAATTTTTAGATAGGATGAAAGACGAGCCGACAGGGAAGAAGGCCGGCCTGGCTAAATAGAGAGCTTTGGCTGGACCTCAGGAAAAAAAGGAAGGCTTACATTCTCTGGAAAAGGGGCTTAGCAACTTATGAGGATTATCAAGATATAACAAAGCTATGCAGGGGGAAGATTAGAAGGGCTAAAGCTCAATCAGAACTTAGCTTGGCCACTGCAGTTAAAGATAACAAGAAGAGATTTTTCCAGTATATCAACAGAAAAAGGAAAACTAGGGAAAATATAGGTCCACTGATGAATGAGACGGGTGCCCTAGTGGTGGAAGACACAGAGAAGGCAGAGTTACTGAATGCCTTCTTTTCTTCGGTCTTCACTGATAAAGCCGTCCCTCACGCATCCCATACCCTGGAGGCAAGGGGGAAGGTCTGGAGAGAGGAAGATTTTCCCTTAGTTGAGGAGGACCGGGTCAGAGACCACTTGGCCAAGCTGGACATTCATAAATCCATGGGCCCTGACGGGATGCACCCGCGAGTGCTGAGAGAGCTGGCAGATGTTATCGCTAGACCACTCTCCATTGTCTTTGCAAGGTCATGGGGAACAGGAGAGGTGCCTGAGGACTGGAGGAAGGCTAACGTCACTCCAATCTTCAAAAAAGGCAAGAAGGAGGACCCAGGGAACTACAGGCCGGTTAGTCTCACCTCTGTCCCTGGGAAGGTAATGGAGCGACTCATTCTGGATGTCGTCTCCAAACACATAGAGGAACAGGAAGTTATTGGAAGTGGTCAGCATGGATTTACCAAGGGCAAATCATGCCTGACCAATCTGATAGCTTTCTATGATGTTATAACGGGTTGGCTGGATGAGGGGAGAGCCGTAGATGTCATCTACCTTGACCTTAGCAAGGCTTTTGACACTGTCTCCCATAACATCCTCATTAGGAAGCTGAGGAAGTATGGGCTAGACGAGGTGACAGTGAGGTGGATCGAGAGCTGGCTGAGTGACAGAACCCAGAGGGTTGTGATCAGCGGCACAGAGTCCAGTTGGAGGCCTGTAACGAGTGGTGTCCCTCAGGGGTCAATACTTGGACCAATTTTGTTCAATATATTCATTAATGACCTAGATGAGGGGACAGAGTGTATCCTCCGCAAGTTTGCTGATGATACCAAGCTGGGAGGGGTGGCCGACACTCCAGAGGGCCGTGCTGCCATCCAGCGTGACCTGGACAGGCTGGAGAGCTGGGCAGAGAAGAACCTAATGAGGTTCAACAAAAGCAAGTGTAGGGTCCTGCACCTGGGAAGGAAGAATGCCAAACACCAGTATAGGTTAGGGGCAGACATGCTGGGAAGCAGCTCTGAGGAGAAGGACCTGGGGGTCCTGGTAGACAGCAAATTATCCATGAGCCAGCAGTGTGCCCTTGTCGCCAAGAAGGCCAATGGCATCCTGGGCTGCATAGGGAAGACTGTGGCCAGTAGGTCGAGGGAGGTCATTCTCCCGCTCTACTCTGCACTGGTGAGGCCACAACTGGAGTACTGTGTCCAGTTCTGGGCTCCCCAGTTCAAGAGGGACAGGGAACTACTGGAGCGAGTCCAGCGAAGGGCAACCAAGATGATTGTGGGACTGGAGCACCTCCCTTATGAGGAAAGGCTGAAAGAGCTGGGACTCTTTAGCCTGGAGAAGAGAAGGTTGAGGGGGGACCTGATTAATGTTTACAAGTACCTAAAGGGTGGGTTTAAGGAGGACGGAGCCAGGCTCTTTTCAATGGTTCCCAGCGACAGGACAAGGGGCAATGGGCACCAGCTAGAACATAGGAAGTTCCGTTCAAATACACGGAAAAACTTCTTTACAGTGAGGGTGACAGAGCACTGGAACAGGCTGCCCAGGGAGGGTGTGGAGTCCCCTTCTCTGGAGATTTTCAAGACCCGCCTGGATGCAGCCCTGAGGGATGTGCTTTAGGCAACCCTGCTCTAGCAGGGGAGTTGGACTAGATGATCTCTAGAGGTCCCTTCCAACTCTGAAGATTCCGTGATTCCGTGAAATACGTGTTTAAGTAATTTCTTACATTTCCACTTTTGTAGCATGTGTGCTTTGTTCAGAAATCATATAGTAGGTCTTCCATTGCCATGAGAAAAATGCTGACTGAAGTAACGGTATTTCTGTTTCCTTGAAGTAATACTGTGTAACAAGTATCTGAAAAGTTAATATTTCTTTTTTTTTTTTTTTTTTTTTTCCCTCTGGCTCCAGGTTGGTCCTCCATCAAACACCATATCTCTCAATGGAAGAGCCAGGCTTACTCATTTGTGTTCCACAGAAGCAAAAGCTAATCACTAGATACCATACCAAATATTTTGCACTTTACTACTGCTTCATAGGCCAATTTAGTACTAACTGCAAATTTTTGAAAGTGTAAATGCAAGTATATGTTAATATATTTTTGTCAATTGTTATAGGAATTTCAAGTGGGGTCCTTTGATGCCTTGGAAAGATTATTAGAATATGTAAATTATGGTAATATTTTGCCTTTTTCTCTTTATAAAGCTGACTATGCTGCTAAAAAGGTTTAAGAGAAGGTGCAGATGAGCTTTGCTTATGTTAAAATGAGATTCAAAAATTCTTAATTTTAGCCTTCAAAACTGAACAATATGTAGCACTATGCTGAAGTTAGATTTAAAACAATCTAAGAATTTTAGAGCAATAATTTTCAATTGTGTGTTACTTTAACAGACTGTATGAATTTAAATCTACCACATGCTGCCTCCATATTACTTTGTTAAATTAAATTTGTAATTAGTAGAAAATCTTAATTATATGCAATACTTTGTTGCTCTTTAAAAAAAACAGATGGTTTCGTTCCTTCAGCTGAGAGTAGTTGGGATAAGTATTTTGATTTTTTTTTTTTTAAATCTCCTTTAATTTTTTCCTGGTAGCACACACACACAAAAAATTGGGACATAAATTATTGGAAATTTTTGTACTACTAAAACTTTTCTTAACAGTAGCACTACATGACGTTTCTCATCTACTCTTTGACTACCTGTATATAGTATTTACCTAGCACTCAGATAAGCAATACTTTTTGTGAACTAGATATATTTTAAAGTAGTCATCAGCATATAGTCACTTACTGATAAAATGCAAATTCCAGTTTTGATACTTAATGAAATAGAAGAATTTTTTTTTTCACTGGAAGTATGATTAAAGAGTGAACTACTTTGGACTTACTCATGTAAAATATTTTAATCTTAAAACAGCATGATAACACAGTTACAAAGCATTCTTATGTCTGAGAGCGTCTATTTATAGATTAAGCATTAAATACCAAAATGGGAGTATATATTAAAAGAAAATGCTTCGTATTCTATTTTATGTATTTTCCATTTCTTGTCAAGGTTATACCTTTTGGGGAGAGGGGTGGAAATGTGATCACACTCGTGATGAAATAGCTAGATTATGGATGCTTGCAGCAAGTGCTGGGGTATTTGCCATATTAAAATATTTTCTTGCTGGACTTGATTTAAATAAAAAGAATTGTATTTAGTTTCTATTCTTTAACAATATATTTATTTTGTACTTTAGAGACATTCCGTAATGCTGTTTCAGAAACTGATCTATATGTGCATTTCAAAGGGTTATTAATGGTTTGCTGCCAGGTTTTTGTGCAATAATCTCAAAGAGGTCTCATTACTTTTTTAGCACAGAGTCAATTATTGATTACAAATAACAGTGTTAACTTAATGCTGAAATCCTTCAAGGAACGTTTTAGTAAATAAAAATTCATAAAGAAAGCTGATGAACATTTGTTCACTGCTGTTCTCTCATGTTTTCTCTCCTGTATCTTAGTCCCCTGTCAAAGTGTATTACCACTTCTTTCTCCACCTTGTTCTTGCCTCCAGTCAAGGGCTAATTCCAAGGGTGGGGGGAACCCACGCGGTAGTTGAAAAGATCTCTTTCAGCATCTGATTGCAAAAGAACGCTTCATCCTTCACTTGAAAATGGTGAGATAGAAGAGGTAGGTTTGTTTTTTCCTAGTTTCTAACGGGGGACAGTTTCTTGAGGGACAGACTTGGAAATTGTAACTCTCCCAGGATTCTAGTGTGAAATGTGAAGTCCGTGTTTTCAGCGTTCCTGTACAAACGCTGATCTGTCACTGCCACAGAGAGGTTGCGCTGCAAAAGGAACCCCCTTGTTTGTACTTTGGGTGGGAGGGGGTTACATGTTTTTTCTCAAACCTTTGTATTCTCTGCCAAGGCGACTAAAGTTATTTCATAGGACTAATTTAATCTCCATCTGTGGTAACACAAGTCTACGTGACAGTTCACTATTTCAACGAAATCAGTGGAGTCCAATTAGTCTGTTTTGGGGGAAAGATCAAACAACCTTGCTTTCTTGTTGTTTTCTTAGGTTTTGCCTACAGAACTATACTACTGTGCATTCCTTAGTCCCATATGTTAAAAATACATTGCCCTTTTATGTGAACTCCTGAAGGCAAACATCTTACGTAACAGAGATTAAAACTAAACCTTGCTTGAATTTTAGGATTTCTTGTCTTTGTAACTGAACTTGCTTGATAATGAACTGAAATGTCTACACACAATAGTACTGTGAAACTCTTTAATGAGATTTTCTGTTACTAGCTGGCAGTATTGTTTAGCAACTTTGTCTTTTTCCCCTTCTTCTGACGTATATATTTAAGACATTTTTAAATCTTGCTATTGTACATCATCTAGAGACTCATTTTATTCTTATACTCTTGTATTAAATTCTACCAGAAAAACTCCTGTTGATGAACTTGATGTGTTTATTCATTTTTCAACAAGAAAACATTTCTGCTTGAGTAATGAGTAAGTGTTTCTAGCAACTGCAAGACCAAGTTAGACAGCAGTAAATTTTTTGATGTGGGTGCCTTAGCAGGAAACCAGGAAAATAACCTGGTTTTTGGCTCAAGAATACTTACAGTTTGGGTGTCCTGTACTCCAAATGTTTTCCAGCAGAAGGCACCTAGTTATGCCATATCACTCACAATCCCCTTGCTGCTTTGGAATGGCAGTCAAAATGTTTAGGGAAGGAAAGTCAGGATATTGCTGCTTAGAATCCTGTTTTAATACACAGTTGTTGAGAAGGTTGAAAGAATTCTGTTAAATAGAAACAAAGAAAAGATGCTGTTGAGTTAGTGGGGTTTACATCCTTGAATGTAACGCTTGGCCGGAGAGCATCTATCAGGTGTTGGACAACTACAGTTAGATTGAAGAATAACTTAAATCACTAAGTTGATGGGTTGGTAGCCAAGCAAATAGAGCTCGTCGCAGAAGGGACAGTGTGTCTTAATTGTCTATGTCCATGTTAACAGAGTGTGAAGCTGAAGTTAAAACAGTGTGTTTGGGTTGGAGCTGCCATCTTCACAGGCATAGCACCTGTTTCTGGGTGCTGTGAATGGTCTGAGGTTCTGGAGCTGCAGTGGTCTGTTCAGCTTGGTTGCTGACAGGAAAGCTGAATCCAAAACATCGATTGTTCTAGACGGATTTCTTGTGAAGTCTATCCGATAATTAAGTAAAGCTGTAGCAATATCAGTGGAAGTGCTTCACAACATATAATGAATGCTTTCTGTGTGGATTATTTTATACAGTCCAATTGAAAACCACAGGTAAAGTGGATATTTTCTTTTCTTTGCAATTTCTGATTGGGTAGCTGTGTGAGAGGGAAGGTGTCCTTGTTAAAATGACATGAAATTTGCAAGTAACAGGATACTATTAAAAAATACATCCTTTTGTTTGTCTTCCTTACAAGAACTGTGTGTCATGGTAACTAACACAGAAACTCTCTGTCAATCCATTGCAATGTCTTGCACATGAAGTTGCAGTATTTTTTGTCAGCTATTCCTGCTCGTTAATACAAGCACCTAACACCTTAACATTTTTGGTGCGTATGCATCTTCAAGGAGCTGATTTGGAAGAGATGTGTAGTTTTCTCTTTTTAACTGTATTAAACCTCACATTCACATAACTACAACAGTTCCCCTCCCTCCATCACCCTGGAAAGACTACTGAAACTGTTAATGGACTTAGTTATCCCTAAATTATTCAAGACGCTTAAGAGAATAACATTAATGGGAGAGGGAAGGAGAGGGAATGACGTAGAGAAAAAGGAGTTCTGTTTTTCTTTGTTTGGAGAATCACCGCTTGTGTGAGTACAGGCAGAAGGATATTTCTGATCCTCCCCTGTTTAATGCACAACAGAGTAACCTTCTACAGGCAAATTATCAGTTGAGGAATGATGCCAGTACCTCCCCAGTGGAAGATTTTGAATGAATTTAGTATTCTTCATCGATGTCTTACAATAGGAAGTGCTGCTTCTCCCCCTACCTTTCATGTTCTGTGTTTTCTGTTCTGGCTTCAGGGTTCTACAAATATTATACCATTTTGGAACTTGTAGGTACAAGCCAGAAACTAAAGGCTTAACTCTGAAAGCCTGATAACTTGTGATCATGTAATCAGTACCATGTTGAAAATGCAATTCTGTGCAGGACAGGCATTGTTCCACACTCGCTAATGTAGCAGTGAAAGAAAATCTCTTAGTGTTGGGAAAGGGAGAAACAACTCTATTTGAAAAGGACACTAAAACTATTAGGAAATTTTAAGTACATCTATTGGTAATCGCTATTTCAGAGTGACTGTGCGTGTGTAACTTAGGGCCTGCAAATAACAAGGGCTGTGTCATCTCCAGCAGAAATAGATATAACTACAGTGCCAAAAACAATCCAAAAGAGTTGGATTTGGATGGAAGTTGCTAATTCCTTTGTGAACTTCTCAAACTTTGAGAACTGTCTTTTGCCAATAACATACTATAGCCAATGGGATTATACACAAATGACAGTGACATTTACTAGTTACCAGTTTGTGATTGTATAATGAGTGTATTTTTAGTAGCGGTTTTGTTGATATCAGCTGCTACATGTGAAGAACAACTGTCTCCTGTTTCAACAATGATCTGCTTGGCGATTTCTAAAGCATTTGTTTCCGTGAGTGCATGGGCATTCCCAGACAAAGCTTACAAGAGGAGTTCAGGGGTAGGGTGGGAAGCTAATTCTTAGGTTCCTCCTTAGTCATTTGAATACTCCTCAGAGCAACTGGTAAAATAGATGAAGAGGCTGAAGAAAAACTTATTCAATCAGAGTGGAAGACTAGGCTTTTCTGAAGAACACACTCTAGTCTTGTCTTACATGAAATATAAGTTGGTATTGCTTTGTTATTCTAATTGATAGTGGCCCAACTCTCTCAGTAAAAAGTGGGCATCAAGAGGTGGGGGAGGTTGGGGTGAGGGAGGGAAAGCTTCGAGATCAATGTAGTTGAACTCCTCCAGAAAAAAACCCACAACTTGCTGATGGACCATTCCTTTGTTCCTTCCATTGGAGAGAATAAACTGCAACACCTACAATTTAAGGCCTTTATCTTTGATTTCACAAGATTGGCATGGTTCTTCATAGTATACCTGACCATGTGCTGTGTATTAATTAAATATCATATTCCCTTAGCTATTTAGTGGCAAAAATAAACACCTGCCACACGAGTCCAACTCAAATGATTCCGTAATAAAAAATGGAGATAGATCAACATGTGGAATATTCAAAAGCATTCACATAGCTACTAAATACTCACAGATTTAATCTTATGATTTGTCCACAGTTCTCTGCAGCTGTGGTATCTAGTTGCATCAGGTGATGTGAATTGTAAATCCGTAAAAGTCTCCTATAGCTCAGTTTACTGTGAAGATGAGAATTGCCATTGTGCCAAGAAATGCTCACTCAATATTCTACCAGTCTTCGAAGTTTCAAGTTAAACTTTAAAATAAAGCAATTGTCAGTATAAGGCGTTCTGCTTCTGCTGTTGCCGTGCTCAGAGAACGTCAAAGCAATGGGGCATCACTTTTTTTATAGTATGAAGTCTATTTGGATTTTTTCATCTGAATTTCATATTGAACGTAAATGTTGAACAAATGTTCAATTGTTAAAATGTTTTAACATCTTCTAAGTGTGAAGGATCCCCAGATGTTTAACAGTATATAATTAGGTGGACCTGTTCACTTTATTCATTAATAAATGGCAAAATACTGTCACTTAAGGTATACAGTGTCTTTGATTAAAGGCATTCCCTTATTAAATGGACTAGAGCGGGACCTGAGGATGTCTATACTGTGTCAGTGATTCTTGAACTATTAAGCTGTTCCTGTTTTAGTAGTCATGGCTCCTTTACAGCTGTTTGTGGTCATTTTTAAGATGTAAATTCAAGCCTGTTCTGATTTATGAATGGGAACATTGTGTGCTGCTGACACTAATGCAAGAGTAAGTGCTGCTCTGTTACTTGCATAAGGAAGTCAACATTATTAACATGAAAGAAATCAATTAACCATTAAAGCAACTTCCCACAGAAAATATGTTTAGTCATTATTTACAGTCTGTATGTGAATTGAGATCTAACTTGATTACAAATTACAAGTTTGATGCAGAGATTGTTGCATGAGGTTATATAGTATTACCACTGCATAGGATTAGATGGTCACAGTGGCGCCTTATTATCATGTGGGTACCAGATACCTGAATTCCTACAGGTAACAATGGAAAAACACAGAAAATTGTGTTAATTTTGACGTAAACTGATACAGAAGCACGGAGGAGAAAACATAGAACATAGTGATGTATTGTAAATAGTGAGGTTTAATTGAAAAGACAAAACATCAAATCACGTGAGTACTTTAAAGAAGTCTCCAGCTGACGGTTTTTTGTTCAAATAAGGATTGGAATGGTTGAAATACTGAAACTGAAGTTTGTGAATAATTGTTTTGTACTGATCGGTCAGGTGTAGACTCGCATTAAAGTGTTGTAGAACAGTCTTTTGCAAGTGTCAAAGAAAGTTGGGTGTGGAGAATATAGTTACTTAGAATACAGTATGGCTGGAGAGCTGATGTTTCCACCTCTGCAGAATTGACTTTGTCATGTCTAGTGACTGAAGAGAGCTCTTAGTCCTCCTTTTGTGCCCACTTTTGTATAAATAATCAAATTTTAATGCAGCAGGGTTTTCTAGTACTGTTTACCAATCTGTAATACAGTAAGTCAAAAAGCAAAATACCAGCTACAAATAATGCAGCACCCTCTCCTGTACCACACCAGAGGGTAATCGCGCTTGTTTAAAGTCTTCCCTCTGAGTGCTAAGCAGGGCTGACCTTGCGTAGCCTGTGATATTTGGTATCATCATAGCCAGAGCAACAAGAACACACTACAGTACAGTACATACAAGGAAATCTTTGCAAGTGACAGACTAGTTAAAAGAATGGGAATGTTAAAGAATGGTCTTGCGTATGTGATAATGAACATCCAGAGGAGTAAAGGAGTTAAAGAATACAATCAGCTCAGGGCCAGGAGAGAATTAAGTCCACGGAACCCGCAGTTGCAGCAGCTGTTAAAGAATAAATCTGGCCAACAGCGGCTGTTTGCAAGTACTAGTGTACTAGTGCTGGTGTACATTAACCACTAGGCTACTTACTAATAGTTACTGTATTTCCACTTGAAAAAATAATTAATAAACTATTGTTGGGCTCAGAATTCCATAATTTTTTTGCAGCTATATGTGTGCGTCTGCCTGTTTGTTTACTCTCATGTTGGTTTTTTGTTTTTCCCTATGTGATGCTGAGCAAGAACGAAGACGCGATGGCTACAGTCACACTTAATCTGAAGTGGTAAAGCAAGGACAAATGAATTTATTTCACAGTTGCTTAAGGCTTTATATAGCTCTGATTTATCAAAAATACAGTGAAAATAATTCTTAGAATAGTTAAGCTGATTGCAATTTTCTAAATGAAACACTCAAACTAAGGGGGAGAGGGGAAGGAATGTGGAGAGAGCTGCAATTGGTCACCTTGGTTAAACAGCATGATTGATCCCAGCAGCAGACGCTGTTCCATTTCTTCAAATGCTAAAAGCTAATTAAACACTTGCGCTTTGCAAACTGAAGTGTATTTGGCCACACAAATGCGGATGACATCGGGGGACACCTGCAGCTACAAAGTGCGTGTACCAAGCAACTAACTCCCTACGGTGTGTATGCCAAGCTGCTGCAATTCTAAACTCCGGCACCCAAGTGATACGAAGAGGTGGGGCAATGGCTGAAGGAGTGGATTGCAGGTGACTTCCTTTTTAAATGGGAGAGGACTGGGAGAAAGATGGGCATCGAGGCAGCTGCAGTTGGGTGCCTCACTTTCAAGGATTAGCATACTGTTAAGCCTTATTAAAAGCTGCAGTACCGCTAGGGTTCATTCTTGAAGGGTCAGAAGGTCTGTCGGGAGCCAGCCAACAGGCAGTCAAGCTGCTGGTGGCCCCGGCTCTTACAGCTGGCATGTTTTAACCACCTCCAGAGCGCTGAGGACAGAAAGGTCTCCGATAGAGACACTGTTCACCTGAGTCTCCCTTTACCAAGACGACCGAGGGGTGGGAAGAGGAGAGCAATACAGTTTGTGTAGCTGCTGGTAACTGTGTGGTTTCTCTCTTACACACAGCTGTGTCTCTACCAGAGAAGCCACCGTGAGGCCCAGGCACGAGCTGTACGCATGGAGTTCACCTGGGGCAGGACCATCAGGACAAGGCACCCTGAGAAGGGAAGTTTGGGGGAAGTGGGCTTCGGGGCTCTACCTGGAAATGGTGGATTTAATTTTTTTTTGTTATTCAAATGGTGTCTGCTATTAATGCCTTTGTAAAAAATGAGAAATTTTGCAAATAAAAAAAAAAAAATATTCTGGGCCGTGAGGTGTGTTTGGAAGTTCAGTAAATGTGAAAGGCTTATTCTTTGGTGCCCACTAAAGATAAAAGGCAGAAAAAACAAGTAAGGAAGGCTCTGATAGACCCTATTGTCAGGAAAAGGAAGTAGGTGAGTCTTTTCTTCTGTAACTATTACACTAATTTGAAAACATAATTTAGTGGTGCTGTAAAAGGTAAGTTGCCTGATCATCAGTGGGGAAAACAGCAGAAATCAAGCTGCAACACAGCAGGAAGGATTTTGTCTCAGAAAATGGGGAAAAAAAAGGCGGTTAAAAGCAACAGATATTTTAGATTGAATTCTGACTCTTTAGATTGATAATCTAAAGGTGGAAGGCAATTTGGGTGAGAGAGAGAGAATAAAACAAGAGTTATAAGACCTTTAGAAAACATGTCAAGAAAGATTAAAGGAATGAGGTTGGTTTAGTGTAAAAAAAAAAAAAAAAAAAAAAAAAAAAAAAGACTGATTAGGATGACATAACCATGTTTCAAGACAAAAAAGTTGCTACACCAAGGCAAGTGATTAATCATTGCATCTTCAAGCAATAGTCTGCTCCAGCTTTAGAGCATAATGGAATAACGGCTATACTGGGTCAAGCTGAAGGTTCATGTAACCTGTTACCTGGCTTTTGACAACGATCAAAAATTCATGCCTAGGGAAAAACATAAGATTATAAACCACGCAAAGTAATACTTACCCCAGGTATGCTCAACCTTCAACAATTTCTAGTTCTGAGAATGTCTAAGTGAAGATGATTTCTATGTATTTAATAGTCTTAGTCATTCAAGAACTCAGCTACTCGTTCTTTCAACTCCTGTAAACTTTGAGCAGTGACAGACGGTACTGGGTGACAAGGAGTTCTTTGACTTAATGACACACTGTCTGAAGAAACATCTTTTTTTTGTTTGTTGTGAACTTCCACTTGCTAGCTTAATTTTATCCTCTCCAGTTCTTTTGCTGAAAGAGACATTAACGCATCGATCGCCATTCATGTTTTCTATACCACTCATGTCTTTGCATAATGTAAAGGTTTGTAAAATAGGCATTTATTTATTTGAGACTTGTACGCTTTTGTGATTTTATCTGTTAGATGTCATCGAGGTTTGTGAAAACAAAGATGTAGGTCTGAGCATGCCTTATGATTCACTTCTCTCTGTATCTTGGGAAGAGGATATTTTCTCTTGGCCACGTTTATGTTTCAAATCTGTCTCCTTCTGCAGCTATTTGCCGTAGTGGGTCACCTGCCAGATGCCACTATCTTCTGTACAAGATCGAGACTTTGAGAGAATTTTGTGTGTCACACTTCTAAAGTGCTAAATATCCAGCTGAATAGAACCTTGCTAAGCCCTGTTTATTCACAGATGATCTTTTCAGTTCTCTGTCCAGTGAACAAAAGAGTTTAAAAACTTGCGGATGTGATACGTAGGTTGCTCGGTTTACTGTGATAGTTGTTCATTAGTTGCAACTTAAAATAATGAGATTGCTTTGGCAGCTAAAACGCGCCATCTTTACATGTGAAATTTCAATCCATTTTTCTGGTAGGAATTTCTACTGAAATCCACTACCAACATACTATATTTGATTAGAATAGCTCATCTAATCTTTCTAATTCATCCATTAGCAATTTTCTCAGGAAGTTATCAAGGCATAAACATACAAGATTTGCAACAATGAGATGAGAAATGAAGAAGCTTAACAACAACAAAACATTCATCTTACCTCCCACCTAAGCACCAAGAGCTATTGCTCCCAAAAGGATGGCAAGTCAGAACCCATCGTGGTAACACAGCGACCCTGCTGGGCAGGGCCCCGTCCCACCATCCCCGAGTGAGGGAGCAGGGCAGGCCTGCAGACAGCAGCCAGGGTCAGCCAAGAGTCCAGATTATCAGACAAGTCCCTAGAGAAGAGGAAAAGCCTGTGGCTCGGGGTGTAGACCAGCAGGTCTGTGGTAAGACACAGGCATGGATGCAGCAGGAACTGTAGCTCAAGTGGGGACAAAGCACTAGAGCCTCAGATCAAGAGCAGCTCCCAGGGAAAGGGACAGCCCTGACTATAGCCTCCCCACCGAGCTGTCTGAAGAGCTCTTCCCAAGGTCACCAGCTGCAATGGCCTGGCCTTGAGCTCAGGGAGCCAAACCCACAAGATAAGGGAGGATGTGCTTAGGGCCTTGACACCCTGCTCTGATGGAAAGTACGCCCCTGAGCAGGGCACATATCTGATCACAGTAAAAACTAATACAAGTAAATACACTTTGTAAGAGAAAACGAAATAAAATCTACAACATCTACTACAGCAACGTAATACTTGACGTATGCTGAGTTCTACCCTTTTGCTAGCAGGTGCACACCGGGCCTAGCAGGAAAAGCAAGAAGCTGTGGGCAAGTGACTAATACTGCTGTGGTTTTCTCATCCCCCTTCAATCCCCATCCACCAAACAGAATGCAGTAGGCACTGTGACCATAATTTGTACTCCCTCTCCCATTTTTTAAAATCATCTTTTCACTACAGTCAGTCACTAAGCTGAAGGCTGCTGTAACGCATCAGTTGAATGAAGACTATGTACTTGCATGATGAGCACTTTTGCCTACAAATACAGCTGTCCAGAAGTCTAGAACAGGGAGAATTATTGCCTTTAGTTCAAATATTCTTTCCAGTCTGGCTTGCAGTCAAAGACAGCGGTTTCTCCTGAACTATTTCCGCTGATTCATTATTAACTTACTTTGTATTGTAATGTTGAAGTGAAACATGTTTCTTTAACTGTCTTTAAATGAACTACCTTTTGTGGAAGTATTTTTAGATGGGTCTTTTGATGCCTTTTTAATGGTACATTAAAACTTAATGAATGCTGAGTAACAGTAGAATCCCGATGGAAGCACATATGGTACCTACATTAATACTGAATGACTGCATAATGATCAGTAAAATTTCTGTGATTTCCACATGAATCAACAGTGATGAGCCACTTAGTGTTACACTCAATTACATCATGTTTAATTTATGTAGCATTGTTTGGACGTTATGTTTAAAATGTCTTTAGTAAATCATTGAGACTCTAATTGAGCCTCCATTTCGGTGACAAATTGCACTGTAAACATTAAATTCATTTTTTTACACAACAGTTAATTTATGTTGAAGCCTGCTTGCGAAGGGTCAACAATTTGATATATTCTCACTATTACTCCCTGAAAAATGGAATCCTAGTATGAAAACAAATTGCAGTACCTGTTAAATTATTTCTGTTCCCTTAGTTATGCAGCAGCCGGACACTGGAAAAGCATTAATTCCCTGAACTCTTGAAACAATGGCAATACCTCAACTGCTCTAAATGACTGCTGCCAAGCAGTTCAAAGACCTCTTCAGGTCAGAATACCTGGTCCACATCTGTGCAGCAGACTCAGAAGAGTTCTCCACAATGCCTGCCTCACTACGGTGTCACGTCACCTCTCAGTGGGAGGCCCTTCCATGGCACATCCATGACTCGCTTGCAGTGCTTGTATAGCACAACAAGGTGGACCGAGAGCTTTTGAAGAGTGACCATGCCACTGGTCTGCCAGAGGTAGCCAAAGAGGTGGTGAGGGAACCTACACCAAGTGCAGATACTGTCTTTCAGCTGTTCTCCCATCCCATGTAGGACAAGGAAGCAAACACTTATTTCCATGGTGTTGATGACCTAAAAGCCTGTGCAGATGAGTATAATCTTGCCTCACTTCCCAAGTATTACAAAAGTGTGAGGACCTACTACCTCACTTCACCTCTCCTGTTCTACCTTGTAACGCACTGAACATGGGCAGTTGCTTGCACAAGCCCTGGGGTGACGGGTCTGTAAAAGGCTACCAGTGGCAAGAGGACTGGCTGTAATTGTAGCCCTCCACTGAGGTCTTCCATGGCAATTGCTGCAGCAACAGAATTTGGAGTGAAACAGGGCAGAGGCTCATCAGAGGATGATATGCAAGACTCCATCTTTCCAGACTGTCTCTGCATAAAGACTAGGGACATACACATATCTGATCACAGTAAAAACTAATACAAGTAAATACACTTTTAAGGGAAAACGGGAAACAAAATACGCATGCTTCAAACCTCCCTAGGAACAGTAAACCGCTGCTTGGTTTCACTTTTTCCTGTCAGGTACTTCTAGCAGATAAGCTCCTGACACACTGTTTCAGTGGGTGTCTCCTTGAGCTGGCTTTGGAGATGTTCCAAGGCAGGTCTGTAAAGATTCATTCATCGAATAAGGCTGGGGTTGCCCATTTTACGCAATCATCTCGGTTACCTAAAGTGCCACCTGAACTTGTCTGACTTTTGGTAGAGTAGATACCCTCTTCCACTACTCCAGAAGGGATCTTGCAATCTCTATTCTCTCAAGTTGGCTTCTCACTGGTAGTTCATGCCAGCAACATCTTTCCAAGATTCTTTTTGTCTTTAACATTCTTCCTCAAACAGCTGTTCAAAATATGGTAAACTTGAGAGGTCTTGCCTTAGGGAAGTTTCTAGTTCTGAGAGGTTGTCTAGTTCAGCTGTCTCAATGAGAAGGACTAGAGCGAAAGAGAACCGGCTTTGGAGACAAAATCCTATCAGCTATTTACAAATAAATCCATCAATGTATTTTTAGTTTCTGCAAATTTCCTGCTTTAGCTTCTAGCACTACGCACTGCATCCAGACGCTTTAGTTTATAGAGGATTTATCATTTGTGAGTATACAAAGGTATCATTTTAATGTGCTGTTCTTTTTCATCTGTTATGAGATTATCTGATAACTGGCAAGGCAGCTAACAAACAGCTGACCAACAACTTTGTTAGAAGATCTACAGACAAAGAACTTCATAATGATAATGATCATAACAATAGCTGCTCTCATTTCTCTGGATTGCTGAAAAATGCAAATTCAGACCTTTAATAATTGCAGCTCAGGCTTTCATTTCTGACAGCAAAGTGAGAGGAAAAAAAAAATCTTTCCACTCTAAGAAGCTGTAAAAGGCGCTATCAGCTTCTTTTTTTTCAATTATAATTCACTTCATTCTTGTTAGAAGAATTTAATAAACGAAGTATAAGAGAGAAAAGATACTTATGGAGAACGTTTTCATTTTGCTTTAAAAAGTCCTTTTTTGGTTTATGTTGATCATTTTAATGATTCTGTTCTCATGATTCAGGAATTCTACGCTGTGTTAATTTGATTCAGCTTTAATTTCAATTGAATAAAATATTGTCTAGCTTGCTGGTTATGATGATACAATGCATGTACTGCTTAAACAGAAGCTGTTTGAAATATATAAAATAATCTGAAATGGACCTGTTGGAGCGAATCCAGAGGAAAGCCACGAAGATGATGAGAGGGCTGGAGCACTTCTCCTATGAGGACAGGCTGAGAGAGTTGGGGTTGTTCAGCCTGGAGAAGAGAAGGCTCCAGGGAGACCTTATACCAGCCTTCCAGTACCTTAAAGGGGGCCTGCAGGAAAGATGGGGAAGGACTCTTTACCAGGGAGCGTAGTGGTAAGACAAGGGGCAAAGGTTTTAAATGGAAATAGGGTATATTTAGATTAGACAGTAGGAAGAAATTCTTTCCTCTGAGGGTGGTGAGGCACTGGAACAGGTTGCCCAGGGAGGCTGTGGATGCCCCATCCCTGGAAGTGTTCAAGGCCAGGCTGGATGGGGTGTTGGGCACCCTGGTCCCTTCCAACTCTAACAGTTCTATGAAATGCACTTCTCTTCAATGTATGCCCAATAGATTTTAGTGATGTAATTATTTCTAATTTGTTGTGTAGCTATATATTTTTAGAGCCTGCCGTGTAAGAGTATTTTTTAAAATGAGAGGTAATGAGGTTATAATACCACTATAGCCTTTGGACTAACACCAATATACGAAACAGTACAAGAAAATAATCGAATATATGCCTTGAGCTACACGATGACTGCACAAACAGACTTCACAGCAAATTAGATTTCCTTGACTAGTGTTGTGGTTACAGTAATATAATTCATGTTTCATAACTCTGAAGAAATAATGAAGACATTGTAACCAGAAATGTGTCAATTTGAATAAATTTATTATGAGTTGCTTTGGTTCTAAAAGCTCCCAATATGTTATAATAGAAGCCTACGTTCTTGCTTGAGAGCCAGCCAAACTATCTGTAGAAAATGGAATGGGTTTTTAACGTCTTAACAAATCACAATGGCAGATTTTCCCTTCAAATAAACAAAAGGAGAAATGTTCTGAAGGGACTGTGCTAATAAAAGAGATTGGAACATACCTTTCTCTTAAAGCCACTTTGAAAGTAGAATGTTTGGAAGCCTCAAATTTGGATGGTAGCCTCATACACCCCACAGAAACTCAAAACATGAAGACAGTATGTCCATTTTTGCCTGAATCCAAGTTGCAATGAAGTAAAATGTAGCCCACGTGACAATTAACTCTCTTCACCCATTGCTGAACTGCAATTACATTTGGACTGAATGCTATATTCAACGGGCTGCCTCTACCTACCATGCTAAGTAACATCGACTAAAACCACACAGGCTGGCGTAACATAAATTGGAATTTAGTTAAGGCACCATCTAACACTTGCATGAAGTACAATGTATTGATTAAGAAGTTTCATGTATCACCTTCAGCAACACCTTCTGGCTTCAGGCGGATTTCTTGATTCTCATTCTGATTTCAAGCTTGGTATCAGTTCTGAGGCCATGGCTTGACAACATGCTAAAATGGGCTTCAGGCCTCAAAGAGCTGCCACAGGAAGGAGAATCCCCAAACTCCCTCTGTTAGTTCAGGTTTGTTAAGAGACTTTCAATGGGTTGAATTTTTACCAGTAGGCTTTTTGCCAGATCAGATGTTGTCTGTCCTCCCACAGCCTCCATAAAGTCAACACAGAAACATAAAGCTGCTACTGATTCTTTACCATGTGCTGTGGCTAATTTGACAGAAATGTGACCATGTGTTCATTCCTTCTGTGGAATGGGGATGTCATCTTGAGCGATCCAGTAGCACACAAATCCAGTCATGAGAAAAAATACCAACTTTTGTGTCTTTTGTGGATTTATAAAAGCCTGGACTTCAGGAAAAAGGAACATATTAGTCCAGCAGTTCTTGGATGACAGGATAAAAGCTCAAGTGAGTCAGAAATCTGAAAACTGCATTGCTATTGTTTTATAGTAACAAAGTTCAAAGAATGTAAAAAACCCCCCAAACATGTATTGCTTTCTCATAGTTGAATTCTCAGACAAGTACAATGGATTGAGATAAATTTATGGAACTGACGGAGAACACCGAAGGTTGAATTTAAAAGGGCTGAGTGGCTATAACAATTTTCCTAATTTTAGATGCGATCTCAGTTTGTACTCCTGCTTCCCAAATGCTTCTGATACATCAGATGTTAAAAGTCTTTGAAGTCAGGTGCAAATTATTTATGAACTTGTTCAGTAGCCAGCATTTTTTCACATTTCCCCTCTCACCCCAAGGGAAGATTTTGTAAGACTTTTTGACTTTTAAGTAGAATTTACAAAGCCACCGTGTGTAACACAATTGTCTGGAAATATCTTGGATGTTATTATTCATGTATTGTGTAATGTCTCCTTCGTAAACACACAAAAGTGAACTAGAAGATTGCTTACGTTGGACGTTATGAAATGGTTCTATTTGTCATGATAAAATTAGGACTATTAGAAAAAAATCACTTTCTAAATGAAGTAGAATAGCTACTGAACAACTCCAGAGCACAGCTTCAGTAACATGAAATCAAAGGAAAACGTACTTTTTTCTCCAGCTCAAAGGAAAATCACCTTTTGGTCCAGATTTAAAGCTGACTTATTGTCAGGAGTACTGAAGTATTAATACATTTTACCTTTTTATTTTTAGAAACAAGAAACCTTCATTATAGTTACAAAGAAGGACGGCCTGATTGTCAGAGTACTAATTTTGGACTCAGAGTTTGCATTCCTTACTCAGCCACAAATTCCATTAGATCTTGAGAAAATCACTTAGCAAATTAATTGCATTGTCTAATTTTCAACAGCTAACTGAGGCGCTTAAATCAGAAGACAGTTCTCCCTAGGTTTCCTATGTAGTCAGAAGAAACAAAAAGTTATTCGGGGATGGCTGTCAGCACTAAAACCCCTACGTGTTTTTTAGTTGACCTCTGCAGTCTTCTGTTTCTCTCCATGGAAGTTCTATGCCTCTATGTCAAATGGCCAAACTAAGTTGGTATAGTGTCTAAAGTCAGGTACTCTGGATACCCACTTAGGGTTAATTTTAAAACATGTTCAGGCATATAAAGATGCAAACATTTACTCATCCGTATGAAGGGAATAAGTACATTAAAATGTTAGGTGCACTGATGTTGTGATAATTAAGTTCATAATAAGTGCTGATATTGTCATTGTTAGATAGGCTTTCTGAATTACAGACATTTGCATTAATAACCTTTTAATATAATAACTTCCAAGTAGTCAGCACAATGCTTTTAAAACATGAACGGTAGGTTGTTTTTTCAAAGGTTTATTGAATAACTCATTCCCTGAATATAGTTTTCTTGGAAAAACTCTTGAGACAGAGCAAATGCACCTTCTCTGTGTAAACCCTGTGGAATTAATTAATTCTAAAGAGTCCTAAATGTCCTACCAGGTGATGTATTAAAATGGTGGCAGACACGTTACCATACAGTGCCACTACCATTGGAATTCCAGCTGCCCAGATAAGCATTTGTTTACTTTCTGTCATTTGGGATGAACATAATGACTCCATCATTAAGGTTCAGCAGAGCTTTCCATTTCAGAGCCCATTTTAAAGGCATCCTAAATTGCACATGCACAGGTAGATTGATTTGGAAATTGCTTTGCTCAATCAGGGCTGGTGCAAATTTGGGGGTGCAAATCTGGACTAAGTTACTCCAGTGATTTTGGAAGAGAAAAATTCCTCCTCCCCTCACATGTATGTAGATATACATAGAATCACATTTTAAATTTCTTACTATACCCAGAATTAGAGAAAAATCTCCTCAGATCTAATGAAAGCTTCCAAAATCCAGTTTCACAATGCAGCATTTCTGAAGTTACTAGACTAATTTTGTTTCCTAGAGTCATGGATAGTCTGTTGTGAGCTGCATGTTACAGAAGCAGAAAAGAAACAATATAAGTAAAATTGAGGCACCTAAATACAAGTGTCTGGTGCCATATTTAACGTCTAAGGACATCTGAAACATCCACACTAGGCTGTCACATGTGACATAGGATGAACAAGAAACCCATGCCTATGCCTTCTTAGGGCATGGTAGAACAGATATCTAAATTCGCATTTGATCCCTGCATTTAGGCAAACAAACCTCTATACATCATTTTTTCAAAATACAGAATTAATTTCATCTTTAATTTTCAAATATCAGCCTTGTACTCTGATAAAAGAAGTGGAATGCTGCCTGCCTTGAGTCTGAGCAGGCACGTTGTTTCTTTTTGTCCAGAATAACTCCACATCTCCCTTCCTCTTTGCATATGTCTGGAGACTCTTACCGTGCTTTGTCTGGTACTCTTGCTTCAGCGTCCTTGGCAGCAGCTCAGAAATGGCTGAGACTTACGAGTGGTGTGGCTGTTTGTGAAAAGTCATTTTAGCTTTACATTTCTTGTTGTTTGGTTTTTGGGTTTGGTATTTTTTTTTTTAATGCTTGTATTTTATTTCGTACTCTACAAAATGACTACTGCTAAAGGATTTTGAATCTGATTTCCCAGCAACTCACGTTACGGAAACTGAACTGGATAAACACAAGGAGTACCAGATAGCATAGTCACCTGCACCCTGCCTTCCATAATAATTACATATTTGTGTGCAGTATTCTGAAGGTATGTAAGGTCAGAAATTGTGTGCTTTGTGTAAGGTGGAGTTCCAGAAAAAGGGCTGCAAAAATTATCAGCAGTACTCTGCTGTTGTGAAATGACTCCTGTTTAATTTATCTAAATATTTTCTCACTTATGTGATGTTTAAAGTTGTCCACTCTTCACAGTAGTTATTATTATAAAGCATTAATTATCACAAATATTTACAAGGGATTAATAAGAATAGAGAAATGTATTAAAAGAAAAATGTTTCTTCCATTACAATACTGTCATTACAAATGTTTGGCACTGCTAAATCAGTTCCCTGAGACTCGTCAATTCACTTCCACAAATAACTGCAGCAGTATATTATACGGTTCATTCATCCGTAACTACCAGAAGATTACATCTAGTCCAGCAGATTTAGACCCATTAGATGAAGACCTAGCCACTGTAATCCATACATATGTAACATTCACCCTGGACTATTGCAGTTCTCTCTGGGAAGAAACTTTATGCCTTGTAGAAGTTCAAGGTTGGCCAGTGCGGATCACACCACCTAATGCAGAGTTTATTATAGACACTGCTGAATGATTGATTTCATGCAGCTTTAGTGCGAGGGTGCAGAAGCCAGTATGTCACACTGCCTGACCTGCATCTCACAAGCCCTACAAGCCACCCAGTCAACCCTATGCTGAACCTAATTATTTGTTTTTAGCTACAACGACCTTTCAGAAATCACAAGCTCTTGATTTGGTTTGTTTGATTTGAAGGATATCTTTCTTAGCCTCAAAACCCTGCACAGAATTTAATTCTGTTCTTGTGCTACAGTTCAAGCCAAAATTCCAGCAGGGGGATGTTCTCGGCTGAGGACAAAGCTGTCACAGGGAATCACAGAACTTACTATTGAAATAGCAAACACTGTTGTCAAAGCTAGCAATAAAATCCATCCGTGTACTCAAGTTTCTTACAAAATACTAAAGTATTCATGCTTTTCAATGGGTAAAAAATCCCAAACCCAAACCAAACAACAACAGAAAACACACTGCAAATCTGCTTCTTGATAGTAGGTGGAGAAAAGGAGAATTAAGTCGGGGGAAACACCAGAGTATTACCATCCTGTGGTTTGTGTAAGTGCGTACAGAGGGAATTTCAGATTAGGTTGAAAAGCAGCTTCTGGAAATGACTGGGACCGGCACTACTGATTTAATCCCTTGGAACCTTTTCTTTACCTACAATAAAAGATATCCATTTTAACAGTAATTCTAAACTTAACATTCAATGCGACCTGTAACAATAGGCAAGACTTCTCACAAAACATTCAACCACGGCTAATTTTCAGAGTTATGCACTACTGCCAAGAAGTCAGCTAGTGATATCTCTACTTGTGTTCATCAGATAAATCTGGCTCTCATGAAGTACTGCCCAAACAGATGGGCCAGTTTTCAAAGTTAGAAATGGGCTTTTGAAATGCTCAAGAAGCAGCAAGGATGCACAGCTAGTTGTATCAGGACCATAACATGTGTTCAACGTAGTCTAAGTACGTTGAGATATTAGACATACGTCTAATACGCATAAATTACAAATTCAGGCTTTATCTTGGGCCATGCTTTTTTTTTACTGGACAAATTATTTTTTTCTTTTTCCTTAAGGTGATCCTCTGTATCATTACATTTGATGCAATTTATTTTGGGGTGCTTGTAGAGCAAACATTGTATTGGGAGACAAGACTTATGCCTGGTTATAGCCTTGCACTGGAAAAACCAGCTACTTCTATGGCTTCAATCTAGTACTTCAGTAGAGATAATTCTTTTCTCTGCTACTGCGGCTATGACAGAAGACGGTGTAAAGGTATGATACTAGTTCTCTTAGTGTAACCATATTTAAGAAATTACAGTGAATCTTTTTGTGGTGAAGCCATTATACATATAAAACTGCATTGAAAATATCTTGATAAAAGCAAGGAGGGATATGTGGAAGGGTGAAATAAAAATATGCAACAAAAACATTCTACAGTTTCCAGAGATAATCACAGATAGTTTGAAGTTTTTAAACCTTCACTTTGTCAGTAATAACTGTGAAAGTTTACTCCAATTAAAGGCATAATTTTGTCATACTAATCAAGTGCCATGATTCTAAATAGCACACAGGCTTTTGAGAACTCGAGAGGTTGATTTTCTGGAAGTGGGGTGCATACTGAATAGCTTGAATCCATTGGGGTTTTTCTCAATATATATTTTTAATTTTACTTGATAAACACCTGGACCTGATTAGAGCTAACAAAGATTAAATTAAAAGAGAAAACAAAACTACTGAGTTAAGGATTGAAGAATGCCCAGAAATTTAGTTTTAGAGAAATCTAAGTCGTAGAACAAGGACCGCTATGCTGCAGAAGCACAGCAAGTATTAAAAAAAAAAAAAAAAAAAAAAAGACTAGGCAGCTTAGGTGTATTTATGATAAAAAGGAAGCCGAGTCACACAGCTCAACAAACATTTTGGTGTCAGGATTTAGCAGAAATCCACTAGCAGAAATCTGCTAGTCTTTTATTATCCACGCTATTAATTGTCCAGAGATTACTGGCTTTGTACTTGTTCAAAGAAAGAGTTAAAAAAGGTTACACACTTGAACAGAGTCTAAGTAAAATGTTCTCAGATATCTTTAGCCAATCAGGGAATCTTTTTTATCCTTACAGTTGTTTGCAAGGAGTGACAGTAAGTCAGAGAAACTTTATTTTTGCATTCTCACCTATGCAACGTTTCCAATGCTACACTGGAACAATCACGTAGGTCCTTCTGTGTCTCAGTTTTCCAACGGCTGTATTTTTCTCTTACAATACTATTTCCATAGAAAGCACTGAAAGCAGCAAACATCAGGACAGACTACAAGAAGCAGAAAATACTCTTTTTAAGTCAATTTGTTTCTTAAATTACTACGTTCAAGTGAAATAGCATTAAATTTTTTGTTGATCTTTCCTAATTGTGGCATTTTTGCTGTCATGACTCATTAGAATCCTAGCAAAGTTATTTTGAAACACACAAGTATTTAATTTATTTGCTAATATTCCTTTTAATTGTATTTTTTATTTGCCTGCCATTTTAAAACAATTACATGACTAATCCAAAGACACAAAAACATACCATGTACATCAGGTTGCAGCTATGTAAGAAGTTGCACAGACTGGGTGAAATGTCAAAATGTATTTTTTTTTCATAGATGAACTTTTTAAATGATTATTAATATCAGCATACAGGTGCCACTTGAAGGTTTTTATCTCTTCCCGACATCCCTCCTCCTCCTCCCAGTCTTCTACCTAGAGCACCTACACCAGTTGTCCTTCCTTCCATTTTTTTGAAGACAGTGAGATTTAACATCCCACAATTATGACAGTGAATCAATTATGCAAAAAACAGTGGTCTGGTCTGTGCAATTGTGTAAAAAGATAGCTGTTCGCAACCAACGAGCAAATCCAGAATTATCTGACACTGTAAAATTCCAAATGTTTGCCAGTCTCTGTATATATGAATTGTTAATCAACTCGGACTTGCACTTCTGCTGTCAGCATAATAGAGAATGAGCTGTTCAGAGGACAAGGAATCCTTCGTATCCTTGAAAATAAACACGCTGCAAAATCATCTGTGACTCAGCCAAAACGAAAACTGTGAGTTTTGCTTCTATGTCAGAAAAAAAATCTTTCTCTAGAATTGAAATTTTGGCTTGTGTGTGATGATTTCTTCGGTGGCTTCAGTAAAAACAGCTAAGCACTTATGTCCCTAAACATTCTCTATTTTCACAAGTCTGACATCCCAGTTACTGCCCCTGAGCATGCCAGGTACAGACAGAAGGTTTCTACATACAGCTGTGTTTACCAGGGGCTGGGCTTTAATTATTTGACTTTCTATCATCAAATTGACTGACTCACACGATTTTACCCACTCTGCTTGGTGCCATGAAACTGTTCTTCATACGGCAAGGTGGTCATTTTTATTTTGCAATAGGTAAGGTAAGGTTCCAAGGCTGGTAAGGACAGCCATGGAATTTCCACATAGGATTTTGGGTACATAAAGCAGGGCAGGAGCCAGCTTCCTCGGCAGCACTGGCTGCTGTGGAGGAGCTGGAGGCACAAGGAAAAACCTTCCCACTTTCTGCACTGGGATGACCTTGTGGCCCAAGGCAAGTCCCAGGCCCAGCTGGGAGCTCGGCCCAAAGGTAACGGGCCTGTCTCCCGGCCTCGTTCATTCCTCATTTCTCCAAGGCACAACCATGAATTCCCGACCTCACAGCCGGGATGGGGCTGCTTAGTTAATGATTTCTCGGGCGCCGAGACAAGTGCCAGGCCCCTACAGCGGTGCGCGCCTGGGGCACGTTGCGCACCGCTGCCCGAGGGTCCGGCCCTGCCCGCGGGATGAGGCTCCCGGCCGGGCCCGCGTTTCCTCTCCGCCCAGGCGAAGGGTCCCCTCGGCGGGGCGGACACTCGCCGCCTCTTGAGGAGACAACCGGCAGCGATCCCTCCCCTCAGCCGCCCCGAACCCCCCGGGCAGGCCCAACCCGACGCCCCGGCTCACACCGCGGCCTGGTGGGCCGCGCACCTGCCGGCGCCCGCCCTGCCCTGCCGCCAGGGAGCGGGGCGCAGCCGGGAGGGCACGGCTCAGCCCCCGCCCGCCCCGCGCTGCCTCCCCGTCGCAGCGCGGAGCCGGCGGCCGCCCGCCCGCCCCCGCCGCCGCCCGCGCACGTGTGCCGGGGAAGGCGCTCGGTGCCGCTCGCCGCCCGGGCGGCGCTTCCACCCCCCACCCCCCTCCCCGCCGCCTCCCCCCCTCCTCCGCAGCGGGAGCGGAGAGCAGCCTCCGCCCGACGCGCCCGGCAGCGCCGGGGCCGCTCGCCGACGTGCCTCCCGGGCCAGGACGTCGCCGCCGCCGATGGCCGCCCCGCTGGCCGGTGTGCCGCGCGGCGCAGGGCGGGCGGCGGAGCCCGCGGGCGGCAACCCCCGCGGCGCGGCAGGCTCCCCCCGTCCGCCTCCCCGGCCCCCCGGGGGGGACCCGCCGCCCTCGCCCCCCGACAGGTAAGGCCGGAGCCCGGGCGGGCGCCGCCGGCCCTGCCCGCTCCCTCGAGGGCCCGCCCGCTGCCGTCTAGGGGCGGGCAGGCGTCCTGCGGGCGGGAGCGGGGGCCCGGCGGGGCCTGAGGGCGCGGGGGTCCCGCGGCTTGGCAGCGGCGGTTTGGGGAGGGGGCGAAGCGGCAGGAGTGGGGGGCGGCCTGGCCCGGGACCGGCCCGCTCCTCCCTGGAACTCAAAAGTTGTTTCCCGGCCCTGCAGACACTTCCCTGCGGTGCGGATGAGTCTCCCCCCGCGCCGCCTCTTTGGTTTCTTTTTTTTTTTTTTTTTTTTTTTTTTAGTGGTTTCCCATTTTGAGGTGGAAAGAGGCGATCCTGCCTCGTCAAACGGAACCCACTTTCTCGTTGCAGTGTCTTTTTTATACCATTCGTCAGCTAAACTGCTTCTCCGCTAGCGATGCCGCTGTAATTGCTGTCAGTGATGTGCACCCTGTATTTGTTACCTCTCGGGTTGCTCTTGTAGGCATTGGCCTCTATTCTTAGTAGAGGAAACTGTGAGCTAGGTTTTCTGTGAAGCGTCTGATTAATTTTGGTAGACTGAAGTTTAGAAAAATCTTAAAATACCGCATACAGGATTTTTCACTCCTTCTTAACACTAAATATCACTTTAAATGAATGTTCGGTGAGGATTTTGAGAATGTAAAGCATCTTCATTCTGCATCATTACCTTACTATGATGGTTTTCCCCACTCTGTACCAATTAGTGCGTGAGATCTGGAATGATAATAATGAAGGTGATAAAGTTAAATATTAAGCTTGGGGCAATCGACTCACACACACAGAAAAAGCCTATTATATGTTGGCAGACTCAAATACTTGGGGTGCTTTGGGTACGGCTCTCCAAATGAGATCAAGTAGACAAAGTGCTGTTCAATATTTTACGTGAGAAAACCATGCACTGTAATGTACACAGCAGTCTATAAACAGCCACATTATTAATGTGATACTTTAAACCAGTGCAAAACTGAGCTCTTCAGCAAATACAGCGGTGATTATCTTCACTACTCTTGCAAATGCTGCTTGGTGATGTTTGCGGCACAGTCAGATTTAAGTAGCCAGAAACTACCGAGATTTCTATTTTATGATGGAGCTATGGAGATTCAAATACAAAAGTAATTGAAAATAGAAATGAGTTTATTCCTTTCCATTATTTTGTCTTGTCTGTCACTTTGACTCCTGATTGTAGGGAAAAAAGTTTCCATTTGTTTAAAATACAATTGTGATGTACTCGGGAAGCGTTACTGAGAAGTTACATGCATCCACTGTTGTAATATGTGTACACAGGGAACGGCATGAACACGGGGACAACAAAATATTTACTGATGTCCTTAGGAGCCAATATAAATATATCTGTGCTCTTACTCTGCAAAGACTTACACATATTCAAACAACTTTATATTCAGAGCTGAATACTTGGATCGCTTCCAAGTAGTGTTAAGCACTGTATGTTAATGCATTCAGCCTACTGATTAAAGAAAATAACTGCACTAAAAAGCTAATTGCTGCAACCAGCAAGTGTCGTGGTGAGTATTAGTGCTTTAGTATTTCATGCATTGTGGTTGGATATTGCAATTTTAACAGCAGTTGTTACAATTACCGCTTGATATTATGTATTCTGTTGAAACAGGAGAAAAAAGAAAGATGACAATATTTTGGAGATCCCATCAATTCCAAATCCTTTTCCCGAGCTGTGTTGCTCTCCGTTTGCATCAGTTTTGTCAGCCAGTCTGTTGCCCAAGGCAACTTCAAGGAAAAAGCAGGTAAGATTTATAAATTATTATTTGACGAATTCTAAATTGGTTTCATGAAAGCTTGAAGAAAAGCCCAGTTACCTATTAAGTTATTTTTCTAATAAAGGTGTTCCATATTTCTGTAATTTGGTGAAATTTTCTCAGTAGGTCATTGATGGCTGTGGAAAATGAGGTTTCGAAATCTGTGGCTTAAGATGTGACTGTTCTTTCACAGAGTCTACGTGTGACTGTGCAAATTTTTCGGTTAGAACAGAACCAGGGGCAAGCAGGCAGTACTTTATGTCCTTAAATGAGAAGTTAATTTCTGTCTTCCCTTCCTTCCCACCTCCAATTACTGATATCAATGCTATAGCATGGAAGGTTTTAATAGTCACAGAGCAGCTTCTTTCGTCTGAAGGTCTAATTTTGATAGGATAATTGAATAAAACCAAAATTGATGGGGAGGGAGCAAATGCTGTGTACATGGCTATATTTTTTTATGCATGTTTGTTTATCTGTGTGTGCCTGACGTTACTATATTTCCATAAATACCTTATAACTGTAGGTCAAGGGAAGTTGTGAGTGGGCAGACAGACCTGGCAGTGCTGTGTCTTAGTACTGTTCACATGCAGTGTATTTGTTACCCTGAGCAGACGTACAGGTTAAAGAGGAAGAGTTTCCAGTTAATGGAGATTACTGGTGTTGAAGATCTATTTTTCACTCTTTGAAAGCTTACCTGTTTCATTTCTCTTTTCTTTTCTTGAGACTGGAAAGAGTTCTGATGAGGAACACCTGTGGGATTAAGGGTACTACCTCCTTCACATTCTCTTTTCTAGTCGTCTGTGAGATCCCTGTCTTAATAGTTTTAGGGGTGATATTGGGGGTGTAAGAACTTACACTGCTGCTGCTTATTTAGTTTTTAGATTTGCATTGAGAAATTGTCTGGAAGTTGAAGTTTCTTGTAGTTACATTAACTTTTCTGAAGCTGACCAGCCATGACGGTTTCTGTGCACCTGCCAGAGAACTTTACCTAGCGAAGTCTTGGCCGGCACCTTAAGGAGGAACCTTCTCCCCTCTTCTCCAGTGAAAAACACATATGTTTCTGGGAAGCTGCACTGATTCTATCTTGCCATATTTTGCATGTTCTCTAAAAATAGCTATCGTGTCTTTCTGGACTACTTTTATTGCTTTTAGTTCTTTCCTGCAGCAGCAATACTAACCTGAAGCATTTCTGGTCAGTGTGTATCTAAACATTGCCAATGCAGTGGGATAAAATGGTGCTAGTTTGGTGCTTGGGCAGGGTGGAAGCGTTGACTGTCTCTGCAGAGGCAGGAAAAACACTGAATCGGTAACCTTATCTTTCCAACATAAGGACTAGAAGTCGTATTTAAAAAAATTAGTTTGAATTACTCATGTTGCTGGCTTAAATTGCACTCGTTGTGGTAATCTTTGTGCTTGGAACTGGAAAGTAGATTTCCCAAGCATGATTTAACACACAAAGGTCAACTATCTGCTTTTGTGGCCTGTCATGTTTAAAATTACTGACTGGCTTGATCTGTTAAGCCAGCTAAGTATTAGCTGTAGTCTCTCAGAAGCTGAAGTTCATAGCTTCACTGATTTCACTTGCGTTTCTTCATGTCACTTCTTGTCATACCTTTTGTGACCATTTCCGCTCACAGCCCTTCTGTTTCTCCTGGTTTTCCATTAAGAACGCAGTGCTTGCTTTGGTAAAAGCAGGATCAAGAACAACTAGTTTGCTGACAGAAATGAGCTAAACTAATAATAGTATCGATGGAGGGCTTGATCCATTTTCCAGTTACCAGAAAAACTGAGAGGATTCTTCCTATTATTTTCTGGGGGCCTTTTAACAAGACCATGGTTTCTGTCAAAAAGCCTTTCACCTAGGCATCTGTTTGTGGCACTGTAGGAGAAATGGTACTGGGCTAAGCAGACCTTTTGTCAGACTCAGCACGACCTGTTCTTATGTTCTTCATCTGAAGTTATTAAAGGTTAAGGCCAAACCGCAACTGTTGAGTTAAACTTTTATCTTTGAAATTCAGGTTGAAGTCTTCTAATATGTTTATAAAATTACTTAGATTTAAAAAGGAGAAAGGAAACGCTAAGCAGGTGTGCAAAGAAAAGTGAACTGGCTGACTTTGACTTCCCACAGTTGGCTGTGGAGGCTGTGCTTGGAAATGTCATATTCCCAAGTGTGTTCTTGTTTTGCCAACTTTGTAACAGCTCTGTCTGCAAATACCTAATCCATATACAAAGATTTCATTGAATATAGCCCCTGAGGTCATGCATATTACTGTTACAGTTTGATAGTTTCCTAACTCTTCAGAGAAACCAGCTACACTTGAGCGCTTTCTTTTTTTTTTTACAGTGCTGACAGCTGCCAGAATTTTTTCTGTTGGCTCTGTGATGATCTACATGTTTTCAATGATTCTTCTTTTAGCTTGCTTTCTTTCTCATTTAGTTTCTTTTTCTGCAGTGTTTTTAATTTCAGGCATAATAAAGAAAAATTACAGAGTGAATTTCTACTTATGTCTAGCAGGTAACTATTATCAAAATAGGTGTTTCTAAAAGAAAAAAAAAAAGTTCTGCCTTTTCTGACTTGTTGTTCTCTCCAGAAAAGAATTTCTTCTTCCAGGGAAACAATAAGTTGTCACAAATATCTGCTTTCTTATTCATAGCACCTGTGACATCTAAAATCTTTCCTCTTCTGAATAGATTATTAACATTATTTTAAATTCTTGGTTTTTTAAGCTGAAGTACTTGCTGTCTTCTGATGATCTTTTATCATAAGTCTCTCAAAACGTTGAACATTCCGCTTGAACAGTATGTCTGTTCGTGGGGTTGACTCACTGGAAACAAGTTTTTAAAGGCGAATTAGTAAAAGCCACGTAAGCAGAATAGTGGGTAGCCTCTGTGCTTGGGAACTAGAACATCTGTGTGTCCGAACATTATTCGGTCTGCCTCGTCAACACAGTTACCCATCTCCTTTCCCCCCTGCAGTTTGGAGAGTTTTTGTGTTATATCCTCAGAGGCTCATAATCCTGACACGTTAACGGTAATTAGAAAAAACTTTCTTTAAAAGGCAGCCTTGACTATTTTTTTCTCTTCTCATTTAAAAAATGAGTGACGAAGGAATGACGGGGATCAAAATAGGGAGTAAAAATGTAGAGTCAGTATAATGACAAATTTTATTATCCTAGAGGGAGGACTGGGATCTGGGAGAATGGAAAGAATGGGTCTCCATTGAGCTGCTGAGAACATGCAGACTTGTGCCTCAGATGACCTGTTCTCAGTGGAGCATTTCATGGTGGTGACCCCGTGGAGCTGTTACGGTATCACACCCATGTTTGAGAAGGTGGAACTTTGAGATGTATCCCAAGTGGGAGTGGGGTTATGTATTTAACATCTTCATCCTCAAGAGAATAACACGGAGGTGAAATCAAGAACTGAACATATGGATGGCAAGACCACTTTGTGGATTGCGTAATCCATTCTGAAAGAAATCATCAAGTTTGGTATCCTTGGAAGAAATGTAGGAGGGGGTAGGGTGCTTTTGGCATGAATAACGTTATGTTTATATATGTTCAAATAAACTGAATTTTATGCTTCATGGTTGAAGACTTCTGTCTGAAAGGACCAAAACCCTCAGCTTTTCCTTCATGTGCAACACAGCACAGCCAACTAGGTGCATCGTGGGAAATGTTGCATTCCTCTGAGGAATTGATCATTTTCTGTTATTAGGTGAAGTATGTGAACTCGTCTGGAAAATCTAATTGTGTTTCAGAGTCTGTATTCTCTAAGAAGTGACAAGGAACTGAAAATATAAAACACTTTGTACTTTTGTCTCTAATTATGATCAAAATGGGTATTAGTAGGGAAAACTGTAAACTGTAAGAAAAAATGTTCTGGTTTTTAGTATACTTTTGATTTTTCTCTGGACAAATGAACTAAAAAGAGGTTACTATAGTTTTATGAAAGTTTAGTTTTTAAGTCTTTCTGACTTAACTGGAATCATTTGCACTGGAGTGACAGTTCTTGCCCTGCTCAAGGGTAAGCCAAAAAGTGTTTCATCACAAAAGTAGTTCAAGGTAATTAGTGCCTTGTTTCTTTAAATTAAATTAGAAGTGCAAAAATAAAACTCAAGAAAATCTCAAGGTGAAGAACACTCAAATCTTTGGAATTTTATCTTGCATCTTTTGTCTTTCTGTATGTTACTAAACAAGTAGATATTTTTATCATTTAGAATCCAAATGTACTCCCACAATGTTCTTTCCAGGAAATCAATTGTATAGAGAGACCTCAAAACCTCAAATACACATTTGATTGTAGTGGAACGTCGCTTCTCTTTTTTGCATTAACAAAGATTTTTATGTAAAGCTCTTTGGCAGAGGAGAACTGAGAGGAACTTTATGACAAAGAGCAGATATTTCTTTAAATGTGTGCTAGTCCAAGTTTATGAATAATATTGAGCATTGGCTGTTGTAATTTGAGTACAATTTATTTTTTTTACAGCTATAGTTCAGGGTCTTCTAGTGTACCCGCTTGAAGCCTCATTCTTCAAAATTTTGCATATAATTCTATTAGGAGACATAAATGGCTAAATATCTGATACTTTTGGTGACAGGATTTTTAGCAGAAATACCTGTTTTCTCTTGACTTTTAAACAATGCAAAAATGCAAGGATTTTTTTATTGAAATGTAATAATTCATGAATTTCCAAGCAACGTCCAAGGGTTGAGATATCTTTTCCAACCAAAAGATGCTTTCATTAAATTTACTCTTTAATTCCAGCCTGTCTGTTTTTTGCCTCATTTCTTTCCAGGTTGGAGAGCATTGCACATACCCGCCTTTATCAATTCTCAATCTTTTTTCCTGCCAGCTCCTAAACATATATCAGTCTTTCCCATGTCTTCGCCTTAAATACCACAAAAAAAAGACTCTTAGTTTGAAAGGCAGAAAAAACATCCTATACAGAACCAACCTAAAGAGCTCAAGGTTTATTCTTGAGTCTCTGATAAAAGACTTGATTCAGTTGGTCTCCTTTTTGTGGTGTCTCATCTACTGGTCTTCTGCTCCAGCTTCCCTGCTCAGTTTTTCATTTGAATGGCTGTACCCTCCCACCGAGGAAAGATTTATTGCTATTACATTAGATTAAAATTATTTAGAGCCCTATTAAAACTTGCATGCGTGTACCTTTGTGCTTTGACCAGTCGCCTTAACACAGTGTCAGAAAGTCACAGGTCTATATAGGTAAAAATCAGGAGGCAGAGTTGGACAATTTCTCATTTTAGCGATAAGGAATATCACCTGGTTTATACTGAAGTGGCCTAGCACAAGCCGACTGGTATACCAGTCTGGGCAAACTTCAGAATAATCACCTGTTTGTGTCTTTTCTTTTTCTTTTTGTATTTTATCTTCTTTACGTTGGTTCATTCATTAGTGTGTTTTTCCTATAGTGAAGAGAAATCACTTTCTGTCAGGCTTCACATCAACTCTCAATGTTGTTACAAATTAACCTTGTACTTTGTTACTGTCCCAAAACAACCCAAGCAGAGACTCTAAACATTCTAACTCCACAGAAATAGCGTGTCTTTTTTTTTTTTTTTTTCTTCCTTTCTAATGAGCAAGAAAACAAGGTCACTCTAACTTTTCTGGTTACTAAGATATTACCCCAGCAAGCTCGTTGCTTAATTCACATCAGGCAAATGTTAGGCTTAAATTTTTACTATTTGTAGCTATATAAAATATTAAAAAATCATCAGTACTGTCAAAGATTCTGGTAGACATTTTGCCAATGTTTGTCAAATTGGAATGATTTTAATCGTCCTTTTGATTTTGATTGCTTTGGGCGTCATCAGTCTGGAAGGCAAAACTGAAGTTTCTTATCTTTTCTGTTAGGACTATTTTCTTAGTAAGATAAACTGCCTCTTCTGTGCCATTTAGGAAGTTACGTTTGGAACAAGAAACCTGTGGTACGTTGCAGTAGATCTGCTTCTTTGTGTAGAAAACCTTCTCTGTAAATTTGTAAACCTTGGTTATCCTAAAAGTGATTCTTTAATATTAATCTGTTGAATTCTGAGTTGGCTACTTGGTATTTTGGTCCCGTGGCATCTCTCTAGTACTACATAATATGAGGTGGCCAGAGTGGACAATGATAAAAACGGTCTCAATTTATTTGAATATATGAGAAGCTTGACACTTAAAGCCAGCTGAACCTGCAGGGAACTTCTCTGGTGTTGCTGAGTCACTTTTGATAACTCAGTTTTATTGAGTTTGGCTTTAAAAGATTAAACTCTGATGAATGGAGCTTGAATCCTTACAATTTTCAGAAGGGAATGAGATGTGATAGATACTAACTTCTTATTCATAATTGTTCCCAGAGATAGGTGCCTTTGTGTGGGGTTAGACTGGAGAACTGAGAAGTTTAGGTCATTTTGTAGCAGCTCCATACCTGCCATAGACAGATCCATGATTAAATAAATATTTTATTGACAGATCTTTTTCCAGGTGGCTTCTCATTGGTAGCATTGTCAGTAAGTGATACGTGGGGGATGCAAGACATCAGTATTGTAACAACAGAACACTATTGACATCTTCCCTTTACAGATGACTGTCTGAACTGTCTTGTGATCAAAACAGATAATATTCCCATCTGACTTCCAGGGACACACAATGTAGGTTAATCAGAATAGTGTTTAGTAACATAATTTGTATCATTTATTCTGGATTAACTTTATGATTCGTATTGAAGAAATTATGTGGATTGCTGTTTAAAGGCATTATTAAACTAGAAGACCTGTTTCTTCTTTTTTCCTGTTACTTTTTGAAGCAGTGTACTCATATTGGGAGCTTTTTCTATTCCTGAAGACTGCTTTACCATCTTAAAATGATAAAATGACAGTGTTTTTAAGCATGTACATTTAGAATTAAAGTTCATGTCTGCATGTGTGAGAGCTCCGTAAATCATCTTCCTTTTCTGTTGCCACAGCAGTTTTCATTTTCAACCAAATAAAAATGAGACCGAACCTTATGTATTTTTGTGTATCTTCTGTTTTTTCTCTATTTCTTTTTCTTCAACTTTCTTTTCCGGTCTTACAAAACCACTGTGGTCCTGTTCTGATCTACTTTTGTCATCTCATTGACCAGTATCGTAAAGACTGGTATTGTAAAGACCAGTATTGTTTCATGTTCTGCTATTTTTATAACATAAAAAATTTAATAGTTGCATAGTATTGAATGAGATGAGAGTAGGCAATGATGAATAGCTGAAATGCGATGGGTTTGGTAAAGCTGGCAACTTAGATGCTTCACATTGAAGAAATGTAGAATAGTCTCAAATATTTGTGGTTAATAAAAGAATTTTCTATTCATTATACATTTGTATCTTTTTGTAAGTTATGTACCATAGATAGCTGAGGACTTATTTGTTCTATCACATGATAATTTCAAAACTACTAATACAGTATTGCTTCCCCCCACCCCCAGTTTTTGCTTCATGATCTTTTTAACTCTTTGCAGTGCTAATCTTTATGTCATGCCAATGTATTTAAGAGATCTAGCTAGAATTGTAATGGAAATTGGACCAATGGGACTATTGGGATAGAAGAAGGTCTCCTCATTTTTTAAGTTGCCTCCTTACATCTCTTCCATGCTTTACTTGCCTTTGCTTTCAGGACTGTTTCCCTTGTATAAGAAAAAGTATAGAAACTGACACTAAACCTGGGGTTTCTCACCCTTCTCACCACCCTTTTTCATACGGTATAGTAGCAGACAGCTGATATCCGTGTCTTGACATCTGCAGACTACTTAGATGGGTATCTTTAGGGTAAGAGTACTCTTCTGTTTGGTACTTGTATAGCAGGAACCACGATAGCCAGGCAGTGGAAGGGCATCAAAATCCTGTTACTGGCAATTGATGTTGATCTTGTGTGTGTGGGTACAAAGGCAAGAACCAATGCAGCTTTCAGTTGGGGATTTTAGAGCTCAGAGATTCCAGATTTTCCTAGCAGCTGATTTTTTCTGTTAACAAGATGGGATATATCTCTAGTCAGTGGTGAAATCCTGCAATGATAAGTGTGAGATGACAGTTGACCACTGGCCATATTCTCCTTGTTTGTCTTCAACATGTTTAAAGCTGTTACTTATGAGGAAATTCACGCCTTTGTGACTGCCTTTAATTTGGGAAAGAATAATAGAATCATAGAACTGCCTAGGTTGGAAGGGACCTTTCAGATCACCTAGTCCAACCATCAACCTAACTCTGACAAAAACCATCACTAATCTAAACCATATCTCTAAGCACTGTGCCTACCCATCTTTTAAACACCTCCAGGGATGGTGACTCAACCACTTCCCTGGGCAGCCTGTTCCAATGCTTAATAAACTTTTCAGTGTAAAAATTTTTCCTAATATCCAGTCTAAACCTCCCTGGTGCAACTTGAGGCCGTTTCCTCTTGTCCTATCGCCTGTTACTTGGGAGAAGAGACCGACCCCCACCGCACTACAATCTCCTTTCAGGTGCATGTAGAGAGCGATAAGGTCTCCCCTCAGCCTCCTTTTCTTCAGGCTAAACAATCCCAGTTCCATCAGCCGCTCCTCATAAGATTTATTCTCCAGACCCCTCACCAGCTTCGTTGCCCTTCTCTGGACCCACTCCAGCAAGAAGATAAAAGGAAACCTTAAAGACAGAGTACTTAAGTGTGTCTCTCATGTTAGATGGGAGTCACCTCAAGTGGAAAGATTAAAAAAAATGCTAATCAGGCCAAAGAAAATTTTTCAAGAAGGGCGGTTGTGGGAGGAGGAATTAAGAGGGAGAAGAAATTAGACCTCTTTGCTCTAGTAACAGTGTGAACTTTCTTTTCTCCTGTTTCAGTCACAGAACATTCATTTGCAGCTAATCAGCTCATATTTTAGCCCAATAGTGTACATGATATTTAATACTTAAGTCTCAAGAGAGAAATGTATATCGGTTATCTTAGAGGTGTGCCTGTGCTTCTAATTAGGATACTGACGGGTTGTTCTTGCCTATTTCTGGTATGTATGCATATGCTGCATACCCGTATGTCTATCTGTTTGCTTCTTTAACTTGATATTATATCCACAGAAAAACAAGATACAAGAGATCGCCTTGTGATCAGAATTGGATTTTTCAATGAGTGCATTCTTCGGCTATAAATAGCCTCTTATATGAGTTATGTTATGATAACTCCTGTTACTGATTACATTAAGACCTGGAGTTTATGAACAGCTGCAAGCACTTGATAATGGCACAGAAATGGTATCAACTGCTGAGAAACAGGCTGAAAGTTTGCAAGAATTTCTCATAATCACTCAAACTTACTGCTATGTAGTGAGAGGGAGGCCCATGCAACATGGGGGTTTTCTTATAACTTAATTGACAGAACTTTGTTATCAGTGTACTTTTCAATCGGGCTTCAACCTATTGATTGTGAAACCAGGCAGCTGAAAAACATTGCAAGGAGCGTGTGTAACAAGGCTTGAAGATACCACAAGTTTGTGAGGAGAATTGACAAGGATGGAAAACTGCATTATGCTCTTTGATGCTGTGAAATTTAGAGCTGTGTTCAGCTTTTTGCCATTGTTCTTGCCATGTGAACCCTTCCATAATAATTTCAGGGGAAATGAACAATCTGGTAAAAGAATATTTTTTCCAGGAAGGTGTGATTTTCATTATTAGGCTTTTCTCTGACATCAGCCCCTCTCTGATTAGTATGTTGTAGCGTGAGAACACAGGAATAGTCTCTTCCATTTTGGTAAGCACACAGGATCTGCCTAGTTTCTGTCTAGTACAGTTAATTACTCATTAAGGTTAAAGGAAAAGTGTCCATATCCTGGTTTTCATACTTCAACTTAGTTCCAATACCTATAATTTTAACTGGTTGCACTTTATATTTGTATCTGATTGTGCTCATTAAGTTATATGTTAAAGTGATTTTTTCTGTGAAATTTTCTCAAAGTATGTGGTGTTTGTGTGTGTGTGTCTTATTCAGGAGCTGTCTAATTTAGCTTGTCCTGGAAAGCTGTTTTACTTCTGTGTAGTGTGTTAAGATTTGTGTTAGGATGTTAATTTTCTAGGTAAATATGAATTGCTCAGTTAGAATAGACCTGAGAGAGAGCAAGGTCATTTAGACTTCTCAAATAGGGAAAAAGAAGTGATTTACAGAGTTGAAGATTAAGGGTCCTGCTTGTGATGCTGAAGATGAAGGTTTAAATCCTTTCCTTAATTTGAAGTGATCTGGATAGCAAGTCATTGCTTTAAATTGAGCAAAGCTGGCTCTTCCTAGTGTTTTTGTAACAAATAATTCTGAACAAAAAGAGATGCTTCACAGCTAAAATTTTAATTGGTAGTATTCTGATAGGGTCTAGTTCATGATTAGTCACTTTTGTGATAGTAAGTTACTTTGAGTTTATTCAGGTAACTTCAGAACATCAAGCTTTCAAAGGAAGTTTGTGTGTTGTCTCCTCTGGGCAGCACTCAACAATGAGATCCATTTTTACCCAGGTGTCCACATAACTACTCATTAGTATGATCTTAAGATAATGTCCTTCTCATTCATGGAAATGAGGAGCAACCGTGCAAAGGAGATGCTGTGGGTTTTGGGGGTTTTTTCTTAACGTAAGATCAGAAGTGAGTTGAAAGGATTTTGGAAAAGGGTTCCTCTTAAGTTACTTCTTAGAAAGTTTTGTACGTTGTCCTTTGTACTTCTGCCCATGAGACAATGACCTTATTAAATAACATTGAAGATTAAGCATTAATACATTTTTGAAGTAAGTTCAGTATTCAGTAGGAGTTTTGTAACTTTGTTCTTTTTTAGCAGGCATTGGGCAAACAGATAGAAGACTCTTCGGTATGAAAAATAATGTCAGCCTTGTCACGTTCCTGTTAACACTTTGGCAGTATCTGGCAAAAGCTACATAAGGAATAGACTTTATGGAAAATTGGAATGTGTAACTGCTGTGTCACCCAAGCCATATAGAGGACATAAGATACTCTAAAGTAAGAGGACTTTTGAACAGATGAATGATGAACTCATCATGGTTGGGTGTTATTTTCCTTCTGGGATGGGGACTTTCCAAATCCCGAATGAGTTTATAAACCAGAAGCTCCTCAGCTTTTCAGGTCCAAAGGAGGGGCATTTGTAGGATAACTGCAAATAAGCAGTATTTAAGTTAGTGGAGAGGGATCCTTTATTGAGTAGATCTAGGCTGCTTCTACAGAGGTACTGGGGAGAAGTGATGAAAAAATACTCCCAATCTTTGTATTCGTGCCTTATACATTGGTACAAACCTTATATGAATCTCTTTTAATCTCTTCCTAAACTATTCCAGCAGCATTACAGTTTTGAAGTAGGGTTGTACTTACATAAGTACAAAAATAATGACCTGGGAAATTATTCCTATAGACTCCTCTAAGTAAGATTTAAGAGAATATATACTGTTGTGACAGAGATAAAACATGTTAGCGATGCAGTCCAAGCAGTCTCAATGTACAGTGAGGAAAATACATGGTTTGTGGAGCTCTGGTACTGGCTTGACTGACTGCTGTTGTTGGTTGATTTCTGTGTAACAGAAATACTAATGTGAGAAAGGCTTCTCTTTCTCAAATGAAACTAGCTCCTTCAGAAGACAAATGTACGAAACAGTAAAACTGAAGCCAGTGATTCATCCATGGCACTAAGAAGCTGCTTTAAGTGTCTTTGTCCACTCACTTTCTTCCTGCAACCTATGTTTCTCTTTGCTTTGATTCTATGGGTATTATTAAACACATTTTCCTATAGAAAATGTATACTTGATAACAAAGTGTTTTCTAATGCAACCAGCCTGTAATCTTGACAGTCAGAAAGTACAGTTGTTGAGAATTTTTATCCAAGAATCTTGTTTTAACTATGTTTATGGGTCAGTTTGACCCAGTTATATCATAGCTATAACCAGGGGGGAGAAGGAAGCTGACACATAGTAATTCAAGGATAACATTAAAAAGAAGGAGTTCAGAGTGCATGTGGTACGTGTTTCTTAGCCAGCAAAAGGACAGGCATCCGCTGAGAACTATGAAGTGACATATATGGAGACAGCTTTTCAGTGCAGGGTTTGGGATCTAGGGTTATCTTGCTTTGCACTTAAACTGCTCTGACATGGTGAGTTATTCGTAAATGCCTGGCTCATCCATGGAAAGGCTAGAAGATATGAATTGTGCTGCATTAGTCTCTTAAAATAGAAGCATTTAATAGGTGGATAATTATATGAAGAGGCAGTAGAAGAGAGATCATGATGGCTGAAACTTCATTGTTAAATTCCTTAGTATGTCATAATATGTATGTTGCCATACAAGTAATATAGTCTGTTTTGGTGTGACTGTTTCTGCATAGGAATCTATCAACCCTCTAAGAGGCTCTACTGTATGTTCTGTTTGAGGAATAAGACCTTGTTACGTTTCCTTGTATAAGCGACTATAGGAGCAGAAAGACAACAACTCAATGAATCACTTTGAAACCTTTCTTTTGTGAGGCAGTTTTAAAGAAAATAGTTATTTGCCAAATGTATGCAAATATACCTATGCAAAAAATACCCTGTATGTGTTTCCACAGTCATGCTGATGGTATTAACTGACTCTTCTTCTAGTAAAGAGACGACGTGACCGTATGTGCCAAACAGACAGGGGCACTCTGTCAAGGAAGTGCAGATAGTACCACAAATAACTTACCTGACTTTATGTTGGTCTTGTGTAATAATCTTCTGCTTTTTCAGCTACAGAAGCAAAAGCTGAATCTGATTTGCTCTGTTACCTATAAATGCCCACATTCCTGCATTATGTCTGGCAGAGCCAGGAATAGATCAGCTGTTGTGACTTCATATCCAGTGCCTTAAGTGCATCACTGACCTTCCTCTACTAGCGGGATATCTCTATTCAATATGTTGTTACAGAACCCTTACTTGGAGCTACTAACTCTTACTAAGAGCTTTTCAATTCTTGCCCACTCAATTTAGTCACGCTTTCTTTAGTGGCAAGAAGTAGAAGTAGTTTATATTTTGAAGTATCTAAAGAGTATCTGCACAATGTTTTCAGAACTGTATCTGGTAGCTTAGTGACAAAAATAGGAGTGAAAAGCTGCATGAACATATTCATTTTACAGAGCTCTCAAGCCAGTGAGCTAGATCTGATTTCCTTCCTGTCCACCAGCACCAGCAAAATTCTTTGTAAACCTGCCATGGACAAGTAAAATCTTTTACCTGTAGAAAAAAAAAAAAAGTGATTATGTATGTTTCCCAGAAGGCATAATTAGCTTTCAAATCCTTTCTGTGTCTCACATTTATCAAGAGAACTCCTCTTGGCTTTCAGATGGGGAAGTGATTCTGCAAGGCTTGCACTTTGAAATTGAGATGTATTTATTTTTATTTTTATTATTTTATTTTATTTTTATTTTTATTTTATTGGTGTTTGTTAAATTTAAGAGATTAAGGTATTCCTCAGTGTCATTTTTAGTACTCTTGGGTGCAACTGATGTGTACTTTCATTGCTGTAAGTAAATTACTATATTTTTATTTAAAATCATAGAATCAGAATAATTTGGGTTGGAATGGACTTTTAAAGATCATCTAGTCCGCCCCCCCTGCAATGAGCAGGGACATCTTCAACTAGATCAGGCTGCTAGTCAAACCAGATCTGAATATTGGAATTTTATTACAAAGTCAAACACAACATGTAAGTGTTTGCTTACTTTCTAAATAGGTCTGGTCTGTATATCTGACTGGAGAAGATAAAATACACCGAGGAAAATAATCCTCTGCTTCACCTTGCAGACAAATAGGTCAATATTATTCATAGAACAAAAAGCTGCATGTGCTTTTCAAGAGCCAAGGACCTTCAGTACCCAGGGGTAAGGAAAAATGGCTTCGGTTATTTTTGTTTCTTTTCCAATAAAACCATTAATGCAATGCACCGAGATTTACAGTTCCTGTTTCCCAAACATTTTTCCATAAGATCCAAGGAAAAAGGATTGTAGAGGGAGTTTTTCTGTTCTGGTGCTGCAAACATATGCGTGTCTAATATTCCTAGGAGTAAAATGCCTACAGGATCAGGCTCTGGTACCACAAGTTGTTTTCTGAATCTTACAGCAAAATTTTGAAGCTGTATTAGAGAATTTTGAGAACATGCTCCCACAGGAAATAAAAACTTTGTGCCTGAAAGGTAAAAACCTAATTGCAAACACTTGACATTTATCATAGCTATCTCTAGTAGAAAAGGATGTTCGTTCCAAATGGTACAGAATTAATACTTTAAACTTGATCTCTAGAACAGCTTTTTATTCTTCTGATTTCTCAAAACAGTCATAAGGATTTTGGACTGGAGCTTAAGAGAGAAAAATAAAAGTAAATAAATACCTTAAACCTAGAAGATTAGTTGCTATGCATCCATTGCTGCTATAGACTCAATGTAAAATCAGACAAAGTTAAAACTGAACCTCTATTATAGAGCCAAGGAAATGGCTAGTATCTGCTGTATTTTAGCTGATTTTATGGCTTTTTTAAAAGCTCTTGTTTTAAAGCTAACTGAACAAGGATCAAATGTCTGTCTCCAAACAAATTCTCTTTTTGACTTGGCATCAGTTTCTTGTCGGGTTTTTTCCACCATGTATGTGTCTCAATCAAGGATGTGAGGTTTTGAAAGTTTAGGAAAATACTTGTCTTGACTTCCTATTCCTTGGCGGTATTTTATTACTATTTGAGAGCTGCAGGTAAAATGCCAGTGCATTGCAGGTTTTAGTTTTTGGGAGGGAGCTGTATTCTTTTGGTATTTATGGTGTTTGTTATTGTTCGTCAACAGAATTTACCAAAGCCCTACTGATTTTAGGATTTCAGGAAAGTAATTTAGCATGAAAAGAAATGCTTTGAATCCATGGATTCTGAAATATCTTGCTGCTGCCGGTGACTTGATATGTAGTTTTTGCCACTTATAAAACTCTAGAAACAGAAAATTACATGAAATCGCATTGTTTAACTCTCCAGTATATAGTTTCTTATGTCCTGGGGATGAGATTTTTTTCCTAGACATTTTGGGATTACTACAGAGTATGCTCATCTCTAGTTACCGAGGGGAAAACACTATCAGTAAGATCTAGTGAATTTTAGCATGTATTATTATAATAATTGCCAAGTCAGTTCTGAATGCTTCTAGGACATATACGACAGATGTGTGCTAAATAATGTGCTTGCATTAACTTTCTATGAAACTACAGTAGTCTGCATATCTGATATATTGCTGTTTGTGATGTTATGAATACTTAATACAAATAATTTTTGCAGAATGTCTGCAGTCTTCACCTATAGTGAGCAATGTTTCTGATGTGAACTGCTTGCTCAAAAGAAGCATCGAGTATCACAGTCCCAACATCTGTTTAATAATTTGGTTTACAACAGGATTATTGCTTACTCATGCTGCATAAAAACAAAACTGTTTTTCTGCTATTAAGCATGTTACGAGACCTTAAAAAAAGATTATAGCTTGCCTTATCATATGAGCAATGTAAGATCTTACCCTTTTTGACAAAGAAGGAAAGAAAAAACCCTGGCTTCCTTAGTAGAACCATGTTAATGAAACCAGATTTGTTATGCAGATATTTGATACATAAAGTAAATATGTGAGTGGGGGCGATCAACAACTTGAGTTCATAAAACAGTCTTAAATTTCACTCACTTGTAACATTATATGTGCCACGTTTTCAGGCGTTTGTTGCATTGCAATGGTAGAAATTGCATTACTTTAAGTAAAAGGGGAGTTTTGCTGCTGCTTTGAATAAAGGTAGTTAGGCATCACAGAATTAAACTCTGTGGATTCAGTGCGTTTATTCTTTCCTGAAACCCTAAGGTCAGAAGCACCGAAGAATATTTTGTTTGCTGGAAAAAGCCAGGAAAAAACCCCAACAGCCCTCTGTGAAGTGCTAGAATACAGTCTTTCACGGTCTGCTTTTTGTTTTTGTTTTGACAGTGAAGGCAGAGTTCTGAGAGATAGAAATGCATGTTGTTCTGCTTATTTTTATATCCAGAGATATCAGTGTGGGCCTTTCCAAGGACAGAAGACAAGTTTTCAAGCTCTTTGGTTGGTTGATTTCTGGTTAGTCCTACCCCAGTGTCTGTAATTGGCTTTGAGTAGGACTGGATTCACATAAACAGAGTGACATTTACTACATCCTTAGTCTGTTCTTTGCACTGACTCTCCAATAGTTGGGTTATGAGAAATTAGGCTTCAAGGAATATTGCTAACTACTTCGTTCTGCCTTGTTCTGTCACCTGGATGAAGGTTGGCAAGTTCTGTGAAAAGCAGACATGAGTTTGTCTTCAAGAAGAGTAACATTGCCTGCAGTTATGCCAATAACTCTGCAGAAATGGGTATGGCATTTAAATCAGTCTTGTAATTCTGACTTTAGTATGGGTTGGCAATACATTTGCTTAGTGTAAATAAACAATGTTTAAAATAAACAGGGCTATATTTAAATTTTCACTTATTTTTTTTTATTTCTCTAGTGTAATAAGAATTTTTCTTTTCTGATGAATGTAGACTTTTTATTTCATGTTGTGAAATAGATGTTTACATAATGCACATCAATAGATATGTGTACGTAATTGAATATTTGTTACTGTGCTTTTTTCTCTTTAATTCTGTACCTTCTGCAAGAAATTGATTTTGCTTACAGATTAACATATTTTTTAAATATAAAATGTCATAATTACATTTCAGAATATTAAAATATGCGTCTGTGGAAGGCTTATGTACTGTTCCTAATGGATCTTTATTGGGGTCCACTTCCACAGGCTTTGGATCAGTCTTAAACACAACATACTTTTTCCTCACCCTCTCTGGCTAACACCTTAAGAATGGATGGTCCATCGTGTTTTTTGGGAATCAGGGTAACGCTGTACAGTTTCTGCGTAGCCACTGTAGCTTGCCTTTTTCTGTTGTCTCACTAAAAAGGGGAAGCAATGCAAAATTATTAAGCCTGTGTGCACTAGCATTGCCTAGTGTAACTCTAGGTGCTGGGGGTATTTATTAGGTTAAAAATACGCAGGAAGTTAAGTATGGAAATATGACTCTCTGCTAAGCCAGATATATTAATTTCTAAGAAATTAGTTCAAACAAAGTGTAATTAATTAGTTTGATTTATTTTGTAAATGTGTAGATATTTTTCAAAAATTCATTGCTGCCTAATATGCCTGAATCACTGTTAATAATCTTCTGTTACTCAGAAGCTTTTAATGTACCAGCAGCGTGAAAAATGAAATTTCAATGAAATATTGCTAAGTATTAAATAGTTCTCATGAGCAATTTACACAGGACACAGCATATACGTCTTATGGCATAAATCCAATGGGTGTAAAGTAGTATATGAACACATAGCTCTTATTGATTTGGGATCTATGGTATTCTTTCAGATTACTTCATTGTTTGAGTTGGAGGGGAAGCCACGTACAATTTTAGTGGGATTGATTGGTACAGATTAGTTTATGCTACTGTCTTAATAACATGATCATATACTACTTTTCTGGTATAGTAACTTCCCTTTCAGATTTAGATATGTGCAACGTGTTCTCTTACACAGTTTTAGCCTAACAATTTGGTATATCTCTGTTACACTCCTCAAAAATACTCTTTTAAAAATTGTGGTTTAAGTTTAATTTCTCAGCTCTCATGCTCTCAATCCTGTGGTTCCCTCCCCTTCCTCTCTTCCTCCCCCCAGTATCCCACCTGGTTTCAAACCTGGTGGGAAAAAAAAAAGTTTTTATTTTTGGCTGTTCTTTGGTTATTTGTATGTTAGGAGATGAAGATCTTTGTTCTTGCAGTATGTAGTTGTGTTGGACTCCTCCGGTATGCGCACAGCAGTACTTGGTGCTACGTGGGAGGGGAGAGATGTGTAATTTTGCTCAATCTAGCCATCAGAAGGCTAGGAAACTCAGTTTTAACTGTACTGTATATGTTATTGGCTTGCTTTTCTTTTCTACTGTTGAGAGGTGAGCATCATCCTCTGAGGAAACTTAAGGATTTTTCTCTTTTGGCAAATGCACGGTAAGTAAGATCGTTTTCTGTGCATTCTCTCCTATTTTAAAACACAAATATCTTCACACTGCTATCAAATTAGCTGTCAACAGTTACTGGCTTTACTTCTTTTTATCTGTGCACTTTGTAAGCCCAAAATAAAAAGAATGGAAGTAGTAGGAGGAAGCAGCACAGGATGTTGCCTTAGGTAGGTATTGGGTTACACACAGTTGCAGAAATTCTCAAAGGCATGTGTCCTCACTGAGGGCTCACTGTATGCCAAATTTAATTGTCCTGTTTATGCTTGTGATGTTTGTTTCTATGCATGTAGAATTCCTCCTGAAACTCTTTATCCAGAAGGTGCTTTTGTTATTTCTGTAGCAACACCCTAATTTCTGGAGCTGGAATACTGCAGGGAGGGAGGCAAGAAAGAGCTTTGCCTGTAAGGGGTGACGTTTGTGCATGCATGCACATGTGTAAATTTGTTTCTGTTTCTCATGGACATTAGAACCTCAGACATAACCTTTGACTTCAAGTAGTGCAACTTCTATTTTTTTGTAATGCAAGAAGGACCCGGAAATGTAAAAATGTTACATTAGCACTACATAGTCAAGAGAAACTTAAGCATTAGCTTATAAAGTATTATTTTAGGCTATTGATCATCCCCAATCATTATTTCTTAAATTCATGGAATAGGTAATTGTGTAAGAAGTCTAGTTTAATTATGGTACTGCAAAAATTGCAAGTCTTTTTTTTTTCTTTTTTTTTTCCCCCTCCCTCATAAAAGGTAAAATTTTGCATTATCAATGTGCTAATCTGAGTGTTGTGCCAGTTTCTTGAATACGTAGTTTTTTCTCATTTTCATTCCAATAATATAGGCTATGTTCAAAGTTATTTCATACTTCTTTCTGTTTTAAAATCTGATATGAAGTAGTTACCACAGTTGATGTGTTTTATTCTTAACTAATATATTTTTAACTAAAGCCACAAGGCCTCGTTTAGATTCTAAGGGGTCTTTTAGCACAAGCAGAAAAATGACTTGCTTAATAAGCATGGGGAATTATGCATATTGAATACTATTAAAACCAGATTTGTCGTGTGTATATGGACTAGACATACAATTAATCTGACACAGTTAGAGTAAATGTCTTCTTTATCTTTTGTGTGAATAACTTTGTACTCCTCTAAATTTTTTTTAATAAATGAGATTTAAAATGTCACAATGCATTCAAAACATTGTTTTACAGTCAAAGACCAATCATTTATTCAAGATAAACACTCATAAGTCTACTAGACTTGTTATGTGGTAAGTACAAGAGTGCTTATGCACCTGATGTTGAATGCAAGGTGTATAAACGGTGAGAGTTGTAGATTTTTCCACAGTGGCTGGGAATTTCATAGCATATTAGGTCACACAACTTTAGAAAGCCCTGCATACAAAGGCGGTGTTTATTGCAGCTGAATAATTCCGAGTGATTCTTGAAGAGATTGCATAGTGTCTTTTAAATGGAAGAAATATTGATTAGAAAATGAGAATGTGGTTTAGATTGCTCAAATCTAGGACTGGTATAAGCTTGCAAATGTCAAGATTCTCTTGCATCTTTATTCCATCTATTTTTCTGGCCTGAAATCACACACCGCTTTAATCAACGCTCGCCCCTCCCCCAAGGAAAAATGGTCACTTAAGCCAAATTGTACTGAGAATTAGTAATGTCTGTCTGCAAGGCTAAGAGCATGAAAGTAATTTTTCGGTTTTGCATTTGGGTTCCCCGAGATGAAAGGCCGATGTGCTAATCCAGGGATTTTACATAAGGCACTTTAAGTGACATGATAATGGTGTCATTAAATGGATACCTTTTATAAAATAACCGGAGGCAGACGAAGCGTTCATGTATGAAACATCTCTTTGTAAGGACAGTTTGAAAAATAGTCATTTAAAGATGAATAAACAACACCCATGCCCTCTTTGTCTTTTTAATAAAAATAAAAGAAATATAATAATAAATAATATAATAATAAATACAATAATGAAGTAAAAGGAAGGGTAACATCCCACAAAGATTTGAAGACAGATGAGAGGTTTAAGCGGGGGATGGAGTTGAGTGTGCATTAAATATTTAGGAACAATGGTCAGAAAACCTGTGGTGGTTGAGGTGAATTATTTGAATCACTGTAAGGTCTCATTCTTAATGGAATGTTTTGTTTCATGACTTATTGAGGGATCTGAGAGAAGATAATGGGGATAACCACAAGTAAAGCATGGGCCTGAGTGGAAATTCAGTGTAGAATTAGATCTTAGAAATAAATTACTAGGATAAAGCATCAGGATATGCTGCTACTGTATCTGCAGAGTTTGACACAAATAGTAAGGGTTTTGAGCCAGAATAAGAGTTGAAGAACGTATTTGGGAATGGACAGAGACCCAAACTGAATTCAGGAGACTGGTAGTGTGTTTTCTGGAAGAAGTTTGTGTTTAAAATTGCTAGAAGGCCAAGCTAGTATGCAGGCTCAAGGAGAGGTCTTGCTGCCTTTATGTATTTAACATGTGCTAAGATAGCTGCATTTTGTTTGGGGGGATCTGGAATTCTTGCTTCCTCTTGATAATACATAAAAACTTGTGAAACTAGTTTTACAAGTATCTCCTTCAGATATTTGTTTGAGGGAGCATACAGCTTTCATGTTAGCTATGAAGAGATTCATGAACTGCCTAGACTTCAGTCATCTGTCGTACTGTACTTGAAGATACTAAATTACCTACTCACGGTAGAGGCTGACGTGATGATAGAGGTTCGGTTGATAGGGAAGAAGGAGGGTGGCAGACTAGCATTTTCTGTCATTGTGGAAGGGATCTGGTTAGGTCCAGGGACTGTTTAGGAGAGAGATACTGACAGGGCTTTCTTAGAGGAAGGTATTGCAGGACTTTTCCTCTCCCTGGTGATGTTGGCCAAATAAATCTAGATCTGATACTATACTTGGGAAGGGTTCTGGGACCAATTTTTGCTTTGAATATGTACTCTTTATACTCAAGCAGGTACCTAAAAATGGATTCTGGCATAGCAGTCGTATACCGGTTCGCCAGTCATATTTCCTGCTTTGAATTACATGAAACCAGTAAAGCTTCCTACTATTTTTATTGTGTATAAATATGATCCCACATTTATAAATGAAATAAAAATGGGACTAACTTTAGCAGTCCCTATGGTTCAGCTACTGGGTGGAGATGAAGGTCTTTTCTATCCTGTGACATTCCAGTTTCTAAAAGCAATCAAAATTTATAGAATATTTTGCACACAAAATTGTCAACGATCTTGGAATTTAAAATATAAAGCCCTATGCTGCATAGTTGCCATGAAAGGTAGATAGGGATGTATGTGTGTCTGAGTGTGTATGACAGAGTGAATAATAAGTGCACAGAGCTTTCTGAAAAGTCTTTTAAAATATCAATGGTTTAATACACTTGGTCATTACTTGTCCCTTGTACAGCTTGACAAGGTTTAGTGGCACAATTAACGTTGCACTCTGTCTCCTCTCTGTCTTCAGTTCTTGAACAAATCTTTGATATGTTTTTCAGTTCCTTCTTGCCTTCTTTGAACATCTAACATTCTTCATACAGTAACCAAGGAAATTGGCAGTGTTTAGTGCCCTAGTCTGCTCATAATCCTTTTCTGTTGGCAGAAATCCTTTGGAAAAAAAACACTTTTTCATCAGTTGAAGAAAGTGCTTGGCCATTTTCTAGCTCTAGTACTTTAGTCTCCTCTTGAATAAATTAGGCTTCACGAAGTCAGAACTTGACCTTCAGACTGTGTTATCTAGCCTTGAAGTATATCAAGGGCTATTGCTGAATGGTTATTTCTACTGGTAGTAAAACCTGTACTGCTTCTGTTGCATTGCTGTGTATGAAGAGAGAAGCGAAACAAACTGCACACAAGGTGTTGGTGCCAGTCCTGTGCAAAAAATCGCATTTCCCTTACTTGTATGTCTTCTGTGTCTGTTACTTTCAACATTCTACAATACATAAGCAAGTAACTGAAAAATTAGATTTTATTTACTTTTGGTAAATCGAAGATATGCTGATGTGTACAAGAAAATGCATCACCTTGCACCAAGGAATTAATCATATTTAAACTCGCTTTCTTCCTCATTTTCATGCTGTTGCTATGGGTACTGGCCATGCACCGTACTGCCCCACTCCTTGTTTTTCTGCCTGTGGGTCAGAAACAGGCAGGACCAACCCAAGAAAACACCAGCTGCCTTAAGGACCTAAAAAAGAACTTATGACTGTATGATCAAAACTTGTGAACCAATATAATTCTGTTGTAACACTGGAAATTTTACCCTGGTTCCAGTCCATCTTAGTATCTTACACTTGGTAGTGACGTCCTAAAGTTTCTTTTTTGAAGTTGCCCTTATTCAGTTGCTTTCAACCCTTTATTTTTGATTACGTTATTTCAAGGCAAAAGTAGTTATAAAGTAGTTATATGAGAACAGATGTATTCTGGCACAGTGCGGAGCATAATGGGTGCCTAGAGAACAGTACAAAGCAAGGCGAGTCAAACTTCCCAAGTCACACTTTCCAAGAATACATACCCAGTTTCTTGAGCCAGAGTTGGTAGGCTCTCATCGTATTTTTCATATTTCATCATATTTCTCATAACATATTTCATCTTCTCTCTCTGGCAGATCCTAATGGCTGCCTTGGGCTGCTGACCTGTAGCTCTACCAATACACATCCTTGGCCATCAAAAACGTTAACTTGGAGAGGCATCTTTGGTTCCTTTCTTTCCCATGCTTTACATATCCCTGAGGTTACAGCTTCCTGCTATTTGTGTCTTTGCTTTTTGTTTGGCACCACTAGAATTCTTATGAAGGACTGAGAGCTGGGAGGAAATGTTCAGCTGACACCCTTAGTGCTTTTCCTTTATTTCCTACTAGAATCTGCTTTTTTTTTGCTATTCCTCAGCATACTCTGATTTCTTCACAGTCTTTTTCATCACTCTTGTTGCATACTGTGTCATTTCCACCCCTGAACTTTACCCTAACGTAATATTGTGCTTTTTTTCTTAGACCACTTAGACTGCGTTTCTGAACCAGTTAATTCCCTTCTCCAAGAGGTTACCAATTAAATGGTATCTAGACTGAATAGCAATTGGAGCCCTCTGCTTGTCTTGTACTAGCTTGGCAGCCAGACTTAACTAGCTCATCAAATTATCCACCAGCTGTGTATGCAAGCCCTCAATGTTGCCGTTTTTCCTTTGGTCCTATTGATTGTAACTTGTTGGATTGGTGTCTGTCACCATCCTTTTAGGTATCCTGGTTGACAAGACTTTTAGGATGATCATGACACAAATAAAATATGTACAGTCATGTTGACAGGAACAAGGCTTGTGTGTGTGGAACCGAAGCGGCAGCCAGACAACCCAGAAGACCTCTGAATGTAGGGTATTACAGCATGTGTAGAGATGGGAAATGTGCTACTGACTTCTCAGTTTTCCTCATTTTCATTTTAGAACAAATGATTAGAAGTAAATATTGTCAAAATACACCGATTTTCTGAAATGATTAGTCTCTATTTATTACTACATCATCCATTTAGCATTATCTTTTTGTTCCACTTTGTTCACTTGTTTTAGTGAGTGTCTCCTTCATTAGATGACAATTACATTTTTGCCGACAATTATATTTTTGCCGACAATTACAGGGCCTAATTTCCATGCCCAGGTGCTCCTGGTCTTTTTTTCTGATCCCGTAGTAGTTTGTATTTGTTGGCAAAATTTGCTGACAAATCTGTGATAACGCAGCAATGTATAGTTGAAGGTTTTACATGGTTTCAGCAGACTTACTAGCTTTATTGCAGGATTTACTCTTTATTTGGATTTTATGCTTTGGCCAGAGGGTACAATGCTATGTGAATAAAATGAAAGGCAAGTTGAAAAGTGCCGAGGGATAAAATGTTATGTCAGAATAACTATTCTACAGCAGTTGAACCTTGCTGTTATATACCACCATTTACTAGAAACAGGTACGCAGAGACAGTGCTGGGCTGATAGCATGTCGTAATCTGACCCAGCAAAGCAGGTTTTTTCGTCTTATACCAAATGGAAAGTGCTTCAGCAGTCTAAAACAGCAATTATTATAGTGGTTTAACCTACATAGCCTTTGTCATAGCTCTGGATATTCCTTGTACCACTCCAGAAATTCCGAGAAAATTTCCAAACTAATCTTCTTTAGCTAAAAGTCTAAACTTTGCTTAGTCTTACAGAGTAAGTCTACATTCTTTTCTCCTCTAGTGACCTCCATGGGAATACATGGGTGATAAAGGTGATGACAAAGGCATTCTTTGCTTTGAAGCTCTGTTGTTGTTTAGGCCAGAACTTCTGTCTAAAATTGTAAAAGTGAAAGAGCATTTTAAGAAAGATATATATATTTTTTTTAATTTTAGAAATGTATTTTAGGACTGCTGCAAAGGAAATGGGAAACTAACTGGTCTCTTAATGGTGTTACTCAGAGATTTGGTCTTTTTCAGCTTCAGCAAGAGATCAGCTCTACTGAGAAACCAGCAACAGAGTGTGAAAAACCTGGTAGAAACAATAGGTACTTCTTTTTATAGCTGGTATCTCTTCAGAAACATAGAGTGCAGCCAGAATATGGCAGTAACAGATTTGCTTTTTCTTGTGCTGGAACACAGCATTCTATTTATCTCTGACAAGCGAAGGATATGTTGGACAAACTGCACTATTAAATACAGAAAGCCTCATTTAAATATTGGTGCTTTGACATAAATAGGGACAAGCTATTCAAACATGAGGCTGATAACATTCTGCCCTTAACTTTGTTGTACACAGAAAACAAAAAACAGAAGTGTATTTTAGTGTCTTTATGTTGAAATTTCTTTCTCCCCCAATCTTCATACATGACTTCTTTGGAAAGTAGAGTAGTGTGTGTGTAATTTCTACTATATTTCTAGTTTGGGGGATAAAGAACACTGGTGTGCTGGGAACGTTTTCATTTTCTGTTCCTTTTGTATTTCACAAACTTTTTTTTTTTAAATGAAATACTGAAGTTCTTCCTTCAAGTCAGATTCTTTGAATCCTCTAGCATGATTTTCCATCTTATCCCTCTTTTTAACTCCAGTTAGTCTAAGTGGATATTTTTCCGTCCATATATGGTAAGTGCATTCTAAATGTTGCTATTGTATATAGTAAAATGTAAAGCTCTATGTTACTATTAAATCCATAAAAGCTATGTAAAGTTAAGAGCAGGCGGTGTGGAAGCAAAGGACTGAAGATAGTAAATAACATTAAGTTTACTAATGGGGCTAATAAGCTGTTCACTTGCGTTAAATGAACTTTTCATGAAGAAAAGCTCATATGAAAGTACACTCTTATTAACCGTAATGCAATAGTCAAGTTCCAGTGTGAATATTGAACTCTTTAAATCAAACAATAGGGCTTTTGAACTTTCATCATGAAGAACGTGTTTTGGGGGCAAGATATGAAACTCTTAGCCACTACCAAGATGAGTTTTGTACCTTGCTAGTTATTTTATCCATTTTCTCTGGATTTCATGAGAAATATTAAGGTAGCTCTGAGTGAAGATAATGGGTCATAAAGCATGTACATTTAGCCTAAATAACTTAAGCTTCATACTGTGAGCTCTATTGGTTGGACATACTGAACTCTATGAAAAAGCGTGGTGATTCTGACACTAAGAGGTGATGTGTGGCTAGAAGGGAGAATAGCTTGTGGACAAATGTACTTGTTCAGAAGTTGGATTATGTTATGTTCTCCACTGAGTTTTACAATTACTTTCCTTGGTTAAAGAATTTACCCAAGTTTCGCTGGATTGTTGTCAACATTTCTTTCTTTATTTTTAGTTTATAGGAAGACATAAACTCTCTCTTTCTAATTGAGAACTACGTGTCTATGTACTGGGTTTAGGTTAGCCGGGGAGCTCTGCGTATTGCGCACGGACGTTCAGAAATGACCTATGTTTGATTAGCTGTCTGTAAGTAAGTGATACACAGAAGACAGAATGTGGAACCTTTTACGTTTCCCAGGGCCAAGAGGTTTTTCAAATAGCTTTGTGTCAGATGTTAATGTGCACACTTAGCATTACTCAATAATGTAATGAATAATAACTAAGACTTGTGTTTATTATGGCTTGTAAGGCATGGGTTGTCCACTCTGATTTAAAGGTTAGTATGAGTAAGAGTCTGAAATTACTCGACTATAGCCAGCTGTTCTAAAAATGAACTGTTCGTTCCAAGTTTATCTTTATTTTGCATTCTCTTACTCCATGACCGTTTAATCTTCATAACAGCTCTTCTTTTGAAGCACTTGGGAAAAGTTATTTATACCAATCAATGTGAACTTCATTACTAGTTACGTTCTAGTAACTGCTATGAACAAGGTGGGGAAAAGTTTTCATGAATATAAGAGTGGATTTTCTTCTAGGAAGAAAAAGATTTATGTAATGTTAGTAGATTCTTACCTATCTGCCTGGCAACAGTGGCTCACAAATTCACAATGAAACACCCCAAAATTAATCTGCCACAATAACCTTTGGGCTTTTCCTCTTTCTCAGGACTGAACCGAAGTTTATGCACATCAGATGAAGTAATAGATGGAGCCTAAGCTTCTGTTTATAATGATGTTAGGATAGGCTGTGGTTTGCCATTTAAGTTTCTTTAAATTTTAGACTGTATAACCCTCTGTTAACTATTGGTTTTTTGCTTTTTCATTTCCAGAGTCCCCTCTTTTTAAACTGGCAATTTTATTTCACCTGTAAAGAGTAGATCTAGGAACATATTCTTCCATATCCGTTGTGAATAATTAATGCAAAGAAATCATTTAGCTGCTCTGCAGTGTGTTTATCTTGTATAAGTGATCCTTTGACTGCTTAATCATCTAGCAAACCTGCTAATTTTCTTTCATTTTTGCTATTGCATGGAATTGTGTTGTTTGAAATTTTTCCTAATGATGTTTAAATTTCCTCACAGCTTTCTAGTTATTCATACACACCTTACCAGTTGTACTTGAAATGCCTCTTTAGCTGCTTTTGTTTGGAATCTCCGTAGTCTGAAAAACATGTCTGGTAAGGCAGAATAATTTGAGACTCTCTATTTAAATAAATTGTCCCGTCCACCCCCGCCTTTGCTTATAAATAATGTGCATTCTTTTTAAGGACTTTATTGTGGTTTTTATTTCTATAGATCCCTTTGCATTTCTTACTCTTGATTTGGTCCTTTGTTGTGGTAATGGCTGTTGATAGTGCTAAATCTTTCACTTTCTATGTTTCATCTACATGTTATTTATTACTGCAGTTCTTACTTACAGTATGTTGAACTTCACAATGTAGCTCTTGTTATTTAATTCTCCAACTATAGTAACTTTTTGAGCAAAGTATCATATAATTATAGTTATCGTATAGTTGACAATAATCTTGCTTTTTGCTCTAAAAGTAGTTGTACTGTGAGTCTATTTTCCAAAGCGTGGAAGTTGCTTTCTCTGGACCTTGCCTTTTGTTCAGTTTACACAGAGAAACGAAATCTTCTGTAACTGTTTTATTACTATTTATAACTATATTTTGCTTCTGTTGACCGACATTGTAAAACTGAATGTATCAAATTCAGGATTAAATAATGATATTTATACTTTAACTTTCCTGTTGTCTTTCAAACCTTGTTTCTCTTCAGTTTTACTGACGTTGTCTTTGAGATGATTGCATGTCAGCATTGCCCTCATTCTGCCATTTTTTCTATCATAATGTGATTGTCATAACCTTTGTTTGAAAGAATTTTGCTGGTATATTTTTGCACATAGCTTATTATAATTTGGAGATCTGCATAATTTAACCTCCCTTTTTATAATACAACATATTTACACATCTAAAGCAGTAGTCATATGAGCAAGTCTAAGTGCTTTACAAATCTTAATGAGTTCAATCTGTTACCCTGCTGTACAGAAACAGATTTCAGTTCCTCTGACCCATTTTACAAAAAGGAAACTGAGGGACTAATACTGACTTGCCCAAAGTCACTGTCAAATACATAGTTTAAAACTAAGAGCTGGACCTTTTTTGCCTGTAGGTAATCTCAAATATTTTTTGCTACTTTTTCACATTATTTAGGTCTAAAAAATTTTATTGTGTTTTGATGCAAAAAAATCATGAGTTGCTAGAGAAATTGTTCTTGTCAGTTGTCTTATATTTGAATAAAGGCTGGAAATTTACATTCTTGCTCTTTGAAATGAAATTTTAAAAATGGTTAGATTTTAGAAACAATATGAGAATTTTCTAGGTTGTGGTAGGAAAGGTAGGCAATTTTCCTAGACTTTGCTCTTCCTTTCTTGGCACTTTGGTTTCGTTTCAAGACAGACATAATTGATTAGTAGTGTTTTTATATTTTTTAGTGCTTGTGAGACCACACCTTCATCTATCAATAATAGGTAAATGTATGCAAAGTTTACTTTTGGTTACGTGGAAGAAGTTCTTCCTCCTTTGGGCAATTACTTCATTCTTTGATGTTCGCTGTCCTTGTAATCAGTGACTTGGCTTTACCTTCAGTTTCTTTTACTTGATCTCCCAAGTCTTCAGTGTATGGCTTCACAAGCCGTACAAAGTGCTTAATGTTTCCTTAATAGCCTTGATGGTCCTATTGAAGAAGATGACAGTTTCATTTCATTTCATGTTACTTCTGAAGTGTCCAATCTGCCTATTTTGGCCGTTTTTAATAAATTTTCTGTTTTGTACCTTGAGAAGAAAGCAAAGTATTTTAGAACATTGGAGCCATAGTATAGAAAATGTTGCTGGCAAGAGGATCTTAAAGTTTCCCTTCCTGAAGTTGATAGGAATACAGGGAGTCTATGCATCAAAGAGATTTTAAGTCTAAAGTAGCTCATGTCACCTGAGCTACTGTATACATATCCTGTATATTTTTCTGCATGGGAGTGGGGTTTCCTCTGCCTCTTGAATCTATGCTGTGTTCCAAATAAGAAGTCAGGATTCACTGGGACATGTATTTTACATAAATTTGTTCTTTGGATTGCATGCTGAAATTCAGATTTGCCCTCTTCCTCTGTGGACGGGCTTCCAGGTATTTGTCCCTAATCACTGGGTGACAGTTTCTACCTATCCAATTATACACATTGAGAAGTCTGTCCAGACATCACGTGGTGCCTTGTGAACCCTCCTCAGAAGAGAGGTTCACAGGATTAACAACCACCACTTTGGATTTTGGTGCCTAACATGTGAATGAATCCTCTGTTGTTTTGTGTCTGTGCTGCAGTTCTCTCTGCTCGTTTCTCACAGGGACACGTACAGGCCAAATTTTTGAAAGCTCCTGTTGAGGTGATTGAGAAAATGGTTGCTTTACAACAAGCAGCTACAGTTTATCATTGTGCACACCTTTTTCTTTTTTTTTTTTTGTTTTGTTTTGTTTTAATGACAGGTGTAGGCATTTCTGCAAGCTCTGAGAATCCTTTTGGCCTGGAAATTTTCCATTTGGAGGAAATATTGGAAGCTGGCCTTTTAACTGTAGACTCATATATTTAAAGGGAAAGTCTTGCATTCACACCTGATAATGAAGACAGTAAATTTTACTAACACCTTTTTTTTTTTTTAAAACTAGTTGTGAGTTAACCTGCCCTTAAATATTTTTATGAATGCGGAATTTTGCTGATTCTCTCTAAAACCAAGACAGACTATTGCTAGAAGTCATAAAATAGTTCAAAATGCTGGAAATTTCCAAGTGCTTCCATTGTAGTTCAAATACACTCCGAATTCCCCTACCCTCTGCCAATATCAATAAGCAAAAAACTTTGTCTAGCAGGAGGCAAGGTTGGAAGTTGGAGAACAAATGCTTCAGGCAAATAGCCTGTTAGTTAACACTAAAGACAGAGGTTAGCACAGTATCAGGCAGGATCTCAGGGGAAGTATGGCACCCTGGAGTGTAAGACTTTTTAAGGCCTGGTTTTGCATACAATAACTGTGCATTTAACATAAATGTGACTGAAATTGTAATGTAAGTACAAAATGTGCAATGTTTTATTCATGGGGGAAAAATAATTGTGGAAACGATAAGCTAAAGTTAGGTGCTTGTATCTTTATAAATAAAAGTGGCCTGATTTTTCTTTTTTCCCCAAAAGCTCTGACTATCCACTGTCTTAATGGCTGTGCAGGAGCATTAAGAATCATGTAAATTTAGGTCATTTTGATGTAGACACCTAAATACGGACTCCATGTGCTGAGCGGTTCTTTTTCTGTTGGATCTACCTGGCTTTTTTCACATGTTAGAACTTAGTTTGAAATTTGAAATTCCTTGTTGCAGGGTATGGTCTTTCCATATGTTTGTGCTGTTTCTGCAGATTGGAACTTCCAAAACAGATGGCTTGAAGATTCTGAAGAATCAGACTTGGGCACTCTCTCTTAAACGTCTGTGAAACACATTATTTAATTATTGTGGTGGAGATGGCGGTTGAGTGTTGAAGAAGGCTCGGGGGAGTAGAGTCCAGCCTTCTCTTGCTCCTCCCTCCTCCCACACTGATTACCTTATGTGCTCTTTTACTCATTCTTTTAAACAGTTTCTGATTTTTTTTTTTCCTTCTGATTATTTTTTTAGTGTAAAAGCTAGGGTCTCCTTTTTCCTTTTTTGTATTAAATACTAGGTTATATATGTCAACGTTGCTTTTACATTCTGAGTTCAGATGATTAGTGAAACACAAACAATAATGTATTTTATTTTGAAGCAACATTTCTTATCAAACTAATTTTTTGGAGGGATAAAGATACATTGCACATTCTTCTGGAATCTTGGCTGATTTTTAATATATTGAAAAATGGAAAGAGAACGTGCAGGAAAGCTGTAGCTCCTTGGCTGCTCCCATAGGCAAGGCAAATTATTAATGCCTGTCACGCTCAGCTTGGTGCTACCCTCTTATAAGATCTTGGAGCTGATAATTCCTTACTTCCAGTGGCTTAAATGGAAGCTATTGAGATGCTTCTTTTTCTGACCTTGGGAAGAACTAAAATCTCCTTGTATTTATGAACTAGACAGGAACGAAGATGATTTGAGTGCTACTGAGGCACTTTTTCTGTCTGTCTACTAATAGGTATAGTCAAGAGAAGTTAAATAGCCAGCTTTAGAAAAAAGTTTGAGGGTGTACGGTAATGAAAACTATAATGACAGCTTGTTCTCAATTAGCAGCTCTTTTCTTGTGTGCTACTCCTCAGACAAATTTTTAGGGGAAAAAATGGAGGAGAATGGGGATGAGTGGCCAGCCTAATACATGATGGTAACCGCTAATAAAAATAAAGAAGTGGTCACTCAAGTTTCCTTATTTCTTCTCATAACTGCATCTTTAGCATAATCGTGACACCCTTTAATTCTTGGGGCATCCTCTACTTTTGGGAAGAGAAGCATTTGTTGCAACATATTTCCAAGGAAAAATGGAATTTTGAATTTATCCTTTTTCATTGGATCTACTCCCCTTGGAACAAATACATTCCCAGCAAATCCTACAAGAGACTTTACTTCAAACACAGCAGGAAGTGCAGACTGAGCAACTTTTTCTAATTAAAAGCCCCCTCAAAGGTCACTCTAACTGATGAGATTTACACCATCACATTCAATTCATTAAACTAAAACTGTAACAGAAGTGCAGAAGGGTCTGTGAGGTGACTGCCTGTCTGTTGTCTCCTGCTGTATTTGAATCCCTTGCAAGGAAGAGAAAAAGGGCACAGCATTTGTGTTTTATAAGGTAGCACGTCATAGCTGTGAGCTGGGGTGATCCGTTTCCTAGACTTGCTCAGGATTTATTTCCCTATACTGAGAAAGCCGAGTGAGAATACTCACAGAGAACATAAACTCTGGAGGTTTTTTTAGTTGTTTTTCATTGTTGTTTTGTTTTGTTTTAGCTGTGCTCCTGTAGTCCAAGGCCACCTCCAAGGTTTCCCGCTCCCTGAGTTGAGTGGCCGCAGGCAGCTCATTATCATGACTTGTGTTGCTGTCTTCAGCATTTTAAAAAGTCTTTTTCTATTTCTTCAGCAATAAGAGTGTAGTCATCTGCACTGCGACTCTTAACCCTTTTAAAAAGAATTTCTGTAAAAATCGTCCGTCGAGGGCCTCAGCATGGGCTGAACGTGCTCTTGCTGTAAAACAAGCACACCACCTAACTTGATGAGTACCTGGAGAAAACTAGTTGCTAGTAAGTGCCGGCAGGGTCCCTAGCCAAAGCGCTGGCATGGATTCATACCCTGGCTTTCTTGCAAGAATATTGAGGAATGGAATGGAATGGAATGGAATGGAATGGAATGGAATGGAATAGAATAGAATAGAAATTTCGGTTGGAAGGGAACTACAATGATCATCTAGTTCAATACTAGGAAAGTCGCTTTCGTTCTCTCCTTTCCTTTCCCCTTCTATGCTGTCTCTCTCCTTCCTGGCACTTCTGCCTGTAAAATCTTTTAGATTCAACCTGACACAGGCTTACTGGAGAGTCTAATGAAGCTGTCCCTGACCTTCAGAGCTGCCTGGAGTAGGACATGTTTTAAGGTGACGTGATGCTGTTTTGTCTACTCGCCTGTACGGCCCTCCATCCCATTCACAGCACACCCTGCCAGACACCTCTTTTAATTTCATCTTTGAATCCTTGTAAATACCGCGGGAATTTAAATAATTCATGCCTGTTTATCCTGAACTGCAGAACATCATTTCTGTGTGACTGGAGTAGGAGTTTGTTGTACGTGTGGAGCAAGACCTTACTGCAAGCAGGCTGCATTGCTACCGGTCTCACTTGCTTAGCAGTGGGAACACTGCCAAAGCATAGGCATCTTATAAAACCAACCATGGCCATCACCCACGGCTGCTGTGGTGGTATCAGTCATTGAATTCAATATCCATGTGGTCTTTTTGGCTTTTGTTTTAAATGCAAGTACTGGGCTGTAGCTTAGGCTTGTGGAAACTTTGGATCGACTTTCTCCAAGGTCTGCCTGCTTTCCCTGGAAGACTCTGCTTTGAGGTGGTTGATTCATGAGTACAGAGAGATTTTTACACTTTAGAAGCGTGATTTTAATGTTTGCCGTATCCTGAAGATCAGTGTCATGGCAAGGGTGGCTGAACCTCGTGTGGCACTTTCGAGCTGTCATCATTTATTAGCTGAAATACTAAAGCAAATCATCATGGACTTCATGCTGATTTAATATGCAGGGCCAAAGTTTATAACAGAACTGCTGTGTATGTAGTTCCATAGAGAAAAGCAGGTTTTTGGAGAGGAGTAAGGCCATCAATGTGCTTTAATCTCTATGTGGTTTTCAAATGGACTCCTTTTTCCTCGTTCTGATGCTTGGAAAGCATGGGTGAGCTGACCTGATTTTTTGTTTTGTTTGGTTTTATTTTTATATTTTTGCCATTGGTGGGAGAGAAGCAGGTGGCGGGAGATGGAGTTGCAGCTCCTTGCTGACTTTCCTACCCACTTCGGCACAAACCAGAAAAGAGCTGCTGTAACAAGTTAGGGCAACAATATGTTGCTGATATTCGTTAGATATTTGAAATGAGCATGTGTTTAATAGGGTAGCAACCAAGCACTGACTGACAATAATAACATGCTTGTTTGTTTTTGAAGTAAGAACTTGTGTCTTGTTTAATGAAGGCTTTACAATGGTATTTAGGTTTTGTGCATGAAGTTGAGGTGAGGTATGTCATGTATTCTGATGAATATGGATAAATTGAATAAAGTGAGAGGAGTATTTTTGAGATAAATTAAAAACATCTTGGACGCCCTTTGTCTTGAGCATGTCACAGACAGGGTAGGGCGGGTAGTTTGACCTGTGCCGAGTTCCTTGCTGTTGTGGCTGGACTGTCACTAGCAAATGAGCAGCTTAGTGTTTCCATTGGCACAGCACACAGCAGGCACTGCTCTGGGGACGCACATCCAGACTCCTGCTGGTTTGATAGAGAGGGAATAATGTTGCTTGGTGTTACTTGACACTACTGGAAAATGTAAACGCTGGGGAATAAATCCCATTCTTAAAGATGAATTACTGTATTCACTTTCCAGTCTCATGACATTGAGTTGTTTTGGGTGAAAATGCTTGTTTGAAAATACAAAGAGTAAAAAAGATGTATTCCAGACTTGATTACTTAGTGTGTTTCTGAGTACCTGGAAGTCTTCTGTGTCATGTTTAATGTTGCGTTAAATCTTCTATACCTGCTGTTCATGTTAGCCTGCCTGTTTGTGCTTCTAGTAAAATCTCAAACGTCTGTTTTATTTTAGGAACTATGTTACTATTTCAACATACACTACCATAGATAAGAGTTGATCCTTGTTTCAGGAACCTCAGTTTTTTTCCCTATTTGTGTTTTGTTTACTTTTAAAAAATGAGAAATAGACGAAATCTAACAGAATATTGAGTTTCTTGACTGCTGTGAGGAATACGAAATTATTTTCTACTCTTATACAAAAAAAACTTCTGTGTTGACTTTAATGGGTTTAGTCACTGTGCAGAGCTTACAAAGACAGAGCACTAGAGTTTGGCATCAATTCCATCCAATTCACTGATTCGTCTGATTCATTTGATTAATTCTCCTTCAGAGAAAGAAAATACAGAAAGAAATACTTAAGTGGTCGTGCCTTCTTTTGGTCAATATGCAATAAGACTTCCTCAGCCTCTTAATTTGCTACTAATCATAACCAGGTTTAGCTTCACATCTTCAAAACTTAATGGACACCCATTCTTCAGGATTCTAAAATGTGTACCAATATTGAAAAATAAAATTTTTTTAGCTAACATTTAAACAATGTAAATGGCAAGGATAAGTCATGAGAGTTTATGTTGCCTTCTTCAGCTCTCCCCGCAACATGCTTAATAGAATAAAGAAACTTGGAAAAACTACTGAGATAAAAGATGATAAAAATTGTTTACTTTGTTATAATTGTAGATCTTCTAGAATATTTTCCATGTATGACATTTTTGATTATGTGTGTATGTATATGTGGCTTTATTTACTCATAGTTCCAGTTCTTGCCTGTCAAAATTTGGAGCAGCTCTGTAGCATCTCCTGTTTTTATTGTCTATAGAATTGTGAGCATCTCGAGTCTGACTGCTGTTCTCTGAAGTAACTCTAAGTTTATCAAATCTTTCTACAGTTCTGCAGTCATAGAGTTGTTGAGTTTTGCTGTTTATCCTCTGTGGTTTCTTCTTTAGGTTATATAAGAATGCAAAGTTTCACCAGCTTTATTTACCTCTCCATTACAATTTTTTTTTAAAGTGAATGCATCAGTCTGTCCAATGTTCTGTGGCAAGGGATGTCCAGTAGCCAAATTTAGAAGTGGGATATGCTTTGCTCAACTGTTTTGTTCTCGATTATGCCGTTTCACTAGAGAGAATCCTATGTGTATAGGTTCTTGTCTCAGTCATAAGGCTGAGAGAGGAACGTATTTGGGCTAACGGAATCAGAGATTAAACTTCTGGATATTTTTTTATTCATTGCAGGTAATTAAAGTGTATAGTGAAGATGATACTAGCAGAGCTTTGGAAGTACCAAGTGATATAACAGCAAGGGATGTATGTCAGCTGTTGATATTGAAGAACCACTATATTGATGACCACAGCTGGACTCTGTTTGAACAACTTACCCACACAGGGTTAGGTAAGACTGACACTGTAGAATGATATGGCAGTAAATAAGGTGTTTGGTTTTAATTTTCATGTAGAATTGTAATTGTAATAGAAAGGCTTGGAAGCAAAATGAAGGCAAGGGTTTGTGTGAATTTGTTCTTTTGGGGTTTTTTTGCTTCTTTCTCTTTTTGAAAACGTAGCTATAAAGGACATTTTGTCATAGTACATTTGCCTCGTGCTGCTTGATCTGCATCTGTAAGAGTGATTTGGAAGACATTGACTGTTAAGGTTCTCACTGGAAATTGTTCCTCACTCTTGCTTGCTTTTCTTTGGCAGTTCTTTGTCTTTTACTGGTATTTCCTGCTGATCTCTAGCAAGACTTGTGTTCTTTTCGTTGCAAATAAAATCTTTGTGGTCCCCAGCACACCAGAGTGAAATCTCTGACATCAAGGACGGAAAGGAGTTACACAGTGCTATTCTATCTGGACAATAGGACTCATTCTTCAGAAACCACATCAGAGTAGGCTGTTGGTATTTTCTTTCAATACAATCAGTTTGGCTAGATTTATTGTGAACTCTGGGACAGGACTACTTAAAAAGCAAAACAAAATTATTCTTCTAAACTTCCACTTATGGACCAATGAACTGTGTTGAAGTGACTTTATGCTTAGTATTTTACGTTGCTGGAAACAAAACACTCTGAACTTCTTCCACATTGTCAGTGTTCTTCTAGTGTTGTAAAAATCCTCTTTTTCTATTACACAGTTTAAAAGGTGTAATCTGTGGTTTCAGATTACAACTATAATTTTAATTTATAGTCTCTGTTCCTTTTTGTAGTGTATAGATGTAATTTTGCAGTATAAAACCACATTAAGACAAATTAAATATAGGGAGAAAAGGGATGTTTGCAGAGATGTAAAAAAAAGTGGAACACAGGGAAGACTTTAGTCAGCAAAAGACAAGTTTAGAACCCCACTGCTAGGATGTAGTATTGAACTGATACTGTAGTCAGACAATCTTACTTCTTTTTACAGCACTAGGTTTCAGTAGTGTACAGTTTGGTTTTGATAGGGAATTATATCAGAAAAACCTACTGGAAGACAAATGCCATAAAAAAATCTGGTTTTAATTTCACATCACTCAAAGTTTCCATATTATTCTTGAACTTTGTCACTGTACCAAAGTTAACAAAGGTAGTACTTCTGCAACGTCAAGGGCAGTTCCAGCTGCTAGTGCAAAGTGTGACTTGAGAAAAAGGGGGCCTTTTCCGCATTCTAAAATACATAGAAAACTCCTTGAAGTCCTTAATTCTTAGAAGAGACTGCACCTGGTACCTGGTAACTCCAGTACTGTTATTTTAAAAGAAAATACACACCACCAACAAAAAAACCAACAACTCCCCCTCAATATTTATATATGGTTAAAAGCTATTGTTAAACTCCCTTTCCGTGTATGTACCTAGGGAATCTGGTCTCGTGCATTTGTGTAAAATAAACTTGATGTGCATATCTGACTGTATTATGTTTAACAGCCGTATTTTAAAGATGAACTACAAAAGCTAAAGCTGTTTTCTGCCCTTTTCTGCTCCTTTATCCTATGAAGGCAGGCACAAACGTTTTTCTTTTTTTTTTTTTCTTGCTTTGAAACATTTCAAAGATATTTATAACCTTTTGCACTGAATGTATCAGTTGTAAGATGCTTCCAGCTCAGAGTAAGGTCAGAGTTAAATCTAGGTCGAGACTGTAAATGACTGACTGCTACAGAAGAGGAGGTATAAAAATGGCTTTAGACAACACTACTATATAAATAGTAGAAGTGTTTTCTGTGTTTTATAGTGTGGCTGGTGTTTAAGCAGTGTAGTAACTATTGAAGAAGACACTTTTGATAAACCATGCCAGAACAATAGTGGCATTGTTTCTCCAGGTTTATTTATTTGTGCAATACACTTTTTGTCAAACACTGTTTGCTTCAACCTGAAGGATTTCTTGGAAGATTTCAATATCAAATCATTAGTGAAGTTGCTTTTCCTAAGATTCTGAAATTCTCAAAATTGCTGGCGTGCAGGTCTGAAGACCTGCATTCACCATATAGTCTTCTGATTGCTCTAGCTGTTTTGGGCATAATTTTAGAAATAGGTGATTGTTCATTTTAAATTAAAAATATTTCGTAGATGGTGAGGATGGCAATTCAATGTTAATAGACAAGGAAAGGAACAACTTGAGTATCTTCTTTTTTTTTTTTAATAATACTGAATAATAATGGATTTATTTTTATTAAACTATTAGATCTGATTTTGTTTGAAAGGCTTAACATATTGATCTTGACTTGCTTTAAGTATATTCTTAAGCACTGGATGAGTAGCATGAACAAATATTTTTCAAATGATGATTTAGTTTTGGACCATTTGCTATTTATTATTCTGTTGTATTTTTTACCCATGGAAATTTGGACAATCTTTTTCTGCTCCCAAGTTAAATGAATAGATACAGAAAGGAGAAGTACTGTGAGTGAGTGTGTATGTCTGTGTAAATTCCAGTATGACGGGGATTAAGAATTCATTCATCAATTAGTGAACATTTTCTTTAATATCTAACAGCTGTCTGAATACTCCTGAATTAGATATGATTGCATGAATCTTAGTGAGCTGAGCACAGCATTCTGCTTTTAATCAAGACAGACATTAATTACATCACTGGAGTGTGCCTTCATTGCTGTGTGGAGGTATCTTCATGTGAAGGTTACAAAATTAAAAAAAAAAAAAAATCCCACCCAAAAGAACACATAAAACCATGGTCTGTATATTCCTGTTTCCACAAACCTATATGCTCTTCCCTAGTGTGGAACTATATTGTTGAACATTAAGCGTGGTCGTCTCCTCACTGCATTGCATGGCAAGTGCTGACCAGGTGGCGTTGACTTGGGGCAAGGGGGCAGGTGAGATGGTTCCTCCACCTGCGTCGCACCCGTGGGGTGCCGGCCGGTGCACCCCGTCTGCCTGCCGTGGGGCACCCACACTGCGCACAGCCCAGTGCTGCTGCCTCATCACCCAGGACGTTCAGCCTTCCTACACACCTGGGCAGGAAGTTTTGAAGTTGGGCTTTATTTCAAATATCTGAAGTATGACAATTATTACAGCACTGTAAATTGCAGATATTTCAGAACTCTGTGCTTCTGGTATGTGGCCATTTTGTCCCAAGCTATTGAAGTCAAAGAAATTCTTGGATGTTTTTCACCTAGTCTAAGATTACTGAAGGCAGCTGAGGTATACCTAGATTTGGATGATGCCATGTCATCCCTTCCACCAGGTACCTTGGTGTTGGAGTCCCATACTTCCACTGCAATTCCCCTGTACAGGGCGGACTGTGCAAACAGAACAGTTTTCCATAGCTGTTCTCCTTTTCAAGGAAAATACTGTCTTCATCCTGAAATTTTACCTTTTCTAGCGATAAATTTTTGTATTGACTATAAACAGTTTTCCATTTGCTTCTGCAGCTCAATAGACTTGCGTTCTAGGGTTCCTCTTTGAGTAGGTGATAGTGCCTTAGCCAGGCGCATCATCGTTGTGTCTCAGTCTCTCATTTTGATTTCACTATCTGCATTCTTTTAGGTAGCCTGTGGGAAGGCTCACAAAGCACTCTGGGCAATAGTACTGGGCAATGGTTTTCTGGTTTTTTAATTCAATTTTTTTTCCCCCACTGGATGGCTAGAGAGAAGGCTATTTGAAATGTGTTCTGTCATGTATTTCAGTATTAAATCTTCTTTCATGTGCATTAGTTACTTTCCATACCTAAGGGGACTTTGTTTTGGACGGTAGCAGGTGTTCCTCATGTTAGAGATAGTAGTAATAAAGAGATGGTAGAGAGGAAGGTAGAAACTCTCCAGTCTAGCTGGAAGAGAAAAAATGATCTAACTAAACCAAAGAAGTGCAGCTTTTTCATGGCAGCATTTAGGGATTTGATTACAGGGCTGTGTTTTGGAGGTCACTAACCTATTTCCTTCAAGAAACGAAATTGAATCAATTGTAAAATATTCTGTGATATGACACCTTAAAAATAAAGAAATACCAGCATCCTTACCCATCCATTGGGGTGATGCAGAATGTCTTATTTTGGTACCAAGAACTGAGTCTTGAGGAAATGGTATTTTCTTAAATGTCACGATGCCAAGCATTTAAGAGTTTTAAATGTCATCCCAGAGGAGCACTTTCTCTCTATAAAACTGAAAGGAAAAAACCCGCTGGTTTTGAGTAAGAGCTTTAGTTCTTTAGTGTGTCTTTACTCCTGCGTCTGAAAAATGTGTTCTGAAGTAGAGCAGCCTGTACAAGATTTTAAAATGCTCGTTTTTCTTTCAGTATTTTTGGGGTATTTTTTTGTTTTCTGAATTGCTTCCTGTTTTTATTTGCTGCATTTGATGTGGTTATAAAATGTGAGTTTCACATAGGATCCTTAACCTCTGTCTTTATGGGCTCAAGAATGAGTGAAATTCAATGAAGAATGAGTTAACTCAAAAGTTTAACTTTTCCCTATATGATCAGATCAGTAGGTCACGAGAGCGCTTTGTCTTCTGCTAGTCTTGAACTTGATGTTTTCCTGCTAAGGTGAAATTTAGCTGTATGAGTGTATTGTCTCTGAATTTGCTAGCTGAAACATTCCTGAAGAAGCTTATAGATTTCCCGGCTACAATCAGGCTGTTACCCACCAGATTGGACAGTGTGGAAGCATGAAGCAGTGACGGGCAAAAGAGGTGGCAAGAGAAGATAAATAAAAAGATGCTGTAGTTCTAAAGAGGCTTTAATGATTGCAAATTTGAGGTTTGATTTTTATCTCTTAGATGGTGGTGCATGCTACACCTTATGAAAGTTAGCCTTGGTTTAGCCAGGACGACTTGTAAAAATTTACCATTTCTATTAATTTAATGTTATGCATAATTAAGTTTTAAAAAAAATCTATACTATTCTTTTATCTGTTATGATTTTTTAAAAAGTTTCTGTCAACAGGCAGTTACATGAGAGCATCAACATTCATTTAAAGTATATCATAAGATCCCTTATGATATGCAATGAAGTGTGGAAAAAGTGATCAGAAAACTGTGAGTTACATGGGTTTTATAACATTATAATACATTTTTAGTTGCCTTTTCCCTTTGGAACCATGATCAGAATTGGATGTTAAAACCCTGTAAGTGGCAGGGAGGCATAAGTTTAGATCTCAAACCTCTTCTTAACCTGTAACTCATTGTTGGGGTGTAATTTAAATTTGGAGGTGTCAGTGATCATTTAAATAAAATCTACAACTTCGTTCATCTTGTTCTCATTAGTTTTGAGTCCGCAACAAAGTACAATTGGCCACAAAAACTCTATACTCATTTGGAAGCACATTCATCCTTTTTTTTCTAACATGGTTTCGTAAGCTGCTGTAATTTATTTAAAAAAAAAAAAAAGAAAGAAGGCAGTATAGATAGTATTGTACAGAAATTATCCATAGTCTTTCAGGGTTTATGCTTAACTCCCTGCGCTATGAGTAGTCCCATTGCATTACTCAGAGTGTGAAACACGTAAACATGCACAACACATCTACAGGACAGTTCTTTCCTTTAAGTGCATTTCATATTGCTGTAAAATGGAAAAATTCCCTCCAGAATCTGTGCGGCAGAAGCAGTCTCAAGCAGTGAGAATACCGATTCTGAATGCCAGTGCTGTGGTACAAATAAATGAATTCTTTGCCTTTTCTTCCCCTTGCCCCACTGCAAAGCCAAACTACACATTAGGATTCACTTTGTGGGTTATTTTTTTGTTTTATTTTCTTTTTTAGTTTTTTTCCTGGCTTACTTTTACCATTCCTTTTGCATATGCTAGTTCTATGACTGATAAAATTCTCAGTAATCTCTAGTTTGTGCAAAATCATTAAAACACTGAAATGCCCTAAATTCATTTGTAGTTTTAGAAATGCTTGAGGACACAGTAGGGACCTGGGGAGAAGACGACAAATTAATGCTTTTCTATATTGCAGATAACTTTCACTTTACGAATGATGCGTTAGAGAAAGGAGTGTTAGAAAGACATTCCTGACACCCCAGACAGGGTGAGTGAATGGCTGACGTGGTGCCCCATGCTGTCTGCTGCCCCATGCGTCACACAGCAGGAACCGCCTGGCTTCTGCAGGGAGAACGTGGATTTGTCCACGGTGTAGAATAAAGCCCTCATCTACCCCTCTAAGAGAAAACAACAACAAAACACAAACAAAAACCCCACGTGTGACCTACCTCAGAAGTTGGGCCCTACTGAGGTGGAGCAGAAATTTGGTGTAACATGGACTTGATTAATGGACTGTGTTCAGATTGCTTGTTTCATGTTTTGCATTAATTGAAAATAATTTAATTTAATAAAATTTTTATTATCTAACCTTTGTGTTTTCACGTTCTGCCCTTAGGTGCAGGTTATGTGTTGTTTTTTTTTAAATTTGTTGGTTTTTTTACAGGAAGAGCTATAGAGGACCATGAATTAGTGATGGAAGTCCAGTCAAATTGGGCAATGGAGGAGGAAAACAAACTGTATTTTAGAAAAAATTATGCCAAGTATGAGTTTTTTAAAAATCCACTGGTAAGTCCTAACGTTGTATCTGTGAAGTGGTGCAATTGCTGTTGCTGCAAAATAGTCTTTTCTGTTACACACAGATGGGCAGAGTGTAACGCTGTTCACATAACGTGAGTCAAAAGCAATAACTGGGAGGGAATATATGGGATATAGGAATATTTTCTAGTGCGTGTAACTGTTGGCCAGTCCCTTTGTTGCAATTGTAAAACATCCATGTTCGTACTTTGGGTTTTTTTGGTGAGGGGGGCAGACATGGGTTTAACTTTATTGAAGTTTCCACACGGACCTGCAACAAAATAAAATTTTTGAAATTGAGTGAAGTTTCCATCAAGTGACAACAAAATATAAAGTAAAGCAGTGTGAGGAGGGGGCATCTGTAGCAAAGATGATTTTACTGTGAAATCGAATGTTATGGCCCGGCACTGCCCAATGGCAGCTTCTCACAGCTGCAGCTAAATGACAACTGACACAAAAGGCCATGAGCAGCCATAACCTATTAGGAGAAAGTGAAAGTGAAGTTAAAGTTAGTGTATGTAAGGTATGGAAAGAGAGCAGAGACAACTCGTAACACAAGGATGTTGCCAAAGGTTAATGCTGCTGATTCAGACCTTGGCTGATGGCAAAGGCCATGGAAGCAGTCCTGGCTCAGCAGGAGAAACTCACCATCTGGATCACTCCTAATGCTGTCTCTGATAAAGCCAGCTTGTTTCAGATGTCAAAGGGAGAAATAGCAGAAATGTATGAGGACTTGAAAGGTGAAAAGTGGAAGGGAACTCGAATTGTCTACCTGTGAACAGGATGGAAAGGTAAATATTAAGATACCAAAAGATAGAAGAGATCTGAGAGTTTTTTCTTGCTCCATGTGTGTTTATCTGGGCAAATCATGTACTCCCCTGACATGGAGATATCATTGCACTAGCAAAAAATTCTAAGCTTGAGATGGTCTCCAGTTAGTACAGAACAGACGCTTTTGAAGAATAAGTATGTTTGTGTATTGGTTAACCAGTGAGTTGAACCAGCTGTGGAGTGTGACAGACATGCAACTACGACTGGTATCAGCGGCTGTGGCTAATCAGAGTCCTTACTGTTGCTGTTGAGTCACTCTTCTGGGTACTATGGTCCCAGGTGTAGTGTAGTGAGAATACTTAATGAGAAATGAGTTGATATGAATTAACCCTACCATTATGAAAAATGAGTCAGTGGACATTGGATGGTCAAGGGAATATTAACTGCAAACTTGTCCAAGTCTTGAGGAAACTTTATTAGTAATGGTCAAACTCTCGCTGGTTCATATCTGCATGACTATATTGAACTCTCCAGCCGCAGGTCTGTCCCATGAATTACCCCTTGGTAATGAAATTGGCACTTTAAATGTGGACTTTTTAACTACACCGTATTGATGTTGTCAGATTTTGATGTTAATTCATATCATACAGAAAGGACAATTAAAAAAACCTGAGATGGCTTGTTCTTTATTAGTGGAAGTTACTCCAAAATATTTTACTGGTGTTCTAGTGTAGTGAAAACAATAGAAAACAATGTATTTTTCAGCATGCTGGTGTATATCCTCCCTACTTTGTAGCATATTGAAGCCCCAGGCAAGTCTTATATGTCAACAGCAACATAAATTACTGCTAGAAAAACAACACTAAGGGCCAAGTACTGCAATATGATTTGCACTGGTTTATGAAACCCTCTTGCTTCCAGAGTTTGTTGATTTTTTCTCAAAATTCTAAGTTTTTCAGCAAATAATATATAAGATGTCACAAATTTAGAAATGATATTAAGGTAAGCTTAAATTATTCGCTCAGAAAATCTGCAGTGTCTTGCACTGCATTGAGAACTTTAATTTTATGTCCAAAAGAGATAGGAAGTTTAATTTTTTTTTTACAGAAATTTGATACAAATTATTCTTGTTACAGAGCTTTTTTCCAGATCATATGATATCTTTTCCAAGTGAGACCAATGCAGCTGTAAGCCACTCTGGGGTATTGCAGGTATGTAATCTTTGAATGAAGACGAGCCAGCATAGCTCAGAATTTCCCATTGTCTGTGTTGTGTGAGCGTCGCTCTTTGTCACTGTTGGATCTCTTGCTAGGTTTTGAATAACGCAAAACATGGTTAATTACTTTTTTTCCTTATGACATACGAAGCGATGTGTCCCTTCTGAACAGTTGTTATATGACCACACTTGGAAACTTGCCCATTCTTTCAGAATCAAGGAGTGCCGAAACAGACAAAATGCAGTAAAAATGGTTCATACCTTTGTTGGGTATTTTAGATGAAAGACCCCGTTTCCTTAAAAAGGTGGATTGCTGTAGTACTCCGCCTTAACAGCAGGCCTTGGTAGAATACTGAGGAACTGGTAATGTAACACAAATGGATATAAGAAAAGAGTTAAAATGGTTAAACTTAATGAGTAGAAAATTTAGACTGACTAGTGTGATTTGTTAGCTTGAAGGCTACTGTAGCCTTCAAAAAAAAAATATGGTAGGTCACTCAGTGTTAGTCATCTTTTAAGCGGACACAAGATTTTAATTTACAGTGGGAATAATTTCACAGAATGACCATATCAGGGATCATCGTCTTACTTCTCAAAGAGGGGAAAAATGAGTAATAAAGGTGGAAACATACACATCACTCTTGTTTGCTTGTCACTAGAAAAATTAATTAATAGAAGAACTTTCACTGGCCTTAAGACAACAACCCTGTGTGTGAGTTTTGAGGATAAAGAATGATTGGAAAGGCAACATAGTAACACGAGATATTTAAGGTAGAACTAAAATAAATATAGAAAAATACTAAATTTTTTTTGCATCTATATAATAAATTTTACCTTAGTGTTCACCAGTGAATGAAAAACATTTAAGAACTAATTCTCAAAACATTCTTCTGTATTAAATAGTTAAATCCTTATAGAAGCTAATGTAAGTCAGGAGGTTAAGATTATCCCAAATATAGTAAAAAATGTTTCAAATTAAATTTAATTGACACCTGCTAGATTCCGTAAATAATTTTTACAAACCTAGATAAAAACTTTGTAATTTCAAATGATGCTACATATCTACTGAAAATTGGTTCACTTTTGCTACCTAAATAGCAAATAGGTTTTGCAGTCTAACGTTAACATTTAATTTAGAAAATCTTGTCTCCTGTGTTAATAGAACTTAGTATTTCTTGCTCGCAAATGTAATTTGGTAGTTAAAAAAATAAATCATGAAGACTTTTATAATGGAACTCTTTGCCGTATACTGTTGCACAGAACTTCCTTAAGCCCACATTGTGATTTGTTGAACATGTGCAGAGCTTGTGGTTGAGATTAGGAGTCAATCTAAATATAAATAGTTACATCCCAGTTTGATAGCTTAAAAAATTTGTTACAAACTCTCCTCTGTTGCCATTTTATGTTGTGTTGTCTGTTTAATTGTATTTCATCCAATAAAACTTCCTAGGCACAAAGTAGAGAACACATTTGTGGATTGTGCAGCCGTTATGCATGTTTCAGCAGAAACTGTTGGGTAAATTGTTTACAGTGTGTCGCTATTTCCTTGGAAACTTTCATTAAGACAAGTTAATGGCCTTGCATTATTATTTGTGATGTGCTTGGTCAAGTATCAAGAGAGACATTAGTTTTAACAACTCAATGCTTACGAGTGATTAAAAAAATCACTTCTGATACTTTTATAGCTTTTTGTGGTTTGAGCTGTAAGCAAGTAAAATGTTTTTCAAGTATGTTTTTCTTGACTTTCATTGAAAGTGAAAGAGTGAGTATTTTGGCTGATGACTTTAAAGCATCTAAATAGCCTCAAAAGCAAAAAAAAAAAGTTTACCTGTCTCCTATCCATTTAGCATGTGCTAAGTAAAATTACTAGGTCTGACATATATTGAATGGGTATGTATACCAAAGAGAAAGGTTTAATCTCTGCCATGAAGATCTTTAGCCTAAAAAAATAAGTGTGTTACAGTATTGATTAGAGTATGGCTGCTCTGAGACACAACACTGTATGTACCTGTCAAGTGGTAGGCAGTATGGATCATTTGGAATTTACTTTAGGTTATTTTTGCAAATTGGATGCTTTAAAACATGTCAAAAACTAACATAGTCTGAAGACTTTAATCTAAGGCCTCTCCCCATAGTAATGAAATATTCCATTATTTTCAGATTTTGGGGTGGGTCCGTTGGTTATTTTTTGAGAATGAACGACTTTCATGGTTGGGCAAGAAATCAATTCACTTGATCTAATAAGATGTAAAACTGTTGTTGAATGTAATTTTAAATGGGGCTTATGACTTGTTTAAAACATTGTCTGCTTATTAGAACAACTCTTAGTTTAGATGAATTCGTGTATGTACTAGATCCTTTCATATTTTTATTCATGACAGCATTTCCAATGAATAGACTGCACAGCATATATGGTATTGACAGAATTGAGTCCTTCTGAGTTAGTAGGTGAAATCCTATGCTCACTGAAGTCAATAAATATTTTTTTAAAATTCCTTTGGAGGGTCATAATTTTATCCTAGGTTTCTTTCATGTTCTTTTGGTCTGTGAATAACATTTCTCCAATTTTCTAATTCTGTTTTTTAAATCTTTAATTGTATTTGTAGTCAAATTTTTTTCACTATGCGGTATGTCAGTCAGTGTTTCAAATTTAACAGTTGCATCTTCAAAAAATTTTGAAATTACTTGGGTAATTACAGTTTTTTCTGGTTTTGCTTTAAGAAAAGACATATCCCCCCCCCTTCCTTATTGTTTAATAGATGCAGTTGATATTCAGGTTGGGTAAGTAGACTTGAAGTTCAGAGTTCGAGCCTTGTATTCACCAATTTGGCTGCTTCTTTCTAATAGCTTTTTATGTATGATGTGAATACACTAAAAAAAGCTAATGTAGATAGCACATAGAATCATAGAAATGTGTTGGGTTGGAAGGGACCTTTAAAGGCCATCTAGTCCAACCCCCCTGCAGTAAGCAGGGACATCTTCAACTAGATCAGGTTGCTCAGAGCCTCATCCAGCCTGGCCTTGAATGTCTCCAGGGATGGGGCCTCCACCACCTCTCTGGGCAACCTGTTCCAGTGTCTCACCACCTTCATCGCAAAGAACTTCTTCCTAATGTCTAATCTAAACCTACCCTGCTCTAGTTTAAAACCATTGCCCCTCGGCCTATCGCTACATGCCCTTGCAGACAGCCCCTCCACAGCTTTCTTATAGGACCCCTTCAGGTACTGTCCAAGCCATCTTCCAGAGCAATGAAAAAAACCTTGCACCTGATGTAGAATATATTAAAGAATGGAGCATATGTCTTTCCTAAATAAAGGTAAAAAAATAAATGCTATATATGCAAAAATTAAGTTAAAGACAGAACAGGATTTCCAAGACAAACACTCATAACTTTGTGAGAGGTAGAATTATTGCCCTTTCCCCATTGCCATCTCTTGCCCCATGTTCTTAGTTGTTCCCATTCTCTGCCTTCACAGATTTAAGATTCAAGCTTCATTTCTTTAAGCTCTCTGCCAGATCAAGTCCATCTTTCCACGGCCAGTTTCTCATCTGGCTCTGTTCCAGTCTTCAGGCTGAAATAGCCATGCACTGAATTTTAGTCTCTTGTCAATCTCCTAGATGTGTTCTAGTCTGCCTGCTGCCTTTCCCCATCTTCCACTCTAGGTTTTGCTGGCCTTTCTCCCAGTCTAATCCCCTCAGATATTGACAGAAGTCTATAGGAAACGATACTGAGAATCGGTATCAGTTCTTCGCTGGAATTACTTGATGCCCCCAAAATTTATGAGCAGGTTCAGGGGAAAATCCTGCTCATTCCCAGTAGCATTGGGCTGGATGGTGGCCGGCTGTCATCACATTTCTGAAGAAATCAGTTATCAAATTGAAACGTAATTCACAGGGTCTTGGGGACACGATGGCTTCTTTAACTCTCTAAAATAGTGTGTAAGTAAGTGCTCAAGAAGCACCCACCTTAGCAAATGTTGTTGTCTTTGCTACTGCAGCCATTCTTTCATTTAATATGTTGAAGGTGCAGACGAATAACTTGTATAGTTAGGAATGCACCTGTCAATCTTTATTGCTTTCTGTGACATCCAGTATTTCTGCATTTTTTACTGTTATATTCATCTGAGACAGTGGGGTGTTTTTTCCTTTCCATTGTTTTTTCACTTGTTTATTGATTTGACACACCCTCACCCCCCACCTCTTCCCCTCCCCGCAAGACATTTATTTGCTTTGGATTTTGTTCAGGTTGGTTTTAAATTGGTTAGTTTTACATCTAATCAAATCATAATTGAGTCCTTGGTGCTGTCATATATAAGTATCTGAAGACATAGTAACATTTGACACAACCCTATGTATCATGTTATATGTTTCACTGCATGGGGGAGAGGGTAGAAGATTATTTCTGCGTATTGTGTGACCAATATCCCTGTCTGCAGCATACCATCATGTAACTCTCCCCATTTCTTCCTATATTAAAGACTTTTTTATTTTTCTTGATTTGTCTTATTTTGATTACCTCTTATCTGCACAATGCAGGCATCCATTCCATCCTATAATAAACTTGCATGTACTTCCATTAAAAAAACAACGAACCAACCCAACAACAAAAAAACCCAAACAAACCAACCCACAAGAAAAAGAAGTTATCTTTTTTACTATCTTTAATTCTAGGTATTTATTACAGACGTTCAGTTCTCACTCAGATATTTTTAATGCTCATTCCTGGTGACAGTTAATGGTTTTGACTACAGCTTGTTCACGTTATATTTTCTCACACAGTCCTCAGCTGTCTTAGAAAGAGAAAGATGGATCTAGGATTGCCTTTTTCCTAACGTTATTGCTACTTTATTTTAATTGATAGCATGAGTACAACAGGCATGAGTACAACTGTCAAAGCTGAGCTTTGTATTGCTCCTCCACTTTGGTCTGCTGAGTAAGAAAAGCGTTTTTCATGACAGCGCTTCTGGTTTGAAGCTCTTATGGCAGAAATCCTAGGGAAGATCCTTGTGCAGGCTGGGAGCCAGCCACTCCTTTCATCTTCAGCAGCGATACTAAAGCCTGCAAAGATGCTCTTTTGGCTTTACATACGTTCACTTTTTTAGATTATCCTAAAGCTTCCATTTGACTTGTTTATGGAGTTAAAATACTTTTTCAATGCAGCCTTTATATTCACCATCAGTGAACCTGCTAATACGTGGCAAATGGGAAGATTAACAGGCTGGAACACCTACCAGGACCTACTCATCTGCTTCAGTCTGGCTGAAATAGTTTGAACTGCATTTGCACGCAGCTGTGTGCCAGCAGTACATGTAGATAGATACACCTAGTCTTATTGTAATTTAACTATTCAGATGAATAGCAGTGAAGCTATTGATAATGCGTTCCTAGTTGTGGGCTAGGGCACTCCCCTGTCAAATGAAGCCTGCCCATATTATTGCATTCACAGCAGCTGAATTTAATTAGCTCAGGATGGTCTACAGGTGGTAGAGTCATGCACCTGACTGCAAGGTAGGACAACAATAAAAGTGAAGGCAACCTTGTGTGTCTTGGTTGGACTGCATTATTTAGTGGCCGAGGAACTTGGTGTACTTTCAAAATCATGTTCACGTCATCATTTTGATGCAGTCTGGTACTGGCCAGTCTGTCTCTTGCCTGGGAATCTGGTGCTTCTTGTCCTCAAATCAGATTTTCTGGAAGTGCCAGTGGACAGGAGGAAAACGTGTCAATGAAAGCTGCAGATATCAACCAAAAAATCCCTTGTTCCCTACTTCTGTATAAGCCTAGATAGTATTTATGATGCTGCAGGCCGGTCTGGGGCAAGGTTCCTCGAAGAGCTTCTGGTAACACAGATTACTTTGCATGTCTGGAAACTGAAGAATTCTAGGTTAGTCTATTTACATGTGAGTCATAGGTCTGAGTATTTTTATTGGAAGAAGAATAATAAAAATGAATGCATTACATGGAATTAGAATAAAGTTAACATGGTTGCCAGCTTTTAGTGGGTACTTCTGCAGCCTGAGTAGCACTGTGTACTTGGCCTTAGCAAGGTAACAGCTGGGTTGTGCCCTGACGGTGTCTGTTTGAAATGGCGAAAGAGAAACCATTGAATACCCCGAGTAGAGGCAGCGCATCAGTTAGCTTCTCTCAGTGCATTAGTTAACTTCTCTGTCTATGCATCTCGTTATGCCTTTCTATGGCTTGTGAGGGTACGCACATTTTTCTTGCAGTTCTGGAGGCAAAATGGCTGATCTCTCAGACTTTTAAATCCTCTTTCCTTCCTCCTGATGCAGCTTTTTTCAATACTCTGCCACATGAACTTGGGCACAGACAGGAGCTGTCTTGGTGGCTGGCCCAGCCTCCTCTTTTTGGTTCTATTAAAGCATCACTTAAGCATCATTCAGGTCCCAAGACCTTTGTTCCCTCCTTTTGAAAATGGTAAAATCTGCCTGACCTGCGTGGTTTTGTGATTCATATTTTCTGGTTTGTTCGCTGAATTAGTTTTAACTCAGATCAGTTCCCTTATCTAGTTTGTAACATGGCAGGGGGAGGGATGGCATTTTTTTTTTTTTTCTCCTTTTGGAAGCACTGATTTGCAGTTTTATATAAATAGGGTCTGAGGCATGGGATCAGAACTTCTTACACTGGTTTTGTTGCTGAAGTCAACATATTGCATAACTAATGTTCTCATTTCAAACCATATGTTCCATATAAATATGTAACTTGCTTATCATACCTTGGAGTTGTGTAACATTCTACATGCCTTAAATCAGAGGCACTCTTAATGGGATTAGATGCAATCATAACTGAATTACTGTGGTGTGATAGTGGATTTAGGGGTTTATTCCCCTTAGTCTTGTCTAAGTATGTTAATGAAGAAGAAAGCTCGTTTCAGGTGAAAAGAAAAATGCACGTTTGATATTTTCTTTCAGATGTTCCTAAGCTCCAGCACATATCCTGAGATTCATGGTTATTTGCATGCAAAGGAGCAGGGGAAAAAATCATGGAAAAAATTGTACTTTCTCTTGAGACGATCTGGCCTGTACTTTTCCACTAAAGGTACTTCTAAGGTAAGGGAAGAAAAAAAAAAAAAGAGAGAGAGAGAACTATGAAGTTAGAGCACATGTGTATGTATTTATCGTTTGTTGTAATTGTAATGAAAATTTGAATATCAACTTTTTGTGATAAAAAGGAATAAAAATAATCTATTTATTGAAGATAAAATCTAGAGAGATATTGAGGTATAAAACTGGGAAAGTATTGTCTTAGAAACAGTGGTTTCTTTTTGCCTAAGTTTGCTTCATTCTGGTTAATATTCTTCAATCAGTTAACAGAGTGCCCTTTTAAAATGAGTTTTCAAATAATAGTTAAAATCCTGAAGTATAAGTAGATGCGCTGAAAGGTGGACATAATACTTCATTGTCTAAAATAAACAAAAACCTATGTATAAAAGGATTTTACAGGAAGATTTTGAGAGTTCTCAAATTTTGTCACGGGGTACATTTCATTTTACTAGTTCAACGTTTGATGGCAGTACTTTAAATCTGATTATATGAAACAGGATATAATGGAGTTAAGATACCCTTTGCACAATCCACTTAAAACAATGTTTTTTGTTATTCTGAATTTTCTGTGTTACTGCCAGAGTATTCACTGAAATGTTTTTATATCCTTCAGCAAATTTCTTTTATTTGCTTCCTTGACTTAATTAACCTTAGAGGATGGAGATAATGGTTAGAACTAGGACTGGACAGTATGTTGGTTTTCAGATTATGAGAGTATATTTTATTTTGATGTTTGAAATGCATACTGCTCTCAAAACTTGACTCCTACTGTAATATTATTGTGGCTTGAAGTTAGTGGATGTTTTCCCAGAAACAATATCACTTGTACTTTGGTTTTTCTCCCTCTCTGGAAGAATGAACTCTTTGACTAGAGGGGTTTTTACTCGGCATTATAAAATTAACGTTGAGTTGTCTCTTTCTAGATTTCATGATATCACAGTTAAAACTGCAGTATGTAAGACTGTATTTTGGAACAAGATTAACTTCTATACTCTTCTTGAGTTTCTTATCTGGAGAGGCTGGCTAAAAATAATCTAACTGTATTACATTGCTTTTCTTTTTAGGAGCCAAGACATCTGCAGTTTTTCTGTGAATTCAGCAATAGTGATATGTACATGTCTTTGACAGGCAAAAAGATTTTTGGAGCACCAACTAACTATGGATTCTGCTTTAAGGTACAAGCTTATTATTCTGATACATATTAAAGCAAGCCACAGTTTTTAGGTAAGCTTAAGTTTCTTTAAGGTTTTTGAAAACAATATTCAGCTGTCTGTTATAAAATAGGAGAATTAGTGGCTTTTATTTCAACAGGTATTATCTTCAAGATATGCATTAATGCTAAAAAAATGTGCTGTGGCCTTCTAGCCTAACAAATCAGGAGGAACCAGAGACCTGAAACTGCTCTGTGCAGATGATGAACAAAGTAGGACCTGTTGGATGACAGCAATTAGGTTGCTTAAGGTAATTTTTCAGTGTGGAGTTAACTTTTTGCTGAAATTTACTATGTGAATATTTGATACTGTGCGGTAGAGAAGTAACCCAATTCTAGATTCACATGCAATAGCAGTATCAATTTTGTACTGTGAAAGCTTGTTTTTCTTCATCCCAACAAACAGAGAGAGACCAAATTACTGGAATCATTGTAGGGGATGGGATTATTTTGAAGCCTTAGTCCTGCAAATACTCAACATTAAACATATGCTTATATGTAACCACGTTGAATTCAGTGAGATTGTTCAGTAACGTTGAACAAAGCTACAGGAATACACAAGAAGGGAACTTTAATAAGTTTTTAAAATGTGTCTGTTTGTGTCAAAATAGGAATAGGTCAGTTGGTGTATTAAATGGGTAGTATTTAATGCAGAGTGTACATTTATAAAGGCAGCAGCAACGACGACAATGTTGTGCATTTCCTTATCCAAACACCATTTGTCCCTGGTTTTTAATGGTAAAGAAAAGCATGCGTTATCTTTTACATCTGGAAAAAATTTACTTGGCTTAGGTTTTTAAAATGCTAACCATGTTATTTTCTGGTTTTAGTATGGGATGCAGCTGTATCAGAATTACATGCAACCATATCAAGGTAGAAGTGGCTGCAGCCCTTTGAATGTAACACCTATGGTATGTCCCACAGTAGCTCCATGAATAAATACCTTGTTTCTGCCATTATGCTATTTTTAAGTAACTTGTGTCAGTTATACTACTGACCTGATCCTGCAAATCTTTGCATGTGCAAATGCTTGCCGAAATCTTTAGAGCTGACAGGGTTGACTAGAGAGCTAATTTATTAATTTACTTACTTAATACAAATTGGGTAGTTCAGACGAGTTAACAGGCTTTTTCCCAGTATTTTGGGAGTTCAGCTTATTATCACTGTGAAAAATAATGGAAAGAGGATTTTGAAAACAGAGCAGCAGAACTATAAATGCATTAAAAAAGAAGCAAAGTGTTTAAGGTAGTCAAGGTTACACATGCTGTAAATGACAAATAAGAAAGCTATAACAAGTCCTTTTTGGTATACAGTAATACTTCCATTTTATTTTTTTAAAAATATAAAATATTAAGTACTTAAGATGAATTTCAGCTGGTGTAATACTGACTGGACTTCAGAGGAACACCATAATTTGCCAGAACCGGGTTTTGGAGGAACAAGAGTTGCTGTGTCCGTGTCCTCAATCAGATAGTTGGGATTGGATCCATTTGTCCTTTAACATCTTACGTTATCCCAATTCTTTATGAGTCATTTGATTTCAGACTTTTTCATGGATGATTTATATCACTTTTGTGGTTTTTGTTGGCTAAATTGGGTAAAAATTACTTGTTGCCGGGACTTGTGACAGTGATTTTATGGTGGATTTTTTGAGCTTTTACTACAGTTCTTGCTGTTAAAATGCCTAAAAATATGCATTTGCTATCATAGGTATTCACAAAAATAGTTTTCAGTGATATTGCTAATAAGCATGGCTTGGAAATTGTTCTTAATACACTGACCGTGTCTTTACTTTCTGTTATGTGAAGCTGTTACAGTAGCCAGCTGCTGCTTTTGTAACGGATCTGGAAGCCATTGCTGATTCTCTCTCCTCTTGCACTGTTGCGTGCATTTTAGCTCATGTAGCTTCTAACACAGGCAGAATCTGTAACCAGTATTAAGCATGGCAGTGTTTTTCTACTTGCGTATAATTCGTTAATTAAACAGCAAATTGGATAAACTTGGGAATTAAGTGCACAAGCTAATGAACATACTTCATAGGGGAACCACCTCCACGTTTCATGTTCTCAATAATTCACAACCATGTCAGCTACAAGGAGTTCCCTCCACTCTCCTAGAGGCAAACGTTTTCTCTTGTTTAACCTGTTTTTTTACTTTTGCAAAGTTGTTTACAAGTTACAGTTACTCAGGCAGACGTTATACTACAGTGTCAAGAATTAACAGTGAACTGCAGAACTGCTGTCTTCCATTTCTGGTTATATTCATGCTTGTAACCAAACAGGAACAAAACAGAGCTGCTTTGGTTTTGGACTGGGAAGCTTTGCTAACTGTACAGAAATCTGGGCCTCCTGTGTTCCAGATGTTACTTTAACTTATAGAATGCTAGAATGTTCTTTGAATTGTTTGATATTCCAGTGCCTGCCAGCATTTGAGCCATTACAATCCATATTAAACTCGATTTTGTAAACCTTGGTTTCTGAGAAGTATCTTGGTGAGTTTTAAGACTGTTTTGTCAAACTTCAATGCTTTTTATTCTATTGTAACAAACTTGATCTTCACTGAGAGAAAAAAACCAAGCAGTTTGTTGAGCCTGTGACAAGAGTTAGAAAGGCTGTATTAAACTAGAAGTTAAACTCCATAGAACTAGCCGGTTTCGATGCTTAAATCTGGTAAACTTTGAGTGAAAGTTTATATAGAAAATACATAAATTTGTGACCTATTTATAGCAAAATATTTCAAATCCTTGTTCATTTGATGGTTATGTATAAGACTTTTGTATTTTATCTTTTTTCTGTTTCTTGGCCAACTTAATAACAGTTTTCTAGCTTGTTTTTGACATGCAAAGGGCTAGGTATAGTTAAAAATATAAATAGAGTTTATGGTAAAGTGATGCAAAAAGATGATCTGTCCTGCCAGACTGTAAAATTAAGCTTTGCAGCAGCGTACTGGAATTACAAATGCTCCCTAGGGTATAATGAGTTTGGCTCTGATGGGAAACGCTGCAGATACTTGAAACACCACTTACAAACCATAATGTTTTCTCAGAAGCTGTCTTTTAAATGATGGATCTTTTAAAAAATTAACTAAATTTATTTTTCTTTGTTGCAGAGAAGCATTTCAGAAAATTCTTTAGTAGCAATGGATTTCTCAGGACACAGAAGCAGAATTATAGAAAATCCAACGGAAGCCCTTTCAGTTGCAGTTGAAGAAGGATTAGCATGGCGGGTATAAACACCTTTGCTTTATCAGAATAGTTTTGTTTTGTTTTGTTTTTTTAACAAAAAAGCTTTGAAATCACGTTTTTACTTCTCTCTCATACAGAGGAGAGGGTGTCTACGACTCAACTCACATGGTAGTCCTATTGCCATGTCTAACATGGGTACGTGTGAGTTAATTCATTGCCAGAGAAATGCAATAGCTGGTTCTTTCAATAAAGGCAAAATGTTTTTTAAAATCGTTATTTCTACAGCTATACACAGATCTCAGTCATGGTTCCATCATAAAATCTCTAGAGAAGAGGCTCAGAGACTTATTTTGCAGCATGGACTTGTAGATGGGTGAGTTAATTCTTTACATAACTCTTCTGAGACATTTCTAGTCAACAACTGCTATTTTCACGTACTTCTTACTGGGGGGGTGATGGAGGAAGGAAGATTTTGCACTTACCTAATAGAAATAAAAATTCTTTTATATAGGGCTATCTGGGGATCAGTTGGTTTCTATTTTATATCTTTTGGAAGCAATAAAGTGGTGATCTAACACTTCGATTCTGTCACTGACAGATTACTTATGTCTGCTCAGAGCCAGGCACTTGAGCGCTGTATTTGCACAATATTCTCTGGGAACTGTCAACTTTGGCACCAGTGTCTTTTGTATCTCTTATTAGTGATGAAAGAATGAAAGAAAGCCTGAAAACATTGACTAACCTTATTATAAGATGAACTATGCAGGGACAGTCGTTGGAAAAAAAGTATGCTTTTCCTCATGAAATGACTAAAAATTGTGTTATCCCTTAATGGTAAACAATAAACATTAGGATAAGACTATTCACTTTTAGTTTTGTCTCATTTAAATATTAATTGAAAAAAATGACACAGCAAGTAGGTATTTTATGTTGAAATCCTCCTGGTTTTCATTTCTGTATTTTTATCCTTACTCCCGTATGAAATGGAAACTTGAGCCTCCTTTATTCAATAAGTAATTCCATAAAACTCTAAGTTTTTCTGAGTCTGTTTCTAGTTAGGTACCTGTAACATCAGATTACTCATTTAATTCCTTCAGTTTTAGATTAAGTATGTTGTAATACTGTTTTCTACATCTACAGAAAGGGTTCTAGGAAAAAAAAGAGATGGGAAGGAAAGGGAGACAAAAATAGTCATAATCAGCAAGAATGGCTAATTGGTCTTCTCCTTTTGTATTTTTACTTCTTTTTTTAATTTCAGGGCCCTGTTTTTAAACCTGTCTATTCATCCTGAAACTGCTTCTGTACTCTGCATTCATTTTTGCATTTGTTACATGAGAGGGATGGGACATGGGGAAGAATCCAATATGTATTTCTGAGCAGTATGTCATTCTAGGGATGACGGATCTCCCAGTGTCTTTCAGGGGGTACACATACATACTGTTAAATGAAAACCGGTAGATTTGACAAGTAAAGAGCAATGGTGTTTGAGATGAGGAAGTGAATACCTTGCTAATGTTAGTTCAGTAGTGTTGTTTATGTTATATTCTTGGATCTATTCATAGATACGCATTGGGTTTTTGGTGAGGATGATGCTCTTGTGTAGACTGTCTAGAATTGATTAGAACATGGTAGTATGAGCTGTTGGGTACACACTCAGGAGTTACAATGAAGTCATGAATACGTTACAGCATGTGACAAATGCTGTGCTTTTTGATGGGCTGAAAGAATGAATTGTCACCAGAAATATGGAAGTTTTTAATGGGAATAGTAAGGTTTTTAGCTTCTGGGGACAGGGGGCTAGGCGGAGAAAATAATCCATGATCCAGATCACCTTTTAAGGTGATCCCAAGCAGGGAGATCTCCTGCATATATGACAGAGGTGGTAAGACTTCCGTAATACTGCATGTACCAACAAATATGCTTATAGAAGAAAAAGAGACTGTTATATAGAGGATCTACAGTAGTCTCAGTATTTGAGTAACCCAGTAACAGAATTAGGTACAGCAACAATCTTAAGGTGTGCTATGAATAAATAAATTCTTTAGACCTATTGTTCTGGTGTTAAAACCAACTTTCTTAAAGAAGTTTATGTAACAATATTGTAGATTTCATATTTTACTCTCTAAAGGACATTTGAAGACTTTTCAGTGATAAATGGTTGACAGGATTGCGAACTGATTGGCATTTGATTGATGAATGGGGTAATAGCATTACCAAAAGGCCCATGACAAAATGCAACTGGTCATTCAGCAAATTCCTTGTAAGTTTATGAAAGAGCAGTTTGGAGTAATCCAGCATGTCTAAAAAGCTCCCTTACAACCAGCATTTCTAAGATTCTGTGAACTACAACCTTTTCTTCATAATGAAGTGATCTTTTTAAAAGTTCTTTGACAACTGAAGTAGGTCTGTTGTGATAAGGTTGGAAAAGAGTAAAGATCTTTTTATGTGAAGGAGGACAAATGTTGCTTATCTTTGCTGTTAAAACAAGGAAAAAAGTAAGAAAATGGACTTTAAAGGAATTGATGAATGGCAACATAAATCCTAATCAACCTTTATTTTCTTTCCTACCCCATATGATTACTTTGTGTATTGTTTAATGTACATCTCAGTATTTGGGTGTAGAGACCCCATTTTCAATATCTGCAAAGTGGCACATTCTTATAGTGTCTTTTTCTTGAATAAAATAAAATGCCAGTCCTTAATAACAAACGTACAAGAGATTTCAGTTTATGCAAAGGATATATCTAACTGTGCTCTGAAAATTTTCATTCATGTCCTGGAGAGGGTGAAAGGCCACTAGGTGGTGAGAGAGAGCTTGTTAGGAGAGCCCAAGTCTATTGAGAAGTTTTACTTGTCCTTATACTTTCTGTGTGCTCTTACAAGCCATATGCTGAGTTGGCATTTATCCCTCTTTAATAGCTGAATTAGTCTCTCAGGGCTCTGAATTAGACTGGATGGGGATTTTGGTCGAAATGTTAATGATTATGGACTTCAAATTTCTTAATTCCAGGTATTTTCTTACTCTGTACATATAGAACTCTAAAATCTTTGAGGATTAAATTAGTAGTTTGAATCCATGCTGTTAGTCAGTGAAAATCCACTGTAAGCCTCTGTCTGCTTTCTTCTCCAGAAATCCTTTATTTTCATGTAGTTGTGTTCACATTCCTGGTATGTGATTGGGCAAAAGTAGGCGGCCACTAGTGCTCACTTGGTTGATACCTGCAAGTCGTTCTTGCCCGTTTCTTTGGTGTCCTCAAAGAGGAGCGTGCTTGCCAACAGCTTTCCCTCCATTTCCCTTCTTTGGTACATTGGTTAGCTGTATCTGTTCAGTCCTGCACAGTACAAACAGTTCAGACTCTGTCCACTACAAAGCTGTGCATCAGGTACTTCCCTCTGTCCTCCGGACTGTTATCTGCTGATATTCCAAACCCGGTGATTCAATGAAAGTTGTCTCTTACTGGTATTCATCCTTTGCCTGTAACAGATTATCCTGCCAGGATTATGCCAAAATTACGTCTGTCCATAATTTGGCTGCAATAAATTATCAGTGAACTAGTTGCAGTGACACTGTTGGCCATTGAGAGCGTTGCGGTTTGAATAACGATGCCATAGTGAGCAGAGTGTAGCTCTGTCTCAGTGGGAATTTTGCTGATGTGCAGAAGTGAGTGTGCATTTATGAATATTGGCCAGATGTGAAAATCATTCTGGTATATCTTGCGTTACCTTTTCTGTAAACTTCCTGTTGAACTACCTTTCGAATTTTCCCTGTAATGCTTGTGATTTTGGTAACTGTCAGAGTCCAATGAAAAGTTTTGTCCGAAGCACAAACTTTGAGGGTGCTTTTCTGTCTGAAGAGATAGACTGTAATTCTATGCAGTGTAAAAACTAACACCTACAGTGTCAGTCATTCTGAGAATGCGTATTTTTCATATAATAGACAAAGTGAAGAAGAATTTAAGAAAAAGTATATCCAGTGACACATTTGCAAAGAAATACCGATTAAAAGTGTAACTTATGTAATTAATATTATTTTTCCTTTTCACTAATACTTACTATAATGAATTTACAACAGTTTTAACTGGATGTTTACAAAAGGCTTTCCAGAGTGATCTTACTGTGAAAATTTTCAATCTCTTTTAGGGTATTCCTGGTACGTGATAGCCAAAGTAACCCCAAAACATTTGTATTGTCATTGAGTCATGGATTAAAAATAAAGCATTTTCAAATTGTACCAGTAAGTAAATTTTTCAGTTTATACATACAGTCGTAAAACAGAACAATTGAATAATTGTGATAGAATATTGATGCATTTTTTTTCTTTTGCTGTTATATGGAAGGTGTAAACATAATACCTGCATCACTAAAAATAATTGAGTTGAACATTTTTTAACTTTGCTGTTTGATTTATTATAAAGCTTGACTAGTATTATGAAATCCTAAAAAGTATCTTGAAAAAATAGGCAAATCTATTTGAACTGGAGTAGAAGCAATCCTGATGGCATGGAAGTCATGTATTAATAAAGGTCATATTGCCTTTTCATTTTCCAATATGTGCACAATTTCTTTTTACTCATCTGTTTAGGTGGACTGTGGACAATGTGTGTGTATATCTCACTGACTCATCTGTTCAGGATAGTTTCTCTCAATATTTGGAGTCAAACATTTTTTGCTGACCTTTCCTCTTGATTCATGTTATTGTGATATATTCATGTCCAAGTCTTCTTCAGGGGGAAAATTTTAGCAAAAAATTGATACATTTATTTAGTCCAGCTACTTATAGGTAAGCTGAGATTTCCTAAATTGAAATCATATTTCCATCAGTTTTCATTGCAGATATCATCCAGTTCTCTTGCCAGGGTGGCCAGCTTTCCCCATCTCTTCCACTCCCTCCAGAGATGGTTCATACTGTTTTCTTTACAGGCTACTTCTGTTGAGATGGGGTACACTTCAGCATTATGTGTTTTAGCTACAGATGCTTGACATAATGGAGCAAACATAGCTTTTTCTTCTCTCTTCACAAGAACCTTTCTTTCAGACCACATAGTACTCTACCCTCCATATTTCTTCCTACTGAAGTTTCTAGGAGATTCTGCTGTTTCTCAGTAAAAATCAGTGTAGTGGCATTTTTTTTTGTTTATTTCTGATCTGGTGATCCCCTGTAATTGTTCATCAAATTTCTGTATGCCTTACTTAGGGCTTGTAGCTGATATCCTCCCCTAAAAAAGTTCCTGTAGAATAAAACTGAAGTGTTATTTGGGAGGAGGAAAGGAGTGACTCAATGTTATTTAAAAGAATGGGCCAGGATTTTCATTGTGTTAGGTACAAACAATGGAGGAGTCCTTCATCCAACAGTGGTACCTGTGCCCTGGATCCCATGCGAGCATCAACGTATGCTCTGTAATCAGAATCACAGGTGTAAGATCTCTGTGCGTCTATTGACTGTGGTTGCTTCTAGTATTTACTTTGGGATAACTGTTGTGTGGTTTAGAAAGCCTTCTGAACTCTGTACAAATACTGTATGATTCTGCTTCATTGGGATGTAATTTAACTCTCAAATTTGAGAGACCACTTTTTCTTGCCCCATTAGAAAACAGACCCTCTCTTCTCTAAGAGCAGATGTAGCAGGAAGCTGCAATTATCTTCAGTTTCCTCTGAGCTGGATGATTCTCCTCTTCCCTTCAAAAAACTTATCCAGTCAATTCTAATGTTCTTCTGCAGATGTAAGCAGTACGTTGAGGAATTAACCATATACACACATTCCAAACCCTTGCTCTCCTGTTGTAGGATCTTTGGAGGAATGGGGAATCTTTGTTTTGATATAGAGTGTCTACAGACTTGGGTCAGTTTCTCCATGCTGATTGTCTAGATGACCTGTACTGCTTCAGTTGCAAAACCTCTAAACAAGTAAAGCAGTTTATCCTGTTAGTTACAGGAAAAAAGGTATCTGTGATGAGAACAATCTAATCCAGAGAGAGAATGTGAATACGGAAACTGTTAGTTCCCCAAATTTAGGTATATTTCAGTTCCTTTCTGTCATTTATTTTCCAGTCGCATTCAGTACCCCTCATGGCATTCTCAATACCCTGACTTACCGCATGCTCTGGTTTTGCTAGAACAATAGTCTTTAAGGAGTTCAGAAAATTACTTTTTAATGCGGGAAAAGTTTTGTTTCCAGTTGCTGCTGATCTTCTAAATGAAGTTGCAATTTTCTAAGAAACAAGGCATTTTGTGTTACTGCAGTAAGTTGTTAGCTTATTAGTTGGAGACCAAGGCTACCTTTTCGAACTTCACATTCTACTGTTCTTCCAAACTCTTGCCCTTTTCCAGCTACTGCTAAGAGAATATAAATTTCCTACTAAATGTAAATAAGTTAACAGCATTTAGAAAGTCTTTTTACAAGTTAAAAATCATTCAGTCTCTAAAGTAATTACTTTTCTCTTACATCTTAGCTTTGGGATCCGTTTGGGATCCCATACTGTGAAAACTGGAGAACTTGATAGCTTAAATGTATTTTTCATCCTTACTACTCTGAGTTGATACAAATTAACTTCCGTGTAACCTATCCTGAAATTAGCTGTTCTGTAGTCCATGCAAAAGAAGAAGAATTGATATACATTTCTGGGATTGTCTTTTTCCAATAAATGTTCTCTCATAACGGCCTTGATAGCTTGCAGAAGATGTTAGGTTCCTGGGCAACATAACTTTGATATGAGTTTTTACTTTGCAAAATATTGATGGCTTTAGAATTAGCAATCTGTCTAGTATTCACTTTGAGGTTTGGGATTAACTTGGAAGGAGAAAAATAAGCTAAAAATGGAATCTTGGTCAACAGACATCTGAATTGTCAGCTCTTCCTTGTCTTCAGTGTGTTGGCAGGAAAATTGCATGCATAAGGAAAGTCCGATGGATGATAATCCATTTTCAGGTTCTTGGCTGGAGCACAGGAATTTACACATGTACACATTGATTGTTCCTCAACTATCAGTGTTTGACCTGGGTTAACCAAAGTCTGAGAATAAAGAAATTACAAACTACTTCCAGATATGCTAGGAAGGGGTAGAATAACCAGGAGTCATAAGCAGTTCAACAACTGCTTCAGATGAGAAACCTTAATTACAGGTAAGAGAGCTAATTATATGTTCTCCCTTCCCCTGTACTCAAGAGGGATAGTTGCATCTTTCCCTAGCACACCATCTGTTACTAGCTAGCCCTTCTTCAGTATCTTCTGTTCACTACGCTCTCAATCTTGTAAAGTATCTTTTTTTTCCCTTTTTTAGAATAGTTTAAATGTGTTTTTTTATCTTCTATTTACATTAATACTGACTAGTTCCTATTGCACTGAAGCTTCTTGATATTAGACATGTCAGCAGTAGAAGAAATAAATCAAGAAAGTATATTGTCAGCAGTGCAATACAAATCGTGCAAGAGCTAATGTTCATTAAATAGCATAGGGAAATGTTCGTAAATTTTTAAGCATCTGAAAGTCAAAAGTAATCTTTCAAGGTATGTTTTGCAGTTTCTTCTTTCTCTCTTGTACCTGTGCTAACACATGCATTTGGAGCTGCAGCAGTTCTTTCTCCTACAACAAAGAATATACCAAGCATGTTACTTTTGTGGTGGGCAGTTTTTGGTATAGCAAGTAGCATCCAGTACACCAGTGCACAATGTGTAGCCGCATTGGACCTTACAAAATAAGTGATATAAAATGTAGCAGTTACACAGCATATGAATGGAGCAAAGGTCGAAATCCATAAGTAAGTAACATCAGTAAGTTGAAACTTGGTTGTTTCTTGTCAATCTGTAAAAACTCAAGTGTTCATATTAACCAGCTATCATGCCAAAGGCACAAAGTAGTACTATTAGTGCAGAAATAATATTCCTGTATTTATTTAACTTGTTCTTTTCTTTTAGGCATGTACCTAACTTAAAAGAGAAGTTAAAGAATGCATTATCTTTCTGTTGTTTATTTTTGATCTTGCTGTATTTTTCCCTCTCTCAATAGTCATAAGATTATGAATATCTTGGTCTACAAGAAGAATTCTCAAACAAGTATTTCAGTCAGGAAGAAATACCATCGCAAAAGAGGATTTTATTCTATCTTTCTTTTTATTTTTATCATTTTTACAGTTGGAAGATGATGGGAAGCTATTCTATACCCTTGATGATGGTCATACAAGATTTACTGATCTCATCCAGCTAGTGGAATTCTACCAACTTAATAAAGGAGTACTGCCTTGCAAGTTAAAACACTATTGCGCACGAATTGCTCTTTAACCAAAGCATCTGTTGTCTCATCAGAAGGAAAGGAAGATACTGGAATACTTTTTCCCCTAAAGGCAATTTGTATAGTAAGAAGGGACAAAGCATTACATTGTAAAGATTCTATGTTTTAGATGCAAAAAATTTATATTCTATATGGATAAGAACTTTGCATTGTGATTGTCACAGCAAAATTAACTTTATGGTTTTAAAAAAACATTCTTTCCTATGTAATTCTTTAGTGTTCTCTTGGACTTCTTTGCGTTTTTTTTTTCAGCTGAAAATAATTTTAAAAAAGGTAATATTGTGTAACTTCTAGAACAGTATAACTGAAGGGAAGATCTTTGTTCTTAGGTTTAAAATTAACTTTTTGTCTCTTCAAATGTTTCTCATAATTTCTATTCATCACATAGAAGAATAACATTTATTGTGGTGAGGATAAGAAGCTGAACTGCACATTTTATTTGTAAATAAAATGAATAAATATTTTACACTATATTTTTGAATGCTACTTTGAGTATTATCATACAAAAAGTTAAAAAAAATCATTAAAACTACTTACAACTGATCAGTTGCATTGCTCTTACTGTTGTAATATTTTAATGGATTTTTTCTCTAATGACTAGATCTACATCTTTTTACAAAGCTGGAGCGTCACTTGGCTGTGATATGTATAAACATGCATAAAATATCACGTAGTGCATAAGGTGGTTTAGTGTATACCTACAGTCTCTGAGAGAGAATGAGAGTGCTGTTAAGTACTATGGATTGTTGGAGAGGCAATCAACTTCAATTGCCCTCAAAAAATAAAGGTAACATTATAATATTTACAATATTAACAAATATTTACAATATTTACAAATAAAGGTAAATCCAGTGAACTTTACTCTTTGCTGAAAACCTGATGAGAATGTGTTTGCAGTCAGTTCCTAGCTTATTTTATTATTTATCACAGAATAAAACTTTCAATATAGCTACCAGTCTTTAGAGATTGCCAAACACCTAACATCCCAACTAAAAAGAAGCATTACAGTACACGGAGTCAAATTTTGGACCACAGCATTAGAAATCCTTTTAGTATCTGTGTTTTGAAAGAGAGATGACACTGCTGCATCCTTGAACAAAGACTCGAGAATGTGGCTTGGATTGAAAGAGCTGTCCAATAGGTTTGATCTTGTTATGAGGGTTCAGGACCTGGCCCTGGGGATCTTTGCTCGGGGTAAAGACTGGTACTTGGAGATGGGCCATCACACTGAATCCGGCCCCTCCTTCCTGTGCTTGCTTTGGTTCTTTGATGGTGTCACACATGCCAGCTGTTCTGCTCTAGGAGTTGGTGGGGAGAGAAGGTGAAGGAGGCAAGAGACGGAGTAACGTGGACTTGAAGCACAGCAGTGCCTTACGCGTAAGGCAACAAGGTCGTGTAGACGGAAGCATTAGGATAGTGTGGTAACTATAGCCTATGGTTTTGTTATTGTGTGTCTGTGGAAGGCAATCATAATAACATAATACTGTGATACTTAATTTACTGACTTGATCCACACATCACTGACCTTTTCCTCTGGTATGCAAATACAGTTTTTAAAGCTCATTAAAAAAGCAACTCTTCATAACGTGTACCAAAGATGCAACATATGTGGTGCCTGAGCTCATTACATTAGAAATGCCTTGTAAAACTCTTCACAGTCTAATAAATTTAACTCTTAAACCTCAAATATAATTTCAAATTGTAATTAGAAAAACATAGTTTTAATTAAAACCTCTTCCGATTTAACTTAACAATGTGATTACCTCTCAGGCCTAGTATTATTTCAGAGATTGGTATAGAATAAGGAGAAATGTTCTCTGCAACCATATTTTTTTGATCATCTGACAAATTAAATGAGTTGTCTACTGTAGTCCACTTCTACTTGGACACGTGAAAGTTTTGCCATAATTTTTATTTGTATTTATGTGTTTGCTAGCACGTTCGGTAGAGAAGCTAACTGCTTGGTGAGTGAGTATCTGTCACCTTTGGGTTTATCAGAAAAGAAAACAGAATATGGGGATTATGCCGTGTGGTGGAGAGACATCAACCATCAAGAATCTCGCCTGCTTTTTCAGGGGTTTTTCACAAGTGAAATTGAAAAGAAAAAAAAAAAACCACAACAAAAAAACCCTGCAAACAAAAAACCAACATGAAAAAAACCCAAGTAAAAGGAAGTATTGCTTAATGAGCATGGGTTTTGGACATTTGAAAGTTTAAGTGGCAAGTATTCAAAGCATTCTAACTCTGTAAAGTGTTGTCTCCTGCATTTTGACAGCTCTCTTAATTAAAATCTAAACTGAGAATACAAAAATACAAAATCTTATCTGCATACCTTTCCTGAGCTGTATGGTTGGTTGTCACTATGCCATAAAAGCAAAATAGTAAAGCTAATAAAATCTAGTTTGGTATTTAAATGAATTAAGAGGCTACCTCCTTGTTTAAATATTACTGAAGGAAGCAGCGTGAAGGAGGTAGTCTTAATTTGGAAAAACAAAGCCAAAAACAAAGAACACACTCCTCCAAAACAAAACTCTCTGATATCCCAGACTACTTTAAAACATGGTACAGGTGGTTGATATATGTCTTGCAAGATCCTTGCTAGCAACCAGTATTTCTTGTCAGAAAAATGGCAAGGTCCTTTATGATACCACCATAAAGTTGTTTGAGGGTGTAGGCAATGCTGTTTAAACAGAATTTCAGTGTGTTAACTGTGGCTTCTAATTAGGAATACTACACTTCTCTAGTGCCCACCTTCACAAAGAAAATTGGCTAATCAGGAGTTGTTAACAGCTCAGGGAGAAATCGGTACTATTTTGGGCAAACCAGTCTATCTGTCTCCAACGGTTTGCTTCTCTACAAAATGCGGACAATTTTATGTCTACCTCACAGAGGATTTAACAACTGATTTGCAAAAAAAAGTTATAATTGCAATTGGTAATTTTTGCAGAGGTTTATTTTTTAATACATTAGAAAGCAGTGTGTTTTAACCTTTACTTTGGGGAGGTCAGAATCTAGTCTTAAACTTCTTGTGTAAAATCAGTGTCAAAGCACCTAGGTTTGAAGCATGATATTTGAAAAACGGTTCATATTTTCATCAGATTTACAATGTTGGTACTTCTGTGAGTTATCTGTGTAGTGCAGCACAGTGCTAGGAAGAGAGAATGAAGCTTGCCATGCAGAGGTACCAGAAGCAGTGGAACTGTACAAGCCCAGCTTTCTATCTGGGGTAATTAGCCCTGCAGGGGTATGCTCTGCAAGATGTGAGCTAGTTCAGAGATTGCTCTGAAGCGCAGCATTGTATTTGTTGGCATGCCCTTTGTGCCTTAGTTTCCAATCTTAAAATCTTTTTGGCTCGGAGGAGATTAAAAGTTAATTCACTGGTGTTTCATAATGCATATACATACACGGTTAGAATTAAGGTTGCATGGGCAGCATTAAATGACATTTTTTAACTTCTGAGTGTTTTTACTTAACAATCTTATTAAGTCACTTAATGAATTTTTTGACATGTAGCAAGTCTCCAGTTCATCAAACTAAATGTTTTGAAAGAGAGCTTTAACCCGTTAAATAAAAGAGGATTACGTATGTAACTAACTACAAGTGGGATCTTTCAAGGATAATTGAATTTCTGTCAAATGTTGTCTGTTATATCCTGGTTTAAGAATGGTAGCGTTTTGTGCTTCCCTGGGGGTAGAATTATTCTGTAGTGTAAGTGGGTTTGGGGTGTCTCATTTTAAGACACAAATCAGCTTATTTCAAGAGAATAGCCTTTTTTTTGTTGTTGTTATGTTCTTTAAAAACTACTCATCTTCATCTAAATAGAAGCCAATTTTAACTGTTTAAATCTATTTAATAGACGTAGCTTGCAAATCGGTCTAGCATTTGTCAGTAATGAATCTTATACATAATTTTTATTACCTTTATTACCTTACTGTAGAAAAATACAGAGCGACTTACAGCATACGTCAGCATTTCTGTTTGGTTAGTAAAATAATTATTTTTATTCCCGTTCTGATATTTCAAACTACTGTTCCTTAGCACTGTAATGCATTCTGTTTCTAATTTCAACTTTGTAGCTGAAGCTTTCACTGAAATCATCGAAGATGGGACATACCCCATTACTTGAATATACTTGCAAGCTTTCAGAGGTTAAACACTTATGGTCTATGCATAATCAATGTGTATGGTAGTGCAATTAATGTTAACTTTAATGAAATGCATGAATATTTAAAACTTAATGAATCTAGCTTTACAGTGCGTTTTACAGCCTGGTTCACATATGTGAACAGTATTGACTGTTGGCCTCTGGATGTCAGCAGCGTATCACGAAATTCCTGTAATCAGCTGCTGTTTTCCTGCTTCCTCCCAGAAATATCTGTGACTTGTGGTCTCCGCACACCTCCAGAACACCCAGTGCTTTTTCCTCTTATAAATTATTCACTTACTCTGTACCAATTAGTTCTACCAGTTGCTAGGTTTGTTATCAAGTTAAGCTTCAAGACAAGAACCTGAACTCAATGAGTGATTAAAAATTTATTAGCAGGGATGATTAAATATGCAGATAGTCTGTGAAGCTTGTTCTTGAAACCATTATATTACCTTTTTAATACTAATGATTTGTATAATTAATTTTAAAAAAGCCTGAAAGTCTTTTAAAAAAAATCAGAGTAGGACATAAAAGGGAAGAGATTAAATGCAGAGGAGGCAGTGAACCTGAGTATTAAAACAGCTCATTCACATGTATAGGCAATAAAGCGATCTCCTTACAGGAATAGTTGTGGTTTTTTTCCCCCCTCTGCTAAGTTGATTATTTTATTAATCTTTTAAGCAATTTGGGAAAACTCTATCCACTAGTGAGTCGTATTTTTGAAACAGAACTTTATGTGATTAACGCTGATAATACAGACAATTCCCCTAAACTTTACGGTTAAAAACTAAACCGTATCAAGATGTGGTGTCAACGACATTTAAGCATATGCTGGATTTTAGGTGTGCAAGTAACACCAGGGTTTCTGCAGGAGCTGCTCGGGTACATTAATGTCACCAGGGAACTGCTGGCCAGCGTGGCAAATGCCAGGCAGAGTTTCCAAAAGAGGGGCTGACCCCCGCGCCAGCTTTTGGGGGTGGTGAGCAGAGCCTGTGTCCTCACAACTGTGCCCAAGGCTCCAGTTGAGCACACTTGGCCTGGGGAAAAACAACCAAGGGGTGAGCAGGAGCAGCCTGGTGCTGATGAACCTGCAGGGCCAGCTCTGGAGGAGATGGCCCCTCCTCCCCTCAACAAATAAATGAGTAGATAGAGCGGGGAGGTGGCCCTGGCTGCTTGCTCTCTCCGTGAGAGCAGTGAACCCTCACAGCAGCGTAGGAGCTGCCTAGAGAGCAAAGGCAGTGGGCACCAGCTGTGGCACGGAGGGAGCCCTGGTGCAGTGCTACTGAAGACCATGGCCAATGGCCCCAGGCACCCTATGGCAGTGAGCTGCTGTAGACAAGGCTCAGAGGAAGGTGAGGGCCTGCCCCAGCTTCTCCTGCAGACCCTGTGCAGAGGGGTGTGAGCAGCCCAAGAGCTGCTCCTGTGCCCTTTACCTCCTGGAAAGGGAGGAGTCACCCCTCAGGTGAGGCCGATGAGCCCCACCAGCTGGAGATTGTCAGAGGTAATGAGTTGCCCTTAATAAAGATAGGTGCTCTGGGTTTGACTAGTAGGTGTGTGCTTGGAGGGGGTATGGTAGGTATCTAATTGAGGTCTGTATGAACAGTCAGTGTCCATGTTTATTTTTTAATGATTGAGGGCTCAAGGTAGGGAAGGGGAAGCAGAAGCACGAGGGGAGGTTGTCATGTACCTGTGTGTTGTGTCCTGTCGTGTCCCCCCCTTTTTTTTTTCCTGTTCTGTTTATGAGTTTCAAATACTAAGCTCTATGCAGCGTTCTTTAGGCTTCAGTTATGTGAAGTGCAGTGTGTGTTTGTGGCCCTGGCTATAGTAGGTAGCAGAACTGGAGCAAGCAGCCTTGTCTAGAGCGAGATCCAAGGAAGGTATTTGTATTGCTATCACTACTGAATTTCTGTCACTAGAATCTTGCTGTGGAGGTTAAGTCTAAGTAAAAATGGTTGTTCTTTATACAAAATAGTAGGTGTGCTTCTTTGATGGTGTGAAATTAGACTGTGGCCTAGGAACTTCCTTAGCAGAGCGTAGCCCTGGGAGGTGCATTGACTCAGATGTACAACTTTCCTTTCTTGCTTTCTTCTTGCTCTGAGCTAAGTCAAAACACCACTCTTCATAAATGTTTTTCAGTTTCCCCTTCTATTATGCTAGCTACCTATTTGAGGAAAGAGAAGGAGCAGAGGAAGGAACGCTAACTAGGGTAAGCAAGTTGGTAGAAAAAGTTGAGAGGACATTGAATAAGGCATTTCCTGCTTTTCTGGCTGAAGCTGAACAAAAGAACGAGTCCTTAGTTTTGTATTGCTGAATATGGGGTGTGCTCCCAAGTGGGATCATAAGTTTAGACTGATTTTTAACATCAGTGAAAACTTTTTAATGTGAAGAAAAATCCTTAAACTGAGGGAAAGGAAATACATAATTTCAAATCTTTTTACAATGCAAGAGAGGATGCAGGTGGGAGGAAAAGAATGCATGAAGTTCTCACGGGTTGAGATATTCTGTAGTTTGTTGTGGTATTTTTTTAACCAAAAAACTTATTGTGTTAAATTGTGCAGAACTCTGCAATTGCCGAATCTACAGCCTATGTTAAATGTTTAAGTTTTGGGAAATAACTCATGGAAAAATCTCTTCTAATGATGGATGTGAGGTCAGCTATTCAGACTAAAATACTTTCTCCCCAGTTACATGGTATAGGGCTGTGGTGCTCAGACCATATGCATAGTTAGTTATTTTTAGGCATTTAAGGAGAATGTAAAGGAGGTGATATGTGTAGGAGGGTGGAAGGGTAAGGAAAGAATTTTAAAAGAGATACTAACACTTGGAACAACAATAGATATGCTGTTGGAGTGATTTTTCCTAACCTGTACACATCACATCTGAAGGGGTTTGCTTCTGTACTGGACAATTAACAAAGTATTCATTTCTGAAATGATGCATGTGCTTGTCTGTATGCTGTACATAATGCTATGGATTTCAGTATGCTTAAGATAATGTGTGTAAGTGTTGGCAGGATCAGAGTCAAAGACGTCAAAAATAACTTGGAGGGCTTGTGGAAATTCACAAAGTGTAATAAGGTGATACTTCAATTGGTGCTGAAGTGGAAATTGTAGCTGATATTATATTTAATGATGGACTGTGGTCACTGGGTTCACTGTGACTGAAAAATATCCATCTCTATTCTTGCGGTAAATGAAGAACAGTACATAAAGTTGAACTAAAAATTAGGAATGTTTTTCCTCTTTAATACTTGCATGTTGATAAACCTATTTGCACTTATTATCTCGTATTGTGTATTTAAGAAAAAACACACAATAAACCTAAATAAAAAAAAAAAAAACAAAAAACAAAGCCTTCTTTACAAGCAAGGATTTGAAGTAGAAATTTATATTTGAAGTGGCCTTGGCTTTGTGCAAGTGTAAGATGTAGGATACGTTTCAAGAAAAAGTTCCTCATTCCTCATCACTATAGTGTTAGGAACTAAAAAAACATTATTGGGATGGTCTAATTGCTTCTATTTCTCTGCTAGAAATAAAACTAACAGTAACTCAGAGTATCAGCAATATAGGTGGCCTTTTAAAAGGGCCTCTCCATAGCAAAGAAATACAGCTGAGTTGTATTACCCCTTTTTTTAAGATAATGGGGATTTGCAACAAACTAATTCTAGGTTGTTCCGTGATGAAGTGAAATGCTGCTTTGTCTTCAGGAATGTGTGTTCCACTTCTGCTCCTACTTCCACTTGAAATAAGGCCATATCACTCAGCATGAATTTAGAGACACAGGGAAGAATGAACATGCTTTTGTCATTATGTTGACCCAAGGAGCTGCAAGAACACTAACTATTGACATTCAGCTTTCAACTTTTCTTTCCCTCTGTATATAATTCTTTCTAGATTGTCTTTTTATTACTTGCAGAAACTTGTTTCTTTCTCTTTGAAATATTTTGTCAGTTACTTATCTTCCCAGGATTTATTCTTTAAAAAAGAGGAAATACCTTTGCTATATGAAGAGTATTGTTGGTTTGCAGTTCTTTTAACAATTTTTTTGATGTAATCTGGAAGAAGTGTTGGTTCTGTATCTACAGTTGATGAACCTAGTGCTGAAAGCATAATACTGCATGTATTAGTGCACATGTACTGTTCAGGATGCTTTCAAAGTCATAACAGTAGGAGAAAAATGTATTTGACGTTACGCAGACTCTTCATAAACAAATGTGGTGGTGGAGGAATTCTGCTATATTAGGTTGTACAGACAAAGAAATGAACATCCTTATAGTGGAGTGGTTTGACATATAGCATATCAGACTGGCTGCGGGTAGCTCAAGAGAAGAAAAATGAAACAAATGAAGAGGTCCTGAAGAAGAGAACTCTGATGATGAAGAGGTTGGAGGAAATGAGCTCCAAGTAAAAGCTAGAGAACTGTGGCAGTTTAGCTAAGTAGTCTGTGGCAGCTTCAACCCTGAAAAACACAAAAAAGTGGAAGAGTGAATGACAAGAGGAAATGGAAAGGAAGAAGTTAGAGAAGAACAACTGCTTCAGTTGCTTGGGGTGAGGGAGAAGTCTTAATCTGTTTGACTGGTGATTATGAGGCATCTTTGCAGGGATGTGCATGGACTTAAAAATTGTCACCAAGTCTGTCAGTCACCTGTGGAATCTCATGGAGCAATTCTGAGCTAGTGAAACACCAGTATTTTTACTGAATAACTCTGAGCTTGTCGCTCAGTAGCCTGATGTTGCAGGGGAAGTTTTGTTCTGAGGGGTGTCTGTGTTTGTTTTCTGAATCTCATCTTCTTATGCTCTGCCTAACAGAAACAACAGCATAAACTGGAGACAGGTGGAGAGATGGTGAGACAGAAAGTGAGGTAGATGTGTTGTGTATGTGTTGCAATTATGGGGCTTGACCAAAGATGGAGAGACTGGTCAGAAGTCTTATTTCTATTTAGTAATGCGGCACCACTTGCTGGTGGTATGTAGTTGTAACTAAAATGCAGTTGTCTTGTGACTTTTTTCTGGCTTAGGTTTCTTATGCTGGAGATATGGATCTATACTTGTTAACAGTTAGCTATAACAATCGTTATGTGAAAGTTTCATTGGAAGCTGCCTGACTTTGAAATGCTGAAGTAGTTGAATGCACTGTAAAGTTTTAAAGTAAACTTTGCTGTGGTATCTCTGCTACAGAGTAGTGTAGACTTTTTTTTTTAAAAAAAAAAAAAGAAGAGAAAGGTGGAAACCAGATATGTAAGCATGTTAACTTTTTATTAAAAGAAATCATTCCAGGAGACCTCATTAAGCCAGGACGATATTCTAAAAGTGAATATACATGTTGACAGCTATACCCATAAATTTGAAAACTGCAAACATGTTCAGCATAAAAGCCATTTTAGAAAAAAGCTGTTGCTCTGCCCTTGTACTAATTTAAGAATTGTTCTTTCATTCTGATTTTTATAGTTTCTTTTCACATATATAACTGGGACAGTTTAAAAAGTACTTTAAAGAATCTTTCATGATGTCACAAACTTCATAATGCAGGTGATTATTTTTAAAAATACACACATTACATAATGACTCAAAGTGTCAAATACGCTCAATAATGCCATTCTTTTCCCTTTTGAAGAAACAAAATGACCTGTCCATAAATTGTACCTCTGTACAATATTCTTGCCAAGAACCAATTTTTCCCAGGAGAAGTGATGTGAGTTTAAGTCTCTTGGCTCCAGCACTAGTCTCGGTGAAGAGGTTCTCTTGTTCTATTCATACTGTATTTGCACACATAATAAAGTCTCAGAGTGAGCATAAGAAGATCTTGGACAATCTCTTCTTTCAGTACCTTTCTGTCAGAGCACATTCAAGGTATGTGCATATTTAAGTTGGTTTCAGTAAAGTAGGGACTTAACATTAACCCAGTTTGGAGAAGTGTAACTGGTACAGAGACTTGAATAGTCTGCCTGTGGATGCAGACTCTGTAGAGGAACGAGAAACAACCAGTCGTGACCTCAGGTTTGTTTTCTTGTCAGTGTGGGAGGAAGGAGGAGGAACGATTCACTTGGTCTGCTCTGTGTGGGTGGAGATAAGATGGTACTCAGAAGCTAGAATAATTTTAAATGAAGATCAGTAATGAGAAATCCCATCACAAAGAGCATGGAAAGATGCCAAAAAGTCATAAGGTGACTGAGAGAAGCTGAGCAAGGGATAAGACCTTGGGTTGGAATGGTTCTTGGGCATTAAGAAACATAAAGTGTGATTTGTTTGGGGTTTTTTGGTGTTGTTTTTGTTTGGTTTTCCCCCCCTTTTTTTTGGGTGCGTGCGCGTCCCTTTTTTTCCCCAATAGGTAGGGATTTTTGTGGCTACTTTTCATACTCAAAATATGTGCATGCAATCTGATTTCTTGTATTTGTGCCATATTTAGCAAATACCTCTAGGTTTTACATGATGATACTTTATATTTGCTTGGGAAAGGGTTGCATTTCGTGCTTAAATGTGTATGTTGCCTTAGCCCTTCTGACAAATGGCCAGTGGTGTGTTGTTTTCCCTATTACTTGAACTGAAATATTTTTCATAGGAAATATATTCCTCTTACTTCCTGTCTGAGTGGTGATGTAATAAAAAAACTGCTGAGAATCATTTTATGAGCTTTGACACTTAAGATAAATTGGTACCTCGCCAATAGAAACAGTATTTATGATGAAGATTTTGATATGGTGACTGAACTTTGTCATAGTATAGTGGTTCAAAACTTTTGATAGGTAGATAGTATGTTTAATTTGATAATAAATGGAAGACCAAGGTAGAACTATGAGGTGAATCCTCAAGGATTCGTGTTAATACATGCATATTAAAAAACTGATAAGATTCCATTTAAGGCGTTGTCTTAACAGCCAAAAAATACAGTTTTGCTACAGAAAGGTTGTCAGGTATGTTGCACTGCAGAACTGAAATCTGCACAGAGTAATGGAGGTTGTAAAATGGAGTTCCCAGACAGAACTGACACAGAATCTTTCTAATGAAATTAATTGCTGACATAGTTGTGCTGTTTCTGGCCTCTTCCATTCTAAGTGAACGTAAGCTCCTCAAACAGGCTTTTTATTAGTGAATATTAGTGGAAACCATCTGGTATGGGAAAATCTGTTCGTGCAAAGTAGTTCTTAATTTCTAGTTAGTGATCTTAAACAGATTTTCATCTCTCTGAAAATATATGTGTACGTTATTTGTGAGTCGTGGGAAGAGGAGTAAATTTCTTATCGGAATGAAGTGTGTCAGCAGCAGTTCTCTGTTGGTTCCAGGGCATTACTGCTTCCGGTGTATTAAATTAGATTCCTGACTTGGTTTTATGTTTTGTAACACGTTCTAGTATCTCTGGCATAAGCAGGGGCAGGGAAACAACCCCCAATATGAGTGTATAAAAATGTTTTTTTTTGCTGATTAATAATTTAAAAAAAACAACCCACCATTTCCATCCAAACCAAAGGATTCATGTATGCATGGGAGATACTTCGCGTAGTAGAAACCCAAGAAAAAGTGAAGCTTCAAGGAGTAGTGGCTCTGGCACATTCTCTACGATTGACTCTTCCAAAATCATGTAATGATTACACCATGGACATCCAATAGGAAATCTTGCCTGTAACTTTTCAAGGTTTTTGAACTTGGGATAGAGCTAGGGAAGGACAACTAACAGTTTAGGAAAAACGGTTGTGGTAGAGAAAGGACTAGAGGGATGCCATGTGAGGATAGACAACACTGGCACTGAAGAAGAGAAAGAAAACAGCATAGACTACAGCGAGTAACATGTTAGTCTGACACAAACACTTCTATGTTGCCCAGTGTTTGTGCTGGAAAAAACATCTTTAGAAGGAAGAATGATAAAGGCTCATTATATCAAGCTGCTGAATGTGTAATAAATATAGTGACTAAAATTCTTACTTTTGTAAGACTTTTAGTTTTCCTCTGTTGACTGAACAAGATAAGAGTTTTCTGCAGAGGTAATAAAGAGCAAAAGTACATGAAACTGTGGAAAAGTGTACCAAAGAACTAGGTGCTTGACATTGAGGGCGTCTTCCACTTCGTAATTGAGATATCTGCCAATTTACTCAGTGTTGATCCTGGTGATAGAAGGAAAAGAATCATGCTGGTGTGATACACTGGGGTCAGATAAGGAGGTGTGGTTTTGGTTGTTTGCTTTCCATCGAATATTAGCTAAACTGTTTTTAAGGTGGCAGACTCAAAATAATTGCATAGAACTTGTTCAAGTGTTATACTGCTGGTACCCAATGTACCGTGTACCTACTAACACTATACCAAATATATCAATGTGCTATTAGTATATTTAATGGCATTCAGTTGTCACTATTATTGCATACAGACTTTTTAATTATTTTTTTTAATAATGCAGAACACTGCTATGGGTAAGCAGTCACATTCTGGCTTTATGGCAGGTAAAAGAGTTATCAGTCAAATAAGTAAACAGTGATATTTATGTCTGTGCTAACAGATTTTAAAATGATGAATTATACCTATAAGAATACCTCTTCATTTAATGGTGTTCTTTGTTGGTGGGGTTTTTTTTTTGCACAACACAAGCTGCTCTTGTATTGGAGAAGAAAATAGATGGAGCTGGGCAACTGAGCAAATATGACCATATGGCAGCATATCCTTCCAGATTCTGCTGTGGCAGCAATAGCAGTAAGACTGCCATGATATAAAATAGCTTCTCTATCTAGGCCTTTTTCTTAAGGATAGTTTAACAAAACATAAACCTTGCAGTATTAATTTCAGTCTAGCCAAAAATTACCTACGTGTGTATGATTCCTTGTTAAACCACCTTTTCCAGTCAGTTTACTTTCATTCTTCAGTTCCCGAATACTTTGGCTGATAACTGGAGGTGTGGGCCCATGCAGATTAGTTGAAGGCTATAATTTCCTTTGGGTCAACAAATAATTTTGATGTATCCTCTCTCCTGTGAAACCTTCTGCCCCAGATTCCTGCACCTGGAAATCTGCTAATGATCACTGGAGGTGGAAAGGCAGGCTGACTGGCTCTGTATGAGAGATGGAGAAAGCAGAATGGAGCATTGAAGAAATGAGATTAAACAGTCTGAAAAGACGAGTACCCTTTGCCTCTAGGAACAGCTACTTAAAGAGCATTTCTCTTCCCCTCATCCCCCAAATACTGTGCAGGGTGGGGAAATGCTTGTTGTGATTTTTGGTAGTATTTCCAAATTAATTTAATGGACTGGATATTCTCTTCCTATCAGTGGTCAACGTAAATGCTGGTAGAGGAAAGAGGAGCTATATGGAGGGACCCTCCCTGTTGCACATCCTTCTGCAGCCAGTCTGTCATTAGAGAACTTTCTTACTGTAGGCTGCATCTTATCTGTTCTTAATTAGTCATTACTGGACCAGAAGCTATTTTCAGCTCTGTTTGGTCCCATTTATACTCTTGACTTACACCACCTCTCAGGCAAAGAGTTGCACTTCTCGTGTGGAAGAAGTTCTTTGTGGGTTTTTAAACATGCTGCTTGATATGTTTACCAGATGTTTATAAGTGAGCAGATGACCCGTCATCACCTTTACCTCACTGTTTGTTACTTCACAGATGGGGGTGTAGTTCTCTTTTGCTGGGGAAAGAGACTTGTAGAAGAGTTGAACTCCCTCCCTTCTGGACATTTTCTATATTCCTGATGATTCTTGTGCTTTTCTGAACTCTCTGCTTTCCTTTAATGAGGTTATCAGAGCTGCACTTAGAGTGAAAGATCTGTGTGTATTTGGCTTTACAAAGTCACGTAATGTTTTGAGACTTTTGTTTGTTTCTGTTCTTGTTTTCCTTCTTTACAGTTTTTAATACTCCATTTATTTTTCTGACCTCTGCTGGGCAGTGAACTGACATTTTTGGAGTGGTAGTGTCTAACTTATGGCCAATCGTTGCATGTGTGTGCTTCAGGTTATTCTTTCTCATTACTTTGAATTTAATGACACCTTTTTTATTTTTCTATCTTAAAAAACTTCTAGTTACTGTGAAAGCAGAATGTGGGTATATGTGAGAGAGATGATGTTGTCCTGCCTGGTGTGTTGTCCAGTGTTGTCTGACACAACTTGAATATTTTAGAAGAGAAGACATAAAATTTGGCATTTCAACATTCTGAAAATGTCCAGTGAGGCAGCAAAGATAAGAAGCTGCTGGACAACAAAGAAAAGGGAAATTAAAGAGGATTTCTTGGAGATAGCTGGTTGGGCTGGCTTTCTAAGTGAAGAAAGGTACTGATCCTGAAAAGAAAGGCTGACAAATCTAGGACTCTAAAGAAGAAAGCAAGAATGGCATGAATAAAATGGTATGATATTTGGCTGGGAGGAAAATGGAGCAAGAGATAGCTTGGTTACAGAGAAGTTTGAAAGTAGAAACTTTTTTCTAATTTGGTTCAAAGAATCATTTGTGTACACTTTTACAAATGACCAGTAAATTAAACTTCTGAAAATTGCCATTGGTAACTATTCCAAACTGCCAGTTTGAACGGACTGTGAAGATATCTTTCCATCCACTCCACTTCCCCTGCCACTTTCAGTTAAGATTGGATCCTGATGGATAGCATCATTTTGTCACATTGTGGCACTTTATAAATAACATAATGCAGTGATGTACAGTGCACTGACAATTGCAGTTTTAGTAGCTATTGGGAAAGCTAAAAATGAACATTTTCCATAATCTAGATCATTTACTTTGGCTGTTGGGCTTTCTGCACATCTCCAGTATGTATTCCCATAAGATATTAAAAAAGATGTATATGTTTTTATTATATTGTGTATACACTTTGGTAGGTGTAAAATAAGTTTACATTTTAAATGCATTTGTGCTGCTATCAGAGAAAAGCAAAACAAAATAAATTGATGCCAGGGGAAATGTCAGGCATGCAACACAGATTTGTTAAATAAACATTACTGTGTGGCATTAGCTAATGTTATTACTTTGTTTCCCTAGTGGCTCTTTTTTTGATTATCTGCATTTCTAAAGACTGTGCACATTTCATACACACTAAGAACAGAGAACAAGGATTCTGCTTACATGAAGGGCCTTGCAAAAAAATACAGAATACAGTGACATTTTTTATTTACAGCTCTGCTAAAAACATGCTTACGTTTTTGTTGTGGAAGAGATAATGTGAAGAACTTTAGCTATTGAACTTTTTTGAAACTGTATGGGAACTATATGTAGAAAAACTTAAAAAGCAAAATAGAATCTCAGGGATTTAAATAAGGGTGAAAAGTATATCATGCTTTTCCTGAATATCTTCCAGGGTGGAAACCAAAATAAAAGTCTAACTTGGAATTCGTTTAAAGCAGTAGGCAAAGGATGGCGTAGATACACTCATAAGTGTGGAAGGTGATTTCATAACTTTCACTCAGCCTTTTACGTGTAAATGCTTCTTATTCATAGAACAGGGCTGTCGAAGCCAATATGTAGCGTAGACAATGTTCATACATAGCGTAAATTTGGGGAAATCTTGTGAAGAATTCCATGGGTGGGAAATCCCTCCCTCTGTGGCCAACTCGTATCCAAGAGCAGAGACTGGAGTTACCTGCAGTGCCACTGCATGACTTGTTGAAACAAGCTGGATTTATTAGCAAGGATTCATAGCAATACCAGCTAGGGGTTGGTCTGTTTACATATTTGCTGCACAGTATTAGATTCGATAATGTATGTATATTTATTTGAAGAGTATAAAGCTCATTTTCAGGGTTTGCATAATCAGCATATTTCAAGCAAGTCTGATGCAGAAAAGTGTCTGGGGTAAAAAAGAATATCAAAGCTGAATGTTACCATCTGTTCAATTTATTTCATATACCATATTGCTGCTCTTAGTCCAAGTCCAAATACACTTGTATCCTTACTACAGCTGGTGTGAGCTGGCCTGCCGTTTGCTTGTTGGTAGAGGAGAGGGAAGGCCAAGGCAAGAGGAACTGATCTCAAGCATGGCTGAGACGCATTGACTAGAGTATTTAGATGTGAAAGTTTGCACTGACATTATGTTTCTCAGGAAGACAACTTCATTTGAACTCAAAAGAGTAGGTTGGACACACATATAATTGTCAGTGCTCATTAAATGTAGTGTTTCCTCCCTGTTGAATATTGACTTTGCAACCTCAATGCCATTTCAGTATAATTAGTTGGTTTTGATTATAAAGTAGGGAACAAGAGAAAACTTGTATGTAAGGAACAACATTGACTTCTCTTGGCCAATCTATCTGGTATATCCTACAGTATGAATCTTTACTTCACTTGACTTAATGCAGCAACTTGTGGAAGTGGCAAAAAGTAGTATTTTAGAAGGAGAAAAATATTAATCTCTGTTGATGGACAAGAGTGTAGAACCTGGGTTTCAGGGATTTTTTTTTAATTTATGTTTTTGATGTGTCTGATGAATTCATGGTCTGACTTTCTGTCCCTTCAACTTTCATCTATCAGACTCAGCCTTCTGGCTGCTGTTGCTTTCTCCTTATGGAAAGAGGGCTGACAAGGCATTAGTCTCTCCTTTTATTGACTCTTGGTTTTGATTTTCAGATCATTGTGCTGTTCCCTTCCCTAATATAGTTATATCTTGTATGGGTGAAAACAACAAATGGTCTTCCTGGTTTCCTTTCTAGTGCTTGCCACACCATAGGGATTTCCTGCTGCCAAGAAAACAGTGTGGCTTGTGACTTCTCCAGATCCTGGTATGTTCAGAGCAAACACGCTTTCTGAGGACTTTGACTGCCAAAATATGGCAATGATCATTTCAGTACGTGCAAACTAAATAGAATCTAATCCTTGTAGATTTGCCAGAACAAGTGGAATTTCTACGTAGGTTAGGGCAAATTTCCTTTCCTCACTTTCCCAAATTTCATATTTCTCATGAGAAAGCGTGTTCTCCAAGACTGACGTTGGTTGGTTGTTTCTTTTCTTTTTTTTCCTCCTGTGAGTTAAAAGATATTCAAGCAAGAAATGATAACTCTGGGGGAAAAAATGTAGTTTCAGGAAATTTATGATCTGATGAGGATATAATTTTATGATGGAGAATGAGACATGTTTAACTATGAATGTTCTCTGTCTTTATTGACTATGTTATAGAGTGTATATACGCTGGAGACCTGCTGAAGAGAAACCCTCTCTTCCTGGGGAATGTGGCATGCCTGGATGGACAGCTGTGTCAGAGGTTCATTGTACCTCATACTGAACCTGTATTAGGTTATTTTAAAATGCGAACTTCAGAACGCTCTTGAGCCTGATCCAGCTGAAGATGATAGTTGGTATATCATTTATTAATTTAGGAGCTGGATCAGCTCCTAAATTATCCTTCCTTTGTTGCATAAAACTGAAAAAGAAGTAATTCAGCAAGTTTTGCTGTAGGTATGAAACTAATTGCCACAACTCTAATTTCTAGGCTGGTTTTCAACTCTTTTAAAAAAAGAACCATAAAAATAACCCTTCTTTTTTGTTATTGTTAACCCTATCAATGGATTCTGTCACCTAGTGGTAGGACTCTAATCCCAGCACCCGCCCTTTCCCATAATTTCCCTGAAATCTATCATTTGCAGCATGTGGCAATGCAGAGTCTTAAAAAGTGACATATGTTTATCCTTAAGAAGCAGGTTTTGCTGGGGTTCATGCTTGAGTCCGTTTTTCTTATCTTTCTCAAATGGCCAAAGTTAACTGATTTGAAAGGGCCTCATTTTAAATTACATTCATTCAGTGAAAACAGAAATTAACACTTAGAGACATCTATATGCTAATGATTGTAGCTCAGGGAATACCCTTCTAACCTTTTCAAAAGGAGTTGGTAAAAAGCCATTTCACTTGAAAGCAACTAAGTAAAAATGGTAGATTAATTAAATACAATAAAATTTCCCTAAAATCTTTATCCCATTTATCACTTATCATTATTTTTCCTTTCACATATTGTACCTTAGCTCCAAACGGAATGTTCCAGGATGCATTTATTAAAACTGTTTTTCTGATGACATCTATTAGATGCTGAAAAACAGAGGTTAATAATGTCCTGAGTTTTAGGGATGGCATGCAAACAGAGGTGAAAAAGCAGCTTCATCTATCACAGTATGTAAGATATCAAGTGTGTGAATTTTGGCAAAAGGGTCAAAAATGTGCAGGGGAAAGATTTCCTATAGCCCTTCCAGATGCTAAGCAATGAACTGAACAAGAAGATCAGAAGCTTTCAGACCTTTTTAAGTGCTGTGTATCTGCATCCATTAGAGTTTACTGTAAATGCAAAATATGACTATTGCTACTTATAGGCATATTTATTGTAGGCGCGGTCTGTATTCTTGACTGTGTTTGTAGGAGGTTGGAATTCCTGAGGAGGAGAAACTGCCAATTCCACGTATTAAGGTGCTTGTGCGCATTGGTATTCTACCTCGTGGTACCTGTGTTACTGCCTTATGTGTAACCTTTCTTAGATAAGATCACTGCTGTGTATAGAGGACTTGCTGGTCCTTGAATCTTTTGTTCCTGTTTGGAAGAAAAAGAAAAGCTTGTGGAAACAGTTGCCTTGTTCTTACACTGACTACTATTCATGTTGTGGTTGTTCTTAGAGGAACAATTTCTAAGCAAAAGGTCTAAAACACTAATGCCTGAAGCTTCTTTGAAGCTACCCCTCTGATTAGTCTTGTAGATCCTGATATGAAGTCAAACTAGGGTCAAATAAAGTATTAAGCCCTGGAGTACGATGTGTCTGCCCTAGGCTAGAAGCAATTTGCAACTCATACTTGGTTTAAATTTAATAGAAGTAAAAGTCCTATTGAAACAAAATGTGGCAATTATCGCATTTGAAATTCCAATGCAGGAGAGATTGGAGGAAGGTCACAGATCTGTACTTGGTTTACTGATGAAAAACTGCAAAAGTGATGGGAAGATCCAAAAGGATCATAAGCTTTAGTAATACTTGCTTCAGCATGTGTTACAGAGCAACTTCCTTTCCACCAGGCAGAAGAGAAGCCTAGAAACCTTCCCGGTTGGCTGAGTCCTAAGGAGGCAGGCATAAAAGACTGTGGTGAGCTCTGCCTCAAGAGAGGGAGAATCAAATGTACTGGGCAACCAGACAAGAGAAGATAGGTGGTGACGGTCCCTGAGCAGAGAGGAACACTTGTGACTTGAGGATTGGAGGGTGAGATTTTTCTGCAGGAATTGAGGGAGAAAGCTAAAAGACTAGGTGATAGCTACCTCCTACACAGCAAAGGAAGAGAGGCTGGGAATCTTTTGACGAAGAGCTGCTAACAGGTAATATATGATTAAAAAGGAATAACTGTGCCTTGAAGACACACCAGAAGAGTATGTGGGGTGTGAGAAAATGGCTTTTGCAGGATTTATTAGCAGCTCAACTGTACCCTAGGTTTTTTAGTGTTATCAGAAAAGTAATGATCTACACTGCTGTGTTTTTGTCCCCTGGACTGCAGAAAGACAGTCTTTAAGCAGCCATTGCTTAATGCCACAAAAAAGCTAACATGACCTGGGATCAGAGCAGTTACACACAACAGGATCTTTGTTTTCTCCTGTTCTGAGCAGGAGCTGTTCCCTCTGCTCTTATGGCTTCAAGTTTTCCCTGGGTTTTAATCAAAATGGTGTCTCTTTCAAAATCCTTCAGAAGGGGGAAATCATCCCATTTGAGCTGGCAGCTTGCAGCATGTGTGTGTAATAAGACACATATTTACAATGCTAAAATGTCTCTCGGTCTGTTCTTTCTCCCCCTCAACCCCCAAAGACAAGACAACTGTTAAAAATTGCAGTTCTTTACCTAATCAATTTTGGAAGCAGCACGTATTTCTTCCTGGCAGACACTGAACTGCTTTTCTGCACTGCTTCGGCTCCAGATAAAACGTGATAGTTCAATTCATTTTCTTAGTTAATGCGAGATGGTGTCCTTTTTTGGACAGCTGGTACTCTAGGTTCTAGGTTGGTCTAGCTAAATAAAAGCCCTGCTGTCTTGGCTGTTATATGGGGCACTCCAGAACTGTTAGAGCTGGAGAGGCAAAGCTTTGTCCTTGTTCTCTTACACTTCTCACATCAGTGTGCTGGGCACAGCAGGGAACTGTAACATACTCTGCTGCTGGGCTGCAGTCTGAGACTGGCTACAGGCTTTCGGCACTCCGCTTGCAAAAGCGGGACTGAGAAACTGAACATCTGTAACCTACACTGTTTGGTATGTTATAAAGCAATAACAAAATGCTTGTAGAGTCCATGACTAAACACTAGCCACAAGTTTGGAGATCAGCATACTTTTATAATCGTTGCACTGATATTTTTTTTTTGTCATGATGGTTAATATTTTCAGTACTCTTTGTATGTTTGTGATTTGTCATGCTCCTTAAATTATAAGCTCTGAGTGCTAAACCGTGTACCACAGTTTGGATGTTGCGATTGCAGTACTTGTGCAAAAGTATGGAATAGAAAAAAATATAAATTATAAGCAATGGAAAATGAATTATTTTCAATGCACTGTGCTTTTAGTTAACACAATTGTAGTTTAACCACTGTTTCCTGTGGCTCTAAATGAGGGCTACCATGTGGTTCTACTGTTGGACCAACAACACTTCGTAGTAAAGGGTATGTGGCTCCCAGGGTGGTGAGTCAGTGTGTGTGCGTGACCACTATGAATTAAAAAAAAAAAAAAAAAAAACAACGAAAAAAAACCCCCAAACAAACAAAAAAAAAACCCAAACACCAAAACAAAACAAACAAAAAAACCCCACAAAAAACCTCTCTCAAAACTCCACAAGCAGAGCAAAACAAACCTCAAACCACAAACAAAACTCATTCATTGATTCTGTGAGGAAGAGTGACAAAGTTCATAAAAATATTGCAGAGAGGAAAAAAAAATACTTTCAGCAGAGAGAGCAAATAAAAACTGTTGCTTTCACTGTGCAACATGAAATGATATCTGTTCCCTACACCATGTTGGTTGGATTCTGCACATCCGTACACCCATCATCTTGCTTCCCGTAGAGGCAAATGCTATGCTTTGGGTGTGCTATCAGACTAGAACTTGGTCCTCAGTTTGCATGCTTTTTGATAGTACATTGTATGATTTCTATAAAGAGCTAAGAATATTTTGTTTGTGTAGGCACGTACATCAGGTTTTCTGTTTATTTTAAGAAGAAAAACTTGTTTAAATCTTGTGGGCTACATGCTACTTTTCATAGAATCACAGAATGGTTCAGGTTAGAAGGGACCTTAAAGATCATCTAGTTCCAACCTTGCTGCCATGGGCAGGGACACCTCCCACTAGACCAGGCTGCTGAAAGGCCCATCCAACCTTGTCTTGAACCCTTCCAGGGATGGGAATTAATTAATTTAATTACTGTACAGTTAGTGGATATATGCTTAATTAGCAAAGCATTGATATGAGTATGCTTGCTATTCTTTGTTTCTGGACTTACCTGTGTACGTTTAATTTTTTTTAAATTACTTTTATTTACTTGTTTATTTCCACTTCTTTATTCTGCTAAAACAACCAAATTAAAATTGGATTTTTTGGAGACACTTTACTGCAGTGACACTTGGTATCTTCATAAAATCCAAGTGTTGCTAGTAGTTTATGCTCATGAACAACTTAGTTAAATGGGAGCTTACTGTTGGCTGAGAACCACTGACTCTTCTGCTGGGAAAGGAGTACAAAAGCAGAGCAATCAGAGCATGTGGGATAGAAGGCTCTATGGTACTTTGATCTAAGATCCAAGGGATGCATTTTTGCAGCTCAGTTATGATTTGGAGAGGGACGTGATATCCTGATAGAAGTCCTTGGTGGGGCTGAGCAGAGTTCCTTGCACGGTGGTAGCAGGAAGTCAGCAAGCTGATGGAAGTCAGGAGCATCCAGAGTTGCTTTTAGGGTTCAGAGGCTTGAATTGTCTCCTGCCCCAGGGCGTGAGTGCTGTGGGACTGGTGTTGTGAAGCTTTGAGTTCCTTGGAGGTGGTGGGGGTGGGTGACTGACTGTACCTCCATATACCCTGAGGAGGTTCCCCCTATCTGTCAGTAAACGTAGTCCAGATTCACGGTCATCGCTGTGCTAGACTGGGTCGCTGTCTCGGAGGTGTCACACATTGCTTGTCTTCAGCCTGTGGTTTATAAAAGCAAACCCACATGTAAATCCCTCTGGCACTGTAATAAAGCTGGATTTGAAGGAGTTCAGCAAGCTAAAGTAGATCCTGCACGTTGAGCAGGTATAGATTTAAAGCAACGGAAAAACCTGACAGGGAATTTTGAAAATCCTTTTTGCTGAATGTATCGGTAAACCAATTGTTTCATTTGCTATGGCATGAAAATTTTGTTAACTGAGGTAGTTATCAATCTTTTGAAGGTTGTACTCCCTACAGCAAGATCAAACTTTATGTTAATGAAGATATTTTTAAATGGATAGCTATATTATAGTTAGCAATTGTCATGGTTACAACAACAGAAAGAAAAAGCCTATCAGAAACTTTCTGGGTGAAGACAACGGTGTGAAACTTCAACCACTTAGCAGTTTATTATAAAACTAAAGCGTGCCTCTCTTAATGAAGTCTTATTTTCAGTTGTTGATACTCTGCTTTACTTTACTTGTGCAGGTTGTGGCATAGACCTCTAAATCTAGAGCACATATAGAATATAGCTTGATAGGGAGAAAAATATTCTGTGGTGGCTTGTTGTAATTATCAGCTGAAGTTATTAGTTTTTAACAAGATTATCGATTTAATTGGAACGCTATTTTTCAGGCTTATTTGAAAGTTGTCAGTAGAATAAGATCGTATCATATCTGTCTGTGTCACTGGCACTATCTGGAAAAAAGTCTTCAAGGTACCCCACCTTTCCCTTTTATCTTTTTGGAACAGTATTCAAACTGGTACTTCAGTTGTAATGTTGTGAATTTGATCTGTCTTGGTAGTTAAGCTATTGAAAAACATACTAATAGCCCCTTTCCAATGCAGTACCTAAGAACTTGTGCATCCTTTTGTAAATGAAGTGTTAATTGCCATGTGATAGATTCTTTCATTACCTGAACTAATGTAGATATGCATAAGAAAATTTAACAGTAATGTTTAACAGTATATAATAATAGTGCAAGTTTCACTAGCATCAGGTTTCACCTGCATCCAGAAGAAGCAAAAAAGATGTATGGGCTTTTTGGTGTGGTGGAGTTTGGTTGGTTTTTGGTTTTGTATTCTCTCAGATCTCTGAGATTCTGATTGATGTTGGAAGTAAATTCCCTGCTTTAATATGTGTTTGGTTTTTATTCCTCTATGAAACTTAATGTAGAATTTTCCATTGTAAATGCTCCTGTATTTTTTTTTAAAAAATGTTTCTCCATAAACCCACATTTTTGTAGTCAGTACAAGTAGTCTTCTGATACTGCTAAGCAAGTTTAAGAATCAATTTTTTTCTCTGCATCCTGGTTAAAGAAACATCCTTGTTAAATTATATGTAATTTCAGCTGATTCACTTGAAAAAAAAAAAAAAACCCACCCAGTTTTTTCTCTTTCCTGTCTCATTGTACGTAAAACTATAAAATCCAAGGAGCTTCTTACTATAAGCTAGTCATTTAGAATATTAGTAGAGTGGAAAGTGGCTTGGATGGAGGGTGATGTGTGTAAGACCCAAGACCAAAACAAGGAGAGGAAAAAGGTTTTCCTGCATGCATAAGCAACGCATGTACGTTACATAAAGTAAGCGCAGGATGATGTGAGTCTAACATTAATGGACTCCTGGAATAAATATATTGCCTAATTAAGTTCATGTCTACTCTGTCCTTGCTGATAGAGATTTATTTGTCTTTGCACTAGGTTTTAGGTATTCTGTTGCTATAATAAGAGCCATGTAAGGACAAGGAGAAACCCTCTCAGGAGGGAAGAAGGACACAAGGCCAGCTTTGAAGGTTTGGGTCTCCCATGCTGTAACCAGGCACAGAGCCAAACATCCAACTGATATCCGGTGTATCACGTGTAAGGGTGACAGTGGGTTTGTAATCCAACCACAACAACATTAGTTAATGACATACTAAATTAGAGCAATCTGTAATTTTAATAAGTGTCTTATGGAAATAGATCCTTTGGTGAAGTTCAAGGGATTTAGTGTTTTCATGCAGGAGAATGTGATGAATTTCTTAAGAAAAGATAAGCACGAGCATGCCCAGGGTTTTGATTTTTACGTGTGCTTTATGTGGTTGTGTGATTCTATGGATATTTGCACTAGCTTTGTGTCACTCCATATCATGGACAGTTGGACCTTGAGGCTCTTTTGCCAAGCTGTATTCTGTACCTTTTTAGAGTGTTAACCCCCTGCACATCCCTCCCCTCCTCGAAACAAACCTTAGAGTTAAGATCTTTACATCTAGACATCTGAAAAGATGCTTCATGCTGGCACTGTTTATGGAAGAGCTTGTTACACGGAATTCAATGCCCTTAAAGGAAAGAGCAAATTGCAGCAAATGTAAATTGCCTTTTCTTTACCCATCTTCTTTGACTCAGCTTTCAGGCTCTGTGGACCGTAGTGGGATTACTATTTATATAAAACTTTTGAGACTTGCTTCCACCTGGCCCTTTCCTGATTTCCTCCACCCCCTATCCCACAAAGTTGTGGGACTACTTGGTGATTCTATGATTATCAAATGTAGTCCATTCAACACCCATGTCTCTAAGCCTTCATAACTGAACAGTACAGGACCAAAAGGAAGCATAATCCATTGGATGCCTACGAAATATTTCCTGCTATCCATGACAGCCTGCTCAAATGAATCAACAAATCTAATTTTTTCACATCCTTCTGTTTAACCTTAATCTCAGCTGTAGACTGAGCCTAACAGGTAATCTGCTGATGTTTTGAGTGTGCAAAAGTGTTATGATTTAGATGTTGCTGTTGTCTGCCAGTATTCTGCTTGCTCTGTGCCTCACAGGATGAAGAAAACAGAGCTATTCAAGAACTATTTTTTTCTTTAATGTTCCTAATCCCATCCATGTCTTTAGCATTAGGATGCCTTTGTGATATGGATTTGCCTATCACAAAAGAGGTTGAAAGCTGGTCCTCAATCTTGCACTGCTAAGGCATTTAATACTGGTATTAAGTGCCGGCACAATGAAGTAGAATGGACATCAGGGTTGTTAATATTGTGGAATATCACAGGTATGCACAAACAACTTCCACATAATTTTTGAAGCCACAGGGATAACTTGTTTTTTGTAGTGAAAGATACAGTTCTTGTGGTTCTATCCCTGCAAATAGTCCTATCGCCTTCTCAATTTGTAATTCCCTGGTCCTTACCCTGCTGTACTGACTCTCAGGAATACTTTAACTTTGGAATTTTGTTATTTGTCACTGAGTCTCAAGGTGTCTAGTGTTCAAATAAGGGATGCATAAAAACGCAAAATGATTCATGTAGATAAGCTTGAAATAGCGAACTCTTTCTTCATTGCAATCCATTCTAATTTGTTCTGTGATTCTGTCGTTTCTGATGGAAATATTTTTGCAGTTTGGAGGATAAAGAGAATCTCAGATCTGTGTAAAATGTAGGTAATTTTCAGAGCTATACATGTAACACCAGCCGTGTGAAATCATAACACCTTAAGCTCCAGTTTGTCTATGTTTAAAAACAAACCATAGGTTTTTTTGAATGGCTATGTACATCTTGCATCCTGTTAGACAGAAAAACCGTACTCATTTTTCTTTTCAAATAGGAAAATTCTATAAGGTCTTTTATCTCATTGGGATAATGTAAATAGAAGAATGGAACCTTAAAGCACATTTCTCTTGTCCTACAGACATGGAATCAGAAAGAGCAGCTGTGTGACCAGATATTGACAGCTCTGTATTTTGTATTTACTAATACACTTTAGCTAGTAGGTTTGTAGGTACACTGAAGTTAGCGAGCTCTGTTCATTTAATCCTACTCTGTGATTCAAACAATAGTTTAATGCCCCTCTTGCATAATTCTTGTAGCGTTGGACCAGGGATGTGGTATAATACACCTTGAAGCAGTAATGCAAAGGCAGCAATAGTGCTTAGAAAGACTGCTTCTGGGTAAGCTGCTCAGGATGCAGTAATGAACGTGAACGTATTGTTAAGACTGGAACATAATACAGTATATATTTCAGAGTTCATATACTTACTGTTCTTCATTTGCTAGTAGTTATATGGAGCAAAACTGGTACTACTGTATCCGTTATGTATTGGGGCATACTCTGAGGATCTGGGATTTCCCTCCACGGCGTATTTTGAAAGTATTATTGACACTTCATCCCAGGGTGTTGCTGGTGAATGAGGTGTCAATGCCTGCCGTTAACTATTCTCAATCTGCCATTGCATTGTGCTGATACAGTGCAATGTATATGATAACGTATACATACAGTAAGTATCATTCCTATGCTTTGGGGAGGAGGTGAAAAGAACCGTCTTGGGCAAGAACTAAGTGGAAAAAAACAGAACCTGCAACAGCGAGGAGAATGTGTTTATAAATACTGCGGGGCTTGTGGACTGTGCTCTTGCCATAGTTCAGAGATTTGACACTGATATTACCATTTGGTTAGAAAGATCACACAATAATATCATAAAAAGAATATATTTCATACTCTAATTACAATGGGAAAATTGTTCTTCAACATCTTTGCAATATATTTTGGAAACTTCTTTGTGCTTTTCATGATAAGCAATGTAGGTGGTAATTGTTTCACTGAAGAAACTGGAGAAATTATACTGATACATTCATATAAGTGATGTCTTTGGCAAAGAAACTGCTATTAAATATATAGGACGAAAAGATGATTTTCAGGCTGATTGAAGCTCCACTACTGTGTAACAGTCTTGAACTTTTGATGGTCCTGTATCAATTTTGCAAAGCGTGGGAACAGACAGCATAACGCAGACAGCTCCAGAAAGGTGGTATGCTTTTTAACTTTAAAATTTTGTATTAAATATATTTCTTTTCTTTCAATTTTTCTTATGTTCTGCCTTTGGTATTAAAATTGGGGCCTAAAATGTTGTTGGTAGTCTCAACAGAAAGGCAAATGTACTACTTTTCTTGTGCGTACCCTCATCTCTTTGGATTGTACTTACTAGGTTGTCTTAAAATTGGTTCTCCTTCCTTATGATCTGGGAAGACTGAAGGTAGCAGGTTGATCTGCTTACCTTTGTACAGCTATAAGGCTTTCTTAAGGGGGACGGTTGTAGTCTTTGGACTCATCCCGGACATATTTCTGTACTACTGCAGGTAGGAAGTCCAGCACTGAATCCCCAAAGGTGAAAATAGCCCTGCATCTCAGAAAAAAAATTCCAATTATCACATAATATATATTTGTAACATAAACAATATGCATATTTTTTCTTTTTTTACTAAACTCCACTGAAATTCATTGGAAAACACTCTGTGCATTCTGCCTTATGATAGTTTGGACTGAAAACTTTAATTAGTCTGTAGGGCTTTTTATTATTATTTTATCTTTGTTCGTTATTTTTTTGCTCAGTCTCTGTGGATATTCTGTATTTTCATCATCAAATAACTTGCTGGCTATTTTTGTCAAACAAGAACCCTGAAACCATCACACTGCAGTGCTGAGCCTATCTGCCCGTTCTGTCAACAGGATGAAAGTGAATCTCAAGCTTTTTTAATTACAAGGATAACATGTTCGCTCATCTAATAATGAAGATGGTTAGCAATTTTAAATTTTAATAATCAATTACTGAAAGTAATTCTCCATTAAACCACAAGAGAGCCATTAAATCTCAAAAGATGGAACATGCTGTATGTAACAGTAGCAAAATTTCTATTTTTAAATATCATTAGGGAATATCTGATTTTCATTTCTCTGCTTTTCTTTTACCTTTTTCCTCATGCAGACCATCTCATTTTCAGCAGGAAGACAGCACATGATCTTATAAATAATAAAAGAAAACCCTTGCAAGACTTGATCCAATGTGTGAAATATGTGCTAAAAATCTAATTTGTTTCAATCCAGCATATTTTGACTGAATAATAAGGAAAGTGACTAATTAATATCTTAATACACTGAGGGCTAGGTGGCATGGTGGGCTTGATACACTCTCCTTTCACCTCAGGAGACCTGCTTTCAGATCTTATTGATATTGCAGGTGCTGAACAGTTTGGTGGTTTCTCTCTTGCTGCTGGTATAGCTGCCATCGAAAACCATAAAATTCAGTACTATTGGCAGCTTCAATTATAAGCATGTTGAGAGCTGGAAAGCAAGGATAGTACAGCTCTCGGATAGCTTGGTGTGCTTACATGAAGATGCCTATTCAGTGACAAGCAAGGTGGCAAGTATAAATCAATAGTTGCTTCCAGCAGAAATAAAATAACCCCAAAGCATTGAGAGGGGAGGGAAGCAATAGATTAGTCTCACCTCAGCTGCAAAATGGCTATTTTTCTTTTCAGGGCATTTAAAATTGAGAGCCACAGAAGTGATTTGGAGTGGTTTGTTGATAATGTTGGACTAACTGTTAAAATGTATACTGTTTAAGGATATAATGCTAAAGTATGACAAATGTATACCTTGAGTCACTTTATATGGAGAAAGGACCCGAAGCATCAGTGCTAGTTTGAAGAAAAAAAAAAAAAAGCTCCAAAATGAAAAGATACAAGGGTTAACTTTAAAATGATACTTAGTCTTCAGCAGCCCCACTGATAGTACAGAGCACATGCATTTTTCCAGCAGATAGTAGCGTGTATTAAGACTTGCAAAGTTCAGCTTGATTCTTTGGACCCTATCGCTGCGCCTGGTGGCCCAACATTGGAACAATACACAATTCTGGGACTCTTAACATTAGTTGGCGTCAGTTCCCTGAACTCAGAAGGGAAGGTCTGTGCCTCTGATGGCTTGGCTTAAAGCAGAGAAGCAGAGTCTCATGACATCAACAGAAACTCTATCAATTTTTTCAAAGGAGATGAGATACTTAGGAGCCCCAGCTTTGTTGGAAATAAGGCAGAAGAAGGTTTAAGGTTCTCTCTCTCTCTTTTTTTTTTTTTTTTTTTTTTTTTTTAAAAGCCATAGCTCTGTACCACTGACGCTTGGAAAATTCTTCGCATAGTGTTCTGCTTAGCATAAAGCCTGCTGCTGCAGCCATGATAAGTTTGGTTTAAAACTTGAGGCGGAGGGAATTGTCTTAACATGGGACTCTGCAAAAGACTTAGGGCTATTATCATTGCATTAGATACATCTTGTTCTTAGCTTTGTTTTTTTATTGTTATAGAACAAAATAACTACAGAAAACTGTGGTGGTCTCCTCTCTCTTCTTCTAGAACTTTAGGTTACAGATATAAATTGACTCTTTAGGTAAAGTTTCCACATATCTGAAGGCTTAAGTAAGGTAATAATGGTATGTTTTTCAGCTTTTTTTGTTAGTTTGAACAAATTTTATTCCCTATCTCAAGCTCTTTGATAAGACTGATAAGAAGAAAACTGATATAGCTGCAGGGTTGGAGGGGAGGGACAAACAATCTTTTGAACACAAAGCCATTCTTACTCTCTGAAATAGAAGCAAAAAAACCCCTTCAAAATTAAATATAGGTTGAGAACAATTGCTCTGAGCTTAACTTGATTATGTTCATCAATTAGGCAATTTGAAAGAAAAGGTGATTGGACCTGTGGAGCAAAGGGGAAGTATTAACAAGGAGAGGGGTGACAAGGTCACTAACCTCCATGGCACAGAGAAAGAGACAGATAATTATCATTTGTGGAACATTAAGGCAATATTTGGGAGTAGAAGGTTGGTGAATAAACTGTAATATTCCAAAAAAACATTGTCACTTTGTTTTGCCACTATAGTTGTCACTGTAGAGGCATGAATGTTAGTTCCTGTCTTGTCTCTTACTTGTTTCTTCAGGTCTTCCTCACTTCAGGGCTGAGAAATTAGATATGGAATGGTTCTTTTGTGAAAATTATTCTGCAGTAATTATTAGTATTTCTGTCCCTTTTGTCAGTTCTTTATTTGCATTTAAGTTCACAGTGGTTGTTAGGAATTAGTTAGCTGAAACCATGGACCACTTTGTAAGAGGCATAAATAATTTTAGCAGGGTGTAGTTACGGCAATTAATGTCATCTTCTGTCTTGACTGCTCTGTGATTGCCTGCTTCCATTAGGTAAAGGATAGCTTGTGTTGGGTATTTGATTCCAGTGATGGGTTTTACTTTAGACTCACGGGGTTTGAAGACTAAAAGCAGAATCTTCTACTGTGAAGTGAATTTCTTCTGAGGTGTGATCATCTTCTAGCATAAATTATAATGGCTTAATGTGGGGTTTCAAGGAAGGCTGGCAGATGACAATCTGGGATATAGATGTATTGGGTGCTTCTTTATCTTGAGTATGTACATAGTACATCTTTGAAGGAGCCACATGTCTGCTAGAGGAGCTGGGATAGTCCCAAGTGTCTGGGTTTAAGGAGTATCTGCAAGGTGTTCTTGGGTTGCTTAAGGTGTTCTGAGATCAAGTGAGGTGTTTGAGAGCCTGTCTTTGTCCTCTGGCAATTTTTGATGTGTTTGGAGGCCTGAGGCTTTTGTGGAGTAGGTTTTTCATGTTCTTGCAGCTTGGGTAGACTGTACTTTTGATACTGCTGTTTCAGAAACTGTTGTTAAACTGTTAGAGGGATTACATTATTAATCTTCCAAATTAATCAAATGAAACTTAGTGGTAGCTCACAATTTACAAACAAGTCAAAACACCTGAAGAAGGGCTTCTGTGCTTGGAAACTTGTCTGACATCTCACCATTGTTAAAAATACGATTTTGTGTAGTTTGATTAAAGCTACGTTTCCAAGGAAGGGTCATCTCTTCTACTTACAGCTGTAGAACATCATGAGTACAACAGCACCACTGTCAGCAACCAGAGGTGCATATTTGAAGTCTCAGATCTTCTCCTGAGTGTTTATCCTTGTGCATGAGCTCAGGCAAATTTTGCTTCTGGACATGCTGACTGTAACTGGTAATACCGTGATACTATTAGCGTGCTTAGAGAAATGCTGCGTGCTGTTCTTTGTTTCTTTGTTCGCCACAGCCTTTGTTGTTTAATTCTTCCTATTTTCTTCTTCGGAAATACTTGTCCCTTCTCTCCATGGTATATTTGGCTTGCTTTCTTTTTAGTTTTGCTCAAACTGTACTATTTCTGTCTGATTTTGAATTTTTATGGCACTCTTCAAAATTTGAAATTCATTACATCTAATGTCCTCTATCCTCTGTGCAGCTTCCCTGCTGTCTCTGCTAACCTGGCTGGTGACACAACTGTTGCTCCTTTGATGTCCCCAACCCTGTCCTGCTGTGCTTTCAGTGGTTTCGGCTGTTTCCCTCTCATTGTAGAGTGAAAATAATTTTTCAGAGTACAGAGAGAAGCTTTTAAGTGTAGGCTTACATGTTGCAATGGCATAAACCCTAGAAATACTTAGATATCACACAGATAAGCAGGAACACCACAAAGTTTAACACAGTTTCACATCAGTAAGTGTTGCCCAACCCTTGGCAGTACAATCACATGATCTCCGCAGAGATATTGGTTGTGCAAACTGCCTTCTGACATGCTGCAGGAGGGAATGATTAAATACTTGTTTAATGATGTCTGAATGGAGATGTAACTATTGGCCAAGCAAATCAGCTGCTGTCCAGGACTGCATATGAACTGTGGTATAGAGAGGTTTTCTCATGCCATAGGTAAGCAGTGCAAATTCAGTTTAATTGCAGCTATATGCTAGTGGTGTGTAAATATAGGACGAAACCCCCCCATATGTATAGATACAACAGTTTCAGCTAAACAGGGACAATTTTTTTTTGTTCCTGTGTGACTAGAAAGTCTTCCACTATGAAGAAATAAACTTTCCTAGTATGATTTTCTCCTACTGTGTTCAAAGAGATGGGATTATATTCTGTGTAATAAGCGTGATGGCTGTTAAGAAAAAACATGACCAGAAATCCTCAGAAAGAGAAGTAAAGAAGCTATCTTCAAGAACCTAGGAATTATCTAATTACTCAGGCCAAAGTAGTGGTAAAATCTAGATGTTCTTGCCATCCAGTGCTAGTCACATACAGTAACAAACCAAGAGGAGTTTGGATAAAGAAAAAAATCTTGGGTCAGGTGTATGTGCGTGGGAGGAACTGACTTTTGAAGATGAGTTTAAAAAAAATAATTCTGTTGTAGTCATGCATAGTTTGGCTATGCAAATGAAATATTAGACATGGCAAGGGCTTAAGAGCAAGCAGCAAGAGGGAAGGGGAATCTTCAATATTAGCAAAAGGCTGCAGTTAGGCAAACAGAGATTTGCAGCAAATGTTTCCTGAAAGCATTCCACAATAAAGCTGAAGTTGTGTGTTTCTTTAGTTGTATGCATTTTTTATGTCTTGCTGAAGACTGATGCTACTAGATATTCAGCTGACATAAGACTTCTTTGTGGTATAAGCAGAATTTAAGTAACTTTGGTGATGGTAGGGACAGATTTTGAGGAAGAGTTGGGGAGAAGGGCTGCTTTTGAGGTCCTGGAATGAATGCAGGTGTTAGGGGAAACAGCTTTCTTTACTTTCATCCTCCCAGGATGATCCATCCCTTACCATTTCTTCAGAATGTGTATTAATTATTTTTCCACGAGACACCTTCATTACCTCCACTCCTTACATTCTCTTTGTAAGCATGAGTTCCGGCACCTTCCTGTACTGCTGGGAAGATGGACAGTGATGGCTCTTATTACAGGCAGAGAAAGGGCTCATCCCAACGGGAGCTGTGTGGTAGAAAAATTCCTGGTCCCTACTGCTGCCAGAGTTTGAGGACAGGAATTGCTTTGGTGTGTGACAGCTACCTCTTGCGGCGAAGACTCCAGTGCACGTTCAGTCCCCTCTCTTGGTGAGAACAAGAAGTGATGGCTGTCATGGACTGACCTGGAACTGCTGATACTCATAGTGTTGCAGTGTTTTTTCTCTTACTCCCTCTTTCTTTTTACCCCCCCAAGATTCTGGATTTAATAAATTGCTGGTGTTCTTGCTTATGAAGGTCCAATCTGCACGTAAAATTTCTGAGACAAAATTACAGCCTCTAAAAATTGTTTCTGTTTATTCCTTTTAGTGACTTAATGAAAAGTGCTCACTGAGTTTAGGGGTTCAGGGATCAGATTGTTATATTGTTTTTAAGTCTTCTTGACATTTAAATTTAACTAGAATAATTTACCCTTTTGACAGCTCAGTACTTTCTTTTTCCATGCATACTTGCATAACACACTTCAGGTCTTTTGGACAAGATGCAAATTCAAGGTCCTGACCACCTGTGGTCATTATAGATTTCATGGCACTTTTTTGCAAGAGGAGGAAAGTTAACGCCAATGACCTGGCCAAATTCCAGCTTCAGTAATTACATTCTGCCTTTCTAAAAATATCTTTGCTGTTTTCAAATGGAAAAAATCTACTCTTCATTTTGTTCCCAAAAATACTGCCTCGTGATGCTGACTGCTCTAAAAACCTTCAGTGTGGACCAGACAGGTTTAAGCATGGACTCAGGCAGTCACCATTTGCTTGGCTCTCTCTGGAGCTGTCGACTTTGTGCTAAATACTTGCACACACACAAATAGCTAAAAGGAGTTCTGCGTAATTCATAGTTAAAGTTTGAATCTCAGCATGTAATAGTTCCTTTCATGATGAAAGCATTTCATACCTCAGAGGATTTTTACTATTTGTCTCATGTTTCTTTATGAAGAGTTCAAAGTACTTTCAAGAATGCTTGCTACTCTTCTCTGTAAAGTTTCTAGTTTTTTTTTTTTTTTTTTATGGCCAGAAAAGGAAGAAAAGAATATTTAGGAAATGTTTAGAAATCTAATACTCCTACTTGGACCAGTTCTTGGTCATGTGAACAACCATAAAAATATAATTATGAAGCACCAAATGAGATTCTTGCATGGTCCTTGTATTCACCTATGCTAAAATAAAAATTGTTTCTCTTCAATGTTTCTCTCCAGTATACTGCCTTCCACCAGCCTGTTCCTATTTACTAGATGTGTATTTTGATAAGGCATCTTCTGGAGGCTTGCTTTTGTGGGTAGGGAAAGGATAAGAGTGTAAGAGAAGTGACAAAACTTCTTCATTCAGTTCAGCTTTGTATTTAAACGCAGGCCTAAGTAAACGGCAGAAAGGTCTCTTAATTTAAAATCAAATCCATTCATATATTGAATGTCTTCTGAGCTATGTAGCTAATGATTAGGCACTGAAATGTTTGCACAAGAGTATAGCTGTGTAGCTCTCATGAGCAGAGAGTTGGGGAGAAGTCCACATGGTGTGCTGGGATGTGCCAAGAGGAGTACAGTTCATCTGAAGAACTTGATAAATGTTTCAGAACTTCTCTAACCCAGTTGGTCAAGTTTGTTTTGCCGTTTTGCTAATGAATTCCCTGTACGCTGTAGCCTTATAAATAAAACCAACTTCACCATAAGCTGAAACCACCTCTCTCCTTAAAAACACATACTACAATAAAAATTGAAAGTAATATACCAGGAATAATCTCAAAGTTTGTACTCCATGTGTGTAATCAGTGGAACCTATTGAAATGTTTGGAGACTGCATCTGTGTATTAAAGAAAAAAAATTCCAATCTAAAAATAAGAAAAGAAAAAGCAGATTGTCACATTCTGCAATGCTGGTATAATGATTACTGGACACAAGTATTCAAAAATGCACATGCTATTTCTCTGCATGATCATGGGAAGACATATTTTCTTACTGCCATGACTGCAGTTTTGTTAAGTAAATATTGCAAAACACAACACCACAAACTTTGGAAATGCAGCTTTAGCATTGTTCTGTGTTCAATAATTAAATACAAAATGCAAGAAGTTGCCTTCTTGACTTTCAAATCATACTTTTGCCACATCCAAAATGAAACACAACTGCAGGGTACTAATAAAAGTAGGCATGACTAGGCAAGGTAATTTCCTCCTGCATTAATCTTAAATTCTTTAAGAGTCATCAGAGTTTTATTTCACTGGTTGTGGTTTAAATGGCTGAGCTTAACAACACATTAAAACTTGCACTGGGGAGATCAATTTCAAACAAATGCTCCCTTTGCAGTTGTGCCTGTATGAAGAAAAACAATCTTCTGTTGATCAGAAACTCAGTGTATATTAAACAGCATTCGAAGGAGCCAAGTGACTCTCGTGTATATTTTAATAGGGCTGGATGCTTGATGTCCACTTGTTTTGTTAAGAACAGTTTAATTTTAACAGCAAGCGTTCAGGACAGTATTTCCTTCTGCTCCGAGACTCACAGAGCACAGAATGGATGAGTAGCTGTCAGGGAGCAGGTTGCAAGTAACCACAACCAAAGTCCTGCTGTGCACTAGATCACTCATAAGCAATTTTTTTTCTTGTAAGTGACAGTGTCTAGCTCAGATCCCTAAGAAATCAAACATGCTTTTAATCTGATTTACAAATTTACATCTCTTCCCTTCTGGGCTCCCTTTTGCTGGAGAGTGGTGGGATAGAAAGGGCCCCAATTTAATTTCCTGAATTAAGGACAACCCTTAAAGGGGCTCTTCTCCATGCCCAGTCTCTGTGTTACAGAGGAGATGACCTTATTTATGCTATAGTTGAAAAAAAAAGAGGGCAAGTTAGGATTGTGTCAACCCTTGTTCGTTTCTGTGATCCTAATATGGCTAAACGCTTATCCTAGTCAATGTAAAGAAGGGTAAGGCAACTCTGTTGTGTGACTGTAGGTGTCATCTTATGCCTTGGCATTTGGAGATTACTTAGGTAGTGAAAGTAGCAGGTAAGAATGAATTATTGTAACAACAATCACGCTTCCATTTAAGTAGTCCTAGTGAAATCTTTGCAACTATTTATATCAGGTAAATATAATTACAGTCTAAACGTCCCAATTTCTGAGTTGTGTTATCTGATGTCTGGAAGCAATATTTGAATGAAGCAGCCAAACATAATTAAATTTGACTTCTGTTGTTTAGTGGCAGGTACGTAACTTCGTTTAGTTTAATATGTCAGTGATTTTTAGCAGAAATACTCAAGTATTTTTGGAGGAAACTAAAATAGCTCTTGCTGAGTTTTATGTTGCCTTTTGGCCTTGACCAAGCTAATTTGGTGGCTGCTGGTGCTTACGTGGCAGGTACCTCTGTGACAACAATGTAGATTTACTATCATCAGAGCCATTCTCATCAAGAGGCATGGGATAAAATTTATACAGCTCTTATCCCTGGGAGGGGCTTGCAGCCAGGACTGGGAGGCCTTTTTCCCCTTCTTCAGGTTTGTATTTCATGGATTAGTCTCTCTGCTCTAGGGCTTCCAAGTGTTGTATGTTTTATCAATCACAGGCATCCCTGCTCACCTTGTGCATTCGGATGGCTACGGGCAAAGTCTGTTTATTTTGACTAGTTTCTCATAGGTTAGTAAAGGGTCAATTTGGTGAGCAACAATCAGATGGCTTTATATTTCTCATCTGGATTCCCCACCATGTTAGACATATTTGGCTTTTTCTTTCTAACTTGGATGTAGCACAGTTATTAGAAGAAGGAAGAAGAGAAAGTTCTTCAGGGTCTACCAGATATTATTCCTAGCTGTTAATCCACCATAAGAACTGACTGATTACCTACCATCTGCACCAGATTAGCGATAATCTTACCTTCGTTAACCAAAACGTGCAACATTCCCACCATCTTCTTCCTTTGTTCTGACAGAAGCAAGCATTGCCTCTGCCAGCCTCTAGCGTCCTTAGCAGTTGAAGCTGCTAATTTTTCTGTAACTACAATAAGTCATCAGTGATTATTTTCAGACAACTTTCAAATATGCATATTAGGTAATTAAATTTGCAATAAGTGTCACTCTGCTATGCTAATGTTAAATGTGCAACCCTTTCCTTGTCCTTCTGCATTAAGCCTTTCCTAAGCTGATATGTCAATAACTAATTTTTTCCAGCTGTTCTAGATCAACAGTTATTTTCTGAGCTGTGATGAAAAAAAAAAAAAAAAGCACTCACCTCACTTATACTCTATACAAACGAAATATAGCACCTTCAGAAGTCACTTTATTGTTCTCAGGTGTCATAGTCTAGCTTCTAATATTACTTTTCTCCTTTAGTACCACAAAACACTTAAAGATATAAGATATATGCTTGTATTGCTTCTATTTTGGGCCTTTTGAATCTGTCAAGGTGCAAGACCAACAAACCTTTAACGTAGAAAAGGGTCTTAGATTATTAAAAGACTAACTTGTACCCAGAAAATCTAATAATTGCCAGTAATAAATTTTCAAAAATACAGAAATCAGGGAAGACGGTCACTTTTTTCTCTTCAAATAGTTTCTTAAGAAATAAATTGTTCTTAGTCGGGTTGGGGTGGATCAGAGCTCAATCCTTTCAAAAGGCTGTTTCTGAGGTATTTTGCTCTTTAGATTTCCTGGCATAGGGCTCAGGTTATTCTTACTTTTACTTAATTCTCAGGTCTTATCTTCGAAATGCGAGACTTTAACAGTTGTCCAGGCAGAGAAACAGACTATTCATATTTCATCATTTTTAGTGGCAGACTTTGTATTGTTATGTTAACAGTTGGACTTGATGATCTTGAGTCTTTCTCAACCTAAATGATTCTATGATTCACCAGGATTCTTGCAAATTGCCCTACCTACTTCTGCCATCCCCTCTTAAGTTTCACAGTACAAGTAACACAATATTATTAAAAAAATTATTCCTTTGTCCTTTCTTGCTACAGAATTTTATAGAATATATCTGAGTTGCGATAATTGGAACTGAAGAAGCTTTCCTGGATGAGAAAGAGAAGGTGGGGGGTAACTTCCAGGCACTATGGAGTCAAGCCAAACCCCTGTTTAAATAATCTTCAGAGAGTTTTCTGTGTATCATGCATTCCTCTCACCCCCTGGAAGGAAAGCAAAATAATAATTGTTCTCCCTCTTGACTATGTCTATTTGTGAAAAGCAAACTTAATCTGTTTGTCCTTTACCCCATAGTTCCTAAAACAGCGCCTACTAACACACGCTTGGTAAAACCTGGGATGATCTTAGTAACACATTTTCAGCAGTGGCAGCAGTACTCCCTAAAGATGTCTTTCTTCCCTGTGGCAAGCTTATGGACTGAAGTAGCAACCATGGTACAAATTTCTTTTCAGCCATCAGTGAGAACTCCCTTAAGTGCAACAAAAAAGGTGGGAGCAGATAACTAGACATTTGGCAGAATGAAAACATAAAACAGTTGTTTGCACTTGGTTTACTATATTCTAGAATGATATTCCTTATTGTAAGTGTACATTGTGTATGTTCTAGAAGACTTTCTCTGCATGGAATATGTAACATAGGATGCTACACGTGTTTGCCTATAGAAAGTACATATTATAACTGAAAAAAGAAGTGATCATATATTTCAAGACTGTGTTGTAATACATACGCATCAGGGAGCAGAGCTATCGTAGTGTGTGCAGTCTCAGGCTTTGTCACTTCTTGATTGTGAGTTCTTCCCAGCACAGCCTTAATAGCAAGCACAGCATCCCTGCTAGATGTCAACTTGCTCACCCAACTGGGCTCTGACTTCTTTCATGTGACTCTCTTGATGTAATTACACATAAGGTCATCCCTATGTTTAAAACAAAACAACTTTGAAATAAATATTGCAGCAGAGCAAATTTCTTTCAACAAATCAACAACCTTGACTTGGGGAGTGAAACGTCTGCCATCAAATGACTAAGCCCCACTTAGAGGAGTTTACAACACAAGTTCTGACCACACTTAAATTGGAACAGTGACAAGGTGATTACATGCAGTCTTGATGTCTTCCTCAGTATGGGAAATAGAACATAATAGATTTTTGTGCAGAAAGGTGCCGAATGCCCTAGTTTTTCTGTGTTAATATAATTTAAAGATAGGTATGTGCAGAGAACTGTCTCAAAGGAAAAATTCTTTATAAAGATAGTTTGCTTTGTTATACGTGTTTGGTATGCAGAGGAAGAAAGTCCTTTTTCCCTTCTTCACCTACCAGCTAAAATACAAGAATAAAAAATTCGAGAGTTACTTTTTAAAAATACTGCTGTTATTAGATTTATTAACATGAAGTTAGTTAGCCACAAGACATTCAAGGTGTGGTTTAAAGGGCTTCTAAGTCCTCTGTATAGCCTACACAGTTGTGGGTTTGGACCTGCAGGTATATATGCCCTTATAGCGTCACAGTACAGCTGTTGTGACACTGGATGTAGCAATAACTAACATTTAGGGGCCTCATTTGCAACACAAAACCTCTACTTTGGCTTGTTTGACTGATAGAGATTTACTGATAGCATAAGCCATCAGATTTACTGATCTCTTCTATGCAAAGACACTTATAAGGCAATTATCTGAATTAGTCAATAAGAAATCATGATTACAAGTGGTATTGAAACATTACATTAATTTTTCAGAGCTTGAACATCTACCTCTATGTGGTATTTATAACCGTAATTTATCTCTTGGTGTTTGATCCTTGGAGCTGTTTCTTTACAAAAAACGAAACGGGATATTCCTTTCCTGAAAGTGATTTCTATCCACTGGTAAGAGGTGTTCAGCAGAAGGAGCATCGGTCAGACTGGCAGAGACTTGAACCTCTATCAGGTTCACACCCATATCTCCTTTTTCAGTGAGAGGCCTCACTATGTTATACTATATCTAGGTTGCTTTTCCCCTTCTTTGCAGAAAAGATGTGTTGGCCTGAAGGGAAGAAGCAGGATTCCTGGCTGGAGCGCTCTGCTAGGAAAGGGAAGTCTGTGCTTTGCTCCTTACTCTAGTGGCTGTTTGTATTTTACCCGTTAACTGTTTCATGTAAAGTGCGTGAAATCTTGTTCATGAAAGCAGCTTCCCGGTGGGCTGTATGAATACATGGTCATTCAGTGCTCAAGAATAAGATACTTCTAAGCGTATTTAGAAGCAGAACAAGAGAGTAAGTCTCCATAGTCCAATGACTGTTGTGAAGAGATACCTGCAACTATAAGCTAAGAAAATGAAACCGTATTAGCTGTGGCAATCCTGACTGTGCTAATCATCACATCTCAAGAAAGCTAATATGGTTAGACTACTTCTGGTATCTGAGATGGACTGGGAACCTTATGGGCTATTGCTGGCTTAAGTGTAGGCTGTGTCAAAATGTAGATACTTTGTGCTGTTTCAGACAGTCTTGGAGCATTCAGCATATCTGCACGTGGCCAGAAGTTGTGCTATGGGAAACCTGCATGTTTCTGGACTGGCAGCTGGAGACCAGGAAAAATATTCTAGGATTCCTACAAAAGTACTTGTAATGGGATGCAACTGAATCCTATTCCTGGGCACAGCTTTGGACATCTATGGAATTTGACAAGCATCTAGAGGCTGGCGTGGTTGGATTTCTGAACATGAATCTGCCCAGTCCCACGCTAACCCGGCAAGTAAGTATGTGTGCATGATTCCAGTGAAGTGGAAGGGAAGGCATAGGCTGGGGTTACTGACAGATGGCTGAGCTGCCCCGTGGGGAGGTAGGAGGTATGGATTTGAACCTCGTCAGACAGCAGAGGAAATAGATACCTTACCACAATTTAATAATACACTTGAGCGTACACTCAAAAGTGCCTATTGGGAGTGTCTGAGTTGCAGAACAGATGCTCTCCATGCTGCAACTTGCAGTCTTACTCCCTGATTGTCTGAACCGAACCCTTCTGGATTGACAGTGAACTTAAGGCTCTCTCTGAGGGGACCTCTCCAAGGGGACCGTGCTGAAGACCTCCCTCCAACTCGCAGTCTGAACACAGCCACTCGTGTCTGGGTGCCAGCAGGCACAGGGGAGCGTTGTCTTGCTGAGCGTATGCAGCTAAAATGCTTGAATTATGATACCTGGGGAGTCCTGCTGTGCTGCACCCTCATGTTTTCTATTCTGCGAATATGCATAGTTAGATGGTTTATAGACAGATCAGACACTATTTTTTTTAACCTAGTCTATGCTCAACTTATGTCGCAATGTCTTCATGCACAGAGCATGAAGGTTCTCCTCCTTCTTCAATACATTAGCGTAACGGAATCATAATGTAGTTCAGTGTATGTTCAGTTCATAGAGCAAAAAAGTTATTGCTGTGTGTTTGGCTCCAAACTACTCGGCTGTGATCTCTTTGAAGCGCAGTCAAATCTTCGCTACCTGTATGGAAAGGACTTCACAGGACAAAAGCTCCTGTATCCCTGGCTATTTTGCTGTATATCCCTAGTGCTGTATTGAAATAGAAAGTAATGATATTGTAGTTACAGTTTTTCAGTGAGAATGGGAAGGAATAATAAAGCTGCATTGTAGATTCATGGTAAAATTAAAGATTTAACTCTAAGAAATACAAGCTTTCTATTATACTTTTGTACTGTAGTGACATAAACAAATACTTTTTTCTCAAGCTGAAATCATATAATTTGTATATATTCTCAGGATGATCCCTTTTCTAATTTTTTGTTAAATCAAAGGTGGAAATTATGATGAAGTAAGCTTCAAATGTCTTTTTTTTTAAATTTTTTTCTCCCTAGTACCATATGAACCACTCATTCAGGCAATAGCTATAAATACATAGTGGCAGACAAACTGTACAAATGAACTCAGAGCTATATATATATTTGAGAAAGAAAGAGGTTTTTGCACTGGTTAAAGTAGAAAAAGGAACATGTTCCTGTGATATCAAAATATAGCTTGATTGAAGATATGCACTGGCGTACAAGCACACACAATTACTGCTTGAGCTTATGAAAATGTAGCTCTTAATATCTGTTCTAACCCCCATTAGGAATATTATAGAGTTGCAGTCTGCATCTGTATTGGTTATTTAATGGTGATAGTGCATATTGTAATTGATCTAGATAAAGATGTTAGCATAAAGCATGGCAGATGTGCTTAAACCTTATGTCCCTATGTAGTCATATTGGCCAATGATGGCTTAATTTTTCTCTGAGATAAAATGTGCAGCTCCACGTTGTAGCTTGATGTATCTTTTAAAAGCAAAATTCCTGTGCATCTTTATTTAAAGTGACAGAGTTTTTATCAAAGAATACAGATAATTAAGTGCTGAAACTGAAAACCATCTCCGAGTGAAGAATTCTGGTGATTTTGTGTGTGTGATTGTTTACAGATTTCGTTCTCCATTTGCTCCCAAAGAATACACTTAAACACTCAATCAATGAATAACCTACAGCAGTTTGTTGTAGATTCAATAATGGGGAATGGTGCATTGTACCAGGATAGTCAGATATACCCATAGGGAGTGTCAGTGGTCAAAATGCTTCCATTGCCAGAAGGTAGTCTGAAAATGGTCTAGAAATTCAATACAGCATTGACCCTACATTGTATACATGATCTGCAGTCAGTTTCTCAAGCTTACTTGAAGTTTAAAAAACAGGCATTTTAAGTCTAGGATTCAAAATATATATATATAAAAACATATATTCTGGATTAAAACTATTTTTCTTTCTCTAAAGTTGCAAGGTGAGGAGACGTTTGTTTTGCTCCCCCACCCCGTACGTTCTTGCTGTTTTGTTTTAGCACAAACAGATTTTATGCCAGTGAGGTTTACGAAAATACAGTCTTAGAAAATTTACAGGCAGTTTCCCCCCATGCTTTGTCACGTATCTCTACCTGGTCTGACACCAAAGTTTTTGAAATGCGTAGCGATACCAAATTACAGACAATATGTATGTTGTTAGACTTACTGAAAAGCTTTAGCTCCTGTTGATATCAGAAGCTGTCTTGAGTTATGAAGTTAATAATTCTGCCCATTAATGTAAAAGTTTATTTAAATATTTCAAATTGAAATTAAAAATACGAATGACATTTTAAAATATAAAGAGCATATTATATTTCTTAATTGTTTACCACAGTAGGCAGTTTTTTAATTTGTAAAAGAAAACTAAACCCATTTCCATCTTTGCATATTTTTATTCTCTGGTTTTGTTTTGAATTTTTTTTAGAGTGGGAGTAATAAGTTTTGAGTAATCCTACCTGGTATCCTGCTTACTCCTAATCCCCAAATGGATCCTGTGCTGCAACTTCTTGTATGGAACTCAAACTTCCTGCTAATTAACACATCTCAGCCTTGCTCCAGTTTACCGACCATTCTAGGTAAGTTAGACGCCTTTATTCTGCAATGTGTTTCTTAATTTTTAAATTGTCAGTCTTGCTAAACTAAAGCAAAGGTATGTGTTACATTGCCCTGTGCTTCAGACCGATGCATATTAAAGTGAGCGTTACTACTAAATACTTAGAAAAACAGTCATTAGACTAAGTGCCTTGAGTTATGCATATGACCATAAAGTGAGATTACACCACTTTCAATTTTTAATGTCAGGATTCATATGGTGTCACTGGCTGGTTTTCAGAAAAGAGTGCACAACCCTAGTGCTTGCTTCCCAAATGGAAGTCTAATTGTTCTATTAAAATAGCAGCCATCAACTTTTTGGTTTAATTCAAATTTTTAAAAAGACCTTTGTCCCTTGAGATTGTTTGCCATGATGAAATATTTCAGCTGTATCTTATTTAACAGATGCAAATGTTTTGTAAAAGCAAGAGAGCAAAATAACCTTTCAGCTTTTTCTGAAGCCTAGAAGTGTTTTGTTTTGCCAGCTGTCTATGAAAGTTCAGTGCATAAAAGGTTAGGAGCCTGACTTTTTTCTGTCTTGTATATCTTTGAAAAATTGGTTTATGGCGAGTCATACATCATGTAGCTAAGACATATGGGAATAGTTAAAGATTAAGGTAAATAGACAAATTGAACTGCTTTAAATCATTTTTCCCTGTTTCACTTTTATGAAAGAGCTTATGAACAAAAGTTGACATTAAGCAATCACAATAGGCTATTCTATATATTTTAGACAGTGGTAAAGACTTTAGTGTCAGAAAGTGTTGCATCACTGATGCTTATATCAATTTGATTGGTGTCCAAGTTTTAAAAATGTTACTTTGTCAAGTCATAACCTTTTCTGAGTCTTTCATTTGTCATTGTTTTGATGATTATATCTTTAAAAAAAAAAGCTAAAAAAAAAAAAGAAAAATGTTCTGTGCATTAGGAATCATAAGACTTTTCTTATCAATTGTTTGGATAAAGTTAGCACTTTTTTCATTCTTCTGTAATGTGACTGCTTAGATGTTTTGGTGTAAATGTTTCATTTTAAACACAAATATTAGCAATATCACTCAGGAAGAGTACGTTAGAAAAGCATTTTCATGAAATATCAGAACAGAGTTTGGATTGCAAAGTCATAAATGAGAAGATTTTAGTCGCCATACTCTGGCTGTTATTGACAATAGTATTACCATGAGCTCGGGCCTTCCAGACCAAAAGAAAAAGTGTGAGCTGACAAAGCAAGGTAAGTCAGAGTATGAGCTTGATATAACCGGACAAGTATTTTTGTTCCTCTTTTCACTGGTCCAACAAAATACGGCTATTCTGTAGATACCAAATAACTAAGAGGGAATGGGTCTGTTTTGCCAATTTGTGTTCTTGAGTCTTTGGGAAGGAACTTAAGAAATAAAAAGCAATAGGAATTTGCATTAAAAATGCCATCCACGATTTTAAACTGGTGTTTCCTTTACTTTGTGATTTCAGACCAATTATTTGTGTTTTCATTCGGAAGGGCTGGGAGCTGGGGTGGGTGTTCAAGATGAGTTGACTATATCTAAATATTTCTGTGTAATATAGGAAGCTTTAGGGGCAAGACAACCGAGCTACCAGTAGGAATTTTATTCAGATCCTTGGGGGCAGCTTAACCAAGCAATCTTAAATTAAAACACCAGTTTCTTCTAAATGGAGGCTAAATATAATGATTGTTGTCATGTTTTTACAACTGTTGAGGATAACGTGACAACATAGCTGCATGAAGTTTTACTCCTTTACAGTATTTGCCTGTTATTTCATTGTAGGGAGATTATTGCTACCCATAATTTGTAGGCCTTATATTTTCATTTGTCTAATACTGGTCTTGTAGATAATAGTGAATTGGTTTTATTTTAGCTGTATGCAGTAATACTAAATATGCTAGCAGTTTCTCTGATCGTATTAGAAATTGGTAATTTATATCAATCTGCATGTAAAGCAAAAAATTCTGAATATCTATTCTTTTCTAAAAGGTAATTTTATTTCCAATACAGATGAGGGGCACAATTATATAAATAAAATAAGATTTAAGGCTGGCAATGGTCTTCTCTATAGCAAGGTAATAATATTGCTTTGTAGCTATTTTTAATGGGTCGCATATTATTTTGAATTAGAGGATGTATTTGGACTGTTTCTGTGCACTATGTGTTAACCAGGCACTGATTGTTTTCAGAACCATGGGTATCAAGGCAGCTTTTAGCCTCTGTGGTAGGAAAGTGTGTGTTGCCCAAAATCTATTGCTATCTTCCCTGTCCATTGCATCAGCTAAAAAAACCCACACAACTGAACAAACCCCTACAATGTGAAAATAATTCTTAGGTGAGTTATATTCCTTAAATTAATGGAGAAATGACTCTTTTTGCTTTTCTAGAATAAATTTGGATATTAACCGTGATTATTGAATTACATTGCAATTTTTAAGTTAAAAAGATACATTAGCAAGATTTTCTGGTGAGGCAACTATTCTCTCCCTCTTTTTCTTAATATTGGCTATGGAAAGAGAGCTGGTGAGCTTAGCGGGGCATCCAAATGCAGCTCAGTTTAGGCAGGGGAGCTTTGACATTTCAATCACAAGAGGGAGCTGTTGGAGCTAAAACTACTAGAGGCGCGCACTTCCACATGCCGTTTTAATCAATACTGCTCAGTTCTAAATATTTAATGAAATACATTAACAATTATTAGTTTCCACCATCACACCCTATGACTACCACTGACGTGCATTTTCTAAGAGAAGTATGAAAACAATAATTAAAGCGAATAAACCTATACATTGGTAGCAATATATTTGGCGTGTGTGGGAACAACAGCCAATCTTTTCTCCTTATGTTGGTGACAAGCTTAAATCTGCTTCAAAGCAAACAGTCTTGTCAAGCAGTGAAACATTACTTTTGTTATAGAAACCTTTGTTACTCATTTATGTTGTTGTGTATCAAAAGTCTGTGGGTACAACTTTCCTAGTGGCTCCGGTAGGAAATTGAGCACACACACGAATATCATATGGTGAAGAATGTCAGTTTATATGAAAATTGAAGAATTATCTGTTTTCCCCCTGCAGTTATGCACAAAGGCATCATTGTCAGTTGCCTTTCTTAGACCTTCGCTGCAGGCATGATCAGACTCAAGCAGACAGCTATTTTCCTTTAATTTTCCACAGCAAGCCAGTAATGCTTATGATTATTGAGGAGTCAGGAAAAGTTTAGCTTCATCAAGTGACATGTAGTGTTGCAATTAGTTACTTAAGCACTTCTTATAAAATTTTCTACTACGGTATCCAGCTTGTCAGATGCAGCTAAATATTAGCATCTCGTATTAAACAGGAGAGTAAAAACTCCTAGCAGAAAGCACAGCTGACAGCTCTCAACATGAGCTGAATGATCACTCACAATTGTAATCGATTCTGTAAGTACTGAACACAAACCCCCAGGCAATTGAGGAAAATAGGATGATGAAGGACTGCAAACTAATACGTTACACATCTTCATTGATTAGTCATTGATTAACCATTATTTTTCTGAATGACAAACAGCTAGTGGTAAAGTAACTGAAGCTGATGATTTATTTACATGTTAGACAGAAGATGACTTCTTTATTCAGCTGATCGTGAGCTAATGCGAAATCATAAGGCAGCAACAGTTTTAGAATAAAGGCAGGTTTATAATCTTTTTTGACAGCGTTCCTAGATTCAAAATGATTTTACTGGAAAGAAATTTAACTTTCAAGCAACACATGAAATTCAAATGCGGATCATCTACATGGTACCTGTAGTATAACTACATTTAAAGAGAAGATCATTTTATAGACTTGGTATTTACAACAATATTGATCAGTGTTTATCGAACTTTTAATTTAATTCTCTGTTTTGTTCAGTGCCTTATTGGCAATTAAACACAGCTGCAGAAATGGCAGAATAATGGTTTGTAATATACCTACTATCTTTATTATTCTGAAAATACCTCAAAACCCTAGCTTTGAACACCCCATGGAATTAGGAAACACATAATTAGGAAGCAGTCTATGCATTTGGAGATCAGTTTTTTTCTTTAATACATATCAAACATCTAATTATAATCAGCTCCTACCAATGCAGTATGAAGTAAAACTGATTGCAGTGGAATGTAGCAGGTCAGTTGAAGTGAGGTTTCTGCCAGTCCAGTGGACTTGTGTTGAGAGTCCAGTTGACCTTTTCCCCTTCTGTTTTCTTTTGTACCATGTTTTTTTTTTCCCCTTCCTCCCTTAACCGTGAACAAATATACTCCTAGTGAAGGTAGCGCTTGAATCAGTTTAAGGAAAGCGGCCTATGGCACTCTCTGGTACAGTCCACTTCAGCTATGAAAGCATTGTGGACAATGCCTGTTACTTACTGCTGATGAATCAGTAGAATTCTTCACTTTTCTTTTTTATAGTATTAATTGTGAGGAGCTTTTTGTAAGCACGTGGATATGTTTCTTCATAGGAATTATATCCTAACTTAACAGTAATTAATATAGAGGGCTAGTGATGTGTGATGGGTGTTAACTTGTTATCAGAGAGATTTTCAATGAAAGATGTGTGCTTTCAGGAAATATGAATGTAGAATAACTATTTAAGGGAAATTCATCACCATTGCTGGATTTAAAGGTTAATTATCATATCACATAAAAAAAGAGAGAGATGGTAGTATACTATAGAACTGCAGTTAAAGTGTAAATGTGCTTGATACCACCTCTAATAACTGTTCCATTATTAGACATACAATCGTGCAGTTCTGTTGTCTTCTGGTCTTAATAGTTTTCTAATTCTGTAAATTAATACATTAAAATATCACTACACACTTGGCCAACTCTTAATACATCAAATTCCCTCCCCCTGTTTTGTTGCGAAAACTTTTCATATACCTTTTATCTTCTGTTCGTGTTTTTATGAGAGGCAGGCTTATAAGTGGATAGCAACTGATATCCAGGTGGTGGCTTCTGAACACGTTTAGTATGAACCTCTGCTAAACTGTTAGCTTTACTATTGAAACATTTGTCAACTGGCAGTTTTTACATTAAAAAAAACACACACTAAAACCCCATGCTCTTTACTTTTGTATTTGTAACTTGCTTGCAAAAGAGCTCTGGGGCAGTGGTGAATTTACATCATTATTATTTTTGCCTTTCTGCCAACTGTGTAAAGTTGAACCATTTTGCCTTTTGGGACATCCAGTTGTCCTATAGTTTCAGGACTGTGTTGGACTGGCAGTAGAAGCGTTTTACCAGGCACCAAGTTGCTGCTTGCTAAGCAGTTTTGTGTTATGAGCCCTGAAACAATGGCACATATTGGTTCGACGTGTCTCAATTATAAATCTCTACCTTCTCACGGCTAATCAGCCGTGTGCGTTTCTGGGGAACCTGCAGCACTCCTGCGCTCCCAAGTGCTGCCTCGTCCTGCTCGCTGAGCATTTGCAACTGACTGCAGTGTCTGAAAAGTCTGAAAAATAACAAAAGTCTGAAAAATAGCAAAAGAAAAATAGCTCTTGCAGTAAAACCACAAGGAAAAGCCTCCAGGACAAGGTATGAAAATACACAGTTCCATTCCAGTTACACCTGCACTTTCAATACCTATCTCTGGTTCCCTGTGTAAAAGGGATAAGAAATCCAATGAATCCTTATATAATTTTGTGTGTCATACTCTGTTTGTGTTACCCATTTCAATTGCCAATTAAGGGGACTGTTCGCATGAACAAGAGTGTGATGCGGCCTACTATGTCATGCTGGTACATACTTCATAATTGAGGAAAAGAAAGAAGTATTTTTGATTTTTCTTCTCATTCTTTTGAGTCCAGATATGTTATCACAACTACACATGGGGAATAATATGCCTCAGTGTCTTCAAGCACATTTAATATCTTTAAATTTTTAAATGAAAATGTAGCTGTCAATTTTAAACTAATTTGGATGGACAGCAATAAAATGCAAACCTCACTTCAAATTAGAATTTTCAGTGAGGATTTCTAATGGAAAGTAATTGCTGACAATAGGAAATGACAAATTACTAATTACTTAGTTCAATTAGACTTTTGTGCCTTTGGTCCTAAGTGGCAAGCATACAGCAAATCTTGCACTTTTGTAACAATTAATGACACTAAAACTATTTAAACTGCCAACAGATGTGAGTATGAAGACATGAATTGAAACTTCCTTAATTTACATACTATCCCAATTTTATATCAAGTAAATGGTGTTTAATTTTTATGTTACAATTAAATATCACTGGCATAGTGTAATTTCTGCAGAACTTTTCAGAATAAAATAGTTTTGCTGAAATGCTAGCGCTAATGCTTTTTTTCCTCTTATCACAGCACTATTTATCTTAAAGTGACTCTAAAATATAGAGGGGCGGTGAACGGAATATAATTTTTTAAAAGCTTGTGCTAACAGTTTTCCTAAAGTGGGATGTAGAATTTCATCAACTAGATTACTGCAATGTAAGATTTCAAATTCTGCTTCTAATTATGGGTGAATGCAAAACTTCATCCAGTGTACAGCATTCAGAAGCAGCCGAAATTAATATTTCCTTCTCCGTCTTTATTAAAGTCCTTCCAGAGTTTGTATGTTAGATATTGTTTCTTCATTAACACTATGCCAGTTTATGCCATTTTATAGTAAAGGCTAGATTCTTCATTCTTTCTCACAGTTTGCGCTTTAGCTCTTTTGAATTGCTTTCAAATATGTTTCTGCTGAATATGAGGTGTAGCAGACCATAAATACACTGGAATGGTTTCTGTTCAGTCATTAATATATTTATGCACAGGTATATTTTCCCGGTAAAGTTTGCCATAATTTTTGCGTTTCAAAACTTCTAATATTGGATATGTAAAATTAGATGCCTAAATAAACCTTTTATGCCTTGGGAACTGCTAGCCTCTTTTCAATGTGTTCCATGTGATTGTTAAGATTTCTTTAGGTGTTTAATAGTTCTGAGAACTGGCTACTTCTTTTTTTTTTTTTTTTTTTTTTTTTGATATATTAATACCCAGCTTTGGAAATATTGGTAATATATTTTTAGTCAAGAAAAGAAGGAAAAGATACTAAATTGTGAAGCTATTAATCCAACAAAACTCTGTTTGACTTCACAGATTATTTTGCATAGGCCTATTTCTGACTTCTTCCCTTAGGCAAAACAAAAAGAAAGCTAAAGGCAACATTTAAAGGAATCCATTAATCTAATAGTAATTTATGGTTACTCAATTTTCCAGATTTTCCCTGTCCTTTTGTTTTGTAGCAAGATATAAGGCAGTAGAGGTTATTGTAGCAATGAGTGTTCCTGCTGAAAAGGTGTATAGATAGAAGATAATATTCTCAATATGGGAGAAGAAATAGGAATGTCTTTATAAAATATAAATAAGAAGGTTACAAGAAAATTAAAATGTAGGACCCAAATCAGGAAAGATTTATAGAAGTGCCTACATTTAGTTTCAAGAGTTGTCTTGAAAAAGAGGGTGTTTTGTACGGATCATTGTGCAGGTGTGTAATTTTGTTTTACAAAAGCGTCTAAGTACTGATAATGTTACAACGGCCTTAATGCAGCATACTTCAAGACAGACTAAGTATGAGACTGAATCTACTATTATGGCATTTCTTCCTCGATGTGCTTTTATCTAGGGTCTTTGCAAATGGCTGCTGATTGATCATTGCTTTCCTCAGTCTTCTCACAATTTATGTAGTACTGCAAACAAAATAATATAATAACATTCTCCTTGATTTGAAATATTAGGTGGCAGAAAAGCTGAACCGAATAGATGTAGAGTGTGTATATTACACGAGGGTTATAACCACACAACCGTATACTTTAAGAACAAGCTCTTCACCTGGATTATGTTAGTACGGTTTTGTTGTTAGTAGAGATGCTTCAACGTACATCACTTTAGTCTAGCAATTTCTGTTAAGCTTTACTGTGTTATAATCATCTAAAAAGCAACCACACAGCATAGGCGGTCTGTGAAACTCCTGGCAAAAGGATTTCTGTAAGTGCGTTTCCCCAAGAGATTTGTCTTGGTGTTTGCGTTTGTGGTTTTTTTTTTTTTTGGTTTGATGTTTTTTTGTTCGTGTTCGATTTTTTTTTTTTTTTTTTTTTTTTTGGTGTGTGTGTGTATGTGTTTTTTACTTTATTTAATTCCTAAATTTCCAGTAATTAGGGCAATTATACTATTACTTGAGAACAAACAGAGATGATAACTGAATTGAATTGACAGCAGTAGTTTTGGACAAACCTATGTTGTTTCACCACAGCTGTAGTTTTCTCTTCCCAAAAGCTCAGTGAACTTTAGAGCTAGAAATATAAGAGAGACTATACCTCATAATAGAGGAGAAAGGAAAAGCTTAGGCAGGGGGTAGGAAGCCTGGGCAGGGACAGAGGAAAGAAAGACTTTCACAAATCAGAAAGGGAAAAAAAATGTGGCATTGGTATTGTGCTTAGAAAGAGATAATGTGGAAAAGAGGTGAGAGCAGGGACAGAAGTATACCTGGAGCAAGAAGGATAGAAAAAAAGAAGTGGCCTAATTAGAAGAAAAAATAGAGAGACAGATGATGGGGGGAAGCAAAAGAAGGGTCAAAGATACCAGGCAAAAAAAATAATGAAGCGAAGGAAAATTAGCAGGACAGATATAAGGCTAAGAACATGGTGTCTTCATTCACGCCACAATGAGTCATAAGAGTAGAATGTTTAGGCTGATTTAATCATCCGCGGAGTGTATAATTTCCTTTACAGCTCCATCATAATTATTAAGGCACTGGCAACAGACGAAATGTGCAATTCTTGATTGTTTGGACTACTGAGGAAAATGAGGATGAAAAGGACAAAAGGCAAGAATACAAATGTATTTATGTTTAGTTGTAGTTTGGATGAAATGTATGGATGTAAGTGTACATACAAGTTACAGGAAGAGGTACATGTATCTCTAGCGATATATTAATGTGAAAGCTAATTTTCTAATGACAGTGTTGTGTCAACTGAAAAGTACCGAGAGAATAATAATTCACTTCAGTGGCAATATAATGTTTTGGTAATAAAACAAACTTAGTAAAGTTAATTTTCTGACACGGACTAATAGTATTAGTGTTGTAAGCATTTCCTTTAGCAAAATATTAAGTTTTTTAATGATAAAAAGTTATTTTTATAGGAATTGGGAAATGCCAACTCCAACAGTCCTTTAGGATTTAATAAGAAAATAAAAACCACTCAAAATTGGCATACTTTCTCAGCCTCTGCGTCCCAGAATATTTCAAAATGACATTTGCCATTATAGAAACTCTTAGTTGTCTGACATGATTATTCTGATGTACTTTCCTCCAAAGTGAAAAACAATATGAATGAATTTGTACCATGCCCCTATCAGATAATTTTCTCTTATCATGGTGGTGAAGGCTAAAAGTACAGGATAATGCTGTAAATATTTTCTAGCATAAGGAAGTAGCTATGCTGCTAGTCTAACAGTTGGTGTATTATTCTTCATCATGGGAATTATGTGTTTCCATTTTATTTTTTAAGACTAATGACTTTTTACCAGAGTAAATCTACTGGTAATTTCTGGTAAAGGTACATCTCATCCTGTTTTTAATTTTATTTTTTTATTCACTGCCAGAGCTTCTACTCTTCCAGCGTTTCTGAACATGTAAACAAGCTGCCCCCCCTCCCCTTTATTTTTTTTAAAGAGAGCAAATCTGAAGTCTGAAAAGAAAAATTGGTATCATTTAGAACTAAGACCCTGATTCAGCAAAAATCAGCTTGACTTGTGCACTGGGCAAGGCCGCTGAAGTCATGAACAATTGTTTTTCATAGCTACACGTGCAATGGAAGACAGATGGCTGTATTGCTAAGAGAGGTTCAGACATCTTAAATATGCTTAAATAAAATGCTTGTTTAGACTTTTTCAGACATGTAATAGCATTGAATAATGGTTCGTTATTAGCAACATTTTTTTTTTCAGATTGACAGTTGTTTATACCTATATTATGTTTGGTATATTTGTCAATTGCATTTGTTAATGAATGAAAACTGTTAGATTTCATGCATTTGTTTAAAAAAATGCTATGAGGGATTATACTATTCAGAAAAAAGTGCAGCTACCAAATGAAAATGTGAAAAAAGGGCAAAATGTGGTATATTCCTCAACCATATTAAGGATAAAGCACTGCCATAAGTAAAAGACAAAAATCCATATAAAACTTAGAAGAAAGTAACTGCTCCTTTTAAAGTATAACTGTATAGGAGAAGAATAGTGGACTAAAGCAAACAACAATCTATTGGAATAAACAAAGTAAGGAGGAGATGCTTTTAGAATCAATAGATAGGTTTTAGAGGGAAAAAAAAGTGTGTTTTTCTTTTTTCCTCTTCTGACTAAGGTAGAGGAAGAGAAAAAAACTAGTAAGCTGTTATTGCTGATGGCTGGAAGCTGGCGTACCAATACAATCAGAGAAAATGTGCATTATAGGTATAGATTTTGTTGTTGTTTTGTAGTGGATCTGCTGCTGCTGTGGACAAAGTATATAAAGCCAAATGCTTTTTTAAAGAAAACAGGGTATAGAGGATATTAATGCATGGAAAAGATTACGGATATTTTACTGTCTTCATACATATATCTTGACTGACTAGACTGTAGGCAAGGGCTAAAATAGGGATACCTGATTTTTGGCTTATCACACAGCACTGACCCTTGGAAATGAAGTACCAATGTGACATTTATGTTGGCTGATGTCTGGAGCTGTTGTGACTAAAAATTTTACCTCGTTACTGTAGTACTGGAGAAATAAACCAATGACTACTGTAAAGCAGACTAAGCAAATGAGTTTTGAAGTTAGTCATCCACAAAAGGTCAGTCGAGTTCCCACTTGGCAATGCCTGTTTTGGCAAAATAAAGCAAACCAGAAACTCATATACGCTTTTCTTCCTAAACTTTTTCCATTAATTACAGAATCACAGAATCACAAAATGGTAGGGCTTGGAAGGGACCTCTGGAGGTCTTCTAGTCCAACCCCCCTGCCAGAGCAGGGTCACCCAGAGAGGTTGCACAGGAACGCGTCCAGGCGGGGTTTGAATGTCTCCAGAGTTGGAGGCTCCACCACCTCTCTGGGCAGCCTGTGCCAGGGCTCTGCCACCCTCACAGTAAAGAAGCTCCTTCTTATGTTTAGATGGAACTTCCTATGCTCAAGTTTGTGCCCATTATCTCTTGTCCTGTCACTGGGCACCACCGAAAAAAGACTGGCCCCATCCTCCTGACACCCACCCTTTAAGTATTTATAAGCATTGATAAGATCCCAGTTGTCTTTTTTGCAGACTGAAAAGACCTAAATCCCTCAGCCTTTCTTCATAAAGAGAGATGTTCCAGCCCCCTAATCATCTTGGTAGCCCTTTGCTGCACCCTCTCCAGCAGTTCCCTGTCCTTCAACTGGGGAGCCCAGAACTGGACATATGGGGAAACATACAGATATGAACAGAAAATGATCCACTTCATATTAGATTCTCAAATAGCCATTATTGTCAGACTAAAGCAGTCAAAAACCAGTTATTTCCAAAATCATGAACTTGTCTTATCTCTTGATGTTTGTGATGATAATTTTATGGTAGTGTGTTTTTATTTAACTTTAATTTGCTAAGTTTATATTACCCTGTCTTTTTCTTTTTTCATTTTTTTGTAAGCAAGAATGGAGTTTAGAAGCAGAATTTTCAGAAAAAAACCCAGTCTGTTTCACGAGCTTAATGCTAGGAGCACTAGACATGGCAATGCTGAAAGTCTGTGCCTCTTGATGTGGTACATACTGCAACTCATCACGAGCAAGTAAGAGTGAGTAAAGCTTCTTAAGTCTGGGCTGTGCTTTTCTAAAGAGCATTGCCTACTGACATCCCAGAGAGCTGGAATCAGCTGTCAGGCTGCCTCAGAGCCTTATGGCCCTACCAGAAAAGTGGATTTGTGTGGCATTAAGTTGCTCTTGCCCCCATTAGGTTGCATCACTACTGCAGCCAAAACCTGCTTTTAAACTTCTCTTGTGTTTGATCCCCTGACTTACGTCCTCTCACTGTTGTAAATTGCTTCTTTGGGGGAAGGAGAGGGGCTGGCCGTGTCTGTATCGTACTTAGTAACAGGTAGGGTCCACTTCCTTCAGTGATGTGTGTGTTTGGTTGTTTTTTCTTTTTTTTTCTTCCTTTTTTTTCTTTTTTTTTCCCCTTCTGAAAAAGAAGTCTGGTACAGTAACCTCTTTTCCTTTGTTTTGTTGCAGAGAAATACCAATTAATAGATTTAGAAATCACTTAAATTGCAGAGAATGAGTGAGCTTCTGTTTTTAACTTGAAAAAATCTAGTCTAACATTGTCAGCAAATGGACATTTCAGGAATTAGTTCATCTGACTGTCTTGCTACAACTCGAGGCCAGGTTCTGCTCCTCGTTCTGCTAGAGAAAGTTTGATGCAAGTCTTTGGATATCCATCACCCCTGGGGATTTAACATGGGAACAACAAGGTAGAGCTGAGGAAGAATTAGGCCCTTACCCTGAGATAGTCTGTGCATGGTGTCTGTGTCCTGTTACTTCCCAAAGTTTGATGGGTCTTGGTAGAAAGAAGCAGCTTCTGGCACCTGTTTCTTCCTCTTTCTTCTCTTTCCTTCTTCATCCCCGCTTCCAAAAAATCCCCACATCCTTTCATTACAAATACTCATAAGCAAAAGACAATCCTTCCTTGGTTTTCATCACATATTATGTTCCCTGGATGTATCTGTCTTGTTTTGCTGGGAAGGGTTGGCTCATGAAGGGTCTTTTCCAATCTAAATCATTCTATGTTTCCATGAAAAGGCTAGAAAATGGAGAAGCAACAAGGCCTTATATTAGGCTGCAAAGAGAAGCATCTGTTACGTTCCCACATTTTTCAAACATTTTTTTCCTCTCAAAGATGAGATAGCTTTAGGACCTACAGCCTGTCACTGAAATCTACCTTTTGTACCGGAGGAGCGTGAGTGCTGGTACCCCCGAGCCCGGGGGAGAGCAGCTCTGTATCTCGGCGTGGTACAAGTGGTCTTTTCAGTTTTTCGAGATTCTTGCTTAGTCATGAAAGGTAATTTAACTCTGACTTTAGTACGATCCACAGGGTTTTGGCAGTAGTCTATTGATTTTTGTGTTTTATTTTTTATTTACCTCTCTGAATTCCATATGGCTTTCGATTTAGTTGTACTGGAAAAGGACAAAGAAAAATCCCACTCTGGTATGTCAAAAACTACACTTTGACTCAATAGGGAATGATAAGGGGTGAAAGACATTTTTCTACGGGCTTACAGAACGCTGTAGCTGTTTCAATAATTCACGTACCATCGGTGTTTATAAACCATTGTCCTGTACCAGGACACGTATTGTTTACAACTGGAAAGGAAAGGACAGATCCTGCCCCCATGAACTCACTGTCTCCCCATTTGCCTCCTATAGTCAGAGAGTTCCTTAACTTTCAGTTATTGATCTGTTCGTTCATTCTAGCTTATATTAATTTTAAAACTGAAAAAAAATTTATTTTTTTTTTCCTTCCTGAGCAGGCTGCTCATTTTCTTTCAGGACTTGTTGTCCTTCCTCTGTTACTGAAACAGCTTTTGGTTTCCAGGCTAGCTAGCTGAAAGACTGTTTGTGGCTATAAAAGAGCCAAACTGGGGCTCAGTACATGGATCTGAGGAGGATTACTAAGGATTCTAGGGCATTTTGCTTCTGTCCAAAATTACTTTAAGGCAAAGGTGTCAGATAGCTTGGCTGTGTCTGATGGATCAAGGGGACGGAGTGAGAGTGAGAAAGAGAGGTGAAAGGGATAAGGAACGGATTGAGGACAAAAGGAAGATCAGAAAGCAGTCTGGGTAGTGAAGGGAAAGACAGGAACAATATCTTACTTGTGAACTTCTATTTCTAACTCTTTGAATACCAAAGGTGATCGAGAGCATTTTTTCAGACATATTGACACAAGCTGGAGACACGTGGCTGATTGTGAATCATCTACATAATTTTAAAATTACTTTATTTGACAGATTTTAAAAGTAGGAAGCTGTATATTCTTATTTTGAGTCATAAATAAAAATGAATCAAGTGTTTTTCACTGTGGGTCTTTCTCTCAATTGCATTCATTTTGACAATTCTGGCAGTAGCTGTTCAAGAAACATTCAAACCCACAATAATCAATGTTGGAGGTCAGGACTGTGGCGTGTTTGCAGAGCTGTGTGTGAAGAGGAGCATCCTGATGGCGCTGTGCCTGGCCGTGGCTGCTGAACAGTCTGGCTGCCGTGAGCCCCAGTACCTGGCATGCCCTCTGCCTGGCACTGGGCGCTTGGGTTAAAGTCATCTGGGAAGCTGCTACCAGGGCTTCTGCACCGTAATGCTGATGTCTCTGGATCTCGCTTCCTAGCTTTGGTTACCAGTATCTAGTACTGTGGCCTTCAGGACATGGCATATAATTCTCTGGGTTTTTTTGCAGAAGCAGGACTTGAATAATTTTGCAAAAGCACAAGCACGAGTCACAGGGTTGTGAAGTCTCCCCCAGCTTCTCCTTCTTTGAATAAAACCAAGACATTAGCGTTCTGGTGTAAGTGTGCATGCAAAGGCATAGCCATAGGCAAATAACCAAATGTGAGAAGTATGACCAGTTTCATCATCTCACTGCCCATCTATGGATATACAGCCAGAAGAGAAGGTAAATTTTTGTCTAGGCACAAGAATGAACTCCTATGCATCTAGGTGTGCTACTATAGTTAGTTCACCTGTGACAGAGAATGATGCTGATAGTCATGGAGATGGTAATGGAAAAGCCATAGTTATATCTAACTATTTTTAGTGCTTAGATACCAGGGCGCCTTAGAAACACCTAAAAGGTGTAGATAGAGTGAGTCAACAAGAACCAGCCTCCTAGATATGAGTGTTTACAGCACCTTGGGAAGAGGAATGTGGACTTTGATATGGTGGGCCAAATTTTGTCCTTGTGTCTTTTAGATTTGGCCTATGTATTTGCTATTCTCTGTGTATTTTGCTAATTGAACTTAGACATGTATGTTTTTCCCCTCTGTCAGCCTATAATCGTATATCCCTTTCTTAATCTTCTTCTAAACTAAAAAGCAGGGCAAAGAAATTCGTATGGTAGGAGTTTTACTGCATTCTCAACTTCCAGCGTTTTGTCTGAAGTGTATGAAGTTATTGTGCAATCCAGAATTTTTGCTTGTAGAAGAAGGTGATAAAACACACCAGAATTTTTGAAGAACAACTTTTATTTTTAGCAGGGAAAATAACACTGGGGGAAACAGCAACCCATACAAACCAGCAGACTAAAATTATGTTATCTGCGTTTGTAGGAATGTATAGATTAAAGTGATAAAGAAGTCCTGGTGGAAAAATAATGAAGATACCAGTAAACTATACTTTCAGAATGAAATGGTCCTTTCCAGTGAAGGCCTGTATGATCCAAATTTGGTCACATTTGGCTCATAGCTACCCAGGATGCATATGAATTTATATCAGAATTAGATTTTTGGGGGAGGGAACAAGCCCCACGTCAGTCTCTGAAACCTGGTAAAACTCTCTACTGAGAGAGTTATGTATATATATAAATTACATATGCACATATATTTATACCTTCTTGTGTTTGGTTGATTTACTGGCAAAAAATTGAGATCAAAGTGATACAATGAAGAAAGCTGGGCATAGTTTTTTAAACAATTTTTTGTTCAATCCCTTATATTTTGTCAAACTGCAGTTTCATTGCTGGATAATATGGTAAAAAGATTCATTGTAAGGGTTACCTAACAACATTGGTGGTGTTGATGAATAGTTGCAATTAATACATTCCCTTAATTAGTCTGATACCCAGAAGATGCACCTGGCAGGTCATTTTAATACTACAATTGATTTATTGCTGCTAGAAATTATTTTACCAGCTATCTTCAGAGAGCACAATTAGAGAGGATTTCAGTTTTTTTATGCATTTTCACTGAGGAATAAACATAAAAGGTCTATGTAATTCAGAACAAAGCAGCTATAATGTACTAATGGTTTATGGATTTTATTAATATTCAGCTAACATTAGAGGCAATTTTAGAGAATAGCAACCTATTTTCTATATGAAGTATTCCATTTTTAGTATTTGAGTGCTTTATTTAAAAAACAAAATCAAACCATGATATTTTAAATGAGTTGCTATTATTGTATATAGGAAATCTCATAAATGGGGTAACAGTAAGAATATATCGATAGATGTGTATTTGCGCTTTGTGCTGTGTGTGATATATGTGTCAGATGCAGTGAGATTCGGGAAAAAATATAAATTATGTACTATTTTTGAATCTTGATGAAGTCCTAAACAAAGAAATGTTTTTCTGAGGTTACTATAACAATGTAATTAAATCAGTGTCAGCTTAGCCCTTCATAAAAGTATCAACTTCTATTTTCATATTTTTAAGTCTGTTTTTGATATTGATCTTGAAATTAGCCTGTTCTGCCATTTTCCCCCCTGACCTTACTGTGTTTTGCTCCATTTCTAGTGCTGCAGCAGGCAGCATGGCTGCCTTTTGTTAGCTCCTCTGTGCACTAATATCACCGACACTATTGTGGTAACATCCAGCAGGGTCCCTTTCTACATCTTAGAACAAAAGGTTGTTTCTTCAGTAGCAACCTATTAATTCCTAGATGCTTAGAAATTACTTTTTTTCATCTAGTTTCCAAGTGACAAAGTGTTTTCTCTTGATGGGGGAGCCGGGGTGTAACTTCAGGGTTTGGGCAAGAAACCTAGCTGTATATTGATTGCATGAACAAAGTTTCAAATAAAATCATGGGGAATTTGTCCATGCAACGAATGCAAGATTGCCCTTTATGTTTTAGGCTAATCTTGATTCACCTGAGCTTTGCCTGTCCTCAATGCCTTTGGCTCTCTCTGGGAACTGAAGGGCCAAACCTGATGAGCAGAGTGCATCTCCATGATCCTTAACACAGGGGTATGCTGTGCGGACACAAGCTGTTCTCTCAGCCTTGGCATCTTGAATTGAGGGATCTGGATTTGGAACTGAAGTTCTGTTTTTTCAAATTAGTGCACTAGTAGAATAACTTTTGACCCTGCAATAAACATGTGAGAAAATAATTATAGTTCAGTATTTATGGGTGGTATTTAGCCTCATGTGTTATTTCGCATCACTCCAGAGTGCATACAAGGCATCACGTAGAACAAATAAGAAACCATTCCCCTTCACTGTTGAATCTTCTGATCTATTTTCAATGTGAGCCAAAAAATGGCATAGAGCTCTAAAATAAAGTAGGAAATTGCTGCTAAACAAGGACATTATTTTTACCACAGTTAAGACCTGACTTAATTCTCCCTGAAATCAAGGTCCAAGCCTGGGATCTCTGTTCTGAGATGATGTAGCCCAGCATGCTGGAATTTATCTCTTATGGTGACTAAAATGTTCTGGGCGCATATGTGCATTGTTTTTCACTACAGTTATTAGTGAAGAGTGCTTGATTTATAATCTGCTAGCAGCTTTGCAGGCAACCTGTCTGAGGGGCCAGGTGAATACAGTGGGTGAAATGGGGAGACGTCTTGGTAGAAACATGGGTTTGAACAACTGATAGGTGAAGTAAGAGGGCGGTTTGGGGATGATATTAAAAATGTGATAGCAAGAGATTACCTACATCACGCCTCCTAGACAATGTGAAGACTTTCAAGCGCTATGTCTTGGGATGGGGGATGGGTGGAAACATTCAGAGTTCTACCTGTGTCACAACTGGATCACCAGGACCATCCACAGTCCGTTTTTCTTGAGACTCAGTAGGAGGGAAATGCTCTGCATTCATCGGGGAGTCCAGAGTAGATGAAGATGCAGTGATCATTGATTACGAGTGACTTCTAGGAGTTTCTGCTAAACAGAAATCACTTCCTTTCTGTTTAGGTGACAAGGAAGCTGAAGTATATTAGAAACACTCTGGAATAATAAGGTCAGGGTATGAATGCTGCATATAGGCATAGGTAAAAGTTGAAAGAGAATTAAAAAATGAGTTGGGTTATAAGCTAAAGTAGCAGGGAGATAATACCTATGGATGATTTTTTTTTTAACCAAAAATTCTACTGGGGTCTTTGTTTTTATTTTCTTTTTCTTCTTTTTTCCAGCTGAAATTCTCATTAGATTTGATACCAAAGGTGTAACACAAAGCCCTTGGATGCCGTATTAGTCTGGAGGCTGTTGAAAACTGTCTCAACAAATATTTCTGTTGTTAAAATACTGTCCAATCCTTTAACCTTTGTGGAGGACCCAGGGGTTTTCCTATAATTAGGACTTAAACCAATTGATCAGAAATACTGTATAACGGAGTGTAAATATAATTTAACTTTAGTTTTTCAAGGCCTAAAATTACTTAATTAAAGAATGCAGTGAGTATGAAAAAGTATAAAACAATAACAACAACTTCAAAATAAAATCATTCGGAATACTTAATATAGAACAAAAAGAACACAAATATTTCCAGTTGCAAAGTTAAAGTCAACATACGTGTGTTTTCTTTTTTTTTTTTTTTTTCTCAGGGATTTTAGTGAAGATTTACAATTATCATAGGACTTGGTGCAGTTTGTTTGCTCCCCACAAAAGCAGAGATGATTTTTATTGACCAATCTTTGATCCAAGAGATTAAAGAAAGTACTGCAAGAGCAGTGAAAAGGATAACACCATGGGGGTCAATAGGCTTACTGCTACTTGGAAATGAAAGTGAAGCATTCCATTGGGAGAGGGGGTAATTTAGCATTCATACTGGGAACTTGAGAGTTTTCCCTTTCCTTTTTTTTTTTAAGGAAAAAAAATTATTCATCTTACTTACAGGTTTCTCTGTGACTTAATACCATGGCCATAATATGAGGTCATTTAGAGGGCACTAGATTCACCAACATAATTCTGCACAATGCTTTTTAGCCCAAATGGCTTGGCTGTCACACACTCGCACTCTTGATTGAAATGTTTCTGGGAGACTTTTGGAATGCAGTCTGAGGGCTTAGTGACTCAATATTTTCAACATGAATACATTTCCTATCTCATAGAAAGTTTCTATGAACTACTGCAGAGTTAATGTGTCTTTCTGTTGTTTCTTGAAGCGCTGTGAACTTTACACAAATCTGGTAAAATTGCATGAGTCAAAATGAAATGAAAGTCCTCGCTTGATACAGTTTTATTTTTTTATGGCACCATCATCATCATCATGGCCTTTCTTTGTGAGGGTATCAAAATGCCTGCTGAAAAGAAAATTTTTCTTTCTTGAAATAGCCATTAATATTCCTTTCCCCTGATGTGTGTTGTTTTGCCTTTTGTGATGTGGGGGTTTTTTTTGTGTTTTGTTTTGTTTTGTTTTATTTCTCTCTTGTCCAGGCGGTAAGATTTTTGTCTTCTCTTTCAATGCAGAGAATAAGTGCAGGAAGAACAACAGCTGGTATGACTTTGATTGGGGATGCGCTGAAGTGCCTTTGTTTACAGAATATTCAGAGACACATGAGGCCTGGCAGAGTACTTGTGTCATGCTTCTTCCTGTCTTTGAAAAATTGCCAAAGACATCTGAGTGAAATTGGCCAGTTGTATATATTTTGCTGTTTGCCAGAGACAGGTTTGGAGGCATTTTAATATTTTATTTGATTTCCTGCAGGTAAATAGTAAATAATTATCAACTAATTTTTAAGAGGGAAGGGGGCTCCAAAAATTCTTAGAAAGCTTCTCGCGTCCTATGATTCTATGCAAGATAGTACTTAAAGAACACATCAAATAATTTCACCCAGGAGAGTGATTTTCTTTGTCGCAAGGAATATTCATAGTTGATTTACAGGGTCACAGCTTGTGAAACTTGGTTTTTCTGATGGTGCAATGTGAGGTAAACATTCCTTTACTCCAAAATCAGAAAGTGCCTGTCTCTGCTTCTAAGAGTCTCTCAAAACACTAATGAAGAGGTAATCCTACCAAGAGCAATAGCAGAATGCCCATCGACTTAATTGAGACTATTTTTTCTTTTTTTTTTTTTTTTTCCTATGAATTTCCTAAAGACTAGTGGCTTTGGGTACTTTAGTTGTCATATGAGAATTAGACTTAAACTGATTATTAAAATTCATGAAGTATCTATATAAAATGACTATTCTGTATACTGTCAGGCAATGTGGTTTTTTTAGAGTTCATTTATTATTTGCAAGTGGTTGTTGGCAACATTAGTTAGGTTTTTGAAACTCTGAGCCATGATTTTATGTACCTGGATCACACCAGGTTTTCTAGAAAATCTCACCAGCCCTGCTGTTATTCACTACTTGGTCATGGCTGGGTGTGGGTTTTCTGGGGTTTTATTTTGCTTGTTTTTGTGTGCCTGGCCTTGACTATTCAGGAAATTGTAGTTCTCAATTTTGTTAATAAGCACAGATGTAGCAAAGTGTTTCCAATTAGAGCATGAAGAGAAACTCAAGCTTTCTGAAAGTTTACAAGATTTATTTACTCCCTTGTCCTTTATTAATTTTTAGATTCAGTGCTCCAAACTTGCACTGCTCCTGATTCTTTTCCTTTACAGTAACTTGCATGTTTTCTATCTCTTAGCTGTGGAAATGGGCTGCTATACTATTGTTCATAGAAGATGTGGCTGACTTCCATCCTTTCTTCTGCTCCTCTGATCTCGCAATATTTGGGGTTTTTTTGGTTTGGTTTTTTTTTTATTTGGGGGAGGGAGGCAGAGGGAAGGAAGGGGGGATTGGTTCTTTTCTTTCTGAAAGCCTCATCTTCTATAGGAATGGGATTATATGTGAACAATCAGCTTTCATTTTTTTTAATGGTAGAAGAGTAAAACCTAAAAACGTAGACTTGACTGAACTCTAAAGCTTAAGAAACTGGAAGACAAATAGAATGAATCCCAAATGCGCTATGGAAAAACAAAGCCCTTTTGATATGGAAGGACCTACCTTTTTAATGCTGCTCTCTTGGGGTGATGTTCAGTGAATCTAGCACCATTGCACGGTGGTATATTCAGGAGTAGGATATAAAGAAAGGCCCCTAGTGTAGCAACAAAGATTACGGGTTTTACTAGTAATGACTTAAAAATGAAATAACTTCTGTACTCAATGCTGCTTTTGGGTATAGTGGACAGGAAGTGGTATTAACTTTTGTGTGCCCTGAAATCGTAATATTTTCTCTGCAAGCTAAGGGTTTTTTAGAAAGGTTTTTTTTTTGTTTTGGTGTTGTAGGTTTTTTTTGTTTGGTTTTTTTTTGGTTTTTTTTTTTTTTTTTTCAAATTGGAGAGAAGCTGTGTATGAAAGCTTGCAAAACAACTATGCAAAATTTCTGCTGTGTTCACAATTAAGTGAGATGTTCTTATGATTATTCGTTTCTTGCAGTGGCTGTTGTCAACATTATCCGTGTTCCTGAAATTCTAGTGTGATCAACAGACATTTTAAAAGAGAAAGGAAAATAAAAAAAAATAAAAATACATAGCACAGATTTTTCTGCGTAATGTTATTGGGTTTTAATTTTGCAGCTCAGTTTTGTCATAGAGTAACTTAACTGCTAATCTCAGACTTGTGCAAAAATAAATGTAGCAAAATGCAGCTTGTTTTGGAACTAAGACACATATGTCTTCCTTGCCAGCAGTGTGCAGGGTTTTGGCTACAGCAGACTGAAGGATACGCCCACCTTTATAAAAAACTTCCCTTCTTGTTTTCCAATTCAAAACTCAATGACTGATTTTAGCAGGACAGAAAAGCGAGAAAAACGTTAAATTGAGCTAACTGAACATTGTCAGAAATTGTGAAAGACATAGAAAGTAGGTTAAGGACATCACTGAAAACAAGGGGAACAAATGGCAAATATTGCATACTGGAATCCTTCCTCTCTGTTGTTATTACAGTGAAACTTTTGGGTATTGATGGGTTGCTAGTTATAAGCGTCAACAGCAGCGAACTGGGAATTTGTAGTCCAGTCAGTTTTGGTCCTCATCTTTAGACTTTTTTCCACTCAGGAATGAGTATTTAATTTCTTCTTTGTTCTTTTATATTTAATCATTAGATTGTCACCAAAAGTAAATCCTCAAGGGAATGAGAGATACCATAAAAAGGTCAAACCAAAGTGATTAGGACTTATCTTAGAAATGTATACTAATTATTTCAGTTGACATGAAACTCCACAGGCTAAAGTCGGGATTTGGGTGGGGTTTTTTGTTTGGTGATTTTTTTTTTTTTCCTCCCCAGAAACAGAGGAAAAAGGTTTGGATCTCTTATTTTCAGAGGTATTGTTCTTAGAAGCAGGCCTTACTGTTAAGCTTTCCTAAGCTATTTGGCAGTTATGGAGCCATGTGTGTTTGGCAATTTGGTATTCACTTTACTTCAGTAACCCAGGTGCTCAGAAGGTGTTGAGAAATAGAAGAAATATCCTTGAATGACCTGTGGGGTTATGATCTGTTTAATTCTGTCAAATTATAATATAGAAAATATATTGCGGAGTTACCTCAGTGGAGTAGGCATGGGGTGGGGGGGAGAGGAACGTTGCTGCTCATACACTGAGTCCCTTAGGATGTCAACTTCAACCAAATTAAAAAATGTGTGCCAGCCTCAAGTTGGCATGCTTGAGTTCACTTCGCTCCAGTCAATGAGGCACCTTAGCGCAGTAAGCACAATAGAGACAAAGAGATGCCTTGCAACTGACAGAGAGAGAAAAGAGTCTTTTGAGATGAAATGTTAACGTAAGAAGTGAAAATGGTTTGTGGTAGTCTCAAGCTGGCTCTTTTGGGTTGACTTTCCTATAGTTACTGAACTATAGTGCTGTACCTTAACAGAGGAGTCTCAATAAAATTAGAAAGATACCCTAAAAAGGACAGAAGACGAGAGAGAGTAAAAGAGAGAGAGAGAGGGAGAGTTCTTTTGATAAGAAGCTTAACAAAAGTGGAAAAAATGGTTTATGTGAATGCTAGTTTTCATGGCAGTCTCAAGCTGACACTTGGGCTCTCTTTAATACAGTCAGTAAGCTACTTTAGCAAACAAAGGAGAACGGAGAGAAGGATGGCTGGAAACAACAGAGAAAGGGAGAGAAAAAAGAGACCTCTTCGACAGCATCTAACACAACATGAAATCTCTGCCTCTGTGTTCCCATTTTTGAAACATTTTCTGTAAGGCAAAGAAACACAAGTGGTTGAATCTTTGTGAAGATATTTCATAGATAATTAAAGAAATTAAATGGCCATATTGTAAATTTCGTTAAGCAGCATAGGACCTTAATTATGCTCAATTAAAAGATGAGGTGAGGGCTGGGAATTGCCTCCTTACCTCTCTAGAAAGATTTTGTTTTTCAGCGTGCTGTTTTCAGATATTAATAAATAGCATCCAAGACAGGAAATTCTACCGTAGTGTTGAATCCGTTTTAAATCCTCTTCATGTATGACAATATGTGGGGGAAAAAGTTACTAGAATTAGAGAAGCGTGTTTTTTTTAATACAGTACTCAGAAGTTCTGAAAAGTGAAGGGGGGTGCAGGCTTATTCTTACGTCACATGATCGATGAGCGAGTCTGCCATTCTAAACAGGTGAAAGAAAAATTGCTAAACCATCTTTTCGCTGCATTCAATCCAGTCCTTTAGGTTTTAGGTATTCAATTCAGTCTAGTATTTCAAGTTTTAGGTATGAAATTCTGCCTCTGACTCCTAGTTCTCAGTCTTATTGGAAAGGAAATGTGTTTGATTAAACTCTACAAATTTAAGTTTTGCAAGGTGAACATGAAAGTACAAAAAACATTTCAGGCCTTTTGTACCTGTTAGGTAAACATGAGAGGTAAACTGAAGCATACCCATCAAAGTTGTAATTAAAAGACCCATGAAAATTGGCAGATTTCGAACATCATCTATTCACTGCAAAATGGGCCATTAGATATCTGGCTGATAAATGTTTTCATTCTGAACCTAATGTGCACTGATCATACGTCATCTGCAAATTCTGTAGAGGCACACTTTGGAAAGGAAGGAAAGTCACAGTCACAAATTATTCTTGCCCTCCATTAGGCAAATTGTCAACTTCATAGAATCAATAGAAGATTCTTTATAATATACAAATTGGTACGCATCCATGAGCAAAAGCAATCGGACAACCAAGGATGAAGCTTAATTAGAGCAGAACTTGCTCTTAACAATATCAGGTATAATGAAGATGCACTTCTAAGCAAACAACCTTGAAGCTTACAACTTCATCTTTTTGTAGTGTAAAATCCATGGCACTTCGACTCTACTCGTCTTTTAATAAAACTTCTGTATAGAGGGAAAAAATGCTTTCCATAGTTAAATGTTAATCTATTAACCAAGATGATTAAGTTTAGAGAAGCATAATAGAAGTATTCTAAAAGCATGCAATAAATAAATTAACAAACACGGTATTTGCAGATGGAATGGAGAGTAGGAAAAAGTGACTTATGTGAACACGCTTTTTTGTAAATTGTGCACGTCAGCCTTATGCTCTTTTCCATGTTGCATGATTGAACCAACCTGTAAGATTCTAGAAAACCTACTGATGTTACCAATTCCTGTTGGAAAAGTATTTACTATTTTCATTAATATTCAATGAAAACCTGTTTGTATTTGTCCCTCAGACTTAAATGTCAGTTATTTTGTTCTGATGGCTCTTTGAAAGCCTTTGTTAAAGGCTGGAGACAGATAAGGATTGTGTTGTATGTGTTAGGTCATAGACAAAGAATTATGAATCAGTTACCTTATATTTGGATTCTGCAGAAGATGGTGTTTTCTGTATCTGCAGCTTGGCCAATATTAGTCAGAAGAACACAGACGAAAATAGGTGAAGAAGACAGCATTTCTTTCAACACTGAAAACCTGTTCTTGTGATTCAGATTAATAATGGCTTTTTGGGTTTTAAAGCTGACAGTGATGTCACGAGGGGCTGCTACATATCCACAGGGCTAGGCAGCAGACTCGTGACCAGTCTTCTGTCGTTTGCTTTGTTACTAATCCCTTAAATTGTGACAACACCCTGAACTGACTTTGTACCAGCTCATTTAGTGCTGAAAAATGGAACCATTTACCTTGTGCTGGATGAAGAAACAAGAGTGGGAACTACAAAGTGAGAACCCACAACTATTCAAAAAATAAGAGAACAGAACCAAAAATGAGAAAATTGGAGGACAATGAAACAAAAGAACAGGAGATGAAAAAAGGCTGGAGCAGGAAAGCAAAGTAGCTGGCTATTGCAAGACAAAGAAGATTTTTTTTTTTCCATCAAGCCTTAGCAGTACTGGTCCTGCATTTTGGAGTCCCCTGAATTCTTGCTCTACGTTTTAGTGATACTCATTTTGAATTGATGAATACCTCAGTCCCCAAGTTTAGATGATTTGAGAGAGCAGATCCAAAGCAACCAAATTATTCACTACCTGTGATATGAAAACAATCAATTTTAATTGGTAATGGTACAGGTGGCAAGAGTAAACTTGCAGAACTAAATTAAAATATTCTTTTTTCTGCCTTGCTAATGTGGGGGTGTGTGTGTGAGAGAGACAGACTGACATCCATCTGCTTGGACTACAGAGACTAATGTGAAGAAACATGCAGCATACTAAATGCTCCTCACAACCCCTCAAGAACCAGCACTTCTGTTTAGCGTTATTGTATGCCATCCAGTTGTGTAAGCTACAGAAATTCTGACTTAACCCCAGACAGTTCTTATAAATTATGTTAATGATTACTGTCCGCTCTCTGCCAAGAACAGGACTGATGCTGCTACCTTAGCTTCATGTAATCAGTTCTTTCCTTTGCTTCTAGTTTGTTTGTAATGAGCCTTAAGGTAAAACTGCATCAGAAAGCAGCATCTCGCTCCCCTTCCCTTTATATTTTCAGTGATGATTGTTTCTGACTTGAAGGGCCTAGATCTTTAAATTGGATATGCTGTCAATGTGTCCTTTTCCAAGAAAAGTGATTGTGCTTGTCAAAGACACGTTTTTGGTGTCTAGGTGAAGTGAAGAAAACTTCAGGGGTTTAAGGTACCACCTCTTGACTTTGCCTTCATTTACATTTTATAATCAACTGCATCTCTCAACAGCAAGTATGTTGTGTTATTGTTGAGGCATACATTACACTATGTGCAATGCCTAGAAAACAGCTTTTCTTCTACTTGTAAGGAAGTACAGGTAGAGAACTACGGATAACGTTCAGGAGTGATAGGATTAAAAGACACATTTTTGTTCCGCCTAATACTAGCATAATGGTGAGGGAATGTCTGTCTGGTAACCCAGGTCCCCTGCATGATAGTTCATTTTTGGCTAGACATAATCAAGCTGTCTTACGTGTATGGTTGCGTGTCTGTGTCTTGCTACTGTGTAATGTCCAACCTGAATTAATACAGCTGGAGCAGATGCTAAATGACTGTATCCAAGTCACTTGTGTCCTATTTAACACTTCACTTCATTATCTGTGTGAGGCTGTGTGAACATTTGATATCCATTTAGGAGTCTCACCATATGCCCTCACATTTATAGGCTATAAATCCATAATCAACTACTCAGTTGATATTGGTATTGCTTCTCTCAGCTGCATACGTGAGAGAAAGCTTTTGGAAATAACCTTTATGACTAAATGTGCTTACGTGAATGACTACTGAAGAACCTGAAATGTTGTTTCCGGTAACACTCTACCAATGTGGGGGGGCGAGGGAGGGGAAGAAAGTAGGGATCTGACTAAACTTCTGGGAGAGTCCTCTACACCCATGAACTCCATTCACAGCATTTGAAACAAAATCTCCAAATGTGTGTACAAAACTAGTTTCATTACTGCATAACTTCCTGTAGGAAAAATGATTTAAAACCCTTTCAGCATTGCCTATCTTTTAAAAGAGTCTGTTGAAGATCAAAAAGTAAGAAACTATGTTACTTTCTACTATGTGTTCCCTTCCCATAGGATACTCAAACGCCCCATACCTTTCCATTCTTTGTCCTGCATTCTTACTTTCTCAAATCAGCTCTTCTTCCCTTCCTGCTCTCCTGTTTCCAGAGTAAAAGGTTTGTTAAAACACTACATGCAGTTCTCTGTCCCCCTCCTGCCCCGTTAAATACAGGAAATGTCATTTCAGGTGATTGGCAATTCTCCATAAAGAATTTTTTTTCTTCATCATTAGAAATCTCGCGGTGAAATTGGACAGCTTACACCTCTCTGAACAGACTTCTGTAAATAATACTTTTAGCAGCGGTCACAGATACCCTCATTTTCAGCGGTTTTGAGGCTGCAGCTTCCTTTTTGTTTTGTATGGTGGTCATAACATAGCTTGGTCACCCAAAGTGAGTTTTGTATTGTAGGAGAATAGTAAGGCACAGTATAAACATGAAGAAATTGCTTTGCATTTTTATTCCTCAGTATGTTCCAGAAAATGGGTTTTAATAATGGCAACCCCTCTGAAATACCGTCAAGCTTAATAGAGTGCTGAAAAATGCTATTTATGTAAATAGGGTAGATCATGTTATACATCAAAGACCTTCTCTTGAAGGACTACATGATTAATCTTTACTTACATGAGTAGCCGTGCTGATTCCAGTAGATTATGGTATTGTTACAGGGCAATATCTAGTTACATATAAACGGGTTATTCACGACTTTGCTCTTCACATGAATGCTTTCTTCCTTTCTGTCTCTTTAAGAAATTGAATCTTCATTGACTTACAGATGACTGTATTGGATTCATAAAATAGTCTTTCACTTCTCTCTGGGCGTATGCTGCATCATGAATTGTCTCCTTAGAGACAGCAGGCCACCTCATTACGGTTACAATAGACAAATTCCTAAGCATGTGGTCTGCTTTTATGGCCTCGACTTGTACATTTTTTTTACCTCAGAGACTTGCCACTCATGTTGACACAGATTTGTTGTGTGATGAAGTGATAAAATCAATGAAGAGGACACGTGTGCTTCTCTAGTTTTCAGAAAGACTTTATTATTTATTGTTTGTTGTTGTAACTTAAATCCACTCAACAATTTTCTGCAAAGGTACATTTACTTTTTGGATTTGTTTTATTCTGCCTGCAGCTTAGAAGTTGCTCTTAGTGCACGCTGTACGTGGTAGCTTTCCAAAAGTTGCACTGGAAAATGGAGTGAATATAAATCTATGTGTCTTGGCAAGAACTATACCCAAGGGGTAGGGAGAAGCATTAAGTAAACCATTTTAGAAAAACAAGCAACCTGAATGCCAAGCATTCCTGTGTTATTCCTATTATCTTTCTGCCCCCCAAAATATATTGCTATTTAAAGGGATACGGAGAGCCAAAAAATGTTTTTCTGTCCTTCTATTTTAAGACATACTAGTGAACAGAGCCCTATAATAAAATTTTCATTATTATTTTTGGCAGCTTTAAAAAAAAAAAAGAAAATGAAAACCACCTGTTTACAGTAAAAAGCGAACAAAAAAAAAGTTACTACGGCAGGGGCTGAAGAATGAGAGTGTAATTTCTGAGGAAGCTGAAAGTCTACAGCACCCATAGTTCCAGGCACCTGAGAAGAGTACACAGCAGTCAGTTTTGGGAGTCTAAACTTTTGTTTATATCAGTACCTTCTGGAGTAGTGACAGATTTTGCATTTAATTTGCAGGCTTTGTTCATCTTCTCTCTCTCTCTCTCTCTCTCCCTCTCTCCCTCTCTCCCTGGTTCCCCTTTTTTAGAAGAGGAAGAGAAGAGGCAGGTAAGAGCAAATGACTGGCATCTCAGTAAGGAAAACAAGAATGAAGCATTTTCAGTTAAGCATGAGCTTGTCGATGCAGAAAGTAAATTTATTGAAACAATCTAGAATAGTCTGGATGATAGAAATTATACCACAGGCATAAAAGGTATCGCCATAGAGAATTTTGCCAACCACTCTTTAATTAGAACCAAAGTTTAATTATACATTACAAAATGTTTGAAAGGATCTTTTGTAGAAAGTAGATTTTTATTGAGCGTTTCAGAAGTGTTTGTAGGATAAGAAATCTTGGATAAAGTATCTTAGTCCCTAGGTTTTTGTGTTAAAGTGTTCCTTGAGTCATTTCCTCTGGTTGTAGACTCAGCCCTAAGGAACAAGCTGCATTTTGGATGCATTTATAATCAGAGTAGGCTGGTGAATGTCTCAATGATTTGGTAAAATAAGAGTAACTATTAGCATTTTGGTGTTATTTGCAAACATTTTTATGGAATAAGGATATTTTCAGCAGTTGTAGATTTCTGGACCATTTTCAGATGTAAAGAAGGGTTCTTTAACTGGAAGAGTCTTTTTCTTGCTTCTCACAGATGGCTCAACTTAGTTCACATGACCTGCAGAGTCCATTCAAACATAATTTGTTGCGAATGCTGAAGAGAAATGCAAAAATATGATTAAAGTGATTTTTTGAGACTGAACCTGACTGGCAGATCACGGTGTAGATTACTGGCTGGTGTATTTGGAATGTTTTGTTTGATAAACATGTAGCTAATTACACTCAGTATGTTAATCTGTCAAAATGTAGATTATCTGGAAGAAATAGGTAGAAGGATAAAAAACAAGTGGCTCAAACTTTACATCAGGGAGAAAGAAGAAATGAAAAATTTGAGAGAGATGAAAAAAGTCAAACTTGTGAGAAGACTGACCTCTGCCTTGATTGAGGGCATGTTACCACTGTTTTTTAAGATGGTGGCACCTCAGAAGCAGTAGCTGGTGCAGCATGCAGAAGTGGAACATGACTATTTGAGAGAACAACACGGGTTGGTGCTCATTGAACTGCATTTGTCATGTCCTTGGTTGGTTTGTGTTGGTTTTTTTTTTTTTTTTAATATGTTTAAAATTAATCTTACTCTAAGGGCTCTTCTTTCCTGCTTACCCACCACATGTAATTTATCAGGAATTCTGCAGTGAAAAGGTCAAGAATAACAGTCCCATTCAGAGGGATGGATTAGAAATGAGACTGAGGATCTAAATGCTTGCTCCAGAATACAACATACCAACACCAAAACAGCCCACGTTGTTCTTTTTCTCTGATGAGACATTCTGCCATCAGAAGCTCTTCCTCCACTGTCACAAATCTCCTTCCAATTTTTGTAAATTTTATGTAAATTTACATCAAAAGATTCAGATGAAGTACATTGGTATGGAAAGACTATGTAGAAATTTTCAACATATTTCATTTAAAAATACTCATTGTGTAAGATATTTGGCATATTTGTCAGATAAGTCTTGGTGAAGAAAGTGTAGAAAGGTGTTAGGGAATAAATAAAGATTCTAATGAACGGATTCAGTACTCTTCACCTTGTTTTTTTCTTCATTTGCGTGATCTTAGAGAATATGTAGGTCTTTACAGTACCAAGCCTTAAAAACTTGCTTTTGTCTTACTGTACATGGCCTTGCTGAATCCAGTAAGACTATCTGGTAGCATGTGAAGTTAGGCATGTGCATACACCATTTGCGAAGTCATGACATATTTTTAAATTAGTGACCGGAATACAGAGGCTGTGGTTCTTGATGGTGACTCCCTGTGCTGTACTCCAGAAAGACGAGAGAAGGTACTTTGTCTATGAATTTCTAATATGTTCCCAGAATAGAAATTCTGAGGTGCTTAAACCAAACCACTAGGAATTCCAGGGCTTGCAAAACATTTCTTAAGCAAGTCATCCCCCACCCTACGCACCCTAACTGTGTGAAATATTTGAAAAAGATTATGTGCATGCTGTTTAGTATGCTCTTAGTCCTTAAGAGGGATGTGATTATTATCAATTGATGCACTTAAGTATCTACAGAATTATAAAATACTATAATGAAAATGTCTTGTTTTATGTTTTTCAAGCACAATGAAGGTTTGAAAAAAAAAAAAAAAGAAGCAAACAAAACCAAAACCCAAACCCTAGTACTAGAAATTGTACTAACCCTATTCTCAGCTTTGAGTGACTCGGCTCTTCAGTGTTTCACAGTATTATCCAATGCTTTTAGAATGATTTACTTATGTATCAATGTATTTTGAAACAGGTTTGTTTTTTTTTTTTTCCATTGTCTCTAGCAACAGTTTTATTGAATACTCATGTTTACTTACTGAAGTGCATTTCACTTGGAATGGAAATGCAAAACATTAGTGCAGGCTTTGTGAAATTTACCACTTCTCTGATATGTGAAAAGTACTTGAGATAAGAACATCGTTTCAATAGTACTGGGGGGGGGGGGGACGACACATAAGCTCTTCAAATAAATATAGACTGTTTATTTGTCAGTGTTGTCTATATTTAACAGGCTTAGTGATTCTGCACGCTTTTTTTTTCAGAATTTAATTCTACTGATTTCTTCAAAGATAGTATCTTTTTCCAAGCTGTACTAAAACATCTTTGTTTTGCTGTGCTGCTTTTGTTTGTCGGTAACAAGAATGAAAAACTAATATATCAAGGGAGCTGAGCTATGAAGGGCTGTGCAAAACTAGAACAGGTGCAAATTTCAGGTTTTTTTCTTCATCAAAACATTATTTGGCAAAATCACTTGGTGTTTCCTCAGTTGACAGTTTGGTACAATCATACTCTGAATTTTCAATATTTTCATTGTATAAATTAGTGAGGCCCTAAATCTCTAAATTTTGTTAAATAGTAAATGGAAATGGCACTTATAATCTACAGAGCATTAAAACTGCTTACAGATTACTTACATCAGTGACTTATAACCTTTTTGATTTGTGGATCCCTAAGTACTTTTCAGTGGAGGCATGTATCTCTGTGCAGTAAAGGTTAACTTACTGCAGTAGGCTTCCTTTTCATAGCAAGGTTCTGTGAACCCGAAGAGTCTGCAGACCACATGTTGAAAATTATTGATCTACATTATTTATATATGACTTGTTCACTGCTGAAGTGTTCCTGCTTTTGAGATGACTCAGTAACACCATGAAATAGTTTTCAGGAAGGAATTGGAAAAAGAAAATGTAACCCTTAAAAGGGGAGTTTTAGATCAATAAAATATTTCCACAATTCAGGAATTAGACCTTCCTCTTGCCAGCAATGATTCTATCTCCAAAAATTAAGAATGGCTGTCCGTTTTATACATGGTACGCTACTATAGTTTGTTGCCATCGTAGAATCACTCCAGTTGGACAAAGCGATTCAGTTTGCTTGGTGGCTGCCAATCACAGGATTCCTTGTGCACTAAAATGTTTTCAAGATATTTAGATTACATCTTACTGTTGACTCAAAAGGTCATCCCAGACATGGATCACACGTTCTTCTACCTTAGGCCTTCATTGAATTCTAACACAATAAATTATGGGCCTGATCTTGAGATAAACAAAACAGCTCCCGGCCCCTTACATTGAAGGCATAAGGTTCTGGGTATAAGATCCATTCCATCATCGTGCTCAACACCAAAGAAGTTGAAATTCAACAACAGCATAACACAGTTGTTGGTTCTGTAGGCCAGCTTTTAAAGTGTTTCTTACTTTATCAGAATTTCTACTAGGCAACAGGCTGATTTCATGTTTTAGAAGATACGAATTGTGGTAATAGTGGTAATATTTAAAGTATGAGATGCTCCTCATAATGGTGAGGATTTAGATCTGAAGGTGTGCTGGGTAAAGGCAGTACAGAGTCTGGTGCAATCCTGTGCTGCTGGAGAGGTACTTGCACCTCCCAGGGTGAGTTGGCTTCACTGGTGAGCAGTTATACAGCAGGTGGGTGACCTGGGATCTTTGAGGATTTCATCATTACTTCAGTAGTCAAATCAATAAAATGTTTTTAAACATTTCAATGTGAATATAAAATACTAGGATGTAAAATGAATACTTTTTCCCCCCTCCAATATTCGTGTGAGCAAGCAGCTAGCTCTCTTGGTGTGTTTCTAAGATTACATTCAGTAATGTCAGAGATGCTGAGTTTCACACGGTAGTGAAGCTGTTGTTTTTCTCAAGAGTACGTTCTCGAGAGTATATCGCTTCTTGAGCTATTCTTGTGCTCTGTGCCTACTGGGCTTCCTAGTGTACCATGTTGTGACATGAAATTCTTTTAAATGTTAAGAAAAATATGTTTCTTTCGTTTGGTTTGTTCTTTGATCGCTTTCCATAAGCTGATTTATACTGGTTTCAGAAGATGATAAAAATGACAAGTTTTGAGGCTTAATGGCTCTTTATGGTGGAGATAGGAATAAATAAAGTGCTTATTTCTTACATATCCTAAAATATTATTTATACTAACAAACGTTAATATAACATGAAGTAATTTGTCCCCAAAAAAAGGCCAGATGATTTTTTTATAACTATAGCATACTTCTGAGAAAATTGCTTTTTAAGATGTTGAACTTTTAGATTTTGTTAATATATTGTATAAGCTTTTCTGAGGGTCTTGTTGCATAAGCTGCCTGTCTGTAGGCCACACTCTCTAACAGAAGTGTCTATATAAGCAGTCGTTCTGAAGTGCTGATTCTGTTATTTGATTTGGGATTAAACAGTCTGTTGCAAGCCATCTGTTTCCCTATGCATGTGTCCTTGAGAGGTTAGATTTCCGGAGATATTGCCCCATAACTTTAGCCAGTGTTTGAAAGATCAGAATTAGCTGAGACATATGCCACTGAAATTATCTGTCTTATCCTAGAGGACTGCCTGTTTTTTGACATCAATGCCCATGTTGGAGAAAAGTTTACTCTCTCATTGCTGCTGATTGAGAACCCTGCTGCTTTTGGCCAAATGCCATGAGATTCAGGAGCGCATCCTTTGAGGGCATTTGAACAGTTGATGCTCAGTAAGTGCATGAAAAGCTCTATCAGCTTTTTAAGCCGCAGCTCTCCTCCAGAACCAATCCCTCCAACTGATGCTGTATGACTCGGGACAAACTCAAACTGCTGCTGTTGCCCAAGCAGCTTATCACTGTGACAATTAGGGTCAGAAGATGTTATGTTTTGATGTAGGTCCAGGGTTCAGAGACTCTTTGGAGACTTAAAGAAATCTTACATGATTTTACCTCGCTCTTATGTGCGATGTTTTGTGGGTTGGTTGGTTGGTTTGTTTGTTTGGTTTTTTTTCTGGGTACCTCTTCATGCACCAGCATGTGGGCGCTGGATGTATGTGCGATGCATGTATTACTACTAAAGACGAGCGCAGCAGTAGTAATGTAGCCCTGTTGGTTTGGTTTAGGTGTTGAAAGGAGCTCAGGCTGGAGAGTGGGTGCTTGAAGGCGTTGTGGAAGCCAGTGTGTGATAAGCTGCCACTCAGTAGTGTGCTTTTACAGGTGTAATTAGCGCGACTGCTTAAGCTTGGGATCCTCAGGGTATTTTTATATCCTGCTATTTATTATATCCTCAGGATATAATTGTGTCACAAGCCATACAGGGCATCGCAGGTCTATACCAACCCTCTAAAAGCTATCTAGAAAACCACTCAGTAAGTACCACTTCTGGATCCCTTCATTTTAGCTCAGGGCTGGTAATAAATTCGGGTTTTCTTGTACTTTGGCCTTCCACAGGCATAACAATTTCAGGGCTTGTTTCATACCTAGTCTGTAACTTTATGCTACGCCCTGCACTACAAACTGATTATCCATTAAACATGTTGGAGTTCAGTGACGTTTTTCAGCCAACAGGATAGATAGTCTTGTGCAGCATTACTTATTTTCACTTTTTTTCTACTCTTGAATGTGTTCATTACAAGTCTTGCTTAAGATCCTAATTTCTGTTAGTTCTGGAAGATATGGGTTCACAATATTGATAAAAAAACTGATAAATCCTATTGAACCTTACATCACTCTTTGTGGGAATTTTTTGTTCTTTAGTGTTAAAGACTGGATTTGAAATGTTTTTGCTTTTACTCAACAATCTGACTACAGAAATACTGATGTTTCTATACTTCTGGGTAGAAATTTGCTAGCTCAGGCACTACACACACAGCAAATCTGCATTTGTACACACAAACCAGATGACTGGTCAAGTTAACGTTTGCAAATTGCCCTGTTTATTCACACAAATGCAGTTTTTATGTGTGCAAAACTGATGTGCTTGCAACTTTTGTGGGTTGTATTAAGAGAAGCTTGCTGTAAATGTATCCCCTAAAATTTAGTTTTTGATTAAAAATACTTACTAGGCAATCCTCCTGATAGAGTTTCCCAATTTACATTTCCAGGTGAAAAGGAGGCTTTAAAACCTTTAAAAGCAGCCATGGAAACAGAGGCTGCACAGAGCTAGGCGGTGACATAGGGCATCACATCTAAGAGGCACATTTAAGGGGGAGCTTGTCAAGAGCAGAAAATGATGCTTGCTCTCTCTTACTGTAGAAATAGTACTGGATTGCTGATGTGATCCATTACTAGAAATATTAGGATACAGGAAAAATGAGGAATTTGAATGAAAAAAAAGAAAAATCTTCTACCTATTTTGCCTCCCCTCTTCCTCTTCCTCAGAAAAGGGTTTTAGGAAGAACTGAGCAACTCCTTCTGTAAGCAATAATTTCATCTCCAAACAATCAATGAAAGAGAATTTGAAGTGTTATTTGAAACGATGTTTCTCTTGCATTTCAGTAATGTGCAATGCATCATACAAAGATAGCAATCAACGTTTTGAAAAATGTAGTCCTAGGCCTTAATAATTCCCGCATGTAGAATACCTGGTGTGCATATGCCTGTCTGCAGGTATTTAGATGCAATTCAGTCAAACCAACTGAAATTTTTCAATAGTTGACTTTCACAAGATGTTCACTTTTGTTTATGTCTAGTAAGGCTCTGTTTAAAAAATCCAGATTTTCTGTAAAAATCTGAATTTGGTATCCATATGTATTGCTAATCCTTTACAGTCAACTGCATCATGGGGAATAGAGATGGGTATGAACTTTTCCTTTTTTTTTTTCTTTGAGGGATGCACTATTTTTCCACTTTTGCAGAAGTCCAGCTGCATGTAGCTGGCTTTCCTGTTGGTTTATATTACAAGATAGCACTCTATTAGTGGTCCGGTTTTTCCCTCAGGCTTTTTAGGATCTTGAATGCAATGCAATACTATTCCCTTCATACATAACTACATCAGTGTTAAAATGTAAATAATTTGCAGGTTTTTAGTTAATAAATATCTCTAACAGTACCTAACGTGAGCCAGCTAAAATGTATAGTACACATTCTTAAAGAAATAGTGAAATTTAATTTGGGGCAGGAGGTCCTTCAGTTTTTCATAAAATTCCAGAATTGGGCAGAGGTTGAGAACAAAAGAGACTTTTTTCTCCACCCTCAAAATTACCATAATACTGTGTAGCAAAAAAGTTCTAAATCAGTTTCCTGTTGCTTTCTGCCTGTAAGAGCATGAGTCAGCCTTATGTAATGGTGACAGCTTTATTCTGCTTTCCTGCAGGCATGTTTCCAATTGAATGCCAAAATTTATATATTCGGCATTCTTGAGGTATTGTGCTGTAAGGATTGGATGCTCACCTTATAAGTAAGGAAAACAGCTTGGCAATTCAAAAAAACAGGAGAGGACTTGGTACAGGCAGGAGATCTTATGGTTTATTTTGCGTTGTTGCTGATGAGGAATGTCAAAAGCCTTTTTTCCCCAATATATTAGTACATTGAAGGCTTAATTTAGAGAAGCTTGATTAATCTAGAGGAGAGGATACATTTCCAAGCAAACCAAGGACTTTAAAGAAGTAACTTACAATGTTAAAAAAGAAGTCCTTTAAAGAAATCATTTCATCTGTGCTGTGCTCCAACAGAAAAATGATTCTACTCATCTTGTCTATCCTCATGATTCTTTTCCTGTCATCCTGGATTTAGTGGAATAAACTGTTTCACCTCTCATGCCTTTGAGCTCATTCTAATTTAGTTGAACTTGATTTCTAAGATTTCAGCACATTCAGGCTGGAATTTTCTCTTACCAATATATTTTTTTTTTGCCTCTTCCTAGCTTTTTCTAAAGCAATTTCATCTAATTTGTGGAAGTAAGAAAAATTAAAAAAAGACAATGTTCAGATAAATGCAGGTAGACACAGATTCTATGGTGGACCAAAACAGGAGAGAAAGCTTTTACCAGATGCCTGTGTAGGGGTTAATATCGTTCTTAAAGAATATGCAGGCTGCTAGGGAATGTTGTCCTTTAAAATTTACATGTGTATTAAATAATCTTAAAATTATGACGTACCAATACCAAACTGGTAATCAGCTTTAAGTAAGAGAATATAAACTCAGTTCAGAGTCATTCTTCCTTGTGTTTCTTTGTAAAACTGGATATAATAGGAATTAAAATAATTAAGTCTTGTATAGATCTTTTGTTCTTTTTAGTATTCCATTTTTCACTTTCTCTTGTTCCAGGACAGTTTATGCACAGTTCTGATAAAAATATTCTTAGCCAAGTTTGCTGCGAGCGTAGAGCACTTGCTTCCTCTCCATTTAATGGAGATATTTTCATCAATAACTCTTTCAAGTTTAGTCTTAATATCTTTTGTGTGTTTTCATATCTGCATTTGATTTATTGAGTGAATGGAAGGAAATGTGACTCACCATTCTATCCGTTTGCACCTTCCTTGTTTCAGTCAGTAGGGAGAGTAGAAATGTTTCTAAATTCCCTTCTTTATTCTTAAAGAGGTCGTTGCATTGTTCCACTTGTGAAATGATCGCAAAGAATATTGAGTGACTACCTTCAAAATTAAGCACATTAGAATATGTTGGAAAAATTCTTCTAAGAAGCACCAAAAAGATTTTCTCTGAAAAGATTCTCTACCTTGAATTTACCTTGCAATTAATTCCAGGGGAAAAAAAAGAAAAATCAATTCCAAAAAAGCAGCAAAAAAGAGCAGCCTGGCACTTTTGAAATGTTTTGAGGAGGAGAGAGTGAGTTTTTTAGTACCAACAAGCCATTGTTGCTACTGTTTCCACAGTTTTAGTAACCAGTCAGAAATCTTTTCCTTACGTTTGTGTGCCCTCTTCTAGTGATGTTTATGGCTTTGAACTATTTCTCCAACTCTTGCTCATCTTCTCCGAAGGTGGCTACATCAGATGAATATTTGTCATAGTTTTTGTTTTTGGGTGTGTGTGTGTTTTAGTTTCATCAGTCTTCATGGCCCCATGCCTCTTGGCATGTAGCACAAGCACTACTGGATGATCCAATGTTTTAACTGTCAGTCACTGTGAACTGCTCTATGAAACAGGCTTACCAGCTCATAAACTGAAAGCAATCCTATTTACTGCCATTTCTATATCCATAGATTGCTTGCAGCTTGTTACTGTCCTAGAAACGCTTAAGGCCAGACACTATGGTACTATAGGTTTTTCTTGATCTTTCTTGGGTAGGGTTAGTCTTGTATGAATGCTTGTAGTGTTTCATCCGATATAATGGGATTAGACCTGAGGGTGGCTATATCAGAGCTCCCGATGGGTATCTGCACTATATAGTGCATGGACAGGTCCAATATATTTTTTTGACTTCTGAATTAGTAGATTTACAAGCATTACTGTTGTTTCTGCCCTGGCAAACTCTGAAGCAAAACCCCCTACTTTGCTATTAAAATAAAATAATAATTACGATTTGTTAATTTTGTTCTTTCAGTTGTCTGTTTTACTTATAGGTTGCTGTCTCTGTCAGCATTTTTATTCTGTTTGTGCTTTGCAGTTTGCTGAAGGTAGATGTATATTCTGAAAATAAACTTGAATCTATTAAAGTGGCTAACATACAGTGATGTCTCTGTTTTGTAAATTGAGTTCAGGCATAGGCTATCTATCTGTTTGGCAGCAGTGGAGGTGCCTTTTTGCTTGAATTTTACTGTTTAAGCTTTTAGAGTTGCTTTCGAAGGTGGAAGAGGGGTCAGGGTAGCATCAGATTCACACATTACTGTCTTTACTGAATTTATATGAATGACCTCCTTTGAAGATTGAAGAATGTGGCATGAGTATGCATAAAGCCTCTCAGACTTTGAGGAGTGTGATCTTTTGTCTTCTGTGCATGATCTTCTAGTTGGCTATTGATATGTTTTGCTATTCAGGGATGATGAATTTAGATACATTTGATTAAAGAAAGAAATTAAAATTCAGTCACCTCCACTTAGTGTCAGTGCACCTGTGCTGAAGTCTCTCTAATGTTGCTAAAATTGCTGTGAGGTTAACTTGGTAGTTTTGTTTTACTGTGTTTTGGCCATGCCACCTAGCTCTGGAACTGGGCCAACCTACGCTGATTACTGCCTCTTTCTAATCTGTCTAGATTGCATCCCTCAGCAGGGAGTGTGGATGCTCATTCAGAAAAGCTTATCCAATAGGCGCCAGCATAATTAATATATATTTTCTGCTTTTCTCTAAGAATTGTAATACATAAAGGACAATCAGCTTACTCATGAAATTGCAGGCACCAAGGGGGACTTAATGCAAAAACAAGTGTATCCCATTATCTCTTTCTCATTTTGCATATCACAGCTAACGCTATGAGAAACTAAATGCTGCACTTATGGCCTATTCCAAACACTAAAGTCAGTGGTAGGTCTTCTGATCCTTAGTTAGTACATTCAGAGCAATGAAAACCAAAAAAAAGACTGTAGTTCTCCATTTTCTCCTTACTGGAAATCAATGGTGGGTATGCGAGTAGGAAACAAAGTTAGGGCACAAAGGGCAAGTGCATTTTTTCTTTACCTAATTATCCCCTTGCCTTTATTTCTAATGAATCCTTTTTTCCCCAATACAACTGAAGCAAAACACCTGACATATAGCCTTTTCTGCAATTGGAGCAGTGATAGCATTCTTCCAGATGAGTAACTGGCATATAGGAGGGATTTTATTTATTTATTATAAATATTAATTAGCTCTGTTTTCTTGAAAGATGGCTCACAAGTTCATTGCTCTTCCTGTCTCAGAGCATTTGACCATACTTCTAATATCCACTACAGGTGCTTGGTGATTTCTGTCAATTCTCTGTTTAACCTATCCAAATTTGAATAACCAACTCACATATAAAACTATTACTAAAAGGTATAGACTGTACATAAAACCCACTTTCTCGTCCTGTGCCGTGACAATTTATAATAATGGAACACTTGTGATATTTTACTTTTCTATCAAAAATGAAATACGTTACTCCCCAGGCAAGTCAAATTTTGAGAAGTGGACGTGATTATTGAATTCTCTCTCTCAAATAGAGATCTGGATGGAAATGGAGAACTCCTGTTGACTCAAATATGAAATGAATGAAAAGTTTCCATTTAGCTGGGTGGGAAAGCCTCTGAATGTGTAAATCCTGTTAACAGTAACAAGAGTGGTGTCGTTTTAAAGCTATGCAAATAGCTGCTTTGGTGCTTTCTTCCTGATACTGTTGTAATTGAAGGGAAAAAAATAATAATTTTTTTTTTTTTTTGGTGCTGGTCTTGGCAGTGGGGAAAAATATGAAAGAAAGAATTGACAAAGGACATTTCTCTGGGAGGTGTTTTATCTCTCTTCATTCCTCCTTTTGTGTCTCCCACTGTCCTTGGCTGGCTTCTCCATTCAGCTGAGGAGCTCTCAGATGAAATTACCTCCTTGACTATAGTGCCCTACCAGCCAGCAGCTGCCCAGCCTGAGTCAGTTTTGCTTATATCATGGGGGAAGGAGTCTTTGCATCAGGCCTGTGAATCTGTGAGTCTAAAATTTATTTATTTTTTTCCTCCAATGAAAGCATGGATAATTCTGTCCATTTTTCTTTTATTAAAAAAACTGCAAGATGAAAATAGAATAAGTAGCAAAGATACCAGAAAATAAGGGGCATTTCTTTCATTACTTTGTAAATTTCAGGGTTCTTAAGAAACACTTGTTCAATTTTTTTGCCTGTAAGCAAACATGAACATCATGAGGCAGCTCTGATGCACAGCTGGCAGCTTGCAAAACATATACAATATGGGCAGTAAGATAAGGTGCAGGCTCATTAACTTAAGAAACTAGTATTAGACGCCTGGAATTTAAGTAGAAAAGCACAGCAATCACTTTATTTTAACCTATGAAATATACACACACATATGCATATACGATATACAATTTATTTATGTATATCTATATGCATATGTGTAACTATGAAAATATATTAAGCACTGCATTTTTATAAGCTCTTGCTATGCCTGTATTGAAAATCAGTATTTGATGTTTTCTCTACTTGCATCTTTTTTTGCTTTTATGATAAAATTAATTCTTTTTGTCTTGAGGGATAAAGATAGGACTCTTTTCCTTGGTGCAGTTCCAATAGAAGATAACTTGATGCTTATAACAGCTTGTCAGTCTGAGAACTGTTAAAATAAGGCTGAAAGAATGAAAAGCTCCATTTACTGTGGAAACCCCTAGTGGGATGAAAACTATAGTTCATTTCTTTGGATAACAAAAGACACTTCCATGTCCTCCTCACTAGCAACTTTTTTTTTTTTTTGACACAAAAGGCAGAATGAGGGGGCAAGCAATACCCTTAATTATAACCTTCTTTTCCTGAGAATTTTATCCTACTTTTCTTGCTCTGGCTTAGCGGGACATCCTGCTCTATTTTACTTGAGTAATAAGAAATATGATTAGGGAGCATGAGTAAAGGGTTAATTTTTTCCCTTTGGATGCTGTGTGCGAAGTGCTTGAGGAAGGACAGCAATATGCAATGCAACTTTGACCTTCTCGTTGTTCTATAATGTCATTGGCTGGTTACTCCTGCTCACTTTCACAGCCTCAGCAACTTGTGCCGTGGCAAGGAGGGGTCATCTGTGACCAGCCAAAACATGGAATACCTTGAAGGATAAAAAAAAAAAAAAAAAAAATAGTTGCAGGTTATTCTAGGCCTCAAAATTGAGGTAATGTTGTTGTACAAAGACAAAAAAAGGATGTGGTGCTCACCTGTTTTCACAAGTTTGTGTTGGGATGAGGAGCAAAGTTAACACAGTTTACTGTTTTAGGCGTAAATCTTTGTCCTGGTTTGAGGTAAAAGAGAACCAACTTTATGTTCAGTGATTTTACTTCTTAGCTAGGCCTCTTCTAACTCTCTGAAATTAACAGCACGTTGTGCTGAAAACTGTTCATTAGGGTGATAAGACCAATGTTTATGGTTAGTGCCAAGGAATGGTACGCAGAAAGGCTTTTGCTTATACTTATTGCTATAACAACCAAGGTCAGCTAATTTCGTTATTTGCCCGTTGGAGGGTCAGAAACGGAAAAGTGTACAGGGGTCCTACCTGCAGGGAGGAGCAGACAGGACAGGTGACCAAAAATTGACCCACAGGGGTATTCCATCCCATCTGCCCCATGCTGAGTATAAAAGCTGAGGGATCAAAGGGTCAGTCTCTTTTTCTTCAATGGCCGACTTCCGAGGAGGACCCAGCCTCTTCATCTGCCTTTGACCCCAATCCGTGTGTTCCTGACTCCAACTCTGGAATCCAGTTCCCACCCATCACTGAGTCCAGTCTGGGACTTCCCCAGTGCCTGCCGGTGACATCATCCTGGGAGCTTAATATGGTTTTGTATATACTGTATCTTTTTTATTATTTTCCTTTTTATTTTATTATTAATAATTCATTAAAGTAGTTTAGTTCCTTCTAAACTCATAAATCTCTCCATCTCTCCTCCTCCTCTCCATGTGCGAGAGGCTGGGGGAGAGCACCTGTCACTGGCCATTCGTCAATTTGGCCAAAACCATGCCAATCTTGCTTTACGAAAATCTAAGTACTTTATACACATACATGCATGTGTGTATTGTTATCATTGCTGAAAATGTGTATTTTGTCATCACCTTCAGTGTTATAAAATGAAGTTAACATCTTGAGCCTGCTAAAATAATTGTCGTGTTTCCTGGAAAAAAATTTCCTGTTTTGTCTCATTTAACAATCTTTATATCATTAAGTTGTTCAACGTTCTTGCTGCTACTGCTCCTTCTTTGTTCTCTTTTAATGTTGGTGTCATTGCCATGAAGGGGTAGGATAAAACATACCCTAAGATCTAGGTTAGGGGGTGGAGAATTTTGTTCTGACACCTCTGTTCTGAGGAATGATCAGGAAGGGTTTTTATTAATCTTTCAAAAAAGGGTATTATGCGCCAGGGTATGGGTGAGTGGAAAGCCCAAAATGCAGCAGTGGAAACGGAAGCAATCCTACAACTTCAGTTTAATAAGCTGAGTTTCTGCAAATATAGGTTTGTCATTAGCTATATATGCACAAGTTATGCATCATCTCTAATGGCAGAGTCTGCAAAAACGTAATTGTTTTAAATGAATCTTCGTGAGGAGGGAGTTACAAGAAAATGGTTGGTGGTTAAGGAAAACCTTAAATGAAGAGGGTAAGTTTCTCCTGGTCTGGTACTGAAGGACTACTTTCTATTTTTGAAATGTGAGTTTTAGAGCCATCTACCTGCTTTTTATGTATTCTGTTTATTCTACAGTGCTATCCTGGGCTGATTATCGGTGACTGAACAGGAGTCTCTAGTGGTAAAGATATGAGATAAACCCCCAAGTTCTGCAGTTACTGGCTGTAACAAATGCAAATGACATGCACCACAAAGAAAGAAGTTGGCATAGCACATAGAACAGTTACCTGTTCTTCAGTGAAGTAACGCTTACGTGTTACAGTCTTAGGAATAATAGCATCCTTTTCCTTTACTTAGGTGGCTGATCACAATACGAGGCTTGTTGTAAACACACTAGCATAATATCAACTATAGGGGAAAAAAAAGTAATCAATTGGAGGAGAACTTTCAGCTGGGGCAAAGTTAAGGAGAGCAGTAATGCAGGTTGGATTGGTTGTCTTGTCACAGTTTTCCACTCTCAAAGCCAAATTATTTTGTATTGGTATGAAGATATCACAGGGAAATACTGATGTATTTTGGGTACATGTACTTGATTATACCTGTCTGATACATTTTTTGCACTTTATCTGTCATCTTTGTGGACTTCATAAGACCTTCCTTGTTTTGGAAGGTTTCAGGTATGGTTTTGCCTGGACAGTGTAAAAAAACGATTGCATCTTCTGAGGAAGATAATAGCTAGAAAGCAATTAACTTTTATATGCCTTATCTTTTGAAGAGTCTGTGTTTCTAGTATTGTTCTCAGAAAGCATTCCCTCTCCATGTCTAAAAAGCTATATTAGCACCCAGCTAGTTATTGCATCATATACAGAGTCCAAATATATGGGCATTTGAGCTAATTTTGAAACAACAAGATGAAAAAAACACAAGAGTCAGCTAATCCCATTCCTTTGTCAATGTAAATTACTGCAGTTTGCTTGATGTAGATTTAAATCTATGAAAAGAGAAATCTTCATTCATTCTCTGAAAAATGTACCCACAAATTATTATTTTTGGGAAACAACACATTGATGACATGTAGTTTCATATGAATTCTTCTTATAGCAAGTTGGTAACGACATATTGTGTGACGTGTTTTGTTTTTTGGTTTATTTGAAGCACTTAGTAGTATGATGCATTGATATAATACATGCAAAATTTTATCTAGTTAGGGCTCCACCCTAACATTGTCCCATAAATCAGTGATTCCATAAGTGTCGTCTGAAAAGTGCTTTACTGCTGACTTTTAAGACCCAAAAAGCAACAGCTTTGGAGAAAGACTCAGAGCATGGGTGTTCTCTCTGGTAGTTCTTACCACCTCCATTTTTAAGTTTTATTATATTTTCATGAGTGAAGATATTTCCTATCAAGTCAAAGGTGTTATACAATCATGGTTAATGCTGTTTATTTTTGTGCTAATAGTAATTTAAAATAAACATTTTTTTCTCAGCCTGGCACTGAGCTTGGCGCTTTACTTACAAGAAAGATTGAAGACACAGTTCTTTCTCTATGAAGACCATGACCTAATACCCATTATGTGTGCAGTCAAAATTTGGTTCACAATAAAAGGTGTGTATTTGTAGTTGAAAGAGCAGTAGCAAATGTAATAAGCTAACTAAAGTTATGGTAAGCGACTGTGGTTTCCTGTTTGATTGTGAAATTAGCCAAGATGACATCTAAGAGTAGTGATAGAAATCTGACCATATACAAAATTTTCTGGTGAAGAAACTTCTAGTGAAGTTCTGTTGTGCAGCCAACTCAGTTAGTGGTAGTACCCAAAAAGAAAACTAGGACTGTCGGTAGCTGCTGTACAGTGACCTCAATCACATAGAATTACAATGTTCCATAATATAATCCAGGAAAGCTGTGCAATGTTCTTCAAAATTTTTGACAGTTTTGGAAGATTGAATCATTGATCTCCTCTGTTAAATGCTGTCTAGAGGGTAGCTTTCTCTCACGAGATAATCTGCCTTGCATGCAATTTATCTCAGCCACACTAACTCACTGAATTAAAAATTAGTCTGAAATTATCATGAATTTTTACCTAGTGTACCAGATGTCTGTGTACTGTCCACATTTGTTTGATTTGAGAGAGTTTGAATTATGTGTCCTTAGGAAAAAAAAGTCTTTGAAATATTTAACCTTGGATTTTATGCACCTATTACCCATTTGATTTGTGGTGTTATACTTTTGAATGTCAAAATTAATTAGTCACAAATTATACAAGTTGTCCTAATATCTATAGATGCCAGACTTTGAAATATGAGCTTCAAAGAACTTGCAATTATTTTGGTTATTAACGTCAGCCAGTTGTTGTTAAGATATACTGATGATGTACACTTGTATGCTGAAATTTTAAAAGCAACTTTTGCATGAACAAGTTGTTCATTTATCAGAAGGGCATCGACAAATGTGTTTATGCAAGAAAACACCTGAAATCTGGGCCTACGGAATGTGAAATATTTTTTTTTTTTGGTCTGCTTTACTTGCCAATTGACACTAATAGTTTTTTTTTTTTTTTGAAAATTTGGAGGAAAGTTAAGATAAAATGGGGAAAAAGGGCAGGAAAATTGAGTCCTGTATAATGCAATATATGTGACAAACTCAGTGAGAATTTTGTGTTATAGGCAAAGTCTCTTAATCCCAGAAACATGCAGGCATTAACTTTCATCCATTCATTGGTGGCTCTTGTTTGCTGGAGAAGCACATGCCAGAAGCCACCGCAGGTTCCCTAAAGTGACTATGAACAGCCTCCAAGCAAGCACACAATATAAGTGCTGCGCTATGTGTTCCAGATGATAAAGTACAGATTTTAATACAAAGTAAATACCACTGTGCTTGGGGCATCATATATTCCTATGTGAATTTCTTTTTCTGTCATCTGATCATGGTTTCTGTTGGAATCCAATGTGTCAGAATTGCAGACAGTGTTATTGCAGTCATAGATACAAATGCTTATAAATGTCATTTTAAATTTTTTTTTGTACATTCTGCTGGTGTGTGGTCTGTAACTATATTTTGGTTCTGCCCTATTACTTATAACTGCATAAACTGTGAAAAGTTTTAGCTGGTAATTGCTAAAGTTCACAATCGCAATATTTTTATTCTTGGTGAAGAAGAGGGGGGAAAAACGAAGGATTTTTCATGTCTCTCAGATCTATTGGCCTATTCTCCAAATGGCAGGTTCCTGACTGATCAACTATACCACCTGCTACTAAAGCTCAGTAATATTAGTCTGTGCAATGGTTTCATTCTCATCTCACACCTCAGAGATCTTGAGCTCAACCCCAGGCATCCCCTGTGTGTTTAAATCAGCTTAACGGCTCATACAGTGTGCTGATTTCCTTGTAGGCCTCTGTTTTCTCAAAAAGTGATCACCTTTTGCCAATGCCCTCAGGATTAAACAGGGCAGTCCGGTTTTCCTTTTCTGCATTGGCTATACCTTTGTAGTCAATAAAAGACTAACTAGAAAAGAATCAGCTGATGAGAGAATCAATCTTCTGGAAGCCTCCCCACAGTTTTCTCATCATTTTTGTGCCGTCTGTCATCTCAGATTGTAAAATGGAAACCAAAACTCAGTATGTGGGAAGACTTTTAGTGCTCCTTGTTAACAAAAACAGTAAGACCAGGGGTTTTGATCTTACGAGTGTATAGGTAAACAGTAAGCTGTAAGTGTGCACTCTTGAAGTAGCTTTTCCATGTTTCTAATGGAGGTCTGCAAAAAATTATCAAAGAAGTATCACAAAGGTCTCATAACATACTGTAGCGTAGGTATCCATTCTGAGTAGGTCAGGTTAAATCTGAAGTTCTTCTATATAACAATACAGGGGTGTCTTACAGATTTACTATGGTATAAAAGCCATATAAATAGAAAAGGACTGCAAAGTATAAGTGAAGTTTTTTTTTCCTTTAGCTACTTGCTAAGTTAAAACAGTGGTCTGTCTTGATAGCTAGTATTACACAACAAATTTTAAGTTTTTTGAATAATAGCCTACTTCAAGATGGTTTATAATGACAGATGGACCAACTTAAAAAAGAATTGAAGGTTCATCATAATCATCATTCTTTACAGTTCTACTTTTTCCATTCAAATGTATTGCAGTAATTTACAAATATTAATTCAGTGTTATAATCACCCACCCACAAAGCAGGTCAGCATCCTAGTTTTACAGAAGTTCAAAGTAGGGTACCAAAAGGTTAAGAGCTGTGAGGAATTAAGGGGTCTGTCGGTATGCACCATAAGGCTCATGCTGGGGACTCTATTTTTTCCACATCATACTTTAAACTTCATTTGAAATCTGATTTCCTTCCCCGGACTCAAAATCCAGTGACGAGTAACACAGAATGTGTAGTGGGGTTTTGTTAGTGACTGGTTGAGAGGCATACAGAAGCACTGAGAGGCAAAAGTGTTTAGCTGGAATCACATAAAGTAGCACAGGTGACTCCATCACCATCTTCAGCAAGAAATGTCCTCCTTCTCTGCCTGCAGGTGCTCTCTGCACTGACATAATGTTCCCTATAGAAGGGAAGCTCTCAAGCTTCTCACATTCTGCCAAAAAAAAAAAAAATAAGGCAAGTATCACTTTCTTACAGTGAAGGCCTATGGCAGACCTTGGTCACTCTCTCATTTGCCCGGCAATTGGGCAGTGTATCTAATGTTGATGGAAAGATTTAAATATATTACCTCTGGTTCCTTGTTTTACTGGCAGTGCAAAAAATACAGTATTTTGCTTATATTGGCCAGATCTCTGGCCAATAAAGATGGCAAATTGCAAGAATTGAGACACTCCGCTCTTGAGTGGAGTGAATTGAGCTACATCACAGCTAGTGGTTAGGAAACTACTAAGAACAGGAGTATCAAGTACAGTTTGTCACCAGCTGTACACGTTGCTATGCTTTTATATGAAAAACACAAAAGTGAAGAAATGGGAGTCTATTTCACAGCCTTAAACCAACACCTGAGAAATTCAGAAACATAGTGAAGGGGTACCTGGCTCTGTTCCGGTTCCTCCTTTAACAGAGATTTGAACTATGAAATATTTAGCAAGTATTGGCTCACTTAAAAGCCCAGGAGACATGATTCCAGAGCAGATGAGTGTCCCCATTAAGAACGTCTGAAAGCTTTAAAACAAACCTTCATTTATCTCAAAGCTACAGAAATATTGATGGGTTGGGTGTCAGCGATGTATTCCACAAATATATAGGTATCCCTTTGCTTTGGGCATGCTGCCACCAAGAAGAGCATAACTGTGATGGCTTTTCATAGTGGTCATGGATTGCTACATTCCTTGGCAACTCCAGATGGTCACTGATCATACAGAGTTGCTTTTATTTCTATTTCAGAGAACTTTGCTAGAAAATTTGTTCTAGAGGACGTATCTGTTGAAGGACACCCATTTTTAGGCAATCATTTCAGGGCTTTTTAGGGGGCAAAAAAAGTATTTTTAACCACCAGTTTGCTTACTGTCAGGATTACTTTTAAGGACAGCAGAAACAAGAATTGTAACAATTGCATGGGTTTCAGGAGCGAACCAACAACACAGTTTGGGCTGCTGTGAATGTTGGTGTCAGCTTCTAATCCAGCTGCTGGATTGATGACACCTACTTTAATAACGCCCACCATGAAACCCCAGGACACCTGGCAGGTATGTGCAATACAGGGTTTGATTGTAAAGATCCTCTATCTTTTAAATCTTAAAGTATGCTGTCATTCAGCATCAGCAGAAATTTGCTTTGCAGTCATCTCAACTTGCCATCTGTCAGGTGGCTGCTCTCTTTTCTTACCCCGCTGAATCAAAGTTTCTCAAAGGATAGTTACAGATTTAACTGCTGGTCAAAGAACCTCTCTCTTCAGGGCCACTTCAGCTTCATGCACTACAATTATGCTCTGGAATGCTGCCTAGATCATCTCATTTTGGAGACAATCTGTTTATCTTAGATTTACATGATTTTTGTACACACTATGCTGGTAAGTTTTTCCTGAATTAGTCTCATATGTCTTGAATCTACAACTTACCAGATCCATCTTCTGGGAGAAAATACCTGCTAAATATACTCCCTGCAAAGTTGTTCAGCTTGTTGTATTAACTGTTTCTAGACACAGACAAATATTCTGTTTTGAAGAGGCATTTCAAAACATATCAAAAGAGGTAATACAGTTTATCTCATTTTTTAAACTGGTAACTGGTACGCTACCCTAAACATCAAACCTTACTGTAGCAGTGTGCAGTTGGCATGTTCTTGGATCAAGCAGCAAAATCAGAATCTGTAAAAGAGTGTCACAGAATAACTCACCGATATTTTTACTGGAAATATTTTCATTCAGAAATATGTACTTATAATTTTCTTATGGCTTAGTGAGCAAATGAACTTTGTCTTTAAGATTGTAATGCTTAGATTACCAGTGCATGGATGGATCTCCTAATATTGCAAATACTATTTGGCAATCTGCCATTGATTTCCTTTTGCAATATCTCTTAACCTCATAGATATTGTATGTTTAAATCAAGTGTGACAGAAGTTGAAATAGTCTCTATTTTCTTTTGAGCAGATGAGGACCCAGTAAGGTGCAATGTGTTTGTCTGTTGGACATTATTGTATAATGTTCTGTAGGATAGATAATTGTCATAAAGTATAGTGAAAACACAAAATATTTGATTTATTAAAATAATTGTAAATTTGGGCTCTCTACATGGTAGATAAAAAGAATATATTTTCCTTAAAGCTACAGTTACAATGACTGTCCCAGAGTACCACATGAAATGTTGTCTTCATAGTGCTTTTTCCAGTCTGTTGAATTTGTTACTTTCTTCCTTACCTGTAAAACAAAACACAAGAAACCCAAACTCGAAAGAGTAACAGTAGGAGGTGGCAACTCCTAGGTCCATGACCTGTTGTCAGTCCAACTCAGCCTTTTTAGAGGAGTGCCAAAATTTAGAAATAAAGAATCATAGAATCATAGAACCGCCTAGGTTGGAAGGGACCTTTCAGATCACCTAGTCCAACCATCAACCTAACTCTGACAGAAACCATCACTAAACCATATCTCTAAGCACTGTGCCCACCCATCTTTTAATACCTCCAGGGATGGCGACTCAACCACTTCCCTGGGCAGCCTGCTCCAATGCTTAATAACCCTTTCAGTGTCAAAATTTTTCCTAATATCCAGTCTAAACCTCCCCTGGCACAACTTGAGGCCATTTCCTCTTGTCCTATTGCCTGTTACTTGGGAGAAGAGACTGACCACCACCCACCTCCCTACAACTTCCTTTCAGGGAGTTGTAGAGAGCGAGAATGGAATGGGATCATCATCTACTCACCACTTTTTGGGCTGTTTGTTTGACAATGGTTATAATGCATGTCTCTGACTTCTGCATGAAGGTCTTGACAACATTTAGTGTAAGAATTTCTTGTCACAACTTTTACCTTCTGTAAACTGGTTAGTCTTATACAACCTGTTAAACTTATCTTTCTTTCTGTTGTGCTACACGAAACTGGCTTGTTCAGGGCAGAACTTAAGACGAAAAATATTCCCAAATCAAAACCCCTTCCAGATTTGCTTTTGGTTGTCCTAAGGTAATTTTCCTGCTGCAAATGCATTTGTTGGGTAGCTTACTCAGAATATGCTCTCTTCTTATTGTTAATCCAACCTTATGTGCCACGGCATCAAAACCCTCCACAATTCACCCCTTGGAACGCTCAGAAGCTAACATCCAATTAAACCCAGAAAAAGTCTTCCATCTCCTGAGCACAGATATCGTAGAGGACCTAATTTAAAACAGGCTAGAGTATAGGTTTATATTGTGAGGCATCTTTTCTGCATGCAAAGCAGTCTTGATAAAATGAGATACCTACATAAGCACACAAGGTCTCTAGGTATAGCTCAATTAATTGAAGCTAGAATTGTTCTTTGGCTCCCCATGAGTCACATATCATGGCTTTCACTAGCAGGCATTTGCGACGATGGCTATCATTTCTGTAGTCTCATCAGAGAATAGTTGTCCAGGTGTGTTCATTGCAGCCTGGTGTCCATTGGCACAAAGGCACAGGATTAGGAGTGCAAAAACCCAAGTCATTCCTACACTGGAGAGAAAAAAATGAATAATGTGAAGAAACAACTGAATGGAAAAGGATTAGCATTTACTCTGTGTAACAGTCAGTCCAGATTGCAGAAATAATGGTGTACCTGTCAATCACTGGCTTAGCTAAAACGTTGCATGCATCAACATCTGCCAGCATTGTCATGTGGAACCTTTCAGAACATTATGTAAAGAATAGAAATCACTGCTAAAAGTGTCTTTATTTTTCTCTTGTTTGAATATTTCTCACATATAGTAAATATAAAAAGACAAACTGAACGAATGGAGTGCAGTAAGGATGGGGGAACAGTATATAAAAGACAGGCTAGAGAATACAGAGTCTCCACATCAGAAAATGAATGATGGATTATGAATTCGTTTCAACTACGTTATGTAGAGTTGAAATATACTGAACTGCTTCTGTGTGTAAGGTAGGTATAGTTTAAGTTAATGTCAGGGTTGCATCACTGCAGCCTTTGGGAACAGAAGCATGTTTTTGTGGTATGTAAGGAATGTGGGTGTTTTGCAGGCACCGAAGTGCAGGAGATGATCTGCAAACACTCTCCCTTAGCAGACAGGTAAACTGACTCATTAGCAGGATGAGCTCTTGTGTGCTGAAGTGCGTGACACTCCTTCTCAGAGCACCTTTATCTACTCTCTAGCAAATAACTGTTGGATGTTTTCACATGAGATGAAGTAGCAATCAAGAAAGACTATTCTTGGTCAAAAATTGTATTTAAAATTTGTTGGGAAATGGCATTTTGCTGAACTCAAAGAGAATTGTGACAAAGGATCAGTTTTAATTTCTCATTTTCACTTTTGTGGGGAAAAAATGTCTTAGTTTGTCAAGAAATATCTTATTTTGTTTGGGTTAAAAATTATATATTGTTTAAAAAGAAAAATCAGTTATAGCAAAAAAACCCAAAACTAAGCAAGACATTTCAGATTGTTTAAAAAAGGAACACTTCAAGTAGGTAAATCTGATTTGTTTTGTTGCTTTTTATGAAAAATGTGGTTTTTATATTTCTGAATTGAGAATTGGAAACAGTCTTATATGGAGAAAAAGATCTTGAAAGTTCTATTCTGTCAGGATAAGAAAACAGCTTTCTATCAACTTCTTCCTGTTAGAACGTGTTCTATTTTGGGGGTGGGTTGCTTTCTGGTTTTATGTCACCATTTCCACTGATAAGTGGAGAGACTGTTGCTTCTTCTTTGCTTTCAGGTTTAATACCAAGTATTAATTAAAATATGGTTAACCTTTAAAACAAACTCATGTGTCAAGTTTCAGAGGTAGAAAAAGCTGCTTAATGCGAAAACAAATTTTGTTTTCCAGTTGTTTCTGAAAAGTATTTCTGCCAACAAAAGATGTGATAATTTGATGCATGCGGCAGCAATGCCTAAGGAACTACTAAAAAACAAACATTAACAATGGCAGCTATTTTTCAAAATTAAAAAGTCCTTATTATTCAGAGTCTCATCTTTCCAATCCATCTGTACCCCTGTCCATCTGTGCACTAGAATAAGAGTAGTTTTTTCTGGTTTGGTCTCCTTTTCTTTCAATTCCTCTACATTTTCCTCTGACATGAGTATAAGTTAGGGGGTGCTTGTGAGCTATCCCCTTTGCTTTTAGCTCTCTTTTCTTAGTCTTTTCACTAAATCCCTTTGGCTTGGCCTAAATTCCTTCTCTTGCCAGCTTTACCTTCTCTTGCTTCCCTCTAGCCTCCACATACCAGTTTCGCTCCTCGCAGCTGTCCTTGTATCTGCACACTTTTTCTTTTTTTTTTCTTGTCTCCTTTCCCCCTATTGCTGGGAGTGCTCCTTTGCATAGGAGATAAAGAGACATCCTCACCAAATAACTGTTCATCAGTGATGCAGCAGTGTCTGCTCACTTTGAAAGGGACCATGAAAGAGCACAGAAAAATAAGGAAAAAACGTTATGAATTAGGTGTTCTAAAATGACGGGGTGGGGGAAGGATGGCCAATCAGGGTCAGGAGAGTGAAGAAAAAGAGAATATTTGGGAGGAGAAGGGAGGAAATCCAGAGTGATTACAGGAAAGAGAAGAGAGGTGGTGATAAGGAAGAGGAGGAGAAGAGGAAAAGGGTGACAGTCGGGATGAATCCAGTTTGATGAGACCTTCCGGTAGAAAGAAAGGTAGAAATAGGGGCTGTAGATCCCACTGCAGGATTTTGTTCCTTCCTTCTCCTGCTTCCCCTGGTTAGCACTAACTCAGAGCCAGGGAGAGGAAGCATACGCAGGGGTTTCACTCAGATTTGGTATGCTTTTTTTGGTTGGCTTTTTTCCCCTCCTCTTTTATTTATTTATTTTTCCTTTTTTTGCCTGTCATTGCACTTGCTCTGTGCTAGCGGAGATCCATTCTACAAGGTCGTTTGACTGTGTTCTCAGAATTGCTGAATGGTGCATTGATCTCATAATTATTCAGTGACTGTAGTTACTTCTGAGGTTTTGTTGCTTTATATCAATTTATTTAGAACGTTATGAAGTACATGGTGAAAATATTGGAGGCTGTGGTGAAGCACTGAAGTAACAGAAAAGGCAGCAGTATTGTAGAGGTGTTTTTACAGTTGTTTTCTTCAGCCATGTTTTCTCTGTCTCCTTCTTCAAAACTAGATAAGAGAACATTTTTAGAGACACAAGAGATGCGCACCAATCTTCCACTGAAAGTTAAAGGGAGCCTTTGAGATTATTCCCTAACATACTCTGTGTTCGTTTTGTGAAAGAAATGAAAATTTGTTTATGCAATGGAGTAGATCTTATTTGTTGTATTAAGATCTAAAATTTACTTGGTCACAAAAATTTTTAGGGCTCTTAGGCAATCATAAAAAAATATAATAGGAAATGTAACTTTTTGTGTACTTCACATTATTATTTTGTATTATTTATATTATAGTTCTACTTCAGATTCTCTGTGAAGACACTGAAATCTCACTGCCCTAGGTTCTGCACAAATACTCAAGAAAAGGCAATCTTTGTCACAGAGAATTTATTATCCAAACAGGTGAGGCAAACAAGAGAAGGAAATGAGCATACGTAAGAATGGGCTGTTTTTTTTCTAAAATCAGTCAGCAAGTCAAAGGTAGAGGAAAAGGCACATGATCTGTGTCTCTTGAAATTTGTCTAATGTCCGGCCTCCGGACCACATCTACTCTTCCCATGCAGTAATTTAGTGTATTTTTCCAACTGCCAGTTGTTTTTCCCTTTCTGAAGCCTCATGATTTTTGCATTTGATCCATTCTCCTCTTTGTGCCTGAAAAATTGGTTATCGTATTCCTAGTTTCTTAAAGCTTTTTAGAGCCCCCTACTCACATCACACACTTCTCTTGATGATGTTTCTTTTAGCCTTCCTGCCACCGTATGTGTAGACAGTGCTTGTAGCTTTGCTGTTCACGTGGCTTCTGCCACCTGCAGCACCAACATTGGTTTTCAGAGTCACGGTGGCAGAAGCAGAAAAACCTTCTCATCCTAAAATTGAATATTAAATTGAACTGAGAATCGCTGTGATGTGCTTACTCCACTGGCAGTGGATAGAAATGATAGAAGAAAAGAAACAATATATCTCGATAATGTAAAAGTTGGTTTCAATAATTTGCTTTTTTTGTGGTTAATATCAATAAAAAAACTGGAATAATATTATAAGAAAAGCAAAAAGCATATATCAGAAGCTGGGGAAATGAAGAGTCATTTTTTTAAACTAGGAAAAATAGCCAACAAAACCAGAAAACAAATATTCCCTGCCCTGAAAAAAGAAATAAACAGTTGTGCAGTAGACTTTGCGTGATAAGATTTTAAAGAGTTATGTACTGATCCACATAAAAAATTTCAGGAACTGGTTCTCGCTGTTTCTTAGGAATTTATTTATATGGCACAACTGGAAATAAAACCATACTGCTCGGTATGTGTGCAAACAGCATTCTAGTACTGCCACTTGGCAAATGTCTGCATGCTGCATATACACAAAGTGTTTGAGCACATAATGTGATACTTTGTGTGTTTGCTACTGCCCAGCGGTCCCTCATGGACAGGATGTCAGATCTATTTATGTATTTCATTAGGTATTGCCCTGTTAGCCTAGTGCTAGCTTGGAAAGAGGATATACCCCTATGCTGTTGTTATAGAAGGAATGCTACCATGTAAGCAAAAAGGTGCACTTTGCTTTTGGAAATGAAGATTGTGAGCCCTGTTCTCCAACTCGCAAGCATACAACTAGCAGCTGACCACATATGTATGTATTCGGTCGCCAGCTTGTATGCACTGGAAGGCTTTTTCTCCTAAAGAATTTCTTTGTTCTGTTTTTATTTCTATAAAATTACTAATGTTCCCAGAAACTCATAAGCATACACAAACCTGAACCACTTCACCTACTCTCAGAGATATGACAAGCTTATTTTCAAGTGTACAGTTCTCCTACAGCTGCTGTACAAAAGATCATATTTATAAAGCCGATCTCTTATCTGAAGGAGTAGCTTCATTATTCTACTTCATTGCCTGATAGCCCCGACTCCGAGAGCTGTGTGAATGGTAACCACAAAGCTGTTCCATTATTTAACTCTAAGCTGCTCTCCATGACTCTCTCTGGGTGGATTTCATCATTTTCTTCCATGTAGGATTTTTTAGTTTGTTCGTATTTGAAGAGAAAAATAAAGAGTTATAAAGAATAAAAAACTTGGTAAGGCCAATTTTACCAGTCTTGGAGCCCCTGCAAAGCCATTCAATTGGTGCCCTTGATTATGGTAAAGGTGAAAGTTACCACTTTTATTCTTCTTTCCTTAAAGGTGCTTTGTTTTGAGTGAGAGCAATGATAAAAGTCAACACTGGCTTTCAGCGTTGAGCTGCATGGGCTGAAATTTTGACCATTTAATTTTATGTGAAAATATTTGAAGTTCTTGCTTTTCGTGGTTGGTCATACTGAAATGTTTACAGGATATTTACAAGCAGTGATTATTACTTTTTCAAACACACTAATACTATGCATTTCTGGATAGCTTGTAGCGAAAAGGCAGTTTTAATCGGGCTATTTCTTTCTGAATTGAAAACAAGAATTGAACCTAAAGTAAAAGTTAACTCTCATAATGGGAAACTGATTTTGACACTATATATATTTTATTACATTAAGTGCCTTCTTTTTTTTATCTGATTTATACACTTGCTGCTATTTTACAGTTTTTACAAATTTGGCATTTACAAATTAAAGCATTATAAATATTGTCTCTCATCATTCTGACATTTGTGGTGAAAGGAAGCTTCTCATATACATACTTTGTTTGTTTGTTTTTTAAATCAGAAATAATGATGTTCTTCTACAAGTTGTTGAATAACCTTCATGAAATTGTTTGTATAGTCTGATTTATGATACATATTAGTTATGGATGCAAATCTGTATTTATTGGGGAAAGAAAGGGTTGATAACCTTCCATATTAGCAATTCATGATAGGCAGTGATATGCCTTTCTCACCAGCACCGCCTGAGGCAGGGTGGGGACTCTGCCATGTACTGCGATACCAGATGCAAGGCTCCCTCTTTGCTGGTTTACGCTGTAGCTGCTTCCATGTTTAGTGGCGCGGTGACTAGGCTCAGAACATCAGCAAATGTTAAAATCCCCCCTCTGGAGAGATGGCAAATCTTCATTAGTAGGTTATTGTCCAATAATTGCTAAACACTTCTTATTTGAGTTGTAATTCACAACTATTTTTCCTGCAATGCTAATGCAGGGGGTTAAAGATATCACTATAACTCTTCAGCCCATGGCACCATCGCTTCCTAGATGCGGCAGCCAGGCTTATGGAGGGCAGTAGTAGTCTAGTTTTTATCTATAACAACAAAAATAATTGTCTAACTGGCAGAAGTTCAGCAGCCTTCCTGATGCTGTAGCCCAATGGGCAGGCAGTAAGTGTCACGAGGCAAAGCTCCTTCATCTGCTGGCTCAAATCTCAGAGGAGCTACTGGGGTGATGAAAAATAAAAAGATGGTTTTCACCCATGCGGAGACTACCATGGAGGAAAGCCACAGAGATTTTTATTGTGTTAGAGGCATCCATTAAATCAGAAGACGACAGGTAGAGGAATAAGGAACTGGGTGGCACCAACTGCCGTGGAGATTTTCCAGGCCAGAGTATCATAGGGTGGACTCAGGGAATTGTAAACACAGACCTGTCATGATAATTCCCTTACATTTGTCAGCCTCTAGGCATTATTGAAATGGTAATATGAAAGAATAATATTGATTGTGAACTGTTTTTTCCATATAGTTCCTGCTGAAAACATCTGCCTTTTGTTCCCCCCCTCATCTGTGAGGTTTAAATTACAGTCTTGTCACTGAATAATTCTTTTGTGTGTTGTGAATCTCTTGGGACATAAACAGATTTCCTTTGCATGTGCGCTAAGTGAACTGAGTTGGGGTGAAAACTGCCTCTCTAAAAGTTGTTTTACAGTGTTTGGAAAATGCTACTGAGACTTCAAAAGACTTTGTTTTTAAGGTAGCAAAGATTGATATACTACCTTTAAGCAAGCGGTAGTCCTTTTTTCCTCCCACTGGACTGCACACATGATTAAAATTAAGTAAGTACTTATGTCTTCACAGGAATAGTAGGGGTGACATGACAGAAGGGATGCTTTAATCTATTTCAACTGACTACCTAACCATCTGAGAAATCATGCTTTCTAGAGAAGACAATTTATAGAATATCTTCTGTATATGAAAATAATTTAATTTATAACTCAAAATATTTTTCCTGAATGCCTAGACATACATAGAAGATTCTCATAACTCTCTAGCCTTGATCCTCTGTAACTCAGTCTCAAGGTGGTTAGGTGGTTGGGGTTTTTTTGTTGTGTGATTTTGGGGTTGTTTTTCCTCCTCCTTCTTCTTCTTGGTTTTTTTTTTTTTTTTTTGTTTGTTTGTTTTTAAATGCTGACATTGGTTTAAATGCCAATGTGTCCACAACTTGCTGTAATGGGAGAAGGGAATTGAATGGACTGGAATCTCTTCTGTTAGAACCATAAAATCAAAAGGATTTTATCTACCTTGTATCCAGGTTTCAGGATCATGAGGAATGTCTGAGAACACATGTTTTTCCTCAGAATTAAGTGGCTGAGTGTGTAAAGGCCAGTACAATGCTGCTTTTAAGCTTCAGATTGGCTTTAGGGCTGTCATGGTTTAACCCCAGCTGGCAACCAAGCACCACACAGCTGTTTGGTCACTCCCCCCCAGCAGGATGAGGGAGAGAATCAGAAGAGTAAAAGTAAGAAAATTCATGGATTGAGATAAAGACAGTTTAATAGGTAGAGCAAAACAAGCAAAGCAAACCAAGGAATTCATTCACTGCTTCTCATCGGCAGGCAGGTATTCAGCCATCCCCAGGAAAGCAGGAGTCCATTGCATGGAAGGGTTACTTGGGAAGACAAACACCATCACTCCAAACATCCCCCCCTTCCTCCTCTTCCACCAGCTTTATATACTGAGCATGACATCACATGGTATGGAATATCCCTTTGGTCAGTTGGGGTCAGCTGTCCCGGTTGTGTCCCTCCCAGCTTCTTGTGCCCTCCCAGCCTGCTCGCTGGTGGGGTGGGGTGAGGAGCAGAGAAGGCCTTGACTCTGTGTAAGCACTGCTCAGCAATAGCTAACACATCCCTGGGTTATCAACGCTATTTCCAGCATAAACCCAAAACGTAGCACCATACTAGCTGCTAGTATACTAGAATACTACCCCAGTCAAAACCAGCAAAAGGGCATATATTAAAGAAGTTTGTAATAATCTGAGATTTTTTTGAAGGAATTAATTTCTGTAAGTCAGTGTAACACTCCTAAACTAGCATGGCTATTTATGCTGAAAGGTGCTCAGTGGCTGCCAAAGGCAGTCACAGACCTTGTTAAAACGAGTGAACATGCCAAGCGCTCTTTTAGACTCATTAGAAGAGTTTAGTGCTCCTGGGAGACTCTTCGGGAGCAGGGCTTAGTGGCAAGCTGTGGTTGGGCTTTTGGATTATAGCAAAAGTTTAATAAAAACTTTTAATGCTCACTTTAAAACAGTCCTGGTCTGGGGATGTAACATTTGGCAAGTGTGTTATAATTGTCACAAAGGACATGATTCAGCACATGGTTAAGTCAAAGGGGCAATTTTATTGACTTCAATAGGTGTTGGATGAAGCCCAGATTTATGAGTTAACATTGATGTGTGTTTCAGTGAGTGAAAGTTAAAACTTCGTAGCTGCTTTGAAAAAAATATCTTGAAGGGCTCGTTTATTTTTGGAACAATCTTCAAATTAGCCTGGAATTGCTTCTATTATGTTTATGATGATAATGTTAAAGTGGCCTCAGACTGTCTGTACACTGTGATACTTGATGCTGGCTTGGAAAATTAATTTTACTGTAAACTAAGCAGAAATATATTATGAAAGAATTGTTTAAAAGGTCGGAGGAAGTTGATATGTCAGGATGCGTGTTAAAAATTCACTAGAAAAATGGTGGCTTTATTAATATTATTTATGTGAAAATTGATGAAGTCTATGAATTTAAGCAGTAACTCTATAGAATAAAACTGGTAAAATTGCTTTTCAATAACCATACCGATATTATACTACTATCTGACGTTGTGTTTAAAAAATATAGTTGTATGCTGTTGCTTTCTTTCCTGCAGTCAGACCTCTTTATTCCTATATCTAAGATAGCTCTAATCATCACTTATTACTCTGGAATTAGAACTCTTCACAAAGTGTGTGAAGTCATTAGGCCGTACCTCTTTTTTTGTGCTGAGAGGTTTTAAGGACTAAATGCAAAATCACAAATAGCTAGGCATTTCTCATGTGCATCTTCTGAACTTTCTAAAATGAAAAGAAAAACTATCCACTACTGACTGCTTCTAGAGAGCACTGCGATTGTCCTGTTAGACTGCTTTCTTCTGCAACAAGAAGGGTTGTAAAGAGGGACTCTGCTCCAACCGACTTCCATTTCCAAACAGAATTTCTCTTACAGAACGGGGGAATCATAGGAATCCCCCAATCAAAATAACATTATACCACTTCATTAGAGTTTGTCACTTGAAGAGAGGCACTTTCATTTTCTGATTACTTGTTATATGTTCTAGTGAGTGATCTGAATTGTACTTTAAAATTAAATTTTTATTGGGTGGTAATGAATTATTTATTTATTTTAAAATGTAGTCATCTGCAATCAAATTTTTTTCCTTCAGTTTCTATATTTGGAATTTGCTGATAGTTACTGGAAGCTGTTTGGGGATTGGAATACTCAGCACTATTGTATTGTGATCAATAATTAAATTTAGTGCTGACATGCATCTAGTTTATGCAGCAGCCTCTGACAATCCATCTTGCAAAATTAATCCTTTCCAATTTATTTAATAGGAGACTTGAACAATAAAATAATTCAGATGAGTACCAATGCAGGATTATTTCTGGTCAATATTACTTTATTATAAATTGGATCCACATACTCATTAGTAAATTAACTGTCAAACCTGCAAACAGCTTTTTTTTTTTTTTTTTGTTTAAAGGTAATTATTGGTACTGAAGACAAGAAGGCACTTAACCTTGCTGTGCAGTTGTCCTTACCACAGTGTTTTTATTCCAGGCTATAACTACCCATCAAAGCTGCAGAGGAAAAATAATTAGAGATATTAAATGGATGGAATATTAACTATTATAAAGCTGTGTTCATTCAAAGCTGTTAGAGTCTTTTGGATTCTTTGCCAATAGAATCTTTGTGTGTTTCCTTGGGATTTTTTTTTCCCCCCAAACATTAAAAAACAGGGCTACATCTATGAAAAAGAAACCCAAATTAAAAATGACTGAAAACGCATGGAGGGGGTGGAGTAGGGGGGAGATATGAAATCAAAATGACCAAAGTGAAAAGAAATGTTGTGTGTATTTTATAGGGATTGAGACATACAGGAGGGAAAATTTAAAGAAATAAAAGTTGGTAAAATACTTGTTTGCTTTTTAAAAAATGAAAATATAGTCTTCAAAGAATTTTATTTAGAACAATTACCTGCTGTGAAACTGGACATCCTCCCATTTCCCTGCTACCTCAGTTCAGTAGTTTACTCTGTTTATTCCTCTTAAGATGTACGATTATGCTCAGTAGAGCATTTGTAAAAGCTCCTCCATTCTAAGGGTTTGTGCTAAACCAGGTTTAGGATTTGAGAGTTCTGGTTTCAGTGTTGATGAATGACAGCCATTTGAATTTTTATAATTATTCCCTAAATCCATTTTGAATCTGCAGGAATCTCCAGAGCCAAATAGAAGAGAACAGGTAGAACAGCAATTCTATATTATTTAATCATTTATCTTAAGCGAAGGGACATCCACACTTACGGTGTGGCTGTGCGAGCACTGGAACGTCTGTATGTCAGGGCTGGCCGTGAGCTCCTGCTGCCACGCGCCGTGCGGCTGGGGGTGGCAATTTTCCTTCTTGGAGCCCTGGGAGCTGACTGGCATCTTGGCTCCTTGTACAGCTTTGTTCTCATCTGTGCTCTGAGGGGATGTTCCTTCTCTGCCCGGTCACCTTTTCTCACCATCCAAATAGGAAACTAAATTCTTCTGAAATTGCTATCTTTAAATTAAAGTTGATGATAATCAGTTGACAAGTTCGGAAGTTACTGGTGGGACAGGCAGAGTGACTAGTATTTGTTTAAGATATCATTCCAAGTAATTATCCCTTTAATTTCCTGTGCATTTTGGAGAGTGGCCATGCTGCACAGTATACAATGAGCAGCAATAAAGATACATTTGTTCAAATTAGAATATGTGATTTTGACTGGGTAAGGCTGAGATTTGCTATATTTCTATTTACAGTGGAAGATCCCTGTCAAAGTTGAGAGAGAGAGAGAAAGAGAGGATAGGAGGGGAAAAATACCCATACATAAAATATTCAGGCAATATTTGGCAAGAGTAAGTAGAGTAAAAATTATATGCTGTGTTAAAAATGTGCTAAAACATCGGAGATGTAATTTTTTATCAGATATATTTTATAATATATTATCCTATGCAACAACTTCTTACTAGATACAAAGGAAATGAAACTAAATTATCTACAGATTGTTGGTTAAAATAAAACCTAAACACTTGAGATTAAATTAATACTTTAATTTATCCATGGTATCATGCTTGAAAATACTGCGTGGGGTATATCTTTCATTCTTAAATACAATTTCCAACTGAAGGCAGCATTCACTTAACTTGCCAGTTTTATAGTTTTCGGAAAAAAACCCACAACCCCCCCCCCCCCCCCCCCCCCCAAACTGCTTTTAACTTCAACAGCGCTTTGAAAAGAAACTGTGATCTTTTTTTCTTCTGTATTAATTCCAGCCTAAGCAGATTGATGGAGAGTTAGCCAGGAAAGGAGGGAGGGTGGGCAGACTTAGCTACTGTGCTGGGCCAGGTGACCACAGTGCACAGTAACGTGTGTACAGAGGAGAGTATAAGATGAATGTATACAAGCATGGAGGGGCCTTCTGTTAGTGTAGGAAAAAAATTTACAGTATATTATATCAAAGCTAAAGAAAGATGTATGAAAGTGGGTCACTGCACTACTATTCTTACTCCTTCTGTTCTTGTACATGCAAAAAGAAGCAAGATGGTATATATGCAGATGACTATGGAGGGCGCGTGTAAAGGTTAATGTATATAGTTCTGCCCTGGATTTCACAACAGGCCTGGCAATCACACAGTTTGTAGAGGTAAAAAATGAGTTTTTCTGCCAACCAAGACTAAAGCCAAATAGGAATCTTTGTGTTCTTTGTGGCCTGTGTAGTTCTGATACATAAAGTACAGAATGGTTTGAGGTAAACTTAACAATCATTTTCATAGTTTGAAGAGAAGTGAAAAGGCCCTCTGTTTGGGTTTTCTTTAGGAGTATTGAGTGGTTCTTGCAATCACTAAATTACTGTGCATTGTGTAAGACTGTCTAATATTCAGGTAACATAATCTGCCATTATAGTCTAAATATATTTTTTGTACTAAATACAGTGGCCATTTTGGCCATTATTTTTTTAGTTTGGCGTTGTGTTTTTTTAAAAATACTGATTTGTGCAGGATAGTTACCTTTTTTTAAAATGTCTGGGAGTGCATAATCATGACATGCCTCCGCTTTGTCATCTTGTGCGTGATCTTTGTCAACTTTGTCAATACCGTGTGTGGACAGAGAGATGTATGTGATAACCATTTCTGTTCTCTGTGCCCCAGTAGCGCCTGAAAACAAACTGAGTCAGAATGCAGTTTTTTAGTAACTAGCCATTGAAATAAAATAAAATCTGCTATTAAAGCCATAAAGATGCCACTCTGTGACTATAAGATATCCCTTAGGAGGTCATTTCAAAGGGGCAAAATGATGCTCATGAGTTCTGGGGAATTATTTTTGCTTCCAGTGAAATCAATCAGTGCAGGAGAGGGCCCTGAGTGATGGATAGACACTTCCTTTTATTGAGCTAAATAATTTCCTAATAAGGGCTGAATAAATGCTGTTAACCATAAGAAATGTGTTGATTAAGCACAAGAATAAGAACGCAGTGGTCTGGAACGCTAAATAGTTATTTGCAACTGGGCTATTGCAAATAATTTGATAATAACAAACACTATGAATTGTTCCGTCCAACTGAATTTCTTTTAAAATAATAATAAAAAAGTACTTTTTTATCTGAAACAGTTTATGTCAATTAATATGGACTTATTCAGTACTTTTTCTTACCTACCTTTTCCATTGCAATCAATAAAATGAGAGCGTATCTTGACTCATTAGGTAGTTGGCTGTTTACTATTTTCAGAGTTACAATGCAGACTACTCTGAATTACAGGGCTATATATTTACAAGTTTATATGGCAGACTACAGTGGGAGGTTGTAAAAGTATCTTCCGAAAGTTAAGGGTGAGCACGAGAAATATATCTTAATTGGAATCAGCTATTTTATTTTGCATGTATATTTTTAAAACTGCTGTTCATAGTTTTTTAAATAAAGAGTATTTTGGTTTTGAACCAAAGTATTTGAGACTAAATTTTTCCTCACCTTAGCCGTGAAGCTAATTTAAAAATATTATTAGTGGTGAATGTGGTTTTAGTCAGGAAATCAAGATGTGAATTTTTGAACATGTTTCTCCAAAGGTGCACTTCTCAAATTATTACTGTGAAAGTAATTTATTTCAGCCAAACACCCTTCCCACATATTGTTAGCAGGAGTCTTCACTCCAAGTCATTTAACAGCTTTTTAATTCAGTAGTTATTCCATTTTAATAGAGCCATTTCTTCATCATTCTGCATTTAGTGATAAATGGTGCCAGAACATATGATAAATTAAACCACAAAGAACTGTGCTAAAGTAATCTAAAGGGTTTAACTTGAAAGGAAGAAGCACCTAGTTTGCTCAGCATAGCCGTCTGAGGGTTCCTATAGAGAAAAAACACTTCCTCGCAAAGCTAAACGGTGAAATAAATTTGAAAGTAAAGTTTTAAACTATAACTGCTTTCAGAAGTTCATCCTGGCAGTAGCAACCAAGCTGCACAATTGCATAATGCATAATGGTCCCGTAAGTCTGAAAAGACATCTAAAAAAGCTGTAAGCTGCTTTCTTTGCAGCTGATATTAATGAAATCTGATATTAATAAAATCTCAGAAACCCAACAGCCAGTTTGTAGTAAGGTGTGCCCTGAGTGAACAGCAAAACCTACCCCAAAAGCTATATAAACTGCAAAGATAAGTAATTTTTGTTTAACCTCTGAAATTCAAGTACGTTTGGTTTTTGGGGGGGTTTTGCTTTTTTTTCCACAGATGCATAGACTGTAACTGTCACTTATGCATATACAAGTGTTAGAGAACTCTTGTACTGCAGTTCAGCAATATGGACCATTTTTTTTTTTAAGATGAGACTTCTTCCATTTGCCTCAGTACGTCGCACACAGCTCTCCTTTGCTCTCTGTTTTACAGAAACACGCACCAGCCATCCATCCACAACTTCCTTTCAAACAAACCCATGCCTTTGGCTTCCTCCTTGCTTAATTAAGGGCTCAAAAATTTCTGTGGAAAATAACCAGCAAAATGGTGTAGGAACTAACATATAGGCATGTGTTAAAGTAGGTCATTCATTACAATATGCATAGCATGTGTCAGCTTTCTGCTCTTGGCATTTTTGTAACTAAACCTTCTTAGTTCTGAGCTCTACTTGATATGGTGAAGGTAAATTCGATGGTAATGGAGTGCTTGGACAAATAATAATGAGGTATGAAACCCTTTTGAATAGGTTTGAATCTGTCTATAGAGAACTAAAGTAACCATTAAGTAGATCCATGCTGTGGTCTGTGTGAAATGAACCTGAGATCTTAGTCCAGCTTCTAATGAATGTCCCTCTTTTTTTTTTTAATTTTTTTTTTTTTAAAGACCTTCTTACTTAAGCAAGTTCTTGTTGGTAGTATGAAATTGAGTGTGCAAAGACTCATCAAGCAGGTGATGTCTTTTCAAGGGGAAGGAGTTGAAAGCTCAAAATTATTGAAAGACTAGTCCAGTTTGTTAATTACATTTAAAATGGAACACCTTTGTGAGAGATCCCTTAAAATTGTCCTAATTATTTTAAAAATTATTTTAAAACAAAACAGACACAGTTTAACTGTGTACAGTGTGCTTTTTTTATTACCTAATAGATGCTGTCTGGATAGTGTATTTTTAAGCACTTATTTTAAAACAAGCTCTCCCTCCAAATGACTTGTTAGCAAAGTGAGTTTTAACCAAATTGACTCAGGAAATGAAAGCGTTTTGTGATCATGTAGGCAAACTGCCGGAAGACTGAAGAAGGCTCTTCAGTGGCTTCATGACAGCCTTGCTGTTCAAAAAATCAATGAGATAATAGATGAAGACAATTTTCTGTGCTTTGAAATGTTTAGGGAGTGAACTTTCCTCTTCAAAACTTGTCGTGTTTTATTTTGTTTTTTGTAGTTGGTGGTTAAGAAAAATATAGTCACTTGTGCTTCAGCATTGCACTGTGCCAAACCTGCCAGTTTCTCATTCGTTAGGAGTAAATAATTAATGCATTACTGTAATAATAATGAAGTACGTCCAACTGTAAGAACTCAAACTTTTGATGTCAAGTTGGAGCATATGAATTGTAAAGCTCAGGCTTAACGATCTCTAAACACATGATTTTTGTGGGTGATCCTGAGATGTGGTATTTAGGAGCAGTTAATTTCACCTGTATCAAACAACAGTTTTACTAAAGCCAGTAACAAAGCTTTAATTTGTATTTGAATGCCTCTGTGTCTTAATATGGGGACAAAGGCCATTTATGGTCATTTTCCTTTTAAAAGGATTATAAAAACTATGTGTTGTACATGTTTTTCAGGCCATGGTCTTCTGGGATAAAATAGTCCTATTTTAAAGTGAGGCCATAAAGGACAGGTGCCTTCTTGTTAACCTGGCTTTTGCTCTAAAATGAAAATACGTTTCTGAATTGTTGGTCCTGTTTGCAAAATGCTCTGTGTGAACAGATCAAGGTCTCTGATTTTCAAAATCCGCCCACAATAAGTTAAATCCTTGTATAATGCTGCCAGAAGTAGATGAAGATAAAAATGTGTTTCTATAATTGTTTGATTTCTGAAATATTGTAATAAAGCAAAAGAAATTCCCTGGCGTATGTGAGAACATAAGAGCAGCTCTGCTGTGTGAGCCCAAAGATCTATGTACCTCACTATCTTTCAGCAGGTTCCAATACTGGCTACGTGAGGATATGTAGACAAGGGGATATCCCAAACATTGGCAGGAGAGAAGTGTGAAGTCCACATTGATGACCGGTTGCCAATGTAGGAGGACACTCTGGTTATTTGCATCTCAGGGGAAGCAAACAAAATGTCTGGGGTAACCAAATTGGCCAAAGAGGAAAGCAAGTTAACAGTGCTGCTAAGAGGAGCAGGTGTATACAAAGGAAAATAATGAGAAAAAAGCAGCAGTTTGTAAGACAGCCCAAGTTTGCTTAGGATTGGTATTTTGTTTTCAAGTGGCCTACCGGTCAGTTTCAGTTCAAATGCAATATTTTATCTTAGAGAAAATGTGCTTGGAAGGAGGAGGGGGCATGGCCATAAGAATCTTTGGAGAAGAGGGCTGTGAAAGCACAAATATACAAAGTATTTCAGAAGTAGCTTTGGCTAAAACTGAGGTGTTAAAAGGACTCATCTATGCGAGGGAAGAAAATTAGAGAGGGATCTAATATTTGGTTTTAGGACGTTTTCCAGTCTCCCTTAGGTTTAAATTAATTATGTGTTGGTAGTTATCAAAAGGTGCTGTCCTCTATCGGATTGTTTTTTTGTTTGTACTGTGTGAATAGATTCTCTCTGTCTTAAATTCAATAGCAATGTCATGACCTTGAGACTGTCCTGGCAGTTTTGGGAGGCATACCTAGGAAATTTTGGATAAGGAAACTGAGGTTTTATAGTTAATCTCAAAGCTGTTCTCCCCAAGGAATATGAACGTAAGAGATTTTTAATTATTTTTTTTTAAAACTTTTAGTCCCTGAGCCGTACCTATTCTAAGAATAAGGAGTTCCCAGTCTCTAGTACTTTTCATCCTGACACCTACCATCAGCAATTAAATTAATATAAAATGTAATTTATTCTGTGGTTTGTACTACATTGTGCATGGCAATATTTGTATCGTACGCTTGTATTTTTCAATGGCCTGCTAAGAATTCAAGCATTTGAACCCATCTAATTATTTTTTTTTCCCTAAAGGGAACTGAGTGCCTTAAAACTTCTGGAAAGTTGGGAAAGTTTCTGACAGATTGAGGGCAAAAAACCCTCACGGAGCTGCCATAGTGCTTTAAATGGACAGTCACACCACAATATACTTTATTTCCTACTTGTCCAACATTTTCTTTTGTATACTGCTTATTACAATGTCTGGCCTTGGTAGGTTTTTCCACTAAGGGCAGCAGTGCAAGAAAACTCTACCTAAATTCTTTTAGTGTCCAATTCTCCCCCCAGCTTAAGTTCATAACCCCTTGTACTTCTATTTAACACCAGCTCAGATAGCCTGCAGCATCTCTCCTTTCTGTTCCCTTCAGGATTGTGTGTACCTTTAATAGAGTTCTCTCTTAATCGCCTTCGCTTTCGAAAAGAAGCCAGAAAACTTCCCTTAGCTTTATAAATAATCAAGCTTTCCAGGTCCCACTCTTACCATGTAAAGTTGCTCTCCTTTGTTGCATGCTCAACAACTCTAAACTATACTTTCTTCACTGAGGTGATGACTTACTGGTGTTATCCCACACTGGCTGAATCTCTTGCTCACTATGGGATGTTCTCCTTGACTCATGTCTTCTGCTTATCCCATCCAAAATTTCTTTTGCCTTTTCGCCATGATGAACCACTACAATAAAGCATATAATGCTATAAAAGCTGGTAAATTGTATTTTAGCATATGCCTGTTGCATTCTGTGCAAAGATTAATTTTGATCTCCTGTTTCTCATCTCTTGCTTCATTATTTTATGATTTTTATGATGACAGTCAGAAGTCACTTTTATCCATTCAGGCTCCTAGCTTATCCTAAGACTTTCTGACCTATATCGCTCTTCACTTTTGTATTGACTGACTCCCCCCGCCCCATTTTTGTGTCAGCAAAAACTGTCTCACCTTTCTTCACATTTCTTCTGCCAGGTCATCGATACAGAAAGGAGAAAAAAAAACCAAACAAATTCAACAAAAAAACCCCAACAGTGTAAATTCTAATGCTCACGGCATCATCCCACTTACCGACTCCCTACCTCCCCACAAGTAACCTTTGTATCAGATATCCAAGCCAGTTCTCTAGCCACCTCTATTGCTGTATTTTCTTGACCTTTATAGGGCAGGCTTTTCTGCAATTCTGTATCGGAAGCATTCCTTAATTCCAATGTGTTTTGCCTGAAAGTTCTCCAGTCAACACTTTTGTTACTTTAACAAAAGAACTAACTGTGTAATTTCCCATCCTTAGTGTTCCTTTCTAGAATCAGTTTTGATGTTTTTCCTTGCTCTTTTTTCTGTATCTTGCTATGGACTTGCTGTAATAGTCAGATAGGACAAGTTTTGTCTAGTTTTCTCCTATTACCTGCAAGATTTGCTACTGATCTTTGCTGTTCCACGTCACAGTATCAAGACAAAACTCTTTAACCTATGCTAATATGCCTTAAAGGCACATTTTGGAGGTTGAAAGCACTTGTAATTTTACTGCCTAACAAAACATCTAGGTGGATTGTTATTACACATTCATTCCCCCGAGTGTCTTAACTTTTTAATTATAATTATTATCCAACCTTACATTTTGCACCTATTTGCAGCTTTTCTGTCCTCACTTTCAGTATGAAGTTATTCACAGTGCTGTTTTGAGACAGAATAATGTCTGGAGAATAGTGCTACATTTTGAGAGAAACATGCTGATTACGTTCTGCGGGATTTTAATAGACAGGTATGCCAGCTACCACATGTCTGTGATTTACTGCAAGATTGTTTAAGAATCAGTTATTGTATTATCTCTGGCTGGAAACAGATGGATCCGTCTAGATTTTTTAATTATGCCGTTCCAATAAAAAGTAATGTATTATCATGAGTTATCTGCATTTGCACTGCAAGTCTAGGAGGCATGGAATGAAAGGTGCGTGGTACCAAAATTGTTTGTTTCTGTGGGAACCTTCTGTATGTTTATGCTGTATAGTACTTCCAGTGTGTTTTGTGAGCATTTCTTGACAAAAGTGGATAAACGATACCTTCTAGTGTATAAACAAAACACGTTGTGCACTATCTCTGTGGAATAATTGCTCAGATTTTTCTCCTTTCTTTTAATAAATAATTAAGGATCTCACTTGCTGTTCTCTCTGAATTTAGTTTCATGAAATCTTTATAAAGAACATTTGTGCCTTTTTTCCAAATTGCTTATAGACATTCCAAATAGAGATTTTACTCTATGCCTGTGACATGAACAGGAGATTTTTATTGAATTTTGTATAGTTTTGATGCCCTCTTCTGCTGCTCAGAGGTCATTTAAATAACCTTGCTAATTGATGCAAGGTTATTTATGCAACAGATCACTGACACAGCAGGAAAAAAAAGTTGTGTTGGACAAGTTTAAAAAAAGAAAAGAAAAGGCCTGTTCTCTACTTCTTGAATTATTGTTGAATACAGTGGCACATTGCAAAAATGACATGCAGTGGGTGTCGTCTTTCAACAGCTTTCTTTGCTCATCAATTTTTCATAGGTAGGGTCCAGAGCATTAAAATTTGGACACGAGAAACTTCACTAAAAAGGATTGCATTGAGATTCTCTTGGAGGAGGCTTTACTCTAAAATAATACATTGATATTCAAACTATTCTTTGTTCATTTGACTAACGAGGCTTTTGTTAGTTTCATGTGCTAAAGACAGTGGCTCTTCAACTGCTTATTAAAAAGGTCTGTCTGACTGACTTACACATTAATGATAGAGAGGAAAGTCTCCTTTAAAGAGATATGCCTGTGAAGAAGAGACTAGACATCAAATCCTGGTGTTAAAGCATTTTCTGAAAAAAATAAAAACCTGTGTGAGGTTCTCTGGTGTGGTGATGGCTACAGGCCTTTGAAAAAAAAAAAAATAGTCTAAGATCTGCAAGACTGGTTTTTCTTTTTTTCCCCCCCTTTTTTTCCCCCCTCTTTTGCTGTCACGGCTTTTCTAAAGATTTTCCAAAAGAGGAAAGAGAAGAGGATTTGGTGGAAATGCATCAATAAGCTCAAAGTAGTAAAGCATAGTATCAAGAATGCTAAAACATATTAAATTGGAATAAATGAGGAAGTATAGGGGAAACTCAACACTCCCTAAAAAGTGTGAAGTGGAACATTAATGTAAAAAAATGGCCAAACATCCTTTTTTCCCCTATTTTTTTTCTTAAAGCAGCTTCATTTAGATGATTAATTTTCTAATGTTTCTCAAAAACCCTTTAAGCCATTTGTAGACAAAGTAGGCTTCTTTCTTAAACCCAAAAATACTTCCAGCTACTGAAGTGTCTATCACTGTTTAGAAAACACATTTCTTTGCAAGCTTTAGTGGGCTTTCGGAGAAGATGATTTGATTTGAGACCTAGTTTGTTAATAAAAATTTAACTTAATTCAGACATAAAAAATTGAGACCGATATATTTTATTTTGGAGCTTTTGTATAACTGGATATAGCTGGTTTAGTTATATTTATTTCTTGCTGCTAATTTCATGTTGTATGAAGATAATAATTCTAACAGCAATCTCTCAATCTCATATATGGAACTGGGGAATGTTCTATATTCTACAATACAAATTCTGGTTAAGTAGTTGTTATATAACATGATATGTGTCATTTAGCTGTTGAAGGGTGTTAAGAATTTTCAGCTACCTGAGAACTGGAACCTTCATTTCTGGAATGGGTCAACTCGTCACTTTCTTTGAGGTAATTTTGACAAAAGCTTGCTTTGTTTTGCAATGAGCAGTGAAAAGTGGCTGAGTTTACTAATGCTGACTTAGGTGCTCCTGCAAACCTGACTAATGCCTGCCTCTATAGCACGGATGTTATAGCATCTCTATACCTTTCTGGGTCATTTTTTGGCAGCGCAAAGTACTAGCTAAGTCTTCCCAGGACCTAACAAGCCTGTCAGGTTTTTTTTTTTTACCTCAAGCTGTTTCCTGTAACTCATTTGGTTGTTCTGGATTCACTTTTTGCCTGTATTTCCTTCAAAGCTTTTGGTCTCTGTAGCAAAGCATTCCTTACTGGGCAACAGCACGCTCCAGGGAACCTGCAGTTGGTGTCTGTCTGTGAAACCTATCAACTTAGTCAAATCTTAGGTAAATTAGTGGTGCACAGAGGAGCAGTGGAGGATTTTGCTGTTTTATTAATATGTGGGACTTTTCCAGTGTTGTGCTCTAAGCAGTGTTAATATTGCCCTTCTGAAGGATTCTGATAATCTCCTTTCATTCAAGTCTCACCAAGTGCTCACTTCACATGGAGTCTGAGACTTGATGGACTGCACAACTTATATTTTTTATTTTAAGGATTTATTTTTTCTACATACTTTTGGCTGCAGGTGACAATATAAACTGCTAAATACAACTCTGAAAACGTTATGACATCGACAGCTAAAATTAGAAGGCTGTTTCTTATGATCTGGTGACATAAAAGGTACTATCTCATTCCTTTGTCTCTGGAGTTGTTCACTGGGTCCAAAATAATTACCTTGTATACCTGCATCTCATCTCTTTCCATTAGAAGAGAGACTACGTGGTTCATGGATGACTGATGGCCTTGCAAGTTTCCTCTTAATCAGTATAAATATTTTACAATGCAAATGTAAACCAAATATAAATTAAAAAGAAGAGTGTTAAATCTTGAACTACAAGTACTGCTTCCCTCCAAAAGGATTTATATATTTAAAAAGGTGCTGAAGCCTCCAAGTTGGTGTAATCAGGATATAGAAAAGGGGGGAAAGATGGACAAGGTGCGTATGAGCATAAAGGAAGATGACGCACAGAATGCATTGCACCTCAAATGAGGTGCCAAGGGTAACCAGATGTATACTTTGATGGGAATCTGTCACACATCTGCATGGTTTAACAAAAATCAAAATTCAATTTCTAATAAATAAGCAGTATCTTCTAGAATAAACTTTGGAAATCCCGGCAAGCAATATAAAACTACACAATGCGTAGTAGCTTTCCAAAAACTGAAGATAGAAAGTTGGACTAGCCCTGAAGGAGGCTTTCTTTTATAATTCTGCATGTTCTGAGACCTGAGGCATCTTGCAATACCCTCTGTAGATCCAAATAATGTAAACAAGACTGTTATTGTCAGCTATTGTACCATTTTGGAAGGCACTCATAAAGCATGCGCAGTACAAGATGCTTTTAATATAAGGCTTGATCTTGTGAGGTAGAGAATATCTTTGGAGATTTCACAAATTTAGTGAGAGTTATGGATGCCCAACAGATGTTTGGCAGCAATTGCAGTCCCACTGAGTATTTTTGCGTGCGAGTCCTTTACAGTCCTATTTATTGCCACCTTGTATTTCTTTATATATAATCTGCTGCAGCAATGCAGGCTTTCATTGTTCCCTTAATTTCTTGCTTTTGATAGTGCTGAAAAGAGCTCTGTGTCAGAGATTTGAACTATGCTGAACAAGTCCTCCAAATGTGTGTACTTTGGGTTTAAGATTGGAACGCCATTCACCTGTTAGGCAGTGATAAAGGCCGAATCAAAGATTGAACTGCTAACTGCTCCAAGGACCGGGGCTAGCAAAGGTGCTAGCACTTCAAAGTAATTGTCATGCTCTCATTCTGTAGAGTGTTTTTTGAGGTGGATATTTTGTGCGTGTTTATGTGTAATTCAAGGCTTGACTGTGGCAGAAAGAGAGAGAGAAGGTGGCCTCAAAAGAGTTCTTTTAAGAACCCAAAAGAGCAAGGATTGTTATGTCTGTTTCATCTTTAAACATCAGAAAGACTTTAATTAAGATATCCCTGGGTTCGTGTGAGTTTGCTAGAGCTCACTCACCGGGAGGGTTTTCTAAGCTCTTGAAACTCATTTTTAATGATACTGCTTCCAGAGAAATGTCTGAAGAGAGTCACTGAAAAATGCAATATATTGTATTATCATATCATGTACTGTTACTGTTATAACCCATCATAACTGATTTACAAGAAAAATAAATATAGGAAGTCTAGTAGTCTGTCCAGAGAAATAGGAGACAAGAACACCTCAGTTTTAATTAAGAGTTTGATTCCTCTGTAACCTTGTTAAATTTACTTAAATCTCTTTGTGTTAGGTTTCTTAATCTTCTTGCCAATGATGACTAGAATAACTTTGTTTTAAAAGCAATCCCATTACCTTTTAATGCTACCATGGCTATAAAGCATGAATACCACAATGAGAACCTTTGTGCCTCAGTCTCCCATCTCTGAAATGGGGGTGAAAATATTTCCTGCTTCACAGGCTGTTCAGAAGTGGAATTCTTGAATGTTTGAGAGGTGTTAGATATTATAGTAATGAGGGCAATAGGAAAACTCATTAACTTGTTAATAATTAATTAGCTAATAATTGTGAAGGTAATAATAGAAAATGGAAAGCACTGTACAATAAAATGCTCAGTATTAGTATTACCAAGAATGTGTCTTATTTTTGATAGTTGTCAATCTGATTAAAAAAAAAGGAAAAAGGAGATCTTTTCTCAGGACAGAAAATAATGCATAATATAAGTAGTATACCCTAAAAAGACACAGTAGAAAACATATTAGACTGGAAGCAGTATTCTCCTCATAAAGGAACACCACCTCATTTCAATTAGATTCCTATAAACTATTTATCCTGGTATGAAGTAGGTAGGTAACAGCAATTTTAGATCAAAATACTCCCAGCTACTTTGAAGAAGTTGCATGACTTGTGAAATTATATTTAAATCAGGTTCTTTGAAATGACAACCATATAGGTAAATAGATACATTTATCTATTTATTTTTTAATAAACCCCTGTTAAGGTTTCTTGAAATACTAGATTACTGTGTCAATGATTTACTTACATGGATATTGTTAATGTTTTCTTCTTAACACAATCATATTAAATTTTAATGACATGGATTGTAATATCTAACTGGTATCTGGAAGCTTGTGGATAGCCCAAAGGTTTTATACAAATTTATATGTATAAAGCTCTCACTGATATACTTTGCCAGTAGATATTGTACCTTGAGTAGTCAGCTCTGCAAATCCCTTCTCACAAAAGATTAAAAACATCCTCCTATTACATCTAGAGACTTCTTTTTGTTATTCAAAGACATGAATATATTTAGAAAAATGTATATGATTTTTAATGCCTTAAACCAGAAAGCTACCTTGATTCCCATTAAAAATTGGAATATTTAATGTTTTTGCTTCTTCTGTGGCACTTTTTTGATATTGTGAAGAAGAACAAAAAAGATTTCTGAGAACATATAAAACAAAAAACTGTGTTTGAAGTATTATAATAAAACAACCTCCTTCTTTTAATGCTAAGTCCCTTTTTAATGAAGATCCTCTGGCAGCTCTTGAATGTATAACTAGTTTATATCATGGGATGAAGCTGTCTGTTCTGATGATTGACATGAGCCCACATTACAATGTGATTCTGAAAATTAGTCCATAGAGGTCCTTTTCAGGTACTACTCAGACTGAGAGCTGCCCTCCAACTACAGTAGAGCCTTTTTAACCCCACTCATTGGTATTCTAATCTGGAAGTGCTGTCCTGCTTTTTAAATAACTCAGGCATTCAGGCTAGTACCCCCCTTGACACATTACTTAGCCAAAGGATTCAAATGAGATTCAAGAAACATGCAGTACAGCACAAAGGGATTGGAATATGCACAATTAATAATCACACAGTTAATTCATTTTTAATGCAAGGAGGTTTTCTGAAATTTCACATTCAAATTTGTAACACAAAGTAGTTGCTGTCTATTCCCATTATGCTGCCAAAATACTATAATACTATAACGATAAAAATTTCCTTATTTTTCTCTGTCTGTGTGCGTGGGGGTGGGTGCACGTACATGCTAAAAAAAATAAACCTGAGTAACACTGAGGTTATGATGCAAACTGATAAAAGCTAAAGGGTTCAAAGTTAAAGGTGACTTAAGTCAACGGTGAGCAAAAAAGCATAAGACTCATGGCATAGGTCAAAGGAGGCATGTCGTTTAGCTTACAGTGGCAAGTAGCCTAACTATTGCCGATTTGTGTCTAAACCAGAATACAGTTTGATCAGTTTGTGTTTTCTAAGCTCGTTTTGTTGTTTGTTTTCTGTCTGTTCCTGCAGATATATTTGGGCAGATGATCACAACATCTCTTCTGAGTGATTATATGATTTTGTCTCAAGAGAAAAATTCCCCACTAATAAGGGAGGAAATACAATTTTAGGCACTACCAGCCACACGACTTAAAATTTAAAATTTTTTATTTTGTTAAGAACTTATGTTGGATCTTATATTTTTACTGCATATCATTTTATGGGCTCCTAATGGTCCTTCTTTACTGTATTGTTCGGGGCAAATGAGCACCGAACACAGAAACTTTTTAGAGAATAATAGTAATGCTGAGCGAAGGCTGCTACTCAAACCCTTCTAAAAAGCTATCCGTAGATTACCAGCCATTGTCGCAGGGATCTGCCAGATAAATACAGCGAGTGCACTTTATTGTCAGTAGGAAGCTGACCTTTACCAACAGTTACCATGTTGAAGCATGATTCCCTACTCCTTCCTTTTGTGTGGCCCCTACTGCCCTCTGCTCAAGTTATTCAAGCCTTCTGTTGGTAAATTTTACCCCATGAAGAGCGTCTGAAAAAAATATGCTTAACTCCTACTTAAACCCTATTTTAAAGACTTAAGTGGTGCATAAGCTTTATGTTCTCACTGCACACAGGGATCAACTTCATTCTCTGTGACTATGTTTCACCAGGGTCTGCTTGAAGAGACGCGTGTAAATGCTGCTTTCGCATGTGCCTATTTTTAAAAAGAAGGGCTTGAACTATTTCCTTCCAGCAACTGAATCTCCCTAATCGTGCATGAGACACAAAACATTTTCTGAAACACAAAAAAAGTCTAGAATGTTCAAGAAAATTAATATTGAGAATAGCATAGCATCCTTGAACCAAATGTCACAGAAACAAAACCATGGTTTCTTAAATAATTAGAATGTGAAACAAACTTTTCTAAGTCAGTATTTTAAATCTATATTGCCCCTGTTTTTAAATATATATTGCCCCTGTCTATAAGTTTTCTTCTAGCAGCCCTTTTGTAGAGGAGATGGAAACAGTACTGATTGAAATGCAGACATGAATTTACAAGACAGTTTCTAACTGTGGCTGAACAATTCGCTGATTCTGTTATTTGCCTGTAAAACAGTTGCTCTGGATTAAACCAGTAGGGCTACCTCGATATACATTTTTAAGTGCAATTTGTCTGAGCTCACTCTGATAACTTGTGAAATATGGCCAGGAACACACTTTTGCAGCATTTTTGTTACTGGTTAGATTGTGTAAATCAGTATCACTTACTTTTTTTTTTCTGAAATGACACCAGTAGTGTTCATAATAGTTGAGTGGTTTTTGACAGGGAAATGCATCTTAACAGAAAAAGTTACCACATATTTCAGGAAGTATCACTATCTTTACTGTTGAAGCATCACTGTCGTTACTGTCATGTTTAGCAATAGTATCTAAGGATCACACAAGAACGGCATCTTTTTGGACTAAACACTGAAGCACAGAATAGGTTCTGCCTTAAAGTACTCACTGTTCGCATTACTCACTAGCGTGTCATTGTTAATACGCTTTTGGGGGTAGAGGGGAAGAGAAGAACTTATTTAATTAGGAAGGCACCTGCTAAATAGAAGAGCAGAAGAACAGGTGATCTTAAAAAATCATGTGGTAAAGAATGTACCCTTGGGGAAGGGGGCAGCAAAGGAAGTAGAAGGAAGTAAAATTTTAGCAGTAAGCAGTCAATTTCATCATGGAGTAGAGAAGCCAAGAATCTTTAAAATAAATAACAAAAATTAAATCTTACGAAGGTTTTCTCACTATCAATGGTGCTCAAAAGGTTCCTTGTTATTAAGGCATTTTTTTACAGCCCTATTACCCTCAGAAACAAGAACTAATATTTCTGCTTTGGAAGAACCCTTAGTCAGATAAGTTGTCTTGCTGATTCCTCAGTACAGTTTTTCTGTGCTTTACTGGTGCATTAGTAGTATCTTAAATTTGGTATACATTCAGTGTACTCCTCTGGCTTACAAAAACTCTGTAAAGGCTTGTATATTGGAGCTACCTGTAAGTAGTAGGTAATATTTCATTAAATGTGGGATTTAAGTTTTTAATACTGTACGCACGACTCTGGATATTTGCTGTGACACTGAAGAAATAGTTTCACTTTGTTGTTACAATAAAATCAACCTTATGGACAGCAAATCCCGTTATGATGGCAGAGGAATGCTTTGTTAAACCCTTATTTTATTGTGCCTCTTTCCAGGTAGGATCATATTCTTGTGTTCTTAGTGTGAGGAAGAGCTGCATCACTGCCAGGGCAAATCATTCTGCTGCCTTCTCAAAGTATAAAAGCAATAACACACACACACAAACTATCCATTACAAGTAACATGAAGTAACGTTAACTGTGGGAAGTGGTACCCTGAAGGGAAAAAGGCCAGGCAGGAGCGGTTGTACAGTGCTGTGAACCTCACAAAGATGCTGGTTTGCCTCACAGGCTGCCACAATCCTGAGTACGGTATGAAAGGGGTTGAGAAGATCCATGTGGATGGGGGAGAGTGACCTGACCAGCTCAGCAGCAACCAACCAGGGCTGGACTGGGAGGCCTAGGAGCTCTGATGAGGTAAACCTTCTTGTGGTGCCTCAGGACCATTCTCTGGTCTGGCATCATTGCTTACCACAGGTGAGTCTGGTCTCCACGTGCAACACTGAAAGCAAGTCCGTGATTTGACTTGCACTGGGTAGGCATTAAACTGCTGTGCCTCTTGGTGTCACTTCTGGGAGGACTAAGAGCACTGTAACTTAGCTTAACTAGAAGAGGAATACCTGGTTTCTGGCTTTTACCCCAAAAGTCCCTTTAGCTGGTCTTACACAGAATTTTTTACTGTATTGGTGCAAGCTCAGATGTGTATAAATGCAGGGATGGAGGAGGGCTCTAAGGAAAGTGATGGGTGTTTTTTGTTTATTGTGTGGGGTTTTTTTGGTGTTTTGTTTTTTTTTTTTTTCCTCTCATTGAGTAACCTGAGAAAACCCATAAACCTTGGCATAGCAGGATAACACACCGGCAGGCTTGTCTGATTATGCTGTAAACTGTCTTTGTGGATTTAAGTTATAATTGTATTATAAATGTAACAGCTTTTCTGGTGTAAAAAATCAAGAAGGCAGATCAGGAGGCCATATGGTGTATAATAGAAATGAAATAGTTTTTATTTTTCTGATGTGGAGGGTAGAAGTAAAGGAATTGTCTTGGTTAAAATAGACAGTGTAACAGAAGGATGGAGTGGAAAGGCCAAGGACATCTACCTGTTTACTACAGTGTTGATTCCTTTAGTTCCTGTTGAGTACCACTGTCTGTGTGAAGCCTAAATATGCAGGAGCTGAGGTAGTAGAATCTTTCAGACCTTGGCATGGCACTAGCTCCTCTTTTTCCTTTAAGTTGCTGAAGAATGATATAGCTATTTCTAAACTGTTGTCCCTCTGTGAGACCCATGAGTTTAGCCTGAAGGAAATACAGCCCAGCCCCTGCGTTAGCACCTGAGGGCCAGTTTTTTCCTGGCCCTTTACCAGGGTTTGGCTATCAAGCCCATCAGCCTGGTGCGTCTGTTCAGAGTTGTCCTCCTGATGTCATTTTCTGCTGGCTGCAAGGGACTTACTTGCTGTTGCTTATTTGGCAATGAGGTCTTGAGCACATTTTGCCTGACAAGCATATGTATGATCAAAAAGGTCCCCCTCCTCCATGCTCATTTATGTTCACACTATAAATCTGCTTTCTGGCCTTAGAGCTGATCTCATCAGGAGTAAATCCAGACCATCACTTTCAGACAGTTATATTGAGAGTGTAACCCCGTGTGTGTATTAGCCTCTTTCTTTTGTGAAGCAAGGTTTAAACGCTACATCAACAGATTTAAATGGACAGTTATTGAAATCAGCAAGATAGTCTTATGTGAGACATCCATAAATTTTCTGGAGAATATTTTTCAAGTGTGAGGCAGTTTTCTGAGACCTAGGTTGCTGTAACGGGAAATATTTTAGTAGATGAACTACTATAACTACTATTTGGTCTTGACTGCCGCTGCTCTCTTTTTTTTTTCTTTTTGTTTTTTTTTTTTTTTTTTTAATGGTGAAATGGCTACATCTCCAGGGTAGGCTGGGTTGCTTTGGAGGAGGTACAAAAAAAAGAAGAGGAGATTCTCATTTTATACTTCCCCGTTAAATTATTGTGTATTTTAGCAAAGAGGATTTGGCTAGTCAATGTCCTGGTGCCTCATCTAAACATTTTGTTGTTATTCATCAGTACAGTTTAGCATCATACAGTTTGTCCTTTCACTGAAACAGACTTAGAGCAGTTTCAAATACATCTCTCTCTCTCTCATGATGGGGAAGTTGTGTTTGGGGGAGGCTTTAATCCCTGAGTATTCACATCCCTCTTGCACTTCTGTGCCTTTGGTTAAGTAGAGACAGTAACTATGAGTCCCTCAGTGACTAAAATGCCAAACCACACACGACACCGTCTTTGTACTCCCTATTAAAATTTTACAGGTCAAAAATCCAAAACCCACTTAATAAAAATTGTTCTTCATCGTAAGTGACAAGAGAGAACAGGTCAATCTATGGAATAATGGTGCAGTAATTAGAACCTTTGTAGTTGATAAAGTGTGACTGTTAATCAATGTTTGGCTAATTAATCAATATTTTAATCATTAGACCTTTTAAATTTGTTTTAATGAGCATTTCCTCTAATTCCCTTGATCCTGTTGCTTCCAACACTTCTATTATCTCTATTAAACAGCAAAATAAGTGTTCATATACACAGAATATGCTGTGGGTTTGTAGATTTTATAGTTTACTGCTGAGATACATGAACATTTCTGAATGTGAACAAATCCAGATTCTTAGATAAAAATTATTCTTATGCCATATGTCCTGTCCATGTTTGCATAAGAACAATGTGGGGTTTTTGAGAGAATGTGCCTTCACAATCTAACGTGCACTCCCTTGATAAATTTTGATATCTTACTATTTTTTTCTCAAGAAAAAATACAGATGGGACATATGCTACTGCAGGAGTTACTCATTCCCTGAAAACCTCTCTCTTCCCTCCAGAAACCTTACCCAGGATTATCAAGGTATTTAGAGTTTGCAGAGAGTAACTGTTCCACTGTTAGTCAAAAACCATTCTTTCCAGGAATTTGTCTGCCCTTTTCTTCTGTTGTTTGATGACTGCAATTCCATGATTTTTTCATACACAGTATATGTGATATACAGCAGTTATTGTAATAGCCATCTGAATTTGGTATCTGTCATTTTAACTTTGAATCTTCCAGTAAATTGTGGAGTGCTTGTATCCCCCTCATGCAGAATATTCAGAGTTTTTATGTCCTCTTTGTCCTTTCAGAAATCAAAATGTGATACAGTTTACCATGGCAGATATAATGAAAGTGCTCCTGGTAGTAGTGAGTATCAGGAGTTTGCTGCCCAGTCCTGTGTGCACATCATCTGGCAGTGAAAGAGATTTTGCTGAGCTTTGCATGGGTCGGCCTGTTACAATGACTTAGATTTCTTACTGGTCTCCTAAACACTTGCTTTTATTCCGCTTTCTGCTGTTTGTTGATCTTTCCCTCATCCTTGACTAGGTGTCAGTGAGGGACTGGGAAATAACTTGTTCCAGACATGTAGAAATCCGTGGTTACAGAGCTCAGGCTGATCCTCTGCTTTAGCTTAATCCGGAGGTTCTCTAAATCTTTCCTTGAAGGAGACGAATGATTCATTTGCTCTACAAAAATCTAAGTCTCCAACTAATTCTAAATGCTCTGTTGCTTTAGTGGCTTTGTCTTCTACAGACCCACAAAGACTTTGGCATCTCGCCATAACATTACACTATTTTTTTCCTTTAACCAAAAATCTGTCAACTAATCTGATTTTTTGAATTAATATTGTTAGTAATGTTTATTAAATGTAGATTACTAGTTAGCGATGATTACTGAGTGTCAAAGTAACTCATAATATCCTCTCCTGTTGGGAGCTTGGGTTATCACCTGTGATTTCTGGGCTTTCAACTGAATTGTGGAGATGAATACTTATACTTTGGAGCCAGATTCTACAGACTTTACTAACGCAAACTTCCAGCTACATTCAAAGCGTGATTATGTGCTTCTGGAATACTTAAGTAGAGTCTTGACATGTAGATAAAATAAAAGCTGTTTCTTGGGTTTCTATCACAGCAAAGAGTTAATGAGTCTCGTTAATGAGGGAGATTTGTTCAAAAGGGCTACACATTGATTTCTTGCAGTTGCCATGTAGGTTTGGTGGGGAAAATAATAAAGTTGGTTTTCTCCTGATGGGACCTGGAAAGGTAATAGGAATGGGCAGGTAACCTACTGTTCAAAATCTGCTTGTACAGGGACACGTAAAGAAGCAGCTTGCTTTGGGGTATTTTATATGGGTATTTCACTGTTTTCTCTATTTTCTGACCTGAGTCTAAGAATTAATCTCGTTCGTTACATTTTTATGTCAATAAACTTCCCCTCCTGTCTCATTTACTAAGTCAGTGAAATCAGTATTATGGAGAAGAGACAGTCTCTGAGGGAAAACATAAGTTGGACAAAATTATTATGAGGACTGTGATAAAATTAAAATAATTTCTTACCAAAAGGTTATTTTTATTAAAAATACAATTCTTTTGTATTGCGTTCTCATAAGTTGTTAAGAAACCATTAGTAAATTGTTATTTTTATGACTATTTCACTCAGGAATTTTTTTAATTCATTATATTTTATTAGATCAGCAGTAATGAACCAAAACCAATATCATTTATTTTTATTACTACTGTAGGTTGAATCATGATGATTTATACAGCCAGATTGAAGCAATGACTGTAATTACTCTGTTATTGTCAACTATATATTTTTCTTAAATCAGACATTTTAACCACATATAAACTCCATAAATATGGGTGCTTCTAATTTTAAGGACCTACTTAACAACATTGCCAGTTCTCACTGCATAGGTTTCATGTTGGCACACATGAGATGCCATTCACCTGGCTGTGTATCTTCCTGATCTACTGACCGAATAGTGTTTTTTGACTGTCTGGAATGACTTCACTTTCCATATTTCTTATCCACTATCATCTGTATCCTAGAGAAATGAAGAAAATCAGTAGAAGGGTTTTTTTTTTCCTTTTTTTTTCCTTTCAATTTTTATTATCCTTTCTCACAGTGAAATCAAAATATATGTGGAAAAAATGAGCAACGGAGATGTGTAAAAAATAACTCACAGCAAAGTTGTGGATTTTAGGAAGCAATTGCTTACCAAAGATAATTCTGAAAGAAGCTAGAGAGGACTATAGCAAGTTAGTGAACTTGAAGCAAACATTAAACGTAATGAAGTCACAAGTTGTTTTTAAAAACCCAACTTTTAATAGCAATTTCCTAAAAGTAATAATCTTGAATTACGACCATCTTTTATTTTACTGCCTGTTGCAAGCTTCATTTACTCCACTTCTCATACATCCTTGATCCACCAGACCTTAAACAAAGCATAATTATCTATAGGGCTCAAATTGGCATTGTTGAGCCCAGACTGCCCTAAAAAGAACTTTCCTTATTGGTGAATACCCTCACGGCCTAAAACTCGTCTTAAGTGCGGCAAGAAATTTTTATCCGTTTTCTTGGGCTGCTCTGAGATACAGAAATACCCTCTGACAATGTGAGTAATGGAGCAAAGCAAACAAAAAACCCCACCCAAACCCAAGCATGCTGCTCATCGAGAGACACGTTTTGCCCGTCTTCACTGATCGTCCAGGTGACAGACATTCACTGTGTCCTAGACTCTGCTCATAGCGTGGACCATATCTTCTACTTTTCCAAGGTCTGTAGCATTCTTCCCAAAGATATTTTTGAAAAGAAAACTCAGAAGACTATGTACATTTTTTTCTGCACAATTAGAAGTCTGTTATACATATGATTCGTTTGTTTCAAAACACCCTAATTCTCCATGGAAATGGAGGAGAAAATAAAGTCCCCCAATTATGTTGGTTTACTGAACCTTAGAAATGAACAATTTTCTCTTTAAATAAAATTGGAGCAATGATTGTCACAGCATGCAAAGTATTTGGAGATTCCCTCTCAAGACCAAAAATTACGTTTTTCTGCCTTCCCCATAACTGCTCCAGTTAGGTTTTTTATGGAAGTCATTTTGCTTCCATTGCTGCCTCAGGAAATATGTGGTCAAAGGCTACCAGACTAGGCTCTAAAATAGCATGTCCTTTTAGAAAAGTTTTGACTCTCTTAATCTTATGTTTAAGTTGATGCCAGCTTCCTTTCCTACTTATCCATTCTTCCTTCTTATCCATGTCCCACTTTCCATGCTCTCATTCTTCAGGATAGGAATAGCATTAAAAGGCCACACAGAACTGTTTGAATGTCCTTAAGTTTTTTTCAGAAATCAAAAGGAAAAAGGACATTATGATAAGGCAGTTGGATGTTCAATCTGTCCACAATGTCCAGCAACGAAAAAAATACCTCCAGTGACACGTGGGCGCTTTTTTCTCCTTGCTGGTTTGCAACACCAATGACAGGAAAAAGAAAAAGACCTGCTCTTTGTACTTTGCTGAGTACCTCAGTATTCTGCTGAGCACCGAGGCAGTGGACTCGATAACTATACCAGCTCACCTGCTCTGTGTGAGACTAACAAGCAACTGAAAAAGAAATGTAGAATTATGTTTATTTCTGTGCTGGGATTCTTGTTCATAGCAATGCTGGCACCTGAAATCCAAGGCCCAATTTTGCAATGTGATGAGTGCAGTCAGCTGAGAGTGCTCTGTGCTGCTCAAGAGACACTGAATATCTTGCAGGATGGGATCCTCGGAAAGATTTGAGTGTGCTTTTGTGTAAGCATTTGCCTTTCCTCTACAGAGCCCTTAAGAGCAATTCTAAAGACAGATAACAGAATTCTTACAAAGTTCAAATGTAAATCTCTTCAGAATTATTATGTTCTCTAGAGGAGAGTAAACAAATAAACATAGTAAGAACTACAGTAATAATATTGCACTTATATAGAGCTTTTCTTGCGGTTTACAGAGCTTTTCATCTCAGGATCTCAAAGGGCTTTATAGATGGTACTTATCTAACGCTCCTAACACCTTTGTAAAGGTAGCACTTAGGTATCATCCTCATTTTCAGATAAGAAACTAGAAACGGAGGCACGAGAGATGTTAGGCATTTTCTTGTGGTTTTCAGGTAGTTTGTGGAAAATAGGACTCGGGTCTCCTAATTTTGTGTACTAATGTAAGAGAGATTAATGTAAATAAATGATACTTGAAAGGTCTTTTAAATGCCATATAATCTGAAGTTGATGACAATCTTGTCATTTTCTATTTATGTTTTCTTTGGCACCCTGTTTTTCTATTTTACAAATGTTGAAAACATATTTCTTATAATTACTGCTGTAGGTTTTAAAATTTTTTTTTCCCCTGGAAATCAGTTGATTTACAACAGGCAGTCTTAAAGATAGTTGTTATTCTAGTTCACCTTTTATCATATCACAATCTAATGAATTATTAATTAATTGTGTCATATTCATTGTTCTGTCCGGAGAATGGCCATCTAATATCTGGTCTTATTTCTCTAAATTTTGATGAAGAGATAAATACCAGTGGTAGAAAAGAAGAGACAAAATAGTTTATTATCATTTTATGTACTGAAACAAAATGTTATTAATACTTCTGGTTTAGAAAATAAAATGCAAATAGTTTTGCATTTTCCATTACTCTAAAATGTGAAATTTACATGCATTATTTATTTCGAGGCCTTTTCATCTTAGAGTAACATCTCCATATCGCATTTCACTGAAACCTGCTGAAGAAATGCACAATTCAGATCTGAACAGGTATGTCAGCATCTTTCACATATTCATTTTTAACATCCCATGCCAATTGTAGTTGCCATTTTCTGAAACACAAGGGATACTATTCTATAATCTGCAAAACTGGTCCATAGAAAACCTTTTCTTTGAATTCTCATTCATGGTATTTTGTACTTTAGACAGCACTTCAGGAAGTGAAAAGGATATTCTTTTGTTCTAATATATGATTTTGTACAATAAATGTTCCTTGAGAGGGCGTAAGTGAGCAAACATGCATTGTCAGTCTGATAAAAGCTATATTAAGCACAGCCATTTTAGTCGATGCAATATTCAATCATTTCAATTACTACTAATTTGATTCTAGGTTACTTACAGAATGTAAGTAATACGTTTAAGGAAGAAATGCTGTTATTACTTTTGTGTTGTTGGAAATTCAGTTAAGACTTCTTAAAGGAGAGGTGTAAAAGTGAGTTTATCTGAAAGTTTTTTTCACTAAATCATTGACAGTCTTGAAACATTTAAAGTTGTAATGCCTGAATTATTTACTGGAGTTTTTTATGTCCTTCACTCTGGATTCTTGACACCTTTGAAAGACTTGGGTCCCAAATGACTGGGATGCATACTGTATTGTAGAAGATGTATATACTCATAGTGTATTGTAGAATATTGCGTTTTTTGACAAAACTAGGTAGGAAATAAAACATACTTAGGAACATCTCCTGAAAGGGAGTGTTTTCTCGCATAAATCCTGGAAGTTGTGACATTGAAGAAGAAATAAAAAAATGAAAAAATCAGGTTTCAAGTGCAGCTCATATAAAGGTCTTCAGATATGGATGTTTAAAGATCTAGATATTAAGCTGAAAACACTGAAACTCATTTGAGGTTTTAAGAGCAGGTTTCCTTTGAAAAGGATAGTCATTAAACAGAACTGGAAAAAAACCAAAACAACTCAATTTGCGTACAAAAAATAAATGTGTTGAATGTTTAGAAATACTTGTTTTACTTGTTTTTAAAGTGTCTATATCTGTACACAGGCAATAACTCAGACTCACGGGCTATTTCAGTACGTTAACAGTTATTTACACTTAGGGCTCACAAAAGGTAGGCTGATGTTACCAGCAAAGAAGTATCTCAGATATATTGACCGAGCCTCGGCTCAGTTTCCAATGAACTAGCCCAGGACCTGCTGTTAGGTGTGGCAACTCAGAACTTCCCATGTGATACAAAGCCTAAGCCTTCATCCAGCTTCTCAGGTAGGTTTTGTGGTACTGACACCAAACAAGTAAGTTGTAATCTAGCTCAAGTATTTCTTTAGGAACAGTGTAGACATATTTGAATCATAGGAAGTTTTAAACTGTGGCGATACAAGCCATATGGGATTCTTAACTTTGATGAAATCTGATGGATCATTTCACACATGGTCATGCTGAGTTTAACGCAAAAAGAAAAGACTCAAACAATCTCTTTAATATAATTATTTCTAAATAACAGTTTGTAAAAAACATGCACAGACTGGTTAACCATACTTTCTCTGACATTAGATTTTGAAATATTAGCATTTTCCTTTTGGTGATTTTTATATTTTCTTTTAATTGCATGACAGTTTGTAGTGAGGGAATAGGCACTGCTGAGCACTCCCAACATGTTGAGGCAAATAGTGATACACCAACAGGGAATCTGAGGGCTCTTTTCTCAAAGTCACTGCCAGGTGCTGATGTAGGCCTAAATAAAATGTAAGCTTGTAGACCGTGCCATTCAATTATCTAGAGTTTGAAAATTCAAATCTCAGGCTAGGGGATTTCACAGACATGAAATTTGGCCTTACAGAAATGCTAAGTAAACTCTTGAGGAGCTGTTCATTAAGGTTAGTTTGTTGAAGAAGAAACTAAGATATGTGCAGAAAGACAAAACATTGTTATGAATCGATGACTTGCTAGAAGGTTTTCATTCTAGGAAAATGGGTAAGACGTATCTCAAATTCCTCTGTTAAATGTAATACTATTTTTTAATGAGCTGGGAAAATAAGTAGATGGAATAAGTAAACCAAAGGCACATAGAGTGATTAATAGTCAAATTTTGCTGCCTGATACAAAATTCTGTTGGTCAGTTACTTCCAGAAATGTGGTATGGAGAGTTTCAATAGAGAGAAAAAGAAAAATCAGAACAATAGACATATATGTATCAGATGGACTATATTGTTCATAAACAAAACAAATACTCTCTCTAAAGAGGACAGATAAAAGAACTATTCATGCACTTTCTACTTAATGGTATCAATACAGGAATTAGCATATTATCGGAGGGGACTACTCAGTCCCCTCCGTCTTGTTAGGAAGCACGTGGAATAAAATGTGGACTAACACCAAACAAGCTAGAAATCCATGCTAAAAATGTGGTATCTCGCTCATTTGAATGACTATGTTCAGATCTGGTCATTTGGGTCTTGGTATCAATAATGAAAAGAATAGAGGGTCTATAGAAATACACAATTTGAAGTTTAGTTGAAACATACTTACATAGGGAAAGAGAGTAAAACATTAGTTGTTGACTGAGTACAGAAGAGAAATAAGAAAAGACATAAAAAAGCATGTAGAATGAAACTACTCTTTTAAGTACCTGTCTCCTTTTAGATCATCCTTTGCATTATATACTTTTGTTAGGAGCATCTTCTGTCTTAATAGAAAGGGAATATTCAATTAAAATGAACAATTGAAAATTAAAATAAGAGGAAATGTTTGTTAAGAAAAATGGAACTCATTGCCACTGGTAAGAAAGTAATATTTATTTACATGTACAACAGACCGCCTAAGTTTATAGTAGAAAGGAACACAGTGGGAGCAAAAATGTAGAATTTAGATGTTGTTTTTTGGAGGAATTTTCCCTAGAAGTCAGATTTTGTGTTTCATATCTCCTTCAGCATATATGGGGGGTGGCATGGCGGATGAACATGTACTATTGGTGTTCTTCAGTAGGAAATTCTTGTGCACCTATGTGGACAGCTAGTTTTCTTCATTATGGAGTGTTACAGAAAGTTTTCTGTACTATGGAGTGTGGGGTTTTTTCATACCTTTTTTTCCATACTTGCCATTCTGCTAGTACTCTGGACTTAAAATGAACTAATGGACAGGACCTCTCATTTTCCTCAATTCATTGGCTATAAAAGTGCTACAGAATTGCTTTGCTGTTGTGAAATCTATCACAGACTCGCAAAGAAAAGAAAATCGAGAAAATATTACCCTGCCAACCGAGTCAAAAAAAATTCATTTTAAAGTAGAAACAGTGGTTGATGTGCGTTTATGCCGGTGCTTGATGTCATCAGTATAAGTGCTTTCCTTCTGGATAACTGCATCCCCACTATACAACTAAATCACTGTTTTGCTCATAGGACAGAAAAGAAAAGATTAACAGCCTGCATGGTGCAGTGTGTCAAACTGCCTTTGGTATAGCAGCAGCGTGTTACCCTCTAATTTATCCATTGCTTGGGTGGGGTTTCAGGCATGAGCATCGTGTATTTGGACTGTGATGTAGTTCAGAATGTGACGTACTCAGTGGAAGAAAGGAAAAAGTGGGGAGAAAAGTGGGAAAATGGGGCAATGAATGAAATGAAAAGGCATATGTTAGGCTGTGGTATTCCCAACCTTCCGGATCATCACAGCTCATTATATCAGTGAATTGTGAAAGTCATACATGCACATATTAGTACCTTATCCTGATATTTCCAGCGCTCTACAGACTAGTTACAGCAGTTCGGCATCACCCCTTCCTGTAAGATAACAACCTCTGCGAGCGTGAAATTCTGCTAGAATCATGTCATAACCTTCTAGCAGGGCAAAGCCAAGGAGTCAAGGGAGAGCTCCCTTGGGCCATGGGACCTGTCCTGAGAGAGGGAAAATTCGCTCAGGTTTGCTTTTAGGCTTCTGCATCTGAATCATCTACAAACACACACTACATACCAGCAATGATGTAGGATAATACAAGGAGAAGTTTACCCCAAATCCCCTTTTTCCAATAAGTCCTCTACCTGATTTTGTGTATGTTTTGATGAGGATTATTGCAGGATTTATTTTAAAGTAGTGTTTCCTTTTTGAGAGTGCTGGTTATCTGAGGTCAGTTTGTGTGTGGAATTAGGGCAATTGACAAATTCATTTCTTTGACTCTTTCCCAATAATTTCCTCTAAGACCATCTACCTGTTCCTTTAGAAGCTAAAAAAAAAAAAAAAAAGGAGACAAAAAGAAATCCTGTATTTTCTCATCTGATCAGCCTCTGTCCGGTAAGATTTAGGAAAAGGAAGATATTACGATTTTTATTTCGATTGTAAAGGTTTTTGGAGTTGTTTGGTCAGTGTGAAGTTGAGAAATATCCTCTCAAGTATGTCTGTCCTAGTTGGATATACATATTCAAGAAATGGATACTGGGCCAGATCCCCAGCATGAAGCCAAAAAGAGCTCTGTTCATGTAGACTAGGTAAGGATTTGGCACAGACAAATATATGAGTATACAAGTGCCACAGCTCACTGGGTGTTATTACAAAAAGTCTGTCTCTTGCTGGCATCGACTTTCAGAAACAAGCTGTGCTTAGCACCTCTGAGTTTATAAAGATCACACAGCAACCTACGTGCTATCAAAGCTTCAGGAACAAATAAATAAGCAGCTTATCTCTCAAGGTCTTTCCCCCTGATTTTATTATAAGTGACAATAGAACCAAAGTTGTAAAGCAGTATAAGATCTTCAGCCCAAATATGTGCTGTGTATTTTTTCACATTGTCTGAATCTGCTGTTGGATGATTTTCCTCAACAAATTGTAATATTAGGTTTTTTTAGATCTGTCAGAGCTTTGAAATTAATTCTCACTTTTGTTCTACAAAAGGCTTGCAATATTTTTCACGCATCTGCTTCAGGAGAAATGAATCTCCATTGGCACACACAGATTTTAAAAAAGAAATGTCAGTTTTGTGGATCTCTATCTTTGTGCTGTAGTCTTTGCAGAGCTGTCTGTGTCTACACAGAGAAAATTCAGGGAAGCTCCATTGTATTTTAACCTTTGAAGCAGATACTCTGAATGAGTGAAAACCAAGTAATTTCACTCGTCCCCTGAGAAACATAATAAAAACCTTAAGGCAAGGATTTGGCCACTGTCTGAGGTAGGTGTGTAAAATTTCACACAGCAAAGATGACAACAAAATAAGATTTCTTAACTACTTTTCTACTGTCGTTCTTCATCAGCTGTGAAACAATAACAATCATGTTCTTGCTCTAATTCTCCCACTCTGGTAAAATCCATCTGTAAAACTGATGGGGGTGACTGAGCAGAAACAACAGGCAGCCAGGCCTTTTCAGCAGGAGGGAATCATTATAAATATGAATCACAAGAAGTAATATAAGCAAAAAGGCTACCTTGCCCCGGGTTTTAATTCAGCCTCCACTAGCTAGTACCAGAGTCCTCCCCTTCAGCAGCCAGCCCGTCAAGAAATATTTCTCTTTGTGAACAGTGGAGTCGGTTGTGACTTTGCCTTTTGCCACACAATGCCAGAAACTCCCAATGTCAAGTCAGCAAAGGCACATGCCTGGAATGGATTGTGTTGGAAAATATGACTGGAGAATTAATTTTTTGCCTTTTAAGTCATTTGTGTTCTGTGTCCAAGTGTGAGAGAGGAAATTGATGGGTTGTATTTATGCTATTAGTGATGCGGTTTGGCCATAATTAAGCGCGAGCGAATATTCTTTTTTATTTTTCTTTTGGTTTCCTACTGACCTATGTCATCTTTTACCCTTCTGTAACACAAGCACATTTGGTAGCTTTACCCAGTGGCAGGGGCTGCTCCCGCTCCAGCAGCATCCATTGCATGGCTCCGGTGGGAGGTCTCACAGAAGCCCCTGCCGTCAGGCTGTTCCCTACTTCTTAGCTCAGCACATAATCAAATGGTGCGTAGCCACACACTGACTGCGTGCCACATATTTCCTCCTGCCATGTCATTACTCATTAGCGTCTGGAATTGCTGCTTCTGCTTCTGCAAATGAAGGCAAGAGCCCTAGGTGAGTTAAAATAAATAAAGCCTCTTGCTGGCCCCCTAATGGACTATTGCCTGCCACCTGAGGAGGGAAGGAATCGGTCATTACCTCGGGCAGATAAGAGGGGCTACGGTTACTCACCTGAAGTAGGCCACTTATCGTCCTATCCCTGGGCTGAGTCAAATCTTACATATGTTCACCAGATGGTGGATTCCCATATTTATTATTCTACAGGCTACAAGAACATGAGGAGAATGAAGAATTTCTCAGTCTGTATACGCTCATTGTCATCAAATCTACTCACATGTGAACTGAAATATGTCAGTACAGAGTGGTACCTAAAAATTTGAAATATGGTAGCCCAATAATAACAATGTATTATCAGTCTTATTGCCAAGCATTGTATTTATTCTACCTGAGCCTCTCAGAGAGGACAACATCATTCATAAAGGAAAACCACTGCATCTCTGATAGTTAGGGCTGCCTGACCAAAATACAGAGTTAACAATCAATTTCTCCCTTCCCCTGTTACTCCACATCTGATCAATCTATAGATTCTTGACACATTTTTTAATGTTAAAATGTGTTTTATGATACCAGAGTCTTCAGCTTATCTCAAACTACAAATTTAAGAAAAAGTAACATCTGTCTGACCTTGATACTGGGTCTGGTAGAGTTCAGTGTCTTCATTAGTGACCTGGATGATGAAGTAAAACTCAGCCCCAGCAAATTTACAGAGGACGCTAAGTGAGGGGTGGGGGTTGATATCCCATCCAATAGAACTTCAGTTGAGTTAAACCGAGGGATTGGGAGACTGGGCTGACAGAAACCTCAAAACTGTTAACGGTTCTGCACTTGAAGAGAAGTAACTCCATGTGTCGGTACAGACCGGAAAGCAACTGAATGCATAACAGCCTGGGGAATATGATGGGTACCAACGGTGTGTGCTCATTGTAAATAATGTAAGCTGAACTTGACTACACCAGGAGAAGCACAGCTAGCAGATGGAGATTATCCCCCTCTACCTGGGCACAGGTTGGGCATCACCTGGAATACTGTATCCAGTTTTGGGCTGCCCTTGTGCAAGAAGGATAGTGATAAAGTAGAGATGATCCAGCAGGGGACTCGCAAGAAGTGAAGGGCCTGTTGTGCTCGACCTAAGATGAGAGGTTGAGGGGGCTGGGCTTGTTTAGTCTGTCAAAGAGGCAACCGAGATGGGAAGCAGCAGCATCCTACAACTAGAGAGAAACAAGAAAGCAGAGCCAGACTCTTCTCTCTAGTGCCAAATGGTTAAAGAAGGGACGCTTGGTTGAAATGTTCTCTCTACAAAGGTATTAAAGTGTTGGTGCCAGTTATCCAGAGAGGCTGGGGAATTTCCATTCATGCAGGTTTTAGAAACTTGGGTGTTCTGGAGTTGCTGGTATGTCTGCATTAGAAAGGAAATTGCACTAGATGATTAGCTGGAGGGCCTTCCCTGGACTCTGTGGCTGCACTTTAACTCACAGACATTTAATCTGTCTGAGAGTATTTCTCATACACATCCTGTGAGTGTTGTCTTGTGTGAAGCTGTGGGTTATGCCTCATATGTTCAAAAGTCCTCACATGGACTAGTGAACTTAAGCACTTCTGTCATAACAAAGATAAGGGAGAAACTTATCTGTAAACTTACAGCATTGTCTGAAAAAATCCAGTCAATGGAGAAAACATGCAAAGTTGACTTGTGGACGCTAGGTATTTTGTTTCTCTCACTTGAATGCTGTAGCCCACATTAGTGTCAGCATCATTATACTTGTTTGTTTCCTTTGGGAAGCCTGCTGCCCTACTTCGTCATTCTTAGTGACGAAAAGATTCCTCCATGTTAACACTTTATGATTTGAATGTGTAGCTAAAATGTTGAAAGATTTCATGCTCTTGTGAAGAATGCCAGAAAGTTGTTTAAAATCTTAGGGAATTTCTCACTGAAGCTAATTAAAACTTCTCATTGAAAGATTAAAAAAACAGACTCAAAAAATTGTTGAGTTTTTTTTCTGCGGCCATATCTCAAATACTGTAACTTTTAGCATTTCCAGATGCAGATCTTTTGCTTTTGGAAGCTCTTTGAGTACAATTTTAAAGCTGTCTGATGTTTTCTTTTGCTGTGCCAACTGTTGAAAAGCAGTCTGGTCTCGTAAACATGCCAGTACAAGTGAAAGAGTGCTGTAGTGTTAGTCCCATGGGATCTCACAGTAAAAGGGATGGAAAACTCATCCTCAAGATTCAGCACTCAAAAAATGTGTAACCACATGGAATTTTACAGCTCTGACTACTTGCAGTGGTTTTACTATATCCTTAACTTTTGATGCAGAGATATTAAAACCACCTTGTACAGGTGTGGCAATACCTCACTTTCTTGGAAGGTAATAGATATCGTGTTAATCAGTGGTCAGTCTCTCTTTGTGATATGACAGAGCCACACTGTTATGACAAATGGCTTTAAACAAGTTCAGCGCTATAATTACGGAAAAGGTTACATTGTTCTACAATTATCCTTTTAATCAATCTTGCAAGATAATCATCCTGCCGAAAAATCTGTTTCTCAATACCAATTTCATTATCTAGGTGATTCTCATCACTAATCATTAGAGTGTGATTCACTATATTCTTAACAACTCCTGTTTTAACTTTAAATGGGTGATTAGACTCAATATACAGGATATTACCTGCACTATCGTCTTTATAATACATTCTCCTTCTCAACTGTCAGGCCATCTCTCCACTAATAAATGTAAAAAAGCATTTCTTATTAACATCCTTTTCCATAGTAAATCATATTCAAATGAACATTACTAATAAAAGAGAAGGAGGGAGAACAGTTCTTTCCCTGATGCTCTATCTTTCCAAACATTGCATGGGAAGGCACAGGGCAAAACGGGGAACCTCCAGGCTGCCCTGGAAGGTCGTCATATCTGAAGTAAAAAGGATGAAGGCAGTAGTTACTCTTGACCTTTGAACTTGCACAGGTTCCTTAGACTTTCCACCATGGAAATAAGAAAGATTTTGCATAGAAATAGGACTGCGATTTCTTCTGTGGTGAGAGTTGGCAAAATGTTAAGAGTTGTCGTAAGTCCCTGTTTGGGACTTGAGTCTTCCGGGGGCTCTTCTTGCATGTGTTACTTTCATCAGTCACTCCGTCTCTGGCCCAATTTTGGACATCTGTAGAATGTCTACAGTAGTTAGCTACCTCTTGACTTATGAGAGCTTCAATATCTATATTAAATGAGAGTAAGGAAGTTATATTAGTCATTTAATTTTTTTTAAAGATCATCTTTTACATTTTTTTATTTAATACCGAGGTCTCTATCATCGCAGCATGCCAAAGAAGTACTTCCCAGGCTAAACTTTTGCATCAATTTCCAGTGATCCCCACCTTGTGATGTAGAAAGGGATTGCAACTTTCCATTTAATTAAAAACAAGTCTTTATCACTTGGGAAGACGGGGATTTTTCCAGTTTAAAAGACAGCATATTCAAAGTAACATATAAACATCAGTAAAAATTTTCTGTGGAACGCTTTTTGGTATGTTGCTTTTCAAGACCTTCAAGTGCTTCCCTGTGAAGAGTACCTAGAATCAGTGTGTTTAATTATATTGCTTAATTGTGAAGTTCTAATTTCCTGGTAAACTCCCCAGTGCTGACAGTTTTATACAGACAGAAGTTCAGTCCTATCCAAAGCCTGTTTAACTCTGACCGTGACAAGGTCCCTGTTGTGAGGGTAAACTGACTTTGGAGATGATTGCTTCTTGACACTTTGCCTGCCACTTTTGCGTGTAGATTTATGTACTATACATTTTCATTGAGCATTTAACCCTGAATCTTTATATGAACCTGCCATAAAGCACATACCTATCATCCAGGAAATGCTTGGCAACACTTTTCCTAGACAGGAGTCATTTTAACATGAAGAAGAATTAATTGTAGTGAATTTCTAATATCCTGGGAAATAATTTCTGCCAGCTGTAAAAAACTTGTTTAATTAATCTGTAGTTATTAAGTATTAATTTTCATATTCACTTGAAATAATTCACTAGTACGTTTGGATAAATTTTTTCCTGTTTTTTTGCTGCCATCATGGAGAGCTACAGAATGGAAATGTGAAAAATGATATCAGAAATAGTGTATAATCAAATAAGTCTTACGGATTGGCAGAAGTTCTGCTAATATACTTACTACCTGTGCGAATAAACAATGAGTGTATGTTTTCATTTAAACCTGGACTCTGCCCAGTTGCTACTAATACAGACAAAGGTTTGTGGAGAGAGAAAAAAACGCTCTGTCACAATGACTTATACAAGCTTAAGCAGCAGACTTCCTAAACCAAGACTTATCACTTCAGGGTTATTTCCATGTGACCTGTGGAGGATGCCCATGAATAGCGGGAGAAGACATGCCGTTTTCTCTGCTGTAGGGCTGAGCCTCTCAGTGCAAGACTAGAAGGCAGTCCTGGGTGTTGTGAAGTAATCATTAAGTTACACGCTTGTCATTTCTTGTACATTCACTCAGAACTAATGCACATCACTTTTTCCAATTATAATCATTCCACCATTTAACAAGCACAAAAGGCCTTAGATTCCAATTTGCCACTGATGCTTCACTCTCACTTGCTTATTTCTTGGCATTTAGGTCAGGCTAGGTTGTGCACAGCTCCAATAATGGGGTATATTCACCCTTCATACAGCAAACGTACAAATGATGAAGGCTAGAACAGCTGGTCTCACAATGTGAGAGCAGATCATTTCCACTGGTATGGTAATTTCTCTATTCATAGTTTTTCTTTTAGTTATTGTAAATACGTTTTATTTTTTTTGGTTTGCTTATTGCCAAAGCCAAACAGAAAGCACACGATGATATAGCAGATGCAGTCCTTGCCACACTTCCTTGCTGGCTAAATCAAAGTTTCTCTAGTAAGCATGTCACATTTCATGTAGCTTCTCAAACATTTCCACAGCTAAAAACAAACAAAAAAACCCCAAACAAGACAAGAATCTGAAAAAAAAACCCACAAAAACCAAAACACTAAACCACAGCTGCTGAAATCTCTAGTCCTTAATCTTAGTTAGCCTCTCACTAACGACAAGTAACTGGAACGTGGAATCAACCAGACCACGTGTTAATAAACAAGCTTTGGCTGCACAGTAGCCAAGAATTAGGAGAGTCTAGCACAGCATGTAAAATGCTTTTTGTCTTCTTTCTACTGAAAATTGTATACTCCTGCTGGCGTGCTTTACAAATTTTGAGCTCAGATCTGCTTATTTCTAGGACAGTATTCAGTAGGAAATGGAAGCAGGGATGTCTGCTCTCCTTTTCCCCCAGTATAGTCCTGTGCTTGCATGCCCTGTATGCAGGCATCAGAGGAGTCCAGTGCAGAAGGAATTCCAGTTGGTAGAATAGCCACTCTTGGCCCAGTGATGAACCAGGACTTGAAGCCGCTGTTTTTGAGGAGTGATGCTCTCTGCCTCCTCCTTCACAAGTTTTAGGGAAAGAAGAGCAGTGCAAACTCCTTCAAGACTCTTGAAGGTACATTCCTGCTGACAGACGACCCTGTCCAATGCCAGGCGGAGGCTTGTGGCCCCAGTTTTTTCCTCTATTAAAATGAGTAATTTCATTTATCACTTATTCACAAATCGGTAACAAATGAAAGTGCAGAACCCAAAGTGAGTAACACAGTGCCAAAATGAAACTGAGGGATACTTGCGGCAGCAAAGCAAAGTTACCGTCTCTGCTTCGGTATGCGTCAGAGCATGGACCAGTTCTGTGACGTTTCAACAGTTTGCGTAAAGTTAGAATAAGCTTTCTCAGCCTTTGCCTGTGATGTCAGTGGTGGCATAAGAATGGCTGCGGTTGTTCAGTGCAACTGGGATCCCCCTCCAGTGGATCCCCCTGGGTGCAATCTTCTCTCAAATCTGGCTCTGCTGGCAGCAGGGTACAATGCTAAGTTCTTAGAAATTTGGTTTTTCATCACATTTGGATGATGGAACAGCACTTCTAGCCCACCTAGAAGCAGTGTCTTGTTCCAGCATAAGAGTTACAAGTGTTTTCTGGAAGGGTGCTAACTACTGTTTTGGGGGTATTTTTACGACAGAAAGTAAATATAATACTTATTTTTTCTATTTTTTATTTTTTAAATTAAACCTAACATGATCCCTCTGAATATTAAAAGAAGAAAGTACCAAACTAAAATAAAAATATTCATATAGCTCCATGTAGCAGAGACTGCACTGATTTTTCGCAATAAAATTATAAATTTTCTGCGGCTGCTATTCTGGAACAAGTAATTAAAGAAAGGAGGACGTGCTGCTTGAAGACTGTGTGACTCAGATGCACAAGGCATCCTCCTCTGAAACTGCCCCTATCAAATCTCTGTTCTCCTAACGTCTTAGTGAAATCTCTTAAATGAAGTTGTTTCTGTACTAAGGAAGACATTTAATGACTAAACATACTTTAAATTATATAATGTATCTTTCAGCTTCATTAGTATTTCTCATATTTACTTACATTCTGTTTCACAATATCCTTTCACAGCTTGCTTTCTCAGAGCTAGGAGGCTCTGAAAAAATACTTGGACGAGCTATACAGTGCACAAACTTTTCTCTCGAACTTAATTTTAAGACATAATTGAGTTGTTATCCGCACAGTATTTTCCTCCCCGATTGCAAGAAATGCCAGCCTGTCTCTGTAGATAATAAATGATGGAGATGCAAACTCTGTAATGGAATTTCACATGTACCTCACACAGCCTGAAAGACGAGAATCCTCTAGATAATATGTGATTGCTTCACATGCAGTGCTGCATGCTCCCCTAAGCTTTGCCCACTACCACGTACAGGGCCATACAAGTCTGAATTTTTTTTCCCCTCTGTCTGAATTGCCAATAAAATTGGTTTGAATCCAACTTGCAATTCATGCTAAGGTAATTTAAGGAAGTATTGCGAAAAAGTCGAGATTTTCCCCCCCTCTACCCCCTTTTTTCCCCCCCTCTCTCTCCTGTTAAAAGAGCGTTGGCTGATAGAATCACTGTATTTACTGCTACATTTGAAAGATATTCTGGTACCTAACTCCCAGTGAATTCAACATATTAAATATTATTCAATGTTGCTTTTTATTGACATGCTAACTAATAATTGTGGACCTGGTAATGTTTCTTCCCACTCCGTGTAACAAAAATTAGATTCTGTTATAATATTTGGGATTTGTAATGAGGTTTTTCTCTTTTAAGAGAATTCCTATTGTATAGATCTTCTTTCACATAAGAATATCTTTGTGTATTATTTTTGACAAACAAACAGAAATGTCTTATTTTTCTTTTAATGCTTCTAGTTTTCCTTTACTTTTAATTCTTTTTATTAACGCCTAATATTAAGTAGATAATTTTGCAGTTGTAGTCCTGTTCTGTAACATTTTTTGCAGTAGTTTTTGTTGTATGTCAAAGGATCGCGCATTTTTAAAAAAAAACGTAAATTTCTGAAGCTTTGGTAGTGTGTATATTGCAAAAGAGTCCACTGTCTCTTTTGTTGTTAATATTTATGTTTTCATACTGTGAATCATCATTTAAAAAGACTTCCTAAATTTTGATTGTGAGAAGAAAATAGGAAGTTGAGAAAATCACAATTATGTTAATTAATTCTATAGTATAGATGAAATAGCTATGTAATAATTAACTCCCTACCTATTTTACGATTGCTTTTTGTACTGTTCCTGTAGGGAGGAAGCCTAGGGGCCAGGGTATGTACTAAGTTTTCTCAGACAAACAGGTGACACTATCAGTGAAATCAGTAAGACAAATTTCACTTTTTCCGGTGAAAATTAGATTTAGTTCAAGAACAAGAATTTTGGCCATGTGTAAACTCTGCATAGTTAAGAGTATACAGTGATATATTACAGTTTACATTTAATTAAGTAAAATCTCTAAGTATGTGATCGGGTCAGGACATAATGGATAACCTCCTATTATTAAGTGAAGTTCTACAGGATATTTTATTTTGATAAAGAGTCAGAACCTTTGTTTTAGGTGTTGTGACAATGCATCAAGCAACCCTGTTCTGCGAAATACTGGTTCACTACTGACTCTGAAGACAAAAATATTATGTACTTTCTTACCAACACTACTTTTCACAGAGGCCTTTCTTTGGAGCTTTCCCATCATATGTTGACTTGGTCTGATGCAACTCTTTTAGTGAGCGAGTTAACTGTGAACAGCACAGAATACTTTTATCTAAGATCACAGGCATATTTTGTCTCTAATATTTCAGCAGTTAGTAACGAACAAACCGATTCAGATAAAAATCTCAGTCAGTAGTACTTAGAGAGGCTTAAACAAGAACATGAATTTTGAAAAACCTGACAAGTCTTTAAAATGTTCATACATTTCCAGCAGGGAATCAAGAATCAAAATTCTAAAATATAATAATTAAAATAAAGTAATACCACATCTTTGCCAAAACCACTTATGCAGAGGGAATTGTTTCCTTGTGAAATGGCTAAATTAGAGTTCTAATCTTTCAGATGCACAGAGGAGAGATTTTTCACATGCTAATTAATGCCATCAGATCCAGTCGGACCACTCATTTGCTGTTTCTGAAGACAGAATTTGGAAGTTTGTAGGTTTTCTGGTTACTCTGATACAGTATCAAAAATAGTACTTATACAGTTTTGATATAGTAGGTATCTTTTTTTGCTTCCGGTTAGGCTTTCTAGTCAAATTCAGAAGTAAAAACCACAAGTTTTATTGATTTGCCATATCCTTTATCTTGTGCATACTAACTTATGCTTTCATTCACATGCTTTTAAGCAGCTTCTTTAAGCTTCACAAGGGAAAACTAAAAGCAAGGTAATGTCATACTATTCTCGGACTTCATTGAAATACAGACTAGTTCCAGTGTGGTGTTGGTGGGCTCATTTATTGGTTGACATTAATAATTGACAAAACTTTGCCTAGCCTTTAGATCATGTAAAATGCTATTTTAGACTGTAGAATATTTGTTTTTCTTTCAAATTCTTCCTCTTCTGACTGTTCCTGGCAGTTAGCAGTCATTTCTCGCACTAGCGTTGGGTAGCGTTGTTCAGCTCATTTTGCATTCTGGCATCCTAGGTGAGGAAAATTCAGAAAATCATGTAGCACTGGCCAGTATGCTGTTGTGCTTTGCTGTGTTTCTTGCTGTCGTTGTTTTGGGTGAGGCGGAGGCAGAACATAATCCTTTCTCAGAGTGTTAGGGAGACAGGGAGGCACGAAAACCCCTGCAAACACTTCTGGAGTTGCTGTTGTCATGGGAAGTGAGAGAGGAGCTTTCCCAAAGCAAAGACAGGGAGGCAGGGCCCATGAGGGGTGCATTTGCTTCTGACACTTGCTGCTATTGAGTCTTTCAGCAGACAGTCAACTGGATTCCCCACTAAACCTTCAAATCTGGAGAGATCTTATCGTTCGTTGAGATGCCACTTTCTTGGATGAATGCCCATAGCCATATGGCATTGAATTAACACAGATTTTCACTGAATTAACACAGATTTTCAAATTTCATATGTTCTGATATCAGCACTGCTAGCAAAGTGGAAAGTGCAAATGTTTAACATACAAACTTCTTAAAGGATTTATAAATTTCAGCAATGAATGCTGATTCTTAAACAAAACATGCAGCTATTATTTGGTTTTATCACTTTAGTTTCCCTAACATGTCTGCTGTCACATAATAGAAGGAAATTGCCTCTGTGTTGCTGTGCTTCTCATTTAGATCAGACTGGAGGAGACCCCAGGAGGTCATCTAGTCCAACCTCTGCTCAAAGCACGAGCAACACTGGTTGTGAGACTTTGACCAGTTGGGCCATGAAACTCCCCGAGGACAGAGATTCCACAACTTCTCAGGGAAACCTGTTCCAGTCCCTAATTATTCTTTTAATTATTTTTCTTTTCATTATATCCGGTCTCCTGATTTAATTTGTGACCCTTGATTCTCATTCTCCTGCCTCACCCTCAGCGACGAGCCTGGCTCTGGAACCAGGTAACCTCCCCACTGGCATGGGGGGCTGCTGTGAGGTCCCCCTGAAGCCACCTTCTCTCCAGGCTGAACGAGCCCCGGCCCCTCGCCCTCTACTCACAGGCCACGTGCTCCGAGTTCCTACATGTGTTGCTGGCCTCTGCTGGACTCCCTCAAATTCACCAGCATCTTTTGGTACTGGATAGCCAAAGCTGGATGGACTGTTCAGATATCCCATAATGAGTGCCTAGGAAAGGGGAGGAATTGCTGTCCTTGACTTACTAGCTAGATGCTGATGGCTACAGCCCAGGGTGCTGCTTGCTTAGGAAAAGAAAGGACGTAACTTCAGCTCCTTGAAATGGCTAAGGTAGTTATTTAAGACTGGTGTTTCAGAGCCCTGATTTAGCCATGTGATTTATTTGAGTGAAATAGCTGGACATTTGAAAGAATCTGTTGACACAAGTGGAAAATTTTTCTGTGACCTTCAGTGGTTTTAAATGTCATCCTTAATCTATTTTTCGTAGGTATTTTTGTTTATATTAATTGACCCCTTATTTATGTCGGCCAATAGATACATGTCATTCCTTAAAAACCAACTGTACTTTTCTTAAATGTATGATGTTGCATCAGACTACTCTAGCTGTATCATGTGATCAAATATGGTCGTTACATCTTTTGGCAAGATGTATGTTTGTTCTCTATTGTGATATCAGTTTAAAGGTGTCACTTCCCTTGAGGAGCGAGCAATTATCTGTAGGTAACTCACATTTTCTCACTACCTCTATGACAAGAATTCAGCAGCAAATCTCTGGTCACTGGCACATGATCTTGCATTTCCTAACAAATCGTGCCTCTGTGCTGCACTGTGCCTTCACAGTTTTAAATAAGATCCTGACATCTGTGTCATTGTGCTGCATTGTATCTTCATGGGAAATTCTTTTTTCTTAATTTAAAGGCAATATTTTTCGACAAATGACAAGCATACATTATGGCTCTCCATTTTAACCAAGGTACTAAAGGCTATTTCAATTTGACTACAGCAGTTTTCTGCCAAATGGTTACTCTAAGTTATATTGTGCACATTACCCACCAGAAAGCACAGAGTTGATGAGAGTGCACTGTCAACTACACCACACATCGATATGGAGGTTATTTGATTTGAAATTGGATTCTAGCGTTCCTTGATCTGTTGTGTAAATGGAGGCACATGCTTTGAGGAAATTCTCATGAAGTTTATGAAGAATGTGGTGCACTTTTTTTTTCTTCTTTTTTTTTTTTTCTTGGGACTTGGCTTTTACTTTGTTAAGACTTCAGTTCCAGGTCTGATAAATATTCAGAGATAAAGTATAAGATTATTTTTTAAATGGAAAGAAAGCTTGCAAAAATTATTCATTGCGTGGATTTCTGCTCTGATATTAGTCAGGTGTAGGTTGCACACTTTTGTAGCAGGGTGCCTTTTTGACCCTTCTTTAAACATTTAAGACTTAGTTCAGTAGTTCATCCAATTGATGAGACATGTTTCTTAAGTACAGCGCCTTCAAAAGTACTCTAAATATATAATATTCTCTGAGAGACATGTCAGTCATTGTCAAGATGAAAATAGCTTAAAAGCTAAGTTCCTTGTAAACTGTGTCCTTGTCTTAGGGGCCTATTTATAAAGCAGTGGTTTACTGTATGTGTGACACTTAAAAATGCTTGAAAAATAAATGGAGGCACATGATTTCATTACAGGGCAGATGGAACTGTAGACATTATGATTCGGGGGTGGGGGGAAGAACTTGCTGTGCAACTTGCATGCATATCGCCAGCATGTGCATGGCCCTAAGGGCAACACACAGAACTTCACAGAAAACATATTAAATGGGCATGGGGGAAGCATCCTTTGACCTACATAAAAGAGCCTTTGTGTAGACCTCATGAGCAAAAGTTCGTATTTTCAAACAGATAAAGATGTGCAGCTTCTTTGGAATCAAAGGTAGATTGGCAACACTTTTCAGGAAATGGCAAAATCATTACAAGTGTGTTTGGTATTCATTGTAAAACATTCATCACTGTGAAAGGTTTTGGCATCAAGGAGGTTGTAATACGTGATCCCACATGGATCTTGTCATAATTTACTATTAATTGATGTTCGTCTGTTGTAAAGTGCTGCTACTAAGTTAAAAGGAAGCAGAATGAAGAAGGAAAACACAGTGCCCTGACAAGTCCTTTGCAGCCTGGCCATGTGATGGATTCAGAGATAACTGTAAAGTGATTAGCTCAAGAATCTATGAATTTGCCAAGGAATGGGGAGCACTATGCAGGCAGGGAGGAGGGGGATGTCTTGCAAAACTTGGCATGCGGGGTCAAATTAGCTGTGTCATTCAGAGCATTTATGGAGCTCTTTTGTGATTTACTGTGCCACATCCATCTTTTGACAATGAGCTGAAATTTGACTTTTGGAAAGCTTTCTATACAGAAAGGGTGTTGTGAAATTTGCCACGTCGTATGATCTGAATATGAAATAGCCTGTATTTAATTTGAGAATTAGAAAGCTCTCACCAATAGAAAGCACCTGTTGGGCTTCTTAAGAGCAACAGAAACATTTTAATGTCGTGAAACAGAGTATTTTACTGTGTAGTGCTGAATGTATTGCAAAATTCTCCTTTTACTAGAAAATCAGAGGCAGTAGGACACGAACAAAATTTTTTACACGCAAACATTTTCTGTGTGTCTACAATTCAAGAAATATCAGTCTCTACTGTGCTGCTGTGTTAAAATGCATTCATTAGATATGTTAGAAATAGCAGGAATTACACTTCAGTTTTATCTAAAATGTTTCCCTGCTGTGCATTGTTTTGCTGTGCTGGCTGAATTTTTTTATATTCTACACAAAATTGAAACTTTCAAGTTAGCTTCCATGTTAACGAGATGGAAATAATTCTTGAGTGGGGAAGCTTGTTAAAAGATTTCTCACAATGATATAAAATAATACAATAAGCAATTGCTCACTCATGTATTTCACTTGCTCTGCTATCAAGGATTTTTCACTGTTGAGTATTTTTCCCTGATTTGCACATACCTGTTTGAAAAATTCATGCACTTCCCTCTAAGTAACCTGTCTCCTATTATTATAATTTTATAACAGTAGCGCATATAGGCCATGGACTCTTTGAGTTAAGCACTTTACAAACGTATAACAAAGACAGTCACCGCACAGGAAAACCTACGGTGTAAGTCTAAGGTTTACACTTGTACACAAAGGATGGATAAAACAGGGATAATATAAGGGAACAATGAGACAGCACTCGCCGTTACGAAAAACAGTGGTCAAGGCAACGCGGCTGCTTAGCGTCAGGCATTATGGCAAGAGAGAGCAGTAGGATGGGGAACTGGAGGGGGGGACTCATGGCTTTGGGAAAATCCCACGGAGCCCCCCGCCTTCACCCCTTTTCTTGCTATAGTTTGGTTTTATGTGCAGCTGAGAACAGAATGTAATGAGAGTTTTTTGCATTAAAAAAATTAATATCCATCTGTAGTGCAAGCTAAACCAAGAACTGAGTCCTGGCTAAATAGCCATCCCCCCGCAGAGTTATAATTTGACCCAATGCATAGTGGAGGCTCGGTTTTCACCCTGACTGCAGGGCAGGGCTTGGAAACAGACCCCGAGAAGAAGTGGGCATCTCACACGTCCTGTTGTGGGTTGTCTCCCAGCCAGTTCTTGGGTGATCAGGCCTAACCATTCCCGCCATCTTGTTTTGATCTTTACATCTCTTTATACGGCAGACATGATTTTTATTGGAAGAAAAGGTGGACAAGGGATGAGAATGGGGAAACGGGTTTTGTTGTTTGCAGTTGTACATTGTCTTCTTGGATAACTAAGCAGCAAGCAGCGTTGACACCAGAAGTTTTATGTGCAACTGCTGCTGAGTTGTCCCATAATTTAGTAAAGAAAGGTACATTTGCAAATAGGGCAGCAGACGAGCGGTGGTGGCAGCAAAACTCTCCCCCGCTCCAGCTCCGGATGCAGTTCCAGAACATGCACGATCTGGGAGACAGCCAGCTCTGTAATAGAAGCTATGACCAATATCTCCCTTGTTGCGATCTTGCCTTTTTCATTACAGTGTCATGTATTATATGGCAGTGGGCTATTCAGCGCAGGAGATGAGACTTCAGTGAGCTATAATGCACACAAAAAAGTGTGACAAATTGCAATGACAAGGTTGCATTTGTACTACGAGGTACAGTCGGTTGTGATATGATGTAGTGGAATGAAATAATCCCATCTTGGACAATGCCGGCTGTGGTCTGTTGTGTGCTCCCAAGAGTTAGTGCTACAAATACAGCTCACCATCAGAAACTTATTTCATAGAAAATCAGAACCCCTCTCTAATGAATGCATATGTCGTAATAAGATATTAGTTAATAATGCTGCTGATGCATCAGGAGTCTGTACATTAAGCTTCATTGCATTTTGGATCTGAAAAGATTCGAAATCTATTCCTGTGTTCAATTTGAGCTACCAAAAATCTCAGTGCCATGAAACAGACATGTTGTCTGGTTTGTACTGTGTGAAAATGCCTTCCTATCTGGCTTTTGCTGCTTAGGCTCTAACCTGCTCAAATAATTTATTTTTGTGTCCTAGAGCTTGTTATGCAGATGTAAGCTCCTGTATTGCTTTGCATCTGGATATTTGCAAAACTAAAAGAAGTTCATGTCAGAATTGAACTCTGTTATGTGAATAGGTTCTATTTAAACATGGCAAGTACTTCTGAAGATGAAGTGATTTTTAGTTTACATGCTTTTGTCTTGCTACCAAGACTTTAAGGAACTTCACTGTTGCTTAAACATGTAGCATAGTATTGGAAAATCTTCCATCAGTTTCTCCCTTTTTTTCTTTCCCTGTTTCTCGTTCTCCCCTTTTCCCTTTTCCTCATTATGGGAAGGAGCTTTGTCTGATGAATTAGAAATTTTGCGCTTGCACCTGAAAAAAAAAAAAAGCTGATGGAAAGAATAATTCTTCTACATTCTTCTACTATTAAAAATGTCTGGTTTAGCCTTGACTGCTATTTAAAACTATGTACATGCCTGAAAACAAAACAAAAAAACCCTTACAAAGAAAGCAATCTTTCTTTCTATTTTACTGAACTGTGTTCAAAACTTGTCTTAAGTTCAGTGGAGAAATATGCAAAAGGTACTTTTATACACTATGTTACTTTGAAGTTTTTTCTCTCTTTAACCGTCAGCCATTGTTGATGAAACAATGAAGGCTTTAGATACCAATATGGCAATTATGCTTTTAATTCCCTAAGAAGCTGATGGGAACTCAAGTGACACGTTGCTGGTAGTTTTCTGGAATAAGTACCTCAGATTCACCAAACTTATCTTCATGCAACTCACTGAATGTCATCTGATTTACTAGAAAGATGTATGCAGCTGAGAACAGAATTTGATGGGGTTTTTTTTGATTAAAAATTCATCCTATTTCATTTTATAATATACAAATTTTATATTATCTAACTGATTGAAATCCACGATGTATCTAATATACTTATTCTTTTATATTGACATGTAATAATGGAGGAAAGGCCCAGACATGCCCCTGATTGAAGTTTAAATTAGGTAAACTCAACAGAAAGGAAATGTTGTCAATAGAACATTTATCTAAATCATTCCTCTGGAGATTAAAATATCACCATAACTTTTATAAGGAAAGTTTGAGGCCTTAAAACTAATACGATTGCAGTTGTCTTCTCTGCCTTCTCTCCTCCCTTCCCCCACATTTTGCTTGATTCTCCTTTCACTGTGAAGAGTCTGTAGGTTTATCTCTCCATTTTATTTTTTTTTAAACACCGCTGTAATATTTTCGAAACTGGTTTTAAAGAAGACATTTCCTTGGTGCAATTGCAATTTTTAACAACAACTGCTAAACTCTTTGTAGCAGATCTCCACTGGCGTAGAACTAAAATCTGGAAGTAATCAGCAACCACTGAACATCAGAAATTCTTCAAAAAACATTTAAACACAGCTGGAGTCTGCTAGTAGTTGGGATAGAATTCAGGTACCTAATCCCTTGAGGTTAGTTGCCATCCCCCATCTTCCTTGTCTTATATGTGGAACTAAAAAGCCCCAGGGTGTTGATGGTTGTAAAGAAACTGCGGCATCTGACACCTGCTGGGAGCAATAAATAAAGAACTCTGCCTGCCATTGTCAGCTTGTGCCTTCCTCCTCCCCGCTACACCGCTTTTATTTTGTACTGAGTTTAGGAAGGAGAGATGAACACTACCTGTTTAGCCATGTAAACAAACCTGATAAGTAACAGAAATCACTACTGAAAAGCCATCCGTTTTTGACATGCATGCTTGACCTGTAATACAAGTAAGTCTGCTTAAGCAGTAAACAAAATTGTAACTTCACTTCAAAGAAATATTGTTGTAATTATGTTAGAGATTATATGGCTCTGAGAGCATCTTTGGATCCTGCTTAGTTCACTTCGCAGCGTCAATTTTTTCTGGACTGTTTCTGATTTCCTTGTTATATCTAGTTAGTCTGGATAACCTCTCTGGTTTGGATTATCTCATCTGCTCATACAGTTCATAAGTAACAAATTAAGGACATCCATCTTTTTGCTTTGAAATGAGCTCGTGCTTTTGCTATATACAGCAAAAAGCAAAAATGCCTCCCTCTCAACACCACTACAAAATTGTTTTCTCTCTCACCTCCTATAAATGCAAACAGTGCTATGTGGCTAGGTGAACTGAGAGACTGGTAGCGTGGCTGGGAATTGGTAGCGCAAGTATTGAGCTTGGTTCCGCTCTACCCAGTCTGCGGGGATGTTCAAGTGCTAAGGACTGGCCTGAGCTGCTGAAGGAAAGGAGGGGACTGATTTTCAGTGGTCTCCTGTAGTCCACACTAACCATCTTACTTGTTTCTGTTCTAGAGGGAATCTTTGCAGAGGAAAAGCAGTGATGGGAAGGCAAGTTACTTTGGGGATCAAACTTTAAAATTAAAATATAGTACAGACCTTAATCAAAAAATATTGCAGTCAATTAGATGTGGGAAACAAAGCATCTTCTAGTCTTTCCACTGGTCCCATCTGACCCCTGTAATAATTTTCCTCATATATATTTAGGACGCATGTGATGAAACCGATTTTTTTTAATTTTTTTTTTTTTTTTACAAAATGTGAAATATCTAAAAAATTTGTAATCCAAGTAATTGCAATTTTCCCAGTTAGTCTACAAATCAGGATTTAAACAGGTCTTGAGTTGTGCTCTTCCTTTGTGATGATCCTCTGCACAAAGGTAGATTTTACTTACTAGAGAACAGCACTAAAGAGTAATACTTTGCCAAATCTTTTTTTTTTCTTTTTTTTTTTAATGACTCGTACATCTGGTTTGCAGATGTATATTGTATTTAAGCATTAAAAGCCTATATAACTTCTAGAACAGAGTCTAAAATCCCATCAGTGTTATAGACAAGCATTGTAATAGAGTCAAGAATGTGGAAAACCACAAGAAAAGAATTAGTCATCAATGAAATTAAGCTTATTCACACTCTTAGCACTTTGTAGGGCCATAAGTCTTTCGATGGACTGATTAACTTATTGTAGAAAATCAAAGTGACTTTTGGGGTGAAGTGGTATTTTTAAGTGCCTGATTTTCCAGAAAATAGAAAATTTGCTGCAAAATTTTAGCCTAAAAATTGGGGCCTTTTTTTCCCTATGTCAGAGCTAATCATGTTGCAAGTAAACTTAAAATAGTGATACAAATTGTTTACGTTAATTTGGTTCAAAAGCAAAAAATTGTGATGATCATTGCCTTAAGCTTGTGTTGGTTTTAATATTCATTGACATGAAAAGCAGAAGTCTACAACTTTCCATGGACTGCAATGCAATTTCACTGTAGTACCTTTGAAGTATGATGTGTATGAACAGATGAGAGAATTAAAGCTTTTCCACTGCTCACCAATATAGGCAGTATGATAGGCCATTATGTCAGAAATAATTTAAAATCACTTAAACATTTAAAATAGTCCACAGAAATGATCCTAAAATGGAGTTATATGGCTTTAAACATGTGATTATGATTATGTTTTATTATTTACATTTCAGTAGCTGAGACTATTTTCTGTTCCTTCCTACATGATATTTGCTTAAAGTAATTATACCAACTGAGAACAGTGGCAGATTGAAATTAAATGTTTGGATTAAATATTTTGTCAGCAAACATGCAGCAACTGCTTTACTACTGCTTCTCCTCTTCTCTGCATACTGATTACAATAAGATTAGCTTTTATCTTGGCATGATTTTAAAATGCCTAGATAAATGCCATTTGATATTGCAGCTTACAAACAATCTAGAAAGAATCTGGATCTAAATAATAAGGAACATATGATATGAAAATGAAAAAAAGATGTGATAGGTCTATCTGCTCAGTGCCTCACCCTATCCTCAAACGGGCTATTTTTATTGTATTTCCAATTAATCTGGGTTGCTGTTAGGACCAAAATATGATTAACTGAAGGCTTCCACATTGCTGCTGATCTAAATATATGAACTTCTCATGGGGCTTTTTAGAGAACTACAATTCAGGACACCTACTGCTTTCTAATCCTGAAACATGGGAAAACATTTTGGTTCTGTACTAATAATGAAAAAGTCTGTTATCGCCTATCTAACAGGAATTCTCATTAACCTTAACAAGACTTTCATGTGTAGATAAGCAAATATAATATGACTTTTCAACAATGGAAGTTTCAGTGCAGAAACTTAGAAACAAAACTTCAAACTGATACATCATAGCTTTGGTCCTCCTTTCAGCCATGTTTTACTTTGTTCTCACTCCTGTAACTGAGACTCAGGCCGTTTTCCTCCCTTCCTCCGGCAGCCATGCCACCCCTGCAGCATCTGTGCATGGAGGGAGGTGCTCTTGGGGCTTCCTGATCTTGGGCTCGAATCTCAAACTGCTGCTTTCTCCCACCACCAGGGCCCATTGCTCCTCCTCTGGGAGAGGCAGGTTTCCATCCATGACCAGCAGTTTCTTCGTCCCAGAGGCCACCCCACTTGTTTGCATGCTTATGTCAGCCTAGGTGCTTCCATTTCTTCCCTATGACCAGCCTTGGATTTGCATGAGATCTAACTCAGCTGCATTCTACAGATGTTTCTCCTAAAACTGCTACATATAATAGAGAGAGAACATTTATTATTTCTGGAAGATTTTTCTATAACTGAGCTTCACTTTAAAAATATTCACATTGGTAAATAAATTCTATGTATCTTTCTTCCTTCTCCCTTGCTTTCCTTAATGACACAAGGAAGAAAATGTTTATGTTGAATGTAGTACTATGTAAAATGTACTGTAAAATGCCCTCCCTTCTGATTGGCTCCTTGGTAAGCTCTTGTTCTTGTGTATTTTTGCCTAAGGAACAGACAGGGAGATAGTAACAGTTTTGTCTCTTCCTGAGGATGAAGGGAGGTGGATACAACGTTCTCTAGTCTTTCAAGAAAAGGCAATTTTTACAAGGTAACAGAAGATGATTTCTCTCTGAGGGACCACATTACCCCAGAGACTCATCCCATTTCATCTCACCGTATGTTGTGCCAACTTCTGGAGTATCTCAGCACAGGATTTTCTAGCTGTTTCTGTGATGCACTTAAGTTCAATGTATTTTGTACTTAGAAAAGGAGGATATTTTCCTTGCAAGCCATTTGTTGATACTATTTTACCACTCAGGAAGGATAGAAGGTTGCTAGAATATTTTGTGTGCATTTAAAGGCTTTTGGATATAGACTAGGCAGCATATTTTTATTATAATCGCTAAACAAGTTAGAAAGATGCCATGATATTGGAAAGGTTAATGGAAAAATTTTAGTAAACAGATGTGTTGTTAAGGCTTCTCTAGGGCAAGTTTGAGTAGTGAAGTTTGGAAAGCCATTAGCACAGCTGCACCAGCGTATGCTGGTACAAGCTGTCTTTAAATATTCTGCTGGCAACAGTGTGAGTAATACAGTAGCAGAAATGCACCTGACCACATACGGTCATTTCTATTTTCAGTTTAATTGCCTTTTAAGGAGCACTAAGGAATTCCAAATAATTCTAGTGTGCTTCATCAGCCAGCTGTGAAACTCACTGTTGCAGATACATAAAAATAAAGACTTAAAAATAATAAGTACGCGTGCAAGCAGCTTGCATTCTCACCCAAGGATGTTAAAGGCACTCGCGTGTCATGAATGTAACGGAGCATTTGGAAAAGCCGACCCAATTCATACTGGGCACATGGCATGTGATTTCCTATTGAGCTACAAAGAAGAAAATAACATAATCAAATGCAAAAACTTTTCAGAGCTGTCAGCTAGCACAAAGCAGCTTCTGGGAAAACAAACTGCGCTATTTACAAATTGTGATATCATCAGGAGCTATTTATATAGTGAAAATAATTTACACTCCAATTACGTATCTGTGGATAGTCCAGCCAGAAATGGCTACTTGTGTCATCCAGGCTGACCCCCAAACTAGAAATGAGACTAAAGCTGGCTTTTTAATTATGAAATATACTTTTCTTAGTGAAGACCACTTTATTTTTTTATTATTTTTTTTTATTATGGCATTGAAAACAACTCTGTTTTCAATAGCCAAGCACATTTCAAGAGAATCAAAAAAAAAGAAAGTTATTAATATGTAAGGAGTTTTTTGGCAATTAATCATGGGCTCATAGGAGATGCTAGATCATCACCTTTATTTCTTGCCAGAAGAGTAATATTTTTTAGGTTTTTTTCCAGTCAGATTTAATTTGTGGTAAGCCATTGGGTGTGTACTGCTTTACTTGGGAATTGATCTGCACTCTATCATTCATTTGGAATTTTCTTCTTTTAACTTCTTTCAATTATTCATAATTATGTAGATTCATAAATTAGATTAAATGACTAGATTTATTTTCTCTGTCTATAACCTGCTAGCTGGATTTGATAGGTAGAGATTTCTTACTTGGGTAAGCCATGGAGGGGTAACTGTTACAAGCTCTTTAATTTGAAGCTACAGGACAGGACATGCTGAATTTTGAGATATCCTTTGCAAAGAACATGGTTTTGTTTTTTCTTTTTTTATGAATTCAAACAGCTCTTCATACCTAATGCAAATTATCAAGGATAATTGGTTGTTGAAAAAAAACAGTACCAAGGAGCAAGAGGGCACCAGGTATTTCCTAGTGCTTAGTAGTACCTGTAGTGAAAGGCATACATTTGCCAGAAAATTATTTGGTCTTTCCTTGTTACAGGATTGACATAACTAGAAAAGATTAGACTAAGTGGTGTGTTTATCTATTTGTTTAAGTCACGCATGCAACAGTGACTTGCGTAATAAAGAGTTTTACTGGAGTCTCTGAACACAATTTCAGCTTTCCCTGTCTGTACATCTTGCACAAACAATGGGTAAAAGCAATTAAATATGCCGTGGGAGAGATTAAATACTTTAAAGAATATTCTTCTCACAAGAGTGATGACAGAGTTAGCTATATTTGCAAAGCCTGAGAACTTGGGCAGGTATAGCGTCTAAAAAATGTAACAAAAAAAAAAAAAAAAAAAGATTTTGCTGCACATTTAAAAAAAAGCATTTCTATATTAGTGAAGATAATTTCCCCCCATATTGTTTAAAATTACTTTCTGGATGCTGTGTATACAACACTGGGGGCTGTCTGATGAAAGTTACCACCACTTCAGCTCACTGCTGTCTGCTTTACAAAAAGATAATCTTAGGGGTAAAGAGAGCATTCAAATATTTTCTGTAGCTAGTGAAATCATTAGTCATCATTTGCGCATGTTTATTCTAGCACTGGGGCTCAAAGAATGTATTCATGTATGCCAGGGATTCAAGAGAAGTGTGCATGTGTGTGCTAGAGTGGGCAACTCATTCAGAAACATCATCTATATGGGGTGTAGTGAGTACAGCTCTTATAGCAATATACCATCAGGAGGAATTCGGGAATAAGACAAGCTCAGTTGCTTGGTCTACCTCTCAATGCCAGGTAAGAAACAATGCAGATACGATGCCTTCCAGGGTGGTTGAACTTTGCAGATGATTTGAGCAGCAGAGCTTTGGTATCAAAGCAGTATTGCTACCTCAGGGTGAAAATAACACCAATAATATATAGCAATATCTTATTTTTTTAAATGCTTTTCACCCCAAATTATCATGAAGACTGAAGGAAAACGCTTCTGAAATCATCTAGCCTATTCCCTATCATTCATGAATTGTTTCTTTCAAGGTATTCCCAAATATCAGCTTTTCACTGTTAGATGCCTTAGCAAATGAGAGGCTTTGCCAATTCTGCTGGAGAGGCAAAACAGAGCCCAGATAAAGTTTGCCCTGAGCTCAACTAAACAATAGTGGCTCTTTGGTCAGTTGAACTTATTGTAAGATCCTCCATAGTTTTTCCTGTCTCCTTTCAGATCTCTTGACTCTTGATAAAAAAAATCTCCTGTCATGTATCATCACTCAGAAGCTCTCCGGTCCATAGCTTTGATTATAGTACGATGAATGACTTGACCTAATCTAATCTGCAAATGACCAAATTATTTCTACAGAAAGATACCAATATGAACTTATTTGTAGTTATGAATTCTCTACCAATTGCCCTACATTTTAAGTGAATCCCACAATTAGGATGGGTAAATGTAATTTCACTGTTTCCTACGATTGAACTAAGATGAGAACTCAATCTAGTGCTGATGAAGTTGATGAACTTGCTCTCTGGGTCCCCTAGAGTGCTCTTCATTTTACTTGTTGCCAGCAACAATGTTTTTAGTCACAATCACATCTGTTAGAAGAGTGATCAAGTTGTAAGCTTTCATGGTTGAACCCCCGCGTCTTTATCCCAAATTGTTACTCAAAGCTGTGTAGCACCTGGATAAGACCATCAATCTTCAGACCACCGCCTCCTCTATGATATGTTATACTCCATACCATGGAAAAAAGGGCATTTAAGGCAGCATTTAAAGCCTCTGTTCTCTTAAGACAAAAATCTGAGGATGTTATCTAGATTTTTAGTGCCCTCAAGGAGCAGAAGGATCATCTTTTTTACCCATTATCAATTACCTGGATTAAATTATATTTTAGGATCTGGTTTACATTAGTTGACAATAGTCAAGTGCCTAAAGCAACTTAGACAATACTCTGCTGCCTAAATCAACTTAGAGAGCAGGATTTTAGAATGATCCCACATTAAAACTCCGTGATGTCCTCCCCTAGAGCTCTATATGTATAGCTTACACAGTAGCAGCCTTTCAAAAATGCGTACTAAAATGTCTCAAAATGTCTTTTTAACTGTAAATCTCTGGCCTTTTTTTCCCTTTTGAATGTTTGCATTGACTGATACATTAAGTGGGGAAACTGAAATATGTCCTTCTAGTGTAATCCTCTGCTAGGAGTCTGGGTAGACCCCCTCACGATAGTTGGACACCTTGTAGCCCTGTCTCCAGCTGGTACATAAAACAATCCCAGTGGACAAGACTTCTGGGCAGTTCCTGATGTTAAATAGCAATGGGGAGCTTGTCCAAACTGTGCTAGGTAGGGAAGATATTTGGTAATGGTAGTAGTTGTTATTTTAAAGAAGTCAGTCGTAACGTTACTGTGCTTGGGATTTTTTCCCTGTTGGTGTTTTTTCTGTTGTTATTGTTTTTTCTTCTTCATTTAGGCATATTTTGGCTTTTCTCTTTTGAAAATGGAAAACAGTTATATGGTTACTTTTGGTGTGCTAATCACGCATGATAAGAGAGGTGCATTTTCTGTTTTTTATGGACAGCAATGATACTCTTATTATAGCTGTAAGTGCCAATATTTTATGCTCATAGTCTTTTTGTTGTAATTAATTCTACATTAAAAGATTAATAAGATAGTGGAAAATGGTGGCTAATTTTTCCAGCTGAAACTAAGGAGGGAATATAGAGGGACAGAATGTAATTAAAGAGGCTGGAATTTGGCCAAGACGCTGGCATTGTTATTTTTGCTCTTGCAAAGGTACCATGGGATCTTTAATGGCCTTGAGTGGCCTCAGTTGTATGTCTCTTTTGAAAGATGGATGCTGGTGATCGTCTACTGCCTAGTGAATGCACTGCTAATGCCTGCCTGGCTGAGAGCTGAGAATAAGAGCAGAATGAAGAGATTCATTAAACAGTGAAAGATCAAAATGAATGAATGGTGAAACTGAGGACCCCTGCCTTCTCTAGGAAGTGTCTTGTTGCTGCCTTGAGGAAGTGGTGGTCTGATCCACAACCCATTGAAATCAATGAAAAGAATCTAATTGATTTCAAAGGATTTTGGCTCAAACCCTGAGTTCCATTTTATCTTGCTCTTTGTTTTCTGGCAAGGATTAAAGTAACCAGGAAGTCTTGTGTCTGACTACATCTTCCCAAAACATAAAATGAAATTGTCTCTATCTGTTTAAACAGATTTTCCATAAAAGCTGCTGCTCAAGGTCAGGAGAAAAGGGTCCAGGCAGATTCCTGGCCTGGAGCACAGCCTCCACTGGGCTGTGAAATGCATCAGCTCAGTACACATGGCCTACAGAATTCAGTTGTCATGTCTTTATATCTGTGGGGTTTTTCTTTTCAGCCTGAGTTTACAGGATCTGTGTACCAAAGATGGGCTTTGGCTTTACCTCATTTTTCTGTAGCCATTCATGAAGGAGTAATGTATCACAGCAGATAAACCTCACACATCTGTCATGTTATGAGAAGCTGTGTTGTCCCTCAGGTTTGTGGGTGTATTTCTCAAACTACTCTCATACTTTCACCTTGTAGTTGGAATGAATTTAAAGTACGTTTATCTCTAGGTAATCAAAGTGCTTTCTGCTGTCATTGAAGCTACCTGGCAATTTCCATTATATATGCTGTTTTCAGGCAAATAATCACTTAAAAACTTTAGCTTGTCCCCAGGGTTCATTTATTGGTCTGAACTTTACTTCTGTTATCTCTGGAATACTTGGAGAGTAATGGCTTGACTTCAAGTATGGCTATATTACAAAATAAATTTGCTTATTTGATATTTGTGAGAGTATTTTGCACAAAAATGGGTTAGATACTCTCTTGATGTGAATACCAACATCTGTACATGATTTGCATTTGTCTGATGAGCTGCACAGCTAACAGAGGGGAACCTCATATGTTGATCCTTATAGATACCTGAAATGCAAAAGTTCCACATTTTATCACCACAAATAGGTAGGCAATCGACTTTAGAGAGACAAAGTTAGAAACCATGCTGAAGCTCCACTTGCATGTGTTGAAATAGTGTAGGAAGATATATCTACCACCGTCCTACCACTTCTTTTTCCCTCTAAACACTAAAACTTTTTAAAATCAAGCATTTTACCTAATGTTGTTTTCCTGTGTCTTTCCAATGAGTCATTCCTTTGTTTAATGTGTTCTCTCTTTCATTAACAGGGGAATGCAGTTAACAGTGTATGAGTTAGAGGGACTCTCTTTTACAAGGCCTCTTTTATGTAAAAATTCTTTTGAGAACGTAATGATCTCGGGTTTTTGCTTTTGCTTCTGCTTATGCGCAGCTTTTCTCTTGTTTTGGTATTTTAGTGACTGCAGAGAAATGACCCTTGAAGTTATAGTGTCAGGCTGGTAATGAACTGACATCCAGGGGAAAAAAACATAAACCTTTTCTTTCGTTCTCCCGTCTTGTTGTGTTGGGCTTTTTTTTTTTCCTTCCCTGTAATTAGACTTGCCACCGTCAGGGACAGTCTTAGTTATTAACAGCATCTTGCTCACCTTTGCAGAGGGACAGAAATGGCTAAGCGAAAACATCCCCCTCAGTACCAGTCTGGGAGGTGGACAGAAACTGGCGGTCACACAATCCAGTATTCTTCTTGTATTAACCTTTCTGTCCTTAGGGACCATCCACTTTCCCTTTGTGTGTGGAATCTCTGCTTTTCTGTTGCTTTCATGATTTCTCCCAAGTAGTCATGAAATTTGAATACAAACTTGCCATCTGAGGTTTTGGTTCAGACAAAGAGCTGTGTTTGTAACCACTGCTAATCTGCTTAAAGAAGTAAAATGCAAAACCAAACATGCTTTTCTTCCTCTAAAAGTTTGTGGCTCTTGTATCACTTTGGTGTGGGCATTGACATCACTAAGAAGCTTGAAAAGAAAGTGCTGATGTTATTCGTGCCTCTACCAGAGTTGCTGCCCCTCCAAGTAATTTATTTTCCTACAGAATTTTAAGCCATTGCTGCAGTAAAATGCATAGAAATGTTTTTCAAGGTAAAGGGGACCCAATATATTGTTATTACGGCAAGCTGAATGCTTCTGCTGTGGCCCAGGTGCCGTGATTTTACAAAAGCATCTTGATTGAACACGAGATATCGGTCTAACAGTTATGCTGTATAAATTGCACAGCTTCTCTTTGTCCTTTGTTTCCAAAATCCCAGTCATCTACTATTTGATCTAAAGGAGAATCTCTGTTAGTTAGCCGTAGTAGTAAATCACACATTTGATGATATTGGTAAAGACACTGACCAGCCTTAAACAAGTCAGAAATTGTTTACTCCATTTGCAGTTTTAACACACTAATCTTACCATGTGTGAAAAGAATCACGTTCCCTCACATCTCTTACACCTGCAAGCTATGCATCATCAGCATCAAGACCAATGTTCTTGTTTGGTATCACATAGACTTGCCAAAAGCTAGTCAGTAAGTTAGGCCTTCGTTAGAGCGTGGTGCTGTCCCCATGCCTATTGGGCATTGCGAGTAAAGCAAGCTGTCAGTCTGATGTGTTTACAGATAGATGGGTCAGGAGTAGAAGCAATTATTTTAAATGTGACCTGACCAGTGCGGAGCTGGAGAGATTTTGCACATTTATAAATGACCATCTTTATCAGACATCCAGCCAAGGATGTATTACCAAGCCAGTTGCCTGAAAACCTTTTATGGTAAATCAAAGAATTAGAGTCGATATTATATAGACCTTTCCTCACCAATGCATGGAGCTTTGACAGTTTCTAGAAAGCTCGCATACCCTTGCTTGCGGAAACCAAAAAGTGAATATACACTGTGGGCTTCACATATTGTTATTCTGTTCATAGGATGGCTTACCAATAACAAAGAAAAAAACAGGGCACAGATTATAAATATTCTTCTTAAATGAAACCTTTTATCTTTATTCCCTAATATTTCTCATAAGGACACCATCAGGTCTCTCTAACGCTTTTTTCAGTGTTGTTTTTTCATTCTAACAAACCATCTCCCTCTGTAAGCCATTATCTAAAACAAAGTTTACACTTCTGATTTGCACACAGGGATGCTATTTAATGCCTGATATTCTTCATGACCATCTCTTCACTTTATCTCATTTTAGAATAATGATAAAAGGAGCGTTGGTCCCCTGCTGCTCACTATATCCTTCTCTGAGCTTGTTTTCCTCAGCCTTTAAAAAGCAAAACTCCAAAACCCTGTTCGAAACAAAGTGAGCTTAATCCTAGTCAGAAATGCTCTCAGTTATGGATACAATAGGTGTGCAAAATTGTCCATATTCCATTTACAGTCTGTCTGTGGCCTGGGTATAATTTGGCCCCGTGCACAATTTAGACTTAACTCGGAGCTCTTCAGTGTAAAGTGCAGCTGTGGAGCTGCAAAGCAAAACAAGCTTTTTGAGCACCGGTTGCAGCCCTATCCCCCCCCCATCTCTTCTAGGACAGTAAGTACCCTAAGGTATGATTTCGGTAAGTTGCCTTTAGTGGAAGTTGCAATGTGATTATTTAAACTACTTCCTGCCTTTTACTACAGCTGCAAGGGGCAGAAGGAGGGAGAGAGCAAGTAGGTTGCTATGCCTTTATAATCTGTATTTTCACCCTTACGGTTTATAGATTTTGTTGTTGTTGTTTGTTTGTTTATTAAGACATGATTGATTAATGTATATATTTTTTTAAGAGACTGGCTATTCGGTCACCTTATCTTTGTCCAAATTACGGAACATTTGGAGAGTAGTCATGACAATTCCTAGAGACTCTAGGTGCAGGTTCTTTGTTAGAATGTGCTTCCACTGGCCATATATCAAAGTCTGAGTCGGTCACCTTGTGCATCATAGGGCAACATGCACATTTATTGGTCCTTAGTGTTTGTCAGGTAGTTGGGCTTTCAATATAGGACAGAATTATGCCTTTTACCCACCTTCTCCCCCTTCTGAAGCGATATTTTAAAATTATGAACCATATAATAACTTCCAGGCACTGAGATCATGGTAGGTTAAGATAGGATGGCAAAAGAAATTCTTAATCAATCCTATTATATACAAATCAGTTGCTCATGGTCTTGTATCTCCTCCTGCGTCTCGGAAACAGGAAAGACACAGCTTGGGTATCTTTCGTGCTCTTTTAGCTTTATTTTCCTTTCCTTCCTCTGCAATCCTTATGAGAAAGGAAAGCAGATGAGAGGAAGAGGAGAAAATAGAGGGGGGAAAGACAGTGGTAAAAGTTTCTTTGCCACATCTTCATCAAATGATAGAGTCTCCAACTCTTGGAGAGAGCTTGAGACCAGTTCTTATTGTCAACAGCACCTTTATACAGGCTCACACTGTGAAATCACTACTGGTCTATACTCTCCTGCTGAAAAAAAGCTGTGTCTCAGCCTGTTCTCCTGTCATTTCCATGTGAATCGGTAGAAGTGGTGCTCCTTTGTACCCTGCTGCCTCATGGGTAGTGGTAAATCTGTGGACCCTCTTCTAAGGCAGCTCTGGGAAGTCAGATGAAAAGAACAAAGCTAATTTTTAAAAGTTTAAAAGAGTTAAGGGACAACAGTAAAATAATAAGATAGTTTCAAGAGGACTGTGGAGTGTCTAACCTTCAAGGTATAATTGAAACAATAAGGAATACTTAGCAATTTGTTTACCAAGGAAAGTGGTGTTAGTTCTTTAGTTTCAGTAATTAAAAATATATTTTCGAGAGAATAGTATTTTTGGAAGACAGTATTGTCATGGGCAGTACTGTATTAAGAAATAGGAATAATATGGACTAGCTGACATAATGGTCTTTTTCTGTTTATAATAATTGTTGATGCACTTAGTCCCTGCCCGTTTGTTTCCCAGATGTCTTACCCAGGGCCAAATTAATACACTGCGTGCTTCTATTGCAGGTGAATTTAGGTCAAGATCTTTAATTTTTTAGTGCTAAGCTGTTCCTAAAAATCTGAAGTATATGTCTGAAGTGGTATAATTTCTTTTTTAGCATTTGAATTTTTTGCGTGACAAACTTATTTTCTGCAATCTATGTGAACATAGTATTTTTAAAGCTAATATATGGGTCGTATTCTCTGCAAGTGCACTTTGGCGTGCTTTTGGTAGATATCATTGTCTTGGCATGTATCAGAATTCCCTTCTCCTGATCTTTTTGACTCCTCTTACCCTGGGGATTGTGTACTGAGTTATCAATAGTGAACTGAGTGCCTTCAAATGAGTGAAGTGAAAATATACAAAATATGCTATTTTTACACCAAAAAAATCTGATGGTCAGTCTATCCTGTCTGAACTTGGTGGTTTTTATAGTTGAGGAAGCCACACTCTTTAATCTGTACCATTGAATAGTGTTCAGGAAAACTGAAAAGGTACTGCATGCTGTTTAGTGGCCAGAGAAGATGGCCTGGAAACATGACTTTTGGATTCTTTTTTTTTTTTTCCCGCTGCCATTTTTTAATCTCTCTGGACTTGGTTTATGCCTTTAAGTATGTAAACCCAGCTCTGCTTACCCACACAGTTCTTACAAAACTTGGTGAATGCAATTATAATATATTACTTACTTATATCTTACTAGCAGTGGTAACTCAGCAGCAAGCGAAACAGTTAAAATTAGCGTACTTACCTTGTTTGGTTGTTTTTACTGTATTTTTTTCAGAATTTAATTGCTTACTCCCTTTTCCCAGTCCTGATCCTATCTCTGCTCCTTCTTGTGACTGAAACACTTTCTCTCTCTCTTTCGAGCCACTCACTTCTTTATATATTTCCCCTTAAGCCCTTCCTTTTCTATTTAGCTTATGATTGACTCCCTTTGAAAAGCATTTTGTGCTATTGTGTGTTAACTTAAATTGTATTTTACATAAAAGGTACGAGATAAAATAAAGGAGAGGGTGGGAGATGATACATTAGTGTGTGGGCTGAAAGATGGAACAAAGGGTTGTTTTTTAATTCAAGCTGAAAATAGAAAATAAGATACTTACTACACTTCTGTGCATGTCAACAAAACTGTGACTTTACTCACAAAATAAAAAGTACGAAAACTCTCTTCAAGCTACTGAGATATGATAAGTTAAGAATCTAACCATGTCATTTGCTGATAAAAATAATCCTAGGCTTCTTTTTAAGCTCTTGTTATAATGTTGGACAATGTGAGCAAAAGAAAATAATTTGCATTATGAAAAACTCCTGTAAATATATCTGCTGAATTGCAGTGTGCAGCTCCAGCAGGATATTGCTTAGAGAGATTTTGTTTAAAACATTTATTGGAGGCATATATTACAGTATATCATTTACTGGCTGGAAGCCATGCAATATGTGTCTTAACAAAAAAAAAAATTACCTTGTAATATGAGCCCCTCCAAGGCATAATTATATAATAAAGTTCTTATTGGGAAAACTGGAAGAAGGCCAAGCCTTGTCCAAATATAGTGAATGTCAGAGCCAAATTTATTATCCTTAGCTATTAACAGGAGAAGGCAGGTTTTGTTTACCAAGCCTAATTCTCTCCTAATTACAGCCACTATAAAATAATTACTATCCATGGGATAACAACACAAGACAGAGTGACTAACAGAAGAAACTGCAGGGGTTAGAAAACAGAGTGCAATTCTGTGTCATTTTGAACAGCTTGTGTACTGCCATGAACAAATTAACGGACTTCATTAAGGAATTATGTTTTAAGAGTGGCTTTGCAGCGACGCAGTAAAGCAATTAATGCATCTTATTTGGTCCTAGATCTGAGTTCTAGTGTAGTTTTCGACAGCAACCTAATTTCTTTTTTTTTGTTTTTTTTTGATGTATCAGGTAAAATAGGACGCAACCACATTACTGAATAAGATCAGTAATGAGTGTATGGAAAGGACTTTATTTTGGACAAATGGTACCCAGCCCCTATTGACTCAAAATGTTTTCCTGAGCGCACTCGTACTAACCTAATCTTAATTGAATAGAAAGCAAAGAGAGAGACCAAATTAGGCTGTAAAATAATTTGCATCTTCAAATACTTATTTCCGTTATATTTTGGATAAAACCTCACAGCACTAAATAAATGTTGTATATAATGTCTGTGTTTGTGGTTTGAGCAAGGAAAGTAGGTTCTTGCAAAATTGTCAATATTTTATTGTTGCTCTGCATAAAAATCAGAATAGAATATTTCTCAGTTGAAACGTAATACTTCATTAAATTGGTAATGTTTCCATTCTCACTTTGCCTAGCCTCTTCCATCTTGTCATACAATCCCAGAGGTGTACAACAGACCTAGGGCTAGTTTTTTTGCACAATTAAAGTGTATGTATCAAAATCAGTCTGTACACAACGTATTCACAGTGTAAAAGGTTAGAGTTCAAGATGTCTTCTCTCTGTATCGGATACTTCACCCTATAGCAGGGCAAACTCCCTTATTTTAGTGACTTAGCGGGAACTGGCAAACTCAACACACTTGGGAGTCTGGTTTAGATACTAGTTTTAATAGGCCACCAGATGGCCACATGAAAGCAAAAGGGTTATTATAGTAGCCCCCAGCCGTGCTATTATAGATAAAGGTATATTAGTGTTTCCTTTACAAACCCCTTTTTTGAGGGTTTTATAACTCCATTATAAAATTCTCTTAGCACCAGAAGTCAATATAAAGTTCTCAGCCCACACAATACGTTATACGTTTGGTTTTTTTTTGTATAAGGTCCATATATCAGTAGAGTCTCTGTTTATCCTGTATACATAGCAGTGGTTTAGATTACTTTAAAGGGTACCTTTTGTCACAATTTAAAAAGAAGTTAATCAATCATGAAAGTAAAATTTAAATGTGCATATCCTCAGTTGGGGTGAATCAGCTCACTGTCTTCTCTCTTTTGAGATCAGCCAAATGAGTCGTTTATATCCACTGGGCATCCTCTCCTCCAGTTATTAATCTGATTGTGAGTACAAATGCAAGAAGAGTGGAAAAAAGGCACGAAACTAAAGTGAGAGAAATGTTAGACACTTAATGTGACCATCATGACAGCATCCAAGAGAACCGGGACACACAAAACTAAATCCTTTTTATACACATCTAGAAATTTTGGAACCGTGAGAATTTTGTGTTTTGGATCAAATCCTTGCTAGTTTACACATTGGTATTAGAGACAGGATTCTCTTTAACCTGTGCCAAGGCTGACTTTACTAGCTGCATTTGTATCCTTCTCTGGTTTTGTCCTCATTTCTCTGGGCTCTAACATCATTGGCATTAAGTTATTAGAAAAAATTCTTAGCATATTTCAAACAAAACCTCAAAATCTAATTTCATAGAACAAGTCCAAACAAGATTTCTTTAAAAGAAATAAAGGAAAATGCTGCAGTTAATTAGTTACCTTCTTTCTCTATCTAACCATTAATTCAAAATGAGTTTTGTGGGGTTTTTTGGTTTAATCAAACAATTTCTCATAGTTTGAAAAATTCCGAGCAATTTTCTGAACAGGGAAACAAGGAATGTGGATGGTAAACCTAAGTATTAAAGAGACTTACAGGCATGGGATCCCTAACTGACTTTTTTTCGCCCTGGTTTTAACACTGATTTTCTAATACTAAACCAGAAGGTGACTTATTACAACATGATCATTATCACAACATGATCATTATCTTTTCTCCACACGTCACATCCTTTCAGGTTATACTTCAAAGTCCTCATTGCAAAGACCAGTCCTGTACATTGGCATTATAGAAAAGGAAGTGCCATTGTAAGATATTGTGTCAATAATACTACATATTTATGAAGCCAAATTATGAATTGATATGATCTATCATAATGGCTCTGCCATGTCAATGTCTGCATATTAACTCCTCCATTACAGGATGATACTGTGTCAATCACAGTATTTCAGGAGTCCAGAATCACTGCTAAGTTTTAGTCATTTATCTTCAATTGCATTAAAAATGAGAGGCTAACATGTTTGCAGCATACTAAGTTATGCTTCTAATTAATACTAAAAGAAATGAGGACAATGAGCATGGAATGTTTGCCGTTTTGCATGTTCCTAGTGAGTAAATGTCTTTATTTGTTTGAAAAAGATTATTGAACTTTAAAAACATTTTAGGCATATTTTTACTATGCTGCATGATTTACATATCATTCTATCACATAAAATTAAAAGCTCTACAGAGAACTACAGCTTAAATATTATAATAAAATACAACACTTATGAATGAAATTATATCTAATTTTACTTCAGATATGTGTCCCATATCTTCTTAATGGTTTCCTGAAGACCTCTGTGTGGATAAGTAGTGCATTTGAATGGGATACATGTCTTCAAATATTGCAGAAAATTCAAGTGTGAGATGTCACGTACTGTAGCAAATTTGCTACAATACCTAGGCACGAAAGGGTGAGTTAAGGATGGACTGTCAGCACGAGGGTCGTGACCTGCAATGGAAGTAATGTACAGATCTAGAGCACTAATGAGGGAAACAATGACTTCCACAATAATGATGCGCAATGCTGTATAACATCCCATGTATTCTTGTATAGCCTGTAAATGTCACAGGCCTCAACTAGAAATCAGAATTTCCTTGCTTTTGATGGCTTGTCTTCAGATGTTTGGTGTGTTTTGTAGCTGTAGCTATTGCTCTACTTTATGTATAAGCCATTCCAGGAAGCTGTTGTCGCATCGATGCAACGTCATGAACATTACTCAGGCAGTGAAATACTTGTTGGCTTTGCATACATTTCAGAAGCTGAAAAAACAACTCAGGGCTCTAATTCTGCAAGTTACACAAAGTTTACTTTATTTGTACTCTGGAAAGGTTTTCATATGTGCTTTAGCAAGTAAGGTTTTCATTATTATCTGAGTCAGATCTCTGCGCGTGTTTGTGTTCTCAAAGTTTTATCAGTTTCAGGATAATCTTTTAGTAGAAATGCAATTCTGTCAATCCCCTCTGTTGTAAAATGTGGTTATCTTTTGCACAGAGTTACAGATACATTAGTTTCCAGACTACTTGAGTTGTTCTTGATTACAGACAGAAAGACCAATTATTTGAAATGTTGCAAACACAAATATATTATTTTTTCTGATTCCTATGTTTATTTGGCTGTACATAGGAGCAAGGCTTGTAAGCTTTGTACTGAGTAAATCTGCTATTCATTGTGAACTGTATCTACAGTTGTCGTGCTGTAAGAGACATTTCAGAAAATGCTCTTGTTTCCTGAGGAAACTTCACTTCCAACTATTGTGTATGAACCAAGTTGAACAGACCTTTAACTAAAAAACCTTGGCAGGTACCAACATGTCCAGATACAGTGTTAGGTCTCCAGCAAAGCTACTGGAGATTCAAGATGTCATCGGTAGATGTATTCCTATTCTTATTACTGTGATTTATTTAAAAATGTTTAAAATCTGAATTGTGAAGAAGAGCTGCAAAAGTCTGTAGGTGAAAGCATTGAGTTTACTATCTTTTGAGAGCTACAACCTACAAGAAACAGGCACTATTGTGTCAGAGTACAATTGACAGTCTGTTAAGGGATACTAAAAAACAAGGCTGGAAATAGAAATAGAAACTAACTTTCAGCTTTATCAAGTGTGATGCTTCAAGGTCAGAATGAAATTCAGTGATGGGGCAACACAAAGATGCTTGCACGGCAGGTGCCCTGGTCAATCTATAAACTCAGAGGCCATCAGTCTCTGCTTGTGCCAGCCTGCATTTTAATCAGAAGGAAAAATACATGGCACAGTTAAGCATGTTTAGTGGTTTCCAATCAAGCAAGTCCCCCAAAAGAATAGCAAAAATACATCAAAGGAGTTTTAAGGCACATTGGGTCATATAAAATCTTGACTCTAGAAGTATTGCCAAGGGAAAATTAGTTTAAAATTTACTAATATATTGGATTAGGCATTCCCTCCTCAGTCTTGCTACAGTGCTGTAAACTGATCACACTTTCCTATGTCCTTTTTCATTTTGTCCTATACTGGTTCACTGGGTAGTGTGATGACTGAAAAGGCAGTATCAATGATAACAAGTGTACACTGTATTGTTGACTTCCCCTCCTTTTAATTTGTTTCTCAGTACCGCGCAGTACTTTGCCTAGGAAGAGCTGATGAGATTTGAACAGGAAATTTGTTAAATGTGGTCTGGTTTGGGGAGATTTGAGGGTGGCAGCAATGGGTCCTGTCTAATTGACAAACACACAACATTGTGAAAAGAGTGACTGTAGGAGGAGTCAGAGAAGCAGAGGGAGGCCCAGAATTAGACAAATCTTTGGGGCTTTTATGTTCTTTTTTGTAGACAGAATAAATACCTGCTCTTTTCATGAGCCAAATATTCTTAATTTTCTTTTTCACAGATAAATAGCAGGGAAAGAGTAACTGAGTTGAACAGCCTTCTAGTTGTGATCGAATCCAAATTTGAGTGCAGAGAAGTACTAATGTGTAGCAAGTGAGAATTATGTTATTTTCATTCTGCTCTGCAGTGATAAATTAAATGGCTTAGTGCTCAGCCGATTCTTTTCCCCCAAAGCACTTTGTCATGTGTGCTTTTCACAGAAGGTGAAAAGTTTCCCCAGCTGTTTCACTCTTTTCCTTCCTTCACATCATCTTCCTTCCTATCCCTCCTTATCTTTCTTCTGACTTTAAGATATGGGAGTTTTGTGATAATCAGTGTTCCTTATGTGTACTCATAAATACACTCAAATGAGCCAAATAGTGCCATGGTGGAAAGGCTGAAGTGTCCCATAGCATGATGATACTTCACAGATGACCTTACATGTTGGATATTTTAGTTTTGCTGAATGTGCCTGGTCTATGAAAGCACATGCAGTAAATTCAGCCTGTCCTGAACGCATGGGGGTTATTTTCCGTGTCATCAGCATAGCACAACCTAGGTGCTGTGGCATGCCTTTGATATGTCAATTCACTGGGTACGTACTTCACCAAAATGCCTTATGTACACACAGCAGACATACCTGGGATTTTCAGATGTGCCACAGCCTAGTCAGGGGTAAAGCAGCTTCTCTTTTAACAAGGCTGAAAGGCATACAGACAGAAATCCTGAACATATGTTCAAAGTCTCAGATTTTGCCTACACAAGATTTCAAGACAGAAAAAGAGAAAGTATCCAGGTCTTCCTCTGTCCTAATCTCTGAATAGCCCTTTCTCAGCATGATGTTAAAAGCATAATGACTTCTGAAGACAGAAAAACTAAGCTTGCTGGACACTTTCCTCTCAGTTGTGTAGCATGGTCTTCTACTGCGATGCTTTTTCACAGTGGAATATATGTAAAATATATAAGATATGGCTCTGCCTGCCGTGTACCGCCAATATTATCTGCTACATTTCATTGGGAGAGTTTGGAAGCATTCTGGCTTCTAAGTGGTTGTAAGGTTCCATCGTTCCGTGATGTATTTATTAGTTTCCTGACATATATGGCAAAACTTATCACAGACATTGTACAAATATGTTGTATTATGAAAGCACAAAAGCAAAGAAAATTGAGATTTATTAATGTCTCTTTGCCTTTAGAGAAAGGTTTTAAAGGCAGAGATGATCTTAACTCCTATTTCCTGACAGTCCAACCTCACACAGTTGAAGTTCCTCATTATACTGCTGTCTTTCCTTACACTTTGGGTAGATAATTTACTATAATGACACAGAAATAATAAAGCAGTTCCACACCTATAATAACAGATACTATTGTAACAGTGCGCAAGGGAGCTATTTTCAACTATTGTATGTTTACTTTTCCTAATTTTTGCTCCCTCCATTACTGTAGGGCATTCTATTTTCTCTTTCTCTGTTATGTGATATATAGCCATAGCTTATTAACAGAATTAATTAACAAATATACATCACTCCCAATGCTGTTACACATAACTTTTTGAAACTGTTCCTCAAACTTGTGTGTTGCTGTTTGAAACTGAGACGTATGAATTAAAAACCTCTGACAGTACTTTGAAGGTAATGCTAAAATACACATATAGGAGAAGCAGCAAAAAGCCCCATGAAAGCTTAGTCATCCTAAGAGGTCTTGAATCAGTGTCCTTCTGAATTTTACACTGTACCACAATATGCACCTGCAGGCCAACACACCAGTGATAATAAATGAGAAATTCTGAGGGCTACTGAGCACTGCGTGCATTTTCCCGGTGGATCAGGGCATAGTTTGTTAGCACAGGTGTTCCTGTAATTGTGATTCATTGGGGTAAATGCTCAGTGCTCAATCGCCCTCTTCCACTTCCTTCTTCTCCTGGGACTGTATTGATCTGATTGGTACTGACCTGCACTACTGGATAGCAAGTAGGCCTACACAGGTGGGGGCTCTATTCATATTCTAAAGGTTAAACCGCAGCCCTATGAAATATTAAAGGAGAGATTTTTTCCAAGTGCCCAAGAATTTCAGAGCACAAATTGCAAAGACTTTCTGGAGATTGCCAACTCTAAATTCCACATGTGCTTTTTGAAAATCTGTCCCTAAACCACTTAAAGCCAATAGGCTGTGTAGGTACAACTCATCTTGGTTCCATAGAAACCTGTAATATGGTCTTTGTGTGGACTTATCAGGGCTTTTTGTTGCATCAGTATTCTCATAAAAAATTTCCTTTCTGCAAAACTGTTTGGTTGTTTTGTTGTTTGTTTGATTGATTTTTTTTTTCCCCTGTAGGAAACTGTTGGAGTAAATAGGTTTTCTTCAGGAAAATCCAGATGACAGGTCTTCATCTGATTATTTAGATTATTATTTTGTCAATTACATGTTCTGCCTGTAGACTAAAAAGTTCCAAGTTGCCCAAAAGAAGGACTTTTTTCAAGGAATTTTTAAATTCCTTTCTCTAAAAAAGTTCCTTTTTTGAGTTTTCATGAGCTAGAATGAAACCATTTTCAGAATATGACTATTCACACAAAACCACACGCACATACATAAAGTGCACTCACATGCAAACATACACACGTGAACTCAAACGTTTTCATTATATATATACATACATATATATATATATACACGCACACACCCCCCAAGACTTAAAAATGGGGTTTATTCCTAAGCCACATCTAATTCACCCACTCTGTTTGGATGGAAAAGAAGCCGCAAGAGGATGCCCCGTTCTTGAGGCATCTCCATTTTCCTCTGTTGCCCTTATGCTCCACTTCTATTGCAGGAACTTGAAGAAGAGTCAGCAAAATCAGCACTTGGAGATGAAAATTGATCACATTCCTTGTAACCTGCAATTAATGTGGCCCGTTGTACCCTCCTCTGCAAAGTTCGCATTAAGGCTCCTCTGCTGCGTACATTGCATATTAACTGAGTTGTATGTCTGGAATGGGGATGTTTGGAGTACGGTCCCATACCACCCCCCTTATGATAATGCCACCAGAGTTTACATCATGCATTCCTAAAGCTTCTCTATCTAGAGCTACAGTGATTTGTGGGCTTTTTTGTGTTTCAGTCTAAAAGAAATATACAGCAAGCCTTATGCCTGCAAGAATGGACTATAAATTGGAAATGTGGGATTATTTTTTTGTGTGTGTATTTTCATAGACAGATTGTGTGTGCAGTGTATTATATATGGTATGACGTGTGCATACAAGTCTTGCTGCAGGCATACAACACACCTTTGCCTGGTCAAAATGTAGCCCTTGGCAATTAACTGCTTCTTAAGAGAGTACGATTATAGATGATAGCTGTTTATGACAATTAACACATGTCTGTGTGTGGAGGGACTGACTCATATCCTTATATAAAACATTTGTAATTTCCTGTGCTTTTAAATCGCTGTTAGTCCATACGATCCACCGATAAAGAAAAACGATTTGTTGTGAAATAATTATAAATAAAGAAATACCCTGTGAGGATACAATAATTGTGTCCGTTTTCCCATCCCAATGCTATGAAATAATAAAATGCTAATAGATGCAAATTATGCATGCTCTTTGATGCATGATAAAAAGGGAGCATTTAAAAGACGGAGGTACCCTTAGTTAGGGATTACCAGTGGTCACTGCATTATTGTTTTCTGTTTATATTTAGCTTCAACCGTAATGTTCGGTTTCATTTTAGGGGATTGTGCATCTACCTGTCTATTAACCGACAGGCTAAGCAAATATGAGCTCCTGATGGGTTAAAAAAAATAATCCTTGAATTCAAAATAAATTCCACAAGGAAATCTTGGGAAGAGAAAACAAACATTGCCCCCAATAGGACAGTCACTGTGACTTGAAGAAAAGAAAATTGAAATACATGAAAAATCAATGAGGTAATAATTAAATTGTGGAGCCCACAGTACAGTGGCCAAAGCTCAGCATGCATTTGTTAATGTATACTGGGAACTGGGGTAATCAGCAGCTAAAGGAGAGCAAAGAATGTCTGTCATCCTGAAGCTAATTTCATGATCAGACTCTTTAAAAACACATACCTCCTACAGTATACAGGGATATTTATAGGAGGTTAAAGATACAAATTAAAGTCCAGGAGACTATACATTCCTGATTACCCAGCGTTCTTAAATCAGCCCCTTCTTCATTCTCACACCTGGGCCTCAGCTGCAGTGTAGCTGTCATTTACGCTATCCATGGCACAGGATTGATGACAGTCATTCGCTGATGAAGCTGTATACATCATTTCTGTCCAAGCTGCACTGGCCAGATGGACCCTGACCATCCATCGCCTGTCAGGGACGCATCTGTTCACACTCTTGCTAGGGGTACTAACAAGTCATTGGCTTTCCAAAAGGACAGTGTCAGCTGGATAGGGCACAACATAAAAACTGTTGTTGTTGTTCTTATATTTTAATAGGGATTTTATAGCAGCTTTTTAAAATGTAAAAATGATGATTTTCACTAATTTGTAAGTTAAAGAAGTTGCAAAAATTCTTCATGCTGTTGTGAATGTTTTTTGAATTCAAAATATAGAGAGCCTGGCAAATATTGCTGGTAGATGTTTGTTTCTTCAGGGAGACAAACTGCTGGGCTAAGAATTTATTAGACATGACTACACGGTGATCTATTGTTTCTCTCAAAAACTAGAAATATATGCAGATTTCTTTGTATATCTAGCGTTGTCCATGAATATTCTTCATGTGGAATGTCTTTGATATGGATTAAACTTTCTATCTCACTGAAACGAAGGAACAGTGAAGGCATATTTTACAGTTCAATCTGCAGTGTAACCCTAGCCATCAGTAAGATAAAAACAAGCTCCTGAAATGATTGTTTTCAGCAATGGACCTTATTCACCCACACAAAAGTGGCTTTTGCTGTAGATACAAAAAAAATAAAAAAGGCAAGAATGTTATTTTAGGGCAGAGGCTGTAAAGAGACGTTCACAATTCAAATACATTCTCATTCCTCCGCTGTCTTAGGGCTGCTATGTCCCTGACTATATAGAATCACATGTTATGGCTGTTTTCATAACTCAGAAAGCAAAACTATTTTGCTATATGAGAATTTCCTTGTGAATGTTTTGAGGAATGCTCTTTCAGTAAGAATAAGCAGGTTGTATGGTATCAGCTCTCCAAAACGTCATTGAGGAGCCAAAAACATTCTGGTGTCCTGAACAGCGAACAAGAATACGAACAGCTCCACCACCGAAAGCAGGTCCTCCTGTCTCCCTGGCATGCTCACCCCACTTGGGTGGGACCTCCTCCTTGCTTGGTGAGTAAGGCAAAATGTTCAACACCCATTAGATATCCGATTTATTTTTTCTCTGTGTTTCACATGTCCTAATATGTTTTTGTTTGCTTTTTTAGTGTACTTAAGATTATTTTGAAGAAAATATTCAATTTCACATGCATTTATGTCTTAAACAGTGGATTAAGAAAAAGATATTAATAGTGCAGAAGAATGGGAAGAATTGTGAAAAATGGGTTCTTCTACAGGTGATACTCTAGTATTGGCTATTGTGGATTAATGATACTTCACCACTTTCATGAGATGGCCTCTTCTGAGGCCTTGCTTTGAGTAATACAACATTTGATGACTCCTTAGCAGCTCACAGGTGCTACTCATGAATTTGGTCAGCTATTCAGAAAGAAAGAAATGGAGGAACTAAGAAAACCTGAGCACTTCAATACCCCTTCAGTTTATTTAGGAAGAAGGGTTTCTATTCAATAGTTGCACTTTTGTTTCTCTTTTACAGCCCAGCTCCGCTCCTACATAAACACAGAGTGAAGACTAAATCTTTTCCACGTGAAATGAAAGTTCATGAAATGAAAGCACTCTAGTTAGCACTCTGCACTGTCCTTCTACAAAAACAAGAATAAACCACTATTTATCTCTTGAAGTACTATGTACATTTTACACTTACCAGCCAAAAGGACTATCGATTTTAATTTTAGTTATCAGCAAACTGCCTAAGCCATCTTCATTATTTTCACATTATCTACTTTGTTTAATTTTTGTTTATCTGGAGATCAGGCTTGATTGGATATGATGTTACCTTTTCTGTTAAGATGTATTCCTCCCTGAGCAAAACTAAAAAAGCAAAAGGATTTTTTGAAAGTATAATATAGAGCTTCTTTAACCCAAATAATTATATTTCAGTGCTATTCCTGTTATTTAATCCAAACACTAATATTATATCGTATTTTGAATTTAAAAGGATCTTACACTGATCTTGTTTTGTCTAAGTTAGGAAACTAATTATGTATGTGGCAAAGGAAATGGTAGCTGGTGAATCGTCCTTGATGGGTACTCATAAGAGGGAATCTGACTTCATGGTAGTGATAAATTAACCTGCTGTTAATTCTGTAATTCTGTTCTGCTGTAATTCTAGCATGGTCAATGTATCACGTATGGGTCTTGAATGCATGGAGTACGTAGCTTAAAGAAGGGTTAAACAGAGCAAGGACTATAGATCATAGCGTAAGTTAGACAAAGGCCATCAAAACCATACCAGGCATAAACCTCCAGCGGTTTTGGAGCATAAAAGGACAATAGTTGGCTGCTGGGCCTGCTCTGTGGTGGCGCAAGTCTCTGATACACTGCAGTTCTGTGGTTTGTTTTCTGCAATATCCTCAACGACTGCAAGATCACTTACAGAGACAATAGTGGTATGAAATTCCCAATGCTTGCAAAGCAGGTATTGATATTTAATCAGTCTTCTTTTTGAAAAGCTGATACTGTGACATTTTATACAAATGATTTCAGGCCTAGATTTTTTTTGTTAGAGTTCTTGTGAATGCGCTTAAGGAATTTTTTGGTTTTGGATAACAGATTCAATATATTACTTGTTTGGTGATCGCTGGCAGCATAACACGAATCACAGTGTTGCTGAAACTGTATAAAATTTCTCCCTCAGAATAACCTTATGACCTTGTACATTTAAAGCCAGAACAGGAGTTCTGCTTAAATTCTTTCTGGTGCTAAGAAATTGCAAAAGGAGCCAAGGTGATTTGAGTTGACATCATGTAGATCTGGGACAAGTGAATTGACTTCAGTTCACTTCAATTCAATTGGGAGGGCCAATCTTAATGAGGTATTTTGTTTCAATAGATTTTTTTTGTTTGGAATTGTCCTTTTGTTTCGTTCTCTCTCAGATCACTATTTCATGCATTTAGAATAATAATTCAATACTGCAAAACAATTAAACTTTTTCATATATATATATATATATAATCTTTCCATTGCATTTCATAAGAAAAACAAATTATTCAGACTTGAACTTTCCTCTAAGATGGAAATATCTGTTTGTACCTTGCAGAATAACTGAGCGGGACAACTGAATAGTACTTTGCTTCATGGTAAACAAAACTGCACTAATGCTACAGTAACATGCTATTCTTCTTGAAGTTTACAATCAGCAATATTTATTGCTGAATTCTAAAAAGCTTTAATTACCGAGGAGGATAATCTGTGCCAAGCAAAGGAGACTATTTCAATTAAAAAGAAAACAGTATAAAAAATGGAAACTTATAAACATCCTTGATTAAAATATGTTTTATATGTATTTTTAAATAAAATATAGATTTGTTTATATAATACAGTATGTAAATGAAATATTAATATATGAACAATGATATATGGTATAAAAATTAAATACTTAAAGTAGGTACTTAGAAGAACTGCTCACAAACACATCTGCAGGCAAATAATAGTGGAAACCACCTTGATAGAGAGGGCTCTCTGAGAAATTTTATTGCAGGACAAGTATTTTAATGTGCAGCCTGAAATGAGTGACACACAGGAGTTAAAGGAAGTGTGCTCATGCGGGAGAAAACCAGTGGGTGTAATTGCATTGATTGGTAAGACTAAAGGAAAGGAAAGAAACACACATCAGTTCTTTCATGACAATAAAATAGTTCCTAATAATGTCTTGTATTGACAATGCTATCATATTATATATGTTTAAGTACTGATAGCTTAAACCACACCTTGTGGAACTGACTGCAGGAGAAAGACAATTAAGAAGAAGGATTTTCCCACTTATTTCAATTTATCTAGTACAATAAAAGAAGAATAAATTCTACAGGCTAAATTCACACTTACGTCCAATAGCCAAGAAATAAAAGCAAAGTCTTGGCCATATTTCAAATTCCTGCTTGATTATATGTCCATCAAAGAGCGGCTCCTACACCATGTGTAAGAGCCTATGTGCTGTATTTTAACATCAGAAAGGCAGAATACCATGTGGAGCATGTACCCACCGAGCCACATAGAAGATCCACAGGATACAGAAGGGCACATGTGTGAAAGTAAAAAAGATCAAAACAAGATCTCAAATACCATATATCTTCGTTTTGAAGCCCCTATCAATTAGTAATAGTTCATTTTTAACAGCCACAGCCTTACCATGCAAGCCACAAAGCTTCAGCTTCTGAATTCCCATGTAGACAATGATTGTTTGAGTAGATTTACCATGGGTAATGACAATTTTGCAATATTTCTGGGAATGCTGACATTTCATTCCAGGATTAGACACTGAACTCAAGGTTATGATTTTCTCACAGTGGAAGCTGGGTTAGGTTTGGTCATTATTTTCACGAGACCTTGTCAAGAATAACCTAGATTGCTGGTTGGTGGCAGTCTTAGTGGGTGGCATCCTCCCTTCAGAAGCAGTATTAAAAAAAACCCCAACATCACACCAGCAGCTCTTTTGGCTTCTGAATATAACATAATGTTGAGATTCAGAGAAGCTGAGCTCCTGCCCAAGAAGGACGTTAACCTGTGTCAAATAATGAGTTTATGTTGCATATTTGTGGGGTAACTACATAAGTCTGGACTTCCTTAAAAGTAAACTGTAATCTGTAGCCTGTGTAGCAGGGTCAGGCAGTGTTTGACATTTCATTCAAAGGTCAATACTAAGAGCTATCAGAGCCGCAGTGCAAGGTGTCAGCTGTGTACTGCTCTCAATTCCTAGGGACCCGTGGTCTTTTTACCTAGAAACCTATGAGGGTGAATCATCAGTTGAAAACAAAAGGAAATTAGACAGAGTGTGATTCGTAATTTTTTTGTCAGTGATCTGTTTTCTTTTAAGTGTGTTATAAGCGTAAGCAAGCTGAGCTCGAGTTCCTTCTTTTCTTGTCATGTCTGAAACATGATTCCTGAGCTCTGACAGGTAGGTGAAATGCCACAGCAGTGTGAGAGTCATTTCAGTTGAGGACACGAGCATTTAGGGGACCAGCCTCAGCGGGCACTAAAAGTCACATTCCAAAGAGCCCTTGCAGTACCTGATAAGGGGATGTGTAGTGAGATCTGGAGGGCAGAAGCTGTAGTTTAACTTGGGTTCTAAGAGGTTGGCATCTTTTGACGTGTAGCAATGGTGTTTTGAGCCAGGGTGTAACACTGAATTATGGTACTGCTCCTGTATGTGCCAGAACTGTTGGGTTTGACCTTACCATCAGACCACTTTTGAAGGCATTGTGTCAGACCACATTTAAGTCCTTGCTGAGTTGGATTCATTTCAAAACCATGATAACGGATTCAGTCCCACAGGCTTTTCTTCATGACACGTGAGCCTGAAGTGACTGAATGAAAATCCACGTGAGGACTCTGGTAGTACGGTTCATCAGTCTACGGCTTCTGTCATGAACAGCAACCTAACCTGTGCGGAGATGTGTTAGCTTCTGCAAACACAGTTATTTATTCAACCCAGTAGTGTCAAATCAGAAGTCAAAGATTACAAAGTGTTTTAATTTTTTATGGAGAAAATAATATTGAGAAACTATCTCAGAAATTTCAAATGGTACAGGATTCCTCACTTCCCAGGCTGCTCTGATGGAAGTACTGTACCTGGAGATAAGGTTAATACTGATTTCATAATATTTGATTAATCCTGAGTAACTTTATTTTCCAAAATGTTACTATATGTGTTTTATATACACACAGAGACACACATGCATATATTGGCCTGAATAGAACAGGTTAGCTATTATCTTTTTAATGCCACAGATCTGAATTAAGTGCAGCATATAAGATACCTAATTTTTGGTTTTGGCAAAAAAAATCTTTATATGGGAGCATATACTATCTCAAGTACATGCAGGACTGTTCTGTTACCTTATTATAAGCATTATTTATATTTCACTCCTACTGTAGCTTAAAACTCACTTTGTTTTAAGCATTTTTTAAGGATATCAAAATGCCATGATTGGTACTCATAGCTTGGAATAGTAACGTACATAAGTTCTATTTAAAAATATGTATCACTTCTAATCATGACCTGGGTGAAGAAAGACTAGATGGGTGGCATCTGGGGAGCATGAAGATTTCGCAACAAGCTGAGCAAATGAAGGGGCTTAGTTTGCTGACTTGAGAGGGCTCCAGTTTGAGGCTTGTATGTTTTGTGTTCCAAGGCTAGCTATCCTCGTATTGTTATAATTATTAAGAAATTGCTACCTATAGGTCCAGGGGTATTTTTTTAATACAGTGGATGCAGAGCCACACATTTGACCTTTGCTGCTCTCCTTCAAACTACAAATATAAATTGTCGAGACTGAAACATAGAAGGTTTTTTCTTTCTTTCCTATATGAAATAAAATTTGATATGGATTCTTCTCTCATGAAAGTAATCAAGTAATTAAAATTGAGGTGACTAGGAGAAGGCCTGCCTGGTGAGCAGATGCTCCATGAAAAATAAATAACTTCTCAAACTTAGCAATTTAATTAAAGACAATAGAGACTACTTCTTCAAGAAAAACTAGCTCTTAAAGGTTTTTTGTTTTATACTCTGTTTCCCTCATTATGACATTGACCAGGCTGTAGGTAACAATAATGATTTAGATTTTTTTTTTTTTACATGACTCATCTCTGCAATAATATTTCCAGGCATAAAATACCTTTCATTTATCCCCAAAATACTTTGTAAACTGACTAGTCTTGACCTGTGAGGGAGGGAAATGTTATTGTGCCTATCTCAAATGTGAGTAAATTCCAAGCGCTGGTGAGCCTAATGGTTTAAGGATGGTGGGGAAAGGACATGGGTATTCGCATAGCCCTACTACCAACCAGCTGCTAGTGCATTTTGTGGTCAATGGGACAATATGGCTAAGAGTAGGCTGGTTAGCCGACGATCAGTCCAAGTAAAAGGAGAGTTAAAATATAGGATTCTTCTGAGAGAATGAAGGAGAAGAACATTTACAATCAATACTGGTCAACAAGTGTTAAGAAAGTAGAGTCTGACAAATAATCCTGATTATATTATTTGGTTTGATTACAAATGTAGTTTTCCGTGCAACTGCACAGTTGTACTTCTCAAGCATTCAGAATCACTTGACTTGATACCCCATGGTATTCTGATTAAAAATCACCCTCTATACTGTCAGCTGGCAACTGGTAGATCACCTATTTTAACTATAGCAGGGAATTCCTTTTTTAGTAGAATTTTGCAAGATTTTATCCAAATCCCCTTAACTTTTTTTTCATCAAGAATCTAAAATCAAATATGAAAAAAAAAGCTATGAGAAATACAAAAGCTGGGAAAGTGGGAAAAAAAATCAAAGGGCTGAAGCCATGTAAATTAGTGGGTAAACCAATACCTGTTAAAGCATTTTCTGAATGGAAGTAAATTCCACATTTAGGATCATTTTATATACTTAATACCTGAGAATGCGGGACTATATCTTGTAAGCTAGAGCCACAAAAAAGCAGTGAGAAAGTGGCAGGAGGAAAACAACTCGGTATGAGGTCCTATTCTGAAGTTGAAACAGAAAGGTGAGCACAAATCCTTGAATGTTTCAGAATGAGCAGGACACGGACGTAACTACTGTTTCATAGCACATTGGTGAGGCACTGTTTGAATAACTCATTTGGTTTTGATGTTCCTCTTTTTGAAAAAAGCTAATGTGAAAGATCTACAGAAATTGCTTGAATACCAGAGCAAATTTGTTCTTTGAGAAGCACATATTTTGATCTGTTTAGTTTAGCTAAAGTTTGATCTGTTTAGAGAACGCAGGTTTCATCTTCATTTGAGAAGGAAAATATTGAGTGCATCTGATTCCTTTGATCAAGTGAAAGCTGTCACAGGACTGAATGGCCATCAGTTAGAGCCAAACACATTCAAATTAGCCAAACACAATTTTTAACAGCAAGGACTATAAATCATGAGAATAAATTGAATATAAGAACATAGAATAGAATATAAGAAGCAGAGTAAGAATTGCTCATATTGTTTACTTATAGTTCTCCAACATGACATTTGCAAAACGCTTACACATAAAATTTGCAGCGCGTTGAAATGACCAGAATATGTTTAGAAGTACTTCAGTGAGTAATGGCACACCAAAGATTTTTCAGGAAAGGTACATAAAACACAAATGTAAATGTTTTAATTAGTTGCATATTAACAAATAAATATACTTTTAAGGATATTTGCTACTTTCTTGCTGACTCTCAAAACTAAAGAAAATGTGATTAGACTGTTGGTGCACTGTGGTGACCCTGCCAAAACCAGCACACAGGTGGAGTACAGATCTGGTCAATACATTTGTGGTTTGTGGAAACTGGCAGTCAGAGTATTTGCTGTTAATCCCACACCCAAATGGATGTGGAATCAAGTTGATTTTATTATCCC